>NC_090845.1:11557906-14002906 GCF_028021215.1 Eschrichtius robustus | reverse complement strand
AGCTCCCAGGACCACAGCAAGTCTGGGAGTGAGGCAGGCCCAGGCCTCAATGCAGTTTCTCTGGCTGTGGCAATTTTTAGGATTTATCAATGTCCCATGGAAAACAAGTCTCTAAAAAAGATAGAGAAAATATCACTAATTCTAATTCTCCTGGGGCAGAAGTGCATGTGTCATAATTACTTATAAATGCTCAGGCCGCCCTACCAGCAGATGGTGCTGCATGATATCAAAATTCAGATTATTGTGCAATATGGGAACCATCTAGGGACAGTTGGGTGAGGTGGATATTCTTACAAGTGTCTTCCTGCATATTCTTCGTGCCTCAAATTTCAGTGAAACACGTTCATTTTTAGGGCTCATTTCCCATGGATCATTAATCATAAGCTTTAGAAACACCTGCAGGGTGGGATCCAAAAACGCCCAAGAGACCGTGCAACAGCAGGGCTATCTGCCTCGTAGATAGATCTTGCCTAGTATTTACCACATGGTATATACTAAATAGTAAACGTTGTATATCAAATATGATGTGTGACATATATTATAAGCTTAGGTTTTAATAGACTGCAGGTTCAGAGAATGGAGTAGGAAGCTTGGCTGCACACAGTCTGCTCAGATAGAAAACATGTAAACACTTATAAAATGCATACTCATTCTGGTCAATAACCTTGCGTTCATGGGAATTATTCAATGCAATCGTCGGCAACCTTAGGTTTTCTACTACATACGTTCATACAACAGAATAAAACCTATTGCTTCTCATCTTTAGAGTTGTGATAGGTGATATTGGCAAAATACTGCCAGTTTTTCTTAATTAATTATGGGAAGTAGTAGCAGGTCTGGGAGCATACTAGGTGGGAAGGTCCAGTATTAAAAACAGACAAATAATGCTGGCTTGATTTTTCAAGGGAAAAGCTGTAAATTCCTCAAACTATACACTGGTGAATTTGACATTGATTTTAAGCTAGAGGCTAGCAAACTTTCCTCTAAAGGGCCAGATAGTAAATATTTTAGGTCTTACCGGCCACATGGTCTCCATCACAACTATCCCACTCTGCTGTTGAAGGGTGAAAGCAGCCATAGTCGATGTGTACATGAACGAGCGTGCTTGTGGTCCAACTAAACTTTATTCTTAAAAATGGATGGAGAGCCAGATGGCTCCTTGAATGGGCTTTAAAAAAAAAAAAAAGAAAAAAAAGATTTTGAGCTCTTTAAAAGAGATGTGTTGATCCCCAGGAGTTTGCATAAATGCAGTGGTCCTCAGCCCTGGGTACACAGAAGAAGCACTTGGGGGAGCTTTGAAAAACTCTGGTGCCGAGCCTCCATCCCAGACCAATTCAGTCAGAATCTCTGATTCCCACATGAAGCCAAGGTTGAGAACCACTGCATGTAGCCATGAAGGTAGTGCCAGGTTAACCTCGTTTCTCTCTCCTCCTCCTCCTGTTGGATGAAGCAGCCGAAGAGCTTTATTGGGGCAGAATAGTAGCCACAGTTCACCTGGATTTACGCGGGCCATTTGCCAAAGCCTTTCATTGGTGTCCTGATGGACAAATGAGAACAGCGTGGGGGAATGAGAGGGTCGACTTCTGATGAACGGAGTAGATAACACCTAGAATTCTTTGAGGGTCCCACCTCTCTCTGGTGATGACTGCACAGCAGGCATCTAATACATCTTTGTTGGGGGGGGGGGGGGACTGGTGATCTACCCTATAAGAAATGGCTCAACGAACCAGGGATGTTAAACTTGGAAAAGAAAAAAGTTGTGGTGGCGGGGAAGCATAATAGTTGTCTTAAAATATGTGCCAGGCCATCACTGTGAGGAGCCACTGGGAGGCATTCATTTACTTAACAAGTATTTGTTAAGTGATGGCTCTGTGCTGGGTACTGTTTAGTCACTGGAGGCATATCAGTGAACAACACAGACTAAGATCCACGCTCTGTAGAGCTTACCGTCTCGACACTTATTTTAATGGGTCTGATGATTAGAACAGTCAGAAAATAGAATGGGCTGCTTCAGAAGGTATTGATCATAGGTTGGATGGCCACATATATGAGGTCATTATGAGCCACAAAACTCCAACCAGAGCCTCCAGCCCCAAGTTTCTCTGAGTCTAGGAAAGTACCTTCCCTCCTTCTCTTTGGAGTCACCTTTCATTCCCCATCACTCTCTTAATCCCACCATTCATTTCCAAGGTAACACTGTCAGAAGTTTACAGTTGGATTGGGAAATGCTATGATTCTAAGCAGGAGAGTCACAGAGTGTGGATAAAGCTGTGGACAGATTGTCCGTCTCTAGCACGACAAGGCCGGTGGAGGCAGGGAGGGGCTTGCCTCCTGCTTTGAGAGTCGGGGACTCCTTTCATGCATACGCCATCCTGCACATTCCATACAATGGCAAGTTGACAACCTAGTGTTTGGGGCTGTAAGAGTTTGAATTATGGGTCTCTGGAGTCTTGAGGTCTCAAAGACTGCAGGCTGGCTGGCTGATGCAGGCTGCTGGAGTGAAGCGTCCTGTTTGGTTTGTGCACACATGCTTATTCCTTTTAACTCTTTGTCACAGCTACACACTAGGAGTGGGTTGAGATAATAAGGAAGCTGGTGTGTGGGGGGATCCTCTGTTTTCTTTCACCGATCACAGGCATGCACATACACATCCATACACACGAGTATACATACATACACGTATGTATTTGCATGTATCTAGACATATATCTCTTGTTTGCTCTGAGGCTGGTGGGCAAGAGAATGAGAGTGGAGGTGACAAAGTGGTCCCACGGGGGGAGGCACACCCCTGTTTCAAATTCCCAGTGCTGACCTCCTAAGAAGAAGAGAGCAGGAACGTTTCACCATTTGGGGAGGATGGAGTTGAATTTGAGGGCAGGAGACCCAGGGATGAACATGGACTCCAGCCTGAGGGAGCGGACAGGCTAGCATGGTGGGTGTTTGGGGTGTGGCTTGAGTGGTTGGACGAGTGTGACAGAAATAAGGGGTTGGGGGTCTTGGGACCCCAAGTTTTAGGGACAAGGAGGGCCACAAGGTTTTGTTTTTCCCTCTTAGTCGTGGAGCCCAGGAGACTGACTTACATGACTCAGCTAGTTTTTATTATATATTATGGAAAAAATGGTCACCTGTGCAGCATTGGCCACTCCGAGGATTCATATTTCTCCAGAATGTAAAGGCTCTGTTGTACTTTGTCAACAACTGGATTCAAGTTTTGGAAATATCTGGAAGCCGTAAAATCTAAATGTTGTAAAAAAAGATAGATAGGTAGGTATATGGATAGATAGATAGATAATTAGATAAATGTCCAAAAAAAAAAAAAAAAGAAAGTTACCCTATCAGGATTAAAATACAATTTTATCTGAAGATTGCAGTTGTTTGTAATTACCAGAGCTGCGTCATGTCTGGTCTCCCGCTTTCTATGTCATCTCTAGTATTGAGCTAAAGCGAGCCTGACAAATAGTTCCAATTTTATCATTTGAGGTTGTGTTTGTTCATTGATCTTTACCCTGAATCTCCCTGAAAATTCAGTCTGGGAGTTGGTCGCAAAGTCAGGAGTGGTTGGTACAAAAATCAGTGTTAAAATATGGCCATTCTGTCTTTTCCGTCTTCAGAATCTATTAAGAAGTGGTTTAATAATCGTTTAAATTAAGTCAGAGGACAACAGGGTTTCTCTGCAGAGTTACAGATCATACAGATTTTTTTTCTCTAGAATCAAGAGAGTGTCGTAGGCAAGTTTAACCAATTCTCCTTACTGCTATGTGATGCTCTGAATACCAGAAAGATTCTGCGTATCTAGCTCGCTGTAGAAATGTGGCAGCGTGTGTGGCCAGGCTGCCCACCTTCTTGTGCGGGCAGGTGTCCTGGTCCTCTTGGGTGTGTCCCTGCCTCAGTCCTCTGCGTGGTGCCCGGGTTCTCCGAAGCTGGCATCCTTCTTTGCTCTTGCCAGCCTTCTCAAGAACTGGTGCACTGACATGGCTTCTGAAGCCCCTCCACCTGACCTAGGAATGCCCGCTTTTCTGCTGAGAGAGCAAGAGGCAGCCCCTTTAATGCAGTGGCTCCAACCCTGACCACATATCAGAATCGGAATACTGATGTCCGGCCCACCCCCAGAGGTCCTGAATTAATTGGCCTGGAGGGAACACTGGGGATTCTGATGCACGGCCAGGGTTCAAAACATCGCTTGAATCAGTTGCAATTTTGGTTCCAACCCTTTGAACGTTCACCCGAAGTTAGGATAAACTTTTAGGAAAACTGTCTAGTGAGGAGCACGTGACTGGATTTGGGCAACAGGTTTGGGAATATTTAAATAGCATTACAACGGCGTAACAATGGAAGTTTCAGAATGATTCCTTCCAAAGGGGGTTTAGAATCCTTTTAATAACATTTGCATGTTTCTGATACAGTGGATAAGTCTTTGATTGTTAGGTTATGCTAGGCTTTGAAAAACATTAAGGTATTGCCTTAAGTTTTGTCCCCTCTGGCTCTGAATTTTTGGAAGCTGTATTGAACTGGCATGTAGATGAGCAGGGCAGGATCACAAGCTATAAAATAGTATGAAAAAGGAATGAATTATGGCAGATTGCCACTTTCACTCAAGCCCTGGGAAAATGCTTTCACACGAGAGGTACTGAGCCTGTGTCTGTAGAATACGTTGCTTGTGATCAGAAGTGACTGATTTCCTTCAATTTTTAAAGTCCTGTTGGCAGAAAGAAGCCAGTGAAGTTTTTTGAGTAGAGGTATGGTGATGAAAACTGTGGTTAAGGATTACTTAGATAATAATAAATTGGACAGATGGCAGGAGAGGGAGAACCCAAAGAAAGCAGCTCAACAATACAAATTGTACCTGTTAAGTTGAGAGAAGGAAAAGAGTTGCTGTGGCCAGAAAATCTGAGGAGGCTTCATGGACGGAATGGAAATTGATCTGAGTCTTGAAAGACGCAGAGAAGATTGAGAGGGGCATAAGAGGGTCATTCTAAGGTGGGAGACATTTACGAATTGTTATCTAGCCATGTTAAAAAAGAAATAAAAATTTAGACAAAATATTTTTTATTCGGATTTCAGAATACTCCCTGCTGCTGCCCGTATGTAAGCCCTCACACTTCACACTTAGGCAATTGCCCTTACTTCTACTGCCCCTCCTTCTGTGTAAGATCCGCACTCTATGCCAGGGCTTTGTGTACATTGTACAACACACTTTCGTCTCTCAAAAACTCTCTATTAACATCTCCTGCCAAGTCTGTCCTCTCAGCCATTCAATTCCCCAGATGCTACCAGCCACCCCACTTATGGCTCCGGGCTACTCCCCTTCCTCCATTCCTCTCCTTTCTTCTGCTGTCCCAGCATCTTTCTCCAGTCTTGTGTACTCCCACTCAACAGTTAGTATTCCTCAGACATGGAAAAGCCATTTTACTGAGGGTAAGGCATCCGGGGTGCCTCCGGCTCTTCACAACACCCCCCCCCACCCCCAGCCTGCTGTTATGGAGAGAATGGAAGATTTTTTATAAAACTGCTTTTGGTTTTGCTACTTCAGTATAAACCACTTCAAGAAGCTTACGATCACACTATTGGGTGGGATACATGAGACTGAAGAGAGAAGCCAGGACAGGGCTAAAATCTTCACACAAGTAGGGTGGGTTGTGGTGTCCAAGATGGAGGAAGAAGACCGTGGAATTACATGGCTCAGAGAAGAGATGTGGGAAGAGTTATTTATAGGAATAAAAAAATCAATATTTTTAGGACAATATTGTGTGCTATGCAATGGAAATTCCTTATTGATTTCCTCTGGAGACAATCAGTAAAATTTTCACGAATTCTTTGGTGCAAATGAACCCTTCATGGCACCTGCAAAGATTTGCTCAGTCCTGCTTGTGTCAAGAGAACA
The DNA here is from genome assembly GCF_028021215.1 of Eschrichtius robustus. Classification (NCBI taxonomy): domain Eukaryota; kingdom Metazoa; phylum Chordata; class Mammalia; order Artiodactyla; family Eschrichtiidae; genus Eschrichtius; species Eschrichtius robustus. The sequence continues at coordinate 13,997,025 of NC_090845.1, read as the reverse complement.
GAGGCTGTGATCTGTTTCCTCTTGGCCCTACATGGCGTGGGACACAGGCTAGATGCTCAGTAAATCTTTCTGATTTGAATATATTTTCATTTTGACAACTTCCTTTTGAGACCCACAATTTTATCCCTGTTTTCCACATAAGATAAATGGGAGTCTGAAGTATCACACTCTTCGGTTCCCCAGATTCTTGCACGCTGTAGGAGAGGCATGAGAGGATTTATGCCAGATACCGTCTTCTACTTTATATCAGAATGCACGGATCACATTTCCACCACATAGCCTTCACTTTTCTGCCCCATTTTCACTTTTCAGCCCAAAGATTATATATTATGTTTGGGTGATAAAACAGGGGGCAATATTTGCCTCAAAGACAGTAAACTTTAGTCTTTCTGTAGTGAAATTTTATCCCTTTTCCACTGTGGTTCAACAGCAGAAGACCGATGCCTAAGAATGCAATGGTAAATCAGAGGAGTGTATTTCACATAAGCTTGGTTAAGGATTCAAGCCAGTGGGTGCTCGGGGAATTTTGAAATATTTGAACCTATCAAGAATTCTGTTGGCACTCTATCAGTGTTTGCTGGATTAAATGGTTAGTGATGGTTCTCTCTGCTCTTTGAAATACAGTGGACATTTGGAAAGGGGGCTAACTATAGAACAGAACGCCATGTTTAAATGTTGTAACCACTTTGGAGTTCAGGAAATTTTCTTACAGCAACGCAGAATGCTCATGATGAAAGGAACCTTAAAGATGAGGTAGCCGAAACCCCCAATAGAGACTGAGTTTGGTCCAGAGCCCAGATTTTTTGAGGTCTAGCTTGATGTTCTTTTCATCAGACATTCTGCTTGCATTTGGTGGGGTAAAAGGTGTAACTGACAGAATTTAATATTTCATCTGAGAGTATTGATTAAATGGCCTCTAAGGACTTAGGAAAGTCCATATTCCATATCCATGAAAACAAATGGGGATGCTTAGTTCCCATTTAACTGAATTTGTTGAAATTTTATAGCATCTTATCTCTCCATCAGCAAATGTCCTTTTGAAAATCATGTAGAAAATAATTGAGAAATTAATTTTTGACTTATTTGCTTGAAGATTCACCAAGATAGAAATAAACATACTTTTCACCCGTCTCAGTATGAAAAAGGAAGAATTTACTGGGAGGTGTGAAAGCTGCCCTGAAGACAACCTACCACTGGGTTGGACTATCAAAGAATGCGAGGACGTGGAGGGTGGAGATTTCTGCTTAGAGGTTTAAAGAGGGGAGAATCTTTCTTTTTTGTTTTGCTTTTGTTTTTTGCTCTTCCCCACTGGTACATCTTTTTTTCTTTTTTATTGAGGTGTAGTTGCTTTACAATATTGTGTTAGTTTCAGGTGTACAGCAAAATGATTCAGTTATATATATTCAGTATATTCAGATTCTTTCCCATTATAGGTTATTACAGGATATTAAACATTGTTCCCTGTGCTATACAGTAAATCCTTGTTGCTTATCTACTTTATATATAGTAGTGTGTATCTGTTAAATAATTAGGATACTCCTAGTTTATTCTTCCCCCTCTCCCTTTCCCCTTTGGTAACCATAAGTTTGTTTTCTATGTCTGTTTCTGGTTTGTACGTAGATTCATTTGTAGTATTTTTTTAGATGCCACATATAAGTGACATCATATAATATTTGTCTTTGTCCGACTTCCTTCACTTAATATGACATTCTCTAGGTCCATCCCATGTTGCTGCAAATGACGATACTTCATTCTTTTTTATGGCTGAGTAATGTTCCATTGTATATATATATACCACATCTTCTTTATCCATTCATCTGTTGATGGACACTTAGGTTGCTTCCATGTCTTGGCTATTGTAAATAGTGCTGCTATGAACATTGGGATGCATGTATCTTTTCAAATTATGGTTTTCTCCAGATATATGCCCAGGAGTGGGATTGCAGCATCATATGGTAGCTCTATTTTTAGTTTTTTGAGAAACCTCCATAGTGTTTTCCATAGTGTTTGCACCAATTTACATTCCCACCAACAGTGTAGGAAGGTTCCCTTTTCTCCACACCCTCTCTAGCATTTATTATTTGTAGAATTTTTGATGATAGCCCTTCTGACTAGTGTGAAGTAATACCTCATTGTAGTTTTGCTTTGCATTCTCTAATAATTACTGATATTGAGCATCTTTTCATGTGCCTGTTGGCCATCTGTATGTCTTTTTTGGAGAAGAGTCTATTTAGGTCTTCTGCCCATTTTTTGATTTTTTTTTTTTTTTAATTGAGTTGTATGAGCTATTTGTGTATTTTGGAAATTAACCAAGAAGAGAGAAGCTTGATCCTGGGTGCTGTGGATCCTCAGAATAAGGAAGAGCAACCAGGATTGCAAGTTCCACAACTGGGAAAAAAGCAGAACACATAGGAATGTAGCACTTTAGATGTGGGAGGACCACAGAGAATGCACTGTAGATGGTGGAAATGATCATGGTTAATGCACAGTAGATGGTGGAAATGATCATGGCACAGCTGCAGCCTGCCCAGATCAATGGTGCTCAACCAGTGATGAGGGACCCTGCTTCACCAGAAACCTCAAGATTCAGCAAGGAGAAATAGCTTGGCTCTGCTCCAGCACTGGGAGCCTGAGAAAGGGCACTAAGAAAGTGATGCTTTACTTTCTGCCAGTACCAATTCAGGTGAGTGGGTGCTCAAGACAGATTTCCTTTGTTTTAGACAAAGCCGTGTCATTGTAGCCGTTTCCTGAGTGTCAATACCTGTTTTGTTAATAATAATTTAGTGGTAATAACAGCTACCACTTACTTAATGCCTACTGCTTACTGTTGTGTACTGAATGTTTGTGTCTCCCCAAAATTCATATGTTGAAGCCCTAACCCCCAAAGTGATGGTATTTAGAGATGGAGTCTGTGTGAGGTGATTCGGGTTACATTAGATTAAGAGGGTGGAGCCCTCATGTTAGGATTAGTGGCTTTATAGGAAGAGAGAGAGAGAGAGAGAGAGAGCTCTCTCCCTCTCTGCACACATGCACTGAAGAAAGGACATGTGAGGACATAGTGAGGAGTTGACTACCTGCAACTCAAGAAGAGAGCTCTCACCAGGAACCAAATCAGCCAGTACTGGACTTTGTGGTTTCCAGAACTGTAGTCTTCAAAACAACTCTGCAAGGTAGCTATTTCTGTCTGACGATGCAAACAGAAACAGAGAAGTTAACCACCTTGCCCAAAGTCACACAGCCTGTGGGAAAAAATATATAAAGTGCTTAGTGCATTGACTAGTACAGAATAGGCACTTAATAAAGAACCTTATGACTCAAAAGCTCATGTTTTTTTCAATGTACATTTGGGCCACCCTTTTGTCCCAGCATGTCAGCTGTCTCTATCCTTTACACTCCATAATGCCACTCGACACAGATTCTGACTCCACTGTGACAGAATGGAAATTAATTGTGTTCAGCCAAAAGTGGTTCCCGGCCTGGATGGAGAGCCCAGCCTCACAGTTCCTTAAAGTTTTTCCTCTGAAGTGAGAGGACTTTGGCATAAGAACCAGTAGCGGTGGGATCCTAATCAGGAACCCGAAGGGGAACTTGGCTTGAGAAACTCCTGGGCACACTTTCCTGCTGCTCCGCGGCTTACCTGGAGAAGTCTAGGCAGTCACAGGTAGCAGCTAGCTTAGAGGATGCTAGAGGATGAGGCCCACATAGGAAGCTGGGTTCACAATGCAGGGGGCTGGGGACGGACTCCTGGCTCTTCCTTGGATGAGTCTAAATCCCAGAACTGGCCTTGTATCAGGAGAATGACCAGGGTAGAGGGCCTTTTGTTCCAAATCCTATTTTGAGCCACACCGCAAACCCTGTGGGGTGTGGAAGGAGCGATGTACCTTCCCCCCAGCACTGGCCATATCTCCACCCCATGCCTGGGATTCCTGTTAGTCCCCGTCTGCCCTCCAGGGGCTCTGGGGTCCAGAGGCGGGGGTGAGGGAAACAGGAGGAAGAAGAGAGGAGATGGAGATGGAGGGCAGGGGGAGGAGGGTGTTCAGAAGCCTCAGGACCTGGGAAGAAGTGGAGAAAGAAAGGGTTTTAAGTAAAACAAAGAGTAGCTGGGGCCATGGACCCTCACTGCCTTCTTCCTCTCCCTGCCTCACTCTTTTTTTTAATTTTTAAAAATTATTTTTAAAAATTTTATTTATTTAAAAAAATATTACATTTTAATTTTTATTTATTTTTTTATTGGCCATGCTGCACGGCACGTGGGATCTTAGTTCCCTGACCAGGGATGGAACCCACGCCCCCTGCATTGGAAGCACGGAGTCTTAACCACTGGACCACCAGGGAAGTCCCATCCCTGCCTCACTCTTGAATGAGGAGCTCCAGGGAATGAGCGAGGAGGATGTCCCTAGCTACTAGCATACCGGAGTCTAAGAAAGTGAACAGGCAAGGAATAAAGTGCAGGGTTAATAAAAAGCACCTTTAGAATTCTTCTGTGAAAACTTCAGAAGTAAATTCCCTGGGTAAATTTTAGTTTATCTTTCATGCTAGGGAAATGTCAGCTCCTCTCTTCTAATTAGCATTGCTAAAATGCCACAGTGAGATGGGCTACTAGAATCAAGGCTTTCATTTCCTGGCGCTTTTGTACGTGGAGCTGCCATAGCAATCAATGTCTGTGTAGCTTTATTCCCTCGGATCTTGGTGTTCTCTCTGACAGTAAGAAATTCTCTTCCTCCGTGGAACAAGTGTCATTTTGTTAAAACTGAATGCCTGTCATCTATTCCTTGCAACTCATGTGCATTTTATCAAAGGGTTTGGGTGGTTCACACAGAAGTCCCACAATGCTCGTCTCCATAGGAAGCCATTTTTCTTTCCTGAGGCTATTAACTGGCTCACAATAAAAACCTTTAAGCACGTCTCTTTTTTTGAGAAAATTGCTCCCAGAATCAGTAGGATTGAGCATAGGTAATAGGAAGAGACAATAAGATCATCTTGCATGTAACCAAGCTCCCATTTAGATCTTAGTTGGTCGGTCTAACCTGGGGAATTATGGGGTGCCCCATGAACCATTCCTGAGACTTAAGTTGCCGAGAGAAAATTTAGCATTATTGCCTAGAGGGTGATTCTTCTCAGAGGGGGTGATGGATCCAGTCATGTAACAACCCCAGGTGGGGCAGTGGGTGCATCCTTAGGATGAAGAAGGGCTCCCTCTGAACTTAGGCAGGGTTTCTCAAACATGGCTATTGACATTTTGAACTGGATCATTCTTTGCTGTGGGGACTGTCCTGTGCATTATAGGATGTTTAGCACATCCCTGGCCTCTACCCACTAGATGCCAGCACCCTTCCTCCAGTGGTGATAACCAAAAATGTCTAGACACTGCCAAATATCCCATGGGGGAAATATCGCCCCCTATTGGAAAGTACTGACCTAAAACACACACAATCGTTTCTTCTGGTGCCCTTATAGAGAGCTTTGAGCACTTTTCTTCAAAGGATTTTAGAACTTTAGGGAACCGCTAGAGGGCGAGCAGCAATGCTAATTGGAGCAGCTTTAGAGAGGTGTCCCTGAGGGACCCCACAGAAGCTGTGGGAGAAGGGAAGGTCCCTTGGGAAGCTTGACGGAACCATTGACGAGAGCAAGGCCTGGGATTCTAAGAGCTCTAGGGAAGCAGCCCCCAGTAAGAACACACCCCTCACCCCAAGGGCTAGGAAGGCCCTGTGTTGGGAGGTAACCATCAAGTGGTAGGCTCCATCGCCCAGGGTGAGGTGCTCCTTTGCGAGGAGGTGTCAGTCAGCCTTTTCCATCTGCGTAATATGGCGTCCTTCATGTAGAGAGGGAAGAGATGGTTGGTGTTGTTTTGGTTTTTCACGAAGGGGAGATAGCATTCAGTTCAGTAAGCATTTATTTTGTGCCTACTCTTTACTAAGTTCTGTGTTTGGTTATGGAGATGTTGGGAGATTGCATAAATGGCCACAGATTACGTACCCCTCTGCATCCGTGACTTTGGGTGGGCCCCTCCCACACTGACTCTGGGCTTGGCCGTGTGATTTGCTTTGGCCAGTAGGTCAATAGCAAATGTGATGTAAGCAGAGACCTGAAAAGCTCTTGCTCACTGGAGCTTATCCACTCTTGAGGCTCTTGGGGCTCTGCCACCGCTGCCATGTGAGGAAGCCTAGGCTAGGCCGCTGGATGATCAGAGACCTGTGACCGGGGGCTTCTATTGCCCCATCTGACAGCCAGCCGACTTCCAGAAGCAGGGACGTCTAGCAGAGCAGCAGTTAATTGACATGGCTCAGCTAAGCACGGCGGAAGACCAGCAAAGAAAGGTCCGGCCCAAATGCCAACCCATAGAATTGTGAGTGAAATTGATGGTTGTGGTTTTTAAGTACTTAAGTTTTGGGGTGTGTTACGCAGCAAAAGCTGTACAGAAACACAGATGAATAAGACATTGTTTTTGCCTTCAGGATTCCATAGTCTAGTAGAGCACTGATTTCTTCTGAGAGAGCCTGCTTGTGTAATTGGACTCTTAGAGCCACGGTAGATGGTAATACCGGTCACTCACATTCTTTCCCCCTGGAATACTAGTCAAAAGCATGAACTCCGACACCCAAGTGCTGGGGTTCAAATCCCAGTTCCATCGCTTACTAGTTGTGTGACCCTGGGTAGACTGCTTCACCTTTGTGCCTCTGTTTCCTCATCTGTGAAATGGAGTGAAATAATAACACCTACCTCACAGAGTTGTCAAGAGGATAATATATACAAAGTTCTTCTAATAGGGCCTCCTACTAAGTAAGTATTTTGAAAGTATTAGCTATATATGGTTGGTCCAAAATAGAATTAGCATTAAAGATTTTTCTTTTTTTTTTTTTAAACGACTACCAGGATACCATTGGGCATCTTTATTTTTTTTTAATTTTACTTATTTATTTATTCATTCATTTATGGCTGTGTTGGGTCTTCGTTTCTGTGCGAGGGCTTTCTCTAGTTGCGGTGAGCGGGGGCCACTCTTCATCGCGGTGCGCGGGCCTCTCACCATCGTGGCCTCTCTTGTTGCGGAGCACAGGCCCCAGACGCGCAGGCTCAGTGATTGTGGCTCACGGGCCCAGCCGCTCCGCGGCATGTGGGATCCTCCCAGACCAGGGCTCGAACCTGCGTCCGCTGCATTGGCAGGCAGATTCTCAACCACTGCGCCACCAGGGAAGCCCCAAGATTTTTCTTTTTTTAAAAACAACACTTTTCCCTAAATGTAATAGCAATATCTGTTCTTTGTGGAAAATTGGAAAAAAATACAGGAAAAGTATAAACACGAGAAGAAATGTCATCCCTTAGATTTTGTGCTGACCTAGCAATAACACACTTTATTTTAAATCAAGCTACTATGATCAGCTGTTGGAGAAAGGTCATTCGAGACACTTGGGGAAGCCCTTTATACAGACTTTACTCCGTGTACATTTCTCCAGTTGCATTGAAGGGGATCAAGTGGTTCTTTGTTCTACAGCAACTGGGGGATAATTCGCAGATCCCAGTGGACTAATGACACGTTAGGGCAAAGTGCAAAAGAAAACCAGCAAGGAAGGCAGTGATTAGCAACTCTGGACCCGTGGAGCATTTTAAACTAAAGAGCACATTCTCATACGCTGCCTCTCTTGGTGTGCAGGGTTACTCGGTAAGTTGAAACGGGCAGTTGTTATTAAACCTGCTTTTGCAGAAAGAGAAGCCGCACCTTAGAACGCTTCAGCGGCTCCCTTGGGTCACATGGGTAGCGATGGGTGGGGCTGGGCTTGTGCTCAGGGCCATTGACCTAAAATCCAGTGCTCTCCTTGCTTGCCTGGAATATCTCACACGATCCAGAAACAGTGCCTGCTGCCTGGGGAAGACTTGGGGCCAACACTCCTTTCAAGGGTTTTAAGTGAAATTAGGCTGACCTCATTAGGACAAGAAAGCTAAGAATCAGAACATGGTATGGTTTCTAAGACACTCTGAAGCCTGCAGGGCTACTGCTAAGCAAACTGGGGGCCAACGAATTCAAGTTGGTGAGACTGGATGGTGTTCTCCAAATTCTGTTCTTGACGGGCTTTTAAGTCCATGTAAATGAGCTGGGTATTTCAAGTGCAGGTAGGAGTGGGGGGGGGGGGTCCAGATGGGGTGAAGTGCAAATCCAAGGGCAAGAATCACAACTAAGCACACTGTGGGTTTGCTTTGCTGTGTTTCTACCAACAACACTCATGAGTTCGAGAGAGCCAAAGCCACACCTGTCAAAATAAGTAAACATCCAGTTTTAACCAGGGCCCAACTCTTAGGCTTAATTTTGCAATAGTACAAGGAATTATGAAGTTAAAAGGCAACACGTTTATCCAATAAGCAGCAATTAAGTTGCTTTAGGTGCCAGGTGTGGTGTTAGGCATGGGTGACAAAAGCTTGGTTAAGGCAGCGCCCGCAGGGACTTCGGAGTCTGAGGAGAGAAAGACATTTAGAGAAAAAAGTGCACAGAAGCGTGGAGGCCTTTCACAGGAGTAGGTACAGAGTACAGCGGGGTGTGGCAGAGAAAATAGGTGTTTGGTTTGGGGATTTGGGAGGGGATGGGAAGATCTTCACAGAGGGGGTTATCTTTGAGCTAAGTTTTTGTTTTCTTTTCCGATTTTATTGAGAAATTGACATACAGACACCATAAGTTTAAAAGCATACAGCGTGGTGGTTTGATTTACATATGTTGTGAAATTTTTTTTTTAAATAACTTGATTGGGGTTGAATTTACATACCATCCTATAAAAGCCTCTTGTTTTAAGCGTATAATTCAATGAATGTCAGTCAGTTTACAGGGTTGTGCAGTTATCACCACAACCCAGTTTTAGAATGGCTCCATCACCCGAAAAGATCTCTAGTGCCCACTGGCAACTCAGCTTGCCGAAGTTTTGCCAAATCAGTAGGTGCCCAGCTGTCAAGGAGGGGGAAGGAGGTTCAGGGAGGGGGAAGGAGTTTCAGGAAGGGAGGGCACAGAGGCATGGATGGACACGGTATATTTGGGGAAATGCCAGCAGTTCAATAAGACTGGAGCCCAGGGTTTGTGGGGATGGGCTTAGGGGGGCAGTTTGGGGAGGGCAGTGGGGCAAGTTTCTGGAAGTGAGTTTGGAGTGGCACGCAGGGACCAGACCATGGAAAGCCTTGCAGTTCCTGCTAAAGAACTAGGAGGCTTTCTTTATTAAATAATTTTTTTAATTTTATTTTTTTACCAGAGGTGTTCACATTTTTAAATTGAGATATAATCTGTATACAACATGCACTGATTTTAAGTGTACAGTCTGATGAATTTTGACAAATGTACACCTATATAACTGCTATTCCGGTTAGCATATAGGACATTTCCATCACCCATGAGAGTTCCCTTGTACCCCTTTCCCCTCAATGCCTGCCCCCCAACTGCCCCAGGAAACCATTGTTCAGATTTCTGGTTTTAGCTGTTCTAGAACTTTATAAATGGAATTATATAGTATGTACTCAGTGGTTGCTGGCTTCTTTCATAATGTTCATCCACGTTGTTGAGTGTGTTTTATTGCTGAGTAGGATTTTTAAAAACTTTTAAGTGTCTGTGATCTTTTTGAAATTGCCCAAGCAGTTTATCCACAATATATTCAACAGCTGTCTGAGGCCCTGCGTGGAACTTAACCATCTGGTGGGAGGAGGCTGGGAGTATAAAAGGTATGAAACATTTACAGCACGATGTAAACATTCAAGTTGTTTTTTGTTTTGCTGCAAAAAGCTTTATTGTTTGCATTTGGTCCAAGGCTTGGGAGACGGCTCCAGAGTAGTTAAAAAGCTGCCTAGTGGCTGCAGAGAGGGGCTTCAGGCGGACGCCCTGACACCAGAGGGGCTCCTCAAAACTGCTGGGCTCCGGACGCTCCTAGTCGTGCTGGAGGGTGAGCCTTTCGAAGAGAGACTCGCCCAGCCCCGCCTGGGGACCAGCCGGCCTGCGGAGGTTGGTCAGGTGGTTGCCACCTTCTGGATGAGTTTCACGTGCTCATCTAGGAAGCAGCTCTCTAGGAAGTCACAGAGGTGGGGGTCTATGCGGGCACAACCCAGGGCATGCGGATCCGAAAGGGCCTGGTTCAGGTTCTTCTCCATGAGAATGGCGGCTTCCACAGCGTCCTGGGTTTTATTCCACTCCTTTTGGGACGGCTTCTGCGCGTCCTGGAAGAGGGCACGACTGGAGGGATGGTTTTGCATCTTCAAGAGGTTCTGGGCGCTCTCGTGCTTCTCCTTGGCTAATTTGTTACCGACCTGGGTTCTCAGACTTTTTAATCAATAGAAGTTGATAAGAGGCCAGACGAGAAATTCAGGCAAGGCTTTATTGGTATTCATGCTGCAGCACGAGGGAGGGAAAACTGGTAACAGGCTACCCTGCTCGCTCCCCATCCCTGAGGGGGAGCCTTAAATGGTGTTGGCTGGTCCGGAGGCCAAGGATAGCTGAGTGATTGGGTCTGAAGGTTACGACTGGAAAAAAAGGTTGGAGGGTGGTCGGGGGCTGGAGGAAGAGGTGTCTCTGGGTCTGTTCTGTCCAAACACTGTGGAAGCAAGAGACAGATCCACGGGACCGCCGCACGCACTGCCTCAAGTTTATTTTTTAATTCTTGTGAATATTTCATTTTTCTTAAAAATAACTTTATTGAGATGTGTATTTTATGCCATAAAATTCACTCATGTGTACAATTCAATAATTTGTAGTAATTTTATACAGTTGTGCCACCATCACCATGACCCAAGTTTAGAACGTTTCCATTACTCCCAAAAGGTCCCTGTGCCCATTTGCAGCCATCCTCCATCCCCATGCCCCCCCCCCAGGCAACCATTTATTTACTTTCTGTCTCTATAGATTTTCCTTTTCTAGACATGTCATAAAAATGGAATTATACAGTATGTGTCCTTCTGTATCTTTTTCACTTAGCATGATGTTTTTGAGGTTCATCCATGTTGTAGCATGGATCAGTACTTTGTTCTTTTTATTGCTGAATGGTATTGCATTGTATGGCTAGACCACATTTTGTTTATCCTTTTACCAGTTGATGGACATTTGGGTTGCTTCTATAAGTCTGGTATGGACATCTGTCTTGTGTAGACATATGTCTTCATTCATTTTCTTGGGTAGATACCTAGAAGTGGAATTGTGGGGTCTTATGGTGACTATGTTCCACATTTTAAGAAACTGTCAGACTGTTTTCCATTGTAAAATGGTGAACAATTTTACAATCCTGCCAGCGATACATGAGCGTTCCAGTTTCTTCACATTCTCATCTATGCTTGTTATTGTCTTTTTTTCTTTTAATTGGAGTATAATTGCTTTACAATGTTGTGTTTCTGCTGTACAGTGAAGTGAATCAGCTATATGAATACATATATCCCCTCTTGGACCTCCCTCCCACCCTCTGCTTTTTAATTATAATCATTCTAGTAGATGTGAAGTGGTATCTCATTTTGGTTTTGATTTGTATTTTCCTAATGACTGTTGAGTATCATTTCATCTGCTTACTGGCCATTGGTGTATCCCCTTTGGTGAAATGTCATTCAAAATTTTTTTAATAACTTTTTTTTAATCTTTATTGGAGTATAAATGCTTTACAGTGTTGTGTTATTTTCTGCTGTACAACAAAGTGAATCAGCTATATGTATACACATATCCCCATATCCCCTCCCTCTTGAGCCTCCCTCCCACCCTCCCTATCCCACCCCTCTAGGTCATCACAAAGCACTGAGCTGATCTCCCTGTGTGATGCAGCTGCTTCCCACTAGCCATCCATTTTACATTTGGTGGTGTATATATCTCAGTGCTACTCTGTCACTTCGTCCCAGCTTCCCCTTCCCCCACTGTGTCCTCAAGTCCATTCTCTACATCTGCGTCTTTATTTCTGCCCTGCCATTAGGTTCATCAGTTCCGTTTTTTTAGTTTCCATATATATGCGTTAGCATATGGTATTTGTTTTTCTCTTTCTGACTTACTTCACTCTATATGACAGACTCTAGGTCCATTCACCTCATTACAAATAACTCAATTTCGTTCCTTTTTATGGCTGAGAAATATTCCATTGTATATATGTGCCACATCTTCTTTATCCATTCATCTGTTGATGGACACTTAGGTTGCTTCCATGTCCTGGCTATTGTACATAGGGCTGCAATAAACATTGGGGCACATGTATCTTTTTGAATTACGGTTTTCTCAAGGTATATGCCCAGTAGTGGGATTGCTGGGTCATAGGGTAGTTCTATTTTTAGTTTGTTAAGGAACCGCCATACTGTTCTCCATAGTGGCTGTATCAATTTACATTTCCACCAACAGTGCAAGAGGGTTCCCTTTTCTCCACACCCTCTCCAGCATTTATTGTTTGTAGATTTTTTGATGGTGGCCATTCTGACCGATGTGAGGTGATACCTCATTGTGGTTTAGATTTGCATTTCTCTAATAATTAGTGATGTTGAGCATCTTTTCATGTGTTTGTTGGCAATCTGTATGTCTACTTTGGAGAAATGTCTATTTAGGTCTTCTGCCCATTTTTGGATTGGGTTGTTTGTTTTTTTGATATTGAGCTACATGAGCTGTTTATATATTTTGGAGATTAATCCTTTGTCAGGTGCTTCATTTGCAGATATTTTCTCCCATTCTGAGGGTTGTCTTCCCGTCTTGTTTGTGGCTTCCTTCGCTGTGCAAAAGCTTTTTAAGTTTCATTACGTCCCGTTTGTTTATTTTGGTTTTTATTTCCATTACTGTAGGAGGTGGATCAAAAAGATCTTGCTGTGATTTATGTCAGAGAGTGTACTTCCTATATTTTCCTCTAAGAGTTTTATAGTGTCCAGTCTTACATTTAGGTCTCTAATCCATTTTGAGTTTATTTTCGTGTATGGTGTTAGGGAGTGTTCTAATTTCATTCTTTTACATGTAGTTGTCCAGTTTTCCCAGCACCACTTATTGAAGAGGCTGTCTTTTCTCCATTGTATATTCTTGCTTCCTTTGTCAAAGATAAGGTGACCATATGTGCGTGGGGTTATCGCTGGGCTTTCTATCCTGTTCCATTGATCTATATTTCTAAATATAGAAAGTGTTCTAATTTCAATCTTTTACATGTAGCTGTCCAGTTTTCCCAGCACCATTTATTGAAGAGGCTGTCTTTTCTCCATTGTATATTCTTGCCTCCTTTGTCGTAGATTAATTGACCATAGGTGCGTGGGTTTATTTTGGGGCTCTCTATCCTGTTCCATTGATCTATGTCTCTGTTTTTGTGCCAGTACCATACTGTCTTGATTACTGTAGCTTTGTAGTATAGTCTGAAGTCAGGGAGTCTGATTCCTCCAGCTCCGTTTTTCTTTCTCAAGATTGCTTTGGCTATTTGGGGTCTTTTGTGTTTCCATACAAATTGTAAAATTTTTTGTTCTAGTTCTGTGAAAAATGCCGTTGGTAGTTTGATAGGGATTGCATTGAAACCGTACATTGCATTGGGTAGTATAGTCATTTTCATAATGTTGATGCTTCCGAACCAAGAACGTGGTATATCTTTCCATCTGTTTGTATCCTCTTTGATTTCTTTCATCAGTGTCTTATAGTTTTCTGCATACAGGTCTTTTGCCTCCTTAGGTAGGTTTACTCCTAGGTATTTTATTCTTTTTGTTGCAGTGGTAAATGGGAGTGTTTCTTTAATTTCTCTTTCTGATTTTTCGTTGTTGGTATATAGGAATGCAAGAGATTTCTGTGCATTAATTTCGTATCCTGCAACTTTACCAAATTCATTGATTAGCTCTAGTAGTTTTCTGGTGGCATCTTTACGATTCTCTATGTATAGTATCATGTCATCTGCAAACAGTGACAGTTTTACTTCTTCTTTTCCAATTTGGATTCCTTTTGTTTCTTTTTCTTCTCTGATTGCCATGGCTAAAACTTCCAAAACTATGTTGAATAATAGTGGGGAGAGTGGGCAACCTTGTCTTGTTTCTGATCTTAGAGGAAATGCGTTTTGTTTTTCACCATTGAGAATGACGTTGGCTGTGGGTTTGTCATATATGGCTTTTTTTATTTTGAGGTAGGTTCCCTCTATGCCCACTTTCTGGAGAGTTGTTGTTGTTGTTTTTTTTTTATCATAAATGGGTGTTGAATTTTGTCAAAAGCTTTTTCTGCATCTATTGAGATCATCATATGGTTTTTATTCTTCAATTTGCTAATATGGTGTATCACATTGATTGATTTGCATATATTGAAGAATCCTTGCATTCCTGGGGTAAACCCCACTTGATCATGGTGTATGATCCTTTTAATGTGCTGTTGGATTCTGTTTGCTAGTATTTTGTTGAGCATTTTTGCATCTATGTTCATCAGTGATATTGGCCTGCAATTTTCTTTTTTTGTGACATCTTTGTCTGGTTTTTGTATCAGGGTGATGGTGGCCTCGTAGAATGAGTTTAGGAGTGTTCCTCCCTCTACTATATTTTGGAAGAGTTTGAGAAGGATAGGTGTTAGCGCTTCTCTAAATGTTTGACAGAATTTGCCTATGAAGCCATCTGGCCCTGGGCTTTTGTTTGTTGGAAGATTTTTAATCACAGTTTCAATTTCAGTGCTTGTGATTGGTCTGTTCATGTTTTCTATTTCTTCCTGGTTCAGTCTTGGAAAGTTGTACTTTTCTAAGAACTTGTTCATTTCTTCCACGTTGTCCATTTTATTGGCATGTAGTTGCTTGTAGTAGTCTCTCATGATCCTTTGTATTTCTGCAGTGTCAGTTGTTACTTCTGATTTTTCATTTCTAATTCTGTTGATTTGAGTGTTCTCCCTTTTTTTCCTGATGAGTCTGGCTAATGGTTTATCAATTTTGTTTATCTTCTCAATGAACCAGCTTTTAGTTTTATTGATCTTTGCTATTGTTTCCTTCATTTCTTTTTCATTTATTTCTGATCTGATCTTTATGATTTCTTTCCTTCTGCTAACTTTGGGGGATTGTTTTTGTTCTCCTTTCTCTAATTGCTTTAGGTGTAAGGTTAGGTTTGAGATTTTTTTTGTTTCTTGAGGTATGATTGTTTTGCTATAAACTTCCCTCTTAGAACTGCTTTTGCTGCATCCCATAGGTTTTGGGTCGTTGTGTTTTCATTGTCATTTGTTTCTAGATATTTTTTGATTTCCTCTTTGATTTCTTCAGTGATCTCTTGGTTGTTTGGTAATGTATTGTTTAGCCTCCACGTGTTTGTATTTTTTTTTTTTTACAGTTTTTTTTTTCCTGTAATTGATATCTAGTCTCAGTGTTGTGGTTGGAAAAGATGCTTGATACAATTTCAATTTTCTTAAATTTAGTGAGGCTTGATTTGTGACCCAAGATGTGATCTATCCTGGATAATGTTCCATATGCATTTGAGAAGAAAGTGTATCCTGTTGTTTTTGGATGGAATGCCCTGTAAGCGTCAATTAAGTCCATATGGTCTAATGTGTCATTTAAAGATTGTGTTTCCTTATTTATTTTCTGTTTGGATGATCTGTCCATTGGTGTACATGGGGTGTTAAAGTCCCCTACTATTATTGTGTTACTGTCGATTTCCCCTTTTATGGCTGTTAGTGTTTGCCTTATGTATTGAGGTATTTCTATGTTGGGTGCATAGATATTTACAATTGTTATATCTTCTTGGCTTGATCCCTTGATCATTATATAGTGTCCTTCCTTGTCTCTTGTTGTAGTCTTTATTTTAAAGTCTATTTTGTCTGATGTGAGAATTGCTACTCCAGCTTTCTTTTGATTTCCATTTGCATGGAATATCTTTTTCCATCCCCTCACTTTCAGTCTGTATGTGTCCCTAGGTCTGAAGTGGGGCTCTTGTAGACAGCAAGTGTATATACGGGTCTTGTTTTTGTATCCATTCAGCCAGTCTGTGTCTTTTGGTTGGGGCATTTAATCCATTTACATTTAAGGTAATTATTGATATGTATGTTCCTATTACCATTTTCTCAATTGTCTTGGGTTTGTTTTTGTAAGTCTTTTCCTTCTCTTGTGTTTCTTGCCTAGAGAATTTCCTTTAGCATTTGTTGTAAAGCTGGTTTGGTGGTGCTGACTTCTCTTAACTTTTGCTTGTCTGTAAAGCTTTTGATTTCTCTGTGTAATCTGAATGTGAGGTCCTTGCTGGGTAGAGTAATCTTGGTTGTAGGTTTTTTCCTTTCATCACTTTAAATATATCTTGCCACTCCCTTCTGGCCTGTAGAGTTTCTGCTGAAAGATCAGCCGTTAACCTTATGGGAGTTCCCTTGTATGTTATTTGTTGCTTTTCCCTTGCTGCTTTTAATATTTTTTCTTTGTGTTTAATTTTTGTTAGTTTGATTACTCTGTGTCTCGGCGTGTTTCTCCTTGGGTTTATCCTGTATGGGACTCTCTGTGCTCCTGGACTTGATTGACTGTTTCCTTTCAAATGTTGGGGAAGTTTTCAACTATAATCTCTTCAAATATTTTCTCAGACCCTTTCTTTTTTTCTTCTTCTTCTGGGACCCCTGTAATTCGAATGTTGGTACGTTTAATGTTGTCCCAGAGGTCTCTGAGACTGTCCTCCATTCTTTTCATTCTTTTTCCTTTATTCTGCTCTGTGGCAGTTATTCCCACCATTCTATCTTCCAGGTCACTTATCCGTTCTTCTGCCTCAGTTATTCTGCTATTGATTCCTTCTAGAGTATTTTTAATTTCAGTTATTGTGTTGTTCATCATTGTTTATTTGCTCTTTAGTTCTTCTAAGTCCTTGTTAAACGTTTCTTGTATTTTCTCTATTCTATTTCCGAGATTTTGGATCGTCTTTACTATCATTACTCTGAATTCTTTTTCAGGTAGTTTGCCTATTTCCTCTTCATTTATTTGGCCTTGTGAGTTTTTATCTTGCCCTTTGCCTGCAAGATATTTCTCTGTCTTCTCATTCTGTCTAATTTACAGTATTTGAGGTCTCCTTTCCCCAGGCTGCAGGGTCGTAGTTCCTCTTGCTTCTGTTCTCTGCCCCCGGTGGTGAGGTTGGTCCAGTGGCTTGTGTAGGCTTCCTGATGGGGGGGACTGGTGCCTGTGTTCTGGTGGGTGGAGCTGAGTCTTTTCCCTCTGAGGAGCAGGGCCATGTCAGGTGGTGTGTTTTGGGGTGTGTGTGAGCTTAGTATTACTTTAGGTAGTCTGTGTGCTGATGCGTGGGTTTGTGTTCCTGTGTTGTTTGTTGTTTGGTGTGAGGCGTCCAGCACTGGGAGCTGCTGGCAGTTGGGTGGAGCCGGGTCTTGGATTCAGATAGAGGCCTGCATGAGAGCTTTCGGCAGTTAATCTTCTCTGGGGCCGGGAATTCTCTAGTGATCCAGCGTCCTGGACTCAGTGCTCCAACCCCAGAGCCTCAGGCCTGACTTCTGGTCAAGGGACCAAGACCGCACAATTCACTCATCCTGGCAAAATGGGGGATTAAAAAAAAGAAGACGACTAACAAAATCCCAGACAAATGGTGAAAAGTAAAATCAAACAAACAGAAACAAGGAAACACACACACACACACACACACAAAAGAAACAAAAACAGAACCAAATAAATCAAAAAGTAAGAGAACAACCAGACAAACAAAAGAACCCAAGAACGAAATCAAACAATTAAAAAGAAAGCTGACAAAAACACAAAAACAAAAAACAAAACCAAAGCAGAATGCCAACTGAAGAATTGAAGCAAAGAAACAAAACAAACCGACAAAAATGGTTAAAAAAAGAAAAAGAGAAAGGGGAAAGAAGACAGAACAACAGAAAAGCAATGTAGAAATAGAAATATATAAAAAAAAGAGAAGATATATTAAAGAAAAAAAAAAAGACAAACGAAACCCCCAGAGAAGTGGTAAAAACAGAATCAAACAAACAAAAACAGAAACAAGGAAACACACACATGTAAAAGAAACAAAAACAGAACCAAATAAAACAAAAAGGAAGAGAACAACCAGACAAATAGAAGAACTCAAAAACGAAATAAAACAATTAAGATTAAAACTAACAAAAACACATAATCTAAAAACAAAACCAAAGCAGTGTGCCAACTGAAGAATAAAACAAGGAAACAGAACAAACCGATAAAAATGATTTAAAAAATAATGATAAAATAAAGTAAAAAGAGAAGAAACACAGGACAACAGAAAAGCAAAGTAGAAATGGACATATATTTTTAAAAAAAGAAAAGTATATTAAAAGAAGAAAAGAATAAGAGAACAGAACACAGAACAACAGAAAAGCAAAGTAAAAATAGAAATACATAAAAAAATATGTTATAAAACACAGAGATCCCAAAAGACTAAATAAAAAAAAATACTAAAACAACAACAAATGAACAACAACAAAAAAGAGAAACCAAAAAACAAACAAACAAAAAAAAAGCCAGACCCAACAACAGAATGAATCAAAACATAATAAAATTAATAGTAATAACTACGTTTCCCTGGGGTCTCTGCTGTAAGTGTCCTTGCACACACCATGAGCCACAGCCTACCTCTGCCTCCCCAAAAGGCTCTCCTCTGCCTCTGGGCTGGTCTCTGGACCTGCTGTGGGCCCTGAGGGCATCACTCAGACTCTGATCTGGCCCAATTTCTGCGTGTGCTTGCCCCTAAAGTCCACAGCTGCCAGAGCTAGGCCGTTTTCATTTGCAGGAACACTCATTATCTACTCAGATTTTTTGTAGATGCAGGGTCTACCTAGCTGATCACGGGGATTCAATCTGTAGCTTGTACAGCTGATGGAAAGATTTTCGATCTTCCTTAGTCACCCTGTCCCTGGGGTTCAGCTTTGGTTTTATCCCCACCTCTGCGTGTGGTCCACCCACAAGGGTCTGGTCCTGAAGCTGCCTTGGAGCTCTTGGGTCTGCCCCTGTGAGGACAGGGTGCAGAGAAGGTATGACGGCTTGGATCGCGGGAGCCTCAGCGGCATCATATGCACAGGGAAGCCAACGGCCACAGGCACAAGAGATATGTCCAGTGAGGGCCTTTTCTGGTGCCTGGCGTAAGTTGCATGAGGCCCAGCCCTGGCCCAACTTTTTTTTTTATGGCCCTGCACCTGGCACATGAGGGCCAGCTCTGAGGGGGCTTTTTTTTTATTGCTCGGCATCTGGCGCTTAAGAGCCAGCCCTGAGTGGGCTTCTTTTATTGTCATCGGCAGGTGCTGGCGTGTGGGGAGAGAGCAGTTACAGTAGTGACTCCTCCCCCTGTGTGTGACTCAGCAGTAGCGCCCTGCTTCCATGGCAGTCCTGTCTTCCTCTGTAGGCATTCCCTCCCGTTCCCTCAGTCCATCTCCCCACAGCCAACAGCAGTTCTCACTCCGGGCCTGTTCTCCAATCCCCACACACCAGCTCCCAGCCCCCTTACACACCTGTGAACACACATCCCAGTCCGGGGCATGTAGGGCTGTAGTATGGACCATCTGTGTATTTCTCACTCTGTCCCATCTGCCACAGATCAGCCGCGTCACCCTCTTCTGACAGCCTCAGATGCTTCCCTTCTGTCCCAATTGATTTCCCTGTAGGAGAGGGGTTTTCCCGAATTCGGGAATCTCTTCTCTGCTTCAGCTCCCCTGCCCCAGGGTGCAGGTCCCATCCCGCTTCCTCTTGTCCTCCTCCCTTTTTTCCATCCTACCCAGTTATGCAGGGATCTTTATAGTCCTTTCCGGTGTCCAAGGTCTTCTGCTAGTTTTCAGCCGGTGTTCTGTGAGAATTGTTGCATCTATAGATGTATTCCTGATGCATCCTTGAAGAGAGATGAACACGTCCACCTACTCCTCCACCATCTTGAATCTCCTACCTTTATTTTAGTTTTAATTTTTTTTAGTTTTTAGTTTTTGGCTGCATTGGGTCTTCTTTGCTGCACGTGGGGTTTCTCTAGTTGTGGCGAGCGGGGGCTACTCTTTGTTGCAGCGCACGGGCTTCTCATTGCGGTGGCTTCTCTTGCGGAGCACGGGCTCTAGGCATGTGGGCTCAGTAGTTGCGGCACGTGGGCTCTAGGGCTCAGGCTCAGTAGTTGTGGCACATGGGCTTAGTTGCGCTGTGGCATGTGGGATCTTCCTGGACCAGGGCTCGAACCCATTGCCCCTGCATTGGCAGGCGGATTCTTAACTACTGCGCCACCAGGGAAGTCCTCATTCAAATCTTTTGTCCATTAAAAAATTTGGTTGTCTTCTTTCAAATTATTTGTTGTATGAAAATTCAACATGTATAAAGGACTAGGAAAGTTCAAAGAATTGGATTTTTGAGTACCTGAAGGTTAAATAGGTCTATAGCCTGAGAAGGCTGAAGAGGTGGGCATAGTCCTGACCTTGTAGAGCAGCTGTTCCCAACCATTTTGGCACCAGGGACCGTTTTCATGGAAGACAGTTTTTCCATGGGTGGGGGTGGGGTGGGTTGGGCGGGGGTTCAGCTGGTAATGCAGAGCGATGGGGAGTGACGGGGAGCGGCAGATGAAGCTTCGTTTGCTCGCCTGCCACTCACCTCCTGTTGTGCCAGTCCGCAGCCTGGCAGTTGGGGACCCCTGTTGTAGAGCTGCATTGTCCAATATGGTGGCCCATAGCCACATGGGGCTGTGAGTCATGTGAAATGTGGCTTGTCCAATTTGAGATGCACTGTATATATATTGCAAAATGATTACTACAGTAACGTTCATTAACACATCAATCACCTCACATAACTATGTCTTTTTTGTAGTGATAACATTTAAGATCTACTTGAATTATTGATTACATATTGAGATGATCATATTTTGGATAGATTGACTAAAATTAAATATAGTATTAAAATTACTTTTACCATTTTGAAACTCTTTGAAAAAATATGCCTACTATGAAATTTAAAATTCAATACATGGTTCCCAATATATTTCTGTTATATAGCACTGTTTTAGAACCTTGACCATCAGGAATTTGGATCTTCATTTGCAGAGAAATGGGAAGGCATTTTAAGCATGGGGAAATTATGACCATTTTTTTGAAAAAAAGAAATGTAGTGTGGAGAATAAATTAAGTAGGAAGAATAATTAGGGTGGGCAGCTTTGCAATAGTCCAGATGAGAGATGATAGTCACTTGGTGGTGATTGGGAAAAACAGCTTTCTGCTCAGTATCTCTAATATAATTACAGTTTTGGAGAAAATATTTTTTAAAATGTATGTAGGAGGGTGTCAAGGCAAATATCAAATGGAATGTCCTTCACAAGGGAGCTAAGATCCTAGGCTCTTCTGTGTCTAAAGTGAAGATGAAAGGTTACTTGGGGCACATACACTTGCTCAAGGAAGAGCCACTTAAATGGCAACTCTAGACTGTGCAAAATGTGCACTAGAGCATGATACAGATTTGGCTTTGACCCTGATTGAGGGGAACCACTGGAGTGTTTTGAGCACAGGAGTGACATGGCCATCGTCATTGCCTTAAAATGTTGTTGTTATTGTTGTTGAGGTACAATTGACATATAACATTATATTAGTTTCAGGTGTACAACATAATGATTCAATATTTGTATATACTGTGAAACGATCACCACAGTAAGTCAAGTTAGCATTCAAGCCATTACATTTTAATTGTAAGATGATGTTGGCCGCTGTGTTGGAAATAGACTGGAGGGGGCAAGGGTAGGAGAAGAAAGACCATTTATTTAAACAATTCTTAATTGGTAAACATTTTCATCGTTTCTAGTTTTCTCTAGTTTTAAACAACAGAATAATCAATGTTGTGCAATAATAAAATTATTTATTTAAAATAATAAAAGGAACAGTGTAATTTTATTACATCCTTCCTTTATTTTCTTAAGATGAATTCCAAGAAACGGAAGTCCTGTTCAATGAGGTCATCTGTTATTACGGCTTTTTATATATATATATATTGCCAAATTGCCTTCCAGAAAGTTGAATCCAGTTTATAATGCTGCTTCCTGCTACTCATGCCAGCCCTTGGCAGTAGTATTACTCCTTCTTAAACTTAATTGAGCAGCAGCTCCAAGTATGGCTTTAATAATTCTTATATGAATAGCTCATTTTTTTTCTCCCATGAAACACCTCTCCCCAGTGTCCCCTAGTTCAGCTATTCCATTAAACTTTGGGTAAATTATATAGTCAATCTTTTCTGGTTAGTGCCGACAATTTATTAAGTTTTTCTTGTTCCTACAGGTGGAAGAACCTTGTCAAATTGGTAGGTTATTGATTTCTACTTTAATATTTTTTAAAGGAATTAAATGACAAACTCAAAAGAAGTTTAGAAAAGGAAGTCTGAGTATTTCTTTGAACTTATTGTTGGATATTAAACTTTTGGTGAATTTTTAATCAGGAATCTCATAAGTGCTAAAACCCTAAGAAAAACCCATTACAAGTTGGCTTAATAATGAGGGCAGTGTAAAATTTACATTTTTTGGTGAAAGTTTTTTCAGAAGTACTTCAGGATTGAACACTAATCCTGGAGTTTTTCAGAATGAAGCCTCTTTTCCAGAGATTTTTTTTTTTTTTTTAAGCTGAGAAGCCTTAATAAGCAATCTAGAATTCTTTGTTGGGAGAAAAAACATAAAGGCAAATAAACTACAGTATGTTTATAAATGTGCATGCATATATTTAAATATAAGTTCTTTCTCTCTGTTTCCTGGAGAATCACTGGGTGAAATTAATTTTAAGACACCATTGACCAGGCCCCTCAAAGGTTAAATTAAATTGAGGAGTGCTACTGCAATTTGATTATGTTTTCATCTTTTTGGATTCGTCATCTAGTATAGATTGAAGTCCTATTTTCATACATCTGTATAGGTGACCTAAAAGGGTTGTTCAAAATTCTAATTTTTTCCCTCATGAATAATTTCTCTCACAAGGTAACCTTTGTCTTCTATGGACATAATAGAGGTGTTTATATAGAAATAGCAAAAGAAAATGGATTCTATTTTGTGACATATTGAGTCATAAGATAGAATTATGCTTCGGTACTCAGAAGCTGATCTTTTCTTTTTCCCAACGTGGAGGTTGAGAAGAGGGTTGACCTGCTATTGTCCTTGTGTGGAGGGTAGAGAAGCCAGGCTCCCAAACAGATAGGAGGAAGGGGTGACCACAGACACGGTGAGGTTTAGAGCTAGTCAACAACCGAGAAAAAAAAAATTTCTGTCACAAACCTGCCCCTGATGTCTCCCATTTCTGATATTAGCCCATTCCTTATGTTAAATTGCTCTTCACTGATTCTTCCAGAATTTTCTTCCTCCCTCCTCCAATCCTCCAGCTTTGCATCTCATTGCATCATACTTTACCACCTGCTACTCTGTGTTGTGCTCATCTCCAGGTGCGTGTGTCACTCTTCTCCCTTGACAAAAATGTATCTTCAGACTGCCTGTCATTCCTTCTAGCTCTATTCCTGCATAATTCTTGGCGATTTATTTATTTATTTTTTAAATCCTTTGCTGATTATTTATTTATTTATTTATTTATGTGATTGCACCGGGTCTTAGTTGCAGCTCGCTGAGCTCCTTAGTTGCCTCATGCATGTGGGATTTAGTTCCCTGACCAGGGGTTGAACCCGTACCCCCTGCATTGGGAGCGCGGAGTCTTACCCACTGCGCCACCAGGGAAGTCCCAATTCTTGGTGATTTAAATACAGCTGATTCTCATTATGTGTGGTAGTGATGTTCCATAAAGTAACAAGGAACACTGAATTAGTGAGCACTGAAACACTGCCGTGTCCTTCCAAGCTGCCTGTGTCCAGGGAAAGCAAGTCCTTGGCCTTTGATGTCTGTGGGGAGGGGGTCCTACTTGTACCCAAGATTCAAACAATGACAGATTCCTCAGGTTTAGAATGTAGTAGATATAATGACATTGGGATCTTAACTGTGAGGAAAGGGTTCACTTCAGCCCTGGGCCGATCCCAGCCTCCTGTGAGAAGGACTTCAGAGTCCTGTGTCTCTGCAGGCTGCAGCGATCAATGAATGTGGCATATTGTGCCTGTTGCGTTTGTTGTGAGGCCTTGGTCTGGGAGACCGCTCCTGGACCAGGGCTCCTGGGGGCTGGCATGCAGCTTTGGGGCCTGTATCACTGGCACCATATGAAAGATTGTCGGGAAGCTGTAGCCGTGGCGTCTCTATGTCAAGGTGACCTATCCACACCCTGGATGTCATTCTGTGGCAGCCTTGCATTTCCTGCGTGGGTGTGGGGACAAAATAAGCTGTGCACTTGGGTACCTGTTGAGTGTCGTATGAGTTTCCTGTCACTGCTGTAACAAATGACCACAAACTTGGCACCTTAAAACAACATAAACATACTACTTTACAGTTTTGTAGGATAGAAGTCTGTCACGTATCTCATGGAGCTAGGATCAAGGTGTCGGCAGGTCTGTGTTCCTTTCTGGAGGTTCTAGGGGAGATTGCATTTCCTGGCCTTTTCCAAATTCTAGAGGTCGCCTGCGTTCCTTGGCTGTGGTCTCTCCCTCCATCTTTAAAGCCAGCAACGGTGGATTGAGTCCTTCTCACATTGTATCACTCTAATCTCTTCTGCCTCGCTCTTCCACTTTTAAGGACTCCTGTGATTGCTTTAGGCCCATCTGGACAATCCAGAATAATCTCCCTATTTTAAGGTCAGCTGATTATCAACCTTAATTCCATCTACAACTTTAATTCCCTTTCTCCATTTAACATAACATATTCACAGGTTCTGGGGATTAGGATGTGGACATCTTTGGGGGGCCATGATTCTGTGTACCACAGGTTCCTGATGAAATGAAGATGCTGTTCCCTCTCCTCTAACCTTCTACCAAGGGATGTAAATGGAGACGAAAGCCTGCAATGTGTCTTGAATCTGATTGCGAATTTGAATCTGCAACCACTGCTGCGTCAGTGCCCATTAGAACACAGTTTTGAGAGGGTAGATTTTTACTGGGAGCATTTCACATGTTCAAGCACAGTTTATTAAGTCTCTATAGGAGGCTACTGTTCTGATAATTGACTAATTTCTTAATTGTGTAGCTCCCAGGATATCTTTCCTTTTGAAAACCTCTGGAAATAATTCTGAGATGCTGGGTAATGGGTTTCTGGGACTCTCTCCTGATAACTATTCAAATCTCCAGAGCTTTAGGACTTTTTGTGGCCAACAGAAAGAATTGAAAGCTACTGTTTTCTTTTAGAGGAAAAGTGTTTTTTTTTTTTTTTTAAATTTTTATTTATTTATTTATTTATTTATGGCTGTGTTGGGTCTTCGTTTCTGTGCGAGGGCTTTTTCTACTTGCGGCAAGTGGGGGCCACTCTTCATCGTGGTGCGCGGGCCTCTCATTATCGCGGCCTCTCTTGTTGCGGAGCACAGGCTCCAGATGCGCAGGCTCAGCAATTGTGGCTCACGGGCCTAGTTGCTCCGCGGCATGTGGGATCCTCCCGGACCAGGGCTCGAACCCGTGTCCCCTGCATTGGCAGGCAGATTCTCAACCACTGCGCCACCAGGGAAGCCCAAAAGTGTTGTTTTTTGTTTTTTTAAACCCTTGTGATATAAATTTTAAATGAAGCCAATATGCTAAGCTGGGCTGCTGTAAAATGATTTTCATCATTGCATTCATTGTGTCAACCCGATCTTTGGCTCCAAATATGCTGTTCTTGTAAAAATTTTATTTCAGCTGTCAGGGTAATCAAAATGGTTTCAAAAGCTCTCCTTGAATACTGAATTGAAATAAAATAATAAAATATGCTGTTGAATGTCAGACTCTACAGAAGGGAAGATACCAGATATGGGCAGGTTTTGCTTTTTTTAAAAAAAGTCGATTTTATTAACTTCTTTATTTGGTTATAATATTGAAGAGACTATTCCTGACATATACAGTTTCAAAATCAATCAAGTGGCTTTCAATCCAAGATTGGATTTGGGACTACATAATTAAACAGAAAGGACAGAACAATATTTCATTTATTGAAGTTATCTTTTGATGCCACAGTTTATGTTGTATGACGGGATTTTTGTAATGTTGTTGGATTGCATAGGCAGAGAAATAAAATGATGGCTACAGGTTTTATCCATTAAAATTTTGATACTACAGATCTGCGTTTCTAAAACACCAAGAGCTACAGATGTCTGTAAGCTACATGATTTTATTATTCTATTGCAGTGTACAAATGTTGTCGATGTTGTGGACAACACAGATGTGGAAATGAGCATCAGATTTTGGAGAGAACTCACTGAGTAGCCAAAGGACTATGCAAAAAATTGTTCAAAGGAAGCTCGCATTTTAAAACATTACCTAGCAAAGTCATGGTTCAAAACTAAAACAACCCAAGATCATGAGGCCAGATCTTTTCAGAGACATCCTGAGGATAAAAGTACCAGGTTTGCTGTTGTGTGAGTTGGCTGCTCCAGAGCAGCTGGGGGAATGTTTTCATCCTCCCCATGTCTCTTCTTCAGTGAAAGCCTCTCGACAACCTCCCTGTCTGTCCCAGGCTCCACCTCTGACTGCTGCTGTATTCGCACCTCAGAATTCCTTCCCACCGCTGGTGTTCATTTGTCTATCCATCCTTCTATCCAACAAGCTTTTGTTGAGCACCACTTTATAAGAAGTTAATTATAAAAGAATCGATGAAGGTTGGGAATGATGTTGATCTGCATTACCTAATCACTCAGACCTAGGGAAAACTTCAGGGAAAAAGTGAATCGGTCAACTCACTAATTTCAAGGGTCTGGGTCTTGCCGTCATTCATTCTTTTTTTTGGTTTTTGTTTTGATCTGAATTTTATTTTATTTATTTACCTTTTATACTTCTTATTAATTATCTGTTTTATACGTATTAGTGTATATATGTCAATCCCAATTTCCCAATTCATCCCCCCCAACCATCATTCATTCTTGCTGACTACCTTTATGAGTTGGTCACTGTGTCAGGCGCTGGCAGGGTATTAAGACAAAGCAGACATCAATTAGCAAATTGCAAATGGGGATCAATGAATTGTAGTGAGGATGGGGGAGGTGGGAAGGGAGAGGGTAGGCTAGGAAAAAAGGGGCTAGATAAAGTTGTGAGGTGACTGGAATTTTCCATCACCATTTCATGTGCCTACTATCTGTTAGTAGCAGCCCCCTCAAATTTCTAGGACATTCTATCGGTCTGTAGCTAGTGAAGGGCCCTTTCCTTCCCAACCCCACTCCCATTCTCCACCGGGGGACCTTGGCTATCTCTGTCTCCAATCTCTGGATTCATCCTTTTCGATATGTCTCATCTGTATGTCTTACGTCCCAGTCTGTTATGGCAGAGTCCTCTTCTAAGGGCCATCTTTCCACTTGATTAACCAGTTGATGAAGATATATAAGAGGGGACATTCTCCCTGCAGGCCATACAGCAACGCTAGTGGCTCTACTGGAATTTAGCAGATACGCAGGTCTTTCACTACCACACACACACACCATGTAAGTGGTTACCTTTTGGTAGTCTTGATAGGAACTTTGCCAAAATACTGCTCCCTATCCAGGAGCGGCCAGTAAATGGCAGGAAGAGTGCATGAAGCTTCAGCTACAGTGTCATTCTCTGCAGTAGGGTACAGTGAATTCAGATACAACAGTAGTAGAATACATTGCAAAAAATGGCCTCAATACTTTTCGGCTCCTCTCATCAAGAGATGGAGTCTATCTCCCGGTCCTTGAAACTGAGGCTGGCCTGGGGACTTGCTGTGACCAGTGACATCAAGTGAGTTCCAAACCAAGGCATCAAGAGGCCATGCGGCTTCTGCTTTTGTTTGTCTTGGGACATTGTGACCACTGTGTGAAGGAACCCAGGCGATCCTGCTGGATGATGAAAGGCACATGGCTCTGTCACTCCAGCCTGCCAACCGCCCAGCATATGAGTGAGACCACCTTAGATCATCCAGCCATCACCTGTCCATCAGCTGACGCCAGAAGCACACAGAAGTCCAGCAGGGATCTACTGAGCCAGCCCCGATCAGAAGAACAACAAGCCAACTCCCAGAATCATGAGTGAAATAAATGGTAGTTGTTTTAATCCACTAGGAACTGATAGGAGCAGTCATATGAGGTGATTGTGATCCTATTTTTAAACAGGGAGAATGGGATGGATTCAGCAATAGAGTGGAGTGAGATCTGTAAAATTTGACTTTGTGTCCCAAAGATGAGAATAAGGGAAGAAAAAAAGGATATGGAGAGGCACGTATCTAAAACTACCCAGAAAACACAAATCTCTTGGCAGTATTTGCTGTGAAAAATCCAGAGTATTTGAATGGGTCTGAGTATCTTAAACACGCCTACTGGTATGAAGGAAGATAGCGCCGATTCTAGATGGCACTCAACTTTTATGGTATATGTCCCAGTTCACGTCATACTGAGATTCAAAAGTTGGTGGCCTTGGTTGGTATCTGTTTATATGTATGATATGCCTGAGGGCCATTTTTTTTTTTCCGGAAAAGAGAGGGAGTTCTTTGTTACTCTGTATAACATGAGTGCACCTGAAGCCCTATATGGCTCAGTCTCTGAGCAATGTTGCCTTCAAAGAAACAGTATTGTGGCAGAAAAACATAATTGACAGCAAATCACATCTGTACTCAGCCTCTTGAAAAAAAAAATGCCAAAGGGGGGAGTACATTCTTAATGCTAGCAAAGCTTAAAAGAGCATCTTCTTTAGACATCTTTATTGTTCTCAGTCTTTCTATGATGCCTTATAACAGCACTCCTAAGAACTCTCTGGAAGTGGCTCATGAAAATATAAAATGTTCTCTTCCCTTTTTCTCTTTAGTCTTTGAAAACTCTTCCCTGAAGCCAAAAGGCACAGCTTTTTGGTCTCTTGACTATGAGTCCCCAATCAAGTATAGAGCTAGGTATCTCTTTCTTGTCCTGTCCTCTAAACTCTACCCTCACCACGGTGATACTCCTTCATTCACCACCTCTTTCTTTTCCATCCTTAAGCTGTTCATACACAGTCATACCTTCCTAAAGCTAGCGCTCCCAGTATCTGACCCTCTGTGATACATTTGGGCCTCTGGGGTGGATAATCTGTTTTTATTTCTCCGAGAATCATCTCATTTCCCAGATTCCACACTCCATAGGAGAAACTCGGCGCTTAACTCTCAAGTAAGATTCCTTCCTCTTTAGAAACAGGCGGAAAGTGGGAAGGGCTGAAATATTCATGTATTAATATAGCCTTATGTGAATTTGGATTATGTAAATATGAAATAAATGTGGTTAAAAATATACTTACAAAGTCTTATTTCTGGAACAAAATTTGAACTAATGTGAACCTCCCCAAATGAGAAGAAAAAAGTCCGTAATCACATATGTTTAAAACTGGAGGACTGAGTGAATCGAAAACGCTATGCTGTTACTACGGTTGCTGATAAACAAAACTACATGATGCTATTCTTTGTCAATCCTACAGGAAAATTATTCTTGAATTATAGAAGTTTTAATTATGAAAGGTGCTCTGAAAAATACCCTAGTGTAAACTGACTTCGATATTCTGTCCTCTTGTGTTTGCTTCTGTGCCTGAGGTGCAGGGAAGGGGACTGGGGAAAACTAGGAAAGGAGGGTCAGGTATTGAACCCTCATGAGGAAGGGGAGGACCAGACACTCAGCTGCTTCAGGATCCACGTGACAACGGGCATCACTGTGAAAGGATGAGAGCCAGTGTCCCCATTTCTCCGTGGCACCCAGGACCACTCTGGCATTTTCAAAACTGGCAACTCTGGACCAGGAGGAGACAGGGGCAAGGTTGTTCCAAGATGTCCATCAGCCATGTCAGCATTGAGTCTCCCCCTAGTGGCTGCATTAGCAAAGACATCAATGGAGGGAACTGGAGGAGAAAGGACTGTGAAAATGGCAGGTGCTGACTGGCTGACAAGCTGGTCCATGGGCACAGGAGAGGCATCTTTTGAAGGCTTTTATTGATATTTTGGGGTGGGAGGAGTTTTTTTGAGGGTCTGTGTGAGCAGGAAGAGTTAAATGCAAGAACTTTGAGATGCTGATGATAATCACCCTGAATTTATGGACAGGCTGATTTGACCTTGGGATTCTTATGATACTTGTCCACACTGGTATGGTGGCTTTGCTCCTTATTCTCTTTGAGGGCTTCAGCTATTTACTTACTTAACTCCCTAAACCTCTGATTCCTTGCTTGTAGAGTGGAGGCAAATAATCACACTTACTTTAAGAGACTTTTGTGAGGATTCAGTGGGCTGATGCAGGGAAGGAGCTCCGCCTGGTGCCTAGCCTACATTGTCAGCACTCAATAAACGTGAGCTCTCGTTGTGTGCTCATCACATCCCCAGTCTGAAATGTACTCTCTCAATTTTATAGAACCCTTGGAGTTGCTAACATGACCCGCTGACTGGACTACCTTGATATCATCGGTAACTTCTGGGTCGTGGATCCCTCCTAATCTTTATTTTTTTTTAAATATTTTATTTATTTATTTGGCTGTGCTGGGTCTTAGTTGCAGCACGTGGGATCTTCGTTGCCACGTGTGGGATCTTCATTGTGGCATGTGGGATCTTTTTTAGTTGCGGCATGCGGGCTCTTAGTTGTGGCACGCGGGCTCTTTAGTTGCGGCACGCGGGATCTTTAGTTGCGGCATGCGGGACCTTTAGTTGCGGCATGCGGACTTCTTAGTTGCGGCATGCAGGATCTAGTTCCCTGACCAGGGATCGAACCCGGGCCCCCTGCATTGGGAGCATGGAGTCTTAACCACTGGACCACCAGGGAAGTCCCTCTTCTAATCTTTAATGGTTGATGTGGCAAGAGGACACAGCTCATAGTTTCTGCTTAATCTCAGGCCCCCTGTAATGGGAACTGTCATCACAGTTGACATTTTCTAGTTTTCTGCCACATCTTCTGGGAAAACAGTAACTTCTTACTCAGGGGAGATGGTATTTTATCAGGCAAGTTGAAGCCATTCTGAGAGAAGAGAAATTACCTCTATGTTCTTGTTCACTGACCTTTGGGGAAAATTACTGCTGTTTGCTTTTTTCTTAATTAAATGGCAGAAAAATTCTGTAAAAGTAATTAATAGAAGTCTTTAATTCTAACTATATTAAAGCCTATTTTTCTGTTTCTATTACATCAAAATGGCAGGTCAAATGAATCTTTGGAAGTATGACTAGGGGTTTCCATGGCAACCAGGTAGGAAGGAGAGAGGAAACCGAGTTCTGGTCCACTGGTACTTTTCTCCCACTCACTGGGGGCCCTAGAGAATCCGTTTGTGGATGGCGTCTATCTGTGTCTCTCAGTGCACCCAAGTCCCGAGCTCCAAATGCCCCTTTCTACTCAAGGTGGGGCCAGTGGAGGTCGGGGTGACTGCTGATAGCAAAAGGATCCCAATGAACAGTAATACCATAAACCGGATTATATTTTTCAGTCCATGAAATGTTTTTATTTACATTATTTTATGTAATCGTGTTATCACTCTAAGTTATCTCCATTCTAAAGGTGAGGAAGCAGGTTCAGAGAGGTGAAGGGGTTTGCTCAAGTCGAGTGGCAGAGCCAGGGTCTGTATCATCCAACTCTAAGAACAATGGCCATTCCTTTGGGCCATGGTATGTGCAAAAACCTCTTTCCTAGGGTCTTCCCTGTCCACTGTGGCAGGTTGGGTGGTTGGAGAGAGTGAGGCTTTACCTGTGTTGTCCTCATTGGAGGCTGTGATGGAGAATGGGACACAGCTTTATGTATTTCCATGAAAAGCTCAGGTGCTGGCACGGGAGACTAATATTTTGTGGAAAACATGTGCATGGCCTTTCTTCCCTGGTTCCTGATTCTTTGCCTGCTGGAGTGTGGAGGTCCTCATCGATTGCAATCATGAAAGACACTCTCTTATTGCATATGGTAACACAATCCTTCCACAGTTTTCTTCAATTACAGTGATTATTTCCCATTATGAGTTTATTCTTTTCTGAGCTTTTTCCTCAAGAAGGTTCTGCAATTTTAGTCTCAATTATTATATTATTATAAGAAGTGGCTCTCCGGTGGCACAATGGAGTGGATGGGGGTTGTGTTATTTTGACCTCTCACATAAAGCATCTTCTAATTTTTGTTGGGGATGAGAGAACTGGTTGCTGATTGGAGTTGGCTGGACTGCATGAATATCCTAGACCTTTAATTATGATGAAATAACATTGCAGTTATTTTCCAACTTTAGAAGTATCTGCCTCCTTTCCTTTCTACTTCAAGCCTGCCGCTAAGCATTTTTTTCTCTGGAAGTTTTTTGGCTCTCCTGCTTCCTTTTCATTCCCGCCATAATCCCATTAATAATGAACGGCCACCTTAGATCCCAGGGCATCAGCTGCCTCCTTTCTGTCTTCTTAGTTTCTTGTCTTTATTCCAATGCATCCTACACATAGCAGCATGAATACTTTCTTTGGCTTTTATTTGGATTAGGTCACTCCCATTCTAAGGAGCCCAGAATACCTCTCAATTACCTCTTGAATAAAATTAAACCTCCTAATTATATACGCTGAAGTCCTCAGCCTGTATAGTCTTCCATTTAATGGCCCCCTGCCTGCCCTCCTCCACTTGGGCATCCTACTCCAGCTTCATAAGACCACTGACACCCGCAGTGTACGTTTATACCCACTTATTAACCGTGAGCCTTTGCACATCCCACCTCTCTTGTTCACAGTGCTTCCCCTCTTCATTTTACCAGGAATATAATTGGTTTAACTTTGTTTAACTCAGTGTTTCTCAAATTTATTTTCCCGTGGAACACTTTTGCTCACAAGGTGGCCATTAAAACTGTGCTGGAGAGCTTCTGTCTCCTCTTTGCTCCTCCATGTCTGCCCTCAACCCTCCCTCACTCTGCTGTGTGCTCACGAGGGAGGCTGACCTCTGTCATGGTTACAGTGAATCTAGATGTTGCTCTGAAGGAATTTCATAGATGTGGCTAACCTCTACAATCAGTGCACTTTAAGTAAAGCAGATTACCCTCTATAATGTGGGTGGGCCTCACCCAATCAGTTGAAGGCCTTAAGAGCAAAAACTGAGGTTTCCTGAAGGAGAAATTCTAGTTCAAGATTTCACTATCAACCTCCCACCCCAACCCCAATCACATGAGCCAATTCCTTACAGTTAATCTCTCTCTCTTTCTCAATATTGATTCTGTTTTTCTGGAGAACCCTGACTGATACACACCTTAACTTCTGGGTTGGTTTGGCCAGTAAGGCCTACCTGCAGGTGATTAGAGGAAGGAAGGAGAGTTGGGTTACGGTGTTTATTCTCTGGATCACACTCTGCTGGGTCACTTATATTTGGCTGTGTCTGTGGACAGAACTCCCAGCTCCTATCTGGAACCTTCTCCCTAGGACTCTTTCCTTCTTGATTATGGGTTCAGTAAATCGTTCCACCCTCTTTCCCCTAGGGATGGTCACAGCTCCCTGCTGTTACTAGATCTGGGGGCCCTGCTCTATCTCTTGTGGTTTCCCTACACTCTGCCCTCATCTCTGTGAATAGCCCATTGTTAAACTTCCCTCAAATCGCCCAATTTGAAGTACCACGTATTTCCTGACATAACCTCGACTGATATGAGACTAGTGTTCCAAGGAGTATACTTTGGGAAACTATGCTTCAACTTCAACCTTTCTCTTACTAGGGTGGCAAAGTTGTAGGGTTCACGGTTCCCCAAAACAGCCTGGGGGAAGTCAGGACAGACATCATAGAAAAAGAGCTTCATGGGTTAGGAGCTGAATCATGGATGGGTTTAGTCCAGCTGGAGAGAAGGTGGGCATGGTGACAGAGTGAAAACTACCATTTGTGCACTCGACAATTACAAAATCCTTCTGCACATTTTATCTCGTTTGATCCTCTCAACAATCCCGTGAGGTGGGCAGTTACCCCGTGGCACAGATGATCAAGGAGATGAGCAAATGAGAAGGGTGGGTTGGCGGTGCAGGAGAAACCTGTCTAATTAAAGTGGAGAGTTCTTGATGAAAAGTGGGGAAGAAGAAGGTTTCCAGAGGTCAGGCAGGGCCAAATTATGCATGATCCTGAGGGTGGAGATGAGGAGTTTGATTTGATGTAAGAGACTGCAGAGAGCTTTTGAAGGATTATTTGAAATTTTTTAATTGACTCTATGAATAATACATGTTCATGATAGAATAGGAAAGTAAAGTGTAAGAAGAAAATAAACCTCATCCATAATTTCATCACCAAGTGATGTCTTTGTTTTATCCTCTTAAAGCTTGAGATAAATCAACATTCATAGCATTGTGTGTGTTTTATCCATCTGACACAGAGTTTCTCAACTGTGGCACTATTGACAGGATAATCCTTTGTTGTAGGGGGAGAGGGTTGCCTGTGTATTATAGGATGTTTAGCAGCTTCCCTGGCCTCTACCCACTAGCTGCCAGTAGTGCCCCTCCCCCCAGTTGTGGTGACCAGCAATGACTCCAGACATTGCCAAGTGTCCCTTGGTAGGCAGGTCATCCCCAGTTGAGAATCTCTGATATAACTTTACATTGTGAGCATTTTCTCTCACATCATTAATAATCAGAGAAAAATCCATACCATACTTTACTTACTCATGGCTTTGTTAGTTGGATGTTTAGTCTGTTATATAAATATATAAATGTGTATTAAAAATATGTATATATTGCCGTCATGAACAACACAGTGATGAGTATCCTTGAATATAAATCTTTAGTTGGATCTCTGATTATCTCCTTAGGACCAATTCCTAAAAGTGCATTTCTGAGTCAAAGGGCATGAGCGTTTCAGGACTTCTGGTATATTTTTCTGAAAAAGTGCCTTCCAGCTGGCTTGTGTTTAGGGGGACAATCCTGAGTTTAATTTCTTTTTCTCCAGTGTCTTGTTTTCTCAATTTTCAGCTCCGATTCAGTTTCCCAACCATGTCAGAAAGTCATTCAACTTTGTAAAGAAAATCTGTCTCATTCCCTAGGCGAGGCAGGGAGAGAAAGAAAAGAAAACGACCTTCAATAGACTTTTCGGTTTTCTAGTTTACAACCTCAAATTCGCACTTTATATAGCTGAGTCTGCCTTCTCATTAGTATTATAAAATAGATTGTTACTATTGTGCTCTCCCAGGGATGTAAAACTAGAACAGGAATCCAGTCCAGCTCTTCCCCCAACTACTTCTGTAATCTTGGGCAAATTGCTTCATGTTTCTGAACCTAACTCTCCTCATTTGTAAAATAATGTGGTGAGAGAAGATGATCTCTCAGGGCCTTTAGAAGTCTATATATTTGTGTTCATGTGACGGGAAGAAGAGAAACAACTCAACCAGCAACAACTTGGGGCCCTGGAGTCTTCTTTTCTAAAATAATATAATTAAAAAATGGCAAAACGCAACACTTGTATGTGTATCCCAGTCATTAATGAACTTTGTTACCTTTTATTATGCTGCAGCCCTTTTGTTCTCCAATCGCCAGAATTTTCCTGAAGTGCTGAATGCTAAAAGGGCAGAGGTAGAATGTGGATGTTTATATAGGACTGTTGTCGAGACAGGAAAAGTCACAAATTGGCTTTACCCGTGATATAATATATATCATTGTTATCTACAGATGTTAACGATGAATATGTATGTGATAATTCTATAAATATTATATATATATAATCTATCCATCCATATATCTGCTTATTGAGTGTCTTCTCTACAGGAATGGAAGTTCCATGAGGGATAGATTTTGTCTGTCTTGGGATCCATCTTGGGATCCTCAGCATCTAAGACAATGCCCAGCACCGGTACCTGCTCAATAGGTAAGTGAAGAACAGATGCATAAATGAATAAATAAGGATGTCACCTATCAGAAAGACAGGAAATAACAAGTGCTGGCGAGTATGTAGAGAAAAGGGAACCCTTGTGCTTTGTTGGTGAGAATGTAAACTGGTGCAGTCACTGTGGAAAACAGTAAGGAGGCTCCTGAGAAAAATAGAACTAGCACACCGTCCAGTAATCCCACTTATGGGTATAAATAAAAAGGAAAGGAAACCACTATCTTGAAGAGAT
This sequence comes from Eschrichtius robustus, assembly GCF_028021215.1. Taxonomy (NCBI): domain Eukaryota; kingdom Metazoa; phylum Chordata; class Mammalia; order Artiodactyla; family Eschrichtiidae; genus Eschrichtius; species Eschrichtius robustus. The sequence continues at coordinate 13,961,134 of NC_090845.1, read as the reverse complement.
ATCTGTGCCCCCATGTTCATTGCAGCATTATTTACAGTAGCCAAGCTATGGAAACAACCTAAGTGTCCATTGATGGATAAGTAGATAAAGAAAATGTGATGTATGTATACAATGGAATATTACTCATCCATGAAAAAGAAGGAAAATCTGCCACTTGGAACAACAGTGATGAAACTGGAGGGCATTATACTAAGTGAAATAAACCAGACAGAAAGACAAACACTGTATGGTATCGTTTATATGTGGAATCTAAAAATAAATAAATAAATAAAAAATAAAAACTCATAGAAACAGAGAGTTCAACTGTGGTTGCCAGAGGCTGTGGGTTGGGAGATACTGGTCAAAGGGTACAAACTTTAAATCATAAGATGAATAAATTCTGAGGCTATAATGTACAGCATGGTGACTATATTTAATAATTTTGTATTGTATACTTGAACTCTGCTAAAAGAGTAGATCTTAGCATTCTCAAAAAAAGGGGAAAAAAGTAACCATGGAAGGTGATAGATGTGTTAATTAACTTGATCATGTTAATCATTTCACAGTATATGTGTATATCAAATCATCACTTTGTACACTGTAAATATATTACAATTTTTTTGTTAATTATACCTCAGTACAGCTGGAAAAAATAAATGAATGTGTGAACTGGATATCTGTGCAGCACGTACAAATATGTCATGAATACAACTTAGTAACAAGAGTTCTCTGCTTGTAGTTTTGTGTCTGTGGAACTTGAACCCTGTTCATGTTGCGCAGAATGTGTCCTCTGAAAAGAACCCCACCAGATGTAGCTATTTTTCAGTTAACTAAAATGATGGAACCATATTTTTGAATGATTGACTGAAGGAATGAATGGAGAACTGAAAAAAATGAAGGAACAAATGAGCTAACACAGGTAAAATGAACTTGGCTAAAAAAATAATCTAGTTTGGATTATACCATTTTCCTTTGCCATCATGTAAATGCTTTTATGAAGACAATTTTGGAAATAAGCTCTACCAATATGATTGTCATTTACTAGGGCAGAGATTCATGAAAGCAGATGCTGTCAATTTTTTTTTTTTATCACTTAAGTTGTAGATGAAACATGTTCACAAATACATTAACAAGAAGGATGATGAAACTACAGATGCAGATTATCTATCTATCTATCTATTTATCATCTATCTGCAGATAAAGATACAGGAGAGGGGGCCCAGTTCAGGACTGCAAAACGAGAACTTTGAGTGCCATTTGCTACCTCACTTATAAAATGAGAATGGAAATTCTGTCAAAGACGGTGAAGGATTGCAGCGATTGCAACACATTTGCAAAATACAAATAGATTTTGCGAAATTATCATTGCAGTAGCAGTGATAAGCAGTTTCAAAGTTATGTTAGAGAATTCCATTCTGCTATGAAGTTGGAGACAAGCGATTCCAAAGAGCACCAGATTTCAACACTGTGTAATTGTGTGTAAAATTTGTTCCAGAGGTTCAGCAGGGCTGCGGCTTTGCCAATTGTTTTCAAATGGGCAGTCAGGGCTTTTAGGGCAGTCAAATACTCAAAAGTATCAATAGTAAGACAAAGGGGAGTCGATTTGAATCACACATTCTCTTCAGAGACAAACTTTTTTAGTCCCTAAACAAGTTATGTTGCTACTTTTTAAAATGAATTACCAGTTCCCCTGGTAATTAAAGGCAATTTTCATCATTTAACAAGCAGTCATAACGTGCATTTGGCAGTGAGCTTATACTTTAAGGTTTTTTTCTTCAGAAAGCTTTCCTTCAGCCTGTTTTGAGGTTCTAATAACTACAGTGACTATGTCTAATCGGTTTGTGGCAAACGCTAGTGGGCTCTTCGCCACACTTGTTTTCTTTCCTCCTGGGCCCACAGCTGGACTTCATTTCCCAGCTTCCCTTGCAGTTAGGTACAGTTAGGTGTGACTGAGCGCTGGTCCATGGAATGCAGGTGGAAGCGATGTGGTTCAGTTTCAGGTTTGACTCTTTACAACTTCCTCGAAGGTTGCAACGTCTTAGTCAGCCTGGGTCTCTGGAAGACTCTGTGGAGCAGAGACCCAACCCGCATCCCCAGCCTCCAGCTGACTGGGCTTGATTTGCGAGAGCAATCGGTTTTGATGGTTTAGACCACTGAGATTTCTGGGCAACCAGCATTACCCTAACTCACGTACAGGGTAGAGAATGAAAACACTCTAGAACAGAAGCAACAGAAACATGGACAAACAATAGAAACGGGAATTGTGATGATCATTACAGTTGTAAAAATAGAAACGACAGAATTATGAAGGCACACTTGACCTCCCCCATTGTAGCGATCTGAGCCAGTCCATTTTCAAAATATTATGCAGCAGCTGCCCACATGCTGGGAAATAACTGAAGTGGGGCCTCAATAAGGACCAACGAAAATAATAACCAAACTGAATGTAAAACATTTCAGTTCAAAAAACCATTCATTAATGAAGAAGGACACTTTCCTATTTATAATTCAATGACAAAAGGGTTTTATTGCTTTTTTACTTACTGTGGTAACTTATTAAAAGTGGTAGGGGTGAGGAGAGGAAAGAGAAAGAAAGAAGGGCTGTAAGGGAATAGCAATTGGCTTTCTCCAGTGGCTTTTCTGGTTCAGAACTTGATCCAAATAAGGTTGAGTGGGTCATGCAGGGTGTGACCACTCAGGAAAGGGACACTGTGCTGGCCTAGGGCAAATATCCTAACCTTTACAAGAAGAGCCCTTGGGAACTCTGTAGTGAGAAACCCTCCTTGAGCAACATGAAGATGGAATATAGTAGGAAGGAATGAGAAATATAACCAACAGGATGATATACCATCAAATCCTGCTCCCCGAAGCTATCAGGCAAAAAAGACAGAGAGAGAAAAAAAAATATCTTTTATGCTGAGTGAAAATTGAGCATCTCTTCAGCCCCTCTTATGATAGCATCACAGCTTCTCTTATTCTAATGCAATTTAACCCAATATTAGATAGCCCTGCGGAAACATAAATCATATGATTATAACTAGGGTCACCATATAATTTAGTCCAAACCAGGACACTTTCAAAGTGAAAGGGGGAAGGTCTAAAATAAATATTTATTTATTGACCATCAAAATAAATATTTATTTATTGACAAATGATTTGGTTTTGTTATACTGATGGATCTAAAAATAGTTTTATTAGAAATAAAATCTTTCAAAAGTAAAAGTAATATATATGTGTATACATTACAGCAAAATGAAAACATTTTTACATTGATAACTTTGACATTAAAGAATAACAGAAGCAGACCAATTATTGTATATATTTACACTTTAAAAAGTTGAGGTATAACTAACATATAACATTATATTACTTTCAGGTATATAACATAATGAGTTAATGTTTGTAATTTATACATTTTTACTAGCTTCTTAGCTGTCTTTCTGCATTGAAACTGTGTCACTGATGTTTATCTAAAGAATGTATTTTTTTGGTAAATTTATTTATTATTTATTTATTTATGGCTGTGCTGGGTCTTTATTGCTGCGCGTGGGCTTTCTCTAGTTGTAGGGAGCAGGGGCTACTCTTCGTTGCGGTGCGCGGGCTTCTCATTGCGGTGGCTTCTCTTGTTGTGGAGCATGGGCTCTAGGCACGCAGGCTTCAGTAGTTGTGGCTCGTGGGCTCTAGAGCGCAGGCTCAGTAGTTGTGGCGCACGGGCTTAGTTGCTCCGCGGCATGTGGGATCTTCCCGGACCAGGGCTCGAACCCATGTCCCCTGCATTGGCAGGCGGATTCTTAACCATTGTGCCACCAGGGAAGTCCTAAAGAATGTATTTTAATATGGTTTTATTGTTTTTAATCATTTTTTCATAAAATTGGCTGTAATTTTCTTTAAAGTTGCATTTTTGTGGTTGATAATTTGAAGTTGTTGACACATCAATCAACTCTTTCTCTTTAGGCCATAATATTTTTAGTTGAGAATTTACCCTCTTTATAGATTCTGAACAAATTCTGCTAAAGGGGGATCCTCTCATCTCTGTGTTTGTGGATATTGAAATGTATAAGCATTTAAGCCCAGCTAATTTTTTACAGGTACTATCATTTTGCTTCCAGGTATGTTCAACAAATATTTTACAGACAAAACTTATCCAAAAAATTGTCTCTTTTTAATTCTTTTGAATGTCACCAAATTTAGATGCTGCAAAATTGTAAGCTTTACCAATTTGAATTCATTTAGTGAAGAATATATGGATTAACCCAATTAATGATTGGAGTGCCATCTAAAGGCTCTTCCTAAACAAGATATCCCAAAACACAGTAATAGACTCTCAAAGTTAAATCATGTACATGATCTGAGTTCTCATCATTTATTTTGTTTGGTTTCTCTCTTGCACCTGTATGGATATGTTTGGGGTTTTTTTGTGTGAACAAATTGTCATTTAATACTAGATATCATTTAAACTCTATTAGACGATTATTTTGGAAATACATGAAAGCAATTTCTGCTTAGATGAGGGTGATAACTGTTTTAACCTGTATGGATATGTTTTAATGACTTCTGTTTACAGGCTTCGTTTCAATCACTACAGTTTGTTGAAAGCCAAATATTTTGGTTCTCCATTGTTGAATACTTGACTAAAGATTTTCAGTAGATTTTGGAAAAATGTAACCAAAACTTAGAGAACTCTTTGCACACTCGCAAAAATCCTATGCCATGGGAAGACTCAGAAGCTCAAACATTTCTAAAATCTGGTGGATGAGGGGAGCAAAGAAAGAAAGCATGTATTGCCGTGCTGATTATTATCATTATTATTTGCATTTAACACTGTCTTTGTCACAGAAATTTTGTAGTTCATTTGCTTTGTGTATTTATAGACACATTTGAAATTTTGACAGCTACAGCTTCTATTTTGATGGGTGGAATACTCCTGCTTGTTTGAGCGCCATCAGATCATGAATAATGTATGCAGCAAAGCAATTCCAAGAACTGTTTTGTCCATAGGTTTCTTAATGAACTAATGCCATTGTTTGTACCATTATCACTGTCCTCCACGAAATAAAAAGTACATATTTCACATAAAAACAAGTACTTTTACCTTCCGTGTTGAGCTTTATAACTGAATGTGTACTGGTGTTCACAGCATCAGCTGCTTCACTTTCAACAGAATGAATTGAGCTTTGCTTTGTTTTCATGAAACGGATGGAAAAATAAAACTTTCATTGGTATTAACTGACTTTCCATTTGAAACATCGGAAACCATTGATATAAATCTGGCCTCATTGAATTGGGAAGTTCTTTTCGGCTAATTGACTTGACACATTACCTGTGATGTTCTGTGCACCAGAACATTTGGAATTGAAAATGAGCAAATGAAGAGTTGTCAGTTGGTCAAAATGAGCAGCCTTGCTGCAGAGTGCTAGGTCCTCAGACCTTTGGCAGCTGCTTGTGTTAAGTTATCTTTAGCTACAGAGTTCTTAAAATGGCAAATTTTGAAGAGATGCTAAGGCCTCCTTAGTAGGTTTGGTCTTCTGGTTTTCAGGTGGAAAATGATATCGTAAGGATACCCTCACTGTAGATGGTAAATGTTAACAAATATTTTGTGCAAATTATAAATTTGGCAATACCTTGCTTGAAGAAAGGAAATTCAGTACTTAATATTTCATTAAACCTTTTTGTTAGCTTACTGCTGCAAAGTAAAAAAAGCTTTGCCAAACAATAAAATAAATCAATGTTTATGATTTACCTCATACGATAAATGACAAGAGCACTATAAAAAGAACATTCAGGCTACTCTCCGTATACTGTACGACAGGATTGTTGTCCAGCCTTTATTTTCCACACGTATTTCGCATAGTCTTATCCTAAATTGTCTTGTGTTCCCACCAGCACCACTTAGTGGTGACCTGACTCGTTTGTGTATTTCTCAGGCCGATAACAGACCACGTACTACCAGATGGCTCATGTGACCAGCTGAGTCAGCAGCGTCAACTATTTGCCCTACCACCACCTCGTTCTAGAAGGGGTTAGCTGTCCGAGGGAGATTGTTTGCCAAGAAGGCCATATCTTTGCACTTCTCCCACCGAGAGCTGGGTCCTACTTCTTTTCCCTTTGAACCTGGGATAGCCCCGTGGTTTGTTTTGACCAGTAGAGAGTAGTGGAAGCACCCTTGAGGGATTGCTGATCAAGACGTCAAGACCCTTTTTAGCTTCCTCTTTTACTCTCTTTGCTGCCCTGAGATCACCATGGCTGTTGGGGGGGATGGGAGACTGTATAATGAGAGAGAAGCCCGGGGATCAGCTGGTACCAATTTTCAGACATGTGAACAAGATCATCTTAGGCCAGCAGTTCTCAAAGTGTGGTCTGATGACTCTTGGTGGTCCCTGAGGCCCTTTCAGGGGGTCCGTGAGGTCAAAACTATTTGCATAGTAATCCTAAGACAGCTTATCCTAGGATGGGGATAATCCTAAGTGTCTTCTTTGCTCTCCTTCGCTCACAAGTGCGTATTTGAATTTTCCAGAGGCTGTGTGATGTGTGATGACATCACTGCTCTGATGGTTAATAGAAAATGTGTGCTTATGTATTCATGTTTAAAAAAAATTCTGTTTTCTAATATGGTGAACACCTGTAAGTATAAGCCAGTTAAATGAAAGCTCTTTGTGGTCCTCAAGGGATCCCAAGACCAGAATGTTTGATAAGCACTGTCTAGATCATTTAGTGATATTTGAGCTACCAGGCCAAGCTGCCGGCACATAGACTCATGAGCAAACCAGTGGTGGTTTTTTTTTGTTTTTGTTTTTTAAAATTTATTTATTTATTTATTTCTGGCTGTGTTGGGTCTTCGCTTCTGTGCGAGGGCCCTCCCCAGTTGCGGCGAGCGGGGACCACTCCTCATCGCGGTTCGCGGGCCTCCCACCGTCGCGGCCTCTCCCGTTCCGGAGCACAGGCTTCAGACGCGCAGGCTCAGCAGTTGTGGCTCACGGGCACAGCTGCTCCGCGACATGTGGGATCCTCCCAGACCAGGGCTCAAACCCGTGTTCCCTGCACTGGCAGGCAGATTCCCAACCACTGCGCCACCAGGGAAGCCCAGCAGTGGTGGTTTTAAGCCATGAAGTTTTGCGGTGGTTTGTTAGGCAGTAACAGATAACTGATGCCCTGTCCTTAGATGCTCTAGTCTGAGAGCACTTCATTTTATCAAGTGGTGCTCTGCATGCTGTCCTTGAAAGGGTGGTGGTGATAAATCTGTATCTGGAAAAGACTGGAAAAGAAGCAGTTGGTTATTAGTAGCCATGTTTAATACTTAACCACTTGTTAAAAGCTGAATTCTATTCGCTGCCTTTGGGTCTCACACACCATAGCAGAAGGAGAGTGTAGAATGGTGATTGCCAGGACATGAGGGAAGGGAGAAATGGGGCGATATTGGTCAAAGGGTACAAAGTTTCAGTTATGCAAGGGGAATAAATTCTTTTTTTTAAATAATAATAGCCAATTTTTATTATTTATTTATTTATTTATTTATTTTTGGCTGCGTTCGGTCTTTGTTGCTGTGCGCGGGCTTTCTCTAGTTGCGGCGAGCGGGGGCTACTCTTTGTTGCGGTGCGCGGCCTTCTCATTGCGGTGGCTTCTCTTGTTGCGGAGCTCACGCTCTAGGTGCGTGGACTTCAGCAGTTGTGGCATACAGGCTCTAGAGCGCAGGCTCAGTAGTTGTGGCGCACGGGCTTAGTTGCTCCACGGCATGTGGGATCTTCCCGGACCAGGGCTCGAACCCGTGTCCCCTGCATTGGCAGGCGGATTCTTAACCACTGCTCCACCAGGGAAGTCCCAAGGTGAATAAATTCGAGAGATCTAACGGAACGTTCTGTAGAGAGATCTACAGAACGGTGAGGATAGTTAACAATACTGTATTGTATACTTGAAATTTGCTAAAAGGATAGACCTGAAGTTAAATCTTCTCAACACACACACACAGTGATAACTATGCAGAGGTGATGGATATGTTAATTAGCTTGATGTGGTGATCTTTTCACAAGATAGAGGTGTATCAAAACATCCAGTTGGACACCTTAAATATGTACAATTTTAAATGTCAAAGATATCTCAATAAAGCTGTTAAAAAATAGTGTCACCTCATTAAAAATGAAAAATCCAGAACAAATGATAAGCTTGACAGGATGCTGGGACAGTGGGTATATAAACTGGCCTGTTCCAAACCAGAGAGTGTGTGTCATTGTTTTATCTCTAACCCACCATCAGCTGGAGATACATCCTGGGTGACCCTGCTTGTGGTGGTGGTGATGCTTTTGAAACATACCATGGGAAGCCAGGAGAAGTATCGGTAGCATTGAATAAAATTGTAAGTAGGTTCAAGACATTAAAACATTAGGTAGGTTTTTTTAAAAAGAGAGAGAGAATGGTCCACAAGGAATATAGTCGATATTTTATAATAATTTGATATGGGGTATAATGTACATTGTATACCTGAAACTAATATAATATTGAAAGTCAACTATACTTCAATTAAAAAAAAAAAGAATGGTTACCCTAGGCATGTAAAGAATCATTGAGGGAAGAATTTCGGGCTCTTTGTGAGTAGCAGGCAATCAAGTATAGGTGGTAGAGGGGTATGCTCTAGCATCAGCTGACGTGGATTTGAATTCTGGTGAATCTACCACTTAGTAATGGGGATTCGGGGCACATCATTTAATTCCATTTGCCCTCCCTTCCCCTCATCTGTATCATGGGAAAAATAACTACCTTTGTCACAGAATCCATCCAGGGATTAAATGCATAATATATATAATACATTGAAAACACTGCCTGGTCAATAGCAAGTACTCAATACAAGTTGTTTACCATTGTCCTCAGGCTCTTAAGATGTGTTAGTGAATACAGTCTGTGGCAACACTGGACTAGAAAAACCACAGGTCACGCCCAGTATAACCTTTCTTGCAGCTTATGTGTTTTATTTTTTTAGGTTTTATGTTCCATCAATCAGTAATGATGGACACTGCCATTGCCATTAATGTTGGGTTGGTAGATCACACACATCAACACCTCTGGTGAAAATCACCAACCAAACAAAGAAGCTGTAATCATTGGTTGGGTACACAACCGATGTGGCTTAAACAACTAGTTATTTAATATTTTTCACATAACAAAGAGTCTGGAGTTGGACAGTCTAGGGCTGGTGGCTCCAAAATGACTCCCAGGCTCCGGGCTCCAGCTCCTTCCTCAGCCATCCTCAGTGTGCGATTGCTGCTTGGGGGGCCGTAATCAGCTATTTCCCCCCACCCCCCACTGACTGTGCCCACATTGCAGGCATGAAGAAGGGCAGAGCAGAGAGCGCTCGGTGGAGGATGCCGTATCTGAGTCTGCCCTGGTGCAGGAGCTCCCTTAGAAGCCCCGCTCAGCTTCCTTCTATACTTTATTGGCCTCAACTGTGTCATCTGGTTATCCTGTCTCCAAGAGAGGCTGGGGAAAAAAGTTTTGAGCTGGGCATATTGCCTCTTCCAGCAAAAGCAGAATTCTGTTAGGAAGGAAAAGAAGGAATAGCTATTGGATTGTTGTTCGTTTGTTTGTTTGAATTTTTTTTTATTGGGGTATAGTTGATTTACAATGTTGTGTGAGTTTCAGGTGTGCAGCAAAGTGATACAGTTTTATACATATATATATATATATATAAAAACACATATGTATACACATATATATACACACATATATTCTTTTTCAGATTCTTTTCCCTTGAGGTTATTACAAAATATTGAGTATAGTTCCTGGTGCTATATAGTAGGTCCTTGTTGGTTATCTGTTTTACATATAGTAATGTGTATATATTAATCCCAAACTCCTAATCTATCCCTCCCCCCACCCCCTTTTCTCCTTTGGTAATCATAACTTTGTTTTCTATGTCTGTGGGTCTGTTTCTACTGTGTATAAGTTCATTTGTATCTTTATTTTTTTTTTTAGATTCCACATATAAGTGATATCATATAACATTTGTCTTTCTCTGACTTACTTCACTTAGTATGATAATCTCTAGGTCCATCCATGTTGCTGCAAATGGCATTTTTTCATTCTTTTTTGTGGCTGAGTAGTATTCCATTATATATATGTACCACATCTTCTTTATCCATTTATCTGTCAATGGGCATTTAGGTTGCTCCCATTAGGTCCCATTTGTTTGTTTTTGTTTTTATTTCCATTACTCTAGGAGATGGATCCAAAAAGATATTGCTGCGATTTATGTCAAAGAGTGTTCTGCCTATGTTTTCCTCTAGGAGTTTTATAGTATCCATCTTACCTTTAGGTCTTTAATCCATTTTGAGTTTATTTTTGTGTAGGGTGTTAGAGAATGTTCTAATTTCATTCTTTTACATGTTAGCTATTGGATTGTTAAAGGTAGAATTCTGTTTTCTGCCTGTAGGTCTCGCTTGCTATTGCACAAGACCATTGTGAATCTGGAATTACAAAGTGGATGTCTATTAAACCCATCCCAGCCAACTCTGCTCCACATCACGTTTTTCATTTTCCATCCAGTTGTCATGAAGTCACACTGATAACATTCATTAAGGGACTGGAGAAATTTATAAGCACCCAGGAGACCCATCTCTCAATATGTTTATTTGAAAGACCATTTAGCCAATTCAAGAGATTGCATTGTGAACAACAATTTGTCTTTTTACAGCAGTATAGGGAAAGTCGAGCTGTAATGCTTTATTTTGGAGAATTTGTATCATCCCATCCCTGGATAGATTTTAACAACACAGGCAGGAAATAAAAACAAGATTTTTTCTTGTTCTCAGAGGATTTTAAGGACAATAATATCTTTGAGTCCAGGTTTCAGTTGGTTTTCTCTGGTTCCTCTGCAACTGTTAGCAAATGCCTATTGTGATAATACCCAAATCTCTGAGAAATATGATGCCAAAACACAGCAGGGTGATTTTCTGTGTATGAAATCCACACCCCCCCCCCCCCAAAATCCCCCTTCAAATAAAACCCTGCGATGGAATGATTCCCTCCCCTTCACTCGGGTAGCACTTTGTCTCTCTATTCTTTTGTCTCACAGTCGCTCTGTCTTCTATTGGTTACTTTGGGATCTATTCCTCCTCTCCATTTCTCTCTCCACTATACTAAAGTCACCTTAAAGGTCAGAGACTAAGCCACTCATCTTTCTATCTCTGATAGCTTCTAGACCAGCACCGCCCAGTAGAAATAGAATGAGTCACTAAACTTTCTTCATGCTAAATGTTCTCATAGCTACCTTTAAAAAGTAAAAAGAAATAGGTAAAATTAATTTTAATAATATATTTTATTTAGCCCAGTATATCCAAAATATGATCATTTAACATGTAATCAATATAACATAATTGTTGAGATATTTTACATTCTTCTTCTTCTTTTTTTTTTTGGTATTAAATGTTTGAAAGCCAGTGTGTATCTTATACTTACTTCACATCTCATTTTGGACTAGGCACATTTCAAGTGCCCAATAGTCATATGGGACTGACGGTTGCCATATTGGACAGCATAGGTCTAGACAATGCCTTGGTCATTGAGAGTACGTAATAATCACCAGTACAGTTTTACTTCGGCCCCCAAAGAGGTTGTTAAATGCTAGGATTTTAGGATATATCTTAGTTATAGATTAATGTGGTTCGAAAAGATTTGAATGCTCCTTTAATAGTGTAGCCAGCTTTATGCTTCATTAATCAGGCTTAAGAGATGGGAGTGTGGGGAGAAATTTCGCTTATCTGAATTCATATAATAACTTGACCTCAGAGAACATAGAGTTGAGTTCTCTCATATTACAGATGGAGGTAACTGTGATTCAGACTGGTTAAGTGAGTTGTCCAAGGTCACGCATCTTGTTAGTGACAGAGCAGTATTTGGACCCAGTGATTCATCTAGCATTTACTTAACAAAGTTATCAAGACCCATCTCTGTACAAGGTACTGTGTTAGGTGCTTGGGATACAAAGCTAATAAGACACAGTTCTAGTTCGTGAGGAGTTTACAGATAAGAGTGGGAGACCAGGAATAAGAATCATGCTCTAGAACATTCTGGGTATTATAAACCTTGTACAGTGGAGCCCAAAGAGGGGGAAGTGGTGTAAGGGATGGGATGTGGGAAGGCTTATATGTCATCCACATCATTGCCTCCTCCATCCTGAATTCAAAATGGCGGGCAGGTGGGAGCACTTGATCCTTTAAATAACACACCATTAAATATGGAATTTCTTTCCTTTTGAATATAGTTAGGCATTCTCATCTGACATCTTTGGGTCATGTCTTAGCTTCTGTTTCCCCAAAAGCATACCCTGAGACAAGGACTTGGGAACAGATCACTCAGTTGGGAGGTGACCCCAGGATGCACGAGTGAAGGAGTGGGGAATGAGGCAAGGAAGAGAGAAAACCTGAGAAAGGCAAGTTAATGTGTGTATTACAGCTGTGGGCAACTGGGGCTCAATCCTGCTGGGCGTGTTGGAAGACAATGTAGAAGACTTCTCAGGGTTGTCCCAGCCTGTGAAGGGGAAGCTGGAGCATTTAGCCACTGACTCCTGTCCCGCCTTCATTGATTTGACCGAGGTGTTGAGACTGGGCCGCCCAGTGCACAGGCTGAACGTGCTTCCTTGGTCACAGAGGGACATGGGTGCTTGAGGCAGGGAGCTGCCAGGGGGTCTAGGACCATCCACTTTAGCTACAGGTGGACTCTGAAGTGGGTGGAGGTGAGACCGGGTGGGACACCAACAGTGTCTGCCACAGAAGATGTCCGACCCTTCATCATTCAGAACTAATGTTATGTCTTAGTATCTTAAGTAGTAATGTTTTCTTCTACTGTATCTTCAAGTTTACTGTTTGCCCCCGTTGTCCTGGTTCCCCTCTGCAATGCCTATTTGCAGAAGCTTGCATCTTTGTCCCCATAGCTATAATCTTTTATCATTTTCATCCGTCTATTCTTTTTCCTCCTCATTTTTGGAGTGCTGTTCAAGTTGGCCTCACACATTTTTGATTTGTTCTCTAATGTAGATTCCACCCCTTTGTTAGCTCCAGTGGACACTTCTGTCTTTGTAGTTTCCTTGGAGTCTTTTCAATTGTTTTCGGCTCTCACTTCGCCCTTGCCTTCTCAGAGCCTTCTATTTTCATTCCGGCCCTTTGCGCTTTCATTTCACCTTGAATTGCCTACTTCAGAGAGTTCGCATTTTCTTCTCTACTTTTTGAAAGCCCAGTTTTCTTCTGTTTTCCCGCAGCCCCGTGTTTCGCAGTTCGCTACTCAGACTGTGGTCTGGGCACCAGCAGCATCACCATTCCCAGGGAGCTTGTTAGAAATGCAGATTTTTAGCCTTCACTCCAGATTTCCTGAATTAGAAGCGGCATTTTAACAGGAATCCCCCCCCCCCACCCTGCGTGATTTGTTTTTATAATGGGCTAAGGGTGAGAAAGTATTGAGAATCACAGATCCATATTTCCCTGGAAGATGGTTTGGGGTTGCGATTAGGAGCAGAGACTCAATTTTATTTGAGTCTCAGCCTTGCTGTTGTAGGAAGGGGGAGCCCTTCCAGGGCCCGAGAGTGGGCTCTTGTCTAACATTCAGAAATGAATTGTCCGAGGAGACACACGTGCTGACAAAGCAAGAGACTTTATTGGGAAGGGGCTCCCGGGTGGAGAGCAGGAGGGTAAGGGAACCCAGGAGGACTGCTCTGCCACGTGGCTCGCAGTCTCGGGTTTTATGGTGATGGGGTTAGCTTCTGGGTTGTCTCTGGCCAATCACTCTGACTCAGGGTCCTTCCTGGTGGTGCGCACATCGCTCAGCCAAGATGGATTCCACCGAGGAGGATTCTGGGAGGTTGGTAGGACATATGGACTGGCGTCTCCTCTCTCCTTTTGACCTTTCCCAAATTCTTCCGGTTGGTGCTAGCTTGTTAGCTCCGCGTTCCTTATGAGGACCTCCTGTTGTAAGATAACTCATGCAAGTGGTTACTATGGTGCCTGGCCAGCGCGGGCAGTTTTGGTCAGTGGTTCCCCTAACATTGCCACCCACCAGTCACATGACTTTGGGAGATTTAGCTATCCTTCCCACACTTCAGTTTCCGCACCTCCAGAATGGGAATAATAATTTCTGTTTTATGAGGAGGGTCTGAAAATTAAATTAGATGAGTATGTAAAGTGCCAAGCAGAGTACCAGGACCGTGATCATTTGAAAAATAGCTGCTATGTGATCAGTCTTTAATGTTGCAAAATATTTTTATTGGTCTTTCCATGTTCAGTTCTTTTTTTCTTATCTTCCTGCCAGTGCATCCTTGAAAGAAAGAGACTTAGCCTGTGTTGGGGAAGAAGAAAATTTCCTCCACCCTTCTAGGTTCTTCTGGCTGGTCTAAGAATTAACTTGACAGGAGAAAGATTAACAGGAGAAAATCAAAAGTTTAATAATGTGTATACATGGGAGAGACCCAGGAAAACTGAGTCACTCTCCAAAATAGTTGAAACCCTCACCTTAAATACCATCTTCAGCTCAAGACAAAAGAGAATGTTGAGAGTAGTGGTTTGGGACTTCAAAAGGGAGAAAGGCAATTCACATGGAGATGGAAAGGCAAATATTTTGGTAAACAAATGTTTGCTGGGCCAGGCAGAGACAGTGGGACACAGAGTGGGCTCTGATCTCTGAGAGCTTCCCCGACCACATCTAGCTCTGATTCTTTGAAGATATCTCTGGTGATAGCTCTATGCCAGGAACAGGCCCTTTAAATTCTATAGGGGGAGGTAGAAAGACTTCCTGAGTCTTTTGTTTATTAAAAATAACCTAAATTAATCCTCATGCCAAAGAGACGCATTTTGGGGTGGCAGTTGCTCCCCTACACCTCTAACAGTGAAGATGATGCTATTCCCCCTGGTTAGGTTTATGGACCAACTAGGGATTGTCACAATTTCTGACTCAGATTTTAACCTGGGTGGGGGAGTTGATGGGTACAGCCCTTAGCCAAATTTCTGGTATCTATAATCCTAAATGCCTCAAAATGGTTTTCCTGCAGAAAAGGTGTGGCTCAGATATGTTCTTTCTGAAATAGGAGTGGCTATTGGAGCAGTTACATCTCAGCCCCACCCGCTTCCTCTCTGACTCTGTCAGTTTCACAGTCAGGCTCATCTCCCCTACAGCCCTCAGAATTTCTCCCAGAGAACGGCGAGTCATTAATTGCTTTGCTCAGCTTCCAAGGCTACTCTGAATCGAAATGTCCTGTGCATCAGTGGACGGTCTGCAGGAGTAATGGATATGGAGAATCAGTGCAAGCTTGCTACCATCATACCTGGGAAGTTCAGAAGTATTTTACCTTGGGGCTGTGCAGACCTTTGTAATTTGAGTTTTATCCATCCTACATATTAATCCATTATTCCTTGGGAAATCTTTTAACTGCCTTTCCTGAGCCAAATTGAAATTTTCATACAACAGGTGATGAATGAGGATTTCAAGCCATCACATATTGGGGCTATCTGTCATTCAGCATAACCGAGCAGGACCCTATGGGGCCTTCCCGGGACAGACCCCCCCCACCACCGCCCCCCCATCCTCTGCTGTAGCTCCTCTCTGAAGTACCTAGATAATAGTATCTGATGCATATCTCCTGAGTTGTTTTACAGATGCTAAAACCACCACCAAATTGAAGAAATTAACTACTCAATGATAAGGAGCACGTGGTCCCAGACCTACTGGAGCCTAAGGACTGATATTGTTAACCCCTGTGACACCGCCGTGTTACCTCGCTATCAACGATGAATCAGAGAACTGTGCATGAGCTGATCACATACCCTGGGACGCCCCTCCTTCACCTGCCCTTTAAAAATGCTTTGCTGAAACCCTGCGGAGAGTTCGGGTTTTTTCAGCACCAACTGTCCTGAACTCCTTTCTTGGTGCCCTGCGATAAACGTTGCCCTTCCCTTCACCACAGCCTGGCGTCAGGGGATTGGCTTTACTGCTTGCGGGCCAGTGGACCCAAGTTTGGTTCGGTACCATCCACAGTCAGGTTTGGAAGCATCTCCATCTTTGCACAGCAGTGCTTGTGCCATTATTTGAATGTTTTATTACATTTTTCTTTATTATTTTATACAAATGTCAGTGAGAGAAGCCTGCATCTCAAACACAATATAGATTCTTAAGCTGATAATCTTTAACTTTATTTGGATGCTCATCAGACTTAGACATGTAGACTACGTTAATTGTGAAGAAAATGAATAAAAATAATAAACATCTCCAAAATGGTGAAAATATACTATTGAAGAGTGTGTCAAAATGATCGATGTGTTTTGAGTTTTTCTAATATTTTTTAATATCTCTGGGAATTACATCCTCTTGTAAGGGAGGAAAAATAATTCTCCTTTCACCCTTCTAGGTTCTTGGCTGAGACCTGTAATAAAAGACAGATTAATGGGAGAAAAACAAACAGAAGTTTAATATCATGTATGCCTCGTGTATACATGAGAGAGAACCAGGAAGACTGAATCACTCCCCCAAATGGCCCAAGCCACCGCCTTCGATGGCTAAAAACAAAAGACGTTGGGCAAGGGGAGAGCCAGGTTTTCAAGGCAAAGCACAGTAAACAAAGGTAAGGATGTTATGCAGATTTAAGTCCAAGCTTTCTCCATTGATAAGAGTTTCTAAAGATCTAGTCATTCTCCTCTTCCTGGTACTAAGAGGGAGACACCCTTACTTATGGAGATTTCCCTTATAACTGTAAATTGTTCTTCCTAAAGGGTAACTTCCACTTGGTTTTCAGAGCTTTTCCCATGTCTGCTGGGAAGAAAACAGCCTTCTTAAAATAATCCTTATCCCAAAGAGGCGTATTTTCGGTGGCAAATTCTGCTCCCTTTCATTCCTGTGTAATCCTGTCGTTTGACTTTCTCACACTGGAATTTGTATACATTGTTAGAAAGATGTTTTGTATCAAACTATGGGGCTCTTACACTGTGATATTTATAATACCATAATTAGGATTTATTTCCTATGTTTTCTATTTCTATTTCCTATGTTTTCCTATTTATTTCCTATGTTTTATTTATTTCCTATGTTAAGCATAATTAGGATTTATTTCCTATGTTTTCTGTATGTTTAAAGGTAGTTTAAAAATTCAAAGGATGGAGATTCCTATTAATTAATAAATAATCCTGTTGGTTTTTTCCTCATAAATGTGTTAAAAAGAAACACCAAGCCTCAAATGGAGTCACTTGTGCTAAGCCCCACGAAGACTTTATACCTGACCTAATTGCAGTTTCAGCCTTTCCCAATTGTGGAATTTTAAACCAATCAATCTGGAATTTCCTAGTCAGCACTAGTGAGAAAAGAATCCTTGAATAAATCCAATTAGATCTTCGAATTTAGTCAGTTGAATTTTGTTTCTTAACATATGTGGGGTGGCTTAAATAATTTTTCTGGGCTCTTGTTGGCACTAGAAAAATGGCTGAGGACTATAGGTATCATTCCCAAGTTATAATTAACCTCATAACGTTCAGGGAACTACCAAAAGAGTTTTAGGATTACCCAGAGGCTAATTCATCATTGAATAGCTTTTACAAACATCATAGCTTATATTTTCCCATTCCACTTGGGAAAAGGTATTTTCAGGTCTCAATTCCTGGCTGGAGAGTGTTTATTGTAGAAAAAAAAATAGTTTTATTTTATTGGCTCAGACCCTAAATCCAGTTCTTTTACTAAGAACCTATGAAAGTTCCTGGCTTCCAAGACTACTTTAATGTGTCGAAATGGATCAAAAGAATCCTGTTGATACATTTTGGGATTACATGTGGAATGAGACAGGTGTGGTTCTTGCCATCAACCTGCTGTGTGATCTGAGGGGGTCTAATTAATCTATGGGAGTCCTGGCTTCCTCATATGTAAAGAGGAACCTAATAGGGTTATTTAGGCATTAATCTAACAGAGTGATGATTGAACTAAACCAGTTGCACCTAGTCTATAATGCTTTTTCAGCAGCTTAGTAGTTAGAGTATTGACACATTTATTCATAAACTTCATCATCAATAACATTAATAACTTTATTCTCAGAAAGCACATTTGATGAATTTAATGACTGAATGTTCGAGAGTGCAGTGATAGGATGTTGATGACTAAATATAGATGGTGGTGGATATAAGTGGGTTCTGTGAAAAGTCTATCTATGTGTCAGACCCTGAAGGACACCTAGTATTTATAAATGTTTTTCCATACTATATTTTCTTCAAAACAGGTGAATCAGTTTTGACATCTTAGGCTATGAACAGTCTATGATTGCTTTCCAAATGATTAAGTAAATAGAAGCTTAGTAATATGTACAATCCTAATTTCAGTTCCTACATTCATACTTACCTGGGAACGCTAGAATGACCCTGTGAAAACCTTTCTGGATCATTTGTTTGTTGGGAGATAATCCTCCATGGGTGTCTCGCACTTCTGCACATCTTCTGAGCAAAGGCATCTGCAGATTTGCTTTCTAGACTGTCTTTCAAAGGATAATTGTGTAATGAAAAGCCTTATAAGATAGAGATAGTGTCTTTCTCCAAAGTAGAGGGCAGATTTGCTTGCTTTCCAGGATAGTAATGAAATTTGTCTCTCTCCAGGGCAGATTTAGTAGCAGCCCTCTTATCAAAGATCTGCGTTTCCAAGGCTCAGAGTTCCTCACTGCATGTTCAGGCATCACCTGGCCCTCACTGCATCAGTGCGGGAATTGGGGCTTGGGAACCAGTGCAATTGATGTTACTCTGACTACTGCTATTGCTGTCCTTCATCTTTTGCCTCTGAGCCAAGAGTCCAATTATTTCATATGTATAGAACATAGAGGATGGGACTGGTGCCTGAGAGATTTTATCTAGTTACTCCCAGCCTTTGCATCCCCTCCTCTCACCTCCCAGCAGGTGTGGCCAGGGGACAGAGGGAACCAAAAGCTAACGGTAGGAATTACTTCTTAGAGTTGCGTGAAGATTAGAGATGATGGTTGTAAAGCATTAAGTGCAGTGTCTGGCACAGAGGAAATGTTCAATAAAGCATAGCTATTTAATTTTTCGTCTTTCTATTAAAGAGCTTTGGTTACATTTCCCCAAGGTTCATCTGAGTATGGCTTTGGTTTTCTCTTAATTCGTGGATACTTGTGTCTCCATTGATTTGAGTGGTCATTTGAAAATCAGCCCTAGTCGACCCTTGGGGAAACAACCCTAGATCTTTATATATATAAGATGACATGGTGGGACTTCCCTGGTGGTCCAGGGGTTAAGACTCCACACTTCCACTGCAGGGGGCACAAGTTCGATCCCCGGTCGGGGAACTAAGATCCTGCATGTTGCGCAGCATGGCCAAGAAAGAAAGAAAGAAAAAAAAAAAAAAGATGACTTGATACCTACCAGAGTAGTGCATAGTTTAAGGCAGAAACTCAATGAGTGTTAGATATGATGGCGATGATGACAGCTGTTAGTGTTACTTTTCCCTCCATCCAAACTCATGTATCTAACATCTTACTCTATTGCTTAGCCCAGCTCTTTTCCACCTGCTGGCTATACATAAAATTTAAAGTTACAGAAGCAGAAAATATTAAAGGAGCTTAAATTAAAAATGTGGAAGATCCTGTGCATTTGGCGGGGGGGGGGCAGTTGGAGGAGGCCATTTTTTCTTGTGTTTATTTCTGTATCTGATTATGTCAGGTAAGGAAGCAAAATGGTGAAGATAAAAACTAAATGATCTTATATATCAGTGAATGCAGTAAGTAGACCTTGTTTGGACCTGATTAAACAATCCAAAGTTTTTTGAGATGGGGGAGGGGGTGGGAATTGAACATATACCAAGTATTAGAATTATTAAAGAATTATTTTTAATTGTGTTAGGTGTGATAATGGTATTTTTTAACCGTCCTTATCTGCTAGAGATACACTGAAATATTTATAGGTGAAATTATATGATGTCCAGGGAGTCTTTAACACACTTCAGGAAAAGAAAAATGCAGAAAGGGATAAGAAAGGCAAAATCTTGATTGTTGTTGAAACTGGTTGATGAGTATATGAAAGTTCATTGTAACTATTCTACTTTTATATGTTTGGAAATTCTCTTAATAAAAACTTTAAAACAAAACAAAAAAGAAACTACATGATTTTAGTTTAAGTTTCAGCTTTACTATTTAACTAGTTATGAAACCTTGCAAGTTTCCTTAATTTCTGTGTTTCCTCATCTGTAAAATGTAGAAAATAATAGTATTGACCTCAAGGAATTATGAAGATTAAATGAATTAATACTTCTAAAACACTTAGAACAGTGCTTTTTTCATGGTGAGCACTCAAGAAATGTTGTCTTATGAATACACTATTGCCTATTGTTTAGGAAGGCAAGAGAGAGGCTTTTTTGTTGTTGGGTGTGATGTTAAGAAAAACATATCTCAACAATTCATGGAATTCAGAGCAAAGGAGATATATTAGTGGGAAAACTTCCTATTTCTTTTGAAATCAATCACTTTCTATGGTATTGTATCAATTCAGACTGAATTTGGCTATAAGAAATACAAAGTGTAACTTTTATGACTTAAATAGAAAGTACTACATCTCTGGAGGCAGGGAGCTACTGGTATTGATTTGGCAGCTCAGCTATGTCAAGGCCCGATATGTCTTAATTCCCTAGGCCTTTTCCTCATGGTTACAAGATGGCTGCCACAGCTCCAGGCATTGGGCTGTAGCCAAGGCAGGAAGAAGGAGGGAAGAGTGGTGGCAGCGTTATTTGCCTATTTTATCAGGAAGTCAAAATCTTTCCTGGAAACCCTTTAAACAAATGACTATTTCTGTCTCATTGGCCAGCATTATGTTACATGGCCACCACTGGTGGCAAGGGAAGCTGAAAAAAACCAATTAGTAGTGTTTCCAGTGTGTTAGTGTGAAAGCAACAAGTGATAAGGGAATGATTGTTGGGTCATCCAATTAATGGTATGGGCTTCAGGTAGTATTTGGACTTTTTCTCTAAAAGTGAGCATTTGATCTAGCAAACTGCAGATTCTATTGAAAGAATAGCCTGACAGATTCTGTGATTATCCATGAAAATCAAAATGTTACTTCTGGAAGGAGCATTTAGTCCAACTCTCATTTTAATAATGTCTGGCATGTTAGGCAGTAAATATTTGTTGACTGAATAAAAATAACCTGAGAAATGGCAACATAAAATGGCTCCTCCTACTGGGTAATTGTATTAGTTACCTATTGTTACTGTAAGTACCCCAAAATTTAGTGGCTTAAGAGAATGAATGCTTACAGTTGACCTTTGAATAACACAAGTTTGAACTGCACAGGTCCACTTATATGCAGATTTTTTTCAGTATACTTGGCCCTTCACATTCGGGGGTTCCACATCGGCAGATTCAACCAATTGCAGATAATGTAACTACATTTGTGATGTGTGCTTGGTTGAATCTGTAGATTCAGAACCCATGCATATGGAGGGCCGACTATGGGACTTGAGCATCCAAGGATTTTGGTATCAGCGGTGGGTCCTGAAACCAACGCCCCGTGGATACCAAAAGACGACTGTATTATGTCATAGTTTCTGAGGGTCAGGAACTGAGGAACTACTTAAGCGGTTCTGGCTCAGGATCTCTCATGAGGTTGCAGTCAAAATGTCAGCCAAGACTTCAGTCGTCAGAAGGCTTGACTGGGGCTGGAAGATCTTCCAAGCCCACTGACGTGACTGTTGGTCATAAATCTCTGTTCCTCACCATGTGGCTGTAGGGGAGGAAAGTTTCCCTTCTTCCATCCTAGGTTCTTTGGCTGGTATAATAATTAAATTGACATAAGACATTTTAATTGTATGTATGGGAGCCACATAGACATGAGAGGGTCAAAGACAGTCAGGCAATTGAAGCTTATATGCCATCCTGAGCTAAGGAGAAGGGGGTAGGGATCTGGGGCTGAAAAGGGGAGGAAGACAATTCACAGGGAGATAAGAAAAACAAATGTTTGGTAAACAAACGTTTGTCATGCCTGCAGAGACAATGGGACATGCAGAAGGCTTTGAACAAACAGGCCCTGCTGACATCCCCTCCCACCCCCCAAGCTCACCACACCTAAGCCATACTCTTTGTAGGTATCTTCTAGGACCAGGACTTCTATGTAAATTCTTATATGGAGTTAAGGGGGAGGTAAAAAGCTCTTCCTGAGTCTGTTGGACCTTGACTGTCTTCAGTTCAAAATAATCCACATGCCAAAGTGGCACATTCTGGAGTGGCCTGCCCTGAACCCCATCAGGGCCCCTCCACAGGGCTGCTTGAGTGTTCTCATAACATAGCAACTGGCTTCCCTCAGGCTAAGTGATCCAAGAGAGCCAGGTAGACAAGCCACAATGTCTCTTATGCTCTAGCCTCAGCAGTGATAAACATTACTTCTGCTGCATTCTGTCAGTTACATAGACCTACCCTGATGGAATGTGGGCGGGGACTATGTAAGTGCGGAAGGAAGAGATCATGAACACGATCTTGGAGGCTGACTACCACACTCACAGACCTATTTAGCCGAGAAATGAGAACTGAAAGCCCAGCTTTTCTGATGATCAACCTGTGGCCCACGTGACATTTTGCTTCCTCTTAGTAAAGAGAAATTTTTGTTAAAAACAGTCATCATTTAAATTAGCCTGTTGCTTCCTCTGTGTTTTGTATATGCCCACACAGACACATTGACACAAACACTCAAATGGATGTTTTGCTATGGCTCAATTTCAGTATTCTTTAGAGAGGACAAAACCCAGAGTTCTTGCCTAATGTAGATAAAACCCACAATTGGAAAATTAAGAGAGCTGTGTCATCAACAGGGTATAGATCTACCATAAGAATTATGCAGTTGGCTTCCTTTTCCATAAGTGAAATGGAAAACAACCAAGAAAGAAGAAATCATCTGTAAGATAGAACAGAAGGAAGCAAAAGGTAATTGAAACATTTTTAAATGAAAAGAGCAGCTTTTATTTTTATTGTGGAGCAAACAGAGTTCCCAAACTATTCTTTCATATACCTGTGTTTGTACAGAAGTACAGATTGCTAGAAAAGTGCTCCCTCTACTTAACTCCTATTGCGAAAGGAGACCACATTGAATTTCAACTTATTACAGTGATATTATCTTCCAAGTGTATCTTAAAGGAAGTATAAATTTGTTTTCAGAATGACCAGTCCTTTAGAGCTTGCAGCAATAAGCAGTTTTCAATTTTTATCCATTCTAGTTTTGGAGCTAAAAATAATAGTAAGCATTTGCTTTATTTTAATAGTGTACTTTTGTTCCTATTCCTCTGAAGTCCATGAAAACCACTTTCTGGGTGTATGTCAATAATTTGACACCTCTTGGAATAATGAAGGGGGAAGGAACAAAGAAGATTTTTTTGGTCTGGCTTCTTCCTTATAGAATGTATATTTCATTTACCTTCAGTTAAAATGGAAGTGGGTTCCTTTGTGGCTCATACATTTATGTTTTTAAAATATGTGTTCACATCTAATTGAATACAGCTACTCATTGGTTTAATCTGAGTATATGAAATGGATCACACTCTAGGGCCATTTTTTTAATTCACTGAAAATACCAGTTTTTGAGACAGGAAGGAAACTTAACATTTCTGGAGCAGCAAATAGGGGGTTAAAAACTGTACCAGGCGATGTTGATGTTTTCAGGTAGGATCCTAGCTGGGAGAACTGAGGCTCAGAGAGGTTAACCTCATTCATTCAATACCTGTTCCTTGAGCTCTTGCTGTAAGTGATATGTACTCTACTGGGTGGTAGAAATACAGTGATAAATAAGACTAGGCCACACAGCCAGTGAGTGGAAAAGGTATGAGTAGGAGGTTTCAAAGTCCAGTGTCCCTTGATTCCACCTCTGTGTACTTACACACGAACAGCCATGACACAGGGATGAATGTATCACTGGTCATTAAGAGGTTCATATTGGGAGCATACTAACATTGAGTGCTGACTTTTTGCCAGGCATTAGGCAAAATGTTTGCCATGTTTTAGTGTATATAACACTCAAAACCACCCTTTGAATTGGGTATTAACATTTCATTAACCCATGAAAAGTGGAGGCACAGAGGGGCTCAGATTGTTGCTAGTAGTTGCTCAGCTATTCAGGAGTGGAATATAATATGAGTCAAAGAGGGAGGGTTTATTTCTAGCAGGAAGGGTGAGAGAAAGCTTTTATGGAGGAGGGAGATGTCTGCTATGCAAAAAATGGCAAAGAGCTGGGGCATACTTTACTACTTCCTCTTTCTGTGGCGATAGTCAACTCCACTAATCGGTCATGGCACCTTTTCCCGTTATGCTTGGACATTGTTTCAGAAACCTTCTCAACGTATACTCCAGGCAGCCACCACCAACCAGTTGGAGTTTGTACTTGAGAGAAGCCGTATTTTCCACTTAGAGCAAGCATTTGTTACTGTTTTTGATCGCCCAGCATCCATTTCATCTGTCTGGTATCATTTGGATTTCTTTTGGGGGAGTTAGGTTTTTGCATAGTGTAGTCTTGGTGGGAGAGCAATTCCAGATGCCAACAAATTTTTACAGAAGCCAAGAGGACCTGGCAGGATAAAAGTATATCACCTAAGGGACTTCCCTGGTGGCGCAGGGGTTAAGAATCCGCTTGCCAGTGCAGGGGACACGGGTTCGAGCCCTGGTCCGGGAAGATCCCACATGCTGCAGAGCAACTAAGCCCGTGCGCCACAACTACTGAGCCTGCGCTCTGGAGCCCGCGAGCCACAACTACTGAAGCCCGTGTGCCACAACTACTGAAGCCCATGTGCCTAGAGCCCGCTCTCTGCAGCAAGAGAAGCCACCGCAATGAGAAGCCCGCGCACCACAACGAAGAGTAGCCCCCGCTCACCACAATTAGAGAAAGCCCATGCACAGCAACGAAGACCCAACCCAGCCAAAATAAAAAGTATTATCACCTAAGCTTGGCTGCCTGGAAGTTCTCTTCTGGGATTTTAACTCAAGGGCAGGAAGGAATGGTGTGCTGAACAGACTTTGTCTGATGTAAGACTATGGCTGGGGCTTCTGCTTCCTAATCCTCTGGGATTCTTTTGGTTCCTGTCCGTTCCCAAGACCCATCATTTCTGTAAGCATCCATAGTCCTCCAGTAAGTTGCCTTATGTTCAAGTCAGCCAGACTTGGTTTCTGCTCCTTGCAAGTACGGAATCCTTGGTTCATTGTCACTGCTGACCCTGGGTAACTCTGTGGTATCATCACCTGAAACTAACAAAAACAAAACAAAACTCTCTTCTCTGGAAGCACCCTGTCCGTTTGAGTTGAATTCACACTGTCAATTTGAATCTTATACTCTTAAGATAATTGCTGGAACAATCTCAGCTTGGAGAGTTAACCTCTACTTTCCAGCTTTTTCCATTTTCATGCTTTTATTTTTATGCCTCTACTTACAGACCCAGGCTTTGAAACTCACTGTGCTTATTAATTCACTCAGGTAGGCTGAGCTATCTTTTTCCAAACCATCAACGTTATCAGTGTAACTGAATCTTTCCATAATGTCCCATCATTGGCTTCAGGATACAGGTACCCTACAGGAGCAAGTTGTCCCTTTGATTGGGAAGTTCATCTGGGCATTCTGGTCAGGAGGCTTCCATACTGCTCTGCCTCAGTTATGGAGAACTGAGTTTCCTTTTTCCTGTGAGTGCATATCGATGCCTATTCCTCTACTTCAGGTTTATTCCTTTTTATCTCATTTTTCCTCTCCTGGCCCTCAGTATCCTGGGGACTCAATGCTCAAAGTGTGGTGCACAGATCAGAAGCATTGGCATCACTTGGGAAAGGCAGAATCTCAGGCCTCACCCCAGACCTGCTCGTTCAGAATCTACAGTTTAACAAAGTTCCCAGGTAACTTACAGGCACACTGAATTTGAGAAGCACTGCTCTAAAGGAGCACCTAAGTGGCTTGGCAGGTACTGTGTTCCAGCCGATTTACATTCCAACCTGTGTATTCTAAGCTCTGCATCAACTATTCCAGCCTTATGGTCTAACTCTGGAGACTGGAACGCTAAGAACTCATATCTCCTGCCTCCTTTCCAGCTAATATTGGACCCATGCTTTAGTCTTGACCAAATGAGATATACGCAGAATCTGCTGTGCTGTTTCTTTCGCCTCCTCCTTCCTGCTTGGAACACCTCTGATTCTAAGAGGTGTCAGCCTTGTTGCTAGGAATGGGAGAGACCGAAGGAGCCTGTTTTCTCCTGCCATCTATGAGCTGCTGAACCAGCCCTGGCTACCTACTCCCAGAATTCTTGGAGCCTGAAATAAACACATCCCTATTTGGGTGAACTATAGTCAACGGCTTCCCAGACATGGCTAACTAAAACACTGGCTTCCCCAGCTTGTCTGGTTAAGCACCAAACATGTTTAAATTTTGACTTCTTAACTCAGATACACAGGGCTGGCTTTCAACCTTGAGGCTCCAAGCCATTTCCAAGGAAACAGTGGAGTTTAGTGGTGAGAAGCAAACCTGTGTAGTTGTACAGGCTCCCGTGCTCAGGAGCGCTTTATGTTTGGTTTAATGCTCTGCTGTTGGGACCTTAAAATTCTTAATTTTTGAACAAGGGGCCTATTTTCATTTTCACTGGGCCCTACAAATGATATAGCTGATCCGGGTGACAAACTTATACCAACCAGGTTCCAATTTATCTTATGACCTGAGCTGGGAGAGAATTAATTTAGTAGCAGAACTTACATTTCTTACTCTTTGGCTCAACACTACCCAAGTTATAGGTGGATTGTAGAAACTTTTTTTTTTTTTTTTTACTACTTAACAATGTTTCAAAAGTTACCTCACTCTCAAACCTTAGATAAAAGCATAGAAAGGGTATGAATTTACCAGAAATTTGAGATTCAAGGAAAAACTTTATTCTGAGATTGTTGCTGCTGAGGCCAAATATGCTTAATATAGAATATAAATATATTACATATGTAAGTACATAAATATTTTGGTAAATATATTATATATAAAAATAAATATAAAATATTCATAACAGCTCCAAGGACTTGGAGTCAAAGTTCCTCATCCACGACAAAGGCAGCGGAACTCTCTGAAGCCCCAATGACAGTGCCGAGGAGAATCACGCAGCTGCTGGGAGAGGACCAACGTCATCCCAGCCAGAGAGCATCTTGACACCTGACGGCAGCAGGAAGGCCTGATGCCAGAAAAAACATCAGCATAACATGAATTCCCGTAGGTATTTGCGGCTCTGCTGCCAAATTGATTTTACAGTACTGACAGCAGAAATTGAACAAGGGGCTCATTTATAGACTAATTGGTCTTTACAGACCAATTTCCAATGTCCGCGCCTCTGAAATCCTCCATCCTGCACCCAATTTCTAGATGGACACTATAGCAATTTGTTGGACTAATCAGGACCTTGGGTCTTGATGGACATGTTCACATCCACTGAAATACAGCATGCACGATGTTGTGTTGGTTTTTCAGAGCGTAGGCAATGCCAGGCTTTGCCAAAGTAACTCTTTCAAAAAAATTTTGAGTTAAGGGGTTACCCTAAAGAGGGAGGAGAGAACAATGAGATTAAAAGTAAAATGAGGGGATTACATGCTTTAATATTTAAAAGGAAGGATATGATTTTTGTCAATTAGTCAAGCACTCTTGCTCTGAGCCAGGTTCTGTATGCTGAGTGGTGGAGGGAAGCACATCACCCAAAGTCTCCCGGGTACCTTGGCTTCAGGCTGCTGGGTATGGGTGCCTGATGTGCAGGGGAGATGGATGATTCCCATGGATGCGTCAAGGATGATTCTAGTTGAAGTGCTAAAGCGGATCTCTAAGAAAAGGAAAAAAAAGATTCCTACATAGAGGAAAGGCCCTCCAGACCGGCTAGGGGAGTTGATGTGTGTGTGAGAGGAGATAAGAGGATACAAAATAGGAACCCCCTTCTCTCCTCACCAGAGAAGGTAAGACAGCTGCAGCAGTGATGGATACAGATGCAGGGGTGGTGGGAAAGCTCACTGACCAGGGTTAGCAGAGGGGACTGAGGCTGGTGGGCAGACTTGGGGATTCCTCTGAGCTGTGTGGCAGGTGGGCTTTGACGGTGATGTGATCCAAGTAGGAGGAACTGGGGATTAAACAGAAAAGGATGTCGCTCTAGAAGCCAAGTAGCAGAGGATGGACAAGAGCCAAACAGAAATCACTTAGCCTTGGATGCGCAGGGGAAAGTTAGGCTATATGGGGAACTCTCATCCGGTGACAAGGAGTGGACTTGAAAGGTTTAGACCTCTGAGCAAAGGGACATAGTGGTTGGTACTTATCCACTTGTGTCCAGACTTTGGCCCAAATGTTTTAAAAAATTAATTTACTTCTGTATATGTTTTATTATAATGTAGTTTGACTCACAAGCAATTGCAAAAATAGTACAGAGTTTCCATGTACCATTCGCCCAGTTTCCCCTTATGATAGCATCTTTTGAAAAAACTTTTCTTCCTATGATAACATCTTCTTTTTTTTTAACTGAAGTATAGTTGATTTACAATGTTGTGTTAGTTTCAGGTGTACAGCAAAGTGATTCAGTTATATATGTGTTGGGCTGGCCAAAAAGTTTGTTCGGTTTTAAGTAAAAGTAGACACATTCAAAAAAATTTTTTTGTTGTTTATTTTTTGGCTACATTGGGTCTTCATTGCTGCACGTGGTCTTCTCTAGTTGCGGTGAGCGGGGGCTACTCTTTGTTGCGGTGTGCGGGCTTCTCACTGCGGTGGCTTCTGTTGTTGCGGAGCGTGGGATCTAGGCGCACGGGCTTCAGTAGATGCAGCATGTGGGCTCAGTAGTTGTGGCGTGTGGGCTCTAGGGCACGTGGGTGTCAGTGGTTGTGTGTGGGCTTAGTCGTGGCTCGCGGACTCTAGAGCGCAGGCTCAGTAGTTGTGGCGCACGGGCTTAGTTGTTCCGCGGCATGTGGGACCTTCCCGGACCAGGGATTGAACCCGTGTCCCCTGCGTTGGCAGGCGGATTCTTCACCACTGTGCCACCAGGGAAGTCCCAAAAGACACAGTTTTCATTTTCACCAAGAACTTTATTGGATAGCATATTCATTAACACACATATGTATTCTTTTTCAGATTCTTTTCCCATATAGGTTATTACAAAATATTGCGTATAGTTCCCTGTGCTATACAGTAGGTCCTTGTTGTTTATCTATTTTATATATAGTAGGGTGTGTATGTTAATATCAAACTCCTAATTTATCCCTCCCCCCCTTTCCACTTTGGTAACCATAAGTTTGTTTTCTATGTCTGTGAGTCTGTTTCTGTTTTGTAAATAAGTTCATTTGTATCATATTTTAGATTCCACATATAAGTGATATCCTATGGTATTTGTCTTTCTCTCTCTGACTTCATTTAGTATGATAATCTCACAAGAAATTGCAAAAATAGTACAGAGTTTCCATGTACCATTCAGCTAGTTTTCCCTTACGATGTCATCATGGGAAGATGTTATCTTGCATAACCATAGTACATGTCTTAGTCCTTTCAGCCTGCTATAACAAAGGACCATAGACTGCGTGGCCTATAAACAACAGAAATTTATTTCTCATAGTTCTGGAGGATGGAAGTCTGAGATCAGGGCGCCAGCCTGGTCAGGTTTGAGTGAAGGCCCTCTTGCAGGTTTCAGCTGCTTTGTTAGCTTCCTTGATGTCTTCTTGATTATCCATCCATCTATCCATCCATCTACTGCTGCCGGAATAACTGTCCTAAAACACTGCATATATTATGCTATTCCTCTGCTCAAAAAGCTGTAACAGCTTTCTGTTTTTTCAAGGAATAAGTCAAGACTACCAGTGTTAAGGCAGTGATCTCTGCAAGGGTACATTTGATCTAAAGGGCACGCACATTCAAGCAAGCAGTCTCTAAAAGGACACGCTCACCTTAACTGATAGCCCCTTGAAACTCTGTGCCACGTTCAACTCAGTATTTTGTTTTCTTAATTTGGGTTCCCCAACAAGTAGACCTGGAGACGAGGATTGAGTGCTAGTAGTTAATGTGCAAGGCGGTCCCAGGAAACACCAGTAGGAGCATGGGGGAATGAGGCGGGAAGGTAAGGAAGTCATTGCAGGGTATGGTGTCAAGACATTAAATTAAGGGCAATTTGAGCTTCATCCCAGTCTGGGGAATTCTGGTGGACAGTGTAGATTATGGAAGTCGGAGTCATCCCACCCAAGGGGTGAGAGGGCTGGAGTCTTACCCACCAACTCATGTCAGCCAGTGGTTGAAGGCTGCTCCTATATCTGTAGCCTGCTCTGTACTTTCAGCCTGAGCATGGGCAGCACAAGCTTTGGCAGCCAGAGTAAGTCCCCTGACAAAATGTTGCAGGCATTCACAGTTGGAAGTTGAGCCTATGTGCACTGAAAAGTAAGAGCCAAGGGGCTGTGGGCACGGCACCAACGGCAGTTATTACACGTAAGTTCCTTTATCCCACATGCACTGGGCAGTGACTGTGGGGAAGGCTCTAGGAATTCAAAGATGTTTGTGATCATTTCTTTGTCCTACCTCGTACCCTGGACAGGAAGATGGCAATAGAGTGTGGCCATGGCTGGAGTTGGTGTATACACTGTTAAGAGAACAAAGGAAAGTAGAATCAACTCTGCTTGGGATCATTAAGGACCATCTCAATAAAGGAAGAGACATACGCACTGGTTCTTAATGAGATCAAGATAAGTAAGATTTTGCCAGGATGCCAGGGGAATAGTGGGGAAGGTAGGGGAGGCAGGAAGAAGAGCATTCTAGGTGGAGGGAATAAAACATGACAAAATTAGATGGAGAGTAATGACCTGTTCCAGAAAGAATGGCTATTCTTTAATAATTAGAGCCTAGAAAGCATGGCAGCAGCAGGGTGTGATGGAAATTAATGTTGAAAGATATGTTGGAACCAGGTTATAAAAGCCTTCTTTGCCATGCCTTTGGTATTGCAACTTCAGAATCACATTGTTTTTGCAAACAGATTTCCAAGAAAAATTTTAAGGAATTCCAATTTCCAGTGACAGGCAAGAGTGATTTCCTTTTATAAAAAAAGACAAATGACTATACATTAAACTTTATTTTTATTTTATTTATTTATTATTTATTTATTTATTTATTTTTGGCTGCATTGGGTCCTCGTTGCTGCGTGTGGTCTTTAGCTGCGATGAGCGGGGGCTACTCTTTGTTGCAGTGCGCGGGCTTCTCATTGCAGTGGCTTCTCTTGTTGCGGAGCACAGGCTCTAGGTGCACGGGCTTCAGTAGTTGTGGCACGCAGGCTCAGTAGTTGTGACTTGTGGGCTCTAGAGCGCAGGCTCAGTAGTTGTGGCGCACGGGCTTAGTTGCTCCACAGCACATGCGATCTTCCCGGACCAGGGCTCGAACCCATGTCCCCTGCATTGGCAGGTGGATTCTTAACCACTGCGCCACCAGGGAAGGCCCCACATTAAACTTTAAAATATTATTAGACTTAGATTCTATGTTTAGGCTTATATAGGGAAACATACATTTTTTCCATAAAAGAATTTTCTTGTTTAGAATAGAATTTTTACCTGATAGCTTATCTTACCTAAGCAAATAGCAGGAATTTCTTTCTGTCCTAGTTAGTATGACATATTTGGTACCATTGCCTTTAAAATATTGCATCTCAAACTCCAGCTAGGATAATTTCCATGTATGGATGTTAGCACTGATTTTTAAATTCCTTAATCTTATTTATTAGTTTACTATACCAAAGGTCATCAACTGTCTTTCTGAGATCCAGATAAATTGCCTCTGGTGGCACTGCTAGCATCTATTATCCTTTTCTACCACTATAAAAAGCAATGTGATTTTTTTTTTTTTTAAAGATTTATCCCTTAGACATATCTGTTGACAGCCACTTCATTTGCTACACTCTTCAACTTACATTCATCTCATTCTTTAGTAAAAGTAAACAGAAGTGGTGTGTGGTTTATAGAAAGGCAGCCACAAAGAAACCTCTTTATTCATGACGTTTCATCCATTTTAAGGTGTTATTCAACACAGATAAGTCATCAGCAGCTGAGACTCAGCTACCCAAGGAAGGACCACTTTGTTTTTCCAACCACTCGCCCATTTTAGAATTGGTGCCAGGCTCCATTTAGACCATTCTTCAATCTTCATATGAAATGCAGTGGTTTGGATTATTCTGATCAATGTCAGTAACGAGACGATTACATTTTTAGTCAAAAGATGGTATTTTTGAACAATGTCTCCTTTGCTGCTGCTGCAGTTACCTCTTAGTTGTGCTTATCTGGAGGAATATATTATGGCCTCAGGAAAGAGCTGCCAAAAACTGAGGAGGGATATTGCATTTCTTGCCTCTATACTTAAGGAAACCAGCTACTTTCTTCTCTCCCTTTCCCCCAAGGGTGTCTTAGTTAGAAATAAATGTGATTCATTTTCAGTAAAAGTGGGACTGGAAGATGGCCTTGGGTGTAACAACGTCAAAGCATGTGATAATTGAAGAGCACAAAGCCAGAGAAAAATACATTTAGGAGGCCATTTTGGACTTGATTGGTTAAAAACTGACAAGTCCTTCCCCTAGTGATTGGTTTTGAACCATGAGGGAAATATTAAAAGCAAGAGGGAGAAAGTTACTTAGCCAAACCTAGAAAGGAATTCGCTAAATTTGTGTGTTGGGTAAAGGTCCTTCCCCAAATGCCTGAGATTTTGTTAGCACATTCTATCATGTAGCTTGAGGCCTTGCTCAGCAATGCATCTGGGAAAGCATGACACTGTGACAGGCCAATACTTTCAATGGGGAAGTCCTTTTTTTTTTTTTTTTTTTTTTTTTTTGGCTGCGTTGAGTCTTTGTTGCTGCGCGCAGGCTTTCTCTAGTTGCGGCGAGCGGGGGCTACTTTTCGCTGCGGTGCGCGGGCTTCTCATTGCGGTGGCTTGTCTTGTTGCGAAGCATGGGTTCCAGGCGTGCGGGCTTCAGTAGCTGTGGCACACGGGCTCAGTAGTTGTGGCGAGCGGGCTCTAGAGCGCAGGCTCAGTAGTTTTGGTGCACTGGCTTAGTTGCTCCGCGGCATGTGGGATCTTCCCCCCCGTGCCCCCTGCATTGGCAGGCAGATTCTTAACCACTGTGCCACCAGCGACGTCCCTGGGGAAGTGCTTTTAAAATGCAGGCACCCAGTGTGCAAATGATGGGGCAGGAGCTCTGCCCCTTGTTTGGAAGTGTTTAAGCCTGTGCCCCTTTGCTGCTCTGATCCATGCAGAGATTAACAAAGGGGTTTTGAAAGGCAGCTTGTTGCCCCCTGAACCC
The DNA here is from genome assembly GCF_028021215.1 of Eschrichtius robustus. NCBI lineage: Eukaryota > Metazoa > Chordata > Mammalia > Artiodactyla > Eschrichtiidae > Eschrichtius > Eschrichtius robustus. Next base: position 13,927,894 of record NC_090845.1, on the reverse strand, counting down.
ATTCTCCTCTTCTCCCAGGCGGTAGAATCTATACTCCAAGATCCCCTTGGAATTAGGTGTGTCCATGGGACCAAGTTCTCCTCAATGCCATTTGAAAATGTGCAGCTTCCAGTTCCTTTGCTCGGTCCCTCTTCGTGCTAGCCACAGTGCCAGACTTACCCGCAGCCTGGCTTTGACCATGGAGATAAGAACTATGCCCTGGGGGTCTTGGAGTCACAGATGGAGGGACCCACGAGTCCTGAATGACTTCATTCCCAGGATCATTGGAGTCCTGGGATAATGAAAGGAGGACAAGGACCAATTCCATGGGAGGATTAGGACCCTCACGCAACCAGTGGGCTGCATAGGACCCACATAATAACTGAATCCTGTCCCCAGGGTGTGAGTCCTTTATGGAGGCTTAGTGAGTGCTCAGGAATCTTCTAAAGCGGCCTACCATTAAGCTTCTTCCACAGTGCATAACAGTGGGGCTGGAGGAACCCTGTAGGGGTTGTGTGATAATCCACCTGATGCTGCAAATGATGATTCAGCTCATCTCCCATCTTCTCTTTGGGCGCTCTTGGCATCTCATGATCTTCAGCATATGAAGAATCTGGACTATTTTAGATATATTGGGGCCTTGCGGTCATCCACCATGTCCATAATCAGTAGATAAGCAGGCAAATACTCAGATGTACATAAATATTAAATTTCAACTAGTTGAGAAGGGAAAAAAGTTGATGGAAGTAATCACCAGGTAACTCTCTTTTCTAGAAGAAGTACAGACTGAAGAGCAGTAGCCTTGCTTGAGACAGGATGGGACACATGAACATGTGTCCTGATTCTGGAACACCTGTGTTCTTCCAAAGTGCAGGACATTCCTCTAATCCCATTGATGCTGTCATAGGCCAAATCTTTAGTTTTTTCACCTTACTTGAAATTACAAGGATGGTTAGAGTAAAAGATGGGATCATAACACACATTTTTGAGATAATTCCATTTTTTAATTTTAAAATATTTTTGATTGGAATTGCATTAAATGTAAATTATTTTTAGGAAGAATTGACATCTTAATGACATTCTGTCAGTGACAGCCAGGAGTATGGCACAATTCTGTATATTTAACTCTGTCTTTATATGTCTTAGTAATATTTTATATTTTTTTATAACTTTTATTTATTTATTTTTAATATATTTATTTATTTATTTTTGGCTGCGTTGGGTCTTTGTTGCTGTGCACAGGCTTTCTCTAGTTGCAGTGAGTGGGGTGCTATTCTTCGTTGCTGTACGTGGGCTTCTCATTGTGGTGGCTTCTCGTGTTGCAGAGCATGGGCTCTAGGTGCGTGGGCTTCAGTAGTTGTGTCTTGCAGGCTCTAGAGCACAGGCTCAGTAGTTGTGGTGCACGGGCTTAGTTGCTCCGCGGCATGTGGGATCTTCCTGGACCAGGGTTTGAATCCGTGTCCCCTGCATTAGCAGATGGATTCTTAACCACTGTGCCACCAGGGAAGTCCCAAATTTTATAGTTTTTGTCATTGGGGTTCTGCATATTAAATAAATGGGTAGTTTATGTTTTTGTTGCTCTTGTGGGTATGATCTGTTTTTCAAGTATTTATTCTATTTGGCTACTTTGGGGCAGGAAAACTATTAATTTCTGTATATTTACCTTGTGTGTAGCTACTTTACTGAATTTTCTTATCAATTTAAATAATTCTAAGTGGGCTTTATTTTTTTATTTTTTATTGAAGTATAGTTGATTTACAATGTTGTGTTAATTTCTGCTATATATCAAAGTGATTCAGTTATATATACATTCTTTTTTTAAATATTCTTTTCCATTATGGTTTATCATAGGATACTGAATACAGTTCTCTGTGCTATACAGTAGGGCCTTGTTGTTTATCCATTCCATATATAATAGCTTACATCTCCTAACCCCAACCTCCCACTCCACCTCACCCTCCCTTGGCAACCACAAGTCTGTCCTCTATGTCCTTGAGTCTGTTTCTGTTTCATAGATAGGTTCATTTGTGTCATATTTTAGATTCCACATATAAGTGATATCATATGGTGTTTGTCTTTCTCTTTCTGACTTACTTCACTTAGTATGATAATCTCTAGTTGCATCCATGTTGCCGCAAATGGTATTCTTTCTTTCTTTTTTATGTCTGAGTAGTATTCCATTGTATACATGTACCATATCTTCTTTATCCATTCCTCTGTTGATGGACATTTAGGTTGCTTCCATGTCTTGGCTAGTATAAATAGTGCTGCTATGAACATAGGGGTGCATGTGTCTTTCTGGATTAGAGTTTTGTCTGGATGTATGCCCAGGAGTGGGATTGCTGGATCATATGGTAGCTCTATTTTTAGTTTTCTGAGGAAACTCCATACTATTTTCCATAGTGGCTGTACCAATTTACATTCCCTTCAACGGTATAGGAGGGTTCCCTTTTCTCCACATCCTCTACAGCATTCGTTATTTGTAGAGTTTTTAACGATGGCCATTCTGACCAGTGTGAGGTGGTACCTCACTGTAGTTTTGATTTGCATTTCTCTTTAATTAGCAATGTTGAGCATCTTTTCATGTGCCGATTGGCCACTTGTATTTCTTCTTTGGAGAAATGTCTATTATGGTCTTCTGACCATTTTTCTATTGGGTTGTTTGTTTTTTTGTTGTTAAGTTGCATGAACTGTTCATCTGTTTTGAAAATTAAACCCTTGTCGGGCACATTGTTTGCAAATATTTTCTCCCATTCTGTAGGTTGTCTTTTTTTTTTTTTATGGTTTCCTTTGCAAAAACTTGTAAGTTTGATTAGGTCCCATTTGTTTATTTTTGTTTTTATTTCTATTGCCTTGGGAGACTGACCTAAGAAAACATTGCTACGATTTATGTCAGAGAATGTTTTGCCTATGATCTCTTCTAGGAATTTTATAGTGTCATGTTTTATGTTTAAGTCTTTAAGCCATTTTGAGTTTATTTTTGTGTATGGTGAGAGGGTGTGTTCTAACTTCATTGATTTACATGTGGCTATCCAGCTTTCCCAGCAACACTTGCTGAAGAAACTGTCATCTCTCCATTGTATATTCTTGCCTCCTCTGTTGAAGATTAATTGACTGTAGGTGTGTGGGTTTATTTCTGGGCTCTCTATTCTGTTCCATTGATCCATATGTCGGTTTTTGTGCCCGTACCATGCTGTTTTGATTACTGTAGCTTTGTAGTATTGTCTGAAGTCTGGGAGGGTTATGCCTCCTGCTTTATTCTTTTCTTCAGGATTCCTTTGGCAAATCTGGGTCTCTTACTGTTCCATATAAATTTTAGGATTATGTGTTCTAGTTCTGTGAAAAATGTCATGGGTAATTTGATAGGGATTGCATTAAATCTGTAGATTGCTTTGGGTAGTATGGACATTTTAACAGTATTAATTCTTCCAATCCAAGAGCATGGGATATCTTTCCATTTCTTTGAATCATCTTCAATTTCCTTTATTAATGTTTTATAGTTCTCAGAGCATAAGTCTTTCACCTCCTTGGTCAGGTTTATTCCTAAGTATTTTATTTTTTGGGGTGTGATTTTGAAAGGTATTGTTTTTTTACATTCCCTTTCTGATATTTCATTGTTAGTGTAAAGAAATGCAACAGATTTCTGTTTGTTAATCTTGTATCCTGCTACCTTGCTGAATTCGTTGATCAGTTCTAGTAGTTTTTGTGTGGAGTCTTTAGGGTTTTCTATATATAGAATCATGTCATCTGCATATAATGACAATTTTACCTCTTCCCTTCCAATTTGGATACCTTTTATTTGTTTTTCTTGTCTGATTGCTGTGGCTAGGACTTCCAATACTATGTTGAATAGAAGAGGTGAGAGTGGGCATCCTTGTCTTGTTCCAGCTTTTAGTGGGAAGGCTTTCAGCTTTTCACCATTGAGTATTACATTGGCTGTGGATTTGTCATATATAGCTTTTATTATGTTGAGATATGTTCCCTCTATACCCACTTTGGTAAGCGTTTTTATCATGAATCGATGTTGAATTTTGTCAAATGCTTTTTCTGCATCTATTGTGATGATCATGTGGTTTTTGTCTTTTGTTTATATGGTGTATCACATTGATTTGTGTATGTAGAACCATCCTCGTGAATTGGAGATGAATCCCACTTGGTCGTGGTATATGATCTTTTTTATGTGTTGTTGGATTTGGTTTGCTACCATTTTGTTGAGAATTTTTGAAAATTCTATATTCATCAAAGATATTGGTCTGTAATTTGTTTTGGTGGTATCTTTGTCTGGCTTTGGTATTAGGGTGATGGTGGCTTCATAGAATGTCTTTGGGAGTGTTCCCTCCTCTTCAATTTTTTGGAAGAATTTGAGAAGGATCAGTATAAGTATTTCTTTGTATGTTTGGTAGAATTCACCTGTGAAGCCATCTGGTCCTGGACTTTTGTTTGTAGGGAGTTTTTCTCTTTTTTTAAATTACAGATTCTCTCTCACCTCTAGTGATGAGTCAGTTCAAGTTATTTATTTCTTCTTGATTCAGTTTTGGTGGGCTGTATTTGTCTAGAAAGTTATCCATTTCTTCTAGGTTGTTGAATTTGTTGGCATATAATTGTTCATAGTATTCCCTTATGGTTTTTTGCATTTCTGTGGTATCAGTTGTTATGTCTCCTTTTTCATTTCATATTTTGTTTATTTGGGTTCTCTCTCTTTTCTTGGTGAGCCTGGCCAGAGGTTTGTCAGTTTTGTTTATCCTTTCAAAGAACCAGCTCTTGGTTTTATTGATTTTTTTCTATTTTTTTAATCTCTATTTTATTTATTTCCTCCCTGATCTTTATTATTTCCTTCCTTCTGCTGACTTTAGGTTTTGTTTGTTCTTCTTTCTCTAATTCTTTTAAGTTGTAAGTTAGGTTGTTTTCTTTGAGATTTTTCTTGTTTTTGGAAGAAGGCCTGTATCGCTATGAACTTCCCTCTAAGAACTGCTTTTACTGCATCCCATAGATTTTGTATGGTTGTGTTTTCATTGTCATTTGTCTCAAGGTATTTTTAAATTTCCTCTTTGATTTCATCATTGACCCGTTGGTTTTTTAGTAGCATATTGTTTAGTCTCCATGTAATCGTTTTTTGTTTTTTTTTCCCCTCATTTCTTTTTCTGTGGTTGATGTCTAGTTTCATGCTGTTGTGGTCAGAAAAGACGCTTGAGATAATTCTATACTCTTACATTTATTGAGGCTTGTTTTGTGCCCTAGTATGTGGTCAATCCTAGAGAATGTTCCATGTGCGCTTGAAAAGAATGTGTATTCTGGTTTTTAACTTTTTTTGGATGTAATGTCCTGGAAATATCAATTAAGTCTTACTGTTTGATTGTATCATTTAGGATCTCTGTTTCCTTATTGATTTTCTGTCTAGAAGATCTGTCCATTGATGTGAGTAGGGTGCTAAATTCTCCTACTATTATTGTATTCTTATCAATTTCTCCCTTTATGTCTGTTAGTATTTGTTTTATGTATTTGGGTGCCTCCTATATATGGTGCATATATGTTGATGAGTGTAAAATCCTCTTCTTGTGTTGATCCTTTTATCATCATATAGTGTCCTTCTTTATCTTTCTTTATGACCTTTGTTTCAAAGTCTATTTTGTCTGATAAGGAGTATTGCGACCCCCACTTTCTTTTCATTTCCGTTTCCATGAAATATCTTTTTCTATCCCCTCACGTTCAATCTATGTGTGTCCTTTGCCCTAAAGTGGGTCTCTTGTAGGCAGCATATTATAGGCTCTTGTTTTTTATCCAATCTGCCACTCTGTGTCTTTTGATTGGAGCATTTAGTCCATTGACATTTAAGGTAATTCTTGATAGATATGTATTTATTGCCATTTTAACCTTGTTTCCCCCTTGATTTTATATTTCTTCTTTGTCCCTTTCTTTTTCTTTTTGTTTTTCCTTTTGTGGTTTGATGATTTTATTTTGTATTATATTTATGTTCTCTTCTTGTTGGTTTCTGTGAATCTATACTATGTTTTTGATTTGTGGTTACCCTGTTTTTCAAGTATGTTAACCCCATCCTATGTCTACTTCCCTTCGACTGGTAGTCATTTATGGTCAAACACATTCTAGGAAATGAAAAAAAAAAACCCTACGTTTTCTTACGCCCCTCCCTGACATCTTATGATTTTGATGTCCTCTTTTACATCTTCATGTTCATCCTTTTGCTGTTCATTGTGGTTATCATCACTTTCACAGAAATTTTTTGATTTTTAAAAATCTGTGTACTGGCTTATTTAGGTGATTTGCTTTCCAATTGTGATTCTCTCTTTCCTATATATTCCTACTTCTTTTCTATTTAGAGAAGACCTTTCAACATTTCCTTTAGGATAGGCTTAGTATTGCTGTATTCTTTTAGTTTTTTGCTTGTCTGAGAAATTCTTTATCTCTCCTTCTATTCTAAATGATAATCTTTCTGGGTAGAGGATCCTAGGTTGCAGATTTTTCCCTTTCAGGACTTTGAATGTCTCTTGCCACTCCCTTCTGGCCTGCAACGTTTCTGTAGAGAAATCAGCTGATAGCTTTATACGGGGGTTCCCTTGTAATTAGCTCTTTTTTTCTTGCTGCTTTTAGCATCCTCTCTTTAACTTTTGCCATTTTTATTGTAATATGTCTTTGTGTAGGTCTGTTTGGGTTTACCTTGTTTGGGATGCTCTGTGCTTCCTGCACCTGGATGTCTGTTTCCTTCTTTAGGTTTGGAAAGTTTTCAGCTGTAATTTCTTCAAATACATTTTCGATCCCCTTTTCTCTTTCTTCCCCTTCTGGAATCCCTATTATGCATAGATTGACATGCTTTATATTATCCCATAGGTCTCTTATGTTTTATTTCTTTTTCATTTGGCTTTTTATCTGCTGTCCTGATTGGCTGATTTCCATTATTCTATCTTCCAGGTCACTTATTCGTTCTTCTGCATTATTTTTGTTTGTTTTTTTTTTTTTTTTTTGGGCCATGCCACACAGCTGTGGGGTCTTAGTTCCCTGACCAGGGATTGAACCCATGCCCTTGGCTGTGAAATTGCAGGGTTCTCACCACTGGACCACCAGGGAATTTTCCCTTCTTCTGCATTATTTATTCTGCTATTCATTGCCTTTAGTTCACTTTTTGTCTCAGCAGATGAGTTTTCTAATTTTTCTTGGTTCCTCTTTATAGTTTCTAGTTCCTTTTTATGGTACTCTGAATTACTGTCAATAGCCTTTCTTAATTCCTTCAGTATTTTCATTATCTCCTTTTTGAAATCAGTGTCTATTAGACTGAAGAGGTCTGTTTCATTGTTCTTTGAGGGGAATTCTCTTGGTCTTTTAACTGGGAGTGGTTCCTCTGCTTCTTCATTTTACTTATATTTCTCTTATTCTGTGAGTTTAGGAGACACAATTATCTACTGGGGTCTTGGAGGGCTATTTATATGTGGGAGTGTCCCTGTGTAGCTTGTGTGGGTTTAATATTTTTGGTGCTTGGGCTTTTTTTAGTATGGATGCCTGTTGCCTCTTTCCTCAGTGTGTGCTGGCTGTTATCCCCTTGATATGGGGTGTGCAGATGCAGCGACTGGTAGCCCGGTCATGAGGTTCTTGGTGGTGTGTCAGCTCATGCGTGCCCCTGAAGCACATGATGGGAATAGAGGCGGCTTGAGACTGCTCCTGAAGATGAGGGGGTGGCGGTGGTGGTGGCTTACGACTGCTCCTGGAGCTCGTGAAAGTGGTGTCCTGCTGCCTGAGAGCTCGCACAAGGAAAAAGGGTGTAATGGCAGGTCCCACCCCTCCCTGCATGCATCGCCCCCACAATGGCACCTGGCCTCTAAGGCGGCCCAGGCTTCCTCCGCGTAAACCCTCAGGTACGGCTGCACCAGACTCCAGCCCCTTCAGGCTGTTTCTGCATGGCCCACCCCAGTCCTCTCCCCAGGTCTGATCTCCGAAGCCCAAGCTTCCACACCCAGCCCCTGCTTGCACTGGTGGATGCACGTCTCGGGCTGGGGAGTGCAGAGTGGTGGCACTCACAGTCTGTGCGGGTCTCTCTCAATCCTAGCTGCTGCAAACCAGTTGCTGCACTCTCCTCTGAGGCTCCAAAGCTCCCCCTCTGTCCCGGCTGATCTCTCCTCTGGTGATGGGACTTCCTGGGGTGCAGGAAACTTTCCTCTTTCACAGCTCCCTCCCAGGGGTGTATGTCCTGTCCCGATTCCTTTCTCACTTTTTTTCTCTCTTTTTTCTTTTGTCCTACCTGGTTACGTGGAGATTTTCTTGCCCTTTCAGAGGTCTGAGGTCTTCTGCCAGCATTCAGTAGATATTCTGTGAGAATCGTTCCACATGTAGATGTATTTTGATGTATTTGTGGGAGAAGGCAAGCTTCACGTCCTATGACTCTGCCATCTTGATTGCTCCCCTAAGTGGATTTTATTTTGTTTTGTATGTTTTCTTAATATTCTTTTTGATTTCTCATTGTTAGTGTATAGAAATGCAATTTATTTTTGAGTGTTGATTTTGCATCCTGCAACTTTATTTATTAGTTCTAACAGTTCTTTTGGTAGAGTCTATAGAATTTTATATATTTCAGATCATGTCATCTACAAACAGAGACAATTTTACTTCTTCCTTTCCTATTTGGATGCCTTCCATTTCTTTTTCTTGTCTAATGGCTCTGGTTAGGACTTTAAGTACTATGTTGAATAAAAGTGGAGAGAGTGGGCATCCTAGTTTTGCTCCTGATCTTAGAAGAAAAGCTTTCAGCTTTTCACCATTCAGTATGATGTTAACTGTGGGCTTGTCATATATGACCTTTATTATGTTGAGGTACATTCCTTCTGTACCTAATTTATTGAGAATTTTTATTATGAAAGGATGTTGAATTTTGCCAAATGATTTTTCTGCATCTACTGAGATAATCATAAGATTTTTTCCCTTCATTTTGTTAATGTGGTGTATCACATTTATTGATTTGTGTGTGTTGAACCATTCTTGCATCCCACAGATAAATCCCACTTGATCATGGTATATGATCCTCTGAATGTACTGTTGAGGTTGGTTTGCTAATATTTTGTTGAGGATTTTTACATCTGTGTTCATCAGAGATATTGGTCTGTAATTTTCTCTTCTTGTAGTGTCACGTGAGTCCTTATTAAGAGGGATTCTGGGGGAGTCAGAGTGAGAGCAGGAGGCAATGTGATGATGGAAGCAGAGATTGGGTGATGCATTTCAAAGATTCAGGAAGAGGCCAGAGCCAAGGAATACTGATGTCCACTAGAAGGCTGGAATAAGAAAAGGAATGGATTCTCCCTGGAGCCTCCAGAAGGAACCAGCCCTGCGGCACCTTGACATTAGTCCAGTGAAACTGATTTTGAACTTCTTGCCTCCAGAACTGTAAGAGAATAAGTTTGTGTGTTTTTTTTTTTTAAATTTATTTATTTATTTATTTATTTATTTTTGGCTGCGTTGGGTCCTCGTTGCTGCACACGGGCTTTCTCCAGTTGTGGCGAGTGGGGGCTACCCCTTGTGGCTCATGGGCCTCTCATTGAGGTGTCCTCTCCCTGTTGGGGAGCATGGGTTGTAGGCATGCAGGCCTCAGTAGCCGTGGCACACGGGCTCAGTAGTTGTGGCTTGTGGGCTCTAGAGTGCAGGCGCAGTTGTGGTGCACGGGCCCAGCTGCTCCACGGCATGTGGGATCCTCCCAGACCAGGGCTCAATCCCACGTCCCCTGCACTGGCAGGCGGATTCCCCACCACTGCGCCACCAGGGAAGTCCAAGTTTGTATTTTTTTAAGCCATCACATTCGTTACAACAGCAGTAGAAAACGAATACATTTCCTTGCTCCCCTACCGATTTTTACCTCTTAAAAAACTACTTGCATTCAAACTGTCCTCTCAAGGTGTGCTTCTGGGGGAATCCAAACTATAACACTCACCATCTTTGCTCTACTCGCCATCCCCTTCTTACCACCCCAGGCCAAGTCCACATTGTCTTTTCCTGGACAGTTGCTGGAGTCTCTACCAGCAACTATTGAAATATTAAACCCACTACCAATATCAAACCCATGCAGCCATATTTATTGATTTAATTAGAGGTTATGCTTTCAGTATTCTCTTCATTTGCTTTTCTTATTTCTCTATACCTATACTATTTTACTTGCTATGACAGTGTGACAGGAGATATTTGTTGACATGAAATTGTCACTCCTGGAAGTTCAAAGTGATTTGGCATTCATTCATTTCATTTGAATAAAACTTTTATTTTCTTCACAATGATTTTGAAGATTTTTTTTGTGCCTTTAAAAAATTTTTATTTATAAGTTGGAGTATAATTGCTTTACAATGTTGTGTTAGTTTCTGCTGTACAATGAAGTGAATCAGCTATATGTATACATATATCCCCTCCCTCTTGGACCTCCCTCCCATCCCCCCCACCATCCCACCCATGTAGGCCATCACAGAGCACTGAGCTGAGCTCCCTGTGCTATACAGCAGGTTCCCACTAGCTAGCTATCTTACACATGGTAGTGTATTTATGTCAAACCTAATCTCCCAATTCATCCCACCTTCCCCTTCCCTCACTGTGTCCACACATCCATTGATTTTGAAGATTTTTAAGGCACTTACTCATCAAGTATATATATTATAGTGTATTAAGGCAGGGAAGTAAACATCTGTTATATTTGGAAATTAGTTACAGAGATAGAATCAATTATAGCTGGGTTGAGTGGAAAGGGAATAATAAGGGGTATAAAGTAGCAATATAGTTGGAAGGGCTGAAGAGAGCTAGACTGCCAGAACCCGCTTCTAAAGCAAACCACAGAACTGAGTCTCCAGGGGCACTGCTGCTCCTGCCATAAAATGAAAGGTGTTTTTTGAGTGGACCACTACCACTAAAGTGCTGATGTGGGAGCCACTGCCTCTGCTGTGATAGGGAAGCCACTTCTGCTAAGTCAGGAAACTACAGCCTCAGCTGCTGGCATTGGAACCAGGCCACCTCAGTTATGATCTGCATCCACAAGAATGAATTTCTTGCACCTGGCCTCTGTTGCTACATCACTTGGTTCCAAATCCAAGCAGTGGATGCATGCATCTGTTATGCAGAATCTAAATCTCATCCACAATTTTAGTTGTAAGAGATCTGGAAAATAGACCTTGTGGCTTTCAAGTCTCTGTGAGCCAGGAAGGCCCAGAATGGAACTGGAGCAGAATCGAGCAAGCCAGTACACAAAACCCAGTACCACCATGTGCTAGCAGCAATATAGGAACCATAAAAAGGAAAAAATGTTTTGGTTAATGTTCCTTGGAATAGAAAACTGCATTAGGTACAGCAGCCTATTCCTATTAATTGTGATTAATAGTCTAGTATTACTATACTTGTTCTGTAGCAATATTGGTTCTCCTTTGCTTATGCCAATATTTTGGTACGCTTTAGTGAGCCCATTTTTAAAATAAGCTGCCTCAGGTTACAGATTGCAAGTTCCCTCTTTTATTTTTCCATGTGTCAGCCACAGTGTTTGAGAGCCTAGGGGCATTGGATAATATTTATTGGCTGATGATCTTGAGCCTTCATTCCATAACCAAAGGGGAAAGTTCTTGAATGAATGTAGAAATTATTTTGTTGAATTAGATCCTGGGGCTAAAAAATTTTGAATTCTGCCCTAACCACATAACCACAGTAATTTTTCTGGGCTGTTGCTATGCTATGATGTTTTGAACATCCAGAATCCACGTTCAGAGGAAAGGAGAAGGAAGTGGTATGCTGTGCAAAGACTTATGCGTGAAGTCCTGTTTGAATGAAGCTGAGGAACTTTGATGGGGGCGGTCACAATTCTTCCTTCCTTCTTGTTTCATAGTGTTTAATCTGCTAAGAGTTCTAGTTCCATCAGACGCTATAATAGGGGAAAAGCCACACCAATTGCTCTTCAGTTGACAGTTGTTTTGCTCCCCACGGAAAACACTGGGAGCCATCTGATAAATTTAGCTTTGTGAAAATAGCATTTTAAAGGCAGATGATCGTTGGCTTTTATAATTTAATTTTAGTCCTGGATTTTCATGCATGCCTCTTCAAAGATTTTTGGATTGTAACGAGAAACCAAAACATAACTTTAGGAAGATGGTTTATCCCTCAAAGGTTGTGAAAATAAATGCTCAAATATGAATTGTGATATTGGGCTCTTTGAAAGAGCTCTAAGAGCAAGATGTGTCTTTTCAGAGAGCATCATCAAAGTTTGTGTATTGCAGTAATTTGAATAATGATAGGGGATCTTGGCAAACCAGCAGCAAAATATAAAATGACAAACATCTGGGAAGTTGGCAGCTGTGAGTTGGAAGGCTATCTTGTGGGGTCACAGGTGTGCAAAGTAAATGCTAGGGGATCAGGTGGAAGCAGTTATTGTAGGTAGTAGGACTAGAGGCTGCAACATGAGAGGTTGAGGTTTTCTGTCTTTATTTGTTCCCCAAACAGATGACCAGGAAACTAGCCATTAATTTATGCACGTATTGGATATTGTACACATCTTTCTAGAAATATTTTGCATTTTTATCAAACAAATCAACACAGCGTTCTTTTAAAAAAAATTTTTTTTTTTTATTGTAGTTGATTTACAATGTTGGGTTAGTTTCTGGTGTACAGCAAAGTGATTCAGCTATATACTTTTCTTTTCCAATATGGTTTATTACAGGATATTGAATATAGTTCCCTGTGCTATACAGTAGGACCTTGTTGTTTATTTTATAGTAGTGTATATCTGCTAATGCAAAACTCCTAATTTATCTCTTCCTCACCCCTTTCCCCTTTGGTAACCATAACTTTGTTTTCTACGTCTGTGAGTCTGTTTCTGTTTCGTAGATAAGTTCATTTGTGTCTTTCTTTTAATTTTAATTTTTTTGGCTGTGCTGCATGGCATGCAGGATCTTAGTTCCCCAACCAGAGATCAAACCTGTGCCCCCTGCAGTGGAAGCGTGTAGTCCTAACCACTGGACTGCCAGGGAATTCCCTCCTTTTTAAAAAAAATATCGGCTATATTCCTTATAGCTTGTTTTATTATTATTATTATTATTTTACTTTTTGGCTGTGCCACACGGCATGTGGGAGGCATGCAGGATCTTAGCTCCCTGACCAGGGATCAAACCTATGCCCCGTGCAGTGGAAGTGCGGAGTCTTAACCACTGGACTGCCAGAGAAGTCCCTGTGTCATAGTTTAGATTCCACATATAAGTGATATCATATAACATTTGTCTTTGTCTGACTTACTTCACTTAGTATAATCTCTAGGTCCATCCATGTTGCTGCAAGTGGCATTATTTCATTCTTATTTATGGCTGAGTAGTATTCCATTGTATGTATGTACCACATCTTCTTTATCCGTTCATCTGTCAACGGACATTTAGGTTGCTTCCACATCTTGGCTATTGTAAATAGTGCCGCTATAAACATTGAGGTGCATGTATCTTTTAAAATTAGTTTTCTCTGGATATATGCCCAGGAGTGGGATTGCTGGATCATATGGCAACTCTATTTTTAGCTTTTTAAGGAACCTCCATACTGTTTTCCATAGGGGCTGCACCAATTTATTTTCCCACCAACAGTATGGGGGGGGGGGGGAGTTCCCTTTTCCCCACACCCTTTACAGTATTTGTTATTTGTAGACTTTTTAATGATGGTCGTTGTGAGTGGTGTGTGGTGATACCTCATTGTAGTTTTGATTTGCATTTCTCTAATAATTAGCAATGCTGAGCATCTTTTCGTGTGCTACTGGCCATTCACATGTCTTCTTTGGAGAAATGTCTTTAGGTCTTCTGCCCATTTTTTGATTGGGTTGCCTGTTATTGAGTTGTATGAGCTGTTTGTATATTTTTGAAATTAAGCCCTTATCGGTTGCATCATGTGCAAATATTTTCTCCCATTCTGTAGGTTGTCATTTCGTTTTGTTTATGGTTTCCTTTGCTCTCCAAAAGCTTATGTTTGATTAGGTCCCATTTCTTTATTTTGCTTTTTTTTCTATTGCCTTGGGAGACTGACCTAAGAAAACATTGCTACAATTTATGTCAGACAGTGTTTTGCCTGTGCTCTCTTCTAGGAGTTTTATGGTGTCATGTCTTTAAGTGTTTAAGCCATTTTGAGTTTATTTTTGTGTATGGTGTGAGGGAGTGTTTTAACTTCCATTGATTTACATGAGGCTGTCCAGCTTTCCCAACATCACTTGCTGAAGAGACTCTGTTCTCCATATTCTTGCCTCCTTTGTCAAAGATTGACTGTAGGCATATAGGTTTATTTCTGGGCTGTCTATTCTGTTCCATTGATCCATATGTCTGTTTTTGTGCCAATACCGTGCTGTTTTGATTACTGTAGCTTTGTAGTATTGTTTGAGGTCTGGGAGGGTTATGCCTCCTGCTTTGTTCTTTTTCTTCAGGATTCCTTTGGCAATTCTGGGTCTTTTATGGTTCCATATGAATTTTAGGATCCTTTGTTCTAGTTCTGTGAAAAATGTCATGGGTAGTTTGATAGGGATTGCATTAAATCTGTACAGTAAGTCCCCTACATACGAACCTTCAAGTTGCGAACTTTCAAAGATGTGAACGTGTGTTCACATGTCCAATCTCATAAGTTAGTTCACGTGTCTGGAGTACACTGTCACGTGCACGCATCCTCTACAAGTGGTTGTGCTTTTGTGTACAGTACTGTATAGAGTACAGTAGTACAGTATCTTTATTTCAGGCCCAGGATGTCCAGAAGCATAAAAGCAGTGATGATGTAGCTGGTACTGCTAAGAAGTGCCAGCTGTTGTACTGTACTACTGTACTTTTCAAGGTACTGTACTGTAAGATTAAAAATGTTTTTTTTGTTTGTTATGTATCATTTGTGTGAAAAGTATTAGAAACCTATTACAGTACAGTACTATATAGCCAATTGTGTTAGTTGGGTACCTAGGCTTTGTTGGACTTATGAACAAATTAGACTTATGAATGTGCTCTTGGAATGGAACTCGTTCATACATAGGGGACTAACTGTAGATTGCTTTGGGCAGTATGGCCATTTTAACAACATTCTTCTGATCTAAGAGTGTGGGATATCTTTCCATTTATATCATCTTCAGTTTCCTTTATCAATGTTTTATAGTTCTCAATATATAAGTCTTTTACCTCCTTGGTCAGGTTTATCCCTAAGTATTTTATTTTTCTGATGTGATTCTAAAAGGGACTTTTTTTTTTTTTTTTTTACTTTCCCTTTCTGATACTTCATTGTTAGTGTAAAGAAATGCAACAGATTTCTGTATGTTAATCTTGTATCCTGCTACCTTGCTGAATTCGTTGATCAGTTCTAGTAGTTTTTGTGTGGAGTCTTTAGGGTTTTCTATATATAGAATCATGTCATCTGCATATAATGACAATTTTACCTCTTCCCTTCCAATTTGGATACCTTTTATTTATTGTCTGATTGCTGTGGCTAGAACTTCCATTACTATGTTGAATAGAAGTGGTGAGAGTGGGGATCCTTATCTTGTTTCAGATTTTATCAGGAAGGTTTTCAGCTTTTCACCATCGAGTTTTATGTTGGCTGTGGGTCTCATAAATAGCTTTTATTATGTTGAGATATGTTCCCTCTATACCTACTTTGGTGAGGGTTTTTATCATGAATGGATGTTGAATTTTGTCAGATGCTTTTTCTGCATCTATTGAGATGATTGTGTGGTTCTTGTCTTTTCTTTAGTTGATGTGGTGTATTACATTGATTTGTGTATGTTGAACCATCCTTGTGACCCTGGGAGGAATCCAGCTTGGTCATGGTGTATGATCTTTTTTATGTGTTGTTGGATTCGGTTTGCTAATATCTTGTTGAGAATTTTTGTATTTATATTCATCAAAGATATTGGCCTGTAATGTTCTTTTATGGTAGCAACACTTGGCATTCTTAATCCTGCACTGGATTCTTCCTTTCCCTTGGATTTATTGGGCCTCAAATAAATTAATGAATATTTTAATAAAACCAATATTATTTGTCATCTAAAATGATCATATTAAAAAGCCTCTACCATGGATTTAAAACTTTACTGTAATTATAAATTCTCCACATTTAAATCAGCCTTCATTTTAATTAAGTTTTCTTTCTTTTTTCCTTAGATCAGTGGTTCTCAAAAATATGGTCACCAGACTAACCGCATCAGATTCACATGGGAACTTGTTAGAAATGCAGATTCTCAGGCCTGGCCAAAGACCCGTGGAATCAGAACTCTGGGGGTGGAGTCCAGCAGTCTGTGTTTAAACAAGTTGTTCAGGAGACCCAGATGTGAGAACCAAGTGTGAGAACCACTGCTAGTCTAGGGTCAGAGACATTAGAGAGACGGTAGGCTTTGGTCATCTCAACTCAAACCTTTAATGAAATTGTGTTTCTTTCCATTTCAGAGGGTAACCTTCTGTGCAGGTAATTTAGATTGGAAGACAGTACTACTGGAACTATATGTTGCTGAGGTCATCCTCATCAGAGCTGGGAAAATTCCCTTCAGGTAATTAACCACAATGTAGGACTAGGAGGAAATGATCTCTTGCTCATTTATACCTAGTTCTTTATTACTTGACAATAATTATATTATTTTTAAATTTATGTATTTTTGAAAATTTTTTAAAGATTCAGAAATGATTACAGATTATGTGACAAATACTAGCCACTTTGAACCAATTAACATTTATTAATTAAATATTAGCATATTTTCTTCTAGTGTTACTTTTTACCACTTGAAATTGAAATGTTCTATTATCTCTGTCCCAAACCTATTTTCCTTCCTCTGTCTTTACCTCCCTTCCTTCCCAGAAGCAACCTCCACCATGGATTTGGCACTATCTACTGTATGTGTTTATAATTTCATCACATACATATGTATTCACAAATGATATTAGTACTGTTTTGGGTAGTTTTTCCTCTACATTGACACCAATGGTGTTATATGAGGCACATAATATAAACTTGCACATCACATTCTTCTGCCCTGAACCAGGTGACCATGAAATGAAAAATTGTTTTTTCCTTCAGTTTATGGATGGATAGGCATTCATTGGGACTAAATTATGGTATCTGCTTATGGGAAGGTATTACAGGTTGAATTGTGCCCCCCCCCCCACACACAGACACAAGATATGTTGAAGTTCTAACCCCCCAGTACCTCAGAATGTGACCTTATTTGGAAATAGGGTAATTGCAGATAAAGTAGTTAGGTAAAGATGAGGTCATACTGGACTAGGGTGGGTCCTTAATCCAGCATGGCTGGTGTCCTTACAAGAAGAGGAGACACAGACAAGAGACACACTGCATGAGACAAGAGGCAGAGACTAGACTGATGGGTCTGTAAGCCCAGGAATGTGGAGGGTTGCTGGCAACCACCGGAGGCTAGAAGAGGCAAAGAAGGACCGTTTCCTAGAGCCCTCAGAGGGAGCATGACTCTGCTGACATCTTGATTTTGGAATTCTAGACTCCAGAATTGTGAGAGAATAAATGTCTGTTGTTTGAAGCCACCCAATTTGTGGTACTATGTTGCAGCAGCCCTAGGAAACTAATACAAATGGAAATGAAGAGTCAGTTTAGCTCAACTCAATATGCTGTAGAGAGCGCCCATAACATGTGAGTAAACTGATTATTCCAGAAATGTTGGGGAATAAGTCTAGTTAACTGAATTTTCTGGTCTGGGCATTAACCAGCTTACTCTGTATTTAATTTCTACCAACAGTATTACATGTTTAAGCATCTGGGTTGTCCAGTTATAATGAAACTGAAAAAGCCACATGGCCACCAAATTCCCTGTAGATCCTATAATATTACCATGTTCTAATAAAGAAAGTAAAGTACTGGGAAAAACTTACAGATGAAACACTTATATTTAACTGAACCAAATTCCAAGATTAAGAAGATAATGTGATATAATTAAAACTAAAGCTACAGTGCCCTTAATTTACTCCTTCTTTGATAATTCATAAAGCACTTTTAATGTTGCAAATATATGCTCATTATCAAACTACTTATGGTTGTTACTCCAGTATTGTAGAACAACTCAGTTTATTCATTTCTTCTTCCTCTTTTACCACCTCTGCTGCCGCCACCACCATCAGCTCCACTGCCTCCAGCACCTCCTCCTTCTCCACCAGCACCTCCTCCACAATTGCTCCAGCGCCACCAACCTCAATGCCACCACCACCACCACCACCACCACCACTTCATGCTTTAGGCAGCCTCTGTGTTGCTGGGTTGACCGAGAGTTACTCATCAAACGTCTCCTGGAAACAAGACTTGAGGAAAAAAGACAGATGACTCAGTCTATGTATGTAGCAAGGTGGGGGACATAAAAACTTATATGGACATCCTTAATATAAGGCAAAACAGGAAAACAGATTCTAAAGATGCAAAAATAAACTGTTACATTAGTCCAGATCTGGATGGCTACTTTTAGCCATGGATGTCTTCAGCCATGATGATAATGAATTCGGGGTAGATCTTCTTCTATTAGGTAAGTCATTAACAAGCCAATCATTAAAAAACACTCCAGTCATACAGTCATTTTGAGTGATTTCTACTGACCAGGTTTTAGAACTTTTACATGACGAGACAGTGTCTTATTCTTTTGGTTTTCCCATGTGTAGGATAGGCATGGATGATATTTAGATACTCAGTAAGTATTTGATGATTTAATTCCTATTGTGATTCTGACACTAGAAGCTACAGATAATTTGATTTTGAAAGCAAGCATATATACTTATTTTTTTGTTGTTAATTATTTTTTTGGAAAAAGTAATACAAATTTGGCCATACCTACCAAACTTGCAGATTGATTTATTTATGTATTTATATTGAAGTATAGTTGCTGTACAACATTTTATAAGTTACGGGTGTATAACATAGTGATTCATAATTTTTAAAGGTTATACTCCATTTGGTTAATATAAAATATTGGCTATAGTCCCTGTGCTGTACCATACATCCTTATAGCTTATTTTATACATAATAATTGGTACCAGATGTATTTCTTCTTTGCCCCAGTAATTCCACCTCTTAACATTGCTCCTGCAGATACATATGTACATGAAAGAAAGGCCATGTGTAGAAGGTTACTCATGGCAGCATTGCTCACAACCTAGGGTCCAGCACTAGGACACTAGGTTGTGAGGAACGCCTGTTACATTGGAACACAGCCATGCCCAATCATTTACATATGGTCAAAGGCTGTTTCTGTGCTACAGGGAGGAGTTCAGTGGTTCTGACAGAGACGATATGGCCCACAAAAACCTCAACTAGTTACTATGTGACCCTTAAAAAAGAAAAATCTTATGGACCTC
The DNA here is from genome assembly GCF_028021215.1 of Eschrichtius robustus. Taxonomy (NCBI): domain Eukaryota; kingdom Metazoa; phylum Chordata; class Mammalia; order Artiodactyla; family Eschrichtiidae; genus Eschrichtius; species Eschrichtius robustus. Next base: position 13,908,608 of record NC_090845.1, on the reverse strand, counting down.
AGCTCTAAGTGATTCAGTTTAACAAAATCTTACCTATGCTTTTATAGTACATGCAAATACAAGTACAAAACAGTTAAAGTACACAATAGTTAAAAAGGAAACCCAAATGATGAGCTTCACTCTTGAGAATGCACAGGAGGGATGGTGTTCTTTTTCAGTTTGACAATCCTTCCCCTCAAGAGAAAAAAAGTGGAAGGCAAGATTGCTTCATCTTTAATTTATGTGACAAAGATTCGTTGGGTGTATACTCAGGGGAAGGTACTCCAGGGACTGCAGGATGCAGAGACAAAGAAAGCACAATCCTTCTTCTTGGGGGCTCACAGTCTAGCAAGGGACTCAGACATGTTAAGCAATTACGATGCAAAATGATGAGTGCTGTAAGAAAGAGAAGAAAAAAGTGCTGCGAGAGCATCAGCAGCCACAGAAGATGTGTGAATCTGCCCAAGGCCTTTTAAAAAAATCATGAGAGGCTATTTACAAAAGGGTGTCAAGGTGAAATAAAAATTGCCAATGAGACAGGTTTTACTCTTTCTGAGCAAAAGAGGGTAGTGAAAGAGTATCTGTCTAAAACCTAAACAGAATGTTTAAGCCCAAGAGTATTACTGTATCCTTTTTTGTTTTTCAGGGCCCTAACTTTATGCAGCTAGATTTGTTTTTTGAATTCTGACCTATTCATGCTTTTACAGTGGATCATTTGATGCTTTATGAAAGTAAAATCTGCATCTTATTGTTGTAGGCATTTTTCACAAAAGCAAAATTTATTTTCCTCGTTTCGTTTCCCATAGGTTTAGCATGTAAGAGAAGCTTATCAGCCTGTCAGTGTGTTTCAAAAAGAAGAGAGTATTCGTCCACGTGAATGGAGAGAGATGAGAAACCACTGGCTTCACTTCCCATGTGCTGAGTTTTCATTTTCACTTTAGATTAGGTCACACAGCTTGTTTTGGACACTGTTCTACCCAAGGTTACCTTAGTATTGCTCAGATACTGAACAAAAGGCAAAGTTGTATGACAGAAGTTGATCCATGAAGTTCAGGTTCACATTGTTTCCTTGATCACCTCCTTTTGCTTCTGCAGACCAACACTCCACCCTTTCTACTCTCCTTTCTGGACCCAAAGGCTGACCTGCATGGATCCCATGAGTATGCTTCCTGGCCTCTGGCTTCCGGCTGGGTTCAGCCAATGAGAAGACGTGGCTGACAGCAGGAAGGGAAGAGAGTGAAGTTCCAGGTATTTGTTTCCCCACTTTGTCCTGTAGGATCATCATAAGCTGCATCCCTCTGCTAAAGGAAGGACTGGGGCCAATTTCACTCAACTCTCACTGTGTACAGGTTCCAGTAACTGCTTCCTGTTGGCTCTTCTGTGCCCTGTTGTTACTGGCCTTGGGGTACTTCCTTGTGCCTGGTGATTTCCCCCATCGTCTCCCACACGTGTGTCAGCAATTTCTGTGTAAAACTCTCCTCACATTAACCCAGCAGACTGTGCTGTGCCAGGGATTTGAGGGATGCAGTATATATTCCTGTAAGGTCTCACAAATCAAAAATTTTATTCTGTTCCACAGTACTGATTTCCACCACTCTGTCTTCCAGCACACTGATCTGTTCTTCTGCCTCATGTATTCTGCTATTGATTCCTTCTAGTGTATTTTCATTTAGTTATTGTATTCTTCAATTCTGTTTGGTTGTTCTTTATATTTCCTACTCTTTGTTAAAAACTTTTAACTTCTCACTCACTCTCTGCATCCATTCTTTTCCCGAGTTCTCGGATCATCTCTTATGATCATTATTCTGAATTCTTTCCTTCTTGAAGTGGAGATTTCCTATCTCTACTTGACTTAGTTCTTCTGGGGTTTTATCTTGTGCCTTTACCTGGAACATATTCCATTGCCATCTCATTTTGTTTAAATTTCTATTTGTATTTTTACGAATGAATGTGGTAGGTTAGTTACGTTTCTCGACCTTGCAGATGTGGCCCTCTGTAGGGAATGTCCTATGTGTCCCAGCAGTACATTCCCCTCTTGTCACCCAAGGGCCAGGGACCAGCTGGTCCAGGGTAGGTTCTGACATGTGTTGGCAGACTAAGTTCCACAGGCTGTAGGACTGTTCTGTTCTTGTGTCTGCCCCCCGGTGGGCAGGTCCATGTCAAGAGGTGGCTGTGGGCAGCTTCTCTGCTGATGGGTGGGGCTGTGTTCCTCACCTGTTGGTTTTTTGGCCTGAGGCGTCCCAGCATTGCAGCCTACATGCTGTTGGGTAGGGCCAGGTTTTGGTGCTAATGACCCAGGCAAGATGTCCACCTCCAGCAAGAGTTCATATAGATGAACACTCACTGGGTATCTCTGCCACCAGCATCCATGTCTCCAGGGTGAGCCACAGCCACCCCCGCCTCCCCAGGAAACCGTATGAGACCAGCAGGTAGGTCTGGCCCAGGCTCCTCTGAAGTCACTCACTGCTTTTGCCCTGGGTCCCAGTGTGCGTGAGACCTTGTGTATGCCCTCCAAGAGTAGAGTCTCTGTTTCCCCAGTCCTGCACTCAAGCCTTGCTGGCCTTCAAAGCCAAGTGCTCTGGGGGTTCCTACTCCCAAGGCCGGACCCTGTGCTGGGGAGCCTGATGTGGGAGAACATATAAAAACATAATTATTAAAAAAAAAAAACAAAAAAACAAGCATAATTATTCTCCGGTTTGTGGGTCACCCACCTGGCTGGTATGGGATTTAATTATATTGCAAGTGCGCCCCTCTTACCATCTCATTGTAGTTTCTTCTTCAGGTCTTTGGATATAGAATATCTTTTTTTGGTAGGTTCCAGTCTTTTTTATCGATGGCTCTTCAACAGTTCGTTGTGACTTTGGTGTGCTCATGAGAGGAGGTTACTTCAAGGTCCTTCTAGTCCACATCTTGTCTCCAATCCAGTTCAGTTTTTGTGAGTCAGAAATCCAGATATGGCTTAGCTGAATGCCTCTGATTCAGATTCTTTCATGAATGAGGTTGCAGTGGAGTTGTCTGTCTGCTGAGGCTGCAGTCACCTCGAAACTCAAATGGGAAAGACAGAGCAGTGGAAATCACTGTTGCAGAACAGAATAAAGAAAAAAGAATGAAAAGAAATGAGGACAGTCTCAGAGACCTCTGGGACAACATTAAGTTCACCAACATTTGCATTATAGGGGTCCCAGAAAGAGGAGAGAGAAAGGGCCTGAGAAAATATTTGAAGAGATAATATTGAAAATTTCCCTAGCATGGGAAAGGAAACAGCCACCCAAGTCCAGGGAGCTCAGAGAGTCCCATACAGGATTAACCCAAGGAGAAACACACCGAGTAATGAAATTGACAAAAATTAATTACAGGTAAAGAGAAAATATTAAAAGCAACAAGGGAAAAGCAACAAATAGCATACAAGGGAATCCACATAAGGCCATCAACTGATTTTTCAGCAGAAACTCTGCAGGCAAGAAGGGAGTAGCATGATATATTGAAAGTAATGAAAGGGAAAAACCTACAACCAAGAATACTCTACCCAGCAAGGCTCTTCTTGTTCAGATGCTATGGAGGAATCAAAAGCTTTACAGACAAGCAAAAGCTAAAAGAATTCAGCACCAACAAAGCAGCTTCACAACAAATGGAAGCTTTACAACAAGTTCCTAGGAACTTCTCTAGGAAGAAAAGAAAGGCCACAGCTAGAAACAAAATTATGAAATAGGAAAGCTCACCAGAAAAGGCAAACATACAGTAAAGGTAGGAAATCATCCACATAAATATGATATCAAAACCAGCAACTGTGAGAAGAGGAGAGTACAAATGTAGATCATTGGAAATGCATTTGAAATTAAGAGACCAGCAATTTAAAACAATCTTGTTTATATATATGGACTGCTATATCAAAACGTCATGATAACTGCAAACCAAAAATCTACAACAGATAAACACACACACACACACACACAAAAGCAATCCAGACACAGTACTAAAGATAGTCATCAAATCACGAGAGGACAAAAGAGGAAGGGAACAACAAAGACCTACAAAAACAAATCCAAAATCCAAAACAATTCACAGGATGGCAATAAGAACATACATATCAGTAATTACCTTAAATGTAAATGGATTCAATGCTCCAACCAAAAGACGCAAACTGGCTGAATGGATACAAACACAAGACCCATATATATGCCGTGTACAAGAGACCCACTTCAGACCTAGGGACACATACAGACTGAAAGTGAGGGGATGGAAAAATGTATTCCATGCAAATGGAAATCAAAAGAAAGCTGGAGTAGCAATTCTCATATCAGACAAAATAGACTTTAAAACAAAGACTATTACAAGAGACAAAGAAGGACACTACATAATGATCAAGGGATTAATCCAAGATGAAGATATAATAATTGTAAATATTTATGTAACCAAAATAGGAGCACCTCAGTATATAAGGCAAATCCTAACAGCCATTAAAGGGAAAATCAACAGTAACACAATCATAGAAGGGGACTTTAACACCTCACTTACATCAGTGGACAGATTATCCAGACAGAATATCAATAAGGAAACACAGGCCTTAAGTGACACGTTAGACTAGATGGACTTTGATATTTATAGAACGTTCCATCTGAAAGCAGCAGAATACACACTCTTCTCAAGTGCACATGGAACATTCTCCAGGATCGTTCACATGCTGGGCCACAAAGCAACCCTCGGTAAATTTAAGAAAACTGAAATCATATCAACTGAGATCATATCTTCTCCGACCACAGCACTGTAAGATTAGAAATCAACTACAAGAAAAAAACTGTAAAAAACACAAACGTGTGGAGGCTAAACAATATGTTTACTAAACAAACAACCAGTGGATCACTGTGGAAACCAAAAAGGAAATCAAAAAATACCTAGAGACAAATGAAAAAAAAAACCCATGATGATTCAAAACCTATGGGGTACATCAAAAGCAGTTCTAAGAGCGAAGTTTATCGCAATACAAGCTCTCCTCAGGAAACAAGAAAAATATCAACCTAACCTTACACTTAAAGTAGCTATAAAAAGAAGAACAAAGCAAACCCAAAATTAGTAGAAGTAAAGAAATCATAAAGATCAGAGCAGAAATAAGTGAAATAGAGACTAAAAAAAACAATAGAAAAGGTAAATGAAACTAAAAGCTGGTTCAGATAAACAAAATTGATAAACTTTTAGCCAGACTCATCAAGAAAAAACGGGAGAGGGCCCAAATCAATAAAATTAGAAATGAAAAAGGAGAAGTTACAACCAACACCACAGCAATACAAAGGATCTTAAGAGACTACCACAAGCAACTACATGCCATAAAATGGACAACATAGAAGAAATTGAACCTTTCTAAGAATTTGTCCACCTTCCAAGACTGAACCAGGAAGAAATAGAAAATATGAACAGACCAATTACAAGTACTGAAAATGAACCTGTAATTAAAAAACTGCCAACAAGCAAAAGTCCAGGACCAGATGGCTTCACAGGCGAATCCCACCACACATTTAGAGAGGAGTTGACACCTATCCTTCTGTAACTATTTCAAAAAATTGCAGAGGAAGGAACACCCCCTGAACTCATTCTATGAGGCCACTATCACCCAGATACCAAAACCAAAGATACCAAAAAAAATTTACAAGGCAATATCATTGATAAACATAGACACAAAAATCCTCAACAAAAAATACTAGCAATCTAAATCCAACAATACATTAAAAGCGTCATACACCATGATCAAGTGGGAATTATCCCAGGGATGCAAGGATTTGTCAATATCCATAAATCAGTCAATGTGATACACCACATTAACAAGTTGAAGAACAAAAACCTTATGATCATCTCAATAGATGCAGAACAAATTTTTGATAAAATTCAACATCCACTTATGAGAACTCTCCAGAAAGTGGGCATAGAGGAAACATACCTCAACATAATAAAGGCCGTCATTGACAAACCTACAGCTAACGTCATACTCAACGGTGAAAAGCTGAAAGCATTTCCTCTAAGATCAGGAACAAGACCAGGATGCCCACTGTCACCACTTTTATTCAACATAGTTTTGGAAGTGCTACCCACAGGAATCAGACCAGAAAAAGAAATAAAAGGGATCCAAATTGGAAAAGAAGAAGTAAAACTCTCACTGTTTGCAGGTGACATGATACTATACGTAGAAAATCCTAAAGACGCTACCAGAAAACTACTAGACCTCATCAATGAATTTGGTAAAGCTGCAGGATACAAAATTAATACACACAAATCCCTTGCATTTCTATACACTAACAATGAAAGATCAGAAAGAGAAAGAAACAATCCCATTTACCATCCCATCAAAAAGAATAAAATACCCAGGAATAAACCTATGTAAGGAGACAAAAGACCTGTACTTGGAAAACTATAAGCCACTGATAAAAGAAATTGAAGATGACACAAACAGATGGAAAGATATACTGTGTTCTTGGACTGGAAGAATCAATATTGTAAAAAGACCATACTACCCAAGGCAATCTAGGGATTGCATTGAATCTATATCAAATTACCAATGGCATTTTTCACAGAACTAGAACAAAAAATTTTCAAATTTATATAAACATAAAAGACCCTAAATAGCCAAAGCAATCTTGAGAGAGAAAAACGAAGCTGGAGGAATCAGTCTCCCTGACTTCAGACTGTACTACAAAGCTACAGTCATCAAAACAGTAAGGCATCAATACTTGCACAAAAACAGATATACAAATCAACAAAACAGCATAGAAAGTCCAGAAATAAACCCCCGTACTTATGGTCAATTAATTTACAACAAAGGAGGCAATAATATACAGTGGAGAAGACAGTCTCTTCAATAAGTGGTGCTGAGAAAACTGGACAGCTACATGTAAAAGAATGAAATTAGAACATTCTCTAACATCATATTCAAAAGTAAACTTAAAGACCTAAATGTAAGACCAGACACTATAAAGTTTCTTCAGGAAAACATAGTTGGAACACTCTTTGATGTAAATCTCAGCAATATCTTTTTGGGTCTGTCTCCTAGAGTAATGAAAATAAAAACAAAAATAAACAAATGGGATCCAATTAAACTTAAAACCTTTTGCACAGGAAAGGAAACCATAAACAAAACAAAAAGACAACCTATGGGTCAGGAGAAAATATTTGCAAACAATGCAACAGACAAGGGCTTAATTTCCAAAATACACAAACAGTGCATACAGCTCAGTATAAAAAAAAAAAAAAAATCAAAAAATGGGCATAAGTTCTAAACAGACATTTTTCCAAAGAAGATATACAGATAGCCAAGAGGCACATGAAAAGATGCTCAGCGTCGCTAATTATTAGAGAAATGCAAATCAAAACTACAAGGAGGTTATCACCTCACACCAGTCAGAATGGCCATCATCAAAATGTGTAATAAATGCTAGAGTGGGTGTGGAGAAAAAGGAACCCTCCTACACTGTTGGTGGGAATGTAAATTGGTACAGCCACTATGGAGAACAGCATGAAGGTTCCTTCAAAAACTAAAAATAGAGTTGCCATATGATCCTGCGATCCCACTCCTGGGCCTATATCCAGAGAAAACTATAATTCAAAAAGACATGCACCCCAATGTTCACAGCAGAACTATACAATAGTGAAGACGTGGAAGCAACCTAAATGTCCACTGACAGATGGATGGATAAAGAAGGAGTGGTGGAGTGGTGTATATATACAATGGAATATTACTCAGCCATAAAAAAGAATGAAATAATGCCATTTGCAGCAACATGGTTGGACCTAGAGATTATCATACTAAGTGAAGTCAGACAGACAAATATCATATGATATCACTTATATGTAGAATCTAAAATATGATACAAGTGAACTTATTTACCAAACAGAAATAGAGCCACAGACATGGAATACAAACTTATGGTTACCAAATGGGATGGGGGTGAGGGATAAATTAGGATTTGGGGATCAAGAGATACATACTACTATATATAAAATAAATAACCAATAAGGACCTAGTGTATCGCACAGGAGCTATACTCAATATTCTGTAATAACCTATAAGGGAAAAGAATCTGAAAAAGAATAGATATCTATGTATAGCTGAATCGCTGTGCTGTATACCTGAAACTGACAACATTGTAAATCAACTACATTTCAAAAGATAAAAATCTTAAATGCATAAAGTAACTTACTGTTAAGAGAACGCTGAGGTGGATCATTTTTATAGAGGGAAGAATTCCTCTGTAAATCTAAATGGGCATTCCTTAATTAATTTTTAAACAAATCCAGATGTTTATACATCACGTTTATATGGAGTGATTCTTCTTCTTTTTCCTTTTAATGCAGTTTCAACTTCTGGATTTTCAGATCCCATTCAGAATACATTTCATTCCTCTTCCTCATGACAGTCCCCGCCATACTTGAGGATATTTACTATTTTGTCCGTCTGAGGTTCCTCTTCATTGTGGTGGGCCACTCCCCTCCCACTCAAGTCCAACAAATACTCCTTATAGAACATAATTTAAAATTTGTTCATCATTCTAATTTACCTCCTCTGAGTACACTTTGTTGGAAGCATCCAGATTGCCTGACTCAGATGCAGTCTACCGGAAAATTATAAGCAAAAATAATAATTTTAACCACATTCAGTAGCACCCATGGAACACTAAAGTATAATCAAATTCCCATAAGGTACTGGAGGAGCTATGTTGAAGAAACATGAGTCTGACTGTGAACTGAGGGCTGCCAGCTGTGGTCTGACTAGGGCAGAAAGACTTCAGTCTGACCATCACTGCCCTCATTCTACATGGTACCCTTGTAGAACTGCATTCATTTCCCGAGCCTCCCTTCCCCCTCCCCACAGTTATAGCTCACTGAGTTATATTCATCTTCCCATCAACCTAAAACCTTCAAGTCTTTTCTGTATTTGTGCAGCCATTAGGTTTTTCTTTTGACAAAAGGTCATTCTGTGACATTTACCCCTGCTCCCCTGCTTATATACTAGGCAATCTCACCTTGAACTGTGTGAAGACTAGGAAACCATAACAAAGAGACCCTTCATACAATGGCTTATATATCATATAACAGCTATGAAGTGAGCAATCCAAGTCATCAGAGGAGCTTTGCTCCACATGGTCATCCAGGGACTCAGGCCCCCTCCATCCTGTAGCTCAGCTACTGTCCCAGGGCATTGTTTTCATTGGCATCCTTGATGCTGGGGCTGGGCCACTGTCAAGTCGATTCCAGTTCCATCCAGTGGGAAAAGGAAGGAGAATATATACGACACACCCCAACATCTTAAGACAGACCTGGAAGTAGCACTCATCATGTGTGCCAAGATTGAATAAGTGAAAACTCACTCATGACGAAACCTAACTGCAAGGGAAGCTGGGAAATATAGCCTAGTTGAGCAATCATGTGCCCAGCCACAACTCTATTCCTGTGTAAGATGGGGAGGACAAATCTTGGTGGTCAACTAGCAGTTTACAATACTAACCTCATCTTCTTAGATGCTTTCTATCATTCATTCATTCATTCATTCATTCATTTGCTCATTCATAAAACTTTCATTGAGAACTCACTGTCAGGAACTAAGCTGCATGTTAGAGGAATTCAAAAGCTAATGAGACAGGTACCATACAATGAAACAACTGAAAATCTAGTTTGTTGCAACTTCTTTGGATCAGCATTATGCCACCCAACGTATTACTTAACATATCCAGCTTCCTGTAATTCCCATGTATACCAGCAATTTTCTCTTTCAAATCTGTGATCAGTACGTTAAATGGTAAGAGGTGAGAATAAAGCCTTTTGGCAGCCACTGAGAACTTTCCCCTAGGTTGACTTGACCCAGCAATGAGATGCTATGAGGTAAGGATATTTAAGCATTAAAAATGCACCCAACTCTCATTCAGCCTGTCCCCAAGTATATCTTGACAGACTTTGTCAATGACTTTGCTAGTCTTCAGATTCTCTCTGTCTACCACATTCTCTGGTCTACCATTCAGATGTTCCCATTACAAATGAGATTCAGATGACCAGATGTTACTGGTCCTGAGAGAATCTTTCCCCCCTCATGAGTACCACATCCACCTTTCAGTCTTCATAAATAGTCCTTTCAATAAGATAGTCTAAAATTTTGTTTTACAAGGTGCTCATTAGCCTATAGCTACAGAATTCTTTGCCCTCTTAAAAATTAAGACTACTTGATCTGTTCGTGCTTTTAGTATCTCTCACATACCTCATGATTCTTCAAAGTTATTAAATACAATGTCACATCCAAGTTTTTTCCAGAGTCCTGGGATGTAACTGGTTCAAGCCAAAGAACTTAAAATAAAAAGACTTATTACCCTCTTAAGTCTTCTCACCCATCTTTGTCTCCAATTCACTCTTCACTGTTTGATTTATACCATCCAATCCAAAGATCATTCTTCTTAATAGAGAAGAATAGAAAATGGTTTTGGGTTGAGTAGGGTTGCTTTCTCTATCATCTATTAACATTACATTATCTGCCCCAAGTAAACATATTTTTTCCATCTTAATTTGTCTTTTTTCTACTACACATTTTAAAAATGGGAGCTCCTGTCTTCTCGGTGCTGCCTTAGCTAAGCTCTCTATATTTGACGCTGCCTCCCCCTTAAGCTTTGGGATCTGCTGGTCCTCTCCAGCTTATCTACTCTCCCAAATCAAAGATATCAACCTCTTACCCTCTCTCCCTCATATCCCCACTCAATAATTTATCCTCTTTTTCTCCCATTTTGGAGTGGTGTAATCTCTTGGGTTCATATTTTGCCAGTGTCTCCTGGTTCCTTGCCCTCTTCCCTGGCCAGATCTCTGAGATTAGGGTTAAACTATGCATGGTAAGTGTATGTGTGTGTGTGAGACAGGGTCTGTGTGATGAACCTCTCACACTTACTTGCTTAGTTATTTTCTCATTTGACACTGAAATATCCATGAAAGCGAGATGCTATCTTGTTCACCACTGTATCCCCAGCATCTAGCACAGTGCTTGATGTTAACATGCCCATAAAAGGTTATTGAATAAATGACCTCTTCCTCATGTAAAGGCCTTGTGAGCAGCATTTCCTTGAATCAAGCTCTCAGATGACTCACGGTCAAACTAAGTAAGAAATAAGCAGTGTGTTTCCATGACTTACTAAAAAGCTAGTGCCCACAGAAGATGGACTCTTTTTCTCCAATAGAAAGAATAGATAAAATAGTAGACATAAAAGGAAGACGAGGTATGTTGGTCTTCAGCAATCCCCTAGAATTTCATTCCTCCTTCAGCCAATAGCATCCCTTTACACCTAGTGATCTCATGGATTTTTCCTTCTGTTAACTAAAATAGACATTGTGGAAAAATATTTATCAAGTGCTTGATATTTGTCAGTCCCTGTGATAAGACTCTCACTTGCATTTCTTCATGTATCCATGACAACATTTCCATGAAATAGGTGTGATTATTCCCATTTTCCAGATGAGAAAGTGAGGCACAGGAGGTTATTAGTGTCAGTGTCAGTTTCTGGTTCATAGTTAAGTGCTCAATAAGTAGTGGCTACTTTTATTGTTATTATTGTTTGTGTTTTTTTTTTTTTTTTTAATTGTGGAAGTGTCCTGCAGGAGGTATGGAGAAAGTGCTTTTGTAGTTCAGAGAATATGGTGATGAACTGCCATGTGCAGTCACTGTGCTAGAGATTGGGGAGGGGGTCTGAAAAAATGAGCAAGACGTCTTCATTCTCAGAGAATTAATGTGTCTGTGTGTCTGTTTGAGAAGAAGTAAGGCAAAATGTCCTAAAAATTATCATAGGGGCACTAAGGAAGCACAGAGGAAGATTACCACCAACCCTGTGAAGGAGGTAGCATTCGAAATAAACTTGCAAGGAGAGTTAGGATTTCCTGCGCAGGCAAAGGCAGGGAGGTGGAAGAGTACAGGGCACAACTGGGGAATGATGGACTGTCTGGTGGCTGTGCTTTCCTGTTCCTTCCATCCTTTGATCCTAGTTTTAAGCTCTGGTCCCTCCCAGCTTTTGGTCTGTTAATATAACCTCCCCCCCCCCCCCCCCGCCACAACTTCCCCAACATATACCATCTAGGACCCTCTTCACTTATTCTCCAATTGCTGTCATTTTGGCCCATTTGCCTTAATCCAAACTCTCAGTTCTGTAATCTTATTTTACAGAACAAATCCTACCTGTGGTCTTTTGGACTTTGTTTGTTCTTAGCAATAATGACAACATGGTGGCCGCTGTTTCCCTGGATCTTGGCTCATCCCTGTCCTCGGTTCATTAGGAACCCCTCTCTGATTCTAGTTCTTATTTACTTAACCCTTTCTCTCCTACCTTGGCCCACTTCTCATGTTCTCCTCCCCACACATACAGTCTATTTTGATGGACACAGGGGAGCAAAAGAGAATAGACCAATATTACCTCTATTTTCGATTTTGAAATGATCTGAAGACAGTTCTCCCACTCCCCCTATTTTCCAAGCCAAAGATCTTCAGTCATCAGATTCCCCCTCACATGATTTGCAACTACATTGTAATCAGCTTCTGGATGACTCTAGTTTCTCTCCACCCTCTACCCTGCAAACCTGAAGCTTCCAGTTAAGAGGGAGAATTAAAATCCCCATGTATGAGTCACTTAAGTAACTACCAGAAACAAAAACCAACCTAAAAATTAACGGAGTTTTGAGAAGGCCAAAATCAATATTTCAAATAGGGCAGAGAATGTATCCTAACCATCTTCATCTTTGGATGCCTATTTATTGGCATGGTGACTTGAAATTTTGGGAATCACATTAAAGAAGTTACTTCTTAGTCAGGAAACCCTTGAGTCATTACCAGGGGATTATGGGAGGTATCATGAATATTTAATGAGCTTAACATATTGCTTTAATGGAAATCTTTGGTTACTTCATTTGGTTTTCAGACTCTCTCTTTCTCCTGCTTTAGTCATTGCAAGTTACTTTCTGCAGGAACTAATTTCTAGATCTCAGTAGTGCATCGCAAGAGTATGGAATTTTTTGTCTTGCACTTTCCATCATTTTTCCTTAGGAGGAAACACTGTTGCTGCTCCTTCCATATCCCCTTAACATTCACACTTGGCCTCAGCCTTGGTCCAGCAGCAGAGCAAGCAGGAAGTGCCAGAGTGTTAATGTTCCTAGAGCGGCCCTCACCCAACTATAGACTTCCTCACTTCTTAGTTGGGGCAAGTGAGGCATACTGAGGCATACTCTGCACTATTTTTACAGAATTCAGAGTGGTTAGCTCCAGGTGCCCAAAGTGGTACTGGCTTGATAACACACTTTATTTACTTCCTCCCTTTCTCTTTGTCACTTATCCATTCCACTACTGGTATTTCCTCGGCTCATCTCCCAAATAAACTCGTTATGCTTGAATCCTTGATTGGGGTCTGCTTCTGGGGGGACAACCCAAACTAAGACAACATTTTATATAGATTTTCCACATCTCACAAAGATAGAATATTATGTGTGGGTTTAGTTCATTCCTTCCTTTGTGCTTTACACATATTTAAAAGCGTAGTGGCAATGTTATCTATATTAAACCTCTTTTGTTTTATTAATCTGTAGAAATTAGAAATGAATAATGTTACCCCAAAATTATAATTATCAAAGTATTTAGTTGATTTAACAATAAATTCCCCCAAACTAGGGCTTTAGGGCACCCTCAAAATTAAACATGGTGCATGTCCCTCAAGGGACTTTCAGGCCAACTAGGTTGGGACATCTGCCAGCAATAAAAGCATTGCTCTTAACCCAGAGTCATTTGGTAGGATAGCACAGCAATTTAACAATCGAGTAAAATATTGGGGGAATGTTTTCCCACTCTAGTTCATCATGCATCGTTTTGAGAGCTTCCTTTACAGCAACTCAATAACAGATGTTCCATCCCCCTTGATCATGATCTCAATTTCAAAAACCAATGCATTTTTGATTGAAATAAAGATCAACTGAATAGACTGAAAATAAATTGAAATAAAGATCAGTGTAAAGGAAAAGCTAGTCCATTTTATGATGAGTTCCCATATTTGAAAGAGAAGATCAGGTTAAGCCATCAGAATAATCAAAATTCTAAAAGATTGTAAAGGAAAACTTTAGACCATTTAAACTGAACACATGGGGCATTTTGTTTTGAGCAGAAAGCAAACAAACAAGGCTTAGGACTTGTAAATGAATAAACAACTTTCATTGTAGGCATGGACCAGGAAGTAACAGTTTGTTTGGCAGTAAGTTTTTTAGAAACCAACTTCAGGACTGACAGCTGCATTATTCAGTATGAAAAGAATTTTCGCGGAGAGCAAACACTCATCCATTTTCCTGCATTTGAAAACCTCTTCCTTAGTGAAACAGCTCATTTACATTTCCCTAGAGAAAAGCCTGCTATGCAAACTTCGAGTCAGGCTTGCATTTCAGAATTCTTAAAAACATGCCCAAATGATGAAGAAGATTAATCACCCTCCTTCAGTGAACACCAAGACAATGGTGAGGCCAAGAAGAAAGCTGGAGGGGGACCCCAGGGAAATCAAAGGCACATTGACGCTTACATCACATGCCCTTCCCCATCTCATTTTACAGCGTTGCCTTTCCCTACCACCTCCTGCTCCCCTAGACATCCCCCAAAGCTTTCCAGCCCAAATACAGATCCATAAGCAGCAGGAGTAACATGAAAGACCCAAACCTCACCCTTAGAAATGCAAGACTTTCAGTTCCCTGTTCATGTCATAAGAAAGGTAGTTATCAAGCCTCCTATACAAAGGGTTGAGCCTGAAAGAACTGAGTCCCCTGGGCTCTCTGAGGGAAAGGATGGAGCTAATGTGTGTGGCAAACAAATATTCATGAGGGGTATTTGGGCAGGTTGATGGTCAAAGCTAATTGCAGATAACTAATAGGGGTAGGAAGATGCTCAGGACTGCTAAGTTCTTGAGCAGGTGGATTAACACTCAAAACAGAAAACCTAAGCGAAGTGGAGGAATCTATGATCAAAACTGTCAAGACTGATGCCAAGGCCACATACCGAAAGTTCCTCCAAATGGATCAAAGATCTAAAAATTTTTTTAAAAAAAGAAACAATTGAAGAAAACAATGGTGAATCCCTTTATAATCTGGGAGTGATGAAAGCCTTTCTAATTATGACTCAAAACCCAGAAGCCAAAAAAGAAGAGATTAGTTTTCGCATTAGACTACTTTTAAAAAGAAAATTTTTGCCTGGCTAAAAGTACAATAAGAAAAGGCGAAAGAGATGGCGGAGTAAAAGGACTTGAGCTCACCTCCTCTCGTGAAAACACCAGAATCACAACTAACTGCTGAACAACCATCAACAAAAAAGACTCAAAACTACCAAAATAAAATATTCTATACCCAAAGAAAAAGCAGCAGCCACAACGAGACAGTAGGAAGGGCACCGTTGCAATACAATGAAATCCCATACCCGCCAGGTGGGTGACCCACAGACTGGAAAATAATTATATCGTGGAGGATCTCTCACAGGAGTGACAGTTCTGAGCCCCATGTCAGGCTCCCCAGCCTGGGGGTCTGGCAATGAGAGGAGGAGCCCCCAGAGCATTTGGCTTTGAAGGCCAGCAGTGCTTTAGTGCAGAATCTGCACAGGACTGGGGGAAACCGAGACACCACTCTTGGAGGGTGCACACAAGGTTTCATGTGCACTGGGACCCATGGCAAAGCAGTCACTCCACAGGAGCCAGGGCAAGACCTACCTGTGGGTCTTGGAGGGTCTCCTGGGGAAGCGGGGGTCAGCTGTGGCTCCCTGTGGGGGCAAGGACACTGGTGGATGGCCCAAGGAATACCCACTGGCGTGAGCTCTCCTGGAAGTTACCATATTGGCACTGAGACTTGGCCCCACCCAACAGCCTGCAGGCTCCAGTGCTGGGACGCCTTAGGCAAAACAACCAAAAGGGTGGGAACACAGCCCCACCCATCAGCAGACAGGCTGTCTAAAGTCTTCCTGAGCCAATAGCTGCCTATAAATACACCTCTGGACATGGCCCTGCCCACCAGAGGGACAAGACCCAGCTCCATCCACCAGTGGGCAGGTACCAGTCCCTCTCGCCAGGAAGCCTGCACAAGCCCCTGGACCAACCTCACCCACCAGGGGACAGACACCGGAACCAAGGAGAATTACAATCCTGCAGCCTGAGGAAGAGAGGCCACAAACACAGAAAGTTCGACAAAATGATACGGCAGAGAAACATGTTCCAGGTGAAGGAACAAGATAAAACCCCAAAAGAACATCTAAGTGAAGTGGAGATAGACAATCCACCTGAGAAAGAATTCAGAGTAATGATGGTAAAGATGATCCAAGATCTCGGAAAAAAGAATGGAGGCACAGACCAAAAGGATACAAGAAATGTTTAATAAAGAGCTAGAAACTTTAAAGAACAAACAGAGATGAACAATACATTAACTGAAATGAAAATACACTAGAAGGAATCAATAGCAGAATGAATGAGGCATAAGAATGAATAAGTGAGCTGGAAGACATATTGGTGGCAATCACTGCCATGGAACAGAATAAAGAAAAAAGAATGAGAAGAAAAGAGGACAGTCTCAGAGACCTCTGGGACAACACTAAACACAAGAACATTCACATTATAGGGGTCTCAGAAGGAGAAGAGAGATAAGGCCTCAGAAAATATTTGAAGAGAGAATAGCCAAAAACTCCCCTAACATGAGAAAGGAAACACTCAAGTAGAGGAAGCACAGAGAGTCCCATAGAGGATAAACCCAAAGAGGAACACACTGAGACACATATCAATCAAACTGGCAAAAATTAAAGACAAAGAGAAAATATTAAAAGCAACAAGGGAAAAGCAACAAATAACAAAGGAATCACCATAAGGTTATCAGCTGATTTTTCAGCAGAAACTCTGCAGGCCAGCAGGAAGTGGCATGATATATTGAAAGTAATGAAAGGGAAAAACCTACAACCAAGAATACTCTACCCAGCAAGGCTTTTGTTCAGATTTGATGGAGAAATCAAAAGCTTTACAGACAAGCAAAAGCTAAAACAATTCAGCACCAACAAACCAGCTTTACAATAAATGCAAAAGGAACTTCTCTAGGTGAAAAAGAAAAGGCCACAATTAGAAACAAGAAAAATACAAACGGGAAAGCTCACCAGAAAAGGCAAACATACAGTAAAGGTAGGAAATCATCCACACAAATATGATATCAAAACCAGCAACTGTGAGAAGAGGAGAGTACAAATGCAGATTATTGGAAATGCATTTGAAATTAAGAGACCAGCAACTTAAAACAATCTTGTGTATATATACACTGCTATATCAAAACCTCATGACAACTGCAAACCAAAAATCTACAGTAGATATAGACACACACACACAAACACACACGTGATCCAAACACAACACTAAAGATAGTTCATCAAATCACGAGAGGAGAGAACAAAAGAGGAAGGGAACAACAAAGACCTACAAAAACAAATCCAAAACAATTCACAATATGGCAATAAGAACATACATATCAGTAATTACCTTAAATGTAAATGGATTCAGTGCTCCAACCAAAAGACACAAACTGGCTGAATGGATACAAACACAAGACCCGTATATATGCTATCTACAAGAGACCCACTTCAGATCTACGGACACATACAGACTGAAAGTGAGGGGATGGAAAAAGATATTCCATGCAAATGGAAATCAAAAGGAAGCTGGAGTAGCAATTCTCATATCAGACAAAATAGACTTTAAAACAAAGACTGTTACAAGAGACAAAGAAGGACACTACATAATGATCAAGGGACCAATCCAAGAAGAAGATATAACAATTGTAAATATTTATGCACCCAACATAGGAGCACCTCAATATATAAGACAAATGTTAACAGATATAAAAGGAGAAATGGACAGTAACACAATAATAGTGGGGGACTTTAACACCTCACTTACATCAATGGACAGATTATCCAGACAGAATATCAATAAGGAAACACAGGCCTTAAATGACACATTAGACTAGATGGACTTTATTGATATTTATAGAACATTCCACCTGAAAGCAGCAGAATACACACTCTTCTCAAGTGCACATGGAACATTCTCCAGGATAGTTCACATGCCGGGCCACAAAGCAACCCTCGGTAAATTTAAGAAAACTGAAATCATATCAAGCATCTTCTCCGACCACAGCACTATAAGATTAGAAATCAACTACAAGAAAAAAACTGTAAAAAACACAAACACGTGGAGGCTAAACAATACATTACTAAACAACCAATGGATCACTGAAGGAATCAAAGAGGAAATAAAAAAAATATCTAGAGACAAATGAAAACAAAAACACAGTGATCCAAAATCTAAGGGATGCAGCAAAAGTGGTTCTAAGAGGGAAGTTTATAGCAATACAATCTTACTTCAGGCAACAAGATAAATCTCAAATAAACATCCTAACTTACACATACAGCACATTTAGAAATTAGAACAAAGCAAACCCAAAGTTAGTAGAAGGAAAGAAATCATAAAGCTCAAAGCAGAAATCAATTAAATAGAGATGAAGAAAACAACAGAAAAGATCAATGAAACTAAAAGCTGGTTCTTTGCAAAGATAAAACTGATAAACCTTTAGCCAGACTCATCGAGAAAACAAGGGAGAGGGCTCAAATTAATAAAATTAGAAATGAAAAAGGAGAAGTTACAACTGACACCACAAAAATACAAAGGATCATGAGACTACTACAACTATATGCCAATAAAATGGACAACGTAGAAGAAATGGACAAATTCTTCGAAAGGTACAATCTCCCAAGAATGAACCAGGAAGAAATAGAAAATATGAACAGACCAATCACAAGGACTGAAATTGAAACTATGATTTAAAAACTCCCAACAAACAAAAGTTCAGGACCAGATGGCTTCACAGGCAAATTCTACCAAGCATTTAGAGAAGAGTTAACACCTGTCCTTCTAAAACTATTCCAAAAAATTGCAGAGGAAGGAACACTTTCGAACTCATCCTATGAGGCCACTATCACCCTGATACCAAAACCAGACAAAGAGGCCACACACACACACACACAAAAATTATAGGCCAATATCACTGATGAACATAGACGCAAAAATCCTCAACAAAATACTAGCAAACCAAATCCAGCAATACATTAAAAGGATTATATAACACAACACTGTAAAGCAATTATACTCCAATAAAGATGTTAAAAATAAAAGGATTATACACCATGATCAGGTGGGATTTATCCCAGGGATGCAAGGATTCTTCAGTATACGTATATCAATCAATGTGATATACCACATTAACAAACTGAAGAATAAAAACCATATGGTCATCTCAATAGATGGAGAAAAAGTTTTTGATAAAATTCAACATCCATTTATGATAACTCTCCAGAAAGTGGGAATAGAGTAAAGCTACCTCAATATAATAAAGGCCATATATGACAAACTAACAGCTAACATCATACTCAGTAGTGAAAAGCTGAAAGCATTCCCTGTAAGATCAGGAACAAGACAAGAGTACCCACTCTTGCCACTTTTATTCAACATAGTTTTGGAAGTCCTAGCCACAGCAATCAAAGAAAAATAAATAAAAGGAATCCAAATTGGAAAGGAAGAAGTAAAACTGTTACTGTTTGCAAATGACATGATACTACACATAGAAAATCCTAAAGATGTTACCAGAAAACTACTAGAGCTCATCAATGAATTTGGTAAAGTTGCAGCATACAAAATTAATACACAGAAATCTCTTGCATTCCTATACACTAACAACAAAAGATCAGAAAGAGAAATTAAAGAAACAATCCCATTTACCACTGCATCAAAAAGAATAAAATACCTACGAATAAAGAGGCAAAAAACCTGTACTCAGAAAACTGTAAGATACTGATGAAAGAAATCAAAGATGACACAAATAGATGGAGAGCTATACCATGTTCTTAGATTGGAAGAATCAATATTGTCAAAATGACTATACTACCCAAAGCAATCTACAGATTCAATGCAATCCCTATCAAATTACCAATAGTATTTTTCACAGAATTAGAACAAAAAATTTTACAGTTTGTATAGAAACACAAAAGACCCCGAATAGTCAAAGCAATCTTGAGAAAGGAAAATGGAGCTGGAGGAATCAGGCTCCCTAACTTCAGACTATACTACAAAGCTATAGTCATCAAAACAGTATGGTACTGGCAGAAAAACAGAAATATAAATCAATGGAACAGGACAGAAAGCCCAGTAATAAACCCACACACCTATGGTCACCTAATCTGTAGTAAAGGAGGCAAGAATATACAATGGAGAAAAGACAGTCTCTTCAGTAAGTGGTGCTGGGAAAACTGGACAGCTACATGTAAAAGAATGAATGTAGAACACCATACAAAGGAATAAACTCAAAATGGATTAAAGATATAAATGTAAGGCCAGATACTATAAAACTCTTAGAGGAAAACACAGGAAGAACGCTCTCTGACATAAATCGCAGCAAGATCTTTTTTGATCCACCTCCTAGAGTAATGAAAATAAAACCAAAAATAAACACATGGGACCTAGTGAAACTTAAAAGCTTTTGAACAGTAAAGGAAACCATTAACAAAACGAAAAGACAATCCACAGAATGGGAGAAAATATCTGCAAATGAAGCAACCAACAAGGGATTAATCCCCCAAATACACAAACAGCTCTTGCAGCTTAATATCAAAAAAAGAAACAACCCAATCAAAAAATGGGCCGAAAATCTAAACAGACATTTATCTGAACATGACATACAGATGGCCAAGAGGCACATGTAAAGATGCTCAACATCCCTAATTACTAGAGAAATGCAACTCAAAAGTACAATGAGGTATCACCTCACACCAGTCAGAACGACCATCATGAAAAAAATCTACAAACAATAAATGCTGGAGAGGGTGTGGAGAAAAGGGAACCCTCCTATACTGTTGGTGGGAATGTAAATTGGTACAGCCACTGTGGAGAACAGTATGGAGGTTCCTTAAAAAACTAAAAATAGAGCTACCATATGATCCAGCAATCCCACTCCTGGGCATAGACCAGGAGAAAACCATAATTCAAAAGGATACACGCACCCCAATATTCATTGCACCACTATTTACAACAGCCAAGACATGGAAGCAACCTACATGTCCATCGACAGAGGAGTGGATAAGGAAGAAGTGGTACATCTATACAATGGAATATTACTCAGCCATAAAAAAGAAAGAAATAATGCAATTTATATCAACATGGATGAACCTAGAGATCATCATACTAAGTGAAGTCAGAGAAAGACAAATTTCGTATGATATCACTTATATGTGGAATCTAAAAATAATGATACAAATGAACTTATTTAGAAATCAGTAACAGACTCACAGGCATTGAAAACTAATTTATGGTTACCAAAGGGGAAGGCTGGGGGAAGGGATAAATTGGGAGATTGGGATTGACATATACACACTACTATATATAAAATAG
This sequence comes from Eschrichtius robustus, assembly GCF_028021215.1. Taxonomy (NCBI): domain Eukaryota; kingdom Metazoa; phylum Chordata; class Mammalia; order Artiodactyla; family Eschrichtiidae; genus Eschrichtius; species Eschrichtius robustus. Next base: position 13,887,150 of record NC_090845.1, on the reverse strand, counting down.
ATGATCAACAAGGAACTACTGTATAGCACAGGGAACTCTACTCAATATTCCGTAATAACCTATATGGGAAAAGAGTCTGAAAAAGAATGGATATATGTATATGTATAACTGAATCACTTTGCTGTACACCTGAAAGTAACACAACATTGTAAATCAACTATAATATAAAATAAAAATTAAACTAAAAAAAGCATAAGAGAAATGACAAACTAAGAAAAGCTTTTGTAACTTATGTTACAAAATAAAGGTTAATATCTATCCTAAAGCCTATATGAAAAAGACCAAAAGCAAAATAGAAAAATGGGCAATATAGCAAAAGAGATGTAAATAGGGCTTTACACATCTAAAAAGATGGCCAAGCTCACCAATAACAGCAGAAATACAGATTAAAGTACACTGAGTGACCATTTCTATTTCAAAGTTTGACAGCACACTCTGTAGGCAAGGCTACGGAAACAAGCACTCATAAAACATTGCTGGTGGGAAAGCAAACTATAACTTCCACGAAAGGGAGTTTCATAATGTCTAATGAAATTACAGATGCATTTATTCTTGACCCAGGAACCCCTCTTCTATGAATCTATCTTAAAGATATTCCTGCACATTTATGAAATGACAGATGACAAGGTTACTGATTGCAGTATTATTAGAATAGCAAAATATTGGAAACAACCCAAACGTGCATGATATAGGACTAGTGAAAATAAACTTTGTCATGTTCATACCATGGACTTCTATGTGGCCATAAACATGTACTGAGAAAGACACTGGTATGGTGTGGTCTCTAGGATATTTTGTTCAGTGACAAAGCACAAGATGCTGAACTGTGTATGCAGTAAGGTGCATCTTGTGCAATAAAGGGGTGGGAGATGAGACTACATCTACATATTTGCTTCTATTTGCAGGGAGAAATGCTGGAAGAATAAACAAACAGCTTATTAAAATGGTTGCCTCTAGGGTGTGGGAGGTGGGAGGGATGAGAATGGAGGGAGGAAGCAAGATTTATTGAGTTAACCTTTTTACATACTTTATACTCTGTAACACATCAATGTTTTACATACTCAAAAAATAAAATTAATTCAGAATGTCAACAAATGCCTAACTTGAAAATAAAAGGAAATACATGCTCTGACTCAGTATCAAATTGATAACATGTCCGCATGGAGAAGAAACATGTTTCAAGCGACTTGAGAGCACAGAATTTGGACTGTGCCTTCTCAGTGTACACTCCCTGTAATGTTGAAAGGCAAGGACAGCACCGAGAAAGTGAACTCTTATTATCAGGATGAGAATATTTTACAAGAGACAGGGTCCTGCTCACATTTGTGGGGCCTGAGGCAAGAAGACAAAGAATGTCTACACACCATATATCTAATGATTAAAAGGTGTCAGTCAAGCTAACAAACTTAAATATGTTCTTTCCCACTACCTTGACAGATACACCTTGTCATGACTGGAAGGCCAGGTTGGAATGTAGGCTTCTTGGACTCCAGGCTCCACACCACATCGTGGCAGCATAGAGGCTTGCCCCCTTTCCCCTCCTTCTTTAGGGTCTGTCCCTCACCAAGAGAGAACCCCACGCACACATGTGGATACCCCAGGCCACACATTAAAGCGCCACCCACCCCTTCCCAACAAAGAACAATTCTTTGGCCATCCTTCGAGCCTAGCACAGTACACACTAGCTGGGGAATCTTAGGGAAGATGCTTGCTCAGGCCCTAGAAGTAGGCTTGAGGTCTTCTGGGTAGGAAATTCCAAGATCTGGGTTCTCCAAAGTATGGTCTAGAACAGGGGTCCCCAACCCCTGGGCCACAGACCAGCACTGGTCCGCAGCCTATTAGGAACTGGGCCGCACAGCAGGAGGTGAGCAGTGGGTGAGCGAGCGAAGCTTCATCTGCTGCTCCCCATCGCTCACGTTACCACCTGAACCATCCCCCCATCCCCCATCGCTTGCATTACCACCTATGAAACCGGTCCCTGTTGCCAAAAAGGCTGGGGACTGCTGGTCTAGAAAGGGGAAGAATAGTGAGCACATCTGCTTGACCCCTCTGAGTCGGCTTGCCGAGATCTACATTGACATTGAGGAAGAATACAGCAAGATGATTTATTATAGTATGAATTTTTACTTATTCTCTCCTTATTATCCATTTCCTTTATTTCCAACAAGACCTAGTATTTCCTTGCTTCAGAAAACTTTTTCAGGGCAGAAAATGTCAATTTGCTCATGTAAGGGAAGGCGGTGGGGCTGGGGAGAAGTAAGTGGTTTTGAGAACAGCAAGAGGGAGTGGGGGAGAGATTTGTTTTGAACCGGAAAATGTTTGGAAATTATATACCCTGTAGGAGCGGGGGGTCTCAGGAAGAAAAGGAGATAGACATGTCCCCAGGTCACCATCTTGAACCCTCTGGTGATAATTCTCAAGACTCTTAGAAGGCTGATGGAATATGGTTTTGGATTTGGAACATTTGATAACAGAACCCACATTAATAAGTAGCAGCTTGGAGGCTTGGTTCTAAAGAGGAAAAATGTACAAGCCTGTGATAAGAAGGTTTATGCTTTTGATGTGCCAAAATTTTGTTTATTTTAATTAGTATTACTTATCAAATTTGATCATCAGCTCACCATATTGGCAGTGCTAATACGACACACATATGACTTGGTAAATACAAGAGAAGATCCTCTATTTTTCACTGAAAGTTATCTCCAACGTAGATGGTCTTACCTACAAAACAAATGACTCTCGTTTTCCTTGGCATTATCCAGTCCTTCCCAGGTTTTACTTGACGGTTAATGTCTAGTAAAGTATGCATATAAACGTGTGTCTAGTTACATAATAGCTTAGAGTAGTGCTATTCAGAGTGTGGTCTGAAAGCAAGCTGTGGGTTGATGCTGGCCCACAAACTGCAATTTAACGCTCCCAGCAAGTAAGTAGAGAAAGTGGGAGCAAGAGCCTGAAGAAGCATTCGGAAAGCTACAACATGGATGAACCTTGAAAATATGCTAAATGAGATAAGACAGACACAAAAGGACAAATATTGTATATTCTACTCATATGAGGTACTTAGAACAGGCAAATTCATAGAGACAGAAAGTAGAATGGTGCTTACCTGAGAGAGGGAGGAATGGGGAGTTAGTGTTATGGGTAAAGAGTTTCCATTTGGGAAGATGAAAAAGTTCTGGAAATGGATAGTGATGATGGTTGTCCAATATTGTGAATGTACTTAATGCCAGTGAATTGTACACTTAAAAATGGGTAAAATGATAAATTTTATGTATATTTTACCACAATAAAAAGTATTTTAAAAAGCAATTTACAGAATAATTTTATATTTATTGGACCTAGTAAGAGAAAAATTAGGTCTTATATCTTGCACGTCTAGGTTTTTTCCCTATTTCCCTTTACTCTAGGGATTCATTTCTATTGAATTTGTATAAAAGGATTGGGGACTTCCCTAGTGGTGCAGCGGTTAAGAATCCGCCTGCCAGTGCAGGGGACACGGGTTCGAGCCCTGGTCCGGGAAGATCCCACATGCCGTGGAGCAACTAAACCCATGCGCCACAACTACTGAGCCGGCGTGCCACAACTACTGAAGCCTGCAGGCCTAGAAACCGTGCTCCACAACAAGAAAAGCCACCACAATGAGAAGCCCGCACAGCGCAACGAAGAGTAGCCCCCGCTCACTGCAACTAGAGAAAGCCCGTGTGCAGCAACAAAGACCCAACCCAGCCAAAAATAAATAAATAAATAAATAAATAAATATTTAAAAAAAGGATTGGTCCAAGAGATTAAACTTAAAACAAAAACAAAACCAACCTGGTGCTTCAGCAAAGATACTTTGAGACACACCGTGCAATGGAACGAATTGTGTCTCCCCAAATTCACATGGTGAAGCCCTAACCCACTGTGTGGCTATATTTGGATAAGAAAGTCACTAAGGTTAAATCAGGTCATAAGGGTGGTGCCCTGATCCAGTAGGATTAGCATCCAGAGAGCTGGCTCTCTCTCTCTCCCTGCCATATGAAGACACAGTAAGAAGGTAGCCATCTACAAGCCAGAAAGAGGGCTCTCACCAGGAACTGAATTGACTGGCACCTTGATCTTGGACTTTCCAGCCTCTAGAACTGAACTCCCAACAAACAAAAGTCCAGGACCAGATGGCTTCACAGGCGAATTCTATCAAACATTTAGAGAAGAGTTAACACCCATCCTTCTGAAACTATTCCAAAAAATTGCACATGAAGGTATACTCCCAAGTTCATTCTATGAGGCCACCATCACCCTGATACCAAAACCAGACAAAGATACCATAAAAGAGAGAAAATTACAGGCCAATATCACTGATGAACATAGACTCAGAAATCCTCAAAAAAATACTAGCGGGACTTCCCTGGTGGTCCAGCGGTTAAGACTCCACGTTCCCAATGCAGGGGGCCTGGGTTCGATCCCTGGTCAGGGAACTAGATCACGCATGCCACAACAAAAAGATACCGCATGCCACAACTAAAGATCCCACATGCCGCAACTAAAGATCCCGCACGTGGCAATGAAGATCCTGCATGCCGCAACTAAGACCCAGAGCAGCTAGCTAGCTAGCCAGCTAGATAAATAGATAAACAGCTAAATTAATTAATTAATTAACTTAAAAAAATACTAGCAATCCAAATCCAACAATACATTAAAAGGATCATACACCATGATCAAGTGGGATTTATCCCAGGGGTGCAAGGATTCTTCAATATACGCAAATCAATCAGTGTGATACACCACATCAACAAATTGAAGAATAAAAACCATATGATCATCTCAACAGATGCAGAAAAAGCTTTTGACAAAATTCAACATCCATTTATGATAAAAACTCTCCAGAAAGTGGGAATAGAGGGAACCTATCTCAACATAATAAAGGCCATATATTACAAGCCTACAGCTAACTTCATGCTCAATAGTGAAAAGCTGAAAGCATTTCCTCTAAGATCAGGAACAAGACAAGGGTGTCCACTCTCACCACTTTTATTCAACATAGTTTTGGAAGTCCTAGCCATGGCAATCAGAGAAGAAAAAAAAAATAAAAGGAATACAAATTGGAAAAGAAGTAAAACTGTCAGTTTGCAGATGACATGATACTATACATAGAAAATCCTAAAGATGCTACGAGAAAACTACCAGAGGTCATCAATGAATTTGGTAAAGTTGCAGGATACAAAATTAATACATAGAAATCTGTTGCACTTCTATACACTAAAAATGAAAGATCAGAAAGAGAAATTAAAGAAAGAATTCCATTTACCATCGCATCAAAAAAATAAAATACCTAGGAATAAACCTACCTAAGGAGACAAAAGACCTGTACTCCAAAAACAATAAGACGCTGATAAAAGAAATTGAAGATGACACAGATGGAAAGATATACTGTGTTCTTGGATTGGAAGAATAAATATTGTCAAAATGATTATACTACCCAAGACAATCTACAGATTCAGTGCAATCCCTATCAAATTACCAATGGCATTTTTCACTGAACTAGAACAAAAAAATCTTAAAATTTGTATGGAAACACAAAAGACCCCAAACAGCCAAAGCAATCTTGAGAAAGAAAAATGGAGCTGGAGGAATCAGGCTCCCTGACTTCAGAATATACTACAAAGCTACACTCATCAAAACAGTATGGTACTGGCAGAAAAACAGAAATATAGATCAATGGAACATGATAGAAAGCCCAGTAATAAACCCACACACCTATGGTCAATCTATGACAAAGGAGGCAAGACTATACAATGGAGGAAAGACAGTCTCTTCAATAAATGGTGCTGGGAAAACTGAACAGCTACATGTAAAAATAAAAATGAAGAGCTTCCCTGGTGGCGCAGTGGTTAATAATCCACCTGCCAATGCAGGGGACATGAGTTCGAGCCCTGGTCCGGGAAGATCCCACATGCTGCAGAGCAACTAAGCCCGTGTGCCACAACTACTGAGCCCATGCTCTAGAGCCCACAAGCCATAACTACCGAAGCCCGCGTGCCACAACTACTGAAGCCCGCTCACCTAGAGCCCGTGCTCCGCAACAAGAGAAGCCACAGCGATGAGAAACCCGTGCACCGCAAAACAGTAGCCCCTGCTCGCCGCAACTAGAAAAAGCCCGCATGCAGCAACGCAGCCAAAAATTTTTAAAAATTAAAAAATAATAAAATAAAATAAAAATGAAATTAGAACATTCTTTAACACCATACACAAAAATAAACTCAAAATGAATTAAAGACCTAAATGTAAGACCGGATACTAGAAAGCTCTCAGAGGAAAACAAAACATAGGCAGAACACTCTCTGACATAAATTTCAGCAATATCTTTTTCAAGCTGTCTCCTACAGTAATGGAAATAAGACCAAAAATAAATAAATGGGACCTAATTAAACTCAAAAGCCTTGCACAGCAAAGGAAACCATAGACAAAATGAAAAGACAACCCACAGAATGGGAGAAAATATTCACAAACAATGCAACTGACAAGGGATTAGTCTCCAAAATTTACCAAGAGCTCGTGCAGGTCGATATCAAAAAAACAAACAACCCAATCAAATAATGGGCAGAAGACCTAAATAGGCATTTCTCCAAAGAAGATATACAGATGGCCAAGAGGCATATGTAAAGATGCTCAAGGTCGCTAATTATTAGAGAAATGCAAATCAAAACTACAATGAGGTATCACCTCACACCAGTCAGAATGGCCATCATCAAAAAATCTACAAACAATAAATGCTGGAGAGCGTGTGGAGAAAAGGGAATCCTCCTATACTGTTGGTGGGAATGTAGATCGGTACAGCCACTATGGAGAACAGTTTGGAGGTTCCTTAAAAAACTAATAACAGAGCTACCATATGATCCAGCAATCCCACTCCTGGGCATATATCCAGTGAAAACCATAATTTGAAAAGAGACATGCACCCCAGTGTTCACTGCACTGCTGTTTACAGTAGCCAAGACATGGAAGCAACCTAAATGTCCATCGACAGATGAATGGGTAAGGAAGATGTGGTACATATTATACAATGGAATATTACTCAGTCATTAAAAAGAATGAAATAATGCCATTTGCAGCAACATGGATGGACCTGGAGAATATCATACTACGTGAAGTAAGCCAGACAGAGAAAGACAAATATCATATGATATAGCTTATATGTGGGATGTAAACAAAAATGATACAAATGAACTTATTTACAAAACAGAAACAGCCTCACAGACTTAGAGAACGAACTTATGGTTACCAGGGGAGAAGGGTGGGGGGGAGGGATAGAGTGGGAGTTTGGGAGTGACTTGTATACACTGCTATGTTTAAAATAGATAACCAACAAGTACCTACTGTATAGCACAGGGAACTCTGCTCAATATTCTGTAATAACCTAAATGGGAAAAGAATTTGAAAAAGAATAGACACATGTATATGTAAATAAATAAATAACAAATAAAAATAAAAAATAAAAAATATTTTTAAATTAAAAAAATGAAAAATAAAAATAAAATTAAAAGTTTTATATTTTGTATATATATATTTATATATAGACAAATTCTTAAAACTCGATAATAAGAAAACAATCTAAGTAAAAAATGGGCCAAAGACCTGAACAGACACTCACCAAATTAGATATACAGATGGCAAGTAAGTATATGAAAAGATGTTCAACATCATATGCCATTAGGGAACTGCAAATTAAAACAATTCCTACACGTCTGTTGGAAGGACTAAAATCCAAAACACTAACAACACCAAATGCTGACAAGGATGTGGAGCAACAAGAACTTTCATTCATTGTTGGTGGGAATGCAAAATGGTACATCCACTTTGGAAGACAGTTTGGCAGTTTCTTACAAAACTCAACATAATCTTACCATACAACCCAGCAATTGCACTTCTTTGTATTTACCCAAAGGAATTGAAAACTTATGTCCACAGAAAAATATGCACATGGATGTTTACAGCAGCTTTATTCATAATTGCCAAAACCTGGATACAACCAAGATGTTCTTCCGTAAGTGAATGATAAATAAACTGTGGTACATTCAGACAATAGGATATTATTCAGCAGTAAAAGGAAATGAACTATCAAGCTATGAAAAGATATGGAGGAACCTTAAACACATATTACTAAATGAAAGAAACCAGTCTGAAGATGCTACAACTGTGTGATTTCAACTGTATGACATTCTGGAAAGGTAAAACTAAGGAGACAGTAAAAAGATCAGCCAGGGGCTAGTGGGGAGAGAGAATGAATAGGTAGAGCATAGAGGATTTTTAGGGCAGTGAAACTACTTTGTTTGATACTATAATGGTTGATACATGTAATTTTACATTTGCCCAAACCCATAGAATGTACATCAAGAGAGAACCCTCAATAAACTATAGACTTTGGGTGAAAAAAAGGAATTTCTGTTGTTTAAGTCACCCAGTTTGTGGTACTTTGTTATGGCAGCCCAAGTTGACTAATACACACCGGCTTAGAGGATCAGTGTGAAGTCCCTGCTGCCAGCCTGTGGTCTGCCTTCAACTCAAGGAAGCCATGTTGGAGGCTGAGTGTGGGAGGATAAAAGGGCAGCTCAGTTCTGTGCACCTGAAAAAAAAGAAGTGTCTGTGAAGTGTTTTGATAACATCCTGGGTCTTAACTTCAGCTTTCAGGGGGAGAAATATACTAGGATAAATTGAGAATATTCACAATGTTTTAAATAGGGAGAAGTGTGCTGTTGAATAATAATGTCAATGTTAACTAGAAGATGTTAACAAATCCTAGTCTTTTAGAAGCCTTGTGACCCTCATTTGAACCAGTGTTCACAGAGGTTGAAACAGTGAGCTTTTATTTAGGCTGAATGGAAAGCAAGATTATTATTGAAAATCTGGCTGCAATTCTAAGATAAGACACCACTATTATCTATCACAATGAAAGAAGAGAAGAACCACTTCTATTTTGATCAAAAGACAGAGGGCACTAAGAAGCAATTTAATCTAACTCCATACTTTGTGCATTTGATGTAAAATTGAATGTGAAAGTTTCTTCTTTTGGAGTCATTTTGTAGTGACACATTCAAACTCTACAGAAGTGAGACCCAGGGAAATAAAAATGTGCAGTCTTTTGTCTGTGAGGGTGTCCTCAGAGTGTGCTTCCTGAATTGGTCCAGGGTTTGGAGTTCTGTGGATCCGTTTCTCCTTCTAGTCTGACCCTCCTTATGGCCTGTCACAAGCATTCATAAGATACTCTCTAGGATCAGGGTAGAGTCTGCAGACAGGAGACAGAGCATTAATTTTACCGCTGAATAGCATTCCATTGTATGTGTGTATATATTAAGATTTATGTATCCAATCTACTACTGATGGATGTGTGGACTGATTTATTTATTGTTATTGCAAACATGATTCTATTTAGATGATCATAAATGTTTCCTAGTACACATATAAAAGAGTTTTCCAGAATATATTTCCAGAAATAGAATAAATTGCTGGTGGTACATTATGTGCGTATTTATTTTTAGTAGCATTATCTTCTATAGAGGATGGTCAAGTGACTACTGCTGAGCTTTGGATTAGTATTAAATTTATAGACTGATCTGGAAGAAAATTGAGATCTGAACAATACTGAGACTTCCATATGCCATACATCGTGTATGTTCTGCTTGTCCTTTAAATTTCTGGTAAAACAAATAAGTCCAGTCTATTTTCCTTCAACTGTGGCAAAGATGTGCATGTTATATGAGTCTATCTGGTTCTGAAAATTCTGTGATACTTCTCCTTGAGGGCCAACAAAGCACCAATGCTGGACTTCCTCTTCCACTCTCTACCATAAATCATTGTGTTGGCAGCTTAGAACTAAGAAAGGATCAGAGTTAAGGATTTATACCTACACTGCATGCTGGCTTAGATTTCCTTTCAACAGTCTTTCGAGATTCAGTTAAAATAACTTTGACTGTCAAAAAGAAGTCCCTTAGCACTAACTTTACCCAGAAATATTCATTATGTCCCTTATGTAAAATAATGCTATAAAATACCCATGGTCAGTGAAGCAGGTGGTCAGAGATGTGCAGTGTCTGTGTGGATATGTTTTTCGTGTTTTAAGATGCAGAGCACAGGAACGTGGATAGAATTTGATCAAACATCTAAACAAATTTTATAAGTCATCTACCACTGGGAACATATTGATCTCCCACTCAGTGGCACAGGTTACCTTCAACCTTTAAGATACCAATTAATTTTTTTTGTTTCCCATGAGAAGTGCCTGATTGAATGATGCTGAAGTGTCAATAGAAGCACAGCTCAGCAATCATTCATTGATGTTATTGTCTTTATCTCCTCCTACTAACATTGGCACAACAGCTGCTGATTTACTTTCTGCCCTTGTTCTTTACCTAAATCCAACAAGCCTAAGTCTCTAACTTTGCTCCAAGTAGAAATTGTTCAAGGACAGTGACATCAGCAAGATGGCAGAAGAGATTTCAGCCACCATCCCTCCACAGAACATCAATTTTGACAACCACCCATGGTTGGAGTCCTAGAAGGAGAAGAGAGAGAAAGGGGCAGAAAGCTTATTTAAATAAATATTGGCTGAAAATGTCCCATATCTGGGAAGAGATATAGACATCCAGGTACATGACGCTCATAGGTCCCCCGTTAGATTCAATCCAAGGAGAACTTCACTCAGACATATTATGATAAAACTGTCAAAAATCAAAGACAGAATTTGAAAGCAGCAAGAGAAAAGAAACTCATTACCTACAAAGGAACCCCCATAGGAGTATCAGCGGATTTCTCAGTAGAAACCTTGAAGGTTAGGAGAGAGTAGGATGATATATTCAAGGTGTTGAAAGAAAAAAACTGCCAACCAAGAATACTTTACCTGGCAAAGCTGTCCTTCAGAAATGAATGAGAGATAAAGACTTTTCCAGATAAACAAAAGCTGAGGGAGTTCATCACCATAAATCTGCCTTACAAGAGATGCTAAAGGGAGTCCAAGTTGAAATGACTGAAATTCAGTTCTTATCAGCTTAAGATAGACTATTATAACTATAAGATGTTTTACATAAGCTTCATGGTAACCGCAAAACAAAAACCTATAGTACACACACAAAACATAAAGAGAAAGGGATCAAAGCGTACCACTACAGGAAATCATTAATTCACAAAATAAGACAACAAGAGAGAAAGAAAGGAACAAAGGAACTACGAAATAGCCAGAAAACAATTAACAAGATGGCAATAGTAGAGGGCAGACAGCAGAAGCAAGAAGAACTACAATCCTGCAGCCTGTGGAACAAAAACCACATACACAGAAAGACAAACAAGATGAAAAGGCAGAGGGCTATGTACTAGATGAAGGAACAAGATAAAACCCCAGAAAAACAACTAAATGAAGTGGAGATAGGCAACCTTCCAGAAAAAGAATTCAGAATAATGATAGTGAAGATAATCAAGGAAAAAGAATGGAGGCAAAGATCGAGAAGATGCAAGAAATGTTTAACAAAGACCTAGAAGAATTAAAGAACAAACAAACAAACAGAGATGAACAATACAATAACTGAAATGAAAACTACACTAGAAGGAATCAAAACAGAATAACTGAGGCAGAAGAACGGATAAGTGACCTGGAAGACAGAATGGTGGAATTCACTGCTGTGGAACAGAATAAGGAAAAAAGAATGAAAAGAAATGAAGACAGCCTAAGAGACCACTGGGACAACATTAAATGCAACAACATTCACATTATAGGGGTCCCAGAAGGAGAAGAGAGAGAAAGGACCAGAGAAAACATTTGAAGAGATTATAGTTGAAAACTTCCCTAACATGGGAAAGGAAATAGCCACCCAAGTCAAGGAAGCACAGTGAGTCCCATACAGGATAAACCCAAGGAGAAACACGCCGAGACACATAGTAACCAAATTGCCAAAAATTAAAGACAAAGAAAAATGATTGAAAGCAGCAAGGGAAAAACGACAAATAACATACAAGGAAACTCCCATAAGGTTATCAGCTGATTGCTCAGCAGAAACTCTACAAGCCAGAAGGGAGTGGCATGATATACTTAAAGTGACGAAAGGGAAGAACCTACAGCCAAGATTACTCTACCCAGCAAGCATCTCATTCAGATTTGATGGAGAAATCAAAATCACAAGCAAAAGCTAAGAGAATTCAGCACCACCAAACCAGCTCTACAACAAATGCTAAAGGAACTTCTCTAAGTGGGAAACACAAGAGAAGAAAAGGACCTACAAAAACAAACCCAAAACAATTAAGAAAATGGTCATAGGAACATACATATCGATAATTACCTTAAACGTGTGAATGGATTAAATGCTCCAACCAAAAGACACAGGCTTGCTGAATGGATACAAAACCAAGACCCATATGTATGCTGTCTACGAGAGACCCACTTCAGACCTAGGGACACATACAGACTGAAAGTGAGGGGATGGAAAAAGATATTCCATGCAAATGGAAATCAAAAGAAAGCTGGAGTAGCAATACTCATATCACATAAAATAGACTTTAAAATAAAGAATGTTACAAGAGACAAGGAAAGACACTACATAATGATCAAGGGATCAATCCAAGAAGAAGATATAACAATTATAAATATATATGCACCCAACATAGGAGCACCTCAATACATAAGGCAACTGCTAAAAGCTATAAAACAGGAAATCGACAGTAACACAATAATAGTGGGGGACTTTAACGCCTCACTTACACCAATGGACAAATCATCCAAAATGAAAATAAGTAAGGAAACACAAGCTTTAAATGACACAATAGACCAGATGGATTTAACTGATATTTATAGGACATTCCATCCAAAAACAGCAGATTACACTTTCTTCTCAAGTGTGCACGGAACATTCTCCAGGATAGATCACATCTTGGGTCACAAATCAAGCCACAGTAAATTTAAGAAAACTGAAATCATATCAAGCATCTTTTCTGACCACAACGCTATGAGATTAGAAATGAATTACAGGGAAAAAAACGTAAAACAGACAAACACATGGAGGCTAAACAATACGTTACTAAATAACCAAGAGATCACTGAAGAAATCAAAGAGGAAATCAAAAAATACCTAGAGACAAATGACAATGAAAACACGACAATCCAAAACGTATGGGACGCAGCAAAAGCAGTTCTAAGAGGGAAGTTTATAGCTATACAAGCCTACCTCAAGAAACAAGAAAAATCTCAAATAAACAATCCAACCTTACACCTAAAGGAACTAGAGAAAGAAGAACAAACAAAACCCAAAGTTAGCAGAAGGAAAGAAATCATAAAGATCAGAGCAGAAATAAATGAAATACAAAACAAAGAAAACAAAAGCAAAGATCAATAAAACTAAAAGCTGGTTCTTTGAGAAGATAAACAAAATTGATAAACCATTAGCCAGACTCATCAAGAAAAGGAGGGAGAGGACTCAAATCAATAAAATTAGAAATGAAAAAGGAGAAGGGCTTCCCTGGTGGCACAGTGGTTGAGAATCTGCCTGCTAATGCAGGGGACACGGGTTCAAGCCCTGGTCTGGGAGGATCCCACATGCTGCGGAGCAACTAGGCCCGTGAGCCACAACTACTGAGCCTGCGCGTCTGGAGCCTGTGCTCCGCAACAAGAGAGGCCACGATAGTGAGAGGCCCGTGCACCGCGATGAAGAGTGGCCCCCGCTTGCCACAACTAGAGAAAGCCCTCGCACAGAAACGAAGACCCAACACAGGCAAAAATAAATAAATTAATTAATTAATTTTAAAAAAATTAAAAAAAAAAAAGAAAAAGGAGAAGTTACAACAGACACCGCAGTAATACAAAGCATCCTAAGAGACTACTACAAGCAACTCTATGCCAATAGAATGGACAACCTGGAAGAAATGGACAAATTCTTAGAAAGGTATAACCTTCCAAGACTGAACCAGGAAGAAATGGAAAATATGAACAGACCAATCACAAGTAATGAAATTGAAACTGTGATTAAAAATCTTCCAACAAACAAAAGTCCAGGACCAGATGGCTTCACAGGTGAATTCTACCAAACATTTAGAGAAGAGCTAACACCCATCCTTCTCAAACTCTTCCAAAAAACTGCAGAGGAAGGAACACTCCCAAAGTCATCCTATGAGGCCACCATCACCCTGATACCAAAACGAGATAAAGACACTACAGAAAAAGAAAATTACAGAGCAATATCACTGATGAATATAGATGCAAAAATCCTCAACAAAATACTAGCAAACAGAATCCAACAACACATTAAAAGGGTCATACGCCACGATCAAGTGGGATTTATCCCAGGGATGCAAGGATTCTTCAATATACGCAAATCAATCAATGTGATACACCATATTAACAAATTGAAGAAGAAAAACCATATGATCATCTCAATAGATGCAGAAAAAGCTTTTGACAAAATTCAGCACCCATTTATGATAAAAACGCTCCAGAAAGTGGGCATAAAGGGAACCTATCTCAACATAATAAAGGCCATACATGACAAACCCACAGCAAACATCATTCTCAATGGTGAAAAACTGAAAGCATTTCCTCTAAGATCAGGAACGAGACAAGGATGTCCACTCTCACCACTATTATTCAACATAGTTCTGGAAGTCCTAGCCACGGCAATCAGAGAAGAAAAAGAAATAAAAGGAATACAAATTGGAAAAGAAGAAGTACAACTGTCACTGTTTGCAGATGACATGATACTATACAAAGAGAATCCTAAAGATGCCACCAGAAAACTACTAGAGCTAATCAATGAATTTGGTAAGGCTGCAGGATACAAAATTAATGCACAGAAATCTCTTGCATTCCTATACAATAATGATGAAAAATCTGAATGAGAAATTAAGGAAACACTCCCATTTACTACTGCAACAAAAAGAATAAAATAACTAGGAATAAAGCTACCTAGGGAGACCAAAGACCTGTATGCAGAAAACTATAAGACACTGATGAAAGAAATTAAAGATGACACAAACAGATGGAGAGATATACCATGTTCTTGGATTGGAAGAATCAATGTTGTGAAAATGACTCTACTACCCAAAGCAATCTACAGATTCAATGTAATCCCTATCAAATTACCAATGGCATTTTTTACAGAACTAGAACAAAAAATCTTAAAATTTGTATGGAGACACAAAAGACCCCGAATAGCCAAAGCAGTCTTGAGGGAAAAAAACAGAGCTGGAGGAATCAGACTCCCTGACTTCAGACTATACTACAAAGCTACAGTAATCAAGACAATATGGTACTGGCACAAAAACAGAAACATAGATCAATGGAACAAGATAGAAAGCCCAGAGATAAACCCACACACCTATGGTCAACTAATCTATGACAAACGAGGCAAGGATATACAATGGAGAAAAGACAGTCTCTTCAATAAGTGGTGCTGGGAAAACTGGACAGCAGCTACATGTAAAAGAATGAAATTAGAACACTCCCTAACACCATACACAAAAATAAACTCAAAATGGATTCGAGACCTAAATGTAAGACCGGACACTATCAAACTCTTAGAGGAAAACATAGGAAGAACACTCTTTGACATAAGTCACAGCAAGATCTTTTTTGATCCACCTCCTAGAGTAATGGAAATAAAAACAAAAATAAACAAAGGGGACCTAATGAAACTTCAAAGCTTCTGCACAGCAAAGGAAACCATAAACAAGACGAAAAGACAACCCTCAGAATGGGAGAAAATATTTGCAAACGAATCAACGGACAAAGGATTAATCTCCAAAATATATAAACAGCTCATGTAGCTCAATATTAAAAAAACAAACAACCCAATCCAAAAATGGGCAGAAGACCTAAATAGACATTTCTCCAAAGAAGACATACAGATGGCCAAGAGGCACATGAAAAGCTGCTCAACATCACTAATTATTAGAGAAATGCAAATCAAAACTACAATGAGGTATCACCTCACACCAGTTAGAATGGGCATCATCAGAAAATCTACAAACAACAAATGCTGGAGACGGTGTGGAGAAAAGGGAACCCTCTTGCACTGCTGGTGGGAATGTAAATTGATACAGCCACTATGGAGAACAGTATGGAGGTTCCTTAAAAAACTAAAAATAGAATTACCATATGATCCAGCAATCCCACTACTGGGCATATACCCAGAGAAAACCATGATTCAAAAAGACAGATGCACCCCAATGTTCATTGCAGCACTATTTACAATAGCCAGGTCATGGAAGCAACCTAAATGCCCATCGACAGACGAATGGACAAAGAAGAGGTGGTACATATATACAATGGAATATTACTCAGCCATAAAAAGGAACGAAATTGGGTCATTTGCTGAGACGTGGATGGATCTAGAGACTGTCATACAGAATGAAGTAAGTCAGAAAGAGAAAAACAAATATCATATATTAATGCATGTACGTGGAACCTAGAAAAATGGTACAGATGAACCGGTTTGCAGGGCAGAAGTTGAGACACAGATGTAGAGAACAAACAAACATATGGACACCAAGTGGGGAAAGCTGCGGGGTGGTTGGGGATGGTGGTGTGATGAATTGGGCGATTGGGATTGACATGTATACACTGATGTGTATAAAACTGATGACTAGTAAGAACCTGCTGTATAAAAAAATAAATAAAATAAAATTCAAAGATGCAAAAAAAAAAAAAAAAAAAGGAACCTAGGGGCAGGACAGGAATAAAGACGCAGAGGTAGAGAATGGACTTGAGGACACGGGGAGGGGAAAGGGTAAGCTGGGACGAAGTGAGAGAGTGGCATGGACATATATACACTACCAAATGTAAAATAGATAGCTAGTGGGAAGCAGCCGCATAGCACAGGGAGATCAGCTCGGTGCTTTGTGACCACCTAGAGGGGTGGGATAGGGAGGGTGGGAGGGAGACGCAAGAGGGAGGGGATATGGGGATATATGTATATGTATAGTTGATTCACTTTGTTATAAAGCAGAAATTAGCACACCATTGTAAAGCAATTATAATCCAATAACGATGTTAAAAAAATAAAATTACTTGTTGAAATATAAAAAAAAAAAGATGGCAATAGTTAAGTTCTTACCTGTCAATAATTATTTTGAATGTAAATGGATTAAGTTCTCCAATCAAAAGACAGAGTGGCTGAACGGCTAAAGAAAACAAGACCCAACTATATGCTGCCTACAAGATACTCACTTCAGCTTTAAGGACACACATAGGCTGAAAATAAAGGGCTGGATAAAGATATTCACTACAAATGGTAACCGAAAGAGAGCAGGGGTAACTATACTCATATAAGGCAAAATAGACTTTAAGTCAAAAATTGTAACAACGGACAAATAAGGTCGGTATGTAATGATAAAGGGATCAATTCATCAGGAATATATAACAATTGTAAACATATACACGTCCGACATGGAAGCCCCTAAATATATTAAGCAAATACTAACATATCTGAAGGGAGGGATAGACAGCAATGCAATAATATTAGGGGACTTTGCTACTTCATTTTCAACAAACGGTAGATCATCCAGACAGAAAATCAATGAGGAAATGGTGGATTTGAACTATGCTTCAGAACTATGTGAGGTGATGGATATGTTACTTAGCTTGACTGTAGTAATCATTTCACAATGTACATGTATAGTCAATTTTTATTTGTCAATATCACCTCAATAAAACTGGGGGGAAAAAAAAGAAAAGAAATTGTTCAAGTAGCAAAGATTCAAACCATCCTTTACAGTGTGGTGGACTTTTAATCTGGAGCTATTTTCTCATAAATAAGAACAAGGCTTTTGTATAACAGAGAGGAAAGGAGCTATTTGATCGATTGGACTAAAAGCTGTGAAACTACAGAGAAAGCATGAAATGTGTAAAGGACCAAATATATTTGAGACTCTCTATGTGCCTGCAATCGTGCTAGGTGCTGGTGATACGTTAGTGAACGAGACAGACATGACCTTCTCATTGTCACAAAGCTTACAGCTCCCAGGAAGACAGACAATGAACAAACGTGAGGAAGGCTGAAAGGGAACATGGGGGCACTTTACTGTAGACCTCACAGGAAGTCATAGTTTCTTCTAGCTTTGAGCAGCCCAATTGGCACCTACATCTCTCCCATTAGTAAATGTTTAACTTTGAGTTACAGTAAGTAACTCATTGGGCTATCGGAGGCAAGTCACTTAAGTTCTCCCAGCCTCAGTCTTCTCCTCTCTAAAATAATATAAGGGAAAATACTTTTTGATCTATGAAACATCTATGCTAATGTTAGATGATATTATTTCTTCTGTCAGAGTTATAACAAATTGAAGATCAAGGGGTGTATGTTTCTCTCAGTGTGAAGTTTTGACATGAAAGCTATCTGTTACGGGGTAGGAAGAAATTCTGAACCTTTGGGTGTATGAATGTAGCTTGAAGTATCTCAACTCTGGCTTTACTATAGGATAATTAGGGGAGCCTTTAAAAAAAAAAAAAAGTTCTAATACCCAGGTACAGAACCTATAGAGCTGGGTCCCAGGCAATAATATTTTTCAAAATATATCTGATTCCTGCCAGAGTTGAAAAATCTGTGCCATTTATTAATAGAGTCCTTCATCTGTGACCCAGGGGTTTCACATCTTCTGCCAGCATCCAGGAAACTGTGGCTGGCTCAACTGTCAGTTTGCAGTCACGGTGAAATGTCAGACCCTGAACAGTTCTTGACAAGACGCTAAAGGGGAGGCTTTTGTTTATTCCTGGTGTTTCCTTTCACTAGCTAGAGCCCCTTTAAAATGATACTCTGGTCTCTCTCTCCGCCTTTATTGGATACACCCCAAGGGAGGTGGAGAAGGTCATCTGACCGGCAAGTTGGAGGACGGGGCCTGCCCATGGTCCAGTTCCGTCCCTGTTTCTCTCTTGGGGGCTTGTTTTGCACAGGGAGGGGGAGTTCTCTCTCCTGCAGTGTCTTATTTTCCCCATCGTGCCTACAATAGGTGGAAAAATATATCTACTTCTTGACCTCATTTAGCCCCTACAACAAACTACCTGTTTCACACTGGCCTCTGTCTATAACAAAGGTGACATTTGGGCTTCTAATTATTCTTTCCTTATTACTCACAGCACAGCAAGCAGAATGGGCTTCGGGTTTGTGTTGGTTCCCCTTGCCCTCCCAGTCCCATGGAGGCAACACAGAACAGCCTAAGTGGATACTGTGTACGCAGTGGGTTTGTGTCACAGCTGAAAACCACCAAGTTTGAAACCCTCCCTTTTTTAAATAATGGGCTGCAAGCAAACTTGCCTGGCCTTCGCCCCAGAGACATTATCTTTATTATACTAGTTAAGAAACGAATCCACCATCTCCTCTGGAGTTAAGTACTATTTCTGTTTTCCAAGGCTGTTGAGTATACAACTGTCCTTGAAAAGACAGCCTGGAATAAAGGCTGTCACGGGTCACTGCGCACAAGACATGTGGAAATGTGAGAGAGCCCTGGAGAATTATCTCCCAAAACACCCATGGATGGTTATATTCATCCTGATTTAAATCTAACCCTGCGAGGTAAAGCTTGAGGTAAGTCTATGACCGTTATGGTAGCTTTTAAAATAAATGTGATTTTACACACATTGGATAAGCTCAATGTCTGGCAGCCTCTAGCCCAAGATACATATCTTATAACTGGCAAAGGTCGAGTTGCCTGGGAAGCAGACTCTTAACATGGAGCTTAGGATGCAGGATGCTTTTTAAGGGGTGCCCTTGGGATCACTGCCTGTGGAAGGAAAGGGAAGAAAAGGGAAGGAAGCAGAATTGCACAAGGGGGAAGCTGAACTGCCATGCAGAACCAGCCAGAGCCTTGGCTGACCCAACCAGGAGCTCTAGAGCCAAAATGACCCTTCAGAGTTGTCCCCAGTTGTGTTAAGGTGGCCAGACCCTTCTACTCATGCGTGGATGTGTTACTGGCTGTGTGTTGTCCTGGAGAGGACATGACCTTGGGAGAGGGGGCTCTCTGTGACCAAGGCAATTCTTGAAGGGGCTGACAGCCGAAAGGGCTGCTGGCCTCCAGAGGCTGGGGCAAGTTCTTCTTTGAAGGGGAATCGGGGCTGCACATCCCAGTGTCCACCATGATAGCAAAGGCTGGAAAACAGCACTGGGTTCACCGATTAATAGCGGCCATTTCTCTAAAAAAGGGCCTTTTCTAAATTTCTGGGGCTTCCCTGGTGGCGCAGTGGTTGAGAATCTGCCTGCCAATGCAGGGAAAACGGGTTCGAGCCCTGGTCTGGGAAGATCCCACATGCCTCGGAGCAACTAGGCCCGTGAGCCACAACTACTGAGCCTGTGCGTCTGGAGCTTGTGCTCCGCGACAAGAGAGGCCGCGACAGTGAGAGGCCCGGGCACTGCGATGAAGAGTGGCCCCCGCTCGCCGCAACTAGAGAAAGCCCTCGCACAGAAACGAAAACCCAACACAGCCAAAAATAAAATAAATAAATAAAATTTAAAAAAAAATTTCTTTAAATAAATAAATAAATAAATAAATTTCTGGACAGTTGAGCAGGCATTCCATTACACAGCTATGAATGCCTTGTTAGTCTGCCCAAATCCGGAAGAAAACCAATGAGCTGTGTGGCAGATGATGGCACAGGGCACTGTTGTGCCCAGAGGCCTCTGCTTTGCTGCTTAGAGCCTGGGTGGATGGTAGGACTGTGCCTAACATCGCAGGGCTCATCATCTCACGGATTTTAGATGCTGTACCTAATTTAATCTAGAACAGTGACCAAACCGCTGGCTAATACTGAAGGCAACCATTGCTTAGGCTAGAATTGGGGCATTCAGTTTTCCTTTTGATATTTCCTGCCTCTTAAAGTGAAAAACTATCTGGAGTGATGATGGTGGGAGTTGTTCCCTGGCAATCCACATAATTATTATTTTTATCCCATTTAGCCTCCCCATTCTTCCCATGGAATTTCTAGCACTGTTTTTTGCATGTCTGGGTGGTTGATGTGCAACCAGTGTATACTGAGTGTATGAATTAGAATGAGTGTCTCATTTTGTCTTCATGCAGGAAGACTCTGCTCTTGCTCCACTGTCAGCATTAAGTATGTCTATGTAAGTAGAAAGCAGTTCAGCAAAGAGAGTTTCCAATGATTCTAAATAATGCCTGGGGAGTTTTTAATTTTTGGACTAATATTATTAGGCATTTAACATATAGCTGTGCATCAGTTACTTTCATGTTGTATCTCAACTGTTTACAACAGTTCTGCAAAGTAAATAACACTGTTGCCATTTTCCAAATGAGGTTGTTACCTATCTGTGGTCACGTTGCTTGAGTAGGGATGGTATATTCTAATTGAAAACTGAGGTGTATACAAAATACAACTTTAGTTTTTTTACTGACAGCTTTATTTCTATCATGAGCTTCATATCTATTTGGTGGTGGAAAATGTTAGCTACTTTGGAGGTCCTCCCTTTTCTCATTGATGTTGTGTCTTATTTTAGCGGGGTAAGGGGATTACATGGTGGTCAAGATGCTGGTGGGGAAAGGGAATGTGATCCCCCGTGTTACCATCTATCCCTGCTGGCATCTGCTGAGATATGCTTGTGTCCCCTTGGTCTTCAGTCATTGGTCCATATAGGCTGCTGCACGCAGGATGCCCCATCTCTACTTCAGTGCCTTTCCAGGGGCCCCAGCTCTCAACGCCATGTTTAAACTGCTCTTGATTGCAAAGAGAACATTCTATTGTTCTTGCAGCATCTGCCCAGACATCCCATACAGCCTTTTTTTTTTTTTTTTTTTTTTAAAAAACTCTGGGGTCTTGCCACTTTACATGGTTCTACCGGGGAGAGCAGGGCAGAGGTACATTTGCTCTCAGATTCCCCAAGGCTATCTTGTGGTTTCTCTCCTTCCCTTTCGTCAAACTGTCCCTCAAGAAAAGGCAGGCACAGGACTTAGATAGGGACTCTCCCCCCTTCCAGAGAACACATCTATCCCTAGTACTTAAGCTGTATTTGCTTCCCCACTGATTCTTTTTTCAGTCATGTCCCAAGGAATCTGTCATTAAAAAATTATTTGTTGAGATATACTTTACATACATTAAAGTGCACAGATCATAAGTATACAGTTCAATAAGATTTGGCCAATGTTTACATATAGAACATTTCAATCATCCCCGGAGAGTTCCCTCATGCCCCTTTCCAAGCAATCCCCACCCTAATCACTTTCCTGATTTTTAGGATGTATTAGTTTTAGCCTCATTTGGAATATCACATCAATGGAATCATATAATATATACCCTTGTGTCTGGCCTTTTTTTCACTCAATATCAGGTCTTTGAGATCTCAGGAGTATTTTTAATTTCACCCTTAAATCATCATGCTTTATCTATTCCTTGAGATCCTTCAAAGCCTAGGACTCTGTAGCCACAAAGCCTGAACTTTTGAAATTCAAAAGCTTTTTCTATGCTCTTTTGCTGTGTCATATCTTCCCTTTGACAAAAATTCATCTATTTAAGCAGGGAAAGGTCAAGAAGTACCAGAAAATGTAGAGGGAATCTGCCAATAGCTCCAAGCATTACCCCATCACAGAATCAAGAGCAGAGCCAGGATTTCAATCCAGGGCTCTCTGACCCTGGAACATCCGCTCTTAACAACTATCCCTCAAGTTTTCCTGGAAGATTTAAAGAATTGGTTGCTGAGAAGAAGGAAAATGGAGGGTTATTTTGAAATATGAGTTGCTGTTTGCTAGAGACAAGTAGCCAAAAAAGAAAAAAAAAAAAGCATTCCAGAGTAAAGCCTTAGGCAGATGAGCTAGCATTGGTGCAACTCAATGAGCACTAAACAAAGAAATTTAAGAATCAGTAGTGAAGAGTCTCACAGGTGAGATCAAGCCTTCTGAAAAGTATCCTTGATTAAAAAGAAACAGCTGAATTTCATTCTGCAGAATGAAATAAGCACCTTTCCCTGCTAAGTGCCTTTCCCTCGTGGTTTGTAGGATTAGTTGAGTTGGACTCTGCCACTAACTAGCTGTGTAGCTTTGGGTAATTCTCATCACTTTTCTGAGGCTCAGTCCCTGCAGTGGTAAAATGAGAGGATTACAGTAAATGGTCACTATGCTTCCTTCTACCTCAAAATCACAATAAATCAACATTTGTAGTGCTCAGTAAATGAGCAAAACAGTGTTTGTATAATCCAAATTTCCTTGTCAAAGATGCAGGATGTGCTGAGTCAACCACACGGAGGGTTATAGTGTTTTCTGTTTCCATAAGGAATGGCATATTCTATTCACTCTTTGGATCCACCATATAAGCATGAAACAAAAAGAAACGAAAATGGCTTCAACATGTTTTTATGTGTTTATTAGGTAGTACTAGCTATGGAGTCAAAGAACTGGAGCTATGGTCCTCTTGTCTGGAAGCACAAAAATGTGACTTTTAAAATAAATTCAAATTTGGTGACAGAAAAAGAAAATGGTGGTTTGCAGTGTCTTGGAATGGTCCGATTCTTCCAAAGCACATAGGTGTAACCTAGAGTTTATATAAATGAGAATATCATGGCTTTCACAGCTGTAATACTAAGAAGTCAATTTGTACCCAGAACGTCTCCACTGTATTTTAGAACATTTAACATATACCATATTATCATATTACAATAAATCTTAAAAGGTAAGGTTGGGGTCTTGTTGTCCCCAGTGAAGATAAGTAACTCACCCAAGGTCAGAAACTAATTGGTGGAAAGTTTCAGCTATTACACATGGCCGTTTACTTGGATGTCATTTCAGGATTCATTTTTATGTGCCTTACTACTTCTGAATTAAGCTTATAATTTTTGTCTGTTTTGTTTGTTCAATCGTAAGATTTTGTTTGACAGAACTGTTTGTTCTACTGCTAATTTTTTTTAAACTGTCACAGTTTAAAAATCTTCCATAAAAAGAATTACGGTGAAGGTATAGAAATGGTTCTGCTTTCTGGAGTCTCAGTGAAACAATGGCTGGAGTGCCAGGCAAGGGCTTCTGCACACTGCCCGCTGAGCTGAGGTGCTCTGGTCTGAAGGACCGGAGACAAGGCCCTTGTACCCTACAAGCAAGTGAAACTAGACTAAGCACAAAGGAAAAGCAAAAAAAGGGGGAACACTTCCCAAGAGTGGCCACGATTGCGGAGTAGAGAGACCTTGGGCTCACCTCCTCTCACGAGCACACCAAAACTGTTGCCCAAGCTGTTCCAGGTCTTTGCTCAAAACCTGCCAACCCCCTCCCCCCACCTTTAGCAGGAGTTAACATAAATCTAAGTTAAAGTGTCCAGAGATAAGAAAGGAAGCTACAAACAAACAAACAAAAAACCAAAAACCAGATGGAACCAGCTGGGACCAAGATGGCAAGGAATCTGACCTCCAACAGACCCTGAGTCTCATTATACACTGATTTTACTACATTAGCATATTAAATAACACACCTACCAGCGGTCATGACCAAACATTAAGGACCAAAAAAGGATAAAAAGGAGGTGGCACCCCACTCCCTTGGAAAAAGCCCTGCCCCTTCCCTGGTAGAATAATGCATATGCCTCCCCATCATTAGCCTCACTCCTCCTCCCTTTGTCTTCACTCTTTAAAATCAAGTCCCTCTCACCAGGTGGGTGAGAAGTTCATCTGTGAACTTAGTGCCCCTCCTCCATTCTTTGGCCACTGAATGAAGTGCTGGGTTGATCTCAGCTTCAGTTTCGTTATCTGCCTACTCGAACCCGAACAAGAAAAAGAGCCCTCCCCCGCCGAGGCAGGGTCCATACGACTCAATTCAGAAACAAAAATCACAACTATCTGGAGAACCACCATCGATGAAAAAGACTGGAACCTACCAAAAAAGATCTTCTTCAACTAAAGACATAATGAAGGAAGGGCAGACTTGAGATATAATCAAATCCCATACCCCACCACCCCCATGGGCGACCCACAAACTGGAGAATAATGGTCGTGTAGAGGTTCTCCCACAGGAGAGTTCTGAGCCCCCCCATCAGGCTCCCCAGCCCAGGGGTCCTGCACCAGGAAGATGAGCCCTGAAAGAATCTGGCTTAGAAAGCCAGCAGGGCTTAACTGCAGGAGTCCCATAGGACTGGGGGAAATAGAGACTTCACTTTTAAAGGGTCACACAAAACCTCACATGCTCTGGGACCCAGGGCAAAAGCAGTAATTTGATAGGAGCCTGGGCCAGACCTACCTGCTGATCTTGAAGAGTCTCCCAAAGAGGCGGCGGGGTGTGTAGCTGTGGCTCACCCTGGGTACGTGGACACTGGCAGCAGCTATATTTGGAAGCAACAGCCTATAGACGCCAGTGCCGGGATGCCTCAGGCCAAACAACTAGCTGTGCGGGGACACAGCCCTACCAATCAGAGGACAAGCTGCCTAAAGGCTAAAGAGCCCACAGCTGCCTCTGGACACGCCCCTAGACACGGCCCAGCCCACCAGAGGGCCAGGACCCAGCTCTGCCCACCAGTGGGCAGGCACTGGCCCCTCCCTCCAGGAAGCCTGCACAAACCTCTAGAGCAGCCTCACCCACCAGGGGGCAGGCATCAGAAGCAAGGAAACTACATCCCCCACCCCACCCCGCGCAGGCCAGACCCTACCCTTACCCTGGGACCAGCTGGGCTCTGGCCCTGCCCACTAGCAGGCCAACACAACCTATGGGAGACCCCAGGCCACATACCCAACTCTGTCAGGAACCAGCACCCTCCTTCCCCCCACCCCGCAACGATCTGACAGCGGGATCCCTGCAGCCAGACTGCGACCCAGCTCTGCCTGCCAGTAGTCCGGCGCTAACCCCGGGACCTGCTTCAGCTGCCAGGGGATGGGCAACAGCCCTGGAGTCTTCGGGATCCTGACTCCACCCACCAGTGTGCCAGCACTAGCCCAGGGCCCCCTGGGGTTCTGCAACCAGCCACCTTTAACCACCTCCACTAAACAGCATCCACACAAGGCAGGGCCTAGCGACCAACAGGACTAGGGGCCGACCAAGCCTACCAGACCACCCACACAGTCAGCCCACCACAACAGAAGGACCCACGCAACCCTCTTAAGGAGATCCCCTAGAGCATATAGCTTGGGTGACGGACGAGAGAGGAGTGATGATAGGGGAGCGAACGACGGGGACTCATAGGACACCTTCTACAGACGGCCACTTCTCCAAGGTCAAGAAACATAACTAAGCTACCACATACATAAAAATACCAGTAGCAACTCAGACAAAATGAGGCTGCATAGGAACATGTTCCAGACGAATGAATACGATAAAACCCCAGAAGAAGAACTAAATGGAGATGGGCATTCCACCTGAGAAAGAGTTCAGAGTAATGATCGTAAAGACGATCAAAGAACTCGGGAGGAGAAAAGATGCACAGAAAAAAATGGCTGAATCAATTTTTCCTGAAAGCCTACCCTTGGCATCCTGAAGGAGAACACGAGTAATAGATGGCAATGGTTACAAGTTAATGATTCCCTGAGATTCTACAGGGATGAGGGAAGGGCATGTACTGAGATAGTCTTCGAAGTTTCTGAATTTTCATCATTACTTTACCTGTTCTATGCATTCTCATGATGTTCTTCAGTTGTGAAGTGTTTTTCTCTGGAGAGAGATCTCCAAACATCAGTGAGGCACACAGCATGCAGGAATCTTCATCAGAAAGAACTCTCTACCAGCGTCCTTTAGTCTGACACTCCAGGCAGCTAGGAGCAGACAGACCTTCTCTCCAGGCACTCTCTTCCCAACAAATGTCAATCCTCAGCTTTCAAAATAAAGGTCAAGTTAGGGGCACCTGACACAATTCCCTCCTCCCCTTACCGTGAGCCCACAGGTGAGACTTCTCTGAAATAACATCCAAACCTGAACAGAGCAACTCATCTAAAATGGTTCGCAGTAATAAAATAGCACCCAAAGAGCCTTATGGAAACATCTGAAGTTCTAGAACACACCTTATTCTAGGTCTGTGTGGCTAACTTCTGGGAAGATTGCGCTAGTTATTGAGATAACGTGGGACCAGCTGTTTTGCATTTGGGAGTGCAGGCTTCCTAAAGAGAGTGATCTGCAGAATAACCGGGGGTTCTGGTCCAGAAACTTTAAGGCTTTCCAACTTCAGGATTGTTCTTATTATGTCTCCCCAAGGTGGGGACCAAAGTGTAACTACTTCTCAGCGTCAAACAGATGTACTGACAAGTCAGTCAATCCAGAAGAGAGAAAAAGTCTACGGCCATACCACCCTGAACGCGCCTGATCTCCTCAGAACAGAGAAAATCATGGATTGATATGGTCAGGGATTCAGAATGCCTTCCAGTCTACTTCAAAACCAATATCTAAAGGATTTTATGAGACAAAAAGTTTTCTGTAAAATATTATTTGGGGGGTCTTGTTTGTTATAATCTTGGTATAGTACAGAATAAATGCTTTCACTATGATCTGCCTGGGGAAATAGTGAACGGAGAGTGAGAAGGAATGTTAATATTTATTAGCCATTTGGTATCACGGAAAAAGCACTGAACTTAGAAGAGCTGGATTTCTTACAAGTTAATTGTGAGACCTTGGATAATAAGTCACTTAGCCCAGTGGAGCTCAAACTTTAGTGATTCTTAAAGAATCACATGGAAAGCTTGTTAAAACACATTCCTGGATCCTAGCCCTGGGGTTTCTGATTCACTAGGCCTGGGGTGAGTCTGCAGTTCTAACAAGCTCCCAGGTGATACTGATGCTGCTGGTCTAGGGGCCACATTTTGAGGAGCAAGGAAGTTTCTGACTAGATTCTCCTTATTTTCGAAAGAAGTCTACTGTGTTAGAGGATTACTCACGTCTCTTCTAGCTCCATAAAATTCTCTGAGGTTTGATTTTGTTCAAATTGCCCTGCTGAAAGTGTCTGCAATTTTTCTTTCTAATGGAGATGGCTAATGGTAGAACATAAATTAAATCACCGAGGGAGCAGCTGTCTTAGGGAAAATTTGTTGCTATAAAGGTATTAGCCATTAGCAACAGGTGCCCACTTAAATATTTTACATTCAATTTTATGTTTGAGTCTCCTAAGAGAAATTTAAAAATTCCTCTTGAAGGCTTAAGTTTGAGTCTTAACTCTGCCACTCAGTAGCCCCGTGACTCTAAGCTTTCTTAGTTTCCTCATTTGTAAAATGGGGAAACCAATTGCAAGTCCTTCATATATTCACTGATTTCTGAGAATAAATCCATAAATATCAGTTGGGAAACTCTGACACTGGACACGTTTCTTGTTCCTGCTTTAAGACACACCTGGGAAAAATGGTAAAGCAACAGGCACCATTTGTTCTCAGCACCTTCTCACTTCCCTTCTGTGTCCAGTTCCCACATTCTGCCACTCCTTTTCTTATCCTTCAAATGTCCAGTGTCCTTTGTGCTCTTTTGATCACTTAAAAAAAAAAACCTTTATTAAGTATGATTGACATACAAAAAGCCGTAGATATTTAATATATACAACTTGATGAGTCTGGAGATACGTATACACTCATGAAACCATCACCACAATCTATGCCATAAACATATCCTCCTGCCCTCATTATTCATTATTATTTTTTTGTGATAAGAACACATGAGATTTACCCTCTTAGTACATTTTTAAGTATACCATACAGTACTGTTAGCTAGGGGCACTGTGCTGTACAGTATACCTCTAGGATTTATTCATCTTGTGTAACCATAACTTTGTGCTCTTTCACTAATACCTCCCTTTCCCCCCTTCCCCTCAGCTCCTGGCAATTGCCATTCTGCTTTCTGCTTCTATGAGTTTGACTAGATTCCTCATAGCAGTGGTATCATGTAGCATTTTTCCTTCTATGTCTAGCTAATTTCACTTAGCATAAAGTCCTCCAAGTTCATTCATGTTGCAGCAAATGGCAGAATTTCCTTCTCTTTTAAAGCTGAATAATAGTCCATTGTATGTATATAGCATATTTTTTAGCCCATTCATCCATCAGTGGACATTTAGGTTGTTTCCACATCTTGGCTATTGTGAATAATGCTATAAAGAACACAGGAGTGCAGATATCTGTTTGGCATAGTGACTTTATTTCCTTTAGATATATACCAGACGTGGGACTGCTGGATCATATGGTAGCTCTATTTTAAATTTTTTGAGGAAACTCCATACTGTTTTTCATAGTGGCTGTACCAATTTACATTTCCAACAACAGTGTACAAGGGTTCCCTTTTCTCCACACCCTCACCACACTTGCTATATATAATAATTTTGATAATAGCCATCCTAAACAGGTGGGAGGTGATATCTCATTGTGGTTTTGATTTGCATTTTCCTGATGATTAGTGATGTTGAGCACTTTTTCATATACCTGGCCGTTTGTATGTCTTTAAAGAAATGTCTATTCAGTTTCTTTCCTCATTTTTAAATTGAATTTTTTTAAAAAATTATTTTTATTTATTTTTGGCTGCGTTGGGTCTTTGTTGCTGCACGTGGGCTTTCTTTAGTTGTGGTGAGTGAGGGCCACTCTTCACTGCAGTGTGCGGGCTTCTCATTGCAGTGGCTTCTCTTGTTGCGGAGCACGGGCTCTAGGCGCTCGGGCTTCAGTAGTTGTGGCTCGCGGGCTCTAGAGCGCAGGCTCAGTAGTTGTGGCGCACGGGCTTAGTCGCTCCACAGCATGTGGGATCTTCCCGGACCAGGGCTCGAACCCATGTCCCCTGCATTGGCAGGCGGATTCTTAACCACTGTGCCACCAGGGAAGTCCCTGAATTTTTTTTATTAAAAAAATTTTTTTGCTATTGAGTTGTAGGCATTCTTTATATATTTTGAAAACTAACCATTCATCAGATATATGGTTTGCAAAAGTTTTTCCCATTCTGTAGGTTGCCTTTTCATTTTGGTGTTGGTTTTTTGCTGTGCAGAAGCTGTTTAGTTTGACACAATCTCATTTGTTTATTTTTGCTTTTGTTACCTGTGCTTTTAGGTATCTGAGATATTGTGATTTAGAAGAAATATACATTCATTCAGATGACCAAAATATATTTCGCATATATATTTGGTCTTCATCCACAGCTCACAGCTTCCACAACCCTTGAAATTTCTTAAATTATGAGAGCAACAAAGGTCTTTTGTTATGTTAGTGAGGTGGGGATTGGTTGCCAGTGGAGCCAACCATGTGATTAGAGGGTTGGAACTCTCAGTACCACCCCCTTGACCCTGGGGGAGGGGGGAGGGACTGGAGGTTGAATCAATCGACAATGGCTAATGATTTAATCAATCATGGCTATGTAATGAAGCCTCCATAAAAAACAAAAAAAGGATGAGGCTCTGAGAGGTTCCATTTTGGTGAACACGTGGAGGTGTTGGAGGAGTGGCGCCTGGAGAGGACATGGAAGTTCCATGCTCATCCCTGCGTACCTTGCTCTATATATCTCTTCCATCTGGCTGTTCTGGAGTTATATTCTTTTGTAATAAAATGGTGATCTAGTAAGTAAAATGTTCCTCTGAGTTCTATGAGTCACTCTAGCAAATTAGTTGAATCTGAGGAGGGGTCATGGAAGCCTGTGATTTATAGCCAGTTGGTCAGTAGTGCAACCTGGACTTGCCATTGGCATCCTGAGTTGGAGGGGGTCATTGAAACCTCTAATCTATAGCCAGTTGGTCAGAAGCACAGAAGTGAGTGAATGCAGAAACAAAGGAAAAGTAGTCAAGCAATAAAAGTAATGATAGCTTAAACAATAGTTCAATGGTAAAACAGAGTCCTAGTTCTTCCTCAAGGAATATACATATATCATTGAGTTGTTCTGCAGAAATTAAGACCTGCCTCCCCAGGTGGCAGATGGTGACTACATGCTGACCACAAGCACGTAGACCCCAAACTAGTTAGAACCAGAAGGTTGTTACCTCACCACCAACCAATAAGAAGAAAGTCCATGAGCTGCAACCTGCACCCCAAATGTTGCCTTAAAAAACCCTTCCCTAGAGGGGCAAGGTAGGGGTAGGGGATTAAGAAGTACAAACTACTATGTATAAAATAAGCTACAAGGATATATTGTAGAACACAGGGAATATAGCCAATATTTTATAACAACTATAAATGGAGTCAAATCCTTAAAAATTGTGAACCACTATGCTGTATACCTGAAACTTATATAATATTGTAAATCAACTATATCTCAAAAATAAATAAATAAATAAATACATACATACATATATACAAACCCTTCCCTGGAAGCCATCGGGGAGTTTGGGTATTTTGAGTACCAGCTGCTTGTTCTCCTTCTTGGCACCCTGCAATAAATGCTGTACTTTTCTTCACCACAACCCGGTGTCATTAGATTGGCTTTGCTGCATGGTGGGCGAGCAGACCCAAGTGCAGTTCAGTAACACCACCTAGGTGAAGAGGGATAAAATTGAAACATTTAGCAGGTTCTTTTTAGTTGCTGAGCAATGAGAGAAGTGCTTTTCTTAGAATCAGCCATAATTCAAAATGGAGCGATTACATTAACGTGTTTCCAAGAAAATGGTGCTATATAGGTGGTCTTGTCATTACCAGACTTTATCACTCACATTATATAAACATGAGAAACAGCAGTGAGCAAAGGGGCAAATGTGAATTTAGAAGAAGGTGTTTTTGCTTTCATAATAGGCCCTTTCCTCCTGATGGAATTTAATGCAAGTAGATCTCTCTGACTGAAAAAATGCAGACCCATTGCTCCTCTGTCATTCATTCAGTGATGACTCAAAGTAATCCTTGACAACTTGATTTTTCAAAGTAAGTGGTGACCATAGAACTGCGGTCCATGGGCCTTTTCATGTATTTCGTTTTATAAGTTTCAATTAGAAGAAGAATCCAGAGACAGTGATTTTTAAGATTTCAGGAACAATCACATCTTTACCTATGTGCTTTATAATCTTGTTGTGAATTATTTTTTTCTTCAGTGATGTGACATTCTTCTTCTTATTATTATTATTTTAGTACTTGTCGATACTTCCAAGAATAATTACAGAACTTATGGAAACTTCTTTTCACTTCCTTCCATAGAAAAGGATAAAGTGAAGAGACTAGGGAGCCAGATATATTTTTTATTTCTCTTTTATTCTTGGAATTGTATCATATGAAGGTGGTTGACTGTACTGAACTCAAATAAAAAAATTAAATATAATTTCTGCCAACTGTGTACAGGATAGAGTTGTGGAATTTGGGGGAGCTTCACAGAAATATAGACAGTATGTCCTCTGGTCTAAGCTATTTATAATGACTGTTAGATCAGAAAGCCATAAAACAGGATACTAAAATACCAATTTTCCCTCTTGAAAAAATATGCTTTACTCATTTAATTTTAAAATAGCTTTGTGAGGTAGGGTTATGATTTCCATTTTATAGATGAGAAGCTGAGGCCAAGAGACGTTTAGCTAGGTAATGGCAGAGCAGGGATTCATACCCAGGCAGTGTTCTCTATTGTCCAAGCTTTTAACCACTCTGCAGCACTGCCTCCCTAAAAGAGGCAAAATCTAAAACAATGACAACAATGACAACAACAAACAGAGAAGACAATAACTGATAAGTAATCAATATCTTGTCCTGGGATGGGCTGGGAATCAGAACAATCTCAACTGAATCTCGCATCCTTTAGAATGTTAATGCAAGGAGAAACAAAAATATCACCTAGTACAGTTCTCTGACTACTGGGTGAGAAGCTCAACTTGAAAGCAAATTTGGAGTATTAACTTCTACAAGTAAATGGACGTGTATAGTATTAGGCTGAGACTGCTTGTATTTCCCGAGAGCAACCTGAAAACTCATGGAGTTATTTTCACACAGGGGCATATTTAAGGGGTGAATAAAGTGTTTCTCAACTTCGGCACTACTGACATTCTGACCAGGTCACTCTGTCGTGGGCACTGTCCTGTGCACTGTGTGATCTTTAGCAGCATCCTGGTCTCTACCCACTGGATGTCTGTAGCACCCCCTCCAGTTGTGAACCAAAAATGTCTCCAGACATTATCAAGTGTTCTCTGGGGGGCAAAATTCACTCTGCTGAGAACTACTGGGCTAATGGGAGACGAAACTAATTGCCTCAGGATTATATGCTTGGCTTGTTACACCCGTTAAAATGGCCTGTAAAAGCCCTCTCTTCTCTGCCTCCTTGGCTCCTGCTAAGATGCTCAGCCCCTCTCTTTTAAGGCTCTTTTCACCTCTGTGTTTTTCCCACTCCCAGGCACCCTACCACCTCCTGCTAGGGCAGTGCACAGAAACTCCGATTTTCTCTTACTTTATTATGCAGAATAATTCAGCTCTCTCTTTGCCTCTTAGGAGTCCAGGAAGCGGGGCGGGGGTGTGTGTGTGTGTGTTTGTGTGTGTGTGAGTGATGTGGGGATATGGGATGTGAGGGTTCTCTTTAATTCAAAGTAACTCATCAAAGTTATCTTCTCCAAACAAAGAGCCTTATCTAATGGAAAGCAATCATGCCAATCCTCAAGCAGGAGCCACTGCAAATGTTAGAAGTTTTAACTAGGAAATGCTCCCTAAAGGGGAGCTGAATTTGTCACCCCAAAATATGCCACTTTGGCATGAGGATTACTTTGAACTAAAGGCAATAAAAACCCAGCAGATTCAGGAAAAGCTCTTTACCTCCCCCTCAACTGCCTAAATTTACATTGGAAAGGGGACCTGGGTCTGGGGATACAAAGGGAAGGAAGGCCATTCACAGGCAGGCAGAGATGTTTGAAAAACAAACGTTGCCTTGGTAAGCAGGCAAGTTTCTTAGTAAAAAGGTAACTTTTGGGCTTATACCTCCCGAAAGCTTAGGATGTTATAGAAGTCTCAACTACCTGACTGCCCTTTCGGTCTCCTATTTTTATGGGGCTTGCATAGGTACAAAAAAAATATTTTTTTCTCCTGTTCATCTGTCTGATATCAATTTAATGATTAGATCAGCCAAAGAACCTAGAAGGGAAGAAGGCCCCTACATCCTCCAGTACTCTTTTTCTCCTCCCTACACATGGGGATTATGGACAATGGGAGGGTAAATTCCAGAGCTGAGGTCCAATGTTCTGTTTTTAG
This sequence comes from Eschrichtius robustus, assembly GCF_028021215.1. Lineage (NCBI taxonomy): Eukaryota > Metazoa > Chordata > Mammalia > Artiodactyla > Eschrichtiidae > Eschrichtius > Eschrichtius robustus. The sequence goes on along the minus strand of NC_090845.1, from coordinate 13,853,164 downwards.
AGGAGTTGTCTATAAATGCTGTATATAATCAATTAAAACTTTCACCTCTTACTGATAAAATGTGTATATCAATCAGACATGAAGGGATGCAAACTTTCCAAAGTACAAATAAATGGATTAAAAGTAGTCAAATAAAATACTAAATATACTATTTTATGCTGATATACAGTATACAGTTTTTTATGATCCTACCTTATTTTGATTTCTGCCAATAAGAAGAAAAAGGAGAAGATTTTACAAGTATGTGGCATTAAAAATGACAAGCTTTTTTTTTTTTTTTTGGTCACGCCGTGCGGCATGCAGGATCTTAGTTCCCTGATCAGGGATTGAACCCGTGCCCCCTGCACTGGGAGTATGGAGTCTTAACCACTGGACTGCCAGGGAAGTCCCAAAAATGACAAGCACTTTTGACGAAGGCTCTTTTTTCTTAACCATTTTTTTGAGAAATTATTGAGAGATGTTGATTCTAGCTGCCCTCTTTGTTTCATTAGAAATTTCTCTATCAGTAGCATAAGCACTGTAGGAAAAATATCTTGGGTCTAAAAACCAGGAAAACATTCTGTATCTTAAGCTTCCATCTAAATAACATTAGTCATTTCGTCTCACATTCTGATGAGTCACACTTGCCTTTAAAATGTGCAAACTATCCTCTGTATTTTTCATCCTTTAATTCTTCTTTTCATCCTTTAAGGTAGAACCTAAAAGAAATGGCTTTCAAATTCCAGGCTGGTATACTATGCTGAACTTTACTTTGAATATCTTTAATAAAAAGTCTTTCCATTTTAATCACACAACCTGTCCCTTTTAACAGTGGATTTCAACCATCAAAAGAATGCTGTTTATTTTTTTCCTGCCTACCCGTTTTAAGGGACTTTTTTTGGTAGCTGAATTGAATGGTTAGCCATAAGGCAAAAACTCATTGCTGTGTGTCTATGTAAATATCTATGTGTGTGTATGTGTGTGTGTTGTTATTTTGTAACTAGTCAGCTTCCTTTTTACTTTGCCAGTTGAAGTGCAAACAAGAGTGTAATAATTGGTCTTATACCTCCCAAGAAGTCTAATCAGTCCCTTTATCCCCATTCCCAAATTCGTCAGAGATAAAATTTAAAATTTCTATCCATCAAAAGACATCTTAAATAAAGTGTAAAAGACAAAATTGAAATTGGTTAGATAACTGCCACACATATAATGGATAAAGGATTAGTATCCAGTATATATGAAGAGCTTTTACAAATCAATTTTAAAAAGACAAATGATCCAGTGGAAAAATTGGTAAATAATGCAAATGCTATTTTGCAGAAAAAGAAACATGTATGGTCAATAAACATGTAAAGAGATGTTCAACCTCATTAATAATCAGACAGATGAAAATCCAGGCTAGTTTTCATTACTTTGAACTTTATATATCACAAACATATGTGATAAAATGACATAACTACACATACATTTATGACAAGAAAAAGATAAACACAGTATTTCAAATTATGTTTATTTGGAGAGGAGGCTGAATTATGGAACTGGGGAAGGATGCATAGTTAGATGTAAGTAATGTTTCAGGTTTTTGATTTGTTGGTGGGTTTACTGTACTCATTATGTTATTTTAAAAAAAACAGATGAAAGCCAGCTACACAGGTAGATAGAAAGCTATATTTGGACTAAAAATGTTGGTGAATTATAAGCCAAGGATAATGATTCCAATTCTGTGCGACTGAGGTCCTTAAAAAAGTGACTTGGAGTGGGTAATAAAACCTTTATTAAAGAAATTTCAAAAGCTTGAAGTGGTAGAAGGGTTGCAGCTACAGGAATTTATATTAGTCAGGATGGGGAAGGCTATGCTACAATAACAAACCCCAAATCCCAGTGATCTACTACAACAAAGGATTATTCCTCCTTTACACAATATGCCCATTGTACATCTACACTCAGGGACCCAAGTTGGTGGAGGCTCCAACATCTTACACCTGTACTATCTAAAATACTCTGACTCCTTGATTGTCACAATAAGGGGAGAAAGTGCTAGAAGGTCTCAAACGTGCAATTAAATGTTTCAGTTTGATAGTGACCCATTTGATTTATGCTCCCGGCCCATAATTACAACTAGTCTTACAACCTTGACTAACTGTACCCAGAAGGAGAGAAGAGCTAAATTTATGTAAGTACTAGAAGTCTTTACTACAGAGTTGTTTTCAATAGAGACACAATGGCAATACTTTCATGTCTTTTTTTTTTTTGGCTGCGTCGGGTCTTTGTTGCTGCGTGCGGGCTTTCTCTAGTTGCAGCAATCAGGAGTTACTCTTCATTGCGGTACATGGGTTTCTCTTTGTGGTGGCTTTTCTTGTTGAGGAGCACATGCTCTAGGCACACGGGCTTCAGTAGTTGCAGCATGCAAGCTCAGTAGTTGTGGCACATGGGCCCTAGAGTGCACAGGCTTCAGTAGTTGCAGCGTGTGGGCTCAGAAGTTGCAGTGTGTGGGCTCTAGGGTGCCCGGGCTTCAGTAGTTATGGTGCACAGGCTCAGTAGTTGTGGCTCTCAGGCTCTAGAGCACAGGCTCAGTAGTTGTGGCGCATGGGCTTAGCTGCTCCGCAGCATGTGGGATCTTCCCGGACCAGGGATCGAACTCGTGTCCCCTGCATTGGCAGGTGGATTCTCAACCACTGCACCACCAGGGAAGTCCCTGCTTTTGTGTCTTGATGACCAAGTATGGCAGACTGCAGTAGGGAGTATGTTCTCTACTACTGTATAGAATGGCTTCCATGCATTGAGGGCCCCTGGGAACCTAGCTTAGCTGTGCATTCTGGAAAGTTTTAAACTTTGGATATTCATGCAACATACCTCCACGGATTCCCAGGAAACTTGGGCTAGGCATTGAAATCAAGATGATGGAGGTCGTACATTGGCCTCTTGAAGCAAGAATCAGAGAGAATTGAGGATTATTATTATTTATGTGCACACATTCGCATCACGAGCAAGTAAAACTCATGCAAACACCTGTTACATTCAGAACAGTGCACTAAGTGTTTTTTCCTTTGGCTCAGGTTTCTCTCATTTTGTCCATGGAACAAATGTAAAATCAGAGCTACCTTTGAAGTCAGCAGAGCATATGTGCAGTCCTTGAAACTTTTAGAGGGCTAATTTGAAGGGATGCTGGGAGTTCAGTGTGAAATCGGGACTCCTTTATTTTGTTCATTCTCTTTTTTTCAAGAATCCTCTGACATTTTAGCAATTGTGATACACTTTCCTTTAAGCATTCTTAGAGTTGGACATAACTTATAAGTGTATTTTGGCACCAGGCTCCCACCATCAAAACCTCCTGTGAGAAATATTTATTTGGCTGCTCTCTGGGTATACTGCTGTAAAAGTCTTATTCATCAGTTTTCTCCCTGCCTCTTTGGCAACTGGCTCCTGGGCAGAGGATAAGCTATGCTCACATGTGAGCCAACTCAGAACATATACGCGGAATTTAAAAAAATGATACAAATGAACTTATTTACAAAACAGAAACAGATTCACAGACATAGAAAGCAAAGTTACGGTTACCAAAGGGGAAAGGGGGGGAGGGATAAATTAGGAGTTTGGGATTAACAGATACACACTACTATATAGAAAATAGATAAACAACAAGGACCTACTGTATAGCACAGGGAACTATATTCAATATCTTATGATAACCTATAATGGAAAAGAATCTGAAAAAGAATATATATAATATATATTATAAATTTTATATATATATATATATATATATATCTGAGTCACTTTGCTGTACACCTGAAATATTGTAAATCAACCACGCTACAATAAAAAAAAAAAAAGAACATAGTAAAATAGATTCCTCAGTATTGATGACCTCATGGGAATCTTAACCCCCTAGGGTCATCCCAATATAGGCCAGCCCCTCTTTCTGTCTCCCTTCCTGCAGACTCTGGGATTCCTTTTTATTGCTGCCACATCATATTCTACATTGAGAAAAAGTCTGTAGGGTGAGATGCTGTTTCCCAGATCTCTTCCAGGAAAAGACGATAACGTAGCTACCTCCTAAAGTATATATAGCAAATCATTTCGGGAAAAGAGACCGTGGATAAAGAAACTAGGAAATATTGGGAAGTTTCAAGAACTGATGTTCTATCAGTCAGTTTTCATTCAGAGAAGCAGAACCAATAAGAGATTTTATATACATATATACACACATATACATATATGTGTGTGTGTGTATATATATATATATATATATATATATATATATATATATATATATTTAAGAGATTTACTACAGAGGTTTGACTTGATACAATCATGGGAGCTAATAAAGCAGTCCCCATAAGGCTGCTGTTTTTACCTCTGATGCTGAAGCTTAAAGTCTGCAGGGCAAGCATTCAGGAATGGATGTAAGTTTAGGGAGATCACAAGCAAGCTGGAACTCCACGAGGACAGATTAAAAGCATGAGGTGGAATCCCACAAGGACAGACGGAAACCCGTGTCAGTTCTGGTTGCCCCTGACCTTGATGGTGTGGGTATCCTGCAGAAGTGAGGGCCCTTCTCAATGGAGCTAAACACACACACCTGGCCCAGAAGTCAGAGGTGCTGAAAGAGGATCTAGGGGAAGGGGAGCGGCCGCAGCCAATAAAGTGAGTTAGCCGGTGTGTGAGCTAAAGAATGGCTAGTGCCTCTCTTCTGCCCTCCAACTCTCCCCAAGAGTTTCTCTCATGGCCCACCTTAACCAGAAACACGCAGGGAAGGGAAGTCTGGAAATGTAGTTCAGCCTAGCCAGGCTGATGTATTACAATGCCACCACAAATGTATTCCCTGATATGAAATCTCTGGCTTTATTGCTGAAAGGCACCAGAAGTAACCATGCCCTGGGGGGCTCTCTTTAATTCTCCCTGGAGGATCTCAGAAAACATCCTTGAGCTTCTGGATCACCTAGGCTTTTCCTTTGTAAGATTGTCCTCTCGAGCCTGAAAGGATGGTTACAACTGCACAACAGGGTGTTCTTCTGCTTAGTGCTGGTGACTCGCTTCTAGGTGACCCCCCTACACACATAAGGAAGACCACCTTTAGCTCTGATTAGTTCAACTAACATCCATCGAGCTCGATTGTGTGCCAGGCACTGTGCTGGCTGCCATAGGAGAAGATGAGGAACCAGGGCCTGAGGAACTTACTGTCTAGTGGGGGAGATACTCACATAAATAGAGACAGTCCTGCAATGGGGTCAATGCTCAGGTAAAGGAGTGAAGGGTGTACAATGGAGGTGTGGAGAAGGGGCACTCCAGGGCTTGAGATGTGGGTTTTAAAGGATGAGTAGGAGTTAGCTAGGCAATGCAAAGTGCAAAGTGCATAGCAGGCCAAGAGATACTGTAGGGGAGTGAACTCTGCACCCCACAATGTGTCTCTTTGGCATGAGGATTGTTTCAGGCTGATTATCTTTAAGAAACAGAAGACTCAGGAAGTTTTTCTTTTTACCTCCCCATGAACTGCCTAAAAAATTTAGACAGAGGGGAGAGAAGGCCAGGTCTAGGAAGAGAGCTATCAGTAGAGATAACTACAAAGAGTATGGGCTAGGTGTGGTGAGCTGGGGTGGGGGGAACTCAATATTACAAGAGCATGAAGTGGGGAACAGGGAGTGGCAGAACATAAAGCCACGTCATGGGAACTGCATCTGCTATACTAAGGAGTGTGAACTTTACTCTTTGGAGTGTGAATGAAAAACATTGCCTGCCATATCAGTAAACAAAGGATGTTGCAGCCATCAAGCCATCTCATTACAGCAGCCCAGGTGGTGAGCCCTGAGGGAACTCAGGATAGAAACATAATGCCCGCCATCAAAATCATCAGACAGTGTGGCCACACCCCCCATGCCTCCCACCCCTGATGGTGCACCCTGAGGAAACTCGGGAGGAGAAAGCACCGGATCCTGGCCCCAGATGGCTGAGGTGCATATCAAAGGAAGGATTTCAGTGAGCCCAGACTCTCGCGTCTTCCCATGCATAGAAAAGCCCTAAATTCCTTAACGTGAGATATCCGGTTATTAACAGTAATCTTTTGATGTTCCGACTACCTGGTCTTTGTTGTAAAAACTCCTATATATCCTGGCTCCCCACCTTGCCTCTCCGGAGCAGTCTTTCAGAGTTATCTGAGATGCTGTCTTCCGGGCTTAAGTCCTCAGTTTTGTCCGCCGAATAGAACATAACTCTCAACTTTTAGGTTGTGAATTTTTTTCAGTCGACACGAGACACTAAAGGGTTATACCTATATCAGTTAGTGATAAGTTCAACAGAAAATCCTACTATAATAGCTTAAACAGAAAAGAAGTTTATTGATTTTCTGTAACAAAAAGTGTGGAGGTGGGAAACTTTTGTTTGGTATGGCAGCAAAACCATGTTTCCATGATTTGGGCTCTTTTCTGTTTTCCTGCTCTGAAATCCCAAGTGTCATTTTCATTGCCTGAAGGCTTACCTGCATCCTCTTTCTCTTGCTGCACCATACTTTCACCTTGAAGTAAAAGCTTTATGTGGCTGCTCTGTGGAGTCTGGTGAGTCCTTTCAAGTATCTGAAGTTGGGGAATATTTGCACAATCTGAAGTCCTTCCCATGGCTCAGAAAGCCTTCATGATCCGGCCACCTGCTACCTCTCTGACTCCATCTCCTTCTACTTCATCTCCCTTTCTCATTCCGCTCTGGTCACCTCAGCACCCTTATTGTACTGAAACATACCCAGCATGCTCCAAACTCATGTCATGGCATTTTCTGTTTCCTCTGTCTAGAACTCTCTCCCTTAGGTATCTACGGGGCTTCACTCTACCCTTCCGGAAAATCAGAAAGACCTTTCCAGACTGTACCTTCTAAAATGTAACCTTGCCCTGTTGCTTTTGGTTTCTTTGTTTTTTTCCCCGTTTCCCCAGACTAGAATATAAGCTGCACAAGAGAAGAGATTTTGCTTACACCTAGAGCAGTGCCTGGCACATAATAGATGCTCAGTAAATGACTGTCAAGGGATAACCAAATACATCAAGAGGGAGGTGCAGGTTCAGCTGGGGAAAGTGGGGCAAACAGCCTTTTGGCTACCTGGGAAAGACATCAAGAGAAAAGCAGGCTGTCAGGAGCTACCAGAGCTGGGTGAAAAGGAAAGGTGGCATGAGCCAGGAAGGGGAGGAGATGGTTCAAAACTATGAGGTACTGAACATCCCCCCAGGAGAAAGCTCAGATAAATAAACAAAACTTTATGTTGGAGGTAAACTGAGAGGTTGAATCAACTCATAATTGGGGTTTTCTTGGATTTATCAAACACCTCAGTGTATCTTTAATTAGTCTTAAATGTTGCTAATGATGTGTATATGTGTGTGTTCCATTGGCTTTTCTTAGATCAAACATTAGATTTAATTATGGACTTGGTCTTTATTTTTTTTAATTTTTTATTCTTAAAATTTATTTTACTTTATTTTTCATTTTTGGCTGCGTTGGGTCTTCATTGCTGCGCGCGGGCTTTCTCTAGTTGTGGCGAGCGGGGGTTACTCTTTGTTGCGGTGCACGGGCTTCTTTTTTTTTTTTTTTAAGATTGATTAATTGATTGATTGATTGATTGATTGCTATGTTGGGTCTTCGTTTCTGTGCTAGGGCTTTCTCTAGCTGCGGCAAGCGGGGGCCACTCTTCATCGCGGTGCGTAGGCCTCTCACTATCGTGGCCTCTCTTGTTGCAGAGCACAGGCTCCAGACGCGCAGGCTCAGTAGTTGTGGCTCACGGGCCTAGTTGCTCTGCGGCATGTGGGATCTTCCCAGACCAGGGCTCGAACCCGTGTCCCCTGCATTAGCAGGCGGATTCTCAACCACTGCGCCACCAGGGAAGCCCCGATGCGCGGGCTTCTCATTGCAGTGGCTTCTCTTGTTGCAGAGCACGGGCTCTAGGCACGCAGGCTTCAGCAGTTGTGGCACGCAGGCTCAGTAGTTGTGGCTTGCGGGCTCTAGAGCGCAGGCTCAGTAGTTGTGGCACACGGGCTTAGTTGCTCTGCAACATGTGGGATCTTCCCAGACCAGGGATCGAACCTGTGTCCCCTGCATTGGCAAGCGGATTTTTTTTTAAAATTTATTTATTTAATTTATTTATTTTTGGCTATGTTGGATCTTCATTGCTGCGCACAGGCTTTCTCTAATTGCAGTGAGCGGGGGCTACTCTTCATTGCAGTGCGTGTGCTTCTCATTGTAGTGGCTTCTCTTGTTGTGGAGCACAGGCTCTAGGCGTGCGGGCTTCAGTAGTTGTAGCTTGTGGGCTCCAGAGCGCAGGCTCAGTAGTTGTAGTGTACGGGCTTAGTTGCTCCGTGGCATGTGGGATCTTCCCAGACCAGGGCTCAAACCCGTGTCCCCTGCATTGGCAGGCAGATTCTTAACCACTGCGCCACCAGGGAAGTCCCTGCAAGCGGATTCTTAACCACTGCGCTACCAAGGAAGCCTTGGTCTTTCCTTTAAAATAACCCCTATTCATGTAGCCTGAAAATTGATTTTGTAATGGAAGTCTGTGCTGAAAACGTGGATGGAGAAACTTAGATGAACACAGATTGCTGTGTCTCCTGTTATTCACAAAGCAACCCTTTCTCATGTTATGCTAGGAGGGAAGTGTGTGTGTACTTAAGCTCATGGCGAGAAAAAACAGAGAGGAGGAATATGTTGAGAATTAAGAGAATAAAATATATAAAAGCAGATAAAATCTACAACTTTATAAAAAGGAGGTTTTTTTCCCCCGCTATAAAATATCAGATACATTTCAACAGGACAGAATCCATGCAAGATTGTAAGTTTACTTCCGTGTTCCCGGAGCTCTTAAGGTGACCTGATAAGGTCAGACAGGGAATCAAGGAGTTAATAAAATAATTTCCACCAAATGTTAGGCATCTCTTGGGATGTTTTGTTCTGTTGATGTTTTGTTCTGTTTTGCTTGGGAAGAAATATTTTTGTTTTGCTTCTTTGCTTGCTCATTTACACATATTTATTTGTCTTTAAATTGATAATATATGCACATGATGGAAAATGCAAAATGTACAAAATAGTGGAATGAAAAAGCAGACTGCTCCTTACCACAGTCCCCACTGCCACATACACAGTTCTCCCTGGAGACAACTCTCATTACCCCGTATACATGCATTGCTGAACCTTGCTTTTTTCAATTAATTTATTTGGAGATAATTCTACACCAGAACATATAATAGAATTGTCTTTTTTTTTTTAAGGATTGCATAGTGCGATTATGAATTTTTTTTAATAAATTTATTTATTTTTATTTTTTGGCTGCATTGGGTCTTTGTTGCTGCGCGCGGGCTTTTCTCTGGTTGCGGTGAGCAGGGGCTACTCTTTGTTGCGGTACGTGGGCTTCTTATTGTGGTGGCTTCTCTTGTTGTGGAGCACGGGCTCTAGGCACGTGGGCTTCAGTAGTTGTGGCACGTGGGTTTCAGCAGTTGTGGCTGGCGGGCTCTAGAGCGCAGGCTCAGTAGTTGGGGTGCACGGGCTTGGTTGCTCCGTGGAATGTGGGATCTTCCCGGACCAGGGCTCGAACCCATGTCTCCTGCACTGGCAGGTGGATTCTTAACCACTGTGCCACCAGGGAAGCCCGATTATGAATTTTAATAGGAAAGTTTTTTCTTTCCTCACCTCAGAAAGAAATCAATGCTTAGCTTAATGAAGATGGAACCACCAATAGGAGGAATTAAGGTCTCACAGGGAAAGATTTTTATGTGAATCTCTTGGGAGCCTTCCAAACTCCTGCTAGAAATAAGGTTGCCAGATAAAATACAGGACACCCAATGAAATTTGAATTTCAGATAAACAATGAATATTTTTTAGTACAAGTATGTGCCATGCAATATTTGGGATATAAAAAATTATTTGTTTATCTGAAATTCAGTGGGTTATACTTACACTAAGCAATGATTCATTGTTTATCTGAAATTTAAATTTCACTGGGCATCATATATATATTTTTTATTTATTTTTAAAAATTTATTTATTTTTCCATTCTTGGCTGCATTGGGTCTTTGCTGCTGCGTGCGGGCTTTCTCTAGTTGCAGTGAGTGGGGGCTATTGTTCACTGCAGTGCGCGGTCCTCCCATTGTGGTGGCCTCTCCCACTGTGGATCACAGGTTCCAGGTGCGTGGGCCCCAGAAGTTGTGGCATGCGGGCTCAGCAGCTGCAGCCCGCACACTCCAGAGTGCAGGCTCAGCAGTTGTGGTGCACAGGCCCAGTTGCTCCGCGGCATGTGGGATCCTCCTGGACCAGGGCTCGAACCTGTGTCCCCTGCATTGGCAGGTGGACTCTCAACCACTGTGCCACCAGGGAAGCCCATGGGCATCATATGTTTTAATTTGCTAAATCTAGCAACCCTATCTAGAAAGCACTCATCTATGCATTTGTGAATAGAGCTGATTTTAACTTGAAACTCCACAATGATAAATTGGTGTCTGTTAGAGCAGGAAAATATTGCTTATTAAATATCATGGTTATAAAGACAACCTCAAACTTCAGGCTTCAATATTTCTTTTAATTGCGTCTCATAATCTGCAAGAAACACAATGCCTTCCTCAAGTGTTTGACATAACGCTTTGAACTAAGACAGTTTAGCACATTGTCTTCAGTATTAAAAAACTGTAATGTAGTTAAGGTGTATCTCAAATATTATAATGATACACTTGAACCTTGAGCTAAATTAAATTTCAGAGGAATTTTACTTGTATTGCTAACATGACATTTTTTCAAAATGCAGCACTGCTGTCAAAAAAAATTAAATCAGGGCTTCCCCGGTGGCGCAGTGGTTGAGAATCTGCCTGCTAATGCAGGGGGACACGGGTTCGCGCCCTGGTCTGGGAAGATCCCACATGCCGCGGAGCAACTAGGCCCGTGAGCCACAATTACTGAGCCTGCGCGTCTGGAGCCTGTGCTCCGCAACGGGAGAGGCCGCGATAGTGAGAGGCCCGCGCACCGCGATGAAGAGTGGCCCCTGCTTCCCGCAACTAGAGAAAGCCCTAGCACAGAAACGAAGACCCAACATAGCAATCAATCAATCAATCAATCAATCTTTAAAAAAAAAAAAATTAAATCAGACTGCAATTAAGCCAAGTTAAATGTCTTATTAAAAATTAAACATAGACCTTATAAAATTTATATTTTGCTTTCTTATGAAGTCTTTCTTTCGGGGAACTAAAAATCAGTGTATTGTGATTCAGAATGGACCACATTTAATTTGTTTTCCTCAGACACAAATAGATGCACAATCTAGTGTCACCCATTCTGGCTTCTCACTTTATTGATGCTTCCGAGTTTTCTCCCAAGGCATCCTCTACACTAGTCCACTGTCCCTTCTCACTGAAAACCAATAACACCCCAGTGATTTCCATCCAACTTAGAAGCAGTGACTGTTCTGCAGCCCAGAAAGTGCCTTCTGAAATGAATCTGAAGCTTACAGGTATATGCTTGCCCTTGGTTTGTGTGCTGCTGATGGGAATTTATTCCTCTTCATCCTGATATGGGTTCCCAAGGATCTTGGCAGCTATTGTCGAACTTTGGAAAGCACCACATTTTGAAGAAAAGTAGCCTTTAAAGATTTTTTATTTATGGTTTTAAAGGAAAGTAGTGTGCACCACTTGGCCAGTGACAAAGGGACTTGGCCAGTGACAAAGGAAGGAATGCCCCTGTTCCCTCCACATCAATGTTTCCTTTTAGCATTAAAACTAGAGGAGTGAATTAATGGCGAGCATGCTTAAGTATTGGGGGGAAATGTAGTGGTGTCTGCAATTTCCTCTGAAATGAATCGAAAAAGAAAATAAGATGGATCAATGGATGGACAGGTCTGTACTAAAGCAAACAGAGCATAATATTAATGGTAGAATCTAGGTGGTGGGTATACAGCTCTTCACTGCAATATTCTTTCAACTTTTTTGTATGTCTGAAATTTTCCATAATAAAATGTTAAGGAAAAAATTCAAGGAGTGTGAGCTAAAACACTAGAGAGACAGGTACACTTGGATGTGTATTTGTACTATAGGGGAGGAAAAATCATTTCCCTCTTCCCTTCTAGGTTCTTGACTGACACCCCTCTAAAATAAAATATGGATGAATAGGAGGAAAACAAACAGAAGTTTAATAACACGGACACCTTCTGTATACATGGGAGAGAGCCAGGAAAACTGAGTAACTCCCTGAAATGGCCCAAGCCACCACTTTCAATACTCTCTCCAGCTAAAGACAAAAGAAGACTTGGGGAACGTGTGGGTTATGGGAGGTGACCAGGAAAAGCACACTAAACAAAGGTGAAGTTGTTATGCGGATTTAAGTCCCTGCCTTCTCCATTGAGAAGAGTTTCTAGAGATTTAGAGTCATCCTCTTCCTGGTACAGAGAGGGAGACACCCTTACAAATGGAGATTTCCCTTCTAAATATGAACGTCTCTTAAAAAAAGGGTAACTTCCACTCGGTTTTCAGCGCTTTTCCTATGTCTGTTGTTTCCTAAAAACAAATCAGCCTAATAATCGTTGTGCCAAAGAGGCATATTTTGAGGTGACAAACTCTGCTCCCCTTCAACACGGAGCCACCTTGGGCCAGCTCCTCCACCTCTCTGTGCCTTGGGTCTTCATCTGTAAAAGCCTACTGCATAGGGTCACAGATTTCATGAGATAATCTCCACAAAATACTTACCACAGTGCCCAGTAATAGTGATGTTCAGTAAATATTAGCTGCGATGATGATGATGATGATGATGATGATGAAGATGATGATGATGGGAAGGCTGACCTATGAGATGCATCAAAGCCTAAAAGGAAGATGAAAATGCATCAGGGAAGGCTTTACAAATAAGGTGACTTGACTTGCTCTCGAAAGGTGTGCTAGAAATGCATTAATGGAGAGAGGTTCAGCATAAGCCGTAAGTGAAAAAAAAAAGGCAATGAAAATAAAAGAATGAAGGACAGAACACAGAAGCAAGATGTGCACGGATTCATGGAGGAGGCTGGCCTGGCTAGTGTTTGGAAAGTAGGACTAGACTCCATTAACTCATTTGAAACTAAAAGTGTTCTGTCATATTCCTTGTAATATTAGACTCAAAGCCTCAAACCAGCTAAGGAAAAAAAAAGCCCCAAATGTAACTGGGAAACCGCCTTGGTTTTTGAAGCCAAGATATGGGACTTGAATGAGTTCTTCCTTTGTCACTAGTCCTAAGATAAGAAGAAAATAAAAATTAAGATAACATAAGAAGAGACATATGCCAGGTGGAAATCAGTTTCATGATATACAACCAGTCTGAGTACCCAGATTTCCCCACATTTTTATAAGTTCCCCTTAAAAAATTGTTACTTTCATTTCTCTGTACCCTGTTCACCAGCATGTCCCCCCTGCCCCCAACTTTTAGTTACTAGGTTCTAAAACAAGGCGTTCCTTCTTGTCTAGGGCAGAAGGCCCTTTCCTTCTGCAGAGAAGAGCTTTTTTTTTTTTTTCTTCAAATCTCTGTGATGTCTTGAAATCATTGGAGGTGGGAAGGGCTGATGGAGATGCCTTTGAGTGCATGACTAATTGGCAGAGAAGCCGAGTAATGCCTTGAAGCTCCATCCTCCCTCTTCCCCGAATAGCTGCAGGCTGGGAATGGCAGGAAATGGCATTGCTGGTAATGCTGCACCAACTCCATGCTGCCTAATTAACCATTCACCATTTAAATCACAATAAACAATTTGGAAATTTAATTTCCATTTGAGGCTAATCCTCTAGAATCCAAATCTTGTAATAGATTCTGAAAACAAGATTCCTTTGTTATTAAAAAAAATATACAAATTGACTTTCTTGGAACCTTTGGCAGCTCAGCATACCTGACTAGATTACTGTATTCGCTGGCCTGTTATTACAATGCGAGACTCATCGGTGTTTCTTTTGTGGCCTCTCTAGCAAGGTGTTTATTTACCTTGTAAATATGGAGAACATGACTCTCCTGGGTCTTTGAATACTCAGTTTTATAATGAAGTGCAAAGCTTTATTATTTTTTTTTCTTTGAGGGTTGGTAAATATAACCTTGGGCTTCTTACACAATAGGCCTAAGCAAAAAGAAAAGTATAAAGTATAAGTAAATAAATGCTTTCTTCTAGCATATTGAGCATAGCTGTTCTGTATATATGTACATATTTTTTTGGCCTGGATTAACACTAAGATCTAGATAGATCCAGAGAAGGAACAAAGGCTACTATTGTTCCAGAGAATTGAAAAAGAGCTTGGTGCTATAGTCAAAATCCTTTCCAGCAACTGTATCTTTCAAAAAGTCTACACTGCATTACTAAGCAGAGGATAAATGGTGGGAACTTACTACATTTTTCCATGACCATATTGGGACTGAACGGCCCATAGTGATTTGACTCACTAAGGGGCAGTCTTAGGTTCTAAGGGGGAGCAAAATATGCCACCCCCAAACATCCCTCTTTGACATAAGGATTATCTTGAGCTGGTTATATTTAAGAAACAGCAGACATAGGAAAAGCTCTGAAAACTGATGCTCTCATGTGATTTCTTTTGTGTTATGATTCCTACTCATCCTGTGTGAAACAGAATTTAAGCTACATTAAGGTACGCTAAGTAGTTCAAAATGGAGTCATAGTGGCCAATGTAAACTTCCATATTAGTTGTTTTGAAACGTCCGCTATAGGACTGTGGGTGTCCTTGATAAACTAAGAGTGGCAACTTTAGATGCGAAATTTATTTGGCAATGTACATCACTGGAACAGAGGGAGCAACTGAAAGAGCCAAGACTCCCTCCCCTGGGGTAACTGTTACTCCTTAAAAAGAAACCACTGAGCACAGTGACTTGAAGGCTCTTCGCTGGAAGACCTGACTCCACACCTGTGAGAGCTGTTTCAGAAGGACACTGCTGGAGGCCCTGTGGGAGCAGAGGGCGACTTCCCACCCTGTTGCCAGACGCCTTCTTCCCCCACTTCTCCTTGGAATGGTTCGTTACCCACTTTTCTACTTTCCCTACTTTGACTAACCTGTGCTGTGTGCTGACTGTGTGCAATAAACCGAGTGATTTGTGAATTCAATATTGGCCACACTTGGTATATCTCCAATGCTGTGATTCTTCCCTGGCCTTACCGCTGGGCCCTGCGACACACAACTGAGTAGAAGTTACCCTTCTGTTGTAGATACTTACATTTACGAGGGAAACCTCCATTTATAACAGTGTCTCCTTCTCCGTACCTGTTGGGCTGTACCCCGCAGGCCTGCAAGGCCTGTGCTTCCCCAGCTTCAAGACCAAAGAAAGGGCCCGGAGTCAGAGACAGCAACATCAATGGTTTAATGGACGGGGGAGCTTACACGTCTGAAGCAAGGTCCCGGAGCAACCCCCCACTGTGTGCGGTGGCTGGATGGCCGGCAGGACGTGGCAGCAGGCTTCGCTCCTGGGGCAGGGGGAGGTTCCCAGTTATAGGGGAATTCACATCAGGTGGGCTCATCAGTTACTAGGGAAACCAGCAGAGGGGCATGCCCCTCACCTCCCCTTTGATAAGCTATTAGGTGGAGATGTTTGACCTAAAGATTAGAATAATCACTAGCTGGGGCCAGGCAAGTACATAGGAAGGTCAGTCATGTGAGTGGGGTGTAGGTGAAGCAGGCACTGGTCCAGCAAAGGATGTACAGAGAGCAAGAGGACAGCCATCTTGAGCAGCCTGACCATACAGTCAGAACTAAATCTGATTTAGTCATGAGTTTCTAGAGATTCAGTCACGACTAAATCTCTAGCAATGCTTATCAATGGAGAAGGTTCTGCTTTAGGTGCAACCCAGGCCACGACACTCGGCAGGGGCCCCTGGTGACCTAAATTTTGGGAGTCCTCATTTGGCATTTCTTTCCAAAGCATTACATGTCCTTACTGGCTTATCTTGCTTTGTCCATTTTAGAGTTAACTGGGGTTATGTAATTCAATATATTTTTCTATATTGAAAATAAGGAGAGCTAGTTTAAGCATAAGATAATCACCAGAAGACAAACTTGAACATTTTTTCAGTAAACTCCATAGCCGAGCTGGAAGAAATGAACTAATCGTGATTTGTACACAAGCATAAAGCCCCTAATTTGCATACACACATGAGTATGTAATTACACACATACATACATGGCTGTGAATTCAAAGGGGAACATGTATCACAATGTTAGAATATAGTCACTGCAGGCAGTCAAAGGATAATAAAGTAGCGTGAAGAACCAGAAACCAGAGAGACAGGTAAATAAAAAATGCATTCATATTCATTTTAAAGAGGCTACTTGTGTGAATGGGGATAATATATTGAGAGAAGCTTAATTAACTAAGGCTTTGAAGTAGCAGAGATATTTAATGAATGTTTTGGCATACTGAGAATTGATTGAGGAAACCTTCTCTCCTGAAAATTCCTTGGGAAATCATAGTGTATCCTTAACAATAAATGAAATACCAATGAAAAGAATCATGTAGTGATAGAGATTCTCAGTGCAGTTTATTGAGTAATACTCATGTGGGGGCTCTGGAAGAAATATGATCTTTTTTGACAAAACATATATTTTGTCATTTCCAAAAAACTCTGAAAATGGGGGTTCTTGCCCTCAGTCTACTTCAACCTTCCTTAATGGAAGAGATGAGATGGGTAAACAGTCAACCAAAATAATGCAGCAATGATTACATTTAATTTGAAATCATTTACGTTAATTACAAAAGTGGGTTTGAGACAGTAACTAAGAAAAAAATTGGTTAGATGATAGGAATGTTGGTAAATTCCTATGTGAATGATACTAAGTTTGAGTAACATTAGGGGAAAGAGTCCTGGAAAACAAAGTAGATGTGATCTGTTTTTGAATTTTATATCTTCTTACATAGATTGGTAAATAAGAGCAAGACCTTTTGTTTTCTTAGTAACCAGAGGAAAAAAACAGAACTACATGCCCAATAATATTGGGTCCTTTCATGAGGACCCAATAGTCATCATTGTTTAAATATTTCTCCCAGTTTGAAATCCTATAGTGGTTCTGCATTACATTCAGGATGCAATGTGGATATCTGGCATGACATACAATGCCATGGGTGATGGGACCCTGCCTATCCTTCCTTCATTTCCTCCCTTAACATTTAATGTTCCCCAAGGGCGCCATGTTGTCTCACTAGTTTGTCTCACTTGCTTTGACATGGCTTGTCCTCCTGCCTGGAATCTTTTGTGCTCTTTCTTCTCTTCATGAACTCTTTTTCATCTTTCAAGAGTCATCTCACCCTTTAGAGTTTGATGATTTTGGTTTTGAATTTTCTACTGTTTATTTTTCTTTTGATCCTTTTTTAAAAATGAATTATTTTTCATTACCAAGGGGTTGGATGCTTTTGATTTGTTTGAACTTACACTATTGATTTCTGGTTGTCAAACTTACATTCAAATAAAGATGACCTTCTTGTGATTAGTCTTGTTATTTCTTTTTAATTTTGAAACTGCCTACATAATGAGAATACCTTAAAAAGAACTGTCATAAATTATGCACTTACTAAAGTTATAATTTAGAGCAATATTCTCAAGCCCAAAAACCTTTGAGTCATTCTTGACTCTTCTTTTTTTCCCTTGTACCCTGCATAACTGATACCTCTGGAATCCTGTTGTTTTGACTTTCAAGATATATCCAGAATCCAACTACTTTTGTCACCTCTACCTGTGTCTAATCCTACATCAGGCCTTACCTAGATCCTGTGGTAGCCTCTCAACCAGGCTTTCTGTTCTTGGTGTTGCCCCCTACATAGAGTCAGTCTCTTCCTCAAGCAGTATCTGTGAATTAGTTAGATGGTAAGCCATCCCTGGACCCCACGTCTCCCATCTCATTCACCATCAAAGCCCAAGCCCTTAAAACTCCTCTCCCCCCACCTCCCTTCAGTGGCACCCCTTCCCACTCTGTCAGCTCTCGTGGCCCCTGAAACACGAGAGATGGGCTCCTGCCCAATTCTCTTGGTCTGGAAGGATTTCCCCGATATCCTTAAGAATAGCTCCTTCACCTCCTTCAGGTCTTTGCTCAAATGCTACCTTCTCACTGAAGACTTTTCTGACCTCTTTTTAATGCAGATGCAGTCCCTCAAACACACACCAAACTGCTCTCTCAACCCTTTTCTCTCTTATTTTTCTCCATTTTTCTTATCACTATCTTACATGCAGAATATAGTACTTATTCATTTGCTTATTGCTGGTTGTCCCACTTTGGAACATATGCTCCATCCGGGCAGAGGATTCTGTCTCTCCTGGTCACTGCTGTATCTCCTGCCATGAGAATAGTGCCTGGTATGTCAGAGGTACTCAAAAATACTTGTTGAATGATGGAGTGAAAAACAAACATATGAAAGAATAAATAACTCCAGTGACATGACGACACTTTCACAATACAAAGTTAAGTCAAAAATTGGGCTTTACAATTTTATTTAAAAAAAAATATTATTTCTAAATTTGTAGTATAAGCCCAATTTTGTTTACTGCATACGCATAGAAAAAGGCTAGAAGGAAAAAAGTTAATAGTCGTTATCTCAAAGTGGGGCATTCTTTTGAGTATTTTCAGAATTTCCTACAATGAGTAACTTTACAGTCAAGAAAAAAAATCAAATCCTATTTTAAAAAAATTGATGATAGCAAAAAGTAGCTCCCAAACAATTTCTTCTTACCTTCATGATACTGAATGATGGACTGGGCTGTCTTAACAGCCCTGTCTCTTCTCCACTCCTCCCTCCTTCACTCTGTCCAGTAGTTTGGTCAAAAAACTCCAGTCATTGGTCATTTTGATGCTACAGAGTCCATGTACTAAGGGAGTCATTTGTCTAGTTTTGAGAGAATCCTGTTGAAAAAACAGTTTGAATGATTTTTTTGAACATCAGTTTTAGTCCCACTGTATATTATGAATTTACATTCGTTTTTAGGCTCTAAAACAGTATTAGATGCCTGCTTGGCTCATTATTGAGAAATTTAGTGCAAATTCGGAGGTTGGTTCTTAGAATTACAATATTTTGTAGGAGAGGAAAAATAATTTCTCCTCTACTCTTCTAGGTTCTTGGCTGAGACCCCCTGTAATAAAAGACAGATTAATAGGAGAAAGACAAACAGAAGTTTAATAACATGTATACCTCTTGTACACGGGGGAGAGACCCAGGAAGACTAACTCCCTGAAAAGGCCCAAGCCACCACCTTAAATACCATTTCCAGCTAAAGACAAAAGAAGACTTTGTGGGGGTGGGGGCAGTTGTGGGAGGCGACCAGGAGAAGCACAGTAAACAAGGACAGGGTTGTCTTCAAATTTAATTCCCTGCCTTCTCCATTGAGAAGAGTTTCTAGAGGTTTAGAACCATCCTTCTCTTCCTGGTACAGAGAGGGAGACACCCTTATAAATGGAGATTTTTCTTATAACTGTAAATGTAAATGTCTCTTACAAAAGGGTAACTTCTACTACTCATTTTTCAGAGCTTTTCCTATGTCTGCTGTTTCTTAAAAAAATAACCAGCTCAAAATAATCCTTATGCCAAAGAGGCATATCTTGGAGTAGCAAATTCTTCTCTACTTCAATTATTTTCTTTTGCATTTGTATTCTCCTAATGTGGACTAAATGTACACATGCAAGAAATGTGGATATGCTAGGTGCTCAACACGGGACATAACCTTTTTCTCTTTCTACCTGATACTTTTCCTCGAATAACAGAAAAAGACAAACAAACAAACAAGCAAACCAAAAACAAAAAGAGAAAGCTGGCATCTGGCCTTTTTATTAAAAAAAAAAAAAAGTCCCATAAATCATTTTGATTGGCAGGTTTTTTGTTTTTGTTTCGTTTTTGTTTTTGTGTGTGCTGTTGTTGATATAGCATAGGCTGTCAGTTAGGAAGACCTTTAATTTTAGATCACTGATTCTCAACTGTGGATTATTTGGCCCCTAAGGGACATTAGGCAATGTCTGGAGGTATTTTTGACTTTGATAACTACGGGGCAGGATTGCTACTGGCGTCTAGTGAGTAGAGACAACTAAACATCCTACAGAGCTCAGGCCAGCACCTACAACAAAGAATTATCTGGCCCCAAATATCAGTAGTGCCAAGGTTGAAAAACCTTACAATCTAGAGAATGGATTAAAGCAACCACAGAAAGATTGGCCACTCAAGACACGTCCTATTCTTTTTCTTTTTTTTCTTTTTTTTTTTTTTTAAGATTTTTAGAAATTTCATGTAATGTCTGAAACATTTATATTAACATATTTCCATACAAATAAACCAATGAAAGTTTAGTATTAGTTGTTTTGTTTGTTTGTTTTTTTATACTGCAGGTTCTTATTAGGCATCAATTTTATACACATCAGTGTATACATGTCAATCCCAATCGCCCAATTCAGCACACCACCATCCCCACCCCACCGCAGTTTTCCCCCCTTGGTGTCCATATGTCCGTTCTCTACATCTGTGTCTCAACTTCTGCCCTGCAAACCGGCTCATCTGTACCATTTTTCTAGGTTCCACATACATGCGTTAATATACGATATTTGTTTTTCTCTTTCTGACTTACTTCACTCTGTATGACAGTCTCTAGATCCATCCACTTCTCAACAAATGACTCAATTTCGTTCTTTTTATGGCTGAGTAATATTCCATTGTATATATGTACCACCTCCTCTTTATCCATTCGTCTGTCGATGGGCATTTAGGTTGCTTCCATGACCTGGCTATTGTAAATAGTGCTGCAATGAACATTCGGGTGCATGGGTCTTTGAATTACGGTTTTCTCTGGGTATACGCCCAGTAGTGGGATTGCTGGGTCATATGGTAATTCTATTTTTAGTTTTTTAAGGAACCTCCATATTGTTCTCCATGGTGGCTGTATCAATTTACATTCCCACCAACAGTGCAAGAGGGTTCCCTTTTCTCCACACCCTCTCCAGCATTTGTTGTTTGTAGATTTTTTGATGATGCCCATTCTAACAGGAGTGAGGTGATACCTCATTGTAGTTTTGATTTGCATTTCTCTAATAATTAGTGATGTTGAGCAGCTTTTCATGTGCTTCGTGGCCGTCTGTATGTCTTCTTTGGAGAAATGTCTACTTAGGTCTTCTGCCCATTTTTGGATTGGGGTGTTTGTTTCTTTAATATTGAGCTGAATGAGCTGTTTATATATTTTGGAGATTAATCCTTTGTCCGTTGATTCGTTTGCAAATATTTTCTCCCATTCTGAGGGTTGTCTTTTCGTCTTGTTTATGGTTTCCTTTGCTGTGCAAAAGCTTTGAAGTTTCATTAGGTCCCATTTGTTTATTTTTGTTTTTATTTCCATTACTCTAGGAGGTGGATCAAAAAAGGTCTTGCTGTGATTTATGTCAAGGAGTGTTCTTCCTATGTTTTCCTCTAAGAGTTTTACAGTGTCCAGTCTTATATTTAGGTCTCTAATCCATTTTGAGTTTATTTTTGTGTATGGCGTTAGGGAGTATTCTAATTTCATTCTTTTACATGTAGCTGTCCAGTTTTCCCAGCACCACTTATTGAAGAGACTGTCTTTTCTCCATTGTATATCTTTGCCTCCTTTGTCATAGACTAGTTGACCATAGGTGTGTGGGTTAATCTCTGGGTTTTCTATCTTGTTCCATTGATCTATGTTTCTGTTTTTGCGCCAGTAACATATTGTCTTGATTACTGTAGCTTTGTAGTAGAGTCTGAAGTCAGGGAGTCTGATTCCTCCAGCTCTGTTTTTTTTTCCCTCAAGACTGCTTTGGCTATTCGGGGTCTTTTGTGTCTCCATACAAATTTTAAGATGATTTGTTCTAGCTCCGTAAAAAATGCCATTGGTAATTTGATAGGGATTCCGCTGAATCTGTAGATTGCTTTGGGTAGTATACTCATTTTCACAATGTTGATTCTTCCAATCCAAGAACATGGTATATCTCTCCATCTGTTGGTATCATCTTTAATTTCTTTCATCAGTGTCTTATAGTTTTCTGCATACAGGTCTTTGGTCTCCCTAGGTAGGTTTATTCCTAGGTATTTTATTCTTTTTGTTGCAATGGTAAATGGGAGTGTTTCCATAATTTCTCTTTCAGATTTTTCATCATTAGTGTATAGGAATGCAAGAGATTTCTGTGCATTAATTTTGTATCCTGCAACTTTACCATATTCATTAATTAGCTCTAGCAGTTTTCTGGTGGCAGTTTTAGGATTCTCTATGTATAGTATCATGTCATCCGCAAACAGTGACAGTTT
Organism: Eschrichtius robustus; assembly: GCF_028021215.1. NCBI lineage: Eukaryota > Metazoa > Chordata > Mammalia > Artiodactyla > Eschrichtiidae > Eschrichtius > Eschrichtius robustus. The sequence goes on along the minus strand of NC_090845.1, from coordinate 13,830,958 downwards.
TACTTCTTCTTTTCCAATTTGTATTCCTTTTATTTCTTTTTCTTCTCTGATTGCCGTGGCTAGGACTTCCAGAACTATGTTGAATAATAGTGGTGAGAGTGGACATCCTTGTCTCGTTCCTGATCTTAGAGGAAATGCTTTCAGTTTTTCACCGTTGAGAATGATGTTTGCTGTGGGTTTGTCATATATGGCCTTTATTATGTTGAGGTAGGTTCCCTCTATGCCCACTTTCTGGAGAGTTTTTATCGTAAATGGGTGTTGAATTTTGTCAAAAGCTTTTTCTGCATCTATTGAGATGATCATATGGTTTTTATTCTTCAATTTGTTAATATGGTGTATCACATTGATTGATTTGTGTATATTGAAGAATCCTTGCATCCCTGGGATAAATCCCACTTGATCGTGGCGTATGATCCTTTTAATGTGTTGTTGGATTCTGTTTGCTAGTATTTTGTTGAGGATTTTTGCATCTATATTCATCAGTGATATTGCTCTGTAATTTTCTTTTTTTGTAGTGTCTTTGTCTGGTTTTGGTATCAGGGTGATGGTGGCCTCATAGAATGACTTCGGGAGTGTTCCTTCCTCTGCAATTTTTTGGAAGAGTTTGAGAAGGATAGGTGTTAGCTCTTCTCTAAATGTTTGATAGAATTCACCTGTGAAGCCATCTGGTCCTGGACTTTTGTTTGTTGGAAGATTTTTAATCACAGTTTCAATTTCATTACTTGTGATTGGTCTGTTCATATTTTCTGTTTCTTCCTGGTTCAGTCTTGGAAGGTTATACCTTTCTAAAAATTTGTCCATGTCTTCCAGGTTGTCCATTTTATTGGCATAAAGTTGCCTGTAGTAGTCTCTTAGGATGCTTTGTATTTCTGCGGTGTCTGTTGTAACTTCTCCTTTTTCCTTTCTGATTTTATTGATTTGAGTCCCCTCCCTCTTTTTCTTGATGAGTCTGGCTAATGGCTTATCAATTTTGTTTATCTTCTCAAAGAACCAACTTTTAGTTTTATTGATCTTTACTATTGTCTTCTTTGTTTCTATTTCATTTATTTCTGCTCTGATCTTTATGATTTCTTTCCTTCTGCTAACTTTGGGTTTTGTTTGTTCTTCTTTCCCTAGTTTCTTTAGGTGTAAGGTTAGATTGTTTACTTGAGATTTTTCTTGTTTCTTTAGGTAGGCTTGTATAGCTATAAACTTCCCTCTTAGAACTGCTTTTGCTGCATCCCATAGGTTTTGGGTCGTCGTGTTTTCATTGTCATTTGTCTCCAGGTATTTTTTGATTTCCTCTTTGATTTCTTCAGTGATCTCTTGGTTATTTAGTAACGTATTGTTTAGCCTCCATGTGTTTGTCTGTTTTACGTTTTTTTCCCTGTAATTCATTTCTAATCTCATAGCGTTGTGGTCAGAAAAGATGCTTGATATGATTTCAATTTTCTTAAATTTACTGAGGCTTGATTTGTGACCCAAGATGTGATCTATCCTGGAGAATGTTCCGTGCACACTTGAGAAGAAAGTGTAATCTGCTGCTTTTGGATGGAATGTCCAATAAATATCAATTAAATCCAGCTGGTCTATTGTGTCATTTAAAGCTTGTGTTTCCTTATTTATTTTCATTTTGGGTGATCTGTCCATTGGTGTAAGTGAGGTGTTAAAGTCCCCCACTATTATTGTGTTACTGTCGATTTCCTCCTTTATAGCTGTTAGCAGTTGCCTTATGTATTGAGGTGCTCCTATGTTGGGTGCATATATATTTATAATTGTTATATCTTCTTCTTGGATTGATCCCTTGATCATTATGTAGTGTCCTTCCTTGTCTCTTGTAACATTCTTTATTTTAAAGTCTATTTTATCTGATATGAGTAAAGCTACTCCAGCTTTCTTTTGATTTCCATTTGCATGGAATATCTTTTTCCATCCCCTCACTTTCAGTCTGTATGTGTCCCTAGGTCTAAAGTGGGTCTCTTGTAGACAGCATATATATGGGTCTTGTTTTTGTATCCATTCAGCCAGTCTATGTCTTTTGGTTGGGGCATTTAATCCATTCATGTTTAAGGTAATTATCGATATGTATGTTCCTATGACCATTTTCTTAATTGTTTTGGGTTTGTTTTTGTAGGTCCTTTTCTTCTCTTGTGTTTCCCACTTAGAGAAGTTCCTTTAGCATTTGTTGTAGAGCTGGTTTGGTGGTGCTGAATTCTCTTAGCTTTTGCTTGTCTGTAAAGCTTTTGATTTCTCCATCAAATCTAAATGAGATCCTTGCCGGGTAGAGTAATCTTGGTTGTAGGTTCTTCCCTTTCATCACTTTAAGTATATCATGCCCCTCCCTTCTGGCTTGTAGAGTTTCTGCTGAGAAATCAGCTGTTAACCTTATGGGAGTTCCCTTGTATGTTATTTGTCGTTTTTCCCTTGCTGCTTTCAATCATTTTTCTTTGTCTTTAATTTTTGGCAATTTGATTACTATGTGTCTCGGCGTGTTTCTCCTTGGGTTTATCCTGTATGGGACTCTGTGCTTCCTGGACTTGGGTGGCTATTTCCTTTCCCATGTTAGGGAAGTTTTCGACTATAATCTCTTCAAATATTTTCTCTGGTCCTTTCTCTCTCTCTTCTCCTTCTGGGACCCCTATAATGCGAATGTTGTTGCGTTTAATGTTGTCCCAGAGGTCTCTTAGGCTGTCTTCGTTTCTTTTCATTCTTTTTTCTTTAGTCGGTTCCGCAGCAGTGAATTCCACCATTCTGTCTTCCAGGTCACTTATCCGTTCTTCTGCCTCAGTTATTCTGCTATTGATTCCTTCTAGTGTAGTTTTCATTTCAGTTGTTGTATTGGTCATCTCTGTTTGTTTGTTCTTTAATTCTTCTAGGTCTTTGTTAATCATTTCTTGCATCTTCTCAATCTTTGCCTCCATTCTTATTCCGAGGTCCTGGATCATCTTCACTATCATTATTCTGAATTCTTTTTCTGGAAGGTTGCCTATCTCCACTTCATTTAGTTGTTTTTCTGGTTTTTTTTTCTTGTTCCTTCATCTGGTACATAGCCCTCTGCCTTTTCATCTTGTCTATCTTTCTGTAACTGTGGTTTTTGGTCCACAGGCTGCAGGATTGTAGTTCTTCTTGCTTCTGCTGTCTGCCCTCTGGTGGTTGAGGCTATCTAAGAGGCTTGATGGGAAGCTCTGGTCTCTCTCTCTTTTTTTTAATAAATTTATTTATTTATTTATTTTTGGCTGCGTTGGGTCTTTGTTGCTGCGCGTGGGCTTTCTACAGTTGTGGTGTGCAGGCTGTCATTGCAGTGGCTTCTCTTGTTGTGGAGCACGGGCTCTAGGCACGTGGGCTTCAGTAGTTGTGGCATGCGGGCTCAGTAGTTGTGGCTTGCAGGCTCTAGAGTGCAGGCTCAGTAGCTGTGGCGCACAGGCTTAGTTGCTCTGCGGCATGTGGGATCTTCCCAGACCAGGGATCAAACCCGTGTCCCCTGCATTGGCAGGCGGATTCTTAACTACTGTGCCACCAGGGAAGTCCCGAGATGTCCTATTCTTTAAGCCATTTTCTGAGCCAGCAATCTCATCCTTGTTTTAGCTTGTTTACTTTCTTGCTTAGTGGTTTAAAGTTTTTAATCACCTCCCAGTTGGGTGTTATAGCTTTGGTACAAAGAGGAAACTCTCAGCTCTAACCTCTGGGCTCAGTTCCATCCAGCAAGAGAAGCTGAATAAACACTTTGTTATCCGAGGGGTTCAGTTTGGCTGGTGGAATTACTTATCACACTGCAGTATCATCTCACACATGGATAACTCTTGAGCGCCTGAGCTGTATTGGAGGCTGAGAAAAGCTGCTGATGATCTGAGCAAATACCTACAGAAGTAAAAATCAATCAATACAGCTATTTAGGCCAGCTCTGCACGGCTTGTCCCTGAGACAAATGGAGATGGGTGTCAAAGGCATTTTAGGAGGCGGCACTTGGGAAGGGGTAACCTAGGCATGTAGGGCAACCCCAGAGGCAGAGGCTGGACCTCTCTCTGCCTCACTTTTTTCATCCAACTAGGGTCTCTCCATTTCTTTTTGTCTCCACCAGCCCCATCCTAGTGTTTTTCAATTTGTGACAATAAGGCTACAATGAGTTTTAGAGAGCAGTTGCAATAGTTATTAAGTGACATCGAACACTCTTTGTTTTTGCCTTCTCTATTCATTTTTTCAATCACTGTGTTTATTTTCATGGTATGTTAGGAAACAACAGCGTTCTAAGTTTATAGGCTTACTTTTCAAATCAAAGTTACATTTTGAAACCTAAATATCCCAGGTCGCTCCAGACTCTGAGGAAGTCTGCAGTCACATTAACAGTAATATCCCCCAATTTTTTGCTCCTCCTAGCCCTTCTGTCTTTTTCAAAGGTTCTCCATGTTATGTGGGAGGAGTTCCTGTGACAATGTTTTACAAAGCTGACCCTGATTGGCTCTGGCTCCACCATGGCTATCTGTGCCCGTTGCAGCCACTCTGGTCCTTACATGCCTCTGTGGCTTCTCAGCTGGGCATAACTGCTACTGCCTGGCCTCCATTACCTGCTGCTGTGGGTTCCCAGCACTGAAGTGATGTGAATGTCTTCTCCATCTCTCTCCATTAAACTTGGATCAGGAACAGCCCAGTCTTATAAACTCATCAACACAACTCTTTGGCTTACATACCCAATTTCCCTCTCCAGTGAGGTACAAAAGTAGCCTGTCTGGCCAGTGTGTGTTTGGGTAGGAGAGTATGGGGAGAGAGGAATAGGGAAAGTTATCCCTTCCTTATCTCTCCACTGACTTTTCCTCTACTCTTCCACCTTAGCAAAAAAAAAAAAAAAAAGGAAAAATAAGTACCATCCCCAAAGCATATTAACTCATAGAAAGAGATACTTTGCAGCCAGGCATCAATCGTCTATATATTCTTGCTAATAGGACAGGCACACTACAAAACTCCTAGACGTACAGTTTACACTGCGGTTTATGCAAATGGCATCCTAAGATTGAATTCTAGGAATATATATCCTGATTGGACTTTGTGACCCCTTAGTTATAATTTAACTATAATCCTAACCGATGTGTCAAATAGCTCTAGCATATCGCTAGTTCTTATGCTTTATATGTTGAATATTCTTCCAAGTAGATATACTTTGAAGAACAGAATATGTGTTTTTTTTTAATTAATTAATTAATTAATTTTTGGCTGCGTTGGGTCTTCGTTGCTGTGCGTGGGCTTTCTCTAGTTGTGGCGAGTGGGGGCTACTCATTGCGGTGTGCGGGCTTCTCACTGTGGTGGCTTCTCTTGTTGCAGAGCACGGGCTCTAGACATGCGAGCTTCAGTAGTTGTGGCACGTGGGCTCAGTAGTTGTGGCACACAGGCTTAGTTGCTCCGCGGCACGTAAGATCTTCCCAGACCAGGGATTGAACCCGTGTCCCCTGCATTGGCAGGCAGATTCTTAACCACCGCGCAACCAGGGAAGTCCCGAACATGTGGTTTTGATATGATCAGCCTTATGGACAACTACACGATCTGCTGACAACCCACAGCTTGATCTCACCTTCTCAAGCCCCCAGCACCAGACTCAGTCTGGGGCTTGGCAGTGTAATGTTTGCTATGCTTACATTTGAGTTAGAATTGACAAATAGAAATTGAAATAAGGTGCCAGGAGACTGTTGAAAGGTGTCATATTTCTGGCTGGGTTTTCCATTTAAAGCCTACACAATGATAGAAGTGGGAACTCAGAGGTGGGAAAAGAAGAAATTTGGAATCTCCACAAAAATGTCAATCAACTAGATATCTTGACAGATTGACATATTATCTTGAATGAAAGCATCACTGATGGATGTTCTAACATTGGATTGAGTTCCCTGACCACAGTCTAACCTCATTTTAGGTCCTAGATGACTTACTAAAATTTGTTGTGTCAAAAAACATTTGTAGTCTGGATCATATTTTATTACTGACTTAAGCATATCTACACAAAAAATGTATTTCAGAAAATGAAAGAAGAAAAATCCATAGAGGCATCTCAGCATTTCAATGAAGAATATTTTCCTTTAGCTGGTAGAGGGCTACGTCAATCACTCGAACTTTTAATCCAACACAGTATATGTGGTAGTCCTTTAAAAGTATTCATGTATTCGAAGTTTGCCGCATTCTTCACTCCTGTGTTAACCTCAAGTTATCCATCACTTTAAAGTCTCTGGAGTATGTAATATATCACACTGACCATGCCACTTTTTTTCTGATGTACAGCTTATCAGAAAAGCCAATAAAGCCTTTTAGAGGTTTTATTTCCTATTTCACTTAATAGCAGTAGGCTGAACCTTTACTTTCAGTTCCCCAATCCCACCCATGCTCTGTCTCATGCTCTTCCCTCTGCTTGGAACACTCCTCTACCCCATCCCCACCCATCACCCCACCAGGTGCTGGGCTAACTTTCCCTGAGAAGTCTTCCTTGATTCTTTATCATTGGGTTGGGAACCTCTCCTGTGGTTCCAAAGCATCCTGGAGGAACCCTTTTGGTAGTGACATTGACACTAATTTGTAATTAGTTTCTTTCCTTTCTGAATCCCAAATAGATTCCAAGCTTCCTGAGAGCAGGGGCATCAAGTATCATGCACTGCTGTCTGCCCAGCTCTAGCCTGGTGTTGGAAGCATATGAGTCACTCAATAAATATTTGTTATTTGATGACTTAAATAATGGATTGGCCAGCTATCCAGACCTATTTTTTATACTTAATGCTGAATTGCCAATTGAAAATGGAGCTCCTTAATTCTGTTTTCCTTATCAAGTGGATATTTGAGAAATGTATCAGATGAACAGAGGTGTAGGAAGATGTCTTTTAGTTTGCCTTGTATCAGTAGGACATGGTCCTCAAGCCTGCTTTATTCAAAACAACACATGCTTAAGTTGAATCACTCTCTTGATCTTGAACCTACAGATAAATGTCAACTGTGCTCAAGTTATGTGTAGAACAATATGAGCATGTATTTGAATTTTTTGTTAACCCTAGATCTCATATCAAGAGATACTTGAGGGCTTACCTGGTGGTGCAGTGGTTAAGAATCTGCCTGCCAATGCAGGGGACACGGGTTTGAGCCCTGGTCTGGGAAGATCCCACATGCAGCGGAGCAACTAAGTCCGTGCACCACAACTACTGAGCCTGCGCTCTAGAGCCCATGAGCCACAACTACTGAGCCCGCATGCCACAACTACTGAAGCCCACGTGCCTAGAGCCCATGCTCCACAACACGAGAAGCCACTGCAATGAGAAACCCGCGTACCGCTTCAAAGAGTAGCTCCTGCTCACCGCAACTAGAGAAAGCCCGCGTGCAGCAATGAAGACCCAACACAGCCAAAAATAAATAAATAAATAAATAAATTTATAAAAAAGAAAAAAGAGACACTTGAAGTCTCTTATGAATAGAAAACATGTTAATAAGAGTATACTTACTAAAATTTTCTCTTTCCATTTTATCAAGTATATACCTGAATTATGACCAATTTAATCTCTGGTGGTAAGTAAATGAATCATTTTGGCTGTGACAGAGCACCAACAGTTTTACCATCTTGGCTACTTTTTGGTATTCTGCCTTCTTAATTGTATAATAAAATCATCATTGCACTGCGACTCAACCATTTAAATTGAAAAAAATTAAACCAACGTTCTTAGGGTAATGCTGTTTAAAAATGAAAGATGGCTTGACATTAATTAAAAGAAAAAATCTGACTTTAAGGAACCAAGAGAGAGAAAGAAATTCTTTCAAAATTCAATTCATTATTCTCAGAAACAAAATGGATTTCCTTTTAACGTGTTGGCATAAAAATGGAGTTTTTTATAAAATCGTGACAAGTTTTATCTATGGGTATGAAATTTCAAATAGAAGGAGTGATAGGAAGAGAAAGGTCTTTAACCAATAATGTGGAGATAAATGATTTCATAAGGTTATGGGGACATAGAAAATGAATCATTTTTGAACATGCTTAGGTTTGCAACTCAGGAAGCCTGAGGACAGTAGTTCCCAGAATTTTGGTCATAGAGGGTATTTTTTAATAGTAAAAATTTCATGGATTCTTTAATAGTTATATTTCTAATGCTTGCTGCTTAAATAAACCACAATAAAAAAGTTAGGATGATGTCAAAAATTACTTGAAAATCATGTGTATTTAATTAATAATAAAGCACCTTTAATGCATTTGAAAAATAGTGGTTTAAAAATGTTTGAGACATTATTTAGCCATTCTACATAAAATGCTTCATGTGCACATGGGTTCACGGGCCCTCTGTAATAATTCCTAACTCTCGGGGTCTGTGATTGCAGCCTGGGAACCACAGTTGGGACTTATAAAAGTTATCTCACTTCGATGAAAATCACTTCTACTGTGCTTGACAGGACACTTTTGTCATCTCTCAAGTCTTCCTTTCCATTGCACAATATATGAGACTGTTCACGATCACCTTTAACTTTTTCTCTGGTGTTTCAGAAGTTTTAGTTGTTCACTTTCATTGAACTTTAAATGAGGTATGTAAATGTCCATATGAGCAATCCACTGAAGACACATCTTGGCTAGACTGCAGACTCCCTGGCATGGTTAGAGAGTCCACAGGCAGGGATAACTTACCTCAGGTTTTTAAACTCATCACGCTGCATTGTAATTGTTTCTTGAATCATTGAATTTAAGATGCCTTTAATTGTGGGAAATTATTTCATATAATACTAAAAAGAAAAAAATGTTGCCAATTAAACTCTGACATGATGCTTTCAATATTATTTAGTTTTTAATTTTAAGCTTATTGAAAGAGCTGTTTTACACTTATTTAGACACGGGGTTTAATCATATATTACTATTTTGCATTCATAAAATGAAAAATACACATGAAATAAATTGGTCAAGGTATTCCTAAAACCTTTTCCCATTCAGGGTCTAAATTTTCTAAATCATTTGCTATTCAGAAGCACTGATGTTCACCTTCCCCCACATAGTACTGTCCCAGCGACAGCATTGTTGCTATACTACCCAAAGCAATCTACAGATTTAATGCGATCCCTATCAAATTACCCAGGACATTTTTCACAGACCTAGAACAAATAATCCCAATCTATACGGAACCATAAAAGACCCAGAATTGCCAAAGCAATCCTGAGGAAAAAGAACAAAGCTGAAGGCATAACCCTCCCAGACTTCAGACAATACTACAAAGCTACAGTAATCAAAACAGCATGGTATTGGCACAAAAACAGACCTATGGATCAATGGAACAGAACAGAGAGAATAGAAAAATAAACCCACACACCTACAGTCAATTAATCTTCAACAAAGGAGGCAAGAATATACAATGGAGAAGACAGTCTCTTCAGCAAGTAGTATTGGGAAAGCTGGACAGCTGCATGTAAATCAATGAAGTTAGAACACACCCTCATGCCATACACAAAAATAAACTCAAAATGGCTTAAAGACTTAAATATAAGACATGACATCTAAAACTCCTAGAAGAGAACATACACAAAACAGCATTGTTGCTGAAGCATTTCTTTAAAGTGTGCTCTACCAGTATCTCTGAATTTTCTCCCAAGCCCCTGACATCCATTCTGCTACCAGAAGGTGCTAATAAACCATTTTCAGAAAACTAGGATTCATCTTCCTTCCTCATCTTGTCCTTAAAAATGGTTTGTGGACTGAAATGTCAAGGGATTGCTGTGGCCAGTCATACCCCTAGGAATAAACTAAGTTCCATAATCACAGGCAATGTGGCAGACAACTTCTAAAATGGCTCCCAGTGATCTTCACTTCCAGGTATTCACACCCTTGTAAAGTCTCCTCCCACTGAGTATGGGCTGGACCTAGTGACTTGCTTCTAATGAACAGAATTCAGCAAAGTGTTGGGATGACACTTCTGAGATTAGGTTACAAAAGACCAACTTCCTTCTGGCTATCTGACTCTGTCTCTCCCTCCCCCCCTCTTGCTTTCTCACTCTAGTAAAGCCATCTGTTGTGTCATGGGCTGCCCAATCTGGAGACCACTAGGCAAGGAACTAAGGGAAGTCTCTGACCAATGGCTCATGAGGAACCAAGACCTCACTTGAATAGCCCATGGGAAACTAAATCCAGTCAACAATCACCTGAGCCAGCTTGAAAGCAGATCCACCTCCTGTTGAGCCTTAAGACAGTTATAGCCCCAGAAGATGCCCTGATTGCAGCTTCTGAGAGTTCTGGAGCCAGAGGACTCAGCTGAGCCATGCCTGATCTCCTGATCTACAAAATATTTCATGTAATAAACATTGCTGTTTTCAGCCACTAAGTTTTGGGGTAATTTGTTATGCAGATAACTAAGATGCATATGCAGGCAATACATCATGAATACACAATGGCCACCACATCATGAATGTCACCTGGCTGACAGGAGTTATAAATTGCTATTGACTGAAAGATGCATTTCAATTTTAGAGATGATAAATGTGAGTAAATAATCAACATTTTAGAATAAATGGAGAAGTAGTTTACTTGTTTGTTTTCACCATTACATGACAAGTCTTTCAGTGAAAGAACTGTGTTTTATTCAGCTCTGGGCATCCATGGTGCTTAACATATAAGAAATATTTTATAGATGTTTGCTGAACTGAATTATCCAGATAATTTTACCATTGGACAAAAAGGCCTAGTTTGAGGGAAATCTTGAGAAAAAGAATTTGCTCATTACCAGGGCTTGGAGAGGTATGACTCACACCCAACATGCTTCTTTAAAAAAATTCAGTCTATGTTCTTTTTAATTTAGCAATGCCACTTATTTCATTTGTTCTTGTAGTACTGAGGTTTTACAATCCTTTTGGATGCTGAGGATAAAAATGGAGGTTGGACTTTAATAATAGTATTTCTTATTTAAGAATTACATGATATCTTTTCATAATTTTATAAGAGCATATAGAAGATTGTTGGCAAAGCAGCATTATCTATCTGAATTTTTTTAAGGGAAAGGAAGAATAATCATCTTTTAACTCATAGACTGAGCAGATTAAATTCCATACTCAGAAAATCAGATTGTTCAAACTAATCCAAGACAACACTACACCTGATTTCTGTGTGTAGACAGAACTGACATTTTATTGTGTGGCAAAATATCATCTAGTAAATAAAAGAGTAGTTCATAAACTTAGAGCCTTGGGTTGACTCATTTATGGACAAATACAGATGGTGTGCTCTTTGTTCCACTATGTGATAATCACATACATGCTTATTTCTCTCGTTAGATCCTAGGCTCTCAGGGAGCCAGGGACCATGTAATACCAATCATTACAATGGCAACAAGAAGCATTTTTGAGCATTTAAGATGTGTCAGTCACTGTGTTAATCCCTTTACATATGTGACTTCATTTATTTCTTAAAACTATCCCAGGAGGCAAGTGATACTTTTAGTATTACAGATGAGATAGATAAGTGAGGCTTAGAGAGGTTAGATAACTTGCCAGTATTATTCAGTTACCAAGTGATAAGACTCAGGATTTGAACTCAGGGCCATATTTCCAAAGTCCATCCTGTCAGCCACTGAGCTTTACTGGCCCTTCTCTTAGTTCCCATTGTATTCTCCAGCACTGAGTGAATCGCCTTACACATAGGGTATGCACAATAGATACTTGCAGAATCAAAGTCATTAACACGTATCTGTTGGGTTCCCACCATGTACCTACTAGCTATTGAATTAGCTAATTGTCTAAGTGGAAAAGTTTTTTAAAAGATTTTAAGATGGAAGTATTAGTGCTTAACTTACATCCTACATACAGCTAGCTCATACAGGGAAGTAAACAAGACCATTCAAAATTTGATAAATGTATATAAGAAATAAAATATGCTTATGGCTATTTTGCTATAGTACCTTGAAATTACCAGACCAATTGTGAATTTCTTTTTAGTAAATGTTTTCCCCTTGTTTTTCAAATGAGCTAATCTAAGTTGTATTGCCATTTCTAGTTTTGGTTTTGAGATACAGGTTTACTATTGAATTATTCAAAGGGAATTATAGCAAAGAAATTCATCTGAGAATATTATCAACGAACTGATAGCCCATTTCTTTGGTGGATGGTTATCATTATGCAATATTTTCAGATCTTGATTGTAAGACTTTGTGACAAATGATCCTTTGGGGGCCTTATTAACCAATTTAATTAGAGATGAATTGGATAATTCATCTATTTCTATTTAAAATTTTTAATAAAAGTAGAGAGTAAATTTCATGAGTGATATTTTTCTTTGTAAAATAAATAGCTTTGTTGAATTACTTGGAAATGTTGTTCAAAAGGAAGTAGAAACTGAAACTATGTGGTAATATTCCTTCTATTTCGCAAAAAAGTTGTACTAAATAAAGAGGACCCCCAGCTTTTTTGCAAGACAAGTTCTGGAGTTTCTTTTGATAGAGGGATCCCAGGGGACCCTTTTAAGATCCAGAGGGAGGAGACAAAGGGCAGTGATCCTGCGGTAGTAGAAAAGATTGACTTTCACTAGAAAGAAGACAATAATATTAATTCTTCCACCTTGTTCTTCTCTCTCATTGTTTCCTTCTTCCAGGATTGGAGGGATGTGAGTAGGGGTGAAGGAAGGGACACTGGGCTCAATTACAAGAGACTAGATTTTCCTGGACCAGACATCCGAAGACTGAAGGCTGTTTTCTTCCTTCCATCTTTCTGTTAGTCTATTCATTGTCATTCATTTACTGAAACAATATTCACTGAATACCAAACTTGTGCCAGATACTGCGATAGGAGAACTTTGAGCAATACAAAACATGTGCCACCATGAGCTAATTATTTCTTGAAATACTTCTATGGGATAACTTGGCTTGCAAAGTGTCTCTTACTTGATGAAGTATGTGCCTTCAAGGAGCTCACATTCCGTGAAAAAACTAGAAAGCAGAAAATAAAACAAATAAAAATCATTCCAATTTTCAATTATTTGTATGTAGAAAACAAACAGAGTAGTATATCAAGAATAACCATGTGGTGTGGCAGGAGCCAACTATTATAGAGTGAAGAAAGTCAGGGAAACTTCTCTGTGGTCAGGTTTGAGCTAAGACTTGAAGAATGAGAACAAGCTAACCATGTAAAAGTCTAGTAAGAAGTATTCTAGGAAGAGAGAGCACACAGTGCAAGTACCTTGAAAGGGGAACAGCTTGACATGTTTGAGGCTAATGTGTCTGGAACGATTCTGCAGAGCAATTGTGAAATGAGATGAGGTTGGAGTGGAGGCAGGAGTAAGACCAAGGAGGCCATGTTAGGGAAGGAGCTCAGACTCTTAAGTGCTCTGGGGAGTCACTGCAGAATGTGATCGAAGGAGATGATTTGACCTGGTGTACATTTTTGAAGAACCCTCTCACTATTCTGTGAATACAGTGTTGTAAGGGGGCCAGGGAGGAAGAGGGCAGGCCACTCAGAAGACTACTGCAGTAGTCCAGGTGGCAGGCAACAGCATGGTCATATTATAGAGGTAGAACCAATAGGAAATGCCAATGGATTAGATGTCTGTGTCTTGAGCATCTGGGTGGATGGTGGGGCCATTAACTGAAATGGGAAAGGCCAGGAGGGAGACAGAGTGAGGGAGAAAGCCATTGGTTCTATTTTGTATGTGTTAAGTTTGAGATGCTTTTCAGTTTATTCATTGTGAAGATATCTGGTGGGCATCCGGAATAGGAGTTAGGATTTGAAGGTGAGACCCTGGGACTAGACACATATTTTGGGAGGCATTGGCTTATAGATGGTATTTACAGCCAGGGTTCTGGATGAGCCTAACTAGGAAAAAAGTAGAAGGAGAAGAAAAAAAACCTAAGACTGAATGAACCATGAGCTATTCAATATTTAGGTTAGAGAAGGAACTAGCAAAGGACACGGAGAAGGGGAAGCCAGTAAAGTGGGAGGAAAACCAGGAGAGTGCGTGCCACGGACGTCAAGAGAAAATTATGGATCAATAACTTGAAAATGGCACCCTACCAAAAATGTCTAAAAGCACTGCAGAGAAATAGTTTCCCACCACCTATTGGTCACCACTGGGGCTCTGAGCAAAATGGCAGATTTGTTCCTTAGTCTCCACCTCCTCCCATCTCCCTTTGAACTCTACCCTCAGATTCAAAGTGGCTGCATGGGGTTGCAAAGCAGGTTGCAAAATTTCTTCTTCCTTTTACCCAGGCTCAAGCTCCTGTTTGCTGGAGACTATTTTAGCTGGGTGTGGGCCCAATGAAAGCACCATGGTGTGAATGGCCAATAGGTTCAAATTTCTTAAGCGGTTATTTGCAATCCTGTAAAATGGGACCGTAGAAAGCTAAGAACATTGCTGAAAGAGGCAATGTGAGCTACCAGTACAGTGTTCAAGACAAAAATACTGAATATCTTTGCATATGTATTTATTTTACCAAACTATAAAATTTTATGTTAATTTTATTCTTCTTCATATATTTATTTTGCAAGAAGGAAATCTGAATCTTAATTTTATTTACGTGTTCAAGGAATAGGTTCTGTTTAACTAAATTAATTGAAGGTTATTTAATTATCTTTTGTATTTTTTTTTAATTTTTCAATTTAATTTTATTTATTTTTTTATACAGCAGGTCCTTATTAGTCATCAATTTTATACACAGTGTATACATGTCAATCCCAATCGCCCAATTCATCACACCATCCCCACCACACCCCCGCCGCTTTCCCCGCTTGGTGTCCATACATTTGTTCTCTACATCTGCGTCTCAATTTCTGCCCTTCAAACCAGTTCATCTGTAGCATTTTTCTAGGTTCCACGTACATGCGTTAATATACGATATTTGTTTTTCTCTTTCTGACTTACTTCACTCTGTATGACAGTCTCTAGATCCATCCACGTCTCAGCAAATGACCCAATTTCGTTCCTTTTTATGGCTGAGTAATATTCCATTGTATATATGTACCACCTCCTCTTTATCCATTCGTCTGTCGATGGGCATTTAGGTTGCTTCCATGACCTGGCTATTGTAAATAGTGCTGCAATGAACACTGGGGTGCATGTGTCTTTTTGAATCATGGTTTTCTCTGGGTATATGCCCAGTAGTGGGATTGCTGGATCATATGGTAATTCTATTTTTAGTTTTTTAAGGAACCTCCGTACTGTTCTCCATAGTGGCTGTATCAATTTACATTCCCACCAACAGTGCAAGAGGGTTCCCTTTTCTCCACACCCTCTCCAGCATTTGTTGTTTGTAGATTTTCTGATGATGCCCATTCTAACTGGTGTGAGGTGATACCTCATTGTAGTTTTGATTTGCATTTCTCTAATAATTAGCGATGTTCAGCAGCTTTTAATGTGTCTCTTGGACATCTGTATGTCTTCTTTGGAGAAATGTCTATTTAGGTCTTCTGCCCATTTTTGGATTGGGGTGTTTGGTTTTTTAATATTGAGCTGCATGAGCTGTTTATATATTTTGGAGATTAATCCTTTGTCCGTTGATTCGTTTGCAAATATTTTCTCCCATTCTGAGGGTTGTCTTTTCGTCTTGTTTATGGTTTCCTTTGCTGTGCAGAAGCTTTGAAGTTTCATTAGGTCCCATTTGTTTATTTTTGTTTTTACTTCCATTACTCTAGGAGGTGGATCAAAAAAGATCTTGCTGTGATTTATGTCAAAGAGTGTTCTTCCTATGTTTTCCTCTAAGAGTTTTATAGTGTCCCGTCTTACATTTAGATCTCTAATCCATTTTGAGTTTATCTTTGTGTATGGTGTTAGGGAGTGTTCTAATTTCATTCTTTTACATGTAGCTGTCCAGTTTTCCCAGCACCACTTATTGAAGAGACTGTCTTTTCTCCATTGTCTATCCTTGCCTCCTTTGTCATAGATTAGTTGACCATAGGTGCGTGGGTTTATCTCTGGGCTTTCTATCTTGTTCCATTGATCTATGTTTCTGTTTTTGTGCCAGTACCATATTGTCTTGATTACTGTAGCTTTGTAGTATAGTCTGAAGTCAGGGAGTCTGATTCCTCCAGCTCCGTTTTTTTCCTTCAAGACTGCTTCGGCTATTGGGGGTCTTTTGTGTCTCCATACAAATTTTAAGATTTTTTGTTCTAGTTCCGTAAAAAAATGCCATTGGTAATTTGATAGGGATTCCATTGAATCTGTAGATTGCTTTGGGTAGTATAGTCATTTTCACAATATTGATTCTTCCAATCCAAGAACATGGTATATCTCTCCATCTGTTTGTGTCATCTTTAATTTCTTTCATCAGTGTCTTATAGTTTTCTGCATACAGGTCTTTGGTCTCCCTAGGTAGGTTTATTCCTAGGTATTTTATTCTTTTTGTTGCAATAGTAAATGGGAGTGTTTCTTAATTTCTTTCAGATTTTTCATTACTAGTGTATCGAATGCAAGAGATTTCTGTGCATAAATTTTGTATCCTGCAACTTTACCAAATTCATTGATTAGCTCTAGTAGTTTTCTGGCGGCATCTTTAGGATTCTCTATGTATAGTATCATGTCACCTGCAAACAGTGACAGTTTTACTTCTTCTTTTCCAATTTGTATTCCTTTTATTTCTTTTTCTTCTCTGATTGCCGTGGCTAGGACTTCCAAAACTATGTTGAATAATAGTGGTGAGAGTGGACATCCTTGTCTTGTTCCTGATCTTAGAGGAAATGCTTTCAGTTTTTCACCGTTGAGAATGATGTTTGCTGTGGGTTTGTCATAGATGGCCTTTATTATGTTGAGGTAGCTTCCCTCTATGCCCACTTTCTGGAGCGTTTTTATCATAAATGGGTGTTGAATTTTGTCAAAAGCTTTTTCTGCATCTATTGAGATGATCATATGGTTTTTCTTCTTCGATTTGTTAATATGGTTTACCACATTGATTGATTTACGTATATTGAAGAATCCTTGCATCCCAGGGATAAATCCCACTTGATCGTGGTGTATGATCCTTTTAATGTGTTGCTGGATTCTGTTTGCTAGTATTTTGTTGAGGATTTTTGCATCTATATTCATCAGTGATATTACTCTGTGATTTTCTTTTTTTGTAGTGTCTTTGTCTGGTTTTGGTATCAGGGTGATGGTGGCCTCATAGAATGAGTTTGGGAGTGTTCCTTCCTCTGCAATTTTTTGGAAGAGTTTGAGAAGGATGGGTGTTAGCTCTTCTCTAAATGTTTGATAGAATTCACCTGTGAAGCCATCTGGTCCTGGACATTTGTTTGTTGGAAGATTTTTAATCACAGGTTCAAGTTCATTACTTGTGATTGGTCTGTTCATATTTTCTATTTCTTTCTGGTTCAGTCTTGGAAGGTTATACCTTTCTAAGAATTTGTCCATTTCCTCCAGGTTGTCCATTTTATTGGCAGAGAATTGCTTGTAGTAGTCCCTTAGGATGCTTTGTATTTCTGCAGTGTCTGTTGTAACTTCTCCTTTTTCATGTCTAATTTTGTTGATTTGAGTCCTCTCCCTCTTTTTCTTGATGAGTCTGGCTAATGGTTTTTCAATTTTGTTTATCTTCTCAAAGAACCAGCTTTTAGTTTTATTGATCTTTACTATCGTTTTCTTCGTTTCTATTTCATTTATTTCTGCTCTGATCTTTATGATTTCTTTCCGTCTGCTAAGTTTAGGTTTTGTTTGTTCCTCTTTCTCTAGCTCCTTTAGGTGTAAGGTTCGATTGTTTATTTGAGATTTTTCTTGTTTCTTGAGGTAGGCTTGTATAGCTATAAACTTCCCTCTTAGAACTGCTTTTGCTGCATCCCATAGGTTTTGGGTCGTCGTGTTTTCATTGTCATTTCTCTCCAGGTATTTTTTGATTTCCTCTTTGATTTCTTCAGTGATCTCTTGGTTATTTAGTAACGTATTGTTTAGCCTCCATCTGTTTGTGTTTTTTACGGTTTTTCCCCTGTAATTCATTTCTAATCTCATAGTGTTGTGGTCAGAGAAGATGCTTGATATGATTTCAATTTTCTTAAATTTACTGTGGCTTGATTCGTGACCAAAGATGTGATCTATCCTGCGGAATGTTCTGTGCGCACTTCAGAAGAAAGTGTAATCTGCTGTTTTTGGATAGAATGTCCTATAAATATCAATTAAATCTATCTGGTCTATTGTGTCATTTAAAGCTTCTGTTTCCTTATTAATTTTCATTTTGGGTGATCTGTCCATTGGTGTAAGTGAGGTTTTAAAGTCCCCCACTATTACTGTGTTACTGTCGATTTCCTCTTTTATAGCTGTTAGCAGTTGCCTTATGTATTGAGGTGCTCCTATGTTGGGTGCATATATATTTATAATTGTTATATCTTCTTGTTGGATTGACCCCTTGATCATTATGTAGTGTCCTTCCTTGTCTCTTGTAACATTCTGTATTTTAAAGTCTATTTTATCTGATATGAGTATTGCTACTCCAGCTTTCTTTTGATTTCCATTTGCATGGAATACCTTTGTCCATCCCCTCACTTTCATCCTGTATGTGTCCCTAGGTCTGAAGTGGGTCTCTTGTAGACAGCATATATATATGGGTCTTGGTTTTGTATCCATTCAGCAAGCCTGTGTCTTTTGGTTGGAGCATTTAATCCATTCACACGTTTAAGGTAATTATCGATATGTATGTTCCTATGACCGTTTTCTTAATTGTTTTCGGTTTGTTTTTGTAGGTCCTTTTCTTCTCGTGTTTCCCACTTAGAGAAGTTCCTTTAGCACTTGCTGTAGAGCTGGTTTGGTGGTGCTGAATTCTCTTAGCTTTTGCTTGTCTCTAAAGCTTTTGAGTTCTCCATTGAATCTGAATGAGATCCTTGCTGGGTAGAGTAATCTTGGTTGTAGCTTCTTCCCTTTCAGCACTTTAAGTATATCATGACACTCCCTTCTGGCTTGTAGAGTTTCTGCTGAGAAATCAGCTGTTAACCTTATGGGAGTTCCCTTGTATGTTATTTGTTGTTTTTCCCTTGCTGCTTTCAATAACTTTTCTTTGTCTTTAATTTTTGCCAATTTGATTACTATGTGTCTCAGCCTGTTTCTCCTTGGGTTTATCCTGTATGGGACTCTCTGCGCTTCCTTGACTTGGGTGGCTATTTCCTTTCCATGTTAGGGAAGTTTTTGACTATAATCTCTTCAAATATTTTTTCGGGTCCTTCCTCTCTCTCTTCTCCTTCTGGCACCCCTGTAATGCGAATGTTGCTGCATTTAATGTTGTCCCAGAGGTCTCGTAGGCGGTCTTCATTTCTTTTCATTCCTTTTTCTTTATTCTGTTCCGCAGCCGTGAAGTCCACCATTCTGTCTTCCAGGTCACTTATCCGTTCTTCTGCCTCAGTTATTCTGCTATTGATTCCTTCTAGTGTAGTTTTCATTTCAGTTATTGTATTGTTCATCTCTGTTTATTTGTTCTTTAATTCTTCTAGGTCTTTGTTAAACATTTCTTGCATCTTCTCGATCTTTGCCTCCATTCTTTTTCCGAGGTCCTGGATCATCTTCACTATCATTATTCTGAATTCTTTTTCTGGAAGGCTGCCTATTTCCACTTCATTTAGTTGTTTTTCTGGGGTTTTATTTTGTTCCTTCATCTGGTACATAGCCCTCTGCCTTTTCATCTTGTCTATCTTTCTGTGAATGTGTTATCTTTTGTATTTCATTTAAGTAAAAGGAGAGATGTAGCTTCCCCTCACAACTGTGATAATCCAGTAAGCTTTCTTTGTGTTTTAAAAATATTTAAATTCTCACATTAGAACATTTCCTTTATTCCTTGTTATGAAACTATGAGGCCAAAGTACCAATAATACTTTACATTTATTTATTTATTTATTTATTTATTTAAAGATCTCACCTTTCCTTACAGTCCCCGATAGTACTACCTTAATTGTTCTACAAATTGTTCAACAAAAAAAGAGTCCTTGTTTTGACGTTTTATTTCTTAAAAATCATCTGTGGAACACAATAGAAGGAAGTAAATTTGCCAAGGGAAGAGATGACAGGATATTGAAAAATAAGAGGAAGTAGAACGATGCCGTTCCATTCATTGCTACATACACTGCTTGCAAAACTCCTCATCCTTCTCTCCATCAGGTATAAAATAAGCATCAGACCAAATAAAATAAAACAGGTAAAGGGCCACGATAGATCATTTTTTCATAGTATTCCACTGGCTGGATGCCTACTGACTTGTGCTGAGCAAAATGACTCATTCAGTTTTCAAACTGCAGTAAAGTCTTATTTAACTAGAATCAATGAGCCAGAATTCTCATCCTATCTAGTTTCACTCTATATCGAGGAGAAAAAGTCAAAGATTAAAAGAAAACACTCCACAAGTTCACATGGACGAGTTCAAGTTCTACTTTAGAACTATTAATTTCTGTGTCTTTTTTTCAAAAAAATAACAGAGCTAAGTGAAAATTTAAAGCCCTTTACTTGTTCACAAAGCATTACTTTTACTATGCTTTTCAGAATCTATTACCAGGAACCAGGTTGGCTGAGGCAAACAATTCTAGGTAATACATCATAGAAATCCTGTTCTCACCTTTAGTTTTGGATCCTGAACTTTCTCTTAAAATCCACAATGACTTTAAGCAATAGCTTTGTTTCAGAAGACAAAGTGGCTCTTGAGTATTGGTAGATTTGTCGGGGGGGGGGGGTGGGGGGTGGGGTGGGGCGGTGGTCACAAAAATAATGGCAATTGGAATTCCAGAAAGGCTGCATGAGGATTACTGACTGCAGATTAAGGTATTTCTTTACTGGTTAATTCAATTCAGCATTTAATGGTAATGTTTTTTCGTGATAGGACCATTACTTGCTTCAGGGAAAAGTTACTTTCTCTTTAGGTGTCCCATTCAAAAAGCTTTGATTTTTTTAAAAATAGTCATAATGCATTTGTTAGTTTTGGAAGCTGCCTCAGCATCTTTAGGATATAATTATTAAAACACTTGTCAAAACCAAGAACCTGATTATCTTGAAACAGTAGATATGGCGCAAAGCTAGGAAGCTATATTTCTGAGCTTTATCTTGCTCTAGTAAAATGCATGGCATATTTCAAATTTTATGAAAATAGAGTGGTATATAAAATATTCAGTTATACTCATTTAAAACCTTTTTATTGATTACTTGCCACATGCAAGAAAAACTGTGCTAGGTACCATGGTGGGGGGGGGGGGCGGGGGGAGAAGCACAAAGGTAGATGATAAAGAAGTCTTCCCCTTACAAAGAATTTAACATGATCAGTGGAATTGAGACTCCAGTCTAGTTCTGCAAACTGTCATCCAGATAACCCTCACCTTGGACCTGGCTTTTAAGCTTATAGCCCTTCTTGAAATGTTCAGAGAAAGATGCCTAGCCAAGTCTCTCATAGTTGCCCTGTCTGCCAGGGAAAGGTGAGCACGTCTTTAGGTCATCAGGAACGTACTGCGTTGTGTAGTGCTTGGCATATAGTATGCATTCAACAAATATTTTTGGGTGAATGAATGCTGCAAAAACTAAGTGACTTAAAGTGGCTTCTAACTAATCCTGGGTAGAGCAAGAGAGAGATCCAAATGTCCTCCTGGCTTTTACACACACTCTGAAGACATAGGAATAAAAGTGTTTGCAGCCCTGCTGGCAAGTTTGCTCCTGGTGTGACAGGAAATAGAATCATGGTGAGTCTGGGCAGGTGATGCCCCAGCAGCCTCAGAGGGAGGTGCCATCCTTGTGCCCCAGTGGGGTGATAATGGCGCAAAATAATCCCCATGTCCTAAACAATGAGCCACAAGTAGCAGATCTGCTGATGAGAAAAAATCAGGACAGAGGAACTTCAGGATCAGATTTTTCCCATTTTCATCTCCTTGGTGATATTTAAGAACCTTCGGTCTTAAAAATGTGCTTTGGAGGAAACCCTTGAATTGACTGACATTAGATTTCTGTCACTCCCACTGAAAGGGAAGTGGAAAAGAAACCAGATTCCTAGAGACAATGAACAGCTATTCTAGGTAAAATTAAGATAATAGCTCTAATGACGAAACTCTTGAATGGGGACTAGAAATAACAGGCATGCATCTGAATATAGCCTCTTAATATCAGCTCTCTTTACTAAGAGAGATCAATGCAGACAAAATGAGACATTAACATATTATTGCATACTGCCTAAGGTTGATTAAATTGGGGCTTGAAATTGCAGAAAATGCATTTGAAAATAGAGCTGGGCCATGTTGAAGGATCTCTAAAGAGGGATGGTGTTCTTTTCTACTGCTCAGAGAGGGATGGTGTTGTTTCCTACTGCCTACATTCAGGGAGATTTTATTCATTTTACCTTGGCGATCATCAGAAGTGAGTAATTTATATTAAATAAGCATTATTCTCAAGCAGGGAGAGCGCGGATTACTTAATGGATTAAAGGAAATAGTTTACATTTATTCAAGGTAACCCCAGATGTCCCTACTGAAGTTCAAAATGTTTTCTCTCACAGCTTTAAAATATGCAGGAGAAGCCGACTAGCTGTGAGCACCCTCTGTCCCGTGGGCCAGTCAGTCTGACCTGGAGGGTCAGACACGCTGGAGAGGAGTCAGGGGAAAAAGCATCTCTAATATGCCCATCACTCTGTTCACAACATTCAGGTTGTCTACCTCTGAAGAATCAGTTATGTTGGCTCCCAAGCTTGTTTATGCCATTTAACTTGTTTTCCTAATTCTTTGATTCAGCTAAAGTATTACGTGAACCAAAGGAGTTAGTGTAAAAAGAACATTGTTGTTATGAAAACTTAAATCCCTTTGGAAAAACTCAATAAATGCAAATTGCTTTTAAAATTGCTGCCAAATTAGACATGGATGGGAAAAAAGTAAAAGATGGAGTTGGTGGAGCAAAACAATTTCACAGTGTGCCTTACTGAGTTTGCATCCCCGGAGTCTAAGTTCTCGCTTAAGGAAAAAAAACCCACCACTGGAAATAATAGGCTATGCATTATGGGAGTAGATTATTCAGTTATTCAAGTTTTTTAAGTGAAAATTTCAATATGTTGGGTACAAATGTGAAAAAGTTTTCATTTTGGAGTTAACTGCCACCAACTGTGCTCTGGCCATCCCTTTGGTAGTCTCGTTTTTATGGTAAAACTTCTTAATCACTTTTGGTCCTTAAAACTATCTCATTCCAGTTTTTACAGCAGTCTTGTTACAACTTCAATTTTTTATTTGTTTTAAAGCTTTCCTCTTTATTCTCTGTGGCTCTCCAATTGCCCTGACTTTCTCCCCATTTATCCCTCTGGTGAGAGGATGGGGAAAAGGGAGAGGAAAAATAGACATTGTCTCTTTCCCCAGCAAGATGTGCTTCTCAGCTAGGTTGGTCATCATTACTGATGTAACTAAGTCTTTAAAGGCTGAACATGGGCAGATGGATGAGGGTCTCAACAGATCTTGCTGAGTACGGTCTCAAACCAAAACCGCTCCTTTGGGGACAGCCAAAATCCATCTTCCACGTTCACGGGGAATTCCAAGAGGGTGGCCCTTATCATTACTCCTTAATGCTCCTTCCCCCACCTGGGTATCAGCAGGGCAGGTCAGTAAGCTGAGCAGATGTCCAACCCGGGAATGTGAGGTCAGCCTTCTTTCCTGAAAAGGTTCCCCAATTATTCAGGGTATTGCCTCCCCTCACAGGGAGAAGAGGGGAGTCACCTGTCTTCCTGAGCACTACTCTTCCCCCAAAGTTAACCTCTCTCCTCTTCCCAGTCTTCTGTTTGCATGGAGCAAGGTCTAGGGAGGAGCGGAGAGAAGCTAGCTCTACTGGCTCCTTTCCACAGTCCTGAGGCAAATGGTCAGCTAGAGTCATGGCCACTTTTGTAAATTGAAGGTGTGGCCCACTTAATCCCTCTTGCTTTCAGCTATGGGGCTTAATTTTCAGGAGTTAGGAAGAAAGCTGGAGAAAATCCCGCTCAACACCTAACACCGGGAATTCCCTGGCGGTCCAATGGTTAGGGCTCTGCTTCCACTGCAGGGGGCACGGGTTCAGTTCCTGGTCGGGGAACTAAGATGCCACATGCCGTGTGGCATGGCCAAAAAAAAAAAAAAATTATAAAAAACAAACAAAAAGATTATTAAAAACCAAACAAACAAACACCTAATACCGTCTCTTGACATAAGTAGGACAACTTGGAATTCCAATCAGACCTACACTGGAGGAAGAAGCCATGACCCCTACAACAAAGGATTGGCAAGTGAATGTCCAGTTTATGATATGTACATTTTATGATTCCTAACATTGAGTTGTTCAGTTTACAGATCTGTTCCGATCGCTTTAAATAAGAGGACTTCAGGTAATGCAAGCACCCAAATGTGGGATATCTTCAAAGCTATCCAGTTTCTCCTCAAATATCCTCTCCTCTCTTTCATTATAAACAGTTAATCATCTGCAGCATCCTGGATATAAAACAAACAAAAGGCACTCCTCTTTTGCTTCTTGAGGTTCTGAGGTTGCCATTCAACTTGCCACTGTCATCTTTTTAAAAAAAAATTTACTTATGTGTTTATTTTATTTATTTGGCTGCACCAGGTCTTAGTTGTGGCACGCAGGATCTTCATTGTGGCATGCGGACTCTTAGCTGCAGCATGCATGCAGGATCTAGTTCCCCGACCAGGGATCGAACCTGGGCCCCTGCATTGGCAGCACGGAGTCTTACCCACCAGGGAAGTCCGGCTACTGTCATCTTTTTAAAACAACTACTCCTGAACAACCTTCTTAGAATCTGCCTTTGTGTAATTTGCCTTAACATAGTTACTTCATTTCTTAGCACTTGTCCTCTAAAACAGTCAATACAGGGACTTCCCTGGTGGCGCAGTGGTTAAGAATCCACCTGCCAATGCAGGGGACATGGGTTCGAGCCGTGATCTGGGAAGATCCCACACGTCGCGGAGCAACTAAGCCCGTGCACCACAACTACTGAGCCTGCGCTCTAGAGCCTGCGAGCCACAACTACTGAGCCCATGAGCCACAACTACTGAAGCCCGCGCACCTAGAGCCCGAGCTCCGCAACAAGAGAAGCCACTGCAATGAGAAGCCCACGCACTGCAATGAAGAGCAACCTCCGCTCGCCGCAACTAGAGAAAGCCTGCGCAAAGCAACGAAGACCCAACGTAGCCAAAAATAAATAAGTAAATTTATTTTTTTAAAAAAACAGTCAATACAAAAACTTTTTTTAAACTGTAGAAGATTCTGGAACAGAGATGATAAATAGTTTCTCATGCCAATCTTGCCCATTCTTTCAAAATGTTCTAACCTGTTACCTTCACTGTCTGTGTTGCGTCAAATAAAACAGATCCCTTTCAGTGCAAAAGATCCCTTTCAATACAAATCACCAGTCAAGTGGTTTTCTGATTTTTCATCAAGTCCTAAACTTACTTGTAAAATGCACCTACAAGTATAGGTACGTGATATATTAACAAGTGAGAACCTTCAAGCTTGGTTTTGCTTTCAAGACAATTGGTATCACAACAACTGAGCAAAATCTCTCTGAGAAAAAACTGTCCTTGAATAAATTTTCTACTGTATTTTTTCTTTATCTGGTCCTATGTTTTAGCCTCTTTTCACATACACACTTGCCTAAACATTTAAAGACTCCCTTCATCCTTATTGATCTAATAACAGTAAATCAGATGCTAACTCAGTAACTATAACTAGAATAGCCATTATAACTGACCTATTGATTCCAGCCTCTCTTAAATGTCATTAATCACTGTTCGTTCATCTTGTGTTATCTCACATACTGCAGTAGCCCTGCTTAACACAGCTTCTGATAACTGCAAAGCCACATTGCATAATTCTGACCTGTGCTTTTGAAATCTTAATTTCTATTTTCAAAATTATTCTTAAGCCAAGAGTATGTATTTTTTAATTTAGAAAGTTTTGTTTCCAAAGACTTTGGTGAAATCCTAAAGGTCACCGTGCCCATCAGCACTCAATAATAGTGTCTCTTAAAACGTGATCTACAGGCACCTGCATCAGAATCATCTGGAAGGCTTCCTTACAGTCCAGGCTTCTGAACAAAAATCTTGGAGGATGAGGATCTGCATAAATGTTCTTTTAAGCCACCAAGTTGGTGGTAAGTTCTTATAGTAGCTATAGGAAACTAATACAATCTCCATCATGGGATCCAGATTTGGTCTTAAAAAATCCTTGAAAGTGAGAGTTTGGATCATGCCAGGGCTCTATCCAAAGATGTTTTTGTTTTCAGGCACCTCCCTCTGTCTTCCTATGTGATGTGCCCTCACTCACACTCTGTAGCTGATGGGACACCCTACTACTTTTGCTGCCTTCTTGCCAGTTCTCTGCTAGAAATTTCCAGAAGCTGTACACACCTCACCCTGAAACTTGATCCTCAACAACTGTGAGATGTGGCATGGTCTGTCACCTTGGCATCTAACATGTTTGGTCTGTACCCATTTGGCATTATAAACTGGCTTACAGTCTTGGCTATCCTTTCTGAATATGATTCCCTAGCACCTCTGCCTCCCTTAACCTCATGAGTTGCTAATACCTTGTTTTCATCTGTGCAATTAGTCCCTAAGATTCTTCACTGGATATCATGGTAGGGAAGCGCATGGAAATCAAACAGTTCCCTTCCTCTGGACATCTAAACTGCTCATCTAAGAATGACACTTACTTTTCACTTTCCCTAAACAACCTTTTCTTTTATTACATTCTCCCTTAATTGCATTTCTGTTATTAACTTTGCCCCAAGTGCATCTAACTATTGACTTTCATTTCTTATTCAACTTGGGCAGATCCTGGGCTGTATTGTTAATTTGCACTTCCACATAGTTCTAGAGATTGTCATTTCCAATTTCATGTGATTTTTCTTATAGCTGTAGAACTTCATGTTCCAGGTCTGTAAGATATTTAGTGAAACCTGTAAAGTTGGTAGCAGAGAACAAGGTGGCCTGTGCTTCTTTGTCAATTAACACTTTCATGTTCTGGTCTTCTGAAAAAGCCTTCGATTATTTAAATAAAAATTTGTGAAGAGATTTTTCTGGCTTCAATGATACTGAAAACACAAGGACTTTTAAATAGCACTGTTTTCATCATTTAATTCTTGTTTATTGTCACAGATAAGTAGATAATTGGTAGTTTTGATACTTAAATTACTCAAAGAATCCGTCATTAAATTGATGGCATTGTTTTCATCAGTTTAATGCACGCTGCATGGTTTCTGTTGCTGCTTGCATTTCTAACTTAGTGGAAAGACTATTTGGCTAAGATACACTCTTGAAAAATGGATTCAGAAGGCTGTTTCTTTGAGAAGCCACTACTGTCTCTTTTCTCACTCTTAGTTGATTGTTTTGCCTTCTAATTTATTGGAAGATGGAAGGAACTGAGTGTTCTAGTAAGATAAAGGATGGAAAGTGTCCAGTGGATTTGGTAATGAGGAGGTCCCCGGTCACTTTATATAACGCAGTTTGGTAGAGACAGAAGCCAGATTGCTGTGGGTTGAGACATGAATGGAAAGTGAGGAAGTGGAACTAGCAGTGGGAAAGATGAGAAGCAGAGGTGAGAGACTGGATGGTAAATATCGGGTTGGCCAAAAAGTATGTTTGGGTTTTGCCGTAAGATGAACTTTTTGGCCAACCCAATACAAGGGACAAATGTTCAAAGAGGGATTTCAAGAAGAGAGAGCCTCTAGGATGTTAATTGGCTGGGGAGAAAGAGCCAGCAGCAAGACAAAGCCTTTCAAGAGAGGGTATGACTGAGGGAGCAGGACCCTGGGGTAAAGGAGGAGATGGAGGGCATGTGGATGGCGGCTAAAGTGGAAGGGCTGGTTGGTTGGTAATAAGAGGAGAGGAGCAGCACTTTTGGAGCCTGGAGGACAGGAGTTAAGTATGGGCTTGTCTGAAGATGTGCTCGTGGGGAGGCTGGGCTGAAAGTTGAAGGAAATCATGCCTGAGGGCCTCAACCACTCTCCACCAAGGAAGAGGCTTTGTCGTCTGCTGAAAGTGTGGGGCTTATGGATTGAATAATGGCTTGAGGAGCATGGTGGCGATTTTTGACGTTCACTGAGAAGATGTGAGAGGAATACGAGAAAGAACAAGAGAAATGATCAAGGGATGGTACTGTGGCCCTGAGACTGAACCCTTGAGTAGGCAGTAGCGTTTAGCTTTGTGGTTGTATGATTTCTACCAACAGTGTTCAACTTCTGGGTATATAAGCAGAAGATACAAATTGTGGCCTTAACCCAGAGGCTTTAAAAAAAAATCTGTATGAAAATAATCATAGGATGGGGATATGAGGGAATTTGAAGTACTGGTCCAAGTTGGGTAGGGAAGGTAGGGAGGCCAGGAGTGGGATGACAGACTGGCAGCTAATGGAAGGACAAAGAACATTCCCATTTGAGGCTCACAACAATCCTTCAGATAAATAGTTTAATCAGCCTAACTTTGAAGATGAGGAACCTGAGGCTCTGAGATGTGAGGTGACATGTTTGGTGAGGTACTTAGAGAAGTAACCAAGATGAGCCACACCTTTCCTGGTCCACTGTCTCTAACCTTTCCAGACCCCACAGTCCCAGCTCTGTTCCTCTTTCTGAACCCCAGCGTGTGTAAGGGAATATCTTTGCATACTTATATTTAACTCAAATAACCTTTGGCCTCACCAATCTGTGCCCACACAAATGAAGTCACAGCAATCCAAATTTTATTTGCTCATTGCTTCCACCTTTGTAATACAGCACTTCCCTTTCAGGCAAAGCCTCCCTGTTCCAAGTATATTTTGGAATCCCCAGGGGTGTGTCACAAGTCCACTCCCATTGGGTCCTCTGCTGCATTGCTGGGTGACAGTCGAGGCCAGTGCCCGTAAGAGCCCTCATGGGACCAAGCAGTGGTCTGTGACTGAGAAAGTTCCTTACAGATAAGAAAACTGAAGCACAAAGACATTAGTCACTTATCTATGATAACAAATCTACACAGTAGCAGAGCTGAAATTCAAACTCAGGAAGTCTGATCATACTGCAATCTTTTACAGGTTTTTGGTGCCAATGTTATACTTTCTTCATAAAAAACACTTGGAAAATGTTGCGTTTCTAAGCTTTGGATTAGTACAAACATTGCTGGAATAGTCTGTTCTTCCAAGGTTTTGTAGAATTCCCCTGTGAAGCTAGCTGGATTGTGAAAGTAACTGACACCTTTTGTTGGTCTACGAAAATCAATCAGTTTAAGCTTCCTCTCTCTTCTGAAGCCAATTTTTGGTAAATTAAATTTTTGTATAATATTAGTCTTTTTTTTAATTTTTGGTTTTTGATTTTATTTGCAAGGTATTTGGCAAAGCCATCTCTTAATTTCTTTCTTTTTCCCTAATCCTTTGTCACTGTGGCTATTTTATTTATTTATTTTTGGCTGCGTTGGGTCTTCGTTGCTGCGTGCAGGCTTTCTCTAGTTGTGGCGAGTGGGGGCTACTCTTCATTGTGGTGCGGTGGCTTCTCTTGTTGCGGAGCACGGGCTCTAGGCACACGCGCTTCAGTAGTTGCGGCACACAGGCTCAGTAGTTGTGGTGCACGGGCTCAGTAGTTGTGGTGCACGGGCTTAGTTGCTCCACGGCATGTGGGATCTTCCTGAACCAGGGATTGAACCCATGTCTCCTGCATTGGCAGGCAGATTCTTAACCGCTGTGCCACCAGCAGAGTCCCTCTGTGGCTATTTCTAATTTGTCATTTCTTATTTTGTGGATTTGTGATTTCTTCCCAATTTTTCTTAATTAGGTTAGCTTGTTATTTACCCATTTAATTCTACTTTTTAACACAAACATTTTTGGGTGATTTATTTATTAATAATACTGGTTTTATTTTGGTTCTATTTTCAAATTTTTCTTTATTAATTCCGTCATTTCTTTAGTTGGATACTTAATTAAATTTTATTATTTTTATATAATTATTTATGAATTTTTCTTTGAGCACTGATTTAGCTCTAGCCTATAGGTACTGATATGTAGTGTGTTCTTTACCACTTTCTTGCTAGTAATTCTTTAAAATCTATTTTTATGAGTTTTTTAAAAAATTTCTAAGTGAAAGGCCTTGAATTTTTTTTTAAATTAACTTCAAGTTTTATTGCAATATGTTCAGAAAATATTTCCTGTACCAAGTCTGTCTTTCAGAAGATATTGAATTTTTCTGGTGACATCATATGTAGTCAGTTTCTCTTGGATACTCAAAAGAAGATTAAATTCTCTATTTTCAGTGTGTACAATGGAATATATTTCCATATGTAGCATATTATATAGTTTGGGTCTTCTGTAACTTTTGGTGCTATCACATGAATGTTCATGTTCCTCCAAAATTCATATACTGAAACCCTAACCCCCAATGTGATATTAGGAGGTAGGGCCTTTGCTAGGTGATTAGGCTATGAGGTTGAATCCCTCATGAACGGGATTAGTGCCCTTGCAAACGAGAACCCAGTGAGCTCCCTCTACTCTCCATCATGTGAGGATAAAACAAGAAGTCAGCAGTTTGCAACCTGGAAAAAGATTCTCATTAGAATCCGACCATGCTGGTACTCTTATCTTGAACTTCCAGCCTCCAGAACTGTGAAAAATAAATTTCTTTTGTTTATAAGCCTCCCAGTCTATGGTATTTTTGTTATAGCAGCCTGATCTAAGACAGTTGGTTTTGGTTTTGGTCATCTTGCTCTGTCTTGGGTTATCTTAAATAGAGCATAGGGTTGTCACCCAATCTGAAGATCTGTCTGTTTTTTTCCTTAAAATGTGAGTTAAGCCCAGTTACATATACTTATATGACAGATACATTTGTTCTTGGTTTTCCTATTTTGGTGTTATATTGATCGACATAACTTTTACATCATTTTCTTTGCTTTCTATCATAGTTCTTTTGATATTAAGCAAGGTCGGTATTTTTGTTTTCTTGGTTATATTTGTTATTATAACTTTAAATAATATTCTTTTAAAAAATATATTATTATGGCTACCAAGAAAGAGCAACAATAAAACTGTTTTGCATCTCCTTCCCCTCATATCCCTCTTCTCAATACTGATTTTTTTAATTCTTCCTCTGCCACTCTATAAAGCATGTTTCTGAGAAAGTATCACGTGGGGAAGTGAGTAAAATGTGATTCAAAACCACTAAACAATTAATAGATTAAAATATATGATCACCTTTTGCATGCCAAGCAGATGCTGCTGCTGGTGATACCCATAAATGAACAGGCTCAGGTCTTCACCCTCAGGAAACTCATGAGGCAGATCACCAGGTGGATAACTGAGAACTGGATAAAAATACCTGTTAATTGTACTCCTCAGTAAGAATTCCACATTTCTTATCATTGTAGTGTCTTTACTTGAATATTTCAAGACATTCGGAGGAAAAAATCTGCCTAGTTACTTAAATGCCTTACATAAGGAGCTCTATTAGGACATTTTCGTAACAGGGCACTATTACCATAATCAGTGAACTGCTGTTGAAATTTATCTGAGACAAAAGCATACTAATTCTTATTTTTCTCTGGCCCAATCCTTTTTGGATTGTATTGGGCCAGCTAGCTAGAAAAAAAGCTGATATTCAAACACTTCTATACGGCAATAGATTATTTTTTTATTGGAAAGATGGCTTTGTTTTAGACCCTTCTGCTGTATTTTATAACATACTTAATGGCTATTTATCTTAGGGAAAGTCATGTTAGTGAATGTTTTACAGATATGAAATTCACTGTAGTGACAACCTTGACAGATGGGTTTGGAGTGATACTCTTTACATTGGTAGCTTGTAGTAGAACTAAGTAGCCCGGGCTGGGAGTTAAAATGCTCAAGATCTTCCTAGTCCTCAGTCTAGAAGTTACTAATTGTAATCTTGGGTGACCACTCCTCTGCATCTGTAAAACGGGGACAATATTCCAATTTTAGTATATGTGCTGCCGTAGCGAGCACGGGGACAATATTCCAATGACCACTGTGGGGATTGAATGAAATCAGTATGTGGAAGTCTTTGTAACCTGAAAAACCTTACACGTGAGATGGGATGAGGGGTGTATTAGTTACTGATTGCTGTATAACAAATTATCCTCCCCCCCACTCAAAACATAGCAGCTTCAAACAACAAACATTTATCTCACAGTTTTTGAGGGCCAGGAATTTGAGGGCAGCTTAGCTGGGTGGTGCTGACACAAGGCTGCAGACAAGGAGACAGCTAAGGACATAGTCATCTCAAGGCTCAACTCGGGGGGAAATCTGCTTTCAAGCTCACTCACATGACTGTGGGCAGGATTCAGATTGTCGCTGACTGTTAGAGGCATCTGTTCCATGCCATGTAGGCCTCTCCATAGGGCAGATCAAAACACAGCAACTGGCTTCCCTCAGAGGGAGTAGGTGAGAGGGCAAGAGAAGGTACCTAAGTTGAGAGCCTAGTCTCTTTGTAACCTAACCTAATATCATCTTAAAATTATAATAAAACTGTTGCTAACCTTGTAGAGCCCCTAAGATCTGTCTTAAAGTGTCAGCTTGTTCTAGACTATGAAGGAGCTAATGAGGGACAAAACTTAGAAAATAAATTTTATTTGCCCTGGTTTATAATACCTGAGTCTGAAAAAAAGTTATAACATATGTTAAAATGTTGACAAAGTGTACTTAATTTTGATGGCTGTATTTCCTTGGCTTATTGCTTACTGCCTTTGCCTACAACATGAAGGTTTTTTTTTTTTTTTTTTTGCCTAGATAGCAGAGATTGTGTGTGAGACCAGAATAACTTCCTGCACTTTACGTTGACTTTATTGACTTGACTATTTAAGGAAAAAAGAGAATAAAGGTTTCTTGTTCTTTACTTATGAAAGAACTAAGATTCTTTACAATTGTGTTACTTTCTTTTTTATTTTAAAATATTTATTGCCACTTTCATTAAATATAGAACCAGATGTTGTTTCCCAGGTACCCATAATCCTACCTTGATCAAGTGTCCCAGTCTCCTGTGGCAACTCCTTTGATTTTTGCCTTCTCCAAATCAGATCCGTAAAACAGAAAAAGATAAAACTTTCAGAATATATTTTACACCTAAAACTATCTTTGTGATTTCTTGGAGGGCTTCTGGAAAAATCACAAAGGTTTGTTCTCTTACCTTCCAAAAAGAGAGATGCTGGAAATATTAGGTTTCTTTATTAGTTACCATTGGTGAGTTACATGGGAAGAGTAGTCAAATAAGAAGAGATACTCAGCCTTCCCTAGGTTAAATGTGCTTAAGTAAATGTCATGAATGTAAGTATTTTAGAAATTGGATGCTTTGGGGGATTTCCCTGGCGGTCCAATTGTTAAGACTCCATGCTTCTACTGCAGGGGGTATGGGTTTGATCCCTGGTCAGGAACTAATATCCCACATGGCACGAGGCACAGCCAAAAAAAAAAAAAAAGTTAACTAGACCACAGCCTTGTTTCTTTAGTTTGAGTCTAGCATCTTCTAGGACAGTGGATTTCAACTGGGGATACATATCAGATTTACCCATGGGATTTTATAAAAATACAGATATCAAAATACTATTCCAGACTCACTGAATCTCTTTAACTTGATATTCTTGGTATATTCTTAGTATATGCTTACAGTAGTCTTGGTATATTATATATATTGTGTTTCAGGATTATTATATATCTCAAGATTTTTTTCCTTCTGAATAATTATGTTCATCCATTTTTTGGTGTTCATCCATTTGTATATATCAAATGTAACATTCATTAACTTTGTTGAAAATAGGCATAATCATTATGCTTAGAGACACTTGTATACATTTTTAGAATGACGTTATTATCTTTGCTTTTCATGGCCCGGAAATAATCTGATTTCCTAGTCAGTTGCATTATGCTTATTATGAATTCTCATCAGACCTTTCACATATGAAAATTTTCAGTAAACATTAGTCTTCAGTGACAGTCTTTTTGCTCTGCAGATAGTTTTTATTTTACTCGAATTTCTTGCTTGAAAACTCTGCTGTAAGCTACAGGTCATGTTTGAGTCTACAACAAAAAAGGACCATCTCAGAGCCTTGTGAAAAAGGACTATAACAGGTAATTCAAATTACTGACACTTTGAAAAAAAAGATTCTCAGGTACAGGCTTCTGATGGCATTGCTTAGACAACTTTAAGATCATACCAGTGCACTGGGTCAGGATTTCCAGAACTCTTTTTAGTCAAGAAGCAGATGGTTTCATGACACTATTGACCCAAGAGCCATCACAACAAGAACTAATTACATCGGAGTGAATGAACTGATGAGAAAATTTTTATTGTGGTTACTTGTTTGAAATAAAATTGATATTTGTAAATATTTTCCCCTTAAGATTATATAAGAAAGACCTTTCCCTTTCTACTTAAGCTGTCTGTAACCTATAACATTTCTGACAGCTTTATTGGGATGTAATTCACACACCACACAATTCATTCATTTAAAGTATACAATTCAATGGTTTCTGGTATATTCACACAGTGAACATTGCCATCACCACAGTCAATTTTAGAACACGTATCATCCTGAAAATAAACCCCGCACCCCTTAGCAGTCACTCACTGCCCATTACCCCCATCGCTCCAGCCTCTAGAAACCACTCATCTACTTTCTGGCCCTATGGATTGGCCTATTCTGCACATTTCATACAAATGGAATCATATGTGTGGTCTGCCGTGTCTGGCTTCTTTCACTTAGCACAACGCTTTCAAGGTTCACGCATGCGGTAGCACCTATCAGCACTTCATTCTTTTTGATTGCTGAATAACACCTCACTGTATAGGTTTGCCACATTTTATTCTTTCACCAGTTGATGGGTGTTTTTGTGACCCATAACATTTCAAATAATACTTGATTCTAACTGATACCTTTCCTTTCTCTGCCGCTGCCCCCAAATCCCAAAACTTTCACTAAGTTTCCTTATTTTTTACGGCATAGTTTCATTAAGAACCTGTTCTCCTTATTACTAGAATTAATTGGAAGACACAATTAGATGACCAAGATATTACCTGGAGTATCATACTTGAGAATTATGCTCATTGAATCAGGTATGGCCAGACACTTTTATGGAACTCAAATTGATTTTATTTCCGGAACTAATACCTACAAAACCCTCCCAGGAAAATGTGCACGGTACTTAGACGGTCCAGCCTTACATGAGATCAAGAACGTTACTTCCTGCAGGCCAGGGAACTTGGTACATTTGGGGGACCTTGAGGAGAATTTATAGATAGTGCAAGTGAAATCTGATATAGAGTGTTTCTTCGGCTTGGTTTCCTAGCTTCAAGGTAGCAAATAATAGAGGCTTTTAAAAGTCCAATCTGAGTTTCCTTATGAAAACTTCCAGCAAAGTTAACTTAGGAAGGCCTATATAATACTAATACTTGTGATATCTGTGTAAATAGTCAGGCCAAACCTGAGACCAGCCTTATTTTGTGACCATGAATAACCATTCTTAGAGATTAGTTTGATCTCTAGGAGGCAGGGAGAGAGAGAGTATAAGGAAAAGTGTAAGACTTTGGAATGCGCAAAAGAAATTATTGAGTATCCTTTCAATGGAATGCTGGAGTCTCAGGATTCTCTCATCCCACCAGTCCACAGGCCTTTGCCTTTGACAAGGCTAAGACTCTGAAGAGATAGAAATTAACTAGTAGAAAACTTATGACAACATAAATAATTCTTGTCCACAGAAGTACAAACTAGCTGTGTCCAGTGGAATGCAATTTATTATTGTCCAATGATTAGACCAGTTTTTGCAAATTCATTTCAACATTCCTTTACTGTATAGAAATTCGTGGTTCTCTGCCTTCTTTGTAACGTCTTTCCCAGTTCTCTGTTAATTAATGAGTTCAATAAAAAGTATGTGCCACTTGTTCATTTTCCATTTGTATGAGAGTCATGATTTTGCTTTTCTTGAACATTATCCTTTAACATCCTTAATAAACCAAATCATCCCTACCCCAGCTTTGTAAATGAGCAGCCTGAACTGCAGGGTGGGGCTGGCTGTGCTAAAGGTAAAGAGCAGCTATGGAGCAAGGGATGAGCTGGAGTGGCCCTCAGGGCTGGCGGCTCTCGGTTCTCTTCTGGTTATTTCTAAGAATGGGACAGAGGCAGGGAATATATGAAAGAACCCTTTAGTGAAATAGTTTATAGTAGGAGAAGGGAACTAGAAAGTAAACACACACACACACACACACACACACACACACACACACACACACACAAGAAAGTAAATACAACAGAAAGACTGCCAGGACACCTGGATTCAAGACTCAACTCTGGGGACTTCCCTGGTGGTCCAGTGGTTAAGACTCCACACTCCCAATGCAGGGGGCCCGGGTTCGATCCCCGGTCAGGGAACTAGATCCTGCATGCTCCAACTAAGAGCCCACATGCCGCAATTAAAGATCCTGCATGTGGCAACTAAAGATCGCACACACGGCAACAAAGATCCCGCATACTGCAACCCAGCACAGCCAAAATAAATAAATAAATATTAAAAAAAAAAAAAAAAAAGACTCAACTCCGCCACCCATTAACCGTGTGACCTAGGGTAACTTTCTTAACCTCTCTAGTTTCCTCAAATAATAATACTATCTCCTACGGCTGTTATGAGGGTTACAATGAAATGAAACTGTCATATAAGGTGGTCAGCACAGTGGCCTGCAAGGAGTATGTACAAAATAAATGTCGACTGCTGCTGATTGTCTTTATTATTATCATCATTATTATTCTCTAGACCTCAGTTTCCTCAACTGTCAGAAGAAGGAGGCTGCCTTAGATCAGTGTTACTCAAAACTTCAATGCGCTTGCTCTTGGGAAGCTTGCTTAAGAGGCATTCCTAAACCCCTCCCCCAAGTATTCTCCTTAGGAGGTCTGAATGGAGTACAGAAAGTAGCCTTTGTAACAGGCACCCAGGTGATTCTGATGCAACTGAATTTGAAGATTTTGCATTGAGGAGGACTCCACTAGAGGATTTAAAATGTGTCTTTAAGTATGAGCATCGCTGTGTTTTCCTTCCACATTAAATCCTCTTATCAGGAATATCAGATAAAATACTTCCCCAAGTGGTAACAGAATCTTCATTACTGAGATCCTGAGAGAAAGGGTAGAAAATCTTAGGAAAAGAAAATGGGTGGATCACTTTGCAAAGCTGTATCAAGGAGGATAATTGTACCTAGCACTGGATAAAATGCACATAATTTTAAACAATGGTCTTGAATTGACTATTTAGTGATTGTCTCATTTGAAACAGGAAAGAAATCTGAAAGCAGAGACCCCAATCCCAGAGTATTCAACACCTACAAGCTGAGCACGCAAAGTGTGGTCCCTGGGCCTGCAGCATCAGCACTACCTGGGAGCTCGTTAGCAAGGCAGAAGCTGAAGCCCACCCAGATCTGCTGAATCAGAACCGGCATTTTAACAAGATAGTTAGGTGACGCACGTGCACTTTAAAGGCTGAGAAGTCCTGATGTAGAACACAGGCCAAGCTACATAAATTAGCCAGGCAACAATTAATTATTAATCATGTAATGCTTATTAATTAATGGTTCCCAGTTGATGGGTGCTGGGACACATTAAAATCACCTGGAGAACTTCAAAATGCAGACCAACTCCAGAGACTGAATTTCAAGTGGGGCCCAGAAAAAAATTTTATTTTGAAGGAGTCCCCCGGGTAATTAGGGTTCACAGCCAGGTTGGGGAGCTATTGCAGAGTATGAGAAATGGGAGTTCAAGAAAAGGATGGAAAGGAGCAGAAGAGTAGGTCTTGAACTGACCCTTAAAGTAGGGTTCAATTTTTGCAGAATGAGGAGCGCGCGTGCGTGTGTGTGTGTGTGTGTGTATGGAAAAAAGACTGTAAGACAATGTTATTGTAACTTTCTTCTAGGGAGAGAATGGAAAACACAAAGTGAAGGAAATATTGTTCTCTGGGGAGTTTTAGCAGGATTTTAAAACAATAACGTTTCTCTGTTAGAAAGGGTGACATGATGCTGCACGTATCTTGGGAGCCAATGTCACATTTGATTAACGTTTAGAAGCAATTTGAATGGATAGAATATTATTCTTCTCAATTCCCACTTGGGATTAATACGTACATTCTTTTTCTCACATAAAAGACAGTTTTAAAGTCTTGCTCTACTTTGAGTAGAAATAACCTAAGCTTGGATTCATTTCAAGAAAATGGAAAATATTTCTATTGGCACAACAGTCTGACTCCACTGGATTCATTAAACATCAGATGAGATCATGGATATGATTGTAATTTGAAATGTGGGACATGCTATATATACATGTCAGCTCATGGCCTGGATCCCTTCTGCCGCTCCCAGCCCTGCCTTCCGCACTCTAACTCCGCACACACTGGCTATTCCCCACGGCTCTTCCTGACTCCCGATCAGACCAGATGTCCTCCCTCCAAAGCGTTCTTGATTTCTTTTTTTTTTTTTTTGGTCAACCTTATACCTTGACCATACGTCCAACGTTGCACTTCATAATCTTGTGTTATAAGTTCTTTGTTTATGTGTAGGCTTACTCTATTAGACTTAAGCTCTTTGAGACAAGTGCTTTTTTAAATTCATATCTGAATATCTAGTGCTGAAGTTTCATTTCTCATATGTTGGCATAAACTCCTAACAGACCCCATCTCTTGTGGATAACAACCATAAATTCTGGACAAATTACAAAAAACAACTAGATGAAAGCTCTGCATAATAAACCAAGAGAGGCAGATTTTGCAAGGACATTCAAATTTGGAAGAAATGACTGACACATTGCGAGTTCCCAATTTTTGCAGATGGCACAATGGCAGGCTGTGATCACAGTGTGGTGCTGTTTTTACCTGCTTTCTTTCTGACCTGGGCAACCAAAGGACAGAATTCAGGGAGGCCATGGCTGTTGGAAAGTCCAGGAAGGCCCAGAAAAAAGAGAGCCAGAGTAGGTAAACTTCAAATTCTATATTTAAGCCCCACTCACAATCTGACTCTGCATCACATGCATGGTGAAGACCCAAGCTTGCAGCTGAGGCTAAAGAAACTGAACTGAGATATGAACTGCTATGATGCTACAGATTACATTCTCTCCCAGTGTTCTATATTCTCCTTTCGTAGCTCTTATTTTCCCAGGAATTTCTTAATATCTTCCTTCCCCAATAAGCTCCATGAAGCAGGTTCCAAATGGCAGGTTGGATTATTGTTTCTAATCCCTTGGTAACTCCCTGTAATAGAATTACACATCCATGCCTGTGGCCACGCAACCTTGCAGTAGCTCCCACTGGAGTAAGTGGAGACCATATCCCTGCCTCATTAACTTGCCTTTGGCCATATGATTTGATTTGACCAATGAAATATGAACAGAAATGACAATGTACCAGTTCTGAACTGAAGCATTAAAAAGTACAGTATGTCAGTCTGGATCCAATCAGGAAACATAATGATTTGAATAGGGCAAGTTTAGTATAATGAATTATTAAACCATGATAGACATAGACATAATGGGAACTCTAAATGATACCCCAGGGATAAGAAAGAGTACTCAAGGAAGGACAAACTTGGAATAAGGCTGCTTCCCAAGGAGAGGTTTAGATCTCAATGGCGAGGGTATGGCTGCAGCCCTTTGGATGGTAGAGATGTTTGCTGGGTTGCCCTGGTCAGAGCTGGTCCACAATCACCAGGTATCAGGAAACAACTCTCTGGGGTACAGGTGAGCTGAGGGTGATGGGCAGGAGCATAGAGTGAGTCAGCGTATCTGGAGCCCACTCACTAGCAAGGTGGTACAAAGCCTGTGATACGTGGTGTCTGTGTTGAGAAGGCTGAAGGAAACACCCTCAGGGGTACAAGGGAGCCAAGGCTCACAAGTGGGCATGCAGAGAGAGCTGGGGCACCACTGCCAGCATGAGGCCTAGAGTACACCGGTGTCCACATTAGGAGAGTCATGCCATGTAGGTCCCTGTGCCAGGTTGTGTA
The DNA here is from genome assembly GCF_028021215.1 of Eschrichtius robustus. NCBI lineage: Eukaryota > Metazoa > Chordata > Mammalia > Artiodactyla > Eschrichtiidae > Eschrichtius > Eschrichtius robustus. The sequence goes on along the minus strand of NC_090845.1, from coordinate 13,791,134 downwards.
ATCACTGAGTGATGGTGCACTCTGAGCGCAGAGCTGGGACAGAGCCCTACTAGATGTTTCTACACACATGTACTATGCAAGAAAAAGTAAAAGCACACTGGGTGCAGGAAAAGAAGCCCCCTTCCTCCTGAAAATTTCCCTCCACTGACAAAGCTTACTGTACAGGACAAATGACGAAAGAGTCTGGTCTACTACTGCAAAGCAGGTACTGAAGGGTGAAGTTGGAGTTGAGAGCAATAAATCAGTAATTGGCTCTTTGAGCTGCTACCCTCCATGAGAAGAGCATGGCCCAGAGAGTCACTGCTTTCTCAGACAGAGTCCTACAATGTGGAGCAGACAGGAGCACGATGTGGAGTCTGGCCTACCCGAGCTGTGATCATTGAAATGACAGCCAACTTTGAAACCCACGAGTATAAATTAAGTGTTCATTGTGGCAAGCTGTTGACATTTTTGAAGCTATTTATTATATTAAAAAAATTACTAACACATCTTGTTTTCTTCCATGTCCCTTGTGTCTGTGCCTAGATTATAAGGGGAGCTCGATATATATTTTTAAATGATTGTTATTCAAACTTTGGGGCCATTTTCTGATTGCTCTGAAGGTTTAGCTCAGGTGTTGTCTAATGGGCTAGAGACTGAGTCACCATTTTAGGTACATAGCAGAATAGGAATAATATCATGAAGAATCTTACTGGATTTTGAATCTGATCTCTAAAAGAAAAAAACCTAAACCCAGGATTGCTTTTTTTAGCTCTTGGAATCCATGTAGCTCCTTCATTGTGAAGCTATTAGGCCATTAGGCCTGGCTTCCTCATCTAACTTGGTACCTTTTCGATGTGGCTTTGGGGGAACAAAGTAAAAACTAATCAGAAGAAGATTGTCTAGTATGTGAACTGGCTATAGCTCAAAGAGTGAATTTATGGGTGAAGAGAGAAAACATAATCAAAACATAGCCTCTGCTTGTAGGGCTGTAACTATCATAAGTTAATTTTATGTTCCAATCTTCTTCTCCTGTTTGGGGTCAGAGCACACATCACACCCTCATACATAACTGACTAACAGTGAAGAACTCTGTCCTTTCTTGCATTTATTGTTGTGTTGATATTACTTTCATTACACCACAAAGAACCATCAGCAGGCATTAACATTCTTTGGTCAACTGAAATTATTTTACAAATATTCTTTTATATTTATTTATTATTTTATAAATACTTTATAAATAGCTTTACTATAGAGATACAAATCCCTTTCAAGGATACCTAGTAGAAATTTGAGTATGGTATTTCTTTTTTTTTTTTTTTTTAATGGGACTTTTTAAAAAAAATTTATTTATTTTTGGCTGCGTTGGGTCTTCGTTGCTGTGCGTGGGCTTTCTCAGGTTGCGGTGAGCAGGGTCTACCCTTTGTTGCTGTGCGCGGGCTTCTCATTGCAGTGGCTTCTCTTGTTGCGGAGCACGGGCTCTAGGCACGCAGGCTTCAGTAGTTGTGGCACATGGGCTCAGTAGTTGTGGCACACGGGCTCTAGAGCGCAGGCTCAGTAGTTGTGGCACACGGGCTTAGTTGCTCCGCAGCATGTGGGATCTTCCCGGACCAGGGCTCGAACCCATGTCCCCTGCACTGGCAGGTGGATTCTTAACCACTGCACCACCAGGGAAGTCCCAGAGCATGGTATTTCAAAAGTGATCACTGATTTTGCCACAGCTGCTGGCCATTGCTATCAGAGGACTGAAGAGTTTGGCCAGGCTTCTCACAGTGCCCTTAGTACTAGAGCTGCCCCCTAACTTGTAACTGGAGCTATGTTAGAAGAGCTTATTATCATTTCTATGTTTGCCCTGAAACCTCACCCTCAAAGTCAGCTGCTCTGCATCTGCCATCACTTTGGACTTTGTACTGCTGCTGTTACTTCTTCTCCCAAGTCATCGCCATTCTGCCATACAGGGGGTTTTGAGTTAGTTTTTCATAGTGGGTTTTATCTTTTTTTTTTTTTTTTTAAGCACACTGTTAACCCTCCCTCGGACTAACAGTATAGTTATTTATTTTCCTTCCAAGGACACTCATTAAAATACTTTCACAGGGACTTCCCTGGTGGTGCAGTGGTTAAGAATCCACCTGCCAATGCAGGGGACACGGGTTCGAGCCCTGGTCCGGGAAGATCCCACATGCCATGGAGCAACTAAGCCTGTGCGCCACAACTACTGAGCCTGCGTTCTAGAGCCCGCGAGCCACAACTACTGAGCCCGCGCGCCTAGAGCCCATGCTCCGCAACAAGAGAAGCCACCGCAATGAGAAGCCCACGCACCACAATGGAGAGTAGCCCCCGTTCACCACAACTAGAGAAAGCCCACGTGCAGGAACGAAGACCCAACCCAGCCAAAAATAAATAAATAAATTAAATAAATTTATTTTTTAAAAAATGCTTTCACAATAAAATCATACATTATGCTTGTAATATTTTAGGTCCATAACCACTCTGTTTTTAGACTTTTAGTCTCCCCTTTCTCCACTCTAACACTCATCTAAAGAATCTAAAATTGGTTTCCATTTATTTGTTTACTCTTTTCCTAGCCTCTCTTTTCTGAGCTGGAATAACTTTTGAGATGCATCTCTGAACAAGGTTTTTCAAAGAACAGAAGTGATATGGTCACTTATAAATGAAGCGTACAAACAGGATGTAGATCTAGAGAGAATTTTGGACAAATTCTCTCCAACCTTTTTTTTTTTTTTTTTTTTGGCTGCGCTGGGTCTTTGTTGCTGCGCACAGGCTTTCTCTAGTTGCAGCGAGCGGGGGCTACTCTTCGTTGTGGTGCACGGGCTTCTCATTGCGGTGGCTTCTCTCATTGCAGAGCGTGGGCTCTAGGAGCGCGGACTTTAGTAGTTGCAAGTTACGGCGTGCGGGCTTAGTTGCTCTGCGGCATGTGGGATCTTCCCGGACCAGGGGATTGAACCCGCGTCCCCTGCATTGGCAGGCGGATTCTTAACCACTGGATCACCAGGGAAGTCCTTCAGCCTTCTCCTTTTGCTGTTGAGGTTTAGAGAGGTGAAGTGACCTGCGCTAGGTTACTAAGTGGTGGCCAATTTGGGACCAGGGCTCAATAACCCTTCTTCTCTCGCAGTTCTCTCTCTCTCTTTTTTTTTTAATACATACATACGTACATACATACATACATACATTTATTTATTTATTTATGGCTGGCTGACTGGCTGTGTTGGGTCTTCGTTGCTGTGCGCAGGTTTTCTCTAGTTGCGGTGAGCGGGGGCTACTCTGTTGCAGGGCGCGGGCTTCTCATTGTCGTGGCTTCTCTTGTTGCGGAGCACGGGCTCTAGGCACGCAGGCTTCAGCAGTTGTGGCACGTGGGCTCAGTAGTTGTGGCTTGCAGGCTCTAGAGTGCAGGCTCAGTAGTTGTGCCACACAGGCTTAGTTGCTCCAAGGCATGTGGGATCTTCCCGGACCAGGGCTTGAACCCATGTCCCCTACATTGGCAGGCGGATTCTTAACCACTGCGCCACGAGGGAAGCCCCCGCAGTTCTCTTTCCACTGTGTCATGCCACAGAATCAGAAAATGGGAGAGCAGGAAAGCATGTGAGAGACCACTCTATCCAACCATATTATTTTAAAGACAAGGAACCAGTGCCAGGGAAATTTGGACATCTGGCCTAACAGTGATGTTCTTGGTCTTCCAACAGACATCCCAAATGGCCTGCTTGCTCCTTTCAATCTCAAAGTAAGAAATACTTCAGTAAATCTACAGTCCAAGGGACCGACCCTGGTGGGACTACTCACTGAGGGCATCTGTGGCTCATACCCTCGTGCTTGTTAGGCAGCTGGGCCATCCTCATGAGCAGGCAGAAGGATGAGGTGTGCTAGAAAATCTCTCCCAACAAAAACATCACCGCATACATATCCGTTTTGAGAAATTAATTCTTCTGGGTACTGAAAGCATCATTCTCACTTTTGGAGTTCCCTATTAAAATGCACATAATCCTAAAGAATCGTTTTGAGTCATTTCAGATGTTATTAAGTAATATTTCAAGGGTTTTCTCTGCAAGAAGGGCTCCCTTGATGTGCTTTTGTAATAAAGGAAGGGAACCAGGAGAAAATAGTTCTGAAATGAGATGTTTCTCTTCAAATCAAGCTCCCTAAACCACACTTAGGACTGAGTTGGATTTAAATCCTTGCTGACTTACAGAGGCAGCAGTTCTTAGCAAACACAACCACATTGAATAGTTTTATCTAAATTATGCAAAATGTAGGTGGAATCCCTAGATTTTTCTCTTCATTCTCATTTTGCAATCATTAAAGACCCTACATAGAGGGAAGGGTAAACATTGGAGCTGAGGCTTAAATGAAATAATCTAAACACATTCTTGATTTTATTTGCAATCTACATATTTCATCAATTCCGATGCACTCCCACCTCCCCATTTTAACATTTCTGCAGTTGAGGTGTTTCTAATGGTTGGTTGTATCTTACAAGTATTGGCAGCCAGGTAGGTGGTCGTTGTCATGTTATTTATGGCACCAGTTCCATCATTGTGTTTATGTTGTTGTCATCTCAGTTGACTTATGTACACTGTTATTACCACACATGTTAAATTTAACTGGCATTTAAAATATCTTCCAGGGCTTCCTTGGTGGCGCAGTGGTTGAGAATCTGCCTGCCAGCGCAGGGCACACGGGTTCGAGCCCCGGTCTGGGAAGATCCCACATGCCGCGGAGCAACTAGGCCCGTGAGCCACAACTACTGAGCCTGCGCGTCTGGAGCCTGTGCTCCGCAACAAGAGAGGCCGCGACTGTGAGAGGCCCGCGCACCGCGATGAAGAGTGGCCCCCGCTCGCCGCAACTAGAGAAAGCCCTCGCACAGAAACGAAGACCCAACACAGCCAAATAAATAAATAAATAAATAATTTATTTAAAAAAAAATATCTTCCATAGATTATTCTATGATTTGGTATTGAGACATTAAGATATTGTGAATGCAGATTGGCCACGAAACAGCATCAGGGTGTAAGTTTGATATCAGGGAAACAAATAGCTGTCATTGAAAGAGTGATAACAATTTCACATTTTCTTTCAATGCAGTGACCACGTGCTTTACGGGATCTAGGAAAGGAAGATAATCATAGGTAGATGAAACTCTGTTACGTTTTGTTATTCACATTTATGCAGAAAGCTTTACCTATATCTCCCAAGCAAGACTGTACCAACATCTGCATTTGCAGAATTTTCTTCCAAACTGGCAGCTTGAAAGAAAATCTCGAGGATAATAGTGAAGTATCATCTTAAGAAATGCTGTATTACTAAAGCTCTCAATGGCACGTAAGATGAGATCATATGTATTCTATGGTATAACACAGATATAAAAACAAAACATAGACATGGAAATGCTGTGTTGAAAATTAATTCAAAAGAGTTCAACAAAAGAGACATGCACCCCAATGTTCATTGCAGCACTATTTACAATAGCCAGGACATGGAAGCAACCTAAATGTCCATCGACAGAGGAATGGATAAAGAAGATGTGGTGCATATATATACAATGGAATATTACTCAGCCATAAAAAAGAATGAAATAATGCCATTTACAGCAACATGGATGGACCTAGAGATTATCATACTAAGGGAAGTATGTCAGACAGAGAAAGACAAATATCATATGACATCACTCATGTGGAGTCTAAAAAAATGATACAAATGAACTTATTTACCAAACAGAAATAGACTCAAAGACACTGAAAACAAACTTATGGTTACCAAAGGGGAAGGGGGGGAGGGAGGGATAAATTAGGAGTTTGGGATTAATAGATACACAGTACTATATATAAAATAGATAAAAAACAAGGACCTACTGTATAGCACAGGGAACTATATTCAATATCTTGTAATAAACCATAATGGAAAAGACTATGAAAAAGTATATCCATGGGACTTCCCTGGTGGAGCAGTGGTTAAGAATCTGCCTGCAGGGGACACGGGTTCAAGCCCTGGTCCAGGTAGATCCCACATGCCGTGGAGCAACTAAGCCCATGCGCCACAACTACTGAGCCTGCACTCTGGAGTCCATGAGCCACAACTACTGAGCCTGTGTGCCACAACTACTGAAGCCCCCGCGTCTAGAGCCCGTGTTCTGCAACAAGAGAAGCCACCGCAGTGAGAAGCCTGCACGCCACAACAAAGAGTAGCCCTCACTCGCTGCAACTAAAGAAAGCCTGCGCACAGCAGCAAAGACCCAACGCAGCCAAAAAAAAAAAAAAAAGTATATGTATGTATAACTGAATCACTTTGTTGTACACTTGAAACTAACACAACATTGTAAATCAACTGTATTTCAATTAAAAAAAAAAAGAGTTTGGCAATAAATTTGAAAAATCCCTAGGAATTAAATCAGTTCATTTCGTTCATACGTCCCTTTTGATGTATGCATAAGAGCAAAGCATTCTTAAAATCTATATTTAAAATCTAAGTCTAAAAAGTTCTTTCAAAAATTATACAATAAAATTTCAAAGTAATTAGGAAGCACTATGTCATAACTTAATTTGAACATTTTTTCTTTCTTAGTGTTAAATAAATAATGGTGCAACTTAAAATTGATGACATTTTGGATTCAGTGGCAAAGCCTGGAAAACTCCAGGTCCTCTAACTGTCAAACACTTTGCACTATGTCCATTTATAGAATGCACCCAGTGAAGAGAAGAGAGCTGATGAAGAAGAAAGAAGAGGAGGAACAATAACTGTTACAAAATGTGTCTGGGGTAATTCTTAGGTAATAGCAGTATCTATCAGGGAAGGAAGCTGCCCCTTGAGTCTATTTTCAAGTTACTTTGACATTTGCAACTCAAAATTTATCTCTTTTTTCCTGGTGTCTGAACTTCCACTGAAAAATTATCAGAGGCATGAACTTGAATTATCTTGATTTGCTGGATGGGATGATTACCTACGATGATTTTTTAATCATACCTGTGAAGACTCTACAGGAGGCCAAATATAGTTATGGAGTTAACCTTTTAATTGGTTTGGTTGTTATTAAGCAGTAGGTAATCAGATAAAGCGTGGGGGGCAAGGTCAAATTCACCTTCTTAGGCATCACAATGCAGATGTGGTCCCCTCCCCCACGAATGGCTGCCAAGATCTGAAGATTTGTGTCCTCTTACATTACATCCTAGAGGTAGTGATGTAGCACCTATGTGATCATAAATGGGGAAGATAATGTGCAGGCTTCTGGCACATAAATGACTGGTCAGTTAAGACTTTTCACCATAATGGCCTTTCTTTAGTTACACCACCATTCAGACAATTTCTTTCTTTTCTTTTCTTTTTCAGAATTATGATTTTTCAAACACCAAAACACCAATAAATGAAAACTCCATTAGAAGTAAATTTTCAGTATTACAATTTCAGACAAAAAGGTACCCACTGATTTTATTTGGCATTATAGTGTTTATAGTGAGAAAGTGTCATTGAGAACAGATATGAATAAATCTTCATTTTATAATATATTACATACAAATTGCATAGTTTTACTTTCAAATTGTTTTTGTTACTTATATAAAGTTGTTTTTGTTATTGAATTGACATATATTTCCATCTGTGAAATTGTGTTTGGGTATCTTGGATTGGGATGGAAGGCATTATAATTCTCATTAAAATTAAAAGAATTGGAACTTCCCTGGTAGCACAGTGGTTAAGAATCCACCTGCCAGTGCAGGGGACACGGGTTCCAGCCCTGGTCCGGGAAGATCCCACATGCCGCGGAGCAACTAAGCCTGTGCGCCACAACTACTGAGCCTGCGCTCTAGAACCCACAAGCTACAACTACTAAGCCCACGTGCCACAACTACTAAGCCCACGTGCCACAACTACTGAAGCCTGCGCACCTAGAGCCTGTGCTCTGCAACAAGAGAAGCCACCGCAGTGAGAAACCCACGCACCGCAATGAAGAGTAGCCCCGGCTCTCCACAACTAGAGAAAGCCCGCACGGCAACAAAGACCTAACACAGCCAAAAATAAAAATAAATAAATATTTTTTTTAAAAAATTTAAAGAATTAAAGATTTTTAAATTTTAATGGCTTTTCACTTAGCAGCAGGGATTTTCAGGGAATTAATTAATGAAGGAATAGTTATACTTAAGAGTCCTGGATTTAAAGAAGAAATAACCTTGCCAATGAGTATATGATCCAAAGAGGTTTCCAGCTTCTTACAAGTTTTGAAGTTTCTTGAGATTCCATTGAGACAACCATGAAAGACCAGTGCCCCAGGCTTGGTCTTGGCTTGAAGCCCACTGCCTAATACCAAAAGGCTCAAGTGTGGAAGGAAGCGTGTGCCAAGTTCATTGGGACGCTCTTCTAGGCCACTGGTTTTCTCCTTTGCCACATTTTACACCGAACTCAGTGGTCTGTCTTCTCATCTTTGTATCCCCACTACCTATCTTAGGGTCTTATACAGAGTCCACACTAAGTAAGTGTTCACAGATTTTTTTTAAGGCCAAACTTTCCTTAAGTTTTTAAATTATACTTTTTATGTGTAGAGTTAGTAACTCCCAATTTTTCTGAAGAAGAAAACTCTGCCAGCATTTGACATGAGAATTTTAAATCTTCACCTTTAAAAAAATTATGTTCATATTGAAGGGGAGCAGAATATAACACCTTTAAATAGGGCTCTTTGGTTTAAGGATTATCTTGAGCTGGATGTTTTTAAGAAATTGCAGACACAGGAGAAGCTCTAAAAACCGAGTGAAAGTTACTCTTTTGTAAGAGACATTTACATCTCCCCAGGAAGACATTTACATCTCCCCAGGAGTATGATTAAATCTCTAGAAACTTACCAATGGAGAAGGCACTGACTTAAGTCTGCATAACAACCATAACCTTGTTTGCTGTGCTTTTCCTGGTCACCTTCCATAACTGCCACTCTCCCCGCCCCCCAACATCTTTCTTTGGTCTTTAGCTGACAAAAGAAAGGTATTGACGGTGGTGGTGGTTTGGGCCATTGCAGGAGTTACTCAGTTTCCCTGGGTCTCTCCCATGTAATACAGGAGGCATATATGTTATTAAAGTTCTGTTTGTTTTTTTCTTGTTAATCTGTCTTTTATTACAGAAGGTCTCGGCCAAGAAGCTAGAAGGGGAGAAGGAAAATTATTTTTCCTCCCTATAATATAAACAAGGGAGAATTGAATTAGCTTTATTTGGTCATTTTTGCCTTCCTCCAGTCCCATGCCCCCTTCCAACTGGATGTAACTGGGCTCCTACAAAGTCAAGATTGAGAACCTCCAGAATAGAGGTATTCAAGGAAAAGAAAAGTTATCAATGACATAGGTTAAATCAAAACAGAAAGAAAATTAGTATTGAAGACTCGGGAGCATATCTCTGAAGATAAATCTCCGTATTAGATCGGTGAATAGCACAGTAACGCATTAGAATATTTGCAGGTTTGCTACCAAGAAAAGATCATTTTTCATAAAGCAAAAGGAGACAGATAACACAAGAGCACATGCATTTACAGTCATTAAGAGTTTCTGGTGCAGTAAACTGAGCAAGCTGAGGTTGACGTGGGAAGTTTTGAGTAGACTGAGAGAGGCGTGCAGCTTTGGGCTAACACTTCATAATTTTTACATACCTGAGGTCACAACCAACTCTAAACTTGCTTAAAGATGTATTTATTCTATAAAATCTGGATCTTCCTATATTAACAATACCACAAAAGAGTAATACTGATATATTTGAAATGAGATTCCAAGAGCTAAGAGCTATTTTTTAACAAAATTTATTTTATTGAAGTATAGTTGATCTTCAATGTTGTGTTAGTTTCTGGTGTACAGCAAAAGAGCTATTTTTTCTTGATAAGTTTATTCTGTGAAATGTTTGAATACTTGGGATGTCAGTTGCTTTTTCCTTGGCCCCAAGAACTCTGGTTCAGTGATTCTTAACTGGGGCGTGGTTTTGACCTTCAGGGGACACTTGGCAACGTGTGAAGACATTTTTGGTTATCTCAACTATGGGAGTGAGGAGAGGGTTGCTACTGGCATCCAGTGAAAATAGACCAGGGAATTTATCTTATTCATTGCTTGATCTCCTGGACCTTTGAACATTGCCTGATACATAGCAGATGCATAATAAGTATTTGTTGAATAAGCAAGGGAATAACTGAATGAATAGATGGATGAATAAAGAATGATACAATTATTCTCCCTGAGCAATTTTCATTCAGTTAATTTATGCTGTGGTGCTGTTAGCTATCAAAGTCTCTGCAAATGGAATTCAAATCTTAGTTTTCCATAACTCCCTCTACTGCACAAGAAAGATGTGCATATTCCCCATACCACACGCACAGATGTTTGCCCACATTGACAAAGAACATGGATAATTCATTCTATTGGAGGGAAAAATCAATCAAGTGTTTGTTTTCACTGTGAACATCACCAGGAACAAGATTGTTGCTATGCATTTACTGATGAAATGTTTAAGGGGCAGCTGTAGATAATTTGAGTCTGTGCCTCCAGATCACAGAAATCTGCAGTCACTTTAGAAACAGCAACTCTATTTTGTTTCTGTTTGTTTTAATCTCACACCCGAGCTTTACCTGATGCACTGTCATTTTAATATTGATTCCTTGTCACGGTCAGCAGTGAAATCACTTGGTGTTGGGATCATAGATTAATCACAGGCATAGCCTTCATTCAGCTGGAGGCAAGCATGGCTACTGTTGACTCTGCAGGCATCAGCAAAAAGCACTGATCTGGGCATTGGGGTGTATTAACTATCTAGTGCTGCCTAACAAATTACCCCGAAACTAAGCAGCTTCATAAAACAAATATTTGTTACCCCATAATTTCTGTGAGTCAGGAATACAGGCATGGCTTAGCTGGGTCTTCTGGCTCAGAATCTCTCACAAGGTCAAAAACAAAGTACTGGCTGAGAGTGAAGTCATCTCAAGGCTTGCTACCTTCTAAATTCACTCACAGTTGTGGGTAGGATTCAGTTCTCGGTGGGCTGTTGGACTGAGGGCCTCAGCTCCTGCATGGCCCTTGACCAGAGGCAGCCCTCATTTGCTTGCCGTGCAGGCCTCTCCATAGGGCAGTTCACAACATGGCCACGGGCTGCATCAAAGTGAGCGAGCAAGAAGAGCCAGGGAGAGAGTAAAAGCCAGATGGAAGTCACAGGCCTTTATAACCTAATCACTGAAGTGACACTGCATCACTTTTGCCACATTCTATTCACTAAGTCTAGCTCACACTCAAGAGGGGAATCACACGACCGCATGAATACCAGGAGGTGAGGATCACTGGGAGTCATTTTAGAAGCTGCCATCACAGGAGACTTAGATGTCAGTCGAGTGACAGTAACTAGCACTACGGCACTGGCTACATTATTTTGCTGTTTGGTCCTCAGTATTCTCATTTGTAAAATGGCGGGATTGGACTGAGCTGCCATCAGAGTTCAAAAGATGTTAATAAGTATATCCTACTTCCAGGATTTATTCGTTGACTATAAGTATAGGGCATTTAATATTTTTACTGTGTTGATTAAGGCTTTTTGGTTTCAAGGAGTAGGGTCTTGCAGGGAAAGTGGTCATCTGTAGTTAGGACCCAGGTGGTCTGAACTGAAATGGGAGGTGACAGGTGATTCTGGGAACTTACTCCTTTTAGACTGAGGAGCCTTAGTCATGGCATTTTTGCATTGCTCTGAGAGTCTGCTCCGTTCTCCTCTGCCTTCTGTCTTCCCCTCCGCACACCTTTTACCTACACAGTTTCTACTTTCCCACTATTTTAATTTGCCGTGGTCCCTCATGATCCGGATCCTACCTTCTGACATTCCCTGTATGCATTCTTCTGTCAACTACAAATTGGCACTTGCCATCTACCTCTACCAGGATTAAATCCTGTGCTGCTGCAGCTGCTGACTTTCAACACCCCCTGAAAGGAGTTCAGGGTGGAGAGCAGAAATGAGGCGCTCTGTGCTCTGGGGAAAACTGGCAGAACAGGTCTTCAGATAGTCAGATATTTTCAGGAACCGATTTTATGAGCCCAATTCTTGTATCTCCTCATATCTAGAAAAGCACTAAAACCCTTCATTGTGACGTCTGCTTCACGAGACTAGCAGAAACCTTCAGCAAAAAATGTGTGCTTGATTGCATGTACTCTCCCTTCACCAAAATCACATATATTCTGACCTTCCCCCCATCTCTTCGGAGCAGTTTCTCAGAGCTGAGATGCTGCCTCCTGGGCTATAGTCCTCTTTTTGCCCCAAATAAAACTTAACTCACAACTCTCACGTTGTGCTTCTTTTGTTTAAGTCCACATTTCAAACAAGTGATGCATTCCATATCTCCCAGTGTAAATTCCTGAGAAAGACAATCTTATTGTTCCTGATCATCTTTTTATGACAAGCTTCCTGGAAGGTGTGGAGGGTAAAGACAGGCTCACCGTAAGTGATTGGACACCGATCCTCTGGTGTTTCTAACACCTTACATATGGAGGACAAGATCCAAGGATCAACTCTGATAGGTTCAGAGTGCTTCCACTCCCTTCTTAGCCTTTTTCTTTTTTCTCATTGATAAAAAACAGTGCACAATGAGATAAAAATCTAGGGAGGAGTACAAATACATTATCTGTGTCCCTAGGCTCCACAGTAAGATAGGAATCTGAAGGATAAGAAAAATGAGCTCAAACATTTGTTCTATTGATGGATTTTTCAAACTATGGCATTCTGACCCGGCTCCTCCCCCCCCCAAAAGGTATATTGAGCAGAGAATTATCTAAATTACACTCTGTGAGAAGGTTTTAATTGATTTCAGTAATTAAGACTTAGGATTGATTTTAAACTTTCCAATTGATTTTAGCTAAATTGAAACTTTTGCTAAGTCCCTGTTGACTTCTAGCTTGGAGCGGAAGTCACAGCAGAAAATTCAGATCACTGAGAACATATTTACTCTGGAGCGATAATGGAGACTGCCTCACCCACACAGTCTCCTCTCCAGTTAGGAAGCAACATGCTTTTACGTTTCCTTACTTTTGCTGAAAATACAAGTTCTGGCTTACAATGCAATTTCATTAATGTGTTACCCTTATTATTAAATGAAGATTCATTGATTCTTTTTCCATTTTTGCTCGTTGATATTTTCCTTTTTAAAATCCTTTCAGGCTTCATTTCTTTCTTTTTTTTTGATAACAGGATTTCTTTTATTTTTTAAAAAATATTGATTGATTGATTGATTGATTTGGTTGCACTGGGTCTCAGTTGTGGCAGGTGGGCTCGTTAGTTGTGGAGCGCTGGCTCCTTAATTGTGGCATGTGAACTCTTAGTTGAAGCATTCACGTGGGACCTAGTTCTCCGACCAGGGATTGAACCCGGGCCCCCTGCATTGGGAGCACGGAGTCTCATCCACTACGCCATCAGTGAAGTCCCCAGGCTTCATTTCTTCCAGAAAACCTTTTGCAACTTGATTCCTTAGTTTGGGTGATAATTAATTATATGCTTTTGGAGCTCAAAGAGAATTGAGTATTTTAAATTCCAGTCTCCTCATTTTCTGATTGAGAAAACTGATGCCAAGAAAAGCTATGTGACTTGCCTAACATCACACAGCTAGTTAGTGGCAAAGCTACGAATGGAGTCCATGTTTCCTCACTCTAGCTTTAAAGACCTTTATACCTTAATCAATCAATTAATGAGGTATTGTTGAGTATCTTTTCAATTTTGGGGTAGGACCTGTTACAGAGCTAAGATATAGCAAGAGAAATGAAATTTTTTTACCAAATGTTCTTCCTCCTCTCTCCTTTCCACCTACCAAAGACATTTGTGGTCCAGATCCTTTGTTTCCTCATAGTGTTCTCCATCTACTGTAGTCTGCAAGTGACCGCCTTTTGCTTGGCTCTCCCCTAACAAACAGAATGTTCCTTTTATCTTTGCCTCATACTGCTCTCTAATGTGTGTGGATATAAGCACTGTCTCTAACTAGACAAGAGGCTCCTTGGGGGCAACAATGAGGGTGCTTCCTTTGTGGTCCTCACAACTCCTGGCACAAAATGTTGGATTTGGTAATAATTAGAAGACTTCGATAAGGTTTAGATTAAGGTCACAGAACAGCAGAGATGACAGAGTGAACTTGCCCTGTGGTACAAGACAGACTAACTAGGAAATGGGGCTTATGAAACATTATTCATTTCTTCATTCATTCATTCATTTTCAGGTATATTCAGAGCTTCAGAAAAGCAGAAGGAAGAGAGATTCTTCTCCCTCCTGGACTAGAAATTAATTTCCCTGGGGTTGGGAGATGGGATGAGAAAGAATCCAAGGATCTCGGAATAGCTTGGATCTACAAACTACTTCCTGGCTTTCCTGTTGGTTGGCAAGACCCCAAAGGTGACTGGCTCAACGGTGCATCTTACAGATGAAAGTAGAAAACGATGTCCCTGTCCCAATGGTAATACTCTCGAAGGTAGGGGTTGACTGAGGGAGCCTTCAAGGACCATGACTGAAGATCAGATGGTCATTCTAAACCCTCCTCACCCCCTGCCTCCAGTCAATATTATGTCCCAAGAAATAAAAAGCCTGATAACATTATGGAGAAGATGGGGAAGTGCAGACTTAGTAAACCATTAGCCTGTTGTAATGGGAATTTGGAGTCAGAAGTTTAGTTGAAATACAAAAAGTGTATATGTAAAGAAGTGATAGATAGTTCATGTACCTTTGAGACTGTGGACCGAAGTGTAAGTCTGCTTCAAACTTTAGTGTCACATTCCCATTTGACGAAACATTCCCTTTAGACAGCCAGATGGTTAATATGAATCCCCCCCACACTTGTAAGCTTAACACTGCATAGCAGAGGTAAGTTTTATTAAAAACTTTAAAAAGCCATTCACTGGGGGGTTTTTTTTGGTGTTGTTTTTGTTTTCTGGTGTTTTTTTTTGGCTTGTGGGATCTTAGTTCCCCGACCAGGGATTGAACACCCAGGGCCACGGCAGTGAGAGCACCGAGTGCTAACCACTGGACCACCAGGGAACTCCCGGCCATTCACTGTTTGACACTGTGTAACAGGTGTTACTTTACCCCAATACCCCAAAAGGTCCTCAAATGAAACTTTCTTCAAACATCTCTTGAAAACCGACCATCAAAACAACAAAGGCTATGAATTAAAATAATTTTAAAATCTACTGAAAGCAAACATATTATAAAATCAGACTTACTCATTTCACAGTAAGTGGTGATGACCAGTCCAGGAAGAAGCCCTCAATTACTTGACATGTTCTTTTTGTGACTTTGAGGGATGTCCTGCGGGGTACTGTGATATAGTGTTTTTTCCTACAAAATCCTCCACCTTTGGACATTTTTGCAAAAAAATGTTTAGTCCAACTGTTTAAAGTCAGCAGCTGACAAAGTCCATTTTTCTCTCTTGCTGAGTGGTAGCCTTGCTTCTATGCATTAGATTGGCTATAAGAGGGCTCACTCATTGTGTCCACGGGACAGTCAGCAGAATTGAGACCTCCTGTGCATGACTGGCTATTCCATTTGGAAAGCCTAGGATATGGATGTGATTCCCACAGGAGACAATTCACTTTTGAATTTTTACCCCCCAGACAATCATACATCAATACTGTGTTCTCCAGTCAGACATCTCAAGGAAAAAAGTGCCACGAGTCAACTGTCAGAAGTCAAAGTAGAACATATTTCTCAAGTTTGTCCCTAGCTAATGAATATTTCATCATTAGACCTTACATTATTCTGTACAAATACCTGAGCTTATCAATTATGTATAGAAACTGATTTGCTTAGTATCACATTTATTCCAAAGGAAGGATTCACATGGTAAACTTGAGTGAACACTCTAAGAGCAGAATTAGCTGCCTTAGTGACAAGAAAATTTACATTTAAAAAATCTATTTTGAAATTTCATTATGCATGTGGAATTTATCTTGCTTTTAGCCTTTCCTGTATGGAACACTGCAACTTATACACAGTCTCATATTGACACTATGGTTAAGTGTCTAAGTATGAGTATCATTGTAATTTATAAGTCATAATCCCTTGTCGGCATTTTAGTCTCTCCAAAGGGCTTCTTGCTACTCCAATAAGATTTTGTTCCATGGGACTTCCCTAGTGGCGCAGTGGTTAAGAATCCACCTGCCAATGCAGGGGACACAGGTTTGAGCCCTGGTCCGGGAAGATCCCACATGCCGCGGGGCAACAAAGCCCGTGTGCCACAACTACTGAGCCTGGGCTCTAGAGCCTGCGAGCCACAACTACTGAGCCCGGGCGCCCTGGAGCCTGTGCTCCGCAACAAAGAGAAGCCACCGCAATGAGAAGTTCTTTAAAGATATTGAAGTATAACATACATTCAATAAAGTGCACTAATCATAAGCGTACAGCTTGATGAATTTTTATGACCCTGGTCAAGATATAGAACATTTCCAGCACCATGGAAGGCTGTCTTAAACACCTTCCCAGTCAATACCTCTCCCCAGAGATAACGAGTATTCTGACAGCTATCAGTAGTAATGATCTTTGCCTATGCATGAAATTCATACAAAAGAAATTATATAGAATGTACAATTTGGGGTCTGGCTTCTTTCACTCATCATTAAGTCTGTGAGAGCCATCTGTATCATTGTGTGCTGTCGTAGTTCCTTCTCTTTTTGAATATAACACAATTTGTATATCTTTCTCCTACTGAGAGCCATTCAAGTTGTTTCTGTTTGGACTTTTATGAATAAGAATACTATGAACAAATGTGCACATGTCTTTGGAAGACAAATGTACTCATTTTTCTTGGTTCTATGCCTAGGAGTTGAATTGCTGGCTCATACAATACATGCATGTTTAGTTTAAGCAGATACTGTCAGTGTTTCAAAATGACTTTGCCAATTTACATTCCCACCAAAAACGTATATGAAAGTTCAACTGCTCCACATCCTTGCCACCAGCTGGTATTATCAATCTTATTAATTTTGGGTATTCTACTCATTGTTTAGTAATATCTCATTGTGGTCTAAATTTGCCTAAAGCAATTGTGCATGTTTTCATGTGCTAATGGACCATTTGAATATTCTCTTTGTAAAATGCCTGTTGAAATCTTTTGCCCATTTCTAAATTTAGTCACTTGTCTTTTTTGTATTGATTTGTAGGAGTTCTTTATATATTCTGGATATGAGTCATCTTTTGTATACATAAAATGTCTTCCTATCTTGCCTTTTTATTATCTTAAAGGTGTCTTTTGATAAACAGAAGTTCTTAATTTTACTGAAGTCCAGTTTATCAATCTTTTCTTTTATGGTTAGTATTTTTTGTACCATTTAAAGAAAAAAGTTGTACCTTTTCTAATTTCACTCCTAAAACATAAGAATTGAAAAATATAAAAATATAAGCAAAAAACATGTAAGAATTGAATCCTGCAGTCTTATTGATGTGGACAATCAGAAAACTTTAAAGTGCTATAAAACCCACTAGAACGGCTAAAAGTTCAATGACTAACAACAAAAAATGTTGGTGAGGATGTGAAGCAACGAGAAGTCTCACGGTTGGTTGGAGTGTAAAACAGTACAATCATTTTGGAACTCTATTTGTCAGTTTCTCATAAATTTAAACATTCACCCGCCCTGTGACCCAAAATCTCGGCTTCTAGGTATTTACTTAAGAAAAATGAAAACATATGTCCATAAAAAAAGCCGTGTACAAGAATGCTTGTAACAACTTTAACTATAATAGCCTTCAATTAGAAATAACTCAAATAGCCATCAACAAATGAGATAAGCAAATTGTGGTATATTCATACAAGAGAATACTACTCAGCAAAAAAAAAAAAAATGACTACAAGCAATAACGTGGATGAGTCTCACAAACATTATAAGTGAAAGCAGACACAAAGAACACATACTGCATTGCATCACTTCATTTATATAAAGTTGTAGAACTTGCAAATCAATATAGGGTAACAGAAATCAGAACAAGCTAACAAGTCTCACTTCTAGCAAATATTTTTCATGCAGGGAAAACTCTACAGAGGATGTGAACAGTGCAGGGAGAAAAACTGTATTGCCAGAAACACAAACACAAATCCTACTGGCAAACAGCTTCAGTATCTATTTGAGAGTATCAAGATGGCAACTGTTATTATTAGCAGCCCAGGGAACATAAATCAAGAGTGGCTGGGTCAGACACTTTATTCTCCAGCACAGAAGGGTATCTGGAAGCTTTTGGCTCAAAGGAAACCAGTCTGTGTGGCTATAGGGGGGATAAAGTTAAGAGAAGGAGGAGGGTTCCCTCTACTATCCAAGGGAGAGGCAAGTCATAAAAGGCTTCCAAAGCCAGAATGCAAACTCTGAGAACTGTCCTAAGCAGTCTTCTGCATTCTCCCCTACCACTTAGCTACAATCACTGCTATGACACAGATTAATCTGAGCTTTCCTTCCTGATTATTGTTAGTACATGCCACCGTGTGACCGCTGAACTGTTGCAGTTCAACTTGTAGCTTACATTGATCCTTACTTCTCATTCCTTAATCTATTTTAATTAGACCACAGGCCTTGGCGCATCATCTCCTGGTCTGTTCTAGGTATGGCTCCAGGTGGAATTATTTCTGTTATGAGGAAATGGAAAACTAAGGAAAGGAAAACATGGTATCAGTATTTTCTGCTGCAATGTGGAAAGATCTTTTGGAAGGCCTAAGGCCCACTGTTAGCATCTTTGTGCTTTTTTGTCTTTCCCTATGAGGTCTACATACAGGAGAGGTGAGTTCATCCAAAAGATGAGACTCAGAAATACCAGCTTAAGGATAAGAAAACTGAGAAAGAGTAAAGCGCCCCTAATGGCAGAAGTTGGCCTAGAACTGTCAGCTAAGCCTCGGTGTTGCTCGGAGCTGGGCCACAGTGCTCCCCTGGTGAACATAAGCCATCTCACAAACACCAACATCACATAAGCCCATTCTGAGACCATGACAGATCAAGATAGAAACAAGACCACCCTGCAATCATGTCTGAAAACAGACAAAAGCATGAACAGTGTTCAAACAACAAAAATGACCAAACATCCCCTTATCTTGGCTCATATAAGTGATTGCCGCTGCTTCACCAACTACAGCTAAAGCCTCACCCTAGTCTCCCCTCCTTTAGATAAGATTTATTGGGACTTCCCTGGTGGTCCAGCGGTTAAGACTCCATGCTCCCAATGCAGGGGGCCCAGGTTCGATCCCTGGTCAGGGAACTAGATCCTGCATGCCACAGCTAAAAGATCCCGCACACCGCAACGAAGATCCCGAGTGCTGCAACTAAGACCCAGAGTGGTCAAATAAATAAATATTAAAAAAAAAAAAAAAAAAGAATTATTAAAGTACCCAGTCACAGAATTATCCCTATTTCCTGACAGCACCTAACCCAGAATAAAGCCCTATTTCCTGAACTTTGCCCCAAGTCACCTACTACAAGTCCAAATACTATAATAAATCCTTTTGAACTCCCTCTTATTGAGATGCTCTATGGTTCCCCAATGTGTACATTCACTCTCATTGTAATAAATCAATAAAAACAATTTTGACTCTAGGTGTGTTTCTGATGGTCTTTAGCTAGAGGATGCTAACAGAAGTATAAAGAAATTGAGTGGAATTGCTAAGACAACATGAAGACCAAGAAGAATTGCACCTTGTGTATAATCTGCATAAAGGTCAGTACCAAAAGTCAGTTATATACCACTTAATGAGACTTCTTGCAACTCAATCATTTTTAACCTGAGCTCTTTGTTAGTAGAGGCAGAAACAAACAAATAAAACTTGTCCACCTCATAGAGAAACCTTGTATAGACTATGTGTCTGTTCTAGACAATTATGCCCAGAGGAGAAGTATGAGGTACCAATCTTTAGTGGGTCTGAGCACATAGACATCCTTGCCAGAAGCTAAAGCTCACGGAAGCTGGAGGACAGTTAGACGAGCCCTGGGGTGATCACCTTAACAGAAAAAAAGTATAGGAGAAAGGCAGAGTGAGACTGAGTCCTGGAATGCCCCCTAGTGTTTACCCCAGGAGAAAATGTTATCTGTCCCCTAACCTTTGCCCCAGCCTATATGTACAAATGTCAATTTCCTGCAGACTCTTGAACAGTTACAGGCCCAAGGCTCTAGGCAGTTTTGCCAAGACCTTGTCCTTTTGACAGGCTATCTATACTTTATTTATTTATTTTATTTTTTGGCTGCGTCGGGTCTTAGTTGTGGCACACAGGATCTTCGTTGAAGCACGTGGGATCTTTTGTTGCAGCACGCGGGCTTCTCTCTAGTTGTGGCGTGTGGGTTTTCTCTCTCTAGTTGTGGCGCGCAGGCTTCAGAGTGCGTGGGCTCTGTAGTTTGCAGCACGCGGGTTCTCTCGTTGACGTGCTCAGGCTTCGTTGCCCCACGGCATGTGGGATCTTAGTTCCCCCACCAGGGATCGAACCCGCGTCCCCTGCATTGGAAGGCGGATTCTTTATCACTGGACCACCAGGGAAGTCCCAACAGGCTATTTATACTTAAAGCTACCATGTGGTAGTTAAAAATCAGGTTCTGGAGTCAGAAATACCCGATTTTAAATCTTAGCTCCATCACTTACAAATTGATCTTGGGAAAGTTCCTTAACATTTTGTGCTTTAGTTTCTTTATCTGAATAACAGAGACAATAATAACTGAACCTACTTTGTGGGGTTTTGTGGATTTAAAGGGCTTCCACAGTGCTTGGCACATGGTAAGCTTTCAACAAATGGTAGTGACTCCTTGTACTCTTAGTCTGTATTTGGAAACAGAATGATGTTGACTATTCCTAATATTTCAATTTTTATTTTTAGAGAGCTTTACATAGATGTCATGTATACTTACGTAGTTACATGGGTACATATACACTGAAATACATATGTGTCTGTATCATACATGGGGTTTTTCATGGATACTGGTACTTGAATGGGCAAATATTATCAAATTACAGGGCCCATGTTAGCTCAGGGATGAATACAAACCTGTCAGGTGCTAAAAGTGGCTTCGTAAATTTCCAAATCTTAGTGATGATAAATTGTATTTGGATTTTCCCAAACTGTTTCCCTAAGCTTAGGTAGTTTGCTTCCTTAAAGAACCAGACAGCTTCTCTCGTCACTTTACATTTACCACTAGTTCTTGAACCAGAAGTGATGGTGACGATCAATACCAGCCCTCCCCAAAAGTGCTCTGGTTCACAGGGCCACCAAAGAGCCACAGTGAATAATTATTTAACTATTGCTAATCATTACCTCTCCCATGGGGGCCTGTTTTAAAGCAGTCCCAATAGACCATAACTCCAAAGTCCAAACAGTGATAATGTTTTTCATTAAAAATAGTTTAGAATGACTGTTGATTAGTTTACTGTGCTTTTTCGAAGGGGAGGATCAGAGAAACCACCTAATACAAGGGAAGTGTGAGGGAAGATTCCAGAGTGGAAAAAGATAGCGACCTTGACCAACTGTGGTTAAAACAGCTTGCGTGTGTGAATTTGATAAAAACATATGACCATAGGAATCATTGCTATACTGCCTGTAGATGAGCCTATGTTATAAAACTTTAGAAATGGGCAGCTTTTCTCTGACGAGCTTAGGAAGCCTCTAAGTGTCCACTAAGGCTTTGGGCAAGTGTTGTAGGAGCCCCACACATCCCTCAGGCCTTACCACCTAGTCTACTCCAGCTAACTTCCACCTGCCAGTGTCAACATCGCCTTAGGTGGAAGGTCACTCTGCTCATACATAGGACAAGCTGGAATCTCCCGGACAGAATGCCATCCAGTAGCAGCCAATGACTGACAAGAGTTAGCGTATAAATACCCCAGCTGGGTCTCCCTGGTGGCACAGTGGTTAAGAATCTGCCTGCCAGTGCAGGGGACACGGGTTTGAGCCCTGGTCTGGGAAGATCCCACATGCCGCGGAGCAACTAAGCCCGTGTGCCACAACTACTGAGCCTGCGCTCTAGAGCCCGCGAGTCACAACTACTGAGCCCACGTGCTGCAACTACTGAAGCCCGCGCACCTAGAGCCTGTGCTCCGCAACAAGAGAAGCCACCGCAATGAGAAGCCCGCACGCGCACCACAACAAAGAGTAGCCCCCGCTCACCACAACTAGAGAAAAGCCTGCACGCAGCAACGAAGACCCAACGCAGCCAAAAAAGAAAACACCCCAGCTCTCATGCCTCTTCAGTTAAGTAACCTGGGGCATGGGTTTTATACCATTTCTCCGAGTTTTCCTGTAGGATTAAGCTCTAGTTGTCCACAGTGGAAGCTGGCTTGATAATGCATGCTTTGTCGGCTGCCTTCTCTCCCTCTTCACATTTCCCCACTCTCCTACCAGTGCTATCTGCACCTCCCAAATAAACTACTTGCTCTCATATGCTTTGCTCAGATTCTGCTTCTGGGGAAACGCAAGCAAAGACAGGTTTGGATAAATGGAAGCACTCCTGGAGAAAAGCAAATATTTGGCCTCATGCTGATAGCTGACCGTGCGGTTTCAAAGGAAGATCAGTCACTGGGATGGGGTTAATCTCTTGTGGTTCATTCTATTAACCCAACTACTAGTTTGCTGATGAGGGCTCACTTTCCCTGCAGTCACTGGTCCTGGAATCACCCCACCTGCCATGTGGGGAGGGGTGTGTGCGTCAGCCAAGACCTATGTGGCTGCTGCTGAAGCGGAAAATAGCGCAATGTCATCAATCAATGCCTCACACATGCTCTCAGCCAAAGGGCAATTAGTGTTACTCAGGACGAAAAGTAATAAGGCTGTGGATGAATGTGTTATTGAAGAGACCGTCAGATCAGCCTGGCTGTAAGAAGTGACCAGAGGCAGTGGGAGTGCTCCTTGGCTGTGCCTGGCAACAGCTAGTGGAGAGCAGCCTTCTGTCTCAGGCTTGGAGGGGGTCATACCACTGATGGGAAGATCAGTCATTTTCGCTACTTCTGCTCTTCTGGGTTATCCCCTCAACAGGCTCAGCAAATAGGGTACATCTACTCCTATGGTTGTGGCTATGTTTTCTTTTTTAAAAGCAAGAAAATGGAATCCCTTCAACGTATTCAGGATATTTTTTGCAAGCCTCTTCCTTTTCTGTCTGCCTTTGGCTCTCTTACACTGCCTGTATTTCTCTCTTCCTCTTCCCTTTGACTCTTTCTCCCCGCAACCCTGCCTCATCTCTCCATCTCTGCCTGTCTCTTCCCTTCCTCTCCTCCTGTCCCTGTCTCTCTACCTTGCTTTTCTTTCTGCTTCCTTCTTTCCATCTCCTAGATTCTCTTTCTCTCTCTGTGCCCCCTTCCTCTGCTCTGGTTCCTTCGTTTGGTCCTTGGGATATTTTCTCATGTTCCAACATTCTTTAAAGTAGGTTCATTTACTGAGTCCTTGATATATCCCCCAAAGAAAAGCAGTTTTGGTTAAAATCTTTCTATGTCATCTGTAGCCAAATGACCCAACATAAAACCAGTTAGATTCATTTTTAAGTAAAATTCCTTCTTGGGCTTTAAAAGCCTGACTCCTAAAGTTCTCTATCTGGATAGACTGTCTGCTTCTCTGTCTTTATTGAAGCCCCACTGTACATGCTGAACATTACCCAGGCAGTGGGGTAGCACAAAGTTCAGCCACCTTTTTGGAAATAGGTTCCAAGTGTTGTCTCCTCCTGTTTGCCTAGAGAGGTCAAGGGAAAAGATGGTAAAGGGTGAAGGCAGCTGTAAAGACCTGCTGTTCACCGCCACCTGGGGCTGTGGTTTATCAGCTGCAGTTCATAGGTGGGCCTGTGAGGGAAGAGAGGACGCAGGCAGCCTTCATACCAGAATGGAGCCAAGACGTCCACAGGCTAATTCTGACTGGATTTGAGATGCCCCTGATATTGTCCGTCACAAGACTGAGACCCCCCCCAACCCTGGAACCTCCAAATAACTCCTGGCTCTGTATCATCAGCCCAAAGGCAGCAGGACTAAAAACCTGCTGGAAAGCATCAAGAGGAGAGAAAGAATTTCCTCTCAAAGTCTCAAAACGATCTTGGAAACTAAAATTCCAAAGAAAGTGAATAAACCGTATGCTATGAGAGACAGTTGACAAAACCATCGATCAAAACACAAATACACTCAAAATGAAACTGAAATAAGAAAACAGCTTAAAAAAGATTTGTCATAAGTATGCCTAAGATGACAGGTTAAAAAATAAATTTTCATAAATTAAACAGGAAATTATAAAACAAAGCAGACTTAAAAGAGTAAGAGTCAGTACATATGAAAGGAACCATAGAGAAAACTTAGAATGAAAAATATAGTCACTGGAATTAAAAATAGGATAGGATAGTTCCTCAAAAGATACGATAAACTGAAAGCTAGACACATTTGAATAGAGAGTTTGTGAACTAGAAAATAGTCTTGAATAATTCATCCAGAATCTAGCACACAGATCCTGATACCAAATATAAAAGATAAGTTATAACGTAGAAGGATTGAGAAATACATAAGCACAATGCAAGTGCCATGAGGAAAAAAAAAAGAGAGAGGGAAGTTGAAGAAGCAATATTTAAGGAAATACTGATGAAAACTTTCCATAACTGAAGAAAGACTTGAATCTTCAGAACAAAGTTCATTTTGAAACCGAGCAGGACAAATAAAATTATACCACCTTTAGGCACACTGTAGTGGAAATGAACAGCAAGGATAAAGAGAAAATATCTTAAAAGCTACCAAATAGAAATGACAGATACAATTAGAAAGAGAGTAGGCTTCTCATTAACAATACTTGCAAGAATACAATGGAGTAATATATTCAAGCTAGAAATTTATGTGCATATAAATTCATATTTAAGAGTGAGGGAAAAATAAAAATATTTTCAGATTTACATAGGCTGAATTTATGACTCACAGACCCTTCCTGAAAGAAATATTAAAGTATATACTTTGGCAAGAAGAGAAGTGAGTGCAGAGGGAATGCTTAAGATTTGTGAAATAACAGTGAACAAATAAGTTGATAAAATATGTCAGTAAGTTTAATTAATGACTTAAAAAGTGTCAGTAAGTTTAATTAATGACTTAAAAAGTAATCATTTTTTATAAACACGAGTGAAACTAAATCTCAAAACAACAATAAAATGGCAGGGGCTGTTCAAGGCATAGCTACAGCATGTTAAAATCTTTGCCTTAGGAAGGAGGATAAGTAAAACTGAATAACTTTTGCTTACAAAAATTTATACTTAAATATGTTTTTAAAAGTTGATGGGTGACCTCCAAAAAATAAAAAAAATATGTCCAAATACAAAATAATAAAAATAAATTTAAATGAGTTAAATTCACACAATAAAAGACATAGACTATCACACTGGATTAAAACCAAAACCCAAATCTGCTATCTTTAATTTATAAAATAAACCCCTAAAATCAAACCACACATAAAGGTTTAAAATAAGGATCTAAGAGAAATTAACCAGATTAATAGTAATCAAATTAAAATTTGGGTAGTGATAGCAATATGTAAAGTGGAGTTTAATTTAAAAGCATTGTTAGAAATAAAGAGAAATATAATATTATAATAACAGTAGAAATCCACCACAAAACATAGAAGGGAAAGAAAAAGGGGGAATTCCCTGGTGGCGCAATGGTTAAGAATCTGCCTGCCAATGCAGGGGACACAGATTCGATCCCTGGTCCAGGAAGATCCCACATGCCGCAGAGCAACTAAGCCCATGTGCCACAGCTACTGAGCCCATGCACCACAACTACTGAGCCCACGCACCGCAACTACTGAAGCCCGCATGCTCTAGGGCCCTCGTGCCGCAACTACTGAGCCCGCGTGCTCCAACTACTGAAGTCCACACACCTAGAGCCTGCGCACCGCAAAGAAGAGTAGCCCCTGCTCGCCGCAACTAGAGAAAGCCCATGCGTAGCAACGAAGACCCAATGCAGCCAAAAAGAAAAAAAAGAAAAGAAAAAGGAACCCCTTAATCTGATAAAGATCTATTAAAAACCTACCAAAAATCACATCTACTAATTTCTATTATTGTGTAATATGAGTCATAAACATTGTGTATAAAATTTATATACAAAATAAATATATCTACAAATCAAAGAATAGATTTTTAAAAGAGAGCTTAACATGATTCTTAAATAGACTTCTGCTCTTTGTCAAAGTCAATACGACCTGGAAATTTGGGTATTTTACTCACTGTGCTTTAGAGTAGTGTTTGTATCCAGACAAGGTGTTTGATTTTCACAAAAACCTGAAGGTAGTTCAAAATTAGTTTAAGGAAACATGTGCTGAACTTCTTCACTTTGCAATCTCAACATCATACACTTTCCACATGATTTTCTCCTGGTAAACGGATTTTTCCAATTATTTAGAAAATTAATTATTGTCTAGTTGAGAGATGTTATTACTTGTTTACAGCAACACTAAAGACCTTTTTAGAATGAAAGAGATCACATGTAAAATTAATATGAGTGGCTTAGTGGGAGATTTTTGCAACATCAAAAACTAGAGTCAAGGATTAATATCTACAATATACAGGGAAATAATGCAAATCAACAAAAAAAAAAAGGAAGGGGAGATAGGAAAATGGATGAATTATATGAAAAGACAAGTCACAGAAACAGAATTGTAACTGGCCAAATAAGAACAAGAAGAGATGCACAACCTCTCTGGTAATCAGAAAAATGCAAAGTAAAATAGCAATACACCTTGTCGTCATTTTATTGTCATAAAATATCAAGTGTTTGTGAAGACATGAGGACTCATGGACTACCAGCAGGGATTTAGATGGGTGCAGCTATTGTGGACAAAAATAGTGGTGTTCTAAGTGAAATTACACATATTCCCTACGAAATGGAACTCCCACTCCTTTGTATAGAATGTAGATATACTCTTGCGCGGATCCATGATGGTAACTGAATAAGCTTGCTCACTGGAGCTTTGTTTGGGAAAACAAAGAGTTGGAGCAACCTAGCTGTTCATCAGTGGTGAAATGGATAAATAAAATGCATGCTATTCTGGAATTAAAAGCAATTGCACTGTGGAAAGATCTTAAAAACACATTCTCAAGTGAGAAAAAGAAATAGATGAGATCTAGGGACTTCCCTGGTGGTCCAGTGGCTAAGACTCTGCACTCCCAATGCAGGGGGCCCAGGTTCGGTCCCTGGTCAGGGAACTAGATCCCACATGCCGCAACTAAGAGTTCACATGCTGCAATTAAAGATCCTGCATGATGCAACTAATAGATCCCGCGTGCCACAACGAAGATCCTGCATGCAGCAACTAAGACCCAGGGCAGCCAAATAAATAAATAAATATTAAAAGAAAAAGAAATAGATGAGATCTATAAGATAATACCATTGTATAAATTTAAAGATACATGGTTTTTAGTTTGCAAAGATGCATATACATCAAAGGAGAGATAACAAATACACTCAAGTGGGTTTCTGAGAGGAGATGGAGCCACGGGACTAGTGATTGGTAATGAAGAAAAATAAAACAAGAAAGTGACCATGTACCATCCCATGGTGATAGTATTCTGTGGTCTGGGGAATGAAAGAACTCAGATTTCTGTATCTGGAATTAAAAGAAAAGTGATTGCATTTTGTCTGTTTTTGTTATCACCCTTCATTCTCATTGAACCCTTTTACTAGTACTTTTAATTATACATTGTTTTGTCTTGACTTTTTAAGCAAACATTCATGTTAATTGAGGTTAACTTTCATTTTGTCACCTCTTTTCATATATAACTTACTTTTCCTGTCTTACTAAATTGCCTTACACTTTCATAATGTTGTATTTTAAAACATTTACATCCTGAGGGAATAAAAATTCCATGCCAAAGAACTCTCTTTTGTGCTCAAGGTAAATTCCATTATCACAGGCTCCACAGGGGATGACAGAGTTTTAATTTATAACCTACTATAAGCACGTTAAAACAATGACACACAGTTCATACTGTTTGTGTGTATTAAATGAGTCTCTGGATCCTCACTAATAGAGTTGCAGAATATTTGAGATTGAAGATATTGTTTGACTGACCTAGTTTATCCATTCATTTCACAGAGAAGGAAGCTGAGGTCCAGAGAGGGTAAGTGACCTGCCTGACGACACACAGCTGTAGTTGTAGAGCTAAGACCAGACCCATGCAATCCTCTTTACATTTATCCTCCTTGATCAGGCAGAAGTACATTTACCATGAAGCCAGTGAAGCTTAAGCTTCAGGGCCCTAACTTGCAGAAGCTTCTTCCACATCGCTAGTAGTGCCTGAGAAATGTGTTGACAGGGTCATAGGTAAAATTTGCAAAAGCAAGATGTTTGAAATAGAATTAGTTAAGACCACTGTCTCTTTCCATTCTGACTTCCTCTCTGTCACACCTCCCCCTTACGTTAGGGAACACTGAAGTGGCCAAGAACATTGGATATTTGTAAGTCTGTATTATTTTTCTTAAAGAGTACTCCCACAATACCTGGATCCACCCCAACCTTCATTTATAATGCCAATAATACCTGTTACTGAGTGTTTGTGACCGTCCACGGACATTCTACCCAACCCAGGAATTTGAGAATCACCAACAACTTACTTCTACCCTGTGTTCTGCCCCTCTCCCATCCTGCCTCTCTCTCAGAGGGAGTCACTGTATTAATTTTGTGTTTATTGTTCCCTTGTCTTTTTGTTTTGTTTTGTTTCATCACATATAGTTATATGCTTTACAATATACAATTGTTTTGACTTGCAATGAACTTTGTGACAGGATCTTGTACTTTACTTAGTCTTCACCCAATGTATTGTTGCAAGCAGCTGTGGTTCAATTATTTTCACTTCTGTTTAATGTTCCATTGTACAAATGTATCAAAATTAGTTTACCCATTCTCTTGTCAATGGCATTTGGGTTGTTTCACATTTTTTGCTATTTTGAACAGTGTTGCTATTAAACATTTTTGTACATATTTGTGGATAGCCACTTGTAAGTTTCCTTCTACGGGTAGGATTTCTAGTTCATAGAATTTAAGAATATTTAACTTTACGATACAATGTTTTATCATTTTCCAAAGTATTTGGACCAATATATAATGTATGAGAGATGTGTTATATAAGAGATCCATCATTCCACCTCCTTCTCAACACTTGGTATAGCCAGGCTTCCTATTTTTCACAATCATACGGGTATAAAATGGAATCTCCTTGCAGTCTTGTCTTCCCATTTCTTGATTACTAGTTAAGTTGTGCATCTCTTCATGTCATTTTCAAATCTTACAACAACCTTGTAAGTTAGGGATTATCATCATGATGTCATAGATAGAGAAAATGTGACACAGAGAGGTTAAGTAACCCATCCAAGATCATCCAGCTACTAAGTGACGGTTCAAGGATTCAAACCCAGGTCTGCCTAATCAAAACCCTCACGCTTATCAATCCTGTTATATT
This sequence comes from Eschrichtius robustus, assembly GCF_028021215.1. NCBI lineage: Eukaryota > Metazoa > Chordata > Mammalia > Artiodactyla > Eschrichtiidae > Eschrichtius > Eschrichtius robustus. Next base: position 13,761,771 of record NC_090845.1, on the reverse strand, counting down.
AACCACCCTATTTCTTTCCTACAGATTGTGAGGAATAAGAATCTTGGAGAAGTTGCTGTTCTAGGTCTTGTAAGATTGAGAACCCAATCACCGAGAAGGCTTTCTTTCTCAAAGTCTGAATTAGTAGCCATCGACCCACGAAAGCTAATGTCTGTGCCCTTTGGGTATTTGCATTTATCAGAACAAGTCTTTGCAGGCGTGGAATGACCTGCTCTATCTAGCCCTCTGGGTTTGTGAAGCAGGTATATTATTCTGTTTGCTTGGTGATGAACTTTTAGGCTAATACTTAAATCATTCCATAAATACAGAGTGAGGCTTAATAACCAGGAAACGCAGAGCTGCGAAAAAGTTGGCTTTTAATTTTCGCTCTGTGAACCATTACTCTGGCAAGAAAGAGGGGATATCATATTTTATAGAGTTGCCAATTACAAAGATGTCCGGAATATGCAATTAATCTACCATAGTTTTTTGGGTTTTGTTTTTTTAATCAGGGCCTCTTTTGCCCTGGGCTCCAGTAGCCTCACACAGAATGCCAATGGTGCTAAGACTGAGAAACCTTGCTCACAGATTAAATCTCATTTGTTGAGATCAAAACGGAGGAAATATTTAAATTATATTACTATAAGCACCATGCATATTTTAAGTGCCTTGATTTTGTTTCATGGAGGAAAGGACCTCAGAGACATAAGCTAGAAGTACATTTTTAAAGTTAACAGGTAATGAACTTGAAATTCAGGCTATATTACTGACATCAACATAAGAGATTAGCATAAGATAAATAGCATTAAGGGAAATCGGCCTTTGATGGAAGTAATTAGTTATTTCACACAGAGATTAATCATGGAGAGGTAGCATTTCCTTAAGGACTGAAAGGAATTAGAAAATTGATCAGATACTTTTTCTCTGCAAAGTGGTAAATACTTAGAATACCTTTAATAAAGAAATTTTGTTTTAGGTTTCATAGACTTTGTAAAGATATTTAGGATTTTATATTTTTTGTCTAATAGGTGGCTCTCATCTTCTAGAATCCATTGGTATATATGCTCCATGAGGGCAAAGATTGTTTTGTTTTGTATTGCATTGGGTGTTTTGTTTTCTAGTGTTTTCTCGTGATCTAGAATAGGAGTCGGCAAACCTTTTCTATAAAGGGTCAGATAAGAGATATTTTCACCTTTGCAGCATATACAGTTCACATCACAACTGCTCAAGTAGGGTCTTCAGTATAACTTGTAATTGGTTATTGTTTATTTGTATGAAAGCTATTGTTTTCTGTATTTGATTTTATCACCAGAAATGTACTAAAATTCCTTATCATTTGTAACAGTTTTTTAGTTCATTCTATTGGGTTTTCTAGCAATAATATATATATTATTATATATACTATATAATAATATACAAAATTATACATATAATTTTATCCATGAGTAATGATAACTTTACCTCCTCCTTCCCAATTTTTATGCCTCTTGATTTATCCTCTAGTCTAATTGTTTTGGTTAAAAATTTAAAAATAATATTAAGAATGGTAATAAAATCTATCCTTGTCTTGTCCTGGTTTTAATGGGAGAAGCTTCTACCATTTTCCCATAAATCATAATACTGAGTTTTTGGTTAAATTCTATCATGATGAGAAAGTAAATTAATCAATTCCTATTTTATTAATAGTTCATTTAAAATCATGAATAGAGGGAGATGCAAGAGGGAGGAGATATGAGGATATATGCATATGTATAGCTGATTCACTTTGTTATAAAGCAGAAACTAACACACCATTGTAAAGCAATTATACTCCAATAAAGATGTTAAAAATAATAAATAAATAAAATAAAATCATGAATATATGCTGAATTTATCAAATGCCTTCTCTGAGTCTATAAAAAGTATTATGTGTCATTTTCTTTTGATTTGTTAACCTTCCAATCTCCAGCTTACTTAGTCTTTCAAACATGTTTTTACACTCCCACATTTATAAGGTAGAGTCAGATGTCATAGTGTCTAAGGAAATAGCTTCCAGCTCCCACTGATGCCTAGTTCCAATCACATTTCTAGCTGCCAGCTTAAACAAGATGCCCATGGCCTCTTCCACAGTTCACATCCTCTTGGATAGAGAGTTCCCTGAGAAAGACTCCCAGTGTCATTTTGTCTTTATTTGTCATCCTCTGGGATTATATTCTCTAACATCCACATTCCCAAGGCTACTGCCAGCCTCTCATACTGTCATCCACTAATTTCAAGGTGGGAAATGCTTAGCCACAAGTATTTGCTCCTCCTTTGGAAAGCAGGGTGTTTGTGGTGTCTTTGTATTGTGCTTCCCATAATTTCTTTCCCTGTATGCTTCCAGGTTGAGGTTGGCCACAGTAAAAAGTTGCGTGGGATTGAGAAGTTTAGAAGTTAAGCAGCAGCTATGTTTTAGCAGCTATATTTACAACCCTGCTGTAGAGTACCAGGAGAGTTGCCACTGATCTGCCGGTTCACCTTGTCAGCCAGGGGCAGTACCTGGACACACAGCTCATCTAGCTCCTGACAGCTTCCCTCCTTAGCTTTCTCTGGTACAAGCACATGTGCAGTGCCATGGCAAAGCCAGCTTCTCCTGAAGGTTACCCACGGCATTGAGGCTGGAGGTTGAAAAAGATAGATGCAGCTTCCGGTTTGTCTTGGCTCTCACGTATGCCCAGCTCACCTCCAATTGCTGGTCTGGCTGAACTTCTGGCTCAACACGAGATGCAGAGAAAATAGCCTTCCATGAACTGCTCCACCATCCCCACAATAAACCCTATAATAAACCCGTTACTCTATGTCATGCATCATGTTTTGGCTTCTCTGTTGAACTGTGATTGATTCACATTTTCTCCTAGAAATTATTTCACCCCTTCTCATTAATGACTTCAGCAAGTCTGCTGATACAATATTATTTGGTACAGAATCATTGAAATTTTATATACTTTATGTCCTAAGTTACACATCAATATTAAAATGTAATTGAATCAGCTTGAAGAAAATCTCTTTGTTTCTCAAGTGCTAGAGAATTATTTTTTTCTGAGGGAAAATGGTCTCCTGAATGGAAGCCACTGAAATTGTTGGTGATGTATACTGACTCAGCAACTCTAATAATCAGATTTCAGCCAAATTACTACATGGCTGTCCTGGGAGACCCTTGGTCAAATTCCCTTGTGCGGAAGTTTCAATGGTCCTGGATTGCCCTGACTTAACACTCAATATCTCAATATACAATTAGTGATTTTTTCCACTCTTATGGGAAACAGATAGGACTGGAAATTGGGATTTTTTCTTTTGTACTTAACTAAGTAACACTGTGTGCATGTCCCTAAAGACCGTTTCATGCACTGCAATGAAAGAAACATGTACTGCTTAAATATTTCTGTGAAAGGTTTCTCTCAGCCCAGAGGTGGTGCTAGCCTGCTATAATGTCATATTTTTACATTAGAGAGGGACCTAACAATTAGACGTTCCTCTCATGAGGCAATAGAATTGCATTTGGCTGATGATGTAGCCCATATCTTCTGCCACCTACATTCTTTAAGGAATTCATCCTCTCACGGGCAAAACTCTCTGGGTTCATCAATTCCCAGCATGTCTCAAGCTCAGCACTACACACATTTGGAGCCAGATAATTCTTTCTTGGGGGGACTGTTTATAACATCCTGGCCTCTACCCACTAGACCCCAGTAGCACGCCCCCCCCCCCCGAGGTGTGACAACCAAAACTGTCTTCAGACTTTGTCCTGTGTGCTCTGGGGGGAAAAATCACTCTGTCTGAGAACCACTGAGCATCTCGATTCAGACACACTCGGACATGGGTGAGGGGGAGAAGAAATCTCATAAGTGGAAGCCTTAAGTCATGGCAGGCACAATATGAATACATTCATCCCTCTGTATCCGAGGGGGATTGGTTCCAGGAACCCCCGAAGATACCAAAATCCATGGATGCTCAATCCCTCGTATAAAATAGCGTAGTATTTGCATATGACCTACACACATCCTCCCATATACTTTAAATCGTCTCTAGATTACTCATAATACCTAAAACTACGTGAATACTATGTAAATAGTTGCTGGTGTGTGGCTAATTCAAGTTTTACTTTTCTGGAATTGTTTTTTTTTTTTTCTCGTTTGTTTGTTTTTAATATTTTCGATCTGCAGTTAGTTGAATTTGCAAATGCAGGACCCAGGGATCCAAAGGGCTGACTGTACTGCTTAACATTGTTTGGGGAAGAGAATAAAGAGGCAGTAGGGATTCTATTGGACCCCTATGCCAAGTCAATGCTGTGATCTTCGTTACTGCCAAATGATGGGGCAGGATGGAGCGGGATACTATCCTTCTTAAGTAGCAGAATATACGTGATTCTCTCTGTGCCTCTGTCTCAGCTTCCCCGGGGAAATACATAAGTTTGAGCCTGAGGGCTGCTAATTATATTCACTGACTTCATGATAGGTGTTACAGTAGAAAAGTAACCACTTATAAAGTAATTATGCAAAAAATATTGCATTTGGACTTCAGTTTCCAGTAATAGAGTAGGCAAAGATTTCAGATTGACCCTCCTGCTGAAAACAATTTAGAATACTGGATTAATAAAATTATTAAAATAGCTGATGGCAGGCAAGAAAGAAAGGAAAACGTAGGTAATAAATTGATTAAAGATGGAAACCCGGAGAGGTAAGTAGTGCACCAAAGCAGTCTTTGACATTGAGAGTGGTGGCCAAACTGATGTGAACTTGAACTTCAGTGTCACACTCCTGTGTGGCATGGATATAAGAGAAGAAACCAAGGGCCTGCCTAAAAGGAAGAGTCTAACAGAAGGCCCAGTCATAACACTGGGAACCCAAAGGGCTATTGTCTCAAGGGACTGCAATGAAAATTGCTCTCTAAACCTTTGCACTGAGAAGAGAGGGAAGAGATGCCCTCAGGAAAAGGCAATCATAAGCTGCCCCTTTAGAACCTAGGCAGCCCAAATTCATATTTCTTATAACACATATGGGTGTTCAACAAAACCTGAAACCAATCAAGTGGTTTAAGATAGGCTTGATAAGTGCCCACAACTGGCAGGTGAAAGTAAAAGCCAAGCTGAATCACTTTGTTGTACAGCAAAAGCTAACACAACATTGTGAAGCAATTATACTCCAATAAAAAAAAAAGCAAAAGCCAATTCTCCCTATACTAGGAAGTTTATTCCAAATCTCCAAGGATTCCAGCAAATACAATTTTTAAGGAATACAAGCAAGAGACAAATGAAATCATAAAAAAAGTCAAGAAAGTATGGTACCACGAGTGAGAAACAGCAGAAAGAAATAAGAGCAAGGAGTAACAGACTTACAAAGATTTCACACATTAGGCACAGAATATGAAGCAGCTAATGGTTACTATACTTAAATAAATAATGAATAATTTAAAAAATACATGTAGGGGACAAGAAATTGTGAGAAATGGCCATGCAGATTTGAAATGGAACTTCTAGAAGTTAAAAATAAACAACTCAAAAGAGGACTTTAACAGAAATCAGACCCAGTTGCAGAAAAAAACTAATAAACTGGAAGATTTATCTGAAGAAATTAACCAGAATGCATCAGAGAAAGACAAACACAAGGAAAATGTGGAAGAGAGGTTAAAAGATATGGAGAACAGCATGAGAAAACTAATATACATCTAATCAGGATTATGGATGGCAAAGAGAAAGCAAATAGGCACTGGTAATATTTGAACAAACAGTATAATAAAGTAGAGTCACAGGACATAATTCATAATTCATTCAACATGAATTCATAATTCACGTTCACAGGACATGTTCATTCCAGAACATAAATACAAAATATTAAATAAGAAATGTTGAGTTTAATCCAGAAACACAAGACTGTTTTAGTACTTAGAAATCAATCATTAACAAGAAAACGTGAAAATATATGTTAACTCAGTAGATGCAGAAAAAGCATTTGAAAAAACCCAGCACCATTCATAATATCAATATAAAAAATTATCCCAAACCTTTAGAAAACATCAGAATAGGAGGGAACTACTTTAACCTGGTAAGAGCAACTATTATGTTAAAATATATGAAATCACTGTTTTTGTAACTCAAAAATGGTCAAATGTCACCGATTTTTATATTTTTCAATCTAATACAAAAAGCTATAGCAAACATCATAGTCAATGAGGACATTCTAAAAGCCTTCCCTCTGATGTTCAGATACAAGGTGAGAGGTTCACTCATCACTTCCATTAAACATTGTGCTGATGTCCTGGTCAGTGCAGTAGGGCATGAAAAACAAACATAAGGTAAATTGGAAAGGAAGAAACAAAATATCATCATTTACAGGGGATGTGATTTATGTTTATAAAAAAAAGTCTAAACTATGCACATATAAATGAAAATCAATTAAGAGAGTTTAATAAGATTACTTAACTGTATGTATGATATATACATACATATATATCTCTCATTTCTTTTTATCAATTAAAAAGAATTGGGAGGGAATGAGATTCCCATGTATAATATTGATACCATCAAAAATATATGTGCCTCTAAATCTAACAAACAATGTGGCGTAAATTATAAAGCTTCAAAGAAAATTATGAAAGAAGACAAATCATTAGAGAAATATAGCACATCCATGGATTAGAAGACTCAGTATTATCAGGGTACGAAGTCTCAAACTGATCTATAGTTAAATTCATAGCAATCAAAACTCCAACAATCTTGGATATTGACAAGCTGATTCTAAAATTTACATGGAAGGTCCTGCTTAAAGTGATTCAAAACACCAACAGGATGGGACGCTGGCTTGTAAATCAAGATGCCAGTATCTTGACACCAATGCCCCCGTGTTGTACTACAATCTTTTGGCCCACTTTTGGCCTCAGTTTCCTGCTAAAAGAAACAACAGCAGTGGAACATAGAACATTCAAGAAAATCTTATTAAGGAGATTCCAGTCCAAGACAGTGACGTACGCATCGCACCTACAGCTACATATGGAACAACTTTCTCTTGAAAAAAACCTGAAAACTGGCTGAGCAGCGCCTACGCCTCAGGTGAAGGAGAGAAGGAGAAGAGAGGGAGGGGGTACGAGAGGCCGGACACCGATCGCCATAAACGCCACCCCTGAGCTGCTAGCAACTCGCAGTCAGGAGAGAACTCAAACCCCGAGCTTCTCCCTGTGAAGGCTCTGAACTCCACATGGAGCACCCCCAGCTTTTAAGACCTGCACCTGAGACATGAGCCCCCCAAATATCTAACTTTGAAAACCAACAGGGCTCACTTCAGGAGACCCACACTACAGCCATCCGAGAAGCAAACAGCTCCGTAAGGATTGCGCTCAGACTCACCGGCCCAGGGCCCAGGGCCGAAGCTGCCTCCGGACAGTGTGGGAGAGGCTCTGTTTGCTGGTCCTGAAGCATCGGCCTGAGGAGCAGGCGTCTGATTTGACACATTCGGGAGCCTGCTGGAGTTCTCTCCGAAGGAGACAGGCGGGCGGCATCTCTGTGCCTTCCTTCCAGGGCCAGGATCTCCCAGGAGGGAGTTTTCACACATGTCAGATACCCGGTTTTACGTCAGGCGCCCGGTTTTTACCTCCGGTGCCCCAGTATTACGTCAGGTCCACGGTTTGACATAGGTGCTCGGTTTTATGTCTGGTCCCCCAGCTTTACATCTGGTGCCCCGTTATTACACCAGGTGCCCCTGCTTTACGTCAGGTGCCCTGGACTTACGTCAAGTGCCCCAGTTTTAGACTGGTGCCGAGTTTTATGCCAGGTACCCGGCTTTACGTCAGGCGCCCGATTTTACGTCAGGTGCCGGCTTTACGTCAGGCGCCAGGTTTACGGCAGTCGCCCGGTTTCACGTCAGGCGCCGGGGTTACGTCAAGAGTCGGTTTGGCGTCGATCACCCGGCTTTACGTCACGTGCCAGCTTTACGTCAGGCGCCCGGTTTTACGTCAGGCTCCCGGCTTTACGTCCGGCGCCGGCTTTACGTCAAGGTGCCCGGTTTTAGGTCAGGTGCCCCAGCTTTACGTCACGTACCCGATTTTACGTCAGGTGCTGGGTTTCCCGTTAGGTGCCCCGGGGTTTACATCAAGTGCCCCAGTTTTAGACTGCTGCCGAGTTTTATGCCAGGTACCCCCGGCTTTACGTCAGGCACCTGATTTTACGTCAGGTGCCGACTTTACGTCAGGCGCCAGGTTTACGGCAGTCGCCCGGTTTCACGTCAGGCGCCGGGGTTACGTCAGGAGTCGGTTTTGCGTAGATCGCCCGGCTTTACGTCACGTACCAGCTTTACGTCTGGCGCCCAGTTTTACGTCACTGCTAGCTTTACGTCAGGCTCCCGGTTTTACGTCAGGCGCCAGCTTTATGTCAAGGTGCCCGGTTTTAGGTCAGGTGCCCCCCCCAGCTTTACGTCAGGTACCCGATTTTACGTCAGGTGCTGGGTTTTCCGCTAGGTGCCCCGGGGTTTACATCAAGTGCCCCAGTTTTATGTCAGGTCCCAGGTTTACGTCAGGTACCCGGTAATACGTCAGGTGTCACAGTTTTGCATCCGGTACCCGGTTTTAGGTCAGGTGCCAGGTCAGGCGCCGGCTTTACGTCAGTCGCTCGGCTTTACGGCAGGTGCCGGGTTTACGGCAGTCTCCCAGTTTTACATCAGGCGCCTGGCTTTACCGTCAGGCACCGGGGGTTACGTCGGGCGCCGGTTTTACGTCAGTCGCCCAGTTTTACGTCACGTGCCCCAGATTTAGGTCAGGTGCCCGGTTTTAGGTTAGGTGCCGGGTTTTACGTCAGGTTCCCCAGGGTTTACATCAAGTGCCCCAGTTTTATGTTAGGTCCCAGGTTTACGTCAGGAACCCGGTAATACATCAGGTGTCACGGTTTTACATCCGGTACCCAGTTTTAGGTCAGGTACCAGCTTTATGTCAGGCGCTGGCTTTACGTCAGTCGCCCGGCTTTACCTCAGGTGCTGGGTTTCTGTCAGGCGCAGGGTTTACGGCAGTCGCCCGATTTTACATCAGGCGCCCGGTTTTACGTCAGGCACCGGAGTTAGGTCAGGCGCCGGTTTTATGTCACTCGCCCGGTTTTACGTCAGGTGCCCCAGCTTTAATGTCTGGTGCCCCGTTTTTTGTTTTTTGTTTGTTTTGTTTTTAAGGAAAGTAAAACTTTTATTATTTGCAGTTTATGAGAATATTTAGATTAAAAAAATAGTCAAAAGAATCTACATACAAACCAATAGAACTAGTAAATTATTTTAGCTAGGTAGGTCTCTGGATAGATCAATCAACAAAAATCGTATTTTCATATACCAACAACAAAAAATTTGCAATTCCATTATAGAGTATGAAAAAATATTAAATACCTAAGGAAATAAGTAGATCCCCCTTATCTGTGGGGGATATGTTCTAAGACCTCCAGTGGATGCCTGAAATTGAGCCCTCTTACCTCGCCCTCTTACCTCACCATAAACCTATCAGAGAATTGTGCACGAGCTGATCGCATACCCTGGGACTCCCCTCCCTCACCTTTGCCTTTAAAAATGCCTCCCTGAAACCCATTGGGGAGCTCAGGGGTTTTTGAACATTAGCTGTCCTGCACTCATTGTCTGGTGCCTTACAATAAATGCAACACTTTCCTTCACCAAAAATATAAATTAAGTAAAAATAAAATAAAATTTATGTGGAAGAGTATAAAGGGCCAAGAAGAAAAAAGAAACTTTTGAAGAAGAAGAGTGAGATCGAAACCGATATGGGTCATTTCGGGGGGCTCCGAGGAGCCCAGTCCTTTATGTCTCAGTGCAGAAAGAATTCAGTGAGAGGCAAAGTGATAGCTAAGAAGTGATTTATTAGAATAGAACGCTTGTGAGGCTTACAAGCGGGCAGGCGGGTGAGAGGGTGCCGTGCCCCCAGAACTTTGGGGGCTACAGTTTTATACTCCAAGGAAAAGTGGGGGTGGGGGGCTGTGAAAGACCACTTTCTTCTTCATTCTTGAGTAGACGTCATGCTTGCATCATCAGCTCCTCCTCCAGGTTGGGCAGGGGAGTTTTTTTTTTTGTCCCTACATGGTCAATCCAGGTCTGTAAAAATTACTTCAGGTCTCTGTACAATGAGCACCTTTCCATAAATTATTGTTTTTTATGTGTACAGAGAGCATGTCCTAGGGATCATTAACTTAGCTCACTGGGCAGGATGTGGGTCTCATGCCACCATTGTTTTATTGTTTGGGGGCATGCCTCGTGCTTCTGTCACATGGTTTTGTTGCTAAGCAAGCCTGCTTGGTTTTGTGGTTAAGTAAACCTGTTTTCTTGAGTGATCATTAACTTACAGGGGTCTCCCATACTTTTTTCTTTACTTACAGTACCCTCGTGGGATTAACTATTTAATTACCTAATTTGTCTCTTTACTCTGTCGCTATCAAGATGGAGGGATTTACCCTCCCAGATAGCAAGGCTTACTATAAAGCTATAATGATTAAAACAATGTAGTGTTGACTCAGGGATAAACAAATAAACCAATAGAAAAACACAGAGCCCTCAAATACACGAATGTGTGGACTCTTAGTACATGACTGGAGGCACAGATCATTGGGGAGAGGATGAATTTTTCAGTAATTGATATTGAATATGGATAAAATAGAAATGTAATACACTTCTCACAACTTTTCCAAAGATTCATGCCAGTTGAATTAAAGAAATAATATGAAAGGCAAAATAACAAAGCTTCAGAAGAATATATGAAAGAATATTTTATCATCTTAAAGTAGGGCAGGATTTCGTAAACAAGAAATAAAAACCACAAAATTTTAAGGAAGGCATTGATAAATTTGAGAGAAATTCTTAAAATTAAAGACTTCTTTAAAACTCACCATAAAAATTATGAAAAAAACAAAAGTCATGTAGTATGAGATGATATTTACAAAACATATTAACTGTGTGAGGAATATATCCAGAATATATAAAGAACTCATATAAAAATCAATACGGAAATCACCTACCTGAAAAATGAGTACAGAATTTAAACAGACATTTCACAAGAGAATATCCAAATGGGCAATGAACATCTGGAAAGGCCACCAACCTCATTAGTAAACAGAGAAATGCAAACTAAAACCCCAATGAGACATCACTACACATCAAAAGAAACAAAAATTAAAAAGTGGAAAGATACCAAACATTGGTGAAAAATATAGGTCAACACATTCTCTCCTACTGTGGTGAAAATGAGTACCACCACTTTGGAAAGAGTTAGGCATCACCTAGTAAAGTTAAACTTATGCATGCCCTATGGCCCAGTATTCCACTACTAAATATGAAACTTAGAAAAACTCTTGTGCAGGTGAACCGGAGGATATCTACAAAAATATTCACAGCAGCATTAAACAACTCAAATATTAACCAAAGTAAAGTGGATAAATACATTATGGTATATTTAGACACTGGAATGTGTAGTGTAAGCCCTGACAGTTGGCTTTTGTTTTTGTACTGCAAGGACCTGACTGAAGCTTTGACAGCCCACTTCAAAGAAGGCTATCTTGAATAAACACATCACCAGCCACAAGACTAGATAAAGAGCCCAGCCGACCCCCGACCCCCCGCCCTCACCCCTCCAGGTTCCTCTGTTTTAGAGATCTTGGTTGATTTCAATAACTGACCATTTGGGCTGCTTTTTGTTTTCTCTTCCTGTGCTTTAAATCCCCCCACTTATGTTTTAAATTCACCAACAAAGAGTGAGCCCTCAAAACCCTAGTGCCCCGACCCCACCCCCGACCCCAACAAAAGCAGAACCCCAGTCCTGTGTTCTCTCTCTCTCTCTCTCCCCCTCCCTCTCCCTCTACCTATGACCTCGTTGTGTGGCCCCAGGTGTGCTGTGTAATTTCCAGGTCCTGTAAGTAATAAACCTTTATTTTTTCAGAGTTTCCTGATGGTTATTGCTGAAGGGCATCTTGCCATCATAATAAAAACTACAAGGGCGAGTCCAACCACAACATTGGTTATTGATAGGCTGAGACTGGCACAAAACAGAATGCTATACAGCAATGAGGATGAACAAACTAGAAGCACATGCTTCAACACAGGTGAATATCACAAACATAATAGAGAGGAAAGAAAGCGAGTCACAGATGATTACCTACAATGTAGTTCCACTCAAAGTTCCAAAGCAGGTAAAACTGGACAAAGGATTAAATTGTTCAGGAACACATTCAAAGTTGGGAAAAAGAAAGGTAAGAAAACAAGTAACACAAGATTCAAAATAGTGGTTACCTCTGGGGTAGTGTCTTAGCTCCAGCTGCTATAACGAATTACCATAGACTGGGGCGCTTAAACAACAAACATCTATCTCTCAGAATTCTGGAGGCTGCAAGGTCCAAGATCAAGGTGCAAGCAGATTTGGTTCTTCGCTAGGACTCTCTTTCTGGCTTGTTGATGGCTGTCTTCTTGTCATGTCCTCACAAGGTGGAGAGAGGGCTAGCTCTCTTCCTCTTCTTTTAAGGCTACTAATCCCATCGTGAGGACTCCACCCTCAAGACCTAATTACTTCCCCAAAAGCTCCACCTCCAAATACCATGACATTCGGGCTTCAACATACGGATTTTGGGGGGGGCACAATCATTCAATCCATACCAGGTAGGAAGGGATATGCCATTGGGAAAGGACCACTAGGGGTTGCTGAGGTATTGGCAATGTGTTATTTCTTAATCTACAAGTGGGCACATAGGTGTTCACATAATTATTCTTTAAACTCTACGTGCATATTTTATATGCTTTTCTATATGCACTATAGATTTCAGAGTTAAAAAAAAAAAAAGAGGAGTGATATCAAATCCCTCTGGATAATCTCAATGCACTGATGTCTTGAAATTTCTGACTTTGTTTATTAATCTTAACCCAGAAAAGAAAAGGCACTCCTGATTTTGTCATGCTCCTGTTTTTCCCTGCTAGTGTTGTGATTAAGGGTTCTCAATCCTTGGAGAGCCTAAAGGCCAAAGACTACTAAGATATTTTATCTACCCTCCACTTGCCTGAGTCTGTGTCCAGCAGACCACGCTCCCCCAACTTTTGGATTCCCCAAGGAGAAAGGGTGAACCACATCCATTCAAGGCTGTGCAGGGCCTCTGAGGGCCGACAGCAGGGGCAGGTCTGTTTGGGACCCCACTGATACGTATCGGGACTCCTCCCTCTGCAGATCTGGGTTCATCAGCCTCCAACCAAGGTCCTCACTTCAATGAGTCCTTAGGACATTGGGCGTGGCACATCTCGTTACCCCTGCCTCAGGTCTCCTAAGACCAAGAACAGGGATGGGACTCTGACAGGCCCCCTGTTTTGGGAAGAAGCCCTTTAGTACTCAGGGCCCTAACTGGGGCACCAATTGGGGCTAAAGCTCCTCCCTCTGCAAAACTGGGGCCTCCCCTTATCCCAAGGCCCTCCAATCCCTGTGACTCTCCAGGCAAAAATGAAGGGCTCCTGACCTGAGCGCTCTGCCGTGGGCGTTCCAGGGATAAGAACAACTGGGGCTCGGTGTGAACCTCTCTGCTCGTTGTGGGGGATCCTCTCACATCGCTTAGACCCCTAACCTTCATTCTTGTTGAACCGCTATAGAACTGGAGCCACTCCGCTAAACCAAAGCCATCCTCTCCCTGTGACCCTCCAGGCAAAAACGAGGCGGCGCCTCAAGCTGATGATTCTTCCCTGGGCTTCCCCCGGTGGCCCGCCGAGGCGGGAGGGGAGAGAGTCGCGGGGCCGCCTATGTCCTGGGGGGTGGTTCCCCCACTCCTCATTCTCCATCCTCACCTTGCCCCCGAGCACTGTGGTGTCATGCCACCCTCAGCTGACCTGGGGCTGCTCCCCTCGGATCAAGATCCTCACCTTTCTGGAACCTCCGAGTTGGCAGTCAGGGTGACCCAAATCCAGCCACGGCTGTTCCAGACCTCCATGGGCGACAGCCAGGGCAGGGCTCTACGGGACCCCACTGTTCTGAGTGCTTCCCTCATTCCTCATTCCGGGTCCTCGCCTTGATGGCTGTCAGAGGCTCACGCTCCGCCCTCCGCTGACCTGAGGGCACCCACCTGATCCTGAGACTCCTGAAGGGCAAGTGAGGGGTTGCTCAGCCTCCCGGGCCTGCCTGGGCCCTGGAGGTCTCGGAGCAGCCGTAGGCTGGGCTCTGGGGGTTGTCTGTGCTCTGCGGGGTTGGTCTCTCCAGTCCTCCTACATGGGCGTCCTCATTTTGGCTCCTGTCTCCTTGATTAAAGGCTTCCTGGGAAATGCCACACCCCTGCAAACTTTTAAGCAGTTTCCCTTTCTGTAAACCTGACAGAAAATGGTTCCTTGTCCTGGAGTGATGAGCGATGAGGCAGCTGGCCCTCAAGGCAAGAGGCCCAGGTCAGGTGGCGCGCTGTGGGAGAAACAGCAAGCTGACCCATCCCCTCTCTTCACCAGCCAGACTTAGCCTCTTACGTAACTTCAGTTCGACTATATGAACTTTCTACAGTGAAGGGGTAGCGCCTCAAGGTGTTATGAGCCTCTGTGCTTTCAAGGTGACCTGACATTGCATATATAGATGATCATGTGGTCGCTAAATATTATCATTTTTTCTTTATTCATATTTTTCATTTACTTTGGTATTCTTATTGCTCTGTGTATTCCAGTCCAGTAGTTTGTACAGTCTTTCTTCTTACTGCCTGAGATACATTTTGAAGTAGAGAGAAGAAAGGGGAATTAAGGGATACAAGGCTGGGATGACTGGGATAGTGTGAGAGTGGTTTTATTTTAAATAAGCCACTCTCTGGGAGTGTGCGTGAGAAAGTTTTTACTTTTGTCTTTGCACCTCTTTCACCAGCATATTTCCTAATGGAAATGAACCCCTATGTCTTTGTCCTCACACCCCGCCGCCACCCAAATTCATATGTTGAAATCCTAGCCTCCAAGGTGATGATATTACGAAGGGTGGCCTTTGGGACAGGACTAGGTCACGAGGGTAGAGTCCTCATGAACAGGATTAGTGCCCTTACAAAAAGCAGCCTGAGGAAGCTCTCTTGCCCCTTCCACTGTGTGAGGACACAGCTAGAGGGCCCCATCTCTGAACCAGGAAGTGCGCTCTTACCAGACACCAAATCCCCAGCACCTTGATCTTGGACTTCCCAGCCTCCAGAGCTGTAAGAAATGAATTTCTGTTGTTTATAAGCTACCCAGTCAATGGTATTTTTGTTACAGTAGCCCGAGTGGATTAAGACACCTTATAACAAATTTGACCACCCACATTAAGGAGCTCTCAGAAGCCTCACCTGTCTGTGGTTACAGGCCAGGGAGCCCTGGTTCCTTCCACTCATGTCTGGAGCAGGCATAGTTTTTTTAATAAGGGTGGATTAGGTCAATGTCAGTTGGTGCTGCTAATCAGAGCGCTTTCCTCCAGTCTGGGTTTGTAAACTGGACAGCTGCCTCTTACAGACACTGACTTCTATTCAGGTGCCTGCACCTTATTAACTTTCTCAAGATGCTCTCCAGCCTACAGCAAGGTAGAAGGGAGTCCACGTACTGCTGGAAATTAGTCCTGGCATAGGAAATGCATTCTCACTGTCGGTGAGTGATTCTGTGCACTGTAGATGGAATCATTTGTTTGACAGCTCTATAGGGAATAAGTTAGGTAAATATTAATATTTGCCTAAAAGGCAGAATTGATGAACCCTGACTCTTCCTACCTCACTTTGCCTGCTCATGCTCGAGGCTGTGGTTGTGAGAGACTGACCACATAGAGCTCCACAAAGGGATTTTTTGGATTTTTCTGAGGAGGAGGAGGAGGGGGATGGGAAGGAGGAGGGGGAGGAGGAGAGGAAGGGAAGTGGGGAGGGGGGAGGAGTGGGGGAGGGGAGGGGGAGGAAGGGGAGGAGGAGGGAAGGAAGGAAGGGAGGGAGGAAGGAAGCAAGGAAGGAAGGGAGGGAGGGAGGAGAAAAGATTCCTGCCCCTAAAGTACTATGTTAGTCTCATGCAGAGGTCAGCAACGACAGCTCTCAGGCCAAATCTAGCCCACCACCTGTTTTTGCAAATACAGATTACTTAAAACACAGCCACATTCATCCATTATGTATTATCTGTGGCTACTTTTATGCTACAAGGGCACAGTTGAGTAGTCTTGACAGAGACTGTATGTCCCACAGTGCCTAAAATATTTACTCTGGCCCTTTATAGAAAATGACTGTCAGTCCCTGATCTACCAGGAGAGACCAGCATTCACACAAGTAAATATAATTCAAGGCAGGATATGATAAAAGCTGGGACCCACAGAGGAAGTGCTGTGTGAGCACAGGAGAGCAGGAGGGCTTCTCAGAGGGAGAACACCGGAGCTGAGCTTTAAGGAACGGGGTGGATTCGGGCCAGCTGAGATCCAAGAGGGCATTCCAGGTGAGGTGGTCCTCAACCTTGTCTGCTCATTGCGATCACTTGGGGAGCTTGGAATAGGGATGCCTGGTTCTCCCCCCCAACCCAGAGATTCTGACTCAGTTGTTCTGGGGCAGGGCCTGGGCATCAGGATTTGTTAAAGCTCCCCAGATGATTCTAAGGGTGGCCCAGGTTGAGAAGCACTGGGCTGAAGAGGTGTCAGGGACCACTCAGGAGCAAGGTGTGGACGGAAGAACTCTCTAGGTGCAGGGGGAAGGGTAGCGCATGGGAGATAAGCTTGGGGAGTAGGGAGTTGACATCCAGGCCGGAAACATTGGATTTTGTCCCAGGAAAAGGGACAGTAACAGAATGTGGGCATGAGAGCAACGTGATTAGAGGTGTACGTGAGGAAGCATAATCCAGAAGAAATGTGAAGAATAGATAGAAAATAAGCGCCTGTTAGGGACTATTTGCAAGGGTTTAAGCAAAACAAGGAGTATATCTTATCTAGGGCAGTGACATGTGGCTGGGCAGATTCAGGGGTGAGGGTCAAACTTATAACAACTTGGGCGTGACATGGGTACCAACCCATCAGAATGGCCTCCACTATCCAGCCTCAGAGACCCCTGCTCTGGGGACTTACTCCTTTAGTTTGTGCATCATGGAGAAGTGTGGGGTCCTGGAGCAGAAGGAGAAGTCTTTTTGAACCGGAAGAACATAGCCTTTGGGAAACGGCTGCTACCCGAGACATTTTGGGTGGTCATTTGCAGCCGTTGGGGGCTAGTTGGATGTGGGTGATGCCGAATGGCTGGAGCCAGAGACGATGGTGAGGTTTTGAATTTAAGTGATTGGGGGAGTTTTGATGGCCCTTAGAAGGCAAAGGGGACACAAAAAGAGGTGAAGGATCTGGAGAGAGAGTGATTTTGGTCTTGAATATAAATAACCAGTTGGCATCAAAGGAGGACTGGCTTTCGTTATTAGGCACCTGAATAATTTGGAGTGATCCCTTTTCTGTGTTCTCTTAAAATGTGCAACAAGGCAGAAACTTCAAGAGACCTAGAGACCAGTAAGGGGGTGATGCCCCTTCATTCTTGTCACGGCATTCAGATAGGACCCAACTGGTTTTAGCCCTTGGCTTGTGAGATGTTTTTCTTTTTCATTTGTTCAAGCAGAACTGCACCTCCTGCTTTAAAGGAACAGCAAAGAAGGTTTTGCCTGCAGTCAGGATTCCACTTCTGAAAAGGCAGGTACACTGGACTTTTAACAACCTGTTTTGACCCAGGTAAAATTGGAAAAGCAACATCTAATCAGGAAAGCAGTACCTTCTTTGAGGTGGGTTTAATGGGCAGATAGCTCTCAGTTCTTTAAAAGAAACATTAAGCAACAAGCAGATACAACTTTTTGTTGTTGTTGTTTTACAAAGGTTTCTCATGGGAACATGGGAAGCATGACATGTCCCATTAGTTGCTATCAGGTAAAATTAGTCTTTCTGAGCAAGGCATGACGAGTACAACAGACAACAGCCACTGTTGGCTGACCTCATTTGTGTACCACCAGAAAGGAAAAACAATCAATTGTGTGGTGAGTTCTAAGATGACTCTAGGTCGATAAGGGCGAGCAGTCCTGCAAGGCTGATGTCTGTCCTCAACTCATATACTCCCAGCTCTGAGCAGGGATGGGATGCTGGGGGACCTTGCCACTCTGTATGGACAGAGTTTAGGTCCAAATGACTAAGGTGTTGAATTGAACTCAGGCCACATTAGGAAAGGGATTCCAAGGCTCTCAACCCAGGTGCTTTGGGGAAATGTGTAGACATCACCAGATGGCACAGAAAAAAATATCAAGCCCAATGTGGATTTCTTCACAGTAAATGAGGTCCTCTGCCAGTGACCACAAATTGAATATGCATGGGATTCACTTGGGCATCTGGTAGAGTTCCGATGCAATAGGTGTGAGGCCGGGCACAAGAGTCTGCATTTTCAACTAGCTACCAGGTGATGGCGACACTGCTGGTCCACTGACCATACTTTTGCAATATCCTGGAAGACTCCCCAAGAGTGGACACACCAACATAGACTGTTCTAGCAAACGGCACACTAGTGAGTCAGAGCTAGTCTAGTCCCTCTGAGAGGCACTGAGGTGGGAGGGACACACTGGGAAACACACTGGGTAGGTGTCAAAGTTGACAAGTGATAGCAAAATGCTTGACCTCCTTGATCTCAGCTCTGGGAAGGGGGCTGTGCTTTTATAAATTCATTTCTATAATACTGAACACAGTTCAGTCCATATTTAAGGGGCAGGACTCCTGCTTCTGTGTCGTTTTCTTGACAACGTATTATCCCATTTCTCTTGTTTCTCAATATTGAACCCCGTGAACAGGAAGGTTCTCTGCCTGGTGTGTTACGGGATAGTCCTGCGTGATTCACCTTCCGTCTAGCAGAAGGGCCTGATGAACCTCTCCTCATCCACGTCATCTCCAAGCCAATTAGTTTTCATTTTCCCAAAGCCTGATGACGTGTGGAAACACAAATCATGACACTTTCCTTTAACTTCCTCATTTGTGAGATGTGGCGTTGGGTCTGGGCATTCTCTGGGGTGTCTTCCAACTCCAATAATCCATGACTCTAAGAGAATATTAAATTCTCAAACTACAATCTGTGCATTAATAAAGCTTTCTTTTCTGACATAGTAGGCAGCATGCTTCAGAGTTTCTAATAGGAAAAATCACCTGTGCTTTGGGTGGAGCTCTGAGCAATTAACATGGATCCATCTTAAATGTCAGTTTGGGTTTTTATGCCCTGGGTGCCTCAAAGATTTTAGTCTTGCCGTCTTCCCATGTAACCCAGGGAAACTAGAGATACAGAGTCTACTTCAGGCACAAATATGAATAATCACTTTTAGCTATTTAAAGCGTTGACACTTTCAGAGGGCATTTACAATTTAACCAGGGGGTGTACGTGCTATACTTCATGGGGGTGGGGTGCGTGGCAGGGGAGGTGGTGATATACCTGAGAATAGAGAGCCTTCTCCCAAGATGACCCCACGGTGGTGGTTATACACACCTCCACACGCTGGAGCCCCTGGGCCTGGCTGGCAGTGTGCCCCTCCGGGAATTGGCTGACCGCATCTGATGGGCACGCCTGGTTACCCCTTCTCACCTAGGGCGCAGGGAGCATGGACAGCCCCCATTTGCGGCCAGCTGTTGTGTCGTTTCTTTGCGGCTTTCCTGCTCTCTGATGACTAGGATTATCCCAGAAAGCAGAGGCTCTCAAACTTTGGTATTCAAGCCCTAAAGAGAAAAATTTGGAATAACTGTCAAAATTATTAAGATACATGGTCTTTGGTTCCACAGTTCCACATTTAGGATTTTTTTTTCCAACACTTGCTCATGCATGAAATTATATATGTGATTCACTGCAACAATGCTCGTAATAGCAAAATATTGGAAACAACCTAAATGTTCATCAATGGCAGACTGGATAAATAAATTAGGAGGTACTCTGTAGGTGTAAGAAAGAATGAGGGGACTTCCCTGGTGGCGCAGTGGTTAGGACTCCGCGCTCCCAACGCAGGGGGCCTGGGTTTGATCCCTGGTCAGGGAACTAGATCCCACATGCATGCCGCAACTAAGAGTTTGCACGCCACAATTAAGGAGCCCGCGTGCCGCAACTAAGACCCGGTGCAACGAAATAAATAAATAAATATTTTTTAAAAAAAGAAAGAAAGAATGAGGAAGAACTTTATATAATGATATGGAAAGATTGCCAAGATACAGTGGGTAGTGAAGCAAGCAAGAGGCAAAACAATGCATATAATATGCTACCATTTCTGTAAAATGTAAAACGGTGGTGGGATACAGGAAAACACATATTTGTATTTATTTGCATATGCATAAATAATGTCCAGGGGTATACACATGTAAGGAACTAATAACAATGGCCACCCTTTGGAGGAAGGTGGCGATGGATGCTGAGAACTGTGAGGGCAGGGGACTGCAGTAGCCTAGTGTCTTTTCACTGAATACCTTTCTGTGTTTTCAATTTTGAATCATGAGAATGGCTTACTTATTCAAAAGTTAAATATGTGTTTTAAAAGTTTAATGAAACAAAACTCTCACGTTCTAAGGAATCCCCTAGGGTGCTTTAAAATGCAGATTTTTTTTTAGGCCACGCCCTCAGATGTTCCAGAGTCAATAGGGATCGAATTGGGGAATCTGCCTTTTGCAACAAGCAGCCTGGGTGCTTCTGGTGTATTGATAGATGGTTCTGGAACCAAGGAACTATGGGGCATATAGCCACAGACTACATTCATGCAACAGCTATATTTTTATTGAACATTGCATACATGCATCTGTCCATTTCATAAATTATGCTTTATTATATTAAGAAATAAAACACATTTCTTATCTTCTGTGACTTGAATATTCAGCTTACTACACTGGATTTGACTTAATGTCATACAGACCAGGTACAATGTGATAGCATTGGGAACATTTCTTGAAAAATAAGAGTACAATCAATGAGCACGATTCATAGACAAAATTTTACATGGTCACACAGTTAAGTTTGCACATTTAAAAGGATCTGAATCATTCACATTATTATTGTGAATTTCTTATAAATAATTCATTACTCTAAGGAGTCTAGGCAAAGCCAAGCCATGACATTATTTATACTAAGTACCACACCTGGAACTTGTTCCGAGTTATTTAATACAGAACACATTTTTAATGTAATAAATATTTACAGTTAATTGTAACAAGTACAATTATAATTTACAAAGTATGAGTATAATATTTAAAACAAAATGGAAAGTGACATTAAAGAAGTTTGTGCCAGGTATTTTTACAACTCACTGAATTGACCATTTCAACAAATTTTATTACCCAAAACCCTGCTGACTTGGATGCAAAAGGTCATGTTTGAATCAGTTAAGCCCAAATTAAAGGAAAAAACATTTTTAAAGAAAATCAGTTTAACTTTCTTAATGTTGTACATGGTCAATAATGATATATCAATATCAGTAGCTAAACTTGAAGCAAAGTGATGAAAAATTTAGATTCACAACAGGCCCAAATTATATAATGTACTTTGAACACTGAAATCCTGGATTATACCAAAATTTTCAAGCTTGTCTGGGAATTAATGAGGTGTTCAGTGTGTGAGGTTTTACTATCCATTAAAATGATCCTTTTAAAAGACCATAAAATTACGTGAGTCCTTCCATGGCATTATATAGCTCTGGGAATGAAATTTAAATTTGGGTAATAAAAGGAAAATAATCTTATTTTCTAGAACCAGAGCTCAGAGAGAGCAGAGAGACAGTGGTGTCTGGGATTATAACAGGGCACTTAGGGCTGGGCACTCAGATAGCTAGGTCCATACCTGAGCCCATGACTTGGCCCCTTAGTCCGGGAGATCGTTTTCTATGCAAGGTTCTTCATGTAGCCTGCGTCTCCAGACTCCAGGAAACCATCCACTGTCATATCTTACTCTTTTGAGGGGGAAGTGGGTGGTTCCACCTCTTCCTGACACCTTTTCGCCAACTAATCCTGATTTGAAGGAGGATGCCTGGACTGATTCCTCTCACTGGGGTCCTCTCTCTGAACATGGCACTTCACCAAGGTTTTTTTCTCCTCAGTTAGTCACATAACCAGGTGGGAAATTCTTCCCAGGGCCTTCGATTGCAACTGAATTGTGTCTCTGGGGGCAACTGAACTAAGGGACCTCCTTGCCCACCTACTTTGTGCTGCATTTCAGCCTCTGCCTGCAGTGAGTCCTTAACTTATGTGCTTAGAAACATCTTCGATGCCCTTTGTGCATATTCTTTGACTTTATCACTAGTTCAGGCCTTTGGACAAAATCTAGAGTAGGGAACAGGACGGTCTATTATGTTCCACGGACTGAATTTCTCACGAGGGCTGGATTTGGGAAGCAACGCTGAGCAGTGGACTGGACGAGGACGTAAGAGAGATGCAGGCCCAGGTTAATGCTCTGTCATTCAGCTGTGCCATGTGGCCTTGGCATCGTGGAGCGATCTCCCTGAGCCTTGGCTTCATCTTCTGAATGCTCTTCAAGGTGCTGGTTAGGATGAACAGCAATGTGCTCCGCACTGCATGTGGCACGTCCTCGGGGCTTGGGGAAGTTGAGCCCCTCCCTTCCAGCACTTCTAGAGCCACAGGACTCCATTCAGACGCGGAATGCCATTCCCAATAGTATGCCTCTCCTGAGGCAACCAACGACAACTCCATTCACTCTCTCGTGCCAAGTTAAACAGAGTCACTTGGGGGGGCAACAGACTATCCTGTAAACTGGGGTGGCGATGATCAGCACTGTTCTTCAATAGCACAGAATGGGCCATGAGAATGAATGAGATCAGGTTACGCTGAACCATATGAAATCATCTTTTTTAACGTCAATCTGGTCCCATACCCACACTTTCATGCTTCAGCCTCATAGTTCCCTGGGCCTTTTAATCTAATAGTGGATGGTCACTAGTCAATGTCATTTACAAATTTCCACAGTAAAGGATGTAAAGCAGCTCTCTGGTCAGCAGCGAAGGCTTGGATTAGATGAGGCAATGTAGACCATGAACACTAGGTCAATGCAAAGTATTTTTTGAATTAATTGTGAATATGTAATATTTTAACCGAGGGGCTCTTCAACTTTTTAAAAATTTAGATAAATCCCACCGAATACATTTCTAACGTGAACTTCCACATGAGAAAAATTTGTTCTCAGTGTTCGGTTTGTTGATTGCTCCTAAAAAAGGGTGTCTTTGAAGGCCAAATATCATGGTAAGAGATTGCTTGATATTACAGTTGTTGTGTTTGTGTTGGGCGTGTATGTGTGTCGGGGGCGGGGGGCGGAGTTGTCGAGGTTGGGGCTGAGAGAAGTGGCCATCCAGATACAGAGTGAAGTACAGCTTGTTAGGGCTCGGTTTCACTGACTAGCTCACACAAAGCCTGCTCCCAGGAAAGTGACTAATTCCTTTGTTTTCAGCTCTTAATCCATTTTATAAAAACTCAGCCAAATATTAGACAAATGTGTCAAATGTGCTCCATTCCTCTCAGCAACCCAGGGTTAATTCGAAGCTACTCTTTAGTGGGAGCTCCTTCCTGGTGTGGGTGTGAAGGGCACAAATGGCAAGAAAGTTTGCACCTCCCCACCTCCTCACAACACCATGTGTACACTTATCCCACTCTCACACAGTCAGGTTCCCGGGGCCATCGTTTCTATCTGGCTCCTGGGAAAAGTGACTTAGCCACCTTGCAGTCCACAGACTGAGGGTGTCATTCAACTTGTAGTCCCCAAACAAAGCTAATCACTATTACCAGAAGCTACTTGGCACGTGAGTAGACTCCGAAACCAATAACCAACGGCTGCTTGGGCACAAACGAAGACTTTATAACTTAAGTGTGCCCATGTCCTGTGGACAAGTTTATTTATTTCTATTTAACGTATATTTTCATAACAAGCTGAACTTGGTTTGTGTGAGGTAGCCTCTAAACTGTTTATTTATCTCAGGGTTCTCCATCCTTCAAGATGAACCCAAATTGTTTGTGGGGCAAAGCAGGGAAATTCAGGGCTTATTAATGAGGCGGAAGGCCAGGTTCAGTGGGGGAGTGAGGGCAGCCAGAAGAACAGGGTTCAGCCATCTGCACTTATGGGGACTCATCACCTCAACAACAGGGCGGGGCCAGGATCGTCTTGCTGTGGAAAATCCCTCCGAGCAGCAGCCGTTGGTGGGAGGACTGCTTTGTTTATTGCTTAATCTGTCACTGTTGAGCTGCCTGCCTCAGGGAGGCTCAATTTAAGATAGATTGAAAGGTAGTGTCTGTCAACTGAATAAACACAGATGGTTTTCCACAGCCAAAATTGATTTTTTTTTTTCCTCACCAAAGACATAAGCTCTAAACGTGATTATCTTTGGAAGCCAGGAGTGAAATGTCTTAGCTCCAGCCGCTGCCACACTCAGCCCTAACAGAGAGGTGATACCACGTGGGGGCTTGGGTCTCCCTCACCGTGATTTTAGGTTCCAGAGGTGAAATAAAAATTTGACTTCCCTAGAGAAGGGCCCGGCTGAGTTCCTCCCAGTGAGAAAGTTGGAGTCAATCCATCAGTTGATTCACAAAATAATTTGATCAGTCCTCTAGGTCACTGGCTGGCAAAGGCCTCCTTCAACCTTTTCACTGAAGAGTCTCAAAGAGGTGATAAGATTTGCCTAAGGACACACAGCTAGACCCAGACATCGATCTCCTGTTTATCCAGAAGCTAGAAAGGAGGCCAGACACAGCCTATGCCATGATGTTAACTGAAGGAGGCATTAAGATAAGTCCTACTCCCAAAACGTCTTCGGAAGCAGGGAGATCAGAGATGCTTGAACAAGTCATGATAGGAACCCAGAATGCTATGCACTTTAGCATATGTATGTATGGAGTCACTTATACTCAAGAGTTTTGAAGAAAGCCAAGGGTAAAACTGTGGAGCAGCAGTTCAAGATAACAGGTGCGTGGAGGTTGAAGAAGTGTGAATAGGAAAAGTACTCTTTGTACAAGGAGGAGATTGAGCAAGGTGTTTTCTTCTGTCTCTTTCAGCTCTAATTACAAAACATAACAAGCTAACGGGATATCATTCATACAGATTATTCGAAGCGATGGAATTGTCTGTCTCCTTCCATTCCACTATTGGGAACATGAGTGTAGAATGGTGGTTGAAGGATTTCTCAAGAGGAGTTGCTGCAAAGGTGGCAGAAGTGGGACAACTGTGAGCAGGTGGCTACATAAATGCTTAAGAGACAGAAATAGAAACAATGATGGGGCTCAGAGGATCTCAGCAATAGAAGGGACTGTCCTCTCATTCTAGAGATTTAAAAAAATGATAGCCATATATATATACATATATATATGGCTAGAGACAGAGTTGGGATGTCAAGCTAAAAATCTTGGTTCTTTCAGCTATACTACCTGTCTTCTTTTCAAACTGTCCCATGTAATTATGGAGCGCCAGGAAAGCAGGTGTGTACGGTATGTAAGTGCATGTAGCAAACAGAAGTGCAGAGGTTCACTCCAGCTAATACAATTATAAATACAGATCTCTACAACAGTCCTGGTCCCAACTTCTAAAGCTCTGCAGACAGTGAGCACTTCCTTGTAACAAGACACAGAAATCTTACAAAAATCTCATGTGGAAAAGAGAGCTGACTGTTCTATCTCACCTGGATAGAGAAAACCGGAACTAAAACTTAGTGTGTGAGGGCTACACATGAGGGCACATTTGCAGAATTTGGATTTATCTGAAAGTGGGGTAACACATTTGCAATCTGTCAGAATTGGCCTGTCTCTGAGTCAAGAAAAACTTGATTCAGGGCTTCCAAAGAAGGAGACTCAAATCCTTTTACTCACTTAGAAAACAAAAAAAGATTTAAATCCAGTATTTTTCTGCACATGGGCTGTTTCATAAATACTCTTCATAAGTAGAAACTTAATGTATCTGTAGCTGTCTTTCAATCAGTTCTTAAAGCTGACACCTCCCCCCGCAACTTTCTTACACATACTGAGACAGAAACACATATTACTGACATTGAATTCATTTCCTGCCACAGACTTTAGGTAAAGCAGGCATTAAATGTAAACATGTTTCTATTTCCACTCAAATATGATCCCTTTCTTCTCATGTGAAACTACTTCTTCAGCGTAGCAGACAAGGACAGCCAAATAGAAGTAAATACATTTGTCTGAAAACCTATATGCCTAAAATAAATACTATATTTTATGCACTTTTATAAATGTTTGATGAATGGATAGCATGATCAATTTTCCCCGCGAAGGATTTCTCTGATATGGTGGAACCGCACCATGGATGACTGCAACTGGGTAAAAGCAAAAAGGACCTGCATTGAGTTAGAATTCGGAGTGTGAGCTATCACTCCCCAGCCACACCTGGACCTCAATATATGTGTCAGTGTGTTTCGTTGTGTTTTTGCCTTAAAATGATGTGGTGAGTGTTTCTCCCATGTCCTCAGCAATGTCTTTTAAAAACAATCGACACTCAGGGATTTGTTTTAAATTGGCTTCCGGTGTTATCAGCTTGGGGACTGTCCCTTATACATGGGACTCGCCTAGGGTTGACTTTTCATATTACAAGTGTAAAAAAAAGTTCCTTGGTTTGTGATTATAAGTATTCCTGAGAAACGACTCAAATCGTATTCTTAAAGCACTAACTTCTGCTTAAAGAAATGACAAGGTGAAGTCTTTCACAAAGTGGACATTCAGTGTACAATTTCTCTGCTATATAAATCTGGTTGTTCATATAGTTTCTATGACTTAGTTGAGCACATCTGTATGTCAGGGTTTAATGCTTAAAATAATGGTTTCCTATTTGTTCCCTTTTCTAAAAAAGGGAAAGTTTGCTCTGCGTCAGAAGCAGCATTCACAAGTTGAAATGGAAAACACAGGCCTTGATGGGCCTTTCAAACATAATGGTGACCCATTTGGGCCTCTCCCCAACCCACCCACATCACTCATGAGCCTGCCAAAGGGTCTTCGGAGGGTACAGAGACAACAACAGAGGCGAGGGTTCCTTACCAGCCATAAAGCAAAACCAGGAGTCCCTAGGGGGGCAGGGTCAAGGGTCAGTCTAGACGTACCCCTCGTGACAGATGTTTCCGTTGATGAGGCTGAAGGTGGCCGCGGAGGGGGTGGTGCTCTTGAAGGAGGTCATGCAGGTGGTGCTTCTGCCGGTGCTGTGAGACCGGGTCATCAGGCTGGGCCGGCAACAGAGGAGCTGGGTGTTGAACTGTTTCCTGAAACTCTTGCTCAGCAGGTAGAGGGCAAAGGGGTTCACGCAGGAGTTGGTGAAGGCCAGGAGGCGGGCGCAGATGCTGGTGACGAAGTGGAGCATGGAGGTGTCCACCTCGGAGTAGTGGTAGGAGCGGTACAGGTAGATGACGTGGTTGGGGAGCCAGCAGAAGGCGAAGAGGCCCACAAACACCAGCACTGTCTTGGCCAGGCGCTTCCGGGATTCGATCTGAGGAGAGAGTGACACAGAGACAAAGAGGTGGGCAGAGCAGAAGATGGGGAAAATGAATTAGGGAAATGGACGGGCTCACAAGGCCACAGAAAACAAGTTCAATAGTTCGAATGTGCCTCTGAGAGCAGCTCTTGAAACAAAGTTGATTACATGCTTGAGTGGACTGCACAGTGAAATTCTAGTAAGTGCCCTCTTTGTCCTCAGGAGGGCATTGGTGCAGTTATCAGCCATATGACTTCACGTCTTTCTTGGCTCCACAGTTAATAATTTCTTCTTCCCTCTGATGCTTAAAAAAGCAGCCAGCTTTGTTCTTCCTCATTCGCCAAACCAAGATAACTGCCAATTATTATTTTTTTTACTCTCAAGTTTTTTCTGGCCTATATAACATAGGAAGGGTCTCAGACAAAAGCGGGCTGAGCATCTCCTTTTTTTCCCAACTCCCTCTGCTACGGCAAGGGGAAAACATTGTTCTCTTTAAAGAATCTGGGGTACACTGGATGTTCACCATTGAGAGGTCTTTCAAGCAGGGAGACAGTTTCACTGAGAACTGCCATTTTCCCCCCATAATTGATGAGGGAAAAAAAGAATTTTAGAGGGTGAAGCCTCCAACTGAGTCACCTACACGTTTTAAATGGAGGGAGAGTCTTTCTGCCTTTCCATCATAAATACCACACGATCTACATTTGGACTAGAAGACAAAAACTGATGAAGACGACAAAGCCAGAGCCCCTGGTTTCTACCATTTATACCACAGGATGAAATTATGGGGGTGACAGGGGGATTGGGGAAGGGAGCCTAACGCTTAAGGAGGGCATCCTGCACTCTGGGCCATCTGGGGGTACATGTGTCTCTCTTGTAATCCTCCAACAGCCTTACAACATATGGGTTATTACCCTCATCATGGATAGAAAACTGACTGTCAGAGAGGGTACGTAAGTCAGGAAGCCTGGATTTGAACTCAAATCAATGTGAACCCATCTTAATCAAACTACTGCTTTTTCTTCAACCAGCCTCGTTTTCCTGCCCTTTCTGCTTTATCACATGTGGTAACCGTCTTCCTACCCAAACAATGTGACTGGAGCTTAAAGAAGTCACATCCCTACGAGCCTCAACATTTTATTTTTTAAAAAACAACAACACATTTTCCAGATTTTTCTCAGAAAGAAACCCATACTCCAAAGCTTTCAGGTTCTCAACACCTCACTAGCCTAGGTCTCTTTAATAAGAGAACAAGATTCTTAAAGAACACCTGCATGCCTAGTCTTCTGAAGCTAGGAGTTCCTGTTTACCATCTGGCCACAGATCACTCACCTCTTCTACTGCAGAATCAGGCAACATGACCACCCAAATACTGAACTTGTCAGTGGAGTCCTAAAGAAACGCAAGGAATCAAATCCCCAAGGAGGAAATGAATCACTCCTAAGCACCCACCTGCTTCTTGACGTGTATATTCCCTTCCACGGGTAGGTTGTATGCACTCTGGATCAGATTTTTGGCAATGAAGTAGTAGTAAACAGAGATGATCGACAGCGGGATGATGTAGAAGACCAGGAAGGAAGCCATGGAGTGGATTTTGGGGTGCAGCTCATTAGAGTGTGGGTACGGGGCACAGCTAATGAAGGTCTGGTTGGTGCTTTCCTCGTGGAAGGGATGTAGGTCAGAAAACACAGCCTCTGGGATGGCCAGAAACATGGAGATGATCCAGATCAGTGCAGCTTTGAGGCAGATCTTCATCAGGGCATGAGAGCCCTGGATATCCATTGGCCGGACGATGGCTTTGTACCTGGGGCAGGGAAGAGGGAAGTTGTCTAATACTATTATGGATGCATGGGCCGGGACTGGGGTGAGGCCAGTGAGGGCCCTGAGGTGCAATACTTAAGGAGGTGTTGACTGTCAGGTTCATGCAAGTGCCGACTCTGAACTCACAGTGAACGCCTCCTTAAATGTTGCACCCCAAGTACCTGGCTCACCTCATCCTAGTCCTGGCCCTGAAGGATACTGCGCCCTTCCCCCAGCAGTAATATTCTGCCCACATTCTTTCTTGATTTTAAGAATACTTCTCAGAAAAGCTGAAGCTCCATTTAGTTTTCTTCTTAAATCACAGAAATGAATAACAAAGCATGTTTAACAAAGGACGCCGGAACAAGAAGGTTGGCTTTTTTTTTTTTTTTTTTTTTGACAAAGCCTTCATTTTGAGTATTCAAATGCAGTTTAGGAAACCTTTAGTCACTGAGTATTTACATACGCCTCTTTTCTTTTTCAAAGGTTGCAGAACAAATAGTCCGCTGAAAAAGTCATACACAGAAGCATCCCTGTAATTATCAAATTAATCTTTCCCCCCCGCCCTCCTACTCTCTTTCAGCCTCATCTTCTCTTGCAGTATTTAGGTCCTTCCTGGTTTCTGTGCTACGTGTGCCCCTGTCGTGGGTCGAGTGCTCTGGGAATGAGACATTGAGATGAAGTCAGGAGGACACAGAGTTTATTGTTGATGAACACCCGTGGGGAAAGGGAAGGAGGCAGGACTGGGCAGAGGGAGCTGGCAGACCCTGATGCAGGTCTGACAAGATCTACACCAGCCAAGGTGACCAACCATCCTAGTTTGCCTGGGCGTTTCCCAGTTTTAGCACTGAAAGTCCTATGCCCTGGGAAACTTCTCAGTCCCAGTGACCGTGACAGCCGGTCGCCCTACACCAGCCCAGTGGGAAGCTCAGGAGCAAAGATTGCCCAGTGAAGGGGTCCTGTCTCGGTGGAAATGGCCAAGCCCTTGTATCACCACCTGGCTTGGTCACTGGCTGGGGCCACCCAAAAAGAAGGTGACCTCAGTTACTACCTGGTTCTGTCACTAGGCAGGAACTGCCCAAGAAGAGCATGACCATAGCTTGAAAGGTGAAGTGGACCCAGAAGGAGCTGAGAGCTGGACAGCGAGTCTCTTCTTCAAGGGAGGTCTGAGCAGAGCATCTCCATGCCTGCTACAACTCCCCATGCAACGCCTAGCACAGTGGGCCACACACCTATTTTGGGTCCACCTGTTGAGAACCCACTAGAGGATGAGCCTTTGGTGGGCAAAGACTGGGTCTTTTTCTATCTTGCTATCTGCCAGCACTGCGATTTGCACACACTGCACAAACATTTGTTCTACTGCACATGAGCTGCTATAGTGTAGAAGGTGATATGAGTTGGGACCACCGAAATGTGAGGGTGTTCATTGTTGAAAACACCGTGCTGACACCGGGTTCTGCCTCTGATACTCCTTTATATCGTGGACTTCAGTGAGAGAGGAACAGTTATTTCCACTTATTTCCATGTTGATTAAACCTCCATTGAGTTACCACTCTTGGCTGCACCCTGACTCCTCACTCACTTTCTGCGTCCCTCCAGGGAAGGGGGAGTGAGTTTTTTTTTTTTTTTTTTTAAATTTTATTTATTTATTTATTTATTTTTGGCTGTGTTGGGTCTTCGTTTCTGTGCAAGGGCTTTCTCTAGTTGCGGCGAGCGGGGGCCACTCTTCATCGCGGTGCGCGGGCCTCTCACTATCGCGGCCTCTCTTGCTGCGGAGCACAGGCTCCAGACGCGCAGGCTCAGTAGTTGTGGCTCACGGGCCTAGTTGCTCCGCGGCATGTGGGATTTTCCCAGACCAGGGCTCGAACCCGTGTCCCCTGCATTAGCAGGCAGATTCTCAACCACTGCGCCACCAGGGAAGCCCGGGAGTGAGTTTTGAGTGGTGAGTTTGGGAAAAAGAACCTGGCATGTGCTTTGGGCTCAGAGAGGCCTGTGCTTATCTAAGTGTCCCTGACAAGGGGAGTAGCATATCTAATATAGGAGATCAGAGTGTCTGCAAGTTCATTATTGCTGGGCACCTAGGTCACATTCTCCAAACAGCTTTATGAGATATAGAAGTAATTATTTTTACTGTCATCTGTCTTATTTCTATATCTAGTTCTCTGTTCCCACTTCAGGTAGGGGAGAAAAGGCGACTATTTATCAGATATCCCCAACACTCCAGGACAACACTGTAGTCCTGCTTCTGTGTACCCGGGTTTGCTTTTCTGTCCATAATTTGTATTAGTGCATTTAAAACAATTACAGGGACTTCCCTGGCTGTCCAGTGATTAAGACTCCGCGCTTGCAACGCAGGGGAGGGGGGCGGGTTCGATCCCTGGTCCGGGAACTAAGATCCCACTTGCCACACGGCATGGCGAAAAAAACAAAACAAAACAAAAAACAAAAAACAAAAACACTTATTAAAAAAAAAAATTTCAAAGGAGGTTCTACTGTCCTGTGGTGCTTTCTCTAGTCACTAGTCATTTCAAACATTTTAATTCCTAGTTTAGAATGTAGGCAAGGAATTGATATTTTTAATGAAAGATATGTGAATATCCTCAGCCAAAGATGTATATGACTAAAGATATCTCTGATAAATCAATTAGAGATAAACTGGTAGTTATGACTTCCATCTGCATTTTCTGGCAGATAGCAGTCACAAGTACCATTAACTCTCCAAGGGAAGGTGGTTCCCTCAGGCATGAAGCAGAAACCAGAGCGAATGGCTTACCTCCTTCTCTCTTGGGAGTCTTGTATTCCTAAGTGCAAAATGCCATGGGAACTATTGAGCCACTATTTCAAATTCACAGCTTTTAAAACATAAAAGATAGTATAAAATATTTCTTTTATAGTTTTGCCAGAGAAATAATTTGAATCTAAATCTAAGTAAGCCTCTAGATCTATGTACCAGTTTTCAAGAAATGTGGGGATAGAAGAACCTGCTAGATGATGCAGTCAGTCAAATCCTGAATGGAAAATTCTACAGGAATAATGACCCCATTTTTTCAACAAATATATGGCATAAAAGAGCAGAGAAAATGGTTTATAGACTGACTGATATCAGTAGTGCAATATGTAGACTCTTTTTGGATTTTGATCCAAACCAAACAACCATAAAAAGATATTTTTGAGACTATTGAAGAAAATCAAATATAGATTTAGTACTGGTGATATCAAGGGATTATTTTTAATGTATTAGGTATAATAGTGGTATTGTGGTTCTGTGCTTTTTAAAAAACTTTATTTATTAGAAACACACCCTAGGACTTCCCTGGTGGCACAGTGGTTAAGAATCCGCCTGCCAACGCAGGGGACACGGGTTTGAGCTCTGGTCCGGGAAGATCCCACATGTTGCGGAGCAACTAAGCCCGTGCGCACAACTACTGAGCCTGCGCTCTAGAGCCTGTGAGCCGCAACTACTGAAGCCCGCGCGCCTAGAGCCCGTGCTCCGCGATAAGCGAAGCCACCGCAATGAGAAGCCCGCGCACCGCAACGAAGACCCAACGCAGCCAAAAAAAACCCCAAAAAACCAAAAACACACCCTAAAATATTTATCAGTGAAATAATATAATGTCTAGGGTTTGCTTTAAAATATTCAGATATATTCATATATCATTTGTACAATTAAAAAATAAGTAAAAATGCATTGCAAACAGTTTTCTATTATGGAATATTCATAAAATATCAAAGAAATTACAGAAATCCCATTTACTAAACTCTTGCCTTGTGCCAAGCAGAGAATAGCATCGACATGATCTCATTTATGTTCCAGACAACTCCAACAGGTAGGTGCTATTATCCCCACTCTACAGGCAACAAATTGAAGCTCAGATGGTTTCAGAGGTGGTGAAGTCAATATTCAATTTAGGACCAGCTCTTTTCAGGATAGTACAGCTCTTTCAGAAGAAAGCTTTGGGCAAATCCTTCCTAGAGATAGAAAAATAGACCAGCCATTTCCCAAATGTGTACGGAACATACCAACTGTTCCCTGGGAGTCTAATGGTTCTATAGAGCTTGGAACGTAGCAGTCTATATCTTCTGGTTTGGGCTGCTCTGCCTGGAGCTCCCAATGAAGGGAGACCCCACTGGGCGGTTCTCGTTTAAGAGTGATGACTGGTTGGACTAGGATGGATACTCAATAATCGAAACCAGCCAATAAACTGCCTGGCCAACTACCAAAGAGTCTCTCTTTCTCTTAAGCATTTAAACTGAAAAATTGAGAGGATGTAGTTAGTCAATCATAGACGCTGGAAATAAAATATTATGATGTCGAGGAAGGGATCAGTGCAAGATGAATAAGCAAAGTAGGTAGAGTGAGACAAAGAGAATGAGGCAGATATAAAAGCAGAAGAAGCTGAGATGATGTGGCTCTAAGTCATACAGAGGGTCCTTGGTTCCTGGCCCACAAACTACTTTTGAATGTCCAAGAGGTGTTCTGTTATAATCTTACAATTCTCCCGTTCCCTTTTCACTTGAGTTAGTTTAAGTGGCAACCATTCTTTGTCAACAAAAGAGCCTTATTTAGAACAATTAGACATGGTGGTCATTTAAAGCCATCATCAGATTTTATATCCAGGATCATTTCGCATAGATTATCCCCCCCTTGCGGTCCTTTGAAAGTACAACTTTCGATTGTACTCAAGAGAGAGACTAGTCTATGTCCTATTCTTAAATTCGCCATCACTTTCTTGCCTCCACCTTTTCTTCATGCCTGATTCCAGAAGTCTCCATTCATCTGAAGCCTGTCCTTCCAAATTCCAGCTTATAAGTATCATCTTGAAGCTTTTGCTGATCAATCTAGGCCTCGATAATTCCCGTTCCTTCTCCCAACCTGTCTAATTTTACTCTTCTCGTGTTACGCTTACTCTGCACTACCTTGAATTGCTTGCTAGCTTTCCATGGACATGTCCTTTCTACCTGACTTTCTCATAAGTTCCTGAGGTCAGAAGCTTATATCTTCTCCTCTTCTCTTCTTTCTGTATTACTGAAAATGCACCAGGTCCCCTGTTCCGCTTACCACTTATTTCAAAGTAGAGGCTCAGCAAATACTTCCCAATCAATTAAGATTAATAATATGTGACTTGCAGATGTGTCTTTTATTTTCAACTTCTCATAAGAAAGTGACAGCAGATTCACTTTCGCACACCTAGTAAGAGTCATTCTTCCACAGACTGACCAATTCACTCCTCTGACAATATGGGGCCAAAGACAATTGCTTCCCACTTCTGAAAACATCCGTGCTTCATTTTTCTTATGCAAACACCGGAAAGGTCAAAAACATTCTCTGTGCAAGATTAACATGTCAAAGGGATTCTTGGCAAGTAGAAGTAGCTGGCTTCCACACCCAGGGTTGGAAACCTTTGCCCACAGAAAGGTATGTCTTTTATTCAAACACGGGCAGTTTGTTTAGTTTTAAGGATCCAGCATTTCAGCCCTTATTTGTTCATAATTACCTACCGAAGTCTGTAGGAATTGTTGAACAACAATATTTTAAAACCTCCATTACAATCCTAATGCACGCTACCTGGAGAGGACTGAGGTGAAGAGAAAACGAAATGAACTAAATGTTCTCTAGGGTAATTGACACATTGTCGGCATTTAAATTAGAATCCTAATACCTAATAAGATTTGACAAGACTATTAAACATTGGCTTTATTTTCTCCTGAGAATAACACCAAGAACTCTTCTGATGAAATGTGAGGCAATTATTAGCTGGTCTGTAAAATGACTATAGTCCAGAGCAATGGAGTCTTATCTCCTTCGAGCTATCATGCTGCAAATGGAGAGTCTGCTGGTCCTTGGTGCCCATCCAACCGTTATCTTTAGTTATGTAACAGATTACAGTCATCCTTTTCTGTTCTTCTCTCTGGGCCAAATAACTCCAATGCTCTTTTTCACTCCTTAATATACTCCAGTTTCCTCGGGTCTCTAATGTGAATTTGGAAGCAGAGAGACCTAGTTCCTCATGGTGATTCTACCCACTAGCTTTATGATCTTGGACAAATCACAGACTCCTTGCACCTCAGTATTCTCATCCCTGAACAGGACATAATTCCTGCAACCTTCAATGTAATAACTGATTCGAGCAAAAATAATAAAACCACTGAGGGAGAGGTTTTAGGGGAACAAGATATACACATAGTCTCAAAGAGTTTCCCCACAGATTACTATTTAATTACAAAGGGAAAATGCACCTTTATGTTGGGGAGGTCCAGAGGTCACCCCTCTAATCAAGTGGTCAAACCCAGGGCGAACTTCTCCATTAGGCAGGCACGGGTCTGGGGCCCATGATACCTTTAGAGGCTGAGGAAAATGTTTTAATTTCTTTTAAAATCAAGAAAAAAATGAACGTAACCCACCTTGGATTATATTTATCTTTGTGCCAATACAACTATAAAATATAATTTTTTATATGTTTTATGGAGAAAGGATCCCATAAAGGTAAAAGTGCAAAGGGCCCAGGAAATTCATAATGTGGCCCTGATCAAACTTAGCATCACTGATAGCAGGACAATCTGCAATGCTGTGCCTCCTATGCAATGCAATGGGAAGGACATAACATTGCCTACGCAGTGTTCTTGTTTCCAATTTTTAACCTGAATCTACTATGAAGAAACAATCAGACAAATCCACTTCTGGCACATTCTACAAGATAACTGGCTTGGATTCATCAAAACAGTCAACATCATTGTTTTAGAAGAATGTAGGGGAGCTACTATTCTACCTTAAAGAGATATAACAAGTAATCTTTTTCACAATATGTCATATGTCAAAATATTATGTTATACACCTTAAACTTATACAATGTTATGTGTCAATTATATCATAATAAAACCGGAAAAAAAGAGATATAATAACCAAATGCAATGCATGTGCCTTGATTTGGTCCTGGATTTAGGGGGCAAAAAAAGCTATAAAAGACATTTTGGGGACAATGGAGGAAATTTGATCATGGATTACATATTACTTGGTATTAAGGAATTATTGTTAATTTCATTGGGTATGATAACAGCATTGGGGTTATGTAGGGGTTATGTGTATCCTTGTTCTTAGGAAATACACAAACATACTTAGAAGTGAAAGGTCAGGATGTTTGTACCTTACTTTCCAGAGTTCGGCAAAAAGAAACAAAACAAACAAACAAATATATATACTAGAGAGATATATAATTATTACATACTTTACATATATATATGCTACAAAGAGAGCAAGAACAAAATCTAGGAAATGTTCATTGTGGAATGTGGGTGGGTATTATACAAGAGTTCATAAACAGGTTGGGGAGAAAACTTACTCTAAAATATAGAATTTTTAAAAGATGAACAAGTAGTAAAATAATAATCTTAAAATAATGTGGTATATATTTTATTAACAGTAAATGCTGTTGTCATCGGAAAAACTTTATTATAATTATAATTTCAATGGGATTGAATGTGTCATATATGATTAGCACCTCTACCAGGAATGAGGGAAGTGTCTTCTCTGTTACGTTCATATTGTTCTCTTGGAGTTGCAATTTTAGTATCATCTACAATCTGTGGGGTTTTGTTTTGCTCTGTTTGGTTTTGGCAGGAATATTTTTAAGCTAACGTTCATTTAGGGAGGTTAATTAAAACTAGATCATGCACAAGCAGATGTCAGTCTGTAATGCCTCTCCATTAGCTGAAAGTGCGGGGAAGAGTAAGGTCATTGTTGAGACTTGTACATGGCGGGAACCCCACTCCTGCTGCCTGAGCTGCACATGACAAGGGATCCTCTGACGTGGACTCAGTGACAGGGTGAGCCTCAATTTGGATACTACACAGTATTAACTTTTAATTCATCCTTATTTTTAAATAAAAATCAAAATAAGTAGAAGTGAACTCCACTTTGGGGTCCATTGTCCCAGAACACACTTTCTAGAAAATTTAGCTAAGGTTTGAGGGAGTTTTCTAAGGGTCTGCAGTGAAGACCTTCTTGTCTCCGGAAGAGGGGAGCTTAAAACTCAGACCAAGACAGAGGATCAAGATCCACGTTACAAAGTGTACTCATAATTTTTCTTTTTCTTATTTTCTTCAGAGAGATCCAGATACAGATCGTGGATCCACGCAGGACCACCTCTGAGTAAAATCCTGAAGTTACATCTTTGTGAATCAAAATTTCCCCTCCATTGTGTTCTCCCCCTGTAGGAGCCCGCTGTCTCCCTGCTTTGAGGAAGGGAGTGTGTATGAGTCATTTGCTCTTTAGTATGGATTCAAGTCAATGAGATCACCCTCCTGTATGTAGAGTTCTACCTCTGATTATGTAAGGAAGGCTCTGTTTCCCAATCAAGGTATTTTTGTTTATTCCTCCATCCAGCAGATGGAAGAGACATTTGGGGTGCAATGGCTGCAGGCAGTTAGACTTCTAAATATTTACTTTCTTCAAAGGCTTACTCTGTAACTATCATGTGGGGATTTCTTTCTTGTAACAGATTGCCGAGGAACAAGACCATTCTGTACCTGGGTTTCAATTAGATTGATTCTGTTAAAAACAACAACAATAATAATAGCTAAAACTTACTGGAGACTTCCTATGGATCAGGTAACTAAGCTATGAATTTTGTTTAAAATGTTGCTTTTTATCCTCACAACAATTCTACGTGGCAGGTACTAATATTATTGCTCTTTTACAGATGAGGGAAATGAGGCGAAGTAAGTTTTCCACGGCCACCAGTGCTAAGCATTGGAAACAAGATTTGAGCCCATGCAGGCTGTCCCCTAAGCCTCTACCACCAGGCCCTACTGCTTCCTATAATGATGGTCCTGTGGTTGAACAGGCAACCTGGGCTTTCTAGTGTAGGGGAAGAAAAATCATTTTCCCTCTACCCTTCTTGGTTCTTGACTAAGACCCCGTACAATAAAAGGCAGCTTAACAGGAGAAAAACAAACAGAAGTTTAATAACATGTATACCTCCTTGACAACATGGGAGAGACCCAGGAAGACTGAGTAACTCCCTGAAAAGGCCCAAGCCATCACCTTAAATACCATCTTCAGCTAAAGACAAAAGAAGTGGGTGGGGGAGCCGGTCCTAGGAGGTTACCAGGCAAAGAACAGTAAAGAAGTATAAGCTCATTCTACAGATTTCAGTCCATGCCTTCTACATTGATAAGTTTCTAGAGATTTAGAGTCATCCTCTTTTTCCTGGTACCAAAAGGGAGACACCCTTACAAATGGAGATTTCCCTTATAAATGTAAATGTCTCCTATAACGGGGTAACTTCTACTCAGTTTTTAGAGCTTCTCCTAAATGTGCTATTTTCTTAAAAAAAAAAAAAAAGTCAAAAATTATCCTTATGCCAATGAGGCACATTTTGGGGCAAATTCTGCTCCCCTTTACTGGTATTGGAACTAAGGAAGAAAACCAAAGAAAGGATCAGAGTGTCTCTTCCCTGCCTGCTGCAGCCATGGGGAAAGTAGTATCTTTCTAGACAGACACAAAATTTTTATTCTTCCTCCTTGAGTCTGTTATACCTAATCTCCTGCATTTTCACCCCCATATATACACCCTGAAGTTCTCTGTGGCCTGAGGCCGACAGTGAGGTCTGGACTCTTTCATATATTCAGAACCCTCAGGGCTTAAAGAGGCCATCTCAGTGAGACACTGGAGCAGAGGTAAAAAGGCATCAGGGAAGGACTAAAAACCAAAGGCTGGAAGGAGGCTAGAGAAAGAGCCACTGACATGGGGAAGGTTTCAGAAGTGTAGGGCTCTGAGGGATGTAGAAGCTGAGGTATAAAATGGGAAGAGAAACACAAGCAACTGTTGGACATCTGATGGTGCTTTGGCAGAAAGAGTTGAGCAACTATTGACCCTTGGGCCCAACATGGGTTTCAGCAGGATGATCTAATTCCAAAGCTTGGTGCTAATCCTGTAAGGGAGCCCATCAGAAGGGGTATAAACAGGATGAAATATTACAGTTGCCAGAGGGTATGTTTAAAATGACAAAGGAAAGCAGTAACCCAGTTAAATTTCAGTAGGTGTGCAAACATCCTGGCACAAGTTGTTCGAAGGCCATTCCTCAAAAATGTTATGGAGAGAGGAACATATATTTATAACTTGTTAGACTTTGTCAGCAATTTATGAGCCAAAAAGTTTGAAGAACGTTTATAAATCCCATCTCAAATTATAGTTACGTGGCCTGCATTTACTCTACTGTGTGGCATAGAAGATACACAGAGAATCGGGAAAAAAATCACAAAGACAGAAAAAAAAATCACCCATGCTCTAGCGTGGAGGGTATAATAGACTCTGGGTAATAAATTGTCTATATAAATTGTCATTCACCCCCAAACAGACCCTGAGACAAGGATTTAGGTGCATGTAGTTTATTTGGGAGGGGCTCTCCGGAAGCACGGGGAGGGAGAGGGGAAGTGGCACAGGGAGGGGATGAAAGGCAATATAGGGTACCACACAGGGCAACTGGAGCACAGGCCGGCTGGGGACCCCTGAGAGACTGTGGGGAGCACATTCCAGAACTTGCCACCAAGGGCCGAGGAGGCTGGGGTGTCTACCCACCAACTCCCGTCCCTCTTTGGTGGAGAATTGTCCTGCAGTATTAATTCAGGGCACTCCGGCCTGCCCCACACCTTCCCTTGGCCAGGATCACCCTCGGTCAGAGAAACACAGGAAGCCCAGGTCTGTAAGTGACCTCTGGGGTCCACCAACCGCAACCAGTATGTCAGTTCTTCCCTTGGTCCAGTCAAGTTATCAAACATATACAGAAAATGAGACAATTTCAGTTTTTAAATATACTTCAAATTATTGGGGATAAAAATAGGATTTCTAAGTTTCTAAATTATCTCAGTAAAATACATTATCTTTTTTTTTAATTTCAAAATAAGAATCATTAAAGCTCTGGGCTTCCCCAGTGGTGCAGTGGTTGAGAATCTGCCTGCCAACGCAGGGGACACGGGTTCGAGCCCTGGTCTGGGAAGATCCCACATGCCGCGGAGCAACTAGGCCCGTGAGCCACAATTACTGAGCCTGCACGTCTGGAGCCTGTGCTCCGCAACAAGAGAGGCCGCGATAGTGAGAGGCCCGCGCACCGCGATGAAGAGTGGCCCCCGCTTGCCACAACTAGAGAAAGCCCTCGCACAGAAACGAAGACCCAACACGGCCATACATAAATAAATAAATTAATTTAAAAACAAACAAACAAACCCAAAAATATCCACTATACGGCCCTTTACGGAAAAAGTTCCCCAATCCCTGGCCTATGTGCACTGAATGTGTGACCAAAGCTCACGTTTCTGTTGCTCTCTGCCTGTCCATACTGGAGCTGTTGGTTCCTTCTTTAGACGGAGGAAAGACCGTCTTCCATTTCACACTGAACCGCCTGTTAGGCTTATTAATTTGTGAGAGTGAAGACTACAGGCACTGGTTTTCCAGTATTAAACACTCATGGCTCAGGATGCTTAGTCAATTTATCAGCACATTTAAATACTAATTTAGTATCTCAGGCTCTCCTTGGCACTACGGATATAAAAGTCCCTGGCCACTAAGGATTTAAAATCTGGTCGAGGGACTGAGATACATCCAGGTAAAGCCCTTAAAGAACAGGAGAATGATACTCACACATGTATATTCTCCTTCGTGGAACACTCAGAACAGATGATGCTAGGTCAGTATATGCCCTACTGTCATCGTGGTACAGACATATGAGAATATGTTTGATTATAAACCTGCTTTATATATAACTATGGAATATAAAACTTAGGCATCCTCAAGTCCCATTTCCTTAACTTAAAGAAGAGGAAACTGGTGCCCACAGAGTTTCCACCGCCAGTTAGCTGAAAACCAAGACTAGAACCTCCGTCTCTGGATCCCCAAGTCACTTATATTTGTCTACAGCACTTCGGATTTGCAGGCTTTTTAAAGCACAAGTGAAGAATGCTTAAAACTAAATATTGACCACATTTATCTTCATCTTGTAGTATATATATGTATTCCTGAGCCAATCATTTTAACCTTCAATTTTACCTCTGTTGACAATCTAGGAAAGAAAAGATGCCAAATTCTGATTTTTCTGCTCTTCTGTGATGTTTCCAATCATTTAAAGTGGAGAGGGAAAAGATAATAATGAAATTCTTAACAATCTGTTTTGTCCACCATTTATGTTAAAATAAATAAGCATTTCCCATATGTTCTCACGGAGAAACTACTGTACTTTTGTTTTTACATAATTTTATGTTGTTTTAAAATTATGTTTAAAGTATTTCTCATAACAGAGGCCTGACCCTGGTATGAAATTGCCTGACAATAAAAACAAGCACCACCAAAGAGAAAAAAGAAACCTTGAAAAGTTTAAAGTTGACCTGTAGTTATTCTATTTATATGTAGACAGCATAGAAATAAGTGAGTCACATGGACCTATTATCTATTGTCACAGTAAATTCTTCTCACACTGGAAATAAATTTCTTTATGTGCCGTATTTCACATTTTCCCCCTGTTTCTTTCTTATGTAACCTTTAGCTATCACCACTGGCCAATTAGTCTGGGTACAATACAAAAAAAGAAAAAGTAATAAAGAACTGAAGTTTAAAGAAGTGTATCTTAGCAACATTTTGGCGCTGTCCTTCCCATGAAATTTCAGCTTTTATCAATCACTGCATAACTAAATGTCAGCTCTAGCTCCTGCTTACTGGGGCTAAGAGACCTGGCCTAGTTGAAAGATCCCAGAGGCTTTGATGTACCTATAATACTTGGCAGTGTCCACTGCCGCAGGCCTCAGCTGAGATTCCTGACTTACTCACTTTGAGGTTAGCCAGAGATCATTTCTCTGCATCTAAATTGCTGATTTAATTTGAGGCTCTGAATGCTGATCTCAAAGGTCTGACTGGGTAGTTCTGGACTCCTTTTTAGAGGAACTGGGATGTGGATAGCTTTGTGGGCAGCAGATCAGGTCTGTAAGAGAGGTGGTACAGGATTTTCCACTTCTGATAATGGCAACCTAGCTTGTTGCTGACCAACTCTCCAGAAAAGGAAAAGCTAGAAAATCCCTTTGAAAACATCAGAGAAATACCAAGGCAGTAAGGATTTGAGGGGCCAAAATCCTGGAGAGAAAGGAAGTGCAAAGAGATG
Source organism: Eschrichtius robustus (assembly GCF_028021215.1). Lineage (NCBI taxonomy): Eukaryota > Metazoa > Chordata > Mammalia > Artiodactyla > Eschrichtiidae > Eschrichtius > Eschrichtius robustus. The sequence continues at coordinate 13,719,468 of NC_090845.1, read as the reverse complement.
AAGCTGTTATTCAGCATCATTTTCCCCTTAAGGCATTTACCAAATTTCAAGCAGCACCAAGAGAAACTGAGAGCTGAGAAGAGCTTCTAGCAGTTTCAGGATGAAGGGGAATAATAAATGGAGTTCAGGGCCCACCAAGGAGAGAAGCCAGGGTAAACACCCCAGGCTTACAGTTGAGATGCCCAAAGAGGTACATCCTAGTAGTAGCACTGAACCATAAATAGACCAGTTCTCACAAAGACCAAGCCCAGCCTCCAATCTGTTCAATCCCTGACAAGGTCAGATACACCACCACCTCCTACCTGCCCACAAGAAGCAAAAGCTAATCTTTTCTGGAAGATAATACTATCCAGAGCCCCAAATTATCTACACTTCTTCATATACAAAATCAAGTAGTCAAACAAAAATTGCCTCATATACTGGGAGAGAAAACAAAATGGTCGAAAAACAAGAGAAGAAATATATAATAGAAACAGACTTATAGAGGTTCCACAAGTTAGAGTTACCAAAGAGGGATTTTACAATATATCGGGACCAATTCAAGAAATTAGGTGACAAGATAGAATCAAATGGAAATTCTAGAATTGCAATATACAGTAACTGAAATTAAGAATTAAACGGAAGCTTCAGAAGCAGACTAGACACAGCTGGAGAGAATTTTTGAGCTGAAAATGGCCAGACTGAAGTACAGTGAGAAAAAAGGACGGAAAACACAGAAAAGGTAATAGAGATGTATGGGCAAAATGGTGAAATGAAATTGTGTTTAAAATAGTTCCCAGTCACAGAGGCCTGACCGAAGTATGAAATCGCCTGCCTCAATAAAAGCAAAAACAACCAAAAGGGGAAAAAACTTTAAAAGCTTTAAGTTAACCTGCAGTTATTCTATTTACATGTAGACAGCATAAAGAAGGAGAGGAAAAAGAGAATGGGGCAGAAACAATCTTTGAAGTTGTAATGGTTGAGAACTTTCCAAATGTGGCTAAAATCATCAAGCCACAAGTTTAAAAAAAAAGCTATGAATCTCAAGCAGGAAAAATACAAAGAAAACCACATCTAAGTGCAACATAGTAATGCTGTTGAAAACCAAAGATAAAGAGAAACATCTTAAAATGAGTCAAAGAGAAAAAAAATCAATAATTTTAAAGGAGCTACAATGAAACTGACATCTGGCTTCATAGCGGAAGTCAGAGGACAATGAATGGCAACTTCAAAGTGGGGAAGACAAGAACAGCCAGGCTAGAATTCTATGCCCAGTGACAATATCCTCTCCAAATTACATTAAATAAAGACATTTTCAGACAAATGAAACCATAAAATGTATCCCCATTAGACTTATACTAAGTGAAATACTTAAGGACGTTCTTTGGGCAGAAGTGAAATAATCTCAGATGATGTCACAGAGATGCAGGAAGGAGTGGAGAGCAAGAAAAGGTGAATACAGGAATAAATCTAAAGGTAAATATGTGAGTAAATGTAAGTATGTAAAAACAATTAACATAATGTCTTGTGGGTTTTAAAATATGGATAGAGTTGAAATATAGAATAACAATAACCAAAAAAAAAAAGGCAGGAGGAAATTAGAATGAAGTTAAAGTGTCCTATTACCCTTGTCTGGGAAGTAGGAAAGTTCTAATTTATAGTAAATTTTAATAAGTCAAGGATACATGTTGTAAACACTAGAGTAGCCCCTAAAAGAATATTGAGTTTGTATAATTAACAAATTCATGCTGGGAGGTGGGGGGAGGATAGAATAATTTAAATGTTTAATTAATTTAAAAGAAGGCAAGAAGGGAGGGAAAAAGGATTATGAAACAGGTGTGACCAACAAAAACCAAATAATAAAATGGTAGATTTAAACCCAAATATAGGGACTTCCCTGGTGGCACAGTGGTTAAGTATCCGTCTGCCAATGCAGGAGACATGGGTTCCATCCCTGGTCCGGGAAGATCCCACATGCCATGGAGCAACTAAGCCCATGCGCCACAACTACTGAGCCTGCGCTCTAGAGCCTGCAAGCCACAACTACTGAGCCCGCGTGCCACACTATTGAAGCCCACGCACCTAGAGCCCATGCTCCGCAACAAGAGAAGCCACCACAGTGAGAAGCCCGTGCACCGCAATGAAGAGTAGCCCCCGCTCGCCGCAAATGGAGAAAGCCCGCACGCAGCATCGAAGGCCCAACAAAGCCAAAAAAATATATAATTAATTAATTAATTTTTTTAAAAACCCAAATATATCAGCAAAATTGAGGTTATCAGAGTGTCTGTGTTTATAGGGCAGAAACCTATAGCCAAGTTACAAATAGCAAATACATTTGTGTGAAGTCACTCACGTCATGCATACACACAAAATACCAACATTGACGAAGGTAACTTAAAATTCATAATGCAAAGACATCCATGGCAAATTGGTCAATGGGCGTCATCAATTAAATGAGTATTTAAGATTACTCAAGGCACAAGAAAACTTGAAATGCTGTGAAATTTTACAGCCCGTATAGGAAAGAAACTTGATAGTGGCTTTCTCAGATGATCCTAAACATTTGATAATAATCTTAAACACTTATATGACATTACCAATAATGAGTTATGAAGCTGAAAGAAACTTTTCTAACCTCTCATTAAAAATAAGTCACTTTGAATCAACCATGCTAGAAGACTGAGGTATCTTTCTAATTTCTCTATAGAAAAACATCACCCAACAGGCACATGAAAAGATGCTCAACATCCTTAAGCATTAGGGAAATGCAAATCAAAACCATAATGAGATGTCACCTCACGTCTGTCAGAAGGACTGTAATCAAAAAGAACACAAATAACAAATGCTGGCGAGGGAATGGAGGAAAGGGAACCCTCCTGCACTGTTGGTGGGAATGTAAATTGGTGTACCCACTGTGGAGAACAGTACGGAGGTTTCTCAAAAAACTAAAAATAGAACTACCATATGACCTATTAATTCCATTCCTGGGTATATATCCAAAAAAACCAAAAAACTAATTCAAAAAGACACATGCACCCCAATGTTCATAGCAGCATTATTTATAATTGCTAAGATATGAAAGCAACCCAAGTGTCCATCAACGGATGGATAAAGAAGATGTAGTGTATATATATATATACACACACACACACACACACACACACACACACACACACACACACACACACACTGGAATACTACTCAGCCATAAAAAAGTGAAATTTTGCCATTTGCAGCAACACGGATAGTAGAACCTACCAGAATTCATTCATTCTTTTATTCCTTCCTTCATGTATCCACCTATTCATGTGTTCAATAAATACTTATCAAGCACCTACTACAGGTTAGGGACTGTCCTAGTGTCAGTGAATATGCTAATGAATGTCACAGCCTCTCTCTCTTTTTTTTTTTTTTTTTTTTTTGAGCGTATATTCTAGTGGTAGGAGACAGAGAGTAAGCAAGTAAACAAACAAATGAACAAAATAGTTCTCAAAAAGATTATAGTGGATGACATTTACCAAAGAGAAATGGAGACATACATCCATACAAAAACTGTATGTGAATGTTTATGACAGCTTGATTCATCATCATCCAAAACTGAAAACAACCCTAATACCTATTAACTGAAGAACGGATAAAGAAACTGTAGCCTAGCCATGCAATGGACTCAGCAATAGAAAGGGAGGGACTACTGATACATGCAACAACATGAGTTGAAAGAAGCCAGACTCAAACAACTACACACTGTATGATGTCATTCATATATTTTGGAAAAGATCAGTGGCTGCCAGGAGATTTATTTTCTTTCTTTCTTTTTTTTCTTTTACTTTTTCTAGGAGCTTTATTTTCTGTAAGAACAACTTAGTGCGTAATGGAGGTTATAAACTAAAGAAAGTTTGGATGTGGAAAAAAAATTCCCTCCTGGGTGGAGGAAGAGGATAGACTACAGAGGGACATGAGAGGATTGGGGGGGTTGATGGAATGTTCTATATCTTGATTGTGCTGGTGGTGGTTACATGACTGTGGAAGATTGTCAAAATTCATAGAAATGCACGACTAAAAGTTTACTGTGTAAGTTACACCTCAGTCAACCTGAAAGAAGAAACTGGATGATAGAACAGCGTTGGTCATTCCTTTAGTCTGAGTGGTCAATGAAGACCTCCTACAGAAGGTGACATTTAATGTATAAAATGAACCTGCAGCCTCTTAGGGGTTCCTAGGCAAATCAAATCATTTCATGTAGCAGCAAATATCAGATACTAATCTAATACTTAATAACCAGAATTTCAAAGATGACTGTAATAAAAAAGATCCCTTGATCTATTACAGGGAAGTAGAAAAAGGAATGGAGAAAAATTTTTTTCTTTTATTCTGCACAACATGTGTTTTAATTAAGAGGGAATTTATGCAAACCCCACACACTAGGAGGATTTACAAGTGCAAAAATGCAAATTTAGTCTATTTTCAAAGGATGGTATTGACAAGCACAGTTCAAAAAAACCTCACCAGGGAGCCCTTTCAGTCTATGCTCTATGTTTCATGATTAAGCATGTGACCTGTCTCGCCTCCATGCATTTTAAGTTGCCAAAAATGATAATTAATCACATAAAAGTCTACCACTTTAAAAGATAATGTGTGAGAGACAAGGTCAGACTTCTTTGCTGCCCTTATCTCCATAGCACTCCAACTCAAAGAGTCTTGCTGGGAACCCCCCCTCCCATTGCACCTGCCCTCTGAGCTCTCCCAGAGCCGGCCAGCAGCTGTGACAGATCCCTCCCCAATGGGGAGACAGGAGCTGAGTTTCCTTCTGGAGAGGCAGCATATGCTTCAGAAAAATCATACCCTAGAGAAGCTATGGACTGGTGACTCATGTAAACTCCTCCAACAGAGAGACTTCCTGGGAAAGATGCTTTACGAGAGATTAAATTGTCCTCCCTTGTGAGAAATGGCCAGTCTCCTTGGGATCAGTGAAGCTGGGCTCTAGAACAGTAGAGGAGCTTTGGAATCACTGGGGTGATCCCCTCAGAAGAGGGCTAACTTGGAATCACTCAGGGTATCTTCCCACAGAACAGTAGAGTTCAGGATCAGTAGCTCCCACTGCCCAGAGAAGCGAAATGGAATTAGACTTTGCTTTGATGGTTTCTGAAGAAAAGTTTTCAGTTTCCCTGAAGGAATTGGGACTTGGAATGAGGAAAGCAGGGTTCTAGTGTGACTCTACTCTGAATCTGTTGTGACAAGGCCAAATTCCATCACCTCTTTTGGTCTCTGTGTCAAACAAGGTGAGATATTGTGATTTATAAGAAATATATATTTGGTCATTCAGATGACCAAATACATATTTCTCATATACATGTGGTCTTGGTCCAGTCCCTGGCTCACACTCTTAAAACCCTTGGAATTTCCTAAGTGTGTTGAGAGTGATAAAGGTGTCTTTTGTTATGTTAATGACTTTGGGAAAGGAGTTAAGGATGGGGGCTGGTCACCAAGTGATTCAACTCGTGATTAGAGGGCTGGAACTTTCAGTCCCAGCCCCAGACCTCTGGGGAGGGGGATGTGGCTGGAGGCTGAATCAGTTGTCAGTGGCCAATGGTTTAATCAATCATGACTACGTAAGGAAGCCTCCATAAAAACCCAAAAGGACAAGGTTCGGAGAGCTTCCGGGTTGGTGAACACGTGGAGATGCAGGGAGAGTGGCACCTGGAGAGGGCCGGGAAGCTCCCTTTCCTCATACCTTGCCCTATGCATCTCTTCCACCTGGCTGTTCCTGAGGATAAAAGTATTGTACCCTTTTACAATAAGCCAGTGATTTAATAAGCAACATGCTTTCCTGAGTTCTGTGAGTCACTCTAGCAAATTAATGGAACCTGAGGACAGGGGGTCATGGGGACCTCTGATTTTTAGCCAGATGGTCGGAAGCACAGGTTTGTGACTGGCATCTGAAGTGGGAGTGGCGGGTGGGGCAGTCTTGTAGGACTGAGCCCTCAACCTGTGAAATCCGACGCTATCTCTGGGTTGATAGTGTCAGAATTGAGTTGAATTCTCAGACACCTAGCTGGTGTTCTGAGAATTGCTTTTTGGATGTGTGGGGAACCCCCTCCCCCAATGTTGGAAGTTGAGTCTCAGAGCACCATTTATAAGGGTATGAACTTGAGGATGACTTCTACTCGTAGCTGCTACACTTTATCATTTTGTCGCTGCTTAAACATCAACCAAGCTGTAGCTATTGTCCTCTTACTAGATGTAAGGTGGGCCTGGGCGTTGTAGCAGGCACAGACCCCACGGAGCGTCTCATATAATGAAGGAAGTAGAAAACACATCTATAAAAAGGACCTAGTAATACAAGGTAGGATAAATTTGATATTTAAAGAACAGTACAGGCAAAAGCATCTTAGGAAAGGGGAAAATATCAATGAAAGCCAAAGGGTCAGGGAATGCTTCATAGAAGAGAAGGGCTTGAACTGTGCCTTGAAAGATTGGTAGCATTTGGATAGATGGAGGGAAGAGCCCAGTCATCAGGGAGGGGAAAGTGAAGTAAAAGCGGGTAGAAGTCAGGCAGCATGTATGGGAGGCTATAAGAGTTTAGCTAGAGCAGTGTTTGGTGAAGTTTGAGATAAGAAGGTAAAAAGATAGACTGGCAGATGGAAGAGGGCCTGGCAAAAGAGAATGGAAGGATCAGACAGAAGTTCACAGCGCAGACTGGAAAGTGAACCCCATAGGTATTCTTCAGAAAGTCTCAAAACCTCATCAATGGGATGCCTAAATTCCCCAAGCCTGTGACTGGTGATTGTATTGGGTTGCCTGTATTCTTCTCCCTTCATCTTTGAGTATCTTCCAATAGAAGATATTTTACAGACAGGAAGAGCCCATGCAGCTGGGAGGCATTCGATATTTGCCTGAGGGATTCCTGATACCCTCAATGAAAGAAAGCAGCTAACATGGATCCTGGGAAAGAGATTTGGACCCCAAGGCACAGAACAAACTCTCTTCTGCGTTGTCCAACAGAACTTTCTGCAATTATGGAAATGTTTTGTATCTGTGCTGTCCAGTAGAATCACATGTGGCACTGAGCACTTGACATGTGGCTGGTTTGACTAAGGAACTGAATTTTTAGTTTTATTTAAATTAAATCTTGGGAGTTCCCTGATGGCCTAGTGGTTAGGATTCCGGGCTTTCACTGCTGTGGCCCAGGTTCAATCCCTGGTCAGGGAACTGAGATCCCGCAAGCCGTGTGGTGCAGCCAAAATAATAATAATAATAATAATAAATTAAATCTAAATTTAAATAACCACATGTGGTTAGTGGCTCCCATGTTGGACCATGCAGCTCTAGATGTCAGGAGAGGCTGAAAACTACATTATCTCATAAATTCCTTGCAGTGAGTTCAAAGAATCTGTACTTCAAGAAGTTTGCATTAATGTAATACTTTCCTGTTTCTTTACACATTCCAAATCACAAGGGAGGGGAAAACCTAGGAAAAGTCTTTTCTATGGAATCAAAGAAGGATCACTTTACAGTGGAGCACATCTGGCCTTAGGATTTATTCTGTCAGCCCCATTCTAGCAGAAATAAAACTGAGTAATAATACTGAAGCAGACACAATATAACTTGGGCATGTAATATAAATGCTATTAACATTAAATCCAGCTTTATTCTTTGCTTTTATACTGGAAAAGAAAACGCAAACTCTCCTTACCCTTTTCCTGTTAGGTCTTAAATTCCACTTATATAATACTGAGGCACCTAGTATAGAGATGGGCATCTAGTAGCAAAGACCAGTATGTAAAAAATATATCCATCCATCCCAAACATTCACCTATCTCTCCATCCATCTGCCCATCCACTCATCCAACCATCCAACCTCCTATCCATCCACCTCTTTCCATCTATCCATCCATCAACCCATCTCATCCCCCAAATCTAGTTACTGACTCACAAAGAATAGATTTTCTCTCATTTGCCCAAATAATGAGAGCTTAATAGAGAGGAACAGAGAAGAAGCAGGTGACTGTGTGATATATTTTTTAAGAGTATGCTTTCAGATGATTAACCATACTTTTAATTAATCAATATTTATTTAGTTATTTTTAAACTTTATTTTAAAATCTTTTTTAAATTTTATTTTTGGCTGCGTTGGGTCTTCATTGCTGCGCACAGGCTTTCTCCAGTTGCGGCGAGCGGGGGCTACTCTTCGTTGCAGTGTGCGGGCTTCTCATTGCGGTGGCTTCTCTTGTTGTGGGGCACGGGCTCTAGAGCGCAGGCTTCAGTAGTTGCGGCACGCGGGCTCAGTAGTTGTGGTGCATGGGCTTAGTTGCTCCACGGCACGTGGGATCTTCCCAGACCGGGGATCGAACCCGTGTCCCCTGCGTTGGCAGGCGGATTCTTAACCACTGTGCCACCAGGGAAGCCCCTAATCAATATATATATATATTTTTAATAAATTTATTTATTTTATTTATTTATTTTTGGCTGCTTTGGGTCCTCGTTGCTGTGCGTGGGCTCTCTGTAGTTGTGGCGAGTGGGGGCTGCTCTCCATTGCGGTACACAGGCTTCTCACTGCAGTGGCCTCTCGTGTTGTAGAGCACGGGGTCTAGGCACGTGGGCTTCAGTAGCTGCAGCACGTGGGCTCAGTAGTTGTGGCTTGCGGGCTCTAGAGTGCAGGCTCAGTAGTTGTGGTGCACAGGCTTAGTTGCTCCACGGCATGTGGGATCTTCCCGGACCAGGGCTCGAACCCATGTCCCCTGCATTGGCAGACAGATTCTTAACCACTGCACCCCCAGGGAAGCCCTAATCAATATTTTTTGATCACCCATTAGGTACAAGAAACCATCTGAGGCACTGTAAGATATAATATATAAGAAATCTCTGCCTTCTACATTCTTAATAATCTACTTGAAAAGTCAAAGCAATGAATATACGAGAGACTAAAAAAAGAGAAATGAATGAAATACTTCAAAACAGCAAGATGAAAGATGTCACGAGATAATTCATGTATCAGATAATAAGCCTCATGTTTAGAAGAGGGCCAGGAAATCTGGACTAGAATGGTCCAACTTAGGGCTTTAAGGAGGAGGCTTGAGCCAGAATCTGAGTGATGGGCAAGATGACAGATAAAAATCATGAGTTTAAAATTTGGAAGGACCTTAGAAATAATCTAGCTCAAGTCTATTATCTCACAGATGATTCAACTAAGGTCAGAGAGTTAAGAGACTTGGTCTGACTCCCTTATATGGGTAGTAATGGCAGAAAAAAAGAAGCCTAAAATGCAGGGCTGTTGATATCCATTCCACTTCCATACATCACATGGGTTGGGGAGAAGAGTCTTCTATTTAGGAAAGGAGAAAGGATTCTGGAGAGTGGATGTGACTCAGCATAAGCAAGGAAGCAGAGCCAGGAACCTGTTGGTGTAACAACTGTGTACGAGGATCTCAATGTGTGTAAGGAGGGGAAGATAGCATGGGGCGAGGGGGAGGCTGGGACCAATAGTGAAGGGGTTTGAATGCAAATCTGCAATTGGTCAGTGTCGTGAAACACAGAATTCTGGTTTCTGGGACTGCCTTGAAGTTTCCCTTTAGTGCCCCAGTATAAACTTTTCTAGAAAAATGTTATTCTTTTCACATTAACAAAGACTCAAGTTCACCTGGGGGAGAGAAAGCTGCAGAAGGGAGGCTGGGATGAGTACTCGCATTGCTGGTCAACCTATAGGGGGCAGGGATGGACGACTACCCTCCATCCTGAGTCAGTAGATTTAGGATGGGGGCTAAGAACTTGCATATTTTTAAGCTCCCCAATGATTGCGATGATCATCCAGTTTTGAGGGTCTTCTGGTTCACCCTTTGACCAATCCATCAGATACAGACTACCACTTTGGAAAACTCTTTGACAATATTTACTAAATACCTGCCCCTATGATCCAGCAATCCCTCTCCCAGGCATATACCCAAGAGAAACACTTTTGTTCCCCAACAGGCATGAATAAGAATACCCAGAGCAGGTTATGATCAACCCCAAACTGGAAAAAATCCAATGTCCATCAGTATTAAAATGGATAAATAAACTGAGGTATATTCATACAATGGAACACTACACAACAATTAAAAAGAATAAACCATTGCTATGTGCACCAACGTGGATGACTATCCCAGACATAAGGATAAGCATAAGAAGTATGATTCCATGTATATGAGATTAAAGAACTGGCAAAAATAATACATGGTAATTGAACTCAGAATAGTGATTGCCTCTCTATGGGGTTGGGTATTAACTGGAAAGGGACATAAAGGAAAATCCTGGGGTGCTGGAACTGTTCTATATCTCTATCTGGGTGGTGGTTATGCTGTTATACAGAATATGTGAAAATATATTGAGCTGTACACTTGTTCAGTTTACTGTATATAATTATACCTTGTTGAGAAGAAAAAATACAGATATTGTGTGTGTGTGTGTGTACGCATGTGTATTTGCCCTGCCAACCTCATGAGGTTGTTATAAAACTCCAATAGCTTTTAAAGATGAGACACATAGCTAAGTACAGTCTTATATATTTTAACTAGCTCAATACCTATTCTTGTTGAAATTGGTTAGAGGCACTACTTGTGATTCAGGTAATCGGTCAGCTTTTTTAGGCCTTAGCAAAACACAAAAAGTTAGTTATATGGTAGCTTACAGTAATTTCTGAACTTGGGAAAGACGTGCGGTAACTGTAAACTTACTGAGAACACACCAGAGCTGCCAAATGGTGCAGCCTGGCTTTTGAGAGGGCCTTTCTGCTGATGGGGAATTTGGTCTGCTTTGAAACCCCGGAGAAGAGTTCCCTGCAGCTGTATCTTTCCATTGCACTCCCTCACTTTCCTCTCCCCCACTCCCCACCCCATCCCAGGAAGACAGGAAACGCCATCTGTACCACTGCACTCACCAACCCGGAAACCAAAATCTCATCATCCCATCAAGAAAATGACTGTCATCCTGAGGTGCCCTTGGCCACTGGTAACCAGCCACAGACCTGCTGCCAGCTCCACAGTTTGCCTGCCCTGGCTCAACAGTGAGACTGCCTGTGGTCATCAGGCCTTGGTGGGCATATGTTCAGGGTTAGAGCAAGCTGGTGGTGAGTGGCAGGAACCGAGAAACCCTGTCTAGTGGGCGCCATGTGCAAACCTCATTCCTGGGCTATTATTTTTCAGTCTGAAAAAGTTGTGTGTGCTGAGCAGTGTACTTCAGGCAGCTAAGTATAAACACATGTCTACAAATACTGATAGCACTATCTTTATTTGTCCATTACTCCACAAACCCAGATCACCTGGGGACTGTTTGTTCCTCTACAAAGTGAGAAGCCAGCACCGTATGTATTAAAATGTGGGACATTTTCTTCAGAGTATAAATTTTCAAGAGCTGCTTCTATGCCTTCCTCAGTACACTCTCAAATCCCTTTGTATCTTTAACACCATAACATACAGTTGATTTTAAAATAAAAATTGATAGTCTCTGGTTCCTTGCACCAGTTTTTCTTAATTTGACCATATGGTCGACAATGTGTCTGAAGCCTATTCATTACTGTGTCCAGTTCTAGAGCCCAGAAGTACATAAGACATGCTCAGCAATTTATGTGAACAATCTGCAGATATTTCCTGACTGGTTATTTCAAGGAAGTGTTTTTTACATGATAGACACCTGATAAATGCTCAAAGAATGAATATGAATGTTTAAGAATGAATAAATGTGAATTTTTAAGCAATATGTTCACACAAGAAATGCAGTTCACAAATATGTATACTTCCCAGAATAAAACACTGTACTGGACTCCCTCCCCCCGCCCAAAAAAAAAACCCTAAAAGTATTGTATATGGAAGTACATCAATAAAGATACTAAAATTTGAAATCAACCTTGAATGGAGCTTTCTCAAGGAAAGAAAAAATCCAAATAATGCTTGATTTCACCTAAGAGATACTTAGAAAAACCAGCACACAAACTGTTCAGTTCCAGAGAACCAAATACAACATCAGCTGTGAGAAAAGTTAAACTGTCTGAAGAGAATGGATTTCAAGGAAATGCTGCTTATTTTCTCCTCTTGGTTATTTCTGAAAGAATATTTGAAGAAGAAATGCAGTGGGACTTTTCTGTTCTCTGAAGACTTTGAATTGCTTCCAAGAAACATTTACCTGGGGTTTAAACTCTATTAGGTGTGATTTTTTTTTTTTTTTTCTCACCAGTCAATTAATTTTGCAGGGAGTGAGAAGTTAGGAAGAGGCAAGGCTAAATCAGCTGTCTCCAGAAAATGCACCTCAATCTTATACTCAGAGATCTTTTTTCTCCCCACCCCCCATCCACTGACTTTTCTTTCTGAAACCATTATGTCAAACTCAAGAAGTAGTCCCTAGAACAGAAACATGCCTGGAAGGGAATTGGAGTTTGAGTGAAACTTCCCTGCGCACAAACAGCCCCGTTTGTCCCGATGTGGTAGCTCATTTACCGAGGCATCTACCACCCTCAGAGAGAAGGTCGCTGTCCTCCAGGACTTACCTGTCTGCTGAGAGAGCTGTGAGTGTGAAGACAGACACCCCTACTGAGGTAAGCTGGATAAAAGGGATCAGTTTGCAACCAATCCTGCCAAACAGCCATCTGTCGGCCAGGTACCTGCTGGCATCTACGGGCGCACAGGTTACCAGGAGGAGCAGGTCTCCCAAAGCCAGGCTGGAGATGAATAGGTTCGGTACATTTCGCATGGACTTCACGGTACAGAAGATCTTGATCAGGGTGATGTTGCCAACGAGGCCTATCAGAATGATGACCCCATAAATTGCAGGGATGACATACAGGACCCCCGGGTGGAACCAGTCGTCGTTCATGGGGAGATCCACACTGTGATTAGAGATGTTGCAGTGTACGAAATGGTCCACTTCCAAGTTTAGAAGCAAACAGTCATTCAGAGCCATCCTCTAGACTCTTTCCCACCTAAAAAGTGCCCTTAGATGCTGTTGTTTAACTTTTGACTTTGCAGTTTGGTGAAGAAGATGATAAAATCTATGCTGGGCTCTTTATCTTCTTTAATAAAAATACTCTGAGTACATAGAGACTATGGCATTCAAAATTGTCACTATTTTGATGCTGGTGCTGCTCTGGTCTTTACGTGACCAACGCAATACATCTCTAAATTCAGTAAGTTAACAACAAAACACCCACAAAAACTCAGCTCCCGAAGGGCTTAGAATCAAACCCACTCTGTACCAACTCCTTCTACCTCCATTCTAGTAGTCTGAGTCTCCCTGGCTGCAGTTTACTAAGAACTTTTGGCCTGCTATTTTCACACGGCATTTCCCGTCTTTCCCGATATTTAGAACCTGAAGGTTTAAAGAGGGTAGAAAAAAACTGCACCGAGAAAGCCTGGAATGCTATAGGCAGGAACGCTTTGCACGTCACCGGCTTCACCAGCAAACGGCAGCTCTGCTGAGCTGAGGCTCTGAAAAAGAACAGGGCTACTTACAGGCAGAGAGTGCCAGCCCCCTGCTGGACACTTCAGTCACTGCCCGGCTGCCTGCTCTGCCCAGATGAGACTCGCCCAGCAGTCTGCGGGTCCTAGCAGATAATTTGGGCTTCTCTTTTTCAGACACAGCACTCTGCAAAGCACTGGAAATCTTTCTGATACTAGGCTCCAAATCCAGACTCACATCCCATTTTCTCATCTTTTCCAATACATTAGAATGACATGTTAAGGTTGCTATAAAATGAGGTCTGTCCCTGAATTAAATTGCACACAGATGAGCAAGGCGTCCACATGTGAGTGGGCCCACTCAGCCTTCCCACTGCCTATTTGAACAGGGACTGCTACTGAGGGCAAATAGGCACAGGACTCCTGCCTTAAACCTTCAGCACCTGACATCTGGGAACAGCAGAAAGCAGAAAGCAGAATGCACACACGCTCTGTCCTGTAGATCTGCCAGGCCATTCTTTTTCCCTTTACCAGAGAGAAATAAAATCAGAAGCCAGCTGTGTTCTAACTCTCATAGATAAGTAGTCTCTTCCAGAAGAATTTTCTCATTGGATCTAAAAGGTACATGAATTGGCATTCTGGTGCAGCTATTTGCAATTTTTAATTAATGTTTGCTGCGTTTTATAGCAAATTTCCTCGTAAGCTCTGAGTGGGAAATGAACTGTAAAGGAGTTACAGATAGAATACCAAGGAATTGGGGAGTGGAAAGAATAACTTAGAGTTGACAGGTGCCAGGAAAGGCTTTACTGAGGAGGTACTATTAGATTTAAGCTTAGACCTTTAGCAAAAATGTATAAATACACTACAAGGGTGAATCTTCAAGACTTACGTGAAGCTCTTCAAGCTCTTCCAGATACATCACAGGAAGCCAGTTACTAGCAGGCACTGCCACTGAAAGTTTGGTTTTTCAGGATTCATATGGAATAAAGAAGCTTGCACTCATCACCATGCCAGGGCCCACCAAGTGTGTTGTCATGGAAATTTCCAACGGCAGCTTACAACACTGAGGCGGCTGCCATGCTTCTTCCATAAACCCAAGGGCTTGTGCTCCTCTCAGCCAGCAGTAGAGACTCTAATGTTACAGGCCCGGAGGGGGAAGAGCTGCTCAGTGGTGATCAGTAGCACCAGTAATGAGTCAGTAACCACAAGCCTAGTGGTGTTGATGAGTTACAGGCAGTAGAGCTTAATAATGCTGTACATGGACTCCGTACTTAAGTCCTGGCTCCCTCATTCATTACCTTGGCAAGTTACTTGGTGTCTTAAGCCTCAAGCTCCTCATCTGTAAAGCGGGGATAATTCGTGAAGTTAAATGAAATTACCCGTGTTAAGACTTCATAGTATTTGGCACATAGTAAGTGCTCAAGTAATAATCAGCTGCTATTATTAAACCTATTATTACTGTTGTGATTGAAAGAGACTATTTTTGTGATTTTACTTTGGAAAAGCCCAGTAAAGTCAGAAGAGCGACTGACCTCAGATCAATAGGCTAAAAGTTCTATCATAGCAGCCAGTCCTCCATTTACTTGAAAGACATTTATCAAATACCTGCCAGTTTCCAGGCACTGTGTAAGAGCCTGAGAAAAATAACATGAAGATACATGTTATTATAAGACCCGTCATGATCCCAACTACTCAAGCTTAGAGTCAGAGGACCTGGTTTCAAAGAATAATGCCAAGAAGGGTTTTCACACAGATTCTGCAAATGCTTCTGTTCGTTCTATACCGTATTCATAATTCTGCTTCTTGAAATTGCTGTGGTGGCTTTCTTCTCTGATCATTTACCTTTCTTCCTCTCAATGACAATCATTGCTTCTGGCGTTGTTTTTGTTGTCATTACTGGAGGGACAGCCTTGTAGGTATTATGCCAAAACTCAGAGAAATTCACCACTCTTGGACTAGAAGAATTAGTGAGGCATTGAAGTGCCCAGGGTAGTCCTGAGCATTTCGAAACAGAGGTAGCAAAAGCCAGAACCTGGCTATATTATTATATTAAACCCGGGCATCTTTGGGCCTTTTAACCTTCTGAAAGTTCCTTGAGTATTGTTTAAATAGAAATAAACTGGCTTCTTTAAAAAAAAAAAAGTCGCAGCATTTAGACCCCATCCCCTCCCTTTTCTCCAGAGAAGGTGACATTTGATCTTTTTTTTTTTTTAAGATTTATTTATTTATTTATTTTATTTTTGGCTGCATCAGGTCTTAGTTGCTGCACGCGGGATCTTCGTTGAGGCGCGCGAGCTTCTCTCTAGTTGTGGCGAGCGGGTTTTCTCTTCTCTAGTTGTGGCGTGCAGGCTCCAGAGCGCGTGGGCTCTGTAGTCTGTGGCACGCGGGCACTAGTTGAGGCGCGTGAACTCAGCAGCCGCAGCACACGGGCCCAGTTGCCCCGCGGCATGTGAGATCCCAGTTCCCTGACCAGGGATCGAACTCGCGTTCCCTGAATTGCAAGGCGGACTCTTCACCACTGGACCACCAGGGAAGTCCCGACATTTGATCTTAAAGGCTGTTTGGCAGAACCCTTTGAACAGAGAAAATAGTATGCACCTAGGATGGAGGCTTAACGGAAAGAGCATGGCATTGAGCAGGGAACAGCTTCAAGCCCAGAAAGGGCATCCAGATTGGAAGAGAGGGGGCAGGGGAAGAGCAGTGTGAAGAGCAGCCTGAGGCAGGTTTGGGTGAAATTGTGATGGATCTTGTATTCTTGTTAAGAAGTTTGGTCTGAAGGGCATGTTTTTGGTTCACAAAGAGGACTCCCAGATGTTGTTTTGTTGTTTCCCTTCATTTCTTTAGACACCCCCGTGTGCTGAGTCAACCACACCTCTTAAATCCAACTGGGCTGTTAGTGTTTCTTCCCGTGTAAGTTACACTGATGCCGAGAGTTAGCAGTGATTCCTCATGGCTGTTGTTGGTGTTAGGTGTCCCACAACACTATAGACTGTTCTGATGGTATTTTAGGAGTGAGGATATATTGAGGTTCAACACCTAATATTTTCTGGGAGCAAGGATGTTTTAAAAAGCTAATTAGAGAATTCTGATGTCATTTCAACTAATTAGCTATAATGACTCTTTCCATCCCTACCACTATGTGTCACCTTCCAGCAGATCACCAAACATACTTAGACATTTGCTTAGCTTTTTATTTAATGGTGAGCATGAGATGCCTTTGATTTATGAAAATGACATAGAACAAACATAATACAAAGTCCCCGTCCTCAGGGACTCCAGTTTCTGAATAGAATTGGAGTGTGACTCAGCATCCTTTCTTATGTGTCGGGGCAGGAGCGTCACTTCTATTTCAGTCAAGAGAGTCACATTTTCCATTCTTCCAGAAAATTGGATTTTTTTTTTAATATGGGGGCGGGGCACAGTCACTTGGTAGAATTTGGGAGGATGGGTGGACTCAACAGGACCAAAGAGAGTAAAGACAAAGTCTCTGCCCACCAGCTATGTGCATGGCACTGTGTCTTCCAGCAGCTGGCATTCTTGGTAGACTGACAATGAACATACACAGAAAAGATAAATTAATTATAGAGTGGGTAGAATTTGTAGGTGGAACCAGAGTAAAGAGAAGGGGATGCTTTGGGTCTGTCTGTGAGATAGTCTGGAACAAAGCTGTAGAGGAGAGTAATAAATGAGAAAAAGGAGATTGGATCTGCTGGGGAAGACTTTACATTTAAGGTCTCTGGTTGGACTTCAGTCTATAAAACACTGGTTCTTCAAAAAAACTCAAGATTGCCTGGAGTGCTTCTTAAAAATACAGATTCTGAGGCCATACCCCAGACCTACTGAATGAGATCTCCAGGGATGGAACCCAAGAATCACTATTTTTCATGAGGTCCCGAAGGGATTCCAGCCCTCTGCTACGCTGGGGACAGTGATGCAGGCAGTGTGTGACCCAGAGATCACGGCAACATCACAGTCCTTGTGCCTGCCCTCTGCGGAGGGAGAGGGTGAGCAAGGAAGCACATTTAGGAGATTATTGCTACGGGCCCTTGATACCCAAAGTGTGGTCCTTGAGCCAGCAGCTTGGGTATCACCGTAGAGCTTGTGAGAAATGCAGAAACGCAGGCACCACCCCAGAACTCCTTAATCATAATTTGCATTTTAACAAGCTCCCCAGGGATTCATGTGCACGTTAAAGTTTGAAAAGTACTGCTCTAGGCGTTAGGGAGCTCTGGCAGAAAAGGTTAAGAAGCCAGGGCAGGAACTGGGAACAGACAGGAAACTAGGATCTCAAGTTCAGAATGAAACCAGCAACTGGACCAACTGGAAGCTGACTGAAGAATCCGTCATTTGGGGTTTTTGATATCCCCCTGATAATGGCTGGGAGTTGTCCCAGACTGCATGGCAGGCAAGCTGTTTTTGCCACAAGACAGGGGCCAGAATCCCATTACAAATGTAGGGAACAAAGGCAATGGAGAAGCCCAAGATGGTGAAATTTTTTAGGCTTGTGACTCAGTATAAACAGCAAGAACAAGAGGGAAGCCACTCTGGAGGGAAATGCTGAATCTGGTTTCAGGCATATCGAGCTCACAATATGAACAAGGGAAAGGAAGGAAGTCAACGGAAATGACAGCTGAAGTCTGGAGGCGGAGAGGTAAATAATTAAGAGGACTGGCTGGGAACTAGGATGATGAATGACAATAGTTTAACTGTACAGAGAAATCACCAAGAATCAAGTGAAGTTAGGCTTTGAGGAAAAGGTCATGTGCTGAAAATCAGTGGGTACCAAACATGATTGCAATATTACATTTGTGGCAGCACCATGGAGAAGCTGCTGAAAAGATTGCAGCAACCCTTGCTTGAGAAGAATCAGAGATGTCAAATTTTAGCACTGCAGCAGGAACAAAAGAGACGGATGACTGTATCCAGATCCTGTAATGCTGGGATCACTTCAAGTTCCCTTCTTTTTTCTTAACATTCTGTGACTTTTCATGGTGCTTGGAAACTCAGGAGAGATGGGGGGAGTCTTCTGAAAGAAAGAGTCAAGTTTCATTTTGTGCCACACAAAGCTGCAGAAGGACAGGTCGATGCCCAGAGAAGGCCTGGAGTGGAAGACCAGACTCTCAGTCAGACCTGAGGCTGACAGAACACCTCGCATGGCGGTTTTAACATATTCCACCAGTTCTTGGTACTCTTTCCTTCAAGAGGTGGAGATAAATTTTCCTCCCCTTGGATATGAGCTGCACTCAGTGACTGGCTTCCAACAAACAGAATGAAGCAGCAGTGATAGTGTGTAACTTCCAAGATTAGATGACAAAGGACATTGCAGCTCCCTCCGTGCACTGTCTCTTAGATTACCTGCTCTGAAGGAAGTCAGCCGCCATATTGTGAGGACACTCAAGTGACCCTATGGACAAATCCACAGGCTGAGGAACTGAGGCCTCCCATCCACAGCTCTGTGAGTAAGTCATCTTGGAAACGGATCCTCCAGCCCCAGTCAAGCCTTCAGATGACTGCAGCCCCAGCCAACATCTTGACCACGATCTCAAGAGATACTCTAAGCCAGAACCATCCAGTCAAAACACTCTCGAATTTCTCACCCACAGACACTGTGAGTTAATAAATGTTTCTGGTTTTAATCCGCTGCTTTATGGTAATTTGTTATGCAGTGATAGCTGTGGAACACCTGGTAAGTAGAATGGATGAAGGGTGGGGGGAACCACCAAAACGACAAAATAAAACAGAAAAGAAATACCAGAAAAGGCAAGTGCTATAAACCAGGTTGAACCTTGAGTGGTTAGAGTGTGAAGGAAAGTGTGGTCAAATCTAGAAAAGTTACAAAGACCGAAATCCATTTGTTATTCAGTACCACCAGAGTTTCTTATCTGGATAAAATATGTGTATTTTTAAAAAATTATAAATGAGCTGAACTTTCTTGCCTGGCCACCATGTACCTGAAAATTAGACTATTTATATCCCATTTCCCCATCTGGTCAGTGAGCTTGGGCAAGTCAAGTCAATTCAGTGAACATTATTTGCCACTGAACTGTTCTGTGCCATGGATTCCCCATCCATAAGATACAGAGCATTTTCCCTTGGCCTATGCTTCAGGACAACTTGAGGCATTAGTATCACCCAGTGGCACCTAAGGCAACATAAAGTGGCACCTTCCCCTCTGCCCTCAGCCATCTCTCTTTCCAGCTCTTCTTCTCTCCTGGAAGAATCCGATCAGTGAGACCCCAGGCCCCCCTGAAACACATCCCCTGTATTATGTCTATACCTCTACTAATAGATGTCTGACAAGACAACATGTTGCTGGGATGAATTCCTTTTTAAACATTTTATTTTGAAATAACTTAAGATTTATAGAAAAGTTGCCACCATACTACAAAGAGTTCCCATATACCCTTCTCCCAGCTTCCTCTATTGTTAGCATCTATAAAACTAAGAAATTAGCATGGGCACAAGACTATCATCTAAACTATGGACTTTATTCAGATTTCACCAGGTTTTCTACCAGTCATTTTCTGTTCCATTATCCAATCCGAGATACCACACTGCATTTACGCATCATGATTCCTTAGTCTCCTCTTATCTGTGACAGTTTCTCAGACACTCCTGTTTTTCGTGACCTTGACACCTTTGAAGAGTACTGGTCGGGAATTTTGTAGAATATCCCTCCATTTGGGTTTGTCTGACATCTTTTCATTGTGAGACTGGAGATGTGAATTTGGGGTAGAAAACCATAGAGGTGAGGTGCTCTTCTCATCACATCATATCAGGGAGTATGTATTAGTTGCTACTATAATAAATTACTATGAATTTAGTGGCTTAAAACAGAAATTTATTCTTTTACAATCTGAAGGATGAAAGTCTGAAATAAGTTTTACAGGCTAAAATCAAGCTGTTGGCAGGCCTGGTTCCTTCTGAAGGCTCTAGAGGCCCCCATCATTCCTTGGCTGGTGGCCACATCACTCCAGTCTCTGCTTATGTCATCACGTTGCCTCCTCTTCTTCCACAGGCAAATCTTTCTTTGCCTCCCTCTTATAAGGACTCTTGTGATTACACTGAGCCCACCCAGATAACCTAGAATAATCTCCCCATCTTGACTGCATCTGCAAAGTGCCCTTTGCCACATGAGGTTTTTTGTTTGTTTGTTTGTTTTTAATAGTAATTTTATTATTTTTTAATAAATTTATTTATTTATTTATTTTTGGCTGCGATGGGTCTTTGTTGCTGCGTGAAGGCTTTCTCTAGTTGCAGCGAGCGGGGGCTACTCTTTGTTGTGGTGCGTGGGCTTCTCACTGCGGTGGCTTCTCTTGTTGCGGAGCACGGGCTCTAGGTGTGCGGGCTTCAGTAGTTTCAGAATGTGGGCTTCAGTAGTAGTGGCGCGCGGGCTCAGTTGCTCCGCAGCACGTGGGATCGTCCCGGACCAGGGATCGAACCCGTATCCCCTACATTGGCAGGCAGATTCTTAACCACTGCGCCACCAGGGAAGTCCCGCCACATAAGGTTTGCCATATAACATAGTCACAGGTTCCAGGGATCAGGACCTGGATATCACTGGGGGCTATTACTCAGCCAACACAGAGTACACGATATCCATATGATTTATCAGTGGCCATGTTAATCTTGAACACTTTGTTAAGGCTGTGTAGGCCAGGATTCTCCACTGTAAAGTTATTAATTAGGAGGGATAGATTCCTTTTAATTACCAGAAATATGATTGTATTCACACCCAAAGTAATGACGTTGACATTATGTAACCATTCAAAATTACTTATATTAAGTGTCATTCCCTACCAGACCCAGTTCTAGACCCTGGAAATACAAAAATTAACAAGCAATGGTCCCTACCCTCAAGGAGATAATTGCCTAACTAGGACAACATTTGCAATTTCTTTAAAGAAAGCAAGTTTATAAACATAAGCAAGCTTTCTGTTTAAAGAATCTGGACACTGTTTTGGTGATGACATTTAATTGTATAGAGAGTTTTAGGTCATGTGAAAATGGAAACTAATTTTCTTATACTTTCTGAAGTCCGATTGGACTTTCTCTGACCATTTCCCACTTTGATATGCTCTCTTGAATTTTCTTCTCAAAGGTGAAGTATAATCTCATAGGCAAACCAATAAAAATGCCATCAGGCTTCTCATCAGAAAGTCTGGCTTTTATTTTATATCCAGCCAGCTTTATGGGACCAAAAAAGCTGGGATGTACCCCCCGACTCTGAGTGCTCGTGTAGCTAAAGCGAATCTCCACACCTCACATTTCACCCTTTTTCTTTGGCCTGTGAAATAATACACCATGTTCTTCTCTAAGGAAGATGCTAGGAAACAGGATTACCCATAGATTTTTCTCTAGATGCCACTATAGCACTTCAAACTCAGAGTGGTTCCATGGGAACTCTCACTCAATATCAAAACTCTGTTATTTTTACTGCTTGAAGGAGGCTCACCTCAAATGAACTCCAAGTCATGTCTGAAATATATATCCCATACTAGGTTCTTCAAGTCAAATACTCTCAAAATGGAACAACTGAGAAATACACGGGGAATTTATCATTCACATACTGCAGAATTCAAGCTTCCCCTGGTCTTAACACAATATATCAGAGACAAGGTCTTACTCCAATTGCTTATTAGCTGCCTACCTTTGATAAAGTCACTTTTTTTTTTCTTTCTTTCTTCTTAAGCTAGCAATGTAACTTCTTTTTTTTTTAAATTAATTAATTTATTTATTTTTATTTATTTATGGCTGTGTTGGGTCTTCGTTTCTGTGCGAGGGCTTTCTCTAGTTGCGGCAAGTGGGGGCCACTCTTCATCGCGGTGCGCAGGCCTCTCATTATCGGGGCCTCTCTTGTTGCGGAGCACGGGCTCCAGACGCACAGGCTCAGTAATTGTGGCTCACGGGCCTAGTTGCTCCGCAGCATGTGGGATCTTCCCAGACCAGGGCTCGAACCCGTGTCCCCTGCATTGGCAGGCAGATTCTCAACCACTGTGCCACCAGGGAAGCCCGATAAAGTCACTTGTAAATTCTCTGCGCTTATACTTTTCTTCAATATATAAAAAGGATTTACATGGCATTAAGGTTTTCCGTCTTTATCTCAGAGAGCTGTTGTGAGATTCAAATGAGATAACAAACATGAAGACATTTAAAAGGTATAGATTCCTAAACAATTTTAAGTTACTGTGTATATTGTTAATTTCTGAGGTGCGATCATGGTATTGTAGTTATGTTTTTAAAAGTCCTTATCTTTTAGACCAGGGGCAGCCAACTTTTTCTAAAAGGGCCAAATAGTAAATATTTTAGGCTTTGTGGACTATGGGGTCTCTGGGAAAGCAGCCAATAGAAATTAGGTTAAGGAATGGGCGTGGCTGTGTTCCAATAAACTTTATTTGTAAAACAGGAGGTTGATCCATGGGCCAGAGTTTGCCAACCTTTGTTTCAGAGAAACTTACTGAAATAGTTACGGGTGAAATGATGTGACAGCCAGGATTTCCAAATCATGTAAAGTGGAGAAGTGAGTAGGGGCAAAAATGAAACAGGATTGGCCAAGTAGGTAATTGTTGAAGAAAGGTGAGGGAATGTGGGGATTCATGTAATGCATCTATTTTGTATATGTTTTAAATTCTCCACTAAATTAAATAGTATCAAAAATGTAATTTATTATTAACATGAAAAATAATGCCAAACAAGTAACTACACATGTATCTTTGAGAACTTGGCATAGAGTGGAGCTTCCTAGAAGGCTAGCAGCATCACTCTGGCGATTCAGATATGCATTTCCTCTATTCCACATCAATCTGGAGACCCGAGATTGAAGTGGCATGGAGCACACATGATTTGGGATGGGACTGATTTCAGAGTGGCTGTTGGATTCTCAGCTTAGGAAAATGCCTCTTAGATGCAGTGGGGAAATGGACTGATTTGGTTTTTTTTACTACCCCGTCCCTCTCTCTCTCTCATATCCTTTCTCGTTCCTCTCCATGGCCACATTAGTGTATTTTAAATTCTGCTTGTGTCCTACAGAACTCAAAAATGTGAGACCAATTTTTAGACCAAATTCCTTTTTAAGACTAGGTGTCCTAACCCAGGCTCTTTATCAAGGAGTCCAAAAAACTAGAAGTGGCTTTGCCTATATCCCTATTTTCCCGTATGAGTTGTATAGGCTCAAATGATTGTTTTAGACCCTTAGGCTAAAATTCTAGAAAGGGCCTTCTTATACTTCAACGACAACTAAACACTCCATTTTCCCCCTGCTTGAAATCTACTACCAGCATTTACCTTTCTATTTCTCTTAGCAAGTTTTCTCATCCTTTTCTTGTAAATTGCCAGATAATGAATAGTACAGGATCTATGGGAAGGGGCGAGGACAAAGGATAAAATAATAGAAAGAACTAACATTGACTCCAGATGTTTTATACGTGTTCCCTCATGGAGCCCTTACAGCCACCCTATAATATAGGACTATTAACATCTCTTTTACAGATGAGGAAATGAGGCATAGGGAGGGGAAGCAACTGGCCTAAATTTACACAGTTAATAAGTGTGTTCCGGTAACTGGGTGCTTAACCACTAGACCACACGCCCCTCAGGGGACAAAAGGTAGCAGCAGAGAGACAGTCATGCCTCAGAGTTCTTCTGGGAGGTGAAACAGACAAATAGGAAAGAGGGGAAATGCTGAAACACAAGGAAGTAGAAACTAGGGATAATTAGGGAGCTGAAAAACTAGTGGAAGAAAACCACAGAGAGTCCAGCAGCCGTGGTTTCTACTTCTTCCTCGGCAATGGTGTCCTGTGTTTTTTGTTTTTCTGTTTTTTTGCGTTTTTGCCTCTAGGGAAATAAATAGGATGCTTAGTTCCTGTTTCATGTCTACAGTCACATTTCTTTAATACCAAAGTAATTTAAGATGTAGAATAGAGAGAAGAAGAAACTCACTGGTTTGTAATGGTGACAGGACCTCAACTGTGCTTCCTCTTTCAGTAAACAAGATGAAACATCCTCATGGAAACATGAGCAAATTATGCATCATTTTGCTGAAAACACTGCTAGGCTTCAGAGTGACTCTTAACAACAGTGAACACGCCTCCATTTCTGATCTCCTGGCAAAGAGGCTACTCATGGGCTCAGAGCAAGGCTTGATGCATCGTTTTCCATTCCACTCTCACATATCCTACTCCTCTAATAGTCCTAATTCCACTTCTGCATCGCTTTGCCAACAGTAAGGACACCACCTTTCAAAACGAACAGCTTCAACTGTACTGCTGGGATGAGAAAGGCCTCACTCCAGTCATTCAACAACATCCACTCCTCTTCCCTCATGTGTAACCTCTCTTTTTGATGATTATGATTGACAATAGTCTTGCTCTTTGGGTTTTGTACTATTGGAATCAATTACCCAAGCACATTCTCTTGCTTTAATCAAAGGTCTGAAAGTGTGGGAACCCTGCCTTTGAGAAGAGATTGACCCGGCCTCCCTTGCCACCACCAACCCCCCGGCTGCAAAGCTGACTTAAGAGGGATGTCTCATTATGTCTACAGCAAAGACAGCCTGGTTGCCAAGCATCCAAAAAATAAAAGAATAGACAGTTAATAACTTTGAGCAGGTTAGAACAAACGATGATGTTTACGGGCTTCTGAAGTATTTTGTTTGAGATGCAGTGACTTCAAATGGTCAGGGGAGCAGAATTCAGTTAATAATTTTTAAAAATCTTCAATTAAAAAAAAAATTGTTGAGTTGAAAACAGTCAGACCAGAAAACGAGTGAGGAGAAGCTTTTGTTACTAGGCAATCCAGAAGCATCACAAACTGTGCTCTGGAAGAAAAGCACTTTCTACCCTTTCTCAGAAATGAGGAGATACAAAAAGCAGGGCTAAAGTTTTTCCTTAGACTTAGCTGCTGCTGGGCCTAACCTGGACCCATTCGCCCCTTAAATTCTCACTCTAAGGTCTGGGTCCTTTCAAGAGCATGTATAGGCAGGGAATGGGAGTTACAACTAGTATTTGCTGAGGATTCATTCACCATGTGCCAGGCACTATTCTAAACGCTCTCTTCTCTTTGGATTTTCAACCCTATTAGGTAGGTACTAGTATTAGTCCCATTTTAAAGATGAGGAAACCAAGGTCCAGAGAGATTTTATAATTCACCCAAGATTACACAATTAGTCACAGCTAAAGTCAGCTTTCAAATTCAGGCAATCCATGTTCTTAATACCATTCTCATTCCATGGGATTTCTGAATAAGAATTCTTGCTATCTAGAATCAAATATACTCTAGATTTCAACCAGAATCCCCACACCTTCCTAGCTGAGAAAATTGAGACCCCAAAAAATTAACAGACTGTCACAGTAAACTAATGTTGAGTGGGGGTCAGAAACTAGGTCTTCTGGGAGCTTACTGACTTCTCTTCTTCCACCTCCCATCCACGGTGCTCTCTTAGGAGACACTTCATCAGAGGAACAATGCATACACAGAGATCCATTTCTCAGATCTTCCTTGTTCAGCTACAAGGAATACAGTTAGCTAAGAAATTCCAGTTGATAAGTGGCTTCAAGATCCCCCTTAACTTTTGAGCTGAGGCCATGCTCTTCTCAGCAGCCCCCAGCCAAAGACCCAGCATGGCGGGAACACTAAGACCTGGTCATTTCTGCCCAGTGAGCGACTCTTCTAATGGGCAATCTTTGCCCCAGAGCTTCCCACTAGGTTGGTGAGGACTTTTTTGGAGCTGCGTCATGGTCTGAGGCTCTCCCCTTGTATCTTTCCTTCCCCTTGTATCTTTCACAGGTGTTACCTCCCCAGCACATCTCTTCTTCACCTAATGCTGTTTCATTGCCTGCTTTCTGGGGAGGACCCACCGGGAACAGGAACCAAGTCGACTTTTTGATACTGCCAACATTGTAAGTGGAAGAAAATAACCAAATTTAGGAGTCAGTGTTCTGAATACTGCCTTTGCTCCTCTCTCTTGTCTTTCTTACGTGTAAGATCTCTCAGTGCTAAGATACAACACTGTGCTTTCTACAGTCTCTTCCATGAAGGTGATTCTTAATGTAACATTCCCCCCTTAAGAAATTCCTATACAATTAAGAATGTAATTAATGTATCCCACAGAAGTGCTTGTTCTTCTCTAGGTAGGCTCTTTTGCTGCCCTATAATTTTTCAAACATGCTGCTTGAAATGCCCTAAATCCCCTTCATTCTCTCCTCCAGAATGTCACTCCTATAAGACCTTCCTGGAGTTCCCCAGGCAGAACTGTCCCACAGCATCATCACCACTACCACCACTACCATACATCATCACTATTGACATCTATTGAATACTACTCATTACCAGAACTACATCTGAATTACCTATTTGACCCTTACAACCACACAGTGAGGTAGGTAATAGTATTGTACCCATTTTACAGATGAGAAGTCAGAGGCACAGAGAGGTTAAAGTCACATATCTGGAAAGGAATGGGGCTAGGACTCAAGCTCCATATATTGAACTATGCTATGAAATAGCAGGCCCTGTTCTTGTCTTTTCCTAGACATCTCTTCTTAAGAAGTGAACAACTTGCAATTAAATCTGATTAATACTTAAGAGGCCTGGTGGGAGAAAGAGAGGGAAAGACTCTCTGCTTCTGCTGCTGATAAAGTTAATTCTGCAGATTTCCCAGGGCCCCCTTGTCTTTTATTCCCTTTATTTTCCTCTCTCCTCAGTCTCTTCTCCTTTCTACTCCTTGATTCCCTGAAATGTGAAGTAGAAAACTGGAATTGCTGTTATAAGGGTCTGCAGATTGGGGAGTGGAGGACAAACCTATGCCACTTTTTCTCTGTTTACAGTTTTGGTATAGGAACAATGTGATTTCTTCTTAGTTCTTATTGCTGGGCGCCCATGTATGCATCCCACTGAGATGAGGAGCAAAGAGCATGGGTCTGAGCCACGTTAAATTGGTAGTAATAGTGTAACTCTCAATACGACCTCCTCCATGTATGAGACATGTGACCTTGGGCAAGATTCGCAACCTCCATGTATTTCTATTTTATCATTTATAAAATAGGAATAATAATCTCTAACCCACAAGGTAGTTGTGAGCATTAAATGACACATAGCAATGCTCAATAAACACTAGTTCCCTTTTGCGATATCACTGACTAACTTTGTGCTTGATATTCACAGTCAGCTCCAGTGTAGTCTTTTGAACCACATTGTATACAATTAACTAATTCCTATCTTTTATGGGAAGACTTGATTTTTATCTGTAAGCACGCTGCCTTTATGTGATTATATAATATAAATATATTATATATAATAAAAATACATCATAATCACTATAGTTATTTTTGGACACACAAATCAAATGATTTGATAAGGAAGCCGATGTGTACATTTGACTATAAAAAGTAAATCTTATTGGTGAATAGGATAAATTTTGTTCTAATTTATGATATGATGAAAAGGGATGTTAGAGTTCTAATAAGGCATGGAATGGCAGGCAAAAGGATTGTTAATTGAAGGTAACCCCTGGGTAATTTATGACTATAAGGGACTAAAATATTAGGAAAAATGGGTTTTTAAACTGCTGTAACATTTATTCACACATCTACTCACTCATCCATGTACTACTTCATCTACCCATCCATCTATTATTCATCCATCCTCCATCCATGCATCCATCTTTCTAACCATCCATTAATTTATTATCCAGCCATTCATCTACCCATGCATCCATCCTTCTA
Source organism: Eschrichtius robustus (assembly GCF_028021215.1). Classification (NCBI taxonomy): domain Eukaryota; kingdom Metazoa; phylum Chordata; class Mammalia; order Artiodactyla; family Eschrichtiidae; genus Eschrichtius; species Eschrichtius robustus. Next base: position 13,691,348 of record NC_090845.1, on the reverse strand, counting down.
TTCACCCATCCATTCCACTAATCCACTCAAGGGAGTAACATTGCAGTGCATATAAACACATATAAGAAATGGTCCTTGCCATATGAGAACCTTCCATTTAATAGGGGAGAAAAGAAAATAAGAGAAAATATGAGATAAATGCTCCCGAGAGTTGTATAAAGTGTCTACAGATTTCCAAAGCATGAGAACTCACATCTGACAGAAGAGAAAGACAACCTTCTTCAATGAAAGAGACAGAATTTACTTTGGACTTTGAAGATTCTTAAAGAATTGGTACGATACCATAAACAGAAGAGAGAGTACATTTTTGGGAAAGAGGTTGGTAGAGAGGGCAAATCGGAACTCTGAGAATGGTGAATATTTTTAGCCAGATGATGGTGATAGAAGGTTAAATCTAAAAGGTACGTTGGGGGTACTTCCCTTGTGGCGCAGTGGTTAAGAATCCCCCTGCCGAGGCAGGGGACACGGGTTCGAGCCCTGGTCCGGGAAGATCCCACATGCCGCGGAGCAACTAAGCCCGTGCACCACAACTACTGAGCCTGCGCTCCTGAGCCCGTGAGCCACAACTACTGAGCCTGCGTGCCATAACTATCGAAGCCTGTGCTTCTAGAGCCCGTGCTCCACAACAAGAGAAGCCACCGCAATAAGCAGTATGTGCACCGCAACAAAGAGCAGCCCCCACTTGCCACAACTAGAGAAAGCCCACGCACAGCAACGAAGACCCAATGCAGCCAAAAATAAATAAATAAAATAAATAAATTTTTTTTAATTAAAAAAAATAAAATGTTTAAAAAATAATAATAAAATAAAAGGTATGTTGGTGGGGGGTGGTGGGGGGGAAGATCATGAAAGGGCTGCAATAATGGTCTGGGAAATTTGGTGTTTTCTTGGTAGACATGCAAAGACACTGAGATTTTTAAGTAGTAGGCTGATACAAAGTTGTATGTGCCAAATATTTTTAATCAATTTCAATTTTCAATTAGCTATTTAATAGACAAAATATAATAAACCCAAGGTCCCAAAACTTTCTCAGTTTACAACACTCTGTGTCTCTGTAATTTTTTCATGGGACCCCTGGGCCAAAAGGAACACCTAACAACTCTTTTTATTAAGTAGTTAAGTCCAAATGACTTATTGAATATTTGTATCCTAACAACGAAGTAGCCATCTGAAAAAAAATAATGCATGGAAATAAAATCTATATATTATAGAATTTCATTCTTGAATGACCACAATTACTTCCCAATGGGATGGGTGTACCTGTTGGACACTGTACAGTTTCTCAAACCTTGGAGTAAGACTGGCCACCACCACCCTCATTTTCTGTTCTACACTGACTTTCACTTGGTATTTTCTTTTTACCACAGCAACTGCTGAACTCCCACCTTCACAAAGACATCATGCTATCAAAAGTAATGTCAGCAGATCTAATGTTGAAACTGTGAACTACATCAAGCAATTAGCTTGCATAGTGTCAAAAAGACATTGCATAGCCCCATGTTTCTCTCAAAAATTTAAAACATCCTGCTGACCCCACTCCTGGGTATATCCAAAGGAAAGGAAATCAGTATCTTGAAGAGACAGCTGCGCTCCCATGTTCATTGCAGCATTATTCACAAGAGTCAAGCCATGGAAACAATATTAATGTCCTTTGATGGATGAATAGATGAAGAAAATGTTTTACACACACACACACACACACACACACACATATAATGAAATATTATTCAGCCATAAAACAGAAGGGAACACAACGTCACTTAGGCAACTCAAGGGTTCCTAGTTCTGGGGCACCTGGGACATCAGCACTCTCCCAGAGGGGCTGGTGTAGCAGTGAGCAGCACCAATAGCAGATATTCTTGAGGTGTTCAAGGGGAAGAAGATGAGAAGTCCTCTCATGAGCCGCCAGAAAGGGATTTTGCAAAGTCAGTGAAATCTGGACTTTTCTTTTTAATATGACCAGTTTAGTACCCATGGGCTGGAGAAACTTGGGTTGACACTGAATGAAAACAGTACCACGTTTAACATGCATCAATGTGTCATATGCCTCTGCAGATAATAATTATAGAAATCTATGAATGGCTTTTAATTATGTGGATGGAAAAGAGAAAAATCTAGATCAAATTAAATGTAACCAGTTGTGCAGTGTAGTAGAATTCTAGTCTCCTAATTGAGGCATTATGTAGATTTTTGACCTTAGGCAAATTTTGTACGGATGATTAAATGACTGGCCCTAATTCTTCATTCCATCCTAAATCCATACCCTTGGCAGGGCCTCATTGTGGGCAGAGAGTATTTCCCTGCCCTTTAACTTTGAGCTTGGCCATGTAACTTACTTTGGCCAATGACATTTGGGTAGAAATAACAGTGTTTCAGTTCCAAATCTAGACCTTAAAATGCTTTGTGCACACCCACTTGCTCTCTTGTGCCTTCACCATTACCATGAGAAAAACCTACTCCAGGTGGCCCACTGGTACAAGGAAAATGAGAGTCACCTGGAGCAAACCCAAGGACCTAAAGTGTGAAACAGAACTACCCTAGGCACAAAAACCCAGATCAGCCAAACCCCAAATCAGCAAATGCCCAGAGGTGCATGCTAAATATATGCTTGTTCTAAGCTGCTAAGAGTCTGCAGTTGTTTGTTATGCAGCAATAGCTGCTGACACATCTTGTTATCTTTCTGGGCCTCAGTTTAGTTTCCTCATCAGTAAATGGAGTAAGTTTACTAAATAACTTCAGATCTCTTCTAGCTTTAACATTTTTATTTCTGAAATGAACTCCTCTTCATTTCTATGTAGCTGAATATTTTTCTTTATCATTTCTTGTACTTCTAAAGCACACTGATTTCAGAAGTGCTGCTCCTGTGGCTGGATATGTCAGTTCTGTATTTAATAACACTCACTGAGCAATAGAAAGTCTTTCAACCATAGCTAAAGAGCCACATGAAAAGTGCAGAATTGATCCTCAGATAAATAGTATACATTTAATTTCTGACTCTCAAAGTAAAAGTTTCAGAAAGAACTCCTTGTTTCTTTACTGACTAAAAATAAGTATGTCTCCTGGACAGACAGATGTGAGGGGAAGAAGGGTCAGCATCTTCTAGACTCCTGCGAAGCATTTATATTTTGGCTTATGGAATTCCAGCCAAAAGGATTGAATCAAGGCTTACCTTTGGGGACCAGCGATCATTAGCCTCTTCCCTGGTAAGATATCTCTGTACTCGTTTTTTATAACAACTTCTCGACTATAACATGCAATTTCTTCACATAGCAAAATAACACTATTTAACATTTTTGCAGTATGGAAAGTTAACTTTCTCCTTTGTTTTTCCTCCTTTTCTTTGCTGCGTTAGAAGAATATACAAAAACCTACTCCACCACCAGCACTGCCACTACAGGTGGAATGCATACACAGAGCTGAGCCCGCCAGACTAATGAAGACTAACGATTCGGTTCATCCAGCTCTATCAAGAAAGAAAAGGAGAAGAGATGGAGAGAGAAAGAGGTGTGTGTGTGTGTGTGTGTGTGTGTGTGTGTGTTTGTGTGTGTGTGTGTATGTGTATAAATAGGGTGTAGGGCTGAACCTTGGAAGGAATAGGGGTGGAACAAGATACTGGGTGTGGTAGGCTGAAAAATACCACCCCCCCCCAAATATATCAGGTCCTAATCTCTGGAACCTTGTAAATATTACCTTATATGGAAACAAGATCTTTGCAGATGTGATTAAATTGAGGATCTTGAGATGAAGAGATTATCCAGGATTGTCAGGGTGGACACTAAATGCAATCATATGCAGAGGGAGGTAGAGGGAGATTTGACAGATGAAAGAAGAGAAGGTAATGTGACCACAGAAGCCGAGATAGCAGTGATACAGCCACAAACCAGGGAAGCCAGCAGCCACCAGAAGCTGTAAGAGACGAGGAATGGACCATCCCTAGAGTCTCACCCTGCTGACACCTTGATTTCAGCCCAGTGATACTGTCAAGATCCTTAGCTCAATCACATCTTCAATGATCCTGTTTCCTTATAAGGTAACACCTCTCTCTCCCCCTCCACCTCTTTCTCTCTCCCTCTCCACCCCCATCCCCACCCCTGCTGCTGAAGCAGATGCCAAACTGGGGAATGAGATAATGGTTTCCTCTCATTGTACGTTCCCCAATCTCTAAGAATTACTTTATTCCTCCCCTCCCAATGCTTCACATGGCTTCCCATGTGGAAAAGAAAAAAATCATTTTATATATATATATATATATATAGAGAGAGAGAGAGAGAGAGAGAGAGAGAGAATATATGTATTGTATATATTATAGTTATTTATGAAATCGTATAAGTTTAAGAATATAGGCATACATATTCATCAAGTAGTGGAACTTTCAATGCAAAGATACATTAACGTTTTTCCTTTTTTTAAGAACCATTACCCATGTTGTAGCTTAGAGACACTTAGGGGATCTGGTGTAATCTGACTTTTTCCCATTGTCCCAGTGGCTCTGAACATTGCCCAGAAGCCAGTTCAGTTCTTCATGGTTTGTTCAAGGAAGATTAGAGTTCAGGCTGATCTTCTTTATCTCCCTAATTGTTGGTGAGCACAAAGAGTCCTGAGACTGTCCCAAATCTAGCAGTCTGCTTAATAATCACTCCTCCCCGGCTTCTAAGGAAGGAGGAGATCAGTCTCTGACAGAACAAGCTACTGTGTTGTGAATGTATTATCTTAGCCCCTTTTAAGCACTCAAACAAACCTTGGATGCAAAGAAGACTTGTCAAGAGTTATAGAAAAAGCTCTATAAGCTCTAAGTTGTCAATAAAACTACTTTCTTATTCTTCTTCTGCTTGTCTTTCAAATCCCCAGTTGACTGTCTCAGGATTCACAGTGTCACCCAGCTAGGGCTGTTTCTAGTTGTTGGCAGGGAGTTCTCAAATGAAATAGCAATTATTTGGTGCTGTTTTGTGCAAATTCAGCAAGTATATCACAAAAAAGGGAAAGCTCTCCCTCGACTCCAGCTCTTCTGGGGAGGGGTGTGTGTGTGTGTGTTTCCTGGCCAAATTCATTTCTCCTGCTCACTCCCTTTTGGTTGTGCACCTGCAATTTGATCATGCACTATAATAACTCAATTTTGCTTAATCTGATTATACCTGACTGAAAACGAAAAGCAGTGTTTATATGATATATTGAAGGATTTGCAAGGGGAAAGTGTTTAAAATTTTAACAGACTGTAGTAGTTTAAATGCAGCGTTTCTTTGCCTTACCACCATTGACATTTTGTGCTGAATAATTCTTTGTTGGGGGGAGAATGTCCTTTGCATTCATAGGATGTTTAGCAGCACCCCTGGCTTCTACTCACTAGATGCCAGGAGACCAAAAATGTCTCCAGACATTGCTGAATGTCCCCAGGAAGGGGCGTTGAGAACCACGAGTTTAAACCGTAAATCCATTTTGAGAAGATGCTTGGAAGAGTCTGAGAGAGACTGCATTGAAAATGTATATTAGAGGGCTTCCCTGGTGGCGCAGTGGTTAAGAATCCGCCTGCCAATGCAGGGGATACGGGTTTGAGCCGTGGTCCGGGAAGATCCCACATGCCGCGGAGCAACTAAGCCCGTGCGCCACAACTACTGAGCCTGCGTGCCTACAGTCCGTACTCCACAACAAGAGAAGACGCCGCAATGAGAAGCCCGTGCACCGCAACGAAGAGTAGCCCCCGCTCACCGCAACTAGAGAAAGCCCGCGCACAGCGACGAAGACCCAACGCAGCCAAAAATAAATAAATAAATGTATTTTAGAAAAAAGAAAATGTATATTAGAAAGTGTGGTAGCCAGCCTGTAAGAGGGCTCCCCACGATCCTGCTTCCTGGTATTCACACCCTTATGTAGTCCTCTCCCACACTTAACAGATCTGACTTGTGTAACCAATAGGATATTGTGGAACTGAGAGAGTGTGATTTTTCAAATTAGGTCATAAGAGACATTGCTTTTCGAGATTTCTTGCTCTGGGAAAACTAGTTGCCGTGTCATGAGAACACTCAGCAACCCAATGGGCAAGGTCCACATGGCAAGAGCCTTGAGTAAGCCACCTTGGAAGTGGATCCTCCAGCCCCTGTGAAGCCATTCCTGGAAGTACATTCCTGGATGACATCTTGACTGCAACCACATGAGAGACCCTGAGCCAGAATCACCCAGCAAACCACTCCTGAATCCCTAATGTATTGAGACTGCTTATTGTTTACTGTTGTTCTAAGCCTCTAAGTTTTAGGGTAATTTGTTACACAATAATAGATAACAGATAGAATTTAGAACAAATATTACTTTCAAGCAAAGAAAACATTTCTCTGTTCAATAGTTTGTTTCTGTTTGTTTTATGAGAGGCTTTCTTTGATCTAGTTAAACAAAAATTTAAAGAGTAGGTATTATTGATCACAGCATAACTAACAGAAGAAGGACAGAAGCAGATCGAAAGAATAAAGCTAAAGTTTCGGTGAGGAAAAAACAGAACACCTACTTTAACTGGCTAAATTTAGGGAGATGCCTAATTCCTGAAGTAATGGGATTAAGCAAATAAATACTTAATTTATTGCATAAAAATATGTCTTTGTAAATGTTGGCTTTTTATTTGTTAATAAATTGGGTTCCACTTAGAATGTTATTATAGGTCATTACAACACTAATATTTGTTTAAAAAATTAAAATAACTATAGTTTATTTTGTGAGATTATGCTATCTGGGTTGTGTATCAGTTAGCTATTGTCACACTAACGCTGCATAACAATGCCCCTCAAAAACCCAGTGATGTACAGTAACAAATATTTACTTCTTACTCATACATCCTGGGGTCAGTTAGATTTTGGCTGGGCTTGGCTCTAGGCTATGGGTTCAGTTCATCTCTGCTCCATACATCTCTCATCCTTGTTAGACCAGCAGCTTACTCGAGGTATGCTCTTCTCATGGTGATGACAGAAATGTAAGAGTGTAGAGCAGAAACACCTGATATCTCTTTAAGGCCTAGACTATGGCAGTCACTTCTGCCCACAACCCATTGACCATAGCAAGTCACATGGCCAAGTCTAACATCAGTGTGGAAGGGAAATACACTTCTCCCATAGAGTTTTGGGCAAGTAGGGTGGGAAGGAATGAATACATGCTGAACAATAGTCTAATCTACAGGTTGATTTCTTCTTTTTGTCTGTTTCTATACATTTATCATTCTTATACTGTTGTAGACAAATAGAAACTTATGTTTCACAATTTGCAAGCATGACTTACGCTTCACAATTTACAAAGCTGATTACATGCATTACAAGGCTTCACTTTCTATCATTTTTCTGACAGGTACAATACTTTTTTCCTTTGGTTAGTCAGGCTATTATATTAAAACATTATGGGGGAAGGTGAGGCTTATCCCATGGAGGGGATGTCAGTTGGGAATGCATTCAACAGTAAATAACATGAAACTCAACTTACGGTTGCTGAAACAAATAGGAGTTCATTTTTCTCATGTGATGAGCAGTTCAAAGGCAGGCAATCTGAGACAGATGATATCATCAAAGACCCAGCTCTTTATCTCTTTCTGCTCCATGATTGTTAGTGCACAGGCTTTTGTCTTTGTGGTTGTAAGATGGCTGGTGCAGCTTAATATGTCGAGTCTACATTCCTGGCAGGGAGAAAGGAGAGAGGACCATGGTAGCTGACAGTCTCTTCTTATGTTCAGAAAGCAAAACTTTCCCAGAACCACCCTAAGTAGATGTCCACTTATATCTCATTAGAAAATAAGGTTTCAAGCTCTATATCCTTTATAACAAAAGAAGGCAAGGGTGAAAGCTATTGGAAAGGGTTGTTGAGACAATCGATGATATCTACCATATAAGGGACATGTGACCCCTGTACTCAACCACCCCTACCTCTAAGCAATCTTTACCTTCAGGTATCCACTTGTAATAATTACAAAATACACATCCCATGGATACCCCTAACTAAACAATAACCTTGTCCCTGGGCCTCTGTTCCACTTAGGAACTTGCCCATCTGAGCATTTCATCAGGTGACATAGAAATTAATCCTGAGTTTTCTGTATTGATTTAGAAGTTTTGATATTCTCAAGCAATGTTATAACTTATACTGATTTGAAAAATACCAGGCAAAGCTATTATTTTAAGATTGGTCCTTGGGTAAGTTAGTTAACTGCTCTGTGCTTATTAAAAAAAAAAAAACCTATCTTGCAGGGTTGCTATAAAGATAAAAACCATATTTGAAAAGGGTTTCACACTTTGCCTGGTATTTAGAAGTTGAGTTTTGTTACTTGCAGCCAAATGCATTCCTAATTGGTGTACTCACTATGCTTTCAGCCTCTCCATGTATCACAATGTTTCAGTGTAATACTCTGAGGAGCCAAAGGGGTAAAAGGTACTTATCAAAAAAGGAATACACAGTGAAGTCTTATAATCTGCAGTTGATATTATTATCATTATTGTTCTAGGATACTTCAACTCATTCTGATTGGACAGTTCATCCTCCCTTAAATATTTGGTAGCTTTGCAAACAGTTTCAGAGCATGATAAGGCTACCAATAATATGTCCAGAACCTGTACCCAGTATTGCTTTTAGCAGGCTGCTAAGTCTGCATCATCATTATGTGTCTGGCTTCTAGAATGGTCAGATGGTAAGAGGATGGGTGGGTAGGACTTTTTAAAATATGAAGGGGAGGGAGGGGGAGGGGTAAGATGTGACAGGGTGAGAGAGTGGCATAGACATATATACACTACCAAATGTAAAATAGATAGCTAGTGGGAAGCAACCGCATAGCACAGGGAGATCAGCTCGGTGCTTTGTGGCCACCTAGAGGGGTGGGATAGGGAGGATGGGAGGGAGGGAGATGCAAGAGGGAAGAGATATGAGAACATATGTATATGTATAACTGATTCACTTTGTTATAAAGCAGAAACTAACACACCATTGTAAAGCAATTATACTCCAATAAAGATGTTTAAAAAAATAAAATAAAATATGAAGGGGAAATGCAGGGTAATACACAAATATCTTTCCTGAAACATAATCTCTAGGCCAGGTGGAAACTGTCTTCCTCCTTCCCTTCCTGTCCCCTCATCACCAAAGCTCCTCTCTGCTTCTCCTTAGAGTGGAGGTGGAGCAATGGGAGAGAGTAAGACAATTTCTGCCTGTGCCACACTTTTCTAGAGATAAAAGCATTTGTTTTTTTTCTTTCTTTCTTATTCTTCAAATTCACTGGTCACAACGCTTACACATATGTTATTTTCTACTCACTGCTCTAATTGGGATTCAGATCCAACCATTAAGCTAAAAGTTAACTAGATCAAGAACCAATTAGACTAGTCAGTCATTAACTGCACATGACATTAACCCAGATGAATAGACACATGACCTGTTGCAAACTCATTGGTAGGTTGAGTGTTCATGTTGAATTTCCCTCAACTTCACACACTAGAAGAACTTGTAGGTTCTTTCCCTTTCTTATCAAAGATTAACCCCAGTAATTTGGGGGTGAAGAGAAAACAACCATCAAAATTTTAAAAAGGAAGTATTTCTTCCTATTGTTAATACCTAGTGATTACTTTGAATGTGAGAGGACTTAACTTTAATAATATTCCTTAAGTCAAGATGTCATTTAAAATTTTTCATTCTGCACATACTTCCATATTTAGATTAATTTTCATAATCCCAGTAAGTAGGAGGGTGGATACATGTTTTGCTCTCTTGCCAACTGATAGGTATGAATAAAGTGGTGATGGTGATGGTGCTGGTGGTGGGGTCTTCTGAGTGTCATTAGCATCTAAACAAGAGAGAGGACAATCCTGACACTTCAGCAAGGTTTACCCAGACCCTGGATTTGCTTAAATCATCATGAAAGATCAGGACTTGAAGGTGCCTTAACAATCACACCCTCACTATACAGGTGGCTGTTTGTTTGGTGCTTGTGTGTATGTGTATCATAGGGCAGAGACCCCTTGATGTGTGTGTAACAACTATACCAACAGGTCCAGTGCAGTAAGGATTCCTATATAGAGGAGATTTGCCTAAATCAGTCCTAAAAAGTCAACATACACACTGTGCCCCATTTCATAAGCAGGGATATGTCCTAATGCCAATTACCCTAGAAAAGGTAAGACCTTGCCTTAATGCCACCCTAATGTTTGATATAAAATTCTTCCTTAAGAGCAATGTTTGGTAGAGGAGGGTCAAGGGAGCATGAGGATGCTGGGTACATGAAGTGAAATAGGAAATGAAAAGAGGAAGGAAAGGGGCAAAGACAGGGAGGGCAGACTTGAGGAAGATGAAGCCAAAGAAGCCAGGTTACCACCCTGCCTGGGTGCTCCTGAATGCTAATGAAGCCTAAATATCCTTGAGATAAAACCAATGGTTCTCAAAGTGTGGTCTCCAGACCAGCAATATCAGCATCACTGAAGAACTTGTCTGGGCCCCACTCCAGACCTAGTGAATCAGAAACAACCCCTTCAGGTGATACTGATGTACACTCAAGTCTGAGAACCACCATGCACTAAATGTTATCATTGAAGTCCACCTGGGCATGAATGAGTTCCCATTAGACATTGAGCATCTCAAGGGCAGTGACTAGGGATCACCAATGCATCTCCAGCACTGGAGCAGGCTGGCATGGAGCCACTTAGTATATATTGCTTGAATCAATAAACTATTCTTGAGAACAGGTAAGTCTTTTTCATTATGGTAAAATTTAATATAATAATTCCAAGTTGGAGAGAATATAGGAGAAGGAGTGAAAGTGGGGTATATGAGAAGAATACCAATTTCACAGTTTGGGGCAGCACTGTCTCTCCCTGTTTATTAAAAAAATATTCAGAAATATCACTTTAAAAGTAGGTTCCAAGTATTATAGAAATAATTTTACTATCCTCTCTCTTTTTTGTTTTCCACTTGGGCAACAGGTTAAAATAGCAATCCATATGATTTTTAACCTGTTGCACAGTTGTGCACCAACATTTCAGATTCTATACCCTTTGTGTAGGAGGATATTCTGTTCACAGAAAATATTAATTTGCCTGGAAAACAATAATTCTGCTTGAGGGCTTTTTGAAATAAATGTCTTCCCATTAAAGCATTTGCATTAAATAGTTTCCTTGAGGTTGTCATACGAACAGTTCAAAAAAAAAGCAAATAAAAGTATTCTTGGTAGGTTATATTTTAGAGTTTTGTGGCAACCTGGTAAAGTCTGCCTGACCACTGCCGAAGTCACTGTCTAGGGCAGATGTTCTCAACCAGGGTGATTATGCCTCCCAGGGGACATTTGGCAATGTCTGGAGGCAGTTTTAATGTCACAGCTGGGAGGGAAGCTGCTACTGGCCTTGAGTGGGATGCCACTAACCATCCTTCAATGCACAGGACACAGCCCTGCGAACAATGAAGAGTTATCCAGTGCCAAAGGTCAATAGTGCCACAGTGGAGAAATACTGGTCAGAGTCAAGAAACCCTGCTCCCTACAGTAGAGGAACCATATCATTTATCATCTAAACCAGGACACTCTTGAGATCAATAGGGGATGCTATTAGTAGCTATGCCAGGACAATAGGCATAAACAAGGACAGTCCCAGGCAAAGTCCCCATTTCCACACCTAAAGGCTATGTGAACCCGGGAAAACAGCATCCTCATCTGTAAAGTGAGGTGGTAAGATTATCCCCAGGTCCCTTCCTGGTCCAGCGTTTCAGTTCTAGGGATGTAAACCTTTAGTGTCTCAAGCACACATTATTCTTTCTGTGTCACCTCTGTCAGTCCATGAACTCTTCCAGAGTAGGCCTCTATCCTATTCATTTTTCTGTCTCCTTTACTCTCTTAACACAAGCCCTGTGGAAACAATGTTTGTTGGACCTTATTATTTCCAGCAGATTTACAACTTCCCACACCAGTAAAATGTTAACATGAAAGATTTTAATAACAAACATATTTTGGTCATACTTCTCCATGAGGAATGCAGATGGGGCTTGACTTTCGCTTCTTGAGTTACTACCATGGCCACATAATTTGCCTTCTAACTTAGGACATTTTGAGAGCAAAAGAGCGTGTTGTTAATAACTACAGCAGGATAATAGGCATGAACTGGGGGGCAGGATTGCCCGAGCCAGGTTAGACGCCATCAGGATTCAAATTGCCACTAAACAGATGTGTGAGGCTGGCAGACATATCACGCCCACCCCTTATAACTGCGGACCCCAATTACATGGCCTCTTTGAAGATAAAACACAGCTAGTTCCTTTCATCCACCTTGGATAGTATTTGAATCTTTCCTTCATTCTTGCCCAAAGCTCATCTTTCCCCACACATATTCCACATTAAACTTGCTGACCTTTTAAAGCAAATGGAAAAAGTCCAGGAACCCAGCTCACATTAATTCCACTGAGTTTTACCCCATTCCTCGGCTTATATGTTTGGACAGCACATCATTTAGAGAATGCTGAGGCCCTTCTCGATTCACTTGAGTGGGTGAAGAAACGGAAGGCTCTAAGCTTGTGTTCTCCCTCCTTCTGATGAAAATGGCAAAAGCATTTATCTCAGGGCTGGGAGGTTGTAAGGTGAAAACAGGCTCTCTCCATTTATATGCATTTACTTACTGATCTGTTTCCCTCTTCCAAAGTGTCACTGTGGGTATGATTTACCTCTCTATTCCAAGATCTTGCACAAAGTGAGCATTTAATATATGTTTATTAAATGAATGGATGGATGGATGAACCACAAAGAAATTCCACTTGTCCCCAGTATGGATAGAAATCGATGACCCTATGCTGCACTCATAACAGTCTTAGGAGTAAAGAATACTTGAGCTGGAAAGTCCTTTTCTCTCCTTCCTGCCCCAGTCCTTACCTCCTTCACCAAATTGTTGACCCTTGCACAAGCCATGTAGCATTGTTTGAGGCAGAGAAATCAACTTGATGAAAGCCCATAGCCAATGCGAACCAAAATATATAAAGGAAATGTAAATAGAACTATCATACAATCCAGAAGTTCCACTTCTGGGGTATTTATCTGAAGAAAACCAAAACACTAACTCGAAAAGATATCTGCACCTCTATGTTCATTGCAGCATTATTTACAATAACCAAGATGTGGAAGCAACCTAAGTGTCCATTGATGGATGAATGGATAAGGATGTGGTATATAAACACAATGGAAAATTATTCAGCCATAAAAAAGGGAAACCTTGCCATTTGCCACCACAGATGGGCCTTGAGGGCATTATGCTAAGTGAAATAGGTCAGACAGAGAAGGACAAATAACGGTATGATCTCACTTAAAAGTAGAATCTAAAAAAACCAAACCCATAGATTCAGAGAACAGATTGGTGGTTGCCAAAGGTGGGGGTGGGCAAAATAGGTGAAGGGGGTCAATACGTATGTACAAACTTCCAGTTATAATATAAATAAGCCCTGGGGATGTAATGTACAGCATAGTGACTATAGTTAATAATACTGTATTGTATATTTGAAAGTTGCTAAAAGAATAGATCTTAAAAATTCTCACCACAAGAAAAAAATTCTGTCAACTATGGATGGTGATGGATATTAACTAGACTTATTGTGGTGATCATTTCAAATATATACAAGTATCAAATCATTATATTGTACACCTGAAACTAATATAATGTCCTATGTCAATTAAACCTCAAAATTAAAAAAAAAAGAAAGAAAGAAGAGAAAAGAAAAGAAAGGAAAGGCCATACTCTCCCATCCAGGATAATAATGAACTGATTTCTATAGAGGGTTTCTCAGCTGTAAAATACCATGATCACAACAATTATCACCATTAAAATTATTTCAGTCTATTGGCATCAGGTAACCCTTTTAGAACGCCATTTTCTGAGCAGAGGAAATGAAGCTGGAAGGCTGGATAGTTCTGTGCACTGGTCCTGATGAAGTCTTCTCTGCAGCCCTGGGCCTTTTCTGCACAGCCTCTCACAGTGCATCACTGTCCTTGCATCTTCATTCCCCAGATGGAGATTGAGAATTTTGTATATTCTGGGCACTGTATTAAGTGCAAGGATTAAAAAGTGACTAAGTAGTCAGGACCCCTACCCTTCACATGTCATGATATTCAAAATTTAACTACCATGTCGCTTAAAAGAAGTTTGAAAACAATGTAACTTCCTCACCCATTTTTAAGTTGACATCTCACATTTTTCATCATAAATTTAAATATTTATAAAGGTTAGAATTACCAAAGCATTATAAATATGGACATTTTAAATTAAAGCAGATATGTCATTTAATTAAATATATCCAACATCCATCAACAGATGAATGGATAAAGAAGATGTGGCACATATATACAATGGAATATTACTCAGCCATAAAAAGGAACGAAACTGAGTTATTTGTAGTGAGGTGGATGGACCTAGAGACTGTCATACAGAGTGAAGTAAGTCAGAAAGAGAAAAATAAATACCGTATACTAACACATATATATATGGAATCTAAAAAAAAAAAAATGGTCATGAAGAACCTAGGTGCAAGACGGGAATAAAGATGCAGACCTACTAGAGAATGGACTTGAGGATATGGGGAGGGGGAAGGGTAAGCTGGGACAAAGTGAGAGAGTGGCATGGACATATATACATTACCAAACGTAAAATAGATAGCTAGTGGGAAGCAGCCGCATAGCACAGGGAGATCAGCTCGGTGCTTTGTGACCACCTAGAGGGGTGGGAGGGAGGGAGACGCAAGAGGGAAGAGATATGGGGATATATGTATATGTATAGCTGATTCACTTTGTTATAAAGCAGAAACTAACACACCATTGTAAAGCAATTATACTCCAATAAAGATGTTAATTAATAAATAAATAAATAAATAAATATATCCAACAGAATCTAAATACCATTTGATACCTATCATCATTCTTTTTTTTAATATACAAAGAAATTTTACAGTATTTGTTTTTCTCCTTAATCTCATATTTCCATTCCATTTCTCCCACGGAATTTTATCCTAGTGAAATTTACTTTTATGTTGGAAAGACTCTGGTCATCCTATAACACACACACACACACACACACACACACACACGTACTTTTTTCCATGTGACCATCCAGTTCAACTTTCTTACCAAAGTATAGCTCAGCCATGGCACTGTTGGGTTCAAATAGTAGAGCTATAACACAGCTCTACTATGTAATAGTTGTGTCTTTGGGTAAGTTATTTAACCTCTATGAACTTCACTTTTCTCTTCCATAATACTGGGAAATTAATGTTGTCTATTTTGTAAGGTTGTTGCAAAAATTAAAAGAATATATGAAAATACTTAGTCCAGTGCCTGGCGTATAGTAACCATTTAATAAATGATGGCACATTATTAATCTACCACACAAAATACTTCTTTACTCACAAGACAGCCGCCCTACAACAAAAGCAAAAATAAACAAATAGGACCTAATCAAACTAAAAAGCTTTTGCACAGTAAAAAAAAAAGGAAACCATCAACAAAACAGAAAGGCAACCTACTGAATGGGAGAAGATATTTGCAAATAATATGTCAGATAAGGGGTTAATATCCAAAATATATAAAGAACTCATACAACTCAATATCAAGAAACTAAACAACCAGATTAAAAACTGGGCAGAGGGGGACTTCCCTGGTGGCGCAGTGGTTAAGAATCCACCTGCCAATGCAGCGGACACGGGTTCGAGCCCTGGTCCGGGAAGATCCCACATGCCTCGGAGCAACTAAGCCCTTGCGCCACAACTACTGAGCCTGCGCTCTAGAGCCCGTGAGCTACAACTACTGAGCCCATTGCCACAACTACTGAAGTCCGCGAGCCTAGAGCCCATGCCCCACAACAAGAGGAGCCACCGCAATGAGATGCCTGCACACCACAACGAAGAGTAGCCCCCGCTCGCCGCAACTAGAGAAAGCCCGCGCTCAGCAATGAAGACCCCCAACACGGCCAAAAATAAATAAATAAATAAATTTATTTAAAAAAAAAAAAAAACTGGGCAGAGGACCTGAATAGGCATTTTTCCAAAGAAGACATACAGAAGGCCAGCACATGAAAAAACGCTCAATATCAACATCCCTAATAATCAAAAAAATGCAAATCAAAACCACAACGAGATCTCACCTAAAACCTGTCAGAATGGCTATTGTGAAAGATACAAGAAATAACAAGTGTTGGCGAGGATGTGGATAAAAGGGAACCCTTGTGTGCTATGTGTTTTCACTAATATGTGGAATCTAAAAAACAAAACAAACAAACAAATATAACAAAACAGAAACAGGCTCACAGACACAGAGAAGAAACTAGTGATTACCACAGGGAAGATGGGTGGGAGAGGGGCGAAAAGGTGAAGGGGATTAAGAGGTACCAACTGCCACCCTATAAAATAAATAAGTCATAGGGATGTAATGTACAGCACAGGGAATATAGTCAATATTTTATAGCAACTTTGCATGGTTTGTAATCTATAAAAATACTGAATCACTATGATCACTATGTTGTACACCTGAAACTAATGTTGTAAGTCAACAATACTTCAATAAATTAAGAAAAAAAGAAAAAAGAGAGCCACCTTACCCAACATTTTCTTCCATATATACTAGATCCATGATATTTTGTCCAACCCTGCTTTTTTATTCCTAGAGCCCCTAACACCAACCACCATTTTTCCAGGGATTCCTTTTCCACAAGTACCTCAAAATTTGATGGATGAGCAAATTACTACTTTCCTCCTGATAAGAGGACAAACTGTCCTGTCCTGACAGGACAACTGTCAAAGTTCTTAATATAAAAACACCAGAAAGGAGAGCTTTCTGGCCATATAAGGAGCTATGAGGAAACGACAAACTAACAAGCATGTTTCCCCCACCCATGATTATTCGTAAATCACATGATTTATGCTAATCCTTAATCAAAAGTCAAGTCCAATGTGATCAATGCATGCTGTTTTCTGGTTTTTCCTATTAGCTTAGGCTAACTTTCAAGTGAACCTTTGCTAGTAGCAGTGATCATCTCTATGGTTTCCTTAGGAACACACCTAAGGGAAATGAACGCCTATGATGAAAAGAAAAACAGAGTGGCCAGATTGTGGTGTACTTGGTACTCTCAATACATGTCTGCTGGCAGCGTTAAATGGTACAATTACTTTGGAAAACTTTTTGGCAGCTCCTTATAAAGTGAAAATCCAACTATCCTATGATCAAGCAGTTCCATTCCTAGGTATTTACTCAAGAGGAACAAAGCCATATGTCCACTGAAAGATCTGTACAAGAATATTTATTCTGCTTTATTCGAAGTAGGCAACAACTCAAACGTCCATCAACAGGAGACTGAATAAACAAATTGTGGTATATGCACATGATGGAATACAACTCAGCAATAAAACAGGATGAACCACTGATACACACAACAACATGGATGAATCTCAAAAACATTGTTATGTGAAAGAAGCCAGATATAAATGAGTGCATACTATATGGTTCCCTTTGTATGAAGTTCTAGAATCTGTGTTAATAGAAATCAGAATGGTGATTACCTACGGAGAGGGGACATTGACTGTAGAGGAGTACAATGAACTTTATGGGGTAATGGAAGTGTTCTATGTCTTTAATTGGGAGGGAGTAACATGGGTGTATATCTTTAACAAAACTCATCAACACTTAATATCTGTATGTTTCATTAGAGGTAAATTATACTTCAAAAAAATTGAGAAAAAGAAAAAAAAAAGCAGCATCCAAACTTACAGTTGTAAGGGATCTTCAAGATCATTTCACCTTTATCTCCTCTATTTCAATGCCGGAAAATTCCATACAACAGCCCAAGTGGACGACTGCTAAGCTTCAACTAGAGGAAACACAAAATCATAGACCAGGTCTATTCCATCTTCAGGCACCCCCAGCTGGATCACACTGCTGGCTCATGTTGGGCTGGCAGTTAACTAAACTCGTTGCCCCCGCCAGCTAGGACTTCTCACCTGAATTCTTGTCAGCCCTGAATGCTCTCATCCAGTTGTTCATCTTAGCATAGTTAACATTTACACTAAGCACCAACACTTCCTCCAGCGTCTTTAGAATTCCTCCACTATATGCCACCCATGGCCCCTGGAGTTGTCATTATAAGTAGATTGTCTTAGACAACTTTAGGAAATTTGGGGTGAAATCACCCAGAGACCCTTGAAAGATTAGTCTCATATAAACATATTCTATGAAGAACACACCAGTAAGGAACTTCATTACAAGACAAGAGACACACATCAGAAGGAGAAAGCAGGCAGAGGATCTTGGTTGCCTACGTAACTCGTATAGGAAGCCTTATAATTATGCTGTCATACTTGATGAAACCAGGGATGGGAACACAGCTCAAATCATGACTGACGTGGATGTTTCTTTCCTGTCTCATGAAATGTTACGGCGTTAGGTTACGCGCCCAGACTGTCGCTGTAGGAGTGAAGGGAGAGCCGTGACCTCCTCCCCATGACTGGACTTAAAGGTGCAGAAAAAGTCAAATAATCCAGTGCAGTGTGCTGAGGGAGCATTGTTGTCCACAAGGGAAAAAAATACGAATATACTCCTGGGAAATAATGCAATTTAATCAATCCTCTCCTTCAGAAATAGGAAATATTTAACTTTTTTCATTTTCATTTTTTTGTTTTGCTTTCCAATAAAATAGGGAAAAAAAACTTTATTGGATACACACAAATGAATATTAAAATCCTATTAATTTCTCACTACGGTGCTACTGGGTAAGAAGGAGAAAGAGAGGAAATGGTTAGAGATACCCAAAATGTGAGCCACGTACAAATGGGAAACATTTGCACATTTACATGTTCCCTACCTTCAAAATAATAATAGCTCCCACGAATTGAATGCTTACTATTTGCCAGTCACTATGCCGAGCACCTCAGAAGGACTCTGTTTGGTAAGTCCTATTACTGTCCCCACTTCTCACGTGAGGAAACTGAAGCTTAGCGAGGTTAAATAATTGGAGTATATCTAGGGAATAGTAGGGCTGGGATTTGAACGCAGACAGTATACACAGCGAGCCTGAACTTTCCACCACCAAATTATACTGGTCCTAGGCCCCAAACTCCAACATATCTCAATTATGGGGAACACTAATGTTTCTTCCAAAGGCTTGTCAGGAAAGATACGACCGAAAACTGTCAAATCTCTCACAGCAAAAGAAAGTAGTATCTCAAAGTAAGTTTTTAGCCTTTACGTATGCCCGTGGATACATGGCGAACAATGAAAGGAATCAAGAGGATTGCTGAAAATTACCAGTTGTACTGAAAGCAAAATAAAAGAGCTACAGCATTTTTATCTTAATCCATTTTCCTGGGTTTCTTTTAGGTTAGAAGAATTGTCAAGTAACAGTTTATTTTAAATTCAAAACTGACACAGACTTTAAAGTTAAATGAACCCAAACTAAGGGTTGGCAGGGAGGGGCGGGCATCTGGCTGGCAAATTGCTCAGTTCAGCTCTTTGTCATGTAATACCTCAGTCTTAGTACATCTTTCTGATGATCACATTTGCATCATTCAGAACAGCACTGTCTGGACCTACTCTCTATCATGAGTGACTAGGTGCTCCGGCTATTTACCTCTAATTCTTCCAAACTTGCTAAAAGAAGAAAAAGACTTCCATATTGAGTTTTATTTTTAAAATTCTTTCTCAAAGGCCTCACTACTTCTCCATAAAAATTTCAACTTTCAAATGAGGGTTTATCAAAGTATAATATTTTAAATGTTAAAAACGTGACTTTCATATAAAGTGAGCACGTATCACAGACTTATTTCTCTCATTAATCTGAAAATAAAGCTGGTTCAAAGGATAATGTGAGAGACGGAGTATATACAGGAACTGAAAGAAGGAATGCAGGAAAAAGATTATGAAATTTGATATAAAAGTATTGTGTCCTACAGAGCAACAAAAATGTAAACTTTGGGGTTATCTATTTTACTGGACAGAAATTATTTACATCTCAATCAGACCCCCCAGAAAAGTTTGAAGTTATCATATAACCTCTCAGAGGCTGGGCTCTAATCAAGAGCAAATAGTAAATCAAACAAAGGTATGTTTCCCTCTAGACTTAAATAATCCTTGGATGGGCCTGTTAGGAAAAGCTCCTATATGTCACTGAAAGGACACACAGTCATCCTTTTGCCTTATTTCCAAGTTTTAGATAATTTTTCTGAACAAATTTTGTATCTAAAAAGTATTTGATTGGCAATAGGCAAAGGAATTTCAGTTTCACAGTCTTCAAAATTCCCATGAGCAAAAGTATTCTTTGTAGAACCTACTGTGATTTATGATTCTGGACTTCCAGACTAATCCCTGGCAATCAATTTATTCTAGATGGTAAATGTACTCCCATCCTGTGACTCCATCATCAAATTTGCTACTAGAACCAAATCCCAGTCTACTTCTAAGCTCCCTCCCCTCTCTTCCCTGGCACTGATTCTAAAGACTGAAGGACACTGAAAAACTATAGTCAAGAGTGTTCAGGGGAAGGACACAATCTATTTTTGAGTCAATCTGCCTTAAGTTCCTCTGGGTTCACTGTTGATGTCTTGTCATCTGTTCTTTCTGGAAGGACAACTGAACTTGGGGGCTCTGGAAGGTTGTACAATTGGCTCCTGCTTACACAGTGCCTTCTCTCAATTCACCTTCACCCCTAAGCAGGCTTGTGTGGCTCAGAAATGCTTCAGGGAGAGCATGTGTAGGACTTGGAAGCATGGAAAGAAGAACTGATGGCATTCCACACAGGAATATTAAGGTGAGCAAAGGCATAGAGTGAGAACAAGAATGCAGTGACTGTGGCTTGACTAAAACCAAGGATTGGGTATGTGAGAAATAAGAGTGACAAGCAGGGGGTGTGGGTTATAGGACATAAGTAGAAGGTAATATTTGTTGAGTACCTACTAATGTGTCAGGCATTTTTGAGACTCATTTTGCAATGCCAATTTCAAATATTATTCCTTATTCCCCAAGTCAACATGGTAGAGGGAGACCTTTCACAATTAAAATATAGAAGCAGAGTAGTCTTTCTCCTAAGATCATATGTCTTCCATTTCCCTTATCAATAAACCACCATCAGATGTCAACTTTTTCTAGAAAATTTGGCCTGAGTGTGGCCTCAGCTGAAAACTAAACATGACCTATTCTCTGATGCTTGGGTCTTACGTAACAAATCATGCCTAAAATTGATATAGCCATCACAATAATCACTATCCTAGCTAATGTTTACTGAGCAATTATTATGTGCCAGGATTGTCCCCTGCAATCCCCACGACAACCCTACAGAGTAAGCACTACAATCAATTTCCAATTTGTAGAAAAGGAGTCTGTAAAATGAAGACATAAGCAATAAAGGCAAGGTACCAGAGTCAGTTAGTGGTGGCACTAGGATTTGAATCCAGGCCTCTGACTCCACACTGAAGAGAAATCTGCTGTAATGGTTACATGGTGACCGTCGCTCTTCCAGGCCTTCCAACTTAATGTGCACCTGTCTCCCCACAATCTCACATCTCACCTCCACCCTCCCAGTCTGCCCAAAAGCCAAGAGACAACATGCTGATGAAATTGCTCTAGCTGAAATAATAAAGGTAGAACATCTCAATCAAGCGTGGTGGTGAAAGAGAGAGAGTAAAAGAATGAAGAGACAAGTAAAGGGCAGTGGACAGTGGTCAGGCGCAGATTCTGGAACTAGACTTCCTGAGTTCAAATCCCAGCTTCATGATATACTAATTGTGTGACCTTGAGCAAGTTACTTAACTTCTCTGTGCTTTAGTTTCCCCATCTGTAAAATGGGGATAACGATACACCCCACCTGAAGGTCCTTATAAGGATTAAATGGCGAATATTTGTAAAGCATGTAGAACAGTGCCTGAGATGTTTAAAAACAGGATATAAAATAGAGAAACAAATGTAAGACTAGATTAGCAGCTCCTCTTCAAGCAAGGAGATAGGGTTTCAAAAGGCCATCAGTCAAAAACATTGCTCACAAATCTAAAGCAAAATTACACCAAGGGTAGCAACTGGCATGTGTTGGGAGAAGGCATAATTAATTTGCTTTTGTTCTAGCCCAGCAGCAGTGGCATGTACGATAGCGTGTGTCTTTAGAGTTCAAGAACACAAAAGCTTCTGAGTGCAAGTGTTCTGTAAAGAGGACTGACTATCTCCCTAAAATAATTCAGTTTTCCTGGTGGGAGATCCATTCATTGTGCTGACTGAAAACGGCCAGTCAGCCACATGAGATACTATTTCCCAGGAATGGGAATTATCCCTACTTGGATAACATCCCACCAAAACTATGTAGTTGAAGTCATAAAATTGCCGGAATGTATATATCTCATTAAGTAACTCAACAGGGACGAGATTGGTGGGCTGAGTCTGGCCACCTTAGCCAGATCCTCCTATTTTTACCTCCTGAAGATTTCTGCCTTCTATACCAGCTAGATTTTGTCGTTTCCCTTTTAGGGCCCCTTTTTCCATAAACATCACTGTGGCATCATTTTACCAAGCAACAGACTTAATGACACATAATGACCTGCAGAGCTGGATACTCCTGTGAGTCCCTTAACTGTGTATTGTAAAAGCAAGTGTCCTCAGACACCCTGCATAGTTGTTCTGTTGCTCTGCTGCTACAATTTATCTTTTATTTCCTTTTCAGTGGTTACTTCAACTGCTTTTCTTCATCAATTCCTTTTTTCCCAGATCACTGCTAAAAGCCAACACTTCCACCTCATGCAGTGAAATAGGTTCTAACAGGTGTAGCTGTTACAAAATATTGGGGAAAGTAGGTCGATAGAAAGCAAAATAATTTTTAGTTCCACGAAGTTTGTCTAGATAAAATTTAACATTTAATTGCTGTGTCAAACAAGCAAAATATTCTAGCAAAATGGGAAGTTTATAGAAATATTAGCTATAGCCAAAGCAATCTTGAGAACGAAAAATGGAGCTGGAGGAATCAGGCCTCCTGACTTCAGACTATATTACAAAGCTACAGTAATCAAGACAGTTTGGTACTGGCACAGAAACAGAAACATAGATCAATGGAACAGGATAGAAAGCCCAGAGATAAACCCACGCACATATGGTCACCTTATCTTTGATAAAGGAGGCAAGCATATACAGTGGAGAAAAGACAGCCTCTTCAATAACTGGTGCTGGGAAAACCGGACAGCTACATGTAAAAGTATGAAATTAGAACACTCCCTGACACGATACACAAAAATAAACTCAAAATGGATTAAAGACCTAAGTGTAAGGCCAGACACTATCAAACTCTTAGAGGAAAACATAGGCAGAACACTCTATGACATACATCACAGCAAGATCCTTTTTGACCCAGCTCCTAGAGAAATGGAAATAAAAACAAAAATAAACAAATGGGACCTAATGAAACTTCAAAGCTTTTGCACAGCAAAGGAAACCATAAACAAGACGAAAAGACAACCCTCAGAATGGGAGAAAATATTTGCAAATGAGGCAGCTGACAAAGGATTAATCTCCAAGATTTACAAGCAGCTCATGCAGCTCAATAACAAAAAAACAAACAACCTAATCCAAAAATGGGCAGAAGACCTAAATAGACATTTCTCCAAAGAACATATACAGATTGCCAACAGACACATGAAAGAATGCTCAACATCGTTAATCATTAGAGAACTGCAAATCAAAACTACAATGAGATATCATCTCACACCGGTCAGAATGGCCATCATCAAAAAATCTAGAAACAATAAATGCTGGAGAGGGTGTGGAGAAAAGGGAACTCTCTTGCACTGTTGGGGGGAATGTAAATTGATACAGCCACTATGGAGAACAGTATGGAGGTTCCTTAAAAAACTAAAAATAGAACTACCATACGACCCAGCAATCCCACTACTGGGCATATACCCTGAGAAAACCATAATTCAAAAAGAGTCATATACCAAAATGTTCATTGCAGCTCTATTTACAATAGCCAGGACATGGAAGCAACCTAAATGTCCACCATCGGATGAATGGATAAAGAAGATGTGGCACATATATACAATGGAATATTACTCAGCCATAAAAAGAAATGAAATGGAGGTATTTGTAGTGAGGTGGATGGAGTTAGAGTCTGTCATACAGAGTGAAGTAAGTCAGAAACAGAAAAACAAATACAGTATGCTAACACATATATATGGAATCTAAGGAAAAAAAAAAAAAAGGTCATGAAGAACCTAGTGGCAAGACAGGAATAAAGACACAGACCTACTAGACAATGGACTTGAGGATATGGGGAGGGGGAGGGGTAAGATGTGACAGGGTGAGAGAGTGGCATGGACATATATACACTACCAAATGTAAAATAGATAGCTAGTGGGAAGCAGCCGCATAGCACACGGAGATCAGCTCGGTGCTTTGTGACCACCTAGAGGGGTGGGATAGGGAGGGTGGGAGGGAGGGAGACGCAAGAGGGAAGAGATATGGGAACATATGTATATGTATAACTGATTCACTTTGTTATAAAGCAGAAACTAATACACCATTGTAAAGCAATTATACTCCAATAAAGATGTTTAAAAAAAAAAAAAAAGAAATATTAGCTATATTTTATCAAGTTTTTTTTCCCTAAAACACAGATTTTGCTGTTTAAAATGTTTTCTACACCTTTCAATGTGATATTCTTATCTTAGGGCCAAAATGTTCTTCAGATACCTTAATTTTAAAATGTATCAATCAGCAAATTAAGGGAGATTCATTCTTCAGACTTGTAACCTATTAGACATGCATCTACCTCCGTGGAACCAGAGAGTTGGCACCGCACGCAACACCTTTGCCACGTGGCTGACAGGGTCTTGGTGCTCCGGCTGGGTGTCAGGCCTGAGCCTCTGAGGTGGGAGAGCCGAGTTCAGGACATTGGTCCACCAGAGAACTCCTGGTTCCATGTAATATCAAATGGCGAAAGCTCTCCCAGA
This sequence comes from Eschrichtius robustus, assembly GCF_028021215.1. Classification (NCBI taxonomy): domain Eukaryota; kingdom Metazoa; phylum Chordata; class Mammalia; order Artiodactyla; family Eschrichtiidae; genus Eschrichtius; species Eschrichtius robustus. The sequence goes on along the minus strand of NC_090845.1, from coordinate 13,666,421 downwards.
GACCTCCATCGCAATGCTAAGACCCAGCTCCACTCAACGATCAGCAAGCTACAGTGCTGGACACCCTATGCCAAACAACTAGCAAGACAGGAACACAAACCCACCCATTAGTAGAGAGGCTAAAATCATAATAAGGTCACAGGCACCCCAAAACACACCACCAGACGCGGTCTTGCCCACCAGAAAGACAAGATCCAGCCTCATCCACCAGAACACAGGCACCAGTCCCCTCCACCAGGAAGCCTACATAACCCACTGAACCATCTTTACCCACTGGGGGCAGACACCAAAAACAACAGGAACTACGAACCTGCAGCCTGCGAAAAGGAGACCCCAAACACAGTAAGTTAAGCAAAATGAGAAGACAGAGAAATACACAGCAGATGAAGGAGCAAGGTAAAAGCCCACCAGACCAAACAAATGAAGAGGAAATAGGCAGTCTACCTGAAAAAGAATTCAGAGTAATGATAGTAAAGATGATCCAAAATCTTGGAAATAGAATGGAGAAAATACAAGAAACATTTAACAAGGACCTAGAAGAACTAAAGAGCAAATAAAAAGAGATGAACAACACAATAAATGAAAATAAAAATTCTCTAGAAGGAATCAATAGCAGAATAACTGAGGCAGAAGAACAGATAAGTGACCTGGAAGATAAAATAGTGGAAATAACTACCACAGAGCAGAATAAAGAAAAAAGAATGAAAAGAATTGTGGACAGTCTCAGAGACCTCTGGGACAACATTAAACACACCAACATTCGAATTATAGGGGTCCCAGAAGAAGAATAGAAAAAGAAAGGGACTGAGAAAATATTTGAAGAGATTATAGTTGAAAATTTCCTTAATAAGGGAAAGGAAATAGCCAAGCAAGTCCAGGAAGCACAGAGAGTCCCTGACAAGATAAATCCAAGGAGAAACACGCCAAGACACATATTAATCAAACTATCAAAAATTAAATACAAAGAAAAAATATTAAAAGCAGCAAGGGAAAAGCAACAAAGAACATACAATGGAATCCCCATAAGGTTAACAGCTGATCTTTCAGCAGAAACTATGCAAGCCAGAAGGGAGTGGCAGGACATATTTAAAATGATGAAAAGGAAAAACCTACAACCAAGATTGCTCTACCCAGCAAGGATCTCATTCAGATTTGACGGAGAAATTAAAACCTTTACAGACAAGCAAAAGCTAAGAGAATTCAGCACCACCAAACCAGCTTTACAACAAGTGCTAAAGGAACTCCTCTAGGCAGGAAACACAAGAGAAGGAAAAGACCTACGATAACAAACCCAAAACAATTAAGAAAATGGTAATAGGAACATACATATTGATAACTACCTTAAATGTAAATGGATTAAATGCTCCAACCAAAAGACATAGACTGGCTGAATGGATACAAAAACAAGACCTGTATATATGCTGTCTACAGGAGACCCACTTCAGACCTAGGGACACATACAGACTGAAAGTGAGGGGATGGAAAAAGATAATCCATGCAAATGGAAATCAAAAGAAAGCTGGAGTAGCAATTCTCATGTCAGACAAAATGGACTTTAAAATAAAGGTTATTACAAGAGACAAAGAAGGACACTACATAATGATCAAGGGATCAATCCAAGAAGAAAATATTTCAATTGTAAATATTTATGCACCCAACATAGGAGCACCTCAATACATAACGCAAATGCTAACAGCCATAAAAGGGGAAATCGACAGTAACACATAGTAGGGGACTTTAACACCCCACTTTCACCAATGGACAGATCATCCAAAAGGAAAATAAAAAAGGAAACACAAGCTTTAAATGATACATTAGACCAGATGGACTTAACTGATATTTATAGGACATTCCATCCAAAAACAACAGAATGCACTTTCTTCTCAAGTGCTCATGGAACATTCTCCAGGATAGATCATATCTTGGGTCAGAAATCAAGCCTTGGTAAATTTAAGAAAATTGAAATTGTATCAAGTATCTTTTCCGAAAACAACACTATGAGACTAGATATCAATTACAGGAAAAAATATCTGTAAAAAATACAAACACATGGAGGCTAAACAATACACTACTAAATAACCAAGAGATCATTGAAGAAATCAAAGAGCAAATCAAATAATACCTAGAAACAAATGACAATGAAAACATGATGACCCAAAACCTATGGGATGCAGCAAAAGCAGTTCTAAGAGGGAAGTTTATAGCAATACAATCTTACCTCAAGAAACAAGGAACATCTCAATTAAACAACCTAATCTTACACCTAAAGCAATTAGAGAAAGAAGAACAATAAAACCCCAAAGTTAGCAGAAGGAAAGAACTCATAAAGATCAGATCAGAAATAAATGAAAAAGAAATGAAGGAAACAATAGCAAAGATCAATAAAACTAAAAACTGGTTCTTTGGGAAGATAAACAAAATTGATAAACCATTAGCCAGACTCATCAAGAAAAAAAGGGAGAAGACTCAAATCAATAGAATTAGAAACGAAAAAGGAGAAGTAACAACTGACACTGCAGAAATACAAAGGATCATGAGAGATTACTACAAGCAACTATATGCCAATTAAATGGACAATCTGGAAGAAATGGACAAATTCTTAGAAAAGCACAACTTTCCGAGACTGAACAAGGAAGAATTATAAAAAATAAACAGACTAATCACAAGCACTGAAATTGAGACTGTGATTAAAAATCTTCCAACAAAAAAAAGCCCAGGACCAGATGGCTTCACAAGCAAATTCTATCAAACATTTAGACAACAGCTAACACCTATCCTTCTCAAGCTCTTCCAAAATATAACATAGGAGGGAACACTCCCAAACTCATTCTATGAGGCCACCATCACCCTGATACCAAAAGCAGACAAAGATGTCACAAAGAAAGAAAACTGCAAGCCAATATCACTGATGAACATGGATGCAAAAATCCTCAACAAAATACTAGCAAACAGAATCCAACAGCACATTAAAAGGATCATACACCATGATCAAGTGGGGTTTATCCCAGGAATGCAAGGATTCTTCAGTATACGCAGATCAATCAATGTGATAAACCATATTAACAAATTGAAGGAGAAAAACCATATGATCATCTCAATAGATGCAGAGAAAGCTTTTGACAAAATTCAACACCCATTTATGATAAAAACGCTCCAGAAAGTAGGCATAGAGGGAACTTTCCTCAACATAATAAAGGCCATATATGACAAACCCACAGCCAACATCATTCTCAATGGTGAAAAACTGAAACCATTTCCACAAAGATCAGGAACAAGACAAGGTTGCCCACTCTCACCACTGTTATTCAACATAGTTTTGGGAGTTTTAGCCAGTGCAATCAGAGAAGAAAAAGAAATAAAAGGAATACAAATTGGAAAAGAAGAAGTAAAACTGTCACTGTTTGCAGATGACATGATACTATACATAGAGAATCCTAAAGATGCTACCAGAAAACTACTAGAGCTAGTCAATGAATTTGGTAAAGTAGCAGGATACAAAATTAATGCACAGAAATCTCTTTCATTCCTATGCAGTAATGATTAAAATTCTGAAAGAGAAATTAAGGAAACACTCCTATTTACCACTGCAACAAAAAGAATAAAATACCTAGGAATAAACTTACCTTAGGAGATAAAAGACCTGTATACAGAAAACTATAAGACACTGATGAAAGAAATTAAAGATGATACAAACAGATGGAAAGATATACCATGTTCTTGGATTGGAAGAATCAACATTGTGAAAATGACTATACTACCCAAAGAAATTATAGATTCAAGGCAATCCCTATCAAACTACCACTGGCATTTTTCACAGAACTAGAACAAAAAAAATCACAGTTTGTATGGAAACACAAAAGACCCCGAATAGCCAAAGCAACCTTGAGAAAGAAAAATGGAGCTGGAGGAATCAGGCCTCCTGACTTCAGACTCTACTACAAAGCTACAGTAATCAAGACAGTATGGGACTGGCACAAAAACAGAAATATAGGTCAATGGAACAGGATAGAAAGCCCAGAGATAAACCCACGCACATATAGTCACCTTATCTTTGATAAAGGAGGCAAGCATATACAGTGGAGAAAAGACAGCCTCTTCAATAAGTGGTGCTGGGAAAACTGGACAGCTACATGTAAAAGAATGAAATTAGAACACTCCCTAACACTATACACAAAAATAAACTCAAAATGGATTAAAGACCTAAGTGTAAGGCCAGACACTATCAAACTCTTAGAGGAAAACATAGGCAGAACACTCTATGACATAAATCACAGCAAGATCCTTTTTGACCCAGCTCCTAGAGAAATGGAAATAAAAACAAAAATAAACAAATGGGACCTAATGAAACTTCAAAGCTTTTGCACAGCAAAGGAAACCATAAACAAGACGAGAAGACAACCCTCAGAATGGGAGAAAATATTTGCAAATGAAGCAACTGGTGAAGGATTAATCTCCAAAATTTAGAAGCAGCTCATGCAGCTCAATAACAAAAAAACAAACAACCTAATCCAAAAATGGGCAGAAGACCTAAATAGACATTTCTCCAAAGAACATATACAGAATGCCAACAAACACATGAAAGGATGCTTAACATCACTACTCATTAGAGAAATGCAAATCAAAACTACAATGAGGTATCACCTCACATCGGTCAGAATGGCCATCATCAAAAAATCTAGAAACAATAAATGCTGGAGAGGGTGTGGAGAAAAGGGAACCCTCTTGCACTGTTGGTGGGAATGTAAATTGATACAGCCACTATGGAGAACAGTATGGAGGTTCCTTAAAAAAACTAAAAATAGAACTACCATACGACCCAGCAATCCCACTACTGGGCACATACCCTGAGAAAACCATAATTCAAAAAGAGTCATGTACCACAATGTTCATTGCAGCTCTATTTACAATAGCCAGGACATGGAAGCAACCTAAGTGTCCATCGACAGATGAGTGGATAAAGAAGATGTGGCACATATATATAATGGAATATTACTCAGCCATAAAAAGAAACGAAATTGAGTTATCTGTAGTGAGGTGGATGGACCTAGAGTCTGTCATACAAAGTGAAGTAAGTCAGAAAGAGAAAAACAAATACCGTATGCTAACACCTATATATGGAATCTAAAAAAAAAAAAAAAAAGGTTATGAAGAACATAGGGGCAGGACAGGAATAAAGATGCAGAAGTAGAGAATGGACTTGAGGACACGGGGAGGGGGAAGGGTAAGCTGGGACGAAGTGAGAGAGTCGTATGGACATATATACACTCCCAAATGTAAAATAGATAGCTGGTCGGAAGCAGCCACATAGCACAGGGAGATCAGCTCAGTGCTTTGTAACAACCTAGAGCGATGGGATAGGGAGGGTGGGAGGGAGATGCAAGAGGGAGGAGATATGGGGATATATGTATATGTATAGCTGATTCACTTTCCTATAAAGCAGAAACTAACACAGCATTGTAAAGCAACTATACTCCAATAACGATGTTTAAAAAAAAAGAAAAGAAAAGAAATGCATCTACTTCTTCCTTAGGTTCTGTTTTTCCCTAGCTTTCTTTCCCCTTTCCCTTTGCATTTGGGCTATTTCTGTAGACCTTCCTTCTTGCCAAGGACCCTCACTTCCCGTCAACACACATAAAACACAAAGGTTCTAAAGAGAACATTTAATTTGATTATAAGCAAATAATCCCAACAGAAAACTATGTATAATTTCATGTTACTACTGATAAACAGCAGGTGTTGCTTGTCTTTTGTTAAGGGATTATTTGTACTTCATGTTTTACCAAAATTACCCTATGTGACGTTGTTTTGTTGCTAAGTCCCTTCTTAATATTATACCACAAATATCCAAGACAACTAACTTTAGCCTCTACAAAAGATGCAATTCTTTGTTTTTGACTATCACGCTGCTGATTCATCATCAACACACATATTGGTATTGTCCTGTTACTTGGTCCCATTTGTGACAGAGACATACAGATGTGCCTATTAGCTGGCTGACTTCAGAGGAACAGACTGTGCCCATTTGCTGTTTTCAAGGAAGGCCAAATGATCTATAAAACTTTCTAATAGAACCTCTGCTTTATCTAATAAGCAGACTTAATGATTCTTAGTCCTGAGTTTTCGAATCTCTATTTTTCTCCAACTGCCTCAAGGTATGTCATGAAAGTGTTCAAGAAATTAGCAAATGAAATTAACTTTAGTTCAACCTAAACTTGGTTGGATGTCTTCACTTTGAAGGTAGTAAATCCATTAAATTAAATAAAAATATGGTGGAAAAATTAAAAGATAGGGAAAAATCCTATCTTTTATCCTACTTTTCCTCTGTAAAATCCTACTTTTCCTCTGTAGTAGAAACATATACTGATTTACTAAAGCTTAGTGGACTATAAAATAAACAAAACAAAAGAAAAATAATTAAAAAAACTTGATACATCTATAGTTGGGTGTTGAAAGTTCTAACCCTATTCTCCCCTCTGTGGACTATAATCCCTAAAACTGAGCCATGCTGCTGTCATCACTTTGACTAACTGGAGGAAATGAGCCTACAATGAGATTGCAGTTGTCAAAAAAATAATTAGGAATAGAAATGTTTTTTAATATTAAATAATATTCCAAATGTTAAATATCAGAACAACAGGCAGGCATCGTAGATCTCCCCCTGTCTCCCAGGTTCTGATGTAAACAGGGACCTGCCTTAGTTACAAGTGATCTTTGCTTTACCCAGAGATGTACAAAATGCCAAAATTAAACAGTCCCTTTTATCTTGATTGTATATGATATAAAATACTCCTAAGGCTTACCAACAGACCTAAGGTATATATTGAGATAACTCACAGATGAAACAGACTTATCATAGCATCCCATGGTACCCCTGGGTTAAAATATATATATTTTAACCGAGAAGAGCCTGGTTTGTGCTGAATTTTGCTTTTTGCAGGATTTTATCACAATAATTCTTCAATCAACACTTCTATTTAAATAGTTATTTTCTAGCCTTCTTTCAGTGAATATTTTGGTGTACTGGGCAAGGAAAAAAAAAACAGTTTTTGCAAGATAAAAACATTGGCATTTTCAACCTAATAAAAGGTGATATAACTTTCATAGTTATTATTTTTAAAATGCTTGATATTTGTGTGAACTCAGCGAGGATCTTAAGGCAGAATAAGATACTTACACAGCCAACAGATATAAGCTAAGCAGTTCTCATCAGGGACTCACGATGGCTCCTGAAATGTGATTCAGGCCTCGTATGTCCAAACAATAACTGACAGATGATGTGTCAAATTTAAAGTGGACACACATTCTTTCCTATCTAGAAAGAGAGTCTATTTTGCCACCCCCTGAATCTGGGCTGGGCTGAAACTGCTTTACCAACAGAATAACAGAATACAGCAAAAATGATGCCTTTAAGAGGCCTGGCAGCTTTTGCTTTCTCTCTTGGAAGCCAGCTGCCATTTAAGAAGTATGCCCACCCTGAGCCCATCATGCTCTGATAATGAGCATGAGACACTACATGAAGAAAGAGTCCAATGAACCCAAAGGCGCCAGATATGTGGGTGAAGAAGCTCTCCTGGAAGTGGACTCTCTACCCTCCTGCCCCCTTCCCCATCCCCACCTCCTTTCCTGCCTCAGCCTAGGACACAAGGAGCAGAAAGGAGCTGTCCAGCTAAGCCCTTTCTGAATTCCTGACCCATAAAATCGTCATCAAAATATAATGGTTGTTTTAAACCTCTAATTTTTAGGGTGGTTTGCTAAAACAAATGGATAAACTAAGAGATGATTCATTTCGCATTATTGAAAGGTTAGCTTTATAATAACCTTTAAAGCAAGGACGTATTAAGAGCAAATCGGATATTTTTTTCCCTGTAGACTAATATATGAATACCAGGAGAATTATTACCTTTTTAGCTAAATTTGACTTCACTTCTCCTAATCTAGTCTAATCTAATAAATGAAGACACTAGATTTTAGGTCCTAGCACATAACACATCGTCACTGCTCTACTGCAGGGTTGGTGGGCGGCAGCACTGGAGAGAAAAGCAGCACTCTCAAGAGCCCTTATCAGGAGGTTTCATCAGGGAAAAAGAAGGTAACACAATATATTACACTTTCAATAATGACAGAAAGAAGACGACATGGAGAAGTTTCAGAACTATGTGACTTTCAGAGTTTGCCTATGGAAAAAAATGCCTGTGGAAGACTGGAGTAGACAGAGCCATTGTTTTATTTAACCATATTTATTAAGTATTGACCTTGTGCCAGAAATCTGGAGACATACAAAAGGAAAGCCACCATCCCTGCCTTCAAGTAGTTTACCTGCTAGGCAGAGACAAAGGCAGGTAAACAATTACATTACTATGTGATAAATCCAAAACCCTAAGTGTGGGTCCAGTGAAGCAGGTTGAAAGGAAGAAAGAGCCTGGTGTCCATTATATTAGGTTGGGCAATATGAAATTGCCAATGTTTGACTGAGTTTGATCTACAAATATGGTAATTATGGTTTCACCAAATATCTTGGTATATCTAAATCATAGTATGAACAGGGAGAATGCTGGACAATGAGGTTGGAGAGATAAACAGGGCCATTTCAGATTCAAAAACAAAAACCAAGGCTCCTTGAATGTCAGACTAATGAGATTGCTTTTTGTCCTGGAGGAGACAAGGCTTTTAAGCAAAGGAATAACAGGAAACTTTCATCTTGGAAAGACCACCCTTTATGTGGCTCACTTGACACACAGTAAAGGTCTTTGTTTTTTAGAGATATATTCTGAAATATTTATGGATGAAATAATACAATGTCTGTAATCTGCTTCAAAATAAGGCAGGAGATGGAGAAATTGATGGAATTAGACATGAAACAAGATTGGCAATGAGTTGATAATGGCTGAAGCTGGGGCACTGGGTATCTGGGGGATCATTACATATGTTGTCTTCTTTTGTATATGTATTAAACTTGCTATACCTAAAAATAAACAAATACAAACAAAGAAGAAAAACATAAAAGGTAGAAAAGGAAGCAAGCAGGCACCTTTACTGCATCATGGATCAATTTTTTGTGTGTTGAGGGTTGTATCAGTTTCCTAGGGCTGCCATAACAAATTAACACAAATTTGGTGACTTAGAACTACACAAACTTATTCTCTCAGACTTCTTTTTTTTTTTTTTATACAGCAGGTTCTTATTAGTTATCTATTGTATATATATTAGCGTATATATGTCAATCCCAATCGCCCATTTCATCCCACCACCACCCCCACCCCCACCACGTTCCCCCCTTGGTGTCCATATGTTTGTTCTCTACATCTGTGTCTCTATTGCTGCCCTGCAAACCGGTTCATCTGTACCATTTTTCTAGGTTCCACATACATGCGTTAATATACGATATTTGTTTTTCTCTTTCTGACTTAGTTCACTCTGTAGGACAGTCTCTAGATCCATCCACGTCTCTACAAATGATCCAATTTCGTTCCTTTTTATGGCTAATATTCCATTGTATATATGTACCATATCTTCTTTATGCATTCATCTGTTGATGGACACGTAGGTTGATTCCATGACCTGGCTATTGTAAATAGTGCTGCTTTGAACATTGGGGTGCATGTGTCTTTTTGAATTATGGTTTTCTCTGGGTATATGCCCAGTAGTGGAATTGCTGGGTCATATGGTAATTCTGTTTTTAGTTTTTTAAGGAACCTCCATACTGTTCTCCATAGTGGCTGTATCAATTTACATTCCCACCAACAGTGCAAGAGGGTTCCCTTTTCTCTACACCCTCTGCAGCTGTTCTTTGTAGATTTTCTGATGATGCCCATTCTAAGTGGTGTGAGGTGATACCTCATTGTAGTTTTGATTTGCATTTCTCTAATAATTAGTGATGTTGAGCAGCTTTTCATGTGCTTCTTGGCCATCTGTATATCTTCATTGGAGAAATGTCTATTTAGCTCTTCTGCCCATTTTTGGATTGGGTTGTTTATTTTTTTTAATATTGAACTGCATGAGCTGTTTATATATTTTGGAGATTAATCCTTTGTCCGTTGATTCGTTTGCAAATATTTTCACCCATTCTGAGGGTTGTCCTCTCGTTTTGTTTGTAGTTTCCTTTGCTGTGCAAGAGCTTTTAAGTTTCATTAGCTCCCATTTGTTTATTTTTGTTTTTATTTCCATTAATCTAGGAGGTGGATCAAAAAAGATCTTGCTGTGATTTATGTCAAAGAGTGTTCTTCCTATGTTTTCCTCTAAGAGTTTTACAGTGTCTGGTCTTACATTTAGGTCTTTAATCCATTTTGAGTTTATTTTTGTGTATGGTGTTAAGGAGTGTTCTAATTTCATCCTTTTACATGTAGCTGTCCAATTTTCCCAGCACCACTTATTGAAGAGGCTGTCTTTTCTGCATTGTATATTCTTGCCTCCTTTATCAAATATAAGGTGACCATATGTGCATGGGTTTATCTCTGGGCTTTCTATCCTGTTCCATTGATCAATATTTCTGTTTTTGTGTCAGTACCATACTGTCTTGATGACTGTAGCCCTGTAGTATAGTCTGAAGTCAGGGAACCTGATTCCTCCAGCTCCGTTTTTTTCCCTCAAGACTGCTTTGGCTATTCAGGGTGTTTTGTGTTTCCATACAAATTGTGAGATTATTTTGTTCCAGTTCTGTAAAAAATGCCACTGGTAATTTGAGAGGGATTGCATTGAATCTGTAGATTTCTTTGGGTAGTATGGTCATTTTCACAATGTTGATTCTTCCAATCCAAGAACATGGCATATCTCTCCATCTGTTTGTGTCATCTTTGATTTCTTTCATCAGTGTCTTATAGTTTTCTGAGTACAGGTCTTTTACCTCCTTAGGTAGGTTTATTCCTAGGTATTTTATTCTTTTTGTTGCAGTGGTGAATGGGATTATTTCCTTAATTTCTCTTTCTGATCTTTCATTGTTAGTGTATAGGAATGCAAGAGATTTCTGTGCATTAATTTTATATCCTGCAACTCTACCAAATTCATTGATTAGCTCTAGTAGTCTTCTGCTGGCATCTTTAGGATTCTCTATGTATAGTATCCTGTCATCTGCGAACAGTGACAGTTTTACTTCTTCTTTTCCAATTTGTATTCCTTTTATTTCTTTTTCTTCTCTGATTGCCGTGGCTAGGACTTCCAAAACTATGTTGAATAATAGTGGCGAGAGTGGACATCCTTGTCTTGTTCCTGATCTTAAAGGAAATGCTTTCAATTTTTCACCATTGAGAATGATGTTTGCTGTCGGTTTGTCGTATATGGTCTTTATTATGTTGAGGTAGGTTCCCTCTATGCCCACTTTCTGGAGAGTTTTTATCATAAATGGGTGTTGAATTTTGTCAAAAGCTCTTTCTGCATCTATTGAGATGATCATATGGTTTTTATTCTTAAATTTGTTAATGTGGTGTATCACACTGATTGATTTGCGTATATTGAAGAATACTTGCATCCCTGGGATAAATCCCACTTGATCATGGTGTATGATCCTTTTAATGTGTTGTTGGATTCTGTTTGCTAGTATTTTGTTGAGGACTTTTGCATCTATATTCATCAGTGATATTGGTCTGTAATTTTCTCTTTTTTTGTAGTATCTCTGTCTGGTTTTGGTATCAGGGTGATGGTGGCCTTGTAGAATGAGTTTGGGAGTGTTCCTTCCTCTGGAATTTTTTGGAAGAGTTTGAGAATGATGGGTGTTAGCTCTTCTCTAAATGTTTGATAGAACTCACCTGTGAAGCCATCTGGTCCTGGACTTTTGTTTGTTGGAAGATTTTTAATCACAGTTTCAATTTCATTACTTGTGATTGGTCTGTTCATATTTTCTGTTTCTTCCTGGTTCAGTCTTGGAAGGTTATACCCTTCTAAGAATTTGTCCATTTCTTCCAGGTTGTCCATATTATTGGCATAGAGTCGCCTGTAGTAGTCTCTTAGGATGCTTTGTATTTCTGTGATGTCCGTTGTAACTTCTCCTTTTTCATTTCTAATTTTATTGATTTGAGTCCTCTCCCTCTTTTTCTTGATGAGTCTGGCTAAAGGTTTATCAATTTTGTTTATCTTCTCAAAGAACCAGCTTTTAGTTTTATTGATCTTTGTTATTGTTGCCTTTGTTTCTATTTCATTTATTTCTGCGCTGATCTTTATGATTTCTTTCCTTCTACTAACTTTGCGTTTTGTTTGTTCTTCTTTCTCTAGTTCCTTTAGGTGTAAGGTTAGATTGTTTATTTGAGATTTTTCTTGTTTCTTGAGGTAGGATTGTATTGCTATAAACTTCCCTCTTAGAACTGCTTTGCTGCATCCCATAGGTTTTAGATCATCGTGTTTTCGTTGTAATTTGTCTCTAGGTATTTTTTGATTTCCTCTGTGATCTCTTGGTTATTTAGTAACAGCCTCCGTGTGTTTGTGTTTTTTACATTTTTTTCCCTGTAATTGATCTCTAATCTCATAGCATTGTGGTCGGAAAACATGCTTCATACAATTTCAATTTTGTTAAGTTTACCGAGGCTTGATTTGTGACCCAAGATGTGATCTATCCTGGAGAATGTTCCATGTGTACTTGAGGAGGAAGTGTAATCTGCTCTTTTTGGATGGAATGTCCCATAAATATCTATTAAATCTACCTGGTCTATTGTTTCATTTAAAGCTTGTGTTTCCTTATTCATTTTCTGTCTGGATGATCTGTCCATTGGTGTAAATGAGGTGTTAAAGTCCCCCACTATTACTGTGTTACTGTCGATTTCCTCTTTTATAGCTGTTAGCAGTTGCCTTATGTATTGAGGTGCTCCTGTGTTGGGTGCATATATATTTATAATTGGTCTATCTCCTTCTTGGATTGATCCCTTGATCATTATGTAGTGTCCTCCCTTGTCTCTTGTAACATTCTTTATTTTAAAGTCTCTTTTGTCTGATGACTATTGCTACTCCAGCTTTCTTTTGATTTCCATTTGCATGGAATATCTTTTTCCATCCCCTCACTTTCATCCTGTATGTGTCCCTAGGTCTGAAGTGGGTCTCTTGTAGACAGCATATATATGGGTCTTGTTTTTGTACCCATTCAGCGAGCCTGTGTCTTTTGGTTGGAGCATTTAATCCATTCATGTTTAAGGTAATTATCGATATGTATGTTCCTATGACCATTTTCTTAATTGTTATGGGTTTGTTTTTGTAGGTCCTTTTCTTCTCTTGTGCTTCCCACTTAGAGAAGTTCCTTTAGCATTTGTTGTAGAGCTGGTTTGGTGGAGCTGAATTCTTTTAGCTTTTGCTTGTCTGTAAAACTTTTGATTTCTCTGTCAAATCTGAATGAGATCCTTGCCGGGTAGAGTAATCTTGGTTGTAGGTTCTTCCCTTTCATCACTTTAAATACGTCATACCACTCCCTTCTGGCTTGTACACTTTCTGCTGAGAAATCAGCTGTTAATGTTATGGGAGTTCCCTTGTATGTTATTTGTCGTTTTTCCCTTGCTGCTTTCAATAATTTTTCTTTTTCTTTAATTTTTGTCAGTTTGATTACTATGTGTCTCGGCGTGTTTCTCCTTGGGTTTATCCTGCCTGGGACTCTCTACGTTTCCTGGACTTGTGTGGCTATTTCTCTTCCCATGTTAGGGAAGTTTTCGACTATAATCTCTTCAAATATTTTCTCGGGTCCTTTCTCTCTCTCTTCTCCTTCTGGGACCCCTATAATGCGAATGTTGTTGCGTTTAATGTTGTCCCAGAGATCTTTTAGGCTGTCTTCATTTCTTTTCATTCTTTTTTCTTTATTCTCTTCCATGGCAGTGAATTCTATCATTCTGTCTTCCAGGTCACTTATCCGTTCTTCTGCCTCAGTTATTCTGCTATTGATTCCTTCTAGTGTATTTTTCATTTCAGTTATTGTATTGTTCCTCTTTGTTTGTTTGTTCTCTAATTCTTCTAGGTCTTTGTTAAACATTTCTTGCATCTTCTCGATCTTTGCCTCTATTCTTTTTCCGAGGTCGTGGATCATCTTCACTATCATTACTCTGAATTCTTTTTCTGGAAGGTTGCCTATCTCCACTTCATTCAGTTGTTTTTCTGGGGTTTATCTTGTTCCTTCATCTGGTACATAGTCCTCTGCCTTTTCATTTTTTCTATCTTTCTGTGAATGTCTCTCTCAGAGTTCTTGAGGCCACAAGTCCAAAACCAAGGTGCCAGCAGGGCCACACCCACTCCATAGGCTTTAGGAGGGAATCCTTCCATGCTTCTTCCAGCTCCTGGGGGTTCCTTGTGTTCTTTGTAGACACATCACTTCAATCTCTGCCTCTTTCTTCTATCAGCTTTACCTCTGTGATTCTGTGTCCTCTCCTCCTCTTATAAGGACACCGGTCATTAGACTTAAGGTCCATTTCAAATCTAGTATGATATCACCACATGATCCTTAACCCTATTTCCAAATAAGGTCATGTTCTGAGGCTCCCAATAGACACGAATTTTAGGGGGAGACTATTCAATTCACTACAGGGGTATAAATTAAAAATGAAAACTGAAACTGGAGATAGGAGGAAAAATTAGAAAACCATTAAATAATAAAGTTCAGAAATGAGGAAAGTCAGAGCTAAGGCATTGCCTGTGGGGATTCCATTGGATTTTTAAAGTCGATATATACACCATAGTTGCTATTACAGGCAGTAAGTTAATGATTGAGGTATGTTCAGGAAGCAGCAGGAGGTCAAAGGAGACCCTAGAGCCAGCTGGAGGAAGAGGTTGGTTAGAGAAGGTTTCTAAGAGATCATCAAGCATTGGTAGGCAAAGGAGAGGGAGGAGGCTTCACTCCAGAGAACAGGTGGAATAAAGACATAGAAGTAAAATTCAGTGCAATGGCATGTGGAGAAAACTATAAACAATTTGGTGTTGTTGGGGTACAAAATGTAAGGCATAGATGAGCAGTAATGTCCTACTGTATAGCACAGAGAAGTATATTCACTATCCTGCAATAAACCATAATGGAAAAGAATATATAGGTATATGTATGGCTGAATCACTTTGCTGTACAGTAGAAATTAACACAATTGTAATTGTGTGCCAGCCCCCAGATCTCCTACCTGACACTGACTTACTACTTGAAACTTTATTTATTGCACCATGTTCGTGTGGTGGGCAGGGTGGGGCCTGCCCTAGATATAGGGGCCCTGCTGAGCGGTTCCCCACCCCAGATGCCTGGTGCCTGACCAGGTTCCCCCCAGTGCTGCTGCTATCCCCATGCTACCCAGGCCTCCACCTCCCGAGGGAGCCTCCAAGAGCCTTGCTGTTTACATGGAGCCATTTAAGGCTTTAAGCAGGCGAGGGGCATGCCCCCAATTTCCTGTTAGAATGATTCATCTGGCAAGCAGAATAAAGGGTAGATTGGAGAAGGGAGGTTAATTAGGATGCATTTGTAGTCCAGGCAAAAGATGATCAGGGCCTGATTAGGGCAGCCATCATAGATTTAGAGAGGAAAATGTGGAATCAAGAAATAAGAATAGCAGGATGTGGCGATTCATGGTGTGGGGGAGCAAAACTTGCCACTCCAAAATGTCTCTTTGGCATGCATATTATTTCAAGCTGAAAACAATCATAGCCCAAAAGACTCAAGAAGAAACTTTGACCTTCCCACTAACTGCCCAAGAAATTTAGATAGAGAGCCTGTTACAGGAATAGAGCTATCACCAGACATATCTGCAAAGAATATGGACTAGGTGTGTTGGGGGAAACTCAGAGATCAGAGTCCACTCTGTGTCCCATTGACTCCGCAGGGCCCAGCAAACATTTACTTACAAAACATTTGCTTTCCCATCTCCATGTGAATTGCCTTCCTCCCCTTGGAAGTCCCACACCCTCACCACCAACATCCTCTTTTGTCTTCAGCTGAAGATGGTACTTAAGATAAAGGTTTTGGCCATTTTGGCGAATAACTCGGTTTTCCTGGGTCTCTCCCATGTACACATGTTATTAAACTCCATTTGATTTTCTCCTGTTAATCTGTCTCACGTCAAGTTAATTCTTAGACCAGTCAGAAGAACCTAGAAGAGTAGAGGAAATTTTCTTCCTCCCCAACAATGGGATGTTGGGGATCAGGACAAGGGAAGAATCAAGGCTGTCAACCAGAATGGGTGATGGTGATGCCACCCACTGAAGCAGAGAATGCAGAAGCAGGTTTGCAGTACAGATGATAATGAGTTTATTTTATAATACTCTGAGTTTGTGGTACCTGTAGGGTAGATAGCCAGAAGGCAGGATATATACACAAGTTTGAAACTTGAAGGAAGGATCAAGGTTAGAGATACAAATGTACAAGGCATCAGGATACTAAAGGGGGCAGGGGCAAAGTTAAGATTTCTAAGGTAGAAATTTCAGAATGAGAAGGAAAATGGGCTAAGGATGGAACTTAATATTCCACAGAGGCATGTATAAAGACAATATACCATAAAGATGGCACCACATGTAAATGGGAAAAGAAAAGTTGTTTAATAGATGACATTGGGGGGAAAATGGTTCACTAATGAAGAAGATAAAGCTGTACTAATACACACACTAATACACAAATATGAAATGTTAAACTACAAACTTAATAGATGAAAAAGTACGAGGATATCTTTGCAAATTAGGAGTGGAGAGCTCCTTAAATAAAACTTCACAAGCATAAACCATAAGACAAAGCAGTGTGATTAATTTGATTTAAGGGAATCTGTTCAATGAAGAACAGCATGAACAACATCAATGAACAAATGACAAACTGGAAGAAGATATGTGCAATGTCTAAAACCGACAAGGAAGGAATAGCCAACATTTTCAAGAAACTCCTAAAAATGAATTAGAAAACGGCAGCAAGCTTAATGGTACATAGGCAATTTACAGAAATCAAAAGCCAAAGGGCCAACAAATAACATGAAGAGATGTGTAAATCCATTAGCAACCAGAGAAATGCAAATCAACACAACAATGCTCTATGGCTGGACAATCACTGGCAACAATAAAGCAGCTGGATAACACCAGGGGAAGGCAGGATGCAGAGACACAGGGATCCTCGTGCACTGCTGGTGGGGCGACCTGGTGAACCTGTTCTCTATGGCCATCCGGCAGAATTGTGCCAAACTGTACAACTTTGTCAACTTGTACAAGACTACTCAACATTGATAAAAACACATACATTCCTCTTCAGGAATCATCCTGTGGGGGGATTAAGAACCTAACAAGTGTTAAAAGTTGCTGCTTAACTCCAACCTCAGGCTTCTCAACTCAGCAAGATTACCATCCTCTCTTTGGGTTCTCTGTTCCCAGACTGTCCTGGAAACTGACTCCAGCCAGTTATCTGGACCAATCATAAGGCTCACCTCTTTTGTTTTCTGTCTCTCAGAGATCACATTCTTGTACTGCCTAAATAGAATGTCTGAAAACAGTTGTTTTATATGTTTTATCTTATTTTTTAGTTGTTTACAGTGGGAGGACAATTCCTATAAAAGTGAATCCTTCATGATTTTTTTGTTGTTGTTGTTCTATAAATACTTATTGGGGGAAGGGTGGGGGAATCCTTCATGATTTGAAAGAAAACTTTAACCTACATATTGTTGAATAAATGATTGAGTTAAAAAAAAGTTGCTGTTTAAGAATAGTTACTATAGCATCATTTACAATTTAAAAAATTGGTAAAAACTCAAATGTCCATCAATAGGCACCTGCTAATTATAAAGTACTCATACTTAGAAACAAAAAGTATATTCAGCTTGAATGCAAAAGCACAACTTCTGGGATAAAGAAGCAATTTTCCCAGTTCAGAATCCCACATTTTAGTTATGGTATAGTTCTCTAAGAGAGCAGTCGGCAAACTTTTTCTGTAAAGGGACAGAAAATACATATTTTAGGCTTTGTGGGCACATGGTTTCTATCACAGCTACTCAAATCTGTCATTGTAATGTGAAAGCAGCCACAGATAATACTTAGCTAAATGAGCACAGCTGTGTTCCAATAAAACTATATTTATAAAAACAGGCAGCAGGCTGGATCTGGTCCATGGCTATAGTTTGTCTACCCCTGCTCTATAGAATAAGGAGATCTTTATGAGTCCTGGTTCTGCAAGCAGTTAGTTACTCTTGGGCAACTTATTTCTTCTTTCCTATTTCACCTCGTTGTAAGAGTTAAATAGCATATGTGAATACAAATGAACTACGAAATGATACAAAAATATAGCCTGCGGGACTTCCCTGGTGGCACAGTGGTTAAGAATCTGCCTGCCAATGCAGGGGACACAGGTTCGATCCCTGGTCCAGGAAGATCCCACATGCCAGGGAGCAACTAAGCCTGTGCGTCATAACTACTGAGCTGGCACTCTAGAGCCTGCGAGCCGCAACTACTGAGCCCGCGCACCACAACTACTGAAGCCCACGCACCTAGAGTCCGTGCACCACAACAAGAGAAGCCACCGCAATGAGAAGCCCGCGCACCACAATGAAGAGTAGCCCCCACTCACCACAACTAGAGAAAGCCCGCGCACAGCAACGAAGACCCAACGCAGCCAAAAATTAATTAATTTTTAAAAAAGATCACTGCCGAGATATTAAAAAATATATATATATTGCCTGCTTTTACCATTTCCAAGTGTTTCTATTGTTACATTTATTTCACTACAGCCTTATGACCCACCTCTGAAGGTAAGTATTTGATGTGTTTTTATCTGTCTGAGAAGCCTGTTAAATATTCACAAATCATTCTACACAATGCTGGTCTTTGTTCCCAGTCTTGTAACCATGAGTTTTTATCAAAGTCTATTCAGATCATTCCTGGATTATTCCCATTTTTATGATAATTTGTAGAACTGCGCAGTCAGACAGATGCCTATGCTTAGAAGGACTCCATGCTTAGTATGGGATTACCAGATACAAACCAGTATACATAAAGTAGATAAGCAACAAGGATTTAATGTAGAGCACAGGGAATTATACCCAATATCTTGTAATAACCTATAATGGAATACAGTCTGCAAAAAACCTGAATCACTATGTTCTATACCTGAAACTAACACAATATTGTAAATCAATTATACTTCAATTTGAAAAAAAAAGGACTCCATGCTTGGCGTAGGGGAGGAAAAATAATTTTCCTTCTACCCTTATAGGTTCTTGACTGAGACACCTCCCCGCACCTCATAATAAAAGACAGATTAATAGGAGAAAAACAAACAGAAGTTTTATAACAAGTGTACCTCCTGTATAGGTGGGAGAGACCCATGAAAACTGAGTAACTTTCGAAATGGCCCAAGCCACCACCTGCAATACCATCTCCAGCTAAAGACAGAAGATGCTGGCGTGGGGAAGGCCACTTTGGGGAGGTTATCAGGCAAAGCACAGTAAACAAGGATGAGGCTGTACACAGATTTAAGTCTCTGCCTTCCTCATCAATAAGAGTTTCTAGAGATTTGGAGTCATCTTTCTGTTCCCAGTACAGAGAAGGAGACACCCTTACAAATGGAGATTTCCTTTATAACTGTAAATGTCTCTTACAAAAGGGTAATTCCTACTTGGTTTCAGAGCTTCTACTGTGTCTGCTGTTTATTGAAAATAACCAGTTGAAGATAATCCTTATGCCAAAGAGACGTATTTTGGGTTGGCAAATTCTGTTCCCCTCCATTGGTTTAATGTTCTGTTGTTGCTGTCTTGAAAATCTTAATAATTTTTGAACAAGGGCCCCTGCATTTTCACAAACTATGTAGGTAGTCCTGCTCTTACGCACTAGGAAGAAAAAGTAACTTTCCATTTCACGTTTATAACACCTCCAAGCCACACAAAATGTTTGACAGTAAGAAAACTTAGATGACCTTTATTCCTATGTGTGACCCCACAGAAATGTTTCCTGTATTCTTTCATCTCTTGAGTCTGGTTCACCTGCAGAAAATTAAAAGGAGGAAAGCTCTTTAAATTATATTAGGCTTATGGACACCCCCCCCACCCCAAATTGGCAGATATAAAATAGCAGATTTACAGATGCTCAGTTATAAATACTAAAGGGTATTTTTGCCCTCTTACTGGAAATATAAAAAGACTTGATCCATAAAGGTAATCATAATAAATATTTTTTAGTGTTATGATAGTATTGAGAATGTAAAACCAAATCATAATTATATACTATTTGCATAGTTATAAATAGCTTAGTTATTTTGTGGTCAAAATGCAAATACATACTGTCAAAGTGCTAAATTAAACACTTCCTAGGAATTTACCCTGCTATTCACATAGAAGGCAAAAAAGTGTGCTGGCTGGAATGCTCTAGTACTCTCCTGATACTGCCTGGCACACAGAGGAAAATCAGTTGATTGTGTTTGACCAGAAAGCAAGTGTGAACAATGATTGATTCTGTCTTAGAAGAAGAAAGGAAGCTGCTGGTGGGACACAGGCATTGTACAAGAGCAACGGCAAGGTCTCAATGGTCAGCCTTTGATTTCCAAACCACACTGACCAGTTTCCAGCACTGACTAGTTTCCAGCAAACCGCAATAAGGTATTCAAAAGTAAACAGACAGCTGCGTTTTTTAAAGGTGGGGGGAGGGGCTACTCCTTTTTTTTTTTTTGCATTTAAAGTAATTTAATGATGGTAAAACCAATCACAGAGGAACAGGATGCCAAGACTACACTTTTACAGCATCTCTATGTACCTAATCCACTTAGAGTC
The DNA here is from genome assembly GCF_028021215.1 of Eschrichtius robustus. NCBI lineage: Eukaryota > Metazoa > Chordata > Mammalia > Artiodactyla > Eschrichtiidae > Eschrichtius > Eschrichtius robustus. The sequence continues at coordinate 13,645,764 of NC_090845.1, read as the reverse complement.
CAACCTCAAATAAACTCACACTTGGAGGGTGGGGGGAGGCAGCTACTCTTGTGTCTTATTTACCATGAGGATAAAACACTCCTGTTTTGAAGAAAACATGTTTAGATACAATGAGCCAACCTACTTTTTGTAAGTAAGTAGCTTACAAGTCAATATGACTTCAATAGTACTCAACACAAAAGTTGTTTAAAATTAACTTTCTACACTCAGGTAGGCCAATATTTGCTAGTGATGTAGCCCCAGAAATGTTACCCTTAGATTCATCCTTGCCTATTTATGTCCCAAAGAAAAGAATGCTCTAACCTAATTACAGACATTGTATACTTGCATGTACATAGGTATAAATGTACATATATATATATATATATATATATACACACACACATACACACACACACACACACACATATATATACACACACATACACATATATATACACACACATAGTAGCTGTGAATATTTCAATTTCTCCTATGTTACATAAAAAGCATTGCTCAGTCATGGCTATTTCTTTACAATTTATAATATTCCTACTGATTTCCGCGTGCATATCCAAGTAGCATTTCTAAAGTTTATGTGGGTGTTTCCCTTCTTCCTATTCCAGAATTTTCACCATTTACCTTAAAAATGTTAACTCTTCGTGAAATCACAAATAATGTCCATTTAAATGACTAAAAGCCTTTAGCTGAAACACAATTAGTCTAGAAATTCTTTTTGAACAGCTTTGGATATGAAGGAAGGACTCCTTGCAAATTGATTCAGATCAGTCAGTTCTGAATATTTAAAACTTTAGAATATATTGGAGCATTTAGGTCTTGAGATGGATTCATCCCATCATTTATTTTAGCAATCCAAGTTTCTCTGTATCTCATGGCTGGCTAGTTCTATTCTAGGACTTTAATCTTTCAGTAAAGTTGGTAAAAAATGAGCAACTTTCATCCGGAGTCTTTGTGGGGAGTCCCTGCTTTCTGAAAAGTCATTTTTATCTGACATTTTCTCATCTAAACTTCCCATTAACATCTATAGTGCATCATGCCATTATAGTGTCATGTAGCTTGAGTCTTCAAAAAAAAATTTTTTTTGTATTATTGGTTTACTGTTTAGTATTTTATTAGGTTTAAGGTTTTGAAAATTACTACTCTGTGTATGATATACCAGAATTCTTGATAAAGTAGCACACATTTGCTAATCAGGCCAGATAATAAAGAAATGTTCTATTCTAAGAAATTATACAAGTCAAACTGTCATTTTCTTCATTTATGCTCAAGGGTAAGTTACATAGGCTTTTTTTTTTTTTTTTTTTGCCTCTGGCTCAAAATTAATTTTAGTTAAATGGGGAGCTGATCCACTTCTTTACAAATCTTTTTTTAGAAAATTTAAGTATAGTTGATACAACTTAGTGATTCAATATTTAAAAATCTTTTTTATGGACTTGAGGACACGGGGAGGGGGAAGGGTAAGCTGGGACGAAGTGAGAGAGTGGCATGGACATATATACACTACCAAATGTAAAATACATAGCTAGTGGGAAGTAGCTACATAGCACAGGGAGATCAGCTTGGTGCTCTGTGACCACCAAGAGGGGTGGGATAGGGAGGGAGACGCAAGAGGGAGGAGATATGGGGATATATGTATATGTATAGCTGATTCACTTTGTTATAAAGCAGAAACTAACACACCATTGTAAAGCAATTATACCCCAATAAAGATGTTAAAAAAAAAATCTTTTTTAACCTATTTGTAGTAGAGAATCTATATTGAAGAAAATTTTAGAACTCCACTGCAGAACACAAAGAATTGGAATCAATTTAAAGATGTATTAACTTAAGAATATCGTCTTTCTACTTCTATCAGAAAATAAAGCATGATAAAATGACTATAATGAAAACAGTTTGATTCAGGCACTTAATAGAAAGATCAATATAAAAAAAGAGAATATAGAAATAGAGTAAAATAATTCAAGGATTTAGTAAATGATAGGAGTAACATTTTGTATCAGTAGCAAGAATATGGATTATTCAATAAATTATATTAGAACAACAAAATACCTGTCTGGGGAAAAATATAAAATAAATTTATTTCTCACTCCCTACAACAAAAATAAATTTAAGATGTATTAAAGATTTTAATTTAATAAAAAATTAAAGCAAATACACAGGAAAGTTCAAGTTGTCTTTTTTTTAAAAGTATAATCTTGAGTAGGAGTGGCTTTTCTAATTAAGATGCAAAACCCAAAGTCATAAAACACTAGTTCTCAACCTTGGCTGCACATTAGAATCACCTGAGGAACTTGTAGAAAGTTTCAATCCTTAGACTCCATCTTGGACAAAATGAATCAGAACCTCTGGGGATGGAGTCCAAGTCTCTGTTTTTGTTTTGTTTGATTGTTTCTTTGTTTGATTGATTGATTGATTTTTTGAAACGTCTCTGGGTGATTTTAATACACAGTTAGCCTTGAGAACAATTGCCATAAAATAAAACCTTCAGATTATCTTCCATATCACTATGGAAACTATCTCAGATATTCTTTGCCAAGAGGGGCCCAATTGTCATTTCTACTTTGCAGCTGCCACACTGCACCCTTCTCTCTCAGAGGCTTGCTACCTTCTTGGCCTTCATCCAGAAACAAAAGGACAGATCCTTTCCACTTGCAGAATGTTGAAAATCTTTTAAGGTTCCATCAGTAGGGATGCTGGCAGGAAACAGGAAGGCATGCTCAAATTGGGTAATTTGAGAAGAATTTAATAAACAGATTGTATACAGATGGATTCATTCATATCTTGATTGTGGTGGTGATTACATGTGATAAAATTTTATAAGACTACACACAAACACATGAGTGAACGTGAAAACTGACAAAATCTGAGGAAGGTCTATAGTCTAGTCAATAGTATTGTACCAGTGTATTTTGATACCCTTACGTACGTAAGATGTTATCATCAGGGGAAGCTGGGTGAAGGTACACAGAACCTCTCTGTACTATTTTTGCAAGTTCTTGTGAGTCTTTAATTTTTTCAAAATAAAAAGTTAAAAAAAGAGAGAGACTATATATGAAGATGTGAGTAAGGAGCAGGAAAATCACACAAGGGATGCTGTAGCAACCCAGAACTCAACAACCGGTCCCAATTTCCCCTTCCTAGGCCTGAAATAACAAGAGAGAGGGTGAGAGCTCAAGCACAAACTGTATGGAAAGGGCTATCTGACAGGTACCATGACCTTGAGACAAGGGATGCCAGGTGGGCCAAGACATGGAGTTCATTGAAACTGAGACCTGGCTCACTGTCCGAGACTGAGCAAAATTAGTTTGGGAACCTGAGAGGAACTGTAAAGTTTGAAACAGCCACTGGAATGGAATTTAGGAGGCAGGGAAAGATTTTGTAGGGAGGCAACCTGGGAAAAGTAAATAATTGCCAAACACATTCATTATCACATTTTAAGCTGTATTAATCCTACCAGCATTATATGATTGTATTAGTCAAGGATCTTCAGAGAAACAGAACCAATAGGAGTTATATATATAATTTATAAATATATATTCATGTGATTATATGATTATGGAGGTTGAGAAGTCTCAAGATCTGTAGTCAGAAAACTGGACACCAGGAGAGCCAATGTGTAGTTCCAGTCTGAGTCCAAAGACCTGAGGACCAGGAAAGCTGATGATGTAAGTTCCAGTTGGAAAGCTGACAGACTCAAGACCCCAAAAAAGCTGATATTTCAGTGTGAGTCTGGAGTCTGGAAAAGACCACTCAGCTAAAAGCACTCAGGCAGGAGGAGTTCCCTCTTACTTGTGGGAAAGTCAGCCTCTCTGTTCTCTCCAGACCTTCAACTGATTGAATGAGGCCCACACACATTAGGGAGTACAATCTGCTTTAGTCAGTCTGCCAATTTAAATGTTAATCTCATCCAGAAATACCATCGCAGATACATCGAGAATAATGTTTAACCAAATATCTGGGCACCCTGTGGCCCAGTCAAATTGACACACACAATTAACCACCATAATTATGGACATATAACTTTTTCTTACCAAGGAGTAACTCATCAGAATAGATAATTGAATGCTCCATTACTTTGTTTCACTCATAGTGAGATACTGCAAATAATAAAACCCTTGGCTATTGTCACTGGAGGAGTCAGATGATACTTTAAGAAAATACACATTTTTCTCTCATTTATGCTGGCTATCTTTTCCCTAAGAGCTGGAAATTGAGTTCAAATATGTTTTGCCTTGAGTAATAACTTGGAAATGTACTCACTGGCCTAAGAAACTCATCTCTGCTTTGGGTTGGCCCCAGTAGGATTGTACTCATATGTGCACATAACGTTCCATCAGTGATCAACCTGATACAAACCATACAGGGCTCTTAATCCAAGAAATGGTGACTCAGAGATGTAACACTCTGGGCACTTATATTGCCTATGGTTTTGCAAACCCAATGTTACTTAATCTTTTTAGAAGAGTGGGTAGCTGACCTTGAATCCCATTGTGCGTGCCACAAACTGTAGCCAAGATACAACTTTTAATACTACTGTCATTTTTGCACTCAAGAGGCTACTGGTTTCCTCCTGGGTTCTCCATAAGCAGGGAAGCTGGGCTGAAAGCACATACTTAGGACATTGTTCCTTGGTATTAAAAAAAAGCCAGGTGTATGCTGTATGCATGGAAAATACTCCTTTTCATGTGTTTGTTTATTTAGTCAACCTATATTTATTGAGTACCTAATATGTGCCTGGAACCATGGCACTGTAGGGGAGCAAAATTTGCCACTCCATAAAGTCTCTTTGGCATGCATATTATTTTGAGCTGAAAACAATCAAGGCTCAAAAGACTCAGGAAGAACCTTGACCTTGCCCCTAGCTGCCTAAAGAATGTAGATGGAGGACCGGTTCCAGGAAGGGAGCTGTCACCATACATAACTATGGTATGAACCAGGCATGTAGACAGGGTGAAACCTAGCAAAGTCTGTTTGTTAAAATTCCTCTCTGTGTCCCACTGTCTCTGGCCCAGCAAACATTTGTCTACCAAACATTTGCTTTTCCATCTCCATGTCAATTGCCTTTCTCCCCTTTGGTGTCCCAAACCCCTAACCCCAACATCCTCTTTTGCCTTCAGTTGAAGATGGTATTTAAGATGAGGGTCACGACCTTTTTGGGTGAGTGACTCAGTTTTCCTGGGTCTCTCCCATATATACATGTTATTACACTTTTGTTTAATTTTCTCCTGTTAATTTGGCTCATGTCAAGTTAATTCTTAGACCAGCCAGAAGAACCCAGAAGGGTGGAGGAAAACTTCTTCCTCCCGGACAGCATGCTGTTATCTGATAATCAGGAAGCTAGACCATGTTGGGCCTCCCTGTAGCCCATGGGTATTCAGAGTGAGATAAGAAGCCATATTCAATTATTTTTACAAAAAAAAAAAAACCTTTTTTTAATTTTAAAAGCAAAATATAATGATTAAACTATTTTTAAGATAGATACATACAGCAAGTTTTAAATCAACTGAAGAAACAACAATAGTTTTTATCTGTGTCCAACACATCCTAAGGTGACTCCCAATGAGTCACACCCTTGTAATAACTGACCACCCCCCATCACTGAGTGTGAGTGGGAACTGTCGCTTGCTTCTAACCAACTGAACATAGCAACTGTGCTGGGATGTTGTAATAGGGAAGAGTTGGATCTGTTTCTTTTACTTTAACCTTTGCTTTTTGTTGCTTTTGTTACTATACTCACTGTGTTATTGTAGTCACGAAAAGGATGCTGTCTATAGCTGTAAGCATACATTATGGCCTGCCTCAGGGAACCCTGCCCCTCTGCCTGAATGCTAAACTAAAGTGCCTTTGTTCAGCTCACAGGGAGATATTCTGACCCTGTCCACCTGTGAATGGCTGCAAAAAGAAGAAATTAATACATCCCTTCCCCGATGCTGGCCAAGCCAGGAGATACTTTGCAACACTAATGGCCTTTTTAATTTACTTCCTCACATCCTCCCCCACTCTGTTCTATAAAAGAAAGTGACATCCAGACCCCAATAAGATGGTACTCTGGGATATTAGTCTGCCATCTTCTTGGATGCCCGGCTTTCCGAATAAAGTTGCTATTCCTTGCCTCAACACATTGTCTCCTGATTATTGGCCTTGGGCTTCCCTGGTGGCGCAGTGGTTGAGAGTCTGCCTGCCAATGCAGGGGACACGGGTTCGAGCCCTGGTCTGGGAAGATCCCACATGCCGCAGAGCAACTAGGCCCGTGAGCCACAATTACTGAGCCTGCGCGTCTGGAGCTTGTGCTCCACAAGAGAGGCCGCGATAGTGAGAGGCCCGCGCACCGCGATGAAGAGTGGCCCCCACTTGCCACAACTAGAGAAAGCCCTCACACAGAAACGAAGACCCAACACACCCAAAAATAATAAAATAAATAAATTAATTAAAAAAAAAAAAAAAAAAAAGAAGCAGTCATGTTGCGAACTGCCTATGGAGAGGGCCATGTGGCAGGGAACTGTGGGTGGCCTTTAGGAGCTGAAGGCAGTCTCCAGCTGACAGGCAACAGGAAGCTGAGGGCTTCAGCCCTACAACCACAAAGACCTGAATTCTGCCAACAATACGTGAGCTTGGAAGAGGACTCCAAACTCCAGATGAGATTGCAGTGCCAGCTGATGCCTTGATTGTAGCTTAGTGAGACTCTTAGCAAAGGACCCAGCTAAGTAGGACCTGGACTACTGACCCACAGAAATTCTGAGTTAATAATTGTGGGTTAAGTCACTGTGTCCATGGTACTTTGTTATGCAGCAGTAGAAAACTCATACACACTCTAACCTTGGTTTTCTCCTTAAGCTTAAATAAAACTTTTATTTTTTTTTTCAACTTTCCTGGAGCCAGTTCTCTCTTGGGGCTTATTCATGAGCTCAGGGACATTGGCCAGTTCAGCATCAAAAACCCTCTTGGCTTCTCATAAGCCCAAGTTTCCTGGTGAATATTCCTATTGCCACAGAAATACTGTCATCAGGGACATTGATGAGGGAAGTGGGAGACATGGTGTCAGTATTCTTCTACGAGAAAGTTCTTTTTTTTCTTTCCTACCTTCATGGTCTCTGTTTTTATGGCTCTCTTGGCTTTCTTAGAGGAAATAATGTTTGAAATCACCTGTGTTGATGCTAAGTAAATAGGCCTGTGCTATTCATTTTCATAGAAGACTGGAGTTTATCTAACACATTGACATAGAACAGGCACATAATAGCCCCGGTGTGAAAGCACAGAGTTTTCTAAGAGGTAAAACACTGAGATAAATCAGATTGCTCATAAATTGTGTGCTGAAGTGACAATCTAGCTGAAGGGAGAAATTGCAAAGTATCAAGATTATAATAATGGGAGGGAGCATGAGGGGATGTAGTGGTCACTGTTGCTGCCCTGCCCAGATCCTCAGCACTGGCTGGGGCGTCATCCTCCAGCTGTTGTGATTATCAGCTGCTAATAGATCACAGCTGCCCCCTTTTAGAATGGGTTTTGGTCAAAAGAAAGCTGACTTATGCAGGAAGTCACACACACACAGCTCACAGCCAAGGACTGTCTGTTGACTGACAAGGATATTAAAAAAAGCCAACTCCCTTGCTTCCATATGGGAGCACACTGTGGTACTATTCATGTTGCAGAGCTCCTCATTGGATCAGGCTGAGGCTGGTTCTCAGCTGAGACCACATTTAGCTTTTTCCTGCTTTCCATAGTCACCTCCTCCTAAGAGCACTCCCTCAGGAAATCACTTGCTCAAGAATCACCATTTTGGGCTTCCCTGGTGGTGCAGTGGTTAAGAATCTGCCTGCCAATGCAGGGGACACGGGTTCGAGCCCTGGCCCGGGAAGATCCCACATGCCGCGGAGCAACTGAGCCCGTGCGCCACAACTACTGAGCCTGGGCTCTAGAGCCCGCGAGCCACAACTACTGAGCCCGCGTGCCACAACAACTGAAGCCCGCGCGCCTAGAGCCCGTGCTCCGCAGCAAGAGAAGCCACCGCAATGAGAAGCCTGCGCACCGCAAAGAAGAGCAGCCCCCGCTCGCCGCAACTAGAGAAACCCTGTGCACAGCAACAAAGACCCAACCCAGCCTAAATAAATAAATAAATAACTTAAAAAAAAAAAAAAAAAGAATCACCATCTCAGGTTCTGTTTCCAGGGAACTTAATGTAAGACAGAGAAGCTTCTTGGGTGTTGATAATGTTCTATTTCTTTTTTCTTCTCATTTAACAGCTTTATTGAGATACAATTCACATACCATACAATTCACATATGTCAAGTGTATAATTCAGTGTGTTTTTTAAGCATATTCATGGGTTGTGCAACCATCACCACAATTTCACTTTAAAATATTTTCTTCCCCACTAAAAGAAATCTGGTACCTATTAGCTGTCATTCCCAAACACCCCTCCCCCCCCCCCCAATTCTAGGCAACCACTAACCTACTTTGTTTCTCTAGGAATTTTCCTATTCTGGACATTTCATATAAATGGAATCACATGGTATATGATCTTTTGTGACTGGCTTCTTCCATTTAGCATAATGTTGTCAAGATTGTTAAAGCACTTTGTTTTTTATTGCTGAATAATATTCTATTCTATGCATATACCATATTTTATTTGTCCAATCATCAGATAATAGACATTTGGGATGTTTCCACTTATTGATTATTAATAATGCTGCTATGAACATTCATGTACAAGTTTTTTGTGTGGACATGTGTTTTCACTGGATCAATACCTAGGAACAGAATTGCTGAGATGTACAGTAACTTACGTTTAACTTTCTGAGGAACTCTCAAACTTTTTTCCAAAGTGGCTACACCATTTTACATTCCCACCAGCAATATATGAAGGTTACAAATTCTCCACATCCTCACCAACACTTGTTATTGTCCACTTTTTTGATTATAGACATCATAGTGGGAGTGAAGTAGTGTTTCATTGTGGTTTGATTTGCACTTCCCTAATGACTAACGATGTTGAGCATCTTTTATGTGCTTATTGGCCATTTGTATATCTTCTTTGGAGAAACGTCTACTCACATCCTTTGCCCATATTTTAATTGTGCTGTCTTTTTATTATTTAGTCATATGCATTCTTTATATATTCTAGATACAAGTTCCTTACCAGATAAATGACTTGCAAATATTTTTATCATTCTGTGGGTTGTCTTTTCACTTTCTTGATGATATTTTTAATGTTCTATTTCTTGACCTGGCTGTGGTTACATGGGTGTATTCACATCGTGACAACTTATGAAAATGTATGCTTTTCTGTTTTTGTTACAATTGAATAACAAATGTTTTTTAGTTTCTTATTATCACTGTAAGATTATAATTTATTTCTACTCTGTTTTCTGATGGAGTTCAGAACATGCTACCCCAAAATATGGCACTTCGGCATATTGAATACTTTAAGCTGAGGGAATATGAGAATTGACACGTGTCAGAACTTTCTGACCTTCTCCTGAAGCAGATCATAAAAACCCCACATAAGAGGTGCCCTCCCTATACCCAAAGGAAAGGAGCACCCTTATCTCTGAAGACAAATGGACACAAAGAGTAATCTGAATGAACAGGCCTTGCTAAGTTTTGCCCAGTTTAATACACTTAGCTCATGCTCTCTGTCTTCTCATATCTTTCTATGACTTTCCAGTCTTCATCAAACCTAGCATAAAAATACTCAGGTTTAACCTTCTTTGAGTCTTAATTTCCTTATGAAGGCTCCGAGGAAAGTTAAACTTAAATAAATCTATGTTTTTCTCCTGTTTATCTTTGGCAGTCTAATTTCAGACCCAGCGGGGGACCTTAAGAGGGTGGAGGAAAGCTTTTTCCTCCCCTGCACTCCCTTAAGTCATGTCAAAGAGATCAGGCAAAGATCATGGAAGGTTCCTGTAGATCAGCTAATCTGTATCCTTCATTCTCAAGGCATGAAATAAGAGCGTAATTAAGTGGTGGTTTTATTGTCATCACCACATTTTACATTTCACCTTTGCCTGATTTATCCCAAGTCACCTCAGTATATTAACAAAATCCATTCCAATGTCACTCTTGTCAACATACATGGGTGACAAAATTCCATAAATCATATGATTTGCAACTTCATATTGCAGGGCAGGAGATAGATTTCTCAGAGACCTTATATTATCTGTGGTCTTTTATATTACCTAGTCTCTTCTCTTCCTCTGATTTATTTGTTGAACAGCTACTTACTTAGTTTCTATACGTGCTGAGCACTATGCAAGGCACAAGATATTCGGTGATAAACAAAACAGACACAGCTTCCAGTGTGATGATATTAAATGACAAACTGCATATTGAGAGCATTATTTGTAACTGTGGCAAGGGTTAGGAGGAAAATGTACAGGATAATCTGAGAAAGTGGAACAAGAGTCCCAAGTTAGATTTGGGAGTAAGGGAGAGCCTCTGTAAGACTATAACATTTAACCGATGTCAAGGAAGAGATAGAGTTAGCCCAGCAGAAAGTTGAGGATTTGTCAGAAGGAATAAAGAACATGTAAGAGGGCCTTGAGGCAAGAGGATTCTAGAGCATCAGATGGACTAAAAGATTAGTGTGTCTAGAACTGCATTGTTCAGTATGATAGCCACTAGTCACATGTGGCTACTAGACACTCAAAATGTGGATACAAGAAAAAATTTGAAAGAATGCTGTATTGATATTGATAAATTTGAATTACTTTTTGATTTACACAATACTCCTTTTGTAATCCTTTTTTTAAAAAATTTATTTATTTTTGGCTGTGTTGGGTCTTCGTTGCTGGGCGCGGGCTTTCTCTAGTTAGGGCGAGAGTGGCTACTCTTCACTGCGGTGTGTGGGCTTCTCATTGTGGCGGCTTCTCTTGTTGCGGAGCACGGGCTCTAGGCACTCGGGCTTCAGTAGTTGTAGCACGTGGGCTCAGTAGTTGTGGCTCATGGGCTCTAGAGCGCAGGCTCAGTAGTTGTGGCACATGGGCTTAGTTGCTCCACGGCATGTGGGATCTTCCTGGACCAGGGCTCGAACCCGTGTCGCCTGCATTGGAAGGCGGATTCTTAACCACTGTGCCTCCAGGGAAGCCCCACAATACTCCTTTAAATGAAATGCTAATATACTGAGTTGATACAAGAGTTAGTGAATTTGCTTGACTGGAACAGATGTAGTTTTGAGACTGATATATTTTTTCTCCGAAGTCAAATTAATTCTTCTGAAACAGATAAACCAGTTTTGTCAATGTGGTTGTTGTAATTAAAGGGAAATTAATTTTTTGTCACTTGATTCAGTTATTGGGAACTTTCAAGTATTCTTGGAACAACTTAGATATGTGAATCTCCTTTTCAACAGTAACTTTTATGAATTCTAAATACTGAAGGGACGGATAGCCCGGCAAGGTGGTATGAAAATTACTCTAAACTGAAAACATCTGGGCAATAGAAGCCACAGAAAATGTTATTTAAACTTAAGCAGAGCCTCGCCCAAATACAGCTGCCAATAACTGCTCTGCCTCCAAGGGAGTTTCCTGATTGGGAAAAGACTGACCCTTAGTACCAGGAAGTGTGAATTCAGCTGTCTGTTAGCAACAAAAGCCTAACAGACCCTTCCATACTTTCCCACTGAAGCCCTAAACAACCACCCCCTTTCGTTAAATTGATTTACAAACCTTTATCTCTGGCTCTTCCCCTCGAATTACTAATTATTGAGCATTAGTAATTTGTAAGTAAATTTTGTAAATTTACTTAAAAGCGCATGTAAGTAAAATTTGTTTCTTCTCCTGTTAATCTGTTTATTTGTAGGCCCCCAACCAATGGACCCAAGTTAGAAGAGGAAAAACCATTTCCTCCCAACAGTTTTGACAACTGAGCATCCTCAGTTGAGAGGATGGTTGAGAGACTGCAGCTGAGATCCCGTGACCTCTGACCAAGCTGGTTAAGGTAAACTTTTTTTTTAACCAAAATCCTCTGCTCAGGTCTGGTAAAGTGGGTGCAGCAAGAGCCTCTCCTTGTCTTTTCTATAAGAGATTTTCCAAAATTTACAAAAGGAAGTTTGGGGTTAGAACTAGTTCTTTGCCTACTGTGACTCTTGCTATAGAGAGCTGTTGTGTCCTATCTTCAGTAAGATCTCTCTGGCTGCACTTTGGAGAATGGCTTGGAGGAAAGCAAAAATGAGGTACCAGTGAGCATGCTCTCTTTTACAACTCAGGGCAAGTGTGGATGCCCCACATCTCTGAGACATGTTTGCCCCTGTGGAGAGCACTCTAACTCACCACCGAGGGCTTTGAATCCTCAGACACTTCAGTGATGCCACTTGTGTGCACGCGTTACCACAGTGCACCTCATTGATCTAGTCCAATTGTATTCAAACTTTTGTTTAATACTGGGCCCCAGCAGAACAGCACTGCTTCTGGTTGGAGCTGCGGTAGGAATTCAGAGCCCCAGCCACTCACCCCACCCCCTCCAGTGGAAGCCTTGGGGAAGGTCTTCAGGGCCCAATTTGGAAACCACTACAATATAGTGAATATTTTACATTTAACACGGCCACGATCTGTAGCAGTGGCCTGTACAAAATTACTGTGGATGACCACAAATATGTAAAAGACAATCTCTAAAATATTTATATAGGAAAAATGCAGGTGAGGAATAGGGTTAGTTCAGTAGGAATATCAAGGATGCGGGATCCCAGCTCACCCTCCACCTGGGCTGGCTGCAGATCTTTAAGAGCTTCTACTGAACATATCTAGAACAGCAAAATTTACAAACATCTAAAATGTCTAACAATAGGGATTTTAAAATGTCCACTATAAATCTACATATTAACAATATTATTTTTAAAATTTACAATAGGTTAAGTGAAAAGGGCAGATATGCAAATTTCATGTGCATTCTGAAGGATTGTGTAAAATATGTCTGTATAAATACAAACAGAGAGAAAAAGAAAATTCACAAGGTGAACTAGATTGTTGTGTTACTATGGTGACTTGTGAGGAGTTATTTTTTACTTTTAATAACATTCCCCTTAATATTATATCAGTTTTTAATTTTAAAAAAGCTTCAAAAATTCTTTTCTGAAAGATAAGCTGTAAAAATAAGAAGATAAAATTTTTTAAAATACGCCAGAAGAGCAAAAATGTTTTCTGAAGTGTCAAGGAGAGGAAAAGGTTCTTTCCCTCATCATACCATCAGCGTCATTAAGCTGGAAAATCAAAAGTTGTTCCCAGGAACAACTGCTGGAGCCATGGGGATCCCAGTTGGAAATTTCATAACTGCTTTGTCAAGCCTTTATACAGAGGAATTATGAGCATAAAAGACAACTTTGCAAGTGATGTGTTCTGTATGTTTCGGAATACCCACAAAGTTAGTTTCTTAAATTACTACAGTTGTATGAGAATTCTCCATACTCAAATATTCATGTTATTTTCTAACACAGATTTTTTTTTGAACTTCATTTTGAAATATTCTTAATTGGCTTGCTGATTCTCCTGAGTGTCTCCTTTTAGGATTCTATATATTACTTGCTGGGAATCTAGCCAATGTTTAAGAAATTTTAATCTTTTTTCTTTTGTTTTTGCTAATGTGGTGGAGGAAAAATAATTTTCCCTCCACCCTTCTAGGTTCTTGGCTGAGACCTCCCCGTGATAAAAAGACAGAATAACAAGAGAAAAACAAACAAGTTTAACAACATGCATACCTACTGTATACAGGGGAGAGACCCAGGGAAACTAATTCCCGGAAATGTCCCAAGCTGCCACCTTAAGTAACATCTCCAAGTAAAGACAAAAGAAGATGATGGGGGGCGGGGAGGCCAGTTGTGGGAGGTGACCAGGAAAAGCACAGTAAACAAGGATAAGGTTGTTATGCAGATTTAAGTCCTTGTCTTCTCTGTGGTTAACAGTTTCTAGAGATTTAGAATCATCTTTCTCTTCCTGGTACTAAGAGGGAGACACCCTTACAAATGGAGATTTCCCTTATAAATGGACTTGTCTCTTAACAAAAGGGTAACTTCTACTCAGGTTTCAGAGCTTCTCCTGTGTCTGCTGTTTCTCAAGAATGACCAGCTTAAAATAACCATGTGTCAAAGGGCCGTATTTTGGGGTGCTATGTTTTGCTCCCCTTCACTAATAAGCAATATCCTTAAACTTGAGAGGAAGCTTTAGGAAACTAAGTGGCCCAGTAGGTTTCCAAACTTAATACTCACAGCCCCCAGATGGTCATTATTCTGCTTAATTTAGGAAGAGGGAGGAGAGAGCCTTGGGGGAGATTTGAAAAATCAAAAAAATTAATGTGACAATCTCAAATTACTAACACCCTCTGATTTGAAAGTGAAAAGGCTATTTTTTTTTTAAATCAATGGATCAATGGGTTAACATCTGAACTAACTTGTGGAAAAAAGGAACATTTGCAACCCATCCCCTTTCCACACAGCTCTGTAGCTAAGTTTTTTTGGGTTTGTTTGTTTTTACCTCAGAGAAAACTGAAAGACCAATCTCTGATCTTTCAACCCTGCTGAATGTGTTTGAGATCTTAATTCAGTTTTTACAACTCCCCTAAAGAAGCTTCTGCATTGGGAAAAAAACTTCACAATTAAGAATCTCATAATCAAGAGACCTCCCTCCATCCCCAAGTAAAAGATGCCATGTTTTACATGAAAGCATTTTACACACAGGCTCACTTTCTCTCTAATTTTTTCCCTCATTGTTTATCTCTCCATCTATCTGTCCATTTATATTCTGGCCCTGAGTCAGGGCATTTATAGACCAGAAATAAGGTCACCATTATCATGGGGAGAGAGAAGTAGAGGAAGGAAAAGGAACAGAAGGCAGGCTGGGTTCTTGGGCAAAGAGACAATGGAAGAGAGTAGGTAAATGGTCTCATGATATAATTTTAAGGATTATTTAATCTTTTCCAGAAGGCTGGAAAAAATTCCTGGGTCTGATAAGAAGTTTTGATTTAGGCCAGTAAAGTCCTGCCCAATAAGATACCATGCCTTCCACTGTCAGATGTCCTTCCTTCCTCTAGTGTGATGGCTAATGGAAAGGAAGATGTCCCTTACCTATTATGAGGCTACTAGGTGAGGTAAGTGTCAGTGTCAGGCTAGAGAAACATGTCCAAAATAGGCTGTCAAAGCCAGGGTACCAAAAGCAAGAGGTCAGGAACCAGGGATGATGAGATTATGAAGAACAACTCCCATGAGGCAAATGAGAAGCATCTGGAAGTCCAGAAAGAGTAGTAGAATGCCATAATTGGGTCCTCCTGTTTGAATGGGTAGAATAGCTCCATTTGATGGATAAATAGAAAACCAGAAAGGAACCTTGAACGTCTACATAGATAATTGCACATTCTATTTGGGTTCACAAGATGACATAAAAAGACCATGGAACTTAAGGCATTAAGGGTATCAACAACATCAACAGACTTGTCATGGTCCGAACGCAAGTTGGAAAAGAATTTCCAGACACGAGGGAGAATGTAAAGATAGAATTTATTAGAGGGAAGGGTCGCTGCCAGAACAGCGGGCCGAATTCCTGGTAGTCTGGGAGGGTCGAGCCCGAACATGTGCTAATGATCAGTTTTTATAGCCAGAAAACAAAGGAATGGTCCGAGGTGAAAATTTCATTTACTGATTGGTTGAGGCACATATACCTTCCTTCTATAGGGTGGGAGTGGGACAGGGCATATGCCTTTCCTTATTTGGGACAGGTCCTGTTGCCTAGGTGGGCCTCGCCCAGGTGGGCTCAGGAATTTCGTAACCATAGCAACATGGTACGGAGGGCGATTAAGAGTCCAGTAGGCGGTGTAATGCTGAAACTTTTTCAGGTAGGGTCATCCTTTGTCCTTGAAGCACCATTGTCCTTGGAGAACCACAAGACTCTCATTCATGAATCATTCTAGGAATATACCCCCTCTCCTGCCCCCAGCCCCAGCAATACCCTTTATTTCCTAGACACAATGATGAGGTAATTTCATGAACATATGAGTAGCTATGTATTGGTGGCTAAACAAACTAGGCTCCTGATTGTGGCTCATAAAAATGTATTTGCTTCAGTTTCAGTTGTCTGAAGACCATTTATGCGTTCACATTGGGTATTAGACAAGACTCTTTTTGTTACAAAAAACTAAACTCCAACTCAAACTATCATAAACAAAGAAAGGGATTTATTAACTTAACTAGCTAATAACGTTCTTAGGACAGTTCACAGAACTGAATGAGGAGGTACAGAGGCCAACAGCAAAGTGTGTTGTCAGAGTCAGGGAATGTAAAGCAAGGACTGGTGTAACAGGGAAGAGCTAAATCGGACTCCACGTTCATCTGCTTCGATGACTTTAACCTTTGCTTTTCGTTGCTTTTGTTATTCTAATCATACGTAATGGCCTGCCTCAGGGAACCCTGCCCCTCTGCCTGAATCTTAAAAGAAAGTGCCTTTGTTCAGCTCACAGGGCGACAGTCTGACCCCTCCCACCTGTGGATGGCTCCAAGAAGGAAGAAATTAACACATCCCCTCCCCGAGGCTGGCCATTCCAGGGGATATCTGCAAAATTTATGGCCTTTTTACTTTACTTCCTCATCTCCTCCCTCTCTCTGTACTATAAAAGAAACTGGCATCCAAACCCTGATAAGATGGTTTTTCAGAGACACTAGTCTGCCATCTTCTCCATCTGTTTCTGGATAAAGTCGTCTTCCTTTCCTGAACACCTCGTCTCCGAGTCATTGGCCTATCGTGCGGTGAGCAGAGCGAGCTTGGACTTGGTAACATTGGGAGTTACAGAGTCAAAGAACCATAGATGATAAAATGAGAAGGAAGATATCCCAAGAGGCAAATGGGAAGAGGCTGGAAGAAGTCTAGAGTCAGGGAGTAGAATGAGGAACTCAATGCCCTCTGGTTTTCCATCTATCCCTCATCTTCACTGATCTCTGCTTCTGTTTGTATACTGGCCTCATTGTCTCCTACTAGAAGCAACCTTGCTATATATGGTAAGTTAAACACCTTTCAACAGTTCCTGGCATACGTCCCAATACAAAATCCAAGAGAAAGAGTCATCCCCCATGCACATACACTTTGAATCTAGAAAATTCTACAGAAAACTCTTAATTGGCTTAGCTTGGGTCACATGTCTATCCCCTGGACCAATTATTGTAGCCACTGTGTCAAATGCCCATTGCTGTGGCAAGGGGACAAGAAACCGTGATAAAAAATCCCACTAGAATACATGGACATGGAGGGGGTGGAAATTCCCCTGAGAGAAAAGAATGCTGACCCGGAGGGGAGTATGAAAGGATCATGGGCAGATGAGAACAATAGCCACCTGAGTCCTTATACATCTTCTATCTTCCATATTATCAAAGAATGGTTGTTTAAAAAAAAAGAAAAAAATAAAAATAAATAAAAATAAAAAATAAATAAATAAAAAAAGAATGGTTGTTCCTGAGGGCAGGCCACATTCAACTATTGTCAACAGTGGTATGAAACCATTTATCTAGTGATGTCATTTATTTACAAACACAACCAAACTTCAATTTTTTAAAGAGGAAAGCTGAGGGTATTAGTAAAAATGTAATAAAGCTTAGTATTTTCACATAGGTGTCAGAGCTGCAGTGATGGTGCAGAAGTACAGAACTGCAAATTTTCAACACTGATTGAGACCTTTCTTTCAACCTCTCATATTGTAGGAGAGAAAGAAAATTCTGTGTCCAGACACTTCCCAAGGCGTGCAAGGAAAAAGGGCAGGATCAGAACACAGATCTTCTGTCATCCAGCCTGGCATTCTTTTCATTGGAGAGAGCAGTATCTAAATACAAATGACAGCCCATTTTCCACTTTTAAAATGGAAGAATGTAGAATGTTACCCTTTTCCATGAAGAATATCTGCTTATCCATGGAGAATTTTATTTTCTACCCAACATAACTCCTTCAGCATGAAACTGATTTCATATTCCTTCAAAGTTAAGTACACTACTGGAGTTCCTCTCAATCCACAAAATATGCCTCATTAAAAATAAGAGAACTGAACTAAAAAGAATTACTGTCAGAAGACCACAAAAAAAATGTTTTGAAAGAAAGAAGATGGCATGATAGATAGAGCTTTATATGATTTTCAATTAGCTTGAATTATAAAATTTCCACAAAAAAACCAATGCTTTATTTATATTTAAACTTTCTCATGACTTTTTTCATAAGGCAACTACATAACAAATTTATTCAATAAATCACACAACTAAGTAATCACACAATCACACAATCACTAAGTAATCACACAACTAATCACACAACATTGAAAAAGGAAAGTCTAATAATAAAATATTGCTTTTCTGTGACAAGGACAGAATATGGAAAGCAAAGTATTTGTTTTTCTGAAAACTTGAGTAAGAGTCCAGTTTTAGGTCTATTCATTTTATGTAATTTTTCAACTAAGGCTATTTTTAAAGGGATTTTAAAATATTTCAGACATTGTTTCTGACAGTGGAATTAGTTCAAAGTTAATAATGGTCCAATTTATACTCACGTCAATCACAAGGCCTCTTTAATACAACTCAACGCATACTTTTTTGTTTCCTCTGTGTGAGTTCTTTTAAGGGATAAAAAGATAAGGCACCCACTCACACATCCAATCAACATATATTTAGTGCCATCTCTGTGAGATAGGAATAAAGGGTGAAAAAATGTGTATGTGTAATCTACTGTAGAGGAGGAAAAATTATTTTTCCTACTATCCTCCTACGTTCTCTGGCTGGGACCCTGTAAACTGAACTGACAAAAGGCAGGTTAACAAGAGAAAAGCATACAAATTTGTTGAATGGAAATTTTACAGGACACGAGAGCCTTCATAAGGAAATGAAGACCAGAAGAAATGGTTAAACTTGAGTGTTTCTATACTAGGTTTGATGAAGGGTGGAAAGTTGTGGGAAAATGTGATGGGACAAATGTATGTGAGCTAAGGGTAGTCAGCTGGGGGAAACTTAGCAAGGCCTCTTTGTTCAGATTCCTTTTGGTATCCCTCCATCTTCACAGATAAGGTTGCCCCTTTCCTTTATTAGGGGAAACACTGACTGAAACCACTGGCCCTGGCCAGGCACCATAGTAACCACTTGCATGAATTATCTTAAACAGGAGGTCCTGGTAAGGAATGCTGAACTAACAAGCTACCACCAACCGGAAGAATTCGGAGAAGGTCAAAAGGAGAGAGGAGACGCCAGTCCATATGTCCTACCAACCTCCCAGAATCCTTCTTGCTGGAATCCATCTTGGCTGAGTGATGTGTGTGCCACCAGGAAGGACCCTGAGTCAGAGTGACTGGCCAGAGACAACCCAGAAACTAATCCCATCACCATAAAACCCGAGACTGCGAGCCACGTGGCAGAGCAGTCCTCCTGGGTTCTCTTACCCTCCTGCTCTCCACCCGGGAGCCCCTTCCCAATAAAGTCTCTTGCTTTGTCAGCACGTGTGTCTCCTCGGACAATTCATTTCTGAGTGTTAGACAAGAGCCCACTCTCGGGCCCTGGAAGGGGTCCCCCTTCCTGCAACACCTTCAGGTAATGGGAAGGCACCTCTCACTTGAGGGTCTTATGACCTGCCTCAGAGTAGAAGGGGAAGGTGAGACAGTCCTTCTTGCACCTGCCATTTCTCAGATTCCTTCAGCTTATTAAATATGCCAAGGTGCCATATGTTGTGGTAGTGTGTTCTGAATCCCATCCTTAATTTTGAGGGACTGATACATCCCAGGGAGCAGACAAGGGCACAGGAACTTAGTGAAATGCACTTAAGAGGACGAGGAGGCAGAGAAGAGAGACCCTAATTCTGCCTTAGTACGTCAAGGGAAGCTTCCCAAGGTCCGAGACCAGCTGAGCTCCAAACAGCGATTCCTGAAGCAGATATTGTGGTACCCCACCCACACCCATTGGTCGTCATCCTATGCAGCTGGTCTCTCTGTGAAGTACCTGGACTTCCTGCTTCAGGGCCTTCTCTATCCACAAAAGCAAGCTAGGCTCTCACACCAAATAGGTGGGGAAGTTCAAGGGAGTTATAGCTGTGAGGAGCAGCCCTTAACCAGTGGAGAATGGGAGCTGGTGGATAAATATCCCAACTTCTTCACCCTTGGATGGGGTAATGCTTTAAAAGCCCAAGAGATAGAGTCCAGGTGTGCACAGGAATAACCTGCTCATTAACACATCTCATACTAGGTTCCTTCCATTCCTATCTCATTTCCCTATGCCCCTACTGGTGCTTCCTGGGATTCTCCCAAATAAACCACTTATACTCAGATTCTTGCCTCATAGCCTGCTTCCGGGGAGCCCAACCTAAGAAAATAAACGAAGCAATTGGGAAATCTATTTATGAGCTAAATGGTGGTGGTTTTTTAAGTAGCTAAGTTTTGGGGGTGTATTGTTATGCAGCAAAACCTAACAGACAGAAGTCAAAAAATAAAAATAACTGAGAAGAAACTATAATAGAGGTAGGAAGAAAATCAAGAGAGCAGTGCTTCTCAAACTTCACCTTGAATAAGAATCACCTAGAGAGGTGGTTAAAACACAGATTGCTGGGCCCCACCCCCAGAGTTTCTGATTCAGTTGATCTGGGTTAAGGTTCAAGAATTTTCATTTCTAACAAGTTCCCAAATGATGCTACTGCTGCTGGGCCAGGGACTACATTTTGAGAATCACAGCAGTCAGTTCATAGAAGCCAAAAGAGAAAATATTTCTAGAATAGAGAAGTATTCAACTCTAAAATGCCACTGAGCGATCTAGTCAAATGAAGACCAAACAACGATGAGTAGATTTCACAAATTGCGACCAATGGCAACATTGACAATAGCAGTTCCAGTGAGGTGGTGGGTTTGGAAACCAGTTTGGGAGGTAAGGAGGTGAAGACAGCACATAGAGGGCAGCTCTTAACAACAAAAATGCCAGGAATGAGGAATAAATGGAAACATAGGGTTGAGAAAGTTTTAATTTGGGGGAAATCGTGGATGCTAGAGTGGGTTTGTATGCTTATAGTAGAAATCCAGTGGAGAAGGAAAAAGTGATGTAGGAAAGAGGAAGGATAATGGCAGAAGCAGAGTCCATGGAGACAGAGCCAGAGCACCTTTCATAGAAGAAGGCATATAACTTACACTGCAGCAGGATGAAAGATGGACAATATGGAAAAGATGGTTTTCTGTCTAATGACTTCAGTTTTCTCACTTTAAGTATGAGATGTCATCAGCTGAGAGTGAGGGGAGGGAAAGGGGAAAAGATATGGGATTGTAATCTCTGGAATGGGAAACAAACCTACTTTCTCCTTGAGGTGAAATTATCCATTAACATGAATGTCACTTAGGGATGAAGATACAGAACATTGACATGGGACATTTATTTCATGTAAACAATTTGCACACCTTGTACCCAGACAGAAATGGAACTGAGTACATATGTTAGCGGATCAGAACTCACTAATTTTCCAGTTTTGTTTTGCTTTGAAAAGATTGTGGATGTTTTCTAGGAATGCATGAGAATTATTACAACCAAGCATGGCTGGGAATTATTCACAATGCTGGCATGATTTCTGGAATACATGAAGGTAAAATTGCAGTCTACTGTGTCTGATGGACTGTACTAGCACCCCAATTGCAACTGCACTATGAATTCTCATTTTAGAAAGAACAGGTTTCGGTTTGGGCTTTAATAGAATTTTAAGATCTAACTCTCAGTGATCCATGAAATATGACTATTATGAAGATGGTCTTATAAAAATTATCCATCCAAAACTGTTTGTCTGAGAGCTGCTTAAATGTAATGTCTGGTATATTTTCACTGGTTGAGTTTTATGTTTTGCTTTAGTTTTATTATTTGGAGAACATTGTGTTTTCTGGCTGTTCCTGATTGACTTTTTTAGGTTGCTGAAGATTTTAAGAGTGCTAGGTAAGGTACTGTATATATTTTTAAATGCTACTGTTGAGATTAAGGTCATGTTAGAAATTAATAAATGTATACTCAGACTCATGTAAAAATTCTTCTTGTCATTAGTCTAATCTAAGTGGGTTGATTACTTATAAAGATGAATGGGACAAAGGTCTGTCCTTTTACTTTGAAGACCCCCTATGAAGCCAACTTTTTTTTTAATAAATGTATTTATTTTTCTGTTTGGGCTGCATTGGGTCTTCATTGCTGTGCGTGGGGCTTCTCTAGTTGCAGTGAGCGGGGGCTACTCTTTGTTGCAGTGTGCGGGCTTCTCATTGTGGTGGCTTCTCTTGTTGTGGAACACGTGCTCTCGGCGCGTGGGCTTCAGTAGTTGTGGCACATGGGCTCAGTAGTTGTGGCTCACGGGCTCTAGAGAGCAGGCTTAGTAGTTGTGGCGCATGGGCTTAGTTGCTTCGTGGCATGTGGGATCTTCCCGGACCAGGGCTCGAACCCGTGTCCCCTGCATTGGCAGGCGGATTCTTAATCACTGCACCACCAGGGAAGCCCTGGATATTTTAACAATGTTAATTCTTCCATTCCATAAGCATGGAATATCTTTCCATTTATTTGTGTCTTTTCAATTTTTTTTAAACAAAGTCTTATAGTTTTCAGTGTACAGGTCTTTCACCTCCTTGGTTAAATTTATTCCTCGATATTTTATTCATTTTGATGCAATTATAAATGGGATTTTTTTCTTAATTTCTCTTTCTGATAGTTTGTTGTTAGTGTATAGAAATGCAACACTTTTTCGTATATTCATTTTGTACCCTGAAACTTTACCGTATTTGTTTATTATTTCTTTTTTTAAAAAAAATTATTTGGCTGTACCAGGTCTTAGTTGTGGCACTCAGGATCTTCTTTGCTGCATGCAGGATCTTCGGTACGGCATGCAGGATATTCAGTTGCAGCATGAGGGATCTTCAGTTGCGGCATGCAAACTCTTAGTTGCAGCATGCGAACTCTTAGTTGCGGCATGTGGGATCTTTAGCTGTGGCATGCAAACTCCTAGTTGCAGCATGCAAACTCTTAGTTGCAGCCTGTGGGATCTACTTCCCTGACCAGGGATTGAACCTGGGCCCCCTGCATTGGGAGCGCAGAGTCTTAGCAACTGGACCACCGGGGAAGTCCCTGTTTATTATTTCTAACAGTTTTTTGGTGGACTCTTTAGGGTTTTCTATATATACAATCATGCCATCCACAAACAGTGACAGTTTTACTTCTTCCTTTTCAATTTGGATGCCTTTTATTTCTTTTTCTTGCCTAATTGCTCTGGGTAGGACTTCCACTACTATGTTAAATAAAGTGGTGAGAGTGGGCATCCTTGTCTTGTTCCTGATCATAGAGGAAATGCTTTCAGCTTTTTACCATTGAGTATGATGTTAGCTGTGGGCTTGTCATAGATGGCCTTCATTATACTGAGGTACATCCTTTTTATACCCATTTTTTGAGAGTTTTTAACATAAATGGGTGTTGAATATTGTCAAATGCTTGCTGCATCTATTGGGATGATCGTATGATTTTTATCCTCTGTTTTGTTAATGTGGTGTATCACACTGATTGATTTGAGGGTGTTGAACCATCCTTGCACCCCCAGAATAAATCCCACTTGATCATAATGTATGATCCTTTTAATATACTGTTGTATTCAGTTTGATAATATTTTGTCGAGGAGTTTTGCATATATGTTCATTACAGATATTAGCCTATGATTTTCTTTTTTGTGTGTTGTCCTTGTCTGGTTTTGGTATCAGCGTAATGTTGGCCTTGTAAAATGAGTTAGGAAGTGTTCCCTTCTCTTCAATTTTTTGGAAGTGTTTGAGAAGGATAGGTATTAAATCTTTGAATGTTTGGTAGAATTCACCAGTGAAGCTGTCTGGTACTGGACTTTTGTTTTGGTGAAGGTTTTTGATTACTGTTTCAATCTCCTTACTATTAACCAGTCTACTCAGATCAGTCAATTTCTTCATGATTCAGTCTTGGAAAGTTGTATGATTCTAGAATTTATCCATTTCTTCTAGGTTGTCCAATTTGTTGGTATATAGCTGTTCACAGAATTTTCTGATAAGCCTTTGTATTTCTGTGGTATTCATTGTAACTTCTCCTCTTTCATTTCTGATTTTGTTTATCTGAGCATTCTCTCTTTTTTTCTTAGTGAGTCAAGCTAAAGGTTTTTCAATTTTGTTCATCTTTTTAGAGAACCAGCTCTTTGTTTCATTGATCTCTTCTACTGTCTTTTTAGTCTCTATTTCATTTATTTCCACTCTAATTTTTATTATTTCCTTTCTTTTACTGACTTCGGGCTTTGTTTGTTCTTTTTCTAGTTCCTTTAGGTATAAGGTTAAACTGTTTATTTGAGATTTTTCTTATTTCTTGAAGTGTGCCTGTATTGCTATAAACTTCCCTCTTATTACTACTTTTGCTGCATCCCATATATTTTGATATGTTGTATTTTCATTTTCACTTGTCTTCAGGTATTTTTTAATTTATACTTAGATTTCTTCATTGACTCAATAATTGTTCAGTAGCACGTTGCTTAGTCTCCACATATTTGTGATTTTTCTAGCTTTCCTCTTGTAGTTGATTTCTAGTTTCATACTTCTGTGGTCAGAAAAGATACATGATATGATTTCAATCTTCTTAAATTTATTGAGACCTGTTTTGTGTCTCAACATATGGTCTATCCTTGACAATGTTCCATATATATTTAAAAAGAATGTGTATTCTACTGCTTTTGGATGAAATGTTCTGTATAAATCTATTAAGTGATTCTGATCTAATGTTTTATTTAAGGCCAGTGTTTCCTTGTTGACGTCCTGTCTGGCTGATCTACCCACTGATGTAAGTGGGGTGTTAAAGTCCTCCACTATTGTGCTGCTGTCAACTTTTCCCCCTTAGGTCTGTTAATAATTGCTTTATACATTTTAGTGCTCCTATGTTAGGTACGTATATATTAATAAATGTTATGTCTTCTTGATGGATTGCACCTTTTATCATTATATAATATCCATCTTTTCTGGCTTGATGTCTATTTTGTCTGATATGAGTATGACTACAACCACTTCTTTTGGCTGCCATTTGCTTGCAGTATCATGTTCCATTCCTTTACTTCAAGGCTATGTGTGTCTTTAGAGCTGAGATGAATCTCTTAGAGACAGCATATAGTTGGATCTTGTTTTTTAATCCATCCAGACACTCTGTGTCTTTTGATTGGTGAATTCAATCCAGTTATATTTAAGGTGATTATTGATATATGAGGACTTAGTACCACCATTTTATGTTTTGTTTTCTGATTGCTCTATATCCCCACTATTTCTTTTTCCTTGTGTTTCTGGCTGCCATTTTAGTTTGGTGGTTTTCTATGGTGTCTTTCTCAGTTTCCTCTTTTTTAATGTTTCATGTCACTGCCCTAGATTTCTGTTTTGTGGTTACCATGAGGTTTGTATAAAATCTCTCATAGATAAAATAGTCCCTTTTCTGCTGATAGCATATTATCTTCATTTGCCTATACAGGTTCCATCCTTCTCCTCTTTCCATTTTATGTTTTTGTTGTCACAAGTTATCCCTTTTCATGTTGTATGTCACCAAACTGAAGTAGATATAGTTATTTTTAACGTCCCCCCCCCCCAACCTATTCTGATATATAGTTGCAATTTTCTGATTCTGTCTATTTATCATCTTACTCAAAGTTTTGTATACTTTTGCCTTTTTGTTTTAGGTAAAAGAGCTCCTTTCAACATTTCCTGTAAGGCAGGTCTAGTGGTGATGAATTCCCCCAGCTTTTGTTTGTCCAGAAAACTTTTATTTCTCCTTCATATATGAAAGATAACTTTGCTGGATAGAGTATTCTTGGTTGACAATTTTTATCTTTTAATATTTTGAGCATGTTACTCCACTCTATCCTGGCCTGTAGAGTTTCTGATGAGAAATCTGCTGATAGCCTAATGGGGGTACCTTTGTAGGTTACTGTCTTTTTTCCTGGCTGCCTTTAAAATTCTTTCTTTATCATTGATTTTTACAGTTTTAATATAATGTGTCTTGGAGAAGGCCTTTTTGCATGGAGAAGTGTTCTACAAGCTTGGATTTGTTTATCCAATTCCTTTCCAGGTTTGGGAAGTTCTCAGCTATTATTTATTTAAATAAGCTCTCTGCTCTCTTGTCCCTCTCTTCTCCTTCTGGGATACCTATTATCCTTATGTTGCCTTTCCTAATAGAGTCAGATAGTTCTTGTAGAGCTTCTTCATTTAAAAAAAGTCTTAGTTCTCTCTCACCTTCCACCTGAGTCATTTCTAAACTTCTATCTTCGAGCTTGCTAATTCTCTCTTCCATATGGTCTGCTCTATATTATATCTATATAATGCATTCTTCACTGCATTTATTGAATTCTTTAGCTCCAGAATTTCTGTCCGGTTGCTTTTAGAGTTTCAATCTCTTTGGTAAAGTATTTCTTCTGTTCATTAATTTTATGCTTGAGCAAACTAAATTGCCTTTCTGAGTTTGCTGGTAGCTCGCTAAGTTTCTTCATGACAGCAACTTTGAATTCTCCATCAGTTAGATGACAATCTTCTGTGACTTTAAGTTTGGTTTCTGGAAAACTGTCATTTTCTTTTTGTGAAACCATGTTACTGTGGCTTTTCATGGTGCTCGATGAGTTCTTTCTTTGCTGGCACATTTGAAGTAGTGAACACCTTTCTTATTTAGGCAAAGCTTTGTTTACTTTGATTCTAATAATTCAACAGGTTGGTAATTAGAGGCCTTTCTTTTGTTTTTCAGTAGATGGTGCTATAGCACAAGTTTTTTGGTTTATCTTACCTGAGCCACCTCTGGCTGTATTTGAGACTTTGCACTTTTCACCTTCCACCATCCTCATCGTTGTTGCTTATTCCTCCAGGGTCACTGGTACTTTGTTGCTGCTGGTGTCACTGCTGCCATTGGCATCACTGCTGGGGGCACTAGGATGGCAGGCACCTCCACTATTTCTGGGTTTGCCTGGTTCACGGGCCCTACCACTGTTGCTGCCCAGTTCCCTGTGACTGCAGGTGCCACTATGGCCAGGAGGCTGAAGTCATGTGTGCCTCCGTTGCTGCTACCAGGTTCTCTGGAGCTGCAGGCTCAGCCACAATGGCTGGTGGGGGAGGGGGGGTCAGGAGGGGGCAGCGGCAGCAGGATTGCAGGCACTGCCTCCCCTGTTCCCCCAGTTCTGTCTCCTTTATGTATTCCAATCCACCCACCTTCAAAGGTAAAGATGTGTGGATCTCTCCAGTGTCCTAGTGTGTTGGGCAAAGGAACCTTTGTTGAGTTATGGATGTTTTACTAGTTGTAGATTGAAGGGGAGAGACAAAGAGAGCATCTCACACTGCCATGATGCTGACGTCCAAGGTA
Organism: Eschrichtius robustus; assembly: GCF_028021215.1. NCBI lineage: Eukaryota > Metazoa > Chordata > Mammalia > Artiodactyla > Eschrichtiidae > Eschrichtius > Eschrichtius robustus. The sequence continues at coordinate 13,618,457 of NC_090845.1, read as the reverse complement.
GACTTTTCTAAACTTTTACACAATTAATAAACTTCACATTAAAAAATACAGTAATATTAGAAATTCATGAGAAGAAAAATACCATAAAATACTGTTCAGTACGACAAGATGTGCTGAGTGACAAGGAAGAGAATTATTAATAAGACTACATTATGCTCAATATAACAAAAAAAAAATCCTCATAGTTTAAACTTCCTTCTTTCTTTCATTTCTGAGGAAAGAAAGCTAATATATTCAGGTACATTTTGTTCCATCAGTGTGCTGAAGATGATAAACTTAAGGCTAAAAGTATTTTATAGAAGAAAAGTTTATATATACAATTTTAAAGTAATTCAGTAGATTATTTCCATATAGAATAACTAAAAGTAGAAGAGTAAGTAGAATTTAAACAAAGTAGGACTGATCAATTTTTACTTTTTCTTTTTTGAGGGGAAGTGGAATTGAATGTGTAACCTCAGCAGGCCTGGAGCTATGGACATCTTTTTTAAAGAGTATGTGTATATGTATTGAGAAAAATTTTAAACTCTTAAGTCACTACTTTAAAACAATTCCCAAGAGTTTATTTCTCATGCTGTTTCAATTATTATTTTAAATAGACACAAAAGAAAATAGTGCTTTTATAAAAAGCAAGGTGATTTATGCCCAAATTTGTTAAGGAAATACAAGAAGGGGATTCTACTGCCTGTTCTGGCATACACTGACACTGAGACCTAGAATGATCCTCTGAACCTCTCTCTGGGTCTCCATTCCTTCACCTATGATAGAAAAAGGTTAAATTAAATGAAATAAAGGTCTAAGGACCAACTTTTTCTTTACACATTTTTATTTCATAAAATAAAAGCCAAGTGGCTTGAGGAAATTTTTACCTTTACTGAAGAATTTATGTATAATAGTACTTAAATTCTTTAATAAGTAGTTTCATTTAATTCAGTTGGCTCTATGACACACATGGGGTGTGTGTGTGTGTCTGGATAATTAACCACTTCTAACATCCAGTTGTTCAAGTCAAACCCTTGGAGTCATCCATGATTGGCCCCTCTGTTTTCCTCATCCCCACAATCAATTCTTCAAGTCATGGCAGCTCTACCTTCAAAGCAGATCCCATGACTGACCACTTCTCACTGCTGCCACTGCCAATAATATTGTCCAAGTCCATCAGCTCTGCCCCAACTCCAGAGCCTCCTAACTGGTTTTCCACTTTCTCTTCCTACAGCCCCCTTGTCTGTTCTCCACAGAGCGACCTTTGAGAACTTTGTAAAACGAAATCAAACCATGTCACTCTCCTACTCATAACCCTCCAATGGCTTTCCCTGTCATACTCAGAATAAAATTCAAACTCTTTCCCAAGGCTGAACAGTTTTACATAATTTGGCCCATGCCTTTCTCTCTGACTCTCTCTCATTCTGCTCTGGCCACCCCACACCCACCGCTGTCTTCATCCTGGTCTCTGCAAGTGCCAAGCACCATGCCTTCAAAGATGCTGTTCCTGACCATCTTACCAAAAACAGCCACCAGCCACCCACTCAGCCACCTATCTCTTCTTGCCTTTTTTTCTTTATAACACTTGTCACTACCTCACCTTATATATTTACGGTTGTTTAACTTCTCATGAATTTCTAATATTACTATATTCTTTTTTTTTTTTTAATAAATTTATTTATTTATTTATTTATTTTTGGCTGTGTTGGGTCTTCGTTTCTGTGCGAGGGCTTTCTCCAGTTGCGGCGAGCGGGGGCCACTCTTCATCGCGGTGCGCGGGCCTCTCACTGTCGCGGCCTCTCCCGTTGCGGAGCACAGGCTCCAGATGCGCAGGCTCAGTAGTTGTGGCTCACGGGCCTAGCCGCTCCGCGGCATGTGGGATCTTCCCGAACTGGGGCACAAACCAGTGTCCCCTGCATTGGCAAGCGGATTCTTAACCACTGCGCCACCAGGGAACCCCTTACTATATTCTTGATTGTAAGGTTTATTAATTATGTGACAGCTTAGAAAAGTCTACCTATTTACAATGTTTTCTAACATGAGTAAAAGTTTAATGGTGCCAGTAAGAGTTTAAAGTAGATAATAGGTCTCAGTTTTCTTTTATCTTCAAAACTGCAGTGGTGGAGACTTCCCTGGTGGTGCAGTGGTTAAGAATCCGCCTGCCAATGCAGGGGGACACAGGTTCGAGCCCTGGTCTGGGAAGATCCCACATGCCGCGGAGCAACTAAACCTGTGCACCACAACTACTGAGCCCGTGCACCACAGCTACTGAAGCCCACGAGCCTGGCGCCCGTGCTCCACAACAAGAGAAGCCGCCACAATGAGAAGCCTGTGCACCACAACAAAGAGTAGCCCCCGCTTGCCACAACTAGAGAAAGCCCATGCACAGCAACGAAGACCCAACGCAGCCAAACATAAAGTAATAAATAAATAAATAAATTTATTTAAAAGAAAAACAACTGCAGTGGTGGTGGTGAGGTTGGCTTTAAAACCTTCATTGTCTGCCCTCACTAGAATGAGGACATGGACTTCTTCTGCCTTGTTCACTGCTATATCTCCCACTGTTAAATATAAAATGTTCAGCATGAAGAGAATGCTTAATAATTATTAGCAGACCTCATTAATTAATAAGTGAATGTGTATATACTCATGCATGACCCTGGGGCACGTAGAAAACCTGGGTTCACTGATTCTGATCACATCCATTTACCCACGTCCATACATTCCATTTCCTAGTTTTATGTAATGTGAAAATGGCTTCCTTCCAGGTAGAGAAACCATTAAAACACAGTGGCAAGGGCCCTGTCATGAGAAGTATGTACTGGGATCTATGGGAACATACATGGCAGATACATAACCCAGACTGGCGCTGGTGTGGAAAGAAGAAGAGACAGGGTCAAAGAATCTTCTGAAGAATCAAGATTGTGAAAATGACTATACTACCCAAAGCAATCTACAGATTCAATGCAATCTCTATCAAATTACCAATGGCATTTTTCACAGAACTAGAACAAAAAAATTTTACAATTTGTATGGAAACACAAAAGACCTTGAATAGTAAAAGCAATCTTGAGGCAAAAGAAAAGAAAACCGGGGCTGGAGGAATCAGGCTCCCTGACTTCAGACTATATACTACAGGCCTACAGTCATCAAGACAGTATGGTATGGGCACAAAAACAGAAATATAGATCAATGGAACAGGATAGAAAGTCCAGAGATAAACCCACGCACCTATGGTCACCTAATCTATGACAAAGGAGGCCAGAATATACAATGGAGCAAAGACAGTCTCTTCAATAAGCAGTGCTGGGAAAACTGGACAGCTACATGTAAAAGAATGAAATTAGAACACTCCCTAACGTCATACACAACAATAAACTCAAAATGGATTAAAGACCTAAATGTAAGGCCAGACACTATAAAACTCTTAGAGGAAAACATAGGCAGAACACTCTTTGACATAAATCGCAGCAAGATCTTTTTTGACCCACCTCCTAGAATAATGAGAATAAAAACAAAAATAAACAAATGGGACCTAATTAAACTTAAAACTTTTGCACATCAAAGGAAACCATAAACAAGATGAAAAGACAAACCTCAGAATGGGAGAAAATATTTGCAAACGAATCAACGGACAAAGGATTAATCTCCAATATATACAAACAGCTCATGCAGCTCAATATGAAAAAAACAAACAACCCAATCAAAAAATGGGTGGAAGACCTAAATAGACATTTTTCCAAAGAAGACATACAGATGGCCAACAAACACATGAAAGAAATGCTCAACATCACTAATTATTAGAGAAATGCAAATCAAAACTACAGTGAGGTATCACCTCACACCAGTCAGAATGGCCATCATCACAAAATCTACAAACAATAAATGCTGGAGAGGGTGTGGAGAAAAGGGAACCCTTTTGCACTGTTGGTGGGAATGTAAATTGATACAGTCACTATGGAGAACAGTATGGAGGTTCCTTAAAAAAACTAAAATAGAACTACCATGTGACCCAACAATCCCACTACTGGGCATATACCCAGAGAAAACCGTAATTCAAAAAGACACATGCACCCAATGTTCAAAGCAATGCTATTTACAATAGCCAGGACATGGAAACAACCTAAATGTCCATCAACAGAGGAACAGATAAAGAAGATGTGGTACATATATACAACAGAATATCACTCAGACATAAAAAAGGAAGGAAATTAGGTCATTTGTAGAGACATGGATGGACCTAGAGACTGTCATACAGAGTGAAGTTAGTCAGAAAGAGAAAAACAAATATCATATATTAATGCATATAAGTGGAACCTGAAAAAATTGGTATAGACAATTTTATTCACAAAGCAGAAATAGAGACAGACGTAGAGAACAAACGTAGATACCAAAGGGGAAGGGGTGGTGGTGGGATGAATTGGGAGATTGGGATTAACATATATACACTATTGATACTGTGTATAAAACAGATAACTAATGAGAACCTACTGTATAGCACAGGGAACTCTACTCAATGCTCTGTGGTGACCTAAATGGGAAGGAAATCCAAAAAGGAGGGGATATATGTGTACGTATAGCTGATTCACTTTGCTGTACAGTAGAAACTAACACAATACTGTAAAGCACCTATACTCCAATAAAAATTTTAAGAAAAGATTAACTTAAGAAAAAAAAAGGAATCTTCTGAGAGGAGGTGGTACCTCAGTGAGTCAGGTAAGGTGGGAAACAAATTCTAGTATTTCAGAGAGAAAGCAGAAAAGCTGACAATCAAGTTGGTCAGTTGGGTGGTAATATGTCTCCCAAAACTGAGAGTACAAGAAGAGAAACAGGTTTGAAGGAAAGATGAGGAGTTCAATTTCAGTAATTTTTCCTGCCTTTGCACAATGTACCAGTTCAATGATGTAACTGATCAGCACTCTAGCCAGTAACAGCTCTGAAGAATGAAACCAAACAAAACTATTTCTTAGTTCTTCATGTGGTAGGCTCATGAGTCATCCATTTGGTAACTTCTGTGGCTTGGCACAATGTCTGCTACATAATAATTGTTTAATTTCTTTAATTGGATTATATTGATTCTTCTGATACATGCATCTTCATAGGCATTTTGGTAGTGTTAATTAATTCCAGGTTGAGAACTCAGTATCATTTTTATTTCCATCTCTTTAGAGGCCTCTAATAACATTCTGAGTTTCTTTTCTCAACTTTCTTAACATTCTACACATTTTTACTTCCATGTCAACAAGCACCTTCCTTGCATAGCATATGCTCCATAAGTAGATATTTTTATAAGACTATTTATTCTCTTCTGATTCAAACATGTGCCAAATACAAAGATGTGGCCCTAGAACAGGGATCAGTAAACAGTTTTCTGTAAAGGGCCATACAGTCTCTGTCAAAACTACTCAACTCTCATTATAGCACAAAAGCAGCCTCAGATAATACATAAGCATATAAAAATATATGGCTGTGTTTACGGGTTCGATCCCTGGTCCGGGAAGATCTCACATGCTGCAGAGCAACTAAGCCCATGCACCACAACTACTGAGCCTGTGCTCTAGAGCCCACGAGCTACTACTACTGAGCCTGTGTGCCACAACTACTGAAGCCCGCACACCTATAGCCCGTGCTCCGCAGCAAGAGAAGCCACCGCAATGAGAAGCCCGCACACCGCAATGAAGACCCAACACAGCCATAAATTAATTAATTAATTAATTAATTAATTTTTAAAACGATTGACTGAGATAAAACCTTTTCCAAATTATACTACATTAATTTCTCTTTTATATTTAACAACATCAGATTCAAAGCACATCCTGTGAGAAAAGATAAGGGGATCACTTCTGACACACTGCCAGCATTCTCTGATGTTATTGACAAGTGTTCTTTTAAAAGGTTGCAGCCCAAATAATTCCTTTCATCTTCATTTTCACGGAGAAAGTTAATACCTAATTAAAATGCCAACTCAATTAAAGAGGAAAATCTCAAGTCAGTATTGACACCATTGAAAAAATATAGCTAACCACTCAGACTTGAATGATTTTTACAGTTTTTAAAGAAACCAGAATCTAATATTGTTTGAGATGTTGCCTACCAACCAGGGAGACAGGACTGAGTCACTTAGATCTGTCTCTCTCTGTGCTATAAAAAGGAGCTTAATGTTCTGGTCAGGAACCACTGAAACGTAGTATTGATTTTCCGTGCTCAATTTCTCTCCCAAGCCTTCATCTTTCACTTGAAGATAATTTCATTACTATCAGGAAGCTTGGGCAACACAGAATGTACAGCAGGAAACTAAGTTCTGTAAATGGATTCGACCTCTTACTTCCATTTGCTAGCTTAGCCAGGCTGTTTTCCTCAGTTAGAACATGGTGCTTCATCCTCTTCTAGAGCAGTATCCTTTTGAACATGTACAAGAATTTGAAGAATTTAAAATTACCTCTCATAGAAAATAATTAACTGAACGTCCATGGGCAAATTGATGAAATTTCAAATCTTGCTTTCCAGTTTTTTAACAGCCTTCTTTCCGTTAAATATTTTATTTGTTGATAACTGAGACTCTTCCCAATTATTGGCAGAAACTAATAGGTTCAATGACAATTAAATCCCCTGGTTTTTTGCGTGGTAACAACTCTTGAGCAACCATGCTCTTGATCACATTTCTCTTATTAGAAGAGAAATTAGAAGGTTGAAATTAGATTGGAAACTGTAGGGATGGTCCCAGTAGGAGAGTGGGTTTTAGGAAAGAGACAGCAAAAAATCAGAACGGGAAGCAAAAGTTGCCCACTTCCTCCTGGATTTTCAACGTGACTTTATTATTATTATTATTATTATTTATTATTATTTTGGTAGTAGAAGATGTGAATTCCCAGGTCATTAGACAAATCCATATTCAAATACAAATGCAAAAAGTTGAAAAGATTATGAGTGATGATTTATAAAATATATTCCTGACTTCTTGAAAAATATGCAGACTCAATAAACATTCACTTATTACTCTCACATATTGTTGGGAGTGAATATTGATACAGCTTTTTTGAGGGGTAGTTGGTCAATAAGAATCAGGAGTCTTAAAATTATTCAGGTCTTTTGAGGTAGTAATTAGTCCCACTTCTAGAAATTTCCACTAAGCAAAGTAATCAGAGACAAAAAAAGATTTCTGTAAAACTATGGTCTTCAAAGGGAAAAAATGAAAACAATGAAAATGCCCAGCCAATGGAAATTGTTAGATAACTTATATAGATTTATAGGGAATATTCATTCCTTATTTTTTCAACAAATATTTATTAAGCACCTGTTATGTGCCAACCATTTTTCAGATACTGGGAAAAACAAAAGTGAAGGAGATAAAAAAGATTCCTGCCTTCATGGAACCTACACTGCAAAGGAGAAAAATAGCAAAAGCCAAGTAAATAGGCAAACGAATAAAGATAATTTCACAAAGTGGTAAGTGCTAGGAAGAAAAAACAATGTGATGTGCTGAAGGCATTAGAATGCAAAGAAATGTCTTTTAATAATGTGTTTAGAGGTGAAAGTTAAAATATAAAACATTACGACTCCAACTATATAAAATCATACACTTAAAATAGCCTTGAATAAAATGTTTTAATATGAATAAAAATTATCTCTAGGTTGTGGAATTATAGATATTGTTTCAGACAGAATAGGCTGGGTGTTGCTATAGTAACACATAACTTTACTGTTTCAAAGGCTTTAAACAGCAAAGGTTTATTCTTAGTCATGCAGGTTCTGTTGCTGGTTCTAGGTGAGTCTCTTAGATGGCTGTCCTCTGTTCTTTACATGGCCATATCAGCATGGGTTTCCACAATCACTGATGCAGGGGTCAAGAAAGGTGGGGATTTGGACACTGGCAATTAAATGCTTTTTTACCCATCAGTAACACATGAACTTCCACTCGCATTTCATTGGCCAGTGCAAGTTACATGACTGTGCCTAACTTCAAGCAGGTGGGGAAATGCCATCCATCCATGTGCCCGAAAGGAGAGGTGAAGCAGTGACTGGTACACAGGGTAATGTGGGCCACAAGTATTTTCTACTTTTTTATTCTTTTCTATATTTTTCATACTGTCTTCAGTATGCTGGCATCTAGTACATAGAGACCACAGATGCTGCTGACATCTTACAATGCACAGGACAGTGTCCCCTGCCACCCCCACCCCCCACCCCACCCCGTGCGTGTGCGCACACACACACACACACACAAAACAAAGACTTTTTCTGCCCCAAATGTCAATAGTGTTGATGTTAAGAAAGCCTGCTTTAGGTCAGGTCCAGAGCTGTTGCCTGAGGACACCTCTGAGATCCAAAATCATCCCAGAAACTGAAGTTTTCCGCTCACTTGTCTATCAACAACACAGAATGCATTCAGCCTCCTGGATTCTCACTATATTCCTACTAACTTTCTGCAGTGGAGTGGGCTGGCTTTGCCTTCCCTTCCTCCCTCAGCATTAGGGAGTCTACACACATTGATGTCATAATACCTGTCTACATGGAAGCCTGGTGTTGACATGCAGCATTAGTCACTGAATCTCACAGAAGATTATCAGCACCTCCAGCCAAATCTTCCTCTTTGCTCTGATTTAAACAAAGCCTTTCTTTAAGAGCTCTTCTAAAAGCAATCCAATGAGATGCTACAAAGTATGTCAAACCCAATTACTTTCTGCATTCTTGCCTATTATTTGGAAAAAGCAATCCTCCCTAAGCCACAAAGGTCATTCAGAAAACATACCAAGGTGACCACATTAAAGGAAGTGGAATCTTAATGATGGTCTCGACACCCACAAAGTACTAATGAGAGGTCAGGGTTGGCCTCTTAGTCAAGAGTCTCAAGCGTGCCCAGAATATTAACAGACATTCTTTATCCTGAGGCAAACGGTTCTCTCACAACAACAGAGATGATCCACTAATGCCTGATTCAGATGCTTGTCACAGAATGAATCAGCAAAGCTGTTAATAAGTACTGCAATAGTATACAACACGAACAGTACTGGTTTCCAATGTGTCCTCTGTTTTCATGGAGGCAATTTTCTTCTGACTCAGAAGCAGATATGTGGCCCACTATGGTGATTTTTCTACCTCTCACCAAGTAAAGTTCACTAACCTGGGTAGTCAAGGAGCATTAGGGATGCTATGGAAGCCACAGGTGAGGAGTAGAGGAAGGGGTCTCAATTGATGGTGCTCTTTCCCTGTGCAGTCCAACTCTCTTACTCAAGACATGGATGGTAATGCTGAAGACAAGTGCATTCATTTTCCATGATGCATAACAAATTACCACAAACTTAGTGGCTCAGAACAACATACATTTACTATCCCACAGCTTTCATGGGTCCTTAGCTGGGTCCTCTACAATCAAGGTGTTGGTAGGGACAATGGTCTCCTCTGAGACTCAAGGAACTTCTTCCAGGCTCATTCAGGTTATTGGCAGAATTCAGGTCCTTGCAATTGGAAGACTGAGGCTCTCAACTCCTAGAGGCCATCCCTTTTCATAGGTTGTTCACAATATGGTCATTTCCTTCTTCAAGGCTAGCAGGGGAGAGTCACTCCTGCTTCAAGTCTCTCCTTTCAGCAAAGATCTGGATCCTCTTTTATACGGCTCCCCTGGTTAGGTCAAGCCCACCCTGGATGTTTTCCCTTTTGAGGAACTCAAAGACAACTGCTTAGGGACCTTCATTATATCTGCAAAATTCATTCACCTTTGCCATATTCTATTGGTTTGAGGCAAGTCACAGGTTTTACCCATACTTAAGAGGAGAGGATTACCCCAAGGTGTGGACTCCAGGAGGTGGGAATTATGGGAATAATCTTAGAATTCTGCCTGCCACAACAAGCTTGTGAATATTTAAGCTGACAGCACTGACTGGAAAAGAGAGTAAATATGTTGGATGTCAGAGTCCATATTCTATCCAATAGGATGGCAGCTTGGAATAATAAGTCAAAAGTAACAAAAAGAACCTAGAGACCCATACTTAGCTTTTAACATAGGAGAGCTGACTTAAAAGCAGCTCCTGGAGAAAGACATGGGGGTTTTGATTGTTTAAAAGCACAATAAGTAATGTTTGTATAATGTAATTTTTAAAAAGCTCAAAATGCAATTTATAGAGCAATAATAAATAAGTAGTATCTAGATCAAGAAAGAAAACATAGGCGCGCCGGGGCCGGTGCGTCGTGAGCAGCGGCACGGGCAGCCAGTCCTGCCCGCGCCCTGCCCGGGAAAAAAAAAAAGAAAGAAGACATAAACAGTGGGCTTGGTACCAACTGCATGTGCCAAACCACATCTGGAATGTGCCCCATCAATGGATGCTCTTGATTCCTTTCCCACCTCCATTAGTTATGTGCTTTCTCATTTTTATCTTTACACAACTTCACCTTCTCATTGGTGATCATGCATAGGTTTCTCCCATCACATGCATAAAGGAAAATTCCTCGGCCTCACATTCCACCAAGCTGCTGCCTCTTCCTCCCATCCTCTTTGAAGTCTGACTTTTTGAGAGAGCAGCATGCACTTGTGATCTGCCGTCTACAGCCTTCACTCCTCTGTCAGTCCATCTAGTGGGGCTTCTGCCCCCACCAAGCCACCCAAACTGATCTTTGTAATGTCACTGTGGATAAATGTTCTTTGCAATTTCTCTTACATGACACTGTTGACCACATCCTGCTTTTTGAAATCATCTCTTTCTTTGGTTTCTCTGACATTATACTCTCTTGCCACCTCTCTGACTCCTCTGGCCACTCTTCTAAGCCTCCTTTGTGGTCTCTCTCACATCTGATGCACACCGATGCTCACTGATGCTCCACTAGACTCTGTCTTGGGTCTACTCTATTCTCACCCTACACAGTATCCTTTGTTGTATTAGTGACTCCCATTGTTCTAACTGCCATTTATACATTGAGACCTTACTTCCAGTGTAGCTCTCTCTCTTCTGAAATCCAGGTCTCTATCTCCAAAGACCAACTGAATGGCTTTATTGGAAAACCCTGGAGTCACCTGAAACTCAATGTAGCCAAACTTGAACTCATAATCCCTCACCTTGGCCCACTCCCCCCCCAAATCCTTTTCCTACAGGTTCCCCATTTCAGAGAATGGTTGGCAGGATGTCCCCACCCTCATCCTTCCCAGCTCTCCCCAGTCCATCAGTCTGTAAGTCCTGAAGACATTTGCCAGATTCATCTAATTTTCTCCATTCCCATTGATACTACCTTGAATCAAACTATCACCTTCTGCCTGGATTATATCATCAGCATCATTGTTAACTTCACTAACATTTACTGAATGACTATCATTTATGAGGGGCTGTTCTAGTACCATATATATATTTATTCATCTATTCCGCAAAACAAACCTATGAGAACAGGTACTCTTATTTTTCCCATTTTATACAGGTGGAAATTGGGAAACTAAGGCCCAGAGAGATTAAGAACCCTTCACATGTTCACACACCGAGTAACTGAAAAATCAGGATATGGATCTGCAAGCTTAACCAGATCACTACATGTAAGGGCTGAATAAATTTTCCTTGAATTAATAAACTAAACTGACTAAGTAAATTCTAGTTGATTAGCTGTAGAAGGGATTTTTGCTGTGGGTAAAAGATTAGACTACAGGAGTATTTCTCAATTGTCTTTGATGAAGTACCTTTTAAAATTTCCTATCAATTGTGGTCTCATATTTTTGTGTAATACAATATCGTGTGCTTGACTTTCACAGCAATATTGAATACAGTAAAAGTTTCTGAACACTTAACTTTCCATTTCTGTACTCAATCGCCATGGTCCAGTAAGAGACTGTGGACTGGCATCAGTCTTTGAACTACACTTTGAGTTCCACTGGACTAAAGGACCCATGGGACCCCTTCCAACACTAAGATTTTGTATTCAGTAGCACTGTAAACAAGACTCCCCTTTGAGAATTTACATTAAGCCAGTGGGAATAATCTCTCTAAACATACCAACTAGCAGAGTGGTATATGCTAAGTGCTGCGGTGAGAAAACCACATACACATCCAAAAAGATGCAGAATACATGTTCCTCAATCTTAGCATAAATCTAGTAGGGTTGATTTGACTAATACCCCCAAAATGTGGAAGAGAGAAGAGTTTGATTCAGAATATGTCCTTTAAGAATATACAAACAGAAAACCTCATTCAGGTGGCAATTATTAAGGGATATTTCAAATATGGAATGTTATTCGACAGTTTTTTTAAAACTGAGACTTGCTCATACATACTGAAATTGAAATATATCCAAGAGATTTTTTGAAGTGAAAAAAAGCAGCCAAACGATATTGCCAATTATATATCCAACGAGGAACTTGTATTTGGAATAACAAAGAAGTTTACAACTCATTTATAAAAAGATAAACAACCCAATTTTAAAATTGGCAAAGGATCTAAATAGACATTTCTCCAAAGAAGATATAAAAATGGGTGATAAGCACATGAAAATACGTTCAACATCATTAGTCACTAGGGAAATGCAAATCCAAATCACAATGAGATTCCATTTAACACCCGATAGGACAGTTATAATCAAAAAGACAGACAATAACAAGTGAAGAAATTGGAACCCTCACATGTTGCTGGTGGGAATATAAAATGGTGCAGCCACTTTAGAAAACAATATGGTAGTTCCTTGAAATGTTAAACACAGAGTTACCACTCCTAGATATATATGCAAGAGAAAGTAAAACATACCTCCACACAAATGTTCATATCAGCAGTATTCATAATTGCTAAAAGGTAGAAACAACCCTAATGTCCATGAAACAAACAAAGGATGCATAGATAAACAGATGATGGAATATGGATGGCATGTCCATATGATGGAATATTGTTCGGTAATAAAAAGAAATGAAGTACTGATACATGCTACAGAATGGATAAACCTTGCAAATGTTATGCTAAGTAAAAGAAGCCAGACACAAAAGACCACATATTGTATGATTCCATTTATATGAAATGTCCAGAATAAGCAAATCCATACACACAGAAAATAGATTAGTGGTTGTCAGGGGCTGAGAAGGGGAGGAAGGAATGGGGAGTGACTGCTAACGGGCACTGGGTTTCTTTTTGGGGTAATGAAAATGTTCTAAAATTAGATTGCGGTGGAGGTTGCACTCTGTGAACATATTAAAAACCACTGAATTGTACATTTTAAATGGGTAAAATATATGTATGTGAATCATATCTCAATAAAGCTGTTAAAAATAGTTGCCATTGCCAGTTCCTTGGAGCAATTCAGAGACAGATAAGCAAGAGGGATTATTGATCTGTTAAAATAATTTCTATGTTTTTGTGCATCTCTAAACTTAAAGTCATGACCCACTGCTCACTAACTCAACCAGTATTACAAAAAGTAAAGGATTAAAAGTGAGAGCAAGTTTATCTGCTTAGGCACAGCTTAGTGAAATGCCCCAGGAGAAGAACTGCCCCAGGTTGATGCAAGACAATGTTTTATTAAAACAACTTGCCCTTTAAAATACAAGTTCCTCTCCTGCCTCTTAAAATTAACAGCTATTCAGCTATTTTTATTTCTGAAACCGAAGTGTTTGGCAGTTCCTAATTGTGAGATAGATGAAATATCTCTGGAAAATTTATTGAAAAAGAGCCATTCCCTAAAGTCTTACAACCAGAGCTCCCTCCAGGCAGGCAAGAGGTTGAACAGGCAACATGACCAACACTTGAATGCATGACTTATCCACTCCAGGTCTCTGCACACTCTGGAAACCAAGACATGTTCTGCAATTTTAGTTTGAAATAATTTAAAATTTAGAGAAAAGTTGCAAAAATAGTAAAAAGAACATCCATGTGCCCATTATCCATATCCATATTCACTACTTTTAGTGATTTGTCACATTTGCTTTATCATATTCTCTTTCTCTCTCTCCCCACCCCACTCTCCACACACACACACACACACACACACACACACACACACACACTTTTTTTTCTGAACCTCTTGCAGATAGCATGCACATTTACCCTTTATCCTTCAGTGTGGATTTCCTAAATATTCTAACATATTCTCAACATACAATCTTACATAACCACAGTACAGTTGTTGAAATTGGAAAATTTAGCACTGATGCAGTATTTTTATCTACTCTATAGTCTGTGTTCCAATTTTATTGAGTCTTCCAATAACGTACTTTATAGCATTTTTTTCCTAGTATAGTATCCAGTCCAGGATTACACGTTGCATTTAGCTGGCATGTATACTTAGTCTCCTTCAATCTGGAACAGTTCCTAAGCCTTTTTTTTTTTCTTTCATCAATATTTTTATTTCATTCATTGTTTTTAAAGAGTATGGGCCAGTTATTTTACAGAATATCCCTTGATATGGGTTTATCTAATGATTTCTCATGATTTGATTTAAGTGATACATATCTGGCTGGAATACTACATGAGTGATGTGTCTTTCTCAGGTACCATATCTGGAAGCACATCATGCCCATTTAGCCTTATTGGTGGTAATAATTTTGGTCATTTGGTTAAAGTCTGGTTCCTTCACTAGATTTTCCTTTTGTGACTTTACAAGCAATCAGTGAGGAGCTACTGTGAGACTATATAAATATCCTATCCCTCATTAAGCTTCCCTTCCTTCTCAATTTTAAAGGGAATTTAAAATAAGCTTCACAATTAAAAAAAAATAGTCTCAAAACTCTTGACACACATACAGAGATTGTCTTCTCACTACATGTTTGTGGCGAAGTGGTCTTAGATTTTAAACCCAGGGGGGGCAGGAACTGGTCCACGGAGCTTCCTTGGTACAGAATGCAATCGTGATATGGGTTCATGATAACAATGAAAAATTCTTAGCAGCAGTGACAGATAAACTTAGATTCGATATTTCAAATATGATACATCCATTCTAAGGAATGCTATGCAACAGTTTTGAAACTGGAAATAGTTTCGTATATACTCAAACTGAAATATATCCAAGAAATTTTTAAGTGAGAAAAGCAGGATATATAAAAGTATGCATAGTATAATCCCATTTATGTTTTTTAAGACTATATTTGTATTTTTACATATGAATATATGTAAATTTAGAGACACTATTCTGGAAGAATACACACCAAACTGTTAACAGTAATTACTTCTCTGGAGGCAAATGGAAGATTGGCAAGGGGGGGTGGTACTTGGTCTGTGGGGAATAAGACATTCACTTTTTAGTCTAGACACCTCTGTTTTTAGAACAGGAATGCATTTATATTTTATTAAAGTATATATATTTTTAAAACATTTGCTAAAAACACTTTGGCATTATTTTCAAGATTTCCTTTTTGACAGTCTGATTACTATTCATGTGAATAAAAGGCCTTACAGACAAATGAAGTCTCCCTTTGCCTCCATCTCACTGATACATATGTGATATGTACATGTTAAATGTATACTGTGATGTGTACAAGTATGCATACATGATATGTATGTTGTGCTCCCAATAAATTAAAAACTGAGACATAATTTTCTACCATTCCCCAATAGTCCTAACTTTCACAGTTGGTGGTTATTTAACCTGTCGAGATTTGAGTTAATCATATTGAACTTGTCACTACTCTAGCAAACCAATAGTGTAATTAGCCTCCAAGAACATATACTGAACAGACCTCAGACATCAGCTCAGGGAAGTAGAGATGTAAGACGGTAAAGAGTTAACACAGTTTCTCTGGGTCTTTTCAATTGTGATTTATGTAGAGTGTCACACAGCACTTTACTTATGGTAGCTGCTATTTTTTTTAACTTGTTATTTATGGAAAATTTTCAAAAAATACAAAAGTAGGCTGTACCTCAGTATCGCCATCACCCAGTTTTAATAATTATCAACTCAGTTAATTTTGTTTAATCTCCCCCACCAGCACCACCACCACCACCACCACTACTTGGCGGGGGGACTATTCTCCATGGGTCTCTTGTGTTTCTGCATATCTTGTGAGCAGAGGTGCTGACTGCCTTGTTATGAGCTATCTTTTCAAGAATGTTTGTAGTGAACAGTCTTGGACAATAAAAATAGAGTCTCTCTTCAGAGCAGAGGGCAGATTCATTTACTGACTAGTATAACAAAGATAATGTCTCCAGTGTAAGGTCAGGCAGGTTTGCTTACTGCCTACTATAGAAGATTCAGGTTCCCTAAGCTCAGGGGTCCCCAGCTGTGATGCAAACCTAATTGCTTGCACAATAACCACCTGGGCCACTTCCCATTGGCTTTTTAATCAAGTTCAAGATTTAGGCTCTCAGCATCCTGATAAGCAGAACCATTAAAAAAAAAAAAAAGAAAAAAACTTTTCCCAGACCTTTTATTAGTAAACGTGGCCTCTTTTTAAAATAGGGCCAATCATCAAAAAATCTACAAACAATGAATGCTGGAGAGGGTGTGGAGAAAAGGGAACCCTCATACACTGTTGGTGGGAATGTAAATTGATACAGCCACTATGGAGAACAGTATGGAGGTTCCTTAAAAAAACTAAAAATAGAACTACCATACGGCCCAGCAATCCCACTACTGGGCATATACCCTGAGAAAACCATAATTCAAAAAGAGTCATGTACCACAATGTTCATTGCAGCTCTATTCACAATAGCCAGGACATGGAAGCAACCTAAGTGTCCGTCGACAGATGAATGGATAAAGAAGATGTGGCACATATATACAATGGAATATTACTCAGCCATAAAAAGGAACGAAGCTGAGTTATTTGTAGTGAGGTGGATGGACCTAGAGTCTGTCATACAGAGTGAAGTAAGTCAGAAAGAGAAAAACAAATACCGTATGCTAACACATATATATGGAATCTAAAAAAAAAAAAAAAAAAAAGGTCATGAAGAACCTAGGGGCAAGACGGGAATAAAGACGCAGACCTACTAGAGAAAGGACCTGAGGACACGGGGAGGGGGACGGGTAAGCTGGGACAAAGTGAGAGAGTGGTAGTGTATATATGGACATATATACACTACCAAATGTAAAATAGATAGCTAGTGGGAAGCAGTCACATAGCACAGGGAGATCAGCTCAGTGCTTTGTAACAACCTAGAGCGATGGGATAGGGAGGGTGGGAGGGAGGGAGACGCAAGAGGGAAGAGATATGGGGATATATGTATATGTATAACTGATTCACTTTGTTATAAAGCAGAAACTAACACACCATTGTAAAGCAGTTTTACTCCAATAAAAATGTTTAAAAAAATAAAAAAATAAAAAATAAATAATAATAAATAAATAAAATAAAATAAAATAGGGCCAAAATGAAGTTCTTTAATCTACTGATAAGATTTCAAATCACATGTACTAATTTGACTATATTAGTGACGTGATATTTTATCATGTTTCCATTTTGTAAGCATTAAACATTTCTGAGCTCTCCTGATCAAAGTGGAAAATGAATGATAAAGTCATTTGAATAACAGATACACAAAAGGTCACGCACAAAAAAATTAAAAGGCAGGATGTTTAACCAAGGACAAATAAAAAAGGGGCCTGGACCAGAACGAATTGTGTCTGGAAGGTTAGGGGTTATTTACAGCTGTGCTCAGCCAGCAAGAGGAACAAGGCTTGCAGTCTGCACACAAATCATGTTCATGTCAGACAGAGAAAGCAGGATGCCCGGGAAGCCTTTTCCTTCTGTTCTCCTGCCAAGGAGAGGGATGTATAGGCTGGCAAACTTGAAGCTGAGTTTAGAACAGATGAGAATGTGGTCCTAGAACATTTAACTGCTCTAAATAATATTAACCACTTCAGGTTTGACGGATTGCATCTCTAAGTAGGGGGAAGGAATGTCACATTATTTATTGAATATCCACTACGTACCTGACAATTTGCCGGGTGCTTTTTGTACTGTTATCCTAATAAAGATAAGGAAGGTAAAGTTCAGGGAGATTGAACAATCTGAACAAATGAATGACTTTATGTGGACAAGCATTTGTTACAATTTGCTAAGTGCCAAGCACTGTTATATGCATTTCAATACATAGATGAGTGACACAGGACTCCAAGCTTCAGGGAGTTCCCAATTTAGTAGGAGAGACAGATATATAAGGACATAATTATAGTGTAATTTCATATGCGGCTGTTGTGGCTCAGAATTTTAAAACCAAACTATGTCACTGAGAAAAACTGCATTGAAGGAAAAAAGAAAGAACTTTTTTTTTTTTACCAATCAAAGGCTGGAGATAACCCATCCTAGTTCCCAAAAACATTGAAATTTAAGGCTTTCTTTTATATTCAAAAAGAAAGTAAGATCCTTCTGAGAACTGCCTTGTGGTCAACAGGGAAGAGGGTCTTTATGACCCTTGAGTAGGCAAGGGGATCTTGGATGTTATGTCATAAACAGGCAAATCCAAAAAGCTACATTGATAGCTATGGGAGTGTAAAGGATCAGAAAGTCAATTATCACTCCCTTTTATAAGTTTTCCTAGCTCATCTCACTCATCCGCTCGTTCCAAGGATTGACAGCAAGCTAATCAACCTATAGTTTGAAGAATCCTCCTCCTTATTGGAAAAGAGAGGGCTTCCCTGGTAGTGCAGTGGTTAGGAATCCGCCTGCCAATGCAGGGGACACAGGTTTGGGCCCTGGTCTGGGAAGATCCCACATGCCGCAGAGCAACTAAGCCCATGAGCCACAACTACTGAGCCAGTGCTCTAAAGCCCATAAGCCACAACTACTGAGCCCACATGCCACAACTACTGAAGCCCACGCACTTAGAGCCCGAGCTCCGCAACAAGAGAAGCCACCACAAGGAGAAGCCCGCGCACCTCAACGAAGAGTAGCCCCCGCTCACCGCAACTAGAGAAAGCCTGCACGCAGCAACGAAGACCCAACACAGCCAAAAGTAAATAAATAAAATAAATAAATTTATTTTAAAAAAAGAAGAAAGAAAAGATTTCTCCTGGACCATTTGCCCAGGTCTCACTGCCCAGAAGCTTTCCTGACATTGCAGATTTCTCCTAGATTCCAGACAATAATTTCATCTACTGGATCTTTTGCTTGGCTTCGTACAAAGAACATAGGTTTTGGGTTCATATGTCAGCTCTGTCACCCTCTCTGAACTACAGTTTCTCCCTAGCATACAGAATTTTAAAAATACAACCTAACATTAAAAAAACCCAAAAACCTAAATAGGAGACAATGACTTGGCAGAGTAGAGAACTCATTGATCATTAGATAATGGCATCCCATAGTCATTATTTTGAAGAGTGTGAAATTGAATGATGCAAAAAACAATTCAACTCAGAAATAAATACATTCTCCTGTCATAAGAAAGGAGGTATATTTATGAAAATGTAATTGAGGTGACAGCAAAAGCAAGAAATAAGACAATTCAAAGCAAAATTATGCAATTATAATCTACAGTCAAGCACACCTGTCTCCCCATATTACTGTGGATAAGTTCTGCTGCTACCTTAGATTCTGGCCTTAAAATTGGGAGGCATAGGCATAGGTATTCTCTTCCAGTCTGGATGCTGACCTCAAGTCTCCTCCTACATTCCCCTCTGGAGCGGAAACATATTAAGTAGGCTCTGATGGGTGAGAGGAAGAAGACATCTCCAGGGGAGCAGGATGGGGGCACTGCACATCAAGGTTCGCCTGGTGGAGCCTGAGGTGGCCAGAAGCCACCCAGAACTGACCAAGTACCTGGGGTTAGAGAAATACCACAGAGGAGAAGAGGAGCTTCAACTGTGTTCCTAATGACAAAATGTGCATGTTCCAAAGTTTCATCAAGGACTAGTCATGAATTCAGTTAAATCCAGCTCAACTAATCTCTAAGCAGACAAGAGCAGCTTCCATAGATTATCTTTTCTCAGTCACCTCTACTCACTCTGGGAATTGAACCTCCTCAGCTTCCCTTGGCATTGAGATTGAGACTTGGGGGACAGTTAAAATAACTTCTCTTCCAACCACTTAACGATTTTTCCGTGTATTTATATGATCAGCAAAATCCTGATTTCGGAAATCCCAAATAAGCAACTTTTCTTCCTTTACACAAGCTCTTCTTCCTCTCGCCACTCTCTGCTTAGGGAACTCTTCCTCATCACTCACTTCCCTGAACAACTTTCAGCAACTCTCAGTTTTCCTGACACCCACGCTACCTCTATACTCCAAAAACACTATTAAAGTACTTGTATCATGAAATTTTCCACAATGATTCTTTTTTCTCCGTTCTTATTTCTTTCACTAATTTTTAAGTTCCTCAGTCATTAATACAGTTCTATTCCCTTCTGGGATGCCATGAGCGTACTGTGATGCTTGGCACCAAATAAACAGTCAATGAATGCTTATGGATTAAAGAATTAAGCATTAAACAATTTGGGCTTAAACTTTCTTGTCCTTCCTATATGTCCATTCTGTTCATAGTTCAATCATACTAGTATGTTTTATTTTTATACTTCCTGACATTGTGTTATTCATTTTGTAATTTTCTTAATTTTTTATTATTTGTGGTAGGCAGCTTCTGATACAGCTCCCAATGATTCCCGCCTCCTGGCATTCATACTCTTGTGCAATCCCTTCCCCTTGAGCGTAGGTTGGACCTAGTAACCAAGAGAATATAGTAAAAATGATGAGATTCATTTCCAAGATTAGGTTACAAAACACTGTGACTATGTCTTGCTAGCACGCTCTCTCTTGCTGGCACCCTCTCCTGCCCTCTGGCTTGCTCCCCCGATGAGGCCAACTGCCAGGTGTGAGAGGCTCCATGGAGTGGCCCACGTGGCAAGGAACTGAGGGAGGCCTCCTGCCAACAGCTCATGAGGAACTGAGGCCCTAGTCCAACAACTCGCGAGGAACGGAATCCTGACAACAACCACATGAGTGTGAGCTTGGAAGTGGATCCTGCCCAGTCAGTCTTTGAGATGACTGCCACCTGCGAGAGGGCCTGAAGCAGAGGATGCTACTAAACCTTGTCCAGATTCCTGACCTACAGAAACTGGAAGATCATAAAGGTGTGTTGTAAGCCACTAAGTTTTGGGTAATTTGTTACATAGCCACAGATAACTAATACCTTATTTATCCATCAGCTAGGGTTCACAGATGATAAAACCCAATAGCAAACTGCACAGTTTGGTTTATTATTAAGCATAATTATTGGTTTGCAATATGTATTTGCAAATTATTCTTCCAGATTCAAAACTGTGTTTTCCACTCATCAAAATGGCTCATATCTCACTTTATCAAGTCAACTTCACATTGATTTGGGCTTCTGAAAGGCACCAGTTAAAAATCCAGAATATTTGTACACATTCATTCCACAAGCATTTATTGGGTGCACACCATGTGCCCTGAGTTTGGGGCACAATTTCTCCCTAGCATGTATGATTTTCTTTCAGTGTTGTGGTTACACTGTTGAATAAGAATGTTCCTGTCCTAGGGGCTTCCCTGGTGGCACAGTGGTTGAGAATCTGCCTGCCAATGCAGGGGACACGGGTTCGAGCCCTGGTCTGGGAGGATCCCACATGCCGCGGAGCAACTAGGCCCGTGAGCCACAACTACTGAGCCTGAGCGTCTGGAGCCTGTGCTCCGCAACAAGAGAGGCTGCGATAGTGAGAGGCCCGCGCACCGCAATGAAGAGTGGCCCCCGCTTGCCACAACTAGAGAAAGCCCTCGCACCGAAACGAAGACCCAACACAGCCATAAATAAATAAATTTAAAAAAAAAAATGTAGATCTTTAAAAAAAAAAAAAAAAAAAAAGAATGTTTCTGTCCTCAGAAAACTAGTATCTAGTGAGGCAAAAGACATCTAAACAGATAATTACTTGCTTTTATTTCAAGTGATAGAAACCATAAAAGAATGTGTGCATTGCAGGCCTATGCCCACTGAGACAAGGCAACTCACCCAATTTGAGGAGTGGAGATGTCCTTCTGGGCTTAGGTAGAGTCTTCAAGGATACATGAGCATCATAGAGATAAAGAGAAACAGGAAGAAGACACCAGGACAAGAGGATGGAATAAACTAAATAAATTTCCCAGAACATTACCTTTGGTCAAATAGCACTAAACATACTCTTAATGAGTCAAGTATTCTTTACAGGAAATGTGTGGCCCATTATTACTGTTATGGAAAAGCAAAAACAAATGAGAGTAATTCACACACCTGGATCAAAGCAATTAGAAACTAAACTTAGGGTAATTTCCTTAAGTGGTTGTAGCCAGCGCCTTGGTTCATAAAACTGGACTTGTCATCTCTCCTTTATTTATGATTCTGAAATGAATGTTAAACTCCCTGAATGAGAAGATAATCGGAACCTCACAAATTAATGGCCATATAATTTCATTTCTTAAACACTTAGGCCCCTACTTCTCTCAATTAACTTATTACCACAAAGAAAGCTCAAAGGACAGCACTAAAGGTGCTTTTAAAACTAAACAAACACCAGCTGAGACGAAAGATGAGTAAATAAAACATGCTTCTAGAGCTGGATGTACAATTAATCTTTAATCAGATATTAAAAGGGTTAATCAAGTAAGTATATAATATATTTAAACTCTGGTCTCTCAAGGTTCCATTTCCCTAGCAAAATGCCTACCCTTCTTACACTTCTTGAAAAAAGCCTTCCCCATCCTCCAAATGAAATACATTTAGACCAAGGAGCCCTTGCTTATTCTCAACATGTTTTTTTACTTTTATGGTAATTACATTTTATATCCAATTAGCAATGAGCAAGATACCTACCTGTGTTTGAGCTGAACTAATTTTATAAGCTTTAAAGGCTGAGCCACTCAAGCATGGTTAGAACCAAGTGAAATGCATAGCCTCATCTATGATATGCCCGATTACTGCCATGCAACTTGGTAGTTAGACATGTTCCCTGGTGGAGGACTGATGGTGATACAGGGCCACACAAAAACCTGAGATTACAAAGAAGAAGCTAGAGATGGAGAGGGATAGGAGCTTGTGAATTCCTCTCTCTTTTCTCTCTAGCCAGAAGCAAGGGGAAACTCTGGGAGATTCTGGGAATCATAAGATTGTTTACAGGCCCCAACACACACACACACGCAAGCACACCTCTACACACCCCACAGTCTCCAATGCCACAGGCCAGTCTTATATATACTCTCCTATGAAAAGAATAATGTTTTTACCCGCAATCTGCTTGCTTGGAGTCCTAAACTCAAAATCCCTTTGGATGAACATAATATTTACCATTTAGGTTCTCTACTATGTGTCTGGCAGCTTTTATATGTTATCTCTTGGGACAACTTCTTGGAGGACCTTCATCCACCATCTAACAAATCTGGCTGCCTGTAGGCACCATGTTGGAGAGACCATATCGCGAGGCCATACAAAGGCAGAGATGCCCAGGGATCCCCACCTTTCCAACCCCCAGCTCTTTGGATTTCCCCAGCACAGGCACCAGACATAAGCGTGAAGGAGCCTCTGAGACGGCCCCAACATCAGCTACTATGACTGAAACCATCGGATAGATCCCAAGAGAAGCTACCTGGCTAAGCCCAGTCAACTGCCACATTGGTAAGCAAAATAAGTGAGTGTTATCTTCTTAAGCCCTGTTGTGGGGTGTCTTGATATCCAGCTACAGAGAGCCAGAACAGTCTTTGAATAAGAAGAACATCTGCCTGGGTCTCCCGCCATCACACCATTCTTGACGTCATCTCAGGTATGAACCGTTCGGCAGCCACGACCCATCCTCCACCTCCAGCACTCCCTGAATGGTCCTACTTTGGCTGCATGTTGAGCCTACCAAGACAAGCTTGACAGGTAAAGAAGGACTGTTCTCAGGTTAAAGATGAATATAGCTATACTCTACTTCCCAGTACATGGGTGCCTGTGTTTATCCAATACAGCATCACATGAGCAATCTAGTCAGCATTTCACCTTGGATTCCAAGACTTTACACCCAGACATGCAGTTACTCAGAGACACTCTTCAGTTATAGCCCTTCCAGTCCTGTGCCCTTAATGGGAACACATACTTCTGAGCCCTTTCAACTGTTTATTACAGCCTACTTGAACTATTGCCAGACTTGAATTGGCAGTGCAATTTGGAAACACATTAAAATGAAGAATATTTTATCTTTTAAGAAAACATCCTAAATTAAAAATTAATCAGCTAGCTCAAGGAGGTATGTTTTTCAGCTTTAAGAATATGTTCATATATGCTTTGAGAGTTTAAGGCTACATGGTATTCAAGAAGAATTACTTTTGCTTCAAAGAAGAATTTCTGTTATAAGCTACGATATTAAACACACAAGCACATTCACACATACAAGAATATACCTGTGGGCAAAATTTAACAAAAAAGAAAACTTGCTTTCCTAAAAGGCAAACAGAAGCTGTGCTAAATTTCCCTCCAGTAGACCACATAAACGAATAACATTAACCAAATTGACAAAGGGTGGGTTATCAGAGGAGAAATCAAGCTTGATCAGTAAATTTTCCCAGCAGGACCAATGCAATGTGACACAGCAGGAATTTCACAAGCTCAGGGGAGCACTGCAAAGGCACAAAGCTCACTGCTGTGAATGGCAGTCCGTTTCCCTCTACAGGTCTCTGTGAGAAGATGGGGAGAGCACCACAGAAAGAAGCACTGTAGTTTAAGAGAAAAGTCTCATTTTTGTGCTTAGTTCTTTTATTTTCCAAAGCATTTTTTTAAAATGTTTTATTTTATATTTTTCTTAAATTTATTTATTTATTTATTTATGGCTGTGTTGGGTCTTCGTTTCTGTGGGAAGGCTTTCTCTAGCTGTGGCAAGCGGGGGCCACTCTTCATCGCGGCGCGCGCGCCATGCCTCTCACTATCGCGGCCTCTCCTGTTGCGGAGCACAGGCCCAGATGCGCAGGCTCAGTAGTTGTGGCTCACGGGCCCAGTTGCTCCGCGGCATGTGGGATCTTCCCAGACCAGGGGTCGAACCCATGTCCCCTGCATTGGCAGGCAGATTCTCAACCACTGCGCCACCAGGGAAGCCCTCCAAAGCATTTTTGAAGTAAATAAATGTGTCTCCTATTGGGATGCAATCCCAGCCTGCTAATGTCATGTTTATAAAGGCAATCCAGCAAATGGAGAAGAGTAGGCTTTCAAAACAGAAGAGCCTTCTGCTTCCCTGCCTCTGCTACCCCGCTTCTGCTACCCCCTAGCTGTGTGAACTCACATGAATTATATAATCTCTCTCATCTTTGATTCTTTTCTGGTAAAATGGGGATTACAATGCACATGATTGTGGTAGGGGTTAAATGAGATCATACTGTAAGTTGCCAGTTCTGTGCCTATAACACACTAGGTATTAAATTATTAATTTATACATTAAGTATTAATACACTTAATTGGTAATATGTTTCTTATTAAATATTATTTCATTTCATAGCATTGCCTTTATATTATTAACAGTAATATGTACTATTTAAAATAATTTTTTTAAACTCTCTGGTCAAAGAGTCAAGAGACCTGGTTCTAATCCAAACCCTACTCTTTATACAATATATGATCTGGGAAAGTTGCTTTCTACTTATTTATTAGACTCAGTTTCCTTTTGGTTAAAAACAAATTAAAGGGTTTGGATTTGCTGATACTGTCTCTCCTGACAGAAAGATAGAAACATTTTAGCAATTTAATGGCTCTAAGTTCATCTGAGTCTAATTTTTCTTTGTCCAAGAAGGTCGCCTTGAGCAACAAAAGCAAACATAAACAAGTGGGACTACATCAAACTAAAAAGCTTCTGCATAATAAAGGAAACTATCAACAAAATGAAAAGGCAACCTACAGAATGGGAGAAAATATTTGCAAACCATATATCTGATAAGGGGTTAATATCCAAAATATATAAAGAACTCACACAACTCAATAGCAATAAAGCTAACAATCTGATTTTATAATGGGCAGGGGATCTAAACAGACAGTTTTCCAAAGAAGACATACAGGTGGCCAACAGGTACATGAAAAGATGCTCAACATTGCCAATCATCAGGAAAATGCAAGTCAAAACCACAGTGGGATATCACCTCACACCTGTTAAGATGGCTGTTATCAAAAAGACAAGAAATAACAAGTGTTGGCGAGGATGTGGATAAAAGAGAACCCTTGTGCATTGTTGGTGGGAATGTAAATTGGTGCTGCCACTATGGAAAACAGTATGGAGGTTCCTCAAAAAGTTAAAAATAGAACTATCATATGCTCTAGGAATTCCACTGCTGGGAATTCATCCGAAGCAAACAAAAAAGATATACGCACACCATGTTCCTGCAGCATTATTTACAATAGCCAAGACATCAAACAATCTAAACGTCCATCGATGATGAAGGATAAAGAAAATATGGTGTATATATATACAATGGAATATTATTCAGCCATAAAAAGAAGGAAATCTTGCCATTTACAACAACAGAGATGGACCTTGAGGGCATTATGCTAAGTGAAATAAGTCAGACAAAGAAAGATGAATACCATATGATCTCACTTAAATGAGGAGTCAGGGAAAAAACAAACAAACCCTGAGCTCATAGATACAGAGGACAGATTGGTGGTTGCCAGAGGCTGGGGGATGGGGTGGGCGAAATGGATGAAGGGATCAAAAGGTACAAATTTCCAGTTATAAAATAAATATCTCAGGCTTCCCTGGTGGCACAGTGGTTGAGAATCTGCCTGCCAATGCAGGGGACATGGGTTCGAGCCCTGGTCTGGGAAGATCCCACATGCCGCAGAGCAACTGGGCCCGTGAGCCACAACTACTGAGCCTGCACGTCTGGAGCCTGTGCTCCGCAACAAGAGAGGCTGCGACAGTGAGAGGCCCGCGCACCGCGATGAAGAGTGGCCCTCGCTTGCCGCAACTAGAGAAAGCCCTTGCACAGAAACGAAGACCCAACACAGCCAAAAAAAAAAAAAAAAAAAATCTCATGAGGATGTAATGTACAGCATGGTGACTACAGTTAATAATACTGTAGTGCATATTTGGAAGTTGCTAAGAGTAAATCTTAAAGGTTCTCATCACAAGAAAACAAAAGTTTTAACTGTGTATGGTGATGGATGTTAACTAGACATTGTGATCATTTTGCAATATACAAGTATCAAATCATTATATTGTACACCTGAAACTAATACAGCGTTATATGTCAATTATACCTCAATTTTTTAAAAAAAAGTCACCTTGAATAAAGCATTACTTAGTGCTTGTGGCTAAGGCCACCGGTCTAGAGATCAGTGGTGTACTGGAAAATGTTTAACAACTGGCTCTTTGGGTTTAAAAAAAAAAGCCTGCTTTATAGTGTTTGCCAATAACCCTTGTGTAAACATTCCCACCATGGCCAATTTCAAGCTATCAACAGGACATCACTAAGGTAGAGTTGGAAAGAGACATCCACAACTGGCTCTCATAGAGCAGGCTCCAGCACATCACTGTACCAAACCCATTGGATCTCAGTGCTCACCCCTCAGCTCACATTCAGTTCCTGAGCAGTAAGACCATTATGAAGAAAAAAGCTCCAGGTATCAGGATACTTTCTATTTTCAGTTTCAATTTAAGGCAGAGACATAAGCCCCTATTTATCACACAGAAGTACCACTGAATTCACTGCCATTTTTCTGGGGAAATAAAAGGTCTTGGAGGCCATGAAATACTGAAATGCAAACAATCTCATTTTCTTACAATCCATTCTAGTTCTTCACTACTTTAAAACCTTCCCTAATCTCAGACTGTAAAAACAACAAATGACTTCTAAAGGTTCTAAGTCAGAAAATTACTAAAAAAACAAATATTTCATCTTTTCTTCAATTCCTTAATGCCCATAAGGATGAAATTTGTCAAATCAACTCTTTCTCTCATCTGAAAAATCAACCATCAACTTAATAATGATGGACTCTGAATACAGTATTCCCAGAGATGCTGAAGTTTAGAGCATCACAGGATGCAGAGCAGGGCCACAAATGAGAACCAAGCACCAGCACGTTTTAGCACCTGATAGATCATCTGTCGATTGCCAAAGCACTAAAACCTTGTAATCACTCTAGAAGAGGCCCTCAGGACATAACTTGCAGTTTATTTTCTCATAAACCTGACATCTTTGATCATTGGACTTCTCAGACCTCAGAGATTTGAAGTTGAAGAAACTTTCAAGAACCCAGTGTACTATTAAGAGTGATGACAGCTGATACCTGACAGCCCAGCATGCTGCCTTATACTGTGCTTCCCAATATTCACCTAAATATTTAGAAAAGAAAATTCCTGCTGATTTCCACCCCAGCAAAGCGTTTGAGGTTTCTAAATTATTACCCTGAGTCATCATGGAAAGATCATTCTGATCTCATCCTCTGTGTCAGGGGTCCCCAACCCCCGGAACCAGGCCGCATAGCAGGA
Source organism: Eschrichtius robustus (assembly GCF_028021215.1). NCBI lineage: Eukaryota > Metazoa > Chordata > Mammalia > Artiodactyla > Eschrichtiidae > Eschrichtius > Eschrichtius robustus. Next base: position 13,590,170 of record NC_090845.1, on the reverse strand, counting down.
GGTGAGCGGTGGGCGAGTGTATTTACAGCTGCTCCCCATTGCTCGCATCACCACCTGAGCTCCGCCTCCTGTCAGCATTATGGTGAGTTGTATAATTATTTCATTATATATTACAAGGTAATAATAACAGAAATAAAGTGCACAATAAACGTAACGCGCTTGAATCATCCCGAAACCATCCCCCCCAACCCCGATCCATGGAAAAACTGTCTTCCACGAAACCGGTCCCTGGTGCGAAAAAGGTTGGGGACCGCTGCTCTGTGTGATGTAAGGAAAATACATGACACATTTTAGAAACATTCTCATCAAAAAGTTTTTCAAAGTGCAATCTTCAATACCTAGAAAATTACCCATATGAAATAATTTATTCCTTGGAGATATGATTGTTGGGAAAATTAATAAAGTAGTCTTGTTCAGGCTTCAGAGACAGAAGCAGGCCTCTGCCTGACCTGTGACCTTGCCTGGACTGCCCTTCGCTTGCTCACCTAACAATTGCTGCTAGCAAGTCAAGTGGCACTTACGATAAGAAAGGGAGTGGGTCTTGGAATTTCTTGAGCCCTGGGGACCTGGCCAGTCCCCTGGGGTCTGGAAAATCTTGTGACTAACGTGGTGAAATTAGCAGCATTGTTACAATTGAACCAGAGCCGTTTTTGCGCAAACTGATAATATCAGTTTGCGGCCTGGAATTATAAACGGAAGCCCCCAGAACTCCAATATGAAGTCTCACCCATGGGGTGGACGCACCGCCCAGGACCCTTCCCAACTAGGGCTCCAGATTGCTGTCACTCGGGACTTCCCAACTGCTGTTTGGATCTGGAAGTAGGTGTCGGCCCAATTCAGTGACGCATACCCTGTTATGTTTCTCTAATATTCTTATTCCTTTCCTTCTAATGATTGTATATTAAGATTAAGTTAAATCACCTTTCATTAAAGAATTGATTAAAGCTGTTTATTTGTGTGAAACAAGTAGTTATTTTGCCAGCGATTCCATTGAACCTTAAAACCGAAAGCAGGATTTCGGCAAAACAATGATATTGCTGTAGTTCTATACTTTAAGGCACTAACATACAGAATGCCTACTGAGTACAAGGCATTTTGGGGATAGACTCATAAACAATATAGGGGATATTGTTGTTGTTGTGCCCAGATGGCTTTACTCAGTCCAGACATCTATCCCCCCGATGCTGTGTTGGCTGTTAAAGGCTTGCAGCTGCCTCCTTCTCTAGAAAATTGTCTTTGTCTGATCGGAAGCTGTGTCGCTGGGCAGGTAATTCCCTGCAAGAGGCAGTGACAAGGATGCACAAAAGCCCCCCATCCCCGCATCTGCCTAAATGGGGAACCAACTTTGCAGAACAATTTGTGCTCTAGAGCTCCCCAAAGGATCAGGCTGAAATAGTCTTCAGCTGAAATCACATCCTTGCTTGATTCCGCTCTTTGTCCTATCCCACTCCTCCCAATCCTCTTTTCCTGAGAACACTTCCTCCATAGGGCATTTGCAAAAGAATCCAAATCTCAGGGTCTACTTCTGAAGCATCCAACCTAACCCAGACTTACACGCTTTTCTCAAGAATATAAGCCATATACTAAACTCAGCTCAATTATTAATTGAACACTGACTGCCTGTAGAGGATTAAAAACGAAAGAGGATATAGAGGATACATCCATTCCCAGCTAAGATAGAATAATAGGCAACAGATTTACTTTCTTGCCAAAAGAAAAAATGGACAAAATGTATGAAAAATGGCTTTCATGATGTCATCATCAGGCAACAAAAGACAATGCTCTTAAATAAATGAGATGAACCCTATGATTGCCCCAGCTTACTGCATAGAGAAAGGAACCCAGGACAGTCCTGGCAGACTTCTGTGTTGAGAATATAGAGCTGGGAGGCCAAAGCAGTAAGGGCAGAATACCAAAGAGGAGAAGGCTACATAGGAAGGGAACTCTGGAGATCTGCAGAGGGTGCCCCTTGAATAGTCAACATAAGAGTTAGCACATGCACGTGAGGAAAGGAACACCAGAGAAGTTTAAAGGGAGAAATCCCTGGAGATCACACAGGGCCAAAAATAGTGCCCATTCCTATCAGGCTGGGTGGAAAACTTATAATTCATAGGGCATTGGGTAGAATACTAAAAAGGGTTTTACCTCAGTCGTGAGGGAAATACAGCACTAGACTACACAGCACTGATCTTACCTAATGACAACTAGAAGCAAGACTCAAAAGTATCAAACTGTTTCTAAGTAACTTAACTGCAACTCAGAAGAAAGCTTAAGAATATTTATAGTAATCTAAAAATATACAGCAGTATACTGTTAGAAAATAGAAAATAAATAGAAAGATGGTAGATATAAACCCAACCATACCTGTAATCACATATGTGGTGGAAAGACTCTAAGATGGCCCCCAATTAACCGTCTCCTTGTATTCATGCCCTTGTGTAATCCTCTCCTGTGACTTGCTTCTAACCAATAGAATATAGGATGTCACCTCCATGACTGCTACATAATACTATAATTTTCTTCTTGCAAGCAGACTCTCTCTATTGACTATTCCCCTTGCTAGCTTTGATTAAGTAAGCTGCCATATGAAGAAGCCCACGTGGCAAGGAATTGAAGGCAGCCTTCATTTTGACAGCATGCAAGGAACTGAATCCTGCCAACAACCACATTAGCTTATAAATAGATTCTTCCTCAGTCAAGCCTCAGATTAGACCCTAGCCCTGCCTGACATTTTGATTGCAACCTTGTGAGATACCCTGAAGCAGAGGACTCAGCTAGGCTGTGCCTTAATTCCTGGCGCACAGAAACAGTGAGATAATAAATGTGTGTTGTTTCAAGCTGCTAAGTTTGTGGGAAGATTATTCTGCAGCAATAACTCACTACTAAAACATGAAATGTAAATGGTTTAAACACCCAATTAAAATGGAAATTGTCAGATTGGATTAAAAAAAGCCAAGACCCAACTATATACTACTTTTAAGAGATATACTTTAAATATAAAGGCTCAAGTAGGTTAAAACTAAAAAGATGAGAAAGATACTATTCTAATCTAAAATAAAGCAGGAGTTGCTATTTTAATGTAAGACAAAGTAGATTTCAGAGTAAATAATATTAATAAGAGTAAAGAGGGTCATTTCATAAAGAGTCCAATTCAACAAGAGGACATGACAATCCTAAATTTGTATGTACTTAGTAACAGAATTATTACATGAACTAAAAACTGATAGACGTATATGGAGAAATAGACAAATATATAATTATACTTAGAGATTTCCCCACCCTTTTCTAATAATTGAAAGAACAAATAGAAAACAAATAAGAATACAGAAGACTTGAACACTACTATCAACCAAATGCCTAATTAACATTCATGCAACACTTCAAAAATTGCAATATACACATTCTTTTCAAGTGCACAAAGAACATTTACCAAAACAGAGCATATCCTGGTCCATAAAAGAAATCTTTTGTTTCTTTTTCTCCGTGGTATTCTTAAATTAAAAGTGATAAAACCTTAATCTCTACCCCTAACCTCACTGAAATTATGAATGGGATTTCATGGGGAGGAGGACGAACAGGGCAAATCTCTAATACAAAGTACGCCAAATGCTATCTTTGAGAAAGGAATACTTTTAAAAGGGACAGAAAAGGTAAGGGAGGGAAGATACGAGTTCACTTTTTCCAGAGCTCTGAGGGTCAGCTGAGTTAGAGACTTTAAACGTGATGTGTTTTAAATGGAACCCCATGGGTCTGGACTAGCGTATGTGCATAACAGATTAAGTCTTCTGTTATCAAAAAGATTGAGGCCTAGCTACTTTTGTCTCAAAGACATTATGTATATTATTGAAATTTGTTTATATCCGATGGTATTTAGATCATCAGTGATAAACAAAAACCTCCAAAAAACTCAGTATCTCACTGGGGTAGATATTTCTATGAATATGTTTCAGGATAACATTGCTGTGTCCATGGGGGAAAATTACTTGGCCTGCAACTTGCTCACTACCATGTGAAATTGATCAATAGTCCAATTCAACACAGCTACAATGTTGAATAAATGATAGCTGTAAAACCTAAGCTATTAATGGGGAAGTAATTCACACAGAGTTGCACTGATAGTAAACAAATGAGAAACTCCATAAAAAGGGAAAACAATGTTTCTCTGTTGGGTTGCTACAGAACATTCTCAGTTATGTGCAGAGCATATGTGATTGGGTGGCAGTTCCTGGAACAGGCTATGACGATCCTAAAAAGCTTCAGGTTATTCAAATTCACTTTCGTGCTCAGTACCATTGGGCAATTTTGTAAAGAAAAGAGAAAGATCTGGGTAACTAAAGTAAGGATTATTTTTTAGAGAGATAAATCTCTTGCAGATTAGTAGAAGCATTCTGGAGGACAATATCTATCCATATGCAAAATGTGTGTACCGTTTAGCCCCAAAATATTCACTGCTCAGGTATGTTCACAAAATTGACTCACTCCTCAGATACACCCCCAAAGATATGTATCATTTAGAGCCCTTTTCTAGCAAGTAACAGAAAATAAGTGCAATCCAGCTTAAGCAATAAAGGGGGCTTGTTGGCTCAAAGACTTGGAAAATTCAGGAGTAAGATGGTTAATAGTTTGGGCTGTTTTTTGGAAGGTGAAGGAAACACCAATAAAAAAATGGAAAGGTGTGACAGGGACAAGAAGGGAGCCGTTAGAGGGTACAGTATCAAGCTAATTTCCACTGTGGACAACGAGAGGTTTTTTTTTTTCTTTCTTTAATATTTACTTATTTATTTGGCTGCGCCGGGTCTTTGTTACGGCATGTGGGATCTTCGTTGCAGCATTTGGGATTTTGTTTTTTAGTTGCGGCATGCAGGATCTAGTTCCCTGACCAGGGATCAAACCCGGGGCCCCTGCATTGAGAGCGCGGAGTCTTAACCACTGGACCACCAGGGAATCCTGGACAACCAGAGTTTAATTCCACTAGGGAAACCCTGAGAGCCAGTGTAAAACATTTGCCTCAGAGGTAATCCACCCTAGCAGGGAGGGGTATTTATACCATGAGTCACTGGTTGAGAGCTGTCCCTGAGGGACATTCATTCCATCCTGCTAAGTAGACAGCAAAAGGGACTCCAGCGGTAAGAGAAAGCCCTCAGGCAAAGAATTCAGTACTGACAGAAGTCAGACCAGTGTGCACTGAAGTAGTAAAGACAAGTGGGTATGGGTAGGGAACCAATAGCATCCGCCTAAGATGGACTTCAGGGTTGGGTGATCCAGCAGCTCAACAATATCATGAGATACTCTCCTTTTCACTCAAATTTCCAGGGTTAATTTAGCTAACCAATGTTTTCCATAGTGGTCATTAAATGATTATCAGTCCCAACTGGGGCTACAGATATTGTAGGATATAGAAAGCACTCTGGTGTCAATGTTCCAAGCAACAATGCTTATGTTTAGCCTAATTAGACTAAATTAAGGCAAAGGCACACCTCTGATTTTGTTACATGGCTTAAATCAATCAGAATCAATCCCTGGAGATAAAGATGGGCTGTCTTCTTCAGATAGAAAAGCTGGGTACCGTGGAGAAGGGAGAAGTTGGGAGTGGATGCTGGGTAGTTCAACCACAAATTTATAGTGATGTGTGTGTAAAGATGTTAATTGCAACCTTTTTTGCAATAGCAAAAACCTAGGAGTAGCTGAAGTGTGTGTGTCAATAGGGGACTTACATTTAAACAAATTATGGTACATTCTTAGTTTGGAAACTTTGCAGTAGTAGATCTTTATACTCTGACACAGATGGGTCTCCAAGATTTATCATTAAACGATAAAGGCATATGCAAATCAGTGTGTAAAGTAAATCGTTTTTGTAAATTAAAAAGCAGGTAGAGGAATAGAAAATTGGTTATGTGGGACTTCCCTGGTGGTCCAGTGGGTAAGACTCCATGCTCCCAATGCAGGGGGCCCAGGTTCAACCCCTGGTCGGGGAACTAGATCCCGCATGTGTGCAGCAACTGAGAGTTCGCATGCTGCGACGAAGATCCTGCATGCTGCAACTAAGACCCGGTGCAGCCTAAATAACTAAATATTTTTTAAAAAAAAAGAAAAGAAAATTGCTTATGTTAAAGCCTAAGCAGCCAAAGACCACCAAGGATAAGCTAGTAGTATGACAAGGTCAGATTTATTGTCTTGATGCAGTGAGGGAAGGCCCTCCAGGAGAACGGTGGACACATCTTTTATAAGGTTTGGGTTCTTGCTAAAGGATTCTGAGGAGAGTTTAAGGGAGTGGCAATCAGTTCTGGGTTGGTTGCTTTCCCAAGGCAGCATTAGGAGATTGAGTGCTGTCTTGAGATGATGGGACTTTGGCAAGATTGGGTCTCTTGATAACAGATGAGTATAGCAAAGTAGGGCTTTGGGGCAGTCATCAGTAAGAAAGCAGGAGCCACTCAAAAAGGAGGCCATTATAGCATCTTACAGCTGCTGCACAATCATGGGAGAAAGAATGTTTTCTGTTAACTTTGCATCTGATTTTATCTGTGTCTAGCCCCCTAGCTTTAACGATGGAAGGGACTCTTTCTTTCTTTTTCAGTCTGAGCTGATTTGCACTCCATCAGTCCCAAATAGGTTTTTACTCTTTCTTAAGGAATACTAAGAAACTGTTAACAGTGGTCACCTTTGGAAAAGTGGATTGGGTTAGAAAGGTGAGCAGGAAAAGGTGTCTGAACTATTCATTTGCATCTTTCTGTTTTAGTTAGATTTTCTAAACATGACAGTATGTTAATTTTGTTACATTTTAAATGTTAACATGGATTCTCTGAGCAGTGAGAATATGACCCTTTTTGTTTGGTTGTTTTCTTCCTTTTATTTATCTGTATTTTGTCAAGAACGAATGTTATTTTTAAAATAATAATAGACATTCTTTGCCTCCCCAAAAGTCAACAGTCTGACTGTCACCACAGTCCAAACCTGGAGCCCAAAAATGAGCTTTGCCACCCCATCCTCCTTGCCTTCTAACGTGCTGCTGCTTCCGTCTCTTGGGTCGTTCTTTCTACACCCAATCTTTATACCACCAGCCCTGCCCTTAACAAAGGGTAGCAAATTTGGAGTGAGACCAGTCAGACAATGTACTTATCACCTCACAGGGTGCCCACGTACTGCACTGAAAGGAGAGAGCACAGTTCTAAACATAAACCTCAGCAATAAGATCCTGCCTCTCTTCTCCCCCTAACTCAGCCTTCTCCAAAGACCATGCACCTATCAGTGCTCTTCCTGCCAGAGACAAACACTCATCTTGTAATATAGCAAAAGAAATGTAGTTGAGGAGCAGGTATGCTCATTTTATAATACACTGTGAGTTGACTAATAGGATAGATAATTCAAGGGAGAAACCAAAAGATATAACGATATTTGTACTTCATGGCTGAAAGTTTAATAAAGTGCCTCCCCCAAGTGCTTCTCCCATTAGCAAAGGGATTTTTTATTTTAGAAGATTGGCTGAGAATGTTATAATTTGGAGGACTTGCCGCAGAAGAAGTATGCTGCTTGTAGTCATATGTCTAGGATAAAGAACCAACAGTATGACCTTTGTTATAGTGGCCTTTTTGAGCCACTATAACAAAACCAATGACAAATATCAGCAGCCTTCCACGGGAGCGTACTCTGAGTAGTTTTATGACATTCCTACCAGGCCATTATTTTTAAAGAGATGATTCAGAAAAGTTGCTAGTGATACACAAGTAGTATTATCTATTTAAAAACTGCATGATTATTTCTAGGACCAAGATAACCATTGTTTACAAACAAAGAAAAATCTACTATAATATGGAGTCTCTGAAATCAAATTTCAACTATTTTGTGAACAGCTGAGAAATAATTACTTCAGTTATTTTCTTGTCTTTCCTGTTAACAAGGACCCAAATTATCAGCACCTCTTACAATGCCTGACCTTTTAGGATAGTGTAATGATGTTCTAAAGACAGTAAAGCGTACACAGGTTGTCATGCTGCCAACTCTTAGCTACAAACCTGTTAATTGAAAAATCTTTATAGAATTAATCAAAAAAAGTTCAAGTCATTAAAAGGAAACAAAAAAACTTTTATTTTCCAATGTACCATTTTCAACAAACAGGTCAAATATTTTGAAAGATAATCTGAACAATTGAAAATCATTTCCATGGAAATGGTCCCTTACATAGCAATCTGTTTCTTCTTTGGTTAATGGGGATATTATCCCAATGAAATATTTTAATGGTGCTCAAATAAGGACAAAAAATAGATAATGTACTGTTGCATGGTCATTTTTCAATCATGCACTGGTGAGTTATTAACAGAAAGACTTATTTTCAAATGTTTATTGACATAATTGGGTTGAAAACTACAATGAAAGAGTAGAAGGAGTTACTGCAGTCAAAAGACCTGAGCTAATCCCAGACCATCATATTCTAACTGTGGAAGTGGGCCTGTCATTCACTGTATCTGAGCCTTCTCTTGAAAACAGAGATATATTTCTATCCTGGCTTTACCTAAGATGGAAAGCCTAAGTCGAAGAAGAAGAGCAACCTACTTTTGATCCAGGTACATGGCTGTCGTGGTACTAAAATATGTCCACAAATCATTTGATACTCCTTCCTTCAAAGAGTAGAATCTAATTCTTCTCCCCTTAAATGTGGGCTGTATTTAGTGACTTGCTTCCAATGAATAGAATGGTAGAAGTGACAGTCTATGACATCAGAGATTAGGATATAAAAGGCATTGTGACTTCCTCCTTGCTCTTTTCCTTTGATCACGCACTTTAGGGGAAGAAAGCAGCCATATTGTGTAGATATTCAAGCAGGCCCATGAAGAGGCCCACATGGCAAGAAACTGGGACTTCTCACCAATAACGCCAAGGAACTGAGGCCTCCTTCTTACAGTCATTTCATGACTTTGGAAGTGGAGCCTCCTGCCCCAGTAAACCCTTCAGATGACTGCAGCCCCATGTCTTAGCTGCAACCTGAGCCAAATCCATCCAGCTAAAACATTCCTGAATTTCTGACGCACAGAAACTGTGTAATGATAACTGTTTGTTGTTTTAGGCCAATAAATTTTGGGATAATTGTTAGTAGATAGCTAATACCATGACCTACTAGGAAAAATACATCTATAAAGACAAGTACAATATGATTCTCTTTTGACATGGAAAGTTTGCAAATAAATTTAAAAAGAAATGAGAGCTTTGATTTAGAATCTTTACAATCAAATTCTTTTAAAGCTTCCACATATTCTGGGTTATAATGCAGTTAGAAGAAACTGCAATATTCTGTCAGTCACAATGAAGATTCTGTAGCCCACAGAAGGCCCTGTGAGGGACGATAAAGCAGCTCTCCAGGTGGAGACTGGTCACACACATGGGAACACCTCACAAGCATCCTTAAAACATGGGCTCTATATTCATCATTTCAGATTTAAAGAAAACCTTAAGCAAGCCTACAGTTACTAAAAATCTCTATTACAAATATCCTGTCTCCTCCACTAAATGCATGTTTACCAAAATGATTTAAGAGAACCAAAGCAGCAAAAGAATGGAGTTAAAACTATAGCAACAGTCTTCAAACTGGGGTTATACAGAGACTTTCCAAGGGGTACAAGGACATAAATAGTTTTGAGGAAAACAATTTCAAGTCACCTTCCATATATAAGCAATCCCTCCTGTAAGAGATCTGCCTGAGAGATGCATTGTATCTGTTCTTCTTTCCTACTTCTCTTTTCACAAGCATCCTTTTCCATGTTTCAAAGGAAGGCATATTTCTTTGAATTCCCAAATCTTATTATTATGCATTGTCCCAGAGTGTGAAAACTTCAGGGGCACCAAGCAAAGGAATAGTTTAAAATACTGGTGTTTGCAAACTTCATCTATTCAAATCACCATAAACTCATAGGAGGACATCCCTCTTTCTTATCTTGTGTGTATATATATATCTTGTATATATTTTTATTAAATGAGAAGGATGGTAAGACTCATGTTGGGATGTTCTGTATTGAAAAATATTGTAGCATGGGGGAGGGGTTGTGGGATTGATAACAAAGAATTTTCATTTAGCAAGCTAACCTCTCAATTCTGTCAACTATTGTAAAATAACGCATTGCTCCTGAGGATAATTCCTGTGAGTCTGCTGCCAACAAAGATATGAAACCACTGTCTTATGATATCATTTATTTACAAAAGATCCAGCCTCAAAAAAAAGTCTGATTTGTTAAATGTTGAAAGCTAAGGGTATCAGGGAAAAGCTACTATCATTAAAGCTGGTTTTGGAAACCCTTTACATATTAGTTTTCCTCTCTTGAAAGTACTGTGATCTGGACAGGGTTATGAATCTGAGAGCACAGTTCATTCTTTACACAAATATTTATTGAGTAGCTCCTATTTACCAGGCACCGTTTTAAATTCTCAGATGCAACGGGACATAAAATGAACAAAAATCTAGGCTCACATAGCACTTACAGAAAAGAGAGACAAACAATAAACAAAATAAGTAAATGGTATAGTACATTAGAAAGTCATAAGTATACAGAGAACAAGAAAAAAGGAATGAAGGGCAGGGAGTGCCAGGAGGCACTGGGGATTTTAAGTTAGGTGGGCAGAGACAGCTCCATTTAGAAGATGACATTTGCACAAAGATTTGAAGGAGATGAGGGAGCAAGACTTGTGGATATTTGGTGGGGGAGGTGCTGAGCAGACGGGGGAAAGCATGTGGAAAGAATCTGGGGCAAAGTATGCTTGGCTTGCTCAAGGAACAGCAAGAAGGCCAGTGAAGAGAGAAGTAAGCGAGAGGGAGAGTAGAAGAATGAGAAGTGATAAGGGTAATGTAGTGCTAGACCATGTGGAACCTTATAGGCTACTGCAAGGATTTGACTTTTACTCTGGATGAGGGTTTTGTGGAGTGACATGATCTGACTTATGTTAAGTGGCACACTAGCTGCTATATTGAGAATAGACTAGAGGGAGCAAGGGCAGAAGCAAAACAATCCAGCAAGGCAGTTACTGCAATAATCCTGAAAGAGATACTGCAATAATCCAGAAAGAGACCATGGATGCTTGGTCCAAGATGGTAGCCAAGGAGGTGATAAGAAGAACTGAGATTCTGGATATATTTCGAAGGTAAAGTCAATAGAATTTTTTGATAGATTGGATGTAGGGTGTGAAAGAGAATAGCCCTATATCTATTAGAAAAATTAAATTCATAGTTTAAAAATTTTCTAGAAAGGAAATTCCAGACTCAGATGGTTTCACTTGTAAATTCTATCACATGTTTATGGAAGAAATCATACCAATCTTACCAAAACTCTTTCAGAAAATAAAGGATGAGAGAAAACTGCTCAATTCATTTTGTGTGGTCAGCATCACCCTAATTCTAAAACCCGATAAAGGCAGTCCAAAAAAGAAATTTATAGACCAATAACATTCATGAACATAGATGTAAAAAAATCCTTAACAAAGTACTAGCAAATGGAACCCAACAATATATCAAAAGGATAATACATGATGACCAAGTAGCGTTTATCTCAGGAATGCAAAGTTACTTAACATTTAAAGATCAGTCAAGGTAAGATCAATCGAGGTAATTAAAGGAGAAAAACTATGTGGTAATTTGAATAGATGCAGAAAAAAAATTCAACACCCACTCATCACATAAACTCTTAGCAAACCAGGAATAAAAGGGAACTTATTCAACCTGATAAAGGACATCTTTTAAAAACCTGAAGCTAACTTTATATTTAACGGTGAAAGTCTGAATTTTTTTGCTCACGACTGTGAAAAGGCAAGGTTGCCCACTGTCATCACTGCTATTCAATACGCCAATTCAATAAGGCAGAATTTTAAAGTTAAAAGAAATAACAGGCAGAAAGATTGGAAAGGAAAAAGTAAAACTGTTATTTGCTGATGACATGAGTCTTTATATACAAAAGCCTAAAGAATCACAAAATAAATGCTAGAACTAAAGAGTAAATTTAGCAAAGTCACAGAATACAATGTTAATTTAAAAAATCAAGCAGTGTCACAAAGAATTGGAAAATGAAATTTTACAGTTGATTCCATCTATAGTACTAAAAATCACAGAATAATTCTAATATATAGCATGTTATGTTATATATAACATAATATATAACATAATAAATCTAACAAAAGACTTCTATGATCTCCACATTAAAAATATAAAACATTGTTGAAAGAAGTTAAAAAAGATCTAAATAAATGTTGAGATAAATCATTTCCTAGATTAGAAGATTCAGTTTTATCAAGATGTCAGTTCTCACAAAATTAATCTATAGATACAATGCAATTCCAATCAAACCCTCAGCAGAAGTTTTTTGTAGAAAGCAACAAGCTAAGTCTAGAAGTACATGAAAAATCAAGGGACATAGAGTAGCCAAAAGAACTTTGAAAAAGAACAAAGTTAAGAACTTAAACTACCTAACTTCATGAAATTATCATGACAGTGATAATTATGTTAAAATTATCAAGACAGTGTAGTGCTGGCATAATGATTGACAAAAAGATCAATGGAACTGAATATAGCCCAGAAATTGACCCCCAATTACATGGTCCTCTGATTCTTATAATGGCACCAAAGGAATCCAAAAAGAAAAGAACAGTCTTTTCAACAAATGCTGCTGCAATAATTAGATATTTATATTAAAGGGAAAAAAATAACATCGGCCTCCACCTCATACCATATACAAAAATTAATTTGAGATATATCCTAGACCTAAACATAAAAGCTAAAGCCCTAAAGCTTCAGAAACCATATATCTGACAAAGGACTGGTATCCAGAATATATAAAGAATGCCTAAAAATTAATAATAAAAAACAAAAATATCTTTAAATGGGCAAAATATTTAAATAGGCACTTCATAAAAGAACATGTGCTAATGGCTAAAATGCACATGAAAAATTACTTGACATCGTTAGTTATTATGGAAATGCAAATTAAAAACACAATGAAATACTACACATCCACCAGTATGGCTAAAATTAAAAAGACTGACAGCACCAAATTTTGGCAAGGATTTGGGACAAGCACCAAATTTTGGCAAGGATTTGGGACAATCAGAACTCTCATATATTGTTTGTATGACTGTAAAAGTGTTCAGCCCATTTGGCAAAAGGTCTGGCACTTTCTGGTAAAACTAAACATAACACCTATCCTATGATCAAGTAATTCCTCCCAGGTATTACCTAAGAGAAATGAAAATATATGTCCACAAAACGACTTGTACACAAATGTTCATGGCAGCTTTCTTTTTAATAGTCAAAACTAGAAACAGCCCAGGTGCCTATCAGTAAAAGAATGGATAAGCAAACTATGACATAGTCAGATAATGAAATACAACTCAGCAACAGAGGGACTGAGCTACCAATACACACTAAAATATTTATTAATCTCAAAAACATTATGCTAAGTGAAAGAAGCCATCCACAAAAGGATACATATTGTATGATTCCATTCATGTAAAGCTCTAGAACAGGCAAATCTGATCTATAGTGGAAAATAATTAGGATAGTGGTTTCCTGGTGGGAAAGAGAGTGTGAAGGGGGGGATCAATGTTTGCCTGGGAAGGGGCATGAAGGAACTATCTGGAGTGATGGCAATGTTCTATATCTTGATGGGGGTTTGTATTCATCAAAACTCAGTGGACTTACGCTTAAGATTTGTGTATTTCATTGAATGTAAATTTTACATCAAAAGAAAAACTTTAGACAAATACTGAACTCTAATTGGTCATATGAATGCTGAAGTATACAGAGTGAATGTATAGATGTCTTCAATTTACTTTGAAAGGCATCAAAAAATAAGATGAGTTGATATAGGTGATAAAACGAGTACAGGCAAATATAAATGGTGGGATCTAGGTGATGGTATATAAATATTCACCATAAAATTCTTTTGATTTTGTGGTATGTTTGAAATTTTCCACAATAAAACAATTTTTTTAAGTTAAAACTATATAGCAATGTTGATACGCTTTCAAGATAATTAAAATGTTTTTTCCACAAAAGTACAATACTTGTACATTGATCTGGAGCTCAGTGTAAAATAATCAGTAGTGGAGTGATTCATCAGGCACTCATTAATTCATTCAAACAATTAATAGTTATTTATTGAGCATCTACTACGTGACAGGCACTTGAAAGAAAGTGAAAATGCAGAACAGTCTACTCAATAAATAATTATCTACTTTTGCCCACAGCAACCCACTTGGAAAGGAATGCTTTGGGGAAATGAGGCATGACAAGCAAGTCTGTCATTCACAGCTATTTTTTTAAAAATAACTTTATTTATTTAATTATTTGGCTGCATTGGGTCTTCGTTGCTGCATGCAGGCTTTTCTCTAGTTGCGGTCAGTGGGGGCTACTCTTCGTTGCGGTGCGTGGGCTTCTCATTGCGGTGGCTTCTCTTGTTGCAGAGCACAGGCTCTAGGCGCGTGGGCTTCAGTAGTTGTGGCACGTGGGCTCAGCAGTTGTGGCTCGCGGGCTCTAGAGCGCAGGCTCAGTAGCTGTGGCGCAGGGGCTTAGTTGCTCTGCGTCATATGGGATCTTCCCGGACAAGGGCTCGAACCCGTGTCCCCTGCATTGGCAGGCAGATTCTTAACCACTGTGCCACCAGGGAAGTCCCCACAGCTATTTTTTAATGTTATAGTTTGCCCATTAAAGAAGTCATTTTCAATATGGAAAATCAATACTGTTAGATAGGAAATAATTGCACAAATACTGGTGTCAATTTTAAATTGTTTCTTAAACATATTTTCAACCTTGGAAGCAGAAAAATTGAGACTTAAGGAAAGAGAAGGCCTCACTAATCACATAACGTGTGATTTTTAAACCGTTGGTATTAAGCTGACAGATCGAGAGAGCTCTAAATGTCATTTCCTCACAAGAAGCTATTATGCACAGTGCTTGAACAGGGCTGGAGGACCTAGCAACAGAAGCAGGGAAAGGTTTCCAAGGTGAGAGGGCTGCTTGTTTCAGAGCTAAACCTTAAATTGCCAGGCCTCGAGGTCTTGACCAGGAAAATGGATGGCCAGCCAGTGCCTCAGCCTAATAACAGGTCTTATTTCCCTAGATGACACTGGATTTATTAGATACATATTCTTAAATACATGATTTTCCAGTGTAATTCAAGTTACATCTTGAGGCGAAGCACAAACACTGATGAATGCTTTTGTATGTAAATATAGTAAATATATTCTGGTCTATGAATCCATTGCTTCTCTCGGACCCCAAGACACAAGTTTTAGGCTGGGATTCAGAAATAATCCCAGTTAAATACTGTTCTAATTCACATTCTAGCACTAAATGTACACTCTGAGTAAGTTAGATGTTAGGAAGCATGGCTGAAGGGCGAGACAGAGGCTGAGAATTTGCCAACCAGATAATTTAACAGCCTTGCTTGACACTCACTCTCAAGCAGAATGCTTGAAATGTACTTAGGCTCCAAGACTCAGTTTCCCCTTTTTTTTCTTGGGGATTATCCTACTCCCTGTTTTGTCCAAATTAGCCATCAGAGCTTCCATTATTTGAAAGCCTGGCTAAAACATCTCCTTTTCCTTCAAGGGCCTGGAGAAGGAGTATCTTGATTTTACCTTCTTTGTCTTTCCTTTCATCTCTCTCTTTGCCAAGTATTAGGGTAGCCTTGAAAGAAGAAAAAGTCACAAAAAGAGCTATTTTATAGCTAGAAATGGAACTGGGGAGAGACGCTTGTCAGCATCATTGGCTTCAGAGGTGAAGCAGAGGTGGGGCAAGTAACATTTGTGGATTCTCTAAATTCGAATTTAGAATATTTTCATCACATAGATGGTGAAGGCACCTCTTCCTCCTCTCCCTGCTGCTTCTGCGAAACCCTGCCCAGTGTGTACAGCATGAGCCCAGAAATCAGCTTCTCTCTCTCTCAATTCACCAAAATGCCCTCCGTAAGACAAAGAGAATAATAATTAAAGTACACTATAGACAGCTCTTGTGCCCTGATAAAATACAAAACACACACACACACACAGATACAGACGCTTTTCCTATGTTTGTCCCAAGGGCTTCACCACATCACTGGCTCTAGCCTGTGAGCAGAGACCATAAATAAGGAGATGTTGTTCCATGACACAAAAGCAAAAATCAGGCACAGAACTTAAAACTTCCTTTTATTTTAATCTGGTTCTTAAATCTCTGTCTGGCCTGGTAGCTCACAGAGTCTTGAGACTTGGTGTCTCAAGTCATAGGACAATAGGACGTAGAACAAAGTCATAGAACCAATGCCCTTCATCCCTACCAGTCCCCACCCTACAATTCACATCCTAACACTGACCCAGGCAACAGGTCCTGATTTTATCCACTGCTCTTATTTCTCCAGATGGCTCTCTTTATTCCTTTAACAGAAAAATTCTCTCCTATTCATTCTTGCCTCAAAGCATTTGTGGACTAAATTCACTAGCTTTCCCCTAGATCTTAATTCAGCTACTGAGACAATCCAAACCTCTTTATATTTCTATTAGTCTTTGCTTACTCCACTGTCTGTGTTTTCCCAATTTTTATGTATAATCTCATTTGTATTCTTTCTGTAGCACCTCAAAAAGCCACACCAAGGATTTACTTTGGAAATTTATGGGGTTTTCTCAGCCATTGCTCAGCAGAAAAAAAACACAATCAAATTCTTCCCTCACTATTGGTTGAAAATTCAAGAGATAACATTTGCTTTTACAAACAATACTTTCACCTCAAAATTGCTGCTGTAATAAAGATTTTGGGGGTTTTAAGTGACCAAAACTCAGTTCAAATTTACTTAAGTGCAAGAAGGGGTAATTCGGGGGCTTATTTTATTGACAAATCTGAGTCATCTGGCAGGAGTCCAGAAAAGAGCCTCGTTCCATTTCCTGGCCCTTTCTTCTTCTGTGCTGGTTTTATTTTCTGACAGTTCTCCCCAAGTGGTGACAAAGATGACTGCCAACAGCTCTAGATCAAATCCTTCCTGCTTAGCCCTACCATCAGAAAGAGATTCACATTTCCAACAGCCCAGCCAAAGTCCCAAGGAAGGTAATGGAGATCAGCAGGCAAAGGCTGTCTGTGATCTCCACGCCCTGGACAATAGCCCATCCCTCTGGATTTCCTCACTGGGTCCCAGCAAAGCAGCTGAGCTTTGGGTCAGAGGGAGAAGAACACTGTTGCTAAAAGGATAGCAAATTCAAAGACATCAGCTCTGATTTCCTGTGGGACACACTTTATCCCACCAACCTGCTTTTAGGAAGGTACGAGAAGATCCTGCTGCTTCGGCAATTGGCAGGTTCCAATTCAGGAGTCTAAGGATGAACTCCTTTCACACGCTGGTGAGACCTGGGGGACAACTGAGACACAAAATGTGCACAAAACCGTAACGTTCTGAAAACAATACCCTCTCCTTTGTTCTCTAACCCAGAGGAGTAGGTAGCCATGAAGATTTCAGACAAAATAAAAATGGTCATGTGCAGGCCTCTAGGAACTTGCAGTTCTCCCAGGTTAAGAGAAAGAGACCCATACAAGATTATCTGGAGTGAGGTTTGGTGATGGTGGCAGCTATTGATTACTTCAAATCACTTTAAAGATTATATTAAAAAGACTCCAGCAACATTCATACTTTCAGTTCTGAAGTTCTAAATCTCGATTTTGTGATTTTCATTTAAACACAGGACGATGGTGATTTTAAAATAATTATCCCTGAAGTTTTATTAAAATAATGCAGCTATAAGTAAAAAGCATTACTTTCAAGACCTCAATTTGAAATGAAATGCAGACTTTCTAGATTTTAATGCATCATAAGCCACCAATTTCATAAAATTGCATCCACTTTTCAAAGCTTATATCACCCCATGGAAGCAGCCCCTCAGAAAGGGATCAGGTATTTGATTCCCTAATGTCTCCATTTAGCCAATTATAGGCAGGTTTTCATATATCATTCCCTTAAAAATATTATAAAAGCACTTTCTACTCTGGTTCTAGTATGGTTGGAAAATGTTAAAGGCATTAATTTCATTGAAGTACAGGAAAATTTCAGATTAGAAGATGACGAGAAGATTTTTTTAAAATGAAGCAGTTTCCTTGTGCTTAATGTGGCCTCAATCGCATTGAAACAGCTAAAATTTTGACAAAAGAGACAAACTTTTCTTTAGGAAAAGCTCCATATAAAATGAAGATAATTATTGTAGGGATGGAAGATAGTTTTCACTTTAAATGAGACATACATATACTTATCAAGTTATATACAGAGATATTCATGCCAGAGTGACCATTAAATCCTCAATATTTCTATACGCTGAGTGGACAAACCTCTAAATTTCACCAGTTTTCATAACTTTCAAGAGCTTCAGGCTTAATAAATCTTGAAAATGTAGGAATTAAGGAAAAGTCAAAATGCTGATTTAAATAAGAAATGTCATTATGGAAGACAGAGAAAATGAAAATAGTAATAAAATTCTAAATTCTTTTATTTCTTAAAAATGTTGCTTCTGGGGCTTCCCTGGTGGCGCAGTGGTTAAGAATCCGCCTGCCAATGCAGGGGACATGGGTTCGAGCCCTGGTCCGGGAAGATCCCACATGCCACGGGGAAACTAAGCCCGTGCGCCACAACTACTGAGCCTGTGCTCTAGAGCCTGTGAGCCACAACTACTGAAGCCCACATGCCTATAGCCCGTGCTCCGCAACAAGAGAAGCCACCATAATGAGAAGCCCATGCACTGCAACGAAGAGTAGCCTCCCGCTCACCACAACTAGAGAAAGCCCACGCGCAGCAACAAAGACCCAACGCAGCCAAAAATAAATTAATTAATTAATTAATTTAAAAAAAATGTTGCTTCTATCCTTTCTAAACACTAGTTTGATATCTATATCTGAGAATGTGATCACCAGTCTCCAATATGATCCCCTAGTAATCCCCATCTCCTGGTTCATGCCCTTGTATAGTCCCCTCCCACACTGAATAGGGCTGACTGTATAATCAGTAAGATATTACAGAAATGATGGAGTATGACATTGAAAGTCTGGGTCATAAAGACATTGTGGAGTCTGTCTTGCTCTCTCTTGGATCACTAACTCTGGGGGTAAGCCAGCTTCCATGCCATCATGACACTCAAGCAGCAACTGGAGAGGCCCATGTGACAAGGAACTGAGGTCTCCTGCCAATAGCCAGGTGGGTGGGCCATCTTGGAAGTGAATCCTCCAGCCACGGCAGTCCCAGCTGACATCTTGACTGAAACCTTATGAGAGGCCCTGAGCCAGAACTACACAGTTAAGATGCTCTCAAATTCTCAACCCACAGTAACCATGAGATAATAAATGTTTGTTGTTTTAAGGCACTAGGTTTTAGAGTAATTTATTATGCATAACAGAAAACTAATACAGAGAATTTCAATGTAATTTAGGTCTATAAATATCATAGAAACCTTTTGTTAAAATCAATTGATAAATTGTTAACTTGATGGATGATGTTCTTTCTGTCCAAGGGTCTTTGATGGTTGTCACATAGAGCTGCGACTTGTGACAGTCCTTTTAATAATAATCACAAACTCAGGGACTTCCTTGGTGGCGTAGTGGTTAAGAATCCACCTGCCAATGCAGGGGACACAGGTTCGAGCCCTGGTCCGGGAAGATCCCACATGCTGCGGAGCAACTAAGCCCGTGTGCCATAACTATGGAGCCTGCACTCTAGAGCCTGCATGCTACAACTACTGAGCCCGCATGCCGCAACTACTGAAGCCCGTGCGCCTAGAGCCCACACTCCGCAACAAGAGAAACCACCGCAATGAGAAGCCTGCGCACCGCAACGAAGAGTAGCCCCTGCTCACCGCAGCTAGAGAAAGCCCGTGCGCAGCAACAAAGACCCAACGCAGCCAAAAATAAATAAATAAATAAATAAATAAATAAATTGAATCAATGTAATTATTAAAAATAATAATAATAATCACAAACTCAAAAAAAATTAAGGTTATTTTATAATCCTTCACAGAACATTCAAATTATTTTATTACTACAAATAACATGTTAGAGGGACATTTCCAGACAGTTAGGCGAAGCATTCCTAATTCTAGAAGATAATATTGAAAAGGTTTATTTTCTGTTTGTGCAAGAAATACCATTTTCTGAAAATTGTCTGGAAAAGACTTAAAGTACTTGGTGGTGGTGGCAGCAGCACTGTCACTAAAGATCTAGTGTTTGGAAATGCCAAACTTTTTTCATTTTCTCTGATTATCATGAATTCAATCAGAAGAGCCTCAGTAAAACAGTTAAATCCAGGCATAGACTTTCAAACCCCTAAGATAATCATGGCTCTGTAGCAAATAAGAAAGATAAATATAAAACATAGTCTCAATGAATAGGTGAAGCAGAGGGGATTTTTAAGGAAGTGAAATTATTCCATGCGATACTCTAATGGTGGATACTTGTCACTATACATTTGTTAAAACCCAAAGAACGTACAACATCAAGAGTGACACCTAATGCAAACTATGGACTTCAGGTGATAATGATGTGTTAACGTTGGTTCAACTATTGCAACGAATGTACCACTCTGGTGGGGGATGCTGATGGTGGGAGAGGCTGTGGGAACACAGGGAGGGGGTAAATGGGAACTTCTCTGTAACTGATGCTCAGTTTTGCTGTGAACCTACAACTGAACCTACAAGTGCTCTAAAAATGAAGTCTGTTAATAAGAGGAGAAAAACAGTTTCTGCCCTCCAGGAACTTTCATTATTTATTTAACAAATAGTCACTTGGCTTTTCTTTTCTATCCTTTTACATTCCACCCTTCTGTGTCTTTATGCTTTATATGTGTCTCTTATAAACAGCACATAGTTTGGATTTGGGGTTTTATCTAATCTAAGAAGCTCTGTCCTTAATGAGGAATGTTGAACCATTTATACCTATTGTTACTACAGTTATATGTGGATTTCTTTTCATTATTTTGAGTGTTCTAGCTACTTAGATTTGTCTTTGTTTCTTTTTTCCTCTTTTTCTATTTTCCATTTATTTAAAAGGTAAACATCTTATTTCAATTATTTTAGTAGAAAGATTTAATATACCTACTTGACTTTAATACTTTGAGTGTAATCACATGTTTAGACTCCTACTGACAATCCAAAGTACTCAGAATACATTAACACCATAGATACAACCCAATGTTCCATGATAGGTCATATAATATTTAATTCCACTTTATTTATAATTTATACCACTTTATACCCCCCTCCATTGTCATAATTGCTCTTGTTATTATGGGGTTATTTTTAGACAGTCATTGGGTATTTAAAATTACCAACCTGTTTGCCAATTTCTTAGCTCAACATGACTTCTTAGATACTGATTCTTCTTTCTAGGTTTGATTTCCTTCCTACAGAAGTACATCTTTTAATATTAAGGGTTTGTGAATGGTCAACTCTCTCAGACTTTATTGGGAAAAATCTTTATTTCACCTTTAGTCTCAATAGATAGTAGTATGATTTTTTAAATGTTCCTGCTAGTCATTTGATTGTTCCTCCTTTGTCTACATTATCTGACTCTTAATTCCCCCTCATCCTTTAAATTTTCTCCCTCCAAATCTCACATTAGCATATGTTGAGCACTCTTATTCTATCCTTCACTTTCCTTTAACCTGTATTTCACAGTTTCTCTTCTTTTTATCTCTGTGAGCTGAACTCTGGGAAAATATTTAAATCTATATTTCAATTCCCTAACTATTTCCTTAGTTATGTCTTATCAATGGCTCAACTTGGTTCAGCTATGAATAGCATTTATATAGTGAAATTATTGAGCTAACTAAAATTATAATGAAATTATACTGGGAAAATGAGTGTATAGGAAATGTTCATGAGTGTGGTGGGGTGAAGAGATCTGAAAGAGCTAATTCTTGATTTAGGATAGTGAAAAATAATTAGATGATTCCTACAAGTGAAAAAAAAAATTAAAAGTAGTAACATAAGCATGTTACTTAAAGCTATAGAGATAAACACCAAAAAAAAAAAAATTAAGAAGTTGAAAATGTTGCCTCTAAAGAAGGAAAAGGGGTGAAGTAGAGGCTGGGAACTGATATTTAGTCATAATAAGTCTTGGGAAGTATTTGACTCTTTCAATTACACACAGGAATAACCGGTAAGGAAAACTAAACATTTTTTAAAGTGGCTGAATGGAAATGAAACTGTTGAGAAGAGTTGTGCATATTTAAAAATCAAGTAAGAGGAATGAATAGGTGGAGCACAGAGTATCTTTAGGGCAGTGAAGCTATTCTGTATGATAGTATAATGGTAGATACATGTCATTATACATTTGTCCAAATCCATAGAATGTACCACACCAAGAGTGAACCCTCATGTAAACTATGGACTTCGGGTGATTGTGATGTGTCAGTGTAGGTTTATCAATTGTAACAAATGTACCACTCTGCTGGAGGTGTTGATAATGGGGGAGGCTGTGCATGTTGTAGGGGAGGAGCAGGGGCTATATGGGAAATCTCCATATCCTCCTCTCAATTTTGCTGTGAACCTAAGACTGCTGTAAAAAATAAAGTCTATTTTTTAAAAAAATCAAATAAGAATTAGCATGTTACCCCAGTTGCAATTTGAAAGTATAATAGCAAGGTAAAATGACATCCTCTAGGTACTTGCAGTCAATTCTAAATTTTTGCTATGAATCTTTTACCACTAATTTGCCATGTTGAAGTTTGTAAAAAGAAACCCCTAACCTACATTTGTTTCTTATCCCACGCTGTAATTAATAACGTTTGCAAAATACAGAAGTACCAGTGGGAAAACTTGTGTTAATAAAATGTCTTAACATTTTTAACTGCTGTAAGATATTAAGACATTTAGAAAAATAACATTTTTCAACAACTGGTACAGCAGTAAATACTTAATTTTACTGGTGACCCAACAAATTTGGAGGTACTTGTCCACCACTAAATTGTTCTGTCTACCTGCCTGGTTAAGAAGACAACTTTCTGTCCAAAGTGGCAGAAATGGCTCATAGAGAAACAAGAAGGTGGTGAACTCTGATAAAGTACCTGTCACGGTGTTTCTAGTGACTCAGTAGAGATTTGCTAATAGAAAACTGGCTCAGTTATAAGATGAATAAGTTCTGGAGATCTAATATACACCTTGGTGGCTGTAGTTAACAATACTGTATTATATACTTGAAATTTACTAAGAGAGTAGATCTTAAATATTCTCTCTCTCTCTCTCTCTCACACACACACACACACACACACAAAATGGTAACTATGCGAGGTGATGGATGTGTTAACTAACCTCATTTCATAACATATACATATATCAAATCATCATGTTGTACAATGTAAACTTACAGTGTTATTTGTCAATTATATCACAATAAAGCTGGAAAAAATAAAACACAAATTTGACCCCCCAAAAAGAAGGAAAAAATTCTATTTCCTGGGAAAAAAGAGAAGAAGAAGTGAAAGGATTCAAACCAGCAGCGTCCAAAGGAATATAACATGAGCCATACGTGTAGTTTTAATTTCTCCAGCAGCCACATTAAAAGTAACAAGAAGCAGGTGAATATTTTATTTAATCCAATACATCCTAAATATTATAATTTCAACAAGTAATCAATACAAAAATATTAATGAGAGATTTTATATTCTTTTTTTGTACTAATTCTTCAAAATCTGATGTATACTTTACATTTATATCACATCTCAGTTTGCATTAGCCACATTTCAAGTGCTCAAAAGCCACGCATGCTAGCATCTACTATCTTTGATAGCATAGGTATAAACTACCACCTTTTATGTCCAAGCAAGACTCAAAATTGCAGAAAGAGAATTTACTACAAAAAATGGCAGAAAAGCAGGAAAGTCTGATCAGAGGTGCCTAGGTTAGCATTTCAGACAAGAGGGCTTCCCTTTCTCTGTCCAAAGTCCCCTTGATCAGGATTGATCTAGAGCAGGGTCAGCAAGCTTTTTCTATAAAGGGCCAGATAGTAAATATTTTAGGCTTTGCAGGCCACACAGGCTCTGTTGCAACTACTCCACTCTGCTGTTGCAACATGAAAGCAGCCACAGACAACACATTAAACAAATGGGCATGGTTGTATTCCAACAAAGCTTTACTTATGGGCACTGAAATTTGAATTTCATATAATTTTCACGTCATGACATTTTTTTTCAAACATTTAAAAATACAAAAAACATTCTTAGCTTGTGAGCCCTACCAAAACAGGTGATGGGCCAGATGTGGCCCATTGGCTGTAGTTTGCCAACCCCCTGACCTGGAGGACAGAGATTAAGAAAAGGAAGTGCTAAGAGGTTGTTTTAATTACAGACATTTGCTGAAGAATGAAAACTAGAGCTTTGGAAGCTAGAGACAGAGAATGTGAAAAGAATACAAGACTTAGTGTCCAAACATCTCTGTTTTGACATGTCTAGGTTCTTGTACCCTAGTCACATTGATTCTTCTCTGGTCCTCAGCTTCTTCTTGCCAGCTAGATGATTAATTACCATGGCAACCCCAATGAGTTCAACAATAGCTCATATACTCGTGCTGCATTAAATCAAAATTGGTAATATTTTGAACAGAGTCTGGGCAAATTTACTATTTAAAATACAAGAGGAATGGCTTTGTTGAGAAATAAATAGGATTGCAGAGATTTATAAATAGCTTTAACACTGCTATACTAATTTGGAAACAACTCTTACTATAAATAAGTCAATTATCATGCATTACAATAAAAAGCGATTATATGTGACAGCCCTGGAGCCTAATTCTAATTATTATTTACATTTTAAAGAAATAATAGATGCATATCTTGAAATATTCAAATTTTCAGACTCTCCACTATAATTAGCCAAAATATGTGTAGTTGTCCAGTATTTCACATTATTTCTTATTTTGCCTTATTTTACAAATCTTCCATTAAATAAATCTCAAAAAGGCAAACTCAGCCAAACCTTTAACCTAATGTAAAATAACTGCTCGGACATAAAACGTTAGTTTTCCTTAATGAATTAGACTTCAGAATTAAAGTGTAAATGGATAGACAATTTGTTGATCCTATTTTACTATTAATAATAAGATGAGGACTTTTTCCGTCATGACCTACCCCAAGAATTTCAACCAAAAAAAAAAAAAAAAAGAAAGAATGAAAGAATGAAAGAAAGCAGCAACAAAATTAGCTCTAAGTTGCAACTTGAAAGAGATGGTATGGATTGGCCTCCCCCAAACTATTCTTACCTCCATCCCTTTTCCTTTGACTTTCTCTATCATAAAGACTAAAAAGCTAACGTTGATTTAACTTCCAGTGTTAGAGTTCGCCATGTCACATGGTTCTAGCCACAAGAGAAAGGCTAAAGAAATCCCTGAGCAGAGTTACTTTAACTGAATAAAACTAGGAGAAGCCCTTTGTTCTTCCTTCTTTTCCCTGCCTGGAACAGAGAAGTAATGCCTGGAGGCACAGCAGCCATCTTGCAACTCTGGTGACAAAGCCACTTGCTAAGAGTGGGAAAAGAGAAAGCTAGAAAGAGCCTGGATCACTAGACACCATCTTTGAGCCCTGGATAATAATCTGGAAAGTCTTCCTCGGTACTTCTTATTTTGTGAGAATAATAAAATTCTTTCTTACTTACACAGTCACTATTTGCTAGGTTTTCTGGGGGGTTTTGGTTTTGGTTTTTGCAGCTAATTGTATTTGTAACTGATAAACAAGTAAAACAAGGCAGGATTACTTGCCATCTATTATACACCAGTGGTTCTCAAACTACAGCACAGATCAGAGTCACCTGGAAGACTTATTAAAATTCAGATTGCTAGGCTCTAGCCCCAGAGTTTCTGATACAGTAGGTCTTGGAGGGCTAACAGGAAACTGCATTTCTAACAAGTACCCAGGTAACGCAGCTCTGGCTGCATCAGGGGCCACACTTTAAGAACCACTGGATTACACAATAGCATTTCATAACATAACATAACACACAACATAGTATAGCATAGCATACCACAGCACACCATAGCACAGGACTGCATAATATAATATATATAACATAACATCCAACTTTCCAAGTTCCTATTTCCCCGTTGCTTTGTTTTTGTTTTTTTTTTAACATCTTTATTGGAGTATAATTGCTTTACAATGGTGTGTTAGTTTCTGCTTTATAACAAAGTGAATCAGCTATACATATACATATATCACCATATCTCCTCCCTCTTGCATCTCCCTCCCACCCTCCCTATCCCACCCCTCTAGGTGGTCACAAAGCACCGTTGCTTTGCTTTTTAAAAAATAAACTTCTGCCTGATCTCCAGGCCAAATACTCCTTAGTAATCTTAACTCCAAGTGTAAAATAAGTCACAGAAAGATCAGCAGATATTATAGTTCTGCTCCTGCCTGAAGCTAGAATATAGGGAAAGAGCCGTCTAGCACTTGCCAGCCTAGACTATTTGCTATGTCATTTCCTGGCACATAATTATGCTGCTTGCTGACAACTATTCTACCTTCTGTCCTTCCATAAATTGTAAATGACAGTTTGGAAGCTGTTGGCTGAAAATTCTGAGAAAGAAACCTTTACAGGGAGAGGCAAGGATAAAATCATGGTCAATTTAGAGTGGTTGCTGATAAGCTAGACCTGAGAAACATTGTCAAATTAGCACACTGTGAAAGAAATTGCATTTCCTGTCCCTTCCTCTTCCCCACTTTCACTCCTACTACCTAGAGTCTCAAAGCATGTGATCCACTCAACAATTCAAATTTCATTGGAATGAGTTAGAAAGACTAGTGCTTGGAAGACTTTTGCTACCTGCTAGAATAACACACAGTTGAATTTTACACTTAGGGTGAAGAGAAAAGTTTCTGTCATGCCCATACGTTGCCCTATACTCACAGCCTGCCTCCCTCCCCATAATGACATGCTTCAAAAGCCTTCAAAAAGAGTCATCCTTTGAAGACTTCCATGGTGGCGCAGTGGTTAAGAATCCTCCTGCCAATGCAGGGGACACAGGTTCAAACCCTGGTCCGGGAGGATCCCACATGTGGAGCAACTAAGCCCGTGTGCCACAACTACTGAACCCACGTGCCACAACTACTGAAGCCCGTGTGCCTAGAGCCCACGCTCTGCAACAAAGAGAAGCCACCGCAATGAGAAGCCCGCAGACCGCAATGAAGAGTAGTCCCCTCTCGCCGCAACTAGAGAAAGCCTGCACGCAGCAACGAAGACCCAACACAGCCAAAAGTAAATAAATAAATAAATTTGTTTAAAAAAAAAAAAAAGTCATCCTTTGAGAAAAGCAATTCAGCCATTTTCCAGGTCAAATATGTGGTCTACTTTAGCTCCCCTCCCAGGAACTGGTCAAAATAATCCTTCTGCCCTAGTAGCTACATGTTTTAAGCCATGCTTTGTTAATCAACTAGGGGAGATGGATGAGTCTAATTCACCCGTCACTCATCCACTCCCTGTTGTGTCCAGGATCTCAGTGAGTGGGACAAAATAACTAGTGTGACTTAAATAACCAAGCCTGGCCAGCCTTCACAGAAATTCAGAATTCGGGGATCAGAAAAGCTCATTAGTCCTCCTCGAAATGACATCTAACACCTTGACCTTCTTTTACCACTGCCCCACACTCTGAGCTAACAACTCATAGGTTCCTGGAATACACTTCTATGATCACCTACATTCCTTAAAACACTTGCAGACCTTAGCACCAGGGATTTCTGGTTTTAAACCCTCTCCAGTACCTATTTTATTCTTCCAACAAGTTTTGATTCTTTGCCATTTCCCATGAGAAGCCTGAGAATAAGAAACAGAGTAGAGAGCCATCTCTCACTGTTCCTTCTTGATCTAACTTAGCTTTTCAAGTGTAGCCAAAGCTCATAAGTTTCCCTTTAAAACAACTCCAGCCGCAGATGTTTGAGGGTATACTTTACATAAGGTACTGTGCTGAAGGCACAAATTATAAGAAGCCAAGCGTTAAACGGGAGGCACAAAGCATCCGTGTAAAGTGACTATAGAGGAAAAGTCATCCTCAAATGCGGGCAAGGTGGACAGGGCCTCATAGTGGACATGAACTTAGAGGAAAGATAGAACATAACTACAAAGAGAAACTTCTGAGAGATGGGATTCCAAGGAAGGGGAACATCTGGAGTCAGGAAACAGTGAGGTATGGTGGAAAGAACATGGGTTTGAGGGTCAGGCAAATCTGGGTTTGAAGCCACTGCCTAGATGTGTGAGTTGAGTGAGTTACTTCAGTGCTCTGATGACTCTATTTCCTTACGTGTGAAGTAGGAGTAATAATACTTCTCTTGAAGGATTGCCCTAAAACTACTAAAATTTTTTAAAAGGATGTAAAATTTCAACATACAGCTCAATCAATAGAGCTATTATAGCAAAATCCCAAGTGTGGGCTTAAACATGAGGTATACCAGGTAGGACAAGTTTGGTTGGGGTGAATACTTTCCAGAAAGGACTTAGACATTAAAAGGAAAAACTGAACCAGTAAATTAAATGCAGATTTCAGCAGGCCTTGAATTGCCAGGCTAAAGAGTTTGAACTTGATTCTGGAGACAATATGAATACGAAATCTATCAAGAATTTTTTAGGAAGGGAAGTGACATGTTCAAACCAGTTTGTCCAAGTAATTAAGACTCTTCTTGTACTGACTGGAACTGAGGAGATTAGATGTTATTCTCAGGTGGGTTAATTTCCCATTCGTGCCAAACTAGTGTTCTACTCCAGCCGAGTATCTGGGTCATCGCAGCTCTAGTAGTCAGGCTAAGCTAAGTAACAAATTAACTCCCAATCTCAGTGGCCTGACCCAACAAAGATATATTTTTTCTCAAACTTCAAATCCAGCACCGGTTCATGGGGCTCTGCTCCATATAGTAACTCAGGAATCCAAGCTGCTGGAGGTGCCACCATCTTGTCACACCATGATCTCAACACAAGATTTCTAGGGCCACTGCAACAGGAGAAGAAAGAGTTGAGAGGTGACACAGAGACCTTATGGCCAGGCCTGGAAGTGGTACACTTCACTGCTGCCCACATTCTATTGGTCATAACTCAATCTCAACCTAACTGCACAGGTGGCTGGGAAATGTAGAGGAACACATGCAATGTTAGGCAAGCAGCTCACTGCCACCAGGGAGCCACCCCTTCCTTTTATACTCCTCCCTTTATGCCCTTCCCTTATGCAGCTGCAGGCCCACCACCCTAAGGGCTCCTCAGAGGCTGTAGCACGTGAGGTCTTCCCTCTAAGTTCTCTTTAAGTCATTAAGTCGAGCTCCATTCCACAGTGCAGTTCAATGAAGACAGAATATTGCCCTTGTCCACTGAGCTACTGAGGGTACAAAATAGGCAGATCCGGAAAACTTGGGGATAGATGAATGTATTTCAGATGTGTCTGCTCTTCAGAGCTTACAAAGTATGCATAAGAGCTGAGTAAACTGGAAAGCCAATGATGTAGTTTTAAAACAAATTCACCGGAAGGATTCCATTGTCTTTAGTGAGGTGATAAAGTACAGATGTTCAGTGTGCCAAGAACGCAAAGAAATTATATATGCACAATGGAACAACACACCAAAGGTGAGTGACTATACATGAATCATTCCAACTAATCCATAAATAAAAACATATGCCAATACATTAGTCCTTGCAGAACAACTGGATATGTCACGTGTTTAAAAAAATTCTTAGGTGAAAGTGTGAGAACTGATGAAAGTTGGATCTTTAATACTACTACTAAGAATGACTCTCTTCATAAGAATGTTTACTAAGTGTTAAAAATCTTCCAGTTGCTTTGCATGAATTAATTCATTTAATCTTCACAACAACCTATGTGTCGATGTTATCACCATTTTACAGATGAGGGAAGTGAGATTCAACTGTTTAATAACTCATCCAAGGCCTCCTAACTAGTAAGTGGAAGATCTAAGATTCAAACCTAAGCAATCTTTCTAGAGAAACTGAACTTCATTATTGTGTTTGGCCTCCTATATAAATGTACCATATCTGGGATTCTGCAGACCTACTGAAACCTTCTGAGGGGCCTCTCAAAACCTCAAGGTGCACCCGAAGCCCCAGTGTGTTGTGAAGTTCACTCCGGTGCCACCATGCTCCCCAGCATCTGGCCCAGAAACAGTCTTTAGATATCACCTTTCACGAAGCTCCTCATATGGCTATTTGGCCTCTTAACTGATTCAGACTTTGGGAGAGATTGGAAGAGGTCTGTCTAAGAAGAACCAGATTACCCTGCTAACCCTGGACAAACAGCAATAGAAATGAAAATACTATCATAGACACCGTGAATCAAGAGACTTGTGTTCTAGTCCTGATTCTACACTTTCCTAGCTGTGTAAAACAAAGTCACAAATATTTATTGAGCATTGTTCTGGCTATCCACTTCTTAATAACAAACCACCCCAAAATTTAGTGGCTTAAAAGAACAACAACCATTTTGTTATATCTCATGATTTTATGAGTCAGGAATTTGGGCAGGGCTCAGCTGAATGATTTCTCTGCTCCTCATGTTATCAACTGAGATTACTCAGTGGTATTCAGCTGGTGGGTGGACTGGTCTGGAGGGTCCAAGGTGGCTTCTTTCACATGTCTGGCAGTGATAGCTACAAGACTAGGCTCTAGCTGAGACTGTTGACTAGAGTTCCTGAACATGGCCCCTCCAACATGGTGGCTTCAGGATAGTCAGAATTCTTAGAAGTTGACTGGTTTCCCTCAAGGTAAGCATTCCAAGAGGCTTAGAAAGCTACAAGGTGTATTATTTCCTAGCCTCAGAGCTTCAGAACATCACTTCTACCACAATTTATTGATTAAGAAAGTCACTAAGTCTAGTTCTAAATCAAGGGGAGAAGAAATGGATTCCACCTCTCAGTGGGAGGAGTCACAAAGAAAGAAGCCATTTTGAATCTACTGCAAGCACCTACTCTTCTTCACCTACAGTCACCTACTCTGTTCATCTACTCTGTGCCAAGCACCATACTAGTCATACATACATACATACATACATAGACATACAAGGCCCCTGTTCTCCTGGGGTATATGTATGCTTTTCAATATAAAATGAAACTTTTTTATTATGAGATTGTATATTTTCTTTGATTGTTCATTTAAGATAGGGCTCCTCTCGATCCCCCAGGAGAATAAACTGGTCTTATAAATATTAGTAAAGCCAAATAGTAAGTATTTTGGCTTTGCAAGTCATACAGTCTCTGTTGCAACTACTCAACTCTACTGTTTATAGCCCCAAAGCAGCTATAGACCACATGTAAATAAGTGGGCATGACTGTGTTCCAATAAAACTTTATTTACAAAACCAGGTATTGGTCTTGATTTGGCTTGCAGACCACAGATTACCAACGCCTGGCCTAGCAGATAGTAGGTGCTCAAATAAGTACTAGCTGGATGGACAAATTTTAAAGCCTGGAATCTGAAGAAGTTATTTAAAAAAATACTTGTATGAGCTTTCATTACTTCAAATACTCATCTGTTCCTTTTCACACAGGTTTCGAGAAGCCCAAACTGACATTCAGGTCAGCCCCACAGGACCTCATGGACATCAAGGGTCTAGGCACAAAGGGATCAGGCCACATGACCCATAATCTAAGCCTGGATTAGGAAAAGCAGCAAAAAACTTCCAAGTGGATAGATCAGATATGGGAGATCAGGAATTCAGGTTAAGAACTCAGGAACAAAGGGACAGTGTGTCCATTTTAGCGATTGATTTTATATACCATGTTTCATCAACTCTAAAATGGCATTTATGGGGGCGGGAAATGCTGCCAATTAAATAATGAAACACCCTAGCCTATAAGATGCACCCCAGTTTCAGAGGTGTTAACAATTGGGAAAAAAATGAATGTCGGAGAACCAATGAAATATAAATTTTCTCATTCATTTGTCCAGGAAACAAATGAAAGCAAAGTATCATTTATAGTACCTGTAAGTCCAAAGCACTTTCCATAAATATTTCCGTGCAATCCTTACATCCATTTAGAGTGGTTCATTATCCTCTTTGCTTTCTACATTCCTGCCTCCCTAAACCACACTTGGTTTCTTGGATAGGCCATTCTCTTCCCACCCCAGGTACCTTTCAAATATTATTGCTTCTCCCTGGACCCTCATCCCTTTCCTATAGTTCATCCCTAAACGCCTTCAGGCATCAACCCTGTGGTTTCTGACTAAAGAAAACATTTTCCAAGCACAATGCTCACGTTGCTATAGTTCAGCAAATCTAAGATGTCCTTAACTCTAAGACACACAACTATTTTCTATACCACTAAGAAAGAAAAACACAACAATTAAATCATGACCTACGATCAGGCATAATGCACATCTCAGTTTCACAGATGCTAAAATGTGTGTGTGGCGGGGCGGGGGGATGTATGCTTTGGAAATGATGAAATCTGTAGTTCAGTACAAGTCAGTGATCTTCAGAAAGACTTGATAGCTGAGCTAAAAGGTGGTGTCGCCTTCCATACTGTTTGTCTTTCAATACAAGGGATGAGATGAAGGAAATTTTACTCACGAAAATTCCTAGGGAAGCTGCAAATGGTGGGAAGAAAGCCCCAGTTGAGAACCACTGCTTTAAATGATGGGTCCAAAGAACACCCATGGTTGTGGGGAGACCAGTTAGGAGGTGGTTACAGAAATCCAGGGAAGAGAGAATTGTGACATGGACTAGAGTGTGGTTTAGAGAGAGAAGAAGAGTCACAGTTGCTAACTTTCCTTGCAACAGCCTATCTGGTAGGTACTATTAGCACCATTTTACAGATGAGGAAACTAAGGAACAGAGAGTTTAAGAAACCTGTCCCCAGTGGGAGAACCAGGACTCAAGCACAGGCAGTTGGGATATATTTTAGAGCCAGAATCAACAGGACTTAGTGATGACATTAGGTGGGAGAAGGAAAAGGGGAATAACAAGGTTACTCCAGTTTGGGACCTAAGTAATGGTGGATGGAGATGACATTTACTGAGTAAAGAATACTGTACGAGGAACAGATTGTGAGGGGAGAAGAGAGGGAGTAAAAAATTCCATTTTGGACAGTGTTACATTTGAGGTGCCTGTGAGACATTCAAGTGGATGGATCAAATAAGCAGTTGGAGTGGCTTAGAATTATTCTGGATAAAAACTCTACAGTTGTTCCCATTTAAAGTTTTAGTTCCAGTTGTGGATAAGATCATTAACACAGAGTGGAGAATGAGAAGGAAAGTTGTGTAACTTTCCAACTGCTTTTTCTGCTCCCTTTTGCTTTCTTCTCCTCTCCTGAAAAATTATCTGGCTGACTGGCCACTCTTTTAAGGAGATGTAAAGGCCAAGTTTGGCCTTTCATCTATTCCATGTTGTTCCATTATTCAACACATCACCATTATTTGGCATCTTCTTTCCAGGAGACCTGTAGCTCAAAGAGGTCTACAGTCCAGGCCATAAACAGCTCTCAAAATCTCAGATTGGTTAAGAAGAGGCAGCATAATTAGTAAGAGTTCCATCTCTGAAGTCAGAATACAAGGGTTTGAATCCCAGCTCCATAATGTATCAGCACATGAACTTGGGGAAGTTACTTAAGCTCTCAAAACCTTACTTTCTTCATCTGTAAAATGGGCTTGATAATAGCTCCTGAGCTTGTTGGCTTATTTTGAGAGAAAATTCATTCATAGCACATAGCAGGGTGCCTTGCCCATAGTAACTGGTAAATAAATATTAGCTGTTCTTATTAATTCAGATGAACCACAAGTAAACGGGCCATGTTGCTTGTAAAATTTCTTTTAAGCAAAGTCAATTCTAAACACTGACAGATAAAAAAGAGAATGACAGTCTCTCGGCAAAATTAGGTAGAGAAATGCTAAAAGGAGGTGAATTTCTGCAGCGTGAGAAGTAAGATTGTGGTTACTCATGTGGTAGGATGCTGTCAGGAGCCCTGAAAGAGCTCTATGGCCCAACCTCACACTTCATATTTCCTGATGCATAGGACAAATCCATTCCTGTGTTCAGGGATTTGGGGAGGAGTAAGGCAGTTAATGTGATCTCAGATGAGTATAGCAAAACAAAAGAACTAGGTGGCAAACCCCAGAGAACAAATCTCCGCTCCTTCTCAGATCTACAGACAAGGAATGATTTCCCTATTTTGGACAATAAATGGATTGTCTCTTTTGGGCTGAGATGATCACAAAGATACATGCCTGGGCATTAAGGCTGGGCCGCAGAGACCCTCATTCTCACTGGGCATCAGAACCAACAAGCAAGATTCTGAATGATACCTATCATTCAGATAGGGTTCCACTCTCAGAGATTCTGAGGTAATTAATCAGGGAACAACCACTTTGGAGTACTGTTTAGCAGTTTACTATACAGTAAACATATATCTGCCCTAACATGCAGAAAATCCACTCCTGGGTATACACTCAACTGAAATGAGTACTCATGTCCACCAGAAGGCATGCGTGAGAATGTTCATAGCAGCTTCATTCAAAGTAACACAAAAATTGGAAGCAATCTAAATGCCCCTCAGTACTGCAGAAGATTGGTTCCAGGACCCCCTGCAGATATCAAATTCTGCAGATGTTTAAGTCCATCATATAAAATGGGGTAGCATGTGCATATAGCCTATGCACATCCTCCTGTACACTTTAAATCAGCTCTAGATTTCTTATAATACCTAATACAATGTAAATGCTATGCAAATAATTGATGGCACACAGCAAACTCAAGTTTTGCTTTTTGGAACTTCCTGGAATTTTTTTAAAAAATATTTTCGATCCGTGGTCAGTTGAATCCGTGGATGCGGAACCTGCGGATATGGAGGGCCAACTTTATAGCAGAATGGGCAAATAAAATGTAGTAGATTCATGCCATGGAATACTACACAGCAATGGAAAAGAGCAAACATCTGATACACACAACAGCATGGATGAATCTCACTCATAATGAAATAAGTGAAAGAAGCCAGATACAGGAGTATCTACTATATGATTCTATTTACATTAAATTCAAAAACAGGCAGGACTCATCTATGGTGATGAGGACAGAAGAGTGGTAATCCTCGGAGCAGGGCGCTGAATGAGAGGAGTTCTTCTGAGGTGTTGGGAATGATCTATATATCTCGACCTGCGTAATAACACAAGTGGATGCATATATAAAATTCCTTATGTTGTACACTTAAGATTTTTGCTCTGTGTGTCCATTTACTTGTTTGTTTTGAACCTCAATTACAAATATTAAAAAGTCCCCCAAGCGATTCTGAGATGTGGCCAGAACTGAGAACCACTGTCATCAGGCTACCATGTCTGCCAGAGTATCATTCTACCCACACCCAGCTTTGTCCTTAGGTAGCAGATTTCGCCATGTCATTCTTTGCTCTCATAAAACCACTTATGACACTTCTGAGAGGCTAACAGAGAAAGCACTAAGTGCATCATTTAAAATTCCTAACGAGGCTGTTATCTTCATTAATTCAACTTTTCTGCACTTTGCAATTTCTAAGAGTTGAGAATTCTCTTGACAGTCCTTAAACTCTGTAGGTCCAAATGTCCAGAAAGAAATCTATGGCATAACAGCTGGCCTCTTAACATTCCCCTGGTTTAGAACTTTCTCTTCCGCACTGCAAGTCCATGCAAAAAATTATAGAATAGTAGAACTATGTAGGAGCCCGAGAAATAATCTACTCTGAGGCCCAGACAGGAGAAGTGATTGGTTACCCAACAAATCAGTAATCTGACACTCTCATACACTGACACTCTGACACTTTGCCATTAACATGCATTTTTTTTTTTTTTTAGGACTACAACAAATCACGCAATCATGCATTACGCTAATATTTTTACAGATCTCAATTTTTTAAGATTAGTTGATAACCTTCAATATAAGACTTCTATCTCAGTATTATACTTCAATAGAGTTCACGTTTAATGAACAAAATTAGAGAATTGGCATTCTTTTTTTAAAATTTCTGGCCTATTTACACATAGCCTTTTTTTTTTTTTAAACATCTTTATTGAAGTATAATTGCCTTACAATGGTGTGTTAGCTTCTGCTTTATAACAAAGTGAATCAGTTATCCATATACAATATGTTCCCATTTCTCTTCCCTCTTGCATCTCCCTCCCTCCCACCCTCCCCATCCCACCCCTCTAGGTGGTCACAAAGCACCGAGCTGATCTCCCTGTGCTATGCGGCTGCTTCCCACTAGCTATCTATTTTACATTTGGTAGTGTATATATGTCCATGACACTCTCTTACCCTGTCACATCTCACCCCACCCCCTCCCCATATCCTCAAGTCCATTCTCTGGTAGGTCTGTGTCTTTATTCCCGTCTTGCCACTAGGTTCTTCATGGCCTTTTTTTTTTTTTTTTTCCTTAGATTCCGTATATATGTGTTAGCATACTGTATTTGTTTTTCTCTTTCTGACTTACTTCACTCTGTATGACAGACTCTAACTCCATCCACCTCATTACAAATACCTCCATTTCATTTCTTTTTATGGCTGAGTAATATTCCATTGTATATATGTGCCACATCTTCTTTATCCATTCATCTGTCGATGGACATTTAGGTTGCTTCCATGTCCTGGCTATTGTAAATAGAGCTGCAATGAACATTTTGGTACATGACTCTTTTTGACCTATGGTTTTCTCAGGGTATATGCCCAGTAGTGGGATTGCTGAGTCGTATGGTAGTTCTATTTGTAGTTTTTTAAGGAACCTCCATACTGTTCTCCATAGTGGCTGTATCAATTTACATTCCCACCAACAGTGCAAGAGTGTTCCCTTTCCTCCACACCCTCTCCAGCATTTATTGTTTCTAGATTTTTTGATGATGGCCATTCTGACCGGTGTGAGATGATATCTCATTGTAGTTTTGATTTGCATTTCTCTAATGATTAATGATGTTGAGCATTCTTTCATGTGTCTGTAGGCCATCTGTATATCTTCTTTGGAGAAATGTCTATTTAGGTCTTCTACCCATTTTTGGATTGGGTTGTTCGTTTTTTTGTTATTGAGCTGCATGAGCTGCTTATAAATCTTGGAGATTAATCCTTTGTCAGTTGCTTCATTTGCAAATATTTTCTCCCATTCTGAGGGTTGTCTTTTGGTCTTGTTTATGGTTTCCTTTGCTGTGCAAAAGCTTTTAAGTTTCATTAGGTCCCATTTGTTTATTTGTGTTCTTATTTCCATTTCTCTGGGAGCTGGGTCAAAAAGAATCTTGCTGATGTATGTCACAGAGTGTTCTGCCTATGTTTTCCTCTAAGAGTTTGATAGTGTCTGCCCTTACACTTAGGTCTTTAATCCATTTTGAGTTTATTTTTGTGCATGGTGTCAGGGAGTGTTCTAATTTCATACTTTTACATGTAGCTGTCCAATTTTCCCAGCACCACTTATTGAAGAGGCTGTCTTTTCTCCACTGTATAAGCTTGCCTCCTTTATCAAAGATAAGGTGACCAAATGTGTGTGGGTTTATCTCTGGGCTTTCTATCCTGTTCCATTGATCTATATTTCTGTTTTTGTGCCAGTACCAAACTGTCTTGATTACTGAAGCTTTGTAATATAGTCTGAAGTCAGGGAGCCTGATTCCCCCAGCTCCATTTTTCGTTCTCAAGATTGCTTTGGCTATTCGGGGTCTTTTGTGTTTCCATACAAATTGTGAAATTTTTTGTTCTAGTTCTGTGAAAAATGCCAGTGGTAGTTTGATAGGGATTGCATTGAATCTGTAGATTGCTTTGGGTAGTATACTCATTTTCACAATGTTGATTCTTCCAATCCAGGAACATGGTATATCTCTCCATCTGTCTGTATCATCTTTAATTTCTTTCATCAGTGTCTTATAATTTTCTGCATACAGGTCTTTTGTCTCCTTAGGTAGGTTTATTCCTAGTTATTTTATTCTTTTTGTTGCAGTGGTAAACGGGAGTATTTTCTTAATTTCACTTTCAGATTTTTCGTCATTAGTGTATAGAAATGCAAGAGATTTCTGTGCGTTAATTTTGTATCCTGCTACTTTACCAAATTCATTGATTAGCTCTAGGAGTTTTCTGGTAGCATCTTTAGGATTCTCTATGTATAGTATCATGTCATCTGCAAATAGTGACAGCTTTACTTCTTCTTTTCCTATTTGGATTCCTTTTATTTCTTTGTCTTCTCTGATTGCTGTGGTTAACACTTCCAAAACTATGTTGAATAATAGTGGTGAGAGTGGGCAACCTTGTCTTGTTCCTGATCTTAGTGGAAATGGTTTCAGTTTTTCACCATTGAGGACAATGTTGGCTGTGGGTTTGTCATATATGGCCTTTATTATGTTGAGGAAAGTTCCCTCTATGCCTACTTTCTGCAGGGCTTTTATCATAAATGGGTGTTGAATTTTGTCGAAAGCTTTCTCTGCATCTATTGAGATGATCATATGGTTTTTCTCCTTCAATTTGTTAATATGGTGTATCACATTGATTGATTTGCGTATGTTGAAGAATCCTTGCATTCCTGGGATAAACCCCACTTGATCATGGTGTATGATCCTTTTAATGTGCTGTTGGATTCTGTTTGCTAGTATTTTGTTGAGGATTTTTGCATCTATGTTCATCAGTGATATTGGCCTGTAGTTTTCTTTCTTTGTGACATCTTTGTCTGGTTTTGGTATCAGGGTGATGGTGGGCTCGTAGAATGAGTTGGGGAGTGTTCCTCCCTCTGCAATATTTTGGAAGAGTTTGACAAGGATAGGTGTTAGCTCTTCTCTGAATGTTTGATAGAATTCGCCTGTGAAGCCATCTGGTCCTGGGCTTTTGTTTGTTGGAAGGTTTTTAATCACAGTTTCAATTTCAGTGCTTGTGATTGGTCTGTTCATATTTTCTATTTCTTCCTGGTTCAGTCTCGGCAGGTTGTGCATTTCTAAGAATCTGTCCGTTTCTTCCAGGTTGTCCATTTTATTGGCATAGAGTTGCTTGTAGTAATCTCTCATGATCGTTTGTATTTCTGCAGTGTCAGTGGTTACTTCTCCTTTTTCATTTCTAATTCTATTGATTTGAGTCCTCTCCCTTTTTCCCTTGATGAGTCTGGCTAATGGTTTATCAATTTTGTTTATCTTCTCAAAGAACCAGCTTTTAGTTTCATTGATTTTTGCTATTGTTTCCTTCATTTCTTTTTCATTTATTTCTGACCTAATCTTTATGATTTCTTTCCTTCTGCTGGCTTTGGGGGTTTTTTGTTCTTCTTTCTCTAATTGCTTCAGGTGCAAGGTTAGGTTGTTTATTCGAGATGTTTCCTGTTTCTTGAGGTAGGCTTGTATTGCTATAAGCTTCCCTCTTAGCATTGCTTTTGCTGCGTCCCATAGGTTTTGGGTCGTCGTATCTCCATTGTCATTTGTTTCTAGGTATTTTTTGATTTCCCCTTTGATTTCTTCAGTGATCACTTCGTTATTAAGTAGTGTATTGTGTAGCCTCCATGTGTTTGTATTTTTTACAGATCTTTTCCTGTAATTGATATCTAGTCTCATAGCGTTGTGGTCGGAAAAGATACTTGATACGATTTCAATTTTCTTCAATTTACCAAGGCTTGATTTGTGACCCAAGATATGATCTATCCTGGAGAATGTTCCATGAGCACTTGAGAAAAATGTGTATTCTGTTGTTTTTGGGTGGAATGTCCTATAAATATCAATTAAGTCCATCTTGTTTAATGTATCATTTAAAGCTTGTGTTTCCTTATTTATTTTCATTTTGGATGATCTGTCCATTGGTGAAAGTGGGGTGTTAAAGTCCCCTACTATGATTGTGTTGCTGTCGATTTCCCCTTTTATGGCTGTTAGTATTTGCCTTATGTATTGAGGTGCTCCTATGTTGGGTGCATAGATATTTACAATTGTTATACCTTCCTCTTGGATCGATCCCTTGATCATTATATAGTGTCCTTCTTTGTCTCTTGTAATAGTCTTTATTTTAAAGTCTATTTTGTCTGATATGAGAATTGCTACTCCAGCTTTCTTTTGATTTCCATTTGCATGGAATATCTTTTTCCATCCCCTCACTTTCAGTCTGTGTGTGTCTCTAGGTCTGAAGTGGGTCTCTTGTAGACAGCATATATATGGGTCTTGTTTTTGTATCCATTCAGCCAGCCTGTGTCTTTTGGTGGGAGCATTTAGTCCATTTACATTCAAGGTAATTATCGATATGTATGTTCCTATTCCCATTTTCTTAAATGTTTTGGGTTTGTTATTGTAGGTGTTTTCCTTCTCTTGTGTTTCTTGCCTAGAGAAGTTCCTTTAGCATTTGTTGTAAAGCTGGTTTGGTGGTGCTGAACTCTCTCAGCTTTTGCTTGTCTGTAAAGGTTTTAATTTCTCCATCACATCTGAATGAGATCCTTGCTGGGTAGAGTAATCTTGGTTGTAGGTTTTTCTCCTTCATCACTTTAAGTATATCCTGCCACTCCCTTCTGGCTTGCAGAGTTTCTGCTGAAAGATCAGATGTTAACCTTATGGGGATTCCCTTGTGTGTTATTTGTTTTTTTTCCCTTGCTGCTTTTAATATGTTTTCCTTATATTTAATTTTTGACAGTTTGATTAATATGTGTCTTGGCGTGTTTCTCCTTGGGTTTATCCTGTATGGGACTCTCTGTGCTTCCAGGACTTGATTAACTATTTCCTTTCCCATATTAGGGAAGTTTTCAACTATAATCTCTTCCAATATTTTCTCAGTCCCTTTCTTTTTCTCTTCTTCTTCTGGGACCCCTATAATTCGAATGTTGGTGCGTTTAATGTTGTCCCAGAGGTCTCTGAGACTGTCCTCAGTTCTTTTCATTCTTTTTTCTTTATCCTGCTCTGCAGTAGTTATTTCCACCATTTTATCTTCCAGGTCACTTATCCTTTCTTCTGCCTCAGTTATTCTGCTATTGATCCCATCTAGAGTATTTTTAATTTCATTTATTGTGTTTTTCATCGTTGCTTGGTTCCTCTTTAGTTCTTCTACGTCCTTGTTAAATGTTTCTTGCATTTTGTCTATTCTATTTCCCAGATTTTGGATCATCCTTACTATCATTATTCTGAATTCTTTTTCAGGTAGACTACCTATTTCCTCTTCATTTGTTAGGTCTGGTGTGTTTTGACCCTGTTCCTTCATCTGCTGTGTGTTTTTCTGTCGTCTCATTTTGCTTATCTTACTGTGTTTGGGGTCTCCTTTTCACAGACTGCAGGTTCGTAGTTCCCATTGTTTTTGGTATCTGTCCCCAGTGGCTAAGGTTGGTTCAGTGGGTTGTGTAGGCTTCCTGGTGGAGGGGACTAGTGCCTGAGTTCTGGTGGATGAGGCTGGATCTTGTCTTTCTGGTGGGCGCGTCCACGTCTGGTGGTGTATTTTGGGGTGTCTGTGGCCTTATTATGATTTTAGGCAGCCTCTCTGCTAATGGATGGGGCTGTGTTCCTGTCTTGCTAGTTGTTTGGCATAGGGTGTTCAGCACTGTAGCTTGCTGGTCATTGAGTGATGCTGGGTCTTGATGTTGAGATGGAGATCTCTGAGAGATTTTTGCCGTTTGGTATTATGTGGAGCTGGGAGGTCTCTTGTGGACCAGTGTCCTGAAGTTGGCTCTCCCACCTCAGAGGTACGGCCCTGATGCCTGGCTGGAGCACCAAGAGCCTTTCGTCCACACGGCTGTCCTCGGGTTGCCTGCCTCTCGCGTGGGAACGACCGGGCTGCAGTGGGAAGGGAGGCGAGAGCGCGCGGAGCAGGCGGCGGCGCCGAGGGCCCTCAGCTGGGAGGCGAGGAGCAGAGCCGCGCGCTCCCCAGGCCCGCGGAGCCAGGGCCGGGACTCCACTTTAACACGCATTTTTGAATAAGAAATGCTGTCCCCTCAGCCACCTGGTGAAACACTGGTAGTGATAGCAGAGGCCTTGGGAGATTTGGTTGTTGCTCACTTAATGTTTTTTTAACCCAGACATTAGCTAAAAATGCACCTTTTATTTTTAGCATTACACTTGGCCTGTGGACATGCAACCAATAATCTTGGAGCCCCCGTGTGCCCTTGGTCACTCATCTGAAGGCACCAGAGTATCCCAAACTAGCTCAATCTGCAGTGAAGAGAGTGAAAGAAGGGGGAAGTGTTACAGTGCAAAAGACACTAATCGGATATAGAGTTCCAGTCCAAATTTGCCTCCTACCTGACCTTAAGCAAATCATGAAAACTCCAAGAACCTCAGCTTGTTTATCTATAAAATGGGAAAATGAGCTTTGGTTCAAATA
This sequence comes from Eschrichtius robustus, assembly GCF_028021215.1. Lineage (NCBI taxonomy): Eukaryota > Metazoa > Chordata > Mammalia > Artiodactyla > Eschrichtiidae > Eschrichtius > Eschrichtius robustus. Next base: position 13,547,981 of record NC_090845.1, on the reverse strand, counting down.
TTTCACTGACTTATTGTAAGTTTCAAATGAGACAAGGTTTATGAAACTACCACAAGCCTCTACCCAAACACACAAGGCTTCCTCCCTTTCTTTTTTTTTCATGATACTAAATATATCTGTGAAGTCAAAGGAGGAGAACAAAGCTGGAAATGTGCTGATGGATGGTTTCTCTGCTAAAATATTTTCCAGCAAAAGACATCTTGTTAACAAGCTACTCTGTATACTGTAACATATATTTCACAATTTACCTACCTCCTGCAGGCTGTCAAAATAATTGGCCTATAATATTTCTAAAATATAGTCAGCCATCTCTGGATTTATTATGTGTATATCCATTTGCATAATGATGGCTGAATTGACACATCGTGCATCTTTCCAGACTTTAGGCTTCCATTACTCTTTCTTTTAAAATCACAAGTCTTGTTATGGAATGTAAGAGTCTCTGAGCATGGTTACCATTTTCTTCAGCATAAAAATAAGTGATGGAAGCAGTGCTCCACTGTTAGCCTGGAGATGACAGTAGTTACCACTGATAAACTTGGAATTTCTCTTCCATTGGCCAGAGAAGAGATGGTTCCAGATTTGCTGCTCAACTCTGTCAAGGCAGCAACCCCGACCTCAGTAAGTTGGCAGAATACTTGAGGCAGAAGGATTGCTGCCCGCTACCATTTTATCTGCTATCAGGGAAAGATTTTATTACCCCAATCCAAGGTAAGTGGAAACAGAGAGGCGGTGGCCCCAGCAGATAGCGATCAATGGCTGGTACTGCTGACTGGCTATCCCGAAGCCGTCCCCAGCCCCATTCTCCCTTGCTGCCTTACACTACAGAGAGTGGAAAGTCAAATGCCTTCCCATATTCCCTTGCAGCTTTGGGTTGCTATATGACCCAGCTCTGGCCCGTGAGCTACAACTGAGTTTTTCAGCTTTTTTGTCCATAGGGTATATCTCACTAGGAATATATAGTCAAATTACTGTGGTTTAAAGTCATGTGAAATATTTCTTTCCTCTGTACTTTTGCCGCTAACTTACTATACCTTTAGATTTGTTGGTTTCATTTTGTTTTTGATTTTTAGGAAATGCTTTTAAATTTAATTTTGTTTAGAGTTATGTAAAGTGTTTACATGATTCCAAAGTCAAATCTGCAAAACGTATTAAATCAGAAAGCCCAATTCCTATCCCTATCTCTTCTACTTGGTTTCTTCCTTACTCCTACATGTGACTGCTTTAAAGATTTTGGCTTACTTTTCCACTGGTGTTTTTTTTTTTTTTTTTAATTTTTAAATAATTCTAGATTTACAGAAAGTTGCCAAGATAATAGAGAGTCCTCATATACCTTTCATCCAGTTCCCCTAATGCTACATCTTACTTAACTGTGGTACATTTGTCAAAACTAAGAAATTAACATTGGTACAATACTATTAACTAAACCACAGACTTTCTTCAGATTTCATTGTATTGTTGTTGTCCCACTAATGTCCTTTTTCTGGGCCAGGATCCTGCCTTACATTCGGTTGTTATGACTCCTTAGTCTTCTCCAGTCTGAGATGGTTTGCCAATCTTTCTTTGTCTTTCATGATTTTGACTCCTTTGGAAAGGACTGGCCAGTTATATTATGTAATGTTCCTTAATTTGAGTTTGAATGATGGCTCTTCATGTTTAAATTCAGGTTATGCATTTTTGGCAAGAAAATCATAGACATGATGCTATACCCTTCTCAGTGCATCATATCAGGAGGCACATGATGTCAATTAACCCCATTACCAATGAGGTTAACTTGGTTAAGGTAGTATCTGCCATGTTTCTCCACTGTAAAGCTACTATTTTTCCCTTTGTAATTACTAAATATTTGGGGGAGACACATTGAAACTATGCAAATATCTTATTTCTGCTCAAACTTTCATCCACTAATTTTAACAGCCATTAATAATTCTTGCCTAAAACAATTATTTGCGTAGCTTTTGCCAAATGGTGATTTTCTATTTACATCATTCTTTCTATATTTATTTATTTTAAAAAATTTATTTATGTATTTATTTTTGGCTGCATTGGGTCTTCATTGCTGTGTGCCGGCTTTCTCTAGTTGTGGGGAGCAGGGGCTACTCTTCGTTGTGGTGCATGGGCTCTAAGCGTGTGGGTTTCAGTAGTTGTGGCACACGGGCTCAGCAGTTGCGGCGCACAGGCTTAGTTGCTCTGCGGCATGTGGGATCTTCCTGGACCAGGGCTCGAACCCGTGTCCCCTGCGTCAGCAGGCGGATTCTTAACCACTGCACAACCAGGGAAGTCCCTATATTTATTATTGAACTTCTACCAAAAACAGAACTTTTCTGCCTCTTTCATTTATTTTTTTACCCAATTATTTATTTATATCAGTATGAATTCATGGATATTTATCTTATTCTATAGGTTATAATCCATTACTATCATTATTTGTTTTATTGCTCATATTTTCCCAGATTTGGCCATGGAGAGTTCCTTCAAGTTGACTCTCCTGTCCTTTCAACACCTCCCCATGATTTTTCAGCACTTTTATTTTCTGACACCACAAGATGTTTCAGCTCTTCCTGTATCTTCCCTGCCCTAGTCCTGGAGTCAGACATATTTCTAAGGAATCCTGGTTCCTTTTATTGAAGAATAGATTTGGGCACTATGTGTGCTTCTTGCTACTGGGGTGTCATTGAACGTCATCAAAATTAAATTATTTTGCTTTGCAAAAGATACTGTTAAGAAAATGAAAAGCCACAGATTGGGAGAAAATATTTCTAGAACACGTAACTATCTGATAAAGGACTTGTCCCCAGAGTATTAAAAAAAAAAACAAAAACTCTCAAAACTCAATAGCAAGAAAACAAACAACTCAATTAAAAATGTGCCAAGAATTTGAACAGACACTTCACCAAAGAAGACACGTGGGTGGCAAATAAACATATGAAAAGATGCTCAACGTTGTTAGTCATTTGAATATGTGAATTAAACCATAATGAGATACTACTATATACCTATCAGAATGGTCAAAATTGAAAAACAAAAACAACTCAAATATCTTCCATTGGAGAATATAGAAACAAACTGGTACACATATATAATGAAATCTACTTAGCAATAAAATGGAACAAACTACTGATACAGGCAACAACACAGTTGAATCTCAAATGCACTGTGCCAGATGAAAGAAGCCAGACCAAAGGCTACATCCTATATGATTCCATTTACGTGACATCCTGGGAAAGGTAGAGACTAGATCAGTGTTTATCAGAGGCTGGAGTTAGGGGAGAGGATAATTACAAAGGCGCCCCAGGAAATTTTGGGGGTTAATGGAAATATTCTATATCTTGTTTGTCATGATAGTTACAAAACAGATATGTCACAGTGGGTATATGCATTTGTCAAATTTCATAGACCTGTATACCAAAAAGAACGAATTTTCCTATATATAATTTATTCCTCAATTAAAAAAAAAAAGCAGGGAGGGATGCAGACAAGAAATTCAAATCAGATCTCTGAAACTCCAGATTATCTATGTCTTGTCAAATGCTGCCCACAACACTTAACAGGGTGCCATTTAAATTTTCTATAACTTTCTGTGCTTCTGTGATCAGAGGCCTGGAAACAGCCATGAAGCATCATGTGAATAAAGTACCTTATACATTTGGAATAGGGTTTTACAAGAAAAGATGAGAAAAGCAGCTCTTCTTCTATGCTGATAAAAGGTGTAAGAAGTAAACCATGTTAAGAGGCTTAAAGACCTGAGCTCTGGAAATCTTAATTTAAGAGGCGCAGGTGGGCCAAACTCCTTTTGAATAAAAGGCCGAAAATCTTCCCCAGCTTTGTTCAGGCCGGTGAGTCATTTTGGGTGAATCTGTTCAGAACAACAATTCTGCAAGGCAACAGGCATCGCTCACGACAGAGGCGGGGAAGAGGTGCTGGCCCACTCTGAAGAAGAGCTGTCGCCCCTGTCCCCTCTAAGCCTGAAGTCACATATGTTCTTGTCTTAACGTCCTCCTCCCAATCAAGCCCACATCTTTTTCATCCAGTACAAATCCCTTAAAGTCCCTACTGTGCTAATGAGGCCAGGAGTCTACAAACTGTGGCCCACGAGCCAAGTCCAGCCAGCTATATGTTTTCGTACGAACTTTGAGTGAAGAGTAGGTTTTTACAATTTTTTAACGGTTGAAAAGAAAATCAAAAGAAGAATAATACTTCATGAAGTGTGAAAACTAAATGGAATTTGAATTTCATTAATAAAGTTTTAGTGGAACACAGCCATGCCTGTTTGTTTCTGCATTGCTTATGACTGCTTGAGCTCCACAACAGCTGAGCTGAGAAGCTGCTAAAAAGACCATGTGACTCACAAAGCCTAAAATATTTACTATCTGGCTCTTTACAGAAAAAGTTTGCTGACCCTTAATTTAGGTATGTTCATTCTGTTGGCTCTAAGTTGATGCCTAGACTATAAATTTATAAAAATACAAAGCCCAGAAGCATCCTTTACACAGTAGATCACGTCTCTATGACATCATAACAAGTTGTGCTCTTGTATAATACCTTTTGCTGCTGCTAAGCAGGATAAAGAAATGTAGAATTGCAGGAGGAAAAGAAATAATTTGAGAAACACATGGATTCTTTGTTTCTAAAACTACTTAAGTACCCCATAGTTGTACGCACTCCTACAGGAAATTTGTAGAGTTCAAAATAATAACTATTCATTAAGTACTGGTTCACAATATCCAGTCACTCAACTCAAAGAACATTTTACCCATCTCTCAACTCTACAAGCTACATTGTCTTTCCACCAAAAGTGTTAACAATCCTATCCAGAGCTGTGATGGCAAGTTATACTGATTCTGGGCATTTGCCTCCTCACCTGTTTATATTCTAGCATTGCTCATATTTTCTTTTGACATTAATCAGATTATGAGGCCAAATGATATAGCAAAAAGAGTGCTGGACCCAGAATAGGATTTAGAGTCTAAAAATGTGCATTTACATCTTGGTTATACCATTTACACTGGATGAATTTTGTAACATCTTGTAGCCCTGATGTCCTTATCTATAAAGTGTGAATAAAAATTACACTTCACAGGACTTCTAAGTAGTAATAACTATGTGCAAGCATCATGCTTACGTTATGATGATGATGATGATGATGATGATGGTGATGATGATGATATGTTCATTCTATCTTCTGGTCCCCTTCCTTTTCTGCTCCCTCAACCTCACTAAAATTACTTGTCTGATATTGGGAAAGCCATTCTGTTAAGTAAGAGAGCTCCTCAGCCAGTGTGGCCAGCAAATCATTAAAAAAAAAAAAAATCAGTTGTTTAAACTTTTTGATTAATTGTTCCTATAAACTCACTTAACTAATATTAGTTTGGCCCTTAAGCAGACAGAGACTAAACAGTTTAATATTGCTTTTATTCTGTGCTTAGGAAAATAGTCTTGTTTTCAATTAGCAGGATCAAAGATATCTCACTAATAGGAGATGATGATCAATTAATTATGAGCTACACTGCTGTAAAGAGAAAATGCTCACTTTTCTTGCGCAGTCATTATCCCTCAAAAACACTGGGGTGTATCATCAAATACAGAAATGATGATCAGATCTTATGAGTTCTGAAGCAACTATTAAAAATGTTATTAACCGTTTCCATGGAAAACATACCTATTAAGGGCTATAAAGGGACAAAAACAATTGGCTCTAGATGTCGTTGTGAATAGTGTCAACTCCTACGTACATGGGCGAGGCACTGGGAATTTAATAGCACTGAACTTGGGGGTCAGGGGCCTGAGTTCTAGTCCTAAATCTAACGCTAACCAGTGAAATGGGCAAGTGTTGCTTTATGAGCCGGGTTTTGAGTTCACAAATGTTATCTCTCCATTCTCATGCAACTCAGTGAGCGTGCCTCTTGAGTGTTCTTGGCTCAAATCAGGAGGATGTTCCTTCTAATAAAGCAGTGATTGAAAGGTTCAAAATTCTAACAGACATTGGTTATAAGGGTTGTTGGGGTTTTTTTTAAACAATCTCTTTTATTCTATTGAAGATTATATGCAATAAGAATCTGATACCACTCACTGAGTCTCTTGGCCATCTGCTTGTGAGGTTTCTTTGCTTTAATTGTCTCCTATGACCTAGCAGTAAAGACCCCATCCCAAACAAGGTCAGGTTCCCTTGGATGAGTCTTGGCCCCAGACAAAGAGATCTGCTTTGCTCTTTAATACCTAAAATGATTAAGAATAATGACCTGTGAAAAAGAAAAAAGCAACCTCTGATATCCAAAACTAATCTGATGTTCACAACTAGACCTCAATATTTTTACAAGCTCGTTTGACATTCACAGCCAGGACATTTTTGTTCTCCTGTAGAAGATAAAATCACAGAATATCAGCCTCAGACAAGGTTACTCTGAGATCATGATAAAATGAAATGAAACAAGACCACTTCATAATCTTAAGCACAAACAAAAACAAGGTCACTGTGACACCCACAGAATACCCAATCATAGCACTATCCTCACTTTCTGACAGCAACCCATCTAGACCAAACTCCTGCTTCCTTAGATTCTCCTCTCACTCACCCCACTGGAGCCCAAATCTTATAATATGTTCTAACACCCTCTTACTGAGGGACCCCATGATTCCCTGCAATGAGTAATAAACCCAATTTATTTAATCAAGTGTGCTTACAGTGGTCTTTGACTAAAAGGCATTGACACATCCAAATATATCTTTTCCTCTCTCACCTGGGACACCTAGAGCCAGGCTGATAGAAATACTATAAAGGCACAAGCACACCAAAAAAACCTCACCACACACAGCAAGCTATAAAGACTTGGCAGAACAACTTTGCACTCCAGTTCCTGTCCCTTTTGTATCTTTTCTTTATCTCTTGGAAAAGAAATCTCCCAAGCTTGATCTACAAAAAGAGGAAATTGGACTAGAAGGGTATTTCCCAAACTATGTTCCTTGGGAAACCAGTGTCCTTCAAATGCTGACAGATGTTTTCAGAAAGGATTCTGTGGGAAAATGTGCTTGAGAAACTCTACAATCTAGAGTAAGTCCCCTTTCATAGTTCTAGTTCCCGTTCTACAAGTTACTTTGAGAGTCATTTTAACCTCCCTTTACTTAAATCTCAGTTCCTTACCTGCAAAATGGTTGTTGTAATATGCCCTGCCTATTCCCCAGTGTTTGGAAGCAAATTAAAAATGTGACAGAAAAGCCTAGTCCAGAAATCAGGCCAAGAGGATGTGGCTGTGAATTAGAGCGAGCACAGTGAGGAAGGGGAGGCTGGGTATTCCAGGGCTATGCCTGCGTGACAAATCAACCAAAAACTTGCATAAATTTATTATGTTCACAGATTCTCTAGGTCAGGAATTTGAACACTGCATTATAGGGATGGCTTGTCTCTGCTCTACAATGTCTGGGACCTCGGCTGGGAAGTTTTGACAATGGCTGGTGGCCACAGTCACCTTGAAGCCTTCCTCATTCACCTGTCTGGTGGTTGAGGCTGGCTATTGGCTGAAACACTTATATATGGCTTCTCCATGTGGTCTCTCCATGTGAGCTAGTTAGAGCTTCCTAACAGCATGATGGCTGGGCTCTAACAGAGCAAGAGGGACGTGCATGGCATGTTTATGACCTATCCCAGAAGTCACATAGTGTCACTTTTGCCATATTTTAATGGTCAAGGCAGTCACAAAGTTTCACCCAGATCAAGGGGAAGGGACATAGACCCTACCACCCAATAGCAGGAGTGTCAAGGTCACACTGAAGAAGAGCATGTGGGATGGGAGACATTTTTGTGACCATCTTCAGAAAATACAGCCTCTTACTCTGGGGCAGATGCAAAGTCGATGAAAAAATACAGATTCTTGAAGCCTGGCTGGAGGAAGAACAAGAGGAAGAAATCAAGGATTTTCCCAGATTTCAAGTCTAGGTGGAAAAAGAATAACCACAAAAGGGAAGGCTTGAGTCAGAGTCAGTTTGGGCAGAAAGACAGTTCAAAAGATGTTCCCAGTAGTTCTGCCTTTTGAGTTTGGAGAAGATATGAGCATGTTTATTGGTAGAGATAATGGAGCCAAGAGGAAGACTAAAGATAGAAAATGGGGGAGAGAAAATTAACAGGACAAGATTCTGGAGGAGACAGTTGTGACTAAATACTCAGATGGAGGTTTAACTTCACATGGAGAAATGCTATTTCTCTGAGGAAATAGGAGGAGAGGATGGGGGAAATAGAACAGAATTCTGAGACCTTTTGAAGTGCAGAGAAGGGAAAATGGCAGATCTCAAACTGAATAGCCTATCTTCTCAGGGAAGTAAGAGATAAGAAAATCTATTGAAATTAACATGAGACGTCTTGAAGTCCATAAGGAATAGAAATGACTAGGCAAGAAACTGAATAGGATATCTGTAGGATATGACTCAAGTAGTTCTTATTTTTGAAAAAAGTTGAAACATTGTTAAAATGATAATTATTGACACTGGGTGATGGAATATGGGAATTTATTATACTGTTCTTACTAAGTATGTGTATGATTGAAATTTTCATAATAAAATGTTTAAAATTTTTAAAAAGCTTTTGAATAATACACTTATCTAGTTGGGTTTTTTTTTAAAGAAACTTATAACATTGCATTTTTATTTGTGGGTTGTCAATAAAAATGTTTCCCTTAGGTCAATGGCTCTCAACGGTGAAAGGATTTTCTATTTGTCTCATACTTATTACTGCCCTAGATAAAAGTTCAATCAATTCACATGTACCTGTAAAACCCTCTGCCTAATATTTTTAAAATGCCTGCCGTATACTTTAGGCAAGTTCTGAGATGATTTCCCCTAACAGCACATTATTGCTTTTTGTTGAACTAAACAAACGTCTTTTATTTCTTTACTATCGTTGTTATTATTATTATTACTTAAGATTAGTTGGTTGCAGGTTGGGTTTTTTTTTTAAAGGAATTTTTTTTTTTTTAATTTGTTTTTGGCTGCATTGGGTCTTCGTTGCTGCACGCGGGCTTTCTCCAGTTGCGGTGAGCGGGGGCTACTCTTCGTTGCGGTGCGCGGGCTTCTCATTGCGGTGGCTTCTCTCATCGTGGAGCACGGGCTCTAGGTGTGCGGGGCTTCAGAAGTTGTGGCGTGCAGGCTCAGTAGTTGTGGCACATGGGCTTAGTTGCTCCACGGCACGTGGATCTTCCCGGACCAGGGCTCGAATCCGTGTCCCCTGCACTGGCAGGCAGATTCTTAACCACTGCACCACCAGGTAAGCCCCACAGGTTGGGTTCTATCCTGTCCTTTCCACAGCGATACCCATGTGAAGAATATCACAGGGTTTCCAGTCTTGTTAGATTTCTTCTTGGCATTGGGAAAACACTGAGCTGGCAAAATAAATAGCTCAAATCTCAGAAACATGTTAGAGTGATATGGAATCCTGTATGCTTCATAGCACTAATCAACAACCATTTATATTCTTGGGGATCGAAGGAAACATATTAAGAAAGGATATCCTTGCCTTGTACAAAACTGTCACAGTCGGCTAGCAAGAAATATTAAAGACTGAAGAAATATCCATGAAGCAGCCACTTGGTTTTCTGAAGCATGTCAATGATACCCAGAATACATCAAGTTCATGGTTCCACATCTTGGATTGTGAAAAGTAACTAGGAAGTGTGCGTGATTTTGACCTTTAATCAAGATCTCTTTTTCTGCATTGTATTAGGAATAATGAATTGTCATAAATATCATGTGACTCAAACCAATATTCTGGGAAAATGGCTGGTGGGTTTTAGAAATTAGATGGCAAGCAACTCAAAATCAGATACTGCAAGTATCTTAAAAGGAGAGTAGCCTAGCTTTCCAGCTTTAGCTCTTACCAAACCATCCACATGTTGACCAGGCTCCTGTTCAGGTAAGAAGCACTAGAATGAAGAACATATTTACATAATATGGTGGATGAAAAATCTGAACAGGATAGAGGCGGAGGGAGAGAAGACCTGGGAGATTAATGAAAGGGAAGACTCAAAAGCATGAACTCAAGGTCTGAGGGGCGGAAGACATCATGCATCCCTTGCTGAGGGGTCAAATTATTTCTTTCATATCAGGACAGCAATGCGAAGACAGAAAACAGGAAGATTTTCAGTCAAATGCATTTTACTGGGCAAAATAATGGTAGCCAACTTCAGTCTCAATGACCTTTCATGGCAATTTGAGGATTACAAAGGAAAAATTACTGACATCAAATGACAGCACCCACTGACACTATTCCTCCCTTGACTGACATTAATCACAAGTTGCTGTCTATAAAGGAATTTTTATTTAATGGAGAAAGAAGCATATGCCACTTTATCTTAGCATCTTACTAAACAATAGTTCTGGGATTCATGTGCACGGACTACAGACTATGTCTAGAGCTCTGCTCCTGATTTTGATGTTGGAAAAATTGTGAAGAAGTATAATACCTGACAAACTAAGGGAGAGAAAAAGACCGAGAGTGAGGCTGGAGTGGGACTGGTGACGATTCTTTCTCTAAATCCCCTCACTTCCTTAGTGGATATGAAATATGAGCCAGATATACACAGACACTCTTAGTGGCCAGAGAAGAATCATCTCATCCTTTCCTTTTTGGCTTTAGTGAGTTCCCAAAGATCTAGTCAAAGAGTCGGTGTTGGATGGACCTAGTGGAGATGCCACTCATGGTTCGGTCCTTGTCCAATCATCCCAGGAAAAAGCCTTGTCCATGGATAGGCACAGCCATACCATGCAGCCCCTGTATTCTCCGACCCTGTGTGACACAGACCCATGGCCCCAGTAATGGAGGCAGGGGCCCACCTTGGTCCAGCTCCAAGCCCTGACACAGACTAACTCTTGTGCTAAAAGAGTGAGGAGTAAGTGCAGACATTAGCTCAGCAAAATTGATTCCAGGCATTGAACATGAAGCAAATGTTGAAAGGAAAATATAATTTTTGTGTCCAGGTTTCCCTAACTGTGGTAGGCTGAACAATGCCCTTCCCCAAAGATGTCCATAACCTAATATCGAGAACCTGTGAATGTTGTTACCTCATGTAGCAAAAGAGATTTTGTAGATGTCATTAAGTTAAGGATCTTGAGGTGGGGAGATTATCCTGGATTATCTGGGTGTGCCCAATGTATTCAAAAGGATGCTTATAAAAGGGACACAAGAGGAGTCAGAGAAGGAGATGTGATAGCACAAGCAGAGGAACAGAGAGAGAGAGATTCAAAGATGCTACACTGCTGGCTTTGAAGACAGAGGAAGAAGCCATGAGCCAAGGAATGCAGGTGGCCTCTAGAAGCCAGAAAAGGCAAAGAAACAGATTATGTGCTAGAACATTCAGAAGGAATGCAGTCCTGAAAACCCATTGCAGACTTCTGACCTCCAGAACTATAAGATAATAAATTTGTGGTGTTTTAAGTCACTGAGTTCGTGGTCATTTGTTTCAGCAGCACTTGGAAACGAATATGCCAAGAGCCCATACAGACAAGATGAGATCAGTTCGCTCCTGGCCCCTAAATTACAACCACTTAAGTCCTATCTCACTTGTCAGTAGAAATCCAGCCTTTCTTTGACTCCTCTCCACAAATAAAAGGGAAAGTTTACTCCTTCCAGGAAGTTGCCTTGGTTGTTTCCGGCTGACTCAGTCCCCTCCTGCTTTGAAACCACTCCTTCCCTCCACCCATGGGGCCACTGATGACCCTGCTGCTGGTCACTTCCCTTGCATTCCTGCATCACTCCTTTGTATTGCTTCACCCAAAGCATGATCCTGATCAGCTTCCCTAATTTCCGAAGCGAAATGCAAATGCAAGGCTGAAGCTTGTTGTAATAAGAAAAAATAATAAGTAATGATAAAACTACTAGTTGAGGAAGTTACAACACAGAAGTAACCATCTTAGGCTGGATTCCTTAGAACTGGAACCTGAGATGAGAATTCTTAGGCACGTGATTTCTTCTGGGAGACAGCAGAGGAATGAGGGAAGCAGGATGAGGCAGGGGAAGGAGTGAAGTTATCATGGGGTCTTACTGGGAATTCAGCTTCAACCTGATCCCACAGGGAATTCTGGAGTACAAACTGCACCAGAGGATAGTACCACCTCAAAGGCAAAGGGGCCAGCCTTCTGTACCCTCTGTCAGTCTGTCGTTGGCTATAGCCACTTGGGGAATGGGGTAGCATAACCTCCCAGATGAGGAGGCTCCCATTCTGCTGAGAAAAATTCTCTAGACAAAGAGGTAGGGATGAATAGGCAAACCCATAGTTGCTGAGGGATATGGCATCAGGAGTCCTTAAAAGGGATGTGCGTGGGCACCAACTGCATCCATGACAACAACCTATAACATAGCTCACAACTAGTCCCGGAAGAGCACCTCTGCCCTGCCCTGGCCTCACCACTGTTCGAAAGAGTTAACTTTACTCTTCATTTTCCCACCTCCTTTCCACTCCATCAACAGAAACGTCCTTGAGCTGTCTCTTCTCCCTGGAGGAGAGGTTCCAGAGACATTTCTTTCTCCCTTAAACACATCACCCAATCCTGTTTCAGTTTCAGGATTTTCCAAAATGATTGACAGCCCTCACTCCCTAATCTTGGTCTTAGGACTCCAAGAAGACACTGGAACACAAAGGCCCAACATTAGTACATTTGTCCTAGTTTGAGTAACATGCGTGTACGGCACCAACAGTCCAATCTACGTTGAGCCAAGGTGATTAGCTCATCATTTCCCTTTCACAGCCATTCAGTCCTCCTTGGGGAGGTAAAGATTAACCCTCCACTTTATTCCTGCCATGCACAAACACCTCCATAAGAACAAGCAATAACATGCAGGCATTGAAATCTATAAACCCCTTCCTAGGGAAGAACATATCACCAAAAAGTGTTATTCATACTGCAGGTGGCAACCCATTAGTGGTCTTGAGAAAAAATTAATGAAAAAAGGCAGACTAGAAAAGATTAAAATTCATTTCAAATAACAAATGTACATGCTGTTTCATGGAGCAAGACTTTGTTTCAGTTATATTTATTCATATATGTATATTCAAACATTTGCACGTCTGGGTCACGACGTATTTCTTACTATAGGCAGGAGTCAAAAAAAAAGTTGGGAAAAAAACTCACCGATGTAAACACTTTTCACTACACAGATAACTTCTCTCATTTTCATCCGGAACAGATTGGTTTCTTGATGTCACTGGAGGTTTAGAAATCTTCATTTATTGTTGTGTGTCTTTGCTTCATTTCTACAAAAGAGAAAGATCCATCTGGGTATTTGCTTTCCCCCAAACAAGAGAATTGTCAACTCCATTCCATATCCCAAAGGTGAACTGAACTCTACTTCTCTACAAAGCCTGCTTTAAACTTTGAAATTATAACATTATGGATTGAAGTAGGTAGAATTATGTCCCCTAAAAAGATATGCTCAAGTCCTAACTCCCAGTACCTGTGAATGTGACCTTATTTGGAAATAGGGTCTTGGCAGATGTAATCAAGTTAAAATGAGGTCATACTAGGTTAGGGTGGGCCCTAATCCAGTAGCTGGTATCCTTGTAAGAAGAGGGAAATTTGGACACAGAGACACACAGGGAGAATGCCACGTGACAAGAGGCAGATATTGGAGTGATGTGTCCACAAGACAAAGAATGCCCAGAATTGCCAGAAACCACCAGAAGCTAGGCAGTGGCAGAGAAACATTCTTCCCAAGAGCCTTGAGAGAAAGAATGGTCCTGCTGATACCTTGATTTTGGATTTCTTGCCCCCAGAACTGTGAGAGAATACATTTCTTTGGTCTTAAGTCTCTGGTAGTTTGTTTCGGCAGTCTTAGGAAACTAATACATGGGTTTTCCTATTTCTACACTCACCATTGAATTTTCAAAGATCTTAGCAAATATTTACATGTACCTGCTTGAATATTCATAAAACATCTCTGAAAAGATAACCAAGAAACTGACAACACTAGTTGCCTTTGGGAAAGGGAAGTGGGTAGCAGCAGAATAAGGGAAGGAGATTTTTTACTATAATATCCTTTTGAATTTTAAACCATGTGATGTATTATCTATTTTTAAAACAAATAAAATAAAAATTTTGAAAATTTAAGGCTCAAACTCAACCTACCTAGCAATCTTCCCCACCTCCCCAGAGATCACTGCTGATGGAAGCCTGTCCCATTTTTTTTAAACGAAGATGTAAAGTCCTAAAAAGAAGGATCACCCTCTTTCACAGAGAACACCTGGTTCACAGTCATTTCCCTTTTGTACCAAAAACCCAGGAAGGCTAACTGTCTAGTCTTATTCAGAGATATCTTTAGTCATCTGCCTCTCTCTTCCAAGCTATTTGCTTAAGGATAAAACGGTACAACACTGGCAGCTGAAACAATGTTCCTATCCATGATATCCTTAATTACTGACTTAAATGAAGAGCCATTGTCAGATTTCCTCATTAAAAGACACATTTTATGAGCAGATAACTCACACGAATGATTTAAGAAGGACAGATTCATCAGACAGTTTGAGGTTGAATCTAACAAAGTATGCAACGTTAATTATATAATTTGAAGTGTTGGACAAAATGGGTCCAAGGGTCTTTCAACATCAAAGCCTCTAGTGGAGAAGGATGCAGTGTAACTGGGGCCTTCAGCTAAACTCTCCCGTGAGACAACTCTGTACAATACTGGTGATCAATGCATATTTCATGAATTGAATAAAATTAAAAGCATAAAATGAAGAGCTAGAAGAGACTCTGGAATTCTTAGGCATGTTTCCCCAGCAATGCTCTGAAAATGGGCACCGGGCTGTCTGGGTTGGAATACTGACTTCACTTTAGCCAGGCTTTTTCTATGCCTCAGTTTTCTCATCTGAAAAATACAGTGATTATAATTTCTGCCTCTTAGCGTTGTTGAGTAGGTGAAGTATATGCAGTAGATGCACTTGGTACCTTGACCAGATTCCACTTACAAGGCCAGAGCACCCATCCCCTAGCAGGGGAGAATGTGGGCTACCCCAGCTGCCTCCGTCTCTGCAGAACTGCCCTGGACTGATGGTAGCCATGCCCTCCAGGAAGCTACCCCACCCCATGGCCCACAGACAAAGACTGACTGATATGCGGGTACAAAAGAGACCCCTCCTCTCAAGTCAGGGATAACTCCAAGGTGTGGTTTGTATGTCAGAGCCTCTCTTCAAGGAAGCAAGACCGCGCGTATCCTCGCTCACCTTCCCCCACCCCTTTCCTTTCCTGCTTCCCTCCCTCCCTCCCAGGTTCTCCCTGAAGAGCACTCCCCGCAATGCGCCCGACTTCCTGCTTCAGGCTCTGCTTCTAGGGAACCCAACCTAAGAGAGGAGGTAGAGAGCTTCAAAGTTAAGTGTATAAACAGTCAATCCAGTTTCATCGTTATTGCTTAATCATTCAAATTTAGGGCAAGCACAAAATCAAAGGACCTTTGACATAATCCACCCCCGAAGGCTTACAGAGGAAAGTGGTGATACAAAATCTGACAAGACAGAAAATTACTTGGGTGAGTCTATTCCCAAACTAAGACTGAGGAGACAAACCAGGAGCCAGAAAGAGATAGACTGGCCCTGCTTAGATTTCTTTTAAAAACTAGAGACCCTGTGGTGAAGGCCTAAAATTAATATTATGCACTGCCTTGACATCTGGTGAAATCAGCAGGGTCTCAAGTAGCCTAATTGCAAGTGCCTCTCCCTACTCTGCCACAAAGATCCTCTAGCCAAACAACTCTCCTTATCACAGGGACCAAGAACAGTTCCCTGCAGCCCTCAGAACTATTCAAACAAGCCAATCACATCCTCCCACAGAAGCCAGGGTACACCTCACCCTCTTGATACCAGAAGCCTGCCTCTCACAGCCCCTGGTTGTTTGCTCTGCTTCTGAGTATAACTCCCATGTAGCCCTACATGGCACGTGGGATCCTCCTGCCCCAGACTGTGAGTATGGGTGACTAATAAACCATTGTCCATCTCATCTCTCCAGTGGTGGATGCTGTGTGTTCAGCCATCCCCATAACTCCATGGTGGGAAGCCATTCATCACCAGTGGGGTAAAGAGAAGGCAATGAAAACAGACCCTTATTACCAGGGCTTGTAAGACTTAGTTTTTTAACTTCTCCATTGCTTTGTTAAACTTGTCAATTTTCATATATGAAATTAAGAAAAGCCACGTGTGTGTGTGCATATGTATGTGTCAAAGAAACAAGATTAGGTTGGAAGAAGCTGGAAAACTGTCTTTCTCTGTAGCAAACACAGGAAAGAGGCCGTGTGTGTGGATAAGAGGCAGGGGTGGATGAGGCAGGGCTCGCTTGGGCCAGAGGGAGAGAGGAAGAAACGGACAACTTGCCGAGACAAAGCTGTGTTCTAGGTAGAAGCCTGGCCGCTCCCCATTAGACCAAGGTGCTTCCCATTAGAACAGAAACCAAAAATCAGTGGGAACGGATCAGAGCTCAAAAGTAAAGGAAGTAAAGGTGCTTGGGCAGAAACGAAAAATGAATGAAGAACAGGTGAAATATGCATTATTCGTCAAGAACTCCTGACACTGTGGTTCTTATTAATGCAGAATGTGAGGGATGAGGTTTGGTTTCTCTCACTAGTTTTAGCTAAGGTCATCAAAAATTTTGGCTGCCTTTTAAGTACACAGTACCTTGACCTTGATACTCAGCCTAGTTATGAGATCACTGGAGACAAGTTGAAGGAGGTGCCCATTTCTAGAGCCTTACAGGAGAAACTTTTCTGATAATCCCCAAATCACATCCCTCTGGACTTTTCATTCAATTCAACTCATGATTTTAGGCACTAAGCACCTATACTATACAATACCTAATGTACTGTGTTTTTCCATATGTGCACCTATGATATGAGAGAATCTGCCCTTTTAACAAGCCCAAAGGTGAGTCTTATGTGTCCCAAAATTTGAAAAGTAATACTTGAAAAGATGCAAAGGAGAAAAAGGCAGGTGAAGCACTGATATTAAAATACAAGAGTGTTCTTTGGAAAAAATGGGTCAGAGGCATTTCTCCAGAGAAGACGTACAGATGGCCAACAGGTACATGAAAAAAATACTCAAAATCACTACCAGTCAAAATCACCTTATACCGGTCAGAATGGCCATCATAAAAAAGTCTACAAATGGGGAGTTCCCTGGCAGTCCAATGGTTAGGACTTGGCACTTTCACTACCGTGGCTCAGGTTCAACACCTGGTCGGGGAACTAAGATCCCATAAGCTATGCGGCGCGGCCAAAAAAAAAAAAAAGTCTACAAATAACAAATGCTGGAGAGGGTGTGGAGAAAAGGGAACCCCCCCACACTGTTGGTGGCAATGTAAATTGGTGCAGTCACTATAGAGAACAGTATGGAGGTTCCCTAGAAAACTAAAAATAGGGTTACCATATGATCCAACTACCCCACTCCTGGGCATATATCTGGAAAAGATGAAGACTCTAATTCGAAAAGATACATGCACCCCAGTGTTCATAGCAGCACTATTTACAATAGCCAAGACATGGAAGCAACCCAAATGGCCATTGACAGATGAATGGATAAAGGTGTGGTATATATATATATATATATATATATATATATATACAATGGAATACTACGCAGCCATAAAAATGAATGAAATAATGCCACTTGCAGCAACATGGATGGACCTAGAGATTATCATACTAAGTGAAGTAAGTCAGACAAAGAAAGGTAAATATCATATGATATCACTTATATGTGGAATCTAAAAAATGATACAAATGAACTTATTTACAAAACAGAAATAGACTCACAGACATAGAAAACAAACTTAAGGTTACCAAAGGGGAAAGGTGGGGGGAGGGATAAGTTAGGAGTTAGTGATTAACAGATACACACTACTATATATAAAATAGATAAACAATAAGGACTTACTGTATAGCACAGGGAACTATATTCGATACCATGTAATAACCTACAACGGGAAAGAATCTGAAAAAGAATATACATATGTGTGTGTGTGTGTGTGTGTGTAAATATATATATATATATATACACATATGTGTGTGTGTGTATATATATATATATATACACACACACACACACATATATGTGTATATATAACTGAATCATTTTGCTGTACACCTGAAACTAATGCAGCATTGTAAATCAAGCATACTTCAATTTTAAAAAATGGGTCAGAGGGAGTTAGTCTTTAAAAAAACAAGATAAAATAAAATGAAATAAAATAAAACAAAATAAAGTACAAGATCACATAGATTGAGTCACACTATTAATGGACCAACAGGAAGGACAGAAGCTGTTGAAAAGGGGAGGAAGGTAACTGTTCAGCCTCCTGAAAGATAGGGAGGTTAACCTGGGCTTTGAAGATGAGTAGGATTTAAATTGACATAGAAAGCATTCCACACACCCACACAATAATGGAAGTGAGCATTCAATGCAGCTAGTATTCATTAATTACTAAAAAAAAAAAAAAAAGGCAAACGTCTCAACAAGTACACAGTGGTTGCCATTTTTATTTGGCTGACTCCTTATTTGAGGGAAACAAGTGACAAAAAAACCTATTTAAATACTTAAATCATAAAAACCACAACTAAGTGGTACCACACTAATTCTTTATTCATGTGAGATTTGACCGTGTAGCTCAGGCAGTGCCACCAAGGACCTGGTTTCTCACTATGTAGTTCCTTCTCACCCTTCCATGCTGTTGGCACCATCCTCAGGGCTTTCATGCTGATCCCTTGGCTTGCCCCTCACTGAAGCAAAATGGCACCTCAAGTCCAAACCTCACATGCTCACACCAACTCTTTAGGACAAGAGATGGTCTCTTTCTATAGCCTCTGCCTATCTTTCAGCCCCATCCTGAATCATGTTCTCACTTGCTCTCTGCACCCCAGCTCCATTGGCCTATTTCAAGCTCATCAAATATGCTATTCTTACTTCTATCACAGCACATGGGCTTCCATGATGCATTCTTTCTCCTCTTCACCTAGTTCACACACACTCAAATTTCATCTCCCAGCATAAACTTCATGACAAGGTCAGCCCCTGTTATATGCTCTCAATACATAGTGTAGTTCTCCTTCGTGGCAATATATACATATAACCATTTGATTAGTGTTTGTCTTTTCTACAAGAAAGAAACCATGTCTGGTTTGGTTTATCATTGTATCCTCAGCATCAAGCCAGTGTCTGGACAGTGGGCACTTAATACATATTTGTTGATTGGATAGTTGGATGGATGGATGGATGGATGGATGGATGGATGGATGGATGGATGGACTTGGCTTCTAAACATGGCCATGTAACTAATTAGCTACCTAACCTTCAGCTTTTTTGAGATTCAGTTCTCTCAACTGTGAAATGAAAAGGTTGGACTAGTTGACCTTTAAGACCCTTTCTGAATTTAAAGTGCTGAATTCATAAAGTGTTACTGGCAAGAGAATTTCTTTAACTGCAAGTATGGTGGAAACAAACTAAAAAATGGTGTTTTGGGTTACTCTGCTATCCTTTTACAAATGTCATTTTTAATCTAATTCTGACTTTGTGTGGGTCTCACGCAGTAGTTAGCAATCTGGAGAAATTGATATCCTAAAACTGTTACCGAGCAGCTGGAATTGCCAAATAGCTAATACAAGTTAGAAAAATATATATTGACAGTCTAGGCAGATGTTAAATTAAATGTTATTGAGAACATTTTACACATGTTCCTTTCCCTACCCTATCCCCCCAAATTTGCAATATTCAAAGTAAAGGGTGGATTCGGTTTGATGCACTGCTAAAAATAAAATTTCCATCTTTGAGTGATGTTTAGTACAGAGCACTATTATCATATTGAAATAGTTTTATCTTGAATTTACAAAATAGCCTTGCTGTATCCAAGTTCATAGAAATTTGATTAGATCCTAAATATATTTTCATTCAGGGTCCAATTCATATCCATCGATTTCTGCATCTTAAAAGAAAATATAATTCAGCTTTTCACTTGACGTGCCTATGAAGCACAAGATAACATTTCCTACCTGCTCCCCCATTCAACATCTGGATCTGAACTATAATTTGCCTATAAATAAGAAATGAGAATTTTGATCAGGCAGCTTTGCAATCTGTTCAAAATAGTCTGGGAATACTTGATTGCATAACAAACCTCCAAGTAAATCAAGTGGTCTTAAGACAGTTTAACTACCATACAATATTTTATTATATTCTATCTCCCCTTAAAAATTATACTTTCTAATGAAGTGATGCAGCCAGAGTATTGATAAAGAGAGAGCACTATGTGGAAATGTCCTTGTGAAAAGAAACTCCACTTGTTGAGGAAACCAAGGCCCCGTTGTTCCTCTTCTAAGTGGCTGGGGCAGGAACTGGCTAACTGTTCCCCACACCCATTTCCATATCCTCCTTGGCTCCCAGGTAGACTGCATTTCCCAGCCTCCCACGTGACAGATTCCTGGCCAATGGAATGTAGGCAGGAACTTATACACCCCACTTTTGGGCCTGGCTTATAAAATCCTCCCATGCAATCCTCCACCCTCTTACCTCCCACACATGAAAGATGGCAGAGCTAGGTATGCCTTGTTTTGTGAACACTGTGTAGGGCAGAGCCTCTCTCCACTGTCTCATACTCCCAACCAAATTATGAGCTAGCAGAAGAGAGACTACATTATAGTATCTGTCATTCTTCTCAGTATCTTAGGCTTCTGAGCACAGCACACTACCAAAAGCCTCCATTAAAAATTTGCTATAGGTGATTATTCCTTTTCCCCCATTTTTTCTTCATTTTAAAGACAGAAGAGTAAAGAAGAGGGGAGAGCCTGACATTTCATGACTTTTTTGCCCAAGAACCATCTATCCTTGCATAAATTGGGCCCATAAAATAGATTGGCTGCAAGAATGGAGAAAATGTTTAGCTTCCTCAAATGAGTGTATTAGTCCAAGTTCTCATAGAAGCATATGCCAAGATAAGATTAAACATACAAGGATTTTACTAAGAGAAATGCCCATGAAAGAAATTGGAGAGTGAGCCAGGAAAGCTAGAGGGTCATGAGACTATGACGCGAGGCTGACCCAGAGTGAAGAAGCGAGGGGGAGAAGGTTGGGCAGAAGTGTGCTGCAATGTAGTCTAAGGAAGGTTTGGCAAGGCCATCAGAGAGTCCTCAAGCCAAAGCTGGCCATCGGAGGAATCCCATGTCTCTCCAGAAAAAAACCTGCCTTGGTACTTCTACCACACATCATTGGCTGGGAGCACCCCTTGGGAGGCAAGGCCTTGGCTCAAACTTGGAGATGGATTTCAGAACCCAGCAGCTGGGGCCATCAGTCAGTTATACTCCCCACAGTTCTTCAAAGCACATTCTCATCGCTTCTACAGAGTGTTCTATTAAAGGCAACATGAGCTTCTCCATCTTATCTGTATATCTTTTTTGTTTTAATAGATTTTAGCCACTATGAAAACATAAAGGATCAGGACCAGAAAAAACTAGTCTCCATGATGGGTCTTGTCATAAATTTTGTTTTTATCAGTCACCATCAGTCAAACACATAATGCTCCCCCATTGAATAGAGGCTCATTAACCAAGTTAGGATTTATATTCAGCTGCTAGTTATGGGCACTGGAGATAAAAAAATGGTTTAACCAAGACAGAGGTTTATTTCCCTCTTATATAAAAGAAGTCTGTAGTTAAGCAGTGCAGTGATAGTATTAGGTTGGCCACAAAGTTCGTTTGGGTTTTTCTGTACATCTTATGGAAAAACCTGAACGAACTTTTTGGCCAACCCAATATAATAGATCTGAAGTATCATACTGGACCCAGCCACCTACTATATTTCTATTCCTTCATTCTTAGAGTATGATTACCATCCTCAGGTCATCTCATGTTTCAGAATGGATTCTGGGAATCCAATCATCATGTTTGTATTCCAGTTAGGATGGAGGGGAAGAAGTGAAAACAGAAAGGGACATAGGCTAGCTATGTGCCCCTTTAAAAAACAAACAAAAGTAACTATTCCTGGGAAGTACCACTGTATGCAGACAATTTCAAGATACAACTCATGGGCAACACTTTGCTACACAGGAGGCTGAGGAATGAATTCTTTAAGCTGTGCAGAAAAATTTCCCAACTCTTTTCATAGAAGAAGGGGTATGAATACTGGGCAGGTATTCTTTTTCCCAGCCATTTCTCGGGTTTGGTTCTGAAAAGAAAGTTTTAATTTAAAAAGGCTGGTAAGGTTTTTCCTCTGCTACTAGATGAATCTATTATATTAATGACAGCCACTGATCCAATTCAATTGCCTTCCATAAATTTGCACATATTGTTTATTGGTTGCCTTGTCCATATAACCTGTTCATTTTGTACTTTCTTTCCTCTCTGAGGAAAAGTAAATTTTCTTTTTTTTTTTTTTTCCATTATATTAGAGGCCTTCTAGGCTATCTGCCCACCCCACCAGCTTCCCTCTCTGAGAACTGCTCTCCCAGACAAGAGTGCTTCCTGAGTCATATTTCTAACTACCTAATGCATCCCTGACCCTTGAATATTAGGTCAGGGATAGAAACTAAACCAAGCTGAGCAGACCCATTTCTCTCTTCTGAGAACTGGGATCTGGAGTCAAGATCACACCTGTCTCCACTGGACATTTGAATAAAGGAGATGTGAATTTATTTTATTAATTAATTTATTTATAAATTTATTTATTTATTTATTTATTTTTGGCTGTGTTGTGTCTTCGTTGCTATGTGCAGGCTTTCTCTAGTTGCGGTGAGCAGGGGCTACTCTTGGTTGCGGTGCGTGGGCTTCTCATTGCAGTGGCTTCTCTTGTTGCGGAGCACGGGCTCTAGGTGCATGGGCTTCAGTAGTTGTGGCTCACGGGCTCTAGAGTGCAGGCTCAGTAGTTGTGGTGCACTGGCTTAGTTGCTCCACGGCACGTGGGATCTTCCCAGACCAGGGCTTGAATCCGTGTCCCCTGCATTGGCAGGAGGATTCTTAACCACTGCACCGCCAGGGAAATCCCAAGGAGATGTAAATTTAGAAATGATAGGGACAGACATCTTCTGCCATGTTTATGGAACAGTCAAGAGAGCCAGTTTGCTGACAGAGGAGAGTAAAGCAGAGATGGCACAGCTCTTACTTTGCTGTAGTTATGTGGATCAATCCCTTCCACAGATATTTTCCCAAATATTACATCCAAGTAGATGAACTGGAAGGACCATAAATAGCTGGTAGCTAGTGTCAGGTGCTTTCCAAACTACCCCTATTATTAGGACCTAACCAATATAATCCCAGCCTTTTCTTCTATGGTCCTTCCAATGTGGTACACTGAAACCAGCATGAGATTTGTTGATTTTTTAATGTGTTCCCTGATTCCTATTCCTATCCTTAGCGTATATTTCATTGAGTAGCTATCTGTTACTTCCTATCAGTAGACTCATCCTGCCTGCCGTATGTTATCACAGCTACTGGGGATAAAGATAGTGATAAGGGTTGGGCTTGTTGGATTCAATTTGAGAAACTGAGTTCATTTGGAGTTCTACACTATGCTAGGTCTGGAGAATAAACAGATAAATAAGACATGGACCCTGCCCAGCAATTTATAAGTTGCTATCATAAGTGACTCTCAACCAAGTTCTGGTACTGTATTTGCATGTCAAGTCATATCTAGCAAAAGGAGTTAAGATCTCTCAATTGGAAGATGTCCAATAGCTTAGAGGCAGAAAGGGACGATGACTCCACTGATTTCTTGGAAAAAGGAAATCCTTTCAAAAGTTTTTCTTTTTCCCCTCTCTGACCTGATTTTTACCTACACCCCTCTGTTTGTTTGCACTTGGTGTATAGATAGCTCCACTGAGAAGGAGATCAAAAAGAATGCCAAAGCTCTTTTTTGACCAAAATGCTATGATACTAGAAATCAACTATAAGAAAAAAACTGCAAAAAACCCAAACATGTGGAGGCTAAATAATATGCTTCTAAGCAACCAATGGCTAACTGAAGAAATCAAAGAGGAGGAGGAGAATAAGATTCCACAAGCCTTGTGGCCAAAAAAAAAAAAAAAAGTAATCATGAGGGGAGGAGAATACAAATGCAGGGTTTTAAAAATTTATTTGAAATTAAGAGATAAGCAACTTAAAACAATCATACGCACGTGCACACACACACACATATATAGACTGCTATACAAAAACCTCATGGTAACTGCAAACCAAAAATCTGTAATAGATATACACACAAAAAAAGAAAAAGGAATCCAAACATAGCGCTAAAGATAGTCATTAAATCAAAAGAGAAGAGAGCAAAAGAAGAAGAAAGGGGAAAAAAAGACCTATAAAAACAAATCCAAAACAATTAACAAAATGGCAATAAGGGCTTCCCTGGTGGTGCAGTGGTTGAGAATCCGCCTGCCAAGGCAGGGGACACGGGTTCGAGCCCTGGTCTGGGAAGATCCCACATGCCACGGAGCAACTGGGCCCGTGAGCCACAACTACTGAGCCTGCGCGTCTGGAGCCTATGCTCCGCAACAAGAGAGGCCGCGATAGTGAGAGGCCCGCGCACCGTGATGAAGAGTGGCCCCCGCTTGCCGCAACTAGAGAAAGCCCTCGCACAGAAACGAAGACCCGACACAGCCATAAATAAATAAATTAATTAATTAATTAATTTTAAAAATGGCAATAAGAACATATATATCAATAATTACCTTAAATATAAATGGACTAAATTATCCAACCAAAAGACACAGAGTGGCTGAATGGATACAAAAACAGGACTCGTATGTATGCTGCCAACAAGAGACTCACTTCAGATCTAGAGACACACACAGACTACAAGTTAGAGAATGTAAAAAGGTATTCCATGCAAGTGGAAATCAAAAGAAAGTCAGCGTAGCAATAAGTATATCAGACAAAATAGACTTTAAAATAAAGGCTGTTAACGAAAAAGGACACTATGTAATGATCAAGGAATCAATCCAAGAAGATCTAACAATTGTAAATATATATGCACCCAACATAGGAGCACCTAAATATATGAAGCAAATATTTACAGACATAAAAGGAGAAGTCGACAGTAACACAATGACAGTAGGGGACTTTAACACCCCACTCACATCAATGAACATATCAGCCAGACAGAAAATCAATAAGGAAACTGGCCTTAAATGACATGTTAGACCAGACAAACTTAATTGATATATAGAGCATTCCATCCAAAAGCAGCAGAATACACTCTTTTCAAGTGCACACAGAACATGCTCCAGGATAGGTCACATGCTAGGTCACAAAACAAGCCTTAGTAAATTTAAGAAAATTGAAATCATGTCAAGCATCTTTTCTGACCAAAATGCTATGAGACTAGAAATCAACTACAAGAAAAAAACTGCAGAAAACACAAACACATAGAGGTTAAACAATATGCTACTAAACAACCAATGGCTAACAAGAAATCAAAGAGGAAATAAATACCTAGAGACAAATGACAATGAAAACACAATGATCCCAAACCTAAGGGACGCAGCAAAAGCAGTTCTAAGAGGGAAGTTTATAGCAATACAATCTTACCTCAGGAAACAAGTAAAATCTCAAATAAACAAGATAATCTTACACTTAAAGCAGCTAGAGAAAGAACAAACAAAACCCAAAGTTAGTAGAAGGAAAGAAATCATAAACATCAGAGCAGAAATAAATGAAATAGAGACTAAAAAATAATAGAAAAGATCAATGAAACTAAAAGATGGTTCTCTGAAAAGACAAACAAAATTGACAAACCTTTAGCCAGACTCATCAAGAAAAAATGGGAGAGGGCCCATATCAATAAAATCAAAATGAAAAAGGAGAAGTTACAATCAACACCATAGAAATGCAAAGGATCATAAGAGACTACTATGAACAACTATATGCCAATAAAATGGAAAACCTAGAAGAAATGGACAAACTCTTAGAAAGGTACACTATCCCAAGACTGAACCAGGAAGCAATAAAAATATGAACAGACCAATTACCAGTAGTGAGACTGAATCAGTAATTTAAAAACTCCCAGAAAACAAAAGTCCAGGACCAGATGGTTTCACAGGTGAATTCTACCAAACATTTAGAGAAGAGTTAAGACCCATCATTCTCAAACTATTCCAAAAAACTGCAAAGGAAGGAACACTTCCCAACTCATTCTATGAGGCCAGCATCACCCTGATACCAAAACCAGACAAAGATAGCACACAAAAAAGAAAATCACAGGCCAATATCACTGATGAACATGGACACAAAAATCCTCAATAAAATATTAGCAAACCAAATCCAACAATACATTAAAAGGATCATACACCATGATGAAGTAGGATTTATCCCAGGGATGCAAGGGTTTTTCAATATCTGCAAATCAATCAACGTGATATACCACATTAACAAATTGAAGAATAAAAAACATATGATCATCTCGATAGATGCAGAAAAAGCTTTTGACAAAATTCACTATCCATTTATGATAAAAACTCTCCAGAAAGTGGACATACAGGGAACATACCTCAACATAATGAAGGCCATATATGACAAACCCACCGCTAACATCATACTCAATGGTGAAAAGCTGAAAGCATTCCCCTTAAGATCAGGAACAAGACAAAGGTACCCACTCTCGCCGCTTTTATTCAACATAGTTTTGGAAGTCCTAGCCACAGCAATCAGAGAAGAAAAAGAAATAAAAGGAATCCAAATTGGAAAGAAAGAAGTAAAACTGTCATTGTTAGCAGGTGACATGATACTATACATAGAAAACCCTAAAACTGCCACCAGAAAACTACTAGAGTTCATTAATTAATTTGGTAAAGTTGCAGGATACAAAATTAACATACAGAAATCTGTTGCATTTCTATACGCTAACAATGAAATATCAGAAAGAGAAATTAAGGAAACAATCACATTTACCATCAGATCAAAAAGAATAAAACACCTAGGAATAAACCTACCTAAAGAGGCAAAAGACCTGTACTCTGAAAACTATAAGACACTGATGAAAGAAATTGAACTCCACACAGATGGAAAGGTACCGTGTTCTTGGGTTGGAAGAATCAATATTGTGAAAATGACCATACTACCCAAGGCAATCTACAGATTCAGTGCAATCCCTTTCAAAGTACCAATGGCATTTTTCACAGAATTAGAACAAAAAACTTTACAATTTGTATGGAAACACAAAAGACCCTGAATAGCCAAAGCAATCTTGAGAAAGAAAAACAGAGCTAAAGGAATGAGGCTCCCTGACTTCAGACTATACTACAAAGCTACAGTCATCAAAACAGTATGCTACCGGCACAAAAACAGAAATATAGATCAATGGAACAGGATAGAAAGTCCAGAGATAAAGCCACACACCTATGGTCAACTAATCTATGACAAAGGAGGCAAGAATATACAATGGAGAAAAGACAGTCTCTTCAATAAGTGGTGCTGGGAAAACTGGATAGCCACACATAAAAGAATGAAATTAGAACATTCTCTAACACCATACGCAAAAATAAACTCAAAATGGATTAAAGGCCTAAATGTAAGGCCGGACACTATAAAACTCTCAGAGGAAAACATAGGCAGAACGCTCTTTGACATAAATCACAGCAAGATCTTTCTCGATCCACCTCTTACAGTAATGAGAATAAAAACAAAAATAAACAAATGGGATCTAAATAAACTTAAAAGCTTTTGCACAGTAAAGGAAACCATAATCAAACAAAAAGACAATCTACAGAATGGGAGAAAATATTTGCAAATGATGCGACCAACAAGGGATTAATTTCCAAAATATACAAACAGCTCATGCAGCTCAATATCAAAAATAATAGTAATAATAATAATAAAAAATAAACAACCAAGTCAAAAAATGGGTAGAAGTTCTAAATAGACATTTCTCCAAAGAAGACATACAGATGGCCAACAGGCACATGAAAAGATGCTCAACATCACTAATTATTAGAGAAATGCAAACTGAAACTATCGATACAATGAGGTACCACCTCACACCGATCAGAATGGCCATCATCAAAAAGTCTACAAATAATAAATGCTGGAGAGGGTGTGGAGAAAAGGGAACCCTCCTACACTGTTGGTGGGAATGTAAACTGGTGCAGCCACTATGGAGAACAGTATGGAGTTTCCTCAAAAAACTAAAAATAGAGTTATCATATGGGCAATCCCATTCTTGGGCATATATCCAGAAAAGATGAAAACTCTAATTTGAAAAGATATATGTACCCCAATGTTCATAGCAGCACTATTTACAATAGCCAAGATATGGAAACAACCTAAATGTCTATCAACAGATGAATGGATAAAGAAAACAAAAGAAAAAGATCTACAGGTAACTACATTTAGGTGGTTTTCAAATGAAAAAGCTCAGAATTATGCCAGGTTATGAAAGTTTATAAAAATTTTAATGCAAATACAAGGAAACAGCAATACTTTTTCTTAGTCTTCCCTTTTCATTCTGGTCCACCTTGCTGTTAAAAAAAAAAAAAAATTGAGTTCCCTGCCTTCTGGAACTTTTTATCAGCAGGAGGTGAGAAATCATATAAATTTCTGGAAACAAATGGTAACAGTCAGTCATTTCTTTTATAATGGACCATTAGATTGGTGTATTTGCATGTATCATCAAATTCTCTAATGGAATGACAATGCTAGAGAGATAGTCTAATACAATTAGAATGTAGGCTTCTGGGATAAAATTACTACATGTTTTCCTTGGAGGAGAAAAAAATGTACATCCTCTACCATGAAAATACCAATGAGAAAAAAGAAGCTAAAAAAAAAAAAAGAAGCTATTCTGAATGATTTTGTCCAATTTAACATTTTTCTATCATAACAAAATTCTTATGAATTTCACATTAGCCAGTGATTTGAAGGCAGGCATCTTCCAGAGCGAAATTTTAAAAAATGTAGAGCACAGGATAATCAAGATCAGGAGCATCATCTTTTATTCTTTGATGGAAAAGGCAGATGCTTTATGAATACAATTATCAGTGAAGGCCAATGTTATGTCTCTAACAAGGAACTGCAGGAGCACTCACCTGAGCAATGCTTCTTTGTGGCAAATGAGAGCTGGAACTAGATACAAACTCCCAAGTGGGACAGAACCAGAGGCATGCCCTTGTTCAGAGTTGCACATAGGTCCATCCCAGCCTAGAGGTTGGTTTTCAAGAGTTTATGGCACCAGATTTAATTTTCACACCTCCTTTTCCCATCAGTACTTGGAAGTATTGGTCAAACACGCCCTATCCCCATTGGAAGGCTTCCCTGGTGAACACTGCTCCCTTCTACTCCCTCAAACGACAGAACTATCCCATCACTCCTTGCACTGTTGTCACAGCTCCCACAGCACCCTGACTCACTCCAGAGAAATTATAAACCCATATGGAAATCAAACCCAATATAATTCCGCATCTGGAAGAGTTTGGGGAATACCTTCCCAAGCCTGTAGTTTTATACTAATTTTTTAAGTGAACCTAAGCATTTTGGAGACTTTATTCTTTAATACAACATTAAATTAATATATTAAATGTTATGCATATATTCTATAGAAAGGTGGGAATAGTAAAAAGAGGAGAGAGAGCTAGAATTAAAAACCAGTGGCTTGGACTTCCCTGGTGGCGCAGTGGTTAAGAATCCACCTGCCAACGCAGGGGACATGGGTTCGAGCCCTGGTCCGGGAAGATCCCACATGTCACAGAGCAACTAAGCCCATGTGCCACAACTACTGAGCCTGCGCTCTAGAGCCCGCAAGCCACAACTACTGAGTCCACGTGCCACAACTATTGCAGCCTGCGCACCTAGAGCCCAAGCTCCGCAACAAGAGAAGCCACCACAATGAGAAGCCCACACACCACAACGAAGAGTAGCCCCCGCTCGCTGCAACTAGAGAAAGCTCGCACGCAGCAATGAAGACCCAACTCAGCCAAAAGTAAATAAATAAATAAATGTATAAAAAAGAAAACATTAAGCTAAGTGAAAAAAGCCAGTCACAAAAACACAAACAAACAAACAAAAAAACAGTGCCTTTAACATGTATTTTAACAACATGAGTAATTTAAATCTGCCTCCTGGCATCAGAAAAGACATTCCGAAATGTTTTTCAGAGATGAATTTTGGTTTTTTGAAATTTAGTGATAGGATGGGCTTTAGCTATACTCAAATGGATTATTATAAATGAAGTATGGTTAACACAGGGGATGCTAGAACCCCAGAGGAAAGAAAATATTCAAGAGAAATATGCATTTTATTACACATTCAGAAGCTTAAAAATTTTTTTTTGTTATACTTAAAATGCCTATGGTGTACTATATTACAAATGAGGAAATAGAGTGTGAAATTAAGTGAATTGCTGAGTGGTCAACCAGTTTAAGTACATCAAATGGCATATTCACTAAACTGGTTATATCATGTTACTTATTCTAGACAGACCCATCATGGGATACATACACTTTGAAAACAACCCTGAAGAGTGTAATGCTATTGATATGTTGATGAATGCTTTCTGCAGATATTCTCCCAAATGGTATATCCAAGTAAATGACCAAAGATAGCTGGTGGACCCAGTGTCAGGTGCTTTCCTAACTACCCTTTTATTATTATAACCTGACCGATACAGTCTCAAACGTTTCCCTCTCTGGTCCTTCCATATGGCATATGGAAATCAGCATGCAATTTGGTGATTTTTTTTTTTTTTATCCCCATCCCCACCCCCAGCCCCAGTGCATATTCCCAAGTGTTTGTTTACTTGTTCATTTATGCATTTGTTTGCCAATCTGTGAGCAACCTGAGATCAGTAGTTCATCTCAGTCAGCATCCTCACTGCCAGAGACATGGTAAGCATCTAGCAAATGTCTGATGACAGCAAAATTATGAATCAGTCACTTATCAGCGGTGGGATCTTGGGCAGTAAATGGAAGTCTCTGAGGCTCAAGTCTCCTCATCTAAAAAAGTGGGGATTAATAATAATACTTGCTTACATTAGAGTTATTTTAAGAAACAAGATTGTTAGACTATTTGGCTTTTATTGCATTGTCATCATCATTATTTTTGCCATTATTATTCTCATGATGAATTTTCAACCTTTATCCAAGAAGAGAGATTGACTCAGTCCTCTCAAAGTGCATGACTAAATTTGAACTTGAAAGATGGAGCCTGACTCATGAGAAGAGGATAATAATGGGCACTATGTTTTCATTGGAAAATCTGAGTTAGCAGCAAGAATCCTGTTTGTTAAAATTCAGATACAAATAAATAATGAGTAAGGTTCAGGAACAATTGCAGAGTATCCATGGTTACAGAAAATGCTGTCAACACCCATTGTTCTATATATACCTTGGGAGACATGTCACCACATTTCTATAAATAGAGTAGAAATTGATTCATTTCAACCTTGATCATGTGCAAGGCTCCAATCTTCTCAGGAATAAAGGAACTAGACTTGAGGTAATGGGGGAATATGTAGTTTAATGGGTGTAATGGGCCACATGTCTGAGGAAGATAAACAGAGCAAAGGAGAAAGAAAGTTTATGAGAGCAAATGGGGCTTCTGAGTCTCCAGCAGGCGGCTCCTTGGGGGAAGAACGACCCTGAGAACCTGAACAACCTCAAGCTACTTAAGAGTTTCTCCTGACCACTCATTCAGTTTTAAATACAAAACAAAAAGACGACTGGAAGATTTCTAATTAAACGTGGCAGGAAAAATGATTTTTTAGAAAGGCCATAAGGCCAGAAAGAATGAAAGAGCGGATGACAGCAAATGAGAGACGGCCATAAAATTTTAAAAGCTGGAAAGCAGATGGCTAAGTGGTAAATGACTTAGCATAAACATAAAATTCGAGTATCTATAAGGATTCAGGGTCAGATAGCAGTATCAACAGAAAAGCCAATTTGAGCTGCAGAATCCCAGGAATGCTTAGAAATTGGCAGCACCAAGTACTTCTGAAGGTTGGAGTGGCAAAAGGCTAAAACATAACCATAGCTGAGGGCACAGGTACTGAACTAAAAACAGAGGAATTAGTGATATCCTCCTAACCTGTCTTCTACTTGGCTCTGAGAACACCATCAGCTGCTCACTTACTTCCCAGATAAAGACAGTGATCCCTGAGAAATACTAACATGTTTGGCATTTGGTTAGTTACAGATGCTAACATTTGGGGGTCTCCTATGAAACATTCAGGCCTCCTCTTTGTCAAGCCCCACCAATATACAGTTTCCACTAAACTAAGCTTTTTAGTGTTTTACTCTTAGACAGACTACCAAGAATTCCCATTTAAAGAAAATTTCTAACATGACAGACAATGAATGTATGGAAAAAAGGAAACCAGAGAAAACAGAAACAATGCAGAGAGCAGAAGAAAACTAAACCTCACTATAAGTAGTATCTTCAAATGATAAAAGACTGCATCATCCAAGAAACAAGAACGACATACTATACAGAAAAGAAGCAATCCAAGAAGAAATAAAGAGTTCTCAAAAATTAAAATACAACAGAAAATAAATCAATAGAGGAGTGACAAGATAAAGTTGAAGAGGGACTTCCCTGGTGGTGCAGTGGTTAAGAATCCGCCTGCCAATGCAGGGCACACAGGTTCGAGCCCTGGTCCCGGAAGATCCCACATGCCACAGAGCAACTAAGCCCATGTGCCACAACTAATGAGCCTACGTTCTAGAGTCTGCAAGCCACAACTACTGAGCCCGTGTGGCACAACTACTGCAGCCTGCGTGCCTAGAGCCTGTGCTCTGCAACAAAGAGAAGCCGCAATGAGAAGCTCGCACACTGCAACAAAGAGCAGCCCCCGCTCGCCGCAAATAGAGAAAGCCCGCGCACAGCAATGAAGACCCAACGCAGCCAATAAATAAATAAATAAAAAGATAAAGTTGAAGACATTTTACAGAAAGTTGAATAGACAGAAAAATAAAGAAATGGAACATACCAGAAAAAGGATAAGAAAATCAGAGGATCAATCAAGGAGGTCCAAGATTGAATTATAAGAGTTCTAGAAAGAAAGACAAGAAAATGGAGAGGAGAAAAAATAATCAAAACAATAATTTAAATTTCCCAGAACAGAATAAGGGGCCAAGCCAGCACCACGCCCTTGCTAAGGTTTTACTGTAAAATTTCAGATCACTGGGTATATGAGGAAGATTCTAAAATCTTCCAGAGAGAAAAAATAGCTCACAGATAAAAGCTAAAGAAGTAGACTAGCTAGAAGAAAATGGAGCAATGCTATCAAAATTCTTTTAAAAAATAGTTTCTATATAGAACTCTAAACACAATCATATTATCAATATGTTTTGAGAGTAGTTTAAAAATATTTTCAGACATGTAATGTCTCAAAAACATGCAAGGTCTAAAAAACCTCAGGAAGCTACTGGAGTGCTGTGATCTTGTGATTTATAATAAGAAATAGATATTTGCTCTTCCTCCAGGTCCTGTCACAGAGCTCCTAAAACCCTTGGAATTTCCTGTGTTGAGAGGGATAAAGGTGTCTTTTGTTATGTTAATGAGGAGACTTTTGCCAGTGGAGCCAACCTTGTGATTAGAGGGTTGCAACTTTCAGCCCCACCCCACCCCAACCCACCCCCACCTCTGGGAGGGGTGAAGGGCTGGAGATTGAGCTCAATCACCAGTGGCCAATGATTTAATCAATCATGCCTAATGGAGCCTCCATAACAACCTAAAAGGACAGCGTTCAGAGAGCTTCTGGGTTGGTGAGCTCGTGGAGAATGGGGAGAGAGAGCGCGCTCAAAGAGCATGGAAGTTCAGAGAGCATGGAAGTTCCACACCCCCCCTTTCCCCATGCCTTGCCCTCTACATCTCTTTCATCTGGTTGTTCCTAAGTTAGATCCTTTTATAATAAACCTGTAATCTAGTAAGTAAACTGTTTCTCTAAGTTCTGTGAGCCACTCTAGCAAGTTAATCGAATACAAGGAGGGGGTCGTTGGAATCAACAATCTACTATAGTCGGTAGGTCAGAAGCCCAGGTGATACCTGGACTTGCGACTGGCCTCTGAAGTGTGTGTGTTGGGTGGAGGGGGGGGGGACACCAGTCTTGTAGGACTGAACCCTTAACCTGTGGGATCTGATGGTATCTCTGGGTAGATAGTGTCAAAATTGAGTTGAATTGTAGGACACCCAGCTGGTACTGGAGAACTGCTTGGTGCTGTGGAACCACAACCCCCAACCCCGCCCACTACCACTACCACTGGAATTGGTATCTGAATCATTAGATGTGCTCCACCAAAATGAGGTAGTAAACTAAGACAGAAGATAAAGGATCAAGTAAAGGAATCAAACAGAGGAGAGGGCTTCCCTGGTGGCGCAGTGGTTGAGAATCTGCCTGCCAATGCAGGGGACGCGGGTTCGAGCCCTGGTCTGGGAAGATCCCACATGCCGCGGAGCGGCTGGGCCCGTGAGCCACAGCTGCTGAGCCTGCGCGTCTGGAGCCTGTGCTCCGCAACAAGAGAGGCCCGCGCACCGCGATGAAGAGTGGCCCCCGCTCGCCGCAACTAGAGAAAGCCCTCGCACAGAAACGAAGACCCAACACAGCCATGAACAGATAAATAAATAATAAATAAAATACAATTTTAAAAAAATTAAAAAAAAAAAAAACAGAGGAGAGATGATAATTCTCTTTCACCAGGATGAGGGTGAAGGGAACCACACAGCTAAGAAGTGAACCCAGAGAGCCACTAATTCACACTGGAGAAAGAGGATGGAGGGCTCCAATAAGGATAACTCCAAACACAAAATGAAGCAGTAGATTACCACCAATGTTTGATGTACTCAAAGGGGAATGATGCTTCTGGCAGAGTGTTTGGGGATGAATTAGAGAAAGGTATATAGAAAAAAATATAGGCCCAAAATGATAAAATTATTGGGACTCCCCTGGTGGCGCAGTGGTTAAGAATCTGCCTGCCAGTGCAGAGGACACAGGTTCAGTCCCTGGTCCAGGAAGATACCACATGTGGTGGAGCAACTAAGCCCATGTGCCACAACTACTGAGCCCTTGTGCCACAACTACTGACGCTCAAGCGCTTAAAGCTTGTGCTCCGCAACAAGAGAAGCCACCGCAATAGGAAGCACGTGTGCCGCAAGGAAGAGTAGCCCCCACTCGCTGCAACTAGAGAAAGCCCGTGTGCAGCAGTGAAGACCCAACACAGCCAAAAATAAGTAAATGAAATTAATTTATGGAAAAAAATGATACAATTATTAGCTCCAGAGAAAACAAGTTTTCCAAGAAAAGAAACGTAATAATTGTATACTACCTTTACAATGTATACTACTATTTATGCATAATAGTTACAAAATCACAACATGAACACTGAATTCTGATCTAATTTTCTAAAATTTGGTATAACCGTACTGTAGGATGGGATAGGGTAAGCATGTGTGTTCTGGAACTCAGTGTGACATAGGAAGGGGAGGTGAGGGTAAGAGAGTTAAATCCTCAGCCTCAGTAGTAGGAAATCAATTAATAACATTGAATTAGAAGAAATTAGAAATATCAGTGTTGATTTAAAATAAGGAGATAAATTCCAGAAAAAAATAGTTAATGCAATCAAAAGTGGTTGACTCTTAAAAGTGGGTAACAGGGATGCAAAAAGGTGGGAAAAGAGATTGTTCATTTTCTTTGAAAACCTTGTAGAACCATATGAATTCGTAGAATCATGTAATAAAAATGAATTTTTTAAAAAAATTACTGCTGTACATCTTTTATTTCCCCCTCAGATCTACTCTTTGTCCTGCTCCTTTCGTTGAGTATCCTGGGAATTTGACTCATGTGGACCACACTAATAGTGTTAGTTGAATTGGCTATACAGCAGAGGTTGGAGTGAGAGAGAAAAACATATTTTCACAACTCCAGTTGGGTGGTCCATAAAGCTCTCTCTCCTCTTGTCCTCTAGACCTAATGGCGATAATATTTCTAATGATCTATCCTCAGGTACTGCACTCTCCCTTACGATTTCCCTCCATTCTACCCACATCTTTAGAAACAGTCTCTTCATTAGAATTCTCTTTAAACTACCTAATTTGAATGTGCCATGTACTTCCTCCCAGGACCCTGACTAACACAGAGCTTTAGCTACATCTGCATCTAGATTGACTAGAAAATAGATGATAATATTTTCTTAACTTTTAATAACAATAATAATTTATTATAACAATAACAATGTAAATAACACATACACACCTTCCTTCATTATAAATCTCTGGAATCATGGGGTTTTTTTAGGGTAGTTTACAGGTTCACAGCAAATTTGAGAAGGAACAGAGATTTCCCATATTCCCCTGCCTTCCACACATGCACAGCCTCCCCCATTTTCAACACCCCCACCCGAGTTCATCACTTGTACATTTGTGACAAGTGATGAACCTATGTTGACACATCATAATCACCCAAAGTCCATAGTTTACATTACGGTTCACTCTTGGTGTTGTATATTCTTTGGGTTTGGACAAATGTATAATGACATGTATTCATCATTATGGTATCATACTGAGTATTTTCACTGCCCTAAAAACCCTCTGTGCTCTGCCTATTCATCCCTCCCTTACCCTGCCACCAACACCTAGCAGCCACTGATCTTTTTACTGTCTCCATAGTTTTGCCTTTTCAAGAATGTCACATAATTGGAATCATATAGTATATAGTTCGTGTTGTTTCGAGGTCTTTTTTTCTAGTTACATACTCATAGAAAAATTAGAAAATAAAAAAATTAATCACCATAATTCCACAAGCCTGAGTCAATCGATATTGATATTTTGGTGTGGAAACCTAGAGCAAAGTAATAATTAGGCACTCCTTCAAATGGATTTCTTTAGTGATGTTCAGTGTTTATACAGAGAGGCAGTGTAGGGGAATGGCAGAGCATTAGGATGCTTGCTAGTTCCAGCCTTTCTTAATATTCCCAGTAATGCAAGTCCAGTCCCCAAATTCTACACTTCACTCAGCTCTACTCCATCTTCACCTCCAAGCAACTTTGCAAAGTGTTCCTTCCAACCATGCACAGTGCTGTGTGTAAGAGAAGTTCTGTCAGTACTCCATCTTGGCAACATTTCCGATGATGTTTTAGTACTCCAATGATCTTTTACCCACCCCACTTCTTAGCCATTGGTACCCTGGGATAATGTCCATGCCTTTTTTTCCGCTTTGGCACCAAACTGAGCATGGTAGCAAGAGATCATTTCAACATTGTCAGCAGCAGTGAAGGCAAACTAAAACACGATCTCCACTTTTCCAGCTAAAATGTCAGCTTATCTTGTTTTACAGTCACCTCCACGAAAGTTTCTCTGTGAAGGGTTCATAAAGAGATACTAACTTTGATCCACAGCTGATGTAAGGGGGAAAAATCAGTGTTTATATATAAATACTTTTAACTTGGATGGGTGGGATGGACTATAGATTAATGAACCTCATCAACAGGACGCCCTCACTCATCTCCCTGTGAGGGGGGAAAAACCTTGTGTAATCGAGGAGTCAAACTCACTGCTGTTTAACTTTATACTGTTATTGCTAAAAGCACAGGAGCAATGGTGACATCTTGTGTCAGGTTAAAAACTAACAGGATCTTAATTCCTTGTGGTGTCTACTGGGAGTACTTCAGATGAGTCCCGACTAACACTCATGTTTATCTGCTCGTTTTAGCTGCTGACCAAATAATAAAACAGGGGCATTGGTTTTTCAGGTGCAGAGATTACATCTTCAGGAATGATGGGGAAAACTCCACTTGGCATTTGACTCATCTAACTGCCACCTTAAGAACAGAGCAACCAGGAGTGCCAGTCTAGTTCTTCAACTCAGCCCTTACACGTTGCCAGGATATCCTTGTAAAACACATGGGCTCTGGGCCCATCCACCATCATTCTGAAGCAGCCAGAGGAGAGCTGTGGAGCTCTGTAATGATTGCAATTAGTTATCTGACTGCTTCGAGCATTTTCATTTCTTTGGCAAGCCTTTGAATGTCACATGACATGACTGGAACCTCTGGAGCCCAATAGATGCCATATCAAACACTGCTGGCAGCAGATGCCCGGGAAGCCAAATCTTTTTGTTTCGTGTGCTCTTTATGAGAGCAGTGGTTCTTAACCGTGGCCATACAAAATCACCTGGGGACCTTACACAAATATCAATACCTGGATCCATTCCAGACCAATGAAATTAGAATTTCTGGGAGTAGAAGGCAGACATTTTTTAAAAGCCCCCAAGGTGATATTAGCATGCAGCTCTCACCTGGCTCTCCTGCCCTGTTAAACCAGCCACCACACTGTGAAGAAGCCCATGTCACGTGGAGAGGCCATATGCATCCTTGTGTTTAAAGATCTAGGCCTTAGTGCAAATCTCTGATTATTTTTTCTTAAGAAACAGAAGACAACAACAAGAACTTCTTAGAATTATTGAGTCAGAGAGTATCTTTTAAAATATATATACTGATTACAAATCATTTAATTTTTAAATTTTCATAATTTTCATAATTTAATTATTTATTTTGAAAAATTTGTTGCCAAATAACTTTCCAGGAAGGTAGGTCTTTCCTCAGAATAGTTCTCTGTTCTTGCCATCTTCAATCCCTCTCCTCCCATTCTCCCTTAAATTCACATCAGTTATGCCTTTGACCCCATCACTCCACTGAAGCTGC
This sequence comes from Eschrichtius robustus, assembly GCF_028021215.1. Classification (NCBI taxonomy): domain Eukaryota; kingdom Metazoa; phylum Chordata; class Mammalia; order Artiodactyla; family Eschrichtiidae; genus Eschrichtius; species Eschrichtius robustus. The sequence continues at coordinate 13,509,371 of NC_090845.1, read as the reverse complement.
TCTCCATAGTTCCAAGTTCACTAGTGATCTTCACATTGTTGAATTTATGGCTAAGTCTTCTCTTACTCTGACGTAGAAGCAACGTTTTGCACAGTGTATAATCCCTTCCTGATACACACTTCTTCACTTGGTCTCCAGGACCCACCCTCTTTTGGTTTTCTCATCTCACTGGTTGGATCTTCTCAGTCTCTTTGCTGGGTTCTTCTTCTTTCCCTGTAATGCTCCAGGGCCCAATCCTGGCTCCTTTTTTTCCTTATCTGCCACTCCCTGTATGATCTCAGCCTGTCTCAAGGCTTTAAATTCTACAAAATGCCTTTAACTCCTCCAAATATATCTCCAGCCCATACTTCTATCCAAACTCCAAGCATCTACATCTGACTGTATACTCAACAAATCCATTGACAGGCATCTCAAACTCAACATTTCCAAATCTTTTCCCCCCAAACCTTCTCTACCAGCAGCCTTCCCATCTCAGGTAATGGCAGTACATGTTTCAACTGCTCAGGCAAAAAATCTTGACACATTCTCAAGTCCCCTCATTTTCTGTCATTCCATATCCAATTCGTCAAGAAAATCCTGATGGCTTTACCTTAAAAATATATCCACAATCTGATCTCCTCTTAACACCTCACTGGTACCACCCTGCTCCAAGCACCTGGCCTTTTGCCTGGCTAACTGTAATACCCTCCAACAGGTTTCCCTGCCTAAACTTGTCTCTGCCACACACACACTCTAGCAGTCAGAGGGATGGGAACTTCTGTAACATGTGAGGGGGAGCAGAATACATGACCCCCAAATATGCCACTTTGGCATGTGCATTATTTTGTTGTAATTGATGGGATATAAGCCTCAACTGCCCAACTTGCTGTTGGGTCTCATATCTTTGGGGCTCCCACACATATGAAATTAAAATGTTCTCCTGTTAATCTGTCTTATGTCAATTAAATTGTTATGCCAGCCAAAGAACCTAGAAGGGAAGAAGGGAAAATTTTTCCACCCCTACACATGTCAGATCATGTTGCTTTCTCTGCTCAAAATTCTCCAGTGACTCCCCTTTTCCTCCCACATCCACTGTCCCTTTTCCTGCTCCACATTTTTTTCTGTTGCTAGTGTCACTTCCTAACATACTGTTTGGTTTGTCTACTTATTCTTTTTTTTTTTTTTTTTTTTTAATTTATATTTTTATTTATTTTTGGCTGTGTTGGGTCTTCGTTTCTGTGCGAGGGCTTTCTCCAGTTGCGGCGAGCGGGGGCCACTCTTCATCTCGGGCCTCTCACTGTCGCGGCCTCTCCCGTTGCGGAGCACAGGCTCCAGACGCGCAGGCTCAGTAGTTGTGGCTCGCGGACTTAGTTTCTCCGCGGCATGTGGGATCTTCCCAGACCAGGACTCGAACCCGTGTCCCCTGCACTGGCAGGCGGATTCTCAACCACTGCGCCACCAGGGAAGCCCTGTCTACTTATTCTGTCTTTTGTTTATTGTCTGTCTCTCCCCACTAGCATATAAGCTTCATTGGGGCAGGATCTCTATTTTCTTCACTCATATATCCCAAGCACCTAGAAGACTACCTGGAACAATGAAGGCATTCACTGCATGTTTGCTGAATAAACAAATGAATGAATGAAGGCTATTACTCTTCATCTTGAGACTGCTGTGATCTATATGGGCATGTAGACAAGGTTTGTCTACCTGGCCCTCCGCTTCTTCATGCAAGATGTATCATCCTCTAGTTTCTCTTCAGTTGTTCAGATACCCTCCACTCAGGACTCCTTTCTCTCACAGAGGTCTAGACTCCAGGATTAGGCCTTGTTCTTCTCTTGCCCCCATTCTGTCAGTCCCCTTCCTTCCACCTATGAATATTAGCAAGTAGTCAGCAGTCAAGCTTCCAGTTCAAGTCATTCCAGTTAAACTAATTCATGAAGGTCTTTGTGCTTTCTTGTTCCCTTCCCCAAGTCCCCTCTCTGAGCGCCCAGGCTGAGGATGAGCCTAAACGTTAGCTAAATTCGCTAAATTCGCTGTATCCGTTAGTTCTTTGGCATTATAATATGTTACTCCCTAGAATATTTGTATTTCAAAGATAAACGCTCCAAGAGGGCAATGCTTACTTGTTGACCAACTCATACGGTATCCTAAGCCTCCATTATTCAAGATTTGGAACATGAAAAAAAATGATTTTTGCAATAAGAAAAGACAAAGAGAGGTAGTTCTTTTGAGACAGGAGGGAGGGGGACAGGGCACAACCTTTGAAAAGAATGACATAGCCGTTGAGGATATGACAAAAACTGGTTAGAACCAATTAGGCCCAAGCTGGAGGAAGATTCGACTTCCTGTACACTTTGAGCCTCATTATATGCTCATTGTAATACATTAGCATATGCTAAATGACACACCCACAGGTGCCATGACAGTTCCAAGGCTGACTATAAAGGGCCAAAAAGTGGGTGGTGGCCCAATCCCTGGAAATCCCCACCCCTTCTCCAAAATAGTTGGAATAATCTTCCCACTCGTTAGCCTATGAAATTACCCAGCCCATAAAAACTAACCACCTGTAAAACCCGATAGCTAGTGGGAAGCAGCCGCAGAGCACAGGGAGATCAGCTCGGTGCTCTGTGACCACCTAGAGGGGTGGGATAGGGAGGGAGACACAAGAGGGAAGAGATAGGGGAATATATGTATATGTATAGCTGATTCACTTTGTTATAAAGCAGAAACTAACACACCACTGTAAAGCAATTATACTCCAATAAAGATGTTAAAAAAAAACACAAAAAACTAACCACCGCACACCTCTGGCGCTCTCACCTTCTGAGACTGATTGCATTCTATCTATGGAATGTGTATCTCCCAGGGCCTCTCACCTTCTGAGATGGCCCTCACTCTGTCTATGGAGTGTGTATCTCCCTAAATAAACTGGCTTTCCCACTTAGTTCTTGGGGCAGAGCCCCCTTATCTGCCCACTTGTATCCCTCACAAGCATTCTATATTAATCAATCTACTTCTTGCCTATCACTTTGCCTCTTGCTGAATTCCTTCTGTGCTGAGACATAAAGAACCACAGCTTCAGTAAGTCCTGACACCAGGTGAGTGATTTTAATTAAAAGACAGTAGGTTCGAGTCCCAATCTGAATTTTGGCTGGGTTGGAATCCCAGCCCGTGGGTTCAAGTTCCAATCCAAGTTTTGGCTGCGTTCGGGTCCCATCTGAGGTGCGATTGGGTTCGAGTCCCAGTCTGAGACCAGGTGTGTGGTTTCACTTTCATTTATTGATTCATTCATCAAATATTGATTAGCAACTATTATGTACAGTCACTGTGCTATGCACCGGGGACAGAGTGGAGAACAAGACAGACCAGGTCACACGCCCTTTGGAGCTCCAGTCCAATACCTGGATTTAAATGCTTTATGCAATGGCTTTAACATTAATTAACTAATTAACATTAATTCACATTAAATAACTTAAATTTTTCTTCAGAGGAAAATGCATAATCTCCTTAATTATTAGAAACCGTGATGGGTTTTTGTTTCTTTGCCAGTCAAACAAAGCACGAAGGAATTTTATGCTACTAATGAATGGACTGTTAAAATAACCCATGAGATAGGTTTGGGAAGAAAAAGCTGATATCCTAAGCAAAGCCAAAACATTATATTACCATCAAGTCAACAAAGGACCTCGCTATTCCTCTGTTCTGAGCCAGAACCATCCACAAAAGGATTAGAAATGGCACAAACCCAAACTGACCTCTTTCTATTCCATCCGTGTCATTTTTTTAGGCTAAGATCACAAGTCCCATTGGTCAGGCTGTGAGCCTCCTCTGTTCTTTGTTTTATAATGTGATGATTGGGCCTTTCACACGTCTTACCTGACATAATCAGTGAGCCATCATGTGAGGAAAGCATTGCGATCTCCACCTTTCGGAGGAGGAAGTGGGGATTGGGAGAATAAAGTAATTTGCACAAGACTACCCCTGCTACAAGTGCTGATGCCAGTATTTTAAAACCCAAATCTGTCTGCCTCTTGAGCTTATATTATTTTATTTTCACTGTGACAAAATGTCTCGGATCATAAGTTTTGTGAAATTGAAATAAATATCTTTCTAGTTCTGGTGTCAGAATGGAAGGGACTCTTCTCTGTTCAGACAAGAACCAAGAGAGGACTTAACTGGTTCTTGAAGTTAACAGCAGTGGAAATAAGCATCAGTGACAACAGAGCATGGGCAAATCATTTATTTTTTTTCCTGCATCTAAGTTTCTTTAGGTGATAAATGGGAATAATAAAATAGAAAAAGCTCAAAGGGACACTATACAAATCAATCTAGTGTTTATGACAATTTGACAAAAGAACACTAAAAATTCTTATTATTATATTTCTCATCTATGTTAACAAGACTATTATTAAAAAAAAAAACACCTGGAAACAATAAACAACCAAAATGTTCATAGATAGGACTATGGATAAATGAACTGTGGTATGTTCACCAAATGGAATATAGGAACAGTAGTAAAAATGAATGAACTTCAGCTACAGACAACAACATGGATGAAATGATGAATGTTAAAAACTTGAGAGAAAAAACACTACATGTGTTATGATGCCATTTTGATACAGCTCAAAAACAAAACAAGCAAAACTAAACAAATTGTTTAGGAATACATCTATATATGGTAAAAGTGTTTTGTTTTTAATGAATGGGAATGCAAAATTCAGAAGAGCAGTTATTTTTGCAGGAGAAGTAGAAATCAATGGAAGAGAGCCCAAATATTAATGTTCTAGGCCCTATGTGTCTATATTTTAATATTTTTCACCACTTACATACATATTATATATTACATTTATTATTTTTGCATACATAAAATATTATGTAATAAAAATTTAAGATAAAAATATATTTTCTGTCATAATATTGTGAAACTAATTCTTTTTTTTAATTTTTAAAAAAATTTATTTTATTTTTGGCTGTGTTGGGTCTTCGTTGCTGCGCGCGGGCTTTTCTCTGGTTGCAGTGAGCAGGGGCTACTCTTCGTTGCGGTGCGCGGGCTTCTCATTGCAGTGGCTTCTCTTGTTGCAGAGCACAGGCTCTAGGCACGCAGGCTTCAGTAGTTGTGGCACACGGGCTCAGTAGTTGTGGCTCGCGGGCTCTAGAGCACAGGCTCAGTAGTTGTGGCACACAGGCTTAGTTGCTCCACGGCATGTGGGATCTTCCCAGACCAGGGCTCGAACCCATGTCCCCTGTGGATTCTTAACCACTGCGCCACCAGGGAAGCCCTGAAATTAATTCTTGAAAGATCTTAAGACCAATCTATTTTCCTTGAAAAGTTAAGAATTTGCAGGGCTTCCCTGGTGGCGCAGCGGTTAAGAATCTGCCTGCCAATGCAGGGCACACGGGTTCGAGCCCTGGTCTGGGAAGATCCCACATGCCGCGGAGCAACTGGGCCCGTGAGCCACAACTACTGAGCCTGCGCATCTGGAGCCTGTGCTCTGCAACGGGAGAGGCCGCGACAGTGAGAGGCCCGCGCACCGCGATGAAGAGTGGCCTCCGCTCGCCGCAACTGGAGAAAGCCCTCGCACAGAAACGAAGACCCAACGCAGCCAAAAATAAGTAAATAAATTTATTAAAAAAAAAAAAAAAGAAGTTGTAAAAATTGAGAAATAGGGATCAAGTGAAGTCTGAATTCTGGTGCAAAGGACTCACAATGCATTTCTCCAGCTAGCCTTTGGAGAAGCCCTTATCAGCTGATACAGCAGTTTCCTGAAACACAGGATCATCCTTCCAACCCAACTCCAAACATCTTAGAATTACTGAACTGGCTCATGTTAGCCGGCCAGCTCCCTTCCACCAGATAAGACCATTTGACATATTATGTAACCACTTTGAGAGTTTATCTTATTCACCACAACAACTCTTCAGTCTGATACACTGGGCAGTCATTTTTTCAAAGACTGGGAAAATAATGACCGTTATCAGCAACTTCCCATCATTCTTTGTGTCCTTGATGCTACAAGGAAAGAGTTCATGAGAGAACCCAGAAGTATTGGAAAAGCCTTTTGGGGCCTGGATTTATAAGGCGGTTTTCCTTCTGAGTATAATTCCCTGCACTTTTTGGTCTGTTTCTAAGGAGAAATAAAATGACTTGGTTTTTAACCCCTCTTATCCTCATGTCTGTCTTACAGGACATGGAGAAAGTGGAGAGGAGTGGCGGGGGTGGGGGCGTGGGGAGGAGGAAGGAGAAGTGGAGAGGGAGGAAGGGAAGGAAGAGAAGAGCACGTGACAGGGGAGGGGAAGTGGGGAGGAGAGAGGGAGGGGAGGGAGAGAGGAGAAAGTGACTTAGTCTGAGAAACCACATCTCCACATGCTATGCTAGATTATTTCCACATGGGTCATCTCATTTACTTCTCCTGACGACCTTGTGAGGTAAGCCAGGAAACTCGAAACTCAGTAAAGATAGAAGCCTTAAAGTGACAAAGCCAATAAGTGATGGGATTTAACTCCAGATCTTTCTGACTCTGAAGCCAAACTCCTTCTAAGTGCCCACCTCTGGGACTTGGAATTTCAGAACAAGGTGAAGCACCAGGGGGCGGAGGCCTGGAGCACAGCAATAAGATGGGAACCCCAAATACGTGCACATCAAAAATTTCATCTCACTAAAAAGAAGAATATTTGATCATTCTTAGACTAGTCTTGCTAGCAATTTCATTGAACACAAGGTAGACAAAAAAATGGGACAGACAATTCTTAACAGTTGAGAACTGGTTAAACAGAAGTGTGAAGAACCTTTGAAGAAAGAGATAGCATTATCTAAAAATCCAAAAGGCGAGGAAGGTAAAACTGGATGTAGACTTTAAAGAAACACATTTCTACTGATTCACAGAAAAGACAGAATCACAGAAGAGATAGTATCAGGGGACTCAAATTCAAGCTAGAAGCTCTAAAAATAGAGTTCTGGCTATGTAATAAGAATACTGTAATACCACAAGTCTAAAGTGAAGAAAGAATTAAAGAAACAAATTTTGCTATGAGCTCAGATGTTTAAAAGGTTAAGAAATGGCCACACAACCTCTTCCAATTCACTGTGACTCCAGCCAGGATTTCGGGCATCAAGAACAAAGTGAAGGTAGCACAGTCCTTGCAGTCAAAGTTCCAAATTGGAGGGCTGAAGGGCTCTCCTGGTTCTCTCTTGTGCTCCCCGCCAGAGTGCCTCAGTCATAGTTTGAGAGATCCCCATGGCAGTTATGAAAAGGTCCAGCAGAAAGAAATGGGAGACGGCACCTCAGTGGTCACCGGTGTCTAGGTCTTAAGTCAAAAGAGAAAAGGGAGTTCTTGACTTTTCTACATGGTCCAACGCAGGTAAGCAGTTAGGGATGCAGAATATGCTAGGGAAAGGACTATGCTTTTACCATCCAGGGTCCTGCTACGAAACAGATGGCAGGGGAGCAGAACAGGCTACTCCACAATGTGCCACTTTGGCGTGTGAACTGTTTTGAGCTGGAGGCAATCAAGACCCAGCAGATTCAAGAAAAACTTTTACCTCTCCCTTAACTACCTAAAAGAATTTAAATAGGGGGCCTGGCCCAGAAAGAGAGCTACTACCAGAGATAACTTTTTATCTGAATGACCTATCTGTATGGCAGGGCAAACATCTGCCCTTCTTATCATCCTGTGAATTACACCCCTCCCCTTTTTATCAACTTTTTTTTTTTTTTTTTTTTTTTTGCCACACCACGTAGCTTGCGGGATCTTAGTTCCCCGATCAGGGATTGAACACGGGTCCTCCACAGTGAAAGTACGGAGTCCTAACCACTGGACTGCCAGGGAATTCCCGGCCCCCCTTCCCTTTGAAGCCTCAGGTTCCTATCCCATTCCTTAGCTTGGGATGGGCTATAAGCCTCAATTGCCTGACTTACCCTTGGGTCTCATTTTTTTTTATGGTGCTCCCTTACATACAAAATTAAATTTGTTTTTCTCCTGTTAATCTGTCATATGTCAATTTGATTCTTAGACCAGCCAAAGAACCTAGAAGGGAAGAAAGGAAAAATTTTCCATCCCTACAGCCATGGGGTAAGTGAGAGGGTTTAATGAAGAACTCTCTAGGGCAAGGTTAAGGTAAACCAAAAAGGAATGGTGCAGTGTCATGGGGTGAGCAACTCCCTGAAAACTGAGCTCTGGGAGAAGGGCGCCCAGGCACAAAAGCCATCATCAGTGCAAGAAGGTAGCTAATGGGGCTTCCCTGGTGGTGCAGTGGTTGAGAGTCCGCCTGCCAATGCAGGGGACACGGGTTCGAGCCCTGGTTTGGGAGGATCCCACATGCCGCGGAGCAACTGGGCCAGTGAGCCACAACTACTGAGCCTGCGCGTCTGGAGCCTGTGCTCCGCAACGGGAGAGGCCGCGACAGGGAGTGGCCCCCGCTTGCCGCAGCTGGAGAAAGCCCTCGCGCAGAGGCGAAGACCCAACACAGCCAAAGTAGATAAATAAATAAATTAATTTAAAAAAAGAGAAGGTAGCTAATGACAATCCATAAGGAGAGAAGGCGTGAGTCAGAATATATCACCCATCTCTCTCTACTACCCTCCTCCAATGTCCTGCTTGTGCTTCCCATTGCCAGAGGGTAAATGAGCCCAGTGATGAGGGCCACAGAGCAAGGCAAAGAAGCATCGGGAGTAAACCCAGAGGGGCAAACAGAGTAGCCAACGCAATCATTCAAAAATTATGAGTATATGCAAAGATTTAGCTACAAGGAAGTTCATCACAGCGTTTGTAAAAGCAAAAATATGGAAATGACCTAAATATTACATAGAGAAAATAATTATGTTACCCACATGAGGGCAGAGACAATCTTGCCTATTTTTGTATATAAAGTGCAGCAATTGGAATAATGCCTTGCATAGAAAATATTCCTTAAGCATTAAAAATGCTAGTGTAGGGGTATATTTATGGACATGGAAAGATGTTCATAATTCAACATTAAAAAACAGGTTACAAAATAATGTGGTAATGATCCCATTTTGTTTGATAGCTAGCTACATAGATAGATACGGGATGCAGGTTTGGAAAAACATACAAGGAGATGGTTATAATAATTAACGATGCTCTGAGGGAGACTGTGTTTTGTTTTGTTTGATTTGTTTTTATGCTTCATTTTCTGATATTCCTGTAATGAATACAAATTGCTTTTATAATAAGAAAATACAGCTTTTTTCAGTTTTGTTTATAAAACAGTGTTCATTTTCCTGGTGTCTTCCTTTCTCTTCCCTGTGTCATCTCTTGCTCCATAACCTTGAGAGTGGCAGCAGATGGCTGGGCAGGCATGTAGATCGAGGGGAAGGGAGGGAATCCCACCATATGGGAGTCATGACTCACAGCTTTCCCAGCTTGCGGAGCACCGAAGACCAAAATACAGAAGAGTGGTAGGGGCCTAGGAAAACCTCCTGTTCCCAAGGCTTAAACCCTAGGAAGCTGAGAATTATAGTACATGCTGAAGATGACTGAAAAGTATTTTTAAGCTGCATTGGAAGCAAGATGAACAAGCTGGGAAGAGCATCACTGCTAAGGAAAGATGTCACATTACCAGATAGCAGGGAGAAGAAGCAGTCAACTCCAATTTTGCTTTCATGTCAACCATAAATAAGGCTTTCTTCTCCTTTTCTCTTTCTTGGCCATCGTCATCATCACCGTCACCATCAACACCCCCATTATTCTTGTAACCTCCTCCAAAATCACTACCATTATCATCGTCCCCATTCCAGATAGTAAACTTCCTAAAAGCAGTAAAATATGCCTTACGCTTATATATACACTGGAACATTTAGCGCATGATTCTACATAGGATAAACACAAATTGAATTGACAAGGATGAAGGCACTCTTATCAAGTAAGCAGAAAACATGACGCTGGTAGGAAGAGTTGATATACTGCATGAAAATTTTATAAACTTTAGTGAGCCAGTATCGCAAAGGGCCAGAACTTTTTAATCACGTACACTTCCCACAGTATATTTACATGTGTTTAGTTATAAATTTTATACATGGTCTACCTTATTAAATATTTACATATAAAATAAAAATTTTAATGAAACCGGTAATATTTGTTTTCCACATCCCAATGGATCATTTTGGGGTTTACACACCCCACATGGGAGACCACTGTCTTAGACAACAGAATCAGAATCAAAAGTTTCTGAAGCAAATCTATGATGGTGGCTGTAACCAATAACAGGAGATTAAATATAGATGAAGGTCAAATGTTGCATCTGAATTCCCAAATTGAGCCCAAGTTGAGGAATTTAATATGCAGGTACACTCTTGTAATACTAAGACATCACCACCAGATGACTTCTAGGTCTAGTAATTGAAGATGGGTGGACTGAGCAATAAGCAGCATTTAAAGAAAAGCCAACCTTGACAATTAATCAAATGCACCAGATGGTGCCCCATTCTTGCTACTATCACTATTTAACATTGCTGTATTAAATTAGTGTGTTTTCTTTCTAGGGATTTCTTGAAACAAAATAAGGTTTCAGAGGATAGGAGCAATATGTGCCTGCTTCCATCACTTTTGGAAACTGCTTTGATACCAAGGCAACCAGAAATTCTCGTGTACCTGGGAGAGCCCTGCTTTTCATCCCTTTGGGACCAGCATCCCAGCTCTGGGTTGCTGGTTATTAACTGCAGCAGGAGGGGAGAAAGGAGGAGGCATCCTTACTAGTTCATCAGCGAGCGTGGTTTCCTTGAACAACTCCACCCAAATCTGAACGCTTATGTCATAACTTCAGGTCAAGTTATAGAAACTCTGTAGAAACTGCCACCCCCAAAAAGTGGGGTTGGGGCAACCAGAGTGTGTTCTGGGTAGAATAACCTTTGGGCCACAGTGGCTTTGTAGAAGGTTATGGTAGGACAGAGTAGAGAGAACAAAGGCTTTGGAGTCAGACAGATCTGGGATGGAATCCATCCACACTGCCTGTGTGACAATGGGCAAGCTACTGAACTTCTCTGTCACAAAAGGCAGTTAGTAAAATGCCGTAAGATTTTCTAGGCTTATTGTGAGCACTGGAAAGAATATTTATAGAGCATCAGGCACAGGATCCAAGCTCTCCATTCACTCAGCCATGCCTGTGGATGTGAATACCTGAGGCACTTATTAAAAATACAGATAAAAGTGAGAGAGTGGCATGGACATATATACACTACCAAACGTAAAATAGATAGCTAGTGGGAAGCAACCGCATAGCACAGGGAGATCAGCTCAGTGCTTTATGACCACCTAGAGGGGTGGGATAGGGAGGGTGGGAGGGAGGGAGACGCAAGAGGGAGGAGATATGGGGATATATGTATATGTATAGCTGATTCACTTTGTTATAAAGCAGAAACTAACACACCATTGTAAAGCAATTATACTCCAATAAAGATGTTAAAAAAAAAAAATACAGATATTTCTCCCCTAGAGTTTCAGATGTCACAAGCCCAGAGTGAACAAAGGATAAACCAGGGTGAATATTCCATAATTCCCTGCCTCTAGAGGAAACTTTATGTTTTAAGAAGTCCCCCTCGTCCCCCAGGTGATTATTATTGTCAAACAAGCTTAGGAATCCCCTCACCAACAGTTATTTACCATTGTTGTGCCCACTGCTGTGTCACTGCTATTTTGTTCCTCCCTGCCTACTCCAGTGTGCCGCCGTTATGGAGTCTGCCTACTTTCTTCCACCAAGGAAAATTCCCTGCATTTTCTACTCCACTTCCCTCCTCCCGCCCTCACTCCTCAGTCAACCTACTCTTTGCCATCTGTCGAGTTGGAAAGGCCTGAGTGGATGGATTCACGTGAAGGCTTTGAACTGAAAATGACTTACTTAGTTACGCAGGCCAGGGAGTTTTTCATAATAAGTGGCTTAAACTAGAGAGATTCATCCTAAATAATAGCAGTACTGGCCCGGTGGCAGACGTTTTGAGAAAAAGGATCTCTCAATTCCTGCCATGGCGTACTTGCTGATTCATCTGCATGTATGAAAGAATCACTGGAGAGCTCGTTAAAATGCAGATTCTGTTATTAGATACTGGATCTAAGGTGGGGCCCCAGATTCTGCATTTCTAACAAGCTCCTGGGTAAGCCGATGCTGGTGGTCTAAGGACATTCTGAATGTCAAGCAGTGGGTAATGGTGAAGAAAAGACCTACATCCCCAAAGGCTTGGAAATATACCAACACCTAGAGACTAATGTGATCATGAACGTCTAGAGTCTCTTAACTTAGGAAAGCACCAAGAGATAGGCCTGTTACCAGTACACACACACAACCCACAAACACCAAGTCAGAACTTTTCAACACCTTCAACAACTTAAAAATCATTACTTTCCATGAGGGAACATTTCCTCAGAGAAATGACAACTAAGAGCTCCAAAGTTTATCGTAAAAGCATTTTATGCAGTTATTTTAAAAATTACATCTCAACGTTCATAAGAGGTAAGTAGAGGTAAATGTGCTTGTTTTACACATGACAGACAATACAAGAACACCAAGATAACTGTTGACAGAGCCAGCCCTCCTGGAACAAAGAGATTTCCATTCACCTGTGTGGCACAGTCAGCTCCACAAACGTAAAAGGTTTTGAACATGTTCAACTGGCTTCTGCTGTTAACTTCCTGGAGGAAGTTAAAGCACAATGTGAAACAATAAAATACTGAATGTGAGAGCTGGGGACAATGGAGGACAGTCCTGGTGTTCTGGAATTTGAGCAGTAACCCATTTGTAAACCTGGAAGGTTTCTGCAAAGCGGCCACAGGCTGATCTAAAAGGTCACACGGTGCAAACTCCTTAAGTGCGATCATCTTTCGAGAAGACAAAGCTCCACCTTGGGTGTGTGAGAGTGATGCTTCTAGGGACACTGACATCCATGGTTACAAACATACCATTTGACTCTAAAGCTCCATACATTATCTTTTTTTTTAATTAATTAATTAATTGATTTATTTTTGGCTGCGTTGGGTCTCGCTGCTGCGCGCGGGCTTTCTCTAGTTGCGGCGAGCGGGGGCTACTCTTCATTGCGGTGCGCGGGCTTCTCATTGCGGTGGCTTCTCTTGTTGCGGAGCACGGGCTCTAGGCGCGCGGGCTTCAGTAGTTGTGGCGTGTGGGCTCAGTAGTTGTGGCTCATGCGCTCTAGAGCGCAGGCTCAGTAGTTGTAGCGCACGCGCTTAGTTGCTCCATGGCATGTGGGATCTTCCCGGACCAGGGCTCAAACCCACGTCCCCTGCATTGGCAGGCAGATTCTTAACCACTGCGCCACCAGGGAAGTCCCCATACACTATCTTGAAAAGCCAGCTTTGGCACTTGCACAGATCCAAAGCCTCTTCCTAGGGCAGCTGGAACTTTCTAGATCAACATGACAATGTTGGTTTACGACCTGTTTAGAACGGCCACCACTCACAAGAGGACCCCGGCTATGCCCCTGATCTGGAGCCCATATTGCCCCGTCCCCAGAAAGCTTTCCTCCTCTCCCGGGAAACCTGGGTTTTTAGCCTGCAGCTGCTGAGCTACCAGGCGGAGAAAAACAACATCAAGCAATGTCAGGCAGAAATTTTCACTGTGTCTGCAGTTCTGGTGGTACTGGTGGGAAGATAATATTATGTCAACCTTACACAGGGATAATCTTCTTTGTACGCTCCCACTCATTAGATTTTAACCTCTAGTGACTTTCTGAACTAGAAAAGACAAAGGAGGAGTAGCCTCTTTGCTGTTTAGGTTGGGATAATTGTGTAGTTTATCTCTGGTACTAAATGCATCACTCAGATTTATTTTTCTTTTGTGTTTTAGTTTTTGGTTGACCTATAACACACATACAGATAAGTGCACAAATCATTTTGTATGAACAGCTCAGCAAGTATTCACAAACTGATCACATCCTTTGAATCAGCACCCAAACAGGAACTGGAGCACTGGAGCATCCCAGAAGTCCCCTTTGTGCCCTCTTTCAGTCACTATATCCTCCCCCTCCCCAGGAATGGCTATCCTGACTTTTAATACTCTATAGTTTGGTGTATTTTCGAACTTTAAATAAAATTCTAAAAACTGACTTATTTTTGAAACATGAAATTAAAAGGTAATAATATTAATACCAAATTTGTTTAAGTTGGTTGTTTTCATGGTAATTTGAGAGTCCGAAAATTAAAGTGTCTCTTTTAGTCCATTCCAATTGCTATGGACTGGACTGTATCCCCCCAAAATTCATATGTTTAAGTCCTGACAACCAAAGTGACTGTATTTATAGATAGGGCTTTTAGAAGATAATTACGGTTAAATGAGGTCATAAGGGTGGAGCTCTGTATAGGACTGTGGCCTTATAAGAAGGGGAAGATCTCTTTCCCTCTCCCCTGTTAGAATACAGCAAGAAAACTACAGAAGGCTACCATCAACAAGCCAGGAAGAGAGGGCTCACAAGGATCCGAATCACCTGGCACCTTGATCTTGGACTTCCCACCCTCCAGAACTGTGAGAAATTAATTATTATTGTTTAAGCCACCCAGTCTGTGGTGTTTTGTTATGGCAGTCTGACCTAATACATCCATTTTCCTAAAAATGTATTTCACTCTTTTGAGTAGTAAGTTTATCACTGAAGACCAGCCTCTACATTTCAAAGTAATGCTTTTTTTTTTTTTTTTAGTTTTAAGAGAAGTTGGCACACAAAATTAAATTGCTACTGCCCAGTAAGAACACAAGGTTTATTAGATAAACATAAGGAGATCTATACGCTAAGTGCTGGGGTGCAAAGACAAAAAGGCAAGATCTCTCTCGTCCAGGAAATTCACACTTTACTTGGGAAGTTCAATCATTCCAAGCCAACGGCAGATATTAATGGCATCGCTGACATAGGTTTAGGTGCCCTGACTTTGAAGTAATGTAATAAAACCCTGTCCTTGCCACCACCTTTGAAATCAGGGTGGTAGCTGCAGTGCCTCACACTAAAAGTAGACATCCAACACATGTTGATTAAAGAGGTGGCTGGAGGATTTTGAAGTGTAGCTGGAGCAAGAGAGGTGCCAAGAGGTGGCTCTCTTTAATTAACACTCTGTTGGGAAGAATCAGGCTCCCGGTGGAATCACCCATAGTACCCAAAGGGAGTGCAGTGATCCTATTTGCAAGCCAGTGTGACGAGAAGTGTTTCCACTGAGTCATATTTTCAAAAGCCATCGTTTTCCCCTCCTGTAAACAAATGCCAATTAATGTGTAGGATGTGACTTTCTTAGAGTCGAATAAAAGTAACACAGCAACCAGGTGGTATGCAATGTGCCACTTGTGCTTTTTATTTACAAACCTATTGCATGCCACTTGTGTCGTCAGAGAAACAGGAAATAATTAGAAAGGTAGACTAATAGGGAAAATAAGATGTTTGTGATATCTGGGTCCTCCTCATAGCTCAAAAGGCACTGTTTGTTATACTGCATCCAAATATAAAACAAATGATCTGTCTCCAACATAAACTATTTAGACTGAACACCAGCCAAATGAAAGCAGCTGCCACTAGATTAAAAAGTCATTTTCTCAGCCAACTCAGATTAAAAAAGAAACATTTTATGAACATATTTCTTCAACTCAAGCAGATTTTTATTATTCTGTGTTTCAGCTGCACATAAAAATAAAAACAGCATCTCCTGGCGTGACCATTTGTCAGAAATTTAATTTCAGATAAACAGATGGTGCTAAACTAAAAATATTAGTAGGGTATCATCTGTAAAATTCAAATCATTTTAGTATGTGTTGTCTTTAGTCTTTTTTTTTAAACAAAGAAGTTTCTTTTTCTAAATTGATCACACCAAAATATAGCTCATATTCATTTTCAAGGGTCTTGAAGAAGGGTCTCTTATGTCCCCATCTCTAGGGGCTCTTGACAAGAAATAAACTTAGAATATACTGTTCCTTCTTCACTTCACGGCCTGGAGATAAATCTGGATAAAATTTTAAAGGCTACAAATTGAAGTTAGAATTCTCTTTACTGGTTGATTTACTTGCTATTCAAGACTTGGGCACATTTTGGGCAGCTGGGGGTCCAAGTTCTACACGACCAATGTCAGTGAAATGAAAGGAAACAGATAAAGGAGAAAAGGACTGGCACAGCAAATAGCTGAAAGACGACTTTCCCAACTTCCATTAGTTATTAAAACAAAAAATTAAAACAGTCCCTCCAACCGCTCAGTGAAAGTTCTACCCCAGGACCAATAGGCACAGCAACTCTGGGGACCAACCAAAGCTCTCACTGATTCGAAGCACAGATTGGATTAGAGTGCATTTCATTACGTACAGTCTTACCGCACAGCATATCAGGTCGAACCGCGTGAAATTGCCAATATTCAACCAGTTTTGACCAACATATATTTCAACCTAATACGGAGACTGCTTTCAAAGACCACTTCATTTCTAACCCTACCCCTAGTACAAATCAAGAACATTATTCAATATGTACCAAATCGCATAGGAGGTGCTTGGCCATTTTTGGCTGTTTCCTTGTACTTAGAAACCGATTCTTTTCCTCACTGGTCTAATCATATCTAATTCTCTAACACAACAGAGCTTTTTCACCAAGGCTGTGGACACCTTTGGAGTTTGTGCATAGGCTTCAGGGGGTCAGTGAAAACTTAGATATCGTATACATAATTGCGTGTGTATTTTGGAGTCGGGATTGGGCAAGAGAAGTGAGTCCACAATATTTACCAGCTTTAAGAGGAATGAGTGGGTCAAAATTGTTAGGTAGCTGCTCAAAAATCCTGCCTTTTCCCTGAAAACTCTAGCTTATGTTGATCTCACTCTGGAAGCAGTTCTGAAAGACTTAATGTACTTAAACATAAATTGGCTCACATGCTACTTGCTGGTTTGAGAAATAAATGTCTTCTCTTACAGATCAGATAGAAAGTTCCAAGAGGCATAGTTCTTTTATGCCTATTGTATCTCCCCTTAGTTTCTATCACAAGGGTTTAATCTTACAGGTTAATTAAGGTTTTTTGTTAACAAGTAACATGTATCATTGCTCCTTAAAATTATTAAAAAATTGAGTTTTCTAGTGAAAATTCATCTACCATCACATACTTCTACATTTCTATAGTTTACATTTGGACTTGCTTATTGTTCACAGGAATTATTTTATTTGTAAAAATAACAATAAAAATATATAAAAAATCATTATTCAAAAAAACATAATTAAGAGTGCAAATCTGATATCAAAAGTCGATTGCAATACACGGTAAAGTATGTAAAAATTTGAGTCTACTCCTGCTGCCACCAGCATCCATAATTATGAGTTACCTGGTTCAGATAAACAAACGGCTTTGATATTGTTTTTCTGAGAAACAGAAGAAGGCCAAGCCCTATTTGGAAATACATTGGTAGCCTTAAAGGGATTTAAAATACATATATATATAATTTTCCTGGATTTATACTACCTTAGATGAGTGATTCTTTTTTATTTTTATTTTTTTTTAATTTATATTTATTTTTGGCTGCGTTGGGTCTTTGTTGCTGTGCAGGGGCTTTTCTCTAGTTGCGGCGAGCAAGGGCTACTCTTCGTTGTGGTGCGCGGGCTTCTCATTGGGTGGCTCCTCTTGTTGCAGAGCACGGGCTCTAGGCGCACGGGCTTCAGTAGTTGTGGCACTCGGGCTCAGTAGTTGTGGCACAAGGGCTTAGTTGCTCCGCAGCATGTGGGATCTTCCCGGACCAGGTCTTGAACCCGTGTCCCCTACATTGGCAGGCAGATTCTTAACCACTGTGCCACCAGGGAAGCCCGATGAGTGATTCTTTAAGGCAAGTTTTCTCAACCTTGGTACTACTGGCATTTTGGACCAGATACTTGTTTGTGGTGGGGCTATCCTGTGCACTGTAGGGTATTTAACAGCATCCCTGGCCTCTACCCATGAAACGCCAGTGGTAAGCCCTCCTCCAGTTAGGACAACAGAATATATCTCCACTTACTGCTAAATGTTGGGAGGGGGCAAAATCACCCCCAGTTAGGACTTCAGAAGATTTCCTTAAGGTTTTTACTCAGTAGCCAACCTATCCCATGTGTTTCTCCTTACCTAATGAAGAGGAGAGCCTCGCTAGAAATAATAAGGTTTTTCCTCAAAGGTTTTGGGTTAGGGTTGCCGGATTTAGCAATTAAAAATAGAAGATGCCCAGTTAAATTTGAATTTCGGATAACAACGAATAATTTTTTAGTATAAATATGTCCCAAATATTGCACAGTGTTTAATCTGGCAAGCTTATTCCCAGTGAAGTACTAATAGAAATAAATGACTATAAATTGCTAGCTCCTGACAGGGGAAAAACAGGATTAAATAGTTACTGTGACTCTTTTCTACTCCAATGCTGTATTGAAGTGATGGGAACTAGGTTGTGTTGCAAATAAGTCATTTACTTGTTGTTTTTGCTGTTGTTGTCCTTTAAAAAAAAAAAGATAACATACTTCACAGTCAGCAAGTGACAGTGAAAACAGCACATACTTTGGAACCAGGCAGCTTTGAGTTGGAACTTGACAATGTCATTTTTGAAAGTGTGACCTTCGACAAGTTAACTTCTGAGTCTCCACTTCCTCTTTTATGAAAAAAAAAGTCCGGGGTTGGTGAGGGGATTATAATTCTGTTACTGAGTAGTTGTGTGAGTGTATGATGAAGTGAGGTAGCTTTTGAAAGATCAAGTGATTATACATAATGTTGCTGGCACTGGGCACTCTCTGGATGTGTGGGGCTGATGACCTAGGACTCTAGGAGGCTGTGGACAGGATGTTCTTCTGGCGCTGCACCTACCCCAGATGTAACCGCATAGGCTCCAGGCAGCACCTGCCCAGGGCAAAAGAGGAAGCCAAGGTTGCCCCTCACAGCCACCCATCACGCCTGACCAATAATAGCTCAACGACCCACTAGGGCTGGGGGGGGGGGGTCCTGTGAATAGGGCTGGGAGCAACAGTGAGCAGACAGGTGTGCAAAACCAAGGAAAAGAGAACCACAGCCTGACATTTGTAGGGCTATGGTGTTCAACTCCTAAAATGCTCTTCTCAAAAGAGCTTTTCACTCAAATTTTCCCCCTTGCAATTGGTCTGACAATGTAGAAAATATATGGAGCTTTTTTTTTTTTTAAAGATACTTCCCTATATCTCTATTTCTTCATCTGCAAAAGGAAGGGGTGGGGCAAGTGAACTCTAACATTCATTCCAAGTTTGAAAAATTATGTGATTCCTCCCTTCAAAGGCCCGGCTGAAGTCTCGGCTCCTCCTGAAGGGTTCTGCTCTGGAAATCCTGCCAGCACTAACCTCTCTCCCTTAGCTTTTACTGTCTCTACCATCCATTAAAGCAAACAATCTATCACAAGCTACTTCATATTTTAAAAGATTATATTACCTATATAATGTATACAGAATAATAAAACAAATATCTATGTATCCACTGCTCAATCTAAGAAATAATGTTACCAATGTTTTCAAGGTCCCATCTGCATCCCTTTCACTCCCAGCAGTAACCACTACCTTGAATTTTGTTAATTACGTATTCCCTTTTTACTACTCCCTTGCTTTTCTTAATAATATTACAACATATATATCTATCCCTAAAGAATATTTGTTTAGAGTTGCTTGCTTCTGAATGTTATATCTGTGTTTTCATACTTTATATTCTATATTCTGTGACTTCTTTTACTCACTAGCATATTCGTGAGACAGCCATGTTGATGGGTGAAATTGTAGTTCAACCATGATCACTGCTCTACCATATTCTATTCTGTGACTATATTACCATTTACTTATTCATTAGTCTGTCAATGGACTATTGGGTTGTTTTCAGTCTGCTGCTGTTTTGAATAATGCTGTGGTGGCCATTTTTTTCATGTTTCTTAGTGCACACAGACCAGGGTTTCTTTAGAGTATAGCAATAAGGCCATGGGGTAGGTGTATCTTCTCTTTTCTAGATGATGCCAAACTGTTTTCCAAAGGGGTTTACCAAGTCACATCCTCACCAGCAGCCTATCAGTTCTCCTTGCTGCATGTCTTCCACACTGGGTATTGTGAGGGCAAAAAAATTATTTTCTCTTACAGTGGGCAAAGAGACCATTCTCCCACCCACGCCTTTTCTTAGAGTACTTCGGAAAACTTAGGGACAGAGTGAATCTGAGCCCTTACTCTAACCTTTGGAACAGAGATAAATCTCTCTAGGGATTAAGCCGAGTCTCCAGTTTTTACAACAGAGTTATCTCCAAGGCCAGGACCAAACAGTCTCTAGATGTGTAAATAGGTGTACCTCCGGAATTAGCTAAGGGCTCTCTTGAGGGGTGGGTAGGAGACTTTCAGAAGGCACAGTCCTTTGTCTCTCTGGGAGATAAGAGAAGTCATTGTTCTTTCTTCTGCTGTGCTCTGTAAATTACATGAGATTTTGTCCTAACTTGTAGTCTCTTGCCTGGACCACCTGTGTCATGTGTTTTCTCTCTTCTATACTGGTACGGAGGGGGTCTTGCTGGCAGGATTGTTTTGTTTCTCCAACATATTATTCCTCCATCCATTATTAAAATAATTTTAAAATTTTTGGAATAAATTTAGATTTGCAGAAAAATTATAAAGATAGCATAGAGAGTTCCCATGCACCCCTGATTTTCACTCATTGGAAATTATTTAGTTTAATATCTAGTATCTTGTATTGCCTGCATATCATGTATATTATACATATATTATATTATATATTTGCTTATATGTATTTTTGTCTCTGTAAGGGTCTGGGCAAGGTGTTGCTCTATGTTTCAGTACTTACTATAAGACCTTAATTAAGTTTCTTTCCTAATAGTAACTGACCAAGGTAAAAATTCACCTCCTGAAGTCCAACGTTAGGTCGATGGTGATAGTGCAATTTCACTGAAGCAGGCTCACCAACCGAGCTTTGTGCACGGTTTAAAGAAGATAATTTCTGAATATTTTCAGGAGCAGCCTTAAGATTGTTTTTCTTGCTCTGGTTTTTTATTCCTAATATGTGTACAGCACTTACAATGCTTCACATGCTCACAGGAGATAAATTTGTCCTCAAACCTTGGACCTGGAAATGTGGCATTGGAGCAAATAATTGGCTTTCAAGATGACAAAACTATCTCTGAATCTCCACCTGCATCTCAGCTTTCATTGCATTCACACCAATTTCAGCATCTTCACTGGAGAAAAATGATGGAGGTATCTCTCCGGCAGGTCATGGGGAAAATACTTGCAGCTTCAAGGCACATCAGTCTGGTTAACTGCTTCAGTAGCTTTCAGCAAATAACTACCTTCTCTGCAAATAACCATTGGCTGCTAATAAGCCCTGCTATGTTGGTATCGTTACCTGCAAAATACAGAATTAAGGTTCCTTTGTCCAAGTAACATTTTTTAAAAATTCGTTAATGCTGCTTTTATATCTTGTTTGGCTTGCAGTTTGGAAAGCATCTTGCACACTGTTAGGGAAGGAGTTCTTATTTATTAAAAGCAACAATGAGTTAAATTAACACTTCCTCAACTTTAGTGATGCCCAAGGATTCTGATTTGGTAATTTGGGGTAGGACCCAAGAATTCACATTTTTAATGAGCTCCCAGGAGATGCAGCTGCTGGTGAGGGGCCCACACTTGGAACAGCTCTGAGTTAAATCATGACCTTGTCCCCGCCCACTGTCTTCAGCTGGGGGTCTGGTTTGCTGCAGGGGTGTCCGTCTGCTTTTCTTATTTTGCCAGTTTCTAAGCTTCTTTCCAAGGAAACCATTCAGTCCTCTATTTTTTTTTTAACAGCTTCATTGAGATATAATTCACATACCATATAATTCATCCACTTAAAGTGTACAATCCAACGGTTTTTAGTATATCCACAAAGTTATGCAACCATCATCATAATTTTAAAATATCTGCATCACCTCAAAAAGAAACTCTATATTCTTTAACTCTCACCTCCAACTCCCCCCAGCCCATGGCAACCACTAATCTACCTAATGTCCCTATGAATGTGCCCATTCTAGCCATGTCATAGAAACAGAGCCACACAGTCACCCTCTGTCCTTCAGTATTTTCTTGTCAGCAACACAGCAATATTTGTCACGACTAAACATGATTAGAAAAACAACTCCGTCGGGCACCATTCTTTAAGAGATGAGGCCCTGGGGACTTCCCTGGTGGTCCAGTGGTTAAGACTCCGTGCTTCCAATGCAGGGGGCCCGGGTTTGATCCCTGGTCAGGGAACTAGATACCGCATGCATGCCACAACTAAGATCCCTCATGCCACAACTAAGACCTGGCACAGCCAAATAAATAAATAAATATTTTTTTTAAAAAGAGAGAGATGAGGCCCTTGCGGATGACGTTTCTTCCTGAACAGGGTCATTGGCGTTAGTGGCAACGGTTATTTGGATTTTGAAGGTTTACTGCTGTGGTGGGATCTACTTATCTTACGTGGCCACCACCCCACCTTGTGAGAACGACTCATTCTTTCTTTTGGAGGACTCATCTTCACTGCTCCAACTGTGTGGTTTTAATGCCACTGCTAGCCATAATACCCTCCTCCCAGCTCCCATCACCCCGCCTCCTTAACCCACGTTATGGACTGAATTGAATGTTTGTGTCTGCCCAAAATTCAGATGTTGAAACACTAACCCCCACTGTGAGGGCATTAGGAGGCAGGGGCTTTCAGAGGTGATTAAGCCATGAGGTGGAGCCCTCATGAATGGGATTAGTGCTCTCATAATAGACGAGAGAGCTTGCCTCCTCTCTCTGCTCTGCACTACGTAAGGACACAGCAAGAAGGTGGCCATCTGTAAAGCAGAAAGAAGGCTCTCACCAGAACCCGACCATGATGGCACCCCAATCTCAGACCTCCCAGCCTTTAGAACTGTGAGAAATAAATGTTGCTTGAGCCACCCAGTATATAATATTCTGTTATAGCTGCTTGAGCTAAGACAACTCAATTCATAGGAGAGGGTATGTGACCCAAGCTTGCTCTGCCAGAGGCCTTCCCTGGACATTTTCAAATCAATCCTAAGGGAAGGGAACTGTGCTGGGAGGATATGAGCCCTTGGGCTGCCATCAACCAGTTTCAACATCCTGGTTGAGATGGGGAGGGAGTCAGAATCTTGAGGAGAGGGGGATCCAATCTTGTCCCGGAGGTTCTCAGGGCCACCGTGGTTCTTCTTGCTTCCCTAAGACTTGGTTTGTTCGTTCGGCCTCTATTCTAGAAGTATGGAATGGACCCCAGTCAGGCCTGAAGGCTCAGACCTAGCAACTCGTGGTAAATTCACCTTTAATGTCACCAGTCTCATGGCAAATGAGGGATGTACCTACTTCTTATATCTTCTATCCTCTTATATCTCTGTGTCTACTTCTTATATCTGGTGAGCAGGCAAGCAGGTACCCAGGCTCTCTCCAGTATGATTGAAAGGGACTAAGAGAGTAAAAAGACCCCAAGAGAAGAGAAGAGCAAAGTTCTCACTCTGTGCTCACTGTCCTTAAAGGGATCTTGGAGGAATCAGGATGCGAGCTGCGTCGTCTCCTGCTTTGTGAGGCTGTTGGGTGCAGCTCAGTTTCTGTATCTTTTGACATCAGAGGAAACATATTCCTTTAACCGTGTCTATGGGCATCTTTCCACCAATCGCATCACTGTCCCACTGAGACTCACTGTGCAATGAATTATCCCAAGATCATTCCAATAAATCCCTTTTAATCTAAAGTCCTTTTTGTTTGCTTTACCACCTGTTTTGAAAAGTTCCAACTATACAACTATTGATGCTAAGAAATTTAGTCATCACCCTGCTTATCTAAAGATAAGGCATTCATTACACTTTTGTGTAAGATGTGACTGTATGTAACTGTCAAGCTGAACATCAGGTACCGGCTACCAACCCCAGAGGAGGACTCCAAACACTTCTGCCTGTTGCGTGTTGGATTTGGGGTCGCCAAGTGAAACACAACACAGTCAAGCCCCAGATGGAATGGTGCTTTACCTACATAGAGAGGGGACAGAGCAAGATCAGCTTCGATGTGGGTGTTGGTCCCTCGTGGCCAGCAGGTCCCCAGGGCAGCCAACACGGTGCAACTGGCCTATGCACACCCCTCTTATGCTGCAAGAGGAGGACCCTGACCCTTCCCTGTAGAGTCTGAAATATTGAAAGCTGGGTGCATGCCTGTGGGCCGTTGACATACACACGTAAGCAGAATGAAGGAACACTCAGTGAGCATTAAACAGGGAAAGATATTTCACACAATGCAGAAAGCCCAGCACAGGCTGTGTGGGCCCTTTACCTCTTGGTGAGGAAGTGTTCCAGGCCCAAGGCCCTTTCTTATCTGGCTGAGCAGAGGGTCAAAAGATTGCCTCTTGACCCTGTCTTTCCCAACAACAACCATGTCCACTTGGAAACTGGCTTGCAAGGTATAGCCACCCCAACTCAAACAGAATTGGTTCACAGAACTGATAAAGTCCACTAGTAAGAGTCCCAGCTCCATTTATTTGTGACTCTTTCCTCTGCCTTCCTACACAATACTGTCACCATTTTAAGACTGGCATTCTTTATGGAAGCAAAATGGGTGCACACTTTGTCTCTCCTGACATTAAACTCTTCTCTACTTGGACAAACTCAGAAAAAAGGGGAAGGGATTAAGGCTGCCACTTGTTGTGAGAAACAATCTCAAAGTTTGCCATGTTGATCTGCGCTGTTTTGACTTAGTCTGATAATGGTTGAACTTCAATTGTACCAAGTACTGTCAATGAATGAACACAGCCCTGCCCCAAAGAAACTCAGTCTTCTAGTCAACACACAAATAGTTACTCTGAATATAATATTGAATGCTAATTTAAAGGTAACCCAAGAAACCCAGAAGAGGGTACTTAGCCTAACCTAGAGGGCTGTAAAGGCTCCCTAGTAAATATTTTACCTGCACTTTGAAGGTATTTCCACTTGGGACTTTAACTCCATGCAGACATTCGTGAGGGTAAGGACTGACCCCACAGTATCCACTTATCCTGGCAGGGACTAGCTCTCATGCCATCCTAAATCTGTTCCAGAAGAAGCCTTTGCATAATTGTATTTTAACTGGTTAGTGGTTTTCTTGTTTCCATTTTCAGCCAGTTGTTTGTTCTCTTCTTATATTCTCTTTCCTTAACTTCTGACAGTGTAACAATCCTATCCTGCCCTCCTCCATTTGTTCTAACAGCTCTCCACCCTCTCCACCTACATGTGAAAACTTAATTTTCATTTTCCAATGTATGGAGACACAGAAGTACTTTTCAGAGCAAGTCTGACAATACTGGGAAGGTGAGAACTGACATTTATTAAGCACCAACTATGTGCCAGAAACAAGAGTAGGCTTTTTTACACCCATTTAATTCTCAAAGAAGTCTGTGAGACAGATATAGTATCCCTGTTTTACAAATGAGGAAACCGAGGCCCAGAGAAGATATGTTACTCATAGAATGTTATACAGCTGCTTAGTGGAGGGGCCGAAATCTCTACTCAAGGCTATCTGATTCCAAAGTTTTTCCAAAGCTACGTTCTCTTCATTACCCAGTGATTTCAGTTTTGGCTGCAAGAAAAATCATCTGGAGAGTTAACACACACACACACACGCGCGCACACACGCACGCGCACGCACACACAAGCACACACGCGCACCCCAAGACCTTGGCCCCACTCCTAGAGATCCTTATTTTAAATGGGGGTGGGGCTCAGTATTTTCCTTCAAAGTTTCTTGGATGATTCTAATGAAAACCCAGGCTTAGAACAAATTGTACTAGAACATACTGCCTCCCAAACCATATCAATAAATTTCATGAAACCTAGCAGAGGCTGGAGAGCACTTCAATCTCAACAACTAAAAATAGCTAATAGTGGCACCAATACACAGTATTAAAGGAAACTCAGGGTAATCTCACCTAGGATGCTTCACCCATGCAAAGTGCTTATGATAGGCCTGGGACCAAGATAGACAGCACAAATCAGATCCCGGAAGCCTGCTCTTGACTTTGCTTCTGAGGCTGTGTATGATGGTTGTGTTCTCAGTACACACCGCAAATGCCCTGCCCCATGTGCCCTTGGCTGGGCCTGGGTTCACCTGCAGCTGCTGGGAAAGACAGCCTTGTACCTGCTGACAGCTCCGCACCTCCAGCAGCCACCCCTGTCTCTCTCCACCGCTGCCCCAAGGCTTCACTAGCACCTTCAGAGCTCGCTCAGCTGTGCAGGGCGTCTAGGTAGTGTCACGGATTTATCATCCCCAGGGAGCAGCCCTTAACCAATGAGGGACAGAAGCCTGTGGCTAAATACCTCCGCTTCCCATTCTCAGCGGGACGATTCAGAGGATGCTCAGTTCCCTTGAGCTTCATGTGCACACAGTTATAATACTCACAACTCACCCTTTTTGCTGACTTCTCCCTCGCCTGCCTAAAAGTCCCCCACTCCCTCACTTTATGCTTCCTGGGATCACCCCCTTAGTTTACTCCCTGTACCCGAATCCTAGTCTCAGGATCTGCTTTGGGAGAATCAGACTAGAATAACCTCCAGCCGCTTCATTTTAGCCTCAGATATAAATAAGCATTAGGCCGACAATGATACTAACTTATATATGAATATTACTCTACAGCTTACAAAGAGCTTTCACAAACACTCTCATTTTGATCACTAAAGGAGAACATTTCCTAACACCATCACAAGGGTTGGAGATGGATACAATTCTCTCTCATTTCTTGAGAGAAAAGTACACCATTATCATAATAAAGACAGGCATAGATTAATTTTTCCCTGTATGCATGCACTCTGCTGATTCTGAGTCTGCTAGTGGGTTCTTCATAAGAAAAATGGCCAATTTAAGCAAATATTAGAAATAATTCTATTGTTTTATACAGCGGATGCTCAAGCAATTAGTGCAACAATGTTAGTGTGGTTTTTTTTTAACTTTTATCGTGAATAGTCATTCATGCTTCATTATGTAAAATTATATGTTAAAAATGTGTGTTGTGGAAACATTTTTCACTGAGATAAATACACTTTAACATGGGTCACAGACTAGGGATAATGGAGAAATTCAACATTTTTTCTGTCTTCCTGTAAGTTAAATAAAAATGAGATAGAAAGGGGGAGATCATTGGGATTGCACCATAAAAAGTAACATACCTTTGCCATTTCTTTGCAACATACAAAAGATTCTGCTGAGTATTAGAGCTTACAGCAGTCTTAGCTATAGAAAACTTTAAATAAAATTGACTGGCTCAAGGAAAGGATACTATTATTTTGAGAATAAGAATGAGCAAAAATGCACAGCTCTCTCTCTGAGTCTAAATCCCTAATGAAATGGATAATCCTGCAGTAGAAGAATTCAATTTAAGCTATTATTGTCCCATCTGTGCTGAGTCAGGGCTGGCTACCTTGTACTTTTCTTCACAGAAAGTAGGTCTCCTTTACAGTAGAACTGCAATCTTTTTCTCTACTATTTGGACCTTTTTACTGCTGGTTGGATTTCTATTATTAGTATTTTAAGGAATTTTAAAGCATTTCCTTAAAAACAAGATTAGAAGTTTTAAGTTTATATGAGAGGTACCACATAAACCATGTAGGTAAGGTTCTTTTAGTTTTACATTTACCTTTACTTTTAGGTTTATATTTACTTTTCAAGAAAACCTAGAAGATTCCTTAAAATATCTAAGCTCTAACATCCACAACTGAAGCCTTGAACTTACGGAGTTTTTTTTCTTAATCCATTGGCCCCCAAAGAGAAGCTGGATTTGCTAGTGGCTGCATTTTTGACCTCCTCAGTATCATCACAGTTCCCCAAATACATAACAATTCCTGTTTTAGCCACCAATCCCTACTGGAACATTCCGTGTCAAAATGGGGAGACCAGTGGGTTGGGCTCGGTCTGTAGTCTAACATTTTTATTTTTGATAATAATAGTAGGGACATGTTCACATATTAATTAAGACAGTAGTAGTGTTCCTGATCATGACGCTAATTATTACTGCATGCTTAGGACAGACTGCAAAATAGTAAAATGTAAAAAGTACATATATTCACCCGTTTTCCTGTGCTAAATTAATATGACATTTATCTTGGGGGAAGTGGGAAGATGTAACGCTCTTTTTTTTTTTTTTTTTTTTTTTTTGGCCGTGCCGTGAAGCACGTGGGATCTTAGTTCCCCGACCAGGGATTGAACCTGCGCCCCCTGCATTGGAAGCACGGAGTCTTAACCACTGGACTACCAGGGAAGTCCCTGTAAAGATCTTTTCAACATTTTTCTTTGGAACTTTTCCTCTTTACCATTGGCTTTTGGATTGTAAATGGAAATCAGTTTTCTGGAAAAACTCGAAATGCATTCACATCTTCTTTGAGGCAGATTTTTATCTCAGAGGTGATTATTTATTAGCAGCATTCCAAAAGTGCTATCTATTGGGAATGACTGCCCTCATATGCACTTATTTTTATAACTTACCAAACACTAACATTCTAGTCTGCAAGTGACTTCAAGAGAAAAAAAAAGTGCTTGAAATGGATTGTACTGAAATTAATAGAGACTGCAATTTTGGTGTTTCCTAGCTGAGGACTGTCTGAGACTCAGTTTAGTTGTTTTAGAATCATCCAACGGCCCCACACTGACTTGAATTTTATGAGTGTTGCTCATGAAGATGTCATCTTATCCAGAGGAGGCATTTACATTTTACTCTGGGTTTTGGAACAATTCCTGCTTTTCTCTTTGCTAGGGTAGACATATTTTTGATACATGAATTTGTGAGGAGTCTGAAAAGTTTTAAGTAATCAGTTAACTTAAGTTCAAACACTACCACATAACACAGAATACTTGTTTGTGTTTTCAAACAGCAAATATTACTTTAAAATCATGCCTGCTGTAACGTTCAGATGAGTTTTCTTTCAACACTCGGAAACTATAATATTCTCGGATGTTTTATTTATCAGCTCCCTTTCTCCTACTGCTGTTTGCATGTTGAAGGAACAGTGCAAGACAAAAGATTTAAGTTTAACTCTGGTGAATGTTATAAATGGTGGTGACTGGAACTGGACCGGGGCACGGATATTCCTATGTCACTTCATGTAGATTTTTTTTCTGGGTCTGGCTAAGAGTTAGGTCCTTTGATATTAGCTAAAACTGTCAAAATAAAGTCAGTTGTGAAAAGTCAAGCCTTAGGAGGCATTCTTTATCTGAAAATCTGTAAGTATTATGCCCAGGCCCCCAGGAAATAATCTGGTGAACAAGACTTTGCAAGAGTAGATTCGAATTTTCTAATGCATGTTTCCCAGTTGGAAACAAATCACTTTTATTACCTTTTTCTTATTTTTCATCTGCAATTTGTGGACTCATAAATATTATACGCAGTTGAAAATTGAATGGAATTCTATGATTTACTTTTTCATAAATTTTTTAGAAAGTAATTGGCTTGTTCTTTGGTTCTCTCATGATATTGAAGGTGAAAAATATTATATAAGCATTTTGATGGATTTTGAGGTTTTAAAAAATTAATGGTGCGGAAGTTGACTCTGGAATAATACGGTTTCTGATTTGGTGTCTAAACTGTACTTTTTCTACCCCCACTCCCACCCTCATGTACTCACTCCGTTCCTTAACTGCATTATGTATGGCACCTGGAGGGGAAGGTGTTCAGTGAAAGCTGCTCCTAACAGAGGAGGAGAGAGATCAGTACATCAAGCAAAATATTTGGTAACCAGTGGTTTTTGAGTTTGCCGATTTAAATAGAAGGAGATGTATTATTGAAATTTTAACATTGATCTGTTATGGGATGTTGGAAATACATCCAGGCAATTTTAGTGCATTCCTTAGTAGGCTACCTGGGTAGCCTCTGGGTTCTTGTTAAGAGCACTAGTAGCTATTTTCATGTTGATTTTCCTTAAGCAGGCATTTATTCTTTCTAGCTTTTGTTACTCTTTGAAGGAAAAACTAAATCCTTAAAATTAATCCCGGGTTAAAAAAGATATATATATTAATGTGTTAACCGGCCTAGAAAAATCTCTGGTTTTTTTCCACAGGTGACCCATCTGACCCACTGATGTTACTCGCAAAAAAAAAAAAAAAAAAAAAAAAAATCACAAATAAATATTATCTGGTTAGGTTTTAACTCATCTTTCTGGTTTGCTTCAATCTTTTAAAACCCTGATTCTAAATTTGGTATCCCTTCCACTTGGGTGTCATCTGAAAATCTGATCAGTTTGCCATCTCAAGAGAGATGGATGGTCTGCTGGACGGGCCTGGGCCTTCCCTCAGGGAGCCTAGCGACATGCTGTCTCACAGGAAGGACCTCAAGGTATTCAGCTGAGAAAGATTTATGGTGTGCAAATTCCAGGTGCCTCACGTCCTAGATAAGGATGAGCCTCGCTTCAGCAAGGCCATTCCACTGACCATTAATCCAAGTTCTCCTAATTCCTGATGATGTGCTCCCGATCCAATGCCTCTTGCCCTTCTCAACTTCTCTAGAGGCACAGAGGAGCAGAGTCCTCCTGGAGCCAACCCTTGGTGCTTCCATCTGAACCCTGCCCCCAACACTTCCCATGGAAAGAGCAGCTGCTGTGGAAAACAGTTCAGTAGTTCCTCAAAAGGGTAAGGACAGAATTACCATATGGCCCGGCAATTCCACTCCTAGGTATATACCCAAAAGAATTAAGAACAGGTCTTCAAACAAAAATTGTCCACAAATGTTCAGAGTAGTACTATTCACAACAGCCCAAAGGTGGAAACAACCCTAATTTCCATCAACTGATGAATGGGTGAACAAAATCTGGTATATCCATAAAATGAAACATTAGTCAGCTATAAAAAGGAATGAAGAACGTTCCTGGTGGTCCAGTGGTTAACACTCCACACTTCCACTGCAGGGGGCACGGGTTCAAGCCCTGGGTGGGGAACTAAGATCCCACATGCCGCATGGTGCAGCCAAAAACTAGGAAAAAAAGAAAAAAAAAAAAAAGGAATGAAGTACTGATACAGGCCACAACATGGATGAACTTTGAAAACATTATGCTAGGTAAAAGAAGTCAGACAAAAAAGGCTGCATATTATATGATTCCATTTATATGAAACAACCAGAATAAGCAAATCCACAGACACAGAAAGCAGATTAGTGATTGCCAAGGAATGGGGGTAGGGGAAAATGGAGAATGAGAATGGGGGTTTCCTTTTGGGGTGATGAAAAAGTTCTGGAACTAGATAGTGGTGATAGTTGCACAACATTGTGAATGTACTTAATACCCCTGAATCGTATACTTCAAAATGGTTAAAATAGTAAATTTTATATTGTGTATTTTACCACCACAATAAAAAATAATAATAATAATAAAAAAGAACAAAGTGTATTTTACCACCACAATAAAAATAATAATAATAAAAAAGAACAAAGCCATCTAACAGGGTGACCATTCAGAGCATGTCCGTCCATCTTGTCTATGAGGGTACAAGACCTTGCCAAATACTTTGCAGAAATCTCTGTACACTATTTGTACCACATTACTTTGATCAACCGGCCTAATATCATTCGTGAAGGTACGACTAAAAGGAAATCTGATAACTTACGTGATATTCTTTGTGACCCCCACTATCCTAGCTCCTACAGCTCACTAAGTTCCTGTGTGGGTGCTTACAAATCATCCTTTGAGTACTGTAATCACCCAGGAGTAACATCAAGTACACTAGGCTGTTATTTTTGGCACTGTCTCCTTTTTCAGAATTAGGACACCCCTCCCCCACGCCCCTCCATTCCTCTGGTTTTTCTCCTCCTTCCCAACCATAGGCATTCAGGGTCTCATTTGTAAGTTTTCTCTGATGGTTTATCACATTCACCTGGGCCCAAATTCCAGCACTTACAGCCAATCCTCGCTGCACCTCGTGTGGTGGTGGTGGTGGTGTTCTTCTTGTTTTTATCTCACCTCTCACTACTCTCCTCTTCACTCACTTTACTCCAGCCACACTAGTCTCCTTCCAATTCCTTACATCAGATATGGCACGCTTCCTCATGCCAAGCTCTAAGATTTGGCACTCTCTGCTCTCTCTGCCTGGAAAGCTTACGCCCCAGGTTCCACTGGTTCATTCCCTCACTTTCTTCAACTCTGTGCTCAAATATCACTTTGCCAGAGAGGCCTCCCCTGACCAGTCTATCTGAAATAGCGGCCCCCAAGACCCCTCTCTGCCATTTCTCTCTCTCACTGTTTACCACCTTCTGACCTATTTGTTTATCTGCTTATTGTGTGTCTCCCACTGTCACTCTCTTCCCTCACCTCGCCACCTGACAGATTTATGTGTTTATATTTGGGTTGTCTGCCTCTCCTGCAATATCATGGGGGCTCAGTATTATTTATTTAATAAATCAAGATTGGCCTTCAACTCTCCCCTGACCTGTTCAGTCCATCAACCAGGAGTTATTGAGCAATCTTTATATGCCAGGCACTGTGTTAAGTCTCTGAGCTACGGAAAATGAAAAGACATGGTTCCTGCTTGTAAGTGGCCTCTGGACTAGTCAGAGTAGGTCACAGGAGAGGCCACGATCTAGGGAATGTCAAGGAGTCCTCACTGAAGAGGTGAAAAAGGCTGAGGTTTTCTGAAGGCCAACGAAGGTTTCCACAGGTGTTCGAAGTCATCATTGAGGTGGGAGAGAACATAGCTCGTTCAAAGAACTTTAATATTCTGAGGCTGGAGCCCCAGAGGCAGGGGAGAGAAGGGTAGCACGTATCATCACCTGATTATTTGTTTATTGTTTATCTGCCCCCACTCTCTTCCCCTTAGTTCTTGGGCTTATCACCTCCTGAGCAAGCCCCAAGGGCCTGACCCTGAAAGGCCACCGCACACAGTTTGACACCTGCAGGTGATGGAGCATGTGGTCAAGAAGACAGAAAGGGGAAAGGAGGCCTGGAGCCCAGCAGCTATGCTGTTTGTACAAAGCCCTCATTATTCCTGCTTGCAGACGGCTGTAGTACTTAAGAAAGCTGCCAAGTCAGATTAAACTCAATCAAGAATGTAGAATACGGGTCTTAGGTTCAACAGACAGAACTACTGGTGAGGGAGTCATTGCTATACAAAAGCCTCCCTGTTTCAGTGTAGGCTGGAGCAGGGCAGTGTTCAGGGAAAGGCTGGGTAACCAACCCAGCATGTAATTGAGTCTGTTCTTTTCTCTGTTCTACTAATGATTCATTAAGCAGAGTGTACTGCTCACTGTGATCCAGACTCATGACTTCAAATCAAACAGAGGAGGCCAATTTCTGCAAAGTACAGGAAGGAAACAATCAGTGCCCTGGGCTTGGTTAGGGCAGGCTACAGAGGCAGGAACCCTGCAACTGCTTTGCTCTGGGCAAGGCATTTTGGGAAAACTATAGCTTCTTCCTACAGAATGGGTTGTAGAAAAAGTTGAGGCTAATAATAAAGACACGCCTTGGACTTGGTTACCATCACACAAATTTTTTTTTCACAAACCTATAAATAATTAGGAAGTTAGGACATTTTAGCTATAGTTAAAGAATTATGTTAGGGAAAGAAACAGACAACTGGCACTAAATTTTTTAAAATAGAAATATTATACTGTTAAGAAATTACTTTACTGTTACTTTAAGGGAAGCTGAGGATTATCGGAAAACTACTGTGTGATGAATTAATAATAATATTCACATTCCATGGTATACCTACTATGAACTAAGCATTATGATAGGTTATTAGCATACTTTATTTCATCTTCAAAATAACTTCCTGAAATATACATATATTAATAACCTCATTTAAGAGATGAGGAAACCATGGTTCTGAAAGATTAAGCAAGCTGACTATGGTACCCAGAAAAGCCAGGATTTAAAGCCTGAGTCTGTCTGGCTTGGAAGGGCAAGTTTTATGGTTTGTATGTTGCCCTGAAAAGCTCTTCCAGCTTTTGTGGCAAACATCAAGTACCTTCCAAATCAAAGTCCTATTGGAGAGAGACTAGGATAAGAATTAGGAAAGTATTTTTACTTAATGTGAATTTGCAATGATGGAAATCATAGTAGGGAGGTGCAGTTTCCTTAGCAGTAAAAACACATGATTCTTCACTCTTAAATTAGGAGATATCCACAAGCAAAAAGAAAGCACTTGAAGGAGAGAAATCACCTCAATTCAAGGTTAAATCATGAATATAAATGAGGTATAAAATAAGAAAGCATCTTCATGAGAAACCCAGAGAAGCTTCAAGAAAAGACCCTCTTCGTTGAGTCCCTGTGTGTTGGGCATTATGGGGTAGATCCAAAGCAAATTCCAGACACTGGCCTTCTATCCCATTTGTGCCTGACTATTCTAGACTTCTGACATATAAATCAGGAAACATTTCATTTCTGTTTAAGGTGGAGAGAAACAACACCAATACGCATACCCACAAATCCCAAAACAACAGCTGCCCTTGAAGTGGGATTTTCTGGATCCCCAAATTGAAAAAAGCCTTAAGGTTCTGAGTGTCCAGCCCTTCACATAGCAGAGGAGTCCCCTCTGCCATGTCATTTGTTTGAACATCTCCAACAACCGGGCGCTCACCTACTTTGATTCGACTCCTAATTATTAGTAGTTACTTGTTTATATTTTATCTGAAATCTACCACCCCAGTAACTTTCATCCGTTGATGCTCATTTTCCTCTTGGAACTAAACAGAATTCTGTCTTATGTCCCATCTCTTTCAATGCTGTAAGAGAGCCATCCTTTTGCCCCTAAATATTTTACTCCCAAGCTAACCATCCTCACTCATTTCGGCTGTTGCTCATATGCCATGATTTACAGCACTCTATGATATGACTCCTATGAAGGAGTTGAAGTTGGTCTATGTCCCTCATGAAATATATTTCCCAGAATTGAACATAATAAATCAAAGTATAGTAAGATTGATTATCAAAAGCACAGAACAGTCAGAATGCTATGGATATATTTCTAATTAAACAGCCCAAGATTCCTTTGGGTTCTTTTTTCTTCTTTTGTTTTATAGCCTTATCATGCTCTTGGCTCTTATTGCCTTCAGGCCACTAACATCCCCAAGGCTTCTTTTCTACATGCTGCTATTTAGCAAGTTCTCCTTATATCCTTAACTTTGGTTCCAAGGACAGAACACTAAAACTTGTCCTATTTAAATTTCATTTTAACAGAGATGACCACTTATGCATTTATTTACATATTTATCCTGCCTTTTTGCAAAAGATACTAGCTGATACATCATCCCTGGGCCAATGCCAGTTTGGAATCTGCTTTGTCATCTGATTTATTCACAATCCCTCCCAGACTCTTGTTCTCTATACACTGATACCCAGGTCCACTTAGCCCATATTCAGGTTACTTAAAAAGGACCATGCTAGGAAAGCAACCCTGGTGGAAGCAGATCTTCAACAAAATTTGCCAGATTTGACAGAGATTCATTAATCAGCATTCTTAGGATAGAATGATTATGCTGCTAAATTATCCTATCATCCATCCAGTTTCTCCATCTTCTCAGCAAGGATGCCATGAAAGTGTTTGAAAAATGCCTTGCACAGAAGCACAGAAACTCTATGTCTGCAGGATTCCTTTGATCTACTAGCCTAATAAACATATAACAAAAGAAACCAAAGCCTGTCTGTCAGGCTGTCTCTTCTCAGTGAATTCGTGCTGGCTTCTTTAAGGATCACCTCCTCTCTCTCTGGGAGTTCACACACCACCCATTTGATATTCTTAATAGAGAATCAACATTTGCATCATCTACCTTCTCCCCATTTTTGAAAACCAAGACATATGCCCATCTCCTGTCTTCAAGAAGCACTTCTATTTCTAATCTATGGGAAAAATAGATTACAGATGATATTTTAAGGATCTCTTTAAAAAATTGTTTTCATATTCTCAGATATGACTTGTCCCAACCTGAAGACTTGCATTCTTTTAGCTTACATCCTTGGAATGGGAGTGATGGTGGTAGGGGGAGAGAACAGTTTCCCTGAAGAATGGGGGTACTGTTTTTAGAAGGAGTGAGGGATGCTGGGCAAACAAAAGAGATTCCACTGCAGCAGTGAACCTTCAAATTCAAATATACTTCAGCAAGCCTCAGTTCTCTCTAGCTTGTCTTTCTTGCATTAGTGTTACAGCTCTGTGCTGTTCTTGTGGTTTGAGTCTTTGATTGCTACCTCCCTCTTCCCAGGTTTTTATGTGTCCTTTACATTCTAAGCTCCTTAGAGAGACTTAGCCTCTCTCGCCAGCACATTTAGTCTCTTGGATTACTTCCTCCACTATTATTAATAAGAGGCTCTAGTCCGTTCATACAGACAACAGTCCCTTCTGCTTATTTGTAATTGACATTTCCTGGAAGTTGATGCATTTATTCAGTTTTATTGCTTTTAGTAGGCCCTGATCCCATTTTCGCAGTTTCTGTTACTAACGTGGTTGAAAAAAAATTAACCAAAGACCAGAGAAGATAAAGCCGTCGAGGGCTTCTGAGGTCAATAAGCTAGAAAATAAATTATTCCATTATCAGGATGAAAACTGAATCCTCGCATTAACCTTCCTAATTGCTTGCTTACCTTGTTTTCATACTTTCTAAGTGAACAGGAACAAAGCCACTTGCTGCTGTTCTCATTAACACTAATGATCAATAAGTGGAAAAAATTTTTTTTGCTGATTCTTATATTTTGTTCAACATTATGTAGGCTTAATTTAGAGCTTATTAGGGCATTGCCAGTTTTGCTCATTATCTCCTCTATAAGATGAATATGTTTCTTAGGCAAGCAGTTAACATGAAGCAACAATGACTGACTCAGTTTTTGTCATTAAGCAAGGCTTTCAGTTATGTTTACTGCTGGGGGTGGGGAGGGAAGAAGCAAGCATGAGCATTTAATATTGACTTATTTTAGATACTCCCAAGAAAAGGACAAGACGTACTTTACAACAATTTCGGCGCTGAATGTCAATGACCAGAGCTGACTTGGTATACAAGGGAAGTGTTTGCCTTGCATCCTCCCCTAAACTCTTTTGAGGTTCTTTCCAGCCATTAAAATAGTGCTCTGAAATGAAATTCCGATGCCTGCTACAACATGGATGATGAACCTTGAAAACACTATGCTAAGTGAAGAAAGCCATATACAAAGGACCACCTATGATATGCTTCCATTTATATAGAACGGCCAGAATAGGTAAATCTATAGACAGAAAGCAGATCAGTGGGGGAATTCCCTGGTGGTCCAGTGGTTAGGACTCGGCGCTTTCCCTGCCGTGGCCCAGGTTCAGTCCCTGGTCCGGAAACTAAGATCCCTCAAGCCTTACGGTGCGGCCAAAAAAACCCCCCCAAAAAACAAAAAACCAAACAAAAAAAGAAAGCATATCAGTGGCTGCCAGGGGCTGGGGGATGGGGAGATTGGAAGTGATGACTAAGGTGTGTGGGGTTTCTTTTTGGAGTGAGGAAAATGCTCTGAAATTGACTGTGGTGATGGTTGCACAACTCTGTGAATACACTAAAAGCCACTGAACTGTACACTATAAATGGGTGAACTGTGTGTCATGTGAATTACATCTTAATAAACCTTTTTTTTTTTTAAAATCACACCCTACTCCTCCTGCTGCCATTATATACCACTCCCTCTTTCTTTGGAGTCTTCAGCAACTGGGTCACTGTCACCTTTTCCATCAGGTCCTGCTACCATCCCGAATGACTCTGACATCCACATAGATGACCCACTACTCAACACCCAAGCGAGTCCCTTCCTGGGTCTGCTCCAGTGACCTTCCTCTCCTTTCTACTCGACCATCACTCCGCCCTTATTTGTTGCATTCCCCACCCAACCTCCCACTCCCCCACCTCTGAAACAATGCCGTCACAGGTCCCTCTCAGAACACGACTCCCAACACTTCCAGCTGGCTCTAATTCTAATCTGGCCCTGGTGGGCGTAGGGTTCTCCTCTTCCTCCACCTCATCACTTTGCCTCCTTCTGCTCTATCATATCAGCATCCACCACCTCCCTCCTGCCCTGAAACTCCCTGCTTTCACCACCACGGCTCTCCTTGTCTGGCTTGAATTCCACCACTTTGGTGTCTCATCCTTCTATCTCAGCCGTCTGGCAAATCTCAACCCTCCACCAATGCACCTATTTCCAGAATGACCCAGCCACAGTTCTAGTCTCCACTGCACACTCAGTGCCCTCAGTGATCCGTTCATATTGCGCCAGAAGCCTCTCTCCAGTTCTCCAAGGTTTCTAGGAGAAACCTGCTTCATGTTTCTCAACCCATCTCCACCTCCCTCTTCACGCCCAGCAGATAATCTTCCCTCCGCCTCTATGTCAGAGAGGAAGAAGCTGCTTCCCTAGCACCAAACTATGTGCTTGCCTACATCCTTTCTTCCTCCCCCACCATTCACTGGTCTGAGCAAAATGGAAGAAAAGCCCCTTTTCTTATTTAGCCTCTACTGTGTCTGGCTTACATCACCTCCTCACTACTCAGTGTCCTTGTAGGACTGAGTATTTAACTCCTTTCCCCCATATCTTCAACCTCTTCCCCTCTACTGACTCCTAGCTTGTCTCTCCCTCCTTAAGCAACAGCAGCACCTCCAACTTGATGCCACACCCCCCTCTCCAGCTCTCTCTCTTTCCTCCTCTTTAAATACAAACCTCGGGGCTTCCCTGGTGGCGCAGTGGTTAAGAATCCACCTGCCAATGCAGGGGACACGGGTTCGAGCCCTGGTCTGGGAAGATCCCACGTGCCGCGGAGCAACTAAGCCCGTGCTCCACAACAAGAGAAGCCACCACAATGTGAAGCCTGCGCACCGCAACAAAGAGTAGCCCCCGCTCTCTGCAACTAGAGAAAGCCCGCGCACAGCAACAAAGACCCAACGCAGCCAAAAATAAATAAATAAATAAATAAATTTATTTAAAAAATATATATACATTCCAACCTGCTGCAGTGTTCCTCCCAGAAAACAAAAAACTACATTCCATAGCCAGGCTTCTGGTTGTGATGTAGATTCCAACAATCAGGTGCACCTATGCGAGATTTGGAAGGGGGAAGTGATAGATCATGAAGAGGGTGCCTCACCTCTGCTATTTCTGCTGATGAGCATGGTTACGGAAGCATCTGGCTTTCAGTGGCAGTTGTAGAGGGAGTCCAATGTCCAGTCTCTAGCCACATGAGTGAAAAGAAGGAGCACCCATGGCATCCACTTTGCTGGCAGCAGAATCCTGATTTCTTGATCACAGCAGAGGAGGTATAGGCTTGAAGCCAGCAGTTATGAAGACAGCTTCTTAGCATTCCAGCTCACTGATCATGGCAGACACAGCGGCTCCCTGGCAGTCAAGTTCTGCAGTGTTATTCTGGAAGGTTTTCCTGGAAACTCAGCCTAGATTTTGCTCTTCCAATCATTTTTAGACTGCTTTTGTTTATATTAGTTAGAACGGTTTATTTTATCTGCAACTAAACTCGGACTACAGTATATCCTGCAGTTAACCACATTTCACCCTGAGTGATTTTTCTGAAACTCTAAAACTCAAATCCAATAATGGCACTGCCCTTGCTTAAAATCTTTCAGTGTCCCCCAATATCTTTATATAAAGCCCAAATGTTTTAATCTTGTGAAAAGGTCCTGTATAACCTGGTCCTCTTATTCTCTGCAGACTTATCTTTACCCAGGTACTCTCTGACCACACTGACCTTCTATTCAGGTCCTTCAGAGAGTCACACACTCATCTCTTTACCTTTGTACGTGCTACTCTCCCTGTGCGGAACACTCTTGCCCAACTCACTTGTTTTGTTTTGTTTTGCAATTTTGGCCTAAAGTCTGTGTCTTCCAGGGACCCTTCTCAGACTCTACCACCTATCACGATCACCGAAACTCTGGGTTAGGCCCTCTCCTATATGCTCCCTTAGCACCCTGGCCTTCCCCCTTTTGAAACACTTTACGTTACTGTATAGGGATTGCCAGTTGTAAACTGTGCCCTTCTGCCCTTATACCATATGCACCTGGCAGAAGGTTCCATGTCTAAGTTGTTCTCTATTTTATCCCCAGTACCCAATGAGTACCTGGCCCAGACATAGGCATACAAATTGAAGTAATAAAGAAACTGAAACATTCTAAGCAGAGGGTCTAATCTCTATTGGATTTATGTTTCAGAAAAAACACTCAGGTGGCCACATGCAGAAGGAATTGTAGTAATGGGATCAGATGGAGGGGAGGGGCTGAGACAGAAAGTCCAGTTTGTTGGTCTGACCTAGAGCAATATTAGTGGGGATGGAAAGGAGGAGATTACTTCGTATGCTATGGTAGGGGGAGGGAAGCAGAAAAACTGATAACACTCAAGAAGCAATGCGACAGGGGTTTATTAATTTTTCTTTTGGCGTCAAAGTAATTAACATTTCAAAGTAACATTTTCTGAGCGTCTACTCTATGCCAAGTATTGGATTAGGTTCTGTGATAGAAAGATTAGTAAAATACTTTCCCAATCCTGCAGATCGCAAGGGTTTCAGTCCACTAGTGGAGACACAAATACTCTAGTACCAGGCTGAGAGATAAGAGAAAGAAATGAAGAATTTCTTTATTTCTTCATTATGTTTTGAGGGGCTGTGGGTGTGTGGTTTTTCAGTTTATTTGTTTGTTTTTGTCTAAAGATAATGGGCTAGTAGTTTATGGGCGACAGACAGTGGACTATGGTGGGAAAACACTGGCTGGAGACAGAACACAGGGCTCTTAGTTCCTCATCTACCACTAATGAGGTAGTATGATATTGAGCAATTTGTTTACTTCTCTGGGGCTTAATTTCCTTATTTGTAAAATGAAGTTTTTGAGTGAAATCACCTTTAAACATCTATTATTTTATGTATTTGTTATATTTAAAATGTGTGCATTATTTCTAAAAGTTTTTCAAATCATTCAATTAAAATGTCTGTGTATTCTAAATAGTGCTTTAGGATAAATGTTTTAACTTTGTCCTATATTATTTAGAAGACAAGGATATAATCTGATCATAAATCAACTGTCATCTTTGGTTTCTTGGTTCTAAGAAACTGACATCATCCACTTTTGACAATTAGGGATAGTTCGCCAGAATATGCTCCCCCCGCAACCCCCATTTCCTTGGCTCTTTCATCCACATGATTTTTAAAATTTTGCATTATCTACTGCCTGGTATAAATGCTATGTTTTGCCAGAGGAATGTAAAGCTAATGAAAAATCTCAAATCAGTCTTTCCTGCCCCTTTGATAGATGAGTAGTTTTAAATTCTGGACTCAGATCGTATGAGGATTCTCTTTAAATTTCAACGGAAAGGAGACACAAGAAGGAGCACAAAAAGCAGGTTTAGAATCGAGACAAAGAGCTAGCCACTTGAAAATGCACCGCTCTACCCATCACTATGGCTCCCTCTCTTCGTAAGGAAGTGTGTAACAGCTTGCAAGGATGGCCAGTAATACTAACAGTTGTAACAGATGAACCCGGAAAAATTACTGGCTTAATACAAAGTTATTTCTCATTCACTTAAAGTACAATTGGTGGTAGGAATGATGATGGTGGTAGTGGCATGCGTGTCTGCTCCACGCAGTCATTCAGGAACCCAGGCTGACAGACACTCAGCCATCTTCAAAACCCTACTTCCAAGGACACCTGGATGTGTCAACATCCAGAGGGCAAAAGCAGGGTTGAGGAGGGAGGGAGGGAAGAGGCTTTCCTGTGGAGGGTTTTCTGGGCCCAGCCTGACAGCACTTCCATCCACATTTCATAGCCTGATCTCAGCTCCATGGGCACACCTAACCACAGGGGTGGCTGAGGAACAGGGTCTAGCCACATGTCAGGGAAGAGAAAGGGCAGATTTTGATTACTACGTAGTGGTTTCTGCCTTATCCAGGGATATGGATTCTGTCTACCTGGTCTCTCTCAACTCTCTCCTTTCCACCTCATGTCTATAATCGCTAACAAAGTATTCAGAGGTGATTCCTACTTGGCATAAGTAGTTGGAAAAAATTTTAGAGTAGTGATATTCATCATGTAAGCATCTGATTTTTATGGTGCAACCTTCAAGTTTCTCTAAGTACTCTAATCTCTAACTTAGACTATTACAGTACATTAGTTTGTACAGGGCACACCACGATCATAGGCCACTATGGGTTGTGCATATAGACTGAACTTCAGGTTCATATAACTGAGACTATTACTCTCCCAATGGTATCAGACTTAATGAGGTCAGCAATAAAAAAATTCAGATCTCAAGTTTCCTTTAGATCATTTGTCTGGGAAAATTATATCACAATTACTGGCTTTGAGAACTTTCCTGTTATATGTCATAGTTTTTTTTGGTATAGAGCAGTGGTTCTCAAAGTGTGGTCCCAAGACCAGCAGCATAAGCACCACCTGGGAACTTCTTAGAAATACAACTCTGACCATAAAACTCCTAGAAGAAAACATAGGCAAAACATTCTCTGACATAAACCATAGCAATGTTTTTTTAGGTCAGTCTCCTGATGAAAAAGAAATAAAAGCAAAAATAAACAAATGGGACCTAATCAAACTTAGAAGCTTTTGCACAGTAAAGGAAACCATCAACAAAATGAAAAGAAAACCTATGGAAATGGAGAAAATATTTGCAAAAGATGTGACAAACAAGAGATTAATTTCCAAAATATACAAACAGCTCATATAGCTCAATATCAAAAAAACAAACAACCCAATAAAAAAATGGGCAGAAGACCTAAATAAACACTTCTCCAAAGAAGACATACAGATGGACAACAGGCACATGAAAAGATGCTCAACATTGTTAGTTATTAGAGAAATGCAAATCAAAACGACAATGAGCTACCACCTCACACTGGTCAGAATGGCCATCATTAAAAAGTCTACAAATAACAAATGCTGGAAAGGGTGTGCAGAAAAGGGAACCAACCCTCTTACACTGTTGGTGGGAATGTAAGTTGGTGCAGCCACTATGGAGAACAGTACGGAGGTTCCTTAAAAAACTAAAAATAGAGTTACCATATGATCCAGCAATCCCACTCCTGGGCATATATCCAGAAAAGACAAGAACTCTAATTTGAAAAGATACATGCACCCTTATGTTCACAGCAGCACTATTAACAATAGCCAAGACATGGAAATAACCTGTGTCCGTTGACAGACAAACGGATAAAGAAGATGTGGTGTATATGTATATAAATACACACACACACACACACACACACACACACACACACGAGAATATTACTCAGCCATAGAAAGAATGAAATAATGCCATTTGCAGCAACATGGATGGACCTAGAGATTATCATACTAAGTGAAGTAAGTCAGACAGAGAAACACAAATATCATATATCACATATATGTGGAATCTAGAAAAATGATACAAATGAACTTATTTACAGAACAGAAACAGGCTCACAGGTATAGAAAACAAACTTATGGTTACCAAAGGGGAAAAGTGGGGGAACGGATAAATTAGGAACTCGTGATTAACAGATAGGCACTACTATATATAAAATAGATAAACAATACCTACAATGGAAAAGAATCTGAAAAAGAATGTATATATTCTGAATCACTTTGTTGTATACCAGAAACTAACACAACATTGTAAAACAACTATACTTCAATTAAAAAAAAGAAATGCAATTATCTGGCCTCACACCAGACGTGCTAAATCAGAAACTCTGGGGGTGGGGCCCAGCCATCTTGTGTTTTCACAAGTCCCCTAAAGAATATCCTAGAACCACTAGTCTAGTTGAGTTAGATTACTGCTGAAACATCTCATTTTAAGGACCAGGTCAAAAGAAAATTATTTGAAATTGTTTTGTTGAAAACATAGCAAATCTCTCTCTAATACTGCTGTGAATTAAGAGTGTTGTGGAAAACTGACAGAATGAAAAGACTGCTAAGAGCCCTGGGAGGTCATTAGGGCAAATAGTTTCCAGAGGTGTCAGTCACAGACATCTAAGGTTCTATGAAGCATCTCTAGGGGTTTCCTAAAAGAAAATGTATTCATATGTTTGATTGGTGACTGCTCCCCTGACCATCCAGAGTTTGTTGCCAAAAGACATGGAATTTTTTGTCAGGAGAAATAGTTTTGGAGCTTTAGGACAGAGTCAACATCTTACTCGTCTTTGTATCTCCATTACCTTCCACAGTGCCCAGCACAGAGC
Organism: Eschrichtius robustus; assembly: GCF_028021215.1. Taxonomy (NCBI): domain Eukaryota; kingdom Metazoa; phylum Chordata; class Mammalia; order Artiodactyla; family Eschrichtiidae; genus Eschrichtius; species Eschrichtius robustus. Next base: position 13,465,311 of record NC_090845.1, on the reverse strand, counting down.
AAACACATAATAAACATTTATGTTAATAAATGAATGAATTGGGACTTCCCTGGTGGCGCAGCAGTTAAGAATCCGCCTGCCAATGCAGGGGACACGGATTTGAGTCCTGGTCCGGGAAGATCCCACATGCCGCAGAGCAACTAAGCCCGTGCGCCACAACTACTGAGCCTGCGCTCTAGAGCCTGAGGCCACAACTACTGAAGCCCATGTGCCCAGAGCCCATGCTCCACAATGAGAGAAGCCACCGCAATGAGAAGCCCACAAACCGCAACAAAGAGGAGCCCCTGCTCGCCGCAACTAGAGAAAGCCCACGCGCAGCAACGAAGACCCAAAACAGCCAAAAAAAATGAATGAATGAATGGATGGAATAGTCATCTCATGGATCTCGGTTCTAAATAACTTCCACTAATATTCCAGAATCACTTTGAAAAAAATCCCGTTTGGATAGTTTAGTCTAGTTACTTTGAAGAATACTGACTGCCTCATGTATGTGGCCAGTCTTTTCAGCAGTTAAGGATTTTACCTATCAAATATTAAGAATGCCTCCAACTCCAACTCCTCTGAGAGAAAACCAAACATATGAAGATAAGTGCTTGTTCCATTTCTTGAAATGTCTATCAAATATCTCCATTGCTGCATGTTAACCTTTTCAGTGACTAACTCAGGGTTTCTCAACCTCGGCACTATTGACATTTTGGGCTGGATAAATCTCTGTCATGGAAGCTATTCTGTACATTGCAGCCGCATCACCAACTCTTCCCCCACCCCCGCCCCCCTGCCCCACTGTGACAACCCAAATGTCTCCAGACACTGCCAAGTGTCCCCTGGTGGGGGATAAAATTGCCCAGCTTGAGAATCACTGCTTTAACCCAATATTAAAAGGAGAAGAGGGGCTTCCCTGGTGGCGCAGTGGTTGAGAATCTGCCTGCCAATGCAGGGGACACGGGTTCGAGCCCTGGTCTGGGAAGATCCCACATGCCGCGGAGCGACTGGGCCCGTGAGCCACAATTACTGAGCCTGCGCGTCTGGAGCCTGTGCTCCGCAACAAGAGAGGCCGCGACAGCGAGAGGCCCGCGCACCGCGATGAAGAGTGGCCCCCGCTCGCCGCAACTAGAGAAAGCCCTCGCACAGAAACGAAGACCCAACACAGCCATAAATAAATAAATAAATAAATAAATAAAATATTTAAAAAAAAAAAATAAATAAAAATAAAAGGAGAAGAGTCATTCTCCTGCATTTTATTCAAAGCTATGGAAACAGGCCTCAAGAAAGAACGTATGCTCCACATTTCCCTTTAGCTCATTGTTGAGGACGTCAGCAGTGACAGCTCTATCTGTTTGAAATGATTTGGTTCACAAATCCTCATTATTTTAGGCCAGTTTTCTCCTTGGAACAACTTTATCTTAGAAGATGCAAATTCTCAAACTCTGAGCATCTTTTTTACACTTACTGTGATCTTCTACAATGATTCAGCACTGAATTTCATTACAAGACATTTTTATTTAATAAATTTTAAATAATATATAGACTGGCTAAAGGAACACTGTACAAATCCTTAATACAGTGTTAGCACTAACAGAATTTTTATCTACTTCATTACAATATTTAAAAAAATTATCTAAGTAAAACCTACAATAAAATAAAATGTAATAATAACCTTTATTACATCCTACCTCAAGATTCTGCCTCTGGAAAGAAAGTCTTCATTGTATCTGGAATTTACTTCTTGGTATTGAAAGAATATGCTAATAATTCTATTTCTTGATTCATGTTGGATCGCATCTATTTTCTTACTGTTACCGCATGAGGATTTAGCATTATTTCAACATCCCCTCATGTCTGTCCTCCATATTCTCAAGATAAACATACTACAATTTTTTCTTAAATCGTCAGTGTTTAATCATGAGCCAATAGTGTACCCTGACATCCTCGCTGACATCCTCACGCTACTGTCCCCTCCCCTATTGTCCATGTGGGTCTATACTTTAAACATTCCTCTTCTTTTTTTTTCATTTAATGGCATTTTGAGAGGGAGAGGAGATAAAAGCATATAGTCATCACACATTTAACAGGAAACTAAAATTATTTTTGAAAACTTATAAAAGACTACATATAAAGTCTCAAAATTTTACTGTTAAAAGGTAGAATCTCTACTTTACCCTCACCTCTTGCATTTAGCACAAATAAAAGCTAGGCACTTTTGTTGTTGTTGTTTAAGAAACAAGTGATGTTAAATAGACTTACTCTGATCATTTTGCAATATATATATAAATATTGAACCATTATGTTGTACACCTGAAACTAATGTTATATGTCAATTATATCTCAATAAAAACGTAAATAAAAGAAAAGGCAGGTTACCAGAAAGACTTCAATTCTTCCCCTTCTGTACACTTGGGACACAGTTACCATTCCTATTTCATGATAAATCTGTTCTTCTCTCTTCTGACCTTGCCGAATTTTCCTTTATCTATCTGGGACATTGAAACCTGGGAAACATCTGGCAGCCGTGCACCATGAAACTACATGTTCTTGTTCCATGAGAAACGGTACTGTAATAAATGTTTCCTGTATCCAAAAAAAAAAAGTATAAAATCTGATTTTTAGTTTTTCATAAAAAATAATTTTTGCACCATCAATCAATAACAACCAAGAAATCAGGACCACCCAGATAAAAAAAGCAGAGGACTAAAAAAAGAGACCCTATTAACATGACAGATGAAGAAGATACCAGGTGAGAAGAATCAGCTATATAACAAAGCCCACAATTTGGAAATTGTGGGAACCAAAGTCAAACAGTTAATTACCAACAAAGACAATAACAGTGGTTCTTTTGTCTTTCACGGTGAATGTACAATAAGCTCTTAATACCAGGACTGGGAAATAAACCATCTATAATCTACTGAAAAAGACCATCTGCTTCTATAAATTTTGTTCTTATACACTTGCCAAAAGAAGAGAACATATTAACAAAATAATGGGCCCTGCACTGTTAATTGCTAGGTCGTTTGCAGTTGTGCTGTTGCTATTAGAATTTAATAAGCCATTCCTTCTGCTAAATTAATAAGCAGCCAAGATTATGTAATAGCTGCTTTCAGCTGCTAATTATTTTTCCCATAATTCCCTTCCCTCCCTCCCCCCAAACTCCACCTTTTCTTGGCTAGGAATACCAGAGACTGCCAATATGTCATCAGCAAGTCTCCCGTCCTCGTTTTCAGAACCACAGACCAACATCAGGAGCATAACCAATGAGCTTAAACTTGGAGGTAGTTATCTCAGGAATCTTGAGGACATGAGTTTTGTACAGAAAAAGAGAAAAGCAGCATTTGGATTCAGAGGGCGAGTTTTCATTACATAGTATTAGATCTGTCTTTGACTGGCTAATGGCATCTGTTTTGTGTAGTAAGGGAGAAATGGGGCATTAACATGTGCCTCTGGGGCAGGATTGGTCCCGTTGCTGAAATTTGGGCAGGGGGCCTAAAGACCTACAGAAAGCCAGCTCTGTGCTTTGTGTTGACCACTTCTTTAATACTACAGTATACGTTTAGCATACACGCTGGTAGGAAATTTTCCAAGCAGCATAGCAGCGTTTAAAAGGGAAGGTATTGTATATTTTTATTTTGCCAAAGAAGGGCATTGAAAAATGCCCCCAAGTTCCTATTATATACTATCTTAGTTTTATAGACATTTTAACACACACAAAAAGAACACAATCCCTAATAAAGGATTCCTTTAGATTGATTAAATTTAGCTTCCTGAAAAACTTAGCATCTCTTTTTCCCTTTGGGCCGTTAAAAAATTCGGGCGACTATGCTTGGGAACCTCTGCAAAAAGGGCATAGCTTAACAAAAGCAATTTTCTAGCATCCTTTGTAAGAACCGAGGTGACTGGGATAACGAATAGCATTCGACATGAGAAACCCGTGGCTGTTCAAGCAAGGTCACTTAATCCCGTGGGGCTCCCCTTTCTTCATCTGTAAAAGATGAGTAGGACTGGATGATTCATCCATTCTTTCATTCAAAAAAATATGTATATCCATTATGTGCTAGACACAATGCTCAGCACTATGGTTCTTAACAAATCTACAATTTTATAATCCTTATCTATCAGCTCACATTTATTAGTGGTGTTATATACTAGGCAGTGAACTAGGTTGGGATGCAAAATGAAGAAAATTCAAGATGTGCTAATGGGCATATGGATGAAAGAGGGATTCCTTCTTACAGGGTTTGAGGGTGAGGCTTCATAGGAGCTGTGACATTTGAGAGCAAGGGCATGCCAGGCAGAGCAAGTCGTCGACAAGACTAAACTGGAACCCAAGCGGATGTGGGGGAGGAGAGGGGAGACTCCGTGTGAAAGAAGCGGGATCTTGAAATGAGGTGCTTCTAGGCTTTTCAGATGAGAATGGACAGTAACTCCTCAGGTCCGCAGCACTGAGGATGGACGAGGCAAGCCCCGGGAAGAGACACTTGCACAGCTTGGGGCGAAAAGGTGTCTAGGGCTGTAGCAATGCGATGGGAAGAAGGGGTCGGATTCCGGACAGTTTTGAGGCAAAGTAATTGTAAAGAGCACTCTAAACGCGTGCACGAGCTCCAAGAAAGAGCTGACTTGTTTTCCTCAGAGTTGCAGCACACCCTCTCTCCCCTCAACAACATCACCAGCTATTACACCGCCCCGTCCCACCCTCTTGGGGCACGGAAAGTTATCCGAGCTCGAATGTGGTTCTTGGCAGTCCTGATCTTCCCTGCCCCGCATAGCAGGGTCAACAAAGGGCACCGCGAAACACTACCTTCTCACCACAAAACAGCCAAGACAGCTGCGCGCGCGTCCCGGTGGCACACTCAGGAGTGCGCAGGCGCGCCGGCCCCGGCAGCGGCCGCTTCCGGGTCACGTGGCCTGGCTTCCTGTTCGGACCACCCCTCTTGGTAGAGACGCGGCCAATCGGCTTCCTCGGACTGGGCGGTCACCTGAGCTGTCTCCGGTGCCGTTGGCAACAGCCGAGCTGCATCCCGCGCACCGCCCAGCCCGCCCCTCTGCTCGCCACAGCCAGGGCTCCTCCCCCGTCCGGCCCACGGGGCGGGGTCTGTCGGCTCGCCCTCCCCTCGCCGCCTAAGCCTTCACTCCGCGAACCGGGTCCTCTCCCCACAGCAACACGGCTTCTCTTCCTCAGCTCAGCGACAGGGGCTTCCCCTTAGCCGCCGCCGCCGCCGGCCGAGCCCCGCCGCGCCTGCGGCCCGCAGCCGCCGTAAGTCCCGGGAGGCGAGCGGGGGCGCCGGGGACGGGGAGCGGGGAGGGAGGATCGGGCGAGCCCCCCGCTGCCCCACGAGCGCCCCGACGACCCCACCCTGCGTCCGCCCGCCCGGCCCGCCACTGGGGCACCGTGCCTCGAAACTCACTTCTCTTCGCGTCCGCGCCCCTCTCCACTCGGCGCCGCGCCCCAGGATGCGGGGGCCAGTCTTGGACGCTGCGGCGGCCCCGCGGCACCTGTGGTTCGGGAATCGCCTCAAGTTTTGCGGGGCATTTGCGGGCGGGGTCGGCGGCCGGGGGCGGCGGCGACCGAGGACCCTTGGCTCCCCCTGCGCGGCGGCGGTTGCCATTGTCTGCCCCGCTCCTTGCCTGTCACCTTGCCCGGGCTCGATCGGTCAGTGATGGAGTGCGGCCCCCCGTGGGGCGGCGGGCAGGCATCGGAGACGGCCGGACCGAGGAACGCTGGCCCCGAGCCCGTTCCGCGGCCGAGCCCATTGTTTTTAATACCAATCTCCAGGAATTGAGGTGCCCTGTGATTTGTGGCAAAATCAGAGCGTTGGTTTTTAACTAGAGGAAAGGAATACTTGTCCCATGTTAACATATAATTTATTTTCAAGAGAGTGAATTATTTATTCGTCATATAAAGTGGTGGGGGGGGGAGGTGGCGGAGCCTGCTATAGACTCCCTTGAGTCCTTGAGTTCCGAAAGCAAACCCCCAGCCCTCCTGGTCATCGAGATCCGGGAATACGGGTCTGTTCTTTTCCAAGTTCTGCTAACGGGTTTGCATGAAACGTTGTCCAGTTTATGCTTTACTTGCTGTCCCCTTCTAATGCCGCTATCTTAACAGGACTTCTATGTGAGGCACTTTGACATCAATAAACGAATACTGTCCGTTTATTTCGTGCCAGGCATCCTTTTTAAGTGAGGTGTTTTCAGCCAATTTAAACTTTAATAAAGTTAAATTGTCGCATCGTAAATTTGTAAATATCTTGATGCCTGTTTGGATTATTACAAAAAGCGGCAATGATTTCTTAGCGAAATTTAGGGCCCATTTTATTCAAATTGATTGTATAAATTCCCCCACCCCATGTTCAAATTCGGCATGGTGTGGTGAATATTAAGAGTCAGGCTGAATCTTACTTGCAGTAACTAGTACTGGAACGTAGAATAGTTAAAAGAAAAAATATGTATATCTCCGAATTCTACCTTTAAATTACCTTTGTAGAAACAGTGCTTATCTGTTTACAGTTGAGAAGACCAGTTGAATTATTATACAAGAAGGTTTCCTTAAAAACTAAACATGTAGACTAATCATCATTTACAGATTCCAAATAAATATATACAAAATAGTTTGTGTAAAATACACTAGAATTCAGCATCCGCTCCATCTGTAGATGCTATGTTTTTTATCGTTTTAAATGAAGTATTTCGTGTAATGTATGAATGTGTGTAGCTCTTATTTTGGCTTTTTAAAGGTTTTATTCTCTTAGGTAAAATTATATTAACTCACTTTATTGTGTGTATATTTATGGTGGAATTTTTAAAATGAGATGAGAAGGGATACTTAAATCAGGCTTTTATTAAGAAAAATGCATTTATGGGATTTTTTTTTGGTTTATATTTTAGATCTTTTGTTTTGCTTAAAATATGTAAACATAAACTGAAAGAGCATTCTAAGTTATAGCAGTCTGTCTACAAGTAATTCGGTCTGGAACTAGGACAGCTTGTTCTGTTTAGGGTGAAAAATAGTAGATCTGTTTCTCTCAAATGCATCTAAACCAGTTGATGTCAACAATTCTCTTCTGATGCATATACATACATTCCTATAGCACAGGTACACAATAGTTTCTTAAATTGCAAGAATTATCTTTCTTTTTCATCAGAATTTTCACTTCACCTGTTTTTGTCCTCCTGTCCCGCACCCCCCCCCCCCCGCAACTTACATGGAACAGGGTGGGGTGGGAGGATTTGCATCTGGTGGGAAGATCTTTCTATAAGAATTTCCTTCTATTTTAACTGGCATAGAAATATTGATGGCTACTCATCATTTGTTAGCTAAACGCCCTGTCCCCCAAAGCTTCTCTGTGCAGCATGTCATCTTAACCTTAACTTTATTGAATCAAAGTATTGCCTGTAATCTTGGTTCTGTTTATCTTAACAGATGCAGTTTATGTTGCTTTTTAGTCGTCAGGGAAAGCTTCGACTGCAGAAATGGTACGTCCCATTATCAGACAAAGAGAAGAAAAAGATCACAAGAGAACTTGTTCAAACCGTTTTAGCACGGAAACCTAAAATGTGCAGCTTTCTTGAGTGGCGAGATCTGAAGATTGTTTACAAAAGGTATATTTTTATTTATCAGGAAGGTGAAATAGAATCAAATGTTAGATCATTTATAATGTGGAAATTGCAGACTTTTGAGGGATGACATTTATAAATAATGATTAATAAAGATATAGATGAAATAGTCTTAAGGTAAAGCTTTGTATTTTTAAGATAACTGCTGTTTTGATTGATTACCCAGGCTAAAATGTTAAAATCATGGAAATCTTTTTACACGAAATTATGTAACTGAAGGCATAAATGATACTTCATGTTTAATCATCTTTTTAGGAAATTTGAAAGAATTCATTTCTTTGAAGGGGAAAATAAGATCAGTGTTTTAAATTGTGTGAGTAATTCTCTGAATTTAGATAAGCATTTACCCTCCACCACCACCTTCTCCCCACAAATCTGTAAAGTAATGACTGATATTTGACATGCCTTTTAATCTGACTTTTAGGATCTCTTACTCACTTATAAACACCTTGGATACATAGACCATTTTAGTCATAGATGTAAAAACTGGATATATACAGGATTTGTTCGTTAGGGCTTATTAATTTGAAGTACACTTGTTGCTGTGGTGGAGGTGTGATTATAGCTGGTAGATAGATAATTTTGCCAAGAACAGACTTTTAAAATTTTGATGTTGCAAAATGACTCATAGGTTGGCTTTGAACACTAAGCTTTTTAAAAAATGCTATACATCTTTATTAATATCTGAAACTTTTTAATACCTTAAAATAAACTTCTCAAGATTGTTCTAATCAGGTTAAAATAAATATAATTACTTTGTTTCTTCCCCATTTCTGTTCCCTTACAAATAATTTACTGAATTTAAGATAAGAACATTCATGCATATAAAAATTCTTTCTTGTGAGGGATGTGCAGGGAACTGACTGTATGGGCTGCGAGGGGGGTCAAAGAGAAACCTAGGTTTTCTCTCAGTTTTCCTTTATTCCACTCCAATATGAGTGGGGTTTGTGGGGGAGATGGTAGAGGAAGTCATGAAGGTTATAGGACATCTAGAACTTTAAAAATACCATAGACTCCTCTTTAGAGTAGAATGAATATTAGTCATCTTTGGGTGATTTTGTATCCAGTGTTTGGTTTAGTATTTGTTGAGAAAAATCATAGCATTTTAGAGCTGGGAGATGTTTTAGAGTAATCTAGTCAAGTGATTTTTTTTTTTTTAAAAAAAAAGCTTTTTGCCCCAAGGATAGAACCTTAAATGAAACAAGTGGAAGTGGAGGTGCTCGTGTGAAATCAGGACTGTATCTCAACTCATTTGGCTTCCACCCTCTCTGTAGATGGTTCCTGAGTTTGAAAACCACTACTGTTGATCAAACTTCAGCTTTATAAAAAATGAGAATTTGGGAGAAGTGACTTGTCCAAGGTCAGTTGCTAGTGACTGCCATAGTGGTCAGAACTCAAATCTTAAGCCTGGAGGCAAGGGTTTTAAACTGGGATGAATAGAAAATTTGCATTTCTTTAAAGATCCTGTAGTTGGAGAATGGGTGGGGGAGGGCTGAGACTGGCACCTGAGGGATCTGTTAGGAGGCTGCCTCATCCAGCAGTCCTGAAGGAAGACCTCTGCTGTGGGCTCGCAGGTGGAAGAGCTGTTCCCGAGGTAAGTTTGGTAAGACTTGGTCACCGCTAGAAGCAGGGAGGGCAGTGAAAGAAGGGGAGGAGGGGGGTTATTCCACACTTCTGGTTCAGTTGATGGGGTAAATGGTGAAGTAGAAGGTTGACTTTGAGGGGCCTGTGTGACTTCCATTTGGAGATGCCTAGTTTTCTCAGGGTGGGCATAGGCATGGAAGTCTGGGGGAAAATTAGGCATAAAGCGTTAGATCACCAGCATTCAAGCAGCAGGCAAAGGATAAGTATAAGGTCAGTCACATTGGGGAAGGGGGGAGAGTTTCAAAAATAAGGCCACCAGTGCCAAAGCTCACGTGAAGGTCAACTAAAGTGAAGAATATTAGATTTTACAGTGAGCATTTCACAAAATGCCCTTCATCAGAACATTTTCAGTGGAATAGTAGAGACAGAACTCTCGAAGAAATGGGGCAAAGTGTGAAGAGGTGGAGACAATAAAACAGCAGGTGTAGACTATTTGGGGGAGCTTTGCTACGAAGGACAGAAGAGGTGATAACCACCTGTAGACAGGAGTGGGGGACAGGGTTAGAAAATGACATAAGAGACTTAAGCTTATTTCTAGATAGGGGAAGGAGTCCCCCGTGTGGAGGAGGAAAATACAAGCAAGGGAATCAGTCCCAGGAATCAAGATTCCTGTAGCTGAAGGAGATGGCCTGTCAAAAGAAAAGAAGGCACTAGTTGGTGCTCTGTGCACAGCATTCAGCCCATCCATGCTGGGCCACCTCTGTTAAAGGCTGTAAAGGGTAATCTCACCTGACTCTGATATTTACATCAAGCGCCTATAAATAAAGGTGCACTAAAAAAAAAACCAGCTTTACTGAGATGAAATTCACATAAAAAGTTAGAATTTATAATCAGTTTTCCTCTGCATTTCCCCATTTCATACTGAAAACTCATCTAGGGTACTTAAGGACATATTTTTTGTAGCTATGAACAGGTGATTTTTTTTCCCTAGACCAGCTGGAAGAGGAGACCTTTTAAGCAAACAAATTACCGCTTAGCTGCTGAGAAATTCTGAACTAGCACTTTTGCTGTTCATATCACCAAGTGATCTTTATGTCTGCCTTCCTCAAGTTGCCTCATCCACATTCTTCATCCCTGAGCCTTTCATTGCAGTTGCCCCTCTTGGGGAGGGAGAGGTGAGAGGGGAGTAAGGCTCAGACTGAAAATCTGGGGACTTGAGTTCTTTTCCCTTGGCCATTAGCTAGTTTTGTGACTTTGAGCAAGTCATTTTGCCTTTGTTTCCTCATCTCTAAAATAAATGCTCTTGAAGATCCCGTGAACACAGAAAACACTGTATGCGTTTTTGATTCCTATTTTGTGCAGCATGTTATGGATTAAAGTCTTAAAATTAATTCAAAAATACACACCTACCAATTACGAGCTTCAGAATTTGTTGAAGAGTACTGTATTGATTTTCTTTACTAGCAAAAGAATATTTAATGACATAGCAGTAGAATATTGAGAACGGTTTGGTTACAGTCACCCACAGTCAGCTGATATTTAGCTGACTGGGGAGAAGTCATGTGTTGTGAATATAAGAATAGGCACCTTCAGATGTTCTCTGAGTGCTAGTAATTAGAGTAAGCCTTAATCTACTCTGCTAAAAATAACCAAACATACCTTTCTTCTTACTAGTCTATTAATTTTACTTCAGATTTAGACTTACAAATACATACTAAGAGAACAAAATGAGCTCATTATTGAATTTTTTAAAACCACTTGGTTCTGAAAATAGGGAGTATACCTCAGGTTCTCCTGGTAATCTTTTACTAAATCAGGATAACAATTTTTATTTCTCTCTCTCTTCAAAGCACGCAAAATATTGCTTTGAATATGTTTTAATTTTTGCCAGTTGCAGGATTACTTTATTTAGCACAGTTCTGGGCCATAGTTTTTAATATAAAACTCAGGCTCTGGAGTCAAATCACTGTTCTGGAAGATTACTCAATTAAGCCTGAGTCTCCTGTAAATGCAAATAATAACGGTATCTCTCTGGAAGGGTTTTTTTGAGGATTAAAATGGTAAATTATGCCAATGCCTTAGGTAACATTTAGTGCCTTACTCAGAGTGAGGACTCAATAAATGTTACCTGTTATTATGCTTCTGTTTCTTTCTTCCTTAAGCCTTCTGAAAAGAGGTGCCTTCTTATAACCCTGATAACTGGATGCTCACCTACAGTGAAGAATTCATTTAATTTGATATTAAAGTAATATTTCCGAATGACTCGTATAATCTAGGACCTTTGACTAGTGTTTAAATGCTGTTTACTTGTAAGTAAAAAGTAGTACTGTGGATGAGGAGCGAGGATGGTGTAAGCATTAGATTGCTTAACAGTAGCATTGAAGAAATCTTGAAATTTAAAAAACAAATTAAATTTACCTGACGTTGCCTATTAGTAAATTCTTTCTAATGGAATTATTTAGCACTCTGTTCATAGCAGCTAGTCATGTCTGGTTTTTATCTACCAAATTTTTAATGTCAGCCCCTTTAATCTTTAGTTTCTTAATTCAGAGAATCTTATGTGTCATTTGTATCAGTTTTCCCAAATTTAAGACTATTTGAGGAGCATGGGTTAGGGAGGATGGAAGGTTGGAATATCCCATTGCTTTTTAAAGCGATAAACAAAACATAGGATAGTGCTGGGAAAGAGAGGAAGCACTTTGTTGGTAAGGTTGGAGGTAGTGCCTGTTATGTCCTTTATGATAATAAATGAATGTGTTTGAATGCCTTCTCTCTAAGACTGCAGGGGACCCACCATTTAAAATAACTTGGTGAGGGACTTCCCTGGTGGCGCAGTGGTTAAGAATCCGCCTGCCAATGCAGGAGACACGGGTTCGAGCCCTGGTCCGGGAAGATCCCATATGCCGTGGAGCAACTAAGCCCGTGTGCCACAACTACAGAGCCTGCGCTCTAGAGCCCGCGAGCCACAACTACTGAGCCCACGGGCCACAACTACTGAAGCCCGCACGCCTAGAGCGCGTGCTCCGCAACAAGAGAAGCCACTGCAATGAGAAGCCCGCGCACCGCAACGAAGAGTAGCCCCACCCCGCTCACCCCAACTAGAGAAAGCCCACGCACAGCAACGAAGACCCAACGCAGCCAAAAAATAAATAAATTAATAAATAAATAAATTTATTTTTAAAAATAAATAAAATAACCTAGTGAATGTAGAAATCAGGTGGAATGGACATGGCAAAAAGTGTAAGTGTATGACAAGGGAGTCAGTGTGGTGGAGTGGAAAAGGCCTGGAGTTAAGGGTCTGAAGATCAGATTTCTTGTCACAGTACAACCACTTGGCAGGCCCTTGTACTCTTGGGCCTCTTTTTTTTCCTTCCGTAATGAAGGATGATGCTGCTTACTGTTGGAAAAATCAAATAAGAGGAAATGTTTTTAATAATATTGAAATTTTAATAGAGTGTTATGAAAATACTAGTTATTCTCATACTGAAGAGCAGCAATTCCTTGAATTTCAAAACTGAGGTTGTGTGTGTGTGTGTTTGTATGTTATTTTACATTAATGCTATGAGCAGTAATTGCCCATTGTGTTTTCTAAAAATCACTTAAATGCTCCTCTGTGAAAATTACAATGGCAACTGAGACTTGTTTAGAATGTCTTAGGTTTTCATTTTGTTTCTTTTCAAAAGCCTTAAATACATTTAAACCCTTTGAAAATATTCTTTTAACCCTCCTCAAAGGACTTGGTTAGGTCATCCTTCGTTATGTATGCCTCAAGGTTGTGGCTTCCTTGGATTAAGGATAACCTAGTCCCATGTGCTAGAATCCTAGTTTGGAGAATATGAGTTTTCCAACCTTCTTATACCTTCTTCAAGGGTAAATAACCCGCGCTTTAATTTAACAGGGTAGAACTTGGAAAATTTGAGGACATGTCTCAGTTTCCCCTGTTCTCTTCCTCTAACGTCTATGATTACTTGGAACTGTTGTTTTTTTCTTGAGGTTTATTCCATAATCCTATAAACCTCCTTTAAAAATAATTCTGTGCTGTTAGAAGTCAAGATAGTAGTTACCTTTGGGGCTGGGAGGCTGTGACCAGGAGAGGTTAGGAGAGGGGCTTCAGGGGTTCAATAATAATTCTGTTTCTTGGTGCAGGTGCTGGTACACAAGTATGTTCACTTTGAAACTCATCAGGCTGTACATTTATGACTTGTGTTCTTCTCTGTGTGTATATTACACTTCAGTAAAATGTTCCAGAACGTTGACTTAACGTTGACAGCATCTTCAATAAGTCCTTCAGTTGGAGAGTTTATTTTCTTCCCTGTTTACTAGTGGTTTGAAATAGTCACACAGCACACTTTGTTTTAAGTAAACTTGAGAACAACCTGGGTCAGCTGTGTTTTAGAATATTCATAGAAAGGAGCCTGAATGGAAGAAGAGCAAAATAAGTAACTCTTTCTAGATGGTGTGATTTTTTTTTTCTTTTTTGCTTGCCTGTACTTTTCAAAATTTCTTTTTTGTACATTTATTACTTTTATAGTCTAGGAGAAAAATAGTCTACTGTTGTAAAGAAATAAATTGTATAAGCATGACATCTTTCACAATAGGATATGAAAATGTATTTTAGAAAACATGATTATAGGGTAAGTTTTTTTCTACATCTGTTTTTTGTTACAGATATGCCAGTCTGTATTTTTGCTGTGCTATTGAGGATCAGGACAATGAACTAATTACCCTGGAAATAATTCATCGTTACGTGGAATTACTTGACAAGTATTTTGGCAGTGTGAGTAGTATTTTGTTTTAGGAAACTGAATGCCACAGTGCTTTTTTTTTTTTAACCTTTTCTGTAACAAGTTTATTATTTGATTATCTTGGGGATTCTGAGTATTTGACAGTAACTGTGGGAGAGGGAAGGAATGACTGTTTATTGTCAGTGTGCCTAGTGAGTTAACTGCCAGAATTGCTTGACCCCACAGACCTACTCATTTAATTATGCTGGTGAGAACGAGGTTTAAAATAGTGAAATAGAAAGGGGTCCAACTGCAAAGATTAATATACTGGAAGTGCTTAGTATAGAATTTAGATTTGGTTAGCAGTTACAATCATATTACCCAGAAATATGTATTTCAAAAGATCAGTCTTTATGAGTAGAAAATTATTAAGTTGCCCATGTTAGGAGCTTGCAGAGTCTGGTCTTTCTTAGCCTGTAGGCATTAAGATTGATTCCCTCTGGTCAGATTTTACTGACTACCTGATAGTAGGTAAGTAGGTAAGTATCTTTTACTTTCTTCGGTTTTATTTATTTATTTATTTATTTTTGCTTTTCAGGTGTGTGAACTTGATATCATCTTTAATTTTGAGAAGGCTTATTTTATTTTGGATGAGTTTCTTTTGGGAGGAGAAGTTCAGGAAACATCCAAGAAAAATGTCCTTAAAGCAATTGAGCAGGCTGATCTACTGCAGGAGGTAAGCTACTCAGAGTTCTCTTGACTAGACACTAGCATGTTTTGCTCTTATAGCGAAGTCTCAGTCATCTTCCCTCATTCTTACAGTTTCAGAAATTACTCTGAAGCATGCTTGGCATGTAGTGTCCATGTGCAGTTTATTGATTGGAATATGTGTCAGCCACATCAACTCAGTTATCGGTGGATGGGTTGTTTACTTTGGAGGTGATCTGGAGATGGCCCATTTTGGGACCCCAAAACACCCGAGTCCAAACATTTAGAGGACAGACTACTTTAAGATGGGAAAAGTAACAGTAATTTGAGAACTCTCTGTCCATTGTTCTGAATTACTTAAGATAACCCCTTTTCTCACTAGTGTGTACAATGAGGAGTTGACTGTGAGATTATGGCATTTTCATTCCAAGTTGGTTCATATTTTCACCTCATGTCCATTAAGTGCAAATGTAGCCAAGCAAATGATAGTGTTATAATTATACTTTTTGTAGAATCCTCTAGTTTTGTGTTAGCAAAACTAACTAAAAAGTATTTCTATTTCTCTATGCTTTTCTTAAATAGCAAACCATGTTCTGTTAAACAGCTACATTCTTGTCTTGCCTTGATATCACAAGAACCATTGATAAAACCCCTTTCCCTTTCTAACTTCCACAGTTGTCTTGGGTTAATTGTATACTTGATACTTCTGTACCTTCAATTTCTGAGGTTAAAAATTTCATAGATAAGGCTACCTTTTCCTAAAAACTTAATGATACATTAATTCAGGTACCTAGTTGAATTATGCTTTAGTCATAATTGTGGTTTTATTCAAATAGAAAGTTTATAGCATGAGGAGAAGGAGCTAGTCGATATAAAAAAATGTAATTTTTTCATTATGGTAATTGTCTTTTTTATTATTAAAGGAGGCTTTAAATCAGAGTAAATCTTTTTCTTCATTATAACTTCTTAACTGTTGGCCTCAGTCAGGAGAGTGGGGAGCTCTCGGTAATCCCTCTGCATCAGTCACTGGCTAGGTCAGTTGTGGGGATTGTTTGAAGTTGGGATGACATCATCTGGAGCATACATAAATTAAATATGAGACAGTGCTTTGTACATTTAATTATCTTGAGTTACCAAAACAGGGGTTAAGGTGCCTGCAAAAGTGAAGTATTTTGTTGACAGCCCTAATGGCATCTGCTGTTCAGTAGTGAAATGAGCACAGCCCTTTTTCCATGTGTGTATGGTTTGCCACAGTTGTTTATTAATTGATTGCATACATGTCATTCGAAGATTTTTTTTTTTTTAATGTCAGATGTGCCGACTACAAGCTCATATTCTACTGTTGTAAAATTGCTTTAAAGTTAGCACCTCCTTATTCTGCTGTTCACTAACCAGACTTCTAAAAATTAGGTCAAGACCAGGGTCAGAAATTGGGAATTTTTCTTTTTTTTCTTTTTTTTTTGGCCGCGCCATGCAGCACGTGGGATCTTAGTTCCCCGACCAGGGATCAAACCCATGTCCCCTGCATTGAAAGTGCAGTCTTAACCCCTGGATTGCCAGTGCAGTCTGGGAATTTTTCCTTCCCTTGATCACTTTTATATTTCATTATTATGGAACTATATTCGGTTCTATCAGATCCTGGTATTTCCTCCAAGTTCTTCATCATTTCCTGATTAATTACATTTGCCTTGAAACATTTCTAAAGTTGTTGAAGTTCAGCTTTTAATTTTAATATTTTTTTCTGGAGAGTAATGTTTAGGGCATTGACGTCTCTTGTGTCTGGATTGTTTTTTAAACTCTACTGGGAAATCGCTATACACTTTACAATATGACATATGCTAAATTTACTTTATAGCATGTATTGAGTAATATACTAGAGGATCCAGAAGTTATTACAAGTACATGTTTGTTTGTAAGTGTGTATGTGTGTGTGTATCTCCCCTATAAAAGTATTTTAATAAGAAGTAATGTCTCTTTTTTTGAAGTACTATTTTTATATCTCTAATTGGGAAAAGTAGGAATGGAGAGAGAAGCATAGGATGTCCTTAGTTCCATGTAAAATTCTCCTTATCCCATCTCACCCTAGTTTAAAAAAAAAAACCTGACTACTGTTAATTACAGTTCCTTGTCTTTAGAAGAGAGCTTTGGCCCTATTTCTCATCTGTGACTACCTTTACATTGTTTTGTACATAAACCAAATTGATACTATATTAAGACATTTTCTATTCAATGGTCCAAGTGAACCATCTTTCTTAATTTAGCCATTCAGGTCTTGAGGAGGCAGAACGTGGCTGGTCCATTCTGAATTTAGAGTGAGGTTAAGGCCTTTATGAAACCAAGCTAAAGTTTGTATGGGGCAGTTAAGCTTCATTCAGGTTATTCTGTTCAGGTTAACTTGTTTATTCAGGTTATTCACCAACATACTGTCATAAGAAATCCAGGATGATAAGATGTTTGTTTCCTACAATAGAGTCATTTATATGTTGATACATGATACAAGTTTACATCTCTGGGAGAGTATTTGAATATTATGTTCATAAAATAGGTGATAGAATAAGATGAGAAAAAGCATTCCACAAACTGCTAAAAAAGATTTGTCTGGGCACCATGATAGCAAAAAAGAACTATGATGATAGCTAATGCTTATCGAGCACTTAGATGTGAGGCATCCTATGCTAATCATCAGGATTTCCTGAGAAGGGGTCATGAGAGCCTTTTTAACCAAAGAAGAAACAGAGGCTCTCGAGGCTCGGTGAAGTTCCAATGACTGGTCCTAGGTAGCAGTTGGCAAAACCAGGATTGTAAACCCAGATCTGCTAGACTCCAGAGCTGTATGAAATCTTAACCACTGTGCTCTGTCCGCCCCAACCCCCATTTGTGTATTTTCTTGGTATGTTTTAAACATTCTGTTTTAGACACCAACTTCTGTATGTCTCAGTAATATAGTAAAGAAATTCATAATTCTCCTGGAGGTTTCTCTATGTTGAACAAAGTAGGTTTCCTAAGACTGATGCTATCCTTTACTTTTTAGACTGGAAATTTTCATTGTCCAAGTTATCAATAGTTGGAATTTATTAATTGGATATATAGATATAAACAGTATTTTTCAAATAATTTCTTGTTGGATTTATCAAAATGCCTAGATCTATAGTAGCGTTTTTGGTCTTAAAATTTAGGGTATAATATTCACTTAGTCTATGTCATGAAATGATTTTGTTTCCAAAATTGTAAATATAGCTGTAAAAACACTTATCTAAATGCAGTCTTAAATTTGTAGAAGTCCTAATTAATTGATTTTAATCTAGTTTTTCATATATTGTGATTTTTTTTTTTTTTTTCTTTTTCTATTTGGTGTCAGGTCTTTTACTTGAGTTGATTTTTTCTAAACACCAAAGATGACTTTGAATTTATATTGAAAATATCTGTTGGCTTAAAGATATATGCAAATCACAAAATAATTTTGGTTTTAATCCTTTTTTAATCTGTGAAATACACATTTCTATCCTTAAAAATGTTTATTTTCTTTAGAAAAATTTCTTTAAAATGTCCCTTTTACTCAATTTGTGTAAATGTCATGTAGTTTGTTTAGGTAGTCCTTCATTTAATAGGCAAACAGGGTTAGAAAGTCAGTGCATAAAGTAGATTTTCTATTAGCATTTTATAGTCAGTAATGAGAACATAACATAAATGTGTATCTGAATAATAATTACTAAAATATCAGATATTGTGATTAAATAATAAAGATGTCTTATTTTACTTAATTACTTGGTAAGGAAGGGTTACAATTTTGATATTTCTAGACCGAACTCTATGTTAATTCCTTTTGGTATTCTGTTGTATGAATACATAATTAGATTTGGGGGTAAAGCCCAGAAAAATTGGTCTGTTATCCAATTTTTAACGTTTGACCGTTGGAATTTAAAACATATTTTCTTAACATGCCACTCGTACTTAACTTGATTCTTAAATTATTAAAGTGCAACATGCTGAGATTACTAAATTGACATTTTTTTTTGCAATACTTGGAACATTTTCCCCAGCACCAATTAAATACTTATTTTAAGCTAGATTTTTTTTGGAGGGGAGGGCATGGGGAAGCAGTACAGTTGGGTTTACTTTATAAACATTACATATGATGACAAAGGAAATATAGAGTGCATTTTCTTTGTGAAGTCAGGCACTTACCGGTTTTTCTCTGCTCCTTAATTTTATAGAGCCAGAATGAAGAATGGGGAGGTTTGTCTGAGGATATCTTATGATAAAGAGCAGTCTAAGGCTTTAGTCCCTTTGACCCCCACCTTATTTATTGGTAACTACTAAATTTACCATTTTCGTGGCATGGATAAAATGGGGTGTTATGCCAAAACTGTTGCACGTGAGATGATTTCAAGTCCTTGCTTGATCTGTGAAGATCAAATAGTTAAATACTGGGTGTTGGGCTTTAACCCTCAGCGGTAGATGCATGATGGTGTTGATCAGCGCTTTGAGATGTGTCAACCTTTTTTTTTATACTAACAGCATCATTTTCAAATTCGTGGGGGTTTTCCTTTTGAGCTTTGTTTGCTGTTGGTATTGTTTCTCACTAAAGTAATCTGAGAAATGAAAAATAAGTGAGGTACCAAAAGCAAGCATTACACTCATGAATTTGCTTCTACTTCAAGGTGGTCCACTTTATGAATAGATTTATTGGATTTACAGTTGTTAATTTGCCTCATCTAGAAAGTGGTGCTCTATGGAGAATTAGTGCTGCTAAAATTGATTTGTTTTAGTGCTGGGCCTGCATGATACATCTTAGTACTATACAACATCTTTGTGGAAGTAGTAATTAATAAATGTCTTGGACTGCATAAAAATGGAAAGGTAAGACTCTTAGGAGAAAAAGTGATTTCTTTAAAAATGAATCTTTTGTAACTTAAAAGTATTTTAAGTAAGTAAGTACTTATTGAAGTATTTAATAACATGCCTTTTAATAAGTTTGGGGTTTTTTAAAATTAAAATCTTGCTAATTAAGAATATTTGGACTTTGGGCAACGTAGTCAAACTCAAGAATATCTTACATTGTTTTAAAACAGATGCTTTAAAATACATACAGTAATATAACAGCAAAAAGCATTTTGATAAAAATCCTCGTAGGATTGGCTTTAATAAGACAAGCTCCTGTAATTCCTTTGTAATTACCACTGTTTATATTAAAACCTTTAAGCCTAAACCTTCTTCTTTTCAATTGGGTAAAAGTTAACAAGGCTATATAGTCTTTTACGCCAGCATATTTTAATTTTTTATGAGTAAACTTGATTGGGGTCTGCTAGACCAAATTCTGGATAAGTGAGGTTTAGTTACATTAATGCTTGAAATAGAAAATACAGAAGGGTAGATACAGAGAAAACAGAAGGCGGAACAAATCTTGCCTTTCACTTTGCATTTAATAAGAAACAATTTGGTCAATGCCCTTGGTCACTGGTTTTTAGGTTGTAATCATTTTGCTCTGTGTTTGTTTTTTGAGCTCTTCTTCTTTGTTTGCTTTTCAGAATTTTGAGGATTTCCCCCTTGCTGTTTCATTTTAATTCATTTTGAGTCCACTGTTGCTACTCTGGTCTGTTTGTAATAATGAAAAGTGGGAATAACTTAAAATATTCAGTAACTGTAAATCTGATTTTCAAAAGTATTTGACAAGAAGCCACAGTAATAAATGCAATTTTATATCACAATAGTTACATACACATAAACCAAAAAAATTTTTGGTTAAATAATATATACTTACTCATATTTCTTATTTTATAGTCTCATGTTTTCTATTCTATTCTTCTTTTTTTCAATGCTGGTCCTGATCCACTAAGTTGATTGCATGAGCCCTAGGATTGGGACCTGCACAGGGACCTGCAAAGAGCATATTCCTAGCTGGTGGTGCTGGTTTTATGTGTTTATTTATTTATTTATTAATTGAAGTAAGTTGACCTGATTTTTTTCTTTAAAAAGTACTTTCTGAAAAATTGCAGGGTTTGAGTTCTTTTTTCCCCTATTGAGACATTCTTTTTTCTTTTGTTGTTTCCTCTGCTGTCCTTTTTTTTTTCTTAATAAAAATTCCCATTATAGGAAAATTAACAAATACAGGCAAGCACATGAGAACATAATCTTACCCACCAACCAGAGACAATTTATTCTGGTTCTCAACTAGGTTTGGGGGTGGGGCAGTTGTGCCTCCTCAGGGGACATTGGGCAATGTCTGAACACACTTTTGATTGGCACTACTAGCCATGAGGTGCTACTGGCATCTGGTAGGTAAAGATCAAGGACGCGCTGTTAAACAACCAGCAGTGCCCAGAACAGCCCTCTCAGAATAAGAAATTATCCGGCCTCAAGTGTCAACAGTGCCAAGGTCCAGAAACCCTGGTTTAATTTAACATCATGTAACATATAAAAATTTCATTTATAGATTCCATTTACATTTATGGACTGCTACATCTTTTCAATATAATGTATAGTCCAGATTATAAATGACTGGCTAAAAATGAATCAAAAGTAGAAGGGGAAAAAAACCCCTAAAAATTGTGAAAGAAGGAGAAATGTGCTCAAGTAAATGGCTATAAGAATCACCTCTGTGATCCACCAAAATTACTTTTACTTGATAACCAGAGATAACCCGTAGCAAAACTTATGGGATGTCACTATATAATTTAATTTCCTCAACAACAACCAAATCTGTTAACATCTATTAAGGTAATTGAGTTTTTGCCTGAAAACAGAATTGAGCATACCCTGCAGGCAGTTAGAACACTTGAATTTTCTGCTTATTTCCCTATCCACCTTAGGGATTTGATAATTCCTTAAGAGAGAAATAGTTTAAATGACCAGAATTTACATATATAGACTTATGTTGTACCTATAGACATTTTTGTTGTTTTTCTTTTATACCCTATTAGCGTTAAAGAATTTACTTAGTAAAGATATTTAGAGTTTGAATATTTGAAATTCAGTGATTCCAAGAAATCTTTTCTATTTTGAAAACTCTGATTAAATTTAGGGCATTTCAAGTTATGATCCAAATGGAAGAACAGGGCAAATACAATACAACTACCCTAAAATGTGCTTAAAACTATTTCTTTATAGTTTAAAGTTATATTAGCTAAGTTAATTATTCTGCTTCTTTATTAAAAAAGTATAATTAACTGCCAGAGAAAGTAATTTCTCTTTACTATTTTATCACTAACGGGTTTTAGAGCAGGGTTTTAGGAAATGTAGTTAAAGTTTTCCTCATTATTATTTTTAAGGCAAATGTAATAGAAGTAGACCAACAGCACAACAGAATAAGACAGCAGGAGATATGAATAAGTAATCCATAGATGAAAGAAAAAACACATGGTCCTTTGACTAAGGGAATGTAAATTAAAATATCAATTAGCCTTTTTTTTTTTTTTTTTTTGGTTTCTTGGATTGGCAAAGAAGAATTGTTTGCTTCTTATGAACACATAAATTTGTATTCCATTTTGAAGGGTTAGTTTAGTGATATCTATTAACAGTTAAATGTGTACACCTTTGCCCCATTAGTTATACTTGAAGGAATTTTATCCAACAGAAATATACAAATGCAGCAAGACACATGCTCAGTATAATATTGAGCTATTGGAACCTAACCAAATGTCCATCAATGGGAAATAGGTTAAGAAAATTATAGTACAACCATACATGAAACTGTTAACCTGGCTTTGAAAGAAATGAGATCAATTTCTATGTAATGATATGGAAAGATACTCATCAAGTAAGAAAAGATCTAGGAGCAGGACATTAACTTAACAGTATTACCTCTGAAGATATTTGAGGTCCCTCCCTCCTGTTTTCTATAAGTGTAAAACATGTATTTTAAGTATAATTTTTTTAATTTATAAATTTTTTAAAAAGACAAAATGCTGCTCCGTGAATAGAAGACTACATTGTGTTGTTCCTTTAGGTGAAACTAGAGTAGAATTTGCTAAAAAGAAAGTTTCAGCAGGTAAAGTGAAGCACTTATGTTCTCTTGGCCATTTTGGACACTAACCATCTGGAGCAACCATATTGCTCTTGCCACATTGCTAACTTAATGTAAAAAAAAAAATCACTCGATTTTCCTAGTGCCTCACAAGTGCTTTTGTAATAAGACACCATGAGCCCTTTCATCTAAAAGGTACCTTATAAAGTGCTCTCTTTTTATTCATTGCTAAAAAGAGATCTTAGTGCATTTGGATACTCTGCAGCCCTTTGGTCTTTAGCTCAAGGAATAGAGTTCCAGAGTTGAGAATAAGGACTTTGCCACAGTATTCAGTGAGGGGCAATAAAAAGGACCATTGTATTCTAGAACATGAAGGACAAAGGATACAGTTCAAGGAATAAGTGAAGCCCCTTCAAGAAAAACTGGAGTAGAGCAGTAACTTCAAATTACACTTCCTTATATATATTTTTTATTAAATGTACATTATTTTCTCTTTGACTACATAGTGTACCAGAAAGAAAAATCAGGACACTAGGTTTTCAGTTTTGGATCCAATATCACTAGTTTACTTAAGCACTTCTCATCTCAACAAGACTTAAGCCTTCAGATAATTACTTGCTTACCAGTTTTCATTATAGTTTATCAGATCATTTTACTTTTGAGTCATTGGCCTAGTATAGTGAATATCTGGGAATTTTTAAGGTAATGAGGTTTGTCTTGTCTTAGGAACGTAGGTGGTTTTGAGAACAGGTGTAACTTAATTCCTTTCTGCTGTGTTTGTTCTACACTTCCCACTACATCTGGTCCTTTTTGTAGGGGATTAAGAAAAAGATTATTCTTAGTATGGAGGAAAGTTGAACATGCATGTATACTGAGGAGAGGAGCTAATGGAGAGAGCGATGAAAAACAGGAATGGCATAATGGGAAAAGTATATGCAGAGGGTGAATAGGAATGGAATCAAAAGCATTGGTCCTGAGTAAGATGAGTCTTCTCCCTCCTCTGTTTTGAGGAGATGAACGGGTTAAAGCTGTAATTTTTTTTTTTTTCCTCATGAGTTGGATGAGTTGAGAAACTGCATCTAGAGGAGAGCTGCAGGGACTGAGGAGAAAGAAGAGGTAGATAACTTGAGGAAAATGTTGAGGGTTTGGAATAGATTTGCCCAGGATTAAAGGCCCATTTCAGATTGAAAATAGTAAATATCTTATCTTTATTTAAAAAAATAGGTCTCCAAAGAATCTGTACTAAGGGCAACTTGTGGTTTATATTTGTGTAATACAACTTGATTAAATTTTTTTTCTCACTATTTTCATTCTGGTCTTTATTCCCACACAATCTAAATCACTGACATTTCAGTGTATTAAACTCAGTTTGCTAGGCAGTAGAAGACAGCAGGTCTAATTCTGCACAGGACTATAAAGTCTGTGTATTGTAACAGACTTCACTCTCACCCTCCCCAATTCTTAATTAATATAATTATTCCATGACTCATAAAATGTACTGGTGGTAAGAAGGCCCAGAATACTGGAGTTATATTTAATCCACTATAATGTTTTCCTCGTATATAAGAGAAAAAATAACTTGGTTAATTATGGGCATATCTGTCATTTAGCTAAAAATCAACCTTAAATGTTAAATGGTCATTAAGGCATTTATTTATAGCACAACTTTCTCAGCCCTTAGCAGTTTAAACTGGGCAAGTACTTAAAACGTGTTATAGCAACTTAAAAGTGGTAAAAGAATACATTTTTTTTTTTTTTTAATTTAAAAAAAAATTTTTTTATTATTTTTGGCTGTGTTGGGTCTTCTTTGCTGCGCGCGGGCTTTCTCTAGATGCGGCTAGCGGGGGCTCTCTTCGTTGCGGTCCGCGGGCTTCTCATCGCGGTGGCGTCTCTTGTTGCGGAGCACAGGCTCTAGGCGCACGGGCTTCAGTAGTTGTGGCACGCGGGCTCAGTAGTTGTGGCTCGCGGGCTCTAGAGCCCAGGCTCAGTAGTTGTGGCGCACGGGCTTAGTTGCTCCGCGGCATGTGGGATCTTCCCGGGCCAGGGCTTGAACCTGTCCCCTGCATTGGCAGGCGGGTTCTTAACCACTGCGCCACCAGGGAAGCCCAATACACTTATTTTTGTGGGTTTTAGAGTTGTTTTCTTCTTGAAGAATGTTTTTCCGGTGAGGAGGTTTTTGCCCTTTGAAGAGTATTCTTCTCAATTGATTGGATGGTAAGTTCTTAAGTACAGTAATATGGATCTTTGTTATAAAGAATAGTTTGGCTTTATCAACTCTTTTCTTTCCTAAAGGGTATTAAAGGTCTGTCAGAAATGCCTGGGGCAGTCACGGTTGAGATTGCTCCTATAGAATTGTTTGTTCTCTTTCATAGTTAAGTCTCCTCTGGGGAGGAACCGCTGTGTACTCAGCCCTATTTGGGAAACTACCTTTTTCTTTTCTTTTAATTGTTGGTTTTCACATGGTGTGATATAAAATTAAGAGAGAAAACAAAAATATAAAAAGCTGTAATATAAAGGCTCAAAGTACTGGTATTATTTAGGTGAAAGGTTATTTGATAGACTTAAATTTTTCTTGTTCTCTCTCCAGAAAACAGAACATGTATCACAGCAAGAGTTTCGTTGGGTGTAAGAAAGCATACTAGAATATGTGCTGGAGTACTTACATGCATCAAAATGTAGTAGGATATATAAATTCCGTTTGTAATTATAATTTTGTCAAGTTTGTTGTTTATAGTTTAGCATTACCTGAAAAGTTTAATTACATTAAATCCCAAGGGATAGTCCCAATTATTTCATTTAACTGATATTTTCATAGGGAATTTTGCTCTGATGATGATCTATCATTGGAGCTTATAATTTATTTTTTTTACACAGCGAATATTGAAATAGGTTCAGAGTTCATTGACCAAAAAACTATTAATACCATTGATACCGAAATCGAATTCCCTCATGAAAATGAAGCATTTAGGGGTTCAATTTATTATTAATATTATTTTAGCTTGCTGCTTCATTCCACAATATTCTGAGTGGGAGAAAAAAAGCAATTATATCTTTAAACTGTTTAGGAATTATCTGAGGATTAAAATTTAACTGGCTTTTTTCCTCAGACACTTTTGTATTTAATGGTTATTATTTAAGTATAAGGTATCTGTTACATATTTTATTGAAACAGTTTACATGAGTTTGTAGCCTAACATTTCAAAGTGCCAAGTTGAATAAATATTAAGTTGAGGATATCTTAAAAGCACTCAAATAAGCAGTTTTAAACTTTTTTGAGTCACAAGCCTTTTGGAGGGGTATAATCGCTTTGAGAATCTGATGGGCCGTGGGCCCTCTTCTCAGGAAAATCTGTACCTAATTTTGTCTCTAGTTTCAGGGAGTTTTTGGAGTCCCTAGACATTAATCTCTTCTGTGCACTCTAGGGTCAGTTTAAAACTTCACCTCAGGTTACCTTGTTGATGTGAGAAACATCCTTTTAGGTACATTTATAGAGAGAAGGCATAGACATTTAACAGATCTATTTGGAGAGTCCTTTAAAATCTATCTTGAGGATTATTTTAAAAGTAATATCCTTAGTCCCAAGGGCATATAGTCTTTGGAATTTTTTTTTTAAGCTAAGTGAACCATTGAAAAAACCTCTATTGCTACCAAATGGGTGACTACTTTTCTCCTTTTTTCTTGGGAAAGATTTTCCTTTAGGATCTGTAAAAGTTCATGGTCATTCTGGGATGTAATGATTTTCATTAAGGGATTAAATTCCTTTGCTTCGTGTGGTAAAATCCTGATGAACTTGAACACTGGCGGGAGGGAGTATTCTAACTGGATTTTGAGTTAACTCAGCATTTACCAGATGACTTATACTGAAAAATCTTTTCAGAGTATTTTTAGTAAATACAGTGCTTTCAGATTTTGTAGGACATATAGGTCATCATTTAGATTATCATTATATACAGTAAAGTTATAAAAGATGAATCTGAACTCCTGGGCATTGTTTAGAAGTTAAATATTCAGCCATGAACCAAAATTCTAAAAACAAACCAATTCTAAGTTTCAATTAAGATTTCTTTACTGTGCACTAAACATTCTAGAAATCTGATTGTGTCTATGTCAGTTTGTATACTGTGTGTAAGAATATATGCATTTCTTTTGTAGCCACGTCATGAATATTTTAATGTCCCTGTGTACTAAATGACTACTCATCATCGTGTATGCAGAATTTCACAGAGGAAATAGAGAGCTGATATGCTCATGAAAGAAAATATCCTGAGCTTGGTGACTGATTATCTTGTATAATAATAATAGAACATTTCAGAACCATTACCTTTATAATTGTAATAATTTTTCTGTTTTCATCCTCTTTTCTATTTTATTTTCATTCTATATGTGATCTTGATATAGCTTTTCCTGCTTCCAGCTGGTTTAATTTCTTCTTGAAAAAATATGACCTATGACCATTTTGAGTAATGTTTCATCTTAAGCACGTGCATGTCATCATTTATGAACCATCTGTGATTAATCGTGTAAGAGGAATACCTAGCAATTGTTAAAATGTTTACCAAAGAAAATATAGCTGAAACGCTAGGGCAGAATAAGCAATGCCATAATATAGTGTGGTTTGGTCTTCAAACGTTGGCGGGGGGCGGGGGGAGCTATATTTAGGGTGATTATATTATAGTCTATATGAGCAAACGTTTTCTAATGTATCACATAAAAGTGTATTTGGAAATAATACAAGAAAGTAAAATCTGTACTATTATATAATATTTAAGGTAAAACATTCACAGTTTCTAAGAAATTTATAATGCCACAATTATTGGATCACATTTGTGCTGTACAATATCAAACAGTCCGTTTAAGAACTATCAGAAAGCTATGTCAGAAAAGTCTCTTCTGCAATATCTATTGTTCAATAGTAAGTAATCCTTTCAAAGTATTAATATGGGCTTTATTTTATATAGTTAAGATTCTTATATTGCTTAAATACTAATATTTTACTAGTTATGGTTTTATAATTGTCTGCATTTAGATACTTAATGATTTGTTAAATATGGTTTTATATTTCTGAATATGAAAACCTTTAATATTGATCATTTTTGTGTATACTTTTAATAAAACATGCAACATATATTATTATAAAGGGGAAATTACCAAATAATTCATTATGTCTAGAGAGTTTAAAGCCCGAGTTAAGTAACTTATCATTAAACAATACATTCAAAAGATGCTCAAACTGATTTACCATTGAAAGAAGACCTGTGAAAATGTGTATAAGGCAGGTATGCAGATCAGTTGTTTCCATTCTCACTGTACTACATGACATTTGAAGCACCTGGGTGGGCGGTCAAATGAGAAATTTAGCATTATACATTGATAGCATTGGGAAACATTGGTCTTCCGTTTCCATTATTTTCCTCTATCCCTCCCCCAGCCCTGCAACATGTCATTCATGTGGTTTTTTTTTTTTTTTTTTGGCATTTAAAAGTAACTTTATTAAAGTTCAGGATAGCTGTTTATACACAGTTTGATGTAATAGGCTACCAACAGCCACCACTCGCAGCACATCACTGAGCTCGCCGCGTCGCTTCTGGGCTAAGGCTCAGCGCTGCGGCACTGGCCGGGCTTGCATTCATGTGGTTTTAATGCTGCATAAATATGCACTGTCTCATGCCTGTTTGCTTTGGATGCTGTGTGCCCACCTGTAACAAGATGTTGCTTCTTTTGTTATTTGTATACAGCTGCTTGCTTTAAACTAGTAGATTCTGAAATACCTTTCCTTGCATGTCTAAAATAAAAGTATTGCATGTACTTTGTCTCATGTGAATGACTTTTTTCTTCTCCATCCTTTTGATAAATAATATATTTCATATTTTAATTTTTCCAGGTAATTATTTTAAATTGTCTTTTAAAAATAACAAAATTTACTAGTTTAACCATTTTTAAGTGTACTGTTCAGTAGTGTTCAGTATGTTCACATTGTTGTGCAGCAGATCTCCAGAAGTTTTTTATCTTGCAAAACTGAAACTCTGTACCCATTATACACAACTATTCCCCACTTCCCCTCCCCTCAGCCCTTGGTAACCAACCACCTTTCTACTTTCTGTTTCTATGGCTATTACTAATTCAGATAATGGTTTTTCTAGGTAATTTTGAGCTACAATTTCAGTGTGAACATGTGAAAATTAATTTTATATTATAAATACAACTGATTAAAAAACTCGTAACGTACGGTTTGTATAAGTCTCAAAGGAAGAAAATGTGTAAATGATTCTTTGAAATTAGGCCTTTCAGAAAGGACAGATACTTTAAATAATGCATATTTGAGAAGCAACGTGGTTCTCTTCAAGAAATGCTATATAAGATTGCAGGCAGTGAACACATAGGGGAAGTCTGACCAGCTCCAGGGAATAGGATAGGGGGACATTTTTACATGGATAAGCTAAGAATGTTAACTATAGAATTCAATGTAGGCACCCTCTAATAAATACATTAAAGGTTATATGATGTTTTAAAAATTATTTAACATTAAATGGAAATGATTCTTTTTAAATAGTCCCCTTTATTTAATATGTATGTGATTCAGATGTCAGTCTTGCAGTGTATTTAATGTTTAAGGCTAAACATTATAAATGAAAGAGATTGGCTTACATCATTCTTGGGAGTGTTGCATCACTTCCATTAAACTTTCTTTTAAAGCTATATCATGAAAACTCTGAGACATACAAATAGAATAGTATAAGGAACTGTCATGTACACATCACTCAGCTCCAACAACCATCAACTCAATGCTAGTTTCATAAATCACCACCCCACCCTGCCTTTTTTTTTTCCACCCCGCCTTTTTTGCCTATTTTACAGCAAGCCCTAGACATCCTATCATTTCATCTTTAATACTTCACTATGTATCCCTAAGAGATGAGTACCACACCCCCCAAAATTAATAGTAATTCCTAATATCTTATGCGTGGTTGGTTTTTTTTTCCTAATTGTCTGAAAAATGCATTTTTATAATCGGTTTGTTAGAGCCAGATTCCAAACAAGGCTCACATTTTATCTGGTCTCTTTAAGTCTCTCTTAATCTTTAACAACTCCTCTGCTTTTACCCTCCTTTGCCTTTTTTGTTAAACTGAGTCCCCTATGCTGTAGAATTTCCTCCATTCTGTATCTGGCAGATTATAATGGTGATGTTTAACTTGTTTTCTTATCCTCCATGTATATTTAGGTCTGTAGCCTGGTTAGGTTGAGGTTCAATTTGGAGGGGGGGAGGGGGGCAAGAATACTTCATGAAAAATAGTCTTTTTTCACCAAAGCTGACTTTTACTCATTTTTCATTAATACACAAACATACTAAAAGGTCATCATATGAACTTTATATATAGAGCTGGTTTATAGTAAGGCTAAATACCTTCATTTAGATTTCAGTTGAGTAATGTATCAGCTAACATTTTTTGAGCACTTTCTGTGAATCAGGCACTAAGCCTTATCTCCCTTAATCTCTACATATGAAGGTAAGTACTATGATCCTTGTTTTCATAGTACAAGGAATAAGGAAACAGACCAAAGAGTTTAAATAATTAAGATTATTTCATGTAGTGCTTTACATACAATTAAATCTAACGTATGGATTTATGGTTCAATTAATTTTTCTTTTGTTTTGTGCTGTACCACAATTAGGATGCAAAAGTAAGTTATTTGGGTACAAAAATTGTTTTCCTCTGTTAAAATCTAGTATGCCTTTTAATTACAAACTTGTTGCTAGGAATACCTGAAATTTGACCTACTTGGTCCTTTTTTATTTTGTGCCGTGCAAAATTAGACACTTTGGGAAAACTTTTAATTTTTTTCTAGTATGCCTGCTTTGTTTAGTCTTCTTTTGACATTTAAAAATGAGTATTGGTTGTTACATAGAACAAAAGGCACTTTTGTCCCAGATCCCAGAGCATTCTTTCTGTATGTTGCTTCCACTGAAACCATTGGTTGCTCTGGGGAGGTCTGGGAAGGTGAGTTTCTGCAGCCTTGCTGCTGGGGACATTTAAGTCCAAAACTGAGTAAAAACTCAGAGAAGAATAAATACATATGACTTGAAAAAAGAGCAGGGGAAACAAAATATGTGAAGAATGGGGAGAACTCAGGGGGGTTTCCCTGGTCTTTATTTAGGGGAGGTTTTGAATTTTAACACTAAGGTAACTTACCTTTCCTGTAGAAATGTCGGGTAGCTGTGGGTTTGCACTGCGTTTGCAGTGGGCTTGACTGCTTTTTGTGTTACAGCAATGGAGCCCAGCACAATTGGTAGGTAATCAGTAGGTATTTAATGCATGCTGAAAATATCCTCCTGTGGTCTCTGATGTTTGGGGCACAAATTGCTAAATAAGCACTGGCTCTCCATAGAAGTGCCCATACTGCTGAACTGCTTGCCTTCAGCATTCTCTGAAACTTGCACGCCCTTCCGTGTCAATTTCACATTCTCAAGCCTCCCCGGATCTGCTTACCAAGAGTCTCACATTTTCCCTCCACAGGAAGCTGAAACCCCACGTAGCGTTCTTGAAGAAATTGGACTGACATAACTCTCCTCCCCTGTTGATGACTTCTTGTGGCATTTCACACACTGTAGATGGTCACTGCCTTCATGTCCATGTTAGCTAATGGTGTAAGATGACGTCTTGTCAGTATTACTGTTCTGCTAAGCTGCTTCATTCAGGCCTACACGATCTTTTTTTAAAGGGAACTTTGGTTAATCAAGTGATAAGGGACTTAAATATGAATTAGAACGAATGCAGGAAAAGAAAGGTACTTTTTCTGGCTATTTTAAAGTTTATAGATCTGTTTCTCTTGAATAGATTATTATCATTACCTTGATTATGTGTATCTATGAACATGACACAATCAGGCAATATACATTTATTAATTACTGTCTTTGGCAAAAAAATTAAATTATGTGAAACCTGGTTTTATGAAACCAAAGACTAGTGCATTTCAGTATATAT
Organism: Eschrichtius robustus; assembly: GCF_028021215.1. NCBI lineage: Eukaryota > Metazoa > Chordata > Mammalia > Artiodactyla > Eschrichtiidae > Eschrichtius > Eschrichtius robustus. The sequence goes on along the minus strand of NC_090845.1, from coordinate 13,433,749 downwards.
GCAAATAAAGGGAATTGACATGTCACATATCAAATGAATAAAAATTTCACTCTATGTTGAAACTTTAGGAAAAAAACAAATGTATACCAAAGACCCTTATTAGAAACTAAACACCTTAAAACAAAGGGAATACACAAAAGACTAATGGAATGATGCTGTTTTACACTAAAAATTATTTCTTAGGCATTCCAGACCTGGGACGAGGAACAGAGATCAGCTGTTTCATAATAGTAAGCACGTTATTTTTAAGGCCAAGGAACATTTGACTCCTGAGCTAAGTTTCTTGTTGTCATAATCATTTAGTCACTTAGTTGTATTGTTTTTGATGCCCCCAAAATAAAATGGAAATGTTGACTTACCAGGGATTCTTAATAACAGTATGTTATGGAAAATGTTTTACTCCCTTCACAAAGTGTTGCATAAGTCATTGTTTAAAGCACGAATATTCCTTCCAGGGTGCTTGTTACAGCCAAATTTATTTTACTCCCCTATTGCTTCCCTCCACTTAGAAGTGCAGCAAACTTTAGGGCAGCTTCCGTCCCTTCTGTGGCACTGCCTAGTTACTGGAAGTGATAAATATAAAAACAGATACCACCTTTCATATGAAAGTGTGAGCTGAATGAGGTAAAATGGCACTAGTGGGCTCTATATTTTTTAAGGCTATACAGTTGTTTCAATGTCACTTTTATACATACTTCTATGTATGTAAACATGTCTTCACGGTTTACACTTTCATTTGTATCTGCTGGGCTGGATTAAGCTTTGTTGTGATTGTGACCAATATTCAGGCCACGTGAGCACGTCTTATCACATCGCCAATTAGTTGTAATAAATGTTCAATGTACACCACTGTCGTGTGTTTTTATCTGTCTCTTTCCAAAAGTTTGTCAAATTATGAAGAGCTGCTGAAGGAAGAATTTAAAGAAAAAATTTTTTGAGTAAAATGTTGAAAATTCACCCACGTTTGAACGTGGTGGTGGTTAAAAGCACACACAAGATAAATGGCGGAAGATTTAAGGAGTCTTCATGTACTTCAAGCTCATTAAAAAATAATATGGAGTCCATGCTACTGAGAGCTTATCTACACATTTATTTTCAATCAATAAATACTGCTTTTAAAACCTTGATGCAGTTGACTTTTCTCTTTCTGAATGAGCAACTCGGATCACTCCAGGTAATCAAAGGTATTCTAAATCAACTGGAGTCCCCCTCCAACTAACTGGAGGTGCTAGCACACTTGCTGATATGGACGGCTATGTGCCAACTACTGCCTAGTATAAGTAGCAAATCAAAATTTTGGTTATCATGATAGTTAAGGGACTGCCTATTAACTACAGATAGGAAATGTTACATACAAAAATGTGGATGTTTTTTTTTTAAGTATACTCTTTGATTTCTGGAAAAAATAGGAAAACAATGAAATGAGGATATTTAAGATCAAGGAAACAGCTACCATCAAACGAATTTGCTAGTCTGCTAAAAATAGATATATGTGCGATTAAAAGAAAAGGATACGTGTAGGTTTAAAGAGCCTCCAACATGCAGCTATCTCTTCACTGAAAACAGGCATATGGCCTTCTGCTGGCAATGTAGAGTTGGAATTTTTGAATCATAAATAGTAATCAAATTGTAAGTTTAAAAAACGCATTAATAAGTCTAAGTTCAAGATGGACATTTATCAGGATAATGACCCAGTCAGTGGTTTAAAAACTACTTCCTTCCATCCCTCTCATACTACCCATTAACACTTGAGGGAAAAGTCACCAACATCTCTACCTTGAGGACAAGCTGGTGTTCATCTCGTTTTTTCCTCCATGAGCTATTAAGATGAATATTCAGCTTTGAATGCCCACATTTAATTGTGTATGTCTTGGCTGTATTTAGAAAAGGACTGAAAAATTTTGAATTTAGTGAGAATTATTCAGCATTTGTGAATCCAGTAGATACTTACAGAAAATTTTCAATCATTTTTAGGGTAGAGGCATTTAAATTCTGGAACAAATCAAATTTTCTTTTACTTTCTTTTTTTTGGCCGCACCACATGGCCTGTGGGATCTTAGTTCCTCGACCAGGGATTGAACCCCGGCTCATGGCAGTGAAAGCGCTGAGTCCTAACCACTGGACCGCCGGAGAATTCCCACAAATCAATTTCTAAAGTAAAATGTAGGGGCTTCCCTGGTGGCGCAGTGGTTGAGAGTCTGCCTGCCAATGCAGGGGACACGGGTTCGAGCCCTGGTCTGGGAGGATCCCACATGCCGCGGAGCGACTGGGCCCGTGAGCCACAGCTGCTGAGCCTGAGCGTCTGGAGCCTCTGCTCCGCAACAGGAGAGGCCGCGATGGTGAGAGGCCCGCGCACCGCGATGAAGAGTGGCCCCCACTCTCCGCAACTGGAGAAAGCCCTCGCACAGAAACGAAGACCCAACACAGCCAAAAATAAAAAAATAATAAATAAAGTAAAATGTATTCTGGACCACATAATTCCTTTCCTTTAGACTACAGATTAAAGAACTTTCATTTTCCACAGATACCACTCAGAAATCCCAAGCTTGAAGAAATTTCTTTTCCTATTTCTGTTAAACTATTTTGTGCATCCTTAAGTCCTTATTTTCAAGTCTCAAGTTGCCAAATGCCACATACTCAGAAACTCGAGATCTCCAGTACGGCAATGGAGAGGAGATTACTAAGAAAATAAAAAATTTATAAGGAAGTATGAGAGCATCTTCTTTTTTATGATCTGAAACCTAAGAATGATATTTTGTCTCAAGCTTTTTATTTATTTTTTTGGCCATGCAGGGTATCTTAGTTCTCCAACCAGGGATCGAACCTAGGCCCTTGGCAGTGAGAGCATGGAGTCCTAAGCACTGGACCACCAGGGAAGTCCCTAATTTTTTTTTCAAGCAAGTTTCTCTGACCACTCTTTTTTACCAGAATTGCTTTTAACACCAGGCATATTCAGTAGCAACGAACTCTGTAACACTGTAAAAAAGACGAACATCCTAACGGAAAACTATGGGGTAGGAGGGAGGGGAAAAAAATTGACTCCACCCTTTAGTACTTTAAGAAAGTGAATTTTAAAGTAAAAAAGCTATTCGGCTATTAACATGTAAAAAATCCAACAATTATTAATAATTTGGGGCAACCAACCAAACTTATTGCCCATTAAATACAGAAAAAAGTGTTTGGCTTAGCCAATATGTACAGAGATGAATAAACACATAAAATTTACCAAACCGGCAAAGGTTACAGTAATTTGCTGCAGGAACAGCAAAATTTATTGTTGACGGTAAATTTTTTGGTAGTCTTTATGGAGGGCAATCTGGAAAGACTTCTGTATTCATATTTCTTGATGTAATTTATCCTAGGGAAATGACCAGTAATGTATGAAAGTATTTAAGGAAATCCACCACAGGACTGTTTATAGCACAGGATTCTTTAATAGTGCAAAACTTAAAATAACTTAAAAATCCAACAATAGGGATACTGTTGAATAAACTGATAGATCCACACTATGCAGTGAGTAAAAATAACAGTAACACTAGGGCTTGATGGAATAGGACAATGTTTGGTGTGAAAAAAAGCATATTCAACTGCAGCCATATGTTATCTTTGTGTAAAAAAAATGTGTACACACCCATACTCCCATAAGAGAGAAAAAGACTTAAAGCAATGCTCCAGTGTTAATTGGTTATCTTTAAGGGTCAGGATTATAAATAATTTGTGTTGTATACATTTTACGTTTTCTAGGTTTTCTATAGTAAGCAAAATGATTACCAGAGAATAAAAGTATTTTTAAATAGGGTTCCAGGCTACATAGGCTTTTGCCAGACTTGCTAACCCACATGAGCTGAGAGCCCTCTCTCCAACTACGCAGCCCCCATAACAAATAAGGTGTACAATCACTGAAGGACATGGTAAGTTTATTTGGATTTGGGACTCTGCAGAGTTCAGTCTCGGCTCCCCGACGTCCTCCTGCCGCGGCTCCTGGACCTGGAGGAGCTCCGGCTGCGGCTCCGGCGGCTGCGGCTGCCCCGGCCACGGCTGCGGCCCCTTTTTCTTCCTCTGCTTCGGGAACTGTGCCTCTCCCGGCTTTTGGACGTGTGCTTGTGAGATTTCTTGCCCCCGTGGCTCCTCCTCCTCCTCCTCCTCCTCCTCTCGGCCTCCCCGTTCCTCTTGTAGGAGTGGGCCGGCCCGGGGCTCCTCCTCCTCCTCCGTGGCCTACTGTAGTAGTCGTCGTGGCGGCCCAGCCGCTCCCTCCTCTCTGAGTTCTTACTGAAGCAGGAGCCAGTCCGATCCGGAGACAGGTACATGTCTCGATTCGCTTCCCAAAATTCATTGTTGGGATTTCTGAACACGTGAAGAAAGTTGCAGTGTTTCCCTCTTGGACACTGCTGTATTTCAAATAAACCTGCAGTGGCACAGTGAGGAAACGGCATTTACTGCTGGCACCTCATCCTTTTCAGAAGGTACATTTCTGATGTTCGCTTGTGATAGGACTATTTTCTCCTTACGTACATTGATGTCATAGTTTGGGTTCCCCGAATTTCAAAAATATTCAATGCTCTAACAAAGGGCACTGTGAAAAGTAACAGATCAGAACTTTTAATTAACCAGAATGCCCCGTTCCCCTACTGGATTATGGTGTGGAGTGCAACCGAACCAATGGCGACCACGTTATTTTTTCTAGGGTTTTACCATCCTGCTGACTGACAATGTAGATCCCTAATTAACACTGAAGAACCAGCCCTGGGAGTCCCCCTGGCAACATGCTTTGAGGGCACGGTGGTGGGAGGACCAAAGCACTGACCAAAAGAAAGAACCTATTATAAGTAAAAGATCCTGTATTTTCTTATACTTCAAGATGATAAACACTGGCCTAATGCTTTAAATTTACCAGGTGCTTTTAACATGGAAGATTTTTGTCAAAGGTGAAATCTACTTGAACAATTTAGAGATCTTTTGGGGATTTTCAAACTTTTTTAAAAGCGGTAAATTCCCTAAATATGTAAAAGAGTTAAAAGTGAAATACCTCCATACCACACACTATATACAAAAAGTCAGTCAACATGGATCAGAGTCCTAAACGTAAGCTATGAAACTATAAAACTCTTTGAGGAAAACATACAAGTAAATCTTCGTGACATGGGGTAAGCAATGGATTCTTAGATATGGCACCAAAAGCACAAGCAAAAAAAGAAAAAAATAGAAAAATCGGACTGCCTCAAAATTAAAAATTTTTGTGCTTCAAAGGACAACATCAGTGTGAAAAGATAACCCACATAATGGGAGAAAATATTTGCAAATCATATCTGCGATAAGGGACCTGTCTGTAGAATATCTCAAGAACTCTTACAACTCAGTAAGACATATAACCTAATGAAAAATGGGCAAAGCATCTGAACAGACATCTGTCCAAAGATGATATACAGTGGCCAATAATCCAATAATAAGGACACGACAAAATGCTCATTAGTTACTAGGAAAAATAAAGCTGTTATTTAAAAAATAACAAGTGAAATAAATAGTCTCCTGCTTTGGGGGAGTCAAAGTCACACTCAGAAGCGCCTCACTGAAATGGAGAAAAGAGACCCATCTCTTACAGCACCCCAGTCTTTAAATCAGGCATAATGGTTCTTCTGGTTTGCCAAAGCAAGGAATTCTAAATTCCTTTTTTTTCTCCCTTCAAATAAATGTTTTTTAAGTGAGAGCATCCATTAAGACCGGGTTGCCAAAGATTCAGACTTTATAGATTTTGAAATAAGAGGTTTTAAGCAGGTGAGTATAAAGCAAAGCAAAGCAAAGCAAAGGGTAAGGGGAAGTGGTCCCCTAAGGCACGGGCAGCTCCTCTCGTAGCTCCCGGAACACTTCAATAAGAAATGGTTCAGCGAAGCCCATCTGATAGAAATCAAAACAGAACGAGCCCTTCAAAATTGCCAGCTACTCAAAGGGCTGACTCATTTCCTGATTTGGCAGCCACTGCCTGATGAGTCAGCCCGACTGAATGTGCCCTGACCAGGTTCTACAGCTATAATCAATCTTTATGACACAAAAGCTTGTATTGCAATAAGGCAGGAAGTGTCATAGGTAATGTTTTAGGTGGCAAAGATGACAGAAGGTTCATTAGGGATAAAGATGGGGAAAAAAACCAGCTCAAGTGAGGAGCCAATGAATAGAAAACACTTCTGAGACTGCAATCAGGAGACGGTGTCCCTGATAGACACAACTTCTCAGGCTTCCTGCAGAGCCCAGGACTTCGAGCACCAACTTTGTCACCTATACATTGTGACCCCAGTCACCTCATCCATAAAGTGACCCACAAGGTCGGTTACAGGTCTAAAATGTGATGTACTTTATATAATGATCTCTGCTCATCTACCAGGTGAGGCAAAAGCTGTGCTTCACACCTTTAAAAGGTTGGTTTTTTTCCTAAGACCATCCCTTTATATGACAGTGGAACAGTGGGGAAAAAAGTCATATTGTATTTTACCACAAATTGCCATTTTCCATCGGGTCACTGGGCAGAATTCGCACTGAAGCTGTCGTCCTGCGTACCACCGTCCATTAAACAGAGCAAGGGCTGCTTGGCATTCTTCTTCCCTTTAAACCACAAATTAAAGGATGCACTTTAGAGTAACTTTCTAATATGCAAATTAACCCTATTGTTAATTAACCCTTGTATTTGTTTACTGTAGGACCACCTAGTTCACTGCTTTTGTGCTACCTAGGGAGTCCTCATTACAGCATTCAAGGTCCTGAAGCTCACAATTTATTCAGGAACCCTTTTGTTTTTTAGTTTTTTTTTACTAACCCTCCCAGAGGTTTTGATACAAGGAAATCGACTTGAGTCAAAGCTTCTTAAACCAAAAGATTGGACCATTAAAAATGCAGAAGTGTTTTCCATTGTCAGTGCCTGTTCCTTCTCAGCTCAGATCGCTGTCCTTCCTATTATGCAATTCAATGGTTAATTTATCCCATTAGCCATGGCGGCACAGGCAAACAGCAAGAGGAGCAGAAACAATACACTAACTGCTTGCTCTCTTAGCGGGCCAAATGCACACCGAAATTATTTGGGGTTCTCTATTCTAGTTACCCCTTTTCAGTTTGTGTTTTAATTTTAAAATTATATAAGTAAAAAATTAACTATATTGCAAAAAATTTAAAACTCTCTAAGTATACGAAGAATGAAATACAAATGTATAATTTTCTAATCCCGTCCATATTTCTAGGTCAGCTCTTAATATATACACTTTTAAAAATACCATGCATATGAAAGCTATGTATTCAGTGGAAAAATCCCAGACGTCAATGTAATCACAACACTATATTGTGACAAACGTGAAGATGTTTATGTTCAGAATACTTACGATTGATATTGAACATACACATTGCCCCTCAGATGAGGTTCCCAGTTGCAGCTGACCTAAGGAGCAATGAAGAATTGCATCATTAAAAAACAAACAGGGCTTCCCTGGTGGCGCAGTGGTTGAGAGTCTGCCTGCCAATGCAGGGGACACGGGTTCGAGCCCTGGTCCGGGAAGATCCCACATGCCGCGGAGCAACTAGGCCTGTGAGCCACAACTACTGAGCCTGCGCGTCTGGAGCCTGTGCTCCGCGACGAGAGAGGCCGCGATAGTGAGAGGCCCGCGCACCGCGATGAAGAGCGGCCCCCACTTGCCGCAACTAGAGAAAGCCCTCGCACAGAAACGAAGACCCAACACAGCCATAAATAAATAAATTAAAAAAAAAAAAAAACAAGACGAAAACCTAAGGAAAAGAAGCCCTCCAGTCATCAAATGCATTTTTTGTCCAGGCCAACATCACCAAAAGTTGTTATCAATCAAATATTCCAAAATTAAGATACTACCCCACTCTCACGTCTATTTAAGGCATACTTCAGCAGATAGTAGTGCTGCAGGCCCCAAATACCTGATCCCTGTTGATCCTGACTTTTTTGTCCAAAGATATGAAATATTTCACACGTGCATAAAGATACAGAGACTATTTTAAAAAAAGAAAAAAAAATACAGAGACTAGAAATCAGCCCCTATATACACCACCCAGATTTAACACTAACATTTTCCATTTTTGACTGAGAATGTTTAAATACATAAAACATGAAAGACCCAGTTGAAGCCTTTCCATCCTATTCTTCTCCCTCCTCCACCACATAGGTGAACACTATCCTGAGGTTGGGTGTATCCTTCACATTCCAAACACACACACACACACACACACACACACACACACACACCCCTATCTACACAGACACGACACCCACAGCCATACATACACACAGACAGGCATATACACATATATCATATGTGTGCCATAAAATATATACATATATTATGTACAGACATACAAAGAAGTGTATGTCTGTTATGCACATATGGGTATACACATATTTATGTACATATATGCTAAGAAGCACGTATATATATTGATAAACAATATACAGTATGGCTTTGTACATTTTAAAATTTTATATAAATAATATTTATTTCACATCCTTTTTTCAAGATGTAATCATGTAAACTTAATGACTCATTTTAAACTACTGAATACTGGCTATATCAAATTATCAAATTTATTTATCCACTCCTCTAATGATGCATATCCAAGGTGCTTCCAATTTTTCATCGACAAACAGCGATGCAGTCAGCATGCCTGAATGCATCTCTGGGCAGTAGGACTTTGTCTAGTGTGCATGACCGGAAGTAGTATGCTGATTTGTAGGTTCCATGTACTTTCAACCTCACTAGGTACTGACAAACTGCTCTCTAAAGTGGTTTTACTAATTTACACAACCTCGCCCATGCTTGATATTAGAATTCATAATTTTTTTCCCGATGGGTATGAATAACATCTCATTTTAATATGCACTGTTCCCATTACTAGTGAGGTTGAACATTGACCATTTGTCTTAAAAAATGACAAATCTGATTTCGTTTTACATAACGGTATAAAAAGGTCCTCAAATATTCATACTAATGTTTAGCATTTCTTTTCAAAATGAATCTATCAATATAATTTTACAACTTAGTTGCAGAGTATTTTTATTAGAGCATCCCAAGAGAGGCAGGATGCGTACTGACTGACAGTACTGACTGACACCATCCTTAGAAGGAAGACTGGGGTGGGGGGGTTTCCCTAGTGGCGCAGTGGTTAAGAATCCGCCTACCAAGGCAGGGGACACGGGTTCGAGCCCTGGTCCAGGAAGATCCCACATGCTGTGGAGCAACTAAGCCCGTGCGCCACAACTACTGAGCCTGTGCTCTAGAGCCCACGAGCCACAACTACTGAGCCCGCGCACCTACAGCCCGTGCTCCGCAACAAGAGAAGCCACTGCAACAAGAAGCCCACGCACCACAACGAAGAGTAGCCCCCGCTCACTGCAACTAGAGAAAGCCTGTGCGCAGCAACAAAGGCCAACGCAGCCAAAAATAAAATAAATAAATAGATAAATTTATAAAAAAAAAAGAAGGAAGACTGGGGACTTCCCTGGTGGGCCAGTGGTTAAGACTTCGCCTTCCGCCTTCCAATGCAGGGGGTGCGGGTTTGATCCCTGGTCAGGGAGCTAAGATCCCACATGCCTCTCGAAATCTTTAAAAAAAAAAAAGAGAGAGAGAGAGAGAGAAGGAAGACTGAAAGGCCTCAGGAGGCCACGTCAGCCGCACCAGGGCCCTTAGAGATCATTTAAGCCCGTGGTTCCCAAAGACCTGGTATTAATTTTCCATGATGAATTTGATGTTTTGGAAATTTTTCTACTAAAAATTTATTAAACAGCTTTCCATTTATAACTGCCAATGTGATTAGCATGAGCCTGGCTGACAGAATTCTCAACAAAAGGAAAAAAAAAAACCCATGGTTAGTAGGTACGGCCTGTCGCAGATAATGGGGGTGATTTCCATTAAGCAGCCTGAGGTGCTGCAAGCAGCTCCAGCACTAACTTCCCAGAAGCAGTATGATGTAGGGACCCCATGAGGGAAAACACTGATGTAGTCCAGTCCTCGCCCTTTCGGGATGAGGAAAAGGCACAAAGAGGCAAAGAGCCCACGGCTAGTCACCACACCAGCTCCTCAGCGGTGCTTCTCACGTGGCACCGAGTCGTCTGTGGCCAGGCACTTAGAAGTACTGTGAAGACGGGAAAGTGCATGCAACAGAAAGAAAAGGTAAAGGGGAAAGAGAAATTCTGAAAGAATTTTTTAAAATCTTGAAATCAGTAGAAAGAAGGATAGCCTTGAATTTCACGAGGGCCGCAGTTACTCTGTTTCTTGGCTATTCCAACTTTCCACTGTCATTTCCAACTAGCAGAAAAAACTCACAGCTTAATTCCTATCTCTTTCCAAATTATGGGCCATTTCCCCCATCCTAACATAACAAAATCATTCAGGTTCGGATCTGATCAAATCGCAGACAGCAGGAGGCTTCACCGTGTTACGATTTGACCACTGGGCCCAGGAGCAGCAGCCATTACACCTGACTTCACGCTTGCTTTAAGGAATGTTTTAAAATAACTCTGTAATCTGAACACTTCTTTTACCCCCTATGCTGCATCACAAACCATGACTCTGGGAACACTATGTTCCGTATTGAGAGTATCCAGTGAATAAAAACAAAGTAAAAACAAGAAAGGAAAAGGAATCAAGGTTTATGTTCTTGGGTAGCTCCAGAAGAAAGAACGTGCACCTTGGGTGGAAGCTGCAAGCAGGCACCATCAACACAATACAGTAACAACAAATCAACCACCTCGGTAGGTGGAGTAAGTAGAGGATTGTCACACTCTGCTCTCCATGGCTCTAGGGGAGACCGACCACGGGAGGGAGGCCATTCCGCATCATACGCAGCCCCTAAGTGAACGCTTGGATACCTATCTGCAGAGGACCTTATGCAGAGAATTCACAGGCTGCAAAAGAATGGGACCATAAAGGTACTGAATGGATGCAATATCTTTTCCCATCAAAACCTCAGAACCCAGGAAATGTCATGCTAGTACCTGTTTAAGATTTCAAGTAGTACCTCTACCGTATTGGCAATGAGGTGGATGGAGAGGGAGAGAAAAGAATTAACATTTCCTTGCAACATGACGCCAGGCCCTGCACCACAGCACACGTCCCACCCAGGCGGAGAGCCTGTGCCCTCGCTTTCCCATCCCATCCGGTGCTTCAGAGGGAGGCGAACTAGTCCCGTCCTCCACACGCACTGCATGTGCCCACCTTGAACTGGACCACTTTCCCCACGTTCTTGAACTCGGGGAGCACGTCGTCATAGAAGTCCAGGAACTGCTGGTAGGTTTCCTCTTCGCTGTACTCCAGGCTTGCGTCGGGGTCATAGTCGTCCCTTCTGCACTGCTCCATCCCAAATGTCATAAACATGCTTTTAATAAGAAGGGTGGGACTTGATGCCGGGAAATTGTGCTTACGTGAACACCTGCGTATGAAGGAAAAACTTCAGCATTCCAATGGTGAGAAATTACACATAAAAGGCTTGCTTTAAACTGTGAGATAAAGACTGAAGCAACTTAGCTGTTTCAACTGAACTATAAGATGATAAACCCCATTCAGACTTTAAATTTCAACACTTAAAACTGTTCTAAGGGCTTCCCTGGTGGTGCAGTGGTTAAGAATCCACCTGCCAATGCAGGGGACACGGGTTCGAGCCCTGGTCTGGGAAGATCCCACATGCCGTGGAGCAACTACGCCCGTGCACCACAACTACTGAGCCTGCGCTCTAGAGCCCGCAAGCCACAACTACTGAGCCCACGTGCCACAACTACTGAAGCCCGCACGCCAAGAGCCCGAGCTCCACAACAAGAGAAGCCACCGCAATGAGAAGCCCGTGCACCGCAACGAAGAGTAGCCCCCACTCGCTGCTACTAGAGAAGGCCCGCGCGCAGCAACAAAGACCCAACGCAACCAAAAATAAAAAAAAAATTAAATAAATAAATTTATTAAAAAAATAGTATCCAGCATTTAAAAAAAAAAAAAAACTGTTCTAAAACTGACCAATATATTGGCTCTCATTAAAATGTAAGGTCAGGAATTATTTCCAAGTTCAGATGCCATTCAGCTGCCTTTTACTGAAGTTCAGGAAGCCTTACACATGTGGAAGCACAGGGAAAGAGGAGATGCGTGGGCATGACGGACCGTGATGAAAGGCTCACAGACACCGAGCATGGGACTCCGGACAAGGTGAGAACAGTGCAATCCTGGTTCCATACAATCGCCAACAAACCCGACACTTAGAGAACGGTATTTTGAGAGTTTCAGCTAAATGGAACGCATTTCATAGTTTTCATGGCATTTTTATATTCTTTTTCTGATCCTTGCAACCTGTTAGGACAGCCAGGGCTAGTATTTTCTCCACTTTGAAAGAAAGAAAGTGAGGCCTAGAGAAGCACACGTACCCAGGTCACATGGCTGGGGAGAGAAGATCCCAGAGATCCGAGCTAATCGACAGTCTACTTACTGCCTGTGTGTTATATGATGTGCTAAATGTAAGGAATTTGTCTTTAATGAAGGAGGTTAACCGTTGTGAAGAACAATTTTCTTTTCATAGCTTAAACTGAACCGGGTTTAACTGAGTAATTTTTTTAAAAAATCTTTTATATGAGTTTACTTTCTTATTTACTTCCTTCTCCTCAAGTAAAATGAAGGGAAAAAATGCAGCTTAAGATTCCAAATCGTCAAAATTTTCCTGATTAAATTTCTAGTTTAAAAATTAGTTAAAACAAAAAAAATTAGTTAAAACAAAAATTTTAGAAAAAAATCCCCAGAACTTTGGAAGAAAAAAAGTTGAAAAACAAGGCAGGTGTCAGAAAAATACAATGGCCCTGAAATGAATAAATGTTTAACTCATGCTCACTTTCCATTGTCTGTAACATACATCTGTACACCTAGTGAGACAATGCACACAGAATGCCCCGCATACACCATGCCCAGCTCAGAAACGTGCAATCTGTGTTCATTAAAGTGAAATTTTCTATTTTTCAAAGGACCCTCCTAGATTATTCAGTCAGAGACCTTGTAATGAGATCCATCTTCCCAAGGACAAATACCCACAGAAAAAAGAACGAGGATTCAACCTGGTTGGCAGTGTTAGCAGAACCAGAATTTTACAAGTATGAAGCACATACAGAATTAAAGGAGAAACCAATTTAACAAGGTTAAAATTCTCATGGGATTATCATATCTGAATGAACTTGGCTCTAGTACCCAGGATGTCAAGTGAACATCTGTGAGTTTTGGAACAGTGCCAAAGTCCCCATCTAGGGAAAAATCCCACTTGGCCTAGAGATAGTCCATATAATCTGAGTGTATTTAAGGCCAGCCCTACAGGTTCTACTGAAAAGTCAGCTAAGACAAGAGATATTTGGGAAGGCAGTCTAAAGTTGTGGTACCAAACCCATGTGATTCTCAGAATCACCTGGGAAGAACTGAGATTTCTCAGGTCCTCCCCTAGACCATCTGTTCAGACCTCAAAGAGTGGGGAACCCATGTTTTCAGAGTAACTCCCCACCTGGTCCTGAAGGTTAGCCATGTTTGGGGACTCCTGGTTTAGGCCATGCTATTTACTCAGATCCTTGAATCCAGTAAGACTGCCACAAAATCATGTAGTTGGACATTACCTTAACCAAAGGACAGCCAATAAATGGCATGGGTCTCCAAGTGCCCCCTCAGGTAGAGCTAACTGCCTATGCCTCTTTTTCTTTTTTCAGGGGAGCACTCCAGGCACCCACTACCTTTGTCCTTTATCGAATCAAGCTACATGCTAAAGGTAGGCTGTGATTATTTACCGAAGGTCTTTGTGAGAAATATTCTCATGAAAATTACATATGCAACTGTTAATAAACCATCTATCAAAGTTACTGCCCACCTTCCTACTCAATGTCTTTATACAGTATTCCATGGGAGGAACATTTACACTCTGATGCCTGGAAAAGCTTTGTCTTTCCAGAGATCCCACTCATTTCCTTTTTGGTAAGAACTACATAGCTCATTTCTGCCTGGGATGGATACAACTCCAAAGCCAAATGTACGTTCACAGTAACTCACTTTCTTCTCCTTTCCTTGCTTTCAATTTCTTTTATTTTATTAAACTTAGTGTAGTAGATTGTGAGCCTTCTTTATTTTATTTTTTACAAATTTATTTATTTATTTACTTTTGGCTGTGCTGGTTCTTCGTTGCTGTGTGCGGGCTTTCTCTTGTTGCGGTGAGCGGGGGCTACTCTTTGTTGCGGTGCGCTGGCTTCTCATTGCGGTGGCTTCTCTTGTTGCGGAGCACGGGCTCTAGGCGTGCAGGCTTCAGTAGTTGTGGCACGTGGCCTCAGTAGTTGTGCCTTGCGGGCTCTAGAGCTAAGGCTCAGTAGTTGTGGCGCACGGGCTTAGTTGCTCCGCGGCACGTGGGACCTTCCCAGGCCAGGGATCTAACCCGTGTCCCCTGCATTGGCAGGCGGATTCTTAACCACTGTGCCACCAGGGAAGCCCTGTGAGCCTTCTTTAAGTCACTTCTGGAAACAAGTGGGGTATAAATAACTACTCTGATTAATAAGTTTTACTTTTCATCAGTGATTATGTTCTTTTAGGACCAAAAAAAAAAAAAAAAAAAAATTGAACTCCCCTCAAAGCTGTGACTCCAAGTGCAGAAAGGTTCTAGAATCAAACTCGTACTAATTACAAAAACAAAGCAACCAAAGAAATGCTTAGCTATGGGAGTGCTTGATGATGTGACAGACCTTAACAGAAAAGAACAGTTGTATGATCTGGAGCAAGTCACTGGGGCTCTCTGTGAAAGGGCAGCAGTATCTTTGTTTGAAGGGATGGTGCTGGAGTTTGTAACTGCTGGTTTCATGGAATCTTATTTCACAACTGATCACTTGAATCATGCAAATACCCAAATCGCTCTCATACTTTTTTTTTGATAGTTGTGATGGTGAAATTTCGCATGCCTGTGAATATATTAAGAAAGGTTCACAAACTAATCTGACCACCGTCAGTATTTCCTTGAAATGGCTCTCAGGGATGGGTTTTGAGAGCCTGACAGTCCATTCCCCTTTTCACAAAGAAGTACTGTCAACTGATTTCCTGGAACCACTTAGGACATCTCCCCTTCTCTCACTTATGCCCAACAGAAGACTCCAGAATCCGATGACCACAAGTCTTCACATTTAGGGAAATGTTAGAGACATATCATAATTGAGGACTCCTGCAGCTGGGAGACCTTACATACAATTTGGTTCAATCCCCCACCCCTACCCCACCTCCGCCAATGCAAAGGTGAACTCACATTGAGTCTCAACTGTCTTTCAAAGGTAATTCACTGTACATTTTTTCTTTGGTGGGGGATGTTTTACATCAATCAATTATTACTATTTTGATGAAATCAAACATACATTTGGGAAACACTTCTAAGGATACGAAGGGGGGTAAAGCCTTTCTCCCCTCCTTAGTTCCCAGTTCCTCAAGAGGAGACTTTCACTATTGGCCGGATCCTGTGAATCCTTTCACAGATATTCTGGGCATATACAATCCCAGCTATAAAATATAAGAGGAGTCACAAATCCTACATTAGTGACTCTCAATCCTGGGCACATCAGAAACACCTGAGCACGTTTCAGAAATTCGGGTGCCCAAGTCTCAGAAACTCTGATTTACTCAATTTGAGGTAGGAAATAATTTTTTTCAAGCTTTCTAAATGATTCTAGTGTGCATCCAGGGTTGAGAACCACTGTTCTTAAAAAATGTAAAATGATGTGAGGGCTTAAATTAAAAAAGAAAGAGAAAGCTAGAGAAGGATCATATTTTCAAAGAAGGAAATAAAACAGCATGGATAATTTTATGAATAAAATAAACATGAGAGACAACACACAGTTTCTCATTAAATACATATGAATTTGCCTATTCATATCCCTTTTTATGATGAATAGGACACTAAGATATAATTAGATCTTTTCTTCTGCAGAATGAAAAGTAATAATTAGATTTTGCCTCAGATGGATTTATTCACCATTATGAATTATTTAGCTACTTCAAGCTGTTCATTCATAAACAAGCCAAATTATAAAACTCACCATTGCCTGGCATACAGTTGGTATTTAAATATTTGCTAAATGAATGAAAACATCAACACTTAGTTTTCCACATGAATGTCCTGTTTTAAAATCATTGATCCAAAAGAGGGAGGGAACCAGAGTGTCTCAGAGAATAAGGGCAACAGTAACAAAATGAAAATACGAGCAAACACTCAGAACTTGCCATGGGCCTGCCACGTTCTCCCTGCTTTCCCTGCATTCACTCACAACCGCCTTAGAAGAGGGGTACTGCTTTTAATCCCCATTTTACAGGTGAGGGAACTAAGGCACAGAGGGCTTAAGTAACTTTCCCACCTTGACAGCCGCTAAAGCCAGATGTTGAACCTGGTGTCTGTTCCTGAATCAGAGCAGACTGAGAACGCACATTAGAATTTTCCTCTACTCGCTCGGATCCTGTCTTTCACAGATATCCCTTTGGGCATGCCAGTTTTTAAAGCCTCTTTTGCGTACAGTGTTTGCCATTCAAAAAATAAAGCCAGACTGCTCCAGTCTTTTGAAATAGATTATCTCCCCATCCCAGTTGTCCCATGTGGACTAATACAAGTGCAGGAAGAAAATAAAAGCAAAAGGTCTTCAGATAGCTGTGGGAGGAATGCAAAGGAAGCCCTGCCAGAGAACTGGACTAAGCCCGCCCACAGAAGAGGTATGGGGTGTGGAGGGAGCAGGGGATGCTCAGCTGGGGGAACTGGAGCAGCAGCAAGAATGCAGCAGACGCCTGCCTGTGAACATTTCAAACTCCAGCCCGTGCCAACTCAAAAACCTCAACATTTTGAGTCACTTAACTCTGACACAATAAAGCAAAACTGGTTACCTGTCTCCAAATCTGCAAGCTCCTGTTTTACTGTAGAATGGACAATTGGCTCGATCTTTTTCCATTATTCTTAATTCCATGGGTGGTTCTGGGTTTTGCCATGTGGTGCCATTTTCCAACTGTTAAAAATAACCATGACTTTACTTGGTGTTAAAAATCCATGAAGAAGTAAATGTTTAAAAGGTATTCAAATATTTTGGTCAAAAATAAAAACAGATTCATGTAAGAATATACACATTCAAGCTGTGTCACACAATCTAGACTCTACAAACAACTGTCGTGAGACAGGGGCTATATGTCTCTCCTGGCTCCCAGTCACTGCCCATCATCAGGCATCACTATGGCTACCAGGAGCAGTCACCCAGGCTTCCCTTCTGTCCATCCATTCCAAAAAGGGTCGAAGGACTTCTTAGCGAACCACCCCGTGAGAGCAATCTAAGTTACTGCGAATCAAGTTAAACCATCCATCTGGGCGTAAGAGTGTGTGATGCTGGTTACACACACTTTAAGGACTATAAACAAGTCCAGTCCACCAGGGTGATCTTTGCTTTTGTTCATCAGTTCAATTTTGTTGTTGCTGCTGTACAAAGCACAGAGCCACACGGGTGATTCCCACATTCAGACAGGATCTAAGTAGCTTACCACGAAATTAACATTATTGGAAGTATTGTTTTTAAAGAAATGTTCATCGGTCTCAAATTCTTAATGAAAGGTTTTGAAAATACCTCATTTTCAGCCTGCTCCAGCATCTTCTGCACAGCTTCCTACAAATGGTGCAAACATAGGACTAATGAAAACCTCAAAGTCAGGTAAGTCACATCTGGTTTCTCTGGTTAAGAATCTCATGTGTCACAATTTTAAAAAAACTTACGCACACAAAAGGCTTCAGGTTCTAATTTGCTTTCTACAGCACAGATCTTCTGAAAAGCTTTCAAAAGACATATAGCTGAGAATCTTCATTCAACTAGGACATTTAACAGCACACATTGCAAAACACAGTCTTCTAATAATTTCAGTAATAGTATTTAGTAGATTTGAACATATATTCCACATTCTAGTTTTTAAGATGAGGTATTAGTGAATATCATAAAAGACAATGCTAGCTGAAACATCACAGACATTTAACAGACGCTACATTATGACATGAACAGCAGCAACTGGGATTGATGAAAAATCTCAAACTTTCCGATAAGGCGAAGTCAGTCCTGCAATATGCCAGTAAATTTTGACCTCCTTGGCATTTAAATAAGTTTTAAATTATGTTCGACAGACTTCTCTTCCCTAGCTCCTTAAAGCATTACATAGAAGACTCATATGTCTAGCTGGTTACTTGATTAACTCTTCCTGGCCACGTTAAGGGTCCGCAGTAACTTAACGTGCTCAAAACGAACTTTACTCTTCCCTACCCTTCGCCCATCTAAATGCCCCATCTCAGTAAACGGTGTTGCCATCTGACCACCTGCTCAAACTAAAAAGCTAGAAGTATGACTTGAATTCCCTTCCCCGTCCATTCAGCCTACCAGCTAGGGTTCCGCTGACTGTGCCGCGACTCACCCCAGATCTCTGTACTTCTCTGTATTAAGCAGTACTGACATCCAAACCACCATCACGTCCTGTCTGCAACAGCAGCCTTCTAACTGGTCACCATATATCCACTCTTAACTCCTTGGTCACCACTCCCCACCCCCACCCCCCATTCTATACACAAAAGTTAGAATGATCTGTTAAAGGTAAAGATATAAATTAGATGAAGTCACTCCCTGATTAAAAACCCTTTAATGGCTTCCCATGACACTTTAGGTAAAATCCTAACTCCTCCTTCCCACCCAGGAGGCCTTACATGAATGACCCTGCCTACCCTCCTGACTTCCTCCCCACCCCTGCCGCTCTTTCCTTTGGTCTCTAGGATTCAGGCGCCCTGACCTCCTTTCAGCTGCATGCTCAAGGCCTCCCCCCTCTGCCTGGAGCCCTTCTCTCTGAGATCTCTGCATTCAGGCGTCAGCTCACACATCGGCTCCTCCTTGGAGAAGTCTTCCTTGACAGGCAATCGAAAGAAGTACTTTCCTACCCCAATCACTCTGTCACATGACATTCTGCTTTCTTTCTTTTTTTTTTCTAATGCTTTATTCCTTTATACCACTTAACATTACCTTAGAGCACTTAAAATGATCTTTTTTGCTTGCTTATATTCAGTTCCGCCATCTAGAAACCGAACTCAGTGAGTACAGATCTTTTTCGCTGCCCTATCTCCAACCCCCAGAGAAGCATCTAGCTCACAGGAGAAACACAGAATGCAGATCCCTTTATATATGCTTAGAATCGACTTCATTTTACCCACTTCTCCTTAATGTCTCACCAGACTTCCTTTGAAACAAAAGCGTTAGCTTTTATCTGGTGCCAGAAAGACCTCAATTGAAGAACATTCCACTGTTAAAATGGGAATTTATTACTCTCTGTTAAAAAAATGACAAGCTCCAAACAATTTTCCTGCCCCCTAAAAACTTAGCATGATCTTGCCTCATCTGGAAAGCAGTACTCAAATAAGGGTGTTTAAAATTTGCACTGGAATTAACTGATGGCCTGAGACAAAAGAAACAAAGGTTGCTTCTATCCCATCATGACCAGGATGTAAACAAATGCATTTTTCCCCATGATCTGGTGATTACCCAGTTTTATGCTATTCAAACATAGCATTATCACAGAAAAGATACATCCTGATGAATCAGGCAAGGAAAGATGAGCTGTGATATCTTTAAATAAATACACTGTTAAGGAGCAGCAGCAAAATAGACCAAAGCAATCTTTAAAAACAATCCTGGAAGATATAGAAGACATATACATATACCTTATAGATTCTTTTTTTGTGTGTGAGCAACTATAGGTTAGCTACAATTGCCTTTATAGCACAAGTTAGAAAGGAAGTCAAGATTTAATAACAAAAAAGATTTCCTCATCCCTCAACATTTGAGTTTCTGACTTCTTTCAACCTATTAGTTCTTGCCGACACGTCCAAAGCAGTGAAGTCTCTTATGAATCAAACAAAGGTGGAAACTATACAAAATAGTATTCTCTAAGTAAGTCAACCCATATACAACAAAACCTCCGAAGAACACCATTTGCTCTAGAGTGGTACAAAGTGTAAGGCAGGGGCCAGCTGCCTGTTTTTCATCAATAAAACAGTAAGGTTTTATTAGAACGTGGCCACACCCTTCATTTTCGTGTTACCTATGGCTGCTTTCACGGGACACTGGCCGAGTTGGACGTTTTCAACAAAGACCGTACAGACCATAGAGCCTAAAATGTTTACTCTGGCTCTTTACAGAAAAAGTTGGCCAATCCCTGGTATAGAGAGTAAGATAGGCAGAGTTGAAGAAAAACCTTCATTTAAGGCGTCTGCCACAGCACCCACCCAAAGAAGAGCATCATAAGGAAACGCTAGTGTATATCCAAACTAAAAACATGACTCTTTCTAAAGAAAAAACCAAGTCCCAACCTGACATGCCTATAGCTTACCCTTCAAGCCCAGCACCCGCCCCATCCGCTCACTAAGAGGATACGCATTGCGTTCATCCTCCTGTGACGGGAATCACCTCTCTTTCTTTCTTCTCCTGTAGCTTCTGCTGCTCCTCTTCTCTCTCTTTTCTCTGCTGTTCTTCCCATTCTTCCTTTAACTTTCTCTTTACGGAGGAAAAAAGAAAGAAGAAAGGTAATTTTTTTTCAGACTCGCTTTTTTACAACATTTCACACATGGGGCAAATGAATGAAAAACTTTAACACTGGTAAAATGGATAATATCCGGATTTTTAAAGTTCAAGGTATGTAACTCAATGAGACTCGTTTTGGTTAACTGGTTATCTGATTAATACCATACCTCTTCTTCTTCCTGCCGTTTTCTAGCTGCCTCTTCCTTTTCCTTCCTTATTCTGAATTCTTCTTGCGCCTTCTGTTCCCGCAGCAACCACTCCTCATGTAATTTTTGCCTATTGATGTAACGACGTGATCAAATAAAAGGAATGGGCGCTAATCTACAAATACATCCACACACATATATGATAGCAAATGACATTTTGGGAATGATGAAAGTATCATGAAAGATATTTTCTAGAAAGCAGTTAAGTGGGGGTAAGAGGATCAGGAGATGATTAGTGATATTGGAAAAGCACTACATTTTAGCAACTATCCTCCTAGAGGGTGACAGCATAAAATCACTACTTCTACGTTTCCTATCTGTAACATCTTTACACAAAACAATGACACTCTAGCTTTCCCTTTAGGTTGACCACAGTGATGTGTAGGTGCCAATAAAGTGAGTAACATCCAGCTTTTCACATTCAGAAAGTATTACCCTTCCTGTTCTATGCATTTTGAAAGTGCCCATCGCAGGACTGCAGCACGATAAAAACCTGGCATCTCCTGCTGTAAACCCTTGGACTGCTACTCTTTACAGTTGAGAGACTCCTGTGGTTTGCCCCAAGCACCTAACTGCTGAGAGAAGAAAAATAGAACTACATCGTGATCGTGTCCTTAAAATAAAGAAAGCTACAGGTTTTAAGAAAAGATGACAAGGAGTTACAAAAACAGATTAGTGGGTGTCTAGTTTATTTTTAGAAATGACCAATTATAAAGAGTGATCTTATCTTAAAATGGTGTCTCAGATATCCAATACCACAAGCTTACAACTTAAAGATGGGTTATATTTCAAAAGTTTATTAGCCGATTAAGTGTTTAAAACCTAGACTGCATTTTCCCACTGAATTTGTAAAAGGAAAATGAAATATGAGAAATTGTTCTATATTACTTCAGGGACATTAGGAGTTAAATAAGGTTTTATGTCTAGTCTGGGGACCCAACCACAATTTCAAATACTTGATGGGAAAAAGTATTCCATTTCCAACTACAGATTCTAGGAACCCATCTTTTAGCCATAGTAGAGACTGGCATGTTGCATATGTCAACGTTCCTGTGTATGTCATAGAGTATATGTAGATGTTTCAGTGTGCAGAACTCTGATTCATGAATCTTTTGAGGAAGATATTCATTGTAAATAAACTGAACCAAAGTGTATATATACTTAAGACCACAAAAAAGTAAAATGTTACAAACTTTAAAACTTAATAACTTGGATATAATACTGAGAACTCTAGAACTCTGAGCACATAACTCTGTCAACCCCCTGCACTAAGAGACTTGAGCAAACTCTAGCATGGCTTTTAGCAGCATAAGGCTGTGTCCCTAGGATGACCCCATCACCTCCCACCCCCCAAGACACATTAAAATGCCTGCCTGAGAAAACTCAATGCTGCCTAGAAAATGGACTGTTTGCTCTAGCCAACACCTGATAATAGGCCTCTGCCTTCCCTCTCCTAGAGCATTACTCAAAAGGGCTCGTAATTATGAATATGTGTCTCTTACAGCTCATAAGGGTCTCTCTCAAGGGCCTGAGAGCCATTCCTGGGAAATGCAGTCATTAAGAAGGATGAGGCCTCTGGCTCCCAGTCTCTGTGGGAGGATAAAGCCCTAACTTCCCTAACTGCCCACTAACGAACACAGCTTCCTGGTCACCTTCACAGGGACCAACTCCTGGTACTGTTCACTTTCCTCATTCTCCCTTTTAAAAGCCCAGATCGCCTCTGCACAAACCAGAATGGAGCTCAACTCTTCCCCTACTGTCAGGAGTTACTGAATAAAGTCTGTTCCTGCACTTTAACTAATGTCCGGCTCTGTTTACCTTTGACACTATACACCTGCTTTTAAGTAGTACATAAAGCCATTCAGTATTTTCAAATAATTTTCCTGCTTTTCAACAATAAAGTATTATGCAACTCGTATAGGAATAAACAAAAATCAAGGGAACACAGAGACACGTGTATGTGATTTAAAAGAAGCATCTAAGTAAATGGGAAAGCAAAAAAAATGACTTCCCTATTTCATGCTGTACATATCATCTTTATCATTACAGAAATCTCTAGTAGTAAGAACAACCAGAGATATTACAGCACCTCCTATCTGCTCACACTACGTTAAGCGCTATACACTTACCACCTCATTAATCTCATTTAATCTCCCCAATTCTATGCTGTAGGTACTATGATTGATGTTTTTTTTTTTTTTTGGCTGCATCATGCAGCATGGGAGATCTTAGTTCTCCAACCAGGGATCAAACCCGTGCCCCCTGCAGTGGAAGCGTGGAGTCCTAACCACTAGACCACCAGGGAAGTCCCTGTTTATGCCCATATTTAAGGCGAGGAAATTGAAGCTTAGAGAGATTAAGCAACTTGAACACAGCTAGTAAGTAGCAGGGCCAGGACTGCAATGCAGATCTGGCTGAATCCAACTCCCTGTTCCCAATCATTACTACTTTTTTTTTTTTCTTTTCAGCATTTTGATATTTCCACCTATTTACGTGCTTAGGTGGGTAACAGGAATTAATTACAAGAAAAGAAGCAACATTTCCAGTGAACACACTAAATAGGTAGACAGGATCTATAAAGTTTTTTCTCCTTTAAAAAATTATTTATTTATTTTTTATTGTGGCAAAGTATACATACCATAAAATTTACCATTTTAACCAGTTAAGTGTACAGTCGAGTAGCATTAAGCAGATTCATATTATCGTGTACCACTTGGGGAAAAAAAAATAAACTACCCCCTGAAAAATACCAAAAGAGAAAAAGAGCAGAATATTTTTGTCATCTTGGGATGGGGGCGGCCTTTTGAAGTCAGACATCAAGGCCAGATATCATGATGAAATTGATGACATGGAGATCAAATTATGTGAGTAACACCATAAGCCAACTTAGGACTGATGACAAATGAGAAAAATATACATCACACACATGACAGATAAAGGATTAATATCCTTAATCAAGTAATAACATTGCTTACACAACAAACTTTAAAAAAAATGAATCCCAAAAGAGAAAGGTGCAAGACCTAAGCAAGCTACAAATAGATAATATATAAAAAGATGCTCAATCCTACTAATTAAGAAGTGTACACTTGAACTCTTCTCAATACTCTGTAATGGCCTATATGGGAAAATAATCTAAAAAAGAGTGGATATATGTATATGTATAACTGATACACTTTGCTGTACAGCAGAAACTAATGCAACATTGTAAATCAACTATAATAAAAAAATTTTTTTAAATGTACATTTGAAACAATGAAATATAACTTTTCACTAAAGGAGTTTTAAGAATTGATAATGCCTAGTGTGAGTGAAGGTGCGGAGAGATGGGCACCTTGATTCACTCTTGGAAAGGCTGCAAACTGCAATCTGGATGCCCTTTCTACCTGCCCACCTACCTTTTACGTGTACTTCTCCTCTAGGCATTTTCCTAAGGAAATAATAGGACAATTACCATGGATTTATAATCATGGATACTCACTGCAACTTTTTTATAATAGTAAAAAGCCTGAATGTAAAATAATAATAAATTAATAGTAAATAAGAGTGAATTAATAGTATATGGTAAGTGAATGTTATTTAATAGTAAATAACCTGAATGTCCATCAGTAGAGAACTATAAATTATGAACAGAAAATAAATTATGCCAGTCATACAATGGATACTGTGTTGCTATTGAAATGGTTGAATTAGATCTCTGCACCAACACTGAAATAAATGTCCTATATAGCGAAAAAAGCAATTTATAGAAAAATATGTATAAATATCATCCCATGATAGAAATATACATATACAGTACATCTACAGTTTCTTTCTTACCTTCTTACTGGGGCTATCTTTGGTGTGTTGAGTTTATTGAAGCCCTTTCACTGTTTACACTTCTTAATTATTTGGATTTTTTTTCAAAAACATTTACCAATGAGGAAAAAGAGTGAATAATACTTTTTTTTTTTTTTTAAAGACAATATCTTTTTTCAGCCCATCAGCTAGAGGTTTAAACAGTTTATCCAGGGTATTTTATAAGACCTATTTTGTATAAGATTGTATAAAGAAGACCCGTCCTAGTTAGTGAAGACTTAGGATATTCAAGTAAAATAACTGGGTTCGCAGGAAGTGCTTCAATCAGTGCTGACCTCTCTCTCTCCAACAGCCTCTCTTCTTCTCGTCGTTGTTCTTCAATAAAAGCATCCGCTGCTGTCTCCTCCTCCTCTTCCTTCTGTGAGAGTCCTGAAGGAATGTAAATGTTTTAGTATACTATCTGTATATTACAAAACCTTGGTCAATAATTCAGGAAAAAAATTATATACAATTTTTCATCTTTACAATTATGGTACAAACCTGTTTTTAAAACTTTCTAATAATAAAGGGCCCCAATCGCCCAAATTGGAACAACGTGAACATTGAAAAGAACGATAATGGTAGTAGATAACACATTAAACTTAAAAAATGTATTGATGGTTCCATAGTGATACCCCAAAAGATGGTGAGGTGTGGGAGGGAACATCCACCTGTATAGAAGAATGGGAACTGAAAAATGTAGAAAGACTTAAGTAGAAAAGTCCTCACTTCTGCACCCCACTGTAGGAAGAGGATATTTATTTGGGAAGAGGATATTTATTTACACTATCTCAAAATATCAGCCCTCAGATGAGTACTAATTACAAAGGCAGAAACATCTTTTACAATGGAGCCATCTGATTGGCAACACTTAGACCACACTTTGCATCATTAGGAGTGGAACAACTTGACATGAGAGGCCCCCTGATGTATGCAACGAGAGCTATACAGCATCAGCTTTGTAGTATTTTGCTATAGAGTGTAACCTGAAGCTAATCAGGAGAAGACAGACTAATCTAGAATGCAGGGCATTCCACAAGACAACTGGCTTGAGCTTTTCAAAATAATCAAACTTGAATTGGGAAAGTTTAAATATGGCCTATATATCATATTACTGAAATAATGTTCCTTTATTTGTTTACTATTATGGTCCTTATTCTTAAGAGGTGCAGGCTGAAGTATTTAGGGGTAAGGGGTATGTATATGCAATTGATATGCAAAGGGTTCAGAAAAAATTTGTACATATGTATGTATCTATCTATCTATATAGAGAGAGAAAGTAAGGCAAAATGTTAACAATTGACAAATCTAGGCGAAAGGTTCATGGATGTTTATTGAATCATTTTTTCAACTTTCTGTACAATGGACCATTTTCAAAATAAAAACATGGGAAAATAAGTTTTAATATAATAAAAATTTATATCCTCTTCTACTCAGAATTTAAATTTGAGGAAAAAAAAGGAGGAAAACTGAAGTGATCTTAAGGAAATATAACAGAAGATCTCAGGCTAAAAGGAAAAAGATATTGTCTGTCACATATATTAAGTATAGGTCTAACCAAAGGCTCACCCAGTCCTAGATAATCACAATACAGCTGACTCTTGAACAATGCAGTGGTTAATGGGCACTGGCCCTCCACGCAGTTGAAAATCCATGTATAACTTAGAGTCGGCTCTCCACATCCATGGTTCCTCTGTATCTGTGGTTCTGCATCCTTGGATTCAACCAACTGCAGACCATGTAGTACAACAGTATTTACTATTGAAAAAAATCCACATATAAGTGGACCTGCGCAGTTCAAAACCCATGTTGTTTAAGGGTCAAGTGTGTATCTAACTGTATTACACATGTAACTGTATATGGAATCATGCTACAATTTTGCAACTTGCTTTTTATCCTTCATGTTACCTTAATTTCTGATAATGCAGCTCGTTTCAGATTATTTCAAGTACAACTGGGGGCTAAAGAGGCTACCTGTAATAGAGAGGTTGATACTCCAGAAATTTCTACCAATCACTTGCCAACTCACTCTTATAGCAATTCTTACAGAATATTTCTATATTCTAGCCTTCTGGGTAATGTTTGCCCATCCAACATGTGCTACAACCCACAGCAGTATTTGGTAGACCACAGTATTCATGAAGCACCACTAAGTAAAGAACTGTGAGTTGGAGTAGGCCAAAGCAGGAGCAGCCATCCAGAGACAAGCGCTTAGTCTTGGATCTGCCATTAGCCATATATAATCACGAGCAGACCAGCGAGCTGCATCCTTCAATTGACTAAACTGCCAAAGCACACATCCACCTGCCTATTCACAGAGGCTCACTCCAAATGCACTTTACAAAGTTAAAGGGGAATAAAAAAATCAATGAAATATGTTGGATTTAAAATATGTAAAGAAAACGAAGACTTTTAAAAAGTGGGGGCATGTTACAAGAAAACAGGTTAACAAAGTAAGGAAGCTGAAAACTTTAAGGAGGGTGGGGAATCACTAAGGGCATCAATAACGCCAACCTAACCTGTTTTTCCTTTTATCCCTGATGCTTTATCCTGCCTCTAGCGGGCCAGTTTTGAACGAATGAAAAAGAGATGCTAATACAGGCTGCAGGGCAACGCACTGCCCCTTCCATTCTAAATATCCCAAGTATTGCTGCTGAAACAGTTACAGGGTAACTCCAATGGTAAGTAAAACCTCCATGGCTATTTTCTCAAGGCCTGAGAATCCTGGTTCCTTGAGTCTGTGGACTTCAAGAATTGACTAGGATAATTTAACAGGTATATTCTGGCTAATGTGGATGGTAACCATTATAACTCAGTACTCCTGCGTGATTTCAGTGCTTCCATCTGCATTTATAACTACACTATACAACTTTACAACTAAGTTCATTAAACAGGTAGGTTTAATATACAAATGTTAGATTCTGCCATGAAGGCCAAATGACACCACCACCAGTACAGATGAAGGTTCCACAGTATTTTAATAGGAAAAAAAAAGTGATAAGTAACCACAGGGCAACAGTAGTAGTGGCATTCCAAACTCCACTCAGTACCATATTCACGTTGTGAGCGTGTATTTCCCATCATCCCTAACATTACATTAATGTAGATATGGGGACTTCCCTGGCGGTCCAGTGGTTAAGACTCTGAGCTTCCACTGCAGGGGACGTTGGTTCAATCCTGGTCAGGGAACTAAGACCTCACATTTTACGACTTGCAGCCAAAAAAAAAAAAAAAATAGGTAGATATGAATTTTACTGGATGTATAATTGTATAATTTCACTTGGTTTTGTGATTTGTAAGTATATTGCTTTATAAGTCAAGTAAGTTTCACAACTAATTTTATGCATATATATTTAAATAATGTCAACAAGGGGTCTCTCATGTTAGTGAAGTTTAAGAAAAACTTGCAAAGTGTCTAAAACCCTCGACTGCCGCTGGTTTACAAAGAAAAATATTCACCGAATACTTACTATGTGCAAAGGCTGTGCTAGCTGCTATAATTCGTAATGCCTGCACCTGTAATATTAGATGCTTCATAAATACTTAACACGTAATCAGTGGGTGATGATTCACCGTGACTTCCCCCCCCCCCACCCTTGACTACGTTAACATTGTTTCTGACATGGGTCTAACACAACTTTTTGAGAGGCCGTGGCCACAGCAATTCTTTTTCGGATACGGTACTTGGCTTCCTTCTGACACTGGGGCCTCAAGTTAGGACGGGAGTCGTGGGAGCAGTTTCATACACAGAAAACAGGATGAGTCCATTACCTGAGTCTCTCAGTCGAGCGAGTTCCTGCCGACGTTTCTTTCGTTTCTCCTTCTTCAGGGCGGCCCTGTACTTTTTGTGGCTGGAAAAGCAAGACACAAACACACTCCAGCGTCAGTGGCCGCACCTGCAACGCTGCCTAAGCCTCCCCGCTCCTCCGCGCCCAGTGACAGGAACTCGTTTGGGTGCTCGAAAGTGAAACCTTGCTTCCCGTGTTTTAATTACAGAGCATGCTTTTACCATCACCTCGCCATCCCATGCGCAGACGGCAGGCCTTCTCCATCCCATCACCTGTACCCTTCCTCGCCTCCCTGAGCCTACAGATGCCCGCGGACAGTCCGGGGCGCGTCCAGGGAAGGGATCGAGCTGCCGCGGTGGCTCATCTGCTTCGCCCAGCTCCCCTTGCCTTCCTGCCTGCATAGCCTTCATCCCAGCCTCGGTCCGCTCCGTCCCCTTTTGTTGTCAGCGTATCTCCCCCAACCCAGCTCACCTTAGTTTCTCCGGGATCACCATTTTCTCGGGCGCCGCCATCTTGCCAGCACAGCCACGCCCCGTAAGAGTCGGCCGGAAAGGGCGGGCTTGAGGGCGTGCGCAGCCGCGCGCGGTCGCAGTCGCTGCGCGGCCTCTCGGGCTAGAGGGGGCGGGAGCATGTCTCCCCCGCCTGGCTGACCAAAGACGGACGACGGGAGGTAGGTAGCTCGTCTTCCAAAATCCTGCACAAGTAAATGTCTCCTTCTCGAAAAATCCTCTGGGGCTCCTAACCCGTCTTGTAAGTAATTCTTCCCTCCTAGCGCTTCCCCAGTGCGTTAGCACTCCCTCTCCCCACCTCATTTTTGGTGTCTTGTGGCCAAGAAGTTAAAAGTCACACCTCCCCTTTTCTCCTCGTCCATTCACAAAGCCTCATCTCACACAAGCTGCTCGCCTTGCTTTCCAGTCCGAGGCTCTGCCTCCTTCCATGGTTCCACCTATCAACGCCTCAGACAAAGCTCCATACGCCGCCCCCTTCCAGTCACACCTGCTGGCTCTATAGGCAAAATTAACTACCGAGGCTGCAGAGGTGCAACCTCTACTCCCAAGGAATTTACAATCTAGAGGCAGAGAAGGACCAATTCATAGATTAGATAATATGGTACAGGCAACTAAGATTACTTAACATAGTCCGCCTGGAGATTCAGGGAGAGCTTTCTGATGCCTGAGTTGTTTTGAAGGCATACGACCTTTACTCAGGTGGAGAGGGTGGTAATGGAATTGCAGGTAAACCAGCATAAGCAAAGGCATTAAGAGGTGAAACAAGGTGGGATCTGCCAGAACCGCGAGAATTTTGGCCATCGAATATAAAGGGCAATTTGAAAGTTTCAAGGAATACAGAGGTATTCCTTGAATACCGCTGGGGCTAGGTTGTGGAGGAGGAGGCCCATTCCAAGAAGCCTTAACTATGCTCTGTAGGGAACAGAGAACCGTTGCAAGATTTTAAGTTGAGGCTTGTTGTGATCATATTTGTGTTTTAGGTAAATTACTCTGGTTTGCAATATAAAGGGTACAGCCGGAATAACGCAATCTAGGTGAGAGGTGACAAGGAATTAAACTGGGGCAACTAGAGTAAGGGACTGAGAAAGCAAAATAAACCCTGCTAATAATTAGACTGTGATTTACACATACAAGGCCAGGGACAAGACCAAGAAAAAAGTGTTTCTCCCAAGGACACGTTGCGACTGCAAAAGGATTAACAACCCCCATCATTTGATAATTGGATAACTTCCCTGGCTTACCTTTTTCCCTCTCTCCTCCAAATCAAAATTACTGAGATACCCAATTACCAGGCTGCCTGTTTCCCTAGTCCCTCCTTGAAATCATTCAGCAGAAGCCCAAACTCTTCATAAACTGCCCTACTCCCTCTTACAAAGACACTTGCAGTAACAAGCTTCCAAGTGGACCTTGTCCAGCTCAGTGCATCGGTAATTAGGGACATAGACTTTGGAATTGGATGGACTGGGAAACTCAAGCCTTGGCTCTCTGATCTTGAGTAAATTCCTAATTTTTTTTTTTTTTTTTTCTGGCCGAGTCCTAACCACTGGACTGCCAGGGAACTCCCAGTTCCTAATGTTTAGTCTTCAGTTTTCTCATCTGTAAAAATCAAGGGAATGCTATATGTTGGCATAGTGCCTGGCAATAGTTAGTGTCCCCAAAACTTTATCTGTTATTAACGGCAGCAGCAGCGTGAAAACTTCCCAACCCGCTCAAGAGTGGGTTAGGTACTTGTCCTGCGGGTGCTCCCAGCACAAGTATTTCACCTTTTATAACACCTGTCACACTATACTGTACTTTGTTGCCTTCATAAGACTGCATCTGGCACTAAATCTTAAACTTCTTGAAGGTGGAGACTTGGCAGTTATGGCCTCTAACTAGAGAATGCCCTGGGTGGCACAAAATATAGCTGTGCAAATCTCCAGTTTTGCTGGTTCCTGTGACCAGGACTTATGCTGAGAATTGCTGCCATTCTGAAAGCATCAGTGTTTGGGTTGCTGTAACATTTCTTATGAATCAGACCAGACTTTCATGTCAGAATAACTACGAATGTCTTCTAGGAAGATACTTCTAATTAAAAAAGGATACAGATTTCGATTTTATTCTGATTTAGAAATGAATGCAAATCTCCTTTTATAGGAGTTAGATGTTTATCTTCAACAGTTAACCGCTGCATTCATTTTCATGAATAAGCTTAAATTGCTCAAGTTAATTTCATTACAGAAGTTACTCTAAAAGCCAATTCCATTTCCAAACTACAGTTACCGTCATTTGAATTCGATAAATCATAAGATAAAAATAAGGTATGTAAAAATGTAATGCAAAGATACATTCTATGATATTCTGATAAATAGAACAAATTTATCTTTATTCTGCAATGTAACATGTATTTTCTATTTTTCTTGGTGCCTGAAGTACAACATCTACTTATTCTCAAATATGTATGTTTTGGTTTATTCCCTCTCTATGGGAAAAGGCCTAAACTTTTGTCTTATTTTGTCAGTAGAAAATAGCTGAGTGTTCTTAAAAAGTTAAAGAAAATATTTTACTCATATAAATGATGTAATAGATAATGCTATTACTAAATATGAGGGTTTTTTTGGTTTTTTTTTTTTTTCTGGCCGCGGCATGCTGGATCTTAGTTCTCGGACCAGGGATCAAACCCGTGTCCCCTGCAGTGGGAGTGTGGAGTCTTAACCACTGGACCACCAGGGAAGTCCCTAAATATGAGTCTTAGTTATTATAAAGTGACCAAAGAATGATCCATAAATGTATTTTTCATTTATTGCAAGCATAAAGGGAGAGCAAGAAATGTCTACTCTCTGGATGCCAGGTTGGAACTCTTTCAATTAATTTGTTTTTTTTCTTTCTCTAGTAGGACAGTGGTACTAGGACTCACTGAATGGTCAATGCAGAAATTCTCAGGAAAGAACATTTCATTTCTCACCTACCATTAATTTCAGTATTAATCACCAGATTTATTCAAGGACATACAGTGGGGTCTCAAGTCCTCTCCAACACTCATTGCTATGCCAAAGGCTTTATATATTTTCTAGATTACAGTTATCACTTAAAATAGCAAGATAAGATACTTATAAATGCATATTAATATGAAAATGCATGCAAATCTATATTTGTACAACTGATTAAAAGTTTTCTTTGGAGCAGGGAACTATCCAGTGGTAGTTATTCTTTATTCAGTTCTTTATTCAATCAATTCTTATTCAGTTATTAGTGAATAAAGTTATTCTACATTCAGTAAGTATTCTTATTGATTCTTTTGTCTAGTGATAAGCTCAAAGCAACACAACTGCTGGAATGGTGGCAGAGTTGATATCCCCACCTAGAACCCAAACCAAAGTACCATTTTCGAAGAGTAGGTTGAATTTGATAAGCAGGGATCAAAATGTACACAGGGACAAGTGTCTTAGTCTGTTTGGGCTGCCATAACAATATACCATAGACTGGATGGCTTATAAATAACAGGAATTTATTTCTCACAGTTCTAGAGGCTGGGAAGTCCACGATCAAGGTGCTGGCAGATGGCAGATTCAGTGTCTGGTGAGTACTTCCTTACTGATTCATAGATGCCCATCTTCTCTCTGTGTCCTCACATGGTGGAAGGGCTGAGAGAGCTCTGTGTGGTCTCTTTTGTAAGGGCACTAACCCCATCATGAGGGCTCCAACCTCATGACCTAGTCACCTCCCAAAGGCCCCACCTTCTAATAGCATCACATTGGGGGTTACATTTCAACACAGGAACTTTGGGGGGATACAAACATTCAGTTCCTAACAACAAGAATGCATTACTATTTACATGTAAAGTAGCCAGTATTGTTAATATGTACTAATTACATGGTAAAATTGAGCTTATTTGCTTAATTGAACTGTATCCATTTTGATCAATAAAATTTTGCATAAAAGAACTTAAAGTTGAATTAAAAAGACAATAAAACATTAAGTAGAATAGGTATCAAAAGTTGAGTCTTCTAGTGAACAGAAAAATACCTAAAGTGATTACAATACTGTATTTTTGCTAATATTGTGCCAAAAGAATGTGTCCCGCCAGTGAGCAAGGGAAAGACATCTTCCTAAACTTTTTTGAGGTGGATGCCTGGTTTTAGAATAGCCAACCTCACCCTAACCCATGTAGCCCTGGGAAAGGAGAAAGGGGCTAGAAGCTTGCCCTACTGATGATGTCAGCAGATTGTGCACTGGTTCCATAGAAATTGGTGAGCTGAGGAGCAGTGGGTGGATCTTTCCATTCCTGCCTCTCTAGTAAATCCCTCATGAGTTTTCCAGTCACTTTCTGATCTCATGTTGTCTCGCTAATTGTATAGACACCTTACATGCTCAAAAAAACTAATAGGAAGAAAAAGCCATTAAACAAATATTAATATTGTAAAGAAAGGGTTTTATTATATTATTTAATGAAGATAAGCAGCAATTTTAGTACAGAATTCTTTCTCAAGCCCTTTGACAGCCCTCAAGCCCATTTTCCCCCTTCATGTCTAGGAAGGCACAAGTAAAACACTTTTTGGAGGCAGAAAAGACATGAAAAGTTTCCCCTGAGGGTGTATCAGTAGCCAGGGAATTTACATCACCCCCTTGGGGGTCATCTGACTAAGGCATGGAAGAAACCACATCCCCAAGGCAGTTTCCATAACCTCTGCAGAGAAGATGACCAAGAATTTGTCATGCAAAGCAGGACATGGTTGAGAGTGAAAGAGGGTGCTGTTAATAACTATACCAGAACACCAGATGTAAGTTGATCAGGGGTGGCCAACAGGGACACACTCTATGAATACATCCTTTGTATCTCTGAGAGAGAAGGGCCAGTCAGGCATTCTGTGAGTCAATTTGGAAGACTCCCTGCAATTGAATTTTGCATTAAGAATTTGCAAGAGACCTAGGAGGGAAGCCTGTGTGCCCTGAAAAATGCATATCTTGTGTGTTTACCTTTTAAAGATAACTATGGTTTAAAACAGATAAAATATATAAAGTTAACATAACTTTTTCCCCATATTAATCTTTTAAAGAATTTTATTCATTTCCTAGAGCATATATGCTTCCCTTCTCCAGAGAAGGCATGCACTCTAGAAGCAATGCCTTTACCTCCTTTCTTTTTTAAGAGCAGAGATATGCCCCCAAACTTACCCATACAACTCCAACCCTATCTTTTTCCCTACTGAATTTATTAGTTATTTTTAATTGTGGTAAAATACACATTAAAATAAAATTTACCATCTTAACCTTTTTCAGTGTATAGTGCAGTAGTGTTAAGTATATTCATCCAACCTTATCTTGCAGATCGGATGACTAGCATACTAATGAAAGAAATATACTGGTAAATGTAGTATTGAATTTGAACACAGGCATAGGCAATTAAAAACGTTCCACGTATTTACAAGCAAGGGCAACAGTGGCATGGATTCCTCAGAATATGTAGAATTATCTAGGTTTTAGCCTATTTGACAGGTTTCTCTCCCTATTATAGCAAAAGTCTTCTAAATGTTTATTTATTTATTTTATTATTTATTTATTTTATTTTGGCTGCACCAGGTCTTAGTTGCGGCATGCGGCTTCTTAGTTGCGGCATGTGAACTCTTAGTTGTGGCATGCATGTGGGGTCTAGTTCCCTGAGCAGGGATCAAACCCAGGTGCCCTGCATTGGGGGCGTGGAGTCTTACCCACTGGACCATGAGGGAAATCCCTGCAAAAGTCTTCTAAACCACTGTATAAATTAGGAGATTTATGTTGATCACCTGCCTTGCACAGAACCTCAACTAATAAAGTTCAGATAGTTTTAAAGGGAAGTCAAGATAGTTCTGTCATTGTGGAAAATATTATTGTATTCTATGAAACAATGTACAAACAATTCAAAATAATACTATAAACCACAGACTATTATATTACTAGCCTTTTGAAAAGTATTTCTGTAAATGGATCATGAAAGAATTTTAAGTTCTAGGCACTTAAAGCTTTTTCTTTAAAATATTCTGCATATGCTTTCTATATGATCAAGCCTTTAAGTAAAACATCTGACTTTCAGAAATGCAAAAGGATTTCCGGATATAAGTAAACCCTTGTGTTTTTAGGATTACAAAATATTTTTTCTTTTTTTTTAAATAAATTTATTTTATTTTTATTTATTTTTGGCTGCGTTGGGTCTTTGTTGCTGCGCGCGGGTTTTCTCTAGTTGCAGCGAGCGGGGGCCACTCTTCGTTGCGGTCCATGGGCTTCTCATTGCAGTGTCTTCTCTTGTTGCGGAGCACGGGCTCTAGGCGGGCAGGCTTCAGTAGTTGTGGCACGCAAGCTCGGTAGCTGTGGCTCACGGGCTCTAGAGCACAGGCTCAGTAGTTGTGGTGCACGGGCTTAGTTGCTCCGCAGCATGTGGGATCTTCCCGGACCAGGGCTCGAACCCGTGTCCCCTGCCTTGGCAGGCGGATTCTTAACCACTGCGCCGCCAAGGAAGCTCACAAAATATTTTTTCTGTATTTTAAATTGATAGTAAGTAATCATATCCTGTATTAGTAATGACAAGTGAAAATCGAGGCAAATATACCCATTGAGAAGGCCTTATAAAAGAATACACATTCATGTTTTAAAATAAAATATACCTAAAACCATAGCCAATGCTCAGCCAAGAAGTACCAATCTGGGTCCTGTGGCTGTTTCTGAAAAGCCTGCATTCGGGATGGTCAGTGTCTGTGCCTTACCAGTTGTTAAATATTTTGATTATCATCCCTACTTATAACTCTGTAGAACCACCAATTGATAAACATATCAATAAAAAGACAGCTCAAAAATGTCACACATAAAAAGACATTACAATTACCAGCAGGTTGCTATAAGAGAAGTTTGTGTCTCTTGCTGGTACTTCAGTGATAAACATCATTATCAATAAAAGTAAGAATTTGTTTACCAAAGAGCTTCCCTCAAAGACTAAGGAGCGCTGCCATACCAAGAAAGGCACATCCATAATTATTAAATGCAGGCATTTAAAAGAGTCTAGTTAGCAACTTTTAAAGAACTAGTACATATTTAAGCAAGATACCACCTAGATAATGGCGTCTAAGGGGGTACTTGGCTGGTAGACGACTTGGGTTTTGCTTGTATGTTCAGCACATAGTCGTGAGGGAAGGATGAGCGGACAGTGCGGTTCAACAGGGGCTGAAGGGGGCGGAAGTTGTCCACCATTCTTTTCTCTTTCTCCCCCTCAGAAGTGAAGAGCAGGGTCCGAAATTGCTCAAGCTAGAAACAGAAACAGGAAGCATAAATAATTTCAATAGAAAAACAGCTTTACTTCATGAATAAATTACTTTCATTTTTACTACCCTGAAACATTCGTCTAAAATTGGATACAGAAGGAGAATTTACTTCTGGGCAGGAATCCCTTCACTGCTGGGCGGGGAATAAAATGTTGTGTGAGGAGAGTAGCAGGAGGTGGTGAAGCCAGCGAGGCACTTGGGATCCAAAGACTGGCGGTCAAAGGCCCTGTCCCCCACGTATTAGCCATGTGCCAAGTCCAAGTTACTTCATCTTTGGTTCTCAGAAACCTCATCTTTAAATGGGCAAAATAGCCAGGCTACAGGATAATAAAAAAAAGGCTTGATGCATATAGTAACAGTGCCAAAAATGTTTTGTTTTTTCAAAATTTAACTGAATCCTTAACATAAACAACGTAGTCTTGATTGCTTACCTCACCTGGGCATTGCGGACAAGGCAATGCGGGTGGAGGTCTTTACAGGCAGTGGGATGCCTCCTGCCAGCACTGTCCAATAGAACTCTCCACGGTGAAGGAAAGGTCCTATGCAGTGTTGATTACAGTAGCCACAAGCCACATATGGCTGGCTGCTGAGCGCTTGAAATGTGGCCATTGTGACCAAGAACTAAATTTTTAATTTAGTTTCAATTTAAATGTATTTATACTTAAACTTAAATGCCCACACGTGTCTTGTGGCTAAGGTACTGAACAGTGCAGCTCAGTATAAAAGGAGTGATCCCAAATCAAGGGCTTGTTTTCCAGTGTGGCAATAGCATCCATCAGTAGCCCCTTGGCTTTCTGAGCAACCATGTTATAGAACACTTGACTTCAAGCCAGCTGGAAAAGCTCTTCGTAGCATTTTTCCTCACTCAATCAGGCACACTGTAGCTACAGAGAGGACAGCCTAGGGCACAGCAGGCAAGCATGGGAAGATTTGTTTGGATTAAAGACTTCAGGCCGAGTAGACCAGGGACAAGCACCAAACACAGTGACCGTACTTGCAAATCACACATATACCCTCATTAATTAGGAACATGTCTGAGTAGTTTATTCTTATTTGGCTAATTGCAAAAGATTAGAAATAGCCCAGGTATCAATAATACATTTCATTGGAGCTATAAAATGGGCTAGTATATAGCCATTAAAAATGATATTGAAGATAATGTTTATCATCTATAAAATGTTCCACACATCACCGAGTGAAAAGAGCAACAAAATGGCATGTACAGAATGATTCCATTTTGTTCAAAAAATTATATATATTTATATAGATGAAAGAGCAGAAGGATTTATGTGTATCTGTATAAGTAAAAGACCAGAAGGATTTATCCAAACAGTGATTAACACTTAGTGGTAAGATTGTAGGTAACTAGGATTATTGATGACAGCTAACATTTTTTTCTTACTGAATTTTCTGTGTTGAAATTTCATTTGAAAAGTCCTCACATGGGCCACTGACCCTCTGATTTATTTATTTTATTTATTTATTTTTCAGTGTTATGTCAATTTTTAAATATGAAGGATAGTAGCGGAATAAATGTATAAGCCACCAAGCCCAGGTTTATGAGCAAACTCTGTATTCTGTCATTTGTTTATGGTGGTTTTCATGACACAGAATTTTTTAAAAAATTATTTAGTCTACCTTACCAGTTGCTATCTCTGTGACTTCTGGTTTTGATATATGGTTAGAAAAGCTTCCTCCATTTGGACGTATGAGAAGATTTTCCTATGCTTATCCTAGTACTTTTATGGCAGTATTTTTAACATTTAATATGTCTGGAATATATTCTTGTGTAAGGTTTGAATGGTCAATCCAACTTTTCACCCCCAAATGTCTGCTCGATTGTCCCCATCGCTCTTACTGAATAATCTCATCTTTCCCCCTCACTGGGCTGAGATGCAACCTTTATCATAAACTAAATTCTCGTACGTACTTGGACATATTTCTCAATCTACAGTTTTCATCCTATGATTGATCTCTTTATTTGTGTACCAGTACAGCACTATTTAACTATTGAGGCTTTATAACTTGGTTGATTTAATCATCTTTCATTTTCTCTTTCACAATTTTCCCTGGCTCTTTATTTATACTTTTCTTTTAACACATGAGGTTAGAAGTAGCATATCTATTTTAAAATCCTATTGGTATGGGCTTCCCTGGTGGTGCAGTGGTTAAGAATCCGCCTGCCAATGCAGGGGACACAGGTTCAAGCCCTGGTCTGGGAAGATCCCACGTGCCACAGAGCAACTAAGCCCGTGCGCCACAACTACTGAGCATGTGCTCTAGAGCCCGCAAGCCACAACTACTGAGCCCGCGTGCCACAACTACTGAAGCCCACGTGCCTAGAGCCCATGCTCTGCAACAAGAGAAGCCACCGCAAGGAGAAGTCCACACACCACAACGAAGAGTAGCCCCTGCTCGCCACAACTAGAGAAAGCCTGCATGCAGCAATGAAGACCCAACGCAGCCAAAAATAAAAAAAAAATTTTTTTAATAAATTTATATTAAAGAAATCCTATTGGTATATTTATTGGGATTACATCAAATTTATGAAGAATAAACAATTCATGGCCAATAACAACTTAAGGAGAATTGACATCACAGGTGTCTATGATGTCTTCCTATTCAATAACATGGACTGAATTTTATCAACTCAAGTCTTTTGTGTTCTTCAGAAATGTTTTAAGTTTTCTTGTTAAGCTGATTCCAAGGTATTTTGTATTTTTTTTTCCATTATAAACAGCATTCTTTCTTCCATTATGTCTTTTTTAAAAATTTATTTATTTTATTTATTTATTATTTTTGGCTGCATTGGGTCTTTGTTGCTGCGCGTGGGCTTTCTCTAGCTGCGGCGAGCGGGGGCTATTCTTTGTTGCAGTGCGCAGGCTTCTCACTGCAGTGGCTTCTCTTGTTGCAGAGCACGGGCTCTAGGCACACGGGCTTCAGTAGTTGTGGCTCGTGGGCTTCAGTAATTGTGGCTCACGGGCTCTAGAGCGCAGGCTCAGTAGTTGTGGCGCTCGGGCTTAGTTGCTCCGTGGCATGTGGGATCTTCCCAGACCAGGGCTCGAACCCGTGTCCCCTGCATTGGCAGGCGGATTCTTAACCACTGCGCCACCAGGGAAGCCCTCCATTATATCTTTTAACTGATTGTGATTTATACATGTCCAGTGTACTGATTTCTAGAAATTAATATTGTACTCCACTAATTACTGAATTATCTTTGCAGTAGTTCTTTTTATTGTTTCTCTCATTTATTTTTTCTTTTCTGGTCTAATTACATTGACTACTTCCAAAATATAACTTCAGTTAAAATTTAACATAGTAATACTCTTTTCCGTATTAAGCATACTATATACTTTAGAACTGAGATCAATCTCTTTTATCAAGTTAGGGAAGTCTCCATACATTCCTATTTTATTGAAAATTTTTTAAAAAACTGAATGTTGAATTTTGCTAGTGCTTTTTAAGAATCTATGGAAATGATTATTTTTAAAATATATTTAGATTCACTGATATGATGAATTAATATCATTCGTGATATTGAACCATCCTTGCATTACTGGAATAACTACTACTTGGACAAAATATATATTTCTTTTTTTTAAATTTTATTATTTATTTTTGGCTGCGCTGGGTCTTAGTTGTGGCATGCGGGATCTTTTTTTTCAGTTGCGGCATGTGGACTCTTAGTTGCAGCATGCGGACTCTTAGTTGAGGCCTGCATGCAGGATCTAGTTCCCTGACCAGGGATTGAACCCGGGCCCCCTGCATTGGGCGTGCGGAGTCTTACCACTGGACCACCAGGGAAGTCCCTTTTTTTTAAAAAAAAAATTGGAGTATAGTTGCCTTACACTGCTGTGTCAGTTTCTGCTATACAGCAACGTGAATCAGCCATATGTGTACATATATCCTCTCTTTTTTGGATTTCCTTCCCATTTAGGTCACCACAGAGGAATAAGTAGAGTTCCCTATGCTATACAATAGGTTCTTACAAAGTATATATTTCTTTTAACGTACTGCTGGCTTCTGTTTCTAAAATATTATTTTAGCTTTTTTTTTTGGCCATGCCGTGCAGCATTCGGGATCTTAGTTCCCCGACCAGGCATCGAATCCGTGCCCCCTGCATTGGGAGCGTGGAGTCTTAACCACTGGACTGCCAGGGAAGTCCCTATTTTAGCTTTTTAAAAAATATATCCTTCAGACATACCAGTCTGTAGATTTTTTTTTTTTTTGGTCTGATCTTTGGTGGGTGTTGGTGTCAGTTATCCTGGCTTCATAAAAAAGGTTCTGGAACCTTTTGTTCTTGTGAAAATGCTTTGTGATTAATTAAAATCCCATAAAGCAAGCATAAGCAAATATTATTGCAGTTCAGTTATGTTATGAATTAAATAGAATTTGTGTATTAACATAGTAATCACCACTTAGTTGCTAAGGAAAAAATAGACTCCAGGGTCAAAACAACTGACTTAAAATTTCTGGACAGACATTGTTGGGTTCTGCTTTTATCCTGAGGTTCCATAGCAAAATTCCCTTAAAGATTTTAAAGGGTGTGAGCACATCCATTTTCAGCCTTCATTCTTCCTTTTAAAAGGGTCTTGTTTATATAGAGATTCATATTTATATATAAAATATACAATGCATAAAACATATGTCATTGTCAAATATGGAAGTAAAAAGCTTATGTTTCCTAAGTTTTACCTCTTCTCTCTAGTTAATTTGAAGCATTTCCTAATTCATATCCAAATTAACACAAGATGTTAGCACATTTTAATAAAAATGTATGAGCATTACAAGACGTTAAAAACTGATGCCAAAGTTTGAGCCCAGCCTTGTTTTAAAGGGGCAGACTAGAATTTCCTTACATAGAAATGTGGAAAGAACGTACCTGATCATGATCAACCTCTATGGGCTGCTTCTTAATGATCCAAGTGACAGACTCAGAGAGTGGCGGGGTAGTCAGGGACCCTGAGTAGGTCCAGTAATCTGGGCAGGTAGGCATCAGACAGGAAGGGTCGAATGACCCAAATTCCACAAGCATGTCCTGGCCAAGAGAAGGGGTCATCGAGTTATCATTTTATGGTGAAAACCACTCAGGAATCAGATGATGTGGTGACGATTCTAGGGGAGTCTGAGGACCAGCAGCGGTCCAGATGAGCTCCAGGTATCTCCGGGCACCTTAGGACAGAATCATACCCATGCTTTGTTCCTGCAATTAACCATGTATTTCTGATAGTCCTCAGTGGGAACACAGCAAAAACCATTTTCTCCCTCCGTTCTAGTGAGCTTATAGCAGGTGGTCTCCTCTGAACTCTTTGGGAGGCATTAGGTGGTAGCTGGTGCATAAACAAGGAGGCTTTTCCTTTTCAAGAGAGACTAATAGAATTCACCTTTCTAAAATGC
Source organism: Eschrichtius robustus (assembly GCF_028021215.1). Classification (NCBI taxonomy): domain Eukaryota; kingdom Metazoa; phylum Chordata; class Mammalia; order Artiodactyla; family Eschrichtiidae; genus Eschrichtius; species Eschrichtius robustus. The sequence continues at coordinate 13,392,142 of NC_090845.1, read as the reverse complement.
AGTGCAAATTAGGAGGAGACAGGATCCTGGACAGAGAGAGGGACAGAGGGGAACAGGGAGGGAGAGAGAGGAAAGGAGATGGGGGTGGGGTGGGGGTAGGGGAGGGAGGAGGAAAAGGAGGGAGATGGAGAGGGAGGGCAGGGTGGAGACAAAGGCAGGGAGGGGAGGGAAGACAGACTTCCAGAGAGCAGCCCCTCTGGGATTCTGAATATTGAACAATTAACCTTGACGGCTGGAAAGAGGTATCCACCCTGAAGGATGTGGGTAATTGTTCTGTAAAGCTGGACAAGCCAAGTTTCTGTCAGACTTTTCTGTGCTCCCTGCCTATGGGAGGGTAGCTAGAGCCCAGAAGGCTGCCCTGAGTGTTTGCACAAGGACTGAGAAGGAGCAGGGGTCGGGAGCAGAGGAGGGGACTCGTTATGTTCCTGAGTCCCTGAGTGCTCAGTGGCACGGCAGCCAAACCAGAGCAGTCCGTGCCCAACAACAGAATCACTTCTGTCCCCTGCAGGGTATTCCAGGGCCAGGGGCTCTCTCAGCACAAGCATCATAAAAGACAAGTTGTCTTAAAGGGCAGCTTTCAAAGAGAACCTTAATTACACTGAGGCGAATTACCTTTTCCCAATTCACAGTGCCTTGTTAGTGTCTCCGCTCTGAGACTGAGACATAAACTATATTTCAAGTGATTTAGGAAAAAAAATTACCTTGTGCTTAACTGATGGCAAAATATCCACCAATTTCTGTAGCTCTTTATGATACTTGCCTAGCTAAAGAAGCAATGAGAAAATATTAACAACAATTGACATCTCACTTTTGAAACTGCAACAGAATGAATTAAAATTAACCACCTGGTGATTATATAAAGACAAACCAACCACACTACCTAAGCTACAATTAAACTGGTAATTTAGAATGTTTTAAGCATCACTGAATTCAATTAGACACACAACAAATGAGCAGGCTGTTTGCTGACAGGGTCAGCGTGCCTGCAGGTGAAGGTGTCCTGCTCCACTTAAGCATCAGTTCTTCAATTAATACTTAAATTAATTAAAATTAAAAATTGTTCCACAAAGTAGCGACATTTCTTTTCTTTTCTTTTCTTTTTTTTTAGGAGCCACATTTCAAGTGCTCAGTTGCCACATGTGGCTTGTGACTGCTCTGTTGGACTGTGCATTTCTATACCATTTGAAATATATTCATAACAATCTTGTATTTTAAACATTGTCTCAATATTCTTAGAACTTAAAATTGCAGTGTTGTATCTTTTCATCCTAGGATACAACACATCACTTCAAGCTAGTAAGATTTTTTTTTTACCTTTAAAAATACTCCTATCACAGCCAAACCATTTTCTTCCAGTGCTGCATCCTCAAAGTTTTCAAATTTGACTGCATTCCAATGCACCAAGTGCAGCTGAAACACCATTAAAAGATGGTTTTACACATGACCATGTAGGATTGCTCCAAAACAGACAGCCTTATTCACATATGATATTTTACTGTGCTTCCTCACCAAAAATAAAGCCACTGAGAAAAGCACATGACAGTCTGGTGCAAAATGAGGTAGAATTAAAGAACAGGAAGAAATATATGCAGGAGCAGTAATTAATGCTACTTTGGAATAGAGGGATTTATTTGGGGGAGAAAATTTTATATACATATATCTGTGTATATCTCCAAGTGAATAACATTTCATTGAGGGAGCAACATTTGTCCATTCCCATCCTGATTTGCCTGAAACACTCATATCCAAAATCCATTTGCATCTAAAGGAGAGATGTTTATATTGAGAGAAATAGATTCTCCCTATGCGAACTAGGAGTTGAAGACAAATTTGTTCAAGGGATAACCAATTGAAATGTGTTTCTTTTTAAGGTAACATTTAAAACTAAATTAGGGGGAAAGTTGTGAAGAAAAAATTCTATTTCCTTTGGCTCCTTTTATTTCCCTACAAATCATTCCTTGTCCATCATTCATGAATCCTCACCTAGCCTCCCGAGTAACACCCTGAAGGTCATGTTTAACTTCTGCCTCTCCTCTCCTGAAGAGGACCCTGCCTCCAGGTCCTGTTGCTTTTATTTCCAAAATGCTTGTCCAAACTGCTTGTTAGGGACTTCCCCGGTGGCACAGTGGTTAAGAATCCGCCTGCCAATGCAGGGGACATGGGTTCGAGCCCTGGTCCGGGAAGATCCCACGTGCCGCAGAGCAACTAAGCCCGTGTGCCACAACTACTGAGCCCGTGTGCCACAACTACTGAAGCCCGCTTGCCTAGAGCCCGTGCTCCGCAACAAGAGAAGCCACCGCAATGAGAAGCCCGTGCGCAGCAACGAAAACCCAACGCAGCAAAAAATAAGTTAATTAATTTTAAAAAAAAAATGTTTGTTAAATCGTGCTCTTTTTCTCTATTTCTATTGCCACCGCTTTCATTTAGGCTCCTACCATTTCTCACTTGGGTTCATTTGGCCTGGTGGCCCTGCACTGTTGCCTGGGTTATTTCTTTAGGCTATCATCTGAGCCTAGCTTAGAATTCTGGAAGAATTCTGTTTCAGGATCTTAAGGTTGATTTCTGCTATATTATTTGAAATGAGGGCAGTTATCATTTTTACATGTATAAACTGGGAATAATCAAATATGCCCCCAAGAGAGCTACTTAGCATTTATAGGAATTACCTGATTCTTCCCGATGATTTCTTGGAACTAGAAACTCAGAACTATGCCCTATTCTCCACTGTTGTCACTGTTCCCAAACTTCTCAACTTACCTCTGCTGGGTAACATTTGCTGTCCACAGTATGCTCGGAGCCCCAGGCATCAACGGCCCCCCAGTGAAAATGGAACTGCTTTAATCGGTAGTTGTGTTCCAGGGGTCCTCCCTTGATCACTGAAATGAAATGGCACATCCAACAATTCAGGGGACAGTTTTTCATGTCGTGGAGGAATGTGGGGGAAAGGTGGAATCTGTGGGTGGACCTCTATATGAACTGTCTTAAATGGAGCACACTGTATCATATACCAGTGTTTATAAACTTGATTTCCACACAGTTAATACATGTGTAAGGGCGAGACCTGCACTCTGAATGGCACCAAGATTTAACTACACTCCAAGCTGCATACAGTTGTTAAAGGCCAATTCTTGCCTTAGTTTTATGTTCTATATTTACTGTGCCCAGTGTTTTTTATGCACAATAAAATGCAAATTTCTCTCAGCATATTTATCTAACCCAATCTCATAAAACTGAAATATGGGTACAAAAGATACTCTCTTTTTTATGCACCGATACTTTGCTTTTCAATTTTTGAAGATACTAGCGTTTCTTTTCCTTACATTGAAATGGAAAAGGAAATTTGCAAGTCAAAAATTATCACCCATCTCCCTTTAGACAGAGTGAACAATGTGAGTCACCCACACACTTTACCACTGGTCTCTGCTGTGCTGAATAATAAATACCTTTTGTTTAGACTAGAGTTTTCTGGAACTAGTGAAATCAGTACATGATAGGGGAAATACTCAGATACGAGTTTTGAAAGTCACCCTTCCTCAGGCTTTGGGTTGTGCTAATTTTTTTTTTTTTTTGCTTGAATTTGTTAAAGCATGTTGGTTCCTCATTTCTGCCATCTGATCAGACCCTGGCGATGTCTGTCCATGGTTAAACCATACAACAGCACGAAAACCTTCCATCTCATCTGTCTTAATGATTTTAGAGATTATTGCCTCATTAGTTGAATTTTATGTATGCAAATGATTGAGTACAGTCATCCTGAGGTCCAAATACACTGGATATGTCATGCAGTGGTCTACTGTATATCTTACCGGCTTTCATAAATATTTTACATCATTTCCTTTTTTGAAAAAAGAAGTTTTGTAAGAGGTGAGCAGAGATACCAATGACTACTTTTCTTTGAGGGGCAAGGGAAGTGCAGAGAATAATACCACATGATTCACTAAATTAATAGGAGGATGGTACGAAAGTGTAGTGAAATAAACATAAAATATCTTCCAAAAAATTCTTGTTTTTCTATGCCAGCTCCATATTGTGAGCATGACTTTGGCAAATGTTCAATATAATCTGTTGGAATGAAATTGAAGTTCTGGTCCCAAGTTAAGTGACCAGGGCAGAGGAGAGGGCCAGCATTTCCCTCCTATCCCCAGAAAAACACTGGCAACGTTTCCTGGACACTTACTGTGCGTCTCCTCCAAAGATGATGAGCAAAGCCGAGAGGAGATGTCACCTCTGGGTGGCTGCAAGGGTGGGGGGCAGAACTGGTCTTCAGGTGTGTTTTGATTCACCCACACAATACTAAACACATTTTTCAATTCATTGCCAACATTTAAAGCTGGCTGATTTCACATAAAAATCCACGTTTCCAACTTAATGAGATGCCTTGCCCATGTTGAGCACAGGCCTCCACCAGGTGATAAGAGGCTGGATGGGAGAAATGGCTGCCCCTTTAGATGGTCCCGCCAGTTCTTCACAGTGGCTACCGCTGCCATTTCTCTTAGACGCTCCCAGCCTGGCCTATTCTCATTACTTCTGCAGCACTGTAGGTACATCTGCGTCTGTGACCCCTGGGAGAGATGTGAGATACCAGGCATCTGACTTGGGCTCTTGCTAGCTAGAAAAATCATCACATCTCTATATGTGCTGTGCACTATACCTATATGAATTGTATGGGGGAGAGGGGAGACAGGGAGATAGTCTCCTGTATGATATGGTTAAGAGTATGCATTTTGCAGGAAAAGGACTTCAGTTTGAATTAACTGGCTTTGTGTCATTAGTCAGGAGTGTTAGCAGTTTCTAAGATGACTCCCAGTGATACCCAGTCTCCTGGTATTCACACCCTTGTGTAATCCCCTGCCCTGAGTGTGAACTGGACCTTGTGACTTGCATCTAAGGGCAAAAGTGATGGGATGTCACCTTTAAGATTAGTTTACAAGAACACACCGCTTTCCATCTTGCTTGCCCTCTCTGACTCTTCTTGCTTAACTTGCTCTCATGAAGCCAGTGGCCATGTTGTGAGCTGCCCTCTGGAGAGGCCCACTTGGCAAGGAAATGAGGGTGGCCCCTGGTCAACAGCGAGCAAGGAACTGAGGCCCTGGGAGAAACTGAACCTGCCAACAGCCACTTGAGTGAGTTTAGAAGAGGATCCTTTGCCAGAGGAGCCTTGAGATAAGACCCCAACCACAGCTGACACCTTGATCACAGCCCAATGAGAGACCCAGAGCAAGAGGACCCAGCTAAGCTGTGCCCAGATTCCGAGTCTCTGAGGGTGGTCTGCAGAACTCTGTGAATCGGCTCTTGCCTGTCTCAGGACTTCCTTGTCTGCCACTTCCTTCATGCACTTTACACAGAGTAACACCTAATACGAGCATCACACTGCCTCACACCTTCACCTCCACACGGGGCACCCAGGTGTCACCTCCATCAGGAAGCCTTCTCCCACCAGATCCCACTTCTCTCACAGCACTTAGCCCTCTTCATTAGCATCATCTTTTCCAGGGTCTGCCTCCCCACCACACTATAAGCTCCTTAAAGGCAGGGACCATCCCTTCCTCCTCTTTCCCATCCAGATACTAACCAGACCCGACCCTACTTAGCTTCTGAGATCAGACGAGATCGGGCATGGTCAGGGTGGTATGGCCGTAGACCCTTCTTCCTCTTTCTATTCTGAACACCGGGCATAGTGCCTGGCATTTAGTGGATCCTCCTTGAAACCAGGAACTAAAGAAATGCACTGTAAACTGTCTGTTGGGTTTGTTAATTGAAACATAATGGTGAATTCAGCAAGAGCGAGGAAGAGGGTGGGATCAGGCAGGGCAGGTGCATGGATGAGGGGCGGAAGTACAGTTGGCAAGAAACAGGGCATAGAAGGGAGACAGTGAATTAGAAAGCAGATCAGTCATAAGCTATATCAAATAAATATATGCTTATTTATTTGAGGTCACTGATATTTTGTTCTTTCTGTGCTTTAGGATGAGAAAAGCTTGGAAAAAATTAGATAACAAATATAAAACACCTAGCATAGAGTCAGGCTTCTAGTAAGCGATCTATGTAATGTTCACTCTCTTCTGTTGCCTTGAATGTGTAGGCGAAGGAGCTAGCAGAGAAAGGGCTGATGAAGGGAAAGGTAGTGCTCAGGACCCATGCAAATAAAAGCAAATGCAGGAAATGGGTGGGAAACTTGGGGTGATGGAAAAGTTCTAAAATTGGATTGTAGCGATAGTTGCACCACACTGTAAATTTACTGAAAATCATTACATTGTTCTTTTTCAAAACAAGTAAATGTAGGACCAAAAATAGGGAAGCAGAACTTAAAATATTTATGAGGGCATTCTTACTAGGGTCAGAGGTGATGCCCTTTAAAAGTGTAAAGTAAGTGGAACAAGGTGGGGGGCAGGACGCACCCTTAGGAGAACAGCGGGACTCTTCTCTTTAATGCCTAGTGACATTGTCGATGAGATTGATTTCAGAGGAGGTGATAATTTACAGGGATCATCCACAGGACTCAGCCCAAGCATAATTTAGTGCCCTTCCTCACAATATTTTGTATCCCTCACATGCACTCATTAAAATCAATAACTGTGTCCTATTCAGGGAGCCTAATGACAAAACAGTACCCAGCAGAGGGCAGTGGTATGAGGCGCTCACACCCCCTCTCTTATTATCCTCTCCTTTTCTGTAAAGTGGGTTGTGATGGCCCCTCTTTCATTCCTGATTTTAGTAATTTGCATCTTCTCTCTCTTTTTTTCTGTTGGTCCACCTAGCTAAAGGTTTGTCCATTTTATTGATCCTTCCCAAGAACCAACTTTTGATTTCATTGATTTCTGCTCTGTAATCCAACATAGGCATTTTCATCTATAAATTTCCCTCTAGACACTGCTTTAACTGCATCCCATAAGGTTTGGTATGTTTTGTTTTTGTCACATACTTTCCCCAGCCCCTTTCCTTGTATGCTTTATCCCCAGGTCTTTGTAAAGCACAGTGTAGCATCATTTCCTACTTTTTTTGAAATTTAGAGACATTGATATTTATTAGACCCTTTCTTTTCTAGAATTAGAATTGTTTCTTGCCTTTCTTCATTACTAGGATGTACTTCTTTTCCTTTTTCTTTATTTTTTTATGTTCATTTACTCTTTCTTCCTCTTTGAATGCTATTGATTATTTTGCAACAGCATGGAGAAATAGCAGTGAAGAATAAGCAGGAAATAGGAGGCAGTCACTGAAACGTGGAAGAAGAGAGAGAGAAAGTTAGGTACTTATTAAAGATTAATGGTATCCTAGGATAATTATTAAAGCATAATGAAAAAGGGCTGTTTATTTGGTCCTTCCTGACAAAATAAGTGGAGAATTAGCAACATCTGTACAATTTTTCTTGCATATTTTGTAAAAATAGTGTGACCGACTCATCTAGGGAAGGTAAGATCAAGGAATGATTTAGTTAGCTGTGTTTGGAGGTAGCTAAAGAACAATTATGAGGAAAATGTTGGTCACTCATTTTCCAAGTAAGATTGCCCAGGCAAATGGGTGGATAAGAATTCTTGAATCTATTATTCAAAAGAAAAAAAAATGACTAAAAAATAAAACAAAAAGCTATTTGCCTTGAATGATCTTGGGGATTAACTCACTTGGTTAAGAAACCCATTAAATAACTTGCCAAGATTTGCAACTCGATTAAAATATTGGCAACAGATAGTCCCTAGTCTGTCAAAGAAATTAGAAGTCTGACCATTATTTAGGATCCTCAGAAGAAAGGAAAAAATGTTGCCAGGGACCTAGATGGGACTGAGACTCATTAATCAAGAGGACTGCTGCGCATGCAGAGTGAACGAATGAGAGTTGGTGTTCTAATAGACTGGGTCTGCCCGTTCTTCTAGTTCTGGCAGGAGTAATGGTAGAGCTCAAAAGGGAGACGAGTAGAGCTCACCATAGTGCAAGATGGCCATCTGGAAAACAGGAATTTAGCTTGCTGTTTGGAAGATTTCTGGCATCCTTATACACAATGTAAATAGATACTGATGAATCTGGGAGGAAAAAGTAATTTCTTTTTAGTTTGAGAAATGAAAGTAAGATGTTTGGGGTTTGGGGGGCATGTCATACCATGGAGGAGAAAGAGGAAGATGGGGGATATAGAGAAACCTAAGCCCTTAAGGACAGACTTGAACACTTCCTGAATCACAGCAGAGAGGTGTGTCAGAGGGCAGAGAACCAGAGAGAGAGGAATCCCATTGGAGGAGCAGTCTGTTTGCAGTTGGGCCAGAGGGCCATACCTAAGTATCAGAGCATCACTAGAAGAAAGCAAAGAAAACCAAGATACAGTTGAGAATCCTAGACCCAGGATAAATACAGGAGTGAACACTTCCATTTATACTTTAAGATACACTTTTAACTTCATTCATTAACACTTTCATGGATGCATTTCTTCAACTTCATGAGAGGAATTCAAGTTTCTCAATCTCATCTCTATTGATATTTGAAGCTGGATAACTCTACGTGAATGCTGTGCATTGTATTGTAGGATCTTTAGCAGAGTTCCTGGTCTCGACCAACGAGATGCCAGTAGCACCACCACCCCCCAGTGTGACAACCAAAAAGGCCTATAGATGCTGCCAAGTTTCCCCACTCCCTGGGGAGAGAGGGGTAGCAAAATTGCCACTGATTGAGAACCATTCCTTAAGATACATTATTTCAAATAACAATTACATCAGACAGATTAGGACAATTTGATACTATCAAATTCGGTTTGAAAAAAAAAAAAAGAAACCTGCATAGAATTAATCACATTCTGTTTTCAATAGACACTAAAAGTTTCAGGTAAATTTTGAAATCATTAGATTAGTTTATATCTGGGTAGGCTAAAACAAAGATACAAAAGCAATATAATATTTGAATTTAAAAATCTCTTTTAAATTGTATTTCTTTTAAACTAGGTAACATTGTTTAACAAAATTAACAGAACACGAGTTTCCATTTTTCTTACATACCACTGGTCTTAACTAGTTAAGTCTATAACCTCATGCACACATTAGTATGCTTTTTGCCCCATTTCAAAGGTATTGTAATCTCATCAGTTAAATCTGATTAAATAATATTACTATCTAAATAAAAGTGTCTTGTAAAGTCAGCAAGCAGAGAAAATTAGTACATATGCAATACACATATGCAAAAGAAACTGCTAGCAGAGCTTTAATTTCATAGCCTATCTTTATATCACTTATAGACTCTATATAGAGAGATATATATGTTCACTAATAAAAAATACTACCTATACTGGAAGAAAACGTTCAAAAAAACCAGAAGGGACTTTTTCCATACATTATAAAAGTCAGTCCAGTGAGTCCCATGCCACTGCTAACAAAAGAGGTCCCCGCTCCCACGGAGGCCTTGCGATGTGGCCTGTGCTGAGATGAAACTGTCCCTTTAACTCCAGATGAGACCACAGACAGGTCTGGCTCTCACCTGACTTATCTGCAGAGTCTTCAAATTCCACGAGGAAAGAGTACCCATTATTCCAGACATGGAGGCAGGTGGTCGGGTCGTAAGAGATGGTGAGCGGTTTTAAGCCAGGATCGTAGACACTGTCCCTCCACCGGATGTTGATGGGCGACTGGCGGTCACCCCCCGGGACCAGGTCCACGCTCTCCCAGGGAGGTTGCACTAGGAGAAAGCACATCGGAGGCTGTCCTCGAGATGACACTAGCTGGAATCCCACTGGGGGGATGATATGGTCCCACGTAAGGGTGTATGCTGAGTTCACCTCTTATGTGAGCCAGCTGTGAGGATTAGGCAGCCATCCTGCAAAGCCTGGGTAGAATGTTAGCATTGCTAAGGTCCCTGGAGTCCTGTCACATGAATAGCTATGACACTGTGTATTAAGGTGTACACGCACACTCTGTCCCACACGGGTGCTGATGACATCACTGACGGTGACTTTTCTACCAAAGAGTCAAGCGCCGGGTCTTTGTGGCAAGTCCCTGATAAATCTCAGGAAACTTCTTATAACAAAGAAAGAGCTATCCACACATGATGGATAGAACCCACATGTATAATTCGGGTGGTCCAGCACGGGACCAACAGGAATCAGCACGGATGGGCAGAACCAAGACCAACAGGAGAGCTGGACAAAATATGAATCAAGATAAATCATTACCAACGACCCTCTGCACCTCACCCCACCACTGAGAACGAGTCTGAGGATTTGAGAAAGTGACAAGGCAGCTGCTGCCCAGTCAAACCCCCCTGTGCGTGGCAGGGTCACTGGCGCTCCACTTGTCATAAAAACAAGCTTGCCTCTGGTTGCCTCTTACAGAGGAGACGGTTCTCTTCCTGAGATAGCTGCCCAAAGCAGGATCTTAACCTTGGATTTTTGGGTATAAGTGCCCCAGCAGCATAGACACAGAGCGCTCCAAGGCAGTCTCTGGACCAGTGGTTCTCAAAGGAGGGAGCGATTCTGACCCCGGGGGACATTTGGCAATGTCTGGGGACACTCTCGGTGGTCAAAACTGGAGGAGGGTGCTACTGACATCTAGTGGGTAGAGGCCGGGGATGCAGCTAAACATCCTACGTATATAGGCTGGGCTTTCACAGGAAAGAATTACGTGGCCCCAAATATCATTAATGCCAAAGCTGAGAAATCTTGGTCTAGAGCAAAAAGCAATAGGCAAACTCAGGGCATTCCCTTTCCCCCCCCCCCCCACTCCCCGCTCAGTTTTTTCATATAATGCAGTAATCTCATCTCTAGAGAGGTCTGAACCCAACGTTTTGGGTTTTCTCCACTAGTGTAAAATAACTTCTGAACAACAAGAACTTACTTTAGAGAAGGAGGACTTTCTGTTTCAGAAATCTAAAATGAAAAATGCATATGAATTGGTACAATAGTCATATCGTTATCAGATTAGAATGCAAATTCCTTGCAGGGAGGAGCCATACCTCCCTCCCTTTTTTTTGTGCCCTGTAGCGCCCTACTGGATATATGCCCTTTGAGGATTGATTATCCAAATGCTATTGTTGGGATAAAAAGCTGTATTTGATTAATGTTTTTACATTGTTTTTTATTAAGTTTTATTGGCGTATGGTTGCTTTACAATGTTGTGTTAGCCTCCACTGCACAACAAAATCAATCAGCCATACTGATTAATTTTTAATTTGGTATTTTAAAACTTCCAGAAACCCCAAGAACAGCCATGATTCAGTCTTGAAGCTGCCCGCCGGCACAAAGAAACCTGACAACCTTGTCCGCTCTGAGATGCTCAGACTGAGGCTGAGGGTTTGAGCATTCACACCCTTCAAAACCAGCTCGTGAGGGTCTCGCAGGGAGACTCGGGGAGAAGGGAATAAGGAGCAGATCCCTAAGACGATGCCCTCTTTCACCCAAATCGTCCCCCACTTCATTCAGGAAATGGCCTAGAGTCTGCTCTCACCCACACAAACACCAGCCTGAGGAAACTGGGCCCGTTCCTTCAGCTGCTCTTTTATGGTCATAACGCTCCTGTCAATTTTTATGCGCCTCGGTTCACAAGTCCAGCTTCCAGGTTTTCTTTCCCCCACCCACCTCCCCCTTTAGGAACCCAGACCATCCCCCCCGCCAGGGAGCCCTTGGTCACTGTCCCCTTCGTGAAGCCCGCTTTTGCCCAGGGCTCGTTTTGCTAAAGATAAATTCACATTTTTGTTGTCTCCTCCCTTCCTCTTCCTCCATTTTAACAAAATACAGATTAAAATGATTTCTTGGTGATTACTCAGACTTCCCCTCAAAGTCAGAAGGTGATTACATGTTCTGACTAACGGAGCCTGCGTTTCCAGCTTCTTCTCGTGTGGGGAGAATGAAATAGAGAGAGTGATTCTGTCAACCATGGTTTAAGGGCACGACGTCACACTGTCGTTAGGAAGGTGTCATTAACAAAAGCCCTTTAGATTCCATGTGGTCGGCTTGGCTTTAGTTCTTGTTTACATGACTGGTCCTGGCTTTGATTTACTTCGCGCTTGCACCACCTATGGCTCCAGCCTGGGGCGGTGGGTACAGGGAAGGGGTCTCTTTTAGCCTTTGAAATGTGCAAAGCTCATTCCTGCCTTAGCCCCTCAGTTCCTGCTCCTTCTCCTCCTCAGAAGTCAGTTTCCCCTCATTGAGTTTCGGGCTGGCTCCTATTATATTTAGATATTGGGCTTGTCACTTCCTCAGTGAAATTTTCTCTGACTACCCTCTTATAATATGATCCTCTCTTCTTGTTTTTTAATCATAGCACTCTGATCTTTCCCCTCACAACATTTATTACGCAGGTGTAGTCATAATGATATGCATATGAAGGGTAGCACAATATGCCGCTGTAGGAGAGTAAAAGTAATTTCCCCTCAACCTTCTAGGTCCTTACCTGAGACCTCCCCGTAATCAAAAGACAGATTAACAGGAGAAAAAAAAATTAATTACCTACTTACTGATTGGAGCCCCCACAAAGATATGAGGCTCAAAAGTCAGGTGGGCGGTGGTGGCTTAAATACTATCCTGAGCTAAGAACTGGGACGGGTCTGGGCCTTCCGAGGGGAGGAAGGAATTTCACAGGAAGGTGAGAAAAGGAAATATATCCTAAACGAAGTTTAAAGAAAGTTCTCTCAGGTGAAAAAGTGATCTCTGGTAATAGCTCTCTTCCTGCTGCAGACCCCCTTTCTAATGTAAATGTACCTTGCAAAAAAACTGGTAATTTATACTCTGTTTCCAGAGCTTCTCTTGTGTCTGCAGTGTCTCAAAATAATCGGCTCAAAATAATCCATATGTCAAAGAGGCATATTTTGGGGTGGTGAAAGGGAGCCGAATATGCCACCCCCAAATACATCTCTTCGGCATAAGGATTATTTTGAGCTGATTGTTTTGAGAAACAGCAGACACAGGAGAAACCGTGGTAACAGAGTGGAAGTTACCTGTTTGTAAGGGAAATTTACGTTTACAGCGGAAATCTCCATTTGTAAGGGTGTCTTCCCTTCTGTACCAGGAAGAGGAGGATGACTAAATCACCAGAAACTCATCAGTGGAGAATGCAGGACTTAGATCTGCATAACAGCCTTACCCTTGTTCAATGTGCTTTTCCTGGTCACCTCCAATAATGCCCCTCCCCCAGCATCTTCTTTTCTTTTTAGCTGGAGCGGGTATTGAAGGTGGTATCTAGGGCCACCTGGAGCAGTTACTGTTTTCCTGGGTCTCTCCCGTGTCATCAAGGAGGTATACATGTTATTAAAGTCCTGTTTGCTTTTCTCCTGTTAATCTGCCTTATTCCCGAGGTCTCAGCCAGGAATCTAGAAGGGTAGAGGGAAAATTCGTTCTCCTCCCCTGCACAAATACGCTTAACTATCTGCCTCCCCCACTTCTGCTGTCCAGAACTGAGCTGCCTTTCAGTCACTTGCGGATTGAGTGTATGAGATAAAGAGCATCGCTGGGAAGGGTACATTCCCCTTTTATCTTTATTTCCTATTACCCTGCTCATCATCACATTATTTTTCCTTTAATCATCCTTCAAATTTGTCTCTTCCTTGCCTTGCCCGTGACCACCAGCCTAGTTTAGGCCTCTCCGCCCCGCACTTCATACCACATCCCTTGGTTGTTTCTCCTCCTCTCTCACTCCTCTCTACTCCATCTTCCCAAACTGGTCTTGACATCTTCTCCAACCACTCTGATCTTTCCTTCTTCAGAACTCACACTGCATTCACTCTCACACCATTTAGCACCCAGCCATTCCTCATGTAACGTGTATTTGCTTTATCTGCTCAAAGGGCCTGTGTCCTACACTTCTTCTACAGCCCAGGGCCAAATTTGGTACCAGGTACAAAGGAGGCACTGACTACTGCAAACAAGTCCATGCCAAGGCTCTCTACCCTTCCCTCACACTCACAGTCTCTCCAACCAGGCAAGCAGGTTTACCCCAGAACACCTGTGTTCAGGAGATCGCCTCTGCCTGTTTCTCTCTCATTTCTTAAAACCCTGCCAGGCTCTCAAGGTCAGTTCAAGCCCCTTCCCTAACAACCCCACACTATATTAAGCATCCCTTCATCTGCTGTTACTCTCTGGACCTGCACTGTCTAATATGGTAGCCACTCGCCCTGTGTGGCTAGTTTAAATTGAGATGTGCTGTAAAACACCTAGGGACTTTGAAGACTTAATACAAAACAAAGAATGTAAGATAGTTCATTTATAATTCTTATATTCACTTCATTTTAAAGTGACAAGATATATTTTGGATATACTGGGTTAAATAAAATATATTAGTAAAGTTAATTTCCCCTCTATACTGTATTTCACCTATATATTTGATATATTAGTAGAATTAATTTCACAAATGAATAAAATTTATTTCTTCTTTTTTTCCCCCAGTTGTTTGTTTTGTTTTTGGCCGCGCAGCAGGGCATGTGGGACCTTAGTTCCCGACTTGGGATCGAACCCGTGCCCCCTGCAGTGGAAGCGTGGAGTCTTAACCACTAGACCACCAGGAAAGTCCGTTTCCCCCCAGTTTTATTGAGATGTAATTGACATACTATTTGTTGTTTTTTAAATGTGGTTATCGGAAAATATAGAATTGCCTATATGGCTCGTATTTGTGGCTCACATCATTTATCTACTGGACATTGTTGCTCTATACTCTCGTTAGCCTTTTCTCCTATGCCTTACCCTGTACTATCCTTTTTCTTGAGATGTGCTATTTCCTCATGAAATTGAACACCATCCTAGCAGGCCTAGGGCTTATTGCAGTGATGGGATACACAGGGACCCTCCATGTGACTTTGTTGGGGATGGTCACAGAATCACAAACTGCCTTGTTAGAGCATCAGGGTTGTAAAAGGCACTTTGATGCTGAGCCCAGGTAACCACACCATCACGTGCAGTTACCAGTGCAGGAGACTTAAGGCCCACGTTTCCTGGTGGTCAGTTCAGGGCTATTTGTTAGTTCCTTGTAGCTGCAGATACTCCTGAGGTCGTTAAATAAATCCAAAGGGCTCTTAATCGGTCCATTGTTTCTCAAGATTACCTAACTGTTAATGAAAAGACTCAATCTGGGGCATCCTGAGTCTGGATTATCTGGCGATTATCAGATTTCTTTGTGAAGACATTGTAAAATAAGCTTTTTTTCATTTTTAAAAAAATTTATTTATTTATTTTTATTTTTGGCTGCATTGGGTCTTCGTTGCTGTGGGCAGGCTTTCTCTAGTTGCGGTGAGTGGGGGCTACTCTTCGTTGTCGTGCACGGGCTTCTCATGGCGGTGGCTTCTCTTGTTGCGGAGCACGGGCTCTAGGCGCACAGGCTTCAGTAGTTGTGGCTCGAGGGCTCAGTAGTTGTGGCTCGTGGGCTCTAGAGCGCAGGCTCAGTAGTTGTGGCGCACGGGCTTAGTTGCTCTGCAGCAAGTGGGATCTTCCCGGACCAGGGCTCGAACCCGTGTTCCCTGCATTGGCAGGCAGATTCTTAACCACTGTGCCACCAGGGAAGCCCAAAACAAGCTTTTTAATACTCTTATTCTCCAGGCTTTGTATCCTTCAAAATTAATTGAAGAAGTAACTGAACAACTTTCTAACACAGTTCAGTTATTATTAGATCAGTGCGGTAAAATAGAACTTTCTCTGATGATGGAAATGGCCAGTATGGTAAGTGCTAGGCGTTTGTGGCTCTAAAATTTTAATGAATTTTAATTTACTTGTGAATACCCATGTGGGTCTAGTGCCTACCTTTTATACAGCACCATTCTATTCCAATTTATCCTAAAAATAATTTTCTCTTCCTTCTAAAATCAGAGATCATGAACAACGTGAATCATTGGAATAATAGCAATTAATAAATATGTACCATTTCCATTCTAGATGATATTCTTTATATTTCATTCAATTAAGAATTAACATTATTACATTTATTTTCTTATGGTCTAAGGTCTCATGCTTAATTTTTAAAAGACTTTATTATTTAAGGTACAGTGATTTCCTATATACTGCCCATGCTCACACGTGCATAGCCTCCCCCATTATCAACATCCCCCGTCAGAGTGCTACTTTTATTGCAATTGACAAACCTACACTGACACATCAGAATCACCCAAAGTCCATAGTTGACATTGTGGTTCACTCTTGGTGTTGTACATTCTGTGGGTTTGGACAAATGTATAATGACATGTATCATTCATTATAGTATCATAAAGAGTATTTTCACTGCCCTACAAATCCTCTGTGCTCTGCCTGTTCATCCCTCCCTCCTCCCAATCCTTAACAACCACTGATCTTTATACTGTCTCCATAATTTTGCTTTTCCAGAATGTCATATAGTTGGGATTATATAGTATGTAGCCTTCTCAGATTGGCTTCTCTCACTTAGTATATGCATTTAAGTTGTCTCCATGTTTTTTCATGCTTTGATAGCTTTCTTATTAGTGCTGAATAATATTCCAGTGTTTGGATGTACCACTATTTATTTATCCATTCACATACTGAAGGACATCTTGGCTGCTTCCAATTTTGGCAATTATGAATAAAGCTGCTATAAACATCTGTGTGCAGGTTTTTGCGTGGACATGTTTTCAACAACTTTGGGTAGATACCAAGGAGTATTGATTGATGGATTGTATGGTAAGAGTATATTTAGTTTTGAAAGAAACTACCAAACTGTCTTCCAAAGTGGCTGTGCCATTTTACATTCCCACCAGCAGTAAATGAGAGTTCCTGTTGCTCCATATCCTTGTCAGCATTTGATGTTGTCAGGGTTCTGGATTTTGGCCATTCTAATAGGTGTGTTTTGATGTCTCATGATTATTTAACTTGGATTTTGCTGATGATATATGATGTGGAGCATCTTTTCATATGCTTATTTGCCATCTGTATGTCTTCTTTGATGAGGTGTCTGTTAAGGGCTTTGATCCATTTTTTAATTGGATTTTCTTACTGTTGAGTTTTGTTTTCCGATCTACTCTGACCCTAAATTTTTTTTATGTGACAATTAGGCTAAATTTCAGTAGATGATACATGAAGTGAAATTAATTTTTTCATCTTGGGTAACGGGTATAGGATTTTATCTTTATTTTATCATATTATCAGTCCGCAGGGTTAGGGCTGTCAACATTTACTGTGTGCAACTTGAGATCACAGCAAACAGCAGTTTAAGTTGACACCAGTGATTACCTGGGGAGGGGGACAGTGAAGGTAGAGCACAGGGCACAGGCCCCAGTGAAATGCTGCTTCTAAATTCGCCACAGCCTCCTTCTTCAGTCACTCCCTACTCTGCTCCCGGATCCTAAAAATGATCAGACATCTGAGGGAGGTGCTGAGCATATGACAGTGATGAAGATGGTGATGATGATAACAACTGTGGTTCTAGAGGTAGCTGCCAACACCAGGTTCTCACTGTGTGGCAGGCGCTAGCTAAGGACTTTGAACATTGTCTTTTCTAACCCTCAGCAATTTTGGGTCATCCTTGCTCACGAGTGTATACTGGGGTACTGAGCTTCCAGAAACAATGAGTACTGTCCTTACAGCTAAACAGATGAGGAACCAGGATATCCAAACAGGACGTGCTCAGTGGCCCAGGACAGCAAAGACCAAATATTATCCTGGGTGAAACAAGGAGGGACAGTATAAACACCAAAAGCAAAACCAAATCATGTCTGTCATCTGTATGTCTTAGTAACCTACAAACAAGAACATCTGATGTGGGAAATTAATCAAGGGAAGCCCCTCATCCCTAAGTCACTACCACTTTTTGTTTTTGTCAGCACCGAAAGGAGCAAACTAATCTATCTTTTTTTGGCTGCACCATGCGGCTTATATGATTTTAGTTCCCCAGCCAGGGATGGAACCCCGGCCCTCAGCAGTGAAAGCGTGGAGTCCTAACCACTGAAAGCCAGGGAATTTCCTAGGAGCAAACTATTCTAAAGACATGAGCATATTGGATTTTAGACCCTTAACTTTCAACTTTCTGTTAAAAAAAAACAACTTTCTATTAGTAACTAGATAAATATGACTACTTTTTTCCATTTTAAGCTTTAGACCACAAAGTGCCAGTGTTGAGAATAAGCCAGTCCGGGTAGGATGTGGGCCTGATGGTAGGAAGCCGCACCCAGCAACCAGAAATTTATTATGACTCAGACCAGTTCAGTTTAATGAGAACACAGTCAATATCGGAGGAAACAAAATAAACTTACAGTAAAAATATATTTATGAAGCAGTTTCAAGGCAATAGATTCAGCTAGATTAGCATTACTAATAAACTCCTTTTTTAATGTGCAAAATAGGGTCAAAGAGAGTAAACTCAAGGAGGAAAAGTTGAGAAAGCTAGAATCTGGAAGCAAACCAACACTGGAAAACTCTGTGTGAATTCACTGTGAATGGTGGAAATATATAACCATTTAGCAGGTATGCTTAACCATTTCATTAAACTCATGTCTCCACCAACACACACATTATCCTCTCCGATCGTCGCAGGGGTTCTGCACCAGGGTTATCTGGCCCCCGGGGGACACTTAGGGATGCCATGTGGCACCTGCAGTGCACAGTCCACCCCGGCAGCACAGGACGACCCACGCCCACGGCAGTAGCGCCGTGGCGTCAGGGAGGACCATCTGCTGCCTCACTTGATCTGCTGGGTTCACAGCGGAGCACTCACTGGCGAGCTGCTCGGCTAGAGGCAACTCTTCCGCAATTTGTAACGAGGGACGGAATAGTCCAGAGTATGAAGCTACTGAACTGCTTGCAAACATGGATATGCAAATTCCAGAATGTTCAGACTCACAGAAATAATTTGCAGTCCGTGGATCGATTTTAGTAAAAAGACAATTGCTAACAAAAAACAATAAAGAACAGGTTCAAAGTATTTGAAACTTGGGACTTCTTTGACCTATTTCTGCATGACATCATTTTAACAAGTTAAAATTGGTGAAGAAAACACCTTTCCACACGGTACCGTGGTAATCATTTCACAGTATGTACGTGTATCAAATCATCATGATGTACACCATAGACTTAGGTCAGTTATATCTCAATAAAGCTCGGGGAGAAAAAGGCTTTCCATATTTGAACAAATAGAGGAATAATGGGTTATCCTCACAGTTCTCAAGGCATCCAATCCCAGCCTGGAATGCCACTGACAACAGAGCTGCAGACACTCAACACACGTGACTGTTAGGAAACAACCAGGCTTCTGCTCTCTCCAGGCAGCCATGTACTCACAGGCTCCGTTCCGGGTTTTGTAAGTGCAGGTGTAGAGGCTGCAGGGCCTTGCTAGCATGGACCTCGGAATCTGGAACCTTCTCCACAGCGCCTTGCATGGAGAGGCTTGAAGAATGACCCTCAGGCGACTCATCATCACCATCTTTAGCTTGAAGTCTTGATCAGCTCCCAAGTAACTTGCAGGAACCTAATAACCCAGAGGCAAAAGGAGGACAGAGGAGGAAAAGCCTTAAACAATAGAGGTGGCCGATCCTGTGGAAAACATCATTCAGATTATTAGTATGGGGGAGGGGGAGGCCAAATGAGAGTCAGTCATTTATCCACTCTTATTCCTCAAACTCATTGGTCACCTCATTGGCAGGGTCCAGATGACTGACTCAGGCACCTTGCCTTTCCCTTAGGGTTACTAAATATTAGAGGTCCAGAGAAACGACTCTCTTCATCCACAAGAATGAAAGACTGTTTACAGTACGATTTCTTAAATTAAAAAACCAAAAATTTACTCCCTGAAATCCAGGTTAATAGTCCAGTGTGTTATTTATATATAAGGAGAAACCAAAGATTAAAGTTCCCTCCAGGGAGCCTGAATTAAAAAAAAAAAAAAAAATCAATCTGCATCTGGATTGCTAAAAAAAAAATATATCCTGCCAAAATAGTCATGAGCAGTTTTGAAATCTAAGCTTAAATATAATCTGTGACTCTTTGCCAGTTTTCTTTTTTATTAATTTAATTAATTTTTTAAAATTTTATTTATTTTTGGCTGCATCGGGTCTTCGTTGCTGCGCGCGGGCTTTCTCTAGTTGCAATGAGCAGGGCCTACTCTTCGTTGTGGTGTGCGGGCTTCTCATTGCGGAGCACGGGCTCTAGGCGCGTGGGCTTCAGTAGTTGTGGCACATGGGCTCGGAAGTTGTGGCTTGTGGGCTCTAGAGCGCAGGCTTGGTAGCTGTGGCACATGGTCATAGTTGCTCCACGGCATGTGGTATCTTCCCAGACCAGGGCTCGAACCCGTGTCCCCTGCATTGGCAGGCGGATTCTTAACCACTGCGCCACCAGGGAAGCCCTCTTTGCCAGTTTTAGGTGTAACACTCCGTCCCTTGATCATGGGGAAAATGGAGAAGGCTAATCCTGAACTAATCTACAAGTAGATTCAATTTGAATATTCATTTATGATTGCACTGACCTCTCTACCCCGCCCCCGCACATGCTCACAGTGAAAATCTCTGAAGACGATGCTTTCCAAGGCATTCACTAGAGTGTTCTGAAATTATGGTAATATTAATTTTGAATGCTTCTTCCCCACCAAACTCCTCCCACCCACCAATTTTGCTTATCCACTTTTCCTGAAAACTCCTATCCCTATACCAAGTGAGTAACCAAGGTCAGAAATGAAAAAAAAAATTTTTTTTTTGATTATACATTCACTCCACTCTAAATTTCAAACTCTTTAGAGTGATTACTTGAGATGCATTCAAACACTTGTTCAGGACACCGTGTGCCCTGGCCCTGCTGACCTCTCTGCCTCATGTTCACTTCACGCTCCTGCCTGCACACCAGCCACATGGACTTTGGTTCTTCCAATTCCTGATGCTCCCTCTAGCCTCAGGGCTTATGCAGATGCTCCTCCTTCCCTGGACCTCCCTGGTTAATTCCTATCCACCCTTTGATGATCATATCCAGTATTACTTCCTAGAAGCCCACCTTGACCATGCCCTCTCTTGGTGAGCCCAGCGCCTTCTTCTTGGTCGTGGTGCTTACTGCAGTTGAATTAAATAACTGATCACGAATCTACTTTGCATCTCCATCTCTCCAACATTAAAGCCCCATGGTAGTAGGGACCGCGTCTGTCTCCATCATGACTGCATCTTTTAGGGACATGGCGCCTGGCACACGATGGCTGCTTGATGACTATTAGTGGAATGACCCAAGGAGGCTTCGTTAGTGATGGAGAAGATGTTGATCCTAATTTCAAGAACTCAGAGCTATGAAGTGACTGCCACCATGTTCTCGGATGGTATTAAGGGTTTTTCCTTTTCCTAGATGCCATCGTCACCCATTTGTAGGGTTATTTATACTTCTGAAACACTTTTAAATGCTAGTCTTTTAAGAGGCGGGTCTCATATCCCTACGCGTAAAACCTGAAGGACCCCCAAAGTCCTGCCTGATCTGAAAGAGAAACCTTCCTGAATATGAACCTAACCTAGCCTCTCAGGTTGGGAATTCTGCCACTAAGCATCTTCACTTCAACATTTCTTTGCTCTAAACACTGTGTTGGGTGCTGGGATGTAGTAAAGATGAAGCAGATCATAAAAAGGAATGAAGTTCTGGTACATGCTGTAATGTGCTGAACCTTAAAAACATAATGCTAAGTGAAAGAAGCCAGACACAAAAGGTCACATATGGTATGATTTCATTCGTATGAAATATCAGAACAGGGAAATCTATAGAGACAGAAAGCAGGGGTTTGGCAGAGGGGGAAATGGGGAGCAACTGATTAATAGGTATGGGGTTTTCTTTTAGGGTGATATAATTGTTTTGGAAGTAGACAGAGGTGGTGGTTACACAACATTGGGAATGTACTAAATGCCCCCAAATTGTACACTTTATAATGGCTAATTTTGGGAATTCCCTGGTGGTCCAGTGGTTAGGACTCCATACTTCCACTGCAGGGGGCCTGGGTTCGATCCCTGGTCAGGGAACTGGAATCCCGCAGGCCACGTGGTGCGGCCAAAAAATAAAAAATAAAAAAATAAAAAAAATGGTTAATTTTATGTTATGCGAATTTTACCTCAATAAAATAATGCACATCATATGGGAAGGAAAACACACACCAAACCAGTTCTCAGCAGGTGTTGGTGCCTCCTTGGAGTCTGCCTTTTCCTGCCAAAGGAGGCCTCTCAGCAATTTGGCCTTGACTGGGGTGCAAAGGCACCAAAAGGGAAACTGAGGGGACAAGAAGACATGTCACTTACTGACCTGAACTTTATTCATTCATACTGTCTTTCCAAGAAGGGTGTTAGGTACAAAAAAAGCACATTATGACCCCAAGCGATGCGGAGCAAGGAGGCACACATTCTCATTTCATCCTCCCTCTGTTGATATACTTCACTGCTATTAATTAGCCATGAACTAGCTCTTCTCCCTGTACTGCTGCCCTTGACACTGCTAGCTCTGAGCTGGAGGAGAGGAGGCTGCACCCAAGGGAAAGGAGAGAAAATCACACCCGAGATGTGTCCAGTGAAAGCAGGAAGCAGAGTTACTTCCTATCACTACCCTGCAAGGCACAAGTAAGAACTCCAGACAGATCTCTTTATAACTAGCTCTCCACAAGCCGTGTGCCCACACAAGTATTGTAACATGAAGCACAGCGTGGTGAAAAGCCAGCCTTTCAGCCCAGGGCCATGCCCTCTGTTGTACATGTCACTTTGCCAATGAACGCACTGAACTAAGGGAGCGGGGATGCATGGTCGCCACATTAAAGGGGACTGATAGGGAGCTTGTGACTCCCAGGGGGGGCTCCTCCCCTGCAGGCCTAACTCCCTACCTGGGGTCTTAGGCCTGTGACACCTAAAGTATGTCTGCATTGCCAAAAGTTGTTTGATATTTTCAAACCAAGTTACAGTCACTTTTGTTTATAGTTTTATGTGTGTTTGTTTATATACATTTTTGGAGGGAGTAGGTATGCCAAAACGTACCTTATTTAAGATTTGAAAAGTCTGACACGATTTCAAATAGAGACTGGTAATGAACTTTCAAGGTACTATCTTGATAGTGCCTTGAACCAAATGAGTATCTCATTTTCAAATATCTTAATATTTGAAATATCATTAACTGAATTAACTGAGCAGCCTTAGAGAATGGACAATTGGCCACCTCAATTCAGAATCTATTTCTGCTTTTAAAACATTTTTTATTTTGGAAAACTTCAAACTTATAGAAACAGTGAAAATGCTGTAATAAAACCACCTATGTACCTAATACTTCATTTCAACAATTATCTGTTGGTGGCTAAGCAAGTTTTATTTATGCCCCGCCCCCCACTTCCCCTCCCTGGATTATTCTGAAGCAAATCTGAGACATCTTAGAAACTTATCCATGATTTTATTTTCCATAGGAAAATATCCTCCAAAATTCATAGTTTCTTCTCCATGAAAATTATCTGTATGAAATAGTCCTTGGTAATACTTTATTGACAGAATATGAAAACTATCAGGTTTTCAAACTTAAAAACATAGCACAAAAGCCCAGTAACAGGATACTTTCCCAGTGCCTACCTATCCCTTAATGTAAACACTTCACTTCTCTCTTGATATCTCCACTCTAATCTTGGATGAGCGCTCAGGTTCAGAACTTTATGCTTCTAACTTTATTTCTTTATTTCTTTATTTATTTGCGGTGCACGGGCTTCTCATTGCGGTGGCTTCTCTTGTTGCAGAGCTCAGGCTCTAGGTGCACGGGCTTCAGTAGTTGTGGCACGCGGGCTTCAGTAGTTGTGGCTCGCAGGCTCTAGAGCACAGGCTCAGTAGTTGTGGCTCACAGGCTTAGCTGCTCCGCGGCATGTGGGATCTTCCTGGACCAGGGCTCGAACCCGTGCCCCCTGCATTGGCCGGCGGATTCTTAACCACTGCGCCACCAGGGAATCCCTATGCTTCTAACTTATAAGACTATGTCCAGCAAGAAACAGCACAATTTATAATCGCAGATCAGCAGGGTAAAAGGATTATATGAACTGAAATGTTTAAGATTAAGACTTAAGGGACTTCCCTGGCAGTCCAATGGTTAAGACTCCACACTCCCAATGCAGGGGGCACGGGTCCAATCCCTGGTCGGGGAACTAAGATCCCCGCATGCCGTACAGCACGGCCAAAAACAAAC
This sequence comes from Eschrichtius robustus, assembly GCF_028021215.1. Taxonomy (NCBI): domain Eukaryota; kingdom Metazoa; phylum Chordata; class Mammalia; order Artiodactyla; family Eschrichtiidae; genus Eschrichtius; species Eschrichtius robustus. The sequence continues at coordinate 13,368,102 of NC_090845.1, read as the reverse complement.
AAAATAAAACAAAACAAAAAGATTAAGACTTAATGTACGCCCTCCAACTTATGCAAGAAAGAATCCAGAACCAGAGGAGCAGGAAAAACAGTTGTTCAGTAACACTGTACAAGAAGTTGACTCTTTCTGTGACTTCAAATGGTGTAAGGTCTGAGAAAAATCCCAGAAAATCCTGTTAAGTATTATGTAAATGGAAGTTATTATTACTCAAATTGAGTTTGCTAAAATGCTGCCCATGATATAAGTACAAAAATTAAGAAAATAGAAAGCAGTTTTAGATGATTTTTAATGTCATTTTTTTCTTTTTAAGACAGTATCGTCAAATAATTCCAACTAAATAGGATTCTCTCTGATAAAATCAATTTGTAAAATTTCAAAAATTGGTAAGAGATATGGGGAAACCTTGCCTTAATTCTGTGCTCCTTTCCATTGACTTCCATTCCTGAATTGAAGCAATAAGCGATTATCTTATGCAAAGCACTGTGCTGGCTTAAGATGAAAAAGTTGTGTTTTCTCCTTATTTTCACAAGCTTGCAATCTACATAGAAAAACTATTTAAACAAATAACTTCTCTTTTTTTAAGTTACCTTTTTTATTGTAGTAAAATAAACATATTTATCGTTTTAACCTTTTTAAAGTGTACAATTCAGGGGCATTAAATACATTCACAGTGTTGTGTAACCATCACCACTATCTATACCCAAAACTTTCTTATCATCCCCAATACAAACTCTGTACTTATTAAACAGTAACTCCCCATTCCTCCCCACCTCACAGCCCCCAGTACCTCTGTTCTACTTTCTGTCTCTGTGTATTTGCCTATTCTAGATATTTCATATAAGTGGAATCATACAGTATTTTTGTTCTGAGTCTGACTTATTTCACTTAGCATAATTAAACAAATACTTCTTAAAGTCAGATGTGATGACAGCGCTGACTTAATTCAATGAGAACGTAGAGGGCAGAGGTTCTAAGCTTCAGGAGGGGTAGCATCTGAACCATGGGTCAGAGGGGAGAGACAGTTTTAACAGGAGGCACAAAGGCAGAGAGATAGACAGGAATAATGTCAGGGGTGATTAGGACATTTAAGGGAGGGCAGGGGTGCTTAAGAGCCAAGGCCAGAGAGGACAACTGGGGTTGAAATGGGAAGAGCCTTGGGTTTGTTCAGTAATCAATCTCAGTGTCAGGGGAGGTGGGCAAACATGTGGAAAAGGACTCCTTTCTTGCTCACAATCTAGATGAAAGAAGAAACTTACTAATTTCCAGGAAGACAATGCCAAGTGTAAGGCACACTCAACAGAAGGGACATGCTGGTTTGTCCTTCAAAGGGAAGGTCGTGATAAGACAAGGCCAGAGGCATGCCTGATGGCTGAGGGAGTTGTACAGAAAAGTGGGCACGCACTTGGCCCTGCCTGTGGAGCTGTGGGGAGGTCTGAGTCCTGTTGACATGGCACCCGGAGAAGTCTGGGTAACTGATCCTTGGTCTAGCTCCACGGAGAGCCATCAGGAAAGCACTGAGGCCAGGGTGAGCTGACACTACAGGCTGGGGCTGACTGCCAGGGCCGTGGCCATGCCTTGGGGACTGCCCTGCACTCTGCAGTCATGCTGCCTGTGCACATTGCTGAGGCCGATGACACCTGGCCCGGAGGAAGTGTCTACTGCCCACTTTCAGACTGGCTCTCTAGGGCTAGGGGGACACGAGAGCTCCAGAGGACCTGAGCTCCATCACCCTCACTCTTGGTCATCTTCCCCATTGCCCACCCAGTGGTGGGCTGCATGTAGTGGCCTGGAGAGCTGAACCTCTGTCTGCCCCCTAAGGATGCTGCTGACCTCACTGCAGGGAGACACTGACTCTGAAGATTACCTTTTGTATTTTTAGACCAAAAAACCCCAAATCCTGTTTTTTGTAGCAAAGCCAAATGTATCTGAACTTCTCATCATCCCAAGTCTGCTGTGAATATTTTTTTAAGGTATTGGCTAAGTAGATACCCAGGGGACACAGCGGAAGGTAGAGCTGCATGGGGATTTGAGATTAATTCAGGGAATATGAATTTCCAAGAGACAAGAAGACTTTCAGATGTTATTCTGTGTGCATAGAATGAAGCACTGACAGTTTCTGATGACTCTGTCAGCTCAGCACAGGATGGATGGTAGTGGGCAAAGAGGGGAGCCAGGAAAGTCAGTGAGGAGGTGATTCCTTCAACCATCCTTCATTGAATCCATCACTCTTATTCTGTCATTCATCAGGACGCCAATCAAACATTTATTAACTGCTAGGCACTGTTTTAGGCTCATGAGGGGAATAAAACAAAGTCCCCAACCTTATAGAGTTTACATCCTAGTAGGGGCAGACAGACTAATTGAGTGGAGCAGGGTAAGGTAAATTTGGAGTGCCACAGGGGAGGGGGTATTGCATTTTAAATAAATTGCTCAGGAGAGGCCTTATTGAGAAGGTGATACTTGAGCAAAGGATTGAAGGAGGTGAAGGAATTAGTTATACGGCTCTCAGAAGAAAGGGTATTCCAGGCAGAGGGAAATGCCTGTGCAAAGACCCTGAGGTGCGAGCTTGTCTGGCACATTCAAGAGGCAGTGAGGTGGCCAATATGGCAGGAGTGGAGTGAAGCCAAAGTAAGGTAGTAGGAGATGAGGTCCAGAGGTAATGGATGCCAGATCAAGGAGAAATCTAGGCCATTGTAAAGGTTCCCCATTTTGGAGACAATGGAGATTCTGAAGTAGAGGAGGAGCGTAATCTGATTTACGTTCCTTAAAGATCATTCAGGGTGCCCTATTGGAAACTGACCAGGATGGAAGAAGGAAGCAGGGAGCCCATTCAGGATAATCCAGGGGCTGGAACTAAGGATGTCGCAGTGGACATGGTGAGAAGTGGTTGGGTACTGGATGTATCTTGGGGATACAGCCCGTAAGATGTGAATGAAAGCAGTCAAGGATGACTGGCAGATTCTTGGCCTAAACAACTGCAAGGATGGACTTGCCACGAACTGAGATGGGAAGACTATGTGTGGAAAAGGTTTTGGGTGGGAAATCAGCAGCTCAGATTTGGGCATGTGGAGTTTGAAATGAAATTCCAATAATCCAAGTGAGGGAATATGGTAGAATATTCTACCTCATGGTAGAACGAGGATGAACCCCTGAACAAAGAAACAGAACCCAGCACAGGAGCTGGCAGGGAGGGAAAGATGGCACTCTTACTGCTAATTCTGTTGGGTTTGAGGTGCCAAGGGGGCAGGTGAGAGGAAAGGTCTAGGGAGAGTTGGCAATGCAGCTCTGGTGCTCAGGAGAGGTTGTGAGGCTAGAGAGAGAAGGAAAATCCCCTCCCCCCAGGGGTAACAGGTGTATAGAGACTAACAAAATAGAGTGATTAAGGAGGCCAAGAGATGGAGAAGGAACAGTCAAAGGCAACCAAGGAAGGAACGGAGCATGGAAGGTCAGAGGCAAGGAGGGTTCCAGGGAAATCCTAATAGAAAGAAAATTTAGCTAATGCTAGGCTACAATACCTGTAGCTTTTAGCTTTATGCTGAAGCCAAAGGCCAATCCTCTCTGTTACATTAAAAGTTAGAATTTATTGAGAAGTGGTTATTTAAACTTACCCATGGGTGTTATAAAGCCCAAGCTAGTGAAACCACAAATGTTTAATTATCAAACATAATACGTAGCAGTGAACTACTAGCAGACATTACTGGATGTCACAGAAAATCTGTCCTTACTTAAGTCTGTCCTTAAAGATGGGACCATGGTTTGGAGGGGCCCCAGAAGAGCTACGTTTTCTGTACTGTATACCTTTGCTTTCACTAATTATTTATGTATGTCTTTGGATCTTACTAATACATCCCTTATCTGCTTTTTTGCAGACTTGGAAATGTGTCAGGAAAAAAAAAAAGATTCTGAAAGCCTTTAAAAAATCATGTATAAATCATGTATTTATTAAATGACAGTAGTTTGAACTCTGCCTGATTAAGCCATCTATATTATGCAAAACAGCAAAAAAAAAAAAAATACTGACTAAACGTTACAATTACATTGAAAAAAAAATTCCTTGATTCTCATCAAACTGACCTTTCCTTTTCTCACCTCCTGATTTCCAAAGGAAACAAGCCTTTTGCAATTCCCTGAAATGGAAATTAGAGGTTATGTTGCCATGTCTTGACTGAGAAAGCTGAACTTCTTCCTCTCAGCTTCTCTGAGAGCAGGATCCCAATCTGGGGTTCCCAAAGGTTTCAAAATACGTTTCTAGTAACGGCTTTGTGTGCTGCAGTTAACTACCCCAGTGTGGCCAATTGAGATGAAATGCATTTCCCTCCTTCCATCAGATTTCCAAAATTCATACTTACTCGTAATTTACTCAATCTTTATTGAGTTCTGTGAGCAGTCACAGCCTTTTGCCTGGCTCCAGGGACAACAGGTCAGGTGTGTACAGGCAGAGAGAATGGTCCCTGCTGCGCTTGGCCTTTTGGTGAATTTCAGTCCTGGTACTATGTAAAAATTGTCTGAGTAAAGGAGGAGGGCCCTAGATAGCTGAAAGGTTTTCCATTCCCAAAATGTGTAAGAACAGTGACTGTTCTGAGGGATGTGGAGAGGCAGACGAGGGATAGGATCTGGGGCAGCCTCCCTCACCAGAGAAATCTGCTACTCCTTTCCATATTCCAGCAAGGTTTTTAATAGCAGAGCGAAGATGGCCAGACTAGCAGTGAAGGAAGAAAGGGAAGGAGAAAGCAATGTGGTTTTCAGTGGCTGGGTGAGAACAAGCTCTATCCAAACTAAGGTGTGCACATTAACTTCTCGTATTTCTCAAACTTTCCCAGCGAAAATATGCCAGAGAGGAGGGCACTTATATTAACAAGCTGCACCAGCCTCAAGGCAGTAGCATTTAACACTGAATGCCACAGAGACTCACAGACATCAACAATGTTTGTATTTCTGAGGTTCTCTTCCAGTTCTGGGGCAGGGCACCAAAAAAAAAAAAGGCAAGAGAAATTTCGGGATGGAGAAGGCTCAGATTTGTCCACGTGACACAGCTGTGCTGCAGATCCCCTGCCCTGGGGGTGTTTGTGACTCCGTTCTCAGACCCAGGCATATTCCGAGGTGGTGAGTGGGCGGGGAGAAACACAATGAAGACCCAAGTCAGTCCCAGCTTGCCGCGCGCCTCTCAGATTTGTAGCTCTTATTCCAGTCTTCAGCTATTTCACAGCAGGTTGGACTTTTGAGTTATTCACATCCAACCACCCCTAGCAAAAACTCCCTCCTAAGGAACTGCCCTCACGCCCTGACAAATTCCCTGAGACAGCTGTTTACCCGTCGAGTGCAAATAATCCTAAAGGAGGTGCAGCCATCTGGTTGGTGACTCCCACAGTAGAAGAAGACGGCTGCGGGGAGGGAGGGAGAACGGGGGTGGGGGGGCGATGCCCTACTGGCCTCCGTAGTCCCCAGGCAGCTACTCGCAGGACCAACAGCTGTCTGGGCTCCGAGACCTGGCCTGCCCCCGCCATAGCCCCCACTCCACTCGGCTGCCCACCCTTACCTGAGCCTTCCCCCAGAGCACGATCCTTGCAGCTCGCTCCGGGACCCTCGGCAGGAGCCCTTGGCCCTCGTAGCTACGCCCCTATTATGACCACAGCCCAGACCACGCCCATGCCCCCCTAAGTCACGCCCTTCCAGACCTAGCCGGTCCCTGCCCTTTGGCCTGGCGCCAAAGTCACGCCCTTCTCTCCCGGACCACGTCCCTCCGGAGTTCCGCCTGGGCCAGCCTCTCCACCTTGGTTACGTCCCTGCGTTCCACTCTGGTCCCTCCCGTCAAGATGCGCTTAGCCCCTCACGCTACCCCCTTGGGGCAGGACTTTGTCGCGGGAATTCGAGGTCACGTGGGCGGCCCCACCTTGTCTCTAGAGAAACCCTCCCGGGCCCTGGGAACTGAGCTCTGGCAAAGTTTTGTCGGGTGAAATCAGACCGCAGGCTTAAAAAATTACTTTCCTGAGGTTTCTCCCATTTCCAAACATCCAAGACTAGATATACTGAGAGCAGGTGGCTCAGGGAAACGCAAACAGTGGACGGGTCTTGCAACCGTCATTCTCCCTCTAGTTTTCATGTCCACTTTATCCTAGTTTCTTTGACCCAGTTTTCATATCCTCTGAACTGGAATTACGGAACCGTGCTTTTTGCAGCCAGTTTTCACGTTCTTTAAGCCAGAACTGTCACCAGTGTTCCTTCTAGTCCCTCATCGGACCTTAAATGCTAGGCAGATAAATGGAGTCAGTAGAACTGTACTTCCTGATGTCTCCGGCTGATGACCTTTCCAGTGGGCTCTTGCTGTGTAGGGCCTGTCGAGACAGTATTACACTTAGACTCAAACTCTGGTTGCCACCCTGAGTGCGCTGAGATTATTCTGCTAGCCTCATTCTCTCCATTTGCAACTCTGGGTCCACAAGGAAAATGTGTAGAGGTTATAACCAGTTTTTCCACCCCTGTACAGAAATCTCAGATTCATTCATTCAAATCATATTTATTGAGTGCATGCTCCCTTGACAAATAAGCCTCAAGGAGCTTACAGTCAGAAGTTGTCCCAACTTGGATTTGGACATGACAAGAAACGAGGAGCAAGAGAAAGATGTGGCAAGAGGTTGATAGGTAGAAAAGGATTTGGTAATCACAGGTCTTCCTGATTTGATTAGTAGGAATATTTTGAGTGGCAAACATAGGAAGCCACTTTTATAGGACTTAGTACACTTCTTTACACAATAAATTCTCAAATCTTCATTGAAACCCTGTTTGCATGTGTAGAAAGATAACATTTCCACTTCTTAGCAGTAAGATTTGCTGCTTTTATTTCTTCATATGCCAACAATAAAGATTTTATGATAGCATATTTGGTTACTTTTTCTTCTCTTCCCACCCTCCATTGCATTTCTGGCTTGAAGATAGTGGGAATATTCAACATGTTGTGCTAGAAGGAACACAGAGAAAAGAACACTTTCAACAGAACTCACCCTGACCCCGAGAACGCTGCCTCATTTATAAAATGTTTCAACTGTTAGTCATTTTTGCCTGGAAAATGAACTCACAGAAATTGGCCCAAATGCAGCCTGTACATATTAATGAGTTGATTTTGTACAGTTAGTTCTACCTTACCTTCTTCCACAAATGATTTGAAGCACCTTACCAAAATATAGACGTTACTGGATAAACGAAATAGTGGAAGGAGCCAGGGAAAGGGGAATTTAATGGAAGGAGAATAATGCAGCTGATGATAAGATTAGCATTTAAGTGAATAAGCCATCAGATCCAAAATAATTGTTTAAGATGGGCCAGAGATTTGCCCCCAAGCTTATGAATGGCAATAGAAAAGAGGAAATAGCTATCATTTTAAGGTCTTCCAGTGTTCATACGATAAAAATCAACCTTTTGTTCTTTTAGAAACACAGTTTTGCTTGAATTTTAGTCCTGGGAGAAATCCCATTTCTTCAGTGTAGATGTATAGATCTATACAGTATAGATGATGTAGTGACCTAAGTGGGAAATAAAGAGTTAAACACAGGTCCCCTCAATGTAAACTGTTGGCGCAATTACAAAGCACAGTGCATTAATCAGTTCTGTGAACCATCAAAAATTTTCTGTTCATCCAAGTACACAGGCCCTTAATGGTCTGGCTTAATCCAGGGTAGCAATTTGATAATTGTTCCCCAGGATGGCAAATAGGTTTCAACTCATACGTCAACTTTGAGCCATGTGTAGTGGCTGCTTAAATAACTGTGTTGACTTTCGTGGCTTTGTCTAGGCTCAGAAGGAAGAAGTTCTGTGATTGACTAGCAATGTCTGTCATGGGTGCAGAATGGGTGAGTGGCTGCACGCAAAACCCTATCTGGTGTCCCTGATTTGTAGAAAAGAGGTCTTGTATCCAGGGCTTTTGTGTAGTCACTCCAAATCAACAGTTCTTGTTATAGGGCTTTTGATAAATACCCGACAGTAGAGAGTTCACGGTCCCTATCTCACTCTATCCCATCCACACTGGCCTTCCCCTGTCCACTCCTATCTCAGAACATTTTCCTATGCTGTTCCATTGTTCAGACCATTCTTTGCTAGATTTACATGGCTGGCTTGTTCTCATCATTCAGTTCTCAGCTAAAATGCCATCTCTTTAGAGATGTCTCTCTTGGCAACCATATCTGAAGTTATATCCAGAGCCTCTCAATCTGTACTGGGTATAGGGATCACCTGGAGGTCTTGTTACAATGCAGACTCTGACTCAGTGGTTCTGGGGTGTGACCTGAGATTCTGCCTTTCAAGCAGTCTCCCAGGAGATGTAAACCTGCTGTTTACAAAAGACACCTTGAATAGTAGCCCCACCTCTCCCACTCTGTCACATTATCTGTTTCATTTTCTTCATGTTATATCTCACGATTTGAAATTATTTGTTTATCTGTTTGTATATTGGATTGTTTGTTGGTTGGTTGTTTACTAGAAAGTAAATTCCACGAGAGCAGAGACTTTGACAAGTTAGTTCAACTTTGTATTCCCAGCACTTAACACAGTACCTGGCACATCTGTGGATGCTCTTTAAATATTGCTAAATGAATGATGTTGTTCAAGATTCATTGATTCCTTTATCTCTTCAGTGCCTGCTTGTTGACTACTTCAGTGACTGCTTATTTATACACCAGGAACTAGATTATAAATGAAAAAAGGCAGTGCTGCTCAGGTGCCAGTCCATGAACTGCTAGTTACTGGTCTAAGCTGAGATAAGAAACTTGAACTAGAATGTAAATCTGATCTGTCACGAAGCACATTGTTTAGTTAGGATGACAGTTTTTTTTTTTTTTTCATAGCAAGACTTTATTGATGAAGGAAGCAATGAATTGTTTTCCCTTCTGGGGCAAGTTCCTCTTCTCATCCTAGTCTGGTAACAGTGTCTGAACTGGCACCTGCTGATGGGACATATTTTGAGTAGCATTGAGGAGAGAAATATATAGTATGTTATATGAAACTTACATATTTATAATTTTTCCATCTTCAGAAAACTCATAGGCAGGTAGAAATACACACTTAAAGACAGAATTACAAGATTTTTAGTCACTTGCTATAATAAATAATTGTGTGAGAGAACAGAGACTTGTGAGAGAGAATGAACACTTTTTTGACAGACAGAATTGCAGGAGAAAATGGGGACTTGTGGGATAGAATAGAAAATTATGGGAGAAAATGGATAATTATAGAAGGGAATGGAGAAGTGTGGGAGAGAATGGGGAAATTTGTGAGTAAAAGAAGAATTGTGGGAGAAAAATAATTGTGGCATAGAAAAGACTGATGGGAGAAAGAATTCTGGGAGGGAGTGAAAGATTGTGGGCAAGAACAGAGAATTGTGGGAGAGACAAGGATTTTAGGAGACAGGGTGTGATGGTTAATTTTATGTGTCAGCTTGGTTGGGCTACAGTGCTCAGTGCTCAGTGCTCAGTGTTGGTCAAAAATTATTCTGGGGCTTCCCTGGTAGCGCAGTGGTTGAGAATCTGCCTGCCAATGCAGGGGACACGGGTTCGAGCCCTGGTCTGGGAAGATCCCACATGCTGCGGAGCAACTAAGCCCGTGAGCCACAACTACTGAGCCTGCGCATCTGGAGCCTGTGCTCCGCAACAAGAGAGGCCGCGATAGTGAGAGGCCCGCGCACCGCGATGAAGAGTGGCGCCCGCTTGCCGCAACTAGAGAAAGCCTGCGCACAGCAATGAAGACCCAACGCAGCCAAAAATAAATTAATTAATTTTTAAAAAACCGCAATGATTATACTAATAGATGCTGAAAAGGCAGTTGTTAAAATTCAACAGAAATTATTATTACTATTATTTTTTTAAATAAATTTATTTATTTTTGGCTGTGTTGGGTCTTCGTTGCCACATGCGGGCTTTCTCTAGTTGCGGTGAGCAGGTGCTACTCTTCGTTGCGGTGTGCGGGCTTCTCTTGTTGCAGAGCACGGGCTCTAGGCGCATGGGCTCAGTAGTTGTGGCTCACGGGCCCAGTTGCTCCGCGGCGTGTGCGATCCTCCCAGACCAGGGCCCGAACCCGTGTCCCCTGCGTTGGCAGGCAGATTCTCAACCACTGCGCCACCAAGGAAGCCCCTTGATACATTTTTATATTATAATATGATTACCACTGTAGCATTAGCTAATACCTCTATCTCGTCACATTATTATCATTTCTTTTTTGTGGTGAGAACAATTAAGATCTAATATCGTAGCAGCTTTGAAGTTTACAATGCAGTATCGTTGACTACAATCACTATGCTGTGCATTAGATTTCCAGAACTTATTTATCTACTAGTTGCCACTTTGTACCCTTCAACATCTCCCTAATTCCCCCAGCTCCTGGTAACCACCATTCTACTCCCAGTTTTATTTTTAAGAAGAAATTTATCTGTATTTAAACACACATACACACGCACACAGGAAGACCCAAGGCTAAGAACGATATATTCCAAATCTTTAGAAAACATTAACAATGGTCATTGATGCTGGTGGAATTACAGGTGATTTCTACTTTTCTCTTCTGGCTTTTCTGTTACTTTCTTTTTCTTCTTTTCTTTTCTTAACTTTTAACATGTAAGATTTTTTTTTTTAATTTATTTATTTTATTTACTTATTTATTTATTTTATTTTTGGCTGTGTTGGGTCCTCGTTTCTGTGCGAGGGCTTTCTCCAGTTGCGGCAAGCGGGGGCCACTCCTCATCGCGGCGCGCGGGCCTCTCACCGCCGCGGCCTCTCCCGCTGCGGAGCACAGGCTCCAGACGCGCAGGCTCAGCAGCCGTGGCTCACAGGCCCAGCCGCTCCGCGGCACGTGGGATCCTCCCAGACCGGGGCACGAACCCGTGTGCCCTGCATTGGCAAGCGGATTCCCAACCACTGCGCCACCAGGGAAGCCCCAAGATTTTTTAAAAAAATATTTTATTGTGATACACATACAGGAAAGTGCACATTTCTTAGGTGTAAAGCTTGATGAATTTTTACATATGTTCACATCCATGCATGCACCTGTTATTTCTATAGAGAAGCTGTATTGCTCTTTTTTCTACCTTTAAAAAAAATGACACAACGAGCATTGGGAAATCATAATTCAAAAGAGAAGAGATTTTTCTTCTCTTTTCAAATGAGTGGCTTACACTGACAAAAACTCAGCATTTTACTGTCTTCAATCCTCCTCACATAAGTGACTAAGTAAAAGCAAAAGAGAGACATTTGATACTTTTATGAAGTTTTAAGGCTAAAAGAAGGCTGAATCAGATTTCTATCTCGCTAACAGGGCTTTGTTCCTTGATGCAAATAATCAGCTTTGTTACCATCTCTGTCTATTCCCTCCCCGCCCCCAGGATGCCTTTATCTAGTCTAACATTTCCTAAGATAACTTCATCTAGTCTGACTTTGTTTTCAGGGGTCAGTTATGCGGGCCCTTCCTTCTAGGAAATTTCCATTTCATCTAATAGTGAAATTTCTGGAATGACTAGGCTAACTTTTGGCCGCTTCTCTCTCTAGTACAACTTTTCCTGACTCTGTGCCCTGGCAACCAAGGTGAAGGAGATGAGGAAGAGCTCCTTAAGTGGAGTTAGCCAACAGCAGTGGGTCATCTATGATCAGCTGTCACCCTAACCAGGAAGGGGAAATGAGAAGTGTAGCTGTTGATATTTTTCTTGTTGCTGCTTTAAAAATCCAGATTTTCTGTTTAACAGCGGAGTCACCCGATCTGATTTTTCCATTCATGGTTTTCAAGCAACGAGGTGGAATCTGGGGACTGAACACATGCAGAGGCGGCGTGGTAGAGAGGAAAGTCCTGACACTGACCTGCTGGGGGGCTTGACTGGCACCTGTAGGATGCCCACTAGGGGAAAGGTTCCTCTCCACTCACTGCCGTAGTCCTCTGAGCATCTCTGAGGTTTCGTTACAATTTCAGTTTTGATCAGTGATGACCCTGAGACACAGTCGGGTTCAGTGTGGTGGAGATAGGGTTCAAGTGTAAGTCATCCAGGCTGGTAAAGTGACACCCATTCCACTCCCTGTTGCCACCAATGCCTTAAGTAGTGGATCCTCGGTTTCCTCGTATGTAAGATGATTATACCACAGCAGCTGTGGGGTGCTGTTCTGAGGATTAGAGAAATAATTCAGCAAAGCTAGTTCATGGTAGGTAGCTCCTAATTACTGTCGTATAGCTGCACTGAGCAATGTAGTTGCTGAGCCACATGTTTCTACTTAAATTAAATTAACTTAAGAAAAATTCATTTTCTCAGCAGCACTAGCCCCATTGCAAGTGCTCAACAGCCACCTATGCCTAGTGGCTACCATATTGTCCGTATTGTGTTCATATTGTATAGTGCAGATATAGAACGTTTCCATCATCACAGAATGTTCCATTGGATAGCACTGCTGTACATCATTAACTTTGATTTTACACAACTACCAGAGCTTAGCGCTGAGCAAAACCATTCTCTTTGAATTGGAAACTCTCCTGAATGTTTACCTGTGGAGGTGAGAGTCTAATGAGGCCAGTCTTGGAAGGGTGTCCTTTGTTCACCAGAGATAGAAAGGAGTGATGTTTGCTTCCTAAATTAAGAGAGTCTATCTATACGCCAGAGATATTTCAGCCCTGAAAAGATGGGAAGTTCATGCCAGGGTAAACCTCCAGAAAGGACTAATTCTTTCCACCGTGCATTTAACCAGACAACAACAGAAGAAAGGTGGGGGGAGGATTCCGACTTTTGAGTCAGCAGAGAAGACATTCTTTGGAGGTAGAATTTGGAAAGGACAGCTAATCTGTTTTCCAAACAGATTTTCGTAAATAACTGACAGGAGATGGGCTGCTTCTATCAAAGTATTAACCCAGATGATGGGGGTTAATCATTAAACCTTTTAGGTGGTGGCTTGCTTGTTTGTCTGATACTCTAATCCGGGTCACAGAATGGCTAAGGCAGCTTTAAGTGAAGGGTGGATTTTTTTCCCTCCGTTTGCCTTGTGTTTTCCACTTTGAAAGAATGTTGTGGCTGCTCTTTTTTCTAGTGACTGCTATTCATGCCGAACTCTGTCAACCAGGTACGTAAGCCTTGAAACTTCAAAACAGACGAACAGTTTTCTAAATGATTGACAAGTCTCTGCCTGAAAGACTTCTTTATTTTTGTAAATCTGCCGTCGTGTCATGGCTTCAAAGTTGAGCCTGTGAATGTTTTATGAGTTTGAAGTAAAAATTTCAACCATTTAAGATGATTGCAGTTAAACTTTCAGGAGTATCTGGGGCAGTTTAATTGCAATTCTGTGTTCTGTTGATTCGAGTTGCATTAAATATTAGGATTTATCAGGTTCCATTCTGGCAGATTTTATCATCATATAGTGCTCTCTCTCTTTTTTCTCTCTGGCAGATGCAGAAAATGCTTTTAAAGTGAGACTTAGTCTCAGAACAGCTCTGGGAGATAAAGCAGTAAGTGAAGAAACTTGTATGTTCCTTTACAATTTTGTTTGCTAGTAACACTGCTTTCTCTGCATAGTTATCTTAAACTTGTATAGATTGCTTCTAAAGACCTCAAATCTGATAGTTTCTTAAAGCAAAAAGATTGTAGTAAAATAGAAATTGTTAATAAAGTGATTTTGCCTGAAGTATTTAATCTGCAGTGTATGCTGGCAAATATGTGAAGTTCTGTACTACCCAAAACAATTTTGCAAGCCTGCACGTTTCAACCTAGCAGAGTGGAGCAAAGGGGCCTGAGCCAGGCTCTCAGGTATGGGTTGGGCTCTGCTCCTCACCGTTGTGGTCATTTGAACTTTGTCAGTGACTTTTCTCATCATTGAAAGGAGGGCATGTTTCACCCACCTGAGATCTTTCATAGCACAAAATGTTCCAATTCTCAGGTGAGGGTTCTTCAGTTCTTCTCAAGTATCAAAGTAATAACATGAAATATATGCTTATGAAATTAAAGTTTAAAAAGTACTCATGGGGCTCCGGTAGCTATAGGAACAGTAAAGACTGTTGAATTAATAAGAGGGAGTTGTGTCATTCTAGTTTCCGTTTTCCGGCATGGTCTGTGACAGTTTTCCCGAATAGAAGGTGATAGTAAGACGCCTCAGGCTAGAGATGATAAAAGAGTGCTAAAGATACTTGGAAGTATTCAGTTTGCAGGGCAATCCACCGTTTTGTTCACTCAGTGAGTAATAATCATTCTAACAGCCAGCATTCCTTGAGAACTTAGTTTACTTTCTAGCTGGGACCCTTCTAATCACTTTGCTCACATCAGCTCATTTAGCCCTCACAACAACCCTTTGAGGAAGGTGGCACGGGCATTCCCATTCTCATTAGGTGCATGAGAAAACTGAGGCGCAAAGACATTACGTGGCCTACTCAAGATCTCAAGTCAGCAAGGGGCAGGGGTCAGGTTTGAACCCAGGCAGTCTGACTGCAGAATCCACCATCTCTGCCAGTGCATAGGGTTGCTTATCCCAGGATCCTCTGAGGGCAGGCACCATGCTGGATGCTGGGGATGCAGTTCAGCTAAAACCAGGCTCATCCTTGCCCTTGGGGAGCTTATAGTAGTGGAATTGTTTGCATATTAATGAACCAAATGCAAGTGTGTAATCTTGACGAGCATTACAGGGAGGAGAAGTACATAGGGGCTTTGGCCTCATGAGGGGCCGCGGTAACTGGCATTTGCTGTGAGGTCTAACGCATGAGTAAAAGTGAACCAGGGGATGCAAGGAAAGAGGGTGGAGGGACCAGCACATGCAAAGGCTTATCATAGGAAACAACTTGGGGAGAGTGAAGGGTGGAAGGAAGGGCAAGGTGCCTGGAAGTGGAGCAGTGAGGAGGAGCATGGCGCATGATGAGCTTCGAGAGGAAGGAAGGGTCAGGCCAAAGAATGTGTGGACTGTGTTGAGGAGTTTTGATATTGTCTTTTTTGTTTGTTTGTTTTTAAATAAATGTATCTATTTATTTATTTATTTATTTTTGGCTGTGTTGGGTCTTCGTTGCTTGGCACGGGCTTTTCTCTAGTTGCAGCGAGCGGGAGCTACTCTTTGTTGCTGCGCATGGGCTCCTCATTGCGGTGGCTTCTCTTGTTGCAGAACACGGGCTCTAGGCATGCCCGCTTCAGTAGTTGTGGCACGCGGGCTCTAGAACGCAGGCTCAGTAGTTGTGGCACGCGGGCTCAGTAGTTGCGGCTCACAGGCTGTAGAGCGCAGCCTCAGTAGTTGTGGCGCACGGGCTTAGTTGCTCCGCGGCATGTGGGGTCTTCCTGGACCAGGGCTCGAACCCGTGTCCCCTGCATTGGCAGGCAGACTGCTAACCACTGCACCATCAGGCAAGTCCTTGATATTATCTTTAAAGCAAGGAGGAGTTTCGTGGAAGGGGTGTCATGACAGAATTTGTGTTTACAAGACACTTTGGCCACAGTGTGGAAGACAGAGTCAAGGGGACTGGAGTAGAGAGGAGGAGCCAGTTGGGAGGCAGTTGGAGTAGTGCAGGTGGGAGGTGATGGCTATTTGGAGTATGGTGTGTTGGTGGAGAGAGGGGGCAGTGAAGGGGTTTGAGAGCCACGGGGATGGGATGACAAGGCAGAGAGGATGAGGGGTCAAGGATGAGCTTTTGTTTCTAATTATGCACCTGGATGCATGATGGCCCATTTATGAGTCAGGGAACCAAGAACCAACAAGAAAACCATGCCTTTAATTTTGGACTTACTGAGTTTGAGGTATTACTGACAAACAGGCAAAGACAGAGCTGGCTTGAGATACACATTCCTGCGTCACCTGCACTGAGGTGGTAATGACAGTGCTGAGGGAGAAAGCGGAGCGTGGCAAGAGGAGAGGGGCTAGCCTTGAGCTTAGCGATTCTCGAAAGCTTAAAGCCCTTGTAGAGGAGGGTGAACCTGCAAAGGAGGCAGAGGGGCAGGAGGAAAACCAGGACGATGCTGTATCACGAAAGGGAAGAGAGTGCTTTCAGATGAAGGGACTGTTCAAGAGCATCAAATGCTGTTGAGAGGCCAAGCGAGGCGTGACTGAAAACCGCGCATTGTGTTCAGCAACGTGAAGGTCATTGGTAACGTGAGAGAGCTGCTCTGTGGAGCGGAGGGATTGGAAGGCAGATAGTGGAGGAGGTTAAGAATAAGTGGGCAGTGGGGCTTCCCTGGTGGCGCAGTGGTTAAGAATCCGCCTGCCAATGCAGAGGACACGGGTTTGAGCCCTGGTCCGGGAAGATCCCACGTGCCGCGGACCAACTAAGCCCGTGTGCCACAACTACTGAGCCTGCGCTCTAGAGCCCGCGAGCCACAACTACTGAAGCCCACGTGCCACAACTACTGAGCCCGCGTGCCTAGAGCCCGTGCTCCGCAACAAGAGAAGCCACCGCAATGAGAGGCCCGCTCACCACAATGAAGAGTAGCCCCTGCTCGCCGCAACTATAGAAAGCCCACGCACAACAGCGAAGACCCAACACAGCCAAAAATAAATAAAATAAATAAATTTATAAAAAAAAAAAAAAAGAGTAAGTGGGCAGTGACCCTGTAAAGACAGAAGGATGGACGACTCCTTTGGGAATTTTGGCTGTGACGGGAAGGAGAGAGACAGCAGTGGGTAGAAGAAGGAGGACTGAATAAAGTGATTTAGTTTTGCTGTTGTTTTAATGGGAAAGACTTGAGCGTAGTTCATAGTCAATGGACAGCCTCCAGTCAGCACTGAATGCACAGAAGAGAGGGGGAAACTGTATTGTTTAGATCCTGGGAAGGGCCGAATGGAAGCGTTCCTAATAGAGGTGGACAGAACAGCCGTTGACAGGAGGAGAAACACCACATCTGGCCCTTCGGGGGAGGATGTGGATAAGACATGTGCCTATGGAGGAAGTTTTGTACTTGGTGTCAGGAGGGCGGGGGAGTGTAAGTGGATGACTCGAGATGTATCAGTAACTTATAAAACAGGAGCGCCTAGTGAGAGTGAGGTTTGAGGGAAGCAGTGAGATTTGGGGAGGCCTGAAGGAGCTTTGAAATAGTCATTGTGAACCATGAGAGAGAGAAAACTGATGGAGAATCCTAAGGGGATCCCAGGCAATTTGGGAGTAGGTCATCATGAGTTTAGAGTTAAGCCACAAAACCTGTTTTGTGATTTTCTCCAGTTACACTTGATTACCACCTAAAATGTGGGGTCAGCCACTTCAGTTTGCTAGGGCTGCTGTAACACAGTACCACAGATTGAGTGGCTTAAACAACAGAAATTTGTTTTCTCTCATTCTGGAGGCTGGAAGTCCAAGATCAAGGTGTCAGCAGGGTCGGTTCCTTCTGAGTTCCGTGAGGGAGGGATGTGTTCCAGGCCTCTCCCCTTGGCTTCTAGATGGCTGTCTTCTCCCTGTGTCTACACGTCTTCCCTCTGTATGTGTCTGTGACAAATTTCCTGTTCTGACAAGGACACCCGTCATATTGGATTAGGGCCCACCCTAGTGATCTAATTGTAACCTAACTACCTCTGTAAAGACACTATCTCCATATATGGTTCCACTCTGAGGTACTGGGGGGTTAGGATTTTAACATATGAATTTCTTTGTAGGGGGGTACAATTCAGCCCATAATACACACATACACTCAAGTTTTCAGCTGAGAATATAAAAAGTAAAATTGTACCGGTGTTAATAAAGGAAAGGAAGCTGAGAAGGGGAGTCAGTTTTGAGGGAAAGGTGAAAGGAAAGAAGGGAATCAACTGTTTATGTCCAGGATGAGATGTCCAAATGACCTATTTGTTGACTGGCTACTAATAACTGCAGATTTGGAAGAAGATAATGCAATGGGAAACACACCACACTTACAGTGATAGAATAGCCAGGAAACTCTATCCTGAACATTATGGTGACATGATTTATCATGGTCTCCAGTCTTTATTGTATGAGGAAGATGAGAGAGAGAGACACAGACAGACAGACAGACACACACCAACACCAGTGTGGCCACAGTTAGAACCCAGTGGACCAATTTTTACCCCATGCCTCTTCACTTTACCTTCGGTTTTACTTCTCTTTCAGTATGCGTGGGATACAAATGAAGAATATCTCTTCAAAGCGATGGTGGCTTTCTCCATGAGAAGAGTTCCCAACAGAGAAGCAACTGAGTAAGTAAGCAATGAAAAGTCTAAATTGATTGTTTGCAGTATTATTTGAGACAGGACATTAATTCAAAACTCAATCTTGAAAATAATGTATACATCTCATTTTTAAGGGACCCACATTTTAATTTAACATTAAAAAGAACCTTTATAATCTAGCTCAGCTTATAGTTTATATCATGTTTTAACAATGCTTTTCATTCAATTGGCACTATGAAGATAAATATAAAAATTTGTAGTTAACATGTCATAAGCTTTCTACATTTCTATATATATGTGTGTATATATATATACACACATATATATATATTTCTCTTGCAGGTAGATAGATAGATAGATGGATAGATAGATAGATAGATAGAGAGATAGATAGATAGATAAGATAGATAGATAAGATAGAAAGAAAAGAGTTCCCTTCTCATTGTATTGGTCTGCTCTGGCTGCCATAACAAAATACCACAGACTGGGTGGCTTAAACAACAGAAATTTATTTCTCACAGTTCTGGAGGCTGGGAAGTTGAAGATTAAGATGCTGACAAGGTAGGTTTCATTCTGAGGCCTCTTCTTTCAGCTTGTAGGCAACACCAAATCTTTGTATGCTCACATGACCTCTTGTTTGTTGAGGGGGAAGTGGCAGGGGAGAGAGTGAGCATTCTGGTGCCTTTTTGGATGAGGGCGCTAATCCTCTCTACCAGGGCTCCACCATTCTGACCTCATTTAACTGTAATTATCTCCTTATAGGCCCTATCTCCAACTATTAATACGTTCACATTTGGGGTTAGGACTTCAACATATGAACTTGGGGGGCAAGGGGATAAGTGCATAGCACTCATTTTGAAAATAACTTACATATGTATAGGTTCATGGCACTGTTGGTATCTATCATAGCACCTTGTTTATTTTCTTCAAAGCCTTAGTACAACTTTTAATAGTTTTACATTTGAATCTGTTCTTCCGAAGGAATCTTCCCTATTTGTGATGTTTCCTTCCATCTCCATTTGTGGTTAGGGTAACACTCCTGGTTTCTCTCTACTCCCTTACTTCACTCTTCCCTTGAGAGGTGAAATGACTGATTTGATTGGTGGGCTGGAAGGATAAACTGGGCATGGGTTCCCTTCTCTTGAGGAGCCGGCCTGCCCTCAGCACGCACTTTTCTGTGCTGCTCCCCACACTAGGTACAGAATCAGGCCCTGCCTGGGCAAGCTTACACACCCACACGGCTGTCCGTGCTGTCTGTAGCTGTAGACTGTTTAGATTGGTAGGTGCCAGATCCTAAGGTGTTAAATATCTTGCATATTACACCAGTATATGGTGATACCTGCCTCAGTTCAGCTCTGCCTGGGTCACTATAGATGAATTTATCTCATCGCAGGATATCTTTAAAATTAGGAAGGAAATTTGCCCGCTGATAAAAGTCATATCCTCCAACGCAGCCTTTTATTTTGGTCTCCTGTCTGCTTCATTCTTTTGTCTTAATTTTACTGAGAACTTGGCAAAGAGGGTTTCTATTTATTGTCTTCCTCAGACCCACAATGTATTATGCATGGGCTGTGAATATAAGGGATAAAACAGAAGAGTAAAATTTGGGGGAGCAAAATAAACATATGATATGTGGATTTGTGTGTACACAAACACACACATATATACACAACACACGTATGTATTTTAAGATACGTAACATATTCACATGATTCAAAAAATTAAAAGAAGGAGGGGTAAGGTAAAAAAAAATTATGCCCTACGTGAACTTTACTCCTGTTTTATAGATTTTTAGAAAAGATATACTTGCCTTTATCTTATGCCTTTAAACGGAAGCATTGTTTCCAAAACAATTTATAATAAGCTTTTAAAAATAAAAATGAGAAGATTGCCTTCCAAAAAATAAAAAAGGAAAAATATAAGGAGAAGAGGGAACCCATGTACACTGTTGGTGGGGACGTAAATTGTACAGCCACTGTGGAAAACAGTATGGAGGTTTCTCAAAAAACTAAACATAGAACTACCATATGACCCCGCAATTCCATTCCTGGGTATATATCAGAAAAAAAGAAAAACCCTCACTCAAAAAGATACATGCACCCCAATGTACACAGCAGTGTTATTTACAATAGCCAAGACATGGAAGCAACCTAAGTGTCCATCAGCAGAAGAATGGATAAAGAAGATGTGGTGTACACACACACACACACACACACATATCCACATATATACATATACATGCAATGGAATACTACTCAACCGAAAAAAAGAATGAAAATTTGCCATTTGCAGCAACGTGGATGGACTTGGGAGGCTATTATGCTTAGTGAAATAATAAGACAAGTACTGTATGTTATCACTTATATGTGGAATCTAAAAAATAAAGTAGTGAGTATAACAAAAAGAAACACACTCAGATATAGAGAACAACCTAGTGGTTCCCACTGGGGAGAGGGAATGGGGAGGGGCAAGATAGGGGGAGGGGGTTAAGAGGTACAAACTACTATATATAAAATAAGTAAGCTGCAAGGATATATTAGACAGCACAGAGAATATAGCCAGTATTTTATAATAGCTATAAATGGAGTTATAGCCTTTAAAATTGTGAATCACTGTGTTGTACACCTGAAACTTATATAATATTGTACATAAAACTATACCTCAACTTTAAAAAACGAAAAAAAAGAGAAAAATATAAGGAAAAAAGCCGCTGGTCATCTCACAATGCTAGCCCCTCAACTCGTCTCTTTTTATCTTATTGTCATTTTTGATCAACAGATTTTATACATTGTATTATTACTTCCTCTTAGTACCTAAATTTCACCTTGTAAATGACTATGTTATATCACATTTCCATTCTTAGGAAAAGTTAATTTAAATATGTAACATTTCAGATAAGTTTTGAGGAATTCACTTTGGGAATTTGATTTTTCAGAACCCGGACATTGTAGGAGTCTGTGAATATGTAATCTGGTTTATTTGCAAAGGTGTTTTAATTGGAACTGGGTGTATAGGCTATATAGAGGCTTTTGTTGCCAATGTCAGTTGAAAAATTGAAGAGTGCAAACCTAGATTGGGGTCAACAAATTGTTTTCCTGTAAATGCTCAGGCAGCTTGAGTCCCAGCAGCACTGCCCTCAGGGGGCTGAGGGATGAGGGCTGCCTCATGAATCAGGATGTGTTTAAGATGCAGTACAAGTGCTGCCCCCTAACGGTGGCTGCTGCTTTACATGAGCAGGTTTCCTCTATGGGAAAGGGCACCACACAGTGCAAGATGAATTGAAAACAACTTCCCAGACAGGCTGCCTCTCCCGAGTGTGGTGGGTAATAGAAAGACACCACTAGCTTGGCAAATGGATCAGATTTTAAATGTGCTTTTCAGAGGTCTTTTGGTGCCAGTGTGAGGCAGAGTGGATTCTAGAGGGTTGGAAGTATGCCAGTTAGGATGGCTTTAGGGATTCAAATCTTGAACATTGGCCGGTTTTTTAAATCGTTTTTTTCCTATCCTGTCATTGCTTATTCTATAGATGCTGCAGAAAACTTAGAGCTACTGAGATGCACTGGGTGGAAAATGTAGAGTAACTCACTAAAGATAGTCAAATAATGAACGGAGTAATGAAGACGCTTCGTCCCGCCTTTCACCCAGTCCTAACTACGGTATCTCATATCAAGCGTGATCACCTCCAGTGACACAGGGCTCAGTGTCCCCTCTGCATATTCGGGAACCTGCCGCCAGCCTACCCTTGACCCAGTATAAGCTGGATTGACTCTCTGCAAGAGGGTGTTCTTTCTCAAGCGAGGTCCTGGCCACATCCGTGAAGGACTTGCAGGAGAGCTGAACGGGTCCAGTCACCATGACCCCAAGCGGGCAGTGGAAGAGAAGGTCGAGGGTCCGAGAGGCAGAGGGCGAGGCCCTGCAGAGAGGGTGTGGCGTGTCCACGGCCTTCCCCGCAGGACAGGGGCGGGGATGGGTCCCAGTGCGGGTGCACCACGCAGCCCGCTGGGAGCTGACAGCTGGGTCCATGTGATGAGTTAGCGCCCAGGCCACACTAGTGGCCCCCTTGCGTGTTCCCCTGCCCACCTCGGGTCAGGCAGGGCTGCTAGTAGAGAGAGGAGTCGTCTGTGAGAGGAGAGAGGGGCACATCACTCCCCAGCTTGCAGACGTTCCCAGGACCACTTCCAGCTGCCACCAGAGTAGCAGCACCTGGAGCGCGAGCCACCGTGATGGTGTCCCCAGCCACTGAGCCTGTCCCGTGGGTGGAACAGAAACTGGCGCCTGCCTCTTAGCTGGAGAAGTCTGAAGGCAAAGGCTGGCTTGAGCCTCCATGGCTGGGTGAGAGAGGGCGGCTTTGCCAGCAGCCTGCACTCGGACGGCTGCCCGGGGCCAAGCAGAGGCCTCCGGAGGGAGCTGCACGAGTCGCTGCTTGTGGGGCCCCGAGATCCAAGTGCAGGGCAAAGGGAAGGCGGCAGAGCGGGCAGGGAGGGGCGAGATGGAAGCCTTCGGCCAGAGTGCGTCGTCCTTGTCAGGGGAAGGGGCAGTGCACTGGTCCCCAGGCGGTGTCCTGAGGCCCCCCGGGTGCACTCTGGATGGAGAACGCGAGGACCCGCCCCGGCAGGGGCCACCAACGGCCAGAGGGCAGCACAAGGAGCCTGGCTAGGGAAAAAGAAGCTTGCCTTTTTCTCTCCTGTCGGATCCCCGCCCTCTCCCACCTCCCTTTTCCATCCCGCAGTGAGCAGGACTGCGGGGAGGTAAGGGGCGAAGCGCAGGAGGAGTGGAGCCAGGAGAGTAAAAGAACCGAGCACGAGCACGCCGCCGAGGCCAGCACGGCCGGGGGAGGGAAGCTGTGTGTTAGGGGCGGGAAGACAGTTCGTCTAGGTTTTGATCAGACCGGCCGGAGCTCTTTAACGGCCAGAAATGACAGGCAAGCTCCATCGCGCCTCGAGATGCCGTCAGGGAGTGAGGGAGAGACAGAGCTGACAGAGCGCCCAAGGCAGTGGTGTGAGAAGCAGAAGCCTCTTCTGCAGGGTGCTCTCCTGAGGCCGCCTGTGCGCTACCCTGCTGGATGGGGGCCAGAGAATTAAGTAACCTCTGTTGGAAGGCTGCTGTGTAGGCTGCTAGGTAGGCCCTGAGATTTAAATGATGGGTAAATCCCGGTCCCACACAGCACAGGCCCACAGTCAAGAAGCCGGCCCTGGGAGTCATGGAAGACGGACGAAATGTGACAGAAACAAGACAATTCCTTTGAAATCATTACTTACAAATCTTGATATCAAGTGGTTTTCTTGCTCTTCCCTGGATTTTCTTTTTTTCTTTTTTTTTTCTTTTTTTAAAGTACTTGAACTCCGTTTTTTAATTTTTTAAATTTATTTTTATTTATTTATTTATGGCTGTGTTGAGTCTTCGTTTCTGTGCGAGGGCTTTCTCCAGCTGTGGCAAGTGGGGGCCACTCTTCATTGTGGTGCGCGGGCCTCTCACTATCGTGGCCTCTTTTGTTGCGGAGCACAGGCTCCAGACGTGCAGGCTCAGCAGTTGTGGCTAACGGGCCCAGTCGCTCCGCGGCATGTGGGATCCTCCCAGACCAGGGCTCGAACCCGTGTCCCCTGCATTAGCAGGCAGACTCCCAACCACTGCGCCACCAGGGAAGCCCTTCCCTGGATTTTCTTAAAAGTAGAGTGGAAGAGGGAAGGACAAGTTTAAGTGGTAGAAAGTTCTGGTTTCATTAGATCAGATTACTTGAAGGTTTCTTGGGACTTTGATTGAAGATGGTAAACAGGTGTTTTCAAGTTCTTATAATAAGGTTTAGGCCAGATTTTCTAAAATAGTTTCATAGGAATTTTTAAATGTTGAAAGTATTATTATCTCAGGAAGATATGATTAAGTTTAAACTTTAGTCTATTTTCCAGGTAAACTGAGAAATCTAACTGCCTAGTTTACTCCAATATTGGTTTTTTAGAATAATTTATCATTTTTATCAGGAGAGGCAGAAGTCTAACTCAGGCATAGTGTTCTCTTTCCGAGTAAAATGATGTAGGGCACGGAATGGATTTCTTCCTCTGCCTAATTATTCAAGGATAAGCCTTGTGATCTAAGAACGAACAACATGCTCTTGTATCCACGGTAAGGGGATTAACGGTCTCGTGCCTGTTAAACAGCAGCCCAGCTCCTATTTAGTCCTTTGATTTCCAGAAACAAGAGCCCAATTCTTCCCACCCTAGTTGGCCCTGTCTGGCGCCACTGATGAGAAGTGGCAGTGGAGCCAGTTCTTAGACAGTTACCTTCAGACCAGGGCTCCCCACACTTGAGGAATGGGAGTGGACATTTCTACCCTTCTGGTGATTTGCTGACAGAAGCAATTGTATATGTATAAGTATTACAGCTTTGTGAAGCAGCCGGACAAAATTATTATTCCAGTGAATACAAAGAATTCCATCAGACACATCTATATTTACAAATCTTGACAGTGTAGGTTTGCTGTTTAGCTGTGCTAATGCCATTTCAGTCATTTATTTATTTATTTTTATTGAGGTATAATTGACAGATCACATTATATTAGTTGTGGGTATACGACATAATGATTTGATATTTGTGTGTATTGTGAAATGATCACCTCAGTAAGTCTAGTTAACATCCGTCACCGTACATTGTAATATAATTTTTTTTCTTGTGACGAGAACTTTGTAAGATTTAGGCATTTCAGTTTATTTATTACATCAAAACGTACTTTAAAAGACATATTTAGTTCAGTAAGTGCTGTTGGCTGATTAATTTTTCATTTTGTGCAAATCTTAGAGGACATTCAGTGTGGTCACATTTAGAAGAAAGGGCGTGGAAGAAGTCACGCTGGTTGGACATAATCTATCACTGGAAGGAATCTGCATCTTTTGGTCGCTAAGTAAATCATCTACTGAAATCTGTAAATCAGTCTTCATGTTACTTCCTTTAGCACCCACTTTCCTCACATGTACACTTCCTCTTGGCTACCTCTATCTGCACTATATTCAGGAGTCTTCTTATACTAGAGAGTTGTCTGTGTTATGTTGTCTGAATATTTGTGACTGGGGAAACAAAGTTTTAGGGAAGTAATCTCCCTCCTTTCCTTTCTCCCTTTTCTATTATTGCTGTGCTGGCCCAATTTACTTTCTCAGTTACTCTCTCTTGGAATAATGTGGAAACAGTGAGTAACAACAATGGAGCTCATTACTCCATTCTGTTAGTTCATTCATCCATCTATTCATATCACAATCACTGAGTGCCCACACGGGCCACACTCCAGGAGTACAGGGCCGCACAGTACAGGGTAGCCTTGGGCCTTGGCCTCATGCCCCAGGGCCCAGAGAAGTCTTGTGTTGCAGATGGACAGAGTGTTTGATAGGCTCCCAGGGAACGCTCAGCTGATAAAATTGAAAACGGTGCTCAAAGCTTGGAGACTATGAAGTTCTACTGTGGGTAGAAATTAGAGCCCCTCCTGACAAAGACCGTGGACAAACCACGTGGAATCCAGAAGCCCTGTGCCCTCCCCTCTGTCCTGGGTCTGTTCTCCGACGGAGTATGGAGTCTTGTGGGCAGATTCGGGCATCGCAGGAGTTTTGGCTCCCACTTTGGTTTTAATCTTCTGGTGAGCTCACACCATGACCTTGATCTTCAAGCGTCTTAATAGCACTAAACTCCTAGACCCGGCACTTATGGGCAGGGTCGTGGCATCTAAATGCCCTTGCAGTAGAACTCTTTTCCTAACCCTCCCTAACCATAGTGGCTAATCATTGTTAGCTCTTGGTAAACATCTGTGAGTGAATGAAGCATGCTTAACGTCCTGGCTCTTAAACCAGGGGCCCGTCTACTGGGCTGCAGTGGACACAAGCAGACGGTGTCCCACCCACCATTTCTCCCTCTTGTTGCACCTGAGTCCCCTGGGCGGATACTCCCACGGTGAAGGTGGCGGGAATGGCCACAGTAGAAGGAGCTCCCCACCGCCTGCATTTTATCTCTTGTTGGACCTCAGTGTCTTACTCTTGCGGTAGCCAGGACATCCGTTAATTTCCCAAAGGATCATCCAGACAAGGAGGAAGCCCCAGCCCACGAGGGTGTCTCCATCGTCCTATGCAGCCTCTGCCTTGCAGCTGGCTCCAGAAGCAGGGGTGTGCTTTCCCCTGGCCCTTTCCCCACAAGCTCGCTACTTTAGGAAGTGGGTTTACTCGTTACCAGTTCAACTGCCTAGATCGGAACAAAATGTAAACACATCTCTGTAGTTCTGTTTTTGTAGTTGATATTTGTAGAGCAGAAGCTTACTGTTTTGTGTGCTTAAAATCTTTGACTTACTTTTCCTGGCCAAACCATCATGTAGGCGGGATACTTACTACTCTTCTATTGAGGAAGACCCTAAGCAGTTAACCGTACCCTCGCTGACACACGAAGGTCTCAAGCCCTTTCTAGTAACTCATGCAGAGTGCAGTGCCTTGTCTCGTGTCTAGCAAATGGCAGGTAGTAAACTTCAAAATAAAAGCTTGATTTATAGAGTTTCAGCCCAGGATGTTTTGTATGTAACAGTAACTGTCTCCATTGAAAATGTTGAGTTTAATATTTTCAGCCAACAATTTTAATGTTTTGGACATCTTTATTTCTAAGTAGATAACGTATTTTCCTTTTATTTGCTGAGGTGCTGTGTTAGTGCATGAGTTACCACCCAGTGGAAACACGGAATGAAGGACTTGAATTCGTAGTAAGGGATAGTGGGTTCCATGGTGATGGGGACAGAGGAAGCGCTTGGGCCACAGCGTGTCGATGCAGCTGTGTGCATCCCTCCTCCTGCCTTGGTTTCTTCATAGCACATCTCCCCACCTGTCAGTGTGTACGTTTATTTAAATGTTTACCTTCTGTCTCCGCCCCCTTAGAAAGCGTGCTCCATGGGAGGGAGAAGGGACTTTGGTATGTTTACAGCTCATTCTCTGACTCTCTGAAGGGGAAACCTTGAAATTCATGTTTGAACAGTATTTGAAGAGGCTTTAGATGGAAAGAACAATACAGGCAAAGTGTCCAAATGACCATTTACTTGGTTTCCGGCCCCCTCTATTATGCCAGCAATATTAGTTTGTATTTTTTTTTTGATTTATATAAATGGCTTGTGCTACCCATAATATGCCACTTCCCATCTTTTTCATTTGACAGTGTATTTTTGAGATTTACCTTTTTAAAAAAAATGTGTAACTCTAGTTCCGTAGTTGCCAACTGGGGGTGATTTTTGTCCTTCAGGGAGTGTTTGGCAATGGCTGGAGACATGTTTGATTGTTATTACTGGAGGAGGTCCTGATGATATCGAGTCCGCAGAGGCCAGGTTTGCTTCTAAACATCCTGCAGCGCACAGGGCATCCACATCGTAGAATTATCTGGCCCAGACCGAACAGTGCAGAAACCCTGGGCTCTTTCTTTCCTTTAATCTGTGGAATAGTAGTCCCTTGATAGCAATACCATATTTACTTTATCCCTTCCCCTGTTGGTGGACATTTAGGTTCTTCCAATTCTCTGCTCTGACAAAGGGGGCTGCGAAGAACATCCTCACCAGTGTGTGTGTGTGTGTGTGTGTGTGTGTGTGTGAGTGTTTCTGGTGGCCGCACTGTGTTCTAGGAAACACTTCCAAATGCCGCTTCAGAAGGGCTGGACCCATGGACACCCACAGCACTGCCTGGGATTCCAATTCTCTGCATCATTTCCAGCGTTTGATATTTTTTAACTTTTCAATTTTTGCCAACCTGATGATAAATGAGTAGCTCATTTTAAAAAACCACATTGTCTGATTGTTAATAAGGCCCAAAACATGAGTCGTTCGCACCCCACAGCATTCTGCAAAATGGGGGATATGTTTTTGCCAAGCACACACCACTTCATTTTGTTCATCTCTGTGTCTTTGAAAAAGGCACATTCTGGGAGACCAGCCTTGACTGTTTCTGCCAGTAGAGGTCGCTGTCCCTCAGTGGCTCTCCATCAGTGTCAGTGTGCACCGCCCGCCCCGCCCCCTCCCCCCCCAACATCTGGCAGTGCCTGGAGACACGTTTTATGTTTACAATATGGATTATCTACTGGCACCTAGAGGATAGAGACCAGGGATTTTGCTAAAACCCTACAATGCAGAGGTCTGCACCCCACAAACAAAGACTTGTCTGGCCCCAACAGAGCCAGGGTGGAGAAACCAGCATGTGGATGAAATCCTAATGTTTGAATCTTTGAAAGAAAGACCATGACAATCTCTAGGATAATGAAGCTATTTTAGTATTATTTAAAATAAGAACAACCTTTAAACCGTATAAAGTGGGCAATAGGGGAGAAGCACGCCTTCCTGAGAAGGGTGTTCTCAGGGGCAAAGGCAGGAAGGGTGGGTGGGCAGGAGGGAGTGAAGGCTTGGACGTCAGCAGTGCTTCCTCAGGGCGGGCTCTGCAGGTAGGAGAGGTGGCTCTGGGGCTTGGCAGAGCCCCTGGCTGGAGTGGAGGGAGCTGGCCTGGCGGTCCGTGCCAGTGACTCAGGCAGGGGTAGGGCAGGGGTCAGCTGGGTAAAAAGAGCTGTGGGTTTGAGTGTCAGGAGGAGGTGGCCTTGGCTCTCAGGACTCAAGGGGGACGTCAGGCTGCAGGAGGCCCGGGCCCGGGAGTGCTGATCCGCTCCCATCTCTCCAGCGAGGCTCTGTGACTGGGCCCTGGGCGGGAGGGGGGGGGGTGGCCTCACAGCAGGGTGGGCGGCAGACAGGGAAGGCTCCGGCAGGCCTGCTGGTCAGGCCGGGGCTCAGTGTCCTCTTCTCGGAGGCTGTTGTGCCGGGAGCAGAAGCTTCTTCTCAGAGGCCCCGGCCTGGGCACAAAGGCAGAGACCACTCCATGCCTCCACACGGGCCGGAAGGCCGATGGCCTGGGCTCGGGGCTCTGCCTTCTTCTCTTGGGGCCGGGGGTCTCAAAGCTGAGAGGCCCGTCGAGCCGCCTTTTTCCATTCTCGCATCGGCTGAGGGCCCTCGGCACGGTCTCCTCGGCACAGGGGTCCGGGGACTCCTGGCTGGGCGGACACGTGTAGAAGCTGCCTAGGCTCTCAGGGAGGCCGGTACGGATGTTCACCGGGCTCTGCGTGTGGCGGCAGTGGCGGGCGTTCCACTGGGACCGCATCATGAAACTGTTGCCATGGCGGTTAAAGCCCAGCCCCGTGAAGGTGTGGAGGGGAAGGCGCCTCCAGGCCTGGGGCACCGAGGACCCGCGGACCCGGTAGTGGCGCCAGCTGCGCAGGGCGGCGGGGAGCGGGAAGCTGCGGATCTCCTGGCGGCGGCGGCGGCGGTAGGACAGGACTTGGCACCGGTCCCGGTCCAGCGGGAGGCAGGGGCCGCGGGCGGCCCGGTCCATGGGGACCATGGGGACCGGCGCTTCCGGGCGCGGGCTGGCTGCGTGGCCTTGGCTGTGCCCAGGTACCCGCTCAGGTAGCTGCCCATGCTCGCGGGTCGGCGGGGTCGGACCTTCGACGGGCTTTGGCTTCTGGGCGGCCCGAAGTCTGTAGACGCGAAGCTTCCGGCGCTGAGGCGACCGTTGGCATCGGGGCGTGGGACGGCTCGTGGCGCGTCGGAACCTCTGGGCACGAGGTCCTGCGCGGGCCAGGCCAGCGCCCCGCGGACTCGGGGCCTCGCGGGGCGCCCCTGTGTTCTGAGCACAGGGGATCCTTCAGTTCCCGCTGCTGGCCCAGGCGCTTGGCTCTGGGTGGAGGGGGAGCCCTCCACTTTTTGCCCTTGACATTTAAAGGGAGAAAATATAATAATTTGTACCAGGTCCTGAAAATTACAGAAAGTTGACTGAAGGGCACTCTCTTTCATTATTGTAAAAATGAACATAATGCACTTGAATGCTCCTTTAAGGAAAAAGAGCGAATTTACTTGTATTTCTACAGAGGCTGTGTGTTTCTTCTAGAATCGTTGCTCATGTCACTTTTTGCAGTTTTGCTTATAAGGATATGGTGAAAGCCGTTCAGGATTTATGTTTTAGCTCCGACAACGCTGGTTTGTTGTGGACTCTCCTCTTATTTTCTACGTTCATACATTTCATACATTCATATATAGATTGTCTCTAATCTGAACACTAATGCCATTTCTTTCTTGTCATTTCTACTGGTGATCCAGGTATACAGAGTAGAGTGAGGCACATTTCCAATTTATAGTTGGAAGCAGGTACCCGCAAAAACAGTGTTCAAAACCTGCTGGTAAATGTTACAGCACTTCAGTCTGGAGGTCTGTTGTTGGGCCGACCCCAGTTACTGGAGTAGGAGAGGGGTGGAAACAGTGGTCAACAGAGGAAGCAAGTCCTCGATCAGCAGATTTGTCTGGTTCTGAGAGGTGGAAGGCTGAATGAAGAGGACATTAAAAGATCCTGATGAGGAAACACAAAAGGGTTTTGTGTCAGAGAGAGAGGCCAAGAGTTGAGCAAACAGGGATGCTGTCAGCTAACAGGTGATGAAGAATGAGATACCTAATGCCCTCTACTGAGCCATTCCCTTTTTTGTTTCATTTTTGGTAGATTCCTTATTTTAGGAATGATCCTCAAGTCTATGATTTTGAAATAAAGGAAATTTCCTATATTATTTTCTTCTTACTAAGACATTTCTTCACCTCTTAAGATGGTAATAACACCAGAGTGGAATATCTAATGCAATTTGGTATTATTCGCTCATAATGTACATTTTTTCTTCTCATCATCTGCAGAATTTCCCACGTCCTACTTTGCAATGTAACCCAGCGGGTGTCATTCTGGTTTGTGGTTACCGATCCTTCAAGGAATCACACCCTTCCTGCTGTTGAGGTACAGTCAGCCATAAGGTAATCACCGCTAAATATGCCTTCCACTGGTAAATCAAGTTATTGATTAATTCAGCTGTTTTCATAGATTTTGAAGACTTCTCTCTCTGGTTCACAGTGATTTATTTATTAAGATGTCAAAGGTTTCATTTCGTTACTTTGGAATAGAGATTAGTATAGATCAGTGGTTCTCATCCAGGCGCAGTTTTGCCTCCAAGGAGACATTAGGCAATGTCTGGAGACATTGTTGTTGTACAGTGCTGGTACGGAGTAGGCAGAAGTTAGGGACGCTAGTTTTCATCCTCCTGTGCTCAGGATAGCACTTCACAACAAAGAACTATTCAACCCCAAATATCCATTGTGCTGTGGCTGAGAAGCCCTGGTTTAAACATTAGCTAAGAAGGTTTAGTACTGTCTTCTTTTGGCAAGAACACCTTGTACGGCACTATTGTGTGATGGTTCATTATATGCCTTCTCGAGCCCGAATGCTTAGGTGTTTTTTGTTTTTTGTTTTATGGAAGTATAGTTGCTTTACAATGTTGTGTTAGTTTCTACTGTATAGCAAAGTGAAAGTCTTTACCTTTAAAAGATAATTTTTTGAAAAAAAGGTAAAATCACGACTTTCATACAAATTAAAAATAAATGCTATCAAAGATTTTATTATCTTATTAGTTAATGAGGGAACTAGTAAGACGTTAAAACCAGTTTAAAGGAGACTTCAAGGCAGCATGCAAATGCAGGAATTGAAGAATGGTGATGTTTATTTATTAAAAGATACACCAGTCTATCCATTGGCAGTGCTCCACCAGACACAATTCACCTTGATTTTCTGTGGACAAGAATCATTTACATTGTATCAGTTCTCTCCAACTTACAGATATGCAAAATAACTCAAAAACAATAAAAGGGGGAAATTGTCCAGAAAGGTAGACTTGCAGGACACTCAGTCATATTTTTCACCCATTTGAAGTTTTACCCATTTTTTCCTGACAGTTCCCCTCCTCCTCTCCTTGGGATTGTAACAAACTTTCAGAAATGAAATGTATTCTTTTCTGCACAGAAGCAGAGGAAGCAGTTTGTTTTTATTTCAATTAATGTGCACTTTATGTGTGTCAAAACTTCAAATCCCACACATGATTGGTGTTGGGCAAAGGTATATTGGAAGAATGAGTTCACAAAATAAACTATTTCCTGAGAAGGAATGAAACAAAGTTCACTCTTCTTACAAAGGATTTATTTACAAGTTACTGAAATGCATATTTTTCTCGTTACCAAAGAGAAATATCTAGTGAAAGAACTCATCTGCTCTTTGTAAAATATTAATGTTTAAGATAATGAGTGTATAATCAAATGCCAAATGTTTTTGTGTGAATAATCATCTGTTTCCCTTGCTGAAGCAAAGGCATTGAGGCTCTATACCCATGGGAAATGAGTTAACAAGGTTTTCTTTGTTTTGTTTTGTTTTTTTAATAAATAAATAAATTTATTTATTTTGGCTGCATTGGGTCTTCGTTGCTGCGTGCAGGCTTTCTCTAGTTGCGGCGAGAGGGGGTTACTCTTCGTTGCGGTGCGCCGGCTTCTCATTGCGGTGGCTTGTCTTGTTGCGGAGCACGGGCTCTAGGTGCGCGGACTTCAGTAGTTTTGGCACGTGGGCTCAGTAGTTATGGCTCACGGGTTCTAGAGCGCAGGCTCAGTAGTTGTGGCACACAGGCTTAGTTGCTCCGCGGCATGTGGGATCTTCCCAGACCAGGGCTCGAACCCGTGTCCCCTGCATTGGCAGGCGGATTCTTAACCACTGCGCCACCAGGGAAGCCCTAACAAGAAGGTCTGAGCTAAATTGTTTCTGCACTTTTGCCAGTAAGAATACTGCTAAGAGCCACTACTTAGGGAGTAAGAATTAGGAATATTGTATTTCATGAGAAAAGGGATTTTATTCAAGCCCTGTGACGAGGGAGGGCTACAAGGAAAATAAAGGCACTGTGGTTAAACCAGGCTTCAGTTAATGTGAGGAGGAGGAGTGAGTGTTTAGGGTGAAGGTCGAAGATCTAGATGAATATGTTCACAACAAAATGTCTGTTTCAAAGGCCCTAGTAGAAAGGGCTATTGAGGGGGTGAGGATAGCCAATAGAATGGGAATTTATGTCCGGGAATGGATAGGGCTCATCAGGATTGTATGAAAATAAAGGAAACAATACCAAGAGGGAAGGATAGAGTGAAAAGAAAGGAGATGGTACCTAGAAGGCAGGTGGTAGGAATGTCAAGGCTGAAGAACCTATGTGGTTGGGCAAAATAATGCTAGTTCCACCCAATGCTTGCATAATATTTTCTGGTTCACAAGGCATGTTCTGATGCATCTGTGGCATTTAGTATCAACACCAATCATTTGTGAGCTATTATTATTATCCCTGCTTTATAAATGAGGAAATTGAGGCTCAGGGAGATTAATTGATTTGCTCAGGTCACCTAGAAAAATAAAGAGTGACAACTTGAACGCAGGCATGCTGCCAGCACATGCAGTGATTCCCACCTGCCCCCCCCCCCCCCCGGTCTGCTAGAGTATCCACACCTGTGGAATTAGGCGAGGGGATGACAGACCAGTTCTAAGATGTCTGCTTTTGATCTGTTTTGAGGGACTGGCCTTATTCAAGGCCAATCTTGGCTAGAAGATATCCATGGTGATTGACGCCTCTTGGGGATTTCAGTGGTAGATGGAGATATAGTTTGTACTAAACTAGAACTTCTTATCAGCCTGAGTGCTAACCAACCAGGTAGACAGAATGAGAATGCACAGCAACTTTTCACTTTACTCTGTTATACCTTGGTAGTGGGGTTCATTATTTTGTGGGAAGGTTTGTGTTATCGTGTTAGCAAAATTAGGTTACGAAAAAAGAAAACATTCCATAGTTTGATAAAAATTGCATTGAAATTATCCCCTGTTGCAGATTTCCTGGCTGGGATTCTCCTTCACATTTATGAATAATCATGCCTCCCCATAGATTTTCATTTGCTAAAGGAGGTCTTTCCTGATACCCTGGTGCTGGTCTGCAGAGATTCTCCAGCTTTTACTCTCAGGTTCAGGATCAGTAGTCACCAGCCACATGTGGCTCTCAAGCACTTGAAATGTAGTTAGTCCAAGATTAGATATGCTCTAAGTGTAAAGTACACACCAAATTTCAACAACTTAGCACAAAATAAAATGTGAACCAACTTAAAATTGATTACATGTTGAAATTATATTTTCTTGGATATAGTGGGCAAAATATATATATATTTTTTTAAATATTTATTTATTTGGCTCTGCTGGGTCTTAGTTGCGGCACAGGGGAGCTTTAGTGGCAGCATGTGGGATCTTTAGTTGCGGCATGCGAACTCTTAATTGCGGCATGTGGGATCTAGTTCCCTGACCAGGGATTGAACCTGGGTTCCCTGCATTGGGAGCTCAGAGTCGTAACTACTGGACCACTGGGGAAGTCCCAAAATATGTTATTAAAATTAATTTTCCCTGTTACTATTTACTTTTTTTTTAAAACGCAGCTCCTAGAAAATTTGACATCACACATAAGGTTCACATTATATTCTGGTTTCAGTGCTGCTCTAGAGGTTGTTGAAGTCAGCTTGTCTAGTGTGAATTCAGTAAAGGCCACACAATATCTCCAAGAAATCTCCTCATCTAATTTGCAAATTCCAGTTAGAAATTTAGTTTCAGTCAAATAAGTTTTTGCTACCAACCCCTCCCTAACTGCCACCGACCCCTCCCTAAGTGCCACTACCACCAAAAATACAGATTTTCCCTGGGGAAAGTAATGCATTTACCTTCATATTTTTCTAGACTTTTGGACTCCTAAAGCACCATTTACTTTAGTCATATGGAACTATTTGCAGCTCACGCAACACATCATACTACATACCATGTCTCCAATTCCTATGCTCACTGCACACTTTGGTCTAAAGAACTCCTACTTGTCCCTCAAAGCACAGCTCAAAAGTTGCCTTCTTAGGAAAGCAGCTCTGACATTTTACTACGATGTACTTACCCCTCTGCTGTGCTCCCACTGTGCCCATATCTACCTCTTGCACTGTGATTGCACTGTGATTGTGGAGGGACTGATGGGCCATTCTTCTAGACTGTAAGCTCCTTGGAGTATTTTTATTTCATTTTGTATCTCCAGCACCTAGCACAGGATCTGGTACTTAGTAAGTTTCCAGCAAATGTTTGTTGAATTGAATGAAAAAAAAGATCAAATTGATGGATTTGCAGCTGCTCCCGGCTTCGTGTTCTCTTTTCTGCTGCTGGTTTTGTTTTTTCTTCTCATATTTATCACCCACTTTTTGCATATTATTTTATCTTTTCAGGCTTTTGGTATTTATGTAAGGCACCTTAAATAGAGTTCTGTCATTTTAATCTAGATACTGCCTCTCAGGAAATAAAACATGGTGGGCAGAGCTCAAAGCTCAAGACTTCCAGTTACTTCTAGGACATTATCAACAATGGAGGGCAGTAGTACATAGAGAAGCATCTTTCTGGCAACCAGCACTGCCACTTATAGACAGAAAACCACAGCATGATTGTCCTCATCAAACTGTCTGTTCAACCTGAAGTCTCCTGCTAGGGGGATGCTCTGTTTATAGAGATAGTTATAATCATGGGGAGATAGGGTTATACCTTCTGTTTCTAATGTTTCTTCTGTCTTGTTTCATTTGTTTTTAATCATCATTGTATTTTAGAATGAATAGGAACCGGATCAACAATGCCTTCTTTTTGAATGACCAGACTCTGGAATTTTTAAGAATTCCTTCCACTCTTGCACCACCTACTGACCCATCTGTGCCCATCTGGATTATTATATTTGGTGTGGTATTTTGCATCGTCATAGTGGCAACCATGCTATTGATTTTGTCAGGAATCCGGCAACGTAGAAGGTAAGATATTTAAAGGGAGTGATTTAAAGAGCATTTTCTTATTTACTCATGACTTGGAAAAACAAGGAGAGGATTTTCCCCTAGCTGAAGAAAATGCGTTATATCTGAAACTGAAAAAATTGGTGATTTTTCAAAATATCACTTATGCTCTTGTTTTGGGAGACTTTTTGGAGTCCGTGTCCCTTAGTTAACTATGAGTCCTTCCATTACTATCTTTCTTTCTATTCTACACCATGTGAATGTTTTATATCTAGAGTTGGTTTTAATATCTGGGTTATGATTTTGTAAGCTGGATATACAGAGCTAAGCAGACTTTTTGGGTAGGCAGAGTTAATCTTTGCTAGTCATCCACCTCCAAAGACTAGTAGTTCCATAGTCCTTTTCATGCCTCCTCACCTTGGCCTGCCTCTTCCGGTGCCTGCAGCCACCATCTTGTACTACACACTTGTGCGATGTTTTATATTCCCTCCCTTTGATGGATGCTCTTCCCTCCAGTGCCTATGATTTTATATAGACCCGTGTTCTTCACAGTGGCCTTTGAATCAACTTCCTGCATCAGAATTGCCTGGAAAACTTGTTTAAAATATAGGTTCCTTTGCCCTACCACAGACCCACTAAAGTCGATTCTCTGAAGGAGGTGCATTCTTTTAATTGAAGTTTAGTTGATGTACAATTGAAGAAAATATGTTTTAATGAATATCTAGGCTATTCTAATTCACTTAGTTTCAGAGCTTCCAATTTAAGTACTTACATTTAGATTCCCACTCCTGGAGTTCATTTAGCTGGATTCTGGGGCACATGCAAACTTTGCTGTCTAAATTATTGATATTAGAGAATTTCAGACCAGTGGGAGAGTTATTTAGGTAGAGAGGAGACAAGATTTCTTAGCACAATGAAAGGAGAAAATAATTTTGTTTGCAAGCACCTCTCATCCAGAGGGGAAGTGGAGAGAGTCCTCAGCTCTTCAGTAGACACTCTGATGCTTCTAAACCTTCCCTTCTGATACCAAGGAAGAGGAATTCTGGTAAGTGGGAATCACAGGCGTACACTGTGGTTTTCAAAAGGGTTGGTGCCCACACGGGACATGCAGGTTGTGTTTGGCCAAGTGTGTGATTGACTAAATGTTTCTCCTGAGACTTTCTGCTTTGCATATGATTCACCCTGGTTATTAGCAGAAGGTAATCATTTTAAATTTGGGGCTTTATAATTTTTTTCACAAATGGTAAGTGAAATGCTATGGAATAAATGTGATTTATGTGTAGTGCCCAAATTAAGCTCAAAGATTAAGATCAAATTGTACTTGCTTGCTTTTCTTGCTCTTGGCATGGCACATAATGCTGAGAGTCTTGGTACAAATTATTAATCTGTTTTGTTTTGTTTTTCAGAATATTAAGAAATATTCTCTTGCAGTATTTGAATACCTATGTTTAATAGTTTTAAGTTTTATATTAATCCTGAAATGCTAGGATTCTATGGTTTCCAACAATTGTAACCTTTGTGAATTCACGCCATCTCCTTGGTTCCCAATTTCCTCACTAGTACAATATGGTGAAGGAGGTAGAAGAATGGGCTCTGGAGGTAGACTGCTTGGATTCAAAGTATTTATTGCCTAGACTCTGCTCTTGTATGTAATCCATTAACTGTATGGATATCAGGAAATACAGGCAATGAGTCAGGGAAACCAAGCTCAAGAGGATATAATTTGTGGTGCTAGAGTCAAGTTGGTTAAATTTTTCTTTACTGTCTCTGCATAGATAACTTTGCTCGAGTGACAGTGAGGTATATTAGAAAGAATTAATTTGCTGGGATCAAAAGAGTTAATAGAGCTCTTGAAGTAGTGCCTGGCGCTACTGCTGTTAGCTGTTACTGTTATTTTATTATCCTGCCAGTTGCTGGTCTTTTTATTATCCTGCCAGTTGCTGCTCGTTAGTGCTGGGATCAGCTATCTCTTCCTTCTGAGCAGATTCTGCAGTAATATAATAACTGAGTGTGTAGCATCATAATCTGTTACCCGGGAGAAGGGAGGCTGTTGTCACAACCTTGCCTTCACAAATTTAGTTCATGTTCAAACCAGGAAACAGATGGACAAATCTCCTGTGTCAACCTGGAGAGCATCAATAATTAGCAAATAGAGTCAGGACAGTTATGACAGCCTTCTGAAGAGAAATTGATTTGTTGGGTTTTCCATTTGTTACGGAAAAAATTTGGTGGGTTTTTCTTGGGCAAAGTATTGCTTCAAAGGTGGGGAGAGGGTGCAGTTCAAAGTGGGGAGAGCCCTGATCATTGTTATGAAAACCTTTTCTAATTGTGGAAAAACTAGGAGTTGTCCCTGAAAGCCTTTAGTGTTGAGGAAGACAAAGATTTGTTCAAGAATCCAATTCATACATTAGATAATAATGAACATAGTTTGTGTGATACAAAATCTTAAACCTAGAAGACCAGGAGGGACCACAGGGTCATCTGAATCACCATTCTGCTTCTGCAGAGAAGAGTGCCAGTGTCATCTAAGACATGTGCATCTTTATACTTACTACTGAAGAGATTTCTCAAGTAAAGCTTTAACTGTTCTGTTAGCTGTGTCAATAACAGCTTTCCATTGACTGTTCAGAACCACTGGGTGGAAAGTATGCAGTCACTGGGGGCCCAAACTAGGTGAACTCAAATACTAGTTATACCCTTTAGCTGAGTGACCTTGGTTGTGTCATGTAATTTCTGTGGGTCTGTTTCTCCATCTGTTATAGGGAGATAATGTCTCACAGGACTTCCATGAGGATTGGGTGAGAAAATGTGTATAAAGTACCTAGGTTATAGTATGTACTAAATAAACAGTAATTATTATTATCCAAGATGAGCTTAACCCATTTCTGTGATTAAGGGATGCTGGAAAAAGATCTCTTTTCCATCCAGATATTGCTACCATACTGCAGAAAATTTTCCAGTTCAATGGCTTATTGCTTGAGATTTTATTAGTTAACAAACACCTATTTTAAAAGACAAGTGATCTTATTAGGCCTGCTGTTTAATAGTGGTGGACTGACGAATCAGCTCTCTAAAAAAAAAAAAAAATACCTTGATTTGTAGCATTTGCTGACTTCCTATCCAGTCTGAAATTTCTGAATGTTTGAGTCACCTCTAGCAAGCCTGTACCAGCCAGTTTCAACACGCCATTACAACTGCCGCCTCTTCATGAAATAATTCGAGGAGGTTGCTTCTCTATTACCATCTAGTTAAGAACTGCAGTTTGCGGAATTGAGAGATTTGTTGAAGGAAAAAAGTTGGAAAAGTCTTTTTTTTTTTCTTTTGGGGAACGATTAGGGAGTTGGGTATGTGGGAAGACAACCAAGATGAACTGCATATACTTGACAGTGATGTCTGTACTAGATCTGTGTCTAGCCCCAGCCTGGAAGTGGATATTTTAGCTCTCTGGTCGGCTTTATGGTAATGGTGATGATGGTGATGGTGATAGTGATCACTGTAATGGTGGGGGTGATGTGATAATGCTAATGGTGATGAAGTCGATGATGTGATGTGTGTTTTAGTTGAAAGAGCACTGGATCCATTCTCCTGGTTTTGGGTTCCAGTCTCATGCCCTGGCATTTTTTAGCTGAATGACCTTGATCCAGTCATATATGGAAAATGAGGATAATATTTTCTTAATTAGTTATGATGATGGGAAGACAAAATTGGAGAATACACACAAGTGCTTCATACACTGGGGAGTGCTATATCAATGTAAAGAAGCCTCGTCATCAAAAAGCAGTTACAAAGTGCTAATTCTATGTAACCTGGCACTTTGTGCTATAAAAGAAGAGTCACAGACACAGCACAATTTCAGACTTGTATGTATATAGTAGAATTGATTCATGACTCCTGCATATAAATAGAGTGTTATGATGTTATTGTCTTAGGAAGGGATCTTAAACAATGATCTGTATCCATCTCTCCAGAAGCCAAGGCCCAGAGAGGTAAAAATATCTTATTCCTTTATTGACCATCCATTATATGATAGGAGCTCTAGAATGTATCATGGAAGAGACGTACATAGATAACATGGGTGGTCCTTGCCTATAAGGAGATGATAATCTTGTAGTTGTAACAAAGCCAGGTCAAGGACTCAGGACATTGAACCCTAGCTAATGCTCGCAGTTGAGCAGAGTCACTAGTAAATTCACTTGGCTTATTTCTGGTTATATTTCTCTTCCCATAAGGTCAATAGTAAAGGGAAGTGCATTTGCATTTCTATGAATTTTTTCACACAAGGGGCTGGGGCTCAGCCAATATTTTCATATACTGAAACTTCACATTCTTATAGAGTCTCAATTAAGTGAATAAATTGTCTTGAAAATAGAAATGTAAATGAAATCAGAAATGTTAGAGCTAATAATTGTTTTACTTTGCTGTTCTTAAATGTACACACTCAAAAGGAATCAAATATGTGTTTTGAGCGAAGCCTGGGGAGATGAAATAGAGTTCTAGGTCTACTCCTTTCACCAGTCTCATCCCATTCTGAAAGACAAGTTGCTCTACATATTTGAGTCTCAGCTCCTGCATTTGAAAAACAGGGATAATAATAAAATCTACATAGTATTGCAGTAGGAATTAGGTGAGATGATGTATACAAAGCACTTAGTCTGCCGTGTAATAGATACTAATTCTTACTGTTTTTGCTATCACATCACCAGTCTCACTGTGCTGCAACGCCCACTAAAATCGTTCCAGCAGTGCTGCCATTTCCCCAGGACTCATCCATACTGATTATGACGACAGTCCCACTTCCCCAATAATTAACTCTGTCCTGTTTTGAAATCATATTTGTCTGTCCTTTGTTGTTTGTCTGGCTGTTCTTGGGTCTTGGCTTTTCAGCCCTATCTTGTTTGAAGGGAGACAAAAATACTGTTTCTGCTTTTAGCCGCCACTACTTTATCTTGAGCAAACCCTGATCCTCAACACCCCCTAGCTACGTGGGCCACCCGATACAGGCAGACCTCACTTTATTGTGCTTCGCAGATACTGTGTTTTTTACAAATTGGAGTTTTGTGGCAACCCTGCGTTAAGCAAGTCTGTCAGCACCACTTTTCCAACAGCATTTGCTCACTTTGTGTCTCTGCGTCACATTTTGGTAATTCTTGCAATATTTCAAACATTTTCATTATTATTATATTTGTTATGGTGATGTGTGATCAGTGATCTTTGATGTAACTATTGGAATTGGGGGGGTCCACAGACCACGCGCATATAAGATGGCAAACTTAATGATGAATATTGAGTGTTCTGACTGCTCCACCAACAGGATGTTCCCCGTCTCTCTCCCTCTCCTCAGGCCTCCCTATTCCCTGAGACACAACAGTATTGAAATCAGGCCAGTTAATAGCCCTACTGTGGCTTCTAAGTGTTCAAGTGAAAGGAAGAGTCACATGTCTCTCACTTTAAATCAAAAGCTAGAAATGATTAAGCTTAGTGAGGAAGGCATGTTGAAAGCTGAGACAGGCTGAAAGCTAGGCCTCTTACACCAAACAGTTAGCCAAGTTGTGAATGCAAGGGAAAAGTTCTTGAAGGAAATAAAAAGTGCTAATTCAGTGAGCACACAAATGATAAGAAAGTGAAACAGCTTTATTGCTGATGTGGAGAAAGTTTCAGTGGTCTGGATAGAATATCAAACCAGCCACAACATCCCCTTAAACCAAAGCCTAATCCAAGCAAAGCCCTGATTCTATTCAATGTTATGAAGGCTGAGAGAGGTGAGGAAGCTGCAGAAGAAAAGTCTGAAGCCAGCAGAGGTTGGTTCATGAGGTTTGCAGAAAGAAGCCGTCTCCATAACATCAAAGTGCCAGGTGACGCAGCAAGTGCTGATGTAGAAGGTGCAGCAAGTTATCCAGAGGATCTAGCTGAGATAATTCATAATGGTAGCTACACTAAACAACAGATTTTCAATGTAGATGAAACAGCCTTCTATTGGAAGAAGAGACCCCCTAGGACTTCCATAGCTAGAGAGGAGAAGTCAATGCCTGGCTTCAAAGCTTCAAAGCACAGGCTGACTCTCTTGTTAGGGGCTAATGCAGCTGGTGACTCAAAGTTGAAGCCAGTGCTCTTTTACCATTGTGAAAATCCCAGGGCCCTTAGGAATTACGCTAAATCTACTCTACATGCGCTCTATAAATGGAATAACAAAACCTGGCTGACAGCACATCTGTTTACAACATGGTTCACTGGATATTTTAAGCCCACTGTTGAGACCTACTGCTCAGAAAAAGATTCCTTTTAAAATATGACTGCCCATTGACAATGCACCTAGTCAGTCAAGAGCTCTGATGGAGATGTATAACGAGATTAATGTTGTTTTCATGCCTGCTAACACAACATCCATTCCTCAGCCTATGGATCAAGGAGTAATTTAGACTTTCAAGTCGTATTATTTAAGAAATACACTTCATAAAGCTACAGCTACCATAGATAGTGATTCCTGTGGTGGATCTGGGCAGAGTCGGTCAAAAACCTTCTGGAAAGGATTCACCATTCTAGATGCCATTAAGAACATTCATGATTCCTAGGAAGGGGTCCAAATGTCAACATTCACAGGAGTTTGGAAGAAGTTGATTCCAATCATCACGGATGACTTTGAGGGGTTCAAGGCTTAAGTGGAGGAAGCAGCTGCAGATGTGGTGGAAAAAGCAAGAGAACTAGAACTAGAAGTGGAGCCTGAAGATGTGACTGAATCGCTGCAATCCCATGACAAAACCTTAACAAACGAGGAGTTGCTTCTTATGGATGAGACAAAAAAGTGGTTTCTTGAGATGGAATCTACTCCTAGTGAAGATGCTGTGAAGATGGTCGAAATGACAACCAGGGATTTAAAATATGACATAAACTTAGTTCATAAAGCAGCGGCAGGGTTTGAGAGGATTGACTCCAATTTTGAAAGAAGTTCTCCTGTGGGTAAAATGCTATCAAACAGCATTGCATGTTACATACAGAGAAATCATTCATGAAAGGGAGTCAGTCGATGCAGCAAACGTCACTTTTGTCTAATTTTAAGTAATTGCCACACCCACGCAGCCTTCAGCCACCACCCTGATCAGTCAGCAGCCATCGACGTCAAGGCAAGACCCTCCACTAACAGAAAGGTTACAATTCGCTGAAGGCTCAGATGATGGTTAGCATTTTTTATCTCCAAAATATTTTTAAATTAAGGTATGTACTGTGATTTTTTTACACATAATGCTATTGCACATTTAGTAGACTACAGTATAGTGTGGCTCGCTTTATTGCAGTTGAACCAAACCTGCTATATCTCCGGGGTATGCCTGTACTTTTTCGGTCCCCTCTTTTGCCCATCTTCTCTCTGGATTTATGAGAAATAGCCACACTAAGGCTTCTAAGAGCTAGTTTCAGGTGTTTTAGTCACGGTTTTTGTTTTTGTTTTTTAATCCTCTTCCTGAACCACCTGACATGCAGGAACAGCGGAAGTCATTAACACTCATTTTTATTTTTCAGGAAAAAGAATTCATGTTTTTAGCAGAACATCGAATCAGAATGATCCAGAAAGATAGTTAAGTTTTATTATACTTAGAGCAATGTGCAGGCAGTGACTCAGTTTATTACAGGACACACTATGAAATGTGACAAAGGGCTGTATTACTGTTAGATAACCTTTGAGCTTCTTATCATGTCCGCCAGCCAGCAAGTTACCGACACTGCAGTTTGTGAAGCCTGGCAATGCCAAGACTGTGAACAACTAGATCTAAGGTCACAAAAGAATAATATGTACCTAATTTGTCATGGACACGGCTCTCGTTTTGATAAATTTCCACAGCGATTTTGCTCAGAATCTTTTTGA
Source organism: Eschrichtius robustus (assembly GCF_028021215.1). NCBI lineage: Eukaryota > Metazoa > Chordata > Mammalia > Artiodactyla > Eschrichtiidae > Eschrichtius > Eschrichtius robustus. Next base: position 13,324,466 of record NC_090845.1, on the reverse strand, counting down.
TTAAGAAATCCTTCTTCTAAAGAAGAGAAACTTGTCCTCATCCATCTGCGTCTTCCTTTTTCGTTCTTCCCCATTCCTTGTGATGCCTGGTGGATTATTTTTCCTTTGTGGTTGGCGGGCGTGGGGGGGGGGGGGGGGAGGCAGGATTTCTTGCCATGATCTGCAAGTGTCCAGCTCTCTGCAATTTTTCTTCTAACTCTGTAAAAACATTTCTTTTAACTGAGGAAACCGGCAAATGAACACTGGCAACCATTACTTCTAAGACTGCTGTTGCGTTGCCACCTACTTCAGAGTGCTCCATCCACAAGGATTTTTGTAATATGAGTTTCATACTTAAATACACAAATTTCAGGGTAAAACTTGACTGTTGAAAACCTATTTATTGTTATGGAGAATTATTATTCACTCCAAGCCCAATGAGGAGTGACTTGGGGACAAATTGCATGAGCTAGGCATTTTTGATGATAATTTATAAATATACATTTGTCGCTAGGGTGTCATTCTTACTGAAACATCACTCCTCTCTTCTATAATCCATGAAAAGGAGGGGAGGATGAGTGAAATTCGGAGTTTTTCTTTTTTATTGAGCCCTTTCTTTTCACTTTAGGACAAGAACTGTGTCTCTTCCACACATAGTAGGCACTCAAAGCATAGTTATTGAATGAATGTTGGATACTATGAATGGAAGTGATGTGTTCGATGGTTATAGAATGTCAGTTGTCTTTGCTTTCTGGACGACGTGGAAAGTGACGAGATACCCCTGTCTACAGGAGGAGGGGCCAAAGAATTCTAGTCCCCTGATAGGTGATTTCACCTGGCTGGAGGACCTTCTCATCACAGGAAATTGTATGCCTACTCCAAGTGGCACTGATCGTTGACCGCTGATGCTTGGAATGGACAGTGGAGTATCTTCACCCTGAGGAAGGGAAAACACAGCAGCCTGTCCTTACTTAGGTCTCTGGGAATACAACCCCCCGACTTCCACTCCCAGCATTGGGCCTGTAGTGGTACATTTTGACATTTGACGGTGGCATGCACAATGACAAAATACTTTCAAGTGATGACAGTGGGATCTACAGTATTGAAATGCTACTTTACTTTTCTTTATAAACTCCACCTATTCGAAATTATCTAATAAACCATCAGTGAACCCTGGCAAAATCTGTACTCACTCCTAATTCCTAAGGTATGAAAATGAGTACTTTCCTCCATCCATTTGAAAAAATAACTATTCAATAAATACAAGAAATATCACATGTGTACATTCCCTTCCTTCCTTCCTCCCTTCCTCCCTCCCTTCCTCCCTTCTTCCCTTCCTTCCCTCTTTCCTTCTCTTTCTTCTGATAGATCCCATTCAAAATCTACTTTGGGCTGCTGTCTGAGTAACTTTGCCTACAGCATTAGTCCATCCATTCTTCCATCCAGTTGTTTGTTCCATCACCCAGCTACCATCCAATCATCCATCCACCCATTCATCCATCCATCTATTAATTCATCATCCAGCCAACCAGTCATTGATCTACATTCATTGATCCATCCATTTATCTGTCTAACTAGCTAGCCAGCTACTCATATGTCTGTCCATCCAACTCTAAGCACATTAGTTGAGTGCCTGCTCTATGCTGTCAGCTGTTTTACAAAATATCTTTTAATTTGGAGTTGTCTGATTAGTTCCTCCTGAGAGATTCAGGTCAAAAAAATTTGGTGATGGGGTAGGGCAGGAACACAGAACACAGAATTTTATTTTTAGAATATCTTCTCGGTGCATCACATCTAGAGGCACTTGTCAGTTTGTCTCATTGTTGGTGATATTCACCAAATTTCTCCCTTTACAAAAAACAAATGTCTCTTTATAATTAGTACATTGCTGGTAGGGGTGTTACATTGAGACCCTGTGAGTATCCTATTCCTTAATCATCTCCCACTCAGTGGTTTAGTATCCATTGAGGAGCCTCATCAGAATCAATTATTATTATATGGTGATTTTCTGTTTCTGTTGCACCTTCTGTATTGGTTGTCATTCTTTTGTAAACAAGAGCTCTTTCTTTTCTCTGCCTTCCTCCACCATATTCTTTAAAGCACTTTGAAATGAGCTCTCACGTAGGACTAATAGGAAACTCTACCTTGATCATCTTTGGGGCATCTTCACCACCTCCTCACCCACTAGAAATTCACTAAGTTTCTAAGGGACTTCCATAGTGGTGGAAGTCTATCCTAGTCACCACAGCAATGTCCACCATCCCAGCCATGTGATCCACTCAGGTCTGCCTCTTTGGAGTTTCTACAGATTTCTGGGACAAGGGAATCTTTGACAAATCTGGGAGCCTCATGCCTAACATCATGCCTCCATGGTGCTCCAACATCTAACTTGTGATAGTCCTGATGGAAACTCTTCTGCCCTCTGATTGCCTAGAGGTACTCACATCTCTTCTCCCCCTACCTCTATAATATCAGGCACAATTGGCTCAGTGTCTTGGCCTTTCACAAAAGACAGGAAGAATGTTTGAATTCAAAGCTACATTTTCCCACACTCCAGGGAAAGATTAAGGATCTGGTTACCACTTGGATTGGGGTAGCAGCGTCTTTAAAGGGTCTGAGAATGAATAACTTAAAAATTTACCTGTTAAATAGAATTTGTTGGAATGATCTGGGATTACAGCTATGAGTTGTAATTAGTAAAATGTGTTCTGAGTTCCAAAAACCTGACTTAACAAATGAATACAACTATTTTGTAATGAGTAGAGCCAAGGAATGATACCTGCAGTTTACAATGGTTACATCCTTTCTACAAAGTAATGTGAGTTTGCTTCTTGGTATCTCATTTCAACCTAATTTTTACCTAACATTTGCATACCATTAATTTGTCAAATCTTGTGAGAGGAATTTATTACCTTTTTAAATTCAATTTTTGTGAAGTTGTTCTCCTAGAGCTAAATTTTTTAACTTGCCAATTTACCATATATTTTCCTCACATTCCTTCATGCAATTTGTGTGTGTGAATGTACATATGTATATGTGTGTGTATACAAACATATTCATCATATAAATATATATATTCATTCATATACATATATATAATCCAGGCAGACTTCTGATCTTGATAGCATCTTTTCACCTCATCAACTCTTTATGATCTTTGAAATTTATTTGAAAATACACAATGTCATCCATTTTCCCCATCATTCTAAGGTTCCTCTTCCCTTTCCTGATCTCCATGTTTGTACAGAAGACCATCCTTTCTCTTCCTAGATCCCAATCATTCTTTTTATGTGCATTTAGGGAGAACAAAGGACCATCTGAAATGGAAGACACTGAAGATAAATGGGAAAACACAATCACAATTGAAAATGGCATCCCCTGTGATCCCCTGGACATGAAGAGAGGGCACGTTAATGATGCCTTTGTGACAGAGGATGAGCGGCTCACCCCCCTCTGAAGGGCTGCTGTTTTGTTTCCCCCTGAAACTCAACACTTGTTTCTGTGCAACTGCTGAACATCACAATTCATTGAGGGAAGATTATATATTTTGTTTCACCATTCTTCTTTTGTAAGAAATTTTGAATGTGCATGAAATTGAAAGGCAATGAATTATACCCATGAAGACCGCTGGAATAATAAGCTGTTGACTATCCAAAATATTCTAAAATATTTCTCTGACAGCACAGTGTGTAAGTGTAGTCATGTGGCATTTGTAGTTACTGATTTTAAAATGCATTAGTATTTAAGCATTTCCAGCAATAAGGTCAGGCCAGTATATATATATCACACTTTAAAGACCTAAGAAAAAATATTTTTCCAGTGGAGAATGCCTATAATATGGAGTCCAAATCATTGAAAATGGACCCTTTTTGAGTATCATTTATATCACTCTGTATATGACAAGATAAGCAAGAATAACAAGTAATTACTGTAAATGGGTTGGATAAAAATGGGCGTGTTGATATACAAGGTGGAATTTGATCCTGTTATCATACCAACAGTTGCTTATATATATTTTTTGACTATCATTCTCTAATAGGGCATCTCTATTCATTGATTATTTCTGCAGTTTGTAGAAGTACAATCTATGCTAACTTAATAAAGTGCTAATCATCTCTTTTTAAGTGACTGATTGTAGTCTGCAATTTATTTTCACGCTGTGGAACATAGTAAGCCTAATTTTTATGTTATGTTTAATCTGCTCTCCAGTCCTAGAAATGAATTATTTTTGTTGTGTGTATCCCTGCTTGAAGACTGTAGTTTTTAGACTTGATCTTACTTTCAGATAGGCCACGTATCATTCTAAATTCTAATAGTAATTATTATACATGTATTAATAGAAGGAAAATATGCAGCTCAATCTCCCACTGCTATCACCCATAGTTGGTGTTGCGGCGGTAGTCTCTAACTCACTTCCCTGCCTCCAGTGGATACAAACTCTGAGAGGGGTAGTGGAATGCAGAAGGTTTATTGGGGAGTGCTCTCAGGAGATATACCTGTAAGAAGTGAGGAAGGCACGTGTGGTAGACAGACACTAAGGTGTCTGTCATCTCCTGATGTTCACGCCTTCATGTAACCCTCTCTCCGTGAGTGTTAAGGGGACCTATGACTTGCTTCTAATGAATAGAATACAGCAAAGCTGGTGAGATGTCACTCCTGCAGTTAATTTATATGATATCTGAGTCTGTCTTGCTAGCAAACTTGTTCCAGAGACTCTCCTTGCTGGCTTGATTAAGTAAGTGGCCATGTTGGGAAAGCGCAAATGAAACTGTGAGCAGGTTCTAGGAATTGCTGGTGGCCTCTCAGCACCAAAGACAGCCTCCAGCCAATAGCCAGCAAGAAGCTAGGATCCTCAGTCCTACAACCACAAGGAAATGAATTCTGTCAACAACTGAAGTGAGTTCGGAAGTGGATTTTTCCCCAGTCAAATCTCTAGATGAGAATGTAGTCTGGCCAACGCTTTGATTGCAGCCTGAGCAGAGGATCCAGTTGAGCTGTGCCCAGACTCCTGACCCATGGACATTGTGAGATGATAAATGTGTGTTTTTTAGGCCACTAAGTTTGTGCTAAAGCATTATGCAGCCATAGGAAACTAACAGAGTAGGATTAAGCAGAGGGAGAAGTAACCAGAAACATGGTTACAACAAAGGTCTCAGCCAATCCTTCAGGGATCTTAGGAGCTGAGGTTGTCCCTGATTGAGATAATGTGGCTGGGTCTTTGTATCTCTCCATTAGCCGGTTACGGTCATGGGTGCTCTCTGGGAAAGGATCTGCCCTTGGAAAGGGCAGTTCCCTGTGGCTGAGGGCAATTCCCACTGAAGGACTCAGCCACGAACCTTCAAAAGCCATTATTTCCAGAAGCTGGGGATGGGTATGTGGGCCCTAAAGAGGGGGCCTGGGTGGACCCCCAGGATATCCACGACACCTTCGCCAGTCATTTGGCTGCAATGTAGATTGAATGAATATCCAAAATGCAAACCTGATTCTGTTGGTTCCTCACATAAAAGCTTTTAAAAATGGTTTCTTATTCTCTTTAGGATAAAGCCAGACTCCTTAACACGGGGCCTGCTGTGGTTTGACCCCCACCTTCTTCTCTAACTTCATCTCTCACACTTCCCCCCTTCTGTTTCTCTGTCTCTCTCTCTTTCATCCAATCCTAATAGATCTCTCACTTCCAGGCCTTTGAACAAGCTGTTGCCTCTGCCTGGAACACTCTGCCCCATCTTCCAGCCACTCTTCCAGCTTGTCCTAGAGTTTCTCTCACTTAAACCTCTCATCCTCCTAATTGTCTTTGGTGGGCCTCCAGGCTACGTGCTCCTAGACTGCCCAGATAATGATACTCATCTTGTTGTACTAGAATTATATTACACTTAAATGTGCTTTTGTCGAAAAAGGAGACCACAAAGGCAAGAGTGCCCTGGGGCCCACGTAAGTCTTGTAATACAACCTTGTCTCCATAAAGGTTTTCATAACTCACTTCATTTTCTTCCCACCTCTAACCAGATAGAATTAACCACTGCTTTGTAACCTCACCATATCTATACATCTTTTCAGTTATAACAATCACAATATTTTATTTTGACTATTTGTTTATATACCTTCACACTAAATGTAATATTCTTAGAGGCAGTGTTCAAGTCACTTAGCATACTGCCTTGTCTTCCTATTTCCTTCCCTTTCTGTCTTCATCCTTTCTTTCCTTTATTCTATAATGGTGAGCAAAACCGAAAACAGTCGCTGCCCTCATGGAGCTGAAAGTCTACATAGTCAGAACTCAATAAATGTGTGCTAATAAACAAGCAAATGAGACGGTGGCTGTCACAAGGCCATAGTCTTCTACCTTCTGGGAGCAAAGCCTGGCCCCTCTCTGTACGTGGAGGAGCTTGAATTGGTGGCTGCAAATTTTTTGACTTGGGCACCATTTTGGCTTGGGAGCTATGTACTCTTTAACGTTACTAGGGCTTCCTTATTTTTAGGAGAGGAATGAGATTTCAGTTGGTTTAGTAAAGAACCATTTTCTATCTTACATCCTCTTGAGTTGTATACTCCAGAATACGGTGGCCTTGCGTATATAATTGGTGAAACATCATCTGAATTCAATCAGTGTGCACTAGCAGGCATCATCCAAGACATGCATTCTCAAGAGGGTGGAAATTGTTCTTGGTGGGGAGAAAAAAATTTCAGTATTACAATGGTTTATAATCCTCCAAAGGACCACAGTACGTAAACAGATGAAAAGTGTATCTATGGTATTAAAATTTCCTGGGTGAGCTATTAGGAGAAGATGTCTGAAAAGTCTCGATAATGGGGAAAAAAAAAAGATTGAGAAACACCGATCCTAGATAAGCTTCTTATTTTGAAGGCATGGGATGGACCAATTTGATCATTAGATCATTTTCTTCACTGTTTATCCTGAAGGGGAGGGGATCTGTTCCATTGGCAAAGATCTGCTCCACTAAATATCCTTGTTGAGGAAGTTTTCCATGCTAGCAGAGATGAGCTGTAAACTTGACAGTCAATACAACAGCAAAATAGAGCTTATGTCTCCTGCCCACTGGCTTTGACAAACACTCTGGGTAATTAGAGGGCAGTCAATCATCAACCATACCTTTCATTTTAAAAATAATGATCCTGTAATGTTCCACAAGGGAACACATTGCAAGGTGATATGTACTGGAACTAAAATGCTGTAAAGCGAGTGGAAATATAGCTGTCACTCCAGTCTCCAAGTCCTTAGCAAAAACTATGATGAAACTGGAAAGACAGACGCATCTGAAAACCAAGTCACTGCAGAAACAATGAGCTGGGATGGTGATATCTGGACTTGTTTCACAGAAGAAATGTAAATGCAGGTAGATTTTGGGTTTGGAGGTGTAGTTTCATCTACCATGTTTTCCACAAGGACTAACCAATACAAAACATCACTATATAAAAGAATGCAGTGAACTGTTGCATTTAGAATGATACATGATCAGATTCCAGATATTAGTATCACCAAGTGAAGTATGCACATTTATCATCCCTGGATAAGGAACAAGGAATAGGACAGAACACAGGTGAAGAACCAGAAAGAGTATAAAGTCCCTCAAAGTCCAAATTCCCAGTCCTTATTTCAAAGTTATGGAGCCCCTGAACATAGTATTTTATTTCCCACTTTACATCTTGTTTTGTTTCATAAAAAATATTGCATGTCTAGTTACCTCAATTACACAAGCAAATGCATGGAAGTTTTTCCTTCTTTCCTACTAACTTTCCTTTGGCCCTTCCTTCCTCCCTCCCTCCCTCCCTTCCTTCCTTCCTTCCTTCTTGCCTGAAGAATTTATTTAGTGGAGGCAGTCTGTGTAAGATAAGATGCTAGGTTCAGGAAATATAAACAGAGAGAATTTCCTAAAAGGGACCTGTTCATAATTTATGACAAGATTCAGTTTATTACCAAGAATACCATTCTGTTTTAGGAAATTTTGGTTTGAATGAATGAATAATTTCTAGTTGTTATTTATTGAGTTATTTTGCTCTTTATTTTCACAGCACTGGTTGAAAATGGATTTTATATTAGTTATGGGCAGAGACTATGAGCCAACTTATAAAGCACAGCATTAGTCTCTTCTTTATTATAACACATTAGGGGCAGTAGTAGGATGCAAATAGTTGGTACAAGTCTTTATCATGGTACTGGGCAGTAGGGGAGAGTTTGGCCAGTAAAGAAATGACAACTGTGTCCCTAGATGCAATTTTTCTGTAGTTACTCCTTGATATTGCTTATATTTTTTGAAAATTAGTGAACATATGACAATAATATGGGTGTGGGGTGTTGGGTGAAGGGAGAGATTTAATCAGATGCAGAGAAAGTGATCCTAGGTTTGTTTGTTTGTTTGTTTTTTCCCAAGTGTCTGATGTCTTTTGGCCCAATCTGAAAGTAGGTTCCCGGAACAACAGGGCTAGGTCATATCCAAGACCATCGGAAAGGGTAGAACAAGAGCTCCTGGGCCTGGTGTAGAACAAAGGTGAGCACTAGCCACCATGGGCAGGCAGGCCTAGAAGGTGCCATTGTCAGGTGCCTTGCTGCAGTGAACAAGTGGCCCCTTTTGCAAAACTTAGCAAAAGTTCAGTTAAGACTCGTGTTAATCACTCCTGGATTCCATTTGTCCTCCTCCACCATAATTAGTGAACAGTGAATCAGGGTGGCAATATTCAGTTTGTATCAGGGTAGCATTTGAAAACTTAGGAGGTTGAACCAGATCAAATTGCTGCTATGCAATCATTTTTGACCTACAGAAATGGCAATTTCCTATACTTCAAGCTGTTAGTTCACTACTCAATTCTTTGGAATTTAGGAGAGATGTTCCCCATGTAAATATGGCACATGTGGTAAGACAGCCTTCAGGCCAGTTCACAGGAGCATATTAACCCATGATGTAGCTGAAATGTTGTATATTTATGATGTACAATATTAGAAGACAAACTGTTATAATGCCAGCGATTTAATGGAAACAAACAACAAAAAAAGAAGACTAATAAGAACCATCTTTGATTGTATTTTATTGTCAGTGCTTGAGGAAAAGCAGGTTTTAATGGAACAGTAAGGAAGTGCATGGAACTAGTGAAAGGAATTTAACTCTGAGGACCTTTAAAGGATGTTGATCCTGGCTAATTAAAAATTAGGTCTGTATTTACTGTCTTGGCTTCACCAACATCCACTTGCTCCCTAACTCTTTGCATTCTGGGTTCCATTCCCATAACCCTGAAGAAACTGCTCCCTCAAAGGTCACTAGGGAATCGCGGGTTGCCAAGGTCACAGCATCTTGGTCCTCACCCTCCTGAATCTTTTTGACTCACTTGACAGTGTAGGGCGCTCTGTCCCCCTCTTAGACACACTCTTCCTTCTTGACTTTTCTGTGATATGATCCTATCCTTTTACTCATCCCCTCTCTCTAATCATTCTCAAAGAAGCCAGAGAAGAAGTTGAAAGGGAAAGAAAGACACGGGTGAAAAATTAAGAGATTTTGTGTAAAGTATAGTTGAGCTCTCAGTAGTGAAAGAAAAGAGAGTTGCCTTTTGTGCATAATGAAGGTGATGGAGAAAATACTTGGGCCTAATGGTTCTCTCTGCTGACCACCAACAGGTTGGTTGCTCTTCAGAGAAGCCTTGGAATAAGAGATAAAAGGTGTGTAGCAGTCACTGTATGTTAAATAATTAGTGCTTCACACAGTGGTGGAGAGCACCAAGGCTAGAGGAATACACATCCACAATCTGCAACTCCGAAATCCAAAACTCTCCGAAAACCAGTTGGCAGCAAGCCCTGGCCCAGATATGATACTCTTTATGATCTTTACTGTACTCAGTGGTCTTTATTTATTGTACTTAATATTATTGAATGCAGAAATATTCAACTGTTTACTGATAGGAAGCTGCCCCAGATCTCACAGGGTGTAGATTAATACATGGTATATGCACAGTATTACCGCTAGTATTGCCTGAGTTCTAATCCTAACACCACCGTTTACTAAGTGGGTGGCCCCAGGTGCGTAGGGCTTCATAAAAGCGGAGAGGAAGCAATCCAGTGAAATAACTCATCTCCGTTTGATGTAAATAGACTAGCTTTAAAAAGGAAATAATACTTGCCTTATCTGCCCAAAGTGTTGTTGTGAGAATAGAATGACATAAAGAATAAAAACAGCAAAATTAATAAAGAAAGCGTGCACTGTGAATGAAATTTTTCTTTGTTAAAATTGATAGTGAAACTTCTCAACTTGAGGCCGTAGAGAGGAATAAGGATTTATTTAAGGAAAATATTTTACTGTATGAATAATTCATAACTACAATGGCTTAATCTCAGAAGTAGATAACCTACCCATCTAGGAAGACACAACTACACATAGATGAAGTATCTATTTGAATGTTCAACCCAAGGAAATTAAAAAAAAACAAAAACAAAAACAAACCTGCAAAACTCCGCTAGTGTAACTGCAAAGAAAAAACTTCCAAGTCCGTACACATTGCTTCTAACTACCACAATGCCTTCATTTTTCCCCAGAGGATATAATTCTACATAATCCCTGAAGAGACAGAGAGACAGATAGAGACAGAGAGAGAGGGAAACTTGTGGTAACTCAGCTAGTCATCCCAGTATTAACTTCAGTTCCGTTAGGTAATGGTGATTATGTTTTTAAATAATTACTCTTTTTCTTTTGACTATCATTGAACCAGTTGACATTTGTTCAATCAACTGGCCTCCCAATCAACTGAGTTAAAAATTATATCTGACTGGATGGGCAAGCTGTTTTGTTGAATTAACTACTCAATATGGTAGAACTTTGTACATCCAGTCCAACTCTACTGATACTTAGACTCTCCTATATTGAGGATTGGTGCCTGTGACTTGTCTGCCAGGTATGTGGGGATGAGTCACCCATCCTATTTCTTCATTAGTTAGGGCTCTTACAAGCAAAGACTCAAAGGTCCCTGGGAGGACAGGGCCACAGGACAGCAGTAGAACAATTTCATATGATAAGCCTTTTGGCTTTTTTTTAAAATTTTACTTGAATTTTATTTTTTTATTTTTTATTATTTTTTTAACATCTTTATTGGAGTATAATTGCTTTACAGTGGTGTGTTACTTTCTGCTTTATAACAAAGTGAATCAGCTATACATATACATATATCCCCATATCCCCATATCCCCTCCCTCTAGCGTCTCCCTCCAGAGCACCCTCCCTATCCCACCCCTCTAGGTGGTCACAAAGCACTGAGCTGATCTCCCTATGCTATGCAGCTGCTTCCCACTAGCTATTTTACATTTGGTAGTGTATATATCTCAATGCCACTCTCTCACTTCATCCCAGCTTACCTTTCCCCCTCCCCGTGTCCTCAAGTCTATTCTCTACATCTGCGTCTTTATTACTGTCCTGCCCCTAGGTTCTTCATAACCCTTTTTTTTTTTCAGATTCCATATATATGTGTTAGCATAAGATATTTGTTTTTCTCTTTCTGACTTACTTCACTCTGTATGACAGACTCTAGGTCCATCCACCTCACTACAAATAACTCAATTTCGTTTCTTTTTATGGCTGAGTAATATTCCATTGTGTATATGTACCACATCTTCTTTATCCATTCATCTGTCGATGGACACTTAGGTTGCTTCCATGTCCTGGCTATTGTAAATAGAGCTGCAATGAACATTGTGGTACATGACTCTTTTTGAATTATGGTTTTCTCAGGGTATATGCCCAGTGGTGGGATTGCTGGGTCGTATGGTAGTTCTATTTGTAGTTTTTTAAGGAACCTCCATACTGTTCTCCATAGTGGCTGTATCAATTTACATTGCCACCAACAGTGCAAGAGGGTTCCCTTTTCTCCACACCCTCTCCAGCATTTATTGTTTGTAGATTTTTTGATGATGGCCCTTCTGACCGGTGTGAGGTGATACCTCATTGTAGTTTTGATTTGCGTTTCTCTAATGATTAGTGATGTTGGGCATCCTTTCATGTGTTTGTTGGCAATCTGTATATCTTCCTTGGAGAAATGTCTATTTAGGTTTTCTGCCCATTTTTGGATTGGGTTGTTCGTTTTTTTGTTATTGAGCTGCATGAGCTGCTTGTATATTTTGGAGATTAATCCTTTGTCAGTTGCTTCGTTTGCAAATATTTTCTCCCATACTGAGGGTTGTCTTTTCATCTTGTTTAGGGTTTCCTTTGCTGTGCAAAAGCTTTTAAGTTTCATTAGGTGCCATTTGTTTATTTTTGTTTTTATTTCCATTTCTCTAGGAGGTGGGTTCAAAAGGATCTTGCTGTGATTTATGTCATAGAGTGTTCTGCCTATGTTTTCCTCTAAGAGTTTTATAGTGTCTGGCCTTACATTTAGGTCTTCAATCCATTTTGAGTTAAGTTTTGTGTATGGTGTTAGGGAGTGTTCTAATTCATTCTTTTACATGTAGCTGTCCAGTTTTCCCAGCACCACTTATTGAAGAAGACTCTCTTTTCTCCATTGTATATTCTTACCTCCTTTATCAAAGATAAGGTGACCATATGTGCGTGGGTTGATCTCTGGGCTTTCTGTCCTGTTCCATTGATCTATATTTCTGTTTTTGTGCCACTACTATACTGTCTTGATTACTGTAGCTTTGTAGTATAGTCTTCTCTTTCTCAAGATTGGCTACTCGGGGTCTTTTGTGTTTCCATACAAATTGTGAATTTTTTTGTTCTAGTTCTGTGAAAAATGCTGTTGGTAGTTTGATAGGGATTGCACTGAATCTGTACATTGCTTTGGGTAGTAGAGTCATTTTCACATTGTTGATTCTTCGAATACAAGAACATGGTATATCTCTCCACCTGTTTGTATCATCTTTAATTTCTTTCATCAATGTCTTATGGTTTTCTGCGTACAGGTCTTTTGTCTCCTTAGGTAGGTTTATTCCTAGGTATTTTATTCTTTTTGTTGCAGTGGTAAATGGGAGTGTTTCCTTAATTTCTCTTTCAGATTTTTCATCACTAGTGTATAGAAATGCAAGAGATTTCTGTGCATTAATTTTGTATCCTGCTACTTTACCAAATTCATTGATTAACTCTCATAGTTTTCCGGTAGCATCCCTAGGATTCTCTATATATAGTATCATGTCATCTGCAAACAGTGACAGTTTTACTTCTTCTTTTCCGATTTGGATTCCTTTTATTTCTTTTTCTTCTCTGATTGCTGTTCCTAAAACTTCCAAAACTATGTTGAATACTGTGGTGAGAGTGGGCAACCTTGTCTTGTTCCTGATCTTAGAGGAAATGGTTTCAGTTTTTCACCATTGAGAATGATGTTGGCTGTGGGTTTGTCATATATGGCCTTTATTGTGTTGAGGTAAGTTCCCTCCATGCCTACTTTCTGGAGGGTTTTTATCATAAATGAGTGTTGAATTTTGTCAGAAGCTTTTTCTGCATCTAATGAGGTTATCATATGGTTTTTATCCTTCAGTTTGTCAATATGGTGTATCACATTGATTGATTTGCATATATTGAAGAATCCTTGCGTTCCTGTGATAAACCCCACTTGATCATGGTGTATAATCCTTTTAATGTGCTGTTGGATTCTGTTTGCTAGTATTTTGTTGAGGATTTTTGCATCTGTGTTCAACAGTGATATTGGCCTGTAGTTTTCTTTTTTTGTGACATCTTTGTCTGGTTTTGGTGTCAGGGTGACGGTGGCCTCGTAGAATGAGTTTGGGAGTGTTCCTCTCTCTGCTATATTTTGGAAGAGTTTGAGAAGGATAGGTGCTAACTCTTCTCTAAATGTTTGATAGAATTCGTCTGTGAAGCCATCTGGTCCTGGGCTTTTGTTTGTTGGAAGATTTTTAATCACAGTTTCAATTTCAGTGCTTGTGATTGGTTTGTTTATATTTTCTATTTCTTCCTGGTTCAGTCTCGGAAGGTTGTGCTTTTCTAAGAATTTGTCCATTTTTTCCAGGTTGTCCATATTATTGGCATAGAGTTGCTTGTAGTAATCTCTCATGATCCTTTGTATTTCTGCAGTGTCAGTTGTTACTTCTCCTTTTTCATTTCTAATTCTGTTGATTTGAGTCTTCTCCCTTTTTTTCTTGATGAGTCTGGCTAATGGTTTATCAGTTTCGTTTATCTTCTCAAAGAACCAGCTTTTAGTTTTATTGGTCTTTGCTATTGTTTTCTTCATTTCTTTTTCATTTATTTCTGATCTGATCTTTATGATTTCTTTCCCTCTGCTAACTTTGGGGTTTTATTGTTGTTGTTCTTCTTCTTCCTCTAATTGCTTTAAGTGTAAGGTTAGGTTGTTTATTTGAGATGTTTCTTGTTACTTGAGGTAGGATTGTATTGCTATAAATTTCCCTATTAGAACTGCTTTTGCTGCATCCCGTAGGTTTTGGGTCCTTGTGTTTTTATTGTCATTTGTTTCTAGGTATTTTTTGATTTCCTCTTTGATTTCATCAGTGATCTCTTGGTTATTTAGTAGTGTATTGTTTAGCCTCCATGTGTTTGTATTTTTTACAGATCTTTTCCTGTAATTGATATCTAGTCTCATAGCGTTGTGGTCGGAAAAGATACTTGATACGATTTCAATTTTCTTAAATTTACCAAGGCTTGATTTGTGACCCAAGATATGATCTATCCTGGAGAATGTTCCATGAGCACTTGAGAAGAAAGTGTATTCTGTTGTTTTTGGATGGAATGTCCTATAAATAACAATTAAGTCCATCTTGTTTAATGTGTCATTTAAAGCTTGTGTTTCCTTATTTATTTTCTTTTTGGATGATCTGTCCATTGGTGAAAGTGGGGTGTTAAAGTCCCCTACTATGATTGTGTTACTGTCGATTTCCCCTTGTATGGCTGTTAGCACTTGCCTTATGTATTGAGGCGCTCCTATGTTGGGTGCATAAATATTTACAATTGTTATATCTTCTTCTTGGATTGATCCCTTGATCATTATTTAGTGTTTTTCTTTGTCTCTTGTAATAGTGTTTATTTTAAAGTCTATTTTGTCTGATATGAGAATTGCTACTCCAGCTTTCTTTTGATTTCCATTTGCATGGAATATCTTTTTCCATCCCCTCACTTTCAGTCTGTATGTGTCCCTAGGTCTGAAGTGGGTCTCCTGTAGACAGCATGTATACGGGTCTTGTTTTTGTATCCATTCAGCCAGTCTATGTCTTTTGGTTGGACATAACATTTAAATCCATTAACATTTAAGGTAGTTATCGATATGTATGTTCCTATTACCATTTTCTTAATTGTTTTGGGTTTGTTATTGTAGGTCTTTTCCTTCTCTTGTGTTTCCTGGCTAGAGAAGTTCCTTTAGCATTTTCTGTAAAGCTGGTTTGTTGGTGCTGAATTCTCCTAGCTTTTGCTTATCTGTAAAGGTTTTAATTTCTCCGTCGAATCTGAATGAGATCCTTGCTGGGTAGAGTAATCTTGGGTGTAGGTTTTCCCCTTTCATCACTATAAGTATGTCCTGGCACTCCCTTCTGGCTTGCAGAGTTTCTGCTGAAAGATCAGCTGTTAACCTTATGGGGATTCCCTTGTATGTTATTTGTTGCTTTTCCCTTGCTGCTTTTAATATTTTTTCTTTGTATTTAATTTTTGATAGTTTGATTAATATGTGTCTTGGTGTGTTTCCCCTTGGATTTATCCTGTATGGGACTCTTTGTGCTTCCTGGACTTGATTGACTCTTTCCTTTCCCATATTAGGGAAGTTTTCATCTATAATCTCTTCAGATTTTCTTAGTCCCTTTCTTTTTCTCTTCTTCTTCTGGGACCCCTATAATTCGAATGTTGGTGTGTTTAATGTTGTCCCAGAGGTCTCTGAGACTGTCCTCAATTCTTTTCATTCTTTTTTCTTTATTCTGCTCTGCAGTAGTTATTTCCACTATTTTATCTTCCAGGTCACTTATCCGTTCTTCTGCCTCAGTTATTCTGCTATTGACTCCTTCTGGAGAATTTTTAATTTCATTTATTGTGTTGTTCATCATTGTTTGTTTGCTCTTTAGTTCTTCCAGGTCCTTGTTAAACGTTTCTTGTATTTTCTCCATTCTATTTCCAAGATTTTGGATCATCTTTACTATCATTACTCTGAATTCTTTTTCAGGTAGACTGCCTATTTCCTCTTCATTTGTTTGGTCTGGTGGGTTTTTACGTTGCTCCTTCATCTGCTGCGTATTTCTCTGTCTTCTCATTTTGCTTAACTTACTGTGTTTGGGGTCTCCTTTTCGCAGGCTGCAGGTTCATAGTTCCTGTTGTTTTTGGTGCCTGCCCCCAGTGGGTAAGGTGGGTTCAGTGGGGTGTGTAGGCTTCCTGATGGAGGGTACTGGTGCCTGTGTTCTGGTAGGTGGGGCTGGATCTTGTCTTTCTGGTGGGCAGGGCCACATCCGGTGGTGTGTTTTGGGGTGTCTGTGAACTTATTATGATTCTAGGCAGCCTCTCTGCTAATGGGTGGGGTTGTGTTCCTGTCTTGCTAGTTGTTTGGCATGGGGTGTCCAGCACTGGAGCTTGCTGGTCGTTGAGTTGAGCTGGGTCTTAGCATTGAGACAGAGATCTCTAGGAGAGTTCTCGCCGATTGATATTACATGGGGCCAGGAGGTCTCTGTGGTCCAATGTCCTGAACTCGCCTTTCCTACCTCAGAGGTTCAGGCCTGACACCCGGCTGGAACACCAAGACCCTGTCAGTCACACGGCTCAGAAGAAAAGGGAGAATAAAAGAAAGAAAGAAAAATAAAATTAAATTAAATTAAATTAAAAAGTTATTAAAATTTTAAAACATTATTAATATAAAAAAATTTTTAAAGTAAGAGAAAAAAAAGAAGAGAGCAACCCAACCAATAAACAAATCCACCAATGATAACAAGTGCTAAAAACTATACTAAGATAAACATAAAAATCAGAAACTAGTCAGTCGCATACAGCAAATCCCACGTCTGCGGTTGCCCCCAAAGTCCACTGCCTCAATTTTCAGATGGTTCGTTTTCTATTCAGCTATTCCACAGATGCAGGGTACCTAAGTTGATTGTGGGGCTTTAATCCGCTGCTCCTGAGGCTGCTGGGAGAGATTTCCCTTTCTCTTCTTTGTTCGCACAGCTCCCGGGGTTCAGCTTTGGTTTTGGCCCCGCCTCTGCGTGTAGGTCACCCCCTGGCATCTGTTCTTCACCCAGACAGGAGGGGGTTGAAGGAGAGGCTGATTAGCGCGGGCTCTGGCTCACTCAGGCCGGGGGGAGGGAGGGGTACAGAGGAGGCGGGGCGAGCCTGCGGCGGCAGAGGCTGGCGTGACGTTGCACCAGCCTGAGGCGCGCCGTGCGTTCTCCCGGGGAAGTTGTCCCCGGATCACAGGACCCTGGCAGTGGCGGGCTGCACAGGCTCCCGGGGGGGAGGTGTGGAGAGTGACCTGTGCTTGCACGCAGGCTTCTTGGTGGCTGCAGCAGCAGCCTTAGCGTCTCATGCCCGTCTCTGGGGTCCGCGCTGATAACCGAGGCTCGTGCCCGTCTCTGGAGCTTGTTTAGGCAGTGTTCTGAATCCCCTCTCCTCGCGCACCAGGAAACAATGGTCTCTTGCCTCTTCGGCAGCTCCAGACTTTTTCCGGACTCCCTCCCGGCTAGCTATGGTGCGCTAACCCCTTCAGGCTGTGTTCACGCCGCCAACCCATGTCCTCTCCCTGCGATCCGACCGAAGCCCGAGCCTCAGCTCCCAGCCCCCGCCCGCCCCGGCAGGGGAGCAGACAAGCCTCTCGGGCTGGTGAGTGCTGGTGGGCTCCGATCCTCTGTGCGGGCATCTCTCCGCTTTGCCCCCCGCACCCCTGTTGCTGCGCTCTCCTCCGTGGCTCCGAAGCTTCCCCCCTCTGCCACCCGCAGTCTCCGCCCACGAAGGGCCTTCCTAGTGTGTGGAAACCTTTCCTCCTTCACGGGTCCCTCCCACTGGTGTGGGTCCCGTCCCTATTCTTTTGTCTCTGTTTTTTCTTTTTTCTTTTGCCCTACCCAGGTATGTGGGGAGTTTCTTGCCTTTTGGAAGGCCTGAAGTCTTCCGCCAGCGTTCAGTAGGTGTTCTGTAGGAGTTGTTCCACATGTAGATGTATTTCTGATGTATTTGTGGGGAGGAAGGTGATCTCCACGTCTTACTCCTCCGCCATCTGGAAGGTCCTCCGCCTTTTGACTTTTATTTAGCACAATTCCAGGTAATCTAACGTACTTTTTGAGGAACTAAAGAAAATTTAAACCTATGAATGCAAGAACTAAAATCTGCTTGCTCAAAAGTGATGGAGGCTTGCTGATGTTAATATCTTTGCCATCATTCCAAGGGTGACTGAAGCTCATATTAAATGCTTGTCATATATTATAGTGTTTGTCTGCTAGATTATCATCTGCTTAGCTATAAAGGGGAATACCAAGGTTCATTTTAGTAGTACAGTGATTGCCAAAAGCCTCAGGTTACAGTTTCAAATATAGTGCTTTGACACAGCACATTCCAATAGATGAGGGGGAAAAAAAGCCATTTATAAAACCTCCCCAAGGATTATACAGGAGTCCTTTGGGGGAGAATTAAGGGTGTGGGGGGCTAGAAATCAGGGTACCTGGCAATTTTTCTCATAGTTTTGTAGTTCGTTTTTACTTTGTGTTGCGAGTCCAAATAGATGCTTTAAAATATCTATGTATTCCCTTTCACCACCTCCCTGTCAGATCTATGTTTCTTTCCAGATAGATAGGTTATCTTAGTTAAGATTTAGTCATTGTAGATATGAATATCCGTATTGTAAAATAGTTTCCCTAAATCAGTCTTTTTTTCTTCTCTTTGTGGACTCAAGTTGAATAGTTTCAATAACATTTTTTATAAAGAATATAAAAGTTTTATTCACAAGGTCCATTTTTTTTTTAATAGCTACATTATTTATTTATTTATTTATTTATTTATTTTAGTTGTGTTGGGTCTTCGATTTCGTGCGAGGGCTTTCTCTAGTTGCGGCAAGCGGGGGCCACTCTTCATCGTGGTGCAGGGACCACTCTTCATCGCGGTGCGCGGGCCTCTCACTATCGCGGCCCCTCCCGTTGCGGGGCACAGGCTCCAGACGCGCAGGCTCAGCAGTTGTGGCTCACGGGCCCAGTTGCTCCGCGGCATGCGGGATCCTCCCAGACCAGGGCTCGAACCCGTGTCCCCTGCACCAGCAGGCAGACTCCCAACCACTGCACCACCAGGGAAGCCCACAAGGTCCATTTTATTTACGAATTTTTATTGCTTCTCATTATTTATTTTATTCAAAAGCAAGTATTACTAATCCGACTTAACAAAAGAAGAAACAGCTGAGTGAATTTAAATATCTTACCTGAAATCATGCAGCATTTAAAAATGTTCACATGTTGTTAGAGGGTTTGGAGCAACTGATTCTTTTAGTTTCCATATTTTAACTATATTGTTCTACGTTTAGCTTATTTCCGTTTAAAAAGGACTTTGTCATCAACTCCTCTTCCTGGAATGACTTGAAACATGTCATCAGTGCCATGCCAGCCGTGTCCTCAATGGAGGAGAAGAGCTGGGGTTGGGGTGCCTGAAACCCCATGACTGGCTAATGTGCAGGGTGGTTGCCAGGATTATTCTTGGTCCAAACCAAATACAGTACCATGGGCAGTGGCATAGAGAGAAATCAGAATCTTGAACAGATTGAATGTGTTTCACAACTGGAAAATGTTTAAAATGAGGATTATATTTTTGCTTCAGCATTTGTATAGCTCTTTGGATCATTGTTGGCCATTCCTGTGCTATGCTTGATTTAGGTCATTTGCTATTTATACTTGGCTTGGGGGTAATGAAAGGCACATTTTAGTGGCTCTGGTAAAACTGCAATCAGAACTGCAACTTTCCTCATCCTATATTGAGTCAGATTTAAATGGAGGAAGAAAACCCTGACATATCCTGTTTACATGGAAAGTCAGGGAATTCCCTGGTGGTCCAGTGGTTAGGACTCCACGCTCTCACTGCCGAGGGCCCAGGTTCAGTCCCTGGTTAGGGAACTAAAATTCCACAAGCCACACAGCACAGCCAAAAAAAACCAATAAACAAAAAACCCCAAAATAAACAAAACAAAAATAAAAACAAAAACAAATGGAAAGTCAAACCATGATATCATTCCTTTACTTAAGCCTCTCCTCTCTACCCATCTCTTTCTAGGTAGAACCCAACCTCTCTAAATGGTGATGGGGCCCTACACGATCTGCCCTCAGCTCCTGTATACCTCCTGCTACTTTCTAATTATAAACATTATCATGCATAAAGAAAGGTGGAGGAGTAGTATAATGAACACCCACTTATCCACCACCTAGATCTAACCATTCAAAACGAATTATAAAGGGCTGGGAGAGATGAGGTCCTGAGAGGGTTGGAAATGAAAGGAGAGAGGACACACCAGGTCAGGCTGTTAGAGATGTAATGGAGGATGGGCTGGGCTCCTTACACAGGGAGTGGGAGGTAGGGGTGGGGAGGGGAGTGGGGAAGAAGCCCCATTTGGGCTGTGGTTGGGGCTCATTCTCAGAGCAGCATTTGCTTTCCTTTGTTTGTTTCCCAGCTTTATAGAGATATAACTGACCTATAACATTGTGAAAGTTTAAGGTGTACAACATGTTGATTTGACATAGATTTCAAAATGATGACCACCATAGTGTTAGCTAACACCTCTATCACATCACATAATTACCATCTCCTTTTTTTTTTTTAAATAAATTTACTTATTTATTTTTGGCTGCATTGGGTCTTCATTGCTGCACACGGGCTTTCTCCAGTTGCGGTGAGCGGGCACTACTCTGTGTTGTGGTGCGCGGGCTTCTCATTGCGATGGCTTCTCTTGTTGCAGAGCACGGGCTCTAGGAGCGTGGGCTCAGTAGTTGTGGCTCGCGGGCTCTAGAGCACAGGCTCAGTAGTTGCGGCGCATGGGCTTAGTTGCTCCGCAGCATGTGGGATCTTCCCAGACCAGGGCTCGAACCCGTGTCCCCTGCATTGGCAGGAGGATTCTTAACCACTGCGCCACCAGGGAAGTCCGCCGTCTCCTTTTCTGTGGTGAGAACATTTAAGATTTACTCTTAGCAACTTTCAGTATTTAATATAGTATCATTAATTATAATCACCATGTTTTACATTAAATCTCCAGAACTTAGTTGTCTTATAATTGGAAGTTTGTACCCCTTGACCAACATCTCCCCATTTCCCCCACCCCAGCCCCTGGCAACCACCACTCTACTCTCTGTTTTTAAGAATTCGGCTTTTTTAGATTCCACATAGAAGTGAGATCATACAGTATTCCTCTTTCTATGTCTGACTTATTTCGCTTAGCATAATGCCCTCAAGGTCAATCCATGTTGTCACGAATGGCAGAATTTCTTTTTTTTTCTCATGGCTTATAATAGTTCAATATATATGTGTGTGTGTGTGTGTGTGTGTGTGTGTGTATATATATATTTCCACACCATGTTTTTTTCCAGGTTCATTGAGATATAATTGACATATAACATTGTGTGAGTTTAAGGTGTGCAACATAATGATTTGTTACATATATATATTGCAAAATAATTACCATGATAAAGTTAGTTAACACACCCATCACCTCAAATAGTTACAATTTTTCTTTTTGTGGTGAGAACTTATAAAATCTACTCTCTTACCAACTTTCAAATATACAGTACAGTACTGTTAACTATAGTTGCCGTACTGTACACTACATTTCCAAAACTTCTTTATCCATTCATACATTGACAGACACTTATGATGTTTCCATATCCTGCCTATTGTGAATAATGCAGGAGTGCAGATATCTCTTTGAGATCCTGTTTTCATTTCCTTTGGATATATACCCAGAAGTGGGGCTGCTGGATCATGTGGTAGTTCTATTTTTTAACTTTTTGAGGAACCTCCGTATTGATTTCCATAGTGGCTGTACCAATTTACATTCCCACCAACAGTGCACAAGGGTTCCCTTTTCTCCATCCTCACCAACACTATCTTTTGTCTTTTTGATGATACCCGTTTAAAGAGGTGTGAGGTGATATCTCATGGTGGTTTTGATTTGCATTTTCCTGGTGGTTAGTGATGTTGAGCACCTTTTCATGTATCTATTGGCCATCTGTATGGGTTTTTTTGGGAAAATGTCTTAAAAAAGATAATGGTATGTTGTGTTTCCATTGTCATCTGTTTCAAGATATTTTTTAATTTCTGTTTTGATTTGTGCTTTGACTTATTGGTTGTTCAGGAGTGTGTTGTTTAATTCCCACATACTTATGAATTTTCCAGCTTTCTTCCTGTTATTGAATTCTAGTTTAATACCACTGTTGTTGGAAAAGGTACTTGGTATGATTTCAGTCTTTTAAAATTTGCCAAGATTTGTTTTGTGACCTATCATATGATATATCCTGGAGAGTGTTCCATGTGCGCTTGAGAAGAATGTGTATTCTGCTTCTGTTAGATGGAATGTTCTATATTTGTCTGTTAGGTTCATTTGATCTAAAGTATGGTTCAAGTCTAATGTCTCCTTATTGATTTCCTGTCTGGATAATCTATCCATTGCTGAAAGTGGGGTATTGAAGTCCCTACTATTATTATATCGTTGTCTACTTCTTTCTTCAGATCTGTATTTGCTTAATATATATAGGTACTCCAATGTTGGGTGCACATATATTTACAATTGTCATATCTTCTTGATGAATTGACCCTTTTATCATTATATAATGACCTACTTTTCCTCTTGTTACCATATTTTTACTTAAAGTCTACTTTTCTCTGATATACGTATAGCCACCCCTGCTCTCTTTTGGTTTCTACTTGCATGAATTATCTTTTTTCATCCCTTCACTTTGTGTGTCTTTAAAGCTGAGGTGAGTCTCTTGGAGGCAGCATATAGTTGGGTCTTGTTTTTTAGCTACTCTATGTCTTTTGATTGGAGAATTCAATTTATTTACATTTAGTGTAATTATTGATAGGTAAGGACTTGCTCATGCCATCTTATTCACTGTTTTCTAGCTGTTTTGTGGTTCCCTTGTTCCTTTCTTCCACTCTTGCTGCCTTCCATTACGAATTGATGATTTTCCATAGTGGTATGCTTTGATTCCCTTTGCTTTATCTTTTGTGAATCTACTGTAGCTTTTTGTTTTGTGGTGACCACGAGGCTTACATAAAACATTGTATGGCTATAACAGAATATTTTATGCTGATAACAATTTAACTTTGATCACATACAAAAACTCTCCCCTTTTACGCGCCCCTTTTATGTTTTTGATGTCAGAATTTACATCTTTTTATATTGTGCATTCATAACCGAATTATTGTAGCTATAGCTATTTTAAATAATTTTGTCCTTTAACCTTTATACTAGAGTTAAGTGGTTAACACACCACCATATTACAGTATTAGAGTATTCTGAATTCTTTACCAGTGTGTTATACATTTTCATGTGTTTTCATGCTGTTAATTTGCACTCTTACATTTCAGCCTGAAGATTCCTTTCAGCATTTCCTGTAAGGCAGGTCTACTGGTGATGAACTCCCTCAACTTTTGTTTGTTAGAGAATCTTTATCTCACCTCCATTTTTGAAGGACAGCTTTGCTAGGTAAGGTATTCTTGGCTAACAGTTGTTTTTCTTTCAGCACTTTAAATATATCATCCCATTTCCTCTCCAAGCTTGCAAGGTTTTTGCTGAAATATATGGTTATAGCCTCTTGGGGGTTCCCTTGTATGAGAGAAAAAATTTTTTCTCTAGCTCTTTTAAAAATTCTCTCTTTGGCTTTGATTTAGATAGTTTTATTATAATGTGTCTCAGAGAAGACTGCCTTGGATTGAAATTTTGGGGTGACCTATTAGCTTTGAGAACTTGGATGTCCAAATCTCTCCCCAGGTTTGGGAAATTCTCAGCCATTATTTCTTTAAATAGTCTTTCTGCCTCTTTCTCCCTCTCTTCTCCTTCTGGAATTCCAATGATACAGACATTATTTCTCTTAATGGTTTCCCATTAGTCCCATAGGCTTTCTTCATCCCCTTTCATTATTTTTTCTTTTTCCCAGAGCAGCATTTAATTGGAGCTTTGCCCAGCCATGTCCTCCCCCTCAGTCAAGGCCAAATTCAAACCCTCCTAAACCTTCCTCAGCCTATGAAACCTTCCACAGACAAAGATTACACAACACCCTTCAATAGTCTATGTCAGTGTTGACCACTGTCAAGCGATTCTCCCTTAAGACTAAACTTGAATTCTTGCCATCATGTCCTTTCAGCCCATTTCCTCCTGTCCTTTTCTTGGGAGAGACAGAGCTGTCTGGATAATATCTCCTACATATTGACGTCAACAAATTTCAAGGCAGAAGTACTACATGATTTTCATCTATTTTTAAAAATCATAATTATCTTCTTCTTCAACAATCTTACTAGCTCTTTTGAACTTGACCACATCCCACGGAAAGAGGCAGGAGTTGAAATGGAAAACACACTGACAGGTTAATCCCAGTTCTCTTACTGGGTGACATAGAGCTAGTTACTGATCATGCTGAGTGTTTAGAAAGTAACAACTTCCACAAAGGTGGTTGTGAACACTCAGCAAGGTGATCTACAGTAAATGCTTTAAGTGTTAGTTTTCTCCCCTGTCATGTTAAAGTCAGGGCTAATTATTTGTATTGATATTTTATTTTTTCCGTATTTCTCCTATTTGTTATTGAGACTAGTGCAAATGCACGCATATTCATGTCTAAACAGGATTAGTTACTTTGTGCTCAAATGTCTTGGCAGCTTTGCTATTGGGAGTAGGTAATTTACTATTCTGCTTGGCCCTGATTGAGATGTAAGGAGGTGGAATCACACACACATGATTCTTGAGAGTACTATGTTCATAGCGCTGTCTATCTAGGTCAGGGTCCCTTAACCTCACACTTGACATTTGGGGCAAATAATTCTTATTTGTGGGGAGCTGTCCTATGCATTGTACAATGTTTAGCAGCATCCCTGACCTCTACCCACTAGATGCAGTAGCACCCTCCCCCCAAGTGGTGGCAACCCCAAATGTCTCCAGGCATTGTCATTTGTCCCCTGGGATGCAAAATCATCCTGGTTGAGAGCCGCTGCTCTTTGTTACTGATATAGATTTGCTTTGAAGAGAACAAAATGACTGCCACACCATCTGAGGTTGTCATCTGTGAACCTATGATCTCTAATTACTCTCTATTCCTGAACATTCTCACCCTACTGAGAAAAACATAGCTTTTCACCGAAAGAGGGTAGAGCACCAGTTGTCTCCCTTCAGTGAAAATTATGAAGATGAATGCAGTAAAAAGAGTGCAAGGAGGAATTGTGTTTGTAACTTGTGCAAGTTTGATGTCATTGTGGGACCATTTTTCAAGCTGTCCAGCTACACCTGTTATGCTTCTTTATGCCTTGACTGTCCCTCTCTTCCATGTCTGCAACAGGAATTCCTTCGAAAAGCCCTTTCTGACCACAGAGAGTCTGGGCATGAAGTCAGACTGCTGAGGTTCCAACCCCAGTTCTGTTAATTTCCAGCTTTGTGATCTTGATTCCATGCCTCGGTTTCCTCATCTAGAAAATGAGGGTGGTGCTAGCGCTTACCTTATAGGGTTGTTGTGAGGATTAAATGTGGGGACACATGTAAAGCAGTTACATTCTGCCTGGTACATAATAAGCACTCAACAGAGTTTGGATTTTATTATTAGTGTTACTATTATTAGTAGTATTAGTCGCTATGATTCAGAGTCTCATCTCCTTTGTAAAGCCTACCTGACTGACTCCTTGTGCCCACTCTGACCTCCTATTTCTCTGAAATCATGAAAAGTTTTATATTCTTACGAATCAGAATTTGTTCCATCATCTTTTATCTGTGTCTTCTGAGTAAAATTTCCCAATAACACAGGATGTAATGAGCCAGAGATTATGTGTTCTATATGATTTGCATTCTCTCATCCATCTCACTTATTGGATAAGTAGTTGTTAAAACTGTTGAGGGGATCTATATCCCTGGAAAAAATTGGGTAGTGGTTTGGGAAAATATCTTTTCTTTCCTATTAGAACTTTCTTCTCCTCTTGCCCACTCTTCTTGGTTATATCATATATATTCAGTGGGTAGAGACATCAGCATGCTATTGATACTGAGGTGGAAACTCCCTCCAGACCAAGGCACAATTCAGGAAGATCTTACAAGCTCTGTCTTCTGTGCCTGAAATTCATAAGAACCCACACTCATGGTTGGAATGAAATCTCTACAGAAAATATCCCAGAAATAGTGGGACATTCTACAGTGGGTGGAATACGCATGACCTATATTACATATATGAAAGGCATCCCCTCCTACTCTCTTAAGGCAAAGCCAGGTTTAGCTGGAGGTCTACCATTCTCCAACATGAATCAGATGTAAATCTTGATTAGTCTAAGCCAATTATGCTAGTCCCCTGAGAAAGCTTCCCTTAGTCTTAAAAAAGTCATTAAAAAAGAGAGAGATTCACAGGAAGAAACTGCTCCTCTTTTTCCATGTTGTCATTTCTAGATGTGACGCTTGAAATGAATGTAGCCATCTTGTGACCCCAAGGGAAGCTTTAATCAGAGCAGAGCCAACATGCCAAGGGTAGCACAGTGGAAAGATGGAAGAAACCTGGGTCTTTGATGGTATCATTAAGGCACTAAGTTAACTAACTCTGGATTTAACATATCGTGGTCTTTTATTTGCGTGAGTTAATATGTTTTCCTTGTTGTTTAATCCAGTTGAGTAAGAGTGTCTTCTTACTTGCAACCCAAGAGCATCCTATCTGAATAGATAATTTGGAAAGACCTTGGTGAAGTTATTAAGAGATTGTATCAGTTAGCTTTTTGCTACACAAAAAGCCAGCCTAAAACTCCATGGCTTGAAACAACAGCCATTTGTTTAGTTCATGAGTCTATGGGTTGACAGTTTTGTCTGGGCTCACCTGAGAAATTCTTCTGGTCTTAGCTGCTCTCATTTACGCATCTGTAGTCAGTTGCCAGGGAAGCTGGGGGCTGGCTGGTCTAGGATGGCCTCAGCTTGGTTGTCTCATCTCTGCTCCAGTGGTCCCTTGCTCAGGCTTGTTCACTTGATAGCTACTCAGCCTTCAGAGAGAGAGCGAGAGAGAGAGAGAGGGTTGGGGGGAGAGAGAGAGAGGGAGAGAGAGAGAAAGAAAGGATGGACTGGCCCACTATCATTTCTGCCACATGCCATTGGCCAAAGCAGATTCAAGAAGAAGGAAATAGACTATATATCTTGATGGAAGAAACTGCAAAGTCACATTATAAAGGGTGTTGATACAAAGAGGAGTAAAGAAGTAGTTTTGCAATCTACTACAAATATCTTATAGTGAAAGATAAAAAAGGGCTTCCCTGGTGGCGCAGTGGTTGAGAATCTGCCTGCCAATGCAGGGGACACGGGTTCGAGCCCTGGTCTGGGAAGATCCCACATGCCATGGAGCAACTAGGCCCGTGCGCCACAACTACTGAGCCTGCGCGTCTGGAGTCTGTGCTCCGCAACAAGAGAGGCCGCGATAGTGAGAGGCCCGCGCACCGCGATGAAGAGTGGCCCCCGCTTGCCGTAACTAGAGAAAGCCCTCGCACAGAAACGAAGACCCAACACAGCCATAAATAAATAAATTTAAAAACAAACAAACAAACAAAAAGAAATACAACCAAATTAATTTTAAAAAAAAAAGAGATAAAAAAGCCCTCTCCCTGATTAGCTGAGCATCATTGTAAATAGTGGGTTAAAATGTGGGCACCTGTACTTGTTACTCAGACTTAGGCTCTTTAGTTAACCTCTTTAAGTCTTCATTTATAATCCTATTAGATGGAAATTATCATGATTCCTTACAGGGTGACAGTGAGGATTCCAGGAGATATTGCTTGTAAAGTGCTTAACATAGTCCCTGGCATACAAATATTAACCACGATTTGAAATCTATAAAGACAGGCTTGTATGCTCTAGTTAATGCCCTAGAATCCTCTCTCCCTCTCTCTCACTTTTCCTCCTTCTCCTCTCCTCTCTTGGTTAAACAACACTGTGAGTCATTTCTTATCCACTCTGCCGCTCCCCTTGACCCCATGACTATTCCAGCTGGCAGCTGCATCCCAGCACCCCCATACCTGTCAGGGGCTCATGCCTCCAGTGGAGCTCTTTAGGATGCTGGCTTGCCAATGCCTGGTGCTCACTGATGGGTGTATTGGGGCCTGACCTAATGCCTTGCCTTGTCCTGGGCCTTGTTACTTCTGGTTTTTGATAAGCAGCAGCTCTCTCTTCAGGGAGAGTGCCAGGTTGAAATCCCAACTGAGTAATATATGGAGATTTTTGCCCTCCCCCACTGCTTTTCCAGTTTCCCAAGGAGTATGTTACTTGTCGGCATAGATCTAGACTACCAAAAGTGTCTCTGGAGTGCCCCATGCTCCCAAGCGTCCTAGATCTTCCAGAAACATAATATGGAAGAGTCGGAGCTATCCCGAAATTTCAGGTTCATGTTGAATTTGTATGGAACTTGGGCCTAAGGACTTCTTGACCAAATAAATTCAGAGAAGATGCTGAATCAGCTTCCAAAGATGATCAAGCATCGCAGCGACCTATAACTGACTTCTGCTCCCCAGCTAATTTTAGGGAGATTCCAGTATTACAATAGGAGAGGCAAAAAAGCTTGTGACGGTACCAATCACAAAATCCAGGGGAAAGGCTGAGCAGAGAAGGATGCTCAGTATGAGAGTTCCTCCAAGTGTATTCTCAAGTTTTCAATGTTCATGATTGCTTAGTGATTTCATCCTTGCAGAGATCGCTGAAGCTTTGCCTAACCTTATGTAAAGCAACGTCAAAACATTGGGAATAACTGAAATCCAAAAATAACATCTTGTAACATAATGGCATTATCCAGATTCCAAGGCCATAAGGCCTTGATTCCTTTCTGGATGGAATCCAAATTAATATTATTAATATCTACCACATTCTGACTGTCCTAGAAAAGATGCAAGGCTGCCCTGGGATTTATGTTGTATAGTTTCTGGTTTCTAGGCATTGACATATTTCTCAGCCAAAGAAGATTCCTGATGAGATTGATGACAGGCTGGCAAACCTTAAGAGGGTCGTCAGTGGCAAAGAATGAAGAAGTAGTAAGACTCTTACCCAACTGAGCTTCTAGTTTTTATGTATTTGTGATGACATTTCATCAAAAGCCAAGATATTTTGATTTAAAAAATGGTAGATTCTGAAGTCTCAGAAAAATTCTTATAATTCCAAGTGCATGTATCCATGTGGGCATGAGATTGAAGCGCAGATGTTATGTTAGGCCCTTGAGGACTTATAATGTGATTTACCTACTCCCCATCTCTCTGATTTGGCCAAGGTAACTAGCCTTGGCCAAGCCCTACCGATGACCCAGACCAGACACATCCCTTAGAAGAGGAGGAGGGAATGGTACAGTGTCTCCAAGGTGAACCTGCTGGACTTCAAGAAGACAACTGCTGTTGGACATTTCTAGTTGGATCTGAAAACATGGCTCTTCCACTCAGTCTGCAGACTGAGATAGAGGTCAATAGGGATGAAGGCTTATTCTAAGATATTTAGAGCCAATTAGGAAGTATTAACCAAAGTGTAAAAGTCTTCAGTCACCCTCAGACTCTAGCTGACAGGCAGGAGCTAGCTCCAAAAGGAGTCTTCTATGCTTTGAATGCCCGTCAGTGTTTAAGCCTTGACCTGGACTGGGTCTAAGCCACTTGACTTTGACTGTATATCATGTCAGCTGCCTTCTCTGAACCTGCACCTTGCTTCACCTCAACCATCCTGTGCTCCTGAGATGTGTCTACTTTTCTATAAGCCAGTCAAGAAATGTGATGCTCTGGCCAAGTTCCTGAAACTCCCTTTTATCACTTCCCTGTATAGTCCACTGATGGCTCCTCTAGGGAGGTTGTTTCAAGTAGCTTTTTTCCTTCTTATCCCATCCCATTTTCCTTTTGAGGTCTGGACTATGTAATAGTTTCCAGCACACTGGGATCCTGAAGAAGTAAGATCCTTTCCTCTTTGCCTTAACTGAAAAGACATACTTGACTAACAACTCTCCAATTTATATCTTCATCCCTGAGCTCGCTGCCAAACTGAAGATTTGTATATATCCTCACTTGGATTTCTCACAACCTTGACTGACCTCCTACTCTTCCCTCTAAACTGTTTTACCTGCAACCTTCCCCATATAAATTGATGTCAACCTCATCCTTCTCGTTGTTCAATCCAAACACTCTGGAGTAATCCTTGACTCTCTCTATCTTTCACAGCCTACATCTAATTCAGCAGAAAATCCTCCTGGTTTCATTTTCAAACTGTATTCAAAATCTAGCCACCTGTTCTTGATACAGCAGCCAGAGTGATGCTTTTCAAATGTAAATGAGATCATGTCACTCCTCCTTTCAGACTCTACCATGGATTCTCATTTCACTTAGAATAAAGGCTCAAGTTTTGCTTCTAAGGCCCTAGATATAAATTTATACTAGCGACTCTAGTGTTACCTGCTATTTTGTACAGTCTGGGTGGGGGAATAAATTCGGGTTACATGGCAAGCACTGTACTATTATAAATTCAGGGCAGTAATAATCCGTACAACCTCCCTGGAATCCAGAGTTTGGCCTCACAAACTTGAACTCTGTCTGTTGAAAATATTTGTCAATTTGGTTAATGAAGATTATCTTTGCTCTATCTGTAGGAAAAAGGGGCAGCTATGCAACTAGAAATGTAAACAGGAAAGAACTTTAGCTTTTCCTCTGGGCTAAAGAGTCAACTTATTTATTTTCTGTAAAGTACTTATAAATGCACTTTGTGTGATAAATATGTGGTCAAAACCAATTGGACTAAAGGCAAATCATTCTTGGTCATGTGGAGTTTTAAATTCTCTCTACTTTATGTTCTTGATATCCTTTCTTATTTCTGTCAGAAACATTACTCTCTCAATTTTAAGATAAGAAATTACACAAAACATTCTTTTTGCTCTGACCAAAGTTGTCCTCTTAACTTGGGGAGCTAGAGGAAATTTTTGCTATAGCTATTTAGCAACCTCACCATTTATGACTCGGTTGGAAGTGGATAGAAAGTTGAGCAGTAAGGGAAAAATGGATCTCAAAGTCTATGCACTTTGCTCAAGGAGAATGAAGACCCACCCTCAGGTCTGAGCCTATGAAGAGGGAGCGTTCTGATTGAACTCCATGGTTATCTGGTTTCCATTTAGTTCTTAGCAGACAGCAAATCAGAAACAGGGAGGGGATTCGTGGTGGGCAGGGCCAGTCAAAGTGCATTCTTCAAGAAGTGGCACAGAATTCAAAACCTGCAGAGACAGCAGTTAATAGCAATAAAGCGGTTTGGAGCCATTTAATGTAAAGCCCCGAAGATGTTGTCACGTTATAGCCTAGTCAGTAAACGCTGCCCAAGATGATGACACTGAGTCATCTGGAAAGAAAAAAAAAACACATAAAATAATGTTCAGGCAACATCCTGATTAGATGGAATGTATTTTAGAAAAATGTCTACCTTAAATGGTTAAAAAAAGCAAAACTAGTAGAGTCAAAGCAGTGCATTTTCATCTTGCTTACGTGGGCCTGCTTATTCTCAGAATATGACAGTTTTCCTACAGAACGCTTATGGACGAGTCTCCAATCTCCCTTACTTCTCAGAGTCCACTAATTATTATACAGCTCCTCGCGCTTTGAGTGGCTTTTATTACTAGGCTCCCAGCATTTTTCTCTGTGTTCTCGTGTATTAATTCATAGAATACTTACAATGTCCCTGTGCGATGGGTATAATATGATTATCAGCTTTGAAATAAGGCAATTAGACGTGAGGGAAATATCACCTGCTGAAAGTCACACAGCTAATCAGCGGCAGAGTCAATCCGTTAAGCTACCTAAGTCTTCTTCTAAATGACAGTCCCGTGATGGAGGAGAGCTGTCTATGCTGGGTCTCCTTCCTCACGTCTGCACTGTGCTTCAAATGACATTATTTTTAGACCTATTTACTCTCTTCTTTATTTTCCTCTGGATACTCTCCTGTGTCTCTCTAAAATTGTGGGTCTTAGAAATTAGCATGATGCTCTAAATTCTTTTGTATTTAATACTTCTAGTAACAAAGTCTAAGATAGTCTAAGATGGCTTTGCTTTTTGGTGGCAGCCATGTTGGATTGATTGCTCATATTAAGCTTTTATTCAACCCTGCTTGACTGGGCAGCTGTAGTAGCTCGCTGACTGACCTCCTTGCTTCTACCCTCACCCCTCAGTGTCTGTTCTCTAACCAGCAGTGAGAGTGATCCTGTTAAAACGTTTGCTGGATCACTTCTCTGCTTGAAGTCCTCCAATGTCTTCCCACATTACTCAGAGTAGAAGCCAAAGTCCTACAATTGTCTATAATTGTCCCTCCTTACAGCTTCCTCTCCATCTTCACCTCCTGCCACTTTCCCCATGCACTGGGCTCCAGCCACAAAGGCCTCTGATGTTTTTGAGACCTTTGCACTTGCTGTTCCCTCTGCCTGGAAAAGACTCCCCTCAGATATTCATGTGGCTTTCATCCCTTCCTTCAGGTCTTTGCTCAGATGTCATCCTCTCATCCCCACCCCATCATTCACCCTCCTCCTTTCCTGCTTATTGTAAAGCCATAGTATTTACCATCAGCTATTTGTTTCTTCCTGCTACCCCACCTCATATAATATGATATCCACGGGAACTTTTTCTGTCTTATTCTTTAGTGTATATCCAGTATCTAGAATAGTGCCTAGCATAGAGTACGTAGCCAATAAATAATTGTTGAATCAAGATTCTTTTTTTTAATTGAAATATAGTTGATTTACAATGTTGTATTAGTTTCTGGTATACAGCAAAGTGATTCAGTTATACATATACATGTATATATTCTTTTTCATTATAGGTTATTACAAGATATTGAATATACTTCCCTGTGCTATACAGTAGGACCTTGTTGTTTATCTATTTTATATACATGAATCAAGATTTTTGTTGTTTTGGACATGAGCTGTTGTTGATCAGAGGACTGCTTATTTCTGTGCTGTGTGGTTCTTTCAGGGACATTTAGAGCTAGTCGTAGAACTTTACATTTTGTTAAATCCCTTATTGAAATGGAAGATACAAAGGAAATGAGGCAGGCAACGTCTTATTTGTTCCTAGTGAATCCCTAGATATATATTTGGGACCAGAGATATATATTGTCCAAGTGCAAACCACATTCTAAAAATGATATTTTATAGTTTTTGTCTAGTGTCAAGACCAAACTCTTCCATCTACCCTTTTGAAAAATAGAACAGGTTTCCTCAATTTCCACTCTCCTGTTTTTTCTGGTTCTTCATTCTTTCACAAAGGATCTGTTCCTTTAGGCCAATTGTCTTTCTGGCTCCCACCCCCTGGGTCTTTAGTGGACTCTTCCCATTCTCAGAATGGTCTCAGGACACTTCTGGGCGGCTGTCAGAACATCAGTATCTTCTCAGTGGAGAGTCAACAAAACTTCCAATAATTCAGTCATTGCTTGCAGTTGGCCATTGTGATCTAGTTTTCCTACAGAATTATTGTGATAAAATTCTCCTATTTCCCTTGCTCCTCAAAATTTCCTGGCTTCTAGATTTCTCCTGCCTCACTGTTATCTCAGGCTCCTTGTTCATCTGTTTTAACATTTAGATTTCATGTCCTGCTTTCTCTATTTCAATTTGATCGCGTTAATCTGATTTTCTGCCTCAGTGTATTGCAGTTGGACTACTCCCATTTTTTTTCCTGAACCCAAGAGCTTCATTCAGGAAGCAACCTGAGTAGAGTTGTGTTTCAGCTTTTATTAAAGTAACATTCCACCTCTTGGTTCAGAGCCCCACACACTGCCCCCTTTTCTCTTGACCGGTTTTTCTCTTAATGCCTGTGAAAGCGAGTGGATCTCAGCTTCCTTGAATGTGGAAGGAGCCTGACTGAAACTGCACTGATCCCCTCAGCTCACTTTCTTTTAACCTTCTTGATCATAATTGCTTAAATGTGTCAATTACTTTATTTCTTAGAAGGATCATGTCTTTTGATTCATATCAAGGGTAGTAAGAATCCACCTCTTTTTCTTTAATATTTATTTATTTGGCTGCATCAGATCTTAGTTGTGGCACATGAGATCTTTCGTTGTGGCATGCAGGCTCTCTAGTTGTGGCGCGAGGGCCCTGTAGTTGTGGCGCACAGGCTCTAGAACCTGCGGGCTTAGTTGCCTTGCGGCATGTGGGGTCTTAGTTCCCCAACCAGCGATCGGATCAGGGATCAAACCTGCGTCCCCTGCATTGGAAGGCGGATTCTTAACCACTGGACCACCAGGGAAGTCCCAGAATCCACCTCTTTTTGATGTAGCGGAACCAAGTCCATCATCGTCACCAAAGGCCCACGTCCCTGTGCTGCTCTTTATCTACACCTCCATCATTGCTCTTAGACTATTGACAGCAACTTAAAGGCCTGTACTCTAGATTCAAACTGCATGCATTCGTATCCTGGCTCTACCACTTCCTGGCTGAGTAAGGTTTGGTCATTTATTTGAGTTCTCTGAGCCTCAGTTTTATAATCTGTACAATGACGATAAAAATATTTGCCTCTAGGTTTGTTGTAATGCTTCAATGAGATATTATAATGCAAAGCACTGTAAACAGTTACTTATTTTTTTTTCCTCTTCTACAATAACATGTACAACTTTGGAATAAGGAGAAGTAGTGGAAACTTTTTTTAAAGGCTTGGTTACTGCCGTTTCACCTGGACCTGGAAGACTTGTTTTTTGGGTAAAGAAATGTTTTCCCTGTGTGAAGGTTTCATAATCACAGTCAAGCAGGCCCATGAGCCCTGCCATTTAAAGTGGCTCCTCTCTTTTACCTATGACACTCATACCTACACCCTGGGGATGAGGACAGTGGTCCAGCTCCTGAGATTCTACAGGATGACCACTAAAGTCTCTTTGAATTCTATGCAATGATACATGGCTATGGATGACCAGAACTTGAGATGGACAGTCTCTGAATTTCATACCATGTGGTGGCATTCTGATTTCCTTGTGACCTTGACCGAGCTTTGAACAGGTAAGTGAAAGGGATGGAGGCACACAGTGAAGTTAGTTGTAGAACCAGTGTTTAGCATGATCACCTGAGAAAGAGAAAAGGAGCCTTTTTAAGTTTTTCCAAGTTAAATCAGGAGAGTTAACTTGTGGAGTGGAGGGTGGTCTTATAATTTTAAAAATGGCCCTGGAAATTAAAATTTATCAGAAAAAAATGAATTCTATAGAGACAAGGGCAAAGTTGTTTATTTAGGAAGGGAAAATGTTACCCAAATAGAGAGTTTCTGTGAATATGAGTGTAAAATAAAAAGGAAGGAGAGAGAAGTGACTTAACGGAATTGTCTCTAAAACGTATAAGTCCCAACATTACCCCCATGACCCCTAATTCTAGAGTTCGTTGGTCACTGTAAAATCATAACACCTTTAGTGTATCTTTAACAGATTTTAAGGAACATACTAACCAAATGGACAAGTTTTGATTTGGCCATAAAATTTGAGGAGAGCTATGATTCTCTAGGATTAATGAATAACATTTGTTTATTTGATTTACTTTAAGAAATCATTCTAAAATCTGTTTACATATCTGTCCTCTCCAGGATGAATTTTGTGTTGGTTCAGCAGATTGTTTACTGTTTTTTCTTCTTCTTCCTTTTTTTTTTTTATCTTCCTGCTCAGTGCCCAACCCAAGTTCAAAGGCTGATGAGAGAGAAAATCTCATGAGGAGGTTTCACTCTAGGGAAGTTGTTCAGTGACTGGGATCTTGGCGCACAGAGAAGGATGTCAGGCTCTTTCTGGCTCCTTCTCAGCCTTGTTGCTGTAACTGCTGCTCAGTCCACCACTGAGGAACAGGCCAAGACATTTTTGCAGAAGTTTGACCATGAAGCTGAAGACCTATCTTATGAAAGTTCACTTGCTTCTTGGAATTATAACACCAATATTACCGATGAGAATGTCCAAAAGATGGTGAGTTCTTTCCTATAGCTACATAGGGATATCGGTTGCTTCTTAAAAATCAGCTTACTGCCCAGGAAACTGAAAAGGGAAATCAAAGAAATGCTCTGAGCTGTGAGGTTGGATGTTTGCCTCAGTATTTCTGATTCTGGAGTCCCAGATGCCTGAACAATTGACCTTTGGTTCATTTGGAAAATTGTTACAAAATAATTCACTGGTCTCAGTACAGATTCTTGGAAACCAGTGAACATGCTTTAGAAAGTTGCCACCGTAATTCTCATCATAGTCAGGCTTTCAAAGCATTTCATAGAAATGCCATAAGTTATTGAGTTAATAATTTTCCCAAGCCTACAATGCCAACAGGAATGTCTAAAGACTCTCTACAAATGATCTATTAACTGAAAAAAATGCAACTGGAGGCTTAGTGAAAGAGCTAGCCAGTAATTAAGATTACCAGGGGTCGGGTGAGGCTGGACTTGGGAATTCCTTCCTTAATGGTTACGGAGCTCTGAGGGACTTCCAGAGCATACGGGATCCGCAGAACCCTCCAAGAAAAACCATAATCAAACCAGTTCTGACAAATCTCAGAATGCTCTGGGAAAGCAAGATGTTTTGTTTGACAAGTGCAAGGAT
This sequence comes from Eschrichtius robustus, assembly GCF_028021215.1. NCBI lineage: Eukaryota > Metazoa > Chordata > Mammalia > Artiodactyla > Eschrichtiidae > Eschrichtius > Eschrichtius robustus. The sequence continues at coordinate 13,287,863 of NC_090845.1, read as the reverse complement.
TTAGGAGATTTCTTCCCTCACAGATCCCAAAGCAGTGCTGAAAATGGAGTGACATTATTTAAGAAAAGTTTTTATGACACTTGTACAGCAATACATTCTTTCAAAAATGTAGTTGAGAAGCGTATTTGTTCAAATAGTGGGTTGCATGTAAATTAAATTACTGCTGCTCACTGGACAGATCCAATCTGAGACCTGCTGCCTCATTTGAATTCCTCAGGAGATTTTTTCCCCCTATTTTTCTAAAGCTTAAAGAAATCCAGGAGATTTTGACAGCCCAGTGTTGTCATAGGAGAGCATTTTTCTTTCTTGTCTCATAGTTTGGTCTTACCTCTCTTCACCTCTTCACTGTTGCTTTTTTCTCACTTTTTATTTGATCTCTGTTGGAGGTACCTGCAGTGCATTGTGCATTTGTTTTCATTCTCTTTTTTTCTTAACATCTTTATTGGAGTATAATTGCTTTACAATGGTGTGTTAGTTTCTGCTTTATAACAAAGTGAATCAGCTATACGTATACATATATCCCCATATCTCCTCCCTCTTGCGTGTCCCTCCCACCCTCCAGAAAGAGAAAAACAAATACGGTATGCTAACACATATATATGGAATCTAAAAAAAAAAAAAAAAAAAGCTTCTGTTTTCATTCTTAGCCGCATGGTCCGCAGGTGGTGGTGGAGGTCGACCAGCATCATGCCTAAGAGCTCTGGAGTCAGACTGCTGAGGTCCAAATCCTGGCTCCACCACTTTCTACCTGGGTGAACGTGAGCTAGTTAATGAACCTTTCTGCGCCTTAGTTTTTCTGCCTGTGAAGAACAACGTAACACTCATATTTGCCTCATAGGGTTGCTGTGATGACAGTTAATACACACAACCACCAAAATAGTGCTCAATGCTTGTGAGCCTGGGAGAACAATACGATATCATTGCTGTGAATGTGAGAGGGAGTTATAATTGCTGAAGAGACATGTAACAGTTCTGTTGAGTGCCCACATGCTGAGAAGGCATGTTGTACACCGAGATGTAGTGATGTTTGTTGGAATCATCTCTGGATCTTAAGTGCTATCATTTTTGAATTGCACTGGTTGATTAGAGGAAAGGCCAGAAATGAAAGGGCACAAACCCACAAAGTGTGGTCAAAGTGCTGACGGTATGGGCCCTTTAAGGAAAAGTGAAAATATCTGAATGCAAGAAGCAAGCAGGGGGCCCAATATCTCCTTCCTCCAGCAATGGTGAAGGGCGCGTTAGTGCATTAGTGCACCTGTGTGGATTTACCTGGGGAGGGGGCAATGGACAGGGAGCGCAATAGCTCTTCTATTCTCTTATCACATATATTGAGATCCCCTGATGAAACGGGCACTGCAGCTGGTGCTACAAGAGGCACCAAGATGAGCAGGAAGCTGAATATTGAGAAAGAACTTTCAATAGAAAGAACTGGAGAAACGGAGCTTGTTCCTCAAGAGCCACTGGAATGATTTAGGGGGATCAGAGAGAGTTAGAAGAGAAAGCAGAATTAGCTCTACAAAGCCTGACTCAAAAAGAAACAAAAAAACCGAGTCTGAGAGGGAACAAGAAAGGATAGAGTGTTCCCAGTTGTACTGGCCAACTCTCTTCAGACTAGAAAGGTGGTGCCTTTGAAAGCTCAAAAGAGAGAAATGTACAGTAAATAGGAAGAGGCGCTGTTTACATCACAGGTGGTAAAACTGGTAAGACTTGTAAAACTAGGCCATTCTTTAATCTAAAATAGTGAGACATTGAAAACTATAAGTCGGTTTTCGAAGTATTTAAGCGAATGTAAGGATTGTAGATCCCCTGTGGGTAAGGAAGTATGGTTAAGTGCATTTATGGACCCAGTTCTTTACCTTTCCCTATATCAACACCCAAGGTTATGTCACTTTGCAGTGCCATCCCACTGAAGGTGATGTGACTGTGTCCTTTGCCATGTGACTTACTTTGACCAATGGGCTGTTAGCAGACGTGATGCAAGTGGAGGCTTGGAATGGACTCGAACGGTGGGGCTTGTTCTTTGCACCTTTGGCTTTGCCGTGAGAACATGCCTGGATTGGCCAGCTAAAGAGTGAGGGATGTGTGGAATAGTTGTCCCGTCTGAAACCAATCCCCCAGAGTTGTACGCAAATCCAGCCAAGATCAGCAGAGCTGCCTGGTAACCCTCAGTGATTCTAGGCACGTAAACAATGAACACATGCCATTGAGATTTTTGGTTGTCTGTTATGTAGTATTATTGTAGCAATAGATAACTAATACAGGAAGAGAAATTTGGGCTGTATGACATGTGTCTGTTCATATCCTATCAGGGTGACATTATTGAGGGCAATCTGCCATTTCCTAATTATCCCTTGGTATAACTTTCAGAGTCAGAATATTGGACTTGTCAGCCAATCAATCTGACCTAGTATGGCGATTCTCAGATCAAGTCATGAGACTATAGCTTAAAATAATAGAAGACACCAAAACTTGATCAGTATAGTGTCCCCAAATCTCCCTGCTTAGGAGAGGCCCATCAGATAGAGATAAGGAAAAAAGCTTGGTTCAAAACAGGTTTCCATATAGTTCAGAAATTCAGTGAAAATTAATGACCAAACACTTGCTTTAGAGCAAATACTGTTCTCATGTTTGAGATCGAACATTCACCAATTAAACTGTAATTCTCTCCTCAGTAAAATGACATTACTTTTTTGCATTGCCCCTTCTTTGTAAGTTTATTGTTGGTTTTGTTTTTGAAAGAGTCCTTTGTAAGTCAAAAGGATTTTTTTTTTCTTGTTTCTTTTTCTTTCTTTCTTTCTTTCTTTTTTTTTTTTTTGCAAAGTCGGAAGCTCTCTAGCAACATAGGAGGTCCCTGGACAATTTTTTCATCCCTGGAAGAGAGCAAAAGGATCCCATCACTGGCAGGGGCATCCTGGTTCACTGTTCCAGTATTTGGCAGTAACTACTACAGCTGCCCCAAATTCCTGTGCATGCAGCTGAAGGGCGTGTTGAAGACTGCCCTGTTGGAGCCCTGGAGGTCTCCAAAAACACTTCATAAATATTTCTTGTTGAGTTATCAGAAGTTGTGAAGAGAGAGCAGGAGGCCCACACTTACCCTTTGGGTGGTCAGGGCCCCTAGAGTCCTTGGGCACACCTGCTTCCTAAACCTTTTCCTCTGTTTTTAGGGCTGGGGGCACAGTGAACCCAGAGAAGGGTCATTTTAAACTGCTATTCTGTACCCAAGGAAAGAATGTAGACTCCAACCCTGTCTCCAATGAATTTGTCCCACACTCCCCAACACATACAAGTACCTACACCCAGGTACAGGGGTTGGGAAAAGTCAGTGTGATGCAAATACGATGGAATTCAGGGAATCTGATGCTATCTTGACTCTCCTGAGCTGGCTGTGATACCTTGGGCAAGTCACTTATTTTTTGTCTCTTGAAACATAAGAGGGTGGATGGGCCCAGCCAAGATTTTTCAGTGGATAACTGGGGAATGAGTAAGTTCCACATGTGGAGGATTAACACGAGTCAAGTGCATTGGAGGCCTGTTCATGCTAGTTTTTCTTTGTCATGAAAACTTGATGATATCCCAGTTGAGTGATGTAATTTGGTGAAACTGAACTTGAGCAACTCAAAATGACATGTTTAATTCCATCCAAATTTGACACAATTACTCACTGATCTAAGCGCTCTGACAGGACACCAGGCATCCACCAGCTACGCCCAGGGAGGGCGGCCTGGTGGTCAGGAACTGCCGCTGCTTCTTAGTGTGTGCCAGGTAACTGGGCAAAAGAGAATTCATTTAATTTTGGCTAAATCCTTTGGTTTGGAGCGGTTCCATGGGTGTTTCAGATCTAGTTATAGGAGCTAGGGAATAAGGTGGGTTTGTTTTTTCTTTGCTTTTACTATTGAGGGCTTTTAACAACAGCTTTGTTGAGATACAATTATGCACCATAAAATTCACCAATTTAAAGTCTACAATTCAATGCTTTTTAGTATATTAACAGAATTGTACAACCGTCATCACCATCTCATTTTAGAACATTTCCATCACTCCCAAAAGAAACTACACGCCCATTAGCAATCATTCTTCCTCCCCCACCCCCAGCTCTAAGCAACCACTAATCTACTTTCTGTCTCTATAGATTTGCCTATTCTGGACATGTCATATAAATGGAATTATACACTAGGTGGTCTTTTGTGACTGGCTTCTTTCACTTTGCATGCTGTAGCATGTATCATTACTTTGTTCCATTTTATTGCCAGATAGTATTCCATTATATGGATTTTTTTTTTACTTTTCATTGTAAAAATTGTCAAACACATATAAAAGAAGAAGGACTAGTACGTTGAATCTCCTTATACCCATCACCTAGCTTCAGCAATTGTCAACACTTTGGCCAATCTTGTTTTGTTTTTCTACCCAACCCCATGTTTATTGGATTATTTTGAAGGAAATCCCCAACATCATATAACTATAAGTTATGTGTAGATATTTCACCTTCTAGCTCTCAAAGTAAGAATTTTAAAAACAACCTTAATAACAGTACCATGTCAAAAACTTGACAATAATCCCTCAATACCATCAAATATCTAGTCAGTATTCAAATGTACCCTAATGTCTCGTTTAAAAAGAATTTCAGCTGGTTTGTTTGAATCAGGATCTAACAAGGTCCTCTCTTGATCATTTTAGCAGATGTACTTTAAGTCTCTTTTAGTCTATAGAGTCCCTCCCTCATTTTTCTGTTTGTTTTGTTTTGTTTTGTTTTGTTTTGCAATTTATTCACAGAAGTACTGAACTGTTAGTCCTATAGAAACTCCCACTTTCTGGATTTGCTGATTATGTCCCTATAATATTGGTTAACATGCTCTTTTGACCCCTGTGTTTTCTGTAAATGTATAGATCCGAGACAGAGGTCAGCACACTTTTTCCATAACAGGCCAGGTAGTAAATATTTCAGGCTTTGTGAGCCCTACAGCCTCTATTCAACTCTGCCATTGTAGACCAGTCAACTCTGCCATTGTAGCACAAAAGCAGCCATAGACAGCACATAAATGGGTGTGAATATGTTGCAATAAAACTTTATTTACAAAAACAAATGGTGGGAAGAGTCCTGATCTAGAGACTTGATCAAAATCAGGTTTCACTTGTGAATTTTTTTAATAGGTGTGGAAAATGAATTTACACAACTAGCAGGGTGCAGGAATATTGAGCCAAGAAATTAACAAAAAACTTGTTCAGGTTCCTAGAGCTCTGGAAAAAAGAAGCAAATTAAAAAATCTGTAGGGACCCTTTTATGACCCAAAGCTCAAGGCATTCCTACTTTATGTAATAGATACAAATAAATTTAAGATAGACTAAAAATTAAATGGGAAAAGCAAGACAAACTTTTATAAGGATATATAGGTGACTCTTGGTTAGAAATGGTTTATTATTATTATTTTCTTTTATAGATAAGATTTCTTTTTTATATTTATTTTTATTTATTATCATTTATTTTTGGCTGCATTGGGTCTTCGTTGCTGCGCATGGGCTTTCTCTAGTTGTGGCGAGCGGGGGCTACTCTTCATTGGGGTGCGTGGGCTTCTCATTGCGGTGGCTTCTCTTGTTGCAGAGCAGGGGCTCTAGGTGCACGGGCTTCAGTAGTTGTGGTGCGCAGGCTCAGTAGTTGTGGCTCATGGGCTCTAGAGCGCAGGCTGAGTAGTTGTGGTGCACAGACTTAGTTGCTCCACGGCATGTGGGATCTTCCCGGACCAGGGCTTGAACCCGTTGTCCCCTGCATTGGCAGGTGGATTCTTTTTTTTTTAAATTTTTTTAACATCTTTATTGGAGTAAAACTGCTTTACAATGGTGTGTTAGTTTTCTGCTTTATAACAAAGTGAATCAGTTATACATATACATATATCCCCATATCTCATCCCTCTTGTGTCTCCCTCCCTCCCACCCTCCCTATCCCACCCCTCTAGGTGGGCACAAAGCACCGAGCTGATCTCCCTGTGCTATGCGGCTGCTTCCCACTAGCTAGCTATTTTACGTTTGGTAGTGTATATATGTCCATGCCACTCTCTCACTTCGTCCCAGCTTACCCTTCCCCCTCCCCGTATCCTCCAGTCCATTCTCCAGTAGGTCTGCGTCTTTATTTCCATCTTGCCCCTAGGTTCTTCATGACCATTTTTGTTTGTTTGTTTTTTAGATTCCATATATATGTGTTAGCATACGGTATTTGTTTTTCTCTTTCTGACTTACTTCACTCTGTATGACAGACTCTAGGTCCATCCACCTCACTACAAATAACTCAATTTCATTTCTTTTTATGACTGAGTAATATTCCATTGTATATATGTGCCACATCTTCTTTATCCATTCATCTGTTGATGGACATTTAGGTTGCTTCCATGTCCTGGCTATTGTAAGCAGAGCTGCAATGAACATTGTGGTACATGACTCTTTTTGAATTATGGTTTTCTCAGGGTATATGCCCAGTGGTGGGATTGCTGGGTTGTATGGTAGTTCTATTTGTAGTTTTTTAAGGAACCTCCATACTGTTCTCCATAGTGGCTGTGTCAATTTACATTCCCACCAACAGTGCAAGAGGGTTCCCTTTTCTCCACACCCTCTCCAGCATTTATTGTTTGTAGATTTTTTGGTGATGGCCATTCTGACCGGTGTGAGATGATATCTCATTGTAGTTTTGATTTGCATTTCTTTAATGATTAATGATGTTGAGCATTCTTTCATGTGTTTGTTGGCAATCTGTATATCTTCTGTGGAGAAATGTCTCTTTAAGTCTTCTGCCCATTTTTGGATTGGGTTGTTTGTTTTTTTGATATGAGCTGCATGAGCTGCTTGCAAATTTTGGAGATTAATCCTTTGTCAGTTGCTTCATTTGCAAATATTTTCTCCCATTCTGAGGGTTGTCTCTTCATCTTGTTTATGGTTTCCTTTGCTGTGCAAAAGCTTTTAAGTTTCATTAGGTCCCATTTGTTTATTTTTGTTTTTATTTCCGTTTCTCTAGGAGATGGGTCAAAAAGGATCTTGCTGTGATTTATGTCATAGAGTGTTCTGCCTGTGTTTTCCTCTAAGAGTTTGATAGTGTCTGGCCTTACATTTAAGTCTTTAATCCACTTTGAGTTTATTTTTGTGTATGGTGTTAGGGAGTGTTCTAATTTCATTCTTTTACATGTAGCTGTCCCGTTTTCCCAGCACCACTTATTGAAGAGGCTGTCCTTTCTCCATTGTATATTCTTGCCTCCTTTATCAAAGATAAGGTGACCATATGTGCGTGGGTTGATCTCTGGGCTTTCTATCCTGTTCCATTGATCTATATTTCTGTTTTTGTGCCAGTACCGTACTGTCTTGATTACTGTAGCTTTGTGGTATAGTCTGAAGTCCGAGAGGGCAGGTGGATTCTTAACCACTGTGCCACTAGGGAAGCCCAGGAATGGTTTATTAAATGACTTTTGCTTTAGAATGATTTATTAAATAAGGGACAAAAGAATCAATCTATAGAGGAAAAGACTGAGCAAATCAGTTGAACTAGGATTAGAAAGAAACTTCTGTGCACTAAAAGACATCATAAACATACACACACAGACACACACAAGACAAGAAGCAGAGCTTGAGAAAACATTTGTGATACATATAATTAACAGAAGATTAACAGTCAGAATCTATAAAGAGATTTTACTAAGTGATAAAAAAGACAAAAATTCACTAGAAAAATGGGGAAAAGATATGAGCAGTAAATGCATAGAGGAGGAAATTTGAATATATGTATATTTATATACCTCATATATATGTTTAACCTCACTAATAATCAGAGGGATAACATTATATTAATAATGAAACGTCGAGTTGACATAAAATCAGATTTACCAAGATTTAACAATATCTACAGGAGTTGAAAATTGCTTTAACCCATCAATTCCACTTCTGAGAATATGTGTTTTTTTTAAATTAATTAATTAATTTTTGGCTGTGTTGGGTCTTCTTTGCTGTGAGGGCTTTCTCTCGTTGCGGCGAGCGGGGGCTACTCATCGTTGCAGTGTGCGGGCTTCTCATTGTGGTGGCTTCTCTTGTTGCGGAGCATGGGCTCTAGACATGCAGGCTTCAGTAGTTGTGGCACGTGGGCTCAGTAGTTGTGGCTCACGGGCTCTAGAGCACAGGCTCAGTAGTTGTGGCACATGGGCTTAGTTGCTCCGCGGCACGTGGGATCTTCCCGGACCAGGGATTGAACACGTGTCCCCTGCGTTGAAAGGCGGATTCTTAACCACCGCTCCACCAGGGAAGTCCTACCATTTCTTTTTTGTAGTGAGAACATTTAAGATCTACTCTCTTAGCAACTTTTGAGTATATAATATGGTATTATTGATTCTAACCACTAAATAAATATGTCTGAAGCAACTATTGCAAAGTGTCAACATTTAAAAAATCTGAGTAGAGGTTTTCGTGATATTTTCTATGTTACTTATACTATGTTATATTTTTTTATTATGAAATATCTCAAATATATATCTGGTGGGCCACTTTCTGGCAGGACCCAATTTCAGGTGTGTGTGGATTTTTCTTTTTCCCTATGAGATAAAATTCAGAAAAAATTAAAATGTTTGGAAGCCACACCCCTTCCTCCCATCTGAAAAAAGAAAAAATAAATTTTTGATTCTCATGGCAAAGCAATATTGTTATAATTTAGATTACCTACTTCGTTGAATAAGCTGTTTTAAAAAATATGCAAGTATCTGGGCATATTTGAAAAGTAACCAAGGCAGTTTTCATCTTTGAATCTGATGTGGTCTTGAGAGCTATATATGGAAACTGGACCAGCATATGGGACCTGAGGGTGGAGGGTTCCCTGGGAGCCTGTCGGGCTCCAAGTCACTGCTTGGATGCTAAGGTTCCATTCAGTTTTTCATCTTCTGTCTTCAGGGAACCCTCATACCTACAGGGGAAGAAGTGGTTTAGGGGTTGATAGTGAGCTATAGAAAAAAAGAAAGTGAGATTTTAATTCTTTTCATTTCAAACAACTTATCACAAAAGCATTTTAATTGTTTAGATAAAACTATCATAATTTGGGTAGAGACTGCAGACCTATGGCTTAAGATGAAGCTCATATGAAAACATTTAAAAGCATAATGAAATCATATTTAACTTGTATATCATTAGGGCCAAAAAGAGCAGGATATCTTTTGGAGTGTTTTAAAATATAATTTAGGATTTTACATTTTCCGTCCTTGAAATTACAAAGAATCTCTTGTAGGATGAGAATATGGTATCCACTGTAGTTATATGTAGGAAGTCAGAGAGGGTTCTAACTTCCTGTGATTGTACTGAGTAATGTGTGTCTTGACCCCAAACCCCCATCAATGGCTGTGGAAACTTTTGCTGTGTTAGTTGCTGCTCTCCTGCCTTTGCACAGAGGCAGTATGGGATGCCACCTACTTGATTTGTAATGGTTCCTTTTGAACCCTGTAGCTATGTAAGTTACTGTATATGCTTCAATTCATTCATCATTCAAATCCAAAAATTACATATAGCTCTCAAGCACTGTCTATGTTACTTGGTTGGTATGTATGAACTGACTTTGATTCTCTGTATAACTTCTAAGCTGTCAGTTTTATTTAGGCTTGGGAGCCTTATAGTATGAATATGGAATAAATTGTAAGCAGTATTAAAAAGAACAGCTTGGGATGGAACAGTGTGTCCTCAGGGGCCAAAATTCAAGGCAACATAAAGTAATTTTTTTGTGATATAAAGTATAACACTTGTATATGATAGTGATAAATAAAATAAAACAGATATCTTCAAAGTTCCCACATGCAGTATAATTTTTAAAAAATATTTTAAGATTGGGGCCTTTTGGGGATTGTGAGCTGTTTCCAAAGTAGATTGAAAAGAAAAGAATTGCCTTAATTTGGGATCAAAGTTTTACTAGAAATTTTGCTGTCAGTCATTCTGGATTGGATGAAAAAGGGTAGGGACTGAGAGGTGAGTGGTGGGTTGCATAAATGAATTTGTGCTGTAGACCAAACTCCTCTTTCCATAGCTCACTCCCTCTCATTTGGGCATGTTAGAGACAAGACCAGAATGTGTCGAATCCAATCTATAGCCAATGGTTAAGAGCATTAGCTTTGGAGGTAAACATTTCTGGGTTGACACCCTGGTTCTTCCAGGTGCTAGCTGTGTGACCTAGGCAAAGTTACTTACCTGCTCTGTGCCTCATTTCCCTCATTTGTGAAGTGGAGACAATCACAACTACCTCACAAGATTGTTTGTGAAGATTAACTGAGAAGTAGTTCCTGAGGGGGTGTGCTCAATAAAGAGAGAAATCTTTTTCCATTTCACTGCGACTATTCCCTTCATCTCTTGTCTGATCCGTTGTTGTCCCTTTCCTGCACCACTTTCATCATGTCACACACCTGCTTGCAACCCCTAAGTGACTCCCTAGTATTTACAGGATAAAAGTAAAATTCCTTGGCCTAGAGAGTGCAGTCATGCCTGGATCCTGCTTTGGAATCTGTACTAGTTATCTATTGAGTAAAAGATTACCACAAGTGTAGTAGCTTAAAACAACACACACTTGTTATCTCACAGTTCCTGTGGGGTGGGAATCCAGGCATAGCTTAGCTGGATCTGCTTCTGAGTCTCATAAGCTTACAATCAAGGTCCCGGCTAGAGCTGTGGTCTCATCTGCAACTCAACTGGGGATGAATCCACTTCCAAGCTAATGTGGTTAGTGGTAGCATTTAGATCCTCATATGTTGCTGAACTGAGGTCCTTAGGATGTCAGTCAGAGGCCGTCTTCAATTCCTCACCATGTGGCCCTATCCATAGGATAGCTCACAACGTGGCATCTTGCTACATCAAAATCAGCAAGGGAGAGTCTTCTGGCAAGATAAAAATGGCAATCTTATGTAACATAAACATGTATATCCTGTCACTTTTGCTATATTCTCCCAGTTAGAAGTGAGTCACACAGGTCCTGCTCACACTCAAGGGGAGGGGGACACACAAGGGTGTACCACCAGGAAGTAGGGATCACAGGAGCCATCTTAGTGTCTGCCCACCACAGGATCCAGGATTCAGATACTGGCAGTTAGTTGCCAGCTCCACTATTTATTTCTCTTAGCCCCTTTCTACACATAGGAAAAATGGAAATAGAATAATTTTCTATCTCGTGGGGTTGTTAAGAAGACCAAATGAGGTAAATTATTTTGCAAAGTCCTCTACACCCATCTATCTCCTACCTACTTTAAGGTCTGTCTTAAGTTCCACCTCCTCCGTGAGGGCTTGCCAAATCTGGTCCCTGTAACAGGAACTGCTTAGCCCCACTCATAGTTTATACATTATCATATGCTCTTGTTTCAGTAATGAAACATTCACGATGCATATCTTATCTATTTGATAAAACTGTCAGCAACTTAAGGACAAGACTTTTTTTCCCTGTAAGTGATAAAGTAGCTATGATTTTTAAATGCTTGGGATGTATCAGGCACTTTGATAGGCATTATATTACTTGTTAAATTTTCTCGCCCTTACAACAACCCTTTGAGGTAAGTTCTACTATTATTACTCTCATTTTACGGGTAAGGTAACGTGACTCAGAGAGACTCAGTAATTTGCTCAAGGTCACAACAGCTAGTCAGAAGTGTCTGACTCAAGGAATGGAGTTCTTACTTGCCTCATATGCTACCTCTTTTATAGGGTCTAGAGAAGTACAATGTACAAAATAGTTGCTCATTTCAGTCTTTGATAAATGGAAATGAGCTTGTGCGCTGAGAGAAGACTGCATTGGATAAGTCTGGAGAAGTCCACTTGCCTACTGATGGTCAAGATGGGGGGGGCAAGTGAATCCTGGCATCATCACCTGCTTATTGGTTTCTTTTGCTGGTAGAAAATCACCACAGCTACCAACTGGCCATGTTCTGGGCAACCTTGACTGGGGATCATACTTTAAGATCAGAATCTCTGGTAAATCATGGCACCACGGAGCTTCCTGTAAACTGGTTCTCATTTCTTATGGTTCTCATCGCCGTGAGGCGCTGTATGCCCAGGAAGTCCGCTCTGAGCTCTGCTGGACTCTCCCTTTAGAGCGCTCATCCTTGAATCCTTGAACAACTCACCCACGTCACAAGTGCTAAGGCCGTACATTCCAGGGCCTCACAACATGAATCATCTGTGAGAATTCACTTCCAGTTCTGGGGACAGGACCCTTGGGAAAACTAAGCACTAGGTCAGAAAGAGAGAGTGACCAAGAGTGGCTTGGTCACTCTTAACCTAAACTTTGACCTTCAGCAAAATAGAGGATTAAACCACTCAGGAAATATTAAATGTTCCACCAGATGCTCTTTGGACTATATCTTCTGTTCTATCTATTCGAGCAGTGCCATTCTAACTTCAACTTTATTATTATTATTATTTTTATTTTGTGTCGTTTCAGAATGCAGCCAGGGCCAAATGGTCTGCCTTTTATGAAGAACAGTCCAGGATTGCCAAAACTTATCCACTAGAAGAAATTCAGAATCTCACACTCAAACGTCAATTGCAGGCCCTTCAGCAGAGTGGGACCTCAGTGCTCTCAGCAGACAAGAGCAAACGAGTATGTGACATGCTAGCATTGACCCCAAGAGTTGAAATATTTGGGAAATCTTAAACATTAATATCACCCCGGGCTGCTTCCTTTATCTGCCAAAATAGCAATGCTCACAATAGAAAGAGCTCTGTGCCTCGGTAGGGTGGCCACGTAACTTATCATCCAAACTGGAATCCTTTGAGAGTGAAGGAGGACACTGGTATGTTAGGACACATCGTTAAACCACGATTGTAAGGGCGCTGTGGTGTATATGGACACTGACAGTTTGACAACGTCTGGAGACATTTTTGGTTTTTACAACTGTTGAGGGGTGCTGTTGGCATCTAGCGGGTAGGGATTCTGCTAAACACTCTACAAGGCACAAGGAAGCCCCCAAAGACAAGAGTCGTCTGGTCCAAAACGTCAATGGTGCTAAGCTTGAGAAGCCCTGTATGTCGTCTGATCCTCCCCCACCCCTTTGCTTCTTTACTCTCCTCTGCAACTTCTTTAACAAGTGGCTAAACCACCCCAGCTCAGACTACTTCAGGGATGGGCGACTCACTTCTTTCCAAGACGCCAGTTCCATACGTGGGTCCCTCTAACTGATGGCAAGATACTCCCTCCACTGAGCGTAAAGTGCTTTACCCCCGCTTTGTACCGCCTTCTCCAGCCAGATTGCTCTCTGCCGTAATGGTCTTTAAATGAAGGAAGGCAGGTAATTTTTTTTTTTAACTAGTTGAGTCTTTTCTTCTCTAGGCTAAACATCCTTCACTCTGTCGATTTTTCCTTATACGATGGTTTCAAGTTCCCTAACCAGTCCTAGTTGCTGGCTTCATTTTGTCAGTATCCTTGGACTGAACACAGCCCTCCGAGTGGGTTTGGGTCTGCATGGAGGTGAGCAGGGGTACGACATCCTGCCTCCTGTGCTTTACATCTACTAAGACAGTCCAGGATTACATTAGGCTTCTGTTTGCTTGCTTTGGTTTTTTGACAGTCAAATTCCATGGTTGATTCATCTCAACATCACTGTCAAGAGAGTCTCCAAATCTCTTCCACCAATGTTGCTCCAAAAATGATACCTTTGAAAATTCTATTCTTATGTAGGTAGTTTGTCTAAATTCAAGAAAGTCTATATTCACCCCTGTTAAAATAAAAATCTCTCATCCTATCTCTCTAGCCCAGGAGTCAGCCAACTTTCTTTCTATAAAGGGAACGATAGTAGATATTTTAGGTTTGTGGGCCATACTGTCTCTGTCCCACTGAGTCAGTCTGCTCTTGTTGCGGGAAATCAGCCACAGCTAACATGGAAACAAATGGGCATGGCTGTGTTCCAATAAAACTTTACAAAAACAGGCAGCAGACAGGATTCAGTCTGCAAATCATAATTTACAGACCCTTGATTTGATCTATTGAAATATTTTTATCTAAAAGATTTGGCTATTTAACATCAAAGTCTTTCTCAGCTGCTTGCCCTCTGGTACTGTGTTCTTATCTGCATCTATAAAAAGAAAAATGCACGATAAGGACAAAGATAAAACCATATGGCCTGTGTCTTCCTACAAGTTGTCGTTTATTATTCTGCATTCTTTGGGGCCCATTATTCAAATAGTTATTAATCCACTTTATTTTATCCATTTCGCCCTTCCCCATCTTTTCCACAAGGGCACCGTGTGAAACCTTGCCCGTTGCTCTGTTACAGCCTAGAGCTTGGTCTAGTCTAGGTGGAAACTGGACATGGTATTTTAAAAAGATCCCCAGGTAATTCTGATGTGCAGCCAGGATTAAAAATCACTGAAATGCGTGTAAGAAGAGCTTGAAGTGTTTGGGAAGAGGGGAGGCTCAAGGATGCATGAATTCAATGGAGAGGAAGGAGGGGAGATCGAAAAAGCAGGTAGAGAAAGAGAACAGGAGGGGTTTTGTGCCATGGACTTGGGTTTATTCCTTTGGACTGTGGGATCTTGTTGAAGTTTTAAGCATGAGATCTGTTTCATGTTTTAGGATAATGGCTCTTGCAGCAGAGTGAAGGAATAACGGAAGAGAGAAATAGGAGAAGGGGAAACAGGGCCGTTCATCCAGTGCTTCTTAAATCATCTATGGGAGAGAGCTAGTCCCTCCCTCCCTCCCTCCCTTCCTTCCTTCCTTCCTTTCTTCTTTCCTTTCTTCCTTCCTCCCTCCCTTCTTCCCTATCTTTCTTTATTTCCAATCCATCGCAGGTCAGTGCTTGGTTAATTTCATTGATCACATGCTTAGCTGTCATGGAAATATCAAATCGTTTTTAAAAGTTTATAAACATTTATTCTCTCAATACCTGTGCTTCTCATAGACGAGAAACAAACTATTTGCTGACTTGCACTGGTCCATGGACCATACTTTGAGTAGCACTGCTTTACTCTATTACCCTTATGTTCCTTTACCTACAGGGTAAAAGTTAAACTCTTCAGTAAGGCATAGAAGGCTGCTCATGATCTGCCCCTACTTCCCTCTCTATTCTCCCATCCTCCATGCCCCTCAATCAACACCACTACCCCAGTTTTCTTTTCTCTCTCATGTCACCACTCCCTGAAAATGCCTTGTCTTTCTCAACCTTCTTCTGTCTTGTAAGCTCTGTCCTCTACTTCCCTTCTCTACCTGACCAATTCCTACCTCTCTTCCAAGACACAGCTCTAATGTGCCCCCTCTTTGAAGCCATTCCTGAATCTCCAGGTTATTAATTTATCCACCCCCCCATGCTGCCACATCACTTTTTGGCGACAGTTATAGTACCTGTCACTCTATTATGTAATCATTGATTTCATGATTGTCTCACTGTCGCATGATTGTGGGGTCCTTGAGGACCAGTGACTTGTTCATGTCATAATTGTCAGAGTGTAGGACACAGCAGATGTTCAATAAATGTGCACTCAGTGAAGGCTGAATGGAACAAGAAATGCACTGCTCTGCGTGTGGGGGTGAGATACATTCTTGGGATTTTGGTGGATCTGTTTTTTTTTTTTTTTTTTCAGTCACTCCACATATATTTATCATGTGCTTATAAGGCCAGTCTGTGCTAGTTGATGGTGGGAAAATTTAACTGAGATGTTCCAACCCTACATGAAAGAAGATACTTAGCCAAGAAGATGTGAACTGCTGTATTTTGAGGCATAAAAAAATCACATGGTTGAAAGGATATCTCTACATTAGCATTCTCTTTTGTACATCTTCCACTTTTAACATTGTTTATTATCTTTAATTTGCAGTTGAACACAATTCTAAATACAATGAGCACCATCTACAGTAGTGGGAAAGTTTTGGACCCAAATACACAGGAGTACTTAGTACTTGAACCAGGTGGGCTATTAATTTTGAGCAGTGATTATAAAATTTACTTTTTTCATTCCAAGCTTTAAAAATGAGTTTAACATTAGATGACGACATTGTGCCTTTCAGATGGATCATCCAAAGAGGGGAAGATTCCAAATGTGTGTTTCAGATGCTCTGTTAAGTTTTAACAAAACTGCACTGTAAATTCTGTCACACTCAAGTAATTTAATTACATTAGTAGTTCAATGATCTCAGTGGTTTATTTTCTCTGCAGAAATATTTTGAAACTATAATAAGGGTGAGGAAATGAATGAATCATGAGATTTCATTGAACAACTTTATGACCTTGATGTCTGCCAGCCTTTTAATTCCTTAAATTTCATATAATTCTTTACAAATAAAAACTTTACAAATGCATGTTTATTTCCATTTGGGTGCTTTGCGATAATAGGTTTGGATGACATAATGGAAAACAGCGAAGACTACAATCGGAGACTCTGGGCTTGGGAAGGCTGGAGGGCTGAGGTCGGCAAGCAGCTGAGGCCATTTTATGAAGAGTATGTGGTCCTGGAAAATGAGATGGCCAGAGCCAACAGTGAGTTTGCTGGGCTGTGGCGGTTCTGAAGCTCTCTACAGGGCTGTGGGGCTATTTCTCATGAATCACCAAGCCTTCCCTTTGATATAAGGGGTATTCCTAATTTAACGATCACCTGCTGAACAATTAGGTTACGTGTCTCAAAGAGGAGACCACCAGGGAATAAGGAAAGGTGAATTGACATTCTACAGTTGAAAGGGCTCAAGAGTGAGACTAAGTTACCAGGCCTCAAACAAATCAGTTGTCTGGGTAGGGCTCAGGCCCCCGAGGGTTCCTGAGGTAGTCTGGGGGATTGATCGATTCTATTTACCAGAAAGGATGAGAGTCAGAGACACCATCTCTCCCCTAAACTCCCATCTGGCTACGGTTCATTCTCAAAGGTCATTTGTGTGTTTACGTCAGAGTGGTGTCCCAGAAAGAAACAAATCAGAGTAGTTTAGGCTGGAAACCTACTATTCTCTGTAGTTGTAATTATAACTCAAATCATGTGGTCATCAAAATCTTAACATGGTGAGGAATTTCCATATCTCCTAACTTACCCTCCAGCCTGAATAATGAGCCAAAGCCATGGCATTATGAATTAATTTATGCTCTGGGGTTGAGGAAGGAAAAAAATTCTTCATCTGTTCTTCCTAAATATCTTTCACTACCACTTAAACTCATATTCCCAAGCCATAGGCAAGCTGGAGACAGGAGCCCATCGCCACATCCTTCCATCCAAATATTTACTTGTCTCCTCATCTTCCTGATCATCCATTGCCAATGTGCATGTAAAAATAAAAGTTGCTAAAATACATTTACAAACTTTATTAACTATTACCCTGACACAAGCTTGCATTTCCTGATAACAAGACACTACGTGAAGCATACATACAATTTGCCAACAAACACAGGCCCACTGTGGCCGTGTCCAAGATGAGTTGGGTTAGATTTGAAAATATAAGGCCCTGAACAAAATGAGAATTTAAAGATCCAATCACGTGTTTTAAAGCTAAAGATGCAAATTGACCTATGGAGAGAGTAGAGACCCGGGGTTAGGAGACTCGGAGTGCGCCTCTGCCCCTCACCAGTTGTGTGACCTTGGACGAATCATTCAACCGGCCAAGAGCAGGCTGTTACCCTGCACCACGGGGATTATAATACTGTCTGTCTTGTAGAGTTTTTGTGCTTAGTAGATGAGATAATGAATTAAATTTCGGACACATTAGCTAGTGTTATTATTTATTTGCATCCCGTTGAGTTGATATTTAGAAGGGCAATAGATATGTGACAGGTTTTTGGAGTTTTTAACCTCCCAGGAAAGCTATTCTATGTATACTGTGCTTTATCTCTTTCTTTCCAGATGTTCTCATTTTTCTCTTTTTTAAAAACAGATTATGAGGACTATGGGGACTATTGGAGAGGGGATTATGAAGTGACGGGGGCAGGTGGCTATGACTACAGCCGCGACCAGTTGATCGCAGATGTGGAACGTACCTTTGCAGAGGTAACAAGGAACTGTCTGCAGAGACAGATGTAGGGCAGCGTGCAGGAAGAAGGGACAGGGACCAACAGTATTCTGGCTTATTCTTAACACACTGGCTGGTCGTTCCCAGGCCTCAGAGTTATGGAATATTAGAGCTTGAAAAGATTGTAAAGAATCACAGGGCAACTGCTACAGATGATCGGAATTGCTCTGCTTTTCTCTCCCTTTCAGCCATTGACCAGCAATTACCAACAGGAAGATTATGAGAAGGAAAGACAATAGGAAGGAGTGGTCTTTTAGATTATAAGAAAGCATGGGTTTCAGGAGCTATGTGGGGCCTGTGCTGTCTTCCTTTGTTAGCAGAGCCATAGGCTTTGCTTCCTTCCTCAGGACACTTGATACTGTTGTTTCCTTATCTTTGGCTAAGGAAGACGTTCTAGGGAAGGGAGAGTCCTATTAGAAGTGCCCCATAGACACCTCTCAATGTCTCCCTCTTCCTTCATTTTGACCCCCACATCCCCATGCCTTCCAGCTTCTTATGTGAAGCTGTTCTGTCACAGCCATAGCTGGGCAGAGCTATCAAAAACGGAAGTAGGACAAACAACCCCCCCGAAAAAGAAATGGGCAAGAGATGTGAGTAAGTACATCATCAAAGATGAATAAGCAAATAAAACGTTATTAGGGAAATGCACATTAAAACCATGATTAAGAACCACCACAAATAGAGTTACCATATGATCCAGCGCTCCCACTCCTGGGCATATATCTGGAAAAGAGGAAAACACTGATTTGAAAGGATACATGCACCCCAATGTTCATAGCAGCACTGCTTACGATACCCAAGACATGGAAGCAACCTAAGTGTCCATTGACAGATGAATGGAAAAAGAAGATGTGGTATATATATATATATATATATATATATATACACACAATGAAATATTACTCAGGCATAAAAATGAATGAAATAATGCCATTTGCAGCAACATGGATGGACCTTTCATATTTAATGAAATGCTACTCAGTAATAAAAAGGAATGAACACTGTTACACGCAACAACATGGATGAACCTAAAAAACATTAAGCCAAGTGAAAGAAGCCAGACATGAAAGGTCACATATTGTATGGTTTCATTTATATGAAATGTGCAGGATAGGCAAAACGATAGAGAAAGAAATCAGTTCAGTGATCAACTGGGGCTGGGGGTGGGAATGGAGTTGACTGCACATGGGTGCAAGGAAACTTTGGGGAATGTTGGAAATGTTCTAAAACTGAGCGGTAGTGATGGTTGTCCAACAGTGTACTTTTATTAAAACTCACGAAACTATATATTTTAAAATGGGTGAATTTTATATGTAAATGATACTTCAGTTTAAAAATGAAGGAAGTAGGTAGCATCTTAGAAATGAATTTTTTTTTGCATCTGCCTTCCTTTTGGGATCTGTATCCCTCCAGGTGTGTTCATTGCTTTATGCAGTGGAACTGGTCATCATCGATATCTGGGAAGAATGAATGCTTTCACACTCTCCAGAATATTTCAGAGGAGAAGAAATTAGAATTTAGGGAAATTCTACTTGTCTAAAGAAGCTCCTATTTTTAGTGTTGGGGATTGGAAATAGGCTATTCTTGGTCTTAAACTCTCTTCCTGAGCTTTTCAGATTAAACCATTATATGAACAACTTCACGCTTATGTGAGGGCAAAGTTGATGGATGCCTACCCTTCCCGTATCAGTCCAACTGGATGCCTCCCTGCCCATTTGCTTGGTAAGAAACTCCAGGAATTCTTTGTGTACTTTGCTCTTTGTCATTTCTACCAATAAAGTTGTTTTTTTTTGGAGTGAGGCCCAACTTTTGAAAAATTCTGTGAATGAAGTTAGTAACATTATAGAAATCACAGTTTGAAAGCACTGTCTTCAACAGAGAAGTCATTTTAAATTGTTCTCTGTTGCATTACTTTATACATAAAGAGCTATTATGTTGGCCACAATCCATAGGATAAAGGGGTTATTTAAGATCACTAGAGAAATGAGAGTGGAAATGGGGAAAATAAGTTTTATTAATCAACTTGGTTGGCTAATCCTCGAGGTGGGATTTTAGCATCATATTGTCAGAGGAAAGAAGCTTGGTTGGCTGGGGGCGGTCAGGGGTGAGGGAAAGACTTTCTAGAATTAAGGTATAGCCTGAGTGAAACCTTGTTAAGTTCATTGTTCAACTGCAACAATTTCTTTTGCTGAAAAGTACTTGGTTTGGAATCATATGAGTAATGAATGAAGTCTTCATCATGAAGGAAGATGCCTAGCTTAGGAGGAGAATCAATCTTCCAAGAACTTTGGATCCTGCCATAGAGCTTTTGTAGACCATGCAAGACCTGGGGCCCTTTACTGAACCTCCTTATTCCCCACCAGAGGGTGGTCATCCTCCCTCCCCTCTCCCTCACCCCAGAAGCTGAGGCCAAATAAAATATGTGTTTGAAAAGTTCATGTCCTGCATACATAACATGCCTACTATAGTCAAGCTAAGTTGCTGATAGCTGATTCTCCACAGCCAAGCCTCTCTCTTAGCAGGAGGGAATCTGGACAAAGGATCAGTGGAGACTTTTTCCTCTAAAGCAATATATAAATACTCTCTACAGTGTCTTTGGCAGGTGTTCTTTGGTAATTCACTTTCTGCTTAAACCTGTCTGGTGTGAGGTGGCTCTTTCTTCCTTCCAAAGTAAACTAACCTAAAGTCCTACCTTATGTGGAGGGGAATCAACACCCCCTCTAATGCCTTCCATTCACTTTGCCTAATTCCATGCTATGAGGTTACCCAGAATATGTCCATTCTTCTTCCACAAGATGGCCTTCTAGAGATTTATAAACAACCATTGTCAAGGCACAGCATAGTACCTGGCACAAGAGTATATTGTATATACTGTATATTACTGTTATCATCATGTATACACTATTTTCCTCTTTTATGTTAAATATCCTACATAGATTTTTCAACCATTCTTTAAAATCTCACTTTTCTACTTGTTCTCCTTTGGACAAGCTATCCTTGGTTGATGTCCCTCTTCAAGTATCACGCTCAGAACTGAACAGTTACTCCAGACGAAGTTTGACCAACATGGAGTAAAAATGGTGCTATGGTTTCCTTTGTTCTAGACACTGTAATTCTACTCACTTACCCTACAGTCACATTTGTGTTTTGGAAGCCACATCATACTGTTTGTTGGGTCCCTTTTGGTCTTTTACATGTGGGATATGTTTCAGCCTGATGTCACATATCACATATTTCCATAATAGATAGATGTTTCTTTAAAATTGAAGCATAGGACTTTACATTGATCTCTACTGAATTTTATCTTTTAAAACATGAGTTCATTGACATATTCTTTATGTAGTTATTTTTCCCCATTCCTTTGGTGCCAGGATTCTGGTCCTATTATGAGATTGATTTTTTTCTAGATCCATTTTTTTCCTTTTAGGGTTTCTGGCCTTGGAATTCAATTTAACATTTGTTTGAGATGTTTGAAAAATCACCCAGTTAAGTGGATTCCTATAGTACAGTAATAAAAGTGGAACTTAGTTACTGGTTAGTTAGCAGAGATTCCTGAATGATGATCCTATATGATCTCTCTCTTTTTTTTCTTTTCCATTATGGTTTATCACAGGATATTGAATATAGTTCCCTGCGCTATACAGTAGGACCTTGCTGTTTATCCATTCTATATATAATAGTTTGTATTTGCTAACCCCAAACTCCCAATCCATCCCTGCCTCCCCCTCCATCCCCCTTGGCAACCACAAGTCTGTCTATATGATCTCTCTTGAATCCAATATCATAGATTACTAATAGTCTAATTTGTAGTATTTTGTCCCATGGATGAGGGACTATATAAATCTATTTCTAATCTATAGTAGCTATGATGTCCCGTATATTTAATACATTGTGCCTTTGAATTGTAATTTGAAATGTGAGAAACAGGGATGATTCCCTAACAAGCTTTGCCTAGCCACATCATCTCCTGCCATTTTAACCTTTTAGAGGCGATAAAAAAAGAAGGGGATGTTGAAAATATAAAATAAGGGAAGAGAAAAAGAGGTAGTGAAAAGGAAGCACAGAAACTAGATTAAATCTAGAATACTCTGTGTCCTGTTTACCAATCCCACCTCATGCACTGTGTAAAATCAGGTCTATACTTCTGTTGTCTTTGTCACGTATTAACGAAATCTTTTTTTTTAATAGGCGATATGTGGGGGAGATTTTGGACAAATCTGTACCCTTTGACAGTCCCCTTTGGAGAGAAACCGAGCATAGATGTTACCAAAGAAATGCAGAACCAGGTAGGAAGAAGACACCTTGAAAACCAAATCTAAATCCTCGACCTCATTTCTTTTTATGCCATCCTTCTCTTCTTGTCTTATGAAAACAGGTAAATGAGAAAATTTTCAAGCTAATTTAAATTTATTTCTTATGTAGCTGTCTTTTCATGGAAAAGTAGTTTACAATGTCAGTGACATCAAGTACCTTGAATAAGTATGGTATTGATCTTGCTGAGAGATATTAAAAGTGGAGATGACCTGAGTTTTCCATTAAGCAATAAGATGTGGAATTATCAACTGGTTGCCATAACTCTTTCTAAAGTTAGTCATTGCGATGGACCTAGAGTCTGTCATACAGAGTGAAGTAAGTCAGAAAGAGAAAAACAAATACGGTAAGCTAACACATATATATGGAATCTAAAAAAAAAAAATGGTTCTGAGGAACCTAGGGGCAGGACAGGAATAAAGATGCAGACGTAGAGAATGGGCTTGCGGACATGGGGAGGGGGAAGGGTAAGCTGGGACGAAGTGAGAGAGTGGCATGGACATATATACACTACCAAATGTAAAGTAGATAGCTAGTGGGAAGCAGCCGCATAGCACAGGGAGATCAGCTGGGTGCTTTGTGACCACCTAGAGGGGTGGGATAGGGAGGATGGGAGGGAGGGAGACACAAGAGGGAAGAGATAGGGGAATATATGTATACGTATAGCTGATTCACTTTGTTATACAGCAGAAGCTAACACAACATTGTAAAGCAATTATACTCCAATAAAGATGTTAAAGAAAAATAAAGTTAGTCATTGCTAAGTAGTCAGTAATCTCTGTGAATAGTAAAAAAAAAAAAGATATCATTAGAAGATTTTTGCATATTAAAAATCATTATTGTTAAAAATATTACAAGTCTAAAATAGTTTTTTGGTTTTTTTTAATTAATTTGTTTATTTATTTATTTTTGGCTGTGTTGGGTCTTCGTTTCTGTGCACAAGCTTTCTCTAGTTGCGGTGAGCAGGGGCCACTCTTTATCGCGGTGCGCGGGCCTCTCACTGTCGCGGCCTCTCTTGTTGCGGAGCACAGGCTCAGTAGTTGTGGCTCACGGGCTTTGTTGCTCCGTGGCATGTGGGATCCTCCCAGACCAGGGCTCGAACCCGTGTCCCCTGCATTGGCAGGCAGACTCTCAACCACTGCGCCACCAGGGAAGCCCTAAAATAGTTTTTAAATAACCTTTTTTTACCATCTTGGTATAATTGTTTAAATTCTCTATGTTCCCTTCCATTGATTAAATAATATTATAGTTATAATTGTGTATTTTTCTTTATTCAGCTAATAGCCTACATTTCTGGGTAGGATCCATAATCATACATCTATTGGCTGCGTAAAATTTCTTCAGATGGTTGCACCATGGTTTACTATTTATGCACTACTTGTTAACAGTTTTAAATCTGTAAGCAGCAATGCAATGAACATCTTCACCTACGTAACATACTCCTAGGAAAAGTCCATAGCAGAATGAAAACGTGAAGCTGCAAGGGCCCCTAAACTCCTGCAGCTGTTGTAGCCCCACTTGGCAGTTGAGCAGCAGCAGAGGCCCATCTTTATGTAGCTCCATAGCCTATCTACGGTGTTTTCACCCCCACCATCTCTCCTAATGTTATGTTTACGACAAACCTATGGGACTGCCAGGACAGGTATTGTGATAGTTCCATGTTGTAGGTGAGGAAACTGAGGCTTGGGTAAATGATTTGTTTGAAGTCACAAAGACAGTCAGTGATAACTAAGGTTGGAACTGAGAACTCCTAATATTTCCAGCCTGGTTTTCTATCCATTCATTCTTCATTCAGCAGATGTTAACTGTTCTTACCAGTCTACACTGTTTTAGTATTTGTTCATTCTCCTTAAGAATGCCATACTCACCAATAGCAATATTGCCTGACATTAAGCCTTTAAAGGTCAAAGAAAATATCCATAGTGTCTGTTATATCCAGTTGCATATCCCCAAGGCTGACATAGGAGAAAAAACAAACTTGACTGGTCTTTAAGATGAAAGGAAGTTTTCTGTGTCACTAAAAAGTGATTCATTAAATATCTGCCAATTATACAAACTTAGTTTGACTGATAATGGGCCTTATCTCCAAAGAAGTCTTGGTCAGCTCCAGAGACACTGGTTCCCAGAAGAGTTTGCTGAATCGCACACACCTTCTGCTGCCCCTCTCCAGTTCCAGAACATTCTGAAAGTTTAGATTCCCATACAGACTAGGAAGCCAAGGCCCCCCTACCCATTGGCTGCTGGGTCACATGTGGGCCTTTTTGGTTCCAAAATCACGCAACTTCATGTCTGCTTTATTGTTTGTGTCTTCTAATGAGCCTAATGCCAGGGCCTTGCCCATTGAAGGAGATCAATCAAGGGTTGTTGTCTTGAGTTGAACAGTTTTTAGCAAAGAGAAGGTCATTATCGTTTGTGTTTATACTTGGAACATAAAGAATAAAGACAAAAAACTTCACATATAATCTCACCCCATCTACTGTTAACATTTTAATGTATTTCCTCATTAAGATTATACCATAGAAGTGGTTTATATATTTTACTTTTTCACTATTAAATTATTAAAAATATCAATAAAAATTCTTCATAAATCTAATTTATTTAGATTTTCCATTCCACAAAGGCATCATTATTTATTTAACCATTCTGGTGGTTGTTTCCACTTTTCCCCCTATTAAAAATCATTTCACACGTTGTACACCTTAAATTTACACAATATATCAAATTATTTCAATTGAAAAATAATAATAAAAATCATTTTAAACGTAATTCTTCGACCTAATTTCTGAGAATTTCCTAGGTTAGTTCCCTAGAGACAGGATTACTGAGACAAAGAGTATAAACGCTGTGAAAGCTGTCCAGAACAGTTATGCCTTTGTACATATCCAACAGAAAGAATGCTGTGATTTTAATGCTAGAATTAAATGCTGTTCTTTTTTTTTTTTTTTTTTTTTTCCAGTCCTGGGATGCAAAGAGGATATTCAAGGAGGCTGAGAAGTTCTTTGTGTCTATTGGCCTTCCTAATATGACTCAAGGATTCTGGGTTAACTCCATGCTAACTGAGCCAGGCGATGGCCGGAAAGTGGTCTGCCACCCCACAGCATGGGACCTGGGGAAGGGTGACTTCAGGTAGTGAGGCTGATGTTTACACAGCTGATACTAAAATGGGAGACAATGGAGGGATGAGGATGAATTTGGATTTCTTCTCTGCTCCTCTGAGCACAGAAGAGATGAATGAATTTTCCTTGAATGAAGGCTGGGAGTCCATGAGAGCACATCTGGGCTTTCCAAGGAAAAGGGGATTGTCAGCAGGCCCTAAGTTGAACCTTTAGACAGTTTGCCTCATCCGAGATGATATGCACCCATTAGAGTTGCATGGTCATGGGTATGGTGGTGCCCCCATTAGGAAAGGGTTGGTGCAAGATTTATGGAAGATGGATATGTGAGTCAGGCATTGATACCCACCTCCGTTTCCCTCTTCTGAGTGAGCTAGGACAGGTGAATAGATAAGCTGGTATGTGTCATTAAGAGAAACACAGAGAACACTCCATGGAGAATTGGAAGATAAGTGACCACACCTGGAATAGGGGTTTGGGTCAGACAGGGCTTTTCAGGTGGCATTTGAGTTGGGCTTGAAAGACAAGAAGGGTTTGGACAGACAGAGCTGGGAGGGACACCGGGCTGGGAGAATAGCAGGATCAGATGCAGAGAGGCAGGACCAGTGTTGTGTACTGGAGTCAGCAGGTTAGGCTAGAATAAAGGGCGTGTGAAGGAGGGTCTGTGTGAAATGGCAGAATGAGCACAGGCTTTCTAATCCCAGCTGTGTCACTTAATGACTAGGCAACCTTGGGCAAGGTATTTAACCTTCTTGCGTTTCAGTTTCTTTATCTATAAAGTGGAATCGTAATTCCCAGTTTGCAGGTTTGTGAGTGTCTTAGGTTGGGTTCCCTGGCTTGAGATGGAGATTCTTGTACACGTGTTTCACTGAGGGAGAGCTTGCAGGCAAAGGGGAGTGAGGGAAGCAGGATGGGGCAGGGGAAAGAGTTAAGTAAGGATGTGGTCTCTGCTAGAGACTTGGCCTCAGCCTGATCCCACGGGGCTCTCTGGAGCATGATTTGTACCACAGAGTTGGTCACATCTTGAGACAAGAGGACTGGCCTTTTGTACCCCATATTACTCAGTCATTGGCTGTGGACTGCCCCAAAGTATGGGGCCATATAACCTCCTGGTTGAGGCACCTCCCATTTAGCCAAAAACATTAAAGAAGGAAGCAGCTGTTGGCCAACAGCCAGGACTCAGACAACTGGGAGATGGGTGGATCTTTCTGGTAAAGCAGATCTAGGCAGGGCCCCAGCTGCATGCGCTAGAGTAGGGGTTGGCAATCCTTTCCTATAAAGGGTCAGATAGTAAACAGTTTCTTTAGGCTTTGCAGGTCTCTGTTGCAACTACTCATCTCTGCCCTTGTGGCATGAAAGCAGCCATAGATAATACAGAAACAAATGGTTAGGGCTGTGTCCCAGTAAAGCCTAATCTATCACAACAGGTGGCCAGCTGCAGGCCATAGCTCACCAACTCCAGTACTAGGGTGAAGTTGAAAAATGAGTAAGCGTATGTAAGCTTCCTAGCACAGGATCTTACACACAGTAGATATTAACTATATAATAGCTATTCTTATAATTGTGCCAAGAGAGTATAGAGAAGAACCAAGTTAGAGAAGGAGGTCATATTGGGGTGTACAAAGGAGGTTGAGTTTATTCCTGAGCAGTGTGAGTCCTTAAAGGGTATTTATCAGGGGGATGACGCGGTGCTCAGAGTGGTGGGAAGACTACTGAACCTGCTGAAATATGACCCCTACGCTCATCTGCATGAAATTGCTCTTGCCAAGTTGAAAAGGACCAGCACCTAATTGCCAAATGCCCTCCTTATACCATTGGGCCACAACAGCATGGGGCAGTGTTGAGGAGTTGTCTTTGAAGTGCTGTTGTTCACTGGTGTCTGCATCGTCATTCCTTCTGGACTTCTTTGACTTCTCTCTCTGTCTCCTTTTCCTCTCTCCACCCTGTACATCCTGGGACCTCCTGGGGCTTTGTCCTTGGCCCTCTTTTCTTGCCATCCTACACAGCTTCATGGGCCATCACATCCACTCCCTGACTTACCTGCTAATGATTCCCAAATATCAATTTCTAGCCCTTTCTCCTACTACTACTATGTCCTGGCTGTACCAAACTGCTGGCTGTGTCCTGAATGCCACATTCTTTTCTCAAGCCATCCTCATTGAGCACTTCTAGGAATGTCAGTCTCTTGTCCCTTCCTGCCATTTGCCTGGCAAACCCCTGCATGTTG
Source organism: Eschrichtius robustus (assembly GCF_028021215.1). Classification (NCBI taxonomy): domain Eukaryota; kingdom Metazoa; phylum Chordata; class Mammalia; order Artiodactyla; family Eschrichtiidae; genus Eschrichtius; species Eschrichtius robustus. The sequence goes on along the minus strand of NC_090845.1, from coordinate 13,260,256 downwards.
ATCAAGGTCCAGCTTGCTCATTGCATCCTGAGTTATGCCCTTCCTGGGGCTTCCAGAAGACTATGCCTCCATTTACTCATTGTTGTGCCCAAGGCCATGTCTACTGATCACTTGTAGAGTACTTGCCTCAGAGTTTTTGTAGTAGATGACTCTGTTTATCGTCCTTTCTGTTAGTCTGTGATCAGGAAGACAAGATTCAGCCCTGCCCATCACTTTATATTGAGCACCTAGTACAGTTTCTAGGACGTACAAGATAGGTCCTCAAGAATCATTGGTGAATAAATCTTGGAAAGGTGATCCATGCTATGGAAATCCCATATAACTCTATTGTGATGATTAAATGAAATTCAATGAGATTCATTTTAATCTTGCCCATTTTTGTTCAGGATCAAAATGTGCACAAAGGTGACGATGGATGACTTCCTGACAGCCCATCACGAGATGGGGCACATCCAGTATGACATGGCGTATGCCACACAGCCCTTCCTGCTCAGAAATGGAGCTAATGAAGGTTTCCATGAAGCTGTTGGGGAAATCATGTCACTTTCTGCAGCTACACCTCACTATTTGAAAGCCCTTGGTCTTCTGCCACCTGATTTTTATGAAGACAATGGTACGGACATTTTTTCATGGCCTGTTTTGGGTGTTCTTTAGTCTGACATGGGCAAAGGTATTTATTGTCATGCATAGGATATATTTAATTTTTGCCATGTAAAATATAAGTTATTTATGGGTAACTGGAAATTGCTACTGGTTAAAAAAATTTTTTAAGTATATAGCATAATATGCCAGCTTCTGGTTTTGTATCTTTGAAAAGGGCATAAGAGAGGTAACTAAGTGAATGGTCTTGGGACTCTAAGAACCATCTAACAGAAGCTTTTTAAAAAGATGCTAAAACAGGCCCACAGAACTGAAATGGCTTATCCAAGGTTACCCAGCTAATTAGTGTCAGAGTTCTGACTGAATCCCCCGGTTCTAGGTGAAAACCAAAACAGTGGAGCTGGAACAGATTCTAAAAACCATTTTGCAGAGGAAGCAAACTGAAGACATGAGAGGGAAAATAATTAACCCAAGGTCAAGAAGCAACATGGCAGAACCGGAACCAGAGCCCTAATCTATAACTTTTCCCATAATATTGTGCAAAGCAAAGTATAACTTGAAATTTGGGAGTTCTTAAGGAACAGGTGGTGGAATATCAGGATTGGAGGAGACTGAAACGTTTTGTTCATGTGGCTGAAGCATGAATTTGCCCCATAACATCCCCTCAGATTCAGGCTATCCTTCAGCATCTTTGCCCGAGGCAGCCTGTTTCTCTTTGGATGGGTTGGACTTGACGGAACACAACAAATATTCATGAGATCCAGATTTTTCAGTGAGGATTGTTTCGTGTAAAAGGAGGACACTTAAGAGCCAAATATGTTCTTCTTTCCCATGTATTTCTCTCCCCTCATTTTAGCAATTTGGGACATAAACATCAGCTCTGCCTACTAGTACATTTAGTCGATGAGGTCAAGGTCATGAGCTCCATCCTTGTGTGGGCAATTCACTTTGCCTTGACTTCTGGCTCCAGACCCTGATGATCTCACAAGGACCTGGGAGTAGGTCAGTGTAAAGCCATCATCATGTCTGAAAAAGCTACTGTGAGCACAGACCCAGTGGGTAATAGACAAGCAGCGGCATCCTCCCATGAAGGGAGCAACAGAGGAAAGGGGGTTCACAGTAACCACACCTGTTTCCTAATTTTAAAGTATCGTTCTCAAGTCGATTAACTGACCATTATTAGTTTTATCATTTTTTAATATTCCTTGACAGCAGTCAAAGATGGTTGAATCACTGAGACAGTACTAGGCATGGTTAAACCACTGATTTGAAAAACTCCTGCTTCTTTCCTTGGCTCTGGCCCTGATCTGTGAATGATGCTAAACAAAATAAGGTCCTTCATTCCTTCTCTCTCTCTCTCTCCTTCTCTCTTTTCCTTTCTTCTTCCAAAAATATTTATTGAGCACTTACTATGTGTAAAGCATTTTAAAAGACACTAAATACATTGGTGTGCCAAGTAGATAATATCCCTCTGCTTACATTCCAGTGAGCTTCATTTACGCACTAGATATGAGCTCCACTGCCTTTTTACATCAATAATAAAGGATAAATGAAATAACATAATTCGTTAAAGCATTTTAAACTCAGGTAAGGAAGATGTCAGTAAATTTAAAGTACATTGTACTTCTGATTATCCAGTGGATGGTTTCCTCTAGGGAGGCTCGTTTTTGTTGTTTTTTCCCTTCCCTGGTTTACTGGCTTTTGGCCACATCTGTTTAATATTTGTTTATTTAGCAAAGACTCACAGAGGACATCATGTAGCAGACACCAGGCTAGGTATACAGTCTTGAATGAGAATTGACAGTCACTGCCTTCATGGAGCTTACAAGAATAAACAGTGTGGGGCTTCCCTGGTGGTGCCGTGGTTGGGAATCCGCCTGCCAGTGCAGGGGACACGGGTTCGAGCCCTGGTCCGGGAGGATCCCACATGCCGCAGAGCAACGAAGCCCATGTGCCACAACTACTGAACCTGCGCTCTAGAGCCCGTGAGCCACAACTACTGGAGCCTGTGAGCCACAACTACTGAAGCCCGCGTGCCTAGAGCCCATGCTCCGCGGCAAAGACAAGCCACCGCGGTGAGAAGCCCGCGCACCGCAACGAAGGGTAGCCCCCACTCACCGCAACTAGAGAAAGCCCGCCCGCGCACAGCAACGAAGACCCAACGCAGCCAAAAATAAATAAATAAAATAAATAAATTAAAAAAAAAACAAAAACAAAAAAGATAAACAGTATGACTAGGAAAGTAGATAAAATACCCCTGATTAGCTCTGATAAGAAGTACTTAAGGGAGGCAACTGAAACTAATAAAGAAAAAGGATTAGGGGTTCCTTGTGGATTTATTTAACCTGATCTATCCAAGGCTTCACCCTGCTCCAAATCCCTCAGCTGAGAAAACGAATATATACATATTATTATGTCCACTGTCAATATTTCTCATGTGATCATCTTTATAGTAAGTATATCTTGAGGAATAATATCTTGAGATTAGGAAATTATCTAATACAAGACATCCACTGTCACCCTCATCTTAATATTTATCCTTTCCCATTTTATTTTCAGTAACAGAAATAAACTTCCTGCTCAAACAAGCACTTCAAATTGTTGGAACTCTACCGTTTACTTACATGTTAGAAAAGTGGAGGTGGATGGTCTTTAAGGGTGAAATACCCAAGGAGCAGTGGATGCAAAAGTGGTGGGAGATGAAGTAAGTCAATGAATATGCAATCAGTAAAATGTTTCCTCATGAGTTTGCTGTTTATGTAAAAGCATTTGGTTGGCCTGTATACACACACTCACATACACACACAGACATCATATACTTAGTACCAGTATCTGTATTTTATTGCCTGAGGGCTTCCTCTGGTCACTAGAACCCTCCTATGGAGAAAAGACTGAGGAACTATGTGTGATGGGAATTGGTGGATAAGTACTTCAGCTCCCTCGCCCTCAGCGGGGAGAATTCTGAGGTGAGTGCTCTACATGGGATCCTAGAGTTCCTCAGTGGGAAAAGGCTCCAGTTACCCACTGTGGTGACTTGCTTGATAACACACCTTTTGGGGGCTGCTTTCCTTTTCCTGTCTCACTTCCTCACTCCTTTGCCTGTGTTTCCTGGGATCACGTCCCAGGGTCTGGTCTCAGGGTCTGTTTGGGTGAGAACCCACCTAAGACAACTAGCATTGGAGTTCTCAGAGAATTCTTCCTAGTCAGAATAACTGGGATTTCAGTGGCTAAATCTTGAAATCTAGTGATGTGGGGCTAAATATGTGAAAATGAGAGAGAAGTGTATTCAGGCTAGGGGAATGCCATCACATACCACACACACACACACACACACCACATTAACTGCCTCCTTTTTATTTTTTAAGTCTCCATTTGGGAGCTTTCTCAGATAATGTTTCCTTGGCTCTGCCCCACCCCCCAGCAGGGTCAAGTGACATAATTTCTCATGCTCTATCTTAAGTATTGAGGCACCCATTAAACTGTGATATTATTTAGGAAGTGATCAATTCATTCATTTTTATTTTTGCTTTTGTCCATTCTTTGAAACAAAAATATTAACCCCACATTTTAGGTAAAGCACTGGGGAATCCGATGCTGATCATTTCTGATGTTCTCCTCGACTTCAAAGAACTTGTAGTCTATGGAGGAATGCGGGAAATGAAACCACTGCAACGTGTTGGGTTGTGATGGGAGAATGTGGGCATCCATGAGCATCCAAGGGGGGATCCAAAACCCTGGCTGATAGGTCAGATGAGGAGAAGCATCCAAATTGAGCTTTGAGAAAGATGTGGGATTTAACCAGGGGTATGTAGAGGGGAAGGGAGAGAATTCCAAGCTAGTGAGAGCCTGCTGTATTTGGGCAACAGAGGGCGATTCCTTCCAATAGTTTCAGCGCTACCTCATTCATCACCGTATCCCAAGTGCCTTGCACAGTGCCTGGCACATGAAAGTATGAAATAAATGATGAAAGTATTACAGAAGAAGATGGAAGGAAGGAAGTTAGGAAAGAAGGAATGAATGAACAAACGAACGAATGAATGAAGGAAAAAAAGAAAGAAAGCTTCTCCTCACCATCTATTAGTCAGACTCCTGTCAATTATTTTTCTTTATTTTTCCTCTCTGTGGTGAAGATCTACCATTATAACATTCAGCCCCATATCCGTGAGTTGAAGTCAGTGCCGCTCTTCTGCCAAGATTCTCTCTGGTGACATAAACCCTCCTTGGGAGGGAGGAGGCAGCATCTGTAGTAGCTGTTGCTAGCATTTGAGTAGTACTGAAATTATGTCTATCATGATCCCACAATCAGAAAGGACGGATGTATTCACTTTAAACAAGGCCAAATACATGGTTTCCCTACCTTTTTTTTCTGATTGAATTAATTTTTGATCCCTTTTAGTTTATTTCCAAAGGTACATGGAATCAGACCCTTAAAATGATTCATTAATGCATTAATTACTCTATGCATTCAGTGAATCCATGTGAGGTCTTTTCTTAGCCTTGGCCATCGTGTCTGGCACTGGAACTGTAAAGATGACCAAAACACAGCCCCGCCCGCTAGGTGCTCAAGCCTCCAGGGCAAGAAGGAGCTGTATGTGAATAATTACAAAACGGAGAGAGAAATGGCAAAGGAGGCAGAGCTAGAGAAGGCCAAGGGAGCTGGAGGGTTCACTGTGCTGGCAGGTGGTTGGGAGCAGGGGGAGGCCTCACAGAGGAGGGGACATTTGAGCTAGCCTTGAAGAATCAGTGAGATTTCAATTTTAGAAAATTCCGCCTACCAGGAGCCCATAAAATGTGGTGCCGGAAAGGAATTATTAGGATTTTCACTGTATGTTTTTGGCCACGCAATGCACTTTATTAAATTAGTATTTTGAAGGTACAGCTATTTTCCAATGCTGTAGACTGGCTGAATTTAAAAAATAAAGAGATGACTACATGATGCACTTTATTCTGTAATTCTTTACACTGTTTCAATTTCACCTGACAACCAATTTCAGTAGAAATGCCATTGGCTGATGGCACTGCACTAATGGCACCATCCATACTTTCTCACGATGAGTGACCCAGAGCTAATGTATCTTCTTTTTTCCCCAAAGGCGAGAGATAGTCGGGGTGGTGGAGCCTCTGCCCCATGACGAAACATACTGTGACCCCGCGTGTCTGTTCCATGTTGCTGAAGATTACTCATTCATCCGGTAAATGACAGTTTTCTTCTGTTTCACTTCTAGGATTTGTGGACAGAGTGACAACTCTAATTTCTTTTTCTATCTCCATTCACCTCCCCCTTAGATCCTCAAAATAGATGATCAGTTTCAATTCGATTTAACTCAACACGATGTATTGAGTTAAATAAAACTTACATGAGATCTTTTCTCCCACCATCAGGGAATTTATAGTATCCTTGGGAGAAATAGAAATATATTTTTGTTTGTCTTCTTGTCACTGACAGAGTGCAGGGTGATTGTAATAGAGTATTTTTATTTATTTATTTATTTATTTAGAGTGGCTAATATGGTTTTTTTTTAATTTTTGAATTTTATTTTATGTTTTTAATACAGCATGTTCTTATTAGTCATCCATTTTATACACATCAATTTTGTTTATCTTCTCAAAGAACCAGCTTTTAGTTTTATTGATCTTTGCTATTGTTTTCTTTGTTTCTATTTCATTTATTTCTGCTCTGATCTTTATGATTTCTTTCCTTCTGCTAACTTTGGGGTTTTTTGGTTCTTCTTTCTCTAATTGCTTTAGGTGTAAGGTTAGGTTGTTTATTTGAGATTTTTCTTGTTTCTTGAGGTAGGCTTGTATAGCTATAAACTTCCCTCTTAGAACTGCTTTTGCTGCATCCCATAGGTTTTGGATTGTCGTGTTTTCATTGTCATTTGTCCCTAGGTATTTTTTGATTTCCTCTTTGATTTCTTCAGTGATCTCTTGGTTATTTAGTAAGGTATTGTTTAGCCTCCATGTGTTTGTGTTTTTATGTTTTTTTCCCTTTAATTCATTTCTAATCTCATAGCATTGTGGTCAGAAAAGATGCTTGATATGATTTCAGTTTTTTTAAATTTGCTGAGGCTTGATTTGTGACCCAAGATGTGATCTATCCTGGAGAATGTTCCGTGTGCACTTGACAAGAAAGTGTAATCTGCTGTTTTTGGATGGAATGTCCCATAAATATCAATTAAATCTATCTGATCTATTGTGTCATTTAAAGCTTGTGTTTCCTTATTAATTTTCTGTCTGGATGATCTGTCCATTGGTGTAAGTGAGGTGTTAAAGTCCCCCACTATTATTGTGTTACTGTCGATTTCCTGTTTTATAGCTGTTAGCAGTTGCCTTATGTATTGAGGTGCTCCTATGTTGGGTGCATATATATTTATAATTGTTATATCTTCTTCTTGGATTGATCCCTTGATCATTATGTAGTGTCCTTCCTTGTCTCTTGTAACATTCTTTATTTTAAAGTCTATTTTATCTGATATGAGTATAGCTACTCCAGCTTTCTTTTGATTTCCATTTGCATGGAATATCTTTTTCCATCCCCTCACTTTCAGTCTGAATGTGTCCCTAGGTCTGAAGCGGGTCTCTTGTAGACAGCATATATATGGGTCTTGTTTTTGTATCCATTTAGCAAGCCTGTGTCTTTTGGTTGGAGCATTTAATCCATTCATGTTTAAGGTAATTATCGATATGTATGTTCCTATTACCATTTTCTTAATTGTTATGGGTTTGTTTTTGTAGGTCGTTTTCTTCTTTTGTGTTTCCCACTTAGAGAAGTTCCTTTAGCATTTGTTGTAGAGCTGGTTTGCTGGTGCTGAATTCTCTTAGCTTTTGCTTGTCTGTAAAGCTTTTGATTTCCCCATCGAATGTGAATGAGATCCTTGCCGGGTAGAGTAATCTTGGTTGTAGGTTCTTCCCTTTCATCACTTTAAATATATCATGCCACTCCCTTCTGGCTTGTAGAGTTTCTGTTGAGAAATCAGCTGTTAACCTTATGGGAGTTCCCTTGTATGTTATTTGTCGTTTTTCCCTTGTTGCTTTTAATAATTTTTGTTTGTCTTTAATTTTTGTCAATTTTGATTACTATGTGTCTCGGCGTGTTTCTCCTTGGGTTTATCCTGCCTGGGACTCTCTGCTCTTCCTGGACTTGGGTGGCTATTTCCTTTCCCATGTTAGGGAAGTTTTCGACTATAGTGTCTTCAAATACTTTTTCAGGTCCTTTCTCTCTCTCTTCTCCTTCTGGGACCCCCTATAATGCGAATGTTGTTGCATTTAATGTTGTCCCAGAGGTCTCTTAGGCTGTCTTCATTTCTTTTCATTCTTTTTTCTTTATTCTGTTCCGCAGCAGTGAATTCCACCATTCTGTCTTCCAGGTCACTTATCCGTTCTTCTGCCTCAGTTATTCTGCTATTGATTCCTTCTAGTGTAGTTTTCATTTCAGTTATTGTATTGTTCATCTCTGTTTGTTTGTTCTTTAATTCTTCTAGGTGTTTGCTCTTTAATTCTTCTAGGTCTTTGTTAAACATTTTTTGCATCTTCTGGATCTTTGCCTCCATTCTTTTTCCGAGGTCCTGGATCATCTTCATTATCATTATTCTGAATTCTTTTTCTGGAAGGTTTCCTATCTCCACTTCATTTAGTTGTTTTTCTGGGGTTTTATCTTGTTCCTTCATCTGGTACATAGCCCTCTGCCTTTTCGTCTTGTCTGTCTTTCTGTGATTGTGGTTTTTCTTCCACAGGCTGCAGGATTGTGGTTCTTCTTGCTTCTGCTGTCTGCCCTCTGGTGGATGAGGCTATCTAAGAGGCTTGGATAACCTTCCTGATGGGAGGGACTGGTGGTGGGTAGAGCTGGGTGTTGCTCTGGTGGGCAGAGCTCGGTAAAACTTTAATCCGATCGTCTGGTGATGGGTGGGGCTGGGTTCCCTTCCTGTTGGTTGTTTGGCCTGAGGCGACCCAACACTGGAGCCTACCCGGGCTCTTTGGTGGGGCTAATGGCGGACTCTGAGAGGGCTCACGCCAAGGAGTACTTCCCAGAACTTCTGCTGCCAGTGTCCTTGTCCCCACAGTAAGCCACAGTCACCCCCCGCCTCTGCAGGAGACCCTCCAACACTAGCAGGTAGGTCTGGTTCAGTCTCCTATGGGGTCACTGCTCCTTCCCCTGGGTCCCGATGCATACACTACTTTGTGTGTGCCCTCCAAGAGTGGAGTCTCTGTTTCCCCCAGTCCTGTCGAAATCCCGCCAGCCTTCAAAGTCTGATTCTCTGGGAATTCCCCCTCTCGTTTTCAGACCCCCAGGCTGGTAAGCCTGACGTGGGGCTCAGAACCTTCACTCCAGTGGGTGGACTTCTGTGGTATAATTGTTCTCCAGTTTGTGAATCACCCACTCAGCAATTATGGGATTTGATTTTATTGTGATTGCTCCCCTCCTACCGTCTCACTGTGGCTTCTCCTTTGTCTTTTCATGTGGGGTATCTTTTTTGGTGAGTTCCAGTGTCTTCCTGTCGATGATTGTTCAGCAGTTAGTTGTGATTCCGGTGCTCTCGCAAGAGGCAGTGAGCGCACATCCTTCTACTCTGCCATCTTGAACCGGCAGGCCAACTAATATCTGTAATAAAGCATTTTTAACTTGAAGTCCCAAAACCTATGTTCTTCCCCTATTAGATCCAGATCTTGAATTTGTTGAGTCTCAGTTTCTTTCTTTCTTTTTTATTTACTTATTTAATTGGTTGCGCCGGGTCTTAGTTGTGGCATGCAGGTTCTTTAGTTGTGGCATGCGGGATCTTTAGTTGCGGCATGCAAACTCTTAGTTGCGGCCTGTGGGAATCTAGTTCCCTGACCAGGGATCGAACCTGGGCCCCATGCATTGGGAGCACAGACCCTTAGCCACTGGACCACCAGCTAAGCCCCGAGCCTCAGTTTCTTTATTTGTAAAGTGGAAATAATATTGTTGATCTGCCATGAGGATCGATTGGCATCATTTATATGAAAAGGCTATAAATCTGTAAAACACAATACAAATGTGAGCTAACATTTAACAAAATAATACTGCCTTTTTATCAGCTGATACATGAATGCAAGTATGATGAGTCTGTAGGGTTCATGTTTGGGTCTTTCTGGAGGGAAAGAGGTTTAACTGGTACTTCTTTGGTTACTAGGGCTTCAACATTTAATAAATATATGCCCCAATCTTTGATTCTACCACAGAAACTAAACACAGGACAACCATTTTTTTCTTTATCTCTTTTACAGATATTACACAAGGACCATTTATCAATTCCAGTTTCATGAAGCCCTTTGTCAAACAGCTAAACATGAAGGTCCCCTGTACAAATGTGATATCTCGAATTCCACCGAAGCTGGGCAAAGGCTGCTGTAAGAGATGCTTCAAAATATTGAACCTCTCATTCCTATTTAATTTTACTCATTTCCATGCCTAGGTTTGAATTTGATTTCTTTGTTCTTAGAAGAAAACTGGGGGCCTCAAAATGTTCTCATCCACAAATTAAATGTTTGTTTCGTGGTCACACAGGAACCTGGACCATGTGATGGCTGGACAGGCCACCTCCTCTCTCCATGTCATAACTACAGAGCTCTTTTTGTAGTAACTGGAGGGGAAGAGAGATTGAAGGATGAATACATCTGTTAACATGGCTTCTTTTCTTATTTGCCAGGAGCAAACTTAGTCAAGCCAAAGAGGAGAAAGCATAGATTGTACATGTAAGTAGGTGTACATCTGGAATCCCTCAAAAGGCCCTGAACCCACCCTCCCCTTTTTTCATGTAGCCAAATGCTGCACCTTGGAAAATCAGAACCCTGGACCTTAGCATTGAAAAATATTGTGGGAGTAAAGACTATGGACGTAAAACCACTGCTCAACTACTTTGAGCCGTTGTTGACCTGGCTGAAAGAGCAGAACAGGAATTCGTCTGTGGGATGGAGCACAGGCTGGACTCCATGTGAGTACATCGAGTTGACACATTTCTAATTGCCCACTTTCTGCTTCCTCTAGTCCTCTCTGGCCCCAGTCTCATGGGACTGTGACACAGCTGAATATGTTCTCCCTCTACTTAGCCCCTGTACTATGGTGGTAGCTGCCATTTTATCTGGGAGGAAACACATTTGTTGAGCAGCTACTATGTACCTGGCACAGTGAAAACTACCTCTCTCTCTCTTTTTCAAGTCTGCTTTACTAGCCCCATATTTAAAATAAAAGAGTCTAACAGTCTCCAACCCACTGTATTCGAATCCTGCTCTTCAAAGACAAGTACTTTTAACAATTTTAATGCTATTGCCTCTTCTTTCTGGTGGTCACAGTCATATTTTTAAACAATTTGTTTACATTGTCATTTCCCTATAGCTCACTTTTAGGCATGCACTTCTGCCTACTCTTCTGCCTCCTTTTCTCATTCTCCCAATTAGGTTTAACACAATTTTTCATAGAGAAATTATCAATATTTGCATCATTATGCTTGCAGAACCAATATACTATTTTACATCCTTTCTTATGTGGTTTTTTGTTTGTCCTGGAGTTTCTATTGTCTCATGTTTTTTGTATGTCTAATTTGCTATGTACGTCACATTCATCTTTTACAACTATTCCAACATATCTATTCTTTTCAGTCTCATTTTTTCCTAAAGAACTCCCTCTTAGAGTCCTCCTATCTCAATCTGGACCACAGTTTTCATCCTGAGTCATCCCTTTGCTGCTGTCCTGGGTTGAATCCACTGCTTCCTGGATGCCATGTCTTCTTTCGTGAATTACCTCTTGTTTTGCTGCAGCACAGCCTCCAAGTGACTTTCTAAGCAAGAGCTCATGGGGTAGGAACATCAACTGTTCCCCAAAGTGTCTTTTTTTTTTTTAATATGTATGTATTTATTTATTTATTTATTTATGGCTGTGTTGGGTCTTCGTTTCTGTGCGAGGGCTTTCTCTAGTTGCAGCAAGTGGGGGCCACTCTTCATCGCAGTGCAGGGGCCACTCTTCATCGCGGTGTGCGGGCCTCTCACTGTCGCGGCCTCTCTTGTTGCAGAGCACAGGCTCCAGATGCGCAAGCTCAGTAATTGTGGCCCACGGGCCCAGGCGCTCCGCGGCATGTGGGATCTTCCCAGACCAGGGCTCGAACCCGTGTCCCCTGCTTTGGCAGGCAGATTCTCAACCACTGCGCCACCAGGGAAGCCCCCCCCAAAGTGTCTTTAACCAGACCTTGAGTTTCATTCCCCTTGTTTTCAGTCCAGTATCTTCTTCCCACCCCCTACTGTACCTGAATCCCAAGCCTCTCCAGGATTCTGTGGGACTTTGGGGGTCTGTGCTGCCTGTGTATACACATTAGGACATGGCTTCCTGACCCTTGTGAAAGCACTTACCACTCCTCCATAACTTCTCATTTTCCAAAAGTGTGTTTATACCTTAAAAAATTCCTTTACTATCACTTTAGTGGGATCTTGGGAGAGGAAGGAAATAAACACACATGGTCAATGTGTCATCTGTAACAACAGTCTGTTATTTCTCTTTAATCAGATTCTGACCAAAGCATCAAAGTGAGGATAAGCCTAAAATCAGCTCTTGGAGAAAAAGCTGTGAGTATTCTACACAGTGCGTCGATGACTTTTCAACGCATTCCCTTAAATAGGGCACAACAAGCCCATTCCAGTGTGGTCGAAAAGATGAGAGGACACATGGTTCTCTTAAAAAGCTCTAGATTCTGCCCTTTGGCTTTTGGGTTGTTTTTTTTAGGAACACATTCGTTCCTTATTGGATTGGCTATGCCTCCTCTTTCCTTGTGACTTTGAAGGTGTTATGAAGATCAATAAGAAAACATCCAATCTTAAGTATCAAATACCCACCCTCCCAATTCACTCTAATCACCATTACTTGTATTTGAGGAAGAGGACATGGTTATGTTTTGAGAGATTGCTTGCTCTTAGAAGCACTGTAGGCAGTTTTGCGTTGTTTTGTCTTAGTCAATCATCTATATCCTGGAAGCTTGTTTTAATCTTAGACCCCGGCCCTGGACCTGCTTAATCGGAATCTGCATTTTAACAAGCCCCCCGGTGGGTTTGTAGATGCAATAAAGACTGGGAAGCTCTGATTTAGAACACAGTTTCTCAAACATGGCTGCACACTGGAGTCATTTGGGATTTTTGAAAAATATCAGTGCTTGAATCCCACTCCCAGAGATTCTGACTTAATTGCTGTGTGGTGTGGCATCAAGTCATCAAAGCTCCCCAGGTGACTGATTACGGCACAGTTTGAGAACCACTGATGTAGAGATGCATTTCAGGACAACAGAATGTTTTACAGAAAATCAGATTACTTACACCTTCATGTGAATTACTTTAATCAGCTATTCCTTTCTCCTAAACACCTGTCTCAGGTTATCCGGTTTGAAGCAACCTGTCTCAGGTTATCCAGTTTGAAGCAGTAGCGGCTTTGATTGGGAAAGAGGAGAGGAGAGGGTCGCCCCAGGCAGATGGGGATCAAAGGCGTGGGTGGGCTTGTGGCATCCTGCAGGCTTTGCAGGATTAGAGGGCAGCCTGGCACTATTGGATAAAACAGTCCAAGGTGCTACAGAAAATTGTTCTTTGCGTTGGATAGACCCAAAGATGGCATTTGTACCCCCTTACTTTTCCTGGGAAGTTAAATATTGTCCAAGGTTCCACAGTAGTTGTAGTGTATTTTAGTGTAATTTTCATAGATAAGTAAGACATCTAAACATAAATAACATAGTAGGAGTAAAAAAGGAACATTTAAGAAAGAAATAATAAAAATGGAAGTGCATCACTTCCCAAACTCTAAAAGTTCATGTTCCTATTTCTTAACAATCATTGAGTGTCTCTGGGATCATTTCTCTTTCTGTCATATTTTTATTAGCTCTTCCTTGGACTAATGAAATTTAATTATTTTAATTTAAAGTATCTGGTAGGTCAGGATCCTTTTCAATTATCTTCTTTTTTCTTGACACGTGTCCCCATGTTCTCTTTCCATGCAGTGAGGGATCAGTAACCTTCAGAGGGGTTGATGGTGTAACATTCTGAGGCCTATTCACTGAATGACAGGTTGCTTTGATGAGACCAGAACCATACTTTTAGCCTGAATAACTGCCCAGTTCAAGCTATTTCATGGCAAAGTCCACCTGGATCTTTGACACTAATTTGGGAACTTGGCCTTTGCTTTTTTTGAATATAGAAATAGTAACCAGAATATTAGTAATAATATTAATAATATCATTATTACTATTAGAGCAACTTTTTCCAACAGCTGTGTGATATCAAGCTGGGGTCAATGTAGCAGTCCTTTGAAATCTTTTTTAAAATTTATTTTTATTTATTTTATTTATTTTTAAATTAATTTTTATTGGAGTATAGTTGCTTTACAATGAAATCTTTTTTTTAAACAGCTAAAATTTTAGATTTACTTCTGAAAATGTAATTACATTTTTTTAAATTGAAGTATAGTTGATTTACAATGTGTTTCAGGTGAACAGCAAAGTGAATCAGTTATACATATACACATATATTTTTTTCAGATTCTTTTCCCATATAGGTTATTACAAAATATTGAGTATAGTTCCTTGTGCTATACAGTAGGTCCTTGTTGGTTATCTATTTTATATATAGTAGTGTGTGTATGTTAATCCCAGTCTCCTAATTTATCCCCCTTCCCCGCTATCCCCTTTGGTGACCATAAGTTTGTTTTCTACGTCTGTGAGTCTGTTTTTGTTTTGTAGATAAGTTCATTTGTATCATCCTTTTAGATTCCACATATAAGCGATATCATATGATATTTGTCTTTCTCTGTCTGGCTTACTTCACTTAGTATGATCACCTCAGAATTGTTTTTCCTAGAAGGGGAAGGAGAGATGCAAACTTCGTGCTATTCATGATCTCTACTGCCATCTACTGGAGGAAAGAGTGAACGCTTTTTTTTCTGTTTGAACAGGTTTTTCCTGGACTATGCAGATACACAAGCCATTAGTTTAGCACTGAAAAACAAGAACAAATTACCTTGTTTACAAAAAAATTTTTTTCCTTTGAACCTCAAGTTTCTTCTTTTTTTTTACACTAACACATATCCAAGAATTTACTATAAAAATAGTAAAAACTCAGCACATTTGTCTACAGTATATGGACATTTTAACCAAAACCAATGGCTCACATGACTCCCATCTATAAACCTTCCCTCCGGGTGTTTATTTCAGCTTACATCAAACTAAATTAAAAGGGCAGTGAACGCCATGGTTCTTAAAGCGTGGCTGCGCGACCCGCAGCATTAGCACCACCTGGGAGCTTGTTAGAGATGCGATTTCTTGGGTCTCCTCCCAGACCTTCTGAATTAGAAACTCTGAGGCTCAGGCCCAGGATTCAGTGGTTTAACAAGCCCTCCAGGTGATGCCGATGCACACTCAAGTTGGAGGTCACTGACTTCATGCAGAGCAAGAATCTTTGGCATATTAGACAATTTAAAAATAACGCTTGTGGGGAAATCCCTGGCGGTCCAGTGGTTAGGACTGCGCGCTCTCACTGCCAAGGGCGTGGATTCATTCCCTGGTCGGGGAGCTCAGATCCCACAAGATCCCACAAGATGCACGGCGCGACCAAAAAAAAAAAAGCTTTTAGAATATCAGGTTTTAATGTACCCCATGATCTCTACTGAGCAGTGTTTTTGTTTTGAATTTGCAGTATGAATGGAATGACAATGAAATGTACTTGTTCCGGTCGTCTGTTGCATACGCCATGAGAGAGTATTTTTCAAAAGTCAGAAACGAGACCATTCCTTTTGGGTGAGTTGATTTGCTGTGCTCTCAATCAGTATTTCCCTTACTCTTGGGTCTAAGAAAATATTATGCTTCAACTTTTATTCAAGTGAAATTAAGAAAAACCTCCTAATAACTTTTAAATCTCTTTGATCTCCTGGAATTTGGGCCAGTCTATTTAGGGATGATTGTGACTTATTTGACTTGTAGGTGACAAGAGCACTGTTATTATTAAATGGCCCTCTCCTCGCCTCTCTCCTCCCTTTCCACCCCCTTCCCTCCTCTCTCCTCTTTTCCTCTCCCCTTCTTTTCCCCAAATGCTCTCATCCACCCTCAGCACTGAAAAAAAAAAAAGGCAGAAATCTCTGCTTTCATTCATGAGCTTATATTCTAATGTATCTGTTTTGTGTGTGTGTGTGTGTGTGTGTTATAGACAATCGACAAAATATGTAAATATGTAAGTAGTAGAATTCGATGGTGATAAGTGCTAGGGAGAAAAATTCAACAGGAAAGGAGCTAGGGAGTGCTGGGGTGTGTGTGTGTGTGTGTGTGTGTGTGTGTGTGTGTGTGTGTGTGTGTAGGGTTCAATTTTAACTAAAATGGTCAGAGAAAGCCTTGTTAATATTTGAGCAAATAGCTGAAACAGGAAAGAGAGTCAGAGGTGCAGACTATGTGGGGAAATGTTTCAGCTGGGAAAATAGCAAGTGGAAAGATCCTGAGGAACAAATATCCTTCACCTGTTGAAGGAACAGCAAGGAGGCTAGTGTGGCTGGAGCACAGTGAGCTAATAGAAGACCAGTGGGAGATGTGGTCATGGTGGGACTGGGCCAGGGGGGTGGGGAGGCGAGAAGAAAGTTCATGTGCGCCTCCCAAGCCGTTCTAAGGCCATTGGCTTTCCTTCTGGGTGAGGAAGGATCTGAGCCCTGTGATCTGCCTTGGGTTTTATTAGGGTCAGTCTGGCAGCTGTGAGAGCAGAGTCTTGTCACATCGTACTGTAAACCCCGCTCCTCACCCTCACCGTGGGGGTAACATGACGGTTTTTGCTGGGAGGGGCAAGGTTCGAAGATATCAACGCACCACCTCTGTCCATGGAACAGAGCCATTGCTGGCAGCCATGTTGTTTAGCACGAGTCTGGGTCACCAACGATTCCTTGCTGATTCTGCTACTGCTTTCAGTTTGAAATTTTTCTATGATTGGAAAAAAAAACCAAACTGTTGTTCTTATATGGTGGCAGAACTAACAGCGCCAAGACTTGCCGTCACACCTTATGTAGTTGAGTTCGTGTGCTTTGGGCAGTGTTAAGCTTGTTGGGACAATTACATCCTTCCATGACGGGCCCTGCCCCATGTCTCCCTACTTTACCCTGTGATCCTCCTCCCATCTCCTTTGCACCAGCAGGAGAAGGTTTCATTCTCTGTACGGTGTCCTCTGTGCCACCAGGGAAGATGCTTCTTTTGTTTCTCCACAGGGAGAAGGACGTGTGGGTGAGTGACTTGAAACCAAGAATCTCCTTCAACTTCTTTGTCACTACACCTAAAAATGTGTCTGACATCATTCCTAGAACTGAAGTTGAAGAGGCCATCAGGTGATATTTTACTTTCTAATGCATGATAGCAGGGCAAGGGGGTCCCCCAATGCAGCAACAGCAGTAACGAATATTTGGTGTGCTTTTACAGTGCCAGGCACTCTTCTGAGTCATTTACATGTTTTTCCTCATCTTAAAAACTTGGGTTTTAATTCCAGAATCTCATAGCAAGGGGATTGTCTTAATTGGGTTTATCCAGATGCAGGTCCTTAGACAAGGATTTGAGTGTAAGTAGTTTATTTGGGAGGTGACCTCAAGAAGCACGGATGGCGGAATGTGGACAGGAGACAGAATGGAAGGAAGGTAGTAAAGGACACGTTATGAGCAAGTTACCGCTGTGGGCAGCTAGAGCTCCATTCTGCTGGGAATTCTGGGAGACGGCGTAGAATATGCACCTCAATTGTCCCATCAGAGCTGGGGTATTTATTCACCACCTCCCATCAGTCACTGGTTGAGAACTGCTTACAGGGGAGACTAATTTCCCAGCATTGCTGGCCTGCAGACAGGGTTGAATCTTGTGGCCTGAGAATGCTCTCGGGAAAAGGCAGCAGGTACTGGCTGAAGGAAGTCTGGCCAGCACACCCGGAAAATGGTGAGAGCAGAGGGCACGTGGGCAGGTGTCGCCATCATTTGCTGTAGGGACTTTGATGTAGGATCCATTTAACTAACCGAAGTCTGAAACAAGGTGGGCAAGGATAGGATTCCTTAGACACTGGTTAGCCTCCATACCAAAAGAGGGACTTGCTATTGGTGGTGAGTGTTCAGAAGGAACAGTTTTCCCAATTTGCCTCAGCTGTTTCCCAAAACAGCAATAGTGAAGAATGGATAGATGTAGGTGTTTCCCCTTGTCATTAAAAAAAAAAAAAAAGAAAGAAAGAAAAAAAAGGCTTAAGCTACTCACGACTACAGGAAGCGCTCACTAGGTGGCACTCTTGAGCTGCTGTTCATCTTCGGAAGCAGAAACAAGACTTGCTGGGCAGAGTGGGCCTAGAAAATCTGGTTTAGTGGGGTTTACAACTGGAGCATGCCCAGAGACTCACTGGCTGCCTCCACATGACTTGTCCTGGGGAAAAGCGCCAGCTGAGATCATCATGAAGGAGCCCCGCCCTCCTGCAAGCTACAGGGGCCCTCAAACTTCCTGTTTCCAGAATGCCCAGACTCTTTCAGGCAGAGGTTGCCAGGGGTGACATGGCTAATGCTGCTTTGACCTCTCTCTCTCTCTCTCTCTCTCTCTCTCTCTGGGTGGACTTTGACCGCCTCCTGACCTGCCCTATACCCAAGGGCAGGAGGATGTGATGCCAGACACTTTGGTTTTCAATCTAGAATATTGAACATTTCACTGTTTTTTGTTTTAAAAATAATCCTCACCTTTTTTTTTGGCAAAGGCTCCTTCCCTGTATTCCTCCCCAGTGCTGCCTTTTAGTGATAATTTTGGATGTCAACACCTTTCATTTGGAAAATACAACTGTGGAGACTTGTGTAGAGGGACTGATTCATTTGTTGAAGAGGTGGATGCAGTTGTCCTTTTCCATTATTTGATATAACATCATTGTAGGCATACCCTGACAGAAGGGAAATTCTTACCAAACATGCTAACTTTGCCTTTACAACCCAGGAGTCACAGATGAACAAATGCCAACCATTTGCACGTTTCCACACTTGCAGCCTAATTTTCCAATGGAGCTGTTTCCAAACCTAATCTAGGTTACAAGATATGAAAGATGTATAATTGTCAAAACTCAAATCTTTCACTGAACCTGGTTATTTACTTTGATTTCATTGCTTTTTTAGGTATACATTTTTAGGATAAGCCTTATCAAATCCGTTTGGGAACAATGATATAAGGAGTAAATAATTGCACACAGTTTTCTTTTGCCTAAGTGTTTTGCTTTTGGGAATAGGATGTCCCGGGGCCGTATCAATGATGCTTTCCGCCTGGATGACAACAGCCTGGAGTTTCTGGGGATTCAGCCGACGCTGGGACCCCCTTATGAGCCACCTGTCACCATATGGCTGATTATCTTTGGGGCCGTGATGGGAGTGGTAGTGATTGGCATTGCCGTGCTCATCTTCACTGGGATCAGAGATCGAAGAGAGTAAGTGACCTTTCTTAGACTTATCTAGCCTAAAACAGAAAGGTTTAGGGAAAACTAACTGGAAATTTTGCAGTAAGTGGTAGGTTGTACAAGCCAATTACTTATTTGGACAATTTCGCAGCTAAATATTCTTATTCTTCCCCTAGAAATTTACCAGATTTCATCAGCACTTTGCCTCCCTAGCAAAGCCCCACCGTACAGGACATGTCCAGGCTGGAGTTGGCTGGTGTGCCCTGGTAAACTCCAGCCTGGCCCACAGCATCATTGCCCCACTGCTAAGAGGCACTCCAAGCCCAGCAGGAGTGAGTGGGCTCAGGGCATTATCCTAACTGATAAGTCCTCCTCGGTCCAGAACTGACCTTAGAGGCTGGATTAGTGATGGATATTGAACTGTGAAATCATTCAGGAATGAGCTCTGAGATTTGCTTCAAACTGCTACACTCGAATCCTCTTCATCCCTCCTCTGATAGCACAGACGCCCTACTATCCCCTCAGTTCATGGGTCAGGCACCCTCTAATTTGTTCTTGAGTTGAAGATCCAAGTTCATGGAGGATTTAAATCACCGGAGACCTGATGTATAGTCTTGCCCTGCCACTAGATTTGTTTTCTGACCTTGAGACATCATTTACGTTTGTTGGGCTTATATCATTGAAGTTAATCATATTTTATAGCACCTAACAAAACTCTCTGCACACTTTCGGTTGTTTAAACATGTTCTTTAATTTTTACACGCACTAGTCTATTTTGCTCAATTTTCTTCACTATATTATTTGTTCTCCCAAGTAACTTCATTTTTAAAAATAGGCATTTACTAGAATACATTCATATAGTTAAAATTTTTTAAGTACAAAAGGATACACAGAGTCTTCTGTCACTCTTTGCTTCCAGGTTCCCTTCCCAAAGCCAACAAAAACGATCGGTTTTTAAAAAATTTTTATTTTATATTATAGTTGATTTACAATGTTGTGTTAGTTTTAGGTGTACAGCAAAGTGATTTAGTTATACATATATCTCTTCTTTTTCAGATTCTTTTCCCATATAGGTTATTACAGAGTATAGAGTTCCCTGTGTTATACAGTAGGTCCTTGTTGATTATCTGTTTTATATACAGTAGTGTATATATATTAATCACAATCTCCCAATTTATCCCTCCCTGCCCTTTCCTCTTTGGTAATCATAAGTTTGTTTTCTAAGTCTGTGAGTCTTTCTGAAAAACGATCAGTTTTTTGGAGACCCAATGAATCAGAATCTGTGTTTTAGTAAGACCTGCAGACTTGGACACACATTACAGTTTAAGAAGCGCTCCTCTACAAACTAAAAACTTGCACATGAGACGCTCTTCCAAAGTTAATTCATTAAAGAAATTATTTGGAAGCCCCTCCTTCATGCTACACACTATGTTAATAGAAGGTACATAGAAAAATAAGACTGTCAACCCTGCTCATGTATTTCTTACATTAGTGTTCTCAGTGATTGTATGATGTAAATATGTAATTATCTTCATGTATATATAAAACTGAGATTCAGAGAGGCCAAGAAACTTTCTCAAGTTTGCACGGCTAGTCAGTAACACATGAGGATATATGCTTGGTTTCTAAAGCTGGTTATTGTACTACAAAGCAGGCCTACCCTGATCTTTATACTTTGGAAGTTGATACTTTAGTGGGGAAGCTTTTTAAAATGAAGTGATTGGCTGAATGACCACTGAGTTCCTAAAAATAATAATAATGGTCAATATTTATTGAGGATTACATGCCGAGTACCGTGAGTACTCTGCCAGCATTATTTCGTTGGCTTCACATGATTGCCATCATTTGCCGAATAGGCAGACTGAGACACAGAGCCCCCTGCTCTCTGACTCCAGAGCTTATACCCTAACCAATCTCCTGTGCTCTGCCAGCCATCGTGCCGACCAATCATGGGCCTAAAGAAGTGAATCCGATGCACTCTGGCTGCCTGTAGTCCATTGAGAGGGGACTGGTATGCAAATGAGTACAGGTGATTAGATGCTGAGACGAAAAAGATGCCTGGGCCCAGTGGAGTCCAAGGGAGGCCGTGTCATTCTAAGATCACAATATTAAGGTGATTTCACTTTATTTAACAGGAAAAGTCAAGCAAGCAGTGAAGAAAATCCTTATATCTCCATGGACTTGAGTAAAGGAGAAAATAATTCAGGATTCCAAAATAGTGGTGATGTTAACACTTCGTTTTAGAAAAATCTCTTTTATTTCCTCTTGAGGTGATCTTATTGTATGTAAATGTTAATTTCACAGTACAGAACATAGGAGATTATAAGGATGTCATTAAATGTCAAAGCTATGGCTCTGTTCAGGAAAAGCTGTCCAAAGAAGACATGCCTGAGGAGAGGGCATCTTCACTTGCATCGCCTTTAGTATTTGTTTCTGCCTCAGGATTTGACTTTTCTGTTTCCTGAAAGAGGTGTTTCTATTTGAGAATAGAGAAAGTTTGTCTTTGGCCTCACACGCTGCTCGGGGGTAATAGAAATGGAAATGTCCGCTGTGTTGCTGGAATTGAAAAAAAAGGAGACATGGCAGGAGCAGGTGTTGGGCTCTGGTGTGGAACCTGGGTGGATCGCTCTTAAAGACGGTGCCTGTGAACAGATGGAGCTGCAGGGATGGAGAACAGCACACACTGTTCACTTGGATTTAATTCAAGTGTAAAGGATGTCATGCTCTCTTCACATTAACTTGATCTAAGTACTCTAGTGATTTCCCCCAGTGATGATTGGACTGGAACATGCCTTCTTCAGGGTGACAGGGCTACAGAAGAGAGAAGAATCCAGAGAGCCATTGGAGGACACTGCCTTCTCACTTCCAAGCTGCTTGATCACCATCTTCCTGACAACATCAAACTAGCCCCAGGGGCCTCCGTGAACCCCCCTCCAGAGCACCCGTGATAGAAACTCACTTCCGTTGCTCTCTAACTGTGGAGTGCCTGGAGATCCCAACTGAATGTCACCCTCTGAAGTGGGCTCCCAATCTCTTAAATCTTTTGTATTTGCCCACAATGTCTGAGTAGTGCTGAGCACGAAGCAGACACTCAGTAAATACTCGATTTACACACTCGTGTGGTCTTATGTGTACTTCCGTGCTCGGGTTTCTGTGGCTTCAGTCTGCTTTTCACTTCCAGGGACAAAGTTGCCATCTGACTGTCCAGGACTCTTGACCTCCCATATGTCTTGGAATGTATCCCAATGCCTTCAGTTGCTTTATATTTATTGTATAAATCAATTATAAAATCAGTCGAAAAAGAGTTGTGTTAAGAGCGTCTACACCATCAGGTTAGGAACCAAACCTGGTAATGCTTTTATATATCTCAGAGCCCCCAGCCCAGTTCTGAGCACAGCATCCAATACAGACCTGAAAACTGATTTAAAATGGATTAAATAGGTGAAAATATCCAAACTCTACCCATCAATTCACTTTACGTGGTGACCAGCATACTGTTAGAGTCACTTTGTCAAGTAAGGAGAACTAGCAGCTCCTGCTCAAAAGACCCGAATTTCCGGATGGCTTTTAGGGAAGGGCTTTTAAAGGCAACGTTAGGGGTGAGGGGGACCCCCAACGTAGGGGGTCTGATCAGCTTGTGGACATTCTTCTGATTGATTGGTGGTGAGGTAATTGGGTGGTATTTCTGGAGTCAGCATCATCAACCTTCTGGTTCTAACCAGTGTGGGGTCTGTGTGCTGGTGGGCAGCATGCAGTTAAGTTCTTCCACCTGGTGGCGGTTTCAGTATCTGCTAAACAGCTCAAGGATACGGCTCAGGATATTATCTGTAGCCCTTGAGGAGGAGCTAAAGGTCCTTGACTTTGCTTTATGGCTAAACTATTACTGTCTTGATTGACTGTTTTTCTTTGTTCCTGCATTTTCTCATTTCTCTTATTAAATTTGCTCTTTGGAACTTGGGGAAGGCCTAGAGAGCTAAAGATTTTCTACAAACAAGAGGCAGGGGGAGGGGTCATGTCCCCGGGAAGGTCCCATAGAGTCCTGCTGAGCTTCATTTTTAGAAGATCAAATATGTAAAAATAAGGAGAAGAAAGGAAAACACCCTTCAAGCGGGGGGGGGGGGGGGGGGGCGGACCAGGAAGACCTACTTTGGGCGTGGGAAATCTTTCTCGGGGGGCTTTAACAGTCTGTGGTGCAAATCTCTGGTGGACGGAATCAGAGCAGCACATTTCATTATATATTGAGATTTCCGTACCACGGTAAAAAAAAATAGAAGACTATTATCATAAGTCGATTCTGCTGAAAATAAAGGAATCATTATTTAAATGTCAAGAGACAAATAACCAAGAGGGATCATTCACAATAGCTGGGGGGTGAGGGGTGAGTGGGATGAGGAAGGGTGTGAATGTCTCTTAAAGGAGATTGTTAACTTATATCTGGAAAATAGTAGCAGGGTTTCATTAGTGTCTTTTCACTGTAATAATGCCCTTCACATAACCTTTTTCTTTCCCTTCTTGACATCACAGACATGATGAAAACCTATGGGTTCAGTAGCAGACCGTGAAGGTGGGCATTCCCAGGAAGCTTGAAAGCTAAGGCACCTTTTAGTAATAGCCATAAGAAGGTAAAATAGGACTCCTGTACCTCTGTGTCAAGATAGAAGACCGAAAGAGAAAGTTCAGTTATGAAACTAGCCAGAAGCCCCAGGGCCCCAAACTCAAGGATTTTAAATGATTACAGTAGCGCCCACCCTCCCCCACCCACTTTTGACGGTTTCAGTTACCCGCGGTCAACTACTATCTGAAAATATTAAATGGAAATTTTCAGAAGTAAAGAATTCGTAAGTTTTAAAGTGCGTGCCGTTCTCAGTAGCGTGATGAAATCTCGCGATTTCAGCTCTGCTCCCCCGGGACCTGAATCATCCCTTTGGCCAGCATGTCCCACCTGTTAGTCAATTAGTGGCCGCGGTTACAAGATCTGCTGTCGCAGTGCCGCACTGCTGTGTTCAAGTGACGCTGATTTTACTTAATCCTGGCTCCAAAGCGCCAGAGGAGTGATACTGGTGATTCGGAAATGCCACAGAGAAGACCTAAAGTGCTTCCTTTAAGTAAAAAGGTGAAAGGTCTCAACTTAATAAGGAAAGAAAAAAGATCAGATGCTGAGCAGGCTGAAACCTACGGTAAGACCAAATCTTTTATCGGTGACATTGTGAAGAAAGAAAAAGAAATTCATAACTAGTTTTGCTGTCAAACTGCAAAAGTTATGGCCGCAGTGTGTAAGTGGTTACTTAAAATGGAAAAGGCATTCAATTTGTACAGTAAGATACTCTGACAGACAGACCACATTCACATAACTTTTATTACAGTATTCTGTTATAATTGTTCTATTTTATTATTAGTTATTGCTGTTGATCTCTTACTGTGCTTAATTTATAAATTAAACTTGATCATAGGTATGTATGTATAGGAAAAACATAGTATATATGGGGTTTGGTATTATCCTCGGTTCCAGACATCCACTGGGGGTCTTGGAATGTATCCCCTGCAGATAAGGGGGGAGTACTGTAGAAAGCAACAATCTAATACAAGATCGTGGTTATACTTGAGTTGAAATTGAAAATAGTTAACTGTAAGGAAAAAGGCATCAAGTTATACCTTAGCATCTTTAAAAATTGTCTCTATGTGATACATAGTATATTATTGAATTATGTTATTTAACTTTAGTTTTATATTTGTGTACATAATGGCATGAATTCATTTTCCTGATTTGGATATCAAATGAGAATTGTATCATTTGGATTGAATTATGGACCACCTAACGGTGCCCACTACATAATGAGGTCCCCTAGGGCAGTTCGGACTGACTGCACAGAAACATCTGGGAGCTTGTTAAAAATACAAATTCTTAGGCTGCACTCAGACCTGCTGTACCAGAATCTCTGGGGTAGCTCCTAAGGAACCTGTGTTTTAATAAACTCTCCATTTGATTCTCATACATGCTAAAGATTGAGAACATTGAAACATGAAGGCAAGTGTCACAATTTCCATACTTGCTAATAGCATATTTAATTATCATGATAGTGGTGATATTAAGAAAAGAACAAATATCCAACAATTTTTCAATTCTGTTCAATCTTTACACATGGTACACACCCTCTCTATTTTGCAATCAATCAGAAGATGTGCTTCTGCTATAGGCTGGGAAGTATAATATTAAGAGCAGCATAAACAAAATTACTAATTTGACCTAAATTTCAAGGAAATCTTTTGTTTTCTACCTTGTTCATTTCTAGATAATAGAACAAACAGCACACAAAATACCATTAAGAAGAACTAGCTAAATTACAATGTCTGTGCTTTGCTACATCCCTTAAAAAGAATGAAAATGTTGGCCAACATTTACACTCACTCTCATCAGAACTTCTCATTTCTTCTTCAAGGTTTGTCTTTTTCCCGAAGTGGTTCAATGGAAGATAGGAGTTGCTGAAATGTGGGACGCTTTTCTGGAAGCTAAATAAAAGAAAAACCCAATGGTTTAGTTTATGAGGGCTATGATTAAAAATAAACTATGTAAAATATTTATACCTCAGTCCTAAAACTAGCAACTTTTACAATGTGGAAACACTATAGACATTTCTTCTAAAGAGAAAACAGAGCCCTAAGAATTGGGGAAGAAAAAGTACCTTTATTTGCATAAGATACGACTGCAGACCTTGGAAAACCAAGAGAATTAATGATAGAACCAACCCAAATAATAAAGGAATTCACCAGGAGAGCAGTATATAAAATTAACTGACAAAACCAATAGCCTTCCTATACATGTACAATAACCAATTAGAAGATGTAATGGAAGAGAAAACCCCATTTACAATAGCAACGACACCTCAATAAAATACGAACAGAAATGTACCCCCCGCAAATGAGGAAAACTTTAAAACGCTGCTGAAAAATACAAACGTAGCCTTGAACACATAGAAAAAAACATTGCTTGTCCTTGAATAGGACACACCAATACCATAAAGATGGTGAATTTCCCAAGTTAAAATACAAACCAAATACAATCTCCTCCAAAATATGAACAAGCTGGTTTCAAGCTGAACAAATTGATTCTCTAGTTTGTGGATTTTTAAATATGCAAAATAGCTAAGAAAACTATAAAGAAAGATGAGCAATGAGGGGGTGCTAGCCTACCTAGTAGTAAAACATGTTAAATACAGCAGAAACTAATACAACATTGTAAATCACTATACTCCAATAAAAATTAATTTTAAAAAATTAGACATTAAAAAAAGTGTTATAAAGTCTCTGTAATTAAAACAATGCAGTGCTAACACATGAATAGAGACCAGAGAACAGAAGAGAAAGTCCCAAAATGAACCCAAATACATACGGAAATTTACTATCCTGTTACTGGGTATTTTGACACCATTCGATAGAATCTTATTGCTGGGGACAACATAGTCTTTTAATAAATGGTGCCTCAACAACTGAGTAGCCATTTAGAAAACGAAATCTTTGGATCCATACTTTTTATTCCATATACCAAAACAAACAGACTAGATCAGACACTTAAATGTAAAAGAATGAAACCATAAAAGTACTAGAGGAAAATCTGAGTGAACGCCTTTGCAATCTGGGTGTGGGAAAGCCTATCTAACTATAACTCAGTTTCCAGAAGCAAAAAAAGCAAATAATGATGTAGTCAACTGTATTTTTTTAAAAGAAAGTTTTGCATGGCAAAAAACATCATAAACTAAATCAAAGATAAGTGACAAACTGGGAGAAAATAATTACAATTTATGTCAGAGATAGAGTATTAATCTCCTGAATTTATAAAGGGATCTTTAAAATTGAGGTGGGGGGAACAAAAACCTTATAGAAAAAGGGAAAAGACATGACATATAATTCTCAGAAAGGTATACAAATGCTCTTCAAAATATGCCTCACTCATAATGAAAGATGTACCTAGGAAAGCTGCACTAAAATGCCATTTCTCATCTATCAGATTGGCAGGAATTCAGAAGCTTGACAATGGTCTGTGTTGCTAGAGGGCCATTGCCTGTGGAGAGGAATTTGTATGCTCTTTTTTTTTTTTTTTTTTGTAAGAAAGAAAGGGAAACAAAACCACACACCTATACAGACATGTTCATTTTTGTACAAAGAAATACGGGAAAGCTAAACTGGAATCTAATGAAAATTGTGAATTTTCTCCCCAAAATTGTGAAATAAAATATCAAAAAGAAGGGAGACTAAAATGTACAAAACACTCACTATAAGCAGAACCTTCAGCTGGGGACTGCCCCCGTGCAAACCCCCCTCAGTGGATTCTGCCCCAATTCTCACACTTTTACGGACCAGCAGTAGGAAGAAGGCAGTTCCTTCCTGTTCAGGGCCCCCTGCCCATCTGACGGTGCAGGCACATTCCCAGGAGCTGGAGTGGGGAGGGCCAGGGAGGGTCCCAGCTTCAACTCAGACACCCTTGTCTGCTCCTCTTCTCCATCGGGCAGGTGACAGCAGTGAGTCTGCCTGGTGTGGGCAGTGCCAGGTCTCTAACCCTCCTCTGACCCAGTCTGACCCTCTAGCGCCGCCTAAGGCTCTCAGCCCCTTTACATTTGGGGTAAAAAAGAGTGGGGGAGCCTTAGATAGTATTTCAAGTGACATTGGGTGGGAAGTCACCAAGTGCCCATATTCCAAGAAGAATTTAAGCTAAAAGATAAAATGTTACGTGATGCAGTCAGTAACTCTTCCAAAGTGGAATTCTAGGCTCCAACACAAGAGATGAGGAACTCTTTAAATCCTGTGCAGTCATTTATTCCTAGCACCAGCATAGTGCCTGGTGCACAGCTGCTCTATTAATATGTAACAACAACGACAACCACTTAGAGCACTTACTGTATACCGGGCACTGTTCTAAGGACTTTATAATATTAACTCATTCAATCCACACAATAATCCCGTCAGTTAAGTACTATTTTATAGTGAAGCACAGAGATGTTAGGAGACTTATGCAAGGTCCCACAGCTAGCATTCAACCCAGAGCTAGCATTCTGGCTCCAGAGTCCACATGCTTAACCACGACACTGATCTGTCTTTTACGAGTGAATGAATGAATGCGTGAACGCATGACGGCAGCACTAGGCCCGTTTGTCAATGAGGCTACGCCGTATAATGGCTATGGGCTGCGGGCTCTTAGATGAATGTTCTTAGAAGTCTCCTATTATCACATCACTCGCAAATGTCTTCAGGGGCTCCGTGTTGCCTATAGAAAGCCAAACTCATACTCCTCTCCTTGTCATTCAGGCTACAGAATCTGGACCAGACGTACTCTTCCAAACTCATTTCCAGCCCTTCCAACCACAGCTCCAGCTGAGCATGCAGTGCTCATTCCTGCGTCCCCACCTGTGCTTGTGCTGGTCGCTCTCACCTGGACACCCTTGAACTGTGTCTCCACCCACATAGTTGGGGAAGCTCTGTAGAGCTTTCCAGACCTGGCTCAGATAACGATGCGTTCCGGAAGCTGGGCTGCCTCTCCTCCGAGCTCTTCCTGTACTTACTTGTCTGTGTTTCTAATTTGCACATATAATTATAAGCTACTTGCTGTTTTCAGTCCCACAAAAAAAGATACTCTTATTCTCTCCCTGCATGGAAGGCTTTTATTCAGCACTTGGGAGACAGGGGAAGGGAGAACAGACTGGTGTCCATTCTGTGCTCTCTACACGTGTTACTTGTTCTCTGTTACACGTTTTCTCCTTGAGGAGAGACCCTCTAGTGTTGTGGTTGAGAACAGGGCCTCTGACACTAGCCAGCCTGCCTCTTACTAGCTGTGTGAGCTTGGGCGAGTCACTTAACCTCTCTGGGTATCTGTTTCCGCTTCTGTTCGTTTAGCCATGATAAGAGTAACCTACTCATAGTGTGTTTCCTGTTGAATAAATGAGTTAATATTCGTAAAGTCCTTAGAACACTGCTGATATAAGTTGTTTGTTAAGTTGTTGGCGCCTACAGTGCTGGTTTCTGATCACCAACACCTGAGGGCAGGGGCCCAGGCCCATTTCCACCTGCTCTGTAGCAGGTGCCCCCTCCTCCCCCACCCCGCCCGCCCCAAAAACGCTTCTTCCGGTGGTGACGTAGCCGGTGGCCCGGATGCGCCGGCGCCCTGCCCGCTCCCCGCAGTGGAGCACTCGCCTCATGCCAGCAGCGGTACATGACCTGGTAGACGGTGTCCGACGCCAGCTGGGGCCGGTACAGCCGGTGGCCCTGGGAGACCTTCACGACCACTTGCGAGTTGTCGTACAAGTCATAGGGCTGCTTCCCCAGGCTGAACACTTCCCACATCAGGATCCCTGCACCATGGGGAGGGCGGCGGCGGACAGAGGAGAGAGAGCCAGCGTCAAAAGGTACAGTTTGCCGAACGAGCTTCACACGCCAGGTCAGGAAGGCTCTGGGTCGGAGCCGGGATCCCTGGGGGATGAGTCCAAGCATGAAGGACGGGGTAGGGACGGCGGGCCTGGACCCTAGCTTCCGGAGCCCAGGCTCTCCTCTCCCTGTTCCCTGAGACCCGGACGCCCATTCTCGCCGGGAAACGGGGAACCGGCCAGGGCCGCTGCAGGGGGAGCTCCCTGGGGTCAAGGCCCTTGGGCTGCTTCAGACAGGCGGCTGAGGCCTGGTCCAGCCCTTAGGAGTGACGGATGGAAGTCCTCGCCCTTTCCCTCTGACTTGGCAACAATTTCATTGCACCATCAGATTACCTTTTGGTGGAAATTTAAGATAAAATCGTGGGCAACGTTCCTCCTTTTCTATTGCCACAGTGTTCTAGAATACTTTGTGGGTCAGGTGTCCTTTCAAGAATCTGATTAAAATCATTGGCTTTTCCTCGGGGAAGTGAATGCACAGCATTTTCGGGCTCCTCTTCTGGAAGTTCACAGGGTATTTTCTGGAAGTATCCAGAGTATGGTGGACTCCAGGTTAAGAAACCGAATTCTGGTCATGGTGGTCAAGAGGGTTGCATTTGGGGCCAGTCAGACGTGCCTTTTGAGGCCCAGGTTTGCCACTTACAGGCTGGGCAACTTTCTTAGCCCTTCTCAGCTCTGCTTGCCTTCTGTAATATGCGGGTATCTGCACATCACAGAGTTGTCGTGACGATTGAATAGGATAAAACACGGGGAGCATTTAGAAGGGCGCTGGAGACATTTTAAATGCTCTCTAAATGGTGACCATTGTGATGTTGTACTGGCCAAGCCAGAGAATTCCAGCACTCAGCCAGCTTCAAAAGCTTGGAAAACTAGAAATATGTAAGAAGGGAGAGAACTGTTCTAGAACCATAACTGAAGTACTAACTTCAAAACTTCTTTGACTTTTAGGGCTACAGATATTTTGTAAAATATTTACAGTAAGGCAGTGTTACAAGTTATGGCGGCTGTGTGTTTTTTTTAAACAAATATTCTAAAACAACCATCCAAAAACGTGTTGCCCCTTTCACAATTGTCTCTTTGGAAGGCTAACCACTTATCTCAAGAATAATATCATTGCTTAAAATATCTGTGGGACTCCTCTTTGAGAATTGCTTTCAGAGGTCCTGGTTTATTTTGAGTATCTTCACTGGGGACAAATTATTTAAGAATGAATTTAGTTCTTGGAAACAGCCAGCAAATATTTGGAGCCAAATTCTGGCACATAAGGTAAGCAGTCGACCTGGGTAATGCAATTTTTTGGTCAAAACCCAGCTGTGACTATTGAGTAAGGATACTGATTTTTAATAATATCTCTCATAAGGCATATCAATTGACACAAAGAGATTGAAACTAATTCTGACAAGTTCATCAGCACAAAATGACATCAAGTATTCGCCAAAATGCTCTGTGTGGTTTTTCCTTTTTCTGTATACATTGGATTATTATTTTTTTTACAATGAACAATACCAATTTTACAAAAGGAATAATTATTTTTAACAATTGCCCCATAGAAAAATAAACAGCTAACTACATTTTCCTTTCTTCAGGCTGTCATGTAGAAAGTCAGATTGTGCTTATGGGCTAAGACAGGCATGAAATAGTTCTCAGTTGTATTTAATAGATTCCATAGCCTTATGATAATTTGGAATATTTATCCTGAGCTCATCTGACAGTGATTTTAAACAAGCCTGACATTCCTCCCAATGTAGAAAAATACCAGAAAATCTAAGAATCACAATTTAAGAATTGTCTCTGTTTTCTAATTACGTTTACTAAATTTCAATATAGATCTTTCAGTAAAACAGGGGTCAGCATACTCTTTCTATAAAGGGCCACAAAGTAAGTTTTCTAGGCTTTGAGGGTCATGCAGCCTCTGTGGCAACTACTGTTGCAAGCACAAAAGCAACCACAGACAGTACATAAACCATATGTACAAAGGACATGGCTGTGCTCCGATCAAACTTTCCTTACAGAAACAGGCCACTGGAATTGGTCCTGCGCCATGGTCTGCTGACCCCTGACCTAAATGATGAATTTTAACAAGGACACTAGTTGAAGTTGGGATGGGCCAAAGAAAGTGCTGAGTCATGTTTGGTATCTACACCAGGCATGCCCCCCAAATTGGTCAATTCAGAAGGGAATGATTATCACCCCGCTTCCGTGCAGAAAGTCAATGACTTCATTTTAAGCCCTTCAACGTTTTGTACCTCATGCAAACTGGGTTTTAGCTTTCAGTGACTCCTTTTTGAAAACTGAAATCTTCAGTGGGAAAGCTTTTATCCCTTTTGGTTTTATGAGAAGGTGCTAGCAGGATGCCAATTATACAATACGTGGCAGACATCCTAACACCAACACAAGAAAGGGTCACCATCATCTTCTTCAATCCCTTGCTTGTCTCTGGCCATACATGTAATTTTGTAAGTGCTCAGAGCTTTTGCTGAAAATGGATGTTGCTGCTCTTGTGGTTTCCTGTTGTGGAAGCCAGCTTATGAAATGGGGCTGGGTCCCACGTGGCCACATTCTTACCGAACGCCCATACGTCTGACTTGCTGCTGTATTTGAAGTAGTGAAACACCTCTGGGGCTGACCACTTGACGGGAAACTTTGTTCCTACCGAACTGACATACTGGTCATCAAGAACATACCTGCAGAGGAAAACATCAACACAGCCCTTCAGCCGAGTATGCAGGACATACAGCCGTCCGGTCTCAGCTGAGGGCCTTGGTTTTCCGGATCTTTTGCTTCCTTTCAGTGTGTGAGCTTAGCTAGAGGCTGCTTATGACTTGTAAGCATTTAAAAAAAATGATCTCTAACTTTGAAAATACCAAAATCCGAATGCAAAATATTTGGTGACTAGAAAGAAACACAAACAAGTAAAAGTAAAATCACTCCGAATCCCACCCCAAAGATAACCTGTCATGCTACCACTCAAGATACATTTTTGCTTGTACTTTCCAATCTTTTTTTCTATATATACTTTGAACAAAATTGATTTTCTCTTGTACTGAGGTTTGCTTTTATTTTTCCTTTAAGGGCATATCAAGAACATTTTCCCCATGGTTACATTCTCTTCTACATCATCATGTTTAATGGCTGATTAGTCTTCCTTCTTATGGATTAACGTAATTTGTTTAACCGTGTAAGTTACTTCTAATCTTTTGCTATTGTAAACAATGATGGACAGCAGTAATATCCTATGAAGTTATCAAGACCATAAAAATATATGCTCAAGATATGCAGTACACTTTTGTTTATAATAATGATAAAAATGCAATCAACCTCAATATCCCCAGGCTGAGGAGTGATTAAATATAATATGGCACATTAATAGAATAGTATGCAGCCATGAAAAAAGAGATCACTGTACACTGACCAAAATAAAAAGATGCCTATGGTTTATGGTTAGTGCAAAAGCATGTATAGGTAATGTGATTCCATTTTTGTGGGGACAAACAGTAAATGTCCATATTTGTGTATATGATTGGGTACACTTAGGAATCAGGTTTGAAAGGACATCCACCAAATGTGTCAGCCATAGTTACTCCTAGTGCTGAAAATAAGGGGAATGGGTGGGGGGGGTAGATTCTACTTTTTGCTTTATACACTATTGCTATATTTCTTACAATAAGCATATATTATTTGTATAATTAATCAAGGAGAAACCCACAAAAAAACACATAAATAATGACTACTAACTCAAGAAAATAGAAAAACGAAAATGATGGAGACTGAAACTTTGGATATAATTTATAGGAAAACTTCACACACAAAAATGTGTTAGAGATGTTTATTGTAATTTAAAATAGCTGAAAAAGCTGGTGTGGCAAATCATTCTGGGAAATATTAATAATAGTAATAATAAATAATGCTTCCATAAGATTACATATAGCACCTTCCATACTTCCCTCCCAAGCCCCCTCAGCTCTTCAGACACCACCAGACACTCAGAAACAACCCTGACACCCCTGACTGGGCTCTGCTCACGACCTAAACCTTCCTTCAAATCATCAGGACCAAGTTCAATCACAGGCATCTGACTAATGTGACCCCAGAGCTTCATGACCAACAGGGCCTGGTGCATGGCCTCCAGGATCCCTTATTTAGAACAAGACCTGCAGCCCCCTTTTCCTAAGTTACAAAGAACTTGACAGTATATTCCCTGGACGCTGGCATAACAGCCAGTATTTCTGCTTTGAGAACAAAGTGGGATCAGTTGCCTTGGCCTGGGAGCTTCTCCCTGCCCTGAGGAGCTGTGAGCAGCTTTTTCTCTTGAGCTCAGGCGAGCTGCACATTTGGAGTGTGGGCGTAGGAGAGCAAGTGTATGGTCAGAGGAGGATGGCAGGGAGCACACAGCTAAAGGGACACCTGCCAACATTGAGGGGTCCCAGAAGAGGAGCAGCTTGTCGTAATGAAATTTGGAGAAGACCTAAAAAAAAATAGATCTTCCTATGGTGTTTTAGGGCCATGTTGGCTAAACATAGAGCTGGCTTTCGTCACCTCTTCAGATCGCTTTGAAACGGCGTTATCTCTCCTCAGAATGACATGCGTTTATGTTGAGTGGGCACAACTTTATAGCTGTATTTTGTCTCAATGGCAGGGACATCTACTTGCCCTGTAGACTAAACCATGGGCAGTTTGAGGGCAGGGACTATCCCATACATTTCAGTATCTCTCATAAGGCCTAGGCATTTAGTAGGCACTCAATAAATGTTTGTTGAATGGAAAGGCTACCATGTATGTCTTCATTTCCTATGTAAAACCATGAAAATTGACTCTGAGGCTTACACAGTATAAGGATTCAGAATTCAGGAAATGGAAGATTCTTCTTAAACTGCTATCATACTCAAACAAGTTTCTCAAATCCTGAAGTGTTGCTAGAATGCTCACCAAGAGAATCTGAGTCTACTGCCTTACCTGATGATACAGGGAATTTAATAAAATGACAAGAAAAATTTTCCTAGTGTTAATGCTCTGTCCATTTGAACATATAGTATTAAGAGGAAACAACCAGAAGGGGTAAAGGAGCCATAATACACACACACACTCACTCAATCAAGGCTTTTTAAACTTTTCTGGGTTTTTTTCTGGCTGTAACATGTTATATTTGAATATTTAGGATTTTCATGGAATTTATTCTTAAGTTTAGAAAATATTTATCAAGGTGTTGAAAGAACTAAAAAGAACTTGGGGCAATTTCTGAAGAACAATCCCATCTTATAGGTGGAGAAATGAGGTGGGCAGAGGTAGAGTGGGGGAGGGGATCCCGGTTTCTAAGCCCCTGATTCAGAGCGGGTTCTATATCCCCATTTTGCTGTGAATGGAAATCCCTCTTGCATCGGTTGCCCTTTGGAGTTGGCTTACCTCGTCATCCCAAAGTCAGAAACCTTCACAGAGAGGTCACTGTCTACCAAGCAGTTCCGAGCAGCCTTTAGAGGGAAAGCAGAATTACCAAGTAGTAAAAGTGACCAAGAATCCCCTGACATCAAAATCAGACATTTTCCTTTTCTTTGGCAGAGTTCTCAGCAAAATCTAAGATTGCCTATCACAACCCCAAATGCTGTATTTCAAAGGAAATATCTAGAGTATAGGAGTTGTCTTTTTTCCTTCGCAATTTTTAATTTTTCAGAATGAAAATGTGCTCCCATAAGTATTTTGCCTCAAGCATCCATCCTTGTCAAACAGCATGAAAGGTATTAGACATTAAACACAGAACATGAGCTCATCAGTGAGAAGGGAAAAATCATGTCTAGGGGTTCCCTCTCCACACTGCTAGGGCACCGTGCATTAACAGGCGCTTTGAAGGCATAACTGTTGCACTGAGGATCCCAAGTACACTGGCCTAGTGTGCATGGCAGGTTTGCTGTTCAGCACAAGAAAATCTTAAGGATCAATCAGTACCAGTGCAAACCAAGCAGAACACTCTCCACGCCCACCCTGACCCAAAGACACACAGAAATTTCATTTCTTGTATTTTTGGTTATCGTACTAAACAACTCTTTTAGCACTAAACCCTTCCTGGAGTAAAGGTAACCTTGGGTTAAATGGTTCTGGGAAACACGAAAGTGACCAGAGTCTTTCCTTTCCATCTGTTTTCCTTTATACCACAACCTAACTACATAGATCTTGATGGCTACTTTTACTCTTTCTATTCTTTCTATACTTCAAGTATTTTATTGTGAAATTCTGATTTTGATTACAAAAATGTCATGCGCTTAAGCACGTCACAAGTGAGCAAAGTATAAGTGAAGATGCCCTCCTTGCCGTCCCTCCCAATGGCCCCATCGCTGGAGGAGGGAGCTGGGGATTGCTTTCTTTCCTTACCAAGTCCCGGTGTATGAACTGGTGGCTCTCCAAGAAGGCCATGCCTTCACAAACATCATAGCACATTTCTAAGAGCTGGGAGGGCTCAAGTCTTTTCCCATGACTCTTCAGGTAACTCAGCAAGCAGCCATTGGTTATATATTCAGTCACTATGTATATAGGGTATCTCTTTGAACACACTCCGTAGAATTTCACCAGCTTGGGATGGTTGAGTTTCCTGGAAACAACAGATGTTCAGAGTTCAATACTGAATTTCCCTACTCCATTTTCCAGATGTCCTGAAAAAGAATCACTGTCAGATTTTTGTGTGTTTTAATTTCCCCCCTCCTACTGGAACGGAGGAAGAGTCTGATTCTGGGAGCATCAGCCTTTGGAAGCAGGAAAATGCTGCCTCCTACTGGATCTTGACAACGTCAGCAGCCATTAAGCTGCTCTGGGTGCTTGTCCAACTTTCCTACAGAGAATCAGGGAAGCAGTGGTCTGTTGCCTCAGAAATCCTGCTTAGTCTCGTGGCATCTTGAGAACTTCCATGGCTGATTTGGAGGAAGCTATACCCTAGGAGAAGTCACTTCCCTTTTAAAGCATCCAACTTTCATGTCTAAACATTTCATTAAAAAAAAAATAGAATATGAAGGGCGTAGGTAAAATGAAAATAGATGCCATGTTAGAGAAGTGAGATTAGTTCTGATTTTCCTTTCTTTTTTAAAAATTTTCATTTTGCATTATTGTGACGTTATTTTTTTGATGATAAATTTAGAAAATAATAACCACGTGACATAGCACTTCTAGTAGGTCATGACAGCTATTATGATGTTCATCAACTAGTCCTTATGTAATTGATCTATTCTTATCAATTTACAGGATGATTCTTTTTTTTCTTTTCCATTATGGTTTATTACAGGATATTGAATATCGTTTCCTGTGCTATACAGTAGGACCTTGTTGTTTATCCATTCTATATATAATAATTTGCATCTACTAACCCCAAACTTCCAATCCATCCCTCTCCCACCCCGCTTCCCCTTGTCAACCACAAGTCTGTTCTCTATGTCTGTGAGTCTGTTTCTGTTTTGTAGATAAGTTCATTTGTGTCATATTTTAGATTCCACATATAAGTGATATCATATGGTATTTGTCTTTCTCTGTCTGACTGACTTCACTTAGTATGATAATCTCTAGGGCCATCCATGTTGCTGCAAATGGCATTATTTCATTCTTTTTTTATGGCTGAGTAATATTCCATTGTATATATGTTCCACAGCTTCTTTATCCATTCATCAGTCGATGGACACTTAGGTTGCTTCCATGTCTTGGCTATTGTAAATAGTGCTGCTATAGATGAACTTATTTGCAAAGCAGAAATAGAGTCACAGATGTAGAAAACAAACTTATGGTTTCCAAGGGGGGAAGGGGGGGTGGGATGAACTGGGAGATTGGGACTGACATATATACACTACTGTATATAAAATAGGTAACTAATGAGAACCTACTGTATAGCACAGGGAACTCTACTCAGTGCTCTGCGGTGACCTAAATTGGAAGGAAATCTAAAAAGGACGGAATATATGTATATGTATAACTGATTCACTTTGCTGTACAGCAGAAACTAACACAACATTGTAAAGCAACTATACTCCAATAAAAAAATAGTGCTGCTATGAACATAGAGGTGCATGTATCTTTTCGAATTATAGTTTTGTCTAGGTATATGCCCAGGAGTGGGATTGCAGGGTCATATGGTAGCTCTATTTTTAGTTTTTTGAGGAACCTCCACACTGTTTTTCATAGTGGCTGCACCAATTTACATTCCCACCAACAGTGTAGGAGGGTTCCCTTCTCTCCACACCCTCTCCAGCATTTGTTATTTGTAGATTTTTTTGGTGATGGCCATTCTGACTCGTGTGGGGTGGTACCTCATAGTTTTGATTTGCATTTCTCTAAAAATTGATGATGAGCATTACAGGATGATTCTTTAATGTTCAGATGTGTAAAGTAAATTAAATTTAACATGTCAACTTGACAATTTTTTTAACAGATGAGGATTTATTAAATATTTAGTTATTTTCTTCCCCCTTAGTTTAACTATAGGGACACGCGTTATCATGTCACTCAAGGCGATGAGCTGGGTTATGCATATTTGAGCAGTTTTAGGGACCTGCATTGCTCCCTTCAAAGGGAAGGCTTGTGGTGGGACCAAGGTCTATCACCCAATAAAAGGTGTTCCTTGAGCAAACTCAGTCACTGCCCAGCGGGCACATGGTAGGAATACCATGTCAATTGACACTTCCCACGTTTCAGGCCTCCGTTTGACCGTTACATTTGAGATTTAACAGTTTCCCCTGATGATACAGTTCGGACTCTTTCTCTATGACTAGGTGATTTGTTAATGACTTTTTAGGATTCTGTAGGATTACCAGCCCTCTAATAGCAAAAAATATCTTTTAAAGTTACACCATGACACAGGGGTTACACCATGACCCTAAGGGAGTTTCTGTCGGATTTTTCTGTGCGGACATCAAGGACCCCTTCCCCAGTTTTATGACAGTACAATTGCCAGAGACAGGAGGAGCTACATAATTTGCAGGGATCAGTGCAAAGTGAAAATGCAGGGATCCTTGTGTAAGAATTATTAAGAATTTCAATGGTGACAACACAGCATTAAACCAAGCACGGAGCCCTTCTAAGTGCAGGAGCCCTCGATACTGTGCAGGTTGTGTGCCCGTGAAGCCAGCCCCAGCCAAAGGCTTCTGTTTGCATAGTACCTCTGCTTCCAAACAATTCGGCAATTGCAGTAAAAGTGGTTATTCTGACTCTCCGGGTACCTTTGGTTTTCATAAAAGAATGACTAAGGAAATGGACATTTGAAGGTCTGCTAGGTTTGCATCTCTGCTGTGCCACTTTTACTAGCTTGGTGACCTTGGGCTAGTTATTTAACATTTCTGTGCTTTAGTTTCCTACCAAACACAACAATGTTTTCCTACCAAAGACAACAATGGTACATCCCTCATAGCCTTCTTATGAGGATTGAATGCATTAATGTTTATAAAGCACTCAGAGAGATGCCTGTAAACACTGTATATAAGTGTTTAAGTAAATTTTTAAAAAATGTTATTCCTCTGTAGCAGGCGAGGATTTATGGTTTCAAGTGTCTTTGACCAAAGGCCTGCTATAGCATTGTTTTTCATACCATGCTGATTGGTTCCTTAAAGTAGGATGACCAGCTCACTGTCCCAGTTTGCCTGGGACTGAGGGGTTTCCCAGGATGT
The DNA here is from genome assembly GCF_028021215.1 of Eschrichtius robustus. Taxonomy (NCBI): domain Eukaryota; kingdom Metazoa; phylum Chordata; class Mammalia; order Artiodactyla; family Eschrichtiidae; genus Eschrichtius; species Eschrichtius robustus. The sequence continues at coordinate 13,221,225 of NC_090845.1, read as the reverse complement.
GAGACTTTCAGTGCTGAAACCAGGAAAGTCCCAGGCAAAAATGGATGGTTGGTCACCCTTCAAAGTCTGATTCACCATGTTGACAAGAGGTATAATCATTAAAAGAGTTCTTTGTACTTACATACATGAGAGAGAGAGAGAGAGAGAGAGAAAGAGAGAGAGAACACATATGAATTGCCAAGAGTTGAGAGCTGCGCTTGGAGCTGAGGCCCATTAGGAAGGGTATCTTCATTTATCAGATGAGGAAGGAAGTAGGGTGAGAAAAAGATTTTTACCACACTGTGTTGGGATATTGTCTGTAGGGCGTTAGTTTTCAGTAGTGCCTTGGTCCTGGCCACTAGAAGCTCGTGCCCTTGGGCATGTGCTTTACAGGGCCCCACTCTGTTCCTCATTCCACCGCGTACCTCCCCACAGGACAAAGAGGCCAGAGGGCTAAGGAGACATGTCCACTCAGAACCAGTGTATCTCTTTATCACTCTTGGGGTACCAGGACTCTGGAATCCCCTGCCCACATAGTACTGAGGCCTCTTCCAGGACCTTTGCAGACTCTTCCTGGTCTATCTCCCCAAGAGTGAACCATGCTATTGGTGTGCCTACCCCTAGCCGAGACAGTTGCTTGTGGGAGACACAGAGGGAGCTCGGATGTACTGAATGCTATGTCTGCACATAGGCACTGAGTACAGGATGGGGCTGGGGGTGGGAAGAGAAAGGGGAGGGGTGGAGTTTTGGGTGGGGGGAGCATGGTCCAGAGGCTGACTTCTCTAAAGAGCCTTGAAAATTCTAAATTTGAATACGACCTTTCAGGTTGTTGTGAAGGTATACTTGTCAAAGGAGACGCATAGAACCAGTTTTGTGTAATGGTGTGTTAAATTGATTTATAACTTCTAAATATTTGTATCTATGATCTGTGGATTCTTTTTTTCCTGTTGAAAAATGGTGCATTTTTAAATTAAAGTATAGTTGATTTACGATGTTGTGTTAGTTTCAGGTGCACAGCAAAGTGATTCAGATACACACACACACACACACACAAACACACACACACACTCTTTTTCACAGTCTTTTCCATTATAGGTTATTACAAGATATTGAATACAGTTCCCTGTGCTATACAGTATGCCCTTGTTGGTTATCTATTTTATGTATAGTCGTGTGTATCTGTTCATCCCAAACTCCTACTTATCCCCCCACCCCTTTCCCCTTTGGTAAACATAAGTTGGTTTTCTATGTCTGAGTCTGTTTCTATTTTGTAAATAAGTTCATTTGCGTCATACTTTAGATTCCACATATAAGTGATATCATATGATATTTGTCTTTCTCTGTCTGTCTTCACTTAGTATGATCATCTCTAGGTCCATCCATGTTGCTGCAAATCGTATTATTTCATTCTTTTTTTATGGCTGAGTAATATTCCATTATATATTCTATGATATGTGGACTCTTGATTCAGGCCTTGCAAATGTTAGGGACAGATCTGTTAGCATGAATGTCCCCTCATGGTGAGGGTAAACCACCATTCCTCAGAAGAAACTTACATCATGGTCTGGGCCTCCTGGAAGAATTCATCTTCTGACATGGAGCCCTCCTTGATCATCTTAACAGCAACATCATACTGCCCCTTCCACTTGCCCAGATGGACCACTCCAAACTGGCCACTTCCCAGCTCCTTCAACAGGGTAATCTCTTCTCTTTTCAGTTCCCAGATTCCTAATAAGGCAAGACAGACACTCTTTAGGATGAGAATAGAAGGTTTTGGGGCTAACAGCTTCCCAAGTGATTCCCTCTCCAATGAGAGTTTAACACTGACAATATAAAGAACAGCAAGACCTTTTAATTTTAACTTGATCACTTAAAAAGAAAATCCTTAGTGATGTGGTCTTATGGTCTATTAGACCACATGATAATGCCACCAGAACAATATTGTTCCTGAAGCAGCTACAATTATTGACAAGAAAAGTTAGAGTGAAAAAACCTTTGCCAACCAGAGGCGTCTTGGAAAGACTTGGTGTCAAAATGTGCTCAGTGCCCTTAGCTTAGTAAAATATCATTACATTTTCTTATAAAATAAATTAAACTGTGATCCAGGTCGCAAACTGGCTCCCCTGAGCAGGCAGAGAATCCCAGAAGAAGAAAGGACAGGCAGTGGGGCTCTAGAGGCTGATGACTGGGTCAGTCTTTTTGGTAATGCTGGGGAGATTACAGAGTTAGGTTGGGAGGACAGAAAAGGTTTCAGTTTGTTTAAGAAAACGAAAGAATGTGTTAGAGCTGAAGCCCTCCCTGGCACAATCTGAATAGCTGAATAGGGATCTCCTCCCTGTCTTCCATCTTTTTTTTTTTTTTCAGTAAATTAACTACATATATATATATATATATATATATATATATATATATATATATATATATATTTAAAACGAAAAATGGTAGGAAATGGAGTTTAAGAGCCCAAGGGCATGTCCATACCACTTCCCAAGGACACGGAGATGGGAACCTTGTTGGCCTTGGTTGACACAGGGTGGCGGAGTCGTGTGATCATGCCTGCAATGGAATCAGCTTCATATCATCACATGATCACATTATGTCACATCACATTACCTTACACTGGTTCACACCTCTGCTTAAGCTTTCTCTAGAGCAGCTGAAAAAGCACAGAGTTAATGATGTTGTCATGCAGAGAGAGAATCCATTCTAACCATATTCATCCTGTAGTTATATTAATTTGCTTGACTTGACTAACTAGTTCTATGTAAAGCAAAAATTCAAAGAGTAAAACTATCAATACTTTATGTGATTTTTAAAAAATCTCATCGAAGTTAGTTGCTTGATGGAATCTTTTATTTTAAAAAATCTCATTTTTATTTTGCTAGCTTTTCTTGTTTTAATTATTTTATTGCATTTGTAGCTAGCCATCAACTATTTTTTTAAATTGAAGTATAGTTGATTTACAATATTATATTAGTTTCAGGTGTACAGCACAGTGATTCAATATTTTTATAGATTATACTCCACTTAAAGTTATCACAAAATACTGGCTCGTTTCCCCTGTGCTGTACAGTATATACTTGTTGCTTATTTATTTTAGACATAGTAGTTTGTATCTCTTAATCCCCTACCTTTATCTTGTCCCTCCCCCCTTCCCTCTCCCCACTGGTAGCCACTAATTTGTTCTCTTTACCTGTGAGTATGTTTCTGTTTAGTTATATATTCATTCATTTGTTTTATTTTTTAGATTCCACATATAAGTGATAACATAGAGTATTTGTCTTTCTTTGTCTGACTTATTTCACTAAACATAAACCCTCTAGGTCTACCCAGTTGTTGCAAATGGCAGAATTTCATTATTTTTTATTGCTGAGTAATATGCCATTGTATATACATATACCACATCTTCTTTATCCATTCATCTGTTGATGGACACTTAGGTTGTTTCCATATCTTGGCTATTGTAGATAATGCTGCTATGAACATGGGGTGCATATATCTTTTCAAATTAGTGTTTTCATTTTCTTCAGATATATACCCAGGAGTGGGATTGCGGGGTCATACGGCAGTACTATGTTTAGCTTTTTTTTTTTTTAACAGACGTGTTTTTATTTATTTATTTATTTAGTTTTGGCTGTGTTGGGTTTTCGTTTCTGTGCGAGGGCTTTCTCTAGTTGCGGCAAGCGGGGGCCCCTCTTCATCGCGGTGCGCGGGCCTCTCACTATCGCGGTCTCTCTTGTTGCGCAGCACAGGCTCCAGACGCGCAGGCTCAGTAGTTGTGGCTCACGGACCTAATTGCTCCGCGGCACGTGGGATCTTCCCAGACCAGGGCTCGAACCCGTGTCCCCTGCATTGGCAGGCAGATTCTCAACCACTGTGCCACCAGGGAAGCCCCTATGTTTAGTTTTTTGAGGAACCTCCATGCTGTTTTCCATAGTGGCTGCACCAATTTACATTTCCACCAATAGCGTACTAGGGTTCCCTTTTCTGCACATCCTTATTAACGTTTGTTATTTGTGGACTTTTTGATGGTAGCTATTCTGACAGGTGTGAGGTGATAGCTCACTGTGGTTTTGATTTGCATTTCTCTGATGATTACCGATCTTGAGCATCTTTTCATGTGTCTTTTGGCCATCTGTCTATCTTCTTTGGAAAAATGGCTGTTCAGGTATTTTGCTATCTTTTTTTAGTCTCATATTTAAGTATTATACACACAGCACATACATTTGGTTAAAAAAAACAAATCCAAACAGTACACAAGGGTACAAGATAAGAAGTAAACCACTTGAATTTTTTTTTAAAAAACTGAGCTTATTCCTAAATTGCATTTAACGGTCAAGTCATTTTAATTGTTTACATGGAGTTATGGTAAACCTGGGTTAAAATAATCAAAGTATTTATAGTGGCTCAAAAGAACTCATTTAAAAAAATGTATGTTTCTTACTTTAAATGTGTGACGTTTTCCAAGTCCTGGGAACTATCACACATGTTTCGTTTCTCTCCTTCCTTTTTCTCTATTACTTATCTAGTTTTTACATGAGTGGTCTCTTGTAAATCCTGCACCTTTAATTAGCACAAAAAAAAAATTAATACACTCCTCCAAAATATGTGTATATATAATTGCTGCTGTGTTGATACAATATATGAATCATAAAATATACTCACAAATAGAAAACTTAAGAGAATGAGATTTTAGAAACAAATCTAAATAAACATTTTAGTATTTTCTTCCAATCCCCTGGGGAATTTCTTGTGTATCCTCCGGAGTGGAATCATTCCACTTGGAGACGTCTATTTATACAATACCTTTTGCAAAGTGTATTTTTCAGGTGCAACATGTTAAAATAAACAACTGAAGAAATTGGGACCATGGAAAAATACAAATAAAAACCAAAATCAACACCAGGAGTAAGACCAATTCACCTACGTGCCTGTGATCAGGTCAGGGAGAGCTGCACAAGTTTGATGCTGATCCCACAGCGTAGTTTTTCTCACTGTTGGAAATTCATCCAGTCACTGCCTGTAAGTGGAACTAGTCTAGATAAGACATTTAGAGTGGATTTTTAAATTTTAATTTCATTTTTTTTAGGTTTATTGAGATTTTATTGACATATAGGTAACTCTAAGGTGTACAACTGTGATGATTTGATAAATGTATATAGTGCAAAATGATTGCCACAATAAGGTTAGTTAATACTTCCATTACAAGGGATTTCTATATATTTTTAATATTATTTTATACTATTTGTATCAGTCCATTAGGCAAAATTTAAAAAGAGTGATAGCACCCAGGGTCAGTGAGGATGAAGTGTTGCTGTTAGTGGGAGCGTACGTTTCTGAATAGCATTTGACAGTGTCTGAATTTTAAACGTTCTTAACCATTATCTCAAATTCCACTTTTAGGGAATTTGGCTACAGAGACACTCATACAGGTACACAGAGCTATGTTTGCATGAAACAGCCATTGTTATGTGAAAATATTGTATATGATCCAACTGCTAACCAGTATACGGTTCGGTGAATGAATTATAGAGTAATTCTACAATAGATTTCCATTAAACAGATCAGAGTGAGCTATACGCATGTGCATGGAAAGACTTCTAAGACATGCAGAGTAAAGAAAGCAGGCTGAAAAGTAGTATGTATAGAATGACCTCATATCTGTAAACATATAATGTGTGCACATACATATATATTATATATATGAATATATATAATGAGTAATAAATGCTAGTGTCAGCATAGAAGAAAATTCTGTCAAAATAGACACCAGCTTGTCCATGAAGGTTATCTCTCCAATGATGCACATTTCTATATTGCTTGAATTTTGCAATCATCTTACTTCTGTAGGCAGGAAAAAAGCTGCAAATATTTTTATAAAGAGAATCTCTACTTCTAAGTCACTGAACTCACTCAACTTCATTTTTCCTGGCATTATAGAGTGTATAATGTTATATTCCAGGAAATGTAGGTTAAAAATCACAACAGTCATAGGGCTTGAGAGCATTTTTCCCCTACTTTCATGGTTCCTTATATAATTAAGAGTATTAGGAGCAGGGGAGAGGGATAAATTAGGAGTTTGGGGTTAATAGATACACACTACTATATATAAAATAGATAAACAACAAGGACCTACTGTATAGCACAGGGAACTACCTTCAATATCTTGTAATAACCTATAATGGAAAAGAATCTGAAAAAGAATATATATATATATATAATATATATATCTGAATCACTTTGCTGTACACCTAAAACATTGTAAATCAACTATACTTCAATTTTAAAAAAAGAGTATTAGGAGGGTCAGTAATATCCAAGAAAATTTATATTTATCAACAAGGACCCATAAAAGAAAAACTGAACCAAGTTACCTGCTGAATTGTGTTGATGATAGTGAATAAGCTTTGGAATGGAATCAAAACAGTAGTTTTCTGCCAGGTACAATTTGTTCTCGGCATTTGTATGCACATGGTAATGTTTGACGGTTCCTTTTTTATCACTAGTAAGGAAGAAAGAATGTTAGAACGTTTTTAATAAACAAGTGAAGCTTGATTACATAATGGTTAAATCATTATTTTATGTGCATTTGCAAATTTTAGAAAGGGAAGTCAGAGGTGGTTTCTCAGTCTTGACATCTAGTGTTTTTCTGGAGGTGTCCACGATAATCCGTAATTATGGAAGAGGGCTCCTCTCTGAACTCAGTGGATCCTTTGTGCTCATACAGAATTCATCTATAATAAAATTCCCCCTTTCTGTACCGTTCTTCCTTTAGTAAATATAAAGCTGGCATCTTCCTTTGGTGATTGAGAGCCCTGCAATTTTCAGGATCATTATTCTGAACATTAATTCTCTTTTAGCATAGTAATGGAGATTAAAAGGTGGGAGGCAAAGGTCATTAGGCTGTGGATGGGAAGCTCTTTGGGGAGTGGAGTGTACAGGTTGGAGTGGGTGGGAATAGCCTTAAATTCCTCACGCGAACTTGTGCCTTTTCCCCATAAAACTTTTTTTTTTTCTGTTGCTCTACTTGTAGAAAATAGTGGTGAATTGCTGCACGTTGATTTAGGCTAACCAGGAAAGATATGCCTGTCTTAGATTTTAGAGTCTAGCATAGCGGTCAAGAACTGGGCTTTGAGTACATTTCTGTTGCTGGCTAGCTACCCCATCCAGTTGTTGTAAAGCTCAGATGAGAGTATGTATATATCAGTTGCACTATGCTTGGCACGTAAGAAACTGTTAATATATTCTTGTTGCTGTAATGTCGGCCTCGTTAGAATTACAATTATAAAAAGGAGAAAGGATGCTTTCTTGTTGCATACGGCTCATTGGCTCTTCGTCTCAGCATCACATTCACTCCAGCCGAATGATGGTGTTTCATTAAAGAAGGCTTCTGTAGTCACTCATAGGGATTCTTTTCATTTGATTCCTCATCTATTTGCTGATTTTTTTTCTACCTAGCCACCTTCAAAAATGAATCTGGTGTCAAGAAGCTTAACTAAGAGGACTTCTGACATCAGGTTTGGCTGAAACTGGAGGCCCTGAGGGCCACAGAGCTTTTGATATTCAGTGAACCAAGCCTTCTCCCCCTTCTTACTGGGTTGGCTTTAGTCAGCATCCAAGTTTGCAAGCTAGTACACGAGGTGCACCGGGGATGTGGCTTCTGGCACCGGAAAATGCCATGCGAAGGCTTATGATACATGCTATTATCTCAAATTGGAGGTAGGTACTCTGTAAAAAAAAATTCCCTAAATAAAATAACTTTTTCATCACTTAATTATTTAAAAAATACATATATGCACCACAAGGCAGGGCACATGGAGAAACCACCAAGGCCCTTCAGTCATTCAAGGTCGTTCAATCCAAGCATTAAAAAAGGGTCGCACACATAGACTTTTTTTTTTCAAATGGCCCTAATCAAGATTTGACCAGATTCTCATTCCAAAACATTGGGTGGTTTCAGCATAGGCACAGGGATATGATTGAGGGAACATGAACTTGGCTGTTGAAGGCTTGGCTTCAAGTCTGTCATTTATTAGTTTTGAGGGTGGTCTTTATAAGCTCTCTTTGAGAGTGGCATGGACATGTATACACTAGCAAACGTAAAATAGATAGCTAGTGGGAAGCAGCCGCATAGCACAGGGAGGTCAGCTCGATGCTTTGTGATCACCTAGAGGGGTGGGATAGGGAGGGTGGGAGGGAGGGAGATGGAAGAGGGAGGAGATACGGGGATGTATGTATATGTATAACTGCTTCACTTTGTTGTAAAGCAGAAAATAACACACCATTGTAAAGCAGTTATACTCCAATAAAGATGTTAAAAAAAAAAAAAGAAAAGAAAAGCTCTCTTTGAACCTCAGTCCTCTCATATGTAAAATGGTGCGAATAAAAACAGCTTTCCTGTTTGCTTCACAGGATGTTTAGAAGGAATAAAAAGGCTAACAACCAATGGGAAAGTGGCTTGTAAAACTCTGGAGGGGGACCCTAATGTTGGTGAGGGTGACTTGCCTGAGGTAACCGTGGGGCCTTATATACCTAAGCATGGGGGGGGGGTAGTAGAATTACTGTTTCCCAACAACAACAATACTAGTGATTACTATTACTTTATTAAGTGTGTGTTATGTGCCAGGCACTGTTCTGATCCAATATGTGAATTAACCCACTTCATCCATAGGACATAATAATTGTTATTATGTCCACTTTTCAGATAAGGAAGTTGAGGCACAGAAGTTAAGAAACTTGCTTAATGTCATAACGTTTTGAAATGGCAGAGTCAGGATTTGGACTCAGAGGTGCAGCTTAACAGCAGAACTCTTAACCACACCAACAGGACAGCACCCTAGAAAGAAGCCATCCAGGGAACACAGCTACACTGATTCAACCTCCTGCTCCCCCTGGAAAGACTTACTAAAAACCAGACACTGGGGTAGCTTTCTCAGCTCAGCAGGTGGCTAGGGCCAAGAGTGTAGAGGCACCATTCCTATTATTTTTCTCTTTCTAGGCTTAGGATGAATCAAGGGGGAATAACGCAGGATTCCTTTCACAAATGTTAAAGGCTCGCCGTGCACTGGGCGCTCTGCTGCTGTCTGGGATGGGCAGGAGAGAATCGCCCAGAAAACAGCCTCTTGATAGTACGGGGTTGGGGGGGGGGGGCGGGGAAGGCAACTACGAATGGTCGCATTCCACAGAAATACTTTGATCCCAAATTCCAGACTTTAAAGATGGGATCTTGTCCCAAAATGTGACTGAATGACCAGCATATTCAAAGAACATACACAAGAAGATGAAAGAAGTCCGCATCATACTTACTTCATAGCCTTACTAAACAAGGACACTGTGTACATTCCCGCCTGGCTGGAATTTCTAACCATAAATGCTCCTTCTTTTCCCTAAACAGGAAGGAGAGTGTGGAAGGGACAGAAAACATTTTCATTATTCTTGAAAACGATTTGCCCTGGTAGGTGGTAGGAAAGTAGATCTTTTAGATCCACTTTAAACATTGATGGCACAGATTACTCACCAGTTGGCACAGAAGGGACCCCTGGTTTAGCTTTCCTCCTTCTCTCACTCAGTGTCTTTATAGATCTACCCTGTGTGCTTCAACTCTTCCTCTCCAGTTAATTTTTAACCTTCTCTGATAATTTTCCCTGTTTTGTGTTTGTGCAAGCCTAACGTTTTAATCTTTCAGAGATAAAATTTTAAACCACATATCACCATATCATGCCCTTGGAAGGTTTTAGAAAACCAAAGATGCAGAACAAACCATTTATTAAATTTATGCTCAACTTGTCTTTTGTAATGTGCTGATACTAAGCATATTTAGATTTAGACAAAGTGGATATTAAACCATGCATGTGACAAAATACCAAGTTAGGTAGTGGTCACCACATTCTCACTAGTACCCCTCCAAGAAATAATTGGTGTGTTGTATTAGGTTGAACTATAGCAAAGTGTCATTTTTGTAGGTCAAAAGAGTTTGCAATTGGTAAGTCCATTACCAATTAGTAACAAAATCCAATAGATTTATTCCCCATTACATCTGCTGTACTCTGGTTTAGGTGCTAATGGTTTTAGTGACAGGCTTGAAGTATGAGGTACAGATGGCCCCCAGTAAATCATCTCTTTGTATATTCCTGCCCTGTGTAGTCCCCTCCCACATCGACTTTGGGCTGGCCCAGGTGATTTGCTTTGGCCAGTGGGACATTAGCAAACATGACAAAAGCTGAGACTCTGTAATTGCTTGCACTGAACTGTGGGGCTTGGCCTCTTCAACCGCTGCCTTGAGATGACCATGCTGTGAGGAAGCCCAAGTTAGCCCCATGGAGATGGAATATGGCACCCTGGTTGACTACCCCAGCTAACCGCACCCTTAGTCAATCCACCAGCTAAATGCAGCCACATGGGTGACCCTAAGCAGAACCTGCAGAACTGCTGGCCCAGCTGACTCATAGAGCGGTGAAGAATCATAAAGCTTGTTGTTTGAAGCCACTACATTTTGGAGTGGTTTCTTACAGAGCACTGGGGTTAGAGGAAGTGGCTGGCTGTGAAGGGCCTGGTAACCCACAGGGCGGACAGTTAACACTCTGATGTCTTGGCTGTGTAATTCGCAGCAAGGTTTCTATGAGCAGTGCATTACCCTCCACGCCCAACAGTAGAAAGACATCCTTAGAGGCCATTTTAAAGACTAGACTACTTACCTTTTGTCTCAGTAACTGCTCAGATTGTGACCTGGAGATGTTACCTGCAAACCAGCTGCAATAGAAAGGATTTCCATTTTGAGAATTAATAGTTTTTAATTGTATAACTTGTCACTTAACTTTCTCACCTGTAAAATGAGGCATTGGCCCAGATCAGGGTTTTCCAAACCTGGCTGTTCAAGAGGATCACTTGAGGAGGTGTTAAAAACTCAGACTCCTCAGTCTCCGCCACCCAATTATGATTCTGGGGTGCGGCCCTGATCATTTCCCCAGGGCACGCCTCTCCACCCCATTGGAATCTAGAAATGATGGAGATAGAGACTGTCTATATGGTCAGACCTGGGCTTTCCAACTCAAAGAAAGCCTTCCAATTCATCTAAATGCGAAAGACTAAAATCCATGATTAGAGGTTCTCTCCCTTTGGTTTAAGTCTTTGTCATCTGTTAAAGTATAATTATCTTTGGATGATTTTTGTGCTAGCATTTCTCAGTCATTTTTCTTTTTAACATCTTTATTGGTGTATAATTGCTTTACAATGGTGTGTTAGTTTCTGCTTTATAACGAAGTGAATCAGCTATACGTATACATATGTCCCCATATCCCTTCCCTCTTGCGTCTCCCTCCCACCCTCCCTATCCCACCCCTCTAGGTGGTCACAGAGCACCGAGCTGACCTCCCTGTGCTATGCGGCTGCTTCCCACTAGCTATCGGTTTTACATTTTGTATCTCAGTCATTTTTATCTTAGTTTGAATGATTCCAGTAGTTGCTTTCCAGAGGGTAGATGTTGGGGAAGAAGCTACGGTCAAAGGGGAACCAGAAGGTGGTGAAGAGTGACATGTACTTTGTAAATGCTCTCACTGCACTCGTAGCCAATGAATCAATAACAGCACTCATACAAAACCAGAACTAGAAATATGTGTTACCCTAGTGTCCAACTGAATTGGTCGCTGTTGGGTAGCAGGTGTCTGAGAGATGCAGTGTGCCTTATTACTCCCACCTCTCCTTAATGCCAGACTCTAAGTCCAGGAGAGGATTATTTTGTCCCTATTTGTTGTCAAATGATAGAGTCTTAGATTTTGGAAAGGACCTTAACAGCCACTTAAGACCACCCTGTCGCAGTGTAATTGGGGTGATCACACATTCTTATTTGCCCACAGGAGTCCAGTTTATGCCTGATGTCCAGATGTAACATTGAGCAGTGTACTCTTTCTCTTCCTAAAGTGTCCTAGTTTGGATGTTCAATGGTAAGGTCACTCTAGGAATAGGAATCTCTCAACATAAATGCTGTGATATTCAAGGCTCGGTTGTGCTACCTTGTAAAATTACTGCATCATAACTAACTTCACAATTGGACTCAACGCTAATAAGAGCCTTCAAACATCATCCTGGCAAGGGGCCTCCAGGGAAGAAATAATCAGCAGAAATGTCATGGACTGTATCTATGAAGTCAAAGCGAAATGAAGAGGAGGCCAGGTATGTGATAAATCCCAGGAATATGTGCAGCTGATTTAGATCATCCAGACTGGGGAAAAATACTTTCATTAGTAACAACCCAGTTCATTGTCACCCATCCTCCAGATACATGGCCCAGAACCTCACATGAGTGTCTCCATGTAAATACAGCCTCCTGAGCAAGTTTGAGCCATCTGCTTATAACCTTAGGGGAAGAAAACAATAGAAACATCTATGTCTAGTTTTAGAGAAACACAGAGGACTTTCAAAACTCACTCATAGTCATCAAGGTTTTCCTCTTCTTCAGATGAACTTGACTCAGGGGATCCCCTTAAGAAGAGAGGGAATGACATGAATACAAAAAAAAAAAAAAACCACCAAGAAATAATCCAGGTGCCTCACAGTGCCATATCAAACCCCACCCTGCTTTCATCCATGTGAATAAAATCTGGACTGTTAGCTTCTCCTTTTTTGCACTTGGGAAGGTGTCAGCGGAGTGAAGAGAGAATTGCTTAAAAGTTGAGCTCATGCCCAGTTTCATGAGAAATTGGCTCCTTGATACAGAAGGCCCCCAGGAATGTAGATTTCTTTGACTCTGTCAGAAGAGCGGGCTCGTGAAATAAATGAGGACGCTTCCGGGAGAGCCGTGATATAAAGCCAGAGAAAAGCTTGGTTGTGTATAGAGCTATTCTCAGAGAAGAGTTACTCAACTCTACGTTGCTTTCCCTCCTGCTAGAGATGCCTGAGCCCGGTATGTCCGTGTTCATGAGAACACCAGTGTATATCATGAACGATGGGTAGGAAGTATCAGCGTGACCCAGAAGCCATCAACTCAGACCACCTTCAGGGTTCAGAGAAGCAAACTACCTGGATTTGTTTTATATTTACCTTAAAAAGTAAAGGCTAGTTGCAAAATTATTACAAATGTGGTTAGTTTTCCTGCAAATGGAAGAAATCCTGGGTGTAAAAGAATATCTGAATTTGATTTACCATGACATCTTTAAGGTGCTGTGATCTACAACATTTCTTTCCCTTTGGTTACTGCATGCCAAATCTTCACTGCTACAAAAAAGAGGGATACATTTCATAAATTGATGTTTATTTATAAATGTTAAATGACAAAAGTAATTTTGTTAGATATGTTTCAGCTTTAACATTTTGACCCATATATGTCACTTGGTTTGGAAATGGAAGCTATTGAGTCATTTTCACATTTTCAGACTTGCAGGGACTCCACTAAAAAGCAGTAGTTTGACAGGATGCCTAAACAAAAGAGAATTTTAATAATGGCTCATAATAACCCCAAACAATAGAAAACTTGGATTAATAAATCATCTTGACTGGGTTTGCCCTGATTTTCTTGTATGTATGCAAGCATTCTGTTGCTGATATATTTTAAAATAAGTTATTTTCCTCTTTGCTGTTATGATTGCAAAGGAAAGTCCTGAAAATATCAAACCGTTTAACTCCATGTGGACACAGATGGATCTGCAGGATTCTCTTCATCCTCTGCCACCCATCATTTTCTCTCTCTCATTTGGGGTGCGAAGAGGAGCATGAGGAAGTACCGACTTCTCCAAGTCCAAAGGCTGTTTTATTTGGAATGTAGGACCTACTTCCTGTTTGCCTTCACAGCCCAGGTTCTTTTTCAAAACCACACTTCAGTGAATGCCTGGAGAAGCCCCAGCACAGCAATACCTCCTTCCCCAGCTTCCCAAACAGCCTTGCTCACTAACATAGCTTTTTCCTTTCAGTTCTTCATAAGAAAACTCTTATTTAAAAATGCTAAGCGATTTATTTAGCCTTTTTGTGGTTTTTAAGAGCACGTGGAGAGTATCCATCAATTGTGCATCGCTTAGGTTTATCCACATGAGGGAATACTATACAGACATTCAGAGTAATCAGGCAGGTTGCACAACACTGGGAATGTAATGAGCACTGCTGAACTCTACACTGCAAAATGACTAAGGTGGCAAACTTTACATTACGTTTTACCACAATTAAAACTTTAAAAAATTAAAAATTTAGTATGTCCTCATGTATTCAAATGGGAAAAATGTCCCAGATGGTAAGTGAAAAGAGGAAGTGGCAAAGAAGACTGTGTGGGCGAAGGTGTACCTCCTGAGAAGGCAGCCATGGCCTCACTTGATTTACTGGTCATTTGGCCAGTGATGCTGAAGTACATTAAAAAGTAACCCACTCTGAGCTCTCTCAGATGGAGGATATAGTTTAAAGATTTGGTGTTCTGGAGCATGGGGTTATTTGGAGGAAGAGGGGAGAGAAAGGAAAGGGAATAAAATGCTCAAGTATTACTTAGATCATTAGATATAATCATCTAAATGGAAAGTCTGTGCTGCTGAGTCTCAGCAGGGCCACCGCTAGCTACCCAGGCTTCCGGCTCAGGCACTGAACATTTTCTCAGAGGGCATCTCTATCTCAGCTGAGGCCTGTGTGGACCGAGTTGAGGCTCAGCTCCAAGGCAGTGGGGCAGTGTCTACTCTATGCACCGCACAGCCAGACTGAAAGCTGGGGTTTACCTTTTCAGTCTTCTTACTTGCCACCAGTCAGGGCAGTCTTCTCTTGGCATATACCACATGTTGATGTTTGACTGGGAGCCACAGTTTTTCTTGGAGTCACTGTCATACTGAGCTAGAGCGGTACTTGAAGATGGTTCATCCATCTTGAGAATAGGAACTGCTCGAGGAATCTTCAGCTTTGAAGGATAAGAGATTTTAGTACATCACAGTGAGGCACAGATGCATGAACTGGGGACTAACAACCAAAGTATATTAGCTCTTAAATTTTAAAAAATCGGAAGGAAGGGAGGAGGGAAGGGAGGGAGTGGGGGAGGGAGGGCGAAAGGAGGGGGGAGGGGGAGGGAGGGAGGAGGGAAGGAAGGGAGTGGGGAGGAAGGAAGGAGGGGGGGAGGGAGGAAGGGAGGGGAGACGGGGGGAGGAAGGGAGGAGGGGGAGGAGGGAGGGAGGGAGGGAGAAGGAGGAATGGGGAGGGAGGGGGGAAGGAGGAAGGAGAAGGGAGAAAGGGGGAGGGAGGGGGAGGGAATTACTTGCCAGAGACTAGATGCCAGGGTTTTGGGCTCCTAAATTATCCTCTGCTCTTAGATTTGTTTAAAATAAACTTTATTAGAGTATAATTTACATACCACATACTATAAAATTCACCCCTTGTAAGTGTAGAATTCAGTGATTTTTAGTAAATTTATCAAGTTGAGCAGTCATCACCACAATCCAGTCTTAGCATCTTTCCATCACTCCTGTAAGATCTCTCGGGCCCATTTCTAGTTAGTCTCCGTTCCCATCCTGCCCCTAGGTAACCACTAATTGACCTTTGCTTATTCTGGACATTGCTCTTAGGTGTTTTACAGAGCCATAATTTTCAAGCTTCAGGGCTGTAGCATGTATCCAAACCAAAAAAAGCAATATCACTGATAACAAACTAAAACCCCCAAACCTTAAAAATTCCATCAGTTTCCTAGGGCTGCCATAACAAATTACTACACATTTGGTGGTTGAAAACAACAGAAATTTATTCTCTCACAGCTCTGGAGGTCAAAAGTCCAAAATCAAGGTTTCACTTAAAGGCTGTGGGGGAGGATCTTTGCTTGCCTCTTCCAGCTTCTGGTGGTTCTAGGCATTCTTGGCTTGTGGCATCATAAGTCCAATCTCTGCTTAGGTCTTTAAATGGCCTCCTTCTCTGTGTATCTCTCTGTGTCCCCTCCTCTTCTTACAAGGACATCAGTGATTGAATTTATGATCTATCCTAATCCAGTATGATCTCATCTTGATCCTTAACTAATTATATCTGCAAAGACCCTCTTTCCAAATGAGGTCACATTCTGAGGTTTTGGGTGGACATGAATCTGGGGAGACAAAAATTCAACCTATGACAATAATGGATTTCTTTTTGTCCTTCATGTTGGTTTACAAAAGTTACATGGTTTTTACTTAGATAGAAAGAGAGAAGTAAGTATGTGTGAATGTGTGTAGGTGAAAATAAGTACCCAAGACACCACAGAGCTGATGGGTGGATGGAGATGCTCCCTTACTTTCAGGTGAGCTTCCACAAAACCACAGGGAGGCCATTTTATGTGTCTCCTGGCATTTGAGGAGGCTGACACCTACCTGGGAAGCCTAAAAGCAGGAAGTTATGGCTTTGAACCCAAGAGAGCAGAGTACAAGGATAGCCTGTACTGTGAGCGCGAGCCACATACAGTTTTACTGAGCAGAGCAATCAAGGTTTTGTTTGTTTTCCTGTAGGCCAACTCCACCCTTGAGTGAGGGTTGGCTGGGAGCCATCTTGAAAGGAACTCTGCCCCAGATGAGTGAATGGACCCAGTAGAAAGTTTGAGGGATAGAAACCGAAGAGCTAAGGGTCAAGACATTTGCTCTGTCGTAAAACTGCACCCCAGGGGGAAATCCACGAAAGTCTCCTGTATGATAAAGAATCAGCACTGGAAAACTGTCTCACCCAGAAGCCACCACTACCAAATCATGATGGGAGTGGCCACGTATGACCGTCTCTTTTTCATTAGACCGTCTCTTCCTGGGCCTCAATCCTGAAAGCGTCAGAAATCTCAGCCTCTCCATGACCCCTCCCCCAAAGCAGGCTGCCCTCTGATGTAGACTTGAGCTAAGGGAAGGGGGGGATGGTTTAACTTGAAATGACGTTTCGAGTCATGGGATTATAACATTGGATGGATCACTTTAGAGGCTGTTCTCATGACTACTAGTAATTGGGAAATTTTATGTCATCTGAGGTAATGACATACCTCAGGGACAGAGAAGAAAGCCCACCAAGTGGCTCTGAAGGGATAATGGAAGGAAAGAATTATATTCTGCGCGTGCCCTATGGGGTCCCGTTCCTTTGCCAGGATACGAACATGAGGCAGACTTAGCCATGCTGGTGGTGGGGGAGGAATGTCAGCCTATTGTCAGCCTAGCTGCCTGTTATATGTGATGCCATCTTAAGGGCTTCTCCCACATACACCATTTTTTGTGTTTACAGGTTAGAAAAAGGCCCAGTCGTTAAATGCAAAAAACATAAAATGGTAAAATGGTTCTATGTTTGAATTTATTATTTGCTACTGCCATGGCTATTGGCGATAGGTCACGTCTTCTCTCTCTTTGCTGGGCATTCTGAATGAAGCCCATGTATTCTAGTCTTGAATTTGGCAACTCTTGGTTTATTTAATATATCCTGACTATGAAAAAATTGAAATGTCGACTTACCACTCTGTCTGGGAAGATGGGAACTCTGTGTTTTTCTTCTTTGGGTTCAATGTGCAGATCAGCATCTGAAGAGTAAAACCAAGTAATAGCAGAAAAAACTTTAAATAAAACAAAGCAAAACACCCAATGTTATGAATCAAAAGAGTGAACTAGATTGTGTGAGCAATACTCCAGATTACATGAACTTAGACAGAACATCTGGAGTGATTCTGTTGCTTTCCTGTATAATACCCAACTCAGATACCACTTCACCATTGATTATCAGTATCTTCCTAAGTGGATAAGAAATTCAAGGTCCTCTAAATTCTATAAACTGTTAATTTATACCACATTTCCACCTCGTATCTGAGTAACAGATATCTAATCTCATTGGGTAGTATCTACGACCCTAGGATTCAGAATCCATGTCTGATTCTTCTTTGATCAGCTCATACAAGATGCATAGAAATAGCTGATTTGTAAGTGAACAAACTTATCATATGCTTCCCCCCCCCTCCCGTTGTTAGGATACTTGTTGGTTTTTCTTTCTACTCACACATGTAGATAGACATCCAGGTTGTGAGGGTGAAGCCATTGTATGCCTTATAAGTGGGGTCGCCATATGGTTTATTGACTCAGCTGGAACATTTCTGACAGTGATGGGTAGGCTTTTAATAATTATGCCTCGTCCCCAGCTGCAGGATGAGATTGTCCCAAACAAATTGGGGTGTATGGTCAACTTATTTATAGGCCATATATACCTTGGACAGAGGATGGTCCATGACATTTTGGAAACAGAAGGAAGCAAAGATGCCCAACTGTTCCCTTCCTAGTAGATGTGCCTGCGGGCTGCCTTGTAGCTCAGCAGAGGAGGAGGCCGAGGGAAGAAGTTACACTTAGGCAGACAGACAATATCACAGCCTTCTGCAAGCCATGACATCTCTACTACATTCTGTAGTTTTCTTCAGAGGCCGGCAGAGAGCCTTTGGCCCCCAGGACACATGGCAGTTGCCGTCCAGACAGAGCCCAGGAAGATAATCCCAAGGCAGTGCTCTCTCTGGCCTGTTTTCCTGCTCTTTCCCAGGGAGTTAGGGCAAAGTCAGAGCTGGAATCTGGCCTGCTGAGTAATAATGCTGACCGTAGACAGAATCAGTGGGGTAAATGATTAATGCTGTATGGAGACATTACTCTCTGGCCCTTCACACTGGAGGGAAGATACATGCACAGTTCATTCTGTATAGTTCATTAAATCATTACAATTCATGAGTATAAAGGGCAATGTGATCTAATTAAGATGAATAAATATTCATTGTATAGTTTAATTGAGATGGGAAATACAATGAATATTTAGTCACTGATTTTGTTGTAAAATTACCCGTAGTATTAACACGATTGTCGGGGGTCAATACTATTGTGGGGTGAATTTGAATGATATTTCACGTCCTTGTTTTACAGTTCCTGAAGTTGTTATCATGCAACTGATCTCATTTAATTCTTTAAAGTCATTATAGTCCAAGCATATTTTGTCCAGGCTGGTAAAACTGTTACCAAAATAAGTTCTCCTTCTTATTTATCAACAACTTCATGTTGTTAAGCAACGATAAACTTCTAAAATATATGACTGCTTCATGTAAGTATCCTGGTGATAGAATGGGGCCCCGTAGGGCACAAGCAGAAAACAACATAATTCTTTCCCTCCCTTAGCCCTTCAGAGCCACTCAGTGGGCTTTCTGTCCCTGGATAAAGTCTCAGGCAGATTTCCCTGGGAATATAACTCTGGATAGAATCCGATTGCATGTAAAGCAAACCCTACACTACTTTCTGTGATGTTATTAAGAAATCAACAAACATGTACAGAATGGCAAACCACTTTAAATATATCTGAAAACTTGGCCATCCATCATTTTGGTATATATGGCGATTAAAAGTGTTACTTAAATTTTATCCTTGGACATATTTTTGAAAAGAATGTTGGTTTTTTAAGTTTATGATGTTAGTTTGTGAACCATGGTGATATGTTCACCACGTTCTACCCATCTGGAGTTTATCTTCAACCAGGAAGAATTTTGGGAGGAAATAAACAGCTCCTTGCTTGATTTATGATTTCCATTTAAAAATATTTCTCATGACATGAATGAATGGCAGATGTTCATATTGTTATTATTTTAAGGAACATGACTCAATTGACCATGGAATTAGATTTCATTTGCTAGATATCATGTTCGAAGCTGGATATTCATGATGCTGACCAATCTGGCACATCTTGTTTTCCTGAACTGGCGAGCTGTTCTGGCATTTGCCAGGTTTGCCTAAAGGGCCTCGTCCACCCAGGGTCCAGCCCGACAGAGGGGTCACATTACATGCTTCCCAGAGAGTACATCCTGGGGCCGCTTTGCAACTCTGCTGGCAGCACAGGAACTTCCCGTACACGAAGAACCCACTGTGGTACTTGATCAGCAGATGGGGGTTGCCCCTTATCTCTGGGGAGCAGGCAGGAAGAAAACATAGCATGAGTAAACGTTGGCCCAAGAGAAGAAACACATTCAGTAAGTGCTGTTATCATAAAACAATGAAAACCTCATTTTGCTAGCAACCAGGCTAAGAGCAAATGGTTCCCAAAGGATGTAAGTCTTTCACTCAGGAGTTAAAAAGCCAAAAAGAAAAGTCTAATCATGTTTTAGTAAGAACAACACAATAACTTATATCAGTCTTAAAAAAAAAACTGCTAGAAACTACATATACGCATCAGCTTGGTGTTAGGATTTTAGAGTAGCACTAGATCTTAGCAAGAAGAAAAGAAGTTTCCAATAAACATATACTCCCCCCGCTTCTGCTTTTTATTTTGAAACATTTCAAATGTGCAGAAAAGTTGCAAGAATAGTGCAGTGAATGTCCATATACCCTTCACACAGACTCACCAACTTTTAACTGTTTGCCACATTTGTTTCATCTCATTTTCTCTCTGTACATACACATTATTATTATTATTATTAAAAGTTTTTATCATTATTATATTTTGCTTAACCATTTGAGAGTAAGTCACAGATATCATGACCTAAATAATGTCATCCATAACTACTTTAGCATGTAACTTCTGTTAACAAGGACATTTCCTTACATAACTGTAATACAATTATCAAATTCAAGAAATTTAACACTGATACCATACTGTTACTTAATATATATTTTGTATTCAAAAATTTTCCAGTTATTCCAATAATACCCTTTGTAATCATTCACTTTTTCTGATGGAGGATCCAATCTAGAAACACACATGGCATTTAGTTTTCTAGTTTTTCTTGAGCTAGAACAGTTCCTCATCCCTTCTTGGTCTTTCGTGACTTTTGACCTGTTTCCATTAAGGAATAAACGGTTTATGGGGCTACTTTTCTAGGAATATGTGCATATTTTAAAAAACCATGTTGTTTTCTCTTACCTGGACCACTTGATTCTCCTACAGAATAGGTTGCTAAACCCTTTCATACAAAGGGAAAATTAAGCCCTATGAGTGAAAAAGGATGTATTTGCATTGAAGTAGAGTAGGTGGTTGTCTAAGTGGTGTAATTTGAGGGGTAGTGAGAAGAGCCCGAATCTAAAACTTAAATGAAGTAAAATCTTCCCCCATCTGGGAGCTTAATATCTGAAATTCCACCAATAGAGTCACTCGTTTGAGTTAAATACTGTCCTCACACCATTACCCACCTTTAAAATAAAAATATCATAGGGAGAAACATCATAGTGCCAAATTAGTAATAATTTTCTCTCTTCTGTCAAAGGTTGTTACCAGGGCAGCCTAAGAATCACTAAATAAATGTTTCATGAAATTCCCAGTTTTGCCTGGCATTTATACTGTACTGTTTAAAAAGTTGGGTTTGGGTAATTGAATTATGTGTTCTCCGTAATTAGGTATGTGACGTTTGCCATGTCTGTTTAATTTCACTTATCTGAAAAATGGAGAATAGTATTATTACCCCTTGCCGTAGAGTTGTCAAGAGGATTACCTAAGAAAATGTTTTACAACTACTTGACACAGTAGCTGGCAAATGATAAGTATTAGTAAGTATTAGACATAATTTTCTGTAAATATCCAAAGCACAGTAGCTACGGGACCCAAGAGAGAGCCCCATGAGGATCTAGACTTTGCTCTGATAAAGGCAAGCGCAGTGGGTGGAGAGCAGGTGGTCTGGCTTCCTCCTAGCTGTGGGGAAGGCACAATAGCCAGCTCTGTGCTGGGCAGGAAAGGGAATCCGATCCCCAGGCTTCCTCTAGGTAACAAAGAGAATGCAAAACAAGGATGAGTGCAGCACATTCTCTGAGGTTGGTAGGAAAATCAACAGATTTCTGTATCGGCGTTAGGCCCTTTTATTGCCATATCTTTCCTACACTAAGCCTCAAAAGAGCCCAGTCAGAGACTCCCTTTGGTGACATTTTTAAAAAATTACCTTTTTGTAATGCTTTCAACCACTGACTTCGGCTCTCTTCATTTGATGCATACACATAGAGAAGCCCATCTTTATAGACAATCTGGAAAGGAAAAGATTTAGTGCATTTAGATATAATTGTGTAATAGTTCACTCTGGTACAAGTACAAATTTTTGTTATCCAAGAGAAACACTGAGTTTGCCTATATGATACACATTAGCTCTGGAATTCGATTTTTTAAATCTAGTTATTTTTATCCTCCACCCCTCAATTTATTTTATCCCAGACACCTCTACACTTTGGAAAATCACAGCAATGATGCATCTGACAGCAGTGAACATTGAGGCCTCAGCAGGAATGCCCTGGACCATGGAGAATTAATAAAAGTATAAAATGTTAGACATTACAGGTGTCTTAGAAGTGTTCTGGTCTATCCACCAACCCAGTGCATGACTGTCTTTATAGCCCACTGGAAAATGTTTATCTGCTCTATCCTTGAAAATATGTTCAGGGATAGAATGTCCTTTATTTTTGCTATGCCATCCTTGCCAATTTCCATTCATTCTGATCATTATATGGTTCATGCTTATATTGAGTGAAAATATGTCTCCCTGTTACTTTACTCCCTTGGGTCATGTCCCACCCTTGGAATCCCCAGTATAAATCATTTTCTATTCCTTATGATACTTGGTGAAATGTTTAAACATTCCAATATCTTGCCCAGATCCTTCTCTAGTTTATTCAGCGTTTGTGGGTAAACAATACAGACCATTTACTAAATACCAACTAGTTTCTGGGCTCTTTCCTAGATAATTTAACATTTTAATTCCCTTTCAAGTCTATAAAAATATATGATTATGCCCACTTTGCAAATGAAGAAACAAACTCAGAGAGATGTTGAGAATGTTGTCTATGGTTACACGAATATAAGCAGTGGGGCTAGGAGCTCTGTGGTGTTCCAAAGCTCATGTTCTTTTGAGTATTCCATGCCGTGGTGATACTCATTTGAAGCATCTTCCATGAGCACACGCTCCTCCGGTTTTTCCCAATTGGGCAATGTTCTTTTTTTTTTTAAGTGGGAAGTATAGACTGTTCACTGACTGGATTATTTTATTTTATTTCATTTTTTGGCCACTGTTCCCTCATACTAGCACAGGGTAGTCTGACCATTGGAAGAACAGTCTGTCTGTCTCTAGAGCAGAAAGATAAGTGTTCCTGATATAATAAAAGTAGGGCAGGTGTTAGATCAAGTCACTTCCATGGGGTACTGTAGGCACCCTCTCCATAGGAGACCGGTGTTTGAAATACTTCAGGGTAAAATTCAAACTCCTTAGCGTGCTTTGCAAAGGCATTCATGATATGGCCCTGGCTGCCTCTCCAGGCTCGTCTCTCACTCTTTCATGGGGCTGCTTAATTCTAAGCACCACCTGGATTTCTCCAAACATGCCATACTGTTTCACCTACCAGGGTCTTGACATCTGCTGTTTCTTTGGTTTCGCTGCCCTTCCTGTTTTTGCTGAGCTAAACTCCCATTGTCCTTCCCAACCTGAGTGTCACCTCCAACAGGAAATCTCCCTGACCTCTTGGAGTGAGAAGTGCAGCTTCTCCTTTCTGGGACACCATGGCTACGCTGCCACCTTCGTCTTAACACCCACCTCCCTGCATTATAATGCTCTGTAAATGCCTTGGGGACAGGGATGGCATTTTATTCCTGATAGCCTGCCTAGTACCTTGTAGCATATTGGAAATGCTCCACAATGTTTGATGAAAGAGATCATCAGACCCCAAGGCAAGTCAGACCACTAAGGCTTACACACTCATCTATCTTTCTCTCCCGCTAGGGAAGGCAGCTTGGTGGATAGAATTTTAGCAAACTGCCCCAATCCTATCTGGGGATGTTCCAAATTCAGAGAGAGGTTGAGAATGCTCTCTATGGTTACACAAATATAAGCACCTGCCATCGTCTTAATGAATCATTTAGCAACATCTTTCTTTATCCCCCCAATACTGAGTTCATAATAGAAAATATTAAAAGAAGAGCCATCCATCCAATGGAATGTTATCCCTCCCCTTACCTGAAATGGGTACTGTCTCTCCACCGGGGTCTGCTCCTCAAGATTTACTTTCTCCACACATCTGATTTTCTTAATCTCAATTGATCCTTTTCTGCTGCCTCTTTTCTGAATTAAAAGGAAAATATAAGATGCCTCACGTGATATACAGTGGTGCACAAAGAACAGAATCAAGTTAACGTTACACTTAGGAGGGAGATTGGGAGATGAGATGGGCACGTGAGAATCATTCCAATTATTCCATACTAGTCAAAATCCAATGATGAGAGAATATATTTTTCGAGTGTGGACATAAACTCCTCCAAAAGCAAGTCTTCAAGCAGCACTTAATTTTTTTTGATAATCTTGAAACACATTTCAAATCACCTGCCATATGGTTAATCTATTCAGGAAAATTAAGCATCTTCATCTTGTTTCAATTTTATGACAGTATTTCAGTATTTCTACTGTGACAGAATTCTCAGCTGCACAGAAATAGTCTTATTTCCAGCATTTGTTAAGACAGGGTTTCTCATCTTCAGCACTATTCGGGGCCAGATCATTCTTTGTGGCGGGGCCAGCCTGGGCACTGTAGGATGTTTAGCTGCGTCCCTGGCCTCCACCCACTCGATGCCAGTAGCAGACTGCCCCCCTCCCCCAATGATGACAACCAAAAATGTCCCCAGCCATTGCCAAGTATCCTTTGGAGGGCAAAAATACCCCCAGTTGAGAACCACTGTTCTAAAGTTACAATTTGCCTTAGTAAAGTTAAGCAATGTTTGAAAATGCTTTATCTTGAATTAATTATAACTTGGCTAAGAAAAGACAATGTGATAAGTGAGTGCAAGTTGATTTTTACTGTGTTCGCTAAGAAACCTGATGTTTCCTTATATTAAGCACTTTGTGGAGACTTGAGAAAAATAAGTAGCATTAAAAACAATGAAATAAATAGGGTCTCACCATTTTGTCATATTCATAGTAGGAGAGGTTTGTTTTGGTCAAAACAAAAAGCCGCTCTTTGTAATTATTGGGTGACATTTTCTTCTTTTGCTGTGACCTTTTGAGAAGAAGTTCTTCTAGAATGGATTCTGTGTCCATATTGTCGTCCTAAATAAAATAAAACGATTAGAATGAATGTTGGCAGCATCTAGCTAGGTTGTCTTTTAGCTTTCATAATTTTTATTCAACTATTTCTCATTAACGGATAATATAAATAGTTTTTTAAAATTAGATTTAACAGTATAGAGGAAAATGCAATGAAGCAGGCTCTTAAACACACACATTCCTGCACTTTTTTCCTACTGCCTTGGCTTTGACGTGTTTAAATATGTTGCTATTTTTATAGCATTTTATGCATTGTACTCATCTCCCACTTTGGATCATAAATTCACCATCTTCACACTACCTTCCAGACCACCATGTCAAAATTCTCCTCTTTCCTTAAACATTCTATGGACGTTTGTTGAATTGAATCGAATATCATCCAGCTTTAAACAATCTGAACTCCAGACAGTTCACCATGTCTGAAGCAACTGATCAACTGAAACTTCTCTCCACTAATGTGGCCAATTGTTGGACCAAATTATCCAAACCACTGTGAGACTCTGATATTGTTGTAAATGACACCACAGCCCCTGAACATGATCAGATCTTTAGCATAAAGGACTTGGGTATAATTTTCACTATTTCTGAGCATAAAACATTTTCAAAAGCTATCAAAAGAGATTTAAAAGAACTGAAAGAATTGGTGCTTCATAAACTAAAAACACTCTTGCTTTTTCTTCCAAAACTGCATTAAACATTAAAAGTTAAGATATTTCTGGAAAATAAATGCATTCATTTTCTGGTTCTACTAAGACTGTTGCTTCAACCCTCTGTCTGATATCAGGTCTGGTAATGAAAAGGAATGCTAAGCAGTCGGCCACAAGAGACCAACTTCCTTATGTTCTTCTTTGCTTTGTGAAATCACATGGTTATTAGCAGTCAGATGCCCAATCATTACTATCTTTCTTTGTTTATTGATAATCTGTAGGTAATTAACTTTACTCACCTTAATTTCGATAGAGCTGAAGAAGTGTGCTTGTAGGTCTTTAACTCTCAAGCTCTAGGCAAAAAGTCACTGCTCTGAGACACCCCACTCATTTTCCCTCTGGCTATGCCAGGGTCATGCATTAAAAAGAAGATATTTGCATCCTATTTATCACTTGATCAGGAAGCAGCCACACAGTCACTAATGGGCATGGCCCCAGAGTATGATGGGCCCACTATGGTAGGAGTGGGAGAAAGGGAGACTAAGAAACTCTGCTTGGCATTGAATAAACCATGGTCAGGCCCAGCCAGTTTCCCTCGTGACATAGGCCACACCACTGTAAAAATGGGAATCAAGCAAATCAGCTTTTATTATTTATCTACATAGATCAGGCAATTATTTATTAAAACCTCAAATGTTCTCCAAGGGCATTGTTCGTCTCCTAGGCAGAAGTAGTAGAAATCTTAGCCATTAAATATAATAAAGTCTTGGCCACTTTTTGCTTTGAATATTGTTTTATCTGGAAAAAAAGTATAATTCTTTTGTGAAAGTAGAATGGGTTTCTTTTTGAGCCCAATGAGTGCTATTCTCCATGGCCACTGGTTTCTTTGTCCTGGACTCAAAGATGAGGCAGAGATCAGGGCACAGTCAACCCAGCCGGCCCTGGGAAGGCAGGGAGCACTCCTCCCTTCACCTTTGCCTCCGTGGTAACCTCTACGCACACGCCTGTTCAGATAAGATTATTTTCTACACCCATAGTCTATGGCCGGAAGAGAATTTGCTTGAACACTTATTGAAACTCTGGAAGGTCTACTTTTTGTGAGTTAAAGTCCCCTTTGGAGGAGCCATATCACACTGGGCAGAGGTGTAGGGAACTTTTTGCCTTTTAAATTTCTCCATGAAAAAAATTAACTAACAAAGCAGAAAGAGAACACTGTGAAAACTCTTGTCAAATGTCTTTTACATCCACAGCTAAAACATTCCTCCTCAAAGCAGAGTGGTAGTTAAATAGATCTGGTTAGTTGAATACAAAGTTAACTTTTCAACAGTTTTTTTCAGAGGCTGAATCAATTTGTAACATTAAGAGCACTGTTTTAAAAATGCAGATCCCAATGTCCAAGGTAGAGCACAGCCCTTCTCGTACTACATGATGATACACATGCT
This sequence comes from Eschrichtius robustus, assembly GCF_028021215.1. NCBI lineage: Eukaryota > Metazoa > Chordata > Mammalia > Artiodactyla > Eschrichtiidae > Eschrichtius > Eschrichtius robustus. The sequence goes on along the minus strand of NC_090845.1, from coordinate 13,194,208 downwards.
TCTCTGTTTATAGAACTTGCACATTCATCACATGAAGAATGGTTTCTTGGGGAATTTTATCTAAAAAATTAATATGATGAGCCACAGAAACCACCGACAAATGAAATTCACAAAGTCGCTTCTGTATATTGAAGGGAAGAAGGACATTGAGTAGAAAGGAAGGTACCGAGTCCTCAAGAACATTTTCTAATAAATCTCCAAGAGTTTATACACATCGTTGCATCTAATGAAATATAATTTGTCAAATTTTAACAAAAATGTTTATTCCAAATCCTGCCCTTTGTGAATTTTTTGGCTTTCATTTTTAAAATCATATGTGATATATGTTTATTCGACAAAAGCAAGAACTACAGACAAGCAAAAGAAAACTGTTAACATTTTGGTGAACATACCTTTAGATTTTTTTCAAATTACACATGCAGGTGTTTATTTTCACAAAAATGAGTTCACATGCTGTGCATACGTGTCTGTAATCTATGGTTCTCATGTCACAAACACCTGGAGCCACCTGCCTCTGAGGTCCTTCAAAGTTCCGCTCCCTAAGCTGGACTCCAGCGCATCCTAACAAAGTTAAAGAACCCTGTTTTGATGACTCACACTTTTGTCATCTCCCGATCAGTTTCTTCTGCAACAGTACTTGGTTCCTGATCAAGTTTGGACCTGCCTTTCTCCTTCTATCTGCTTCTGTCCCTTCCTTGTACTTCCCTCTTCTCCTAGAGTAGCCTAGATTCTAAACTGAAGGCATGTCTATGGTGAGGACTAATTTTTAGAAACGGAACGTCTCTCGCCTTGTATTAGGACAATAAGTCAACAGGGCTCCAGGGCCACTGTTCACTCAACCGCCTGTCCAGCGACTAGCAAACTCGGCTCTGCCTACCCACATTTAGGGGAAATTCAGTTGGGAAGGTTTTTTGTTTTTTTTTTTAAAACTAAACAAAATAAAATTCGATCCTAAAGCTAGAAACCAGAAATCTATTTCCATAGAGAAGCTGGTGCGATTTGGCTGGACACTAATATATCACTACCTACATAGAATAGATGCATCAATTTGCTTACCAAATAGCTCAGGCTGCCTATTTCCATAAACACATGAGACTAGAAAGATTAAAGTGCAGGGGAGGCCAAAAAAAAAAAAAAACCTGTCAGAAATCAGTACAGTATTTTCTATAAGGAAGTCAGCAACCACTGTGTAACTTTTAAACATAAAAGGTGCATGCTAAATTAACCAGACTTGGAATCACTATGGTTACTTAGCATTTATAAGGAAACGATATCATGAGAGTAAGGAGTTGAAGCCTGCACATCTATTCAGCACACTTGATGTTGGGCCTACAGTGTGCTTGAGTGACAATGAACGGGTTTGAGAGATGGTTTCAGTAGCTCAGGGATATGCAACCTTGCTGACTTCTGGTAGCCTCAGAAGCCTTCGAAGAGGTGATAGGACTGCCACTCGTGGACTGTGTCACCCTGACCAAGCCCCTTCCGTGCTGTAAATGTTAGTTTTCTCACCTGTAAAATGAAACGGGTAACAGCTCTTTCACTTTATGTGACTTAAATGAGAAACTTTATGTGAAAATACTGCGCACGCTATGGGTACCCATAATTTATTTATGATTAAAAGAGAAAAAGGTGGAAACAACTCAAGTTAGAGAGGAGTCCTTACTCTTTGCTACAAAAGGCCCGAGGAAGGAAAAGTTATTATTTTTCTTAAGATAATTGAGAAAGATACTATGGAAGGGAGGGCATTCAAATTGGACCTTGAAGGATGTAAGTGATCGCGGTGATGATAATCCTGGCTAACATTTAAGGAGGGCTCACCAAGTGCCAGGTGCTCTTTAAAGAACCTTAAAAAGATGCATTTGTTTACTGGTCACAACCGCCCTATGGGGTAGGCCATAAACAGCCCCATCCTGTGGGGTAAGTTGTAACAAAGCCCCCCTACTGGGTAGGTTGCAACATCATTCCCTGCTTACAGCTGATGACGCTGTCACAGATAAGTAAACCGCCCAGGCCGCACTGCAAGTGCGCAGGAGCTGGGGTCTGAATCCAGGCAGTCTAACTCCATAGCCCATATTCATTTTATTTTATGTTGGAGAAATTTAAAAAAATTTTTAATTGAAGTATAGTTGATTTACAATATTATATTAGTTTCAGGTGTACAGCATACTGATTCAATATTTTTTTAGATTATATTCCTTTTAAAGTTATTACAAAACAATGGCTCTATTTCCCTGTGCTGTACAATATATCCTTGTTGCTTATCCATTCTTTTTTATTGAAGTATAGTTGATTTACAATATTGTGTTAGTTTCGGGTGTAGAGCACAGTGATTCGTATATATATATTCTTTTTCAGATTCTTTTCCCATATAGGTTATTACAGAATATTGAGTAGAGTTCCCTGTGCTATACAGTAGGTCCTTGTTGTTTATCTATTTTATATATAGTAGTGTGTATATGTTAATCCCAAACTCCTAGTGTATCCCTCCCTGCCCCTTCCCCTTTGGTAACCATAAGTTTGTTTTCTATGTCTGTGCCCAGCCCATATTCTTGACCACAATGCAGATGTTAGAGAAGGATATGCCAGCTGTGTAACGCTCCTAATCAGAGAAGGCTCTAACCTAAATGTAGGAAGGCAGCCACAGGGTATCAAAGGTGGTAGGAACCCTAGAAGTCATTTTAGAGATGCAGCACTGAGCCCTGGCAGCCTAGGTGACTTAGCCAGAATCGCGACACTGTGACTAGAGAGACACAGCCCAGGGAGCCAGATTACTGGTGTCCTGCCTGGGACAGTTGCCCACACCATCACGGCAATAAATACACTAAAAGAGATCTATGTGTTCAGCTAAATGTATGATAGCCTTGCTAAAGCCTGTGGTCTGGTAGAACTAGGCATAAATTTGAGCCTTACCAGATACACGCAAGGGAGCTTTTATTGGAAATATCAGAAAGACATGACCTATAAATCTTTCAGCAGGAACCTCTAAAGCAGTGTTAAATGGCAAAACTCTAGCCCACGTTTTGAAAATAGGTAAGAACATACAACCTCAGAAGTTGGAATAAATTCTAAGTGGTGCAGAAGGGGAGCAGGAGTCAAGAAAGGAAGGGAGAAAGGTATGTATAGTTAATTGGGGCCATTGGATAGTTCCCTCAATTAAAATGTATGTTCCCTGACTGGCTCAGGATGGTGCCTTTAAAGCTTTATTTTTTAGAATTGAGAGATGCGGGTAGTAATTCCTTACCCCTTTCTTTGATTCGGTTATCCTCCCTTACTTTACATATCATTTGCCTAAGATTTTGATAGGTGTCAAGATATTAAAATAATACACGTGGTGGGAGGGCAGTGGAGCGGGGAGGGCGGGACGGAAAGGGAAGACGCTCCAAGTGCGGACTGGTACGGGGGCTCCGAGAGCCAAAATGGTGGACCTGTGGCAAACTTGACCTTCAGATATTTGCCCAAGGCCAGGCCTGCTTACCTTCCTGCTAAATAACTGAACAAAATATGATGGTAAGTTAAACAGGAACAGAAAGCTTAACTCAGAATCAGGTCAAGTGGTTCAAAAATATAACTCTTAAGATGCTGGCCAAAGACAAATACCAGCTCCACAGAACCTGACAAATCCCCGTTTCATAGGACATTTTGCAGGCGAGAGAAAGTTGCAGTTGATCTCGGCATGATACGGACAGAAATCCTTTAACATTGACACTTGAATCCAGCATTTTGAAACACCATACCTTGGTTGCTCCAAAATGAATTTATGGAAAGCATACACTTTAGGAAGCCGTTTTTGCACAGAGAATGCCAATGCCTTTCCTGTTAGAGCTAAAATTTGCTTTTGGTGTGAAATTCATCTTCAGTGCCTCATAGAGCTTTGCTAAGCCCTTTCCTTCTTTTCACTAGCCTCTTTCCTTCCGCTCCCTCCCCTCTGCCCAGCGCACCCCTCTGGGCACCTTCCTTAGAAGAAAAGCAAAAAGTGATGAATTCACGTCCTAATACCTCATGCTGAATTAGTTTAACACGTAACACTGCTAAGGATACAGGTTGGTGTGGACAAAAGCACCAAGCTTTGGTGGGTTCAAATCCCTGCCCTGTCTCTATGCAACGCGGCATGTTACTTCACCCTGCTAAACCTCAGCTTCCCCATCTGTAAAGGGAGTAAAACAACAGCCACCTGAAAGGGTTATGAGGAGTCAAGAGAAAATGGCGGTACAATGCCTAGCACCCTAGTAGATGTTCCAGAAACCTGTACCCCTTCCCCTCATCACTCTGTAGGCAAAGTTTTTAAAAAGACCATAGCAAAGTTTAAAAGCTGGAGACAACGAGATGACCTCAACATAAACTTTTAGTCTTCACCCTCCTTCTCCCAGCCCCCTGGGGATAGGAGATACTGGGAGGGGAAGACTCCGCACGCCTTCTCTAGTCAACAAGCCCCTGCTCCGTGGCTGTTACAACCTTTCAATCCTGGGACTGGTTACCTTAAAATCAGTTTGACTGTGTATCTGTGCCACCGATTTCTACGAATCAGTACGTGGATGTTACTCCAAGTGTGGCCCACGGACAGGCAGTAGCAGCCTACCCTGGGAGCTCGTTTGAAGTTCGTACTCTCAGATCCCACCCCAGCCCTAGTGCATCAGAATCTGCATTTTAGTGAGATACCCAGGTGACTTATGTGCACACGAGAGTTTGAAAAGCAATGACCTAGACCACATTATAGTTGTACTGCTTTTTAAATCCAATGAAACCATCATGGTCTGCGAGAACTTTCAAAATTCTATGTATGTGGCTGCAACTGTGCGTTCACCTCCCTCCCATCTTTCTACCTCCATCTAGAACACCCGCAGGCCCCTGACTTAGGGGGACTTCAGGAAGCTAAGAATAAATATTCGTAGCAAAAAAAAAAAAACCCTCATAAAGCACAGATAAATAAAAGAAGGCATGACTAACATTTCTTTGTCTTTTTGGGGGCAGTTACGAAGCCAATATGAAAAGTCACAGAAGGACCTATAATGGAAAATAATCTGAAAAAGGATAGATTTTTATATATATGTGTATATATATACGTATGACTGAATCACTTTACTGTACACCTGAAACTAACACAACACTCTAAATAGACTACACTTCAGTTAAAAAAGTTAATAAAGGGGAAAAAAAGAAAAGTCCTCGAAGGGCAATGGCTTAAGAATAGTATGGAGAAAATCAGCAGAGGAGTAGACACAAAGCTAGATCAAGCTGATGGTGATGTACACACAACCCGACAGGTTCCCTGAACGAGATCTTGAGCTAGGAGGGAATTTCCAGTGACTCTTCTATAGCAGGCCCCCGAATGACATGGTCCCGTCCAAAGCCCCCAGAGGAGCCCCAGCAATTTCACCTTCATAATTTTGCACTATTTTTCTTAAAGCACCCCCCTCCCCCCAAGTTTGTGAACTTCAGGCTCTACAACACCCAGATCCGAACCTATTTTCCTGTAGGACATGACACTGTAGAGCCACCTGCCCTTCCACGCACCATTTTGCCTGGCTCTGCTGCCCGGGTCCACGGCGGTGAGGTCGCTCTGCTCTTGTAGGGACACAGCCGCAGCTGTCCTCCTTCCAGCAGCCGCAAATTGCCTCACATTTTCCCGGCTGCTGGGTCAGAAATGGCTACATTACTCAGTGCCCCCCAAACGTTTATTGTCCTGCAAGGTCTTACACAATCCCACAGGAAACCGCGCTCAACGCTTAGCCAATACTTGTTGACCTGATTGAGCGCAACAAAAACGGAGACAAAAGCATATTTCATAAAGGTTCCAACTTTGATAACTACAGCTCCTGCTTTTCCCAGGCAGCTCTCGGGTACATGTGATAACCTGTCTTTGTTTGGAGAGTTCTGCACTGGAAAGGACGAGAAAACATCTCGGCAAAAGCCCGCTTGTGACGCTGACTTCTCTCACACGAGTCAGGAAACCATGAGGTAACGCCAAAGTGTGCAGAGAATAAGCAATGAAAACTTCAACTCAACACTGGACCGAGGGAGGTCAGAGAGGATATGAGAGAGAAGGACGATCAAATGATGGAAAAGGAGCACATTTCCACAGCTTAAATTAAGAAATCCAGAAATGGAAGAGAGATGGGTTTGGCTCACGTACCATGCACCAAGAGTGCAGTGAAAGAATGTGATTATCACTTGACTGATTTATGATGATCACTCTAATGATTTATGACATCACAACTTTTAAATTTTATTTTTTATTGAAAAAGTTTTTTATTGAAGTATACTTGATTTACAGTGTTGTGTTAGTTTCAGGTGTACAACAAAGTGATTCAGTTATACATACATATATATATATTCTTTTTCCAGTTCTTTTCCATTATGGTTTATTACAGGATATTGAATATAGTTCCCTGTGCTATACAGTAGGTCCTTGTTGTTTATCTGTCTTATATACAGTAGTGTGTATCTGTTCATCCCAAACTCCTAATTTATCCCTCCCCCCCTTTCCCCTAGGGTAACCATAAGTTTGTTTTCTATGTCTGTGAGTCACAATATCATGGCTTTATTCATTCTACCGTCTTCTCCAGTGCACACTGACTGTATGCAATCTGTAATAAGTCTAATGACTTATTTTAGGCTCAGCTATGGATGGCTGAGAAAATTAATCATCCTTTTGGCATGCATTGACACACTATATTAGCTTATAAATTGTTGGCTACTTTAACTTATTTGTAAACGTCTGTGTTGTGATGAAATCTTGGGTGGGCAGAGGATGGTGAAGCCACTGACTTTCACAGAGGTATTCTTTTGAGTGGACACAGGATGAGCATCATTTCTTTTTTTTTTTTTTAACATCTTTATTGGAGTATAATTGCTTTACAACGGTGTGTTAGTTTCTGCTTTATAACAAAGTGAATCAGTTATACATATACATATGTTCCCATATCCCCTCCCTCTTGCTGAGCATCATTTCTATTCATTCATTCAGTCTTACTGAGAACCTACCATCTACCAAGCATTCTGTTAGGAGGTCTAGGGACACAGCAGTAAACAGAACGGCGGCAGCCCACATCTTCAGGAGGCTTATGTCCAGTGGAGTGAAGGACTACAAGTAAAGATTTAATTACAGTAGAGTGTCTGAAAAATAAATATTTCTATTTGAAACTGGAATTTGGGGAACGACAGACTCCTTCAGAACAATTCAAAAGAGAAGGTACACCCTGATAGCAAATAAATCACTGGTGGATTCCACATAGGTCTCCATCCTCTAGGAATCAAGTAGGCAGTCATTCGAGAAATTGATGGTGAAGCAGAGTGACAGTGGCAAAGCAACTTGGCCAAATAAATTAATTCTACACTCTGCTAATTCACTACCTTTCCCACATGGGGATTTGTATTTACTCTGCTGTTTAAACATGGTAGCATGGCTGAAGATCAATTCTAGAATAAAAAGTCAGTTTAGGGGAGGCGAGGAGGACGTGGCAGAACGCTGAAAACACCTAGGCACGATCTCTTGGGATTCTCATTCCTTCTTGGGGCTTGAAACACTCAAGGGCAGCTGGGAGGAGTGGTTTCCTCTGAGTCAAAATGTCCCAGATTTATGTATTTATTGTATTCATTCACTTCCTCTGCGACTTCTCCGGAACTTTTCTTGGGCTCTGTATTTTCCATGTCTTCAGTCCAATTCTAGCTTGTTGTGGCAACCTGCTATTTCCATTATGTGATTTAATTTGCTTGAATTATGGTCTGCGTTGTCACCTCTACCCAGGGAGACCCATTGGAATTTTCTCTGAGCTTCTCTGCGTGAGCTTTTAGCACGCAACAAGTTTGTGCAGGGCTGCAGCATGGGGTGATTTGGCTTCACGATGTAAACAAGCTTGTTCAGTTGGGAGCAGTAGTGCTTACATTTTTAGAACAAGAAAGAACCTGATAGGATCCATTTGTGTGTGTGTGTGTGTGTGTGTGTGTGTGTGTGTGTGTGTGTGTGAGAGAGAGAGAGAAAGGGAGAGGGAGAGGGAGGGAGAGAGAATGTGTCTGTCTGTGTTTCTTCTGGCTTCGAGTGACGTCTATTTTTCTCTTACTTTAAAATATTCATTTGACTCATGGCTTTAAACACCATCTATATACTTATGGTTCCAAATTTCAGCCAGGTCCTCTCCCCTGAATTCCAGACTTGTATTCGACTGTCAGTTTGTCCATCTATACTTGGAATATCTAATAACCATGCCAAACGTAACATGTCCAAAGGTGACCTCCCGACTAACCCCACAAACCAGCTCCTCCTACAGGCTTTCCTTCTCAGCGAAGAGCAAATGTAGCCTTCCAGTTGCTCAGGCCAAAGAATGTGGAATCACCCTTGACTTTTACCCTTCTTTCACACCCAGCATCTGATCCATCACGAAATATGGTTAGCCATGTTGTCAAAATATATCCCAAATTTGGCCACTTTTCACCACCTCTACTGCTACCTACTGGTCTAAGTTGCCACCATCCGTCATCTGGAATATTGTGCTCGCCTCCTGCCTGCTCTTCCTGCTTCCACACTTGCCGCCTGCTGTCTGTTCTCCACTGACTAGCCAGAATGATGCTTTCACGTGTAAGTCAAAGCTGGCCACTCCTCCCGTCTGAACTCTCCAATGGTTCCCCCTCTTCTGGTCCCCTAGTACTGTCTCTAACATCATCTTATGATTCTTCTACCTCACATTGCCACTCCTACAATATTCTGAGCACCACCTGCCCCAGGGCCTTTGTCCAGGCTGTTTCCTTTACTTGGCAAACCATCACAGACATCTGACTGGTTCGTTTCCTCATCTCCAGGCTCTGCTTCAAATGGCATCTTCCTAATGAGCCCTACCTAGACCATCTTGTTACTACCACACCTCGCTCCACCCAGCACTCCCAATCTCCCTTACTCTGCTCTACTTTTTCTTTTTTTCATAGCACCTAACACCTTAAAACTGACTACATAATTTAGTTATTTATTACCTTTAATATCTGTCTCTCCTCCCTGAGGGGTAAGCCCACAAGGGCTCTGATAGCTTCTCTCTGCAGCCTGAGCTTTTTGCATGGGGATCTCTTCACTGGGGGCGTCACTCCGTCACCTCCTGCTCTCATGTCTCCTGGTGCTGAAATAATCTACTTGGAGGTTGGGATCTGATGTGAATAGTTTACACTTACTGGAATCAAAGATGAATGTGTCATCTCTCCTAAGGATGCTTGCATATTAAACCTCAGGTTCAATGGTGGAACCTGAGGTTTTTCTTCATGAAAGGAGATTGTGAGTGGAGGGTGAGGGTGGACACAGAAAGCTTTGTTTTTTGTTTGTTTGTTTGTTTTTCTTTTTTCTTTTTTTTTTTGGCCATGCTGCACGGCTTATGGGATCTTAGTTCCCTGACCAGGGATCAGACCTTGGCCCTTGGCCGTGAGGGACCGCCAGGGAATTCCCTGTTGTGTGGTTTTGTTGTGCCCTTTCCCGACATCCATGAAGTCTTTACACAGACTGTTGGCACTTTATCAATTTCACTCCTGTTTTCTAGTGGAAGGTAAGGATTTGAGGTCTAGATGGGGTTGGCAAACTACTTCCACCACCTGTTTTGGGAAATAAGACTTATTGGAGTGCAGCCACGGTCATCCGTTCACGTATTGGGTGAGGCTGCCCTCCTTCTCCAGCGGCAGAGTTGAGTCGTTGCGACAGAGGCCATATGCCCACAAAGTCTCAAATATTTACTGTCCGGCCTACATAGAAAAAATTTGCCAACTCATGCTCTAGAAGAATCCTGCCAGCTGTGGAAGTGACCTAGTAGCTTGGAATTTAGCTCAACAACTCAATTCAATAGATCTTCACTGAACTGTATTGTGTACAAGGTGCCAGTTGGAAGCAAAGGAAGTAGGCAAAGGGGAGATCTTTATGGAGCCCTTCCAGCTACGATTCCCACTTCGATTCAAATTATTTTTTCCCAAAACTTTATTATGAATAATTTCAAAATACAGAAAAGTTTTAAAGAAGTATGGTGAACACCCAAACAGCACTAGATTCTACAATTACATTTTATTATATCTGCTTTGTCATCTATCTGTTTATCCACCCTCTATCCATCCATCAGTCCCCCTTATTGGTATTACTACTATTACTGTTATTATTTGCTGCATTCAAAGTAAGTCACAGACATCAGTGGACTTCATACGTGAACACCTCAGAGTACATGACATCAACTGGAGGATAATTCAAATTAGCCTTTTATTTTATTTATTTTTAGTTATTTTCTTTTTATTGGAGTATAATTGCTTTACAATGTTTTGTTAGTTTCTGCCACACAGCGAAGTGAATCAGCCATACGCATACACACGTCCCCTCCCTCTTGGACCTCCCTCCCACCCCACACCCCATCCCACCCATCTAGGTCATCACAGAGCACCGAGCTGAGCTCCCTGTGCTATACAGCAGGTTCCCACTAGCTAGCTATTTTACACATGGTAATGTATTTATGTCAAACCTAATCTCCCAATTCATCCCACCCTCCCCTTCCCACCCTGTGTCCATACGTCTGTTCTCTACGTCTGCCTTTCTATTCCTACCCTGCAAATAGGTTCATCTGTGACATTTTTCTAGATTCCACATATATGCGTTAATATACGATATTTGTTTTTTAGCCTTTTAATTTAACTCCAACCCTGTGATCTTGAAAGCAGCCTTCATTTGGCCAGAAGACACAGTCTTACACAAGCTGAAAACTGAGAAAGGTTATCAGGATAACTGAGGTAAGTATCATTCACCTACATTTCTCCATTTCCCTGGTTCAGAGATGAATCGGCCTTTCAGGGCTGAGAATGTTTTGCATGTGATGAATTCTAGGAAAGTTCTGTGGCTCAAAAGAGAGGGTCATAAGCTATTCTTTTCTGGCACGCTGCCAAAAACCCATGGGAAAGACAATTACGTGTTTCATGCACTGGTTGATCACATGTAGCCTCTGGGTCAGAACCCTGGCCGATGGACCAGACCACATCCATGCAGATTGCTCTCACGAGGGTGGAAACAGGAGTCACGTATACACATCTTTTCTGGATATTTTTGGATGTCCTCGACCACAAGCACATTAATGCCCTTCATAAATGAATGTTTACAAAATAATCAGTCCCTTACTTGGGGACATTTCCTGGGTCCAGAGAGTCTGAATCCCTAATATGGAATATTCTAAAGATATTTGTCATTTAATGAACAGCAGTTACCATGCCCTGGGAGGCAAATTACCGAAACCTGATCAATCTGCAAGAAAGATTTTTTTTTAAGAAAGATTTTTTGAGTTGACTGCTTGAAGGAGAAAAAAAATTGCAAATGATGAAATGTATAAGATGTCCATATATTTCTATAAAGTATATTTTTGAGAAGAAAGTCAGTCAGTCATCCAGGAGAAGAAAATAAAATTTTGGAATGAGAAAGGAAAACCGGTCACATAAAATATGTTGATAACATGAGTGTCTTCAAGGATAACGGTGTTACTGGGAATCACTGAGCGATTGATGGCGTATCTACACGCTCATATATCCAGCTGCCTATTTAGCATCTCCAACTGGATGGCAAATGACAGTGTGAAAAGCGCTCAAAGCTCCATGTGTGAAGTCACATTTCTCATCTCAAAAGCCAGCCTTGTTACAGTGAAACATTACATGCTGCATATTCCCTTTGTAAAAATTTGCCCCCCACCTTTGTTTTTCCTCATTTTAAGTCTTCTAGCTTTTCAGGTCTGCTCTTTTTTTCCCTTTTTTTCTGCAGCAGCCCGCAAACAGACTTCCCTGCCTTACCCTGACAATGCACGCCCTTGGACTTAGCTTCTCCCCATGACTGGCTTCCCAAAGTCAAGAAGGAAGGGAAGCTCTTCTGCCTGTTTCAGTTTCAGAGGTGGAGGGGATTCTGAGTCCCAGGGAAGGTTCTGAAAAGGTGATAAACTGAAAGCATCCTCAAGAGTATGGCAAGTCCAATATAGAAGTGGGTAAAAATGCACAGCGATGCCATTCTCTCCTGTTTTCTTGTATTAGGAAGCTGTCCTTCTAAATGCTACATGTAACAGAGGAAACTTCCAGGACACCTGTGCTTCAGAGGTTACTGCTCTGGCCAGTGGGACGCAACATTTCATCTCTCAAGTCTAGTTTAATAAATTTTTATCTTACTGGATGGCTGCTTGCCTTGGTACTAACATTTAAATGAACAGATCCGCTTTCTGAAGGGGTAAAATTTTTTTTAACATCTTTATTGGAGTATAATTGCTTTACAATGTTGTGTTAGTCTCTGCTTTATAACAGAGCGGATCAGCTCTACATATACATATATCCACATATCTCTTCCCTCTTGTGTCTCCCTCCCTCCCACCCTCCCTATCCCACCCCTCTAGGTGGTCACAAAGCACCGAGCTGATCTCCCTGTGCTATGTGGCTGCTTCCCACTAGCCAGCTATTTTACATTTGGTAGTGTGTATATGTCCATGCCACTCTCTCACTTCGTCCCAGCTTACCCTTCCCCCTCCCCGTGTCCTCAAGCCCATTCTCTACGTCTGAGTCTTTATTCCTGTCCTGCCCCTAGGTTCTTCAAACTTTTTTTTTCTTTAGATTCCAAATATTTGTGTTAGCATAAGATATTTGTTTTTCTCTTTCTGACTTACTTCACTCTGTATGACAGACTCTAGGTCCATGCACCTCACTACAAATAACTCAATTTCGTTTCTTTTTATGGCTGAGTAATATTCCATTGTATATATGTGCCACATCTTCTTTATCCATTCATCTGTCGATGGACACTTAGGTTGCTTCCATATCCTGGCTATTGTAAATAGTGCTGCAGTGAACACTGTGGTGCATGACCCTTTTTGAATTATGGTTTTCTCAGGGTATATGCCCCGTAGTGGGATTGCTGGGTCGTATGGTAGTTCTATTTGTAGTGTTTTAAGGAGCCTCCATACTGTTCTCCATAGTGGCTGTATCAATTTACATTCCCACCAACAGTGCAAGAGGGTTCCCTTTTCTCCACACCCTCTCCAGCATTTATTGTTTGTAGATTTTCTGATGATGGCCATTCTGACTGGTGTGAGATGATAGCTCATTGTAGTTTTGATTTGCATTTCTCTAATGATTAGTGATGTTGAGCATCCTTTCATGTGTTTGTTGGCAATCTGTATATCTTCTTTGGAGAAATGTCTATTTAGGTCTTCTGCCCATTTTTGGATTGGGTTGTTTGTTTTTTTGAAATTGCGCTGCATGAGCTGCTCGTAAATTTTGGAGGTTAATCCTTTGTCAGTTGCTTCATTTGCAAATATTTTCTCCCATTCTGAGGGTTGTCTTTTCGTCTTGTTTATGGTTTCCTTTGCTGTGCAAAAGCTTTTAAGTTTCATTAGGTCCCATTTGTTTATTTTTATTTCCATTTCTCTAGGAGGTGGGTCAAAAAGGATCTTGCTGTGATGTATGTCATAGAGTGTTCTGCCTATGTTTTCCTCTAAGAGTTTGATAGTGTCTGGCCTTACATTTAGGTCTTTAATCCATTTTGAGTTTATTTTTGTGTATGGTGTTAGGTAGTGTTCTAATTTAATTCTTTTACATGTAGCTGTCCAGTTTTCCCAGCACCACTTATTGAAGAGGCTGTCTTTTCTCCATTGTATGTTCTTGCCTCCTTTGTCATAAATTAGGTGCCCATATGTGCATGGGTTTATCTCTGGGCTTTCTATCCTGTACCATTGATCTATATTTCTGTTTTTGTGCCAGTACCATACTGTCTTGATTACTGTAGCTTTGTAGTATAGTCTGAAGTCAAGGAACCTGACTCCTCCAGCTACGTTTTTCTTTCTCAAGATTGCTTTGGCTATTCAGGGTCTTCTGTGTTTCCATACAAATTGTGAAATTTTTTGTTCTAGTTCTGTGAAAAATGCCTTTGGTAGTTTGATAGGGATTGCACTGAATCTGTAGATTGCTTTGGGTAGTATAGTCATTTTCACAATGTTGATTCTTCCAATCCAAGAACATGGTATATCTCTCTGCTTGTATCATCTTTAATTTCTTTCATCAGTGTCTTATAGTTTTCTGCACACAGGTGTTTTGTCTCCTTAGGTAGGTTTATTCCTAGGTATTTTATTCTTTTTGTTGCAGTGGTAAATGGGAGTGTTTCCTTAATTTCTCTTTCAGATTTTTCATCATTAGTATATAGGAATGCAAGAGATTTCTGTGCATTAATTTTGTATCCTGCTACTTTACCAAATTCATTGATTAGCTCTAGTACTTTTCTGGTAGCATCTTTAGGATTCTCTATGTATAGTATCATGTCATCTGCAAACAGTGACAGCTTTACTTCTTGTTTTCCGATTTAGATTCCTTTTATTTCTTTTTCTTCTCTGATTGCTGTGGCTAAAACTTCCAAAACTATGTTGAATAATAGTGGTCAGAGTGGACCACCTTGTCTTCTTCCTGATCTTAGAGGAAATGGTTTCAGTTTTTCACCATTAAGAGCGATGCTGGCTGTGGGTTTGTCATATAGGCCTTTATTATGTTGAGATAAGTTCCCTCTATGCCTACTTTCTGCAGGGTTTTTTTTTATCATAAATAGGTGTTGAATTTTGTTGAAAGCCTTTTCTGCATCTATTGAGATGATCATATGGTTTTTCTCCTTCAATTTGTTAATATGGTTTATCACATTGATTGATTTGCATATATTGAAGAATCCTTGCCTTCCTGGGATAAACCCCACTTGATCATGGTGTATGATCCTTTTAATGTGCTGTTGGATTCTGTTTGCTAGTATTTTGTTGAGGATTTTGTCATCTATGTTCATCAGTGATATTGGCCTGTAGTTTTCTTTCTTTGTGACATCTTTGTCTGGTATTGGTATCAGGGTGATGGTGGCCTCCTAGAATGAGTTTGGGAGTGTTCCTCCCTCTGCTATATTTGGAAGAGTTTGAGAAGGATAGGTGTTAGCTCTTCTCTAAATGTTTGATAGAATTCGCCTGTGAAGCCATCTGGTCCTGGGCTTTTGTTTGTTGGAAGATTTTTAATCACAGTTTCAATTTCAGTGCTTGTGATTGGTCTGTTTATATTTTCTATTTCTTCCTGGTTCAGTCTCGGAAGGTTGTGGTTTTCTAAGAATTTGTCCATTTCTTCCAAGTTGTCCATTTTATTGTCATATAGTTGCTTGTGGTAATCGCTCATGATCCTTTGTATTTCTGCAGTGTCAGTTGTTACTTCTCCTTTTTCATTTCTAATTCTATTGATCTGAGTCTTCTCCCTTTTTTTCTTGATGAGTCTGGCTAATGGTTTATCAATTTTGTTTATGTTCTCAAAGTAAAAGAGTAAATATTTGTAAGAGTTTTTTTTTTTTAGGCCAAAGAGCTTTGAAAATCCATCTCATCTGTTTTCGTGCATAAAAGCATATTTTCCAGTTATCTATTATTATGAAACAAATGACCTGGAAACTGAGTGGCTTGAAATAACCATGTTTATCTGCTCACAAGTATGTGGGTCTGGAAGTTGGGAAGCACACAGTTGGGTGTTCATGTCTTAGCCACGTGGTGTCAGCTGGGGCAGCTGGGCCTGGAGGAGCCACTTCCCAGGTGGCTTGTTTGTCTGTATGTCTGGTGCCACAGTGTCCTTGGCCTCTGTCTCCTTCCTCACATGGCGTTTCTTCCTGCAGGACCTCTCCTCCACATGGCGTGGGCTTCTCCCAGAAAGCTGGTCTCAGAGTCCTCACTCTTCCTACCTGGCAGCTGGCTTCCCAAAGGCAGGAAGCAGAAGCTGGCAGGCCATTTCAGAGCCACGCCCAGAAGTGGCACACTGCCCCTTCCACCGTATTCCATCGGTCAGAGCAGCCAAAGGCCCTGCCTAGACTTAAGAGGAAGAGAAGTAAACTCCACTTGTGATGGGGGGAGTGTCAAGGTCACATTGAAGAAGAAGACAAGTGTATATGGGAGATACTGTTGGCGCCATCTTAGGAAAATAGAATCTTCCAAAGGAAGAGAAACGATGACTCTGGTCAACAGTGTGTAGTCGTGATGACTGCCAAGTCAAACTTCTCACCCAGACTTGAGGGAACAGACAGGCAACGCTTCCTAGAGGGAGTGATGTGGAAACTGAGAGCTGAAAGATGAATGGCAATAGGCCAGATCAAGGAGAAAGAAAGTTCCAGGCAGAGGCACAGCAAGCTGACAAGAGAGTGAATGCACATTCGAGAGCCTAAAAAAGTTGAGCATAATGGAAAGAGGGGCTGCTGTGTGTGTGTGTCCATCCTCGAGCAAGTGTCAGCATGCTGAGGGTGAGGCTGGGTTAAAGACATCACAGCTCTTTCTCTTGAGGGCAATGAAGGTTTTAGGCGGTTATTCCATTTCCCTGTGACGTGGAGAATGGCTTGGCTATCAGAGAAGATGGATGGTGGCAGTCAAAATGGGAAGCACTGGATATATTGCTACTTAAGAGATAATAGGAGCAGAATCCACAAGATTTCAAGGTGGAATAGTGATAGCTTGAGTTTCAGTCTCAGGCAATTGGCTAAACATTGAACTTTTTGGTAGGGAAGGCAGAAGTATTTACCAGGTTCTGCCAAGTGCCAGACAGAGAGCCCACGCTTCTATTTTCTTTGGAGACAGCTGCAGTCGTAAGTAGAATGATGATGAGCAACAATATTATTTCATGGCACTTTTAATGTTCACGTGTATTATCTCATTAGCTTTTTAAAAACAATTTATTTAATTAATTAATTTATTTTTGGCCGCATTGGGTCTTCGTTGCTGCACGCGGGCTTTCTCTATTTGCGGCAAGCGGGGGCTACTCTTCGTTGCGGTGCGCAGGCTTCTCACTGCGGTGGCTTCTCTTGTTGTGGAGCTCAGGCTCTAGGTGCATGGGCCAGTAGTTGTGGCTCGCCGGCTCTAGAGCGCAGGCTCAGCAGTTGTGGCGCACGGACTTAGTTGCTCCGCGGCATGTGGGATTTTCCTGGACCAGGGCTCGAACCCGTGTCCCCTGCATTGGCGGGCGGATTCTTAACCACTGCGCCACCAGGGGGGCCCTCTCATTTAGCTTTGACTCATCGAAGTAAAGTGGGAAGGGGGGACTTGAGCCCCACTGACATATAAGGCATCAGGGGGAAAGTCCTTCTTCCTCTACGGACTGTTGTCTTAAAGCAGGGGTCTGCAAACTAGGCCTGCAGCCAAGTCTGGCCCACTACCTCGTTTTTTTTAGAGCCTGCGAGCTAACAGTGGTTTTTACACTTGTAAGTACTTGAACTAAAAAACCAAAAGGAGAATAACACTTCATGACAAGTGAAAATTACATGAAATTCAAATGTCAGTAGCCATAATTAAAGTTTTATTGAAACACAGCCACACCCATTTATTTACCTGTTGTCTCTGGCTGTTCTGTTGCTACAAAGGCCAACTGGCTTGGTAGCCACAGAGAACACGTGCAAAATCGAAAACATTTACTATTCAGCACTTTCTTTCCTTCTTCAAAACCAGGCAGTGAGCTTTCTGGTATTTACAGAACAGAAACCCGCGGAGGCTTCTGCAACTCCGCACTCCCCTGGGAACACTCTCCAATTCCCTCACCCCTTTGCAAGGAGAGAGCAGCAAGCAACTTATTTATGTAGCCAACGGTTGTGTAATGCTTAGCACCTGCCCAGCTCATTTCATTCTCATCACAGCCCCATCAGGTTGTATTGTATTATCACCATGCCCATTTTACAATGGAGGAACCGGAGGCACAGAGAGGCTGAGCCACCTGCCCAAGGTCACACAGCTAGAAGTGGTGGAGGCAGGATTCAAACCCATGCCGCCGAGCTCCTCGGATTGCGTGATCAGCGGACTCCAGGTAGAGACAGGTGTCCTAGAAGGTCCAGTTGGGACCTTCGCCCTGAACAGAACACCTGCCAGGTCCAACTCCCGCTCCCAGGGCCCAGCGCGCAGCTCTAGGGGGCGGGGGGGGGGGGGGGGGGGCGGGCATCGAGGGCAGGCGGGGGCGGGGGAGCGGCGGGGGGCGGAGCGAGAGGATCCGCGCGGCGGCGGACTGTCAATCAAGGAGTATCGCCCCTGCCCAGGGCCCCAGAGACCCACACACTCCCGCCTCCCGCCTCCCTGCGGCCGCCGGCAGCGAAGTGCTGAGTCACGGTGAGGCAGCTGCGCGGCGCCCTTCGAGCCCACCTTCCCCACGCCTCCCCCGCAGCACGGGCTGCAGCAGCCGCCCTCACCGGGCGGGACTACAGGGCGCCCGCAGGGCCGGGCGGGTGCCGGCGATCAGTTAGCAGGACCCCGCCCTCTCTGGCCCGCCTCAGACTCCCAGGGGAATCTCCTAGGCAGATGGCCAGAGATGCTTAAATAGTCCTCTGCAGTGGGGTGCAAGTGGCAGACAACTTTTCTTTCTGCAGACCACTGCGATCTGGTAAGTACCTCATCAGTGGTTCACGTGCATAGAATTTAATTGTAGGAGTCTGGAAAGACCCAGAAATAGTCCAAATTGGGGGGGGGGGCGGGGCGTAAAATATCAATACTTTCAAGATGCTTGTAGGTAGGTGATGACAGTTCTGTACAGCGTGGAGGATTGAGCTCATTTCAGGTACCCCACGGCCCAGCACCCAATAAATATTTATTGATTGCCTGCCTCGGGGAGGGCACATTTAGAGTGAGCCTTGCTTGACTTCCTGGAGGGCTTTGCCGCGCACAGCGCTCAGAGTAGCGGCAGCTCACGTTCTTAGGGCGCTGACTACACTCCTTTGCGGTAGGCAGTCTTATTACTCCTATTTCGCAGGTGGACGAACTGAGGAACAGAGAGGTTTAGCAGTTGGCCTCAGGTCACACAGCTGGTACGTTGGTGAACTTGGGATGCAGACCCAGGCTGTGTGGCTCCAGAGTATGCTTCTCGCTGCAGCATCTCTCTTGGTTTGAGTGGGAATCTTTGAAGGAAAGGATTATACGTTTGAAGAAGAGCGTTAGGAGTTGCGGGTATTGTATGCAAGCATTTGAAGTGGAAAGGGGATTGATTATACTTGTTTCGTGATATACCGTTGAGTAGGCTTTCGACCCACAAAGAGGAAACACTTTTGGATTGGGGCTGTGGTTGGGTGCCGAAATACGGAAAGCACTGTCAAGGGCACCTCCTCCATGAGTTTCCTGTGCTCTACTTCACGTGAAAGCTCCAAGATTTCTTGCTACTTAAGTTGACCCTGAGCTTCAGGGATAGATGGGTCTTTGAATTTGATGACCCTCAAGGATCCCTTTCAGTGTCAAGGTCTTCGGCATGTTCAGGTGAGAGTCCCAGACCTCTTGGTTTTTCTCCGTGTCGCCACACAGATCTCTCTCAGCTCATGGTAGCACCTCCGTCATGGGGCAGCGCGGGGTAGGGGGGAGGTCGAGGGATTTCAATCATGTAAAGCAGATAAAGTGCGCATTACAGGTCCTTAGTGAATGCCCAACGGAGCTGTTATTACTAACCCTTGTCAAAGGTGGTCGTAGGACTACACCCGATAAACATTGTAAATCATTAGTAGGGTGCTGGGAACCTAGTTAGTACTCCCACGCGTTCACCATCGTTATGGTTGATTTAAAGCACCTAGCCCAGGTCTTGTGCAGAGTAAGCAATTTAAAAATTGTAGCTGTTAATACTTGGGGCAGGTGTGAATTTCCTATCCTATATTTTATAGTCCTTCAGTGGTCCCTCCTTGATGATTTCTGTGTTTTGTTGTTCCTCCTCTTGCCCTCCGTCCTCTACAGCTCAGCCTCAGAACACTCTCTTTTTAGCCTTGGACATGGCGTGGTCCAAAAAGGTTACCCTCTCACTACTCAGCCGGGAGCAGTCGGAAGGGGTTGGAGCGCGGGTCCGCAGAAGCATCGGCAGACCTGAGGTACGCTGGCTGGTTGGGTGGCTGTTTCCTGCTTTTTTGCAGAAAGGACTGGTGGGACCCTGAGGATACACTTGGGAAGAGAGGGCGTGAGACAATCGCGAGCTGCCCTGTGGGGTGCCTTAGGAACCAACTCTAAACTTAGCAGTTGGGGTCCTCCCCAGAGCAGCCCCAGTCTCAAGGGGGTTTCTGTAATATAGATCCAGTGGTCCTGAGCTGAAACATCTGTGCCCCTCTCTGCAGACCCACGTCCCATCCTGGGTTTATCTGTCAGCCTCTGTGTGCACATCACCAGACACACCCACCTGATACCCCCGGGTTTACATGCCCACAGGTCAAAGCACCAAGGAGAGACACTGGGACCCCATCCCAAATTCCCAGGAGAGAGAATCCGACTGGCTCGGCTTGGGTCAGGTCTCTACCCTGGACCAGTCAGCCATTGCCAGGGATCTGAATTCTTAGACCCCTGAGACCCAACTTTATGGACCTCTTGGTGGGAGGTAAGTGGGGGCTTCCCTCAGAGAAGGTGATTGTAGGTGAGGCAGACATCTTTCCACATTACAGAGCAGTTTTATTTGAAAATTATGGGAGACATGGGACTTGGCGGAAAAGAAAATCTTATACGCGTAGAAAGGTCATCAAATGGCGGTTATAGTCCGAGGAATACAGAGCCCAGCACCAGATTCCAAAAACAGATTTCTTTCTATTGAGGTATAATCGACATTAGTTTCAGGTGTACAACACAATGATTCAGTATTTGTATATATTGCAAAGTGATCACAAGTCTAGTTAACTTCTGTCATCATACATAATTATTTTTCTTGTGATGAGAACCTTTAAGATCTACTCTCTTAGCAACTTTCAAATATGCAGTACAGTGTTAACTATAGTCACCATGCTGTACATTCCATCCTCATGACTCATTTATTTTGTAAGTTAAAGTTTGTACCTTTTGACCCCCTTCATCCACTTTGCTCACCCCACCCCCACGTCTGGCAACCACCAATCTGTTCTCTGTATCTGTGAGCTTGTTTGTTTTTAGTTTCCACATATAAGTGAGATCATACAGTATTTGTGTTTCCCTCTCTGACTTATTTCATTCAGCAGAATGCCCTCAAGGTCCATCCATGTTGTTGCAAACAGCAAGATTTCATTCTTTTTTGTAGTTGAATAATATTCCGTTGTATATTTACACCACGTTTTCTTTATCCATTCATCTGTCGGTGGACACCTAGGTTGTTTCTATGTCTTGATTATTGTAAATGATGCTGCAGTGAACAAGGGGGTGCATACAGCTTGTCAAGTTAGTGTTTTCGTTTTCTTTGGATAAATACCCAGAAGTGGAATTGCTGGATCGTATGGTAGTTATACTTTTAATATTTTGAGGAACTTCCATACTGTTTTCTATAGTGGCTGCACCAGTTTACATTCCCACCAACAGTGCACGAGGGTTCCCTTTTCTCCACACACTCACCAACACTGTCATTTCTTGTCTTTTTGATAATAGCCTTCCTAATACATGTGAGGTGATATCTCAGTGTGGTTTTGATTTGCATTTCCCTAATTAGTGATGCTGAACTCATCTTCCAAAAAATATTTTTGAATAAAGGAAGAAGTATATTAGGGAAATGGGTTCTTTTTGAAAAGTGAGGCTGGTTTGTTCCTCTTTTTTTTTTTTTTTTTAATTTATTTATTTATTTATTTATGGCTGTGTTGGGTCTTCGTTTCTGTGCGAGGGCTTTCTCTAGTTGTGGCGAGCGGGGGCCACTCTTCATCGTGGTGCGCGGGCCTCTCACTATCGCGGCCTCTCTTGTTGCGGAGCACAGGCTCCAGATCCGCAGGCTCAGTAGTTGTGGCTCACGGGCTTGGTTGCTCCGCGGCATGTGGGATCTTCCCAGACCAGGGCTCGAACCCGTGTCCCCTGCATTGGCAGGCAGATTCTCAACCACTGCGCCACCAGGGAAGCCCTGTTCCTCTTCTTAAATTCTGCTCTGATATTCTCATACTCTTCCCACCATTAAGTTCCTATTCATCTGAGAACGTTTCTTGAGGTCTGTCAAACATTGTTTTTCGAAGGGACACACGCAAACAGGATTATTCTAAGGGCTAAATGCACAGTGGATGTTGGGAAGATGCAGATGGGCGTGGTGTCATTTTATACTAGGCCACATCGCCAACAGGGGAATTGGAATACCCGTCAGTAAACCCATTATTGTATGTTGAGGGTAGCTAATACTTTAATTACTCCATCTGTCAGAAACACATCTGTTGAGGAGTTCTCAATTTTTCTGGTCTTGTGAACCCCTTTGGAGGTCTGCTGAAAACCATCAGTTCATTCTCAGAATAATGTTTTATCCATTCCTTCTCAGAAAAATGTTTTTTACTTTTATTTATTTATTTTAAAATACATCTTTATTGGAGTATAATTGCTTCACAACACTGTGTTAGTTTCTGTTGCACAACAAAGCGAATCAGCCATATGCATACACATATCCCCTCCCTCTTGAGCCTCCCTCCCATCCTCCCTATCCCACCCCTCTAGGTCATCGCAAAGCACCGAGCCGATCTCCCTGTGCTATGCTGCTGCTTCCCACCAGCCAACTATTTTATATTCGGTAGTGTATATACGTCGATGCTACTCTCACTTCACCCCAGCTTCGCCTTCCCACCCCGTGTCCTCAAGTCCATTCTCTATGTCTACCTCTTTATTCCTGCCCTGCAACTAGGTTCATCAGTACCATTTTTTTCATTTTTTAGATTCCATATATATGTGTTAGCATACGGTATTTGTTTTGCTGATTTACTTCACTCTGTATGACAGACTCTAGGTCCATCCACCTCACTACAAATAACTCAGTTTCATTTCTTTTAATGGTTGAGTAATATTCCACTGTATATATGTGCCACATCTTCTTTATCCATTCATCTGTCGATGGACATTTAGGTTGGTTCCATGTCCTGGCTATTGTAAATGGAGCTGCAATGAACAGTGTGGTACATGACTCTTTTTGAATTATGGTTTTCTCAGGGTATATGCCCAGTAGTGGGATTGCTGGGTCGTATGGTAGTTCTATTTTTAGTTTTCTAAGGAACCTCCATACTGTTTTCCATAGTGGTTGTATCAATTTACATTCCCACCAACAGTGTAGGAGGGTTCCCTTTTCTCCACACCCTTTCCAGCATTTATTGTTTCTAGCTTTTTTGATAATGGCCATTCTGACCTGCATGAGGTGATACCTCATTGTAGTTTTGATTTGCATTTCTCTAAAAATTAGTGATGATGAGCAAGCATCTTTTCATGTGCCTCTTGGCCATCTCTAAGTCTTCCTTGGTGAAATGTCTATTTAGGTCTTACACCCATTTTTTAACTGGATTGTTTGTTTTTTGGATACTGAGCTAGCTCCATGAGCTGTTTGTATATTTTGGAGATTAATCCTTTGTTGTTTCATTTGCAAATATTCTCTCCCACTCTGAGGGTTGTCTTTTTGTCTTATGTTTTCCTTTGCTGTGCAAAAGCTTTTAAGTTTAATTACGTCCCATTTGTTTGTTTTTATTTCTGTTACTCTAGGAGGTGGATCAAAAAGGATCTTGCTGTGATTTATGTGAAAGAGTGTTCTTCCTATGTTTTCCTCTAAGAGTTTTATAGTGTCCAGTCTTAAATTTAGGTCTTTAATCCATTTTGAGTTTATTTTTGTGTATGGTGTTAGGGAGTGTTCTAATTTCATTCTTTTACATGTAGCTGTCCAGTTTTCCCAGCACCACTTATTGAAGAGACTGTCTTTTCTCCATTGTGTATCCTTGCCTCCTTCGTCATAGATTAGTTGACCATAGGTGCGTGGGTTTATCTCTGGGCTTTCTATCCTTTTCCATTGATCTATATTTCTGTTGTTGTGCCAGTACCATATTGTCTTGATTACTGTAGCTTTGTAGTATAGACTGAAGTCAGGGAGTCTGATTCCTCCAGCTCTGTTTTTTCCCCTCAAGACTGCTTTGGCTATTCGGGGTCTTTTGTGTCTCCATACAAATTTTAAGATTTTTTGTTCTAGTTCTCTAAAAAATGCCATTGGTAATTTGATAGGGATTGCATTGAATCTGTAGATTGCTTTGGGTAGTGTAGTCATTTTATTATAGTCAACATACAATATTGATTCTTCCAGTCCAGGAACATGGTCTATCTCTCCATCTGTTTATATCATCTTTAATTTCGTTCATCAGTGTCTTATAGTTTTCTGAATACAGGTCTTTTGTCTCCCTAGGGAGGTTTATTCCTAGGTATTTTATTCTTTTTGTTGCAGTGGTAAATGGGAGTGTTTCCTTAATTTCTCTTTCAGGTTTTTCATCACTAGTGTATAGGAATGCAAGAGGTTTCTGTGCTTTAATTTTGTATCCTGCAACTTTACCAAATACATTGATTAGCTCTAGTAGTTTTCTGGTGGCATCTTTAGGATTCTCTATGTATAGTATATCATCTGCACAGTGACAGTTTTACTTCTTCTTTTCCAATTTGTATTCCTTTTATTTCTTTTTCTTCTCTGATTGCTGTGGCTAGGACTTCCAGAACTATGTTGAATAATAGTGGTGAGAGTGGACATCCTTGTCTCGTTCCTGATCTTAGAGGAAATGCTTTCAGTTTTTCACCATTGAGAATGATGTTTGCTGTGGGTTTGTCACATATGGCCTTTATTATGTTGAGGTAGGTTCCCTCTGTGCCCACTTTCTGGAGAGCTTTTATCATAAATGGGTGTTGAATTTTGTCAAAAGCTTTTTCTGCATCTATTGAGATGATCATATGGTTTTACTCTTTCAATTTGTTAAAATGGTGTGTCACATTGATTGATTTGCGTATATTGAAGAATCCTTGCATCCATGGGATAAATCCCACTTAATCATGGTGTATGATCCTTTTAATGTGTTGTTGGATTCTGTTTGCTAGTATTTTGTTGAGGATTTTTGCATCTATGTTCATCGGTGATATTGGCCTGTAGTTTTCTTTTTTTGTGGTATCTTTGTCTGGTTGGTATCAGGGTGATGGTGGCCTCATAGAATGAGTTTGGGAGTGTTCCTTCCTCTGCAATTTTTTGGAAGAGTTTGAGAAGGATGGGTGTTAGCTTTTCTCTAAATGTTTGAGAGAATTTACCTGTGAAGCCATCTGGTCCTGGACTTTTGTTTGTTGGAAGATTTTTAATCACAGTTTCGATTTCTTTCTTGTGATTGGTCTGTTCATATTTTCTATTTCTTCCTGGTTCAGTCTTGGAAGGTTATAGCTTTCTACGAATTTGTCCATTTCTTCCAGGTTGTCCATTTTATTGGCATAGAGTTGCTTGTAGTAGTCTCTTAGGATGCTCTGTATTTCTGCCATGTCTGTTGTAACTTCTCCTTTTTAATTTCTAATTTTATTCATTTGAGTCCTCTCCCTCTTCATGATGAGTCTGGCTAATGGTTTATCAATTTTGTGTATCTTCTCAAAGAACCAACTTTTAGGTTTATTGATCTTTGCTATTGTTTTCTTTGTTTCCATTTTATTTATTTCTGCTCTGATGTTTATGATTTCTTTCCTTGTACTAACTTTGGGTTTTGTTTATTCTTCTTCTCTAGTTCCTTTAGGTGTAACGTTAGATTGTTTATTTAAGATTTTTCTTGTTTCTTGAGGTAGGCTTGTATTGCTATAAACTTCCTTCTTAGAACTGCTTTTGCTGCATCCCATAGGTTTTGGATTGTCGTGTTTTCATTGTCATTTGTCTCTAGGTATTTTTTGATTTCCCCTTTGATTTCTTCAGTGATCTCTTGGTTATTTAGTAACGTATTGTTTAGCCTCCTTGTATTTGTGTTTTTTACAGTTTTTTTCCTGTAATTGATTTCCAATCTCATAGCGTTGTGGTCAGAAAAGATGCTTGATACGATTTCAATTTTCTTAAATTTTCCGAGGCTTGCTTTGTGACCCAAGATGTGATCTCTCCTGGAGAATGTTCCATGTGCACTTGAGAATAAAGTGTATTCTGCCACTTTTGGTGGAATGTTGTATAATTTTCAATTAGATCTGTCTGGTCTTTTGTGTCATTTAAAGCTTGTGTTTCCTTATTTATTTTCTGTTTGGATGATCTGTCCATTGGCGTAAGTGGGGTGTTAAAGTCCCCTACTATTATTTTGTTACTGTCAATTTCTCCTTTCATGGTTGTTAGCATTTGCCTTATGTATTGAGGTGCTCCTATGTTGGGTGCATAAACATTTATAATTGTTATATCTTCTTCTTGGATCGATCCCTTGATCATTATGTAGTGTCCTTCTTTGTCTCTTGTAACAGTCTTTATTTTAAAGTCTATTTTATCTGATATGAGTATTGCTACCCCAGCTTTCTTTTGATTTCCATTTGCGTGGAATATCTTTTTCCATCCCTTCACTTTCAGTCTGTATGTGTCCCTAGGTCTGAAGTGGGTCTCTTGTAGACAGCGTATATATGGGTCTTGTTTTTGTATCCATTCAGCTAGTCTGTGTCTTTTGGTTGGGGCATTTAAACCATTTACATTCAAGGTTATTATCGATATGTATGTTCATGTTACCATTTTCTTAATTGCTTTTGGTTTGTTTTTGTGGGTCTTTTTTCTTCTCTTGTGTTTCCAGCTTAGAGAAGTTTCTTTAGCATTTGTTGTAAAGCTGGTTTGGTGGTGCTGAATTCTCTTAGCTTTTGTTTGTCTGAAAAGCTTTGGACTTCTCCATCGACTCTGAAAGATCCTTGCTGGGTGGAGTATTCTTGGTTGTAGGTTTTTCATCACTTTAAATATGTCTTGCCGCTCTCTTCTGGCTTGCAGAGTTTCTGCTGAAAGATTAGCTGTTAACCTTATGGGGATTCCCTTGTATGTTATTTGTTGCTCTTCCCTTGCTGCTTTTAATATTTTTTCTTTGTATTTAATTTTTGATAGTTTGATTAATATGTGTCTTGGCGTGTTTCTCCTTGAATTTATTCTGTATGGGATTCTCTGCACTTCCTGGACTTGATTGACTATTTCCTCCCCCATGTTAGGGAAGTTTTCAACTATAATCTCTTCAAATATTTTCTCAGTCCCTTTCTGTTTCTCTTCTTCTTCTGGGACCCCTATAATTCGAATGTTGGTGCGTTTAATGTTGTCCCAGAGGTCTCTGAGATTGTCTTCAATTCTTTTCATTCTTTTTTCTTTATTCTGCTCCTCAGCAGTTATTTCCACCATTTTGTCTTCCAGCTCACTTATTCGTTCTTCTGCCTCTGTTATTCTGTTATTGATTCCTTCTAGTGTGTTTTTCATTTCGGTTATTGTGTTGTTCATCTCTGTTTGTTTGTTCTTTAATTCTTCTAGACCTTTGTTAAACATTTCTTGTATTTTCTCAGTCCGTGCCTCCATTCTGTTTCCGAGATTCTGGATCATCTTTACTATCATTACTGTGAATTCTTTTTCAGGTAGATTGCCTATTTCTTCTTCATTTATTTGGTCTTGCAGGTTTTTACCTTGCTCCTTCATCTGTGACATATTTTTTTGCTATCTCATTTTTTTTTTTTTTTTTATGAGTGGCATTGTGTTCCTGTTTTACTAGTTGTTTGGCCTGATGCTTTCCACACTGGAGTTTGTAGGCTATTAGGTAGAGCTGGGTCTGGTGCTGAGATGAGGAACTCTGTGAGGCCTCACTCCGATGAATATTCCCTGGGGTCTGAGGTTCTCTGTTAGTCCAGTGGTTCGGACTCGGAGCTCCCACTGCAGGAGCTTCTGCCCGACCCCGGGCTTGCGAATCAAGATCCCACAAGCTGCGTGGGGCAGCAAAAAAAGAACAATGACAAATTAAAAAATAAAATTAGACTAGGAAGCTAACAGATATGTTAGAAAGAATGTAAAAATAAAAATATAGATGAATCAGCAACCGGAAGGTACGTCAGTACCACAATAGTAAAAAAGAGGAGGAGGGAAAAGAAAAAAAAAAAAAGGCAGGGTGGGAGGAAGGCCTTAGCTGTGGAGAGTGGAGCCTAAGCAAGGGTGAGGTTTGGGTGGTGGGCGGGGCCAATGCCCAGGACTCACAGGGCTGGAAAAGGCCCTGGGGGCTGTGTGGGGTGGGGCTTAGCTATGGGATTATATACAACGGAAAACCTTTGTATTGAAATATGGTTAGCAGAATATTACAAAACAAATTTGTAATCTAGTAACCTAAATAACAACTCTAGTGACATTTGATAAGGAGATCTGGTGGCAGTTCTCATAACTACCTAATTTCAAAGCTGTGAGGGGCATGAACAATAGTTCGGTATACCTGCGACAGCTGTGACGTGATATGAAAAGAGCTTTGATTTCTATTGGTGGCAAAGTCACAGATCCTGGTAAATTACTGCGGTTCTTTGACTGCATCCGTAATTAAAGGCAGTGTTACATTTTAGTTTGGAGCTGGGTAGTGGTGACTTGTTGGGCACCAGTGTGAATGTACTTAATGCCACTAAACTGTATACTTACAAATGGTTAAGATGGTAAATTTCACGTTATGTTTGTTTTACTACAAAAAAAATTCAGAAGAAAAAAATTTCCAGTTAGAGGTTAGTGAAAATAAAAATGTGTGTGTGTGTGTGTTTGTTTTTTTTCCCCAGCCAAGTTTACCCGAATTCTATCCATGGTTCCCAGTTAAGAGTCCCTGGCTGAAAACCTATGCTTTAAAGACCTCTGCATTTTACTAATGCAAAGGATCTACCATGCCCCAGGTGTGCCTCTACCCTAAAGAAAAATAAATGGATAGGAATCATTCCTAATGCTATCACTCTGGTTTAATCACTGTTAAGACAAAGGGTGTTTCATTTTGTCTGTGTATAGTTAAATATTTTAGTTGTACACAATAAACAATTTTGTGTTCTTAGTTTTTCATTTAAGAGGGTAGCAAAAGCACTTCCCATGTTATTATAAATTCTTCATAAACACCATTTAAATAGTTATGACATACTCCAGTGTATGAGCATATCATTATTCTCTTACTCCTGGCCCTACATTTTTTATTTTTTAATTTTTAAAAAAATTTTTATTGAAGTATAGTTGATTTACAGTGTGTTAATTACTGCTGTACAGCAAAGTGATTCAGTTATACATACATATATATATATATATTCTTTTTTTATATTCTTTTCCATTATGGTTTATCATAGGATATTGAATATAGTTCCCTGTGCTATGTTGTAGGACCTTGTTGTTTATCCATTCCGTATATATAAAAGCTTACATCTGCTAACCCCGACCTCCTCCCCCTTGGCAACCACCAGTCTGTTAAATATGTCTGTGATTCTGTTTCTATTTCATAGACAGGTTCATTTGTGTCATATTTTAGATTCCACGTGTAAGTGGTATCATATGATATTTGTCTTTCTCTGTCTGATTTACTTCACTTAGTATGATCATCTCTAGGTCCATCCATGTTGCTGCAAATGGCATTATTTCATTCTTTTTAATGGCTGAGTAATATTCCATTGTATGTATGTACCACATCTTTATCCATTCATCTGTTGAGGGACATTTAGGCTGTTTCCATGTCCTGGCTATTGGGAATAGTGCTGCTATGAACACGGGTGCATGTATCTTTTCGAATTATAATTTTGTCCGGGTATATGCCCAGGAGTGGGATTGCAGGATCATATGGCAACTCTGTTTTTAGTTTTTTGAGGAACCTCCATACTGTTTTCCACAGTGGCTGCACCAACTTACATTCCTAGCAACAGTGTAGGAGGGTTCCCTTTTCTTCACACCCTCTCCAGCATTTATTATTTGTAGACTTTTTGATGATGCTGGCCCTGCATTTGACCATTTAGATTGTTACCCTATTTGTTAGCACTCCACACACTGCCAGCTTGCCAGAAAGATGGACCCCAACCCTCCCATCAGCAGAGAAGGAAAACATCACTCTCACTTCAAGGTGGTTACTTTTCAAACTTTTTGCACCAAGGCTCTATCAGTAGAAAATAAAATCTCATAAAAAACCTGGAGCCCAGAGCTATTTTAGTGTAGAATTTACAACAGTGTTTGATGTTAGTGGCCCTAGGTGACAACGTTCCCTGTGACTGTAAATGTGGAGGTGGAGGAATTCACAGTGCTCTTTCGGTGATGAATGGTAAACGAGATGGAGTTGGGCTGGCTGGCACCTTCCATTAAAATTGTGTATGGGCCGGGACAGCCAAGCTGGAATTGAAATGATTGCATAGCATGATGTTGGTGGGTGGTTCCTCTGTGCTTCCAGCAGGAGGGAAACCCACCGGTCACCTGCATTTGCCTCTATGCCCCACTTCCCCTTCCACCAGACAGTCCTTGCTGATGCGATTTTCCTTGGCCCACTGTCATGCAGTGACACCTCAGAGATGTTGTGGGTTCAGTTCCAGGCCACTGCAATAAAGCGAATATTGCAGTAAAGCAGGTCACATGATTATCTTGGTTTCTCAGTGCATATAGAAATTACTTATGTTTAAACTACAGTATAGTCTACTAAGTGTGCAATAGCATTGTGTCCAAAAAAACAACGTACACACCTTAATTAAAAAAATACTTTATTGCTAAAAAATGCGAACTGTTATCTGAGCCTTCAGCGAGTTGTAGTGGTAACGTCAAAAATCACTGATCACAGATCACCATAACGAATAGAATAACAGTGGAAAAGTGTGAAATATTGTGAGAATTACCAAAATGTGACACAGAGACACAAAGTGAGCAAACGCTGTTGGAAAAATGGCACCGATAGACACTTGACGCAGGGCTGCCACAAACCTTCAATTTGTAAACAACACAATACCTGCAAAGCGCAATACCTCTAAGTGCAATAAAACAAGGTATGCCTGTATATGTTTTTTATTAGGAAGAATTTCTAACGTAGAAAAGTAGAAAATAGTATAATGACTCTCCAGGTACCCAGCATCCACAGTGATCAACTCATGGGCAATCTTGTTTCCAATCTTGGTCCCCATCCATTTCTTCCATCGAAGTACTTTGAAGTGAATCATTTCATTTCATTCAGAAATATGTCAGTTTTTACTTTAAAAATATAACTATAATCCCATTATCACAGTTAAAATTATAAGAGTTTCTTAATATCAAACCACCTTGGTCCTAGTTGATGCAGGACCTGTAGATGGCGCTCTCCATTAGCAGTGTCTCTAGGCCTTGAGTCAAGGTAGAGGAGCATAGAGTCACAGGTCAGGTCCACTCAAGGCCATATTTAGACCTCAGTCTGGACTACGTGTTGGCAGTTTCCTTCTACCTTCTCATCGTTACCCTCAGGCTCCAGTCTAGAGGCTGAGTTAGGCCCAGGGGGTAGTCTGAGGTGTTGGAGTCTACCTTTGAGGGGCCCCTGCCTTTTTCTGCTGCCATATTATCTTGACGTAGCCTGGCCTTTTGTCAGGTGTTGGGAGGGTCGGGGGGGGGTCCTCTCCTGAGACAATCATTTAAAAGAAGAAAAAATAATTTAAAAAACAGGCATTATTGCCCTTATATCAGTTAGATTAGGCTCAGTTGTGTATAACAGAAAGCATCCTTCCAAACCAGTGGTTTATGTATGTAAGGATTTGTGTTTCTCTTTTGAAAATCCAAAAGTAGGTGGTCCAGGGTGGGCCTGGAAGCTCCACACTTAGCAGAGACCCATGCTCATTCTATCTTAGTTCATCCTTCTTACTGCATTCCTACTGTATCACGTTATGGTCCAAGACGCTGTCGGAGCAATAGCAACCATTTGCCCTTGGGTGCAGAAAGGAGGAAGAGGGGAAAGGCAAAACGATATACGCCAGCCGTCTGTCTCCTTTTATAAGAGATTTCCCTAAAAGTCCCACCCAGCAACTTCTACGTTCCTCGCATTAGCCAGATTCGGTCATATGACCACACCTACCTACAAGGGAAGCTAGGGACCTAGCACAAGTACCGCTTGGGATGTTGGTGGAGTACCTTCTGTGTGCACAGAATTATTCTAGATTCAGTGGAGCATCACAGAAAAGCATAACGTTGGCCCTGTCCACGAGGAACTGATATTCCTGGCAGTTACTTCCAGTGCTTTCTGATGTCAATAAAATGCCAGGCTGCTGGAGCTTTGTTAAAGGAACGCCACAGGCCGGAGGGGTGGTGGCCACAGGTTTCAACTGGCCTTCTCAAGAGATCAAAAGAAATAGCTTGGAAGCTGCCAACTGAAAGTGGCAGCTAAAGGATTTGGAACTGTTTGAGGGAAAGGAAATTCTCATATCGTTCAAAAACTTTGAAAGATCATCAGTTTAATGAGTTGGGGCCCAAGTCAAGACATTTAAAAAAATCAGAGTTCTTATATATCTCAGAGCTTGTCTTGCAGATAAGAGGTGTCTCTGTAAGATGTTCTTGGATACATGCTGAATGTTTAGAGAATGTGAGGAACTTTGATGAGGGCTAATACCTAGCCTGCAGATAACACTTTAGGACAATAGTCTGATGCAGATACTCTTGCTTATCGGAGGAAGAGTGTCTCTTACACACGTGCCCCATCCTTTAGCCGGATAAACAGTTCATTCCTCTGACTTTCACCGCATCCAGCCCCCTGGCTTCTGCAGGCTTCTTGTGCTGCCTTTCTTTTTGTGTGTGTCCATAAGTCAAGGACTGGTGACAGAAAGATTGGATATGCGACCCAGATATCACAAATGGGACTTGCCAAACGATGAATACCTACTGGTCTCTAAGTGGCAGATGGTGATGAGGGTAGTACTGGAAAGGGGGAACCTCTTCTTTTCATGATTTAGTTAACAGCAGGACATATTTGCTCATAGGAAACTGATCCCAAGAAGCAATACACATCTCTTGATCTCATCTTCACCCACATTTTAATACCATAGAACCACAATAATGTAGAAGTAAAAAGCCATCTTGAGGCTCGAGACCCTTTGTTTGGCAAGTAGTTGTGTCTCAGAGATTTATGGAACTGGTACAATGTGACAGGTACCACCCATCTATGTAGAACCTGCCCTGCTTCAGGCACTGGACCAGGTGTCCTCCATTCATTGTTTCCAGGCCTTCATGCTGTGTATGATCCTGTGAGAAGAAGCAGTGTATAATAAGGTATGAGAATTCTCAGCCTCTCCTCCTCCCAACCCCAGTTCCATTCCTGGGCTTTCACTGAGCTGAAATGGAATTATGAGAGACAGGATGAGACCGAGAGGATCTGAGATCTGATTTTCACTGGGAAGGGCAGAGAATTACTGGTGGGAGAGAGAAGAGTAAATTCAGAAGATGAGGGGGAGAAGGAGAAAAGGGAAGAGCTGTCTCCAGATGGTTGGAGGAGATCTGAAGGGTTAGAGTGAGAGATGATGGAAATATTGCAGACATTTATTGGAGAGGAGGAGGGCTGATGTGAAACAAATCTTTAAGTCGAAGCCCCTTTTGGCATTTTTGAGAGAATTCAATAGATATTTGAATTGTTTTCCAGTTACTTTTAAATATTGGACTGGATGGAACACTGGGCTAAGATGGGTTACAAAGTGGCCCAGCTTTATATGGCTTACAGCCCATACTTTAAAGTGAAGAAATTGAGGCTTGATTAGGCTAAAAAACTTGTAGTAACTTGTTGAATTTGTGTGCGTGTGTGTGTATGTGCTATATGCGTTATATGTATGTATATACATAATGTGTGTGCAAGTGTGTATGCATATTTTTTCCACAGAAAGTGAAAATAAGAGAGTCGAGACAAGAGACAGAGAGGGTCTGGTACCTTCATTTCTAGCAATAGGACAGAGTAGATACCCTGAAACAAAGAAGCAAACAAACAAATAAATAACCTAAAAATTAATTAGCTGAGCTGACAGGAAGTTAGAGCAATTCTTAGAGTCTAAAAACAATGAGAACGAAAGAAAAAATAGGAAATCTGAATAGTTTCATAGTCAGTAGGGTAATTGAATCAGTATTTTGAAAGTTTATTACAAAGCAACAGGTCCAGATTTTACAGACAAATTTTACCAAATGTTTAAGGTACAGATAATTCCACTAATACACAAACTCTCCAAGAGACGAAGCTCCAGGGAGTCCTCAAATCACGTTATGAAGTCACGTTACCTTGCTATCAAGACCAGGCAAGGACAGCAAATGAAGGGGTAATTACATCTCATTTAGAAACTTTTGCAGGACTCATAAGCAAAATATTAACCAACCAAATACAGCAATGTATAAAAAGGTATTATGTCATGACCAAGTTTGGATTGTCTGAAGAAAGCAAGTTTGGTTTAATGTTAGAAAATCTATTTATATAACTTACCAACACTAAGAGATTAAAGGAGAAAAAATATATAATGTCTCAATCAGGGCAGAAAGCGCATTCACTGGAATTCAGCATCCATTTATGCTAAAGAAAAGATCAGTAAACTCGAAATAAAAGGGAAATTCCTTAACCTTATGACAGGAATCTACAGAAAACCCACATTAAACAACCTGCTTACCAGTGAAACTTTAAAAAGCAATCTGTGTAACATTAGGGACTAGGCAAGGTTGCCTATTACCATCTATTCTACTCAGCATCCTTGTAGAGGGGCCAGCTTGCAAGAAGACAGAAAAAGAAATAGAAAGTATAAGGGTTGAAAATGAAGGGGGGAAAACAGTTATTTGCCGATGGCTGTTGGTTGGAATATTACTCCCAAATATTCACTCCCTCCCTGTAATAGATTATACACTCCCACCCACTTTTGGGTGCGTTACCCATGAGTCCCACAGGGCGGGTTTAAGTGCCCTCCTGTCTGCCTTTGGGCTTGACCACGTCACGTGCTTTGACCAATGGGACATGTAACTGGGATTGTGCACCATTGGCTCCTGCCCTTGGCTATGAGAACAGCACGTCCTAGAGAGTGGCCACTGTTTCATCTTGGGACCCAGAATGAGAAGACATGTAGAGGCCAGCCTGGCCCAGCAAAACCCAGAGAAACGGCAGCCTGCCTCAGCTTTAATCTAATGCAAGCAAAAAATACTTTGTGAACTATTGGCCAAAAGCTTATTGATAAATATATTGGTGATATGAATGTCTGCAAAGAAAACCCAAAAGAAGCTACAGATGAATTATTAAAATTAAGAAGAGCTTAGCAGTGTTCAAAATCGCCTTTCTATTCACGTTTCTTTTTTTTTTTAACATTTTTTGGCTGCACCGGCGTGGCTTGCAGGGTCTTAGTTCCCCGACCAGGGATTGAACCCGTGCCCCCTGCAGTGAAAGCACGGAGTCTTAACGACTGACCGCCAGGGAAGTCCTTCTATTCACATTTTTAATCCCCAGCAGCAAACTGTTCAAAAACATTAGTTAAAAATGCTATTTACATTCCTGTAGCTTTGTAATATAGTTTGAAGTCAGGGAGCGTGACGCCTCCAGCTTGGTTCTATTCAGGGTCTTGTGTGGTTCTGTACACACTTTAGGATTGTTTGTTCTATTTCTATGAAGAATGTTATTGGTTATTTTAATAGGGATTGTGTTGAATGCTTTGGGTAATATGAGCATTTTAACAATGTTAATTCTTCCAGGAAGAAGCACAGAATGAGCACAGAATGTATTTCCTTTTATTTGTGTCATCTGCACTTTCTTTCATCAATGTCTTATAGTTTTTAGTGTACAGGTCTTTCACCTCCTTGGATAATTTATTCCTAGGAATTTTATTCTTTTTGATGCAATTGTAAATGGGATTGTTTTTTTAATTTCTCTTTCTAATAGTTTGTTGTTAGTACATAGAAACTCAACAGATTATGGTAGTGCATATTTGAAAGTTGCCAAGAGGGTACCTTTTTATAGTGACAGATGGTAGTTAGACTTAGTGTGGTGATCATTTTGCAGTATTTACAAATATCAGATCATTACCTTCTACATCTGAAACTAATATTATATGTCAATTATATCTCAATGAAAATACTATTTACAATGCTATAGAAGTATGTTAGTTAGAAAAAAATGTTTAATATATGCAAAATCTGTATGGAGAAAGTTATAAATCCTATTGAAAGACATTTTCAAAGACCTGAATAAATGGAGATAACCATGTTTATGAGTAGGAAAACTCAATATTATATAAATGTCATTTCTTCCCAAATTGATCCATAGATTCAAGGCAAGTCCAATCAAAAGTCCAACATTTTTGTTTGTACATGTTTTTAAGTTTTCTAAAATTTGTGTAGACTAACAGATGGCCAAGAATAACCAAGATGAACATAAAGATATGCTGATGACAGCCAGATCTGTTTCTACGTCTAATTTGGGCTCAAGATTTATCTTCAGTTGCCATTTAGCTTTTGCACAATGTACTGGACACTGAATATTCATAGTTCTATTTATATAAATATTTATATACATATCTCAAACTCAACATGACCTAGAATGAAGTCACCATGGCTACTTCAAGGCTGCTTCTTCTGTTATGTTTCTTGTGCTTCTGGATGGCCCAACCGTCCTCCCAGGCCCCATAGCTAGAAATTTGGGAGGGATCTAATGCTCTTCCTTTTTCCCATTCTCCATCACTACTGCCATTGCCTTAGTCCTGGCCTTTGTCCTTGCCTGGACTGTTGAAATCACCTTCTGAATATTCTTTGCCTCACGTCTCATCCTTTTCCAGACCATCTTCCACATGTATGCTAGGGTGGTCTTTCTAGATTTGATCGTGTCAACCTGATGAAAACCCATCACCTTCAGGATAAAACCCAAACTCCTCTAAGATTTGGCCTGTATCCTCAGCCCATCTCTCATCATAATTCCATGTGCATCTTTTGCTTCAGTAGAGTAGTTTCCTCGCAGTTTTTCAAGTTTGCCAAGCTGCTTCTCTGCTCTTTCATTTAGAATATTCTTCCTTCTCCCACTTCTTGATTAACTTCTACATGTACTTCAAGACCCAGCTCAAGTGACACCTCCCTGGTAGAACCTTCCCTGATCCCACCCTACGCTCCTATGTGTTGTCTTTCTCCAGAGCATTTATCATCACAGCACAGTAACTGATGTTCTAGTCTGTTCCCCTGTGATGAATCTGTTTATATATAGACTGTATTTTAATTGTGCTTGACTATTTAGATCTTAGACAATCATGAATTGTTTGTCCACTTCTCATAAAATGTCAGCTGTTTAACTTAGTGAATCCGTGTGTGTGTGTGTGTTTGTGTGTGTGTGTGTGTGTGTGAGGAGTTCTTTCCTGAAAGCAACTAGCATTGCAAAAAGTTGCTCATTAGCCAAATCATTTTTAATTAGGTTTGCTAGATCTCTTCTTGAATGTAGCCCCGAGTAGCGTGGCTTAAAAGGCACATCTAATCTGCTGGATTTTTTTTTTTTTCAGTTAAAACATCTGGATCCGTTTTTATTGTTTGATGAATTTAAAGGCGGTAGACCAGGTGGATTTCCTGATCACCCGCACCGAGGTTTTGAAACAGTAAGTAAAAGAATTTGACCGCAAAATTGTGTATTTTAAAATTTACCTCTGTTCTTAAAATTAGTAATCACTTCTAATGGAAAATTCAAATTTAAGAGCAATGAATAATAGGCAA
This sequence comes from Eschrichtius robustus, assembly GCF_028021215.1. Classification (NCBI taxonomy): domain Eukaryota; kingdom Metazoa; phylum Chordata; class Mammalia; order Artiodactyla; family Eschrichtiidae; genus Eschrichtius; species Eschrichtius robustus. The sequence continues at coordinate 13,156,912 of NC_090845.1, read as the reverse complement.
AAATTAATTTATAAGTTCCTGGCTATAGACTGGTTGTTAACAGAATTGTAATATCTATTTTACATGAAATATATTCAAATTTAAATATTTACTGTTTTTAATCTTCTTTGAATTCATTTGAATTTGTGCCACTGGATATATTCCTGTCTGAGCAGTTAAAAAAGGCAAGAATTGGCTTCTTAAAATATTTATATAATTAAAATAATTTATTGGAGGTAGGAGAAACAATTTAAGATGTGATTAAAATACTTTTATATAAAAACCTGCTTCTCTTCAAGAATTTTCAGAAATGTTTAGTCTCATGTAGTATAATATTTTAAACCCCAAGATACAATCCAAGAACACTATTAGTATTTAACTCAGTTCTAAGGAATTATAGAATCAAGGGGCCGAAACAGAATGTGGCCTAAAAATTAGAATTTTAAGGCCAGATATATACATTTACAAATTTAACTGTAAAGTTTATACAGATTCTGCTAAACACTTATTTTCAGTTTTAGTTCAATGAGAAAATAAGAATGTGTAATATAATATTGGGGCCCTTTCAAAGATTCCCATTCTCCACACACACAGATACTGTGGGGAAGATGCAGGGACAGTTCCCAACAAAGTTCAGTCACCTGCTCCCTGAGGAAAACCTGTATTCTAAGGGAACAGACTAGGGCTTAGTGTGTTTGTCAAGTCCATTACTGAATGAGTAAATATTTATTGATGTCTGGCGACATGAAGCATGGTGTCAGGTGATCTTCTGTATGTTGGGATGTGTGTGTTTGTGTGTTGGGGAAACTGGGCAGAGGCAGAGGAAGGGAGGCTAATGAAGAATGAGGCATGACCCCTGCTTGCCTCCAGTATGGGGTTTAGTTAAGGATGTAAAAGATGTGGACAAGTAAAGAGTTAACCTCTGCAGTGTGAAAATAGAATAAGCCTAGAAGCTTCTGGAAGCAGTTTGAAGGATTAAGGTCGTTGGACCGGTTTCCATTTGTCACTTAGCCATTTGCCTTCCGGTTCTCTTCTCTGTGACCACTTCGGGGCCACTGTGCCTTGCTTTACAGCAGTAATGGAAGGCATGCCTTTCACCTCGCCTACACTCATGCTGAGTTCTGACTCGGCTTCTGGAACAGGTCTCCCTACTATGCTCTTCTGCTTCTGTTATCAGGACATTCTCACCACTCCATCCCACAGCTCCAGCTACCATTTTACTAATCCTTCAAGATCTTTTCAGATATTACTGTCTCCATCATGTTTTCCAGACAGTCCCGAGAGGATACCCTTTCTCCTTCATTTGGCCCCCGTAGCATTAGATTTTTCCACTCATACATGTTAGATCTTTATGGTGGCCTTGATCATATTCTGTTTTGTATTAAAATGAGGAATTGCCTCAACCTCCCCCTCCCACACCCAAGAGGACTGTAAGTTTCTTCAGCTCAGATCATCCCGCCTGTCTCCATGTTCTCCTGGTGGAGATTCTCAGTCACTCCTGGCTGAATTTAATTGAATAATAAAAAGAGATGGCTTCTGCTGAAGATGACAAATATATTAAATAAAATGAATGATGAAACACATTGCTTTCCTTTCCATTATTGAAAGAAAATTTAATTTCCTTTCTTTTTTTTTTTTTTTGCCACACCACGCTGCATGCGGGATCTTAGTTCCCTGACCAGGGATCAAACCCGCTCCAGGGAAGTCCCTAATTTCCTTTCTAAGTTACAATTTATAAATTGTACAGTGCTCAATGTTAAACTACTCTGGGAAGGGGTCCAGCTGTAGAATATCGATTTTTGGCTCTTTACTTTTGAGTAAGCATTTTCCTGAAAAGTGTAATTGTAACTATAGCCAATCCTCATCATCTGTAGATTCTATATTCGTGAATTCACCTCCTCACTAAATGTATTTGTAACTGTGGTGCTTGCGCCGTCATTGGCGGGCGTGCGCAGAGCAGCCCAATGTGCACATGCTCTCAGCTGAGGGTGATCAAGACGATGCTCTGCCTTCTTGTTTCAGCTCTCATACTGCAAACAAGTGTCCTTCTTGAGGTCTATTTAGTGCCACATTTTTGTGCTTTTTGTTGGTGATCTCGCTGTTTTAAATGCCTCCCCCACCCCAGGCATAGTGCTGAAGTGCTGTCCAGTGTTCCTAAGGGCAAGAAGGCTGTGAGGGGCCTTATGGAGAAAATACGTGTGTTAGAGACGCTTCCTTCAGGCCTGAGTTACACTGCTGCTGGCCGTGAGTTCAGTGTTAATGAATCAGCGATATATAGTCAGTAAGGTGTCTTTAAACAGAAGCACACATAACAGGAGGTTACGTATTGATTCTTGGTTGTGACTTGAGGCTCGCAGGAACGTAACCCTGTATTTCCTCAGGAGCAGAGGTTCAGTGTTGGCTCATTCAGTGATCATGGCAACTTTATAGAACATCACTACTGTAAATAACTAGAATCGACTGTACCAGTTTCCCCCAGGAGTGTAGGTAAGGTAAGGACTCAGCTGTCTCTTACTGCGAACTTTAATAGTCTGCAGTTCAAAACCAGGTCCACTTCTAGGCTCTCCTCACCTCCTCCCTGGAGCATTCTCTACAGGCTTGTTGTAAATTTTGAAAATGCTAATTAGTATAAAGAACAGAGTTAGAATCACCTGTTATCTTACCATCCAGAAATAGGCATTGCTATTGTTTTGGCGTATTTTCTTCCAGTGCTTTTTTTTCTGGTATGCTGTATATGTTTTGTGTCTTTTTTTTTCCCCTAACATTGCACTGTTAACATTTTCCCAATATTTAAAAAAAGACTAATCTTTGATGGCTTCATTAAGCATCTGCCATGAAATTGTACCAGTTGACATTACCAGAGCAATGTATGAGGGTACTTGTTTTCCTACAGCATCACCAACACAATATATTTACCCAACTTTTCTTTACCTTTGCCATTTTTTTAAAAATTTTTTTAAATTTTATTTATTTATGGCTGTGTTGGGTCTTCATTTCTGTGCGAGGGCTTTCCCAGTTGCGGCAAGCGGGGGCCACTCTTCATCGCGGTGCGCGGGCCTCTCACTATCGCAGCCTCTCTGGTTGCGGAGCACAGGCTCCAGACGTGCAGGCTCAGTAATTGTGGCTCACGGGCCCAGTTGCTCCGCGGCACGTGGGATCTTCCCAGACCAGGGCTCGAACTCGTGTCCCCTGCATTGGCAGGCGGATTCTCAACCACTGCGCCACCAGTGAAGCCCTATCTTTGCCATTTTGACAAGTGAAAAATAATGCTTCATCAGTTTTAATTTGAATTTTTCTTATCTGAGCAAGGTTGGTTATCTTTTCATTCATTTTTGGCTGCATTGGGTCTTCGTTGCTGCGCGTGGGCTTTCTCTAGTTGTGGTGAGCGGGGGCTACTCTTCATTGCGGTGCATGGGCTTCTCATTGCAGTGGCTTCTCTTGTTGTGGAGCACAGGCTCTAGGCATGCGAGCTTCTGTAGTTGTGGCCTGTGGGCTCAGTAGTTGTGGCTCACGGGCTCTAGAGCGCAGGCTCAGTAGTTGTGGCGCACGGGCTTAGTTGCTCCATGGCCTGTGGGATCTTCCCGGACCAGGGCTTGAACCCGTGTTCCCTGCATTGGCAGGCGGATTCTTAACAACTGTGCCACCAGGGAAGCCCTTCTTTTCATTTTTAAACATCTTTTTACCATACATGTTTATATTCTTGGCCTATTTTGTTCTGTTGGGTTGGTGGTATTATTCTTATTGCTTTATAAATGCTCTTTGCATATTAAGGAAATCAGGCCCTTTTCAGTGATAGGAGTTGAAATAGTGTTAACAAGGATTTGCCTTGTTTTGCACGCCCCCAAAGGTAGACCTTTAGATACAAAGCATAGGTACAACCCGATAGAAGGAAGACCTTTTTAACAATTCCTTATGCAAAGATGGAATAGGTCCCCTGGATCAGTGGTTTTCTTATGCCTGGAGAAATACAAGCATGCACTGCATGTTAACATAATGGGTATGTTATCAAGATCAATGGTCCTCAAAATAGGTTTTGTGCGAGATGAGTCAGTGCTGTGCTGAAATAAAATATTAGAGCTCATGTTTATATTTTTAAAGAAAACTGAAATTATGCTGGACTAACACATGAATATAAAATAGAACTAAATATATGTTGTTTAGTCCCTGCTCACATTTTTTTAAACTAATACTGATACATGATCAAAGAAATGTGGAGAATATTTTCCTGCAAAATTATTATTACCTCAGGTGTGATCCGTGAACCAGCAGTGGTATCACCTGGAATCTCAGGTGCCAGCCAACTCAACCTAGGAATCACTTATCTAGATGACCCTCCAAACCAGAAATATTATTATTTTTTTAATTGAAGTATAGTTGATTTACAATGTTGTGTTAATTTCTGCTGTACAGCAAAGTGATTCAGTTTTATATATATATACTTTTTCATATTCTCTTCCATTATGGTTTATCACAGGATATGGAATATAGTCCCTGTGCTATACAATAGGACCTTGTTGTTTATCCATCCTATATATACTAGTTTGCATCTGCTAACCCCAAACTCCCAATCCATCCCTCTCCCACCTCCCCTCCCTCTTGGCAGCCACAAGTCTGTTCTCTATGTCTCTGAGTCTGTTTCTGTTTCATAGATAAGTTCATTTGTGTCATATTTTAGATTCCACATATAAGTGAGATCATATGGTATTCATCTTTCCCTTCCTGACTTACTTCACTTAGTATGATAATCTCTAGGTCCATCCATGTTACTGCAAATGGCATTATTTCATTCTTTTTTATGGCTGAGTAGTATTCCGTTGTATATATGTACCACATCTTCTTTATCCAAGAAATATTATAACTCTATGAGCTAAGAACAAGAACCTGATTTTACTGAGTTAATGGCTAATCATTTTCTAAAACTTAACTCTTCGGTTTAGATAGCGAAATACATTCTGTTAAAAACTTGCATAAAAGTTGAGGAAGAAGGAAGGCCCTGGAGGAGGCACAGCTGGTGGTCCCAAGACAAAGGGGAAAATGCACGCAGAATTTCCTGCCTGTAGTTTGGACTCCGGGAAGCATTGTTTTGAAAGGCCAAGTGGTAAAGGGTGGAATGATTTTGCAGTTACCTATTTCTGGTCAGGCCTGATATCTTGATTTGTTTAGGGCAACTCTATATGCTCAGAACAAAGAACCATGTGAAAAAATGCGCAACACTCTTCCTTTTTAATCCACACCCTGCCCCAATTTAGTTTTGCCTGAAAGAGAAGTGCTTCAATTTCACACACTGTTGATGAACCCTTCACCTACCATTTTGTACCTTTCAAAATCATCCTTTAAATTATAGCCTCAGGACTTTCCAGGTTTTAGCACTGAAAGGCCCGTGTTCCTAGGAACCCCTCTGTCCTGGGGAAACCAACCTGGTTGATCATTCCTGCTTCAATTGAAGAATGGTTAGGAGTAACCGTCCTGCCTGCTTCTCAGGAATGTTTTAGGATGGTCTGGTCCATTCTGTCCTTAGTTGGGCTTAGAAATGTTTTATCAAGTTTTTCACCACAAGCGTCAGCAGGTTCTTTGATTTTGTTCAGGAGAACAAACCCGCTCTGTTTCCAAGGGTGTGCCCATCAGAAAAGCCAGACTAATGTTTACTGGTTGGCAGCCAGCAGCGTTTGCATGCAACCTCTGAACAATACCTCTAGAGGAAGGGTAGGGTTCTGTTGATTCACACCTAAAACTTACAACTGGACCCAAACCTCCCGTCTCCCACGCGGCCTGTTTTTTCTAATTTGCATTGCACTTTCAAACCCAAACTATACCATCGTTGAATCAAAGCTGGGGAAAAAAAAAGCTTGATTGAATTCAAAATCCATTCTGGAGGGACTTCCCTGGTGGCGCAGTGGTTAAGAATCCGCCTGCCAATGCAGGGGACACGGGTTTGAGCCCTGGTCCGGGAAGATCCCACAGGCCGTGGAGCAACTAAGCCTGTGCGCCACAACTACTGAGCCTGCGCGCTAGAGCCTGTGCGCCACAACTACTGAACCCACGTGCCACAACTACTGAAGCCTGCGCGCTTAGAGCCCGTGCTCCACAACAAGAGAAGCCACCGCAATGAGAAGCCCATGCACCGCAATGAAGAGTAGCCCCCGCTCGCCACAACTAGAGAAAGCCTGTGCAAAGCAAAGAAGACCCAACACAGCCAAAAATGAATAAGTAAATAAATTTAATTGTAAAAACATAACGTTTAAAAAGATCTATTCTGGAAAGAAAAAAAAAAAGACTCTAGGAAAACTAGGAAAGAAGGATATTTTCTGAACATCAGAAAGACTATTGTTCACGGAACATCCTCTCTCATCTCTGACATGGAGGTATTGACATGTTCCTGTCACTGTGAGAAAAAGATGAGAATGTCTACCTGCACCATCACGATTGAATATGGTTCTGGAAGCTTTGACGCTATTAATAAGAGAGCTATTGGAAAGGAGGAGGACAAATTATTTATTTGTAGGTAATATGCTAATAAAAGGAAACCCCACCGTGGCTGCGTCCAGCTTTGGGTGGTGATGTGATTGGAGGACGATGGAGGGCACAGGACTTGTTCTAAAGTTACGGTTACACTGCAGCATGTGGATTTTAGCGTATACATTTATTTGGCGTGGATTGGGGGTGACACTAACAGATTATAGGAAGGAAGCTAAAGCCACCCTCACCCCCAGGACACCCCTCGGCACCACCATGCTAAGAACATCAACCAAAACCTCTTACTAAATGGCTGGATAGAAAATAACTATGCAAAAATCACCCACTTTCCTGCCCAAAGGCAATAGCCAGATATAAAGGGGGGGGGGCAGTCCCATTCATAATAGCAATAAGACCCCTTATAATTCCAGGGCAAAAAGTTTTTCTCCTTTAATCCAATTATCCTACTTCTAGGAATCTAATAATTTCCTGAAAAAAACAAAAACAACATAAGAACAGAGGCTTGTTATACAAATGTTTCTTCCAGTGCAATATTAAAAAGTCAAAAAAAGAAAAAAAGTAACAGAGTAAGTATCCAAAATAAAAAGGAAATGATTATATATGTGGAGATTGTATGTAAGGAAATTTTTGTATGTCTGGAAGGTGGAATATTATGCAACATTATTTATAAAAGCAGATATTATAAATAACTTAAATTTTCATGAATCATGGTCTGTTTAAATCGAGGTTTCTCACCCGTGGCGCTATTGACATTTTGGGTGGATCATTCTTTGCTGCAGGGGTCTGTGCATTGTAGGATGTTCAGCTGCATCCCGTCCCCTCCTCACCGGCTGCCGATAGCACCCCGTTACCTCCAGTGGCGACAAGAAAAAGTGTCTCCAGGTATTATTGCCAGTTGTCCGCTTTGGGCAGGGAGGCCACCACATTGCCCCCAGTTGAGAACTATGGTTCACATACATGTGTGCATATAATGACATACTACCCAGCTGGTAGAAGAATGTCACAGCTTCATAGGTCCTGATAAAGAATAATCTCCATGATAGTTGGAAAGTGACAGAGGCAAGGTACAAAATTGTTATGGCATAATGTGGGATTTGTATAAAGAGCAAAGACTGTACCTTTGTTCCTTCCCAAAAATGGTTTATTATTTATTGTGGGGAAGGTGGACTATCTGAATGAATGATGACTTCCACAGATTACATTGATGCAAAGAAAACAAAATTACAGAATTCATGTAACAATACCGAAAGAAGATGGTGCTTAGAGAGAAAACATATAACAACAGATAAAAATATATATTCACAAAGCTTTTTTGAAAATTTAGTGGTTTTTAGTATATTCATAAGATTGTGCAAGTATCACCACTGAGTCCAGACATTTTCATCACCCCCCAAAAGAAAGCCATCACCCATTAGCAGTTAATCCGCATTACCACGTCCCCCAACCGCTGACAACCTCTGAAACTTTGTGTTTCTATGGATTTGCCTATTCCGGACACTTCATATAAAAGGAATCATACAGTATGTGGTCTTTTGTGACTGGCTTCTTTCACTTAGCATAATGTTTTCAAGCTTCATCCATGTTGTAGCATGTGTCAGAACCTTATTCCCTTTTATGGCTAATAGCCATTGTATGGCTGTGTCACATTTTGTTTATCCAGTCACCTCTTGATGGACGTTCGGGTTGTTTCCACTCATACTTTGATTCTTGGGAATGCCTAGATTCTCTCTCAAAGGACACCCAAGAAGCTGATAATGTACCTTCCAGGGAAGGTTACTGGGTGATGAGGGAGAGTGGGAAAGAGTTAATTTTCACTCTAACCCTCTTTTTCTCTTTGTACCATTAGAATTTGGACCACGTGTATTGGTTATTTAAAATATATTTTCAAAATTCCCTCTTCACACGCCATATTTGAAGATAAACAGCGCTCTCACGGTCGAGGAAGGTCCTGGCACTCACTTTTTCTCCAGGAACTCTTGCTGAGGCCTTCATCTTGGGTCTGCCTTCTCCACATAAAATCGACCTCGTTTGTGTTCTGTTCCAGTCAACCAGACAAGTTAATAACATATGCCAGAGTGGAAGGGGGGTGGGGTATGATCTAGGGGCAGCTTCCTCTAGGAAACATTTGTGCACCATTAAGGGTGCCAACGAAATTTAAAAGTGCTTCAAATTAAAAAACATAACTTTCTCCTCCTCAACGTGTTCCCTGTCCGAAAGGAAATTTAAATTGTGTGTGTGTGCGCATGCGGATGCGTGTGCATGAGTTTACAGGTGGGGGCAGAGGACTTCCAGTTTGTAAGAAAGTTAGAAAATGATTAAGGAGGAACAAGAGAGGTCCAGCTGGTGAAGTTTCGCATTCTGAGGGAGAAGCTAGCACTTCTAACAAGTCTGGGAGGGTTTCAGGGAAGAGTTGGCCATTTAGTAAAACCTTAAGGAGTAAGTTAGATATGACTGACTGAACAGCAGAGGAAAAAGTAGAGGACATAGTACGGGGATAAACTAGAAACGGGGAGTAGTTTAGTTGGACATAAAAACTGGATGTGTAGGGTGGGGTGGGATCTAAAGCTGTAGGTTGGGCCATCATTGGGGAAGGCCTTCAAAGCCAAGCTCTATCTCTAGTTATGAATGAATGACCAATATTTATATCCTAAAACTCCCAAGTTAATGCAGTCTTTTTGAAATTAGAACCATCTTTAGTCTAAAAGTCTGGCTTTTAGACTGTGTCAGTGGTTCTCAACTGGGGGTGATTTTGTCTGCACGGGGTCTTGTGGCAATGTCCGGAGACCATGCTGATTATACCAACTGGAGGGTGCTACTGCCATCTAGTGGGTAGAGGCTAGGAATGCCGCTGAATACCCTGCAGTGCCCAGGACAGCTCCCAGCATAGGTCATTTGAGGGAAAGAAGCAGTTCAATGGAAATATCCTTTGAAAGTAGTCGAAATATATTCCCAACCAATTTCTCCCTCTGCCCCACTCGCCCACCCGATTCCAATCACAAACAGAAACCATTCGTGTCTGAGAGACTACATTCCCAGAGTTCTTAAGTAGACAAATTGGAGGGGGATGTAATAAAGACTATATACTAGTCATTAAACATTCTTTAATGTTACCAAATATAAAGTAATGCTTCCTAAGTGAGACTAAAAATAAGTCTAAAATAAATTAACATAGATCATTACATGACAAAAAGCTTCTTCCAAATGTTCAGCACTATTAGCAAAGCTTCTTCAGAGTTACCCGTCAATACACTCTTTTTCAAATGAAATGCCTGAACATACAGGAGTAAATGCAAAGGAAATTTGCCACACGGTAATATTAGCTACCTAATATTAACATATTAGCTACCTAATATGTTTAGGTAAAATACCTAAAATACCTAATGTTTTATGAGAAGCTTCACATGCTTTGTCTACTTTAGCTCTAAACCTCACAGCAACCCTGAAAAGCAGGAATTGTTAGCACACATGCCCACCCCCCATTTTACAGATGAGGAAACAAAGGCCAGAGAAGTGGTGACTTGTCAAGCTCAACGGCCCGTACAAGGCAGGTGGGCCCCTCTGATCCCAGGCCCACACCGGTCCACTCTTCCATGCTCCCACTCCTGGAACAAAGTTCCCATTCTGTACATCTGATAGTGTTTCAATACATAGACACGTTCATAGCATTTGAAGTGAGGTTGCACAGGTGGCACAGATCCTCAAACTGTGAACACCTCATACTCCTTCTGTTACTTAGTGTGGGACCCACTGCTCTCATGGTTCAGGGACCTGGATTTTCCTGCCCATAAGTGCAAAGTAATGCTCTCACTTCTCCTCAGAACTTCCGGTATAATGAGGAAATGGATTGGGTTGGTTGACTGCCGGGATATTTAAGGACCAATCATTTAACTTCTTGTAGCCACAAGGAGACCATTCATGATTAGGAATAACATGATAATTAACAAAATGGTGCTTTAGTTGCTTATGACCTTTTATTACAACCTAAAGATTCTTTTCCTTCTTCTCTATACCGTTTTGCCCCACCCACCCCAGCTTTTCCCCAATATTTCAGTCCTTTACGGACCAGCTGGGGGGCTGCCTTCTCCATGAGTTACTCCCCCATTCCTCTAGATTCATCCTCATCAGGATTAATCTTTCTTCTGTGTCCAGTGGGACTAATTGTACTTCTCTGCAACATTCGCTTCTCTTAGCTACATGTTTTAGTAGTGTCCTCCCTGCTGGAGTTACCAGTAGCTCCCTGAAGGTGGGGAAGGGATAATCATTGTGTTCCCCTTGGGTGCTTTCTAACTTCCCGTTTATGAGTTTGTGATGACATTTTCTCTTGTGCAGGCTGAAATGAAATAAAAAGAAAAAGAGATTAAAAAATATTCAAAAATTAAAGGATTATTTAAAAAGACAAAAGAAAGACAAAAATTGGCATCCCTATATCACACCCCCTTATTATAAAATGTTTTATTGCTTCTTGAAGTCCAAAATCCCGAGAACTGTGGCCCAATAACATCAAGTGCAATGAACACATTCACTGAAACATTCAGAAATTAGATCCTTACAATGAATTGAATCAGGAATAATAAGAAATCACCCACCAAAAGGTGTCAGCTGCTTAATTAAGTTAAATATTATTATAATGAAATTTGAACAAAATATTAAAACAAGAGGGAAATCGACATGATTCCCTTAACTCTGTCTCTGTAAGAGCCCTGTGAGCCCCAAGCCTGCCTAGGACCATGTATGCGGAGGAGCGTTTCAGGCCCTTCTTTCTTGGGTGTCAGCCTTGACAGCTTTTAACTAGAGGAAAACTCACTTCTACACCACAACACAGCCCCTCCCTTGATGAATAGAGGGCAACCTGCCCCATGGACACGTGGTCTTTGAGCAGAGACAACGCGCTCGGGCTGGAAGACATACTTAGTCATCGGTGGATCTTTTAGCCAGACAGCTCCCTGGTTTGGCGAGAACTGATTTTAGAAAAACAGTGAGCACGCATCATAAGGATCAGCAGAGGGCACTCTTAAGCAACAGTGCTTCGAACTACCCACTTTCCCGCTGGGTACAGACATAGTGCTTTTGTATGTGGGAAATTGGGGTAATTCTAGAAGCTGGCACACCATTCCCTAGAAGCCCCTTCAGTATAACATGGGAAATGAAACAATGGACGTGAACGCTTTGACCACAGTTTTACAAGATGTAAGTGGTATCAGTTAAGAGGCTGGCCTGACGACATGGGGAGCCAGGGGTAGTTTGTCTGAAGAGATTCCCCCAAAGGGTTGAATCCTGAGTGGAGTTTGAAGAGGAAGGGCATGTCTGAATCGGGGGTTCTAGAAGCAGCTGGAAGATTCTCAGGAAGTTTGCAGTTCAGCCTGAGTAGATTTGGGAATGTGATCATCATAGAACCTCGATGTGCATGTCTGAAATTTTATTCAGGATGAAAGGAAAATTAGTAAATTTGGGAGACTTTTGTGAGGGGAGCAACAGAAAAATAGAAAAGGAAGATTGCTTTCAAGTCACTTGTTCATTGCTCTGTAGTTAGATGTTGTTGGGTAGAACTTGTCAACGTCCACACCAGAGAAGGATCCCATGATCCCCTCATCGCGGGATCATGGGGCTGCCTGTCCATCAGCCTCTTCTCCACTTCACCTGGGAATCCCAAGGCCTGTTTTCAGCTTTGTGTACAATAGCAAGGACCCTTTCTTTGCCAGAGGTGCCAGGTTGCCTAAAGCCCTCGCAGTTGGCAGCCCTGGCTCCTCTTGCAGCTCCCATCAGCTGTCTCCTCCAAGGCAGGCGCGGTGCTCACAGCACCTGTGTTACTGCCAAGATGGCGCCAGCATTTGTGGGACACTGTGCGAGAGTGAAAATAGTTTTATTCTCAGAGACAGAAAATGTTAAGTACTTTCTCTGCTACTATTAATGGTGTAAACTTAATCACACTAAGCCACCATGTTTTCATCAGTATCGTGTAGGTGATAATATATTCCCAGGATCATATGCTTTTTAAGTGCTGAAATGCTATGCAAATACAAGATGCTGCCCTTCCTTCCTTCCTTCCTTCCTTCCTTCCTTCCTTCCTTCCATCCATCCATCCATCCATCCATCCATCCATCCATCCATCCTTCTTCAGTGTCAGCTATATGTTCTAGCCTTCAGGGAGGTTGCATTTTCTTAGGGAAGACAGACAATAAATGAATAACCAAATAATTATATAATATAGTGCCCTTCATGAAAAAGCTAGGAAGAAGAAACAGAGTAGGAGGATTGAGAATAGATTGACCAATTAGATGACCTGGTTGGGGGTGGCCTCTCTTAGGCAGTGACATTTTTTTTTTTTTGATGTGGATCATTTTTAAAGTCTTTATTGAATTTGTTACAGTATTGCTTCTGTTTTATGTTTTGGTTTTTCGGCCGTGAGGCATGTGGGATCTTAGCTCCCTGACCAGGGATCGAATCCGCACCCCCTGCATTGGAAGGCTAAGTCTTAACCGCTGGACCGCCAGGGAAGTCCCTAGGCAGTGATATTTGAGCAGAGGCCTGAACGAAGTGAGGACGCAAACCATGAGAATATCGGGGGAAATCATTCCAGGAAGCTCCAGTGAGGACCAGAGGGAGGACCCATGAACAGGATCTCTGCTCGAGGAATGTGGCAAACGTATGTGTGCTGATTCTAGAACTTACTGAACACTTGTTATGTGCTTTGCACACATCACCTGGGTTAGCCCTCACCATGCTCGGTGAGTTCATTGCCTAGGTCCCTGTTGTAAGTGAAGAAACTGAGCCTCCGAGAAGTTAAGGACTTCACCCCACATCTCACACCTGGTAAATAAGTGGCAAAGCCCAGGTTCCCACCCAGGCTCCAGTGCCCGAGTGGCTCCCGAGGCAGGGCTTCGCCAGCAGGGGGCGTCTCCGGGGGTTGTGGCAGAGCGTTAAAAGTTCGGGTTTGCCCCTTGGCTGAATACCTAAACCATGTTGCTTCTCTTCTCCTCTTTTGTGCAAACCACCTTCTGGCACTTGTGAAGGTGTTTTTGTGGGGTCGTGATTGGATGAGCCAACTTGGGGGCAGGGTGTGAATTTCCAGGTTTCTCAGTGATTGCTCAAGAAATTAAGACATTTTTGTAAAATAAGTCGGGTCCTGAATTGTATGGATTCAAGCATGCTGTTTCTGTCCTTGAAGACCAGTTAGCCGCTTCGGTTACGCAAGATGTTCCTTGCCGGCCTCTCTCATCAGCCGTGACCTCAACCCGTGTTTTTGTTTTGTTTTTCTCTTTTTCCTACTCAGCTACCAATAGAGAAAAGGGCACCATTTTAGAGCAAATGGAAATTAAAAGAAAACAGAGTTTAATCTATAATATAATCTTTTTCTTTTAAAGAATGCGTTTTGCATCTGTAACAGGGAATGAGGTCATGACACTCTTCTTCCTAAATACCAACCAGAAACAACAAACTCTGTTTGGTGCTGTAATTCTTCAGGATTCATTTATAGCTCCTTGAAGTACACCTTCTCTAAACTTCATATTGCAGGTGATGCTTTACTTTCATTACTGTTGTGGGTTTGTGTCTTTCTCTTTCCAAATACAAACAAACACACAAACAAATAAGAACTGACAAGGAAGCACAAATATTTAGTAAAGACCCGTGGAAAGTTTAGGACCAGGAGGAGGAAGGATGCAGCAGGACCAGGAAGCACGTCAAGTCCGTTAAGAAAACACCTGTTTCAAATTACAGATTTCTTACTTAATTAGACACATGCAAGTCTCAAGTTTAAACATACTCCCAATCCCGTCAACCACCCACGGCAATTCTCCAGGTGTTTGCGATTATGTAATGTCCTAAAAAATCATCTGGATCATGTCAGTTCTCAAAGTACTGCCTGAGGTTTGTTTGGTTTTTTTTAATCCTCTGCAGACGTTAATTTATCCTTAAGGTCTCAGTGTAACATTTACAGCACTTAGCAAAAATAAATAAATAAATAAAAGATAGTAAATAAAATTTCCTCGGTTTCTGATTATTATTTCCCCAAAGGCTAAAAGCGTGTTTTTTGCTTTAAGTAGTAAAAGGTAGGCATTACGGACTCAGTAAAGCGTCGTTGGCCAGACTTCTGTAATTCAGATTTTATTTAGGATAGGGGAGATGCTGTTTACTTGTGTATTGCCAGAGAAAAGAGGACATCCACACTGCAAACGTAGGGGAAAAAGGGGGCAATAATGGTCTCCTCAGTCTTTTACAAACAGTGTTGGAACTGCTCCCTAAAATAAAATTTGCAAAAAAAAAAAAAAAACCCAAACAAACAAAAATATCTCTTTTGATATCCATGTAAATTTTCATCTTTAAATGACTCATGTTCCCGACAATTTACTTTTGAAAGTTTCCTGACATATTTTTAGATGATTAACAACTTGAAAGTCCCTAGGCTTGGATAATTGAAAGATCTTGGGGGAGGGAAAGACCATGATTTGAAAGACACTCCTTTGAGAAGCCAAAGGGGAGCTTCAGCCCAAACAGAAAGAAATTTGCCTTTATTATGCAGTTATTTTAATTAAAAGTACATGAATAACAGGAAAAGGAAAGCAATTCTAGACACTGCTCAGTGTAGTTTGGCTGGTTGTATGAAATTTGGAAGCTTTTAATTTGTCCTCTGAAATTCTTAAGCTTTGTATGGAGTCCTAAGTGCTTAATTCTTATTTTGGCATGAGTGCCCTCTATAAGAATTCCAGATCTTTCCCATCTAGCAGCATATTAAAGTCAGAGCCAGCTATGTGGTCCTCACAGGTAATAGGGAGTTATTCTGATTCTTAGTGTTTTGCCTTATGTCTTATTGCCTTCCTTCCAGCCCCAGTTTACCCACCCAGGGAACCAATATTCACCGGCATCTATGCACAATAAAGCATATCACTTACTTTCATTCACTGATTAGTGGCAACATCTTTTTATTTTCCCAAAATAAAAAAAGTTTCCATTGTAAAAAAGTAAACTACTCATTGCAGAAAACGTTGACCAGCAGAAAAGAAAGCAGATAATAAAACGTACTTGCATTTCCACCCTTTGGAGATGACCTTTGTTCACATTTTGACACGTGTCCATCCAGGCACTTACACGGGTACACAGCATGACTGGCTACAGTTTTATTTGCATCATTGCCTTTGACCCTTTAAATACAATTGCTGTTCTGTAGCCTGCTTTTTTGATTAAATAATATTTTGCTTTTCTGTGTCAGTGAGTAAAGATCTGTATCACTTTTTAACAGGTGCATAATAATATCCTCTTGTATGGCTGTACCATGATTTAGCTAAATGTACCCTATTAACCCATCGTCCAGATTGTTCCTGTCTTTTTGCCATCATAATAAACATTGCTGAGATAGATTTGTGCAGACATTTTGGATTCTTGTTGTCTCCTTAGATTTAAATCTTCTAAGTGTATTTTTAAAATCCTCAATCCATTTGGAACACGTTTCTGCATGTAGTGGGGGCTTACTCTCTTTTCTCTGAGAAATAAAATACTTCCTGCCATATCTGTAAACAAAGGATGTCACAATCCTCAGGGATTGCAGCCACCGCCGTGGTGAGCGGGTGAGCCCTGAGGGAACTCAGGAAGGGAAGAATACCTGCCATCTAGCAGCCTTCAGACTGCAGCCACTCCCCGCGGTGAGCCCTGAGGAAACTCAGGATGTGAAAACACAGGATCCTGGCCCCAGATAGCTGAGGTGCATATCAAAGGAAGGATTTCAGTGAGCCCAGACTCTTGCATCTTCCCATACATAAAAAAGCGCTAAATTCCTTAACTTGAGATATCTGGTTTTCTTTAATTAACAGTAATCTTTCGACGTTCAGACTACCTGCCCTTTGTTGCAAAACTCCTATATGTCCTGCCTCCCCCCTCGCCGCCTCGGAGCAGTTTCTCAGGTTTACTAGAGATGCTGCTTGACGGGCTTGAGGTCCTTAGTGTGCCCGCCGAATACAATATAGCTCTCAACTTTTAGGTTGTGAACATCTTTTAGTCATATCTCATATGGTCAGTCACTTGTTCCAATACCGTTTATTGGAAAAGGCATCCTTGCCCCACTGATTTGAAATTGCTGTCTTTATATGTTAATTTCCCCTACAAATGGATCTCCTTTGTTCCCGTGCCAATGTTGTACTGTTGCCATTACGATAGCAAGTTTCCAGGAGGGGGTTTTAGACTTAAAATCTGGTCAGGGTTCTCCAGAGAAACAGAACCAATTGGATATATAGGGATTGTGTAAGAGGAGATTTATTATAGGAATTGGCTCGTGTGATGAAGGAAGGTGGGGAAATGTCACAGTCTACCGTCTACCAGCTGGCGCACCAGGAAAGCTGGCGGTATAATTCAGACCGAGGCCCAGAATCCGAAGGCTAAGAACCAGGAGCTTTGATGTCTGAGGGCAGGAGAAGATTGTCGTCCCAG
This sequence comes from Eschrichtius robustus, assembly GCF_028021215.1. Classification (NCBI taxonomy): domain Eukaryota; kingdom Metazoa; phylum Chordata; class Mammalia; order Artiodactyla; family Eschrichtiidae; genus Eschrichtius; species Eschrichtius robustus. The sequence goes on along the minus strand of NC_090845.1, from coordinate 13,140,043 downwards.
CTGAAGAAGAGAGAGCAACAGGCCATCCTTCCTCCAGCTTTTTGTTCTATTCGAGCCCTCAACAGATTGGATGGTGCCCACCCACAACTGGTGATGGTGGATCTTCTTTCCTCAGTCTGCTGACTCAAATGCTAATCTCATCCAGAAACACCGTCACAGACACACCCGGAAATAATGTTTTACCAGCTATCTGGGCATGCCTTAGCCTAGCCAAGTTGACACATGAAATTAACCACAATCTAGACCCTCCAGTGTCTGTAGCCATCTGCCTGTCACTTGCTGGGATAAAGGTTGCTACCAAGGCCATTCTGTACACAGTATACCTCAGTGACATCGTTCTGCAGGATGACACACGAAGAGTCCTCGTGTCGGCCAGCTTGATTTGCGCTGTAGTAAGTGCTCTACAAATACTTGGTTTCAAGATCCGGCACTCAATAAAATTTGCTCCAGAAGAGGTGGGTTGTTTATAAGGCTGCAGTATAAGATTTCAAGAGCATGACAGTACCAGGTCTTAAACTGCCCTGAGTTGGGAACGTGAAGAGGCAGAATAAACGATGGCCTGCTTTCCTGGCCTGAATTCCGAACCAGTTGAGATGAAAGAGTGAGGAAGATAGCAGACAAAAATAGATCTTTATTTCCAATAAAGCTGATACTGTCAAATGTGGCTTATATCTGCAGGCAGCTGGGCTTCTGAATACAGCACCTGAAACTGAGGCAGACTCTATTCAGACCTCACTGACTGTGCTGGAGCCCTGCAGGCCACTGCCATGGGGGCTGGCCCTTCTCACAGAGGCAAAGAGCGGAAGAGGACCCTGACCTTCTGTGGCAGGCTGATTCCCAAAGAGGAAGAGGAGAAACAGGGTTCAGCTATGTGAGCGCAGCTGCTTCTTTCAAGTCCACCAATGAGATCAAGCTGTTTCCTTCCCACTATGGAGGGGTGGGTGAGATACAGCAAGAGTTGAGGAGTGTTAATGGAGTACCCTCCATGGGGAGGGAGATATCACCAAGGGCAGCGGAGGTTTTCCCTAACGCTGTGTGGAAGGTCCTGCCCTGCTGATGGAGCAGGGGTCACATTGATATAGGAGACCGAGGTCATGGCTGAATCTAGTGTTAGTGCTATGCTTGGTTTTATTTTGTGGCCCCTTCTCGTCTCTCTCGTCTCTTATCTCTTGCCATTCGTGTTCTTTGGGTGAGTCATGATCTCTCTCACTTCTTGGTCTTCACATGTGCCTGAAACACACTCCTGGCCCACCTTCACTGCCATCTTTTTTTGTCTGGCTTACTCCCTTCCCTCCTTAGGACTCACTTCCTCCGAGAAGCTTTATCTGGCACCCGAGTGTGAGCTAAACCCTTCCTGTGCTCCTCACACGACCCTGTACTTACCCAGCAGTACCCTTACTCCATATTTTATTCCCAATTACTCTCTTCTGCATGAGAATATGAGCTTCATGAAGACAATTATTGATATTTTCTGTGTCGTTTCCATTGGAAGACCTCAATGACTATTTGTTCAATGAATTCATAAATCTTTATTATTTAAAAATTATTCTGTTGTAAGTTTTACATCTATGAATTGATAATCTTTTGGCTAGTTCCTAAATACACAAATGTATAGGAAAATGACCAGAAATCCATTGCCACTTATAGGTTATGAAACAACTTTTTGAATTTTCATATTAAAAAAGATTAGTTAGATCTACTTTTTATGCCTTAGGATACAGCAAAAACATAGACTGCAAAAACAATCTGGCCTAGACGTATATAATGCGTTCTTGTATGGAGGAGGAAATAATCTTATTTGTGTAAAACAGTAGTATCTGATATATATGCTGAAACCTTCATAGATATTTTCTCTTCTCTTACCTCTTGGGTATATTTTTTTTGTTTTTCTTTCCTGTTGAAATATAATATTTCTACTCTTTTTTTGTGGTTTTAGAGATTTGTGATTTGTTGCTTAAAAAGCATTATTTACTCTTTTTAAGTAGTGACTTAAATTGTTATATTTGGTGGAATGAGTCTTTGAGCAAAAATTAGATCTGGCTTACATAATTACAAGAGACGTTGGGATTTTAATTGCAGACTGCATTTTCTGGTTTGCTCGTTTAATAATGGTTAAAGAGAGTTTTGAAGTACAGTTCCCAAGGTTAAAACGGATAAACACATTACGCTTTAAAGAAAGCATTTGGATAGCTAGAATATGAAAACTTCATCCAATGATGCAAATGATCGGAGTTGTCACCCGTAAGCCTGAGGCGGGGAGCCACGCGTGGTTTGCCAGTAAACATGTTTTGCAGACACCTTTCAGAACTGTTGTGGCTGATTGGTATTTCTTGTTGGCATTACAGATGAATTTCATAAGTGTGTACAAAATGAGCAAAATGGAAAGTCGAATCTAAATAGAGTGGTACAGAGAGGACCCCAGCACCAATGTACAAATGGCGTTTTAAGCTTTCAGTGTTAAATCTTCATTTCAGATGTTACCATGTCCCTGGGGTAGTTTAAAATGCTAAGTAGTTGGGTGTCTTTTTCATTTTTGTTAGTTAGGATAATCACAATCGTTTTTAAAATGAGAATTTTAGAGCTGCTTGATTTTTCCGTTTAGTGAAATCATGAAATAAGAAGGGCTCGATTTTCTAGTGCTGTTTAGAATCGGTGGTATTTCATTCTGCCGAGAGGTACTGTGATTGCAGACGCTCCCAGGAAGGTTTTGCTCCCTGCACAGAATGCCTACCATAGATGGCTGCCGATACTCAGATTTATTTACCAAGATCAGTGTCGTCAAATAGAACTTTCTTTAAAGATGGAAATGCGTTATAATCTGCGCTGTCCACTGTGGTGGCCACTAGGCACATGGGGCTGTTGAACCTGCAAAATGTGACTAGTGCAGCTGAATTTTTTTTTTTTTTAAACATCTTTATTGAAGTATAATTGCTTTACAATGGTGCGTTAGTTTCTGCTTTACAGCAAAGTGAATCAGTTATACATATACATATGTTCCCATATCTCTTCCCTCTTGCATCTCCCTCCCTCCCACCCTCCCCATCCCACCCCTCCAGGTGGTCACAAAGCACCGAGTTGATCTCCCTGCGCTATGCGGCTGCCCCCCACCAGCTATCTATTTTACATTTGGTAGTGTATATATGTCCATGACACTCTCTCACCCTGTCACATCTCACCCCTCCCCCTCCCCATATCCCCAAGTCCACCCTCTAGTAGGTCTGTGTCTTTATTCCCGTCCTGCCACTAGGTTCTTCATGGCCTTTTTTTTTTTTTCCTTAGATTCCATATATATGTGCTAGCACACTGTATTTGTTTTTCTCTTTCTGACCTACTCCACTCTGTATGATAGACTCCAACTCCATCCACCTCATTACAAATACCTCCATTTCATTTCTTTTTATGGCTGAGTACTATTCCACTGTATATATGTGCCACATCCTCCTTATCCATTCATCCGATGGTGGACACTTAGGTTGCTTCCATGTCCCGGCTATTGCAAATAGAGCTGCAATGAACATTTTGGTACGTGACTCTTTTTGAATTATGGTTTTCTCAGGGTATATGCCCAGTAGTGGGATCGCTGGGTCGTACGGTAGTTCCATTTGTAGTTTTTTAAGGAACCTCCATACTGTTCTCCATAGTGGCTGCATCAATTTACATTCCCACCAACAGTGCAAGAGTGTTCCCTTTCCTCCACACCCTCTCCAGCATTTATTGTTTCTAGATTTTTTGATGATGGCCATTCTGACCTGTGTGAGATGATATTTCATTGTAGTTTTGATTTGCCTTTCTCTAATGATTAATGATGTTGAGCATTCTTTCATGTGTTTGTTGGCAATCTGTATCTCTTCTTTGGAGAAATGTCTATTTAGGTCTTCTGCCCATTTTTGGATTGGGTTGTTTGTTTTTTTGTTATTGAGCTGCATGAGCTGCCTGTAAATCCCGGAGATTAATCCCTTGTCAGTTGCCTCATTTGCAAATATTTTCTCCCATTCTGATGGTTGTCTTTTGGTTTTGTTTATGGTTTCCTTTGCTGTGCAAAAGCTTTTAAGTTTCATTAGGTCCCATTTGTCCATTTGTGTTTTTATTTCCATTTCTCTAGGAGCTGGGTCAAAAAGAATCTTGCTGTGATTTACGTCATAGAGTGCTCTGCCTATGTTTTCCTCTAAGAGTTTGATAGGGTCCGGCCTTACACTTAGGTCTTTAATCCATTTTGAGTTTATTTTTGTGTATGGTGTCAGGGAGTGTTCTAATTTCATACTTTTACATGTACCTGTCCAATTTTCCCAGCACCACTTATTGAAGAGGCTGTCTTTTCTCCACTGTATATGCTTGCCTCCTTTATCAAAGATAAGGTGACCATATGTGCGTGGGTTTATCTCTGGGCTTTCTATCCTGTTCCATTGATCTATATTTCTGTTTTTGTGCCAGTACCAAACTGTCTTGATTACTGTAGCTTTGTAATATAGTCTGAAGTCAGGGAGCCTGATTCCTCCAGCTCCATTTTTCGTTCTCAAGATTGCTTTGGCTATTCGGGGTCTTTTGTGTTTCCATACAAATTGTGAAATTTTTTGTTCTAGTTCTGTGAAAAATGCCAGTGGTAGTTTGATAGGGATTGCACTGAATCTGTAGATTGCTTTGGGTAGTAGAGTCATTTTCACAATGTTGATTCTTCCAATCCAAGAACATGGTATATCTCTCCATCTATTTGTATCATCTTTACTTTCTTTCATCAGTGTCTTATAATTTTCTGCATACAGGTCTTTTGTCTCCTTAGGTAGGTTTATTCCTAGATATTTTATTCTTTTTGTTGCAATGGTAAACGGGAGTGTTTTCTTAATTTTACTTTCAGATTTTTCGTCATTAGTGTATAGAAATGCAAGAGATTTCGTGCAGCTGAATTTTTTATTTTGTTTAATTATTTTAAGCGTAGCCACTTGTGGCTAGTGGCTACCGTGACGGACAACACAGAATTTCAACACGGACAATGCTTTTAGATTTAGTACGGAGTTGCCTCTGGAAAAGTTGACTTTAATTTCTATGAATTCATTTGACATATCTCGCCAGCATTTATTGAGCACGTCATGGGTGTGTGTGCCTGGCGTTGGAAAGACACGTCCTTTGGATTTCTCCCATCAGCCTGTAGAGGAAGGTGTGGAGGCCTGAGATCTGTCGTCCCACACACCTGGGTGAACGTGGCCTTGGTAACAAGGCTCCTGCTGTTTCAACAGGAGCTGCCTCTCTCACCCTGGGCTCTGGGACCCACCGTGGCAGGGCCTCGGCCCGGCGGGCTGAGGGTATGAGTGGCGGCCCCTCTCACCCAGCTGGGAGCTCTGCTTGCTCAGGGCTGCATCTGCCCAGAGGAAGGGGCTCCCACTTGAAATTCTCTCAAAGATGTTGCCCGGGCTAGCGTGGCCCTGTCACTGAGGTTCATCCCCTCAGCTCACTCAGCCATCTTAGTTGCTCCTGACACTTTGGTCAGCACATTTTCAGTGGAAAAAGTGAACAACTCTTCACAGCCCTCCAACACCTACTTTTTCTTCTGTTGTTTTTTTTTTTTCCCGAAGGTATCTTACCTCCTGGAAGGGGGCAGCATGGCCCATGAAGACTTCTGTGGACACACTGGTCAGTTGAACCCAGGAGACCTGCTGGTATGGCCCAGATGAGGAATGGCTGATGGTTTCATAGTCTTTGGGTGTGGCTGCTCCGTCCCACCCACTTCTGGTAGCTTCCCGCATCCCCTGCTCTGTCTGTTACATCTTGGACTTGTCCCTTTCTATGGCTTCTTGCACTCCGCCTGGAAACCTGCACGGGTCCCTTGTATTCCTCTCTCATGCTTCCCTGGGCCCTCACAATCAGTTTTTAGCTCCCACGTAGGGCTTTTCCTGATGTTTCTGAAAAGAGTAATCACAAGTCACTGTCTCGGCTTCCTTCTCTTCTGTCCCATCCTCCACTCACTGAAATCAGGGTTGGCCTCTCAGCACTGCCCCCCAAACCTTTCCTGAAGCTGTTCAGGTCACGGTCACTCATGATGTCCCAGTTGCTGCCACATTCACTGCGCCAGTTTCCGTCCTCATCTTTCTAGATCTCTCCGCTGCCTTTGAGACAATTTTCTATTTATCTTCCAGTCCATTTGCAGGGGTAGGTGTTGTCACTTAAAGAGCATGACCCAAACCCGGCCACCATCCTAGTCCTGTCTGAGACGTGTTACAGTTAAAATCCCCAGGAAGTGCTTGGGTCATCTTTGCCAGTTTTTATAAGTGTGGACTCTATACAGGTACTTTCTGGGATCATTTACATATTTTGGGGGATGACATCTGCAAATATTTGAATCGTGGTGTTTCAGTGAACAGGAGATTGAGAGGCAGAAAAGCAAAAGGGCAAAGAGTCGTGGCCAAAAGTCAACAGTAACCTGTCCCCGGAGCAGAATGTAAAGTGTAGCTTTGACTGCTTGTGACCCCGGAAGTGGATTCTTCCACCCTCCATGCATCAATTCTAATGTGCCTCGGCATGGTTCCCAGTGGGATTGAGCCCCAGGTGCCCACAGGTGTAACCTGCTCGTTAACCCCCCTTTGTGGCTTTCTCCCTTGCCTGGCTCACCCTTCCTACTCTTCCCTACTTGTGCTTTCTGTACCACTTTCCAGATATTCTCCCTGCACCCGAGCCCTTGTCTCAGGATCTTCTGTGGGAGAACCCAAGCTGAGATGGGCAAGAAACCTACCTATCGTGTTCTATCCCTTTATCCCCAGATCCCAAGGTTGGCATCTGGGGCTGGCCCCTCATGTGCTCTTAGTAAAGAAATAAATGAATGCTTGAAAACTCTGCACAACAGCGGAGGCAGTAACTTCCTCCAAGCGGTGAGGGCTCCGTTCCCACTGTTGAAGTCAGCCGCCTATGGTGTGGTGGGTCCCGTGGGCCTCCATAGGTACCTGTAGGCCCACCTCGTGTCCTCCAGCTGCTGCGAATACCGGCTGTTGATGGCTCTCAGCTGCATCCCGCCCTGGGCACTGCCCTCTGCCCCGGTAACTGCCCCTCCCAAGGTTGTGCTCGCTACTGCACGGTGGCCCACAGTCAAGGGTTTGCTGATGTGGGGATAGGAAAGCCTCAATTTGGGACAATTCTGAAGTTTCATCCGACTCCAGAGCTCCCTGTTGGCTCGGCTAAGGCCTCCGTTGTATAATAACTGCATTGGTGATTGGCTTCTCCCCCTGCCCAGTCCTGCTTTCTTCACTTGTTAAGATGCGTCTCCCGAGAGCACTTCTCGGTTTCCTCTCTGCCCACAACTCCCCATCTAGGGGCACAATCTAAGACTCAGGGATGCCAAAGAGGGGGTTCTTCCGTTTGTGTGAATTCCAGAGCTGATGATTTGATCGCACACGTGGAAGCATGGGACATGTTTGGAAAACTGGAAAGGCCCCCAGCAGTTGTCTCTGTCGTTTTGTTATTCCTCGGAAAGCAGCACTTGTAAGGTGCCTGACTTAATTACCAGGTGGTAATCATCCCACCTGTGGACTCATTAGAGGGCGGGTCACACTTCCTTCTTTTCGGTCTGGTGTTTGCAGTGGATGACCGCGGGCCGGGGCATCGTGCACGCCGAGATGCCTTGCTCAGAGGAGCCAGTCCACGGCCTACAACTGTGGGTTAATTTGAGGAGCCCACAGAAGATGGTGGAGCCTCGGTACCAGGAACTGAAAAGCAACGAAATCCCTAAACCCAGTAAGGAGGGCGTGACCGTTGCTGTCATTTCTGGAGAAGCCCTGGGAGTCAAGGTAAGCCGCGCTGTGGTGTGTTTGTGAAACCTGAGGTATGCAGCAGCACGAGGCTGGCCCCCTCTGGGTCGACAACTCTCACCGGGTTTGTCACGGTTCAAGTCCCATGGGATGGACTTGCTTCAAAGGTGTCAGAATAAATGCAACCTAAGGGAACCCAGAATTTTTTTTGCCACGTGCAAACCTTTAGAGTTAGGAAAATTACAGGAAAGCAAGCTCATGTAAAGAATTTGGTAAAAAAGCAGTTTTCAAGATTCATCTTAATATGTGTGCGGATTGAGCCTATTTCCTTTTGTTTATAGTGCAGTTTTAGAGTGCCTCGTTTAAGAAACAAAAACCAAAACTGACTCCACTCCCCGAAGACTGATTTAAATTATTTACGCTCAACTTAGTAAGGACAGCACACTACTACATCATAGAAAGGTTTTTAAAAAAATTAACTTGAACATGTATTTAATCCATACACGCCACGCCCTGTACATTCTTCTTAACTGAGACTTTATGATATTTCGGTTCCAGGTCCCACCTTTTAATCAAATAAGATCAATTTTGGCTAAACTTTGTGAACAGATTTTGGTAGGAATAAGGGTATGGCCAGTACTGTGTTAACTGCACGCCAGAACTGCTTGTCTGGAGCCCAGGTTCCTGGTAGTGAGCTCGGTAGTGTGGTGTCTTAGGCGGGGTTTCCCAGTGGCAGACCCAGAGAAGGGCACTCCTGTGCGAGTGCTTTTAAAGGAAGTGTCCCGGGGGGGCGCAGGAAAAGGAAGTGTCCCTAGGGGCACAGGAAAAGGAACCCAGACAGGGAAGGGAAGGTAGCCAAGCAAGGGTGTCATCTCAGGCAAAGTCCAAAAGAGGACGGGGACTCGGGAGGATCAGTCTGCCTCTGAGTTGTCCCGACCCACCCCAGGCAAGGGAGCTGGGCTTTCGTACTCCCATACCCCAAGCCATTACTTATGGCCATTGAGTTGGGGGTGGATGGCAAGGAAATGGTTAAAAGGGATGGGAAGGGGGGATCTGGGAGGGCCCCCCCACCTCCAGTTCCACACGTGCTACCTGTTGTCTGTTACCTGTTGTTGAATGGTATCAATATATTGGGAACCATTTTGCCATTCTCTTCGTGCAAACAGCACTTAAAACTATTTTAAATACTAATTTATGTAAATTTAAATTTTGTTTATATGCACCCACAGGGATGATGGCCAGGCAGTGGGATGCATTTCATGGTTAAGAGGTTGGTCACGATTACTGGTTAGGACTTAACTGGTTTTTGTATTTCCTGCACCGTAACCCGCAGTTCTTTTCCTGTACTGTGCCTAGGAGTGTGTGTTATTCTGCTTTGCTTCCAGTGCAAACAGAAACGATGGAAGAAAAAAATATCAAAATTCACTCCCTAATAAGCATATGTAGCTGACTGCTATCTACGCCCTGGCAGGCCTCCATGTTACTTTGCAGTTGGAAACGTCACCCTTCATTGTGTTTCTGTGACCCATTCGTGTTTTGCCAAGCATTGGGCAGTGCGCTTTTCAACTGTGCGTCGAGTTTCCTTCTCTTCAGCTTCACAGGGGAGAATACAGGTCCTGTGAGGTCTTTCAGGTATAAGGCAGAGGACCTCACCTTGTGTATAGAGTCAGGCAGGGAGGGTCTAAGGAGAGCTGAATTGGTGCAGAGGAGAGGCGGCTCACTGTGTTGCCCATGGCGTTTTTCATTCTGTGTTTTCAGGACTCTAGGGCTCTAGGGACGGGCCTTCTTGGGATACTGAGGCAGATGGTAAAGGTCAAGAGATTTCCTTCTCTCCACTTCAACCAAAGCCCAAGGCTTTACCCAGTCACATGTATTGGTATTGTCTTTAAGATTTCACTTACAAAAAGAGTTGAGTTATCTGCAGCTAAAAAGAGAAATTAGACCACTGATTTAATGCATAATCAAAGCCAGCAATATCATGAATCCTTAACATTTACAACTGCTTCTCATTTATAGAAAATACAGTGCAGTTTTAATGTCAGAGCTGGTACCAGTTACAGGCAGAAGGACATTTTAAAGCACTTCCAAGCAGCAGACCACGTGCTCTTGCAATCCCAACTAAGAATTAGAAACCAGACGTAATAATGTTTTAACTTAGTGAAATAATGTCTTAGTAGCTGCCAGCCTCTCTTTCTCTTTTTGTCAACTAAAACCTCTGAAGTGAATTACATTCTCCTAAATAAGTGATCAGTCTTTATTTTTTAATTAATTAATTATATTTACTTTTGGCTGCATTGGGTCTTCGCTGCTGCACGCGGGCTTTTCTCTAGTTGTGGCGAGCGGGGGCTACTCTTCGTTGTGGTGCACGGGCTTCTCATTGCGGTGGCTTCTCTTGTTGCGGAGCTCGGGCTCTAGGCGGGCAGGCTTCAGTAGTTGTGGCATGCGGGCTCAGAAGTTGTGGTTCACAGGCTCTAGAGCGCAGGCTCAGTAGTCGTGGTGCGCGGGCTTAGTTGCTCCGTGGCATGTGGGATCTTCCCGGACCAGGGCTCGAACCCGTGTCTCCTGTACTGGCAGGCGGATTCTTAACCACTGTGCCACCAGGGAAGCCCGATCTGTCTTTATTATGAGAGCATTTGAATAAGGGACTCTTGGAAGCCTGGGCAGCATTAATTTGGACTCTGAGAGGCCATGTGGTGCTGTGGTTACCAGTGTGGACTCTGGAGACAGCTGGCCTGGATTAGAATCCCCACCGTGAACTAGCTGTGTGGCTTCGGGCAGACCATTGAACCTCTCTGTGCTTCATTGTCCTCATGTGTAAAATACGGTTGCTGTGAGGATTAAGTGACTTTTTTTTTACACTTTAAGTTGTCAAAACAGCATCAGACGTGTTGTAAGCACCACACGAATGGTAGCTGTTATTATTATTATTTTGATTACTTTGTGTTAACTTGGGCAGGAGCTGGGCTGAGATTTATGTTTGTGGTCTATGCTAAAGGGACTTGCTGGGATCTGGGAAAGGTAATTAACCTGCTCTGAAGAAAGGACACCAGTGTGAGTCATCGTACACACGGGGGGCTCTTGACCATTTCTTTCTGGGTCTCATAAGAAACGTAGTTTTGCACATCTGAAGCCTTAATATCTGCTCACACAGGAATGATTGGATTGTAAAAAGTCTAAGTCTACCATAAAAACGAACTGAAGATTGTATTGCATCAGGAAGATAGTTTCAAGTTAAATCACGAGGCGAGGCTGAGAATATACCTTTCAAGAGATTGATGTGTTTATAACCAATAGTCACCAACAGCTCCCCTCCCAGCGCCTTAAATAGCTAGAAAATGGAATTAGTGACCATTCCAGCGCTTCTCCAGTTTTAATATTCACATGGATTACTTGGGGCTCTTGTTAAAATGCAGATTCTGATCCAGCAGGTCTGGGTGAGGCCTGAGGGTCTCCATTTCTGTCCGGCTCCCAGGTGATGATGTTGCTGTGGTCTGGGGACCGCGGTTTGTAATCTGTGTGATGTTCCTGGCATTCGAGACATGGGAGTTTACTTATCAGGAGGGCCAGTTTGATTAGGTACCTATAGGAGATGTTAAGGTCCAATTCTGTGGCTTTTGGCAAATCTTCAACCTTTCTGCAGTGAGGGGGGTTTTGTGCAGAACGCTATAAGCTTTTGCAAGCAGCACGACTGACCTTTGATGTTCCCAAAGGTAGATGTGTCCCTGTTTCCCAGGTTATATGTGTCTGGGCATTTCTTTAGCCCTTGGGAAGCCACAGCCAATTGTGAGCAAGATTCCGCCAGGACAGCACAGTCTAAAGTGAAGGCTGAAAGGGGGAAAATATAAAAATGGGATACTTTGAATAGTTTCTGTCACTTCTGGAAGGTCAAAAATCACATGTTTATTTCATGAGAGTATGAAATTCTCCAAACCCCATTCCATCCTTATCAGGCAGCCAATCAGGAATATTTATTGCCAGTTCTCTCTGCAACATGATTCTTTTCCCAACAAACGCCTCTTCTTGCCTCCTGCTGTTTTAAATTACATTATGTCAGAAGCAAACCTTAAGGAGGCCTCAGCCCCACCGGGGTCAGAAAAAGGCTATCTTGAGCCAGACTGCTGAGTTCAAGGCCAGCTCCACCACTGACTGCCTTTAGAGAACTCATGTAAGCTTGCTGGACCTCAGTTTTCTCATCTGTAAAATGGAGATAATTATAATGACCCAGAGGGTCATTGGGAGGATTAACTTGGTTAGTATGGGTAAAGAACTTAGAACAATCCCTGGCGTCGAGTAAGCCCTCTATAAGTGGTTGCTACCTTTACTTTTTTTTTTTAAATTATTTTATTTATTTTATTTTTGGCTGCATTGGGTCTTTGTTGCTGCGTGCGGGCTTCCTCTAGTTTTGGTGAGCGGGGGCTACTCTTCGTTGCGGTGCGCGGGCTTCTCATTGCGGTGGCTTCTCTTGTTGCGGAGCACAGGCTCTAGGCACACCGGCTTCAGTAGTTGTAGCACGTGGGCTCAGTAGTTGCAGCACGCGGGCTCAGTAGTTGTGGCACACGGGCTGTACAGCGCAGGCTCAGTAGTTGTGGCGCACGGGCTTAGCTGCTCCGCGGCATGTGGGATCTTCCCAGACCAGGGCTCGAACCCGTGTCCCCTGCATTGGCAGGCGGATTCTTAACCACTGTGCCACCAGGGAAGCCCTACTTTTACTTCTTTGCAGAAGCTTTGTGCAGTGTTCATGTGTCCCACAGTCATAACAAGAAGAAGCTTCCTTCTGATGAGCAGACTGTATATTCATGTATTGGATAACCAAAATTTTAAAAATTCACTTTCCAAAAGAGTTTGCCAAGCATCTCATGTAATTTGCTCAGATCTTGTTTGCCACTGTGCCCCCAGCACCTGAAACAGTGGCTGATACATACAAGGCAATCAGTAAATATTTGCTGGGTGGATAAGTGAAATCGTTAAAATGTAAATGAATGCTGGAATAAGAGAAAGTAGGGTGAAGTAATAAGATCGACAATATAGGGATTAAGAATGACTGCAATAAGCTTAATACAAGCTAACTAAAAAGTTGAGAGAACAATGAAATTAGCTAATTTCCATTTTCAAATGAAATAAACTATTCAAGGGATTCGGAAGCAGGGAAATAAAAACCAGATTGATTTTTTTTCTTTAAATATGAATACTAAGCTGTTTTGCAAGACCCAGATTGTTCCTTGCAGGTTTCTTAAATTCAAGCAGTGACACCAGTCACTGAGCAGAGGTTTGGAGGTTCGTGGTTCCCTTTGGGGGTCCACAGACAGGTGTCTCCTTGTCTTTGGTAGCATCTTTCCTGTGGGTTTCAGGGCGTGGCTTGATCTGTAGTAGCGGACATATTGGCTTTCAGTGCGTCCCTGTGGGCCGTCCCCCTTCTTGGCCCCGATTTAGCTCCAGCAGGCATTGGGAGACCTCGTGTGCCTTAAGCCAAAACCCAACGTGCCCACTAATCAGCCTGTGTTGGTTGTGGGCTAGCATGTGATTTGTAGCCAAGCCTGTGATTGTCACCTCCGATTCGGAGAGCTGGGGGTGTCTCCAGGCTGTGGCAGGCCGTTGGTACCCACACACGCCTTTTCCTACACCAGAACTAGAGAAACAGCTGCCTGTACCACATTTCCCAGCTTTTGTTTTCATCCGGGAAACTCCAAGGGCAGGATGTCATTTGAAACACTTTATCATCAATATAGAATTTTGTCAGTATCCCCCTACCTTAATTTGATTAAAAAATATGTAGTTTATGTGGCTTTCGAGGAAATGCTCTTATAGCATGTCCAAATGGCAGTGGGTTTTTGGCAATAACACTGGACAGTGAACTTAGAACATTTTTACATTGTACCCATTTTGCTCTTTCAGGGGCAATTTGAATTTTTTAAAATTGGATCTGGCAATGTGAACTGGACCTTGCCGACTTTACAGTTGGCCCCAGATTCTCAGCTCCCCCGCTCCTCCTGCCATTTCCCTGGCCTTTCTGAGCTGGCTTCTGTTCACTTGGGGATGTGGGGAAAGCTGGCCCCCTCCCACAGGAGGCCTCTCTTTCCTTCCCAAGCCCAGAAGACCAACTTCTCAAGGTAGCATTTAAAAAACAATAAATCTTGAAAGCAGGTAGCACAGGCACTTGTTTTTCCTTTGAAGTATTCCAGCACGTTCATGAGTCTAGCTCGAAAAAGAATAATGGCTAGTCTCCCAGTGGCAGAGGTTTCGAGTGGAGCCGTGGGTTTCTGACAAAGGGAGCTCGGGTAACAGGCTTCAGCTGGCCCCGAGAGCAAGCAGGGGGAAAACAGCACCTGGTCAGAAAGGAATCCTCTCTTCCAAAGGCCTCTCTGTTAATTGTTTTTATTTATAAATCAGAGCGCTCTGTGATAGATTTAAAACCTGGATATTTAAAAAAACATTCCCTTCGGGATGGAGGGGGATAAGGATGGACCTGGGACTTCTCTCACTATGTCTTCTTATTTTTAATTTTGAAAGATGTAAATGTTTACATATTTAAAACCAGAAAAGGAAAAGAACCCCCAAACCTTAAAATGAAAACCGAACGGAAACAAATGAAGAACCTAAAAATCTGTGTAAAGATCTCAGCAACATAACCACACAGAGAAAATATTCATTTTAAGGGCTTTTAAACATAGTTCTCTGACTGTACAGTTTGAGTGGGATATATTCTAAAGGCAAAAACATAAAATTTTAAACTTCATTTTGTGTTTGTATTGTTAATGTTGGCATTACAATTTTAAAACAGTTTTGTACATATTATGAAATAAAATAAATGAGTAAGTTTGTTAACATTTTTAGGAATCAAGATTTTTCAGTGTAAGAAAAATAGGTACAAATATAAAAGAGCTTAGAAAAATACTGTAGCATTCAATGTTATATTAAATACTAAACATTTTTTTAATGGATGGCCATTGTCTCTAAGAGGCGGTTTCTGGAAACCTAATATAATTTGATCATTTTAGGAATTCAAGATTTTTAATGATGCAATTTTATCTTTCTTTCTGACAACAGTGTCATTTTCCACTGGGTTTTATTTCCATTGATTTTTCTTTTATGGTCCATGTTTAATTAAATGCTATGAGGAATGCTTTAAAAAAGTCCCTCCTAAGAAATTCACAATCACCCAAACGAATTCAGGCTGAATTTCCCTTTTCAGATTTTAAATAAATGTATTTTAATGGGTGGGTGTGGGGAGAGAGGAAAGGAAATATCACACAAGGCAGAGAGCCTGCTGGTCTCCCTCTGACACAGGGCAAGAGGGAAACAGAGCAGTTGGAGGAAAAGTTATTGTCAAGTGCGAAGTCCTGTAGAAATGTGGAGCCGAGGAATTCACCATCTGCGTCTCCTTGCTAGTCATCACCAAGGTCCAACCCAGTCCCCTCTCTTTAGTGAAGCCTTCTCAGCTGCCCTAGATCCACAAAGCCATCCTGTCTTCACCATCCATGAGATCTTTGGACTGACAATTATCATTTGATTCACGCGTCCAATTTCTCTATGAGCTCTTTTCATTCAGTCATTAGATACTTGCTGTGGGTACAGTGTGCAGAGCCCTAGAGATACGATGTGAATAAAATACAGCCTCTGTCCTCAAATAAGGTCACAGTCTAGCCGGGGGCGGGCGGGGGCGGGGAGAAACGGGCCAACATTAGAAGTATGTGATACAAAGAATGCTAAAACAGCGGTTGTGTAAAACTTCCGTGGTGGTCCGGAAGATGGAGAAGTAATTTTCCTTGTGTGGATGGAGGTAGGAAAGGAAACAAAGAAGAGAGATGGGGACAGGGGTCATGTGTTGTAATGGCTTATACAAAAGGCTTGGGTAGTAGGGGTGCACTGGTTCTTTGGGGATCATGATGGGGGGCTGCGTAGGCAAGCAGAAGCAACCAGATGCTAGTGGGGCTGTGACAGCATAAAAGGAGATGATGCAGAGTACTGGGGAGGAGGGAGACCCAAGGCCAAGTTTGTCTACTCCTGGATTTTACCTAAGGCTGACCTTGGTTGTATATAAATTCCTGCATCCCTCTCTCTCCCAGGGTTTTTCAGTAGCATAGTTTGAGGGTAAGGTTAGGTGGGGTGCTGTGTGCAGCCCTGTCTCATCTCGAATTTCACAAAGCAGTTCATTCTATAGGACCCGCCCCATCACAGGCTGGGTAGCCCGAGCGAATGATCAGCCCCGTTGCACAGACAAGTGCAAATCTTGGTTCTGATTGAGTGTGAGACCAGGCACAGTTAGGTCTGTTAGTCTTGTTCACTAAATAGGAAGACACCAAAGAGCTTGTCCTTGTCCTGAGTTGGGAGCCGTAGTTGGCACTTCATTTGCAGTTAGGAATGTTCAAATAAACAGTGGTCAGGATCTGCTCACATCAGCTCTACAGAAGGCTGTTCTTGCCCAGGGCAGCCTGCTCACCCCAGAAATACCATTCTTGGTGCGCACGAAGGGTGCCAGATGTTCTTATTCCTTCAAGATGTCCCTGCCGACCTAATCACCTAGGAAGAACATTCCAGTGGGGTCGACGGGCCCTCTTCTGCCAGTAAATGAAGATTGGATAAGTGCACTTTTAAACCAGAAGTTACATCCCGACTCATTCATACATCGTTGGCCATTACTAATCAGGGTTACAAATTAGCAGCGGATTTGGACTAAGAGCATAATGAAAGCTATAAAAAGCAAGGTATCACCTTCAGTAAAGGTGAGCGGACACTTTACATATCATTATAATCACTTCTGTGACTGTCAAGGCTTGTCCTTTTAGGATATAAGAAGTCTTTCCCCAGGAACACATAACAGATTTTTTCTAACCACAGTGAGAAAACACAGGACAGTTTCAGAGAGCTTCAGAGGCTCTTGCCTATTGCATTAAAAACTGAGCTCCTGTGGATATAAATGAAGTGGATATTGGTATTTTAAAAACTGGTACTGGCATATAAAGAACTACACTGTTGAGAGCTATGAACACCATACTTTATTTTGCCCGAAGCACAAATCTTTGGGATCATGTGGCTTTTGAACAGTTTGACCAAACTCACACTAAAATATGATGAGTAAATTTGGTGTCAGGTAGAATTCTGATTACTTGAAGCTTCATTAAGAATTCTCCTGTGGTCAGGTATAGGTACTCCAAGAGAGATAAGAATTAAAAATTTTCAACTCTAATGGGCTCTAAGTCATGGATCGGATGACTGTAAAGGGGGAGCATGTTGTGACCTTCCGGCCTCAGGAAGCCCTTTTCACCATCCATTGCCGGCCACAGGCTGCTGAGTGTACCCTTAGTAAGACGAGATGAGGGCATTGTCAGAGCCAGCCATTCCTGGAAGGACTCCCACACTGGCCATTGGGGAACTGGGAGGATTTTCCAGGAAGGTATTTATGCCACTGTAGTTCAGTTGAGCTCAGCAGATGTGTACTGAGGGATACCTATGTGCAAGACTCTGTGAAGATGTAAGGGAAAAAGAGGAAAAAAGTCAGAGAGCTGGAAGTGCACCATCAGAGGAACAGACACATGCACTGGTAACACGAGTATACTCTGCTGAGTCACTGGGCTAGTAAACATGGCGGGGTTAGGGGAGGGCAGAACACATGGGAGGCTCAGCCCAGTCCGGAAGCGTCAGGAGAAGCAGGCCCGAATCTAGGAGCAAACTGGCCTGGCGAAGAAGGATGGAAAGAGTCTAGACAGTGTGATGGAGACAGCATGAGTGAAAGCGATTCTGTTCATAGGTGTCAGAGTGTCCAGTGGAATAACTCAGTACTTTTAGGAGGCCTTCAAAACGTATGTCCATTGTTTTAAGCATGAAAATTGTTAATCATCTTTACCATGTAAAACTTTGGTGGTAATTTGGTATTTTCTCTCTCTCTCTTTTTTTTTTTTAACTTGTCAATTTCATTCTCTTGTGTCTTTAAAAAAATCATGACTATACTGATGATGTTTCTCCTGGTGTCATTGCTCTTCTGCCTCCTCTGCCTTTTCTCTCC
This sequence comes from Eschrichtius robustus, assembly GCF_028021215.1. Taxonomy (NCBI): domain Eukaryota; kingdom Metazoa; phylum Chordata; class Mammalia; order Artiodactyla; family Eschrichtiidae; genus Eschrichtius; species Eschrichtius robustus. The sequence continues at coordinate 13,122,313 of NC_090845.1, read as the reverse complement.
CTCTCTGCATGACTCAAACCAAAACTGTGCAAAATTCCAAAGGTACAGCTCTCACGTCACTGTCTGAAGGGGTCACCCATGTGGAGACTAGAGTGGTTCCATTTGGAACGCAACATGGGTTGATTAAGCGCCAGGTTCATTGACGAATAAAATAATGATAACTTGCCTCTTTTTCATGAAACCTGAAGCCCCTCATGAAGCCCCCCTTGCTCTCTTTGCTTTCATGTAGATGATCATTTTTAACATTATGGAAGGAAACCATGATGGCCCCAAATTTTCTTTTCCTGGTCCAACTATAAATAGCAATTGGAGAAATCTAAATGCTTCCTTTTAAAGGCAACCATTTTGAAACTCAGAACAGGGCCCTTCTTTCCCAGCACCTTCAGACACCTGCCTGGGTCAGTTTTCCTCACCTTTCTAGGCTCTAGGAACAATGCTGGCATCCCCTTCCCCTTCTGCTGTTCTCTGATTGCAACAAGCCATCCACCAGAGAGAGGGAGAGCTGGGCTGTGAAAAGGAAGAAGAAAAATAGCCCAACACCTTTTCTACTCCATCTTGGTTCCTTTAGCATTGATTTTTGTTGCTTTCCACCCGTTCTCCACCAGAGTGTTTTCTTGTAGACCGCCCCTCCTCCCCAACCCCATCGCCCCATCACCACCACCAGTTAGAGTTTCTGCCAGTTGAGTCCTCCTGGCCGGATTCTTATCCCTAGCAGCTTCCATGCCTGGCTGCGGCTGCTCCGCTTGTCAGCAGTCAGTACCCATCCACGTCTTTGTCTGCCTTGGGGACTTTGAGTGTCTCTGAGTAACTACCGAGGCTTGGCTGGTGGATTTTCCCAGCATCAGATACTGATTTAAGGCCATCTGTTACTGATCAGTGCAAAAGAAGTTTTGAGTGAGAGTTCCTGGTGACTGTGATTAAATGTTTTCATAGGTTTTAACCGACAGAGTCCATCAGCCATACAAAAGCAGCAGGGGACTTAGAATTGGATAGAAGTCAGGTGTAGGGAGTTGAGGTGCAGGAGAAGACCAGAAGATATAATCCTTCTTCCCCTCCCAAGCTCAGAATGAAATGAGAGGTAGACTCAGAGAAGTTGGCCAGGTGGGGATCCAAATATCATCTTTATTACCAGTAAAATCTGGATAAGCGAGCATGGCTTGTGTCTTGAGACCTCTGGGTCTTCTTAGTACTTCCCCCGCTTCGTTAAACGTGTCTAGGCAGAGCTGGACAGTCGTAGGCATCCTTTTCAGAGGAAGGTTTATTACCTCGTGGCAGAAGAAGCGATAGAGAAAAAAGGAAAAAGCCCAGAAGGGTGTGAGCTGAGCATGTTCAGTTCCTCAAATTACCCTCACCAACAGGATCCCATCCTTCCTTCTCCCCTCCACCCCCAGGGATGAGTAAGGAAGGCAAAGAGCAGCTGGCGTTGCTGCCTCCTGGGGGGACATTAGGGAGGGGTCTGGAGGCTCCCACTGTATTCTTTTAACCTACTGGATTTGATACTTAGCAGTGACTGCCCCCCTCAGGGAAGGAGAGGAGAAATTTATCGGCTTGGACCTCCTCCCACCAAAACTTGACTTCTGCTCTCTAGGATAAATTTGACTAACCAGAAAGTTCTGAAATGGTTACAGAGAGTATTTTCATTAAATTAACACTAAGGAACATTCATATTCTAGGCTGCACATGGACTCCCTATCCTATTTCCCTGTCAGAAATATATCCAGCCAGTTTGAGAGGTGTGTGAGAAGCCCAAGTGATAGCGTAAGAAATATCTAAATGTTAAAATATCCCAAATTTGAACAGTTCAGATCTCTAAGAGATTGATCTCTAACAGATCAAATCTCTATGATCTCCATCATCAGATCTCTAAGAAGAAAGTAAGGTTCTGATCTAAAACTCGTTGCCTTTATAAACCAAGTCAAAAGAAATTATAATTAAAAATTTTATTCTAAATAAAATTCCAAAGTGTCCTCACCTAATTTAAATTCTGCTTTGCTTGGGTAGAATATGGATTTTCTTTTTCTCTATAAGCGCAGTATCCTGGGTTGCCTCCCCTGGACTGGATGTGGCTCCATCAGGACTGCCAAACTGGAATTCATTCTACCCCAGTTCTCATTTGTCTCACTTAAAAAATATCCCCAAAGATAATTGGACACACATTTATTGCAATACCAGCCCTGGTTCCATGAGATTTTGTTGTACAAGCAAATCTCCGAGCCCTAGAGCAGTTACATCTGCAGAAAATCGATGTACGTGGTGAGGCCAGAACATTAACATAGTTGGGAGAACAAAGCATGTATCCATAGTCCTCCATCCTCTGAGGTGAGACATTTGTGCCTTCTTGAAATTTAGTTGCTTGTATTGGTGGCAACTCCAGACACCAGGTCTTTAGAATATCTTCCACCCAACTGTTGAAGGCTAAGAAGAATATGAAGAGGTATTCTTCTGACCAATACACAGAGAAGCGTGAATTCTAATAAACTACCACTTGATACCTTTTAAGTTGACAAAAATCGGGAAGTTGGGTATTATCAAGTGCTGGGAAGGATAGGAGGAAATAGAAACTTCCTGCGTGGCAGGTGAGCGTAACTGTATTCCTTGTGGAGAGCAAGCCGGCATTACTTGGTGAAGCTAGCACTGCACATAGGGTGTGCCCCAGCCGTTCCACTCATAGATATTTACTCCAGCAAAGCTTCACCAAGTAGACATATGATGGTGGTCATCCCAGCATCATGGGTGGTAGAAAGGAGTCAGAGATGATGTAGGTGGCGACCACTTAGGGAAAAGATAAGTATAATATGGTGGTTACGTATTATGGAATATGGTACAGCTGCTAGAAGGAATGGATTATGTTTACTTACAGCTGTTTTATTAGATCTTAGGAAATAATGTGAAATAAATAAGAACAAGAAAGCAGGTTTGCACACAGTACCACTTTATTTTTTAAGGCCACCTGTCTTTCTGAATAAACATGCAGAGGGTAGGTTGGAAGAATGTTCATTATGTATGCTTGACTGAGAGCCAATGGGGCAATGGGATTGAGGCAGAGGATGGTGGAGAAAAAATACAAAATGAGGGGCTTTCATGGGTGTCTGTGACCACGTGCCATAGACCGTGGTGTATGATCACTTCATTCCCATGTACCCACGGCAGGGCTGTGTGTGTGTGTGTGTGTGTGTGTGTGAGAGAGAGAGAGAGAGAGAGAGAGAGAGAGTGAGATTGATTGATTTGTGTCCAGCAGCAGCTTTTAACTTTTCACCCATGCCAAAAAAATTTCGGTTACATTATCTAAACTGTACCATTAGAAAGTCAATCCCTTGACAGTACTATAGATGGAAAAGAGCATGGACTGTGGAGTCCAGCAGACCCGGGTCCACATTTCAGCTCTGTTGTTTAATACCTCTGTGGCCTTAGGAAAATTTATTTTTGCGCCTTTATTTCCTCATCTGCTGAATAGGGAGAATAACGCATAGTGCATGATATATAATGTGCCTAGCAACAAAGTATAATTCATAAATATTTGTTCCCTTTCCCTTATCTGTCTCCCTTTCTGCTCCCACATTCACTTTTTATCATTAGACTTTACTGACGGCAAATCTCTAAAATTTCTTGGGATGAGAAATGAAAATGGCTGACATCTTTTGTAGGCTTACAAGGTACTAAATTCTAAGTCAGAGCTGTCCAATGAAAATATAATGGAGGGGCTTCCCTGGTGGCGCAGTGGTTGAGAATCTGCCTGCCAATGCAGGGGACACGGGTTCGAGCCCTGGTCTGGGAGGATCCCACATGCTGCGGAGCAGCTGGGCCCGTGAGCCACAGTTACTGAGCCTGCGCGTCTGGAGCCTGTGCTCCGCAACAAGAGAGGCCGCGACAGTGAGAGGCCCGCACACCGCGATGAAGAGTGGCCCCCACTTGCCACAACTAGAGAGAGCCCTCGCGCAGAAACGAAGACCCAACACAGCCATAAAAAAAAATAATAATAATTAATTAATTAATTTAAAAAAAAAGAAAATATAATGGAAGCCGTATGTCATTTAAAATTTTCAGTAGACACGCTCAAAAAGTAAAAGCAAACAGCTGAAATTAATTTTAATAATATACTTTAGCCAATTATCCAAAATATTATCATTTCAATATATAATCAATATAAAATTATAATGAGGTTTTTAATATTTTTTTGTACCAAGTCTTTAAAATCCACTGTGTCTTTTTTTTTTTTTTTTTTTTTTTTTTACACTCAGCACATCTCAATTCACACTCGCCACATTTCCTGTGCTCCGTAGTTACATATAGGTAGTGGCAACTGTATTGGACAGTGAAGTTCTGAGTGGTTTACCTGTATCAGTTCTTTTACTCGTGATTTCACTTGGGTTCTCCGGAAAACAGAGCCTAAGGCAGGTCTCACGTGCGCCCCAGGGCAGTGAGAGTGAGGGAGAGGGGAAGCAAGACAGATGTTTGGTGGCACACGAGGCCTGTTCAGAAAACTGTGGCTCAGGACTTTCTAACGAGGGAAGAAAGGGGAAGAAAGTCTGCCTGTGGACGCGAATTCCCTGCCCTTCTGGGCTGTGTCACCAGCCCCCTGCGGCAGCCTCTGAGGAGGCCACACACCACATCTGGCGGCTCGAATCTTCACTCCTGTCTGGGCGTGGAGGTCTGTCAGGCCAGGCTCTGGAGCTACTGTAGCTCCCACCACTCTGGGGGGGTGACGGAAGCCATTCAGAACTTGACGGTCAGCCAGGAGGGGCCGAGGCGGCAACAGCCATGGCACCCAGGGGTCTCCGTAAGTGGCCGAGGCCTCAGAAGCCAGGGAAGCTGAGAGACTCTGAGGAGGCACATAAAACGTGTCCAGTCAAATTCTCACGACAGCCTGATGAGGGAGAGAACTGAGGCATCGCGAGATGAGCAACTTGCCCGGGGTTATGCATCTAGTGAGTGACAGAGCTGGTCTTCTAACTGGATGTCTGGCCCCTGACTCTGTGCTCTTAACCACAAGCCTACACAGGTCCTTACCAGTTCAGCACAACCCAATAGAAATGAGATTTTCTGCTGAGAGCGGGTTTCTTTCCCATGGAAACTTTAAAGACAGAGAGGGCCTAAGAGGAGAGATGGACGTTGAAGAGGGAATTCTTGACCCATCAGTCATTTTGCTAAGGAGCTGACCCCTTCCTCCTTGCCCAGGAATTCATGAACAATCCCCTGCCCTGGATGGGGGATAAGTACCAACCCTTCCCTAGGTCTCCAGCCCTTCAGCAGACTTGTCAACTCTTCAGTTTCTCAGAATTGTTGCTGAGTAGCAGGGAACTTACACTCTTCTTATTTCTGGGTAGAAGGCAGGCCCATACTTGATACTTTTGGAGCCTATTTGTATACTTCAGTCAGATGGCCTGGTGTAGTAAGTTTGGGGTCCTGAGGGTTGATAAAGGAAGAGACAGGTTCCTGAGAGGCAGTAACACGCAGGCTCTGTTTGGATGGTGCTTGGACGGGGTGGCATGAGAAGGGAGTCCATTATGGTCAGAGACCTTCCAGAGACAGTGGCGCAAGGCCACCACCCAGAAGGGGACTAGGATGAGGGAGCTCCCTGGGGAGTCAGAGGAATTGGAGAGGGGGCTTACGTGTTTAGGTGATGTCACTCAGCAACAGGGTGGAGACTCTCTGGGTCAGAGAGCTCCAAAAGGCAACTGCAGTGCGGGGTCTTTTGTAGCTGTAGGGTTCGTCCTTATTTGCGGCACATGTTGGGGGCAGTTCCACAGGGTATGTAAAGTAGGTAGGCTCTAAGTGGCTAAAAATGTGTTTCTTTGGAGTATATTTAAAGTGATTGGATGTGAGAGAATTTGAGTTGGGCTCCAGCGGGCTTTGAGCTAAAGGTCCTAGCTTGCTGTGAAGAAGTAAACAAGATGGGTGCCATTTTTACTTCATACACAGGGGCCACCTCAGGCCCACTTATATAACAGCTGGACAGGAAGCTTTCCATTCATTCACCTCTTCCGTTGCTGTTATGAGCTTTTAAGATGTGAGTGAAGTTCTTAGGGAAGCAAGAATCTGGAATTCCTGATGGTATGAGATGCTCTTCCAGCCAGGCAAGACCTACTCTCCCTTTTTCTTCTGGCATGATTTGAATCAGAATGTCAGGCAGCAGTAGACGTGAGAGAGCAGCTCTCCACCTCCGCCACGTTGTAGATGAGAACGCGGCAACTCAGCTGGGCCAAAGGTCACACATCTCGTTGTGGAAAGAACCCAGACCGAAACTCAGGTCTCCTGAGTTTTGTCCCATTTGATGTGCACAGTAGCCCTGCCTTATCACACCATTCAGCCCTTGTACATAAACTTGCCGAGTATGTTTGTCTCCAGTTTGGGAATGCCTTAGCTCATTTTCATGGAAGAAAGCTTCAGAATGAACCTCCCTCTCTTTCTACACCAAAAGGGTACCTTCAGCCACTTGTCTTCAGATGCCTCGACTATGTCAGAACATCCTGCAAACAATCACATAGGAGAAGCCTTGTGCCATAATAGATTCCCCCTTAGACGTGAAATTGAAGGTTCATGTCTACACGATCGTCTGTCCCCAGAGCCCTGTGAAATCATGTCTTTGCCAAATAGTCTCCCATGTCGATGCACTTTCTTACAAGAACTCTTAAAGCCCCTTAGTAAATACCAAGTGTAACTAATAGAGATTAAAAGTGTTATAAAGCCCTGTAAGGAATATTCTAGCATCTGTTAATAGATTTACTGACTCAGCCTTGAAAAACATTACCCATGGATGGGAGATAAACGATAAGAAGGCTCCCAGTTGGCATATTTGGGGGTCATTTGTGAGTTCATTGTACTGTTGCCTTTGTAGGATTATGGATGGATTATTCATATAAGGGATGGGCATTTGTTCTTTCTCTGGTTTTAATTTTCCAAAAAAAAATTTGAACATCTGTAACCCAATTTCAGGCAAGGATGCTGACTCAAAGGGTGAAGAAATCAAAGTCTTACTTTCACAGTTAACATGTCTCTGATTAAATTTCAGGCCCATGAGTCCTGTCAGCATCTTTATTCCCTTCCCCCTTAGCTCTTCTCTCCTCACTACCTGTCCCCCAAATACAAGGTGAGAAGAGAGGGACTCAAGTGTTACTATTGATTAAAATGCTTCTTGAAAAAGGATACTCTCAAGACTAGACTGTAGAATAATTTGGCTCTGTCCACAATTCCTGGTCAACTGGACAGCTTGATGGTCAAGATTTTCCGCAATCCTTTATGGCTGACAGAAGTTAAAAATGTGGTCTGGCCCTCTCTAGCTCTCACCCTATACAGAGTCATTGGCATTTTGCCCAAGAGTTTCTTGTCTTCTCTTTGCGTAGCACTTCATGTATATGTCAAAATGTGATTACAGGGTTTTAATCCTTCCCGTAATACCTTTGGCACTGAGGATGGAAACTAATCTCTCCCGCTCCTTATCAGAATTCTTTAAAATAATCAAGAATTCAGAAATCAGAGTGCTTTGGATTGGAGACAGAAGACATTTACCCTTTGGTTGAAGAGCATCAGCCTATTGTCAACAACAAGAGTTGGAAGTTGGCTTTAAGTAACGTGGTAAATCTACTTTTCATTTCCTCAAATCGTAAGACCTCCCGAAGAAAGGGGAAGGTATGGTTCTCCACACTGGGACCATGGATCTGGCAGTGAGTTTCTTGAGTGTGTACAGAGGTGTAAGTGGTGGAGAGAATGGGTCTGTGAGAGCAGGAAAGTGGTGGCAGGAAGATGAGATTGGGAAGCCCCGTGGGCCATGGCCTGGGTGATGCCCAGAACTCCTATGGAGTAGATCGTCCTCTCTTAGTTGAGTCTCCTGAGCTCGTCAGTGAAGTTTTTTCCACTGAGCGTCTTTTTTGTGATTGGCAGAAAGAGAGCCTACCCGAAATAGACCCAAGTATAGGTGCGAACTTAGCGATACAGAAGACGGTCATCAACTGGGGAAAAGAGAAGAATAAGTCAACTGGGACAATTGGTTAAACATTCATAAAAAGAAACCAGTTTTGCTCATGATCCCATCCCTCATAGGAAAATAAATTTGACGTAGATCAAAGAATTAAATGTTAAAAAGTTTGAACTAGAAAAAGACAGGCAAACATTTAACATGATCTTTGCTTGGGAAAGACTTTCGAAGTTTAAAGGCATTGGAAGGAAAAGCTGGATAGATCTAATCCATGTCAGAAATGCCATAAATGAAATGAAAGGCCAAAACAAGATTTTTCCAACAAATAGTATTAAGGACAAATAGCTTTAATTTATTTTTAAGAAACCCTCTCATATAAATTGATAAGAGAAGCATCAAACTCCCTTAACCCCACACCCCGCAGTTCTCTGCTCCCTCTCTGAGTCACACTTCACAGAAGATTTGTCGGCCCGTGTTCTCTCCACTTCCCCACCTCGTCGAGGCTCTCTACCCGGCGGCCACCCCCATCAGTGCACTGAGTCACTACTCCATGTGGCCAAACCCAGAGGTCTTTGTTTTCCTTCCTTTCCATGGGTTGCATGCTTCCTCCTTCTCCACACTGTCTTTGCTTTCTTTGGCCTCTGAGATAGTACATTCTTGTGTCTCTGGGTGCTCTTTGCTCCTTCTCAGTTTCACTTCTCAGGTAGGTGCCATTTCCTCTACTAGACCCCTAAACACCCAGCTTCCCTGGATCTCAGTCCTGAGTCCTCTTCTCTCTCATTGAATGTTGTCTCCCTGGATGATCTCACCCATCCCATGGACTTAGATACCATGTATAGTCTTACAACTCCCACATTTATTTTATATTTTAATCGGATTGTAATTTATATGTAACATTATGTTAGTTTCAGGTGTACAACATAGTGGTTTGATATTTGTCTATATTGTGAAATAATCACCACAATACACAGTAAGCCTAGCTAACATCCATCACCATACATAATTACAGAATTTTGTGTGTGTGATGAGGATTTTTAAGATTTATTCTCTTGGTAAGTTTCAAATGTCTCCCACTTTCAAACGACTCCCACATTTCTATTTATAGCACAGGCCTCACCTCTGAGCTCTGTGTGGACTCATACATTCAGCTGCCTACTTGCCATCTCTGTTTGCATGGTTCCCAGGCACGTCAAAGTTAAAATGGCAAAAGTTGAAGTCTTGTTCCCCTACCCCCACCTGCCTTGACAGCAAACACACACAAACTCGTTTCCCTTCCAGTCTTCTCCGTCTGAATGAGTGAATGGCACCATCACTCACTGCTCAGAGTGGAAACATGGCGGTCATCCTTATTCCATCTCCTCCCCTACCTACATCTAGTCTGAAATATATTTGAAATCTACTTCTCTCCCATCCCTTGCCCAGCCTTGGCCAGGCCCACTGCAGCAGCCTCTTCAGGGGTCTCCCCTCTCTTATTTACTCCCTTCCAGCTCTCCACGTAGCAGCTCAAGACATCTCTTTACGATAAAAATTGGATCAATGTGTTCCCATTGTACTTTAAAGAAATCCTGCCTGGGTCTTTTCTAACTCTCTAAACTCATCTCATGCCATTCTCTGCAGCCTCCTCCTCCTCCTGTCTGCACGTGGCTCTCCTGTCAGTGTCCAGATCCTCCAGGCTCTTCACTGCCTCAAGGCCTTTGCACATGCTGTGCTCCTTTCTCTGCCCAGAAACCTCTTACCCCCAACTCTTCTCATTCGAGGCCTTCCATTCCTCCCCCATTTTATTTTCTCCCCTCTGCCCTATTTATTTCATTTATGGCATGTGTAATTTTATATTTAATTTGTTAAGCTGTCTTCCTTACTAGGAAGTAAACCACAAAGGCTGAGCAGATCTGTTATCCACCGATATACATATCCAATGACTAGCACACTAGAGACTCTCAGTCGGTATTTCTTAAATGAGGCAGCTAAGTAATGAATGAAAACATAAATAGGTTAATGAGCAGATATTTTATAAAAAGGGAAATACAAGCGGCCAAATTAATACACATCAAGCATACAGAATAGTGCCTGGGGCTTCCCTGGTGGCGCAGTGGTTAAGGATCCGCCTGCCAGTGCAGGGGACACGGGTTCGAGCCCTGGTCCAGGAAGACCCCACACGCTGCTGAGCAACTAAGCCCGTGCGCCACAACTACTGAGCCTGCGCTCTAGAGCCGCGAGCCACAACTACTGAGCCCACGTGCTGCAACTACTGAAACCCACGTGCCTAGAGCCCATGCTCTGCAACAAGAGAAGCCACCTCAATGAGAAACCCGCGCACCACAAGAGGAGCCCCCGCTCGCCGCAACTAGAGAAAAGCCTGCGCGCAGCGACAAAGACCCAACCCAGCCAAAAATAAAATAAACAAATAAATTAAAAAAAAAAAAAAAAGAATCGTGCCTGGTATATACTAAGCCCTCAATATATTTAGTTATTGTTATTCTTATGTTAATAATATTTAGTAGCACTTGTTAAAATAATATCACCCAAACTAATAGTCAAATTAAAAGAGTAACGAGATATCGATTTCTGCTTCTTAAATAAGCTAAGATTAAAAAAAGATAAGATGGTCACTCGTTTGATGAGATGGGCACTTTTTACAGGTAATTACCAACTGATTTGACCAAAAACAGTTTGGATGAAAGCATTTCAGTTAGTGTAACAATTGGTAAAACTGATCTTTTTGTTCAAAAACAGATGCTGCTAGACACTGGTTGTTCAAATATTGGTATCTGTACTGTGGAGGTTGTGCCTTTAGACTTTTTTTTAGGTTAAGTTTTTTCCTGATTTTTTTTCTTTTTGTCTGTTTTTTCAGGCATTTCCAGGTATGTTTTTTCTTTTCCTTTTCTTTTTTTTTTCCCAGCAATTAATCCCTCTCTTCTATTTTTGGACAAGGATGTATTGGGGAAAAAAATTTTAATGTGTAACAACAGGGAATTTATTGGAATGAGTTAACTTTCAACAATAAGAGATCAGATGAATGAAAAAAAGCCACTATTTGGAGCACCTGATGAGTTGGAAAACGGCCCTGTGGTATAGCAAAATTACGGAGACCAGAAAAGCCAATGACTAGCAGTAGACTTGTTCAGGAAAATTGCTGTTCAGTCACGTCATCGTGTTGACCAGCTAGCACACTTTTAGCCACATTGCGTTTGGCCATAAACCTGTAGATATCTCAAGAGCCCTATTAAAATGTCTAGACTTTTAGATGTACAATTTCACTGTGAAGGAAAAAAATAGAAATGTGGTCAAAATTTTATGTGCAAAGATGTTCATCAAAAGTTAACAGTGATGCAAAAAAACAAAGAACAACTGTAAAACGAAATGCCCAACGTTAGGGGGATGATCCAACATGAGAGTAAGAGTCCAGGAATAGGTATACGCACTGTTTCTTTCTTTTATAAAATACTGAGGATTTGCACTTGTTATCTTAGAGTAATTTGCTTAAGCAACGTCTAGTAAGATTGAGAATTCAAGTGCGTTTCCTGAGTAAATCACTGAATCATCAAGGGTTTTCGAAATAGTTCTCAAAAAGATGTGAAAGTATTTATTATAGCTCTGACATGTAGCAAATTGCTGCCCCGTGCTTTTAGGGAAGGCCAGCATGGTGGCAAAATTGCAGCATTCAGGGATAAATGGGTGGCAGTTATCTGAAAGGAGCAGTGGCAAGATGAAAGATACTTTCTTTTCTTTACCATGCTTATACGTAGCAAGCAACATAGCACTCTTCTTTTTCTTGGGAAGACGTACTAAGCCACATAGCTTCCATGTGGAAGTGATTTCATCTTCTAATTAAGATCACATTTAAGAATAAAAGCAGAGGAAGGAAACCAGCTTAACATGGGTATCATACCAAAAGCCAGGGGAAGCGGGAGGTCTTTGAAGAATAGAAGATGAAGGTAGTTCAGGTTCAGAAGGAAGTGGTTTCGTAGACCTTGTTTTTTTGTCTTGCTTGTTTTGTGGTCATTATTGGAGTGGTGTCTTAGACTCATTTAGGGTTTAATTCTGACATATTTATAAAGAGAGACAGGGCTTGTCTGGATTTGGTAGCACCCCTGTTGTTAGAGGTTAGCCAAAATTTACCCTTCACATCTCATAAAGAGTTCTGTTACTTCACTTCTAGAAGCCTTGCTTACATGGTATTTGAACTGTAAGATTTTAAGGCATTGGGCTTTTAAAATACAGACTAAAACCTTTAAAGATAAGTTTCCCAAATGCTTTGAACAGAGAATTAAGAAATGAGAAGAAAGACAAAAGAGGAATAGCTTGGGATTTTAGTACCTGTGCAGGCAGTATTAATCAGGACCAAAAAGGAGAAAAAGGAAAAAGAAAGTAATTTCACTGATGGAATTCAGGTGCATTAGTTCGGTACATGCTGAAACAGATTTATAGAGAAATGTTTTATTCTAGGTTGCCTTGGGCCAGTTTATTTTAATCCTGTGGAAATAGATAGATTGAGAGCAAAAAAGAATGATTTGCTTAATTAAATTTTCATTCTATTTTGAGGGTCTATTAATAGTTTAATACTGTACGTGAAAAGAAACAAAACAGAACTCAGGAAAGAGTGTGCCTAATGGCGATATTTCTTTATAGTTGCAAAGCAGCAGTGTGTGTGATGGAAAAATTAAGTCCAGGTTTGCTCAAAGTGCATTTGAGACTGGCGTTATCATCTTTGAGTTAAATGAACAGAATTTACATTTGCTATTCCAGCAGTACCAAGGAAGATCAAAATTTAAAAAAGCAATACCTATCTGCTCCTCAAAAACTGTGTGTGTGTATATATATCCATACATGTATGTATACACACACTCATGGGAACAGCTTTCAAATTGAATTTTATCTCAGGATGGATTAACTGAAATAGAATAATGTACATATAGGTTTTGGGTAGTTGATTATTCAAGACGTGTTATATTGAAACCGTCAATGATCTGATTTTCAGTACAAAAAGGAGAGTAGAATCAGAATTCTGTTTTTGGCTATAGATGTTGTGAAAAACACCTTCAAAATGAATTTCAAATTTCCCTGTAGCCCTTTTCACACTGTAAGGCAGTAGGATATATTTGTGACTTTATAATGTCTCTCATTGGTTTGTTTACAGTTTTGTAAACGAATACGTAAGTACAGAATTCTGTGTCTGTGTGCATACACATAGCTGTGTCCTCGCAGCATTAGAGAGAGAGGTTACTGTTTTGGGGACAATATGGATTAGGTTGAGAAGCTAGAGGCGGGAAGAAAAGAAGAGCTCACCAGGAGGGCAAAGCTGATGGCCGAGGTTGAGGGCAAGAGTAGTGCGGTTAGCCAGCAGCCCCCTACTCACTCCCCACAGCCCTCGTGGCCCTCCCTCGCCCCAGCCACGTTCTCACTTCTCTACAGCTCTAGTCTGAGAAATCAGAAGGGAATTTAAAATATTAAAAAGTGGAGGAAGACATTAAAATTTTCTGACTCCAGATTTCAGAACCAGAAATACACTTCAGCATCAGTGAAGTCCCAACACCAGATTTTCAGATTGAGTGAACTAAGCCCCGAAGAAGATAAAGGCTTTGCTAGTCAGCAGGAAAAGCAATACCAGCATCAGAGGCTCCGGTTTCCAGGTTGGAATGATTTTTATGACTACATTCTGGGAGAATTCTAATAAAAGTTAAACCAAGAGCCTCTTTTTGATTCATGTCCTCGCTGTAGGCAGGGATACTGCAGCAGCCCCGGAGGCAGAGGTGGGGAAAGATGCTTGAACCTTCTTTTTCTGGAAGAGAGCAAAATATTGCCCAGGAAGAGGAGTCATCCGATACTAAGTGAAGTTTCCCCTTGATCTTTTAAGAAGTAATTTTAGAAGTCTTCATCAGGCAAAACCAGATCCTTTCCAGATGGTGCCTTACGCACCTCATGATGCTAGAGGATCAGACCCTGCATCCCGCGGGTGCTGCCCTTGTTTCATGTGTGTTCCAAGCTCTTCAGATTGATTGGGAATCTTTGGCCTCAGCTTGCCCTTGGTGTCACAGGTCTTTCTGCTTTCATTTATGTATGCGCAGGGGAATTTGCCTTTCCAGCTTTTGGAGCTGTGTAGATGCAGCTTGTCCTCCTAAGCCACATAAAACCACGTACCAGACCACTTAAAGACCAAAGCTTCAATACATGAGACTTTTACAGGAAAGGGAACAATCTTCTGATAGCATTATTTACAATTCTCTATTCTAAAACTTAAAGTACAGACATACGCTTGGGCCATACCTAATCACTTGTCCTGAAGAGAGGCATTTTGCTACGTGTTGGTAAAGCAACTGATGAGTATGCTATGTATACTGTAAATAAATTTGTTATTATACATGAGATTTTCCATTATGAAACATCATTCGGTAAATATTTATTCAACACCTACTATGTGACAAGCCCTGTGCATTGGCCCCGGGTGAAAAGGGCAGATATGTCCATGTCCTCAGGGAGTTTACATAGTTATTCGCTGCAAAATGATGCCTTTATCAAGGATAGTAAATAATTCTGGGCTCTGGATTTTCTTTTGTGGTCTATTTACACATGCGTGTTTTTAATGAGTGTAAGCTTTTTGTTAAAATATAACATATACACAGAAAAGTACACAAATCATGTGTACAGCTCAGAGGATTTTCACCAAGTGAACTCATCCGTGAAATCAAGAAACAACATTGCCAGGCTCCAGAAGCCCCCTTTTAAACCCCGTTCAGTTACTAACCTTCCCAAGGTAACCACTTTTCTGACTTCTGATACGATAGATTAGTTTTGCCTTGTTTTGAACTTTATAGAAATGGAATCATATGTTATACAATCTGTGTCTGCCTTCGTTTGTTCAACATTGTGCTTGTGAGATTCATCTGAGTTGTTGCATATAGCTGGGTTCGTTCATTCTCCTTGCTGTATTGTAGTCCCTTGTATATATTACAGTTCATTTATCCATTCTGTCATTAAAGACATTGGGAATATTTCCAGCTTGGGGCTATTGCTGACAGTGTCACTCTCAAGATTTGAGTACATGTCTTTAGGTGGACATGTCTGTTGGGGATACGCCTATTGAGTTGGAATGCTGGGTCATAGATTATGCATATATTCATCTGTACTACGTACTGCCAAACAGTTTTCTCAAGTGTTTACCTCAAGTGACAGTCCCACCAGCAGCGTATGAAGGTTCCAGTTACTCCACATCCTTGCCAAATCTGGCGTTATGTACTTTTTCATCTCTGTGTGTTTTTTAAGTTACAAAAAATAAGTAGAACAGAACCACGGGGACTTTGTGATAAACAATGAAACATCATAAAGTTTATGGCAACAGTGATAATCCCTCAGATTTTGGTCTGTGCCAATGATTCAGAATGGTATTATATTGAATTACAAACTCTGCTTAACTGTTGATCGAATCAAAGCCACTGTTTACAATGGAAAATCCTGCAAAAGTGGGTCTTTCTTACATTTTGAGCTGTGGCTTTTTCAGGCCAGCAGCGTTGGACCACCTGTTTATGCAAGAGGGCCAAGTTAGAACAAATAAAAATATTTACAGGCTGCTCTCTTTGAATTTCAAAATAGACATGGCTTTATTGAGACCTGGGGAAGAAACATGCATTTGATGTGCATTAACCTACCATATTCAGTAGAAGGGTAGAAGTGAGAAAGTTGGAGCAGCTATTAGGCAGTAAACTATTGACATTGGATCATATTTGAGAAAGGGCTGTAGGGAGACAGCTGTCATCTGGAAATTAGCTTGTCAAGCTAGGAGGGCTAACTTTTAGACTAGACCCTCAGAAGGGGGCTATATTGGCAGCCCATCCTCCCCGCTTTAACGGCATCTCCCAAGGAGGAATTGTATATGTTAATGGATCCAGACTCCAGGCCCATGACAGAGGGTCCAGCTGAAGTAAAGATGAACCTTATTCTTGGAAAGATGCTGATGATTTCCTTTTTCTTTTCAGTCCAAGATTTACACTTACACACCAACTTTATATTTGGACTTCAAATTGGGCCAAGGAGCAAAGCATTCCCACCCTATTCCTAAAGGTATGATGGGCTCTGCAGTTTAGTGATCATTTCAGGGGGAAAAAAAAACCACAAGGGGCTGCCTTCTCTGGAATGGACTTGTTTCTGAACCTCAACACAAAGTTCTATGAACCTTGTTTACGTTTAATTACGTTTAAATTAGCAAATACTGCTTGAGCTTTTCAAGTTAAGAAACTCAGGAGGAATTCATAGAATGTTAGGGCTGAACCGTTGGGGCCGCCCCTCATTTTATCATTGTGAACGCTGAGACCCAACAGATGCGCTACTTGCTCAAGGCCACATGAGGACTCGCTGGACACGGCAGGACATTTACCCAGGTCTCCTGACTTCTGGGCCACCTTCGACTCACAGAGTTCCTGGAGGGCAATCCAATCTGTGTTAGTTATGAACAAGTGCATTCTTGATTGAGGTACAGCTTTTGTTATGGAGGATTTACTTTTAAGTCGTCGTTTAAATCCAAAGAACAGTTAGAAAACTCCCAAGTGTTTAAGGCCAGTTTTATTTTTAAAAATGGCCACCCCTGAGGTCATTAGGCATCAACCTCGGACCCATTCTTTTCTTCTTTGGATTTTTTCATTCTGGCTATTTTTAAGTACAGAAAGATTTTTTACATGAATGCATATGCCTACCTTCATGCGTAATTTTTATAACAATAAACGTGATAGCACGTGTGCTTGAAGATTTAGTGCTGTGGGTTTTTCTTTTACTTTCGAGTTTGTTTTCCTCTAAACCCTTTCCCTCCCTCATCCACCCATAGCAGTATCCTCCCTGTATATCCCAGATCTGGAGTAGATGCCAGATATATCCTTGAATTAGATCTTACAATGTTTTTCTCAACACTTACTCTTCTCCGCTTTCATATATGTGCATGTAAATACACACACATACAGGGTTATTTTGTCCTTGTTTTACTAAAATGGAATCATACCAGAAATATATTTTTTGCATCTTGCTTTTGTGACCAGACAATACCTCATGGAAATTCCTCCGAGTCTGCTCGTATGGCTTGGTTGAACGGCGACGTTCGACGCCATGGGTTGACTACGATGCATTTAGCTCTTCCCTGTCAGCGGGTGCTCCCTTTGTTCCCTGCGCTTGGCTACTGCACACTGGTCTGCACTTTCTCCATGACCCCACCAACACTTGCGTGTGTGGTTCATGTTAATTTTGACTCTGCACTCCGCTGCCACCCTATATATTGCCTCATAAGAGAATGTGTATCTGTCAGTTTACAAAGCTGTACTTCTGGATTATTTTGTCATTATGAATTTTAAACCTGAGATTTGTTTTCAAAAATGTTTTGGAATGCATACAAAAACAAGTAGCTTAGAAATGCGTGTATATCACTGAGTCGCTGTAAACCCACTTTAAACAAGTCTGTTATAAACCCAGTTATGCAGAAGAACCTTTCTTTTCCAATATGTCACTTCCAGTTACCGTGTGTTCTCCCCCCTCCCGTGCCCTCACCCCCCGTATACAGTCATACATGGCTTCATTGCGTTAGGTGACAAGTCTGACGTTTGAGGCTTCCCTGTCCAGTGCCAGACAAACAATTAATTCAGGTATTATAAAGCACTTATTATTTACAGACTCAATAGCACTGGCTGCCTGTAACCCAGCATATTGGCTAGTAAAATTATACTGTACAAATTTTATTATCAAACCATTCAAGTCAAGCTCACCTTTTGTCTTTTTTTTTTTTTTAACTGCCTTTCCAGGTCAAATTCCCGTATAAAGTTCAAGGACTGTCTAAATTCATTTTATTTGAGTGCTTTGTTGCATCAAATATTCCTTGAAATGTGTAGCCCATTGGCTGGGTCCTGATCATGTTTTGTTTATAATATTTTGATTGTTTTGCTACTCATGGTAAAGGGATTTGACGTGGATGTCTGGGCTATGTTTGGCTTTTGGCATAAGCTTTGCAATGTAACTAATGTTGACTTTGTTGTATCATTACCAAACTAAAGGGATAGAAATAGAGGCATACACTGCTACCATCCCATTTCTGACACCAGGAAAAAGCATATGTCCCAAGGGACATCCAGTTAAGGGAGACTGGAAACATTTCTCATGAGCCAGACAGGTTTTATCTGAATTCCATCCCATAAATAATATTGGAATCGATTTTTACCACCTCTTTATTTTCTTCGGGCAAGGCACGTTTCTGTAGGGTTGTGCTAATCTTGCAGAAAACAGACGTTTCATGCAGTGATGATTTGGAAGGCACTTGATATCAGGAATTGAGCTAGATGGTGCATCACTTACAAAGAATCCGATCTGTTGAGTCTCTGACGGTACCAGATTCCTCTCACATTTTTCCTGTTGGTTCTTGGCTAAAATAAGAATAAGTAGTTGTGTTGTTTGTTGTTTGTTTTTTTGCAGTGACTTCTACCATCTCTTGCAAAGCAGTCTGATTTCCCTTGCTGCAAACTGATATACAGATAACACTGTGTGTTATCATTCATTGAGAAGGAAGTAAATCTGTATTTCTAGGAAAATATCAATCTTTGCCAAGAAACTTGTGCCTTCTGGTCCTCCTGTCCCCTTTGTCTTCTGACTGACTGCATCAAAGTTGGGCCCTCAACAAGCACTCTGTTTGTTTTCTCCATCTTCCTTCACAGTATCCCTGCTACTTGGCATTTAAAAGCATGATCTGGAATGTTAAAAAATGGAGGATTGTTATGGTATCGGAAAACTTAATTTTGCTTCCCTCAAGTTTTAACTTTTCTTTAGAGTATATGTACATCAGTCAACAAAATTTCTTTAGAGAACATATAGCTTATCGCATTATTCTGTGGTAAGCAGAATAATGGCCCCACGAAGATGCCCACGTCCTAATCCTGGAACCTTTGAATGTGTTACCTTACGTGGTACAGGGGATGCTGCAGGTGTGATTAAGTTAAGGATCTTGAGATGGGGAGATTAGCCTGGGTAATCCAAGTGGGCTGATGTAATCATAAGGATCTGTATAAATGAAAGAGGGAGATGGGAGTCAGAGTGAGAGAGAGAGATGGGACAATCGAAGCAGATATGTACAACGAAAACTGGTTGGAATCTACTAGGCCCAAGATGGCAGAAGGTTTGACTTCCTGTAGACCTTGAGCCTCATCATTCGCTCATTGTAATACGTTAGCATGTTAATGACACACCCACAGTTGCCGTGACAATTCCGAGGTGGACCGTAAAAGGCCAGAAAAATGGGCCGTGGCCCAATTCCTGGAAATCCCCGCCCCTTCCCCAAATTAGCTGGAATACTCCTCCCACTCGTTAGCCTATATTACCCAGCCCATAAAATCTAACCACCCCATACCCTAGAGGCCTCTCTTGCCTTCTGAGATGGACCGCACTCTGTCTATGGAGCACACATCTCCCTGAATAAATCTGCTTTCACTCTACTTCAGCTCCCTCTTGAATTCTTTCCTTTGTGAAGCCAAGGACCCTCACTTGGCAGCCCGTCCCAGGGACTCGGATGAGACCTGGGGCGTGACCATTCTCTCGTGCCCCCTTCTCCTGCAACGAAGTCACATTCTCTGGCTGTAGAAAACTGATTGGAGGCAACCAGTTAGGGGCTGTTTCTCTCACCTATATGATTTTATCTGTAAAAGAGAAGAAAGATATGAAATAAATATGCCAATGTCTATGTTCGTTGTTTCATCCTTTGTGCTCTTCTGAACTAAAATACTAAAGTATTGAAAATAAACAAAAACCAGTCTCTAAAGTTGAGAGGGAAAGGGATTAACAAACCATGTGGTCTAATGATGAGGACACATCAGACAAACCCAAACTGAGGGACATTCTACAAAATAATGGGTCTGTACTTTTAATGAAGAAAATGACTGAGGAACTATTTCAGCTGAAAGGAGATTAGGCATGACAACTAAATGCCGCATGTGAACCTGGATTCCATCCTGGCCTAGACATGTTTTTTTTCTTTTTGCCCTAAAAAGCATTACTGAGACAACTAGCTCAATTTGAATATCTGTACATAGCTAATAGTATTGTATTAATGGTCATAATTTTTTAACTGATATTGTATTAATTTCATAATTTTTATGAGTGCACTAGGGTTACGTTGGAAAATATCCTTGTTTTTAGGAAATTATTTCAAGGTAAAGGGGTATCATGTCTCCAAGATTACTCGCAAATATTTCAGAAAAAAAAGAATGATGTATATTTCTAGAGAGAATGTTAAAGCATATGTGATAACAGGTTAGCTTTTGGAGAATCTGGGTGAGTGGTGTACGGTAATTATACTATTTTTGTAACTTTTCTGTATGTCTGAAATTATTTCAAAGGAAAAATTAACAAATAATTTGGTGGAATGAGGAGGGGGAAGGGAAGACCCGGTGGGTCTGCCTCCTGTCCAGGAGGCCAGGCATGAGGTCCGTGGTGAGTGAGCTGCCTACCCAAGCTGAATGCAGAGCTATCTGGGGGGAGGCTCTAAGGAACCAGCACTGCTTTGAGGTGTGGCATCTGGTGTGACCCAGAGTTTGGGTAGAGGTTTCTTCTCTCCTTAGCCCTGTTCCCCTCTCCCCTTCCAAACCCAGAGCTGACCTTTGTCATGGATTTGGCGTGCCACCAAGTCATGTTTTTCTACTTTCTCTACACATACATGTATAAGCAGCCATTGGAAAGTTCTTTGAAGTAATGAACTTAAGACTGAGGGGGAAGGAAAATGAGCTGGGTTAAGGCAAGGAATGTAGGCCAAGAAACGCTCTCACTAGGGATGTTTGCAAGAATTGGGAACCTCCCTGGAAATGAGAGCAAATGCCACAGAAAATGATTTACGTGTTTAAAAGAAAAGTTTTCCACGTCTTCTGTTGGACTGAAGGAGGGCTGACATGAATGTGTTGCCGATTAAACCAAGCTACAGGACCAGGGGTAAATGTGACCTTCAACCCAACTCCTGTTCGTTGTCATTGACTGAGGGAGGGAGGGGAAAGAGCTTCCCAGCTGTGAAGAGCCAGTAGCTTGGAGACCACAGTTGCAGGGCCTGTGACCTCAGACAGAAATAAATACGCCAGGATGGTATCCATTCCTGGTGCAGGACAGAAAAGTGGGAGGAAAGATAGGGGAACAAAGAAAGATGAGAAGGACCTGAAAATCTCACAAGAGAACTCTTTGATGATACAATCCTGCTCTTGGCAGAGAAGAAATTCCAAAAAAATGTGGTAGTTCATAAACATATAGTAAGCATTCACGTGATTTGGCTCTTGTTTTGCTATAGCTTTAAGAAAAAATGCTTAGTGGGAATTAAACTAGGTTTAATAGAAGCAAGTGCAGATAGACAACATGATAAAAAGAAGGAAAAAAGGAAATTGCCCTCTTTTCCTATTTTATTCCCTGTAACACTCTGTGCCTTCTAGCCAGTAGCATGAATTGTGTTATTAATGGTGAAGGTGGAGCCTGTATCCTAATGGAAGACTTTTGCAAGGAGTAACAATAGGTGAATGCACATAATACATTGAGTTGGCCATTCCTTTAAGCAAATGTTTGGTCCTTCTGGATAAAAGATTTAAAAAGATAAAAAGAGAAAGAAAACAGACCGTGGCAATTATGTGTAGACTAGTTTTCTGCTTGAAGGGTGAGTAGGAATGAAGCGAAGGGGGTGGAGGAGAAATGAGATTAGAACAATCAAAATGATTCCAAATAAAAACCCACTTGAACAATTGAGAGCTTTGAGGTTCTGTCAGACTTGGAAACCATTAATTTTTTAATACCTTTCAACCATGAGGAGAGGATCGATTATGTCAATCACAACACGTCCTTGCAATGGAATGCTTTGCAGTCTTTCCCAAGGATGAGTTATTTCTCTGTGTTTTGGAAAGGTATCCAAAATAGAACACTGAGTTCTAGTTTTTAAGCAAATAATATATAGTACATAAAAGAGAAAAGAAACTGAAAACACAAATACCGAATTGCTAATGATATTTATGGGCTGGGAACAGTTAGCATGTGTTTTCAGCATCTAGCACGAACCTCCCTCCCCCCAAATTGGACAATGTGAAGACCCCTGGCTGTGCCTTCGTCCTTCTGTCTCCACCCACAACAAGTACACCTGAGTGGTAGCTGGTCACTGGATGATGGGAGGCCGAGCTCAGAAGACTGAGCCAGTGGGTCAGTAAGGGAGCAAAAGAGCGAGTGTGCTCTGAGCAGATAGACTTAATTCCAGAGCCCTTACACTCATTCTCGTAAAATCTCGGGGAGGAAAAAGTGTGAAGTAGGAGGATGAAAAAAATATCGTCTGGCGTCCACCCGAGTGTCTTGTCTTTGTTTTGCCATCCTTCAGGCTTTCCAAAGCAGACTCAGTTTATGTTAAGTTTGATCAGTCATGCCTTATCACGTGGGCCTCTCTTGCACTTTTCAACCCACCTGCCAGCACAGCCACATCCCTAGAGTCTACTTTGTCCTCTGTGATTCTTCCATGCCTGCCGTGGTTTTGTTTACTCTGCCACCACGTTGACTCTCTCACAGACTCCAGTCTGGGTCCTGCCCTTGTACCTTGGACTCGGCCCCGCATTCCCTTCGCAGATCTTGTTTTCTCCCAAAGGCACACGGAGTGATGTTCTGATTCTGTTTTGAGCTGGCTACTCCTACATTCATGTCTCTCAGTGGCACTGCAGCATCTCCTCTGGGCCATAGGGACAATACATAAATATCCGTGGAAATCCAGTGCTCATTCCAAGAGGGCAGATAGCGGGTTGTCACTTAAAACTGTTTGGAGGGGACTTCCCTGGTGGCGCAGTGGTTAAGAATCCGCCTGCCAATGCAGGAGACACAGGTTCAAGCCCTGGTCCGGGAAGATCCCACATGCCGCGGAGCAGCTAAGCCCGTGCGCCACATCTAAGGAGCCTGCGCTCTGGTGCCCGCGAGCCACAACTACTGAGCCCACGTGCTGCAACTACTGAAGCCTGTGTGCTCTAGGGCCTGCGAGCCACAACTACTGAAGCCCGCGCGCCTAGAGCCCGTGCTCCGCAACAAGAGAAGCCACCACAATGAGCAGCCCACGCACCGCAGCGAAGACGCAACACAGCCAAAAACAAACACAAAAACTGTTTGGAGGCCCAAGGAACTAAAGATAAGCCAGACTGGTGTGTTGTAGTTATTAACATGATGTTCGACCTGGAAGGAACAGCTTGTTTGTTAGTACAGCTGTTGGCATATAGATATATAGCCAGTGAATAGCACACTGTCTACTTGGGTGGCTCTTGAATACTTGAGGCCAAGTCGTTTAGGTTTTGGGGTGTGTGTGTGTGTTTGTGTGTGAACGCGTGCATGTGGGACTGTGTTTAAAACTGTTTACAGAACTTAAGTTTTAAAATGTATATATATCTAAAAGATTTCATCTTCAAACCTTTTGTATCTGTAACTTATATAAGTTTATATATTTGTATGTCATATGTAGAGTATTAAATATTTGATATTGTTATCTCTTTGTTCCTTTTGGCATTATGGACACTAACCTTTTAATGTCGCTGGTCCCTTTTCAGGGTGGACAAGCTTCATTTATACCATATCTGGAAGTGTGTATATTGGTAAGTGATCAGTCTGTCGCTTTGGGCTCAATTGCAATATCATTTAAACCACTGCCAGGAAGGAAAGGTAAGATGAAACCTTTCGTGTAATTGAATACTATGTTTCCTCCTGTTCGGCACCAGCCCCCTGTACATCCTGGTACATCCTGGTACCCCCAGGGCAGGGCACCTCTCAGCTTCCAGTATATTCAGTGAGGGAGGAGAATAGGAACACCAGACATGATAGCAGCCATTTTACTGTGGCCTGTGTGCAAATGTAAGGTCCAGGCGCAATTATGTGGGTTGACAGCTTGCTAGGATGTTGGCAAGCCCCATACTGATAAAGGGATGGAGCTTTAATGGGCTGCAAGGGGAGCAGGAGTCTATCTCCTGGGAGGTGGAAGGAGGTGAATTTGCAGTCCCAGGTGCTTCTGAGAAATCTCGAAGTCGGTTTTCTTTTATTCTAAGGGGTTGTGTATGTGTCACTTGTTGAGTCTAGTCTAGAAGGGATGTTTGAGACCCAGTCAACTCTCGTTTTATAGATGAGGTATGTAAAGGCTAGAGAAAGTTATTAAACTTGCCAGAATTATGCATTGGTAGACCTGGGACCAGAACCAAGGGCTTGTCAATTCCACTCCATATCCTTTGTACAATGACAACACAGGAACCACACCATCTAACTTGTCTTTTCCAGTCTAAACCCTTTAGCCAACCCAGCGGTACAAGAGCCAGGAGTGGTGGGAGAGTGGAGCTTGTAGAGTAGGCTGGCTCCTGCCTGTATCTACTCCCACTCTCCCCATCCTCCTAGAAGCAGCGTGGAGGCCAGGAAAGGTCGCTGTAGGTTTGTCAGAAAACTGCTGTAGCAGATGCCATTGGTGCCCTCCCCACACCCACTGGGCCTTAGCTCCTCAGGGCCCACTGACCGACTTCCAACTGCCAGTAGTACCTGTGTTTCTTGGCCTGAGGCTTTCTCTGAATCCTGGGAAGGCTACTCTGCCCCAGTCAGGGCAGGATGAAAGTGCTAAGGAAGCTGCCTTGCCCCTCAGGTGGGATAACGCTGAGGCCTGTGTGTGAGGCCTTTTCCTAGAGTCTCCTGGAGGCGTTATGTTCAAGCTACCCATGTGAGCGTCCTTGGTAACACATCCTTCATTGTCTGCCTTCCCTTTCCTGTCTGACTTTCCCAATTCCTGGACTGGTGTTTCCTGGGACTGCCTCCAAGGTAAACTCCTTGGACTCAAATATGCACCTCAGGCAGTGCTTCTGGGAAAACCTACAGTAGGAGAACCAGCGTCGCTTCTCCCCTTCCCTGCCCCTCTTGAACAGTGATGGTGCTGTGGATGGGGTGAGGGGGATGGAGCCGAGCATCTGGCCGCTCCCAGGTGCAGGCCAAGAATCCCATTCCTGAGGCCCTCTGTGGTTGGAGCTCTCTACCCCAGCCTGTAGCAGAGCCTCCTCAGCAATGAGCTTGCTGCCCTAGCACGGCTACGTCCTTGCCCCACGCTCCCAGCCCCAGACAGCTGGCTCACTGATACTGTCTGCTCAGGGCTTGCAGGCTACACCCGAAGCCATTTAAACCATTCTTTATATTCTCCAGAAGGGCAGTTCAATTGCCTGAAATTAATCTTCTGAAAAATAGTGGTACCACAAGCTCGTGTATTTTGATTTTATACCATAGAAATGGGCTTAGTTCCTCTTTCATTGATTAGCATTTCAATTATGATTCAGAAGCAGAATTCATTTATTTCAGCATTTGAGAAAGTGTGAAAACAATTTAGTAGTGGTATCACAAGTCCGTGGGCACACACATTAAACTATATTAACCATCTGGAAGGGATGAAGCGTCATTTGTTTTTATGATCTTTTGAAAATCTTGGTTATCACATAATACTTTCTAAAATGGAGTAAAAGCCATTTTTATGGAGGTAGCACCCCTGACTTAGGATTTCAAGAGAAATAAATAATCTGCACAAATGGAAAGTAATAAAGCACATGGATTCTGAGGTGGTGAGGATACCAGAAATGTGTAGGATGAGAAAGGACAGGGTCAGCAAGTTTTCTGTAAAGGGCCAGGTAGCAACTACCTTCATCATTGCGGGCCATACAGTTTCCGTTGCAGTGACTCCTTCCTGCCTTTGTAGCACAAAAGCAGTCACAGGTGATACATAAATAATTGGGATGGTTGTTCCAATAAAACTTGATTTATGGCCACTGAAATGTGAATTTCATATATTTTTCACGTGTCATGAACTACTACTCTTGGGATTTTTTTTAGCCTTTTGAAAACATAAAAACCTTTCTTAGCTTGTGGGCTCTACAAAAGCTCACATTTGATTTTGGTTTTATAGGCAAGGAAAATTTTTTCCTCTACTGTTCTAGGTTCTTTTTGGCTGGGCCATGAGTTAGATTGACATAAGACAGATTCACAGGAGAAAAACAAACTTAATTACATAGGTACAGGGGTCCCATAAAATATGAGACCCAAGGGCAAGTTGGGCAGATGCCATCCTGAGCTAAAGAATGAGATAGGAACCTGAGGCTTCAAAGGGGAGGAGAGTAATTCACAGGATGATAAGAAGAGCAGATGTTTGGTAATTAGATGTTTGATGTTTGCCCTGCCAGCCAGGTAGGTCATTCAGAAGAAAGTTATCTCTGGTAATAGCTCTCCCTTTGAACCAGGCCCCTTATCTAAATTCTTTAAGGCAGTTAAGAGAGTGATTGGAAGCTCTTCTTGAGTCTTTTGGGCCTTGACTGTCTTCAGCTCAAAACAATCTGCGTGCCAAAGCGGCACATCTTGGGGAGTCTCATTCTGAACCCCTTCAGTTTAAATGGCATTGTAGAGGTTGAAGGGGAGAAAGATTAACAAATAATCTTCGAACCCTGTTTGAATCAGTAGTTACAGCCTTGTTTCCTGACAGACCTTTAGGCCAAGAATTTAACAAGTGAAAAGGTCAGTGGTTCGAGGGGTAAGAATGACTTATACATCCACTTGTTTTTCTCGAGGTGAGGCAGGATTTTCCTGAGTCATCTCTATTCACTGGCCTGGTCACCTCTCATGACCATGAGCCACAAGTGCAAAACATCTGGCAGGAAATGGGGTCACGGTCTGTAGTGTTGGAGCAAACTTGCATCTGTCCAGGGTAAAGTGGACCATGGAGAGAATCTAGCTCGCGAAACTGCCCTCTTGGGAATCTGCTTCAGCCAACGAATAGCTGGCCAGGTGACCTCATTTGAATTTCATCTCCTTCCCTTCCTCCTCTTCACCCCCTAACAGAGATATTAATGAGAAAAACAAAAGGGCAAGAGCAAATCACCAGAAAAAAAGAAACAACAAAGCAGAAATAGCTATTGAATGTGTACTGACCTATAAATCTATAGAGAGAATCCAAAAAATGCTCTCTGACTTTATTGCCTCAATTTTATCTTGCTTATAAAACCAGGATGGCAGCAGGCAACCACAGATGGCAGGAACTGATAAGCAAGTAGTTGTCTTAAATGTCATGTACCTCCATTCTGTTGAAATAGATGTTATAAGTATGTACTTAATGTATGGGGCTGGAATAAAGAGACTGCAGTTTGGCTTGAGAAAGTAGTCTGGGGAGATTCCATAAGTGGAGATTAGGATGACTGTTAAAAATATTAATTGGGGCTTCCCTGGTGGTCCAGTGGTTAAGACTCCATGCTCCCAGTGCAGGGGGCCTGGGTTCGATTCCTGGTCAGGGAACTAGATCCCACATGCCACAACTAAAAAAAAAAAGATCCCGCGTGCCACAGTGAAGATCCCGCGTGCGGCAATGAAGATCCCATGTGCCACAGCTAAGACCGGTGCAGCCAAATAAATAATAAATTTAAAAAAATATTAATTGATGCAGGAAGTACTTAAAAGATGGACATCAGTAGATTTACTTTTGTAAGGACAGGTGGAGTTTTGAACGTTAGAAAATGCTGGACATTAGCTAGTTGTCTAAGTTAGATATTTTAAAGTTCATGGTCAGTATAGTGAAGTCATGTAATTGCCCACTAAGGGCACCCTGAAGAAGAGAAGGAATTAACAGAACTAAAATAAGACAAATAGAATTGGTACTTCCTTATTTAAGAGTACTTAGAGATGTTTTATGGTTTTCCAGGATCTTCTTAATTTTTGATACATTGTGGTTTTTTTCAAGCCTTCTGACTGTTGAGTAGTAGCTTTAAAAATTGTGCAGGAGAGAGATCTTTGACAGCAGTCTTTTACTGAGTCAACAAGTCCTTTGACCAGCCCCCAGCTGAAATCTTGTGCAGTATATGATTTAAAAAAAAAAAAAAAGAAAAGAAAACAACATGGTCAGAAAACCAGTAGATCCCAAGGATATTAGCTCTAAACCCCTTCCCTGCAGCTGAGATGAAAATGACATTACACATCCACACAGAGATCAACAGGTTACCGGAGTTTATATCCTGTGTCCCTGAAGCTTGGGACAGTTTATCAGCTTGGATGCCAGTCCCCTAGAAGAACCAGTATCAAATATACTGTTGGGGCTTAGAAATTATATTTAGAAATCTAAAAATATTTGTGGTTATTGAGATGACAACTAACTGGTTTATGTGGGTAGTAAAATGTTTCAAACTTATTTGAATAAGTAATTATTCATGCTCACTTGTGCTCTGCCCTTTGCTTCTGGTTCTGGGGGGTATTAAAAAGTCTGACACAGCCCCTGGATCTCAATAAAGGTGGGGAAACACACTAGGGGCCCTCCGAGTTGACCTCCACTTACCCAAAATGAACTGGACTAAGCAGTGCGCCTCATTTCATGCGGAATACGTTGAATGAGGTGCCTGAACCCCCAGGATGATCGGCTCCCCTGGTCCACCTGCCCCCTGCTACTCCCCCTGGCAAGTTGAAGTGGACTTAAAGGCAGGTGTGATTGTTCTCTAATCTGTTTATGCCAGTTGCACCAATGATTGCAATTATGCGATTTAATTAAATAATATTTAAATTAACGAAATAAGCTTGAAAAGAGAGTTTGTATTTCTAGAGCAACCAAAGTCAAATGCTTTGTAGAATTACATTGCTAAAGAAAACTCTTCGAATTAGTATGGTAGAGATGACAGTAAAAGATTAGGGGAAACTGTGATGATCTAGAAGGATTTCAGTGGTGCACTATGGTATGCTTTATAAAGAAAGGCAGTGCTTCAGTCCAATTTCTAAAAATTGGCAAATGGATGCACATTTACAATTTAAAGTAAAATGTTGGAGGCAGCTTAATCTTTTTCAATTAATGATCCGGATTGCATCAGATAAGAAGGCTTCAACCGTACATACAAAATTGATGATATCAAAATCTGTGATAGAAGTACCAGAATGTACGGAACAGAGGGTAAATGGGACAGTAGTTCTTGTAAAGAGAAGAAGAAAAAGGAAATCTTGTGTATGGGGAGAAGTTTCGCAGCAATAAACCACACACTGAAGATGCAGCACTAACTTTAAAATGTTTTAAAGTATTTTGCCCTTTTATGACTGTTTACGCAAACAAAAATATTTGCAATTCAATTGTTTTCAGTTAAATTTTCTTTAACTGCACTATTAGATTTAACATTCTTGGCAGAGCTTCCCAATGGAAACTATTTATTATCTGATTTGGCTCGATTTATAATTGAAAGTAGTCAGAACTAATAAAATATGTTTTCTTTGAGACTTATTTTAGGTTCAGGAGATAACCAGATGGGTGAAACAGCATAGAAATGACATGAAGATGGAATCAATCTTTGCTTTCTGTGATCCTGCTTTAAACATTTTATAAAATAATACAGAAGCTAAAGGTACACTTAGAATGATTAATCTTAAAAACCTGACTTTCCAGTGTCTATAAAAAGGGTTTGCCTTATGGTGGAGCATTTCAAATGGCCTCTTCAGAATCAATACTGTGATTCCTCTCCTAGATCAGCAAGTAGAATGAGCGGAAATTGCATTCCGTATAAAATTAGAAAGAGAGCTCTTAGGGAAACATGAACTCTGTTTCTAAATTAAGATTTTCTCATAGACCAATGAACGGCGGTCGAGCAAGCTACCCTGATAGGAGGTGCAGAGAAATCCCAGTTCAGCATTATTTTTGAGAGCTGTCTCTTGCCAGCTCACTCCATTAAAACATAGTGAAGGGGCTTTATAAACCATTTTGGTCTCTGTATCATAAAACATCCTACATGATAAAATTAGGGGTCAGGGGTAGACCACATGGGTCATGGCAAATGTCAAAAGGGTTCATGGCACAAAAAGTTTAGGAACTTCTGTCTCAGAGGCATATGACATTTGCCAAGGCCCCACCTCTGAACAATGTCTTTTGTTGTTTTTTTTTTAATTCAATGGTGTCATTAAAAGGTTAAAAGAACAAGTCTGTGATACGGTTCCATTGTGCTTCTCTGATGACATTTGAAATAACATGATCCAGAAGCAGGTTTACTTTAAATTGTTAAGTAGTGATAAACTTATCTTGAGATCTTTACAATGCTAATGTGATATGAAAATATCCGTGATTTCTACTGGAAACAAAATCATTGGTCTAGCTAATACTGCTGTGGTTTTCTGGCTGCAGTCATGACTGAAAGAAAGGCCACATTTCAGTTAGGTGTTCGTGAAAATAAAGATGTCATTTGTCTCCCTTGCAAGTCCATGATTGCTCTGAATTCTATCCATGGACCCCTTGGGAACACATTGGCTCCAGGTTAAGAAGTCCTCTGTTAGAATCCTGTTTCACGTTTGCAAGCATCAGAATGAACCCTGCTGCTTCATGTAGGTTATCTCCAAAGTGGAGGTGAAAGGGAGGCCTTCTCTAGAAAATATGACTGTTTGAACTCCAGTCAGTATTCACAAAATTCACAAATTATGTTTATATGGTAATTCCTCAAGCTACTGTTTTCGCTTAAATAAGTGCTTCCATGTTGATTATTCAGCTTTAGCTGTATCATGTCAGGTGAACGCCCTTTTTTTTTTTATAGTCCAGAATGTCATGCAGACATCGTTACGGGCTTCTCAGCCTGCCTGCAGTCTTCTCTCTGTTGTCTGTGCACGTGTCTGGTTTTCAGTCAGCTGAAAGGCCCAGCCGCGTCCCACCTGCCACCTCCTGTGGCCGTTCGGGCCGCTGCATTATGCTGCTCCTAGGGAGAATCGTGTTCTTCGGCTCTTCTCTCTCCCATGGTTGCCCAATCTTTCTTTCTCAACTCCACCTCTCAAACCCATCCCTATCTTTCTGTGTCCACTCTTGCAGTTCAGACTGGAATTCATTTCCACTGAGACTGTTAGAATAAACTCCTAACAGGTCATCCTAACTTCAGTCTTGCCCTCTCCAGTTTATTCTGTGCTCTGCTTTCAGTTATTTCTCCAAGACACAGATCTAACCATTTCCCACACACACCCTTTCCTCAGAGGTCCTCCATTTTATATGGATAAGCATGACCTTCGTGTCTTCCCTTGACCTGAAGCAAGTGTGCATTGCCGTCATTCCTCCCAGAAGAATGTTCCAGCGATGATAGAAGGTTCACCCGGGCATGCCCTGCACATTGCCAGCCCCTCACCTTTGCACAGTCTGTCCTCTTGTCTAGAGCACCCTTCATCCTAGCTTTGCCTTTTATCGGTCTATCTGATCCTGCAGAGCTCTGCAGGCCCTGTTCTCTCTTTGAACTTTGTTTATTCCTTTCTTGTTGCCTTTAACACACAATTTCATTTGTATTATTTTTTCTGTTTCACCTTAATATGAACCTTAATATGGAAGGGATGGAAATATATCCATCCTGAAACCTCCCCACTCCCGCAGCATTTAGCAGAGGGCCTTGTACATAGTTCCATAGCTGTTGTTCACTAGCTCTCCAAACTTACCTATTTTCCGGTTGAACTAGTCTCTGTTTTATGAATGTATGTTTAGTTTCTCTCAGTGAGATTTTGAGTTATTTGTATGTGAGGAATCGGCTTTGCACGTCTTTGCATTTTCTCACAGTGCTGGGCGGTTAGTTGTAGGTATTCAATAAATACTTGTTGAAAGGAATTAATGATGGAATTTACTAATTTTCCTAAGCATGCTTAAATCTTTTGAGGTTTATAATTGACCCAAGGAAACACTCTTATTAGCATGTAATGCCAAGGACTTTGCTTATTAATTAACCTATTAGGCATGGCATTGAAAGTGTAAGTGGAAACATAATACAGGATTCACTTCCTTGTCCTTTTCTACATTGGAAAGCAGCCAGTTTCGGACTTTAATAATTGCAAATACCATCAACAAGAGATTTCAGGAGATTCTTAAGTTGGTTGTTTCTGAACTTGAAATTCATATTATGGTGCCGTGCAGTTAACCAAGTTTGTAATTGTATGAGAAATGTACTACCATGAGGACTAAATTAAGTGGGTCATCTTTTTTGTAGGACCTGATGACACACAACAAAAAATAGAACCTCATCACACAGCCGTGCTGGGGGAAGGTGACAGTGTCCAGGTGGAGAACAAGGTTAAGTATTAAAAATCTTTAATTCTCTTTTTTCCAAAATTTTTTTTGCATTTAAAAATTTTAATGTAATTTTTAAAGGTTACTTTCCAGTAACAGTTATTACAAAATATTGGCTATATTTCCTGTGTTGTATAATACACCTTTGAGCCTACCTCACACCCAGTGGTTTGTACCTCCTGATCCCTCACCCCTATATTGCCCCTCCCCCAGCACTGGTAACCACTAGTTGTTCTCTGTATCTGTGAGTCTGCTTCTTTTTTGTCACCAGTTTGTTGTATATTTCAGATTCCACATATAAGTGATATCATACAGTATTTGTCTTTCTCTGACTTACTTCACTTAGCATAATGCCCTCCAAGTCCATCCATGTTGCTGCAAATAGCAAACTTCTTTCGTTCTTCTTTATGGCTGAGTAATATTCCATTGTATATATGTACTGCATCTTCTTAATTCATTCATCTGTTGATGGACGCTTAGGTTGCTTTAATTTTCTTAACTTGTACTTTCTACTAGTTTCCAGGAAAACGCCAAAATCTCCTGTGTACGTGGAAAATTTTTTCTCTTCCTCCGGGAAAGAAACTATGCCACAAGTTTATCAACCCCTTTCATTAACTTCTGTTATTTCTACTGGTTTATTTTAAGGTTTTATCTACACTGATTCCTCATCTTTAGGAATCATTGAAAGTCCGTATTGTTTACCCCTAGAAATTTGAATCTGAAGGCAGCTCTTCCTTGTCTCTCACTTTTTCTTTCTTTATACAATTGATTGATTTTATCGTTAGCATAAGTGAAAATGGATCAGCCCTTTAGGGGTATATATATAGATCTACACACATATTCCCATGGAGCCCTCTGAAAGTCAGCCCCATGTTGAACTGAGAGGAACATATGATCCATTTCGTAGTCCTTTTGTGTTGAGTCCTTGCTTTTTAAGTAAAGTTTCTGATATTTTAGGAGTCCGAGGAGCTTTTTTTAATCCAGGTTGCCAGGTTTCTTCCTTGTGTTCCTTCCTTTATTCCCTTGGACTATTCGCTCACCGTCTTGTGAGCCTATTAAACCCATCTGGCCACTTTGTGACATTCTCATAAGGAGAATTGAAGAGATAGTTGTGCAGAAGCTCCTGCAAAGATGAATTTTGAAAAGTAGGGATGAAAACTAAGTTGGCATGCAGGTGGCTCGCAGAGAGGCCATCTGCCTGACTGCCAGCCCTCCGGCCCTGGTGTGGTAGAATGCAGTGGATGTGAGGGATGATTATATCTTTTTTTTTTTTTTTAAGAAAGTACTTGAACTGCGTTGTTGTTTTTTTTTTAATTTATTTTTATTTATTTATTTGTGGTTGTGTTGGGTCTTCGTTTCTGTGCGAGGGCTTTCTCTAGTTGCGGCAAGCGGGGGCCACTCTTCATCGCGGTGCGCGGGCCTCTCACTATCGCGGCCTCTCTTGTTGCGGAGCACAGGCTCCAGACGCGCAGGCTCAGTAGTTGTGGCTCACAGGTCTAGTTGCTCCGCGGCATGTGGGATCTTCCCAGACCAGGGCTCGAACCCGTGTTCCCTGCATTAGCAGGCAGATTCTCAACCACTGCGCCACCAGGGAAGCCCAGGGATGATTATATCTTAACCCACTTTGCTGACAGCTCCCCTACTGCCGCTTTAATCCTCTGCAACACCTCCAGGAGCAGTGAAGTAAGGCGAAGCAAAACCCCATGAGCTCCAGAGGAAATGCGTATCTCAGGGTCTGTGCTCACTATAATTAGGTCGAACTGTATGGAACTGCCACTTCTGACCACCTACAAAAATGGCGATTTCGTCTGTTTTCACCCAGTGCATGAAAGAGGCATGGAAGCCATATGTAGGCCAGACCCTACTGACAGCAGATTAGTCTGTGACATGATCTGGTTTAACTTGACAATCTCAGTCCTTCCTATACTATAGCAGAGGGCACACTGCAGGTGATAAGGATTTGGAAGCTGAAGCAGAGCACCAGCAAGAAGTGGTGAGGGGGTCCAGAAAGAGAGAGGCAGCAGGATGGAAAAGAGTTGACTGAAACCATCAGTTCCTTGGCCCCAGGGGCATGGTTCTGTTGTGTGCCCTTCTGTGATTTTGACTGTGTATAAGTGTAGCCTGAGCCATCAAGACGTTAGAAAGAGTTCTGTGAAAAAATTTATTCCAAAAAACTAACCTTTAAATGGGCACGTATCACGTACCTCCGTGAAGAGTAGAAAGTCCCCTTAGATACAACAGGAGGAGCCCGTGACGGTGTGAACCACTCACTAGCCACGTGACTTTGGACACAGTTCTGAACCCCCCTGAGAGTTTCTGAGAGTTTCTTTTTCTGCAGAGTTGAAATAACGGTGCTAACTGCGTGGGGCTGTCAGATGGACTGTGTGAGATGACGTAGGTCAACGGTCTAGGCCACATCTAGCACGGCGGTCAGTACTTTATGCCCAACAGCCTAGATTTAAACTTTTTCTAAAGGGTTATTGAACCCCGGCTACACCCATTCATTTCCGTTTGTCTGTGGATGCTTTCACACCACAGTGTAGAGCTACGTGGTTGCAACAGAGACTGGATGGCCCACAAAGCCTAAAATCTTTATTCCCTGGCTCTTTACAAGGACAAGTTTGCTAATCCCTGGTGTGGTACATAGTGGGTGCCCAGTGATGGTAGCTGGAAAGGTCACTGATCTAAACACCTGATGTGACAGGTAGTCATGCCACGTACATGTTACCTAATGAGGATTTATACCTTAGGCCCCAAGGTTTAGGTTACATGAGTTTGTACAAAGGTCCTAAAGGACCCTAATTCACTCGGACTCCAGGCCAGGGGTATCTTCACTTGGAACTAGACTTACCCTGAGGATTAAAGAAGGAAGCTGTGCCTTCCCAGTTCTCCCTTATTCCCATGTGCATGGAGTTGTGGGCAGGAATGAGGAGTTGATATATAGTCCCCAGCTTCCCTCTGGCACTGCTCTCCCTGCCCTTTCTCTGCTTCTTACTCTGTGTCTTCACCATCATGCCTGTCTTCCTGGTGGCTCAGGAGCCTGGGCAGTTTCCTCTAGAATGGCCAGTCCTCCAGGGCAGGCGAGGAGGGCAGGGAAGAGTTGATGTATCGATAGATCATATCTTTTCTCTCCCCAGGTTTCCCTGCTCCATTTTAGCATTTGACTCATCTTAGACCAGCACATTTTAGGCTGCAGGGACCCCTACCTTTTTCACTCAGAGTGTGGATTGTCTTTTGTGACTGTATTCTGAAGTCTTCCATGGTGGGTAGCAACTGCAGGGGGCTTGGTTTATGCTGGATTGAAGAGTCTTTAAGCCAGACTCTCTGACTTCTTAGAGGAAGCCTAAACCCCAGCAGTGCCTTCAGAATGGCCTTAACTTTTTCATTGTTCTTAGAGATGGGGATCAACGCTGGGCTCCTCTGGACATTTAAGCCTGGACTGTAATGGTCACCCTGGAACAACCTCTGTCTCAAGCGTTAAAGCTCCCTGTGCTGCTTTGGCCCACAGTTGGTACCCTGGTTGCCAAGATGGCTCCATGATCAGGAGCACAGGGATTTGATGTGGAGACTTGATCTCAGCTTAAAACTCATGTTTATACTAGTGTCCTATTGAGAAAGTCTTAAGCCTCGTGGATTAGCAAACTTACTTGCAGTTTGTCAAGGTTAGACAATCAGTTCCTCATTGACTGCCATCAAAACCATGCTTGAGAATAAGGATACTCTTTAACTGGCACCATTCATGGGGAATTCATTAAACTAATACAGATTAATATTTCATTAAAATAAAGATCGAAAGACAACTAAAACACCCTTTTAAAGCTAGAGACAACTTTTTGCTGATGTGTAACAATTCATAATAAAATAAACCATTAATCTTCAAAAACTGGTGACAGTTCACTGTTTTCTCTTTCAATTGGCCTAAGAAGTATAAACAGTGAAGTCTAGTAAGAACAATTACATGCAGTTAAGTCCTGTTAAAGCTCAGTTTCTTTCTGATAATGTTTTCAGGTAATATTTCATCATAATAAATGTTCCTGATGCAAAAGCATGCCCTTGGTTTCCTTCTCGGAGTCCCACTGCCATCTCAAGCTTTGTATTTCTGATTAATCAAACAAACTCTGAGTACATACTCACAGTGTAGAAGTTATCAACACCTTAAATAAATCCTAGCGCCTTCATCTGGACTTCGATCATTTATTGTTGGTGTCAGTGGAACTCAAGACATGTCTTGCCAGTATTTATGGAATAACAGAGAGCAATTTGTAAAAGTAAATTATTACGTAAACCCAGAAGGGCCTGACTCGAAACTAGGAACTCTGAGAATGTGTGCCAAAGTGAAAGACATGGATGGTCTGGGCCCCAAAAGATCGTGAGTTTCAGTTGGGGCAACTGTCCATGAAGCAGTAAGTGAACTTCTGTTGCCTTTGTGTGAGGGTCTCTTCATCAGAACCTAACAGGGCACTGACTTAGATCCACACAGGGACTTATGATCTTAAACAAGTCTTTCTTTCTCTTTGCTTTGGCCTGATTTTCATCATTTGACACTGTACCCAAGGTCGCCATAGAGGAGGACTTTTCAAGATAGCAACATTCGGGACTTGGAGCCACAAAAGCACTCTACTGAATATCCAGAAAGATGATCAGCTTTCACCGAAGAAGGCTAGTTAAGGGAGGAAAAAGGATGCACTTAAGAAAAAAGAAGAAGACCCAAAACATCTGGCTTAGGTTAGAGGAGAAGGGGCCAGGCAGAGGTTAATTTTGTAAAAAAAATCATTCAAAGAAGCTTGGACCAGGACCAGCCTTCAGCTTTCTTTCTTTCTTTTTTTTTTTTTTAATTTTTATTGGAGTATAGTTGCTTTACAATGTGGAGTTAGTTTCAGGTGTACAGCAAAGTGAATCAGTTATACATATAGTTATATCCAACTCTTTTTTAAATTCTTTTCCCATTTAGGTTACTACAGAGCACTGAGTAGAGTTCCCTGTGCTATACAGTAGGTTCTTATTTATCAATTTTATACATAGTAGTGTATATATGTCAATCCCAATCTCCCAATTCATCCCACCCCCCTTTCCCCCTTGGTATCCATACGTTTGTTCTCTACGTCTGTGTCTCTATTTCTGCTTTGCAAATAAGTTCATCTATCATTTTTCTAGATTCCACATATAAGCAATATTATACGATATTTGTTTTTCTGTTTCTGGCTTACTTCCAACCTTCAGCTTTCTGAAATGGAAAGCCCAACTCCCAAACAACTCAGTACCCAGCAGTTGAATCATTTTTCATTTCAGACCAAATGCAAGTGTCCTTTTATCCTACTGTCTGACTTATAAATGAAAGTCATCATTTGATTTGAGTAATATCAAAAGGAGCAAAACTTGTATTTTGAACACTATTATTATTCCAAACTGTGTAAACTGTAGGACACGTTTGTCACTCACAAAAGACGCATCTTCTGAATTAAGAAACTTATATTCTGAGGAGTCGCACACCCGTGGCACAAGGAGGTAGGCCTTTCCTTTCCCCTTCTCTCGTGACCCCCGACCCTTTCTCCTCTGCCTCCTGACCCTAGAACTCAAGTGTGTATCCCCTCCAAAACCAAACACCTCAAAACACTTTTTAGTGATGTCTTCCCTCAGATTAAATTATAAATGATGTAGCACCAGCGATCAGAACTGTTTTTCTAAGATACTTTTCTTGAATATGTCATTTGATTCGCACTGAAATTCCACCCCTTCAAAGCCCTTAGGTAGAAACCTTCCCCTTTCTTGGGGACTGTTGGGCTATTGCATAGTAGTATGCACAATTTAACTTATTCATAACACTGGGTCATCAGCATGTATATTAATTACTGTCCTGAGCTATAAAGTGTGACGATGTCTTTAGGGCCTGCTGGCTACTACAGTAAGTGGTCCTAGACTAATTTTTAAGCTTCTGTGCCTGTTTTTCATAGTTTTTTTGGTGTGTGTTTAATTTCCATAATTGATGTTAAGCTGTCCATTTCCTTGTATTGCTGTATAGTAGTGCTTTCCTGTCTTCTAGCTTTGAATCTCATTGACCTGATAACCGCAAAGCTTAAATTATTAACGTTGTGTATAATGTGAGAATAAGTGGAGATTGAGTGAGGGTCTGTACTAAGGTTAAAAGACTAAACTTTAGTGTATGGGGTTTATGACATCTGTTTTTAAAATTTGAATTAGCAGAAGCCTTTTTAGCTTACTCTTTGATTTTCAGCTGAGTTCACATTGGCATATTTTGACAGCAAATTGGGTTATGGATACATAAGGTGATGTGTAAATAAATACAGGCCTGGGAATGGTTAAACAGGTGTTTTTTAAACATGAAGAAATGATTAAAGCATCCACTGGGTGGATGTACTAAATGCACAGCCCTGGGACTGTAGGGAGTAAATTAAGACTTTTGCAGAAACCATTCGACCCTAAATTCCCTTTTAATTGTTTAAAGTTAGAGGCAGAAGGAGAAATAAATGTCGGTTCTGTAAGATACAAATATTTCTAACTACATGGAAGATTAAAAACTTCGTTCTTCATATGCTTCATGTTAATTGAATTCAGTGATAAATCTTCTGGTACTAGTAACATTATAATTATTTCTAATTAAAGAGCTTTGTATGAGTAGGAGCATATAATGTATTATCACATATTTATATTATCACAAGTGTGATGGGAGGTTCTTCTGCTGGTTTCTGTGGCATTACTGGGTCAGAGGACATCAGCGATAGGAGGGCTTGAAGTCATATTGTCAAAGTGCTCTCTAGAAGGATTACAGCACCCACTTAAAATCTCCCAAATGATGTATAGAAAAGTGTATCTTTCCCTGCATCCACACTAGCACTGGATTTAATAATTAATTTTTTTTTTCAGTTTCAGGGAAAAAAACCTAATCTTAATTCTGAACAAAAACTTTTAGAGACTTTAACACAATAGGACACTTTTGGAGAGAAATTTACCTGAGCAGGTATCTCTGGGATTCTTTTTTAAATAAATTTATTTATTTTTTTGTTTATTTTTGGCTGCATGAGGTCTTCATTGCTGCGCGCAGTGTTTCTCTAGTTGTGGCGAGCGAGGGCTACTCTTCGTTGCAGTCCGCAGGCTTCTCACTGCGGTGGCTTCTCAGAGCACGGGCTCTAGGCACGCGGGCTTCAGTAGTTGTGGCACGTGGGCTCAGTAGTTGTGGCTCGGGGGCTCTAGAGCGCAGGCTCAGTAGTTGTGGCACACGGGCTTAGTTGCTCCGCGGCATGTGGGATCTTCCCAGACCAGGGCTCAAACCCGTGTCCCCTGCATTGGCAGGCAGATTTTTAACCACTGCGCCACCAGGGAAGCCCCCTGGGATGTTTTTGTAAGGTTCCATTTATTTTATTTTATAACTTTATTTATTTATTTATTTATTTTTGGCTGTGTTGGGTCTTCGTTTCTGCGCAAGGGCTTTCTCTAGTTGCGGCAGGCGGGGGCCACTCTTCATCGCGGTGCACGGGCCTCTCACTATCGCGGCCCCTCCTGTTGCGGAGCACAGGCTCCAGATGCGCAGGCTCAGTAGTTGTGGCTCACGGGCCCAGTTGCTCCGCAGCATGTGGGATCTTCCCAGACCAAGGCTTGAACCCGTGTCCCCTGCATGGCAGGCAGACTCAACCACTGCGCCAACAGGGAAGCCCAAGGCTCCATTTAGTGCAACATTTCTGGGGCATATTTTACATTAATAGTAATGTCAAAAGTAATAAAATGTTACTTTTGGATTTGCATAAATAATCTTCCCTTTTAAAAATTAAATTTTTAGCAGGAAATTTATAAGCTCTATTATAGGCCAAGTCAATTACATAGTTTGTCATAAAGATGTTTCTAGTTAAAGAAAAATCTTAATTTAAATTCTCCTTCTTTATTAGAGAAGGTTATTATTTTGGTGTTCGGGACATATTCTTGAGTTCTGATTGCTACTAAACATCTTAAAGAATAAGCATTTCCATATCGTGCGTTGCACAGAAAATATTTCTGGAATTTATCTTTAGAATTAGGGACATCATCCCTTTGGCCCGAATGTCAACTTCAAATCATTCCTAATCAGACATTCAAAAATAAGGCTGATTATTGTTTGATGGTCTTTTTCTTGACTTTAGGATCCTGAGAGAAGCCACTTCGTCCTGATAGCTGGAGAGCCATTAAGAGAACCAGTTGTCCAACATGGTAAGCCCCAAATGATGGCGATTTCTTTGGTTGGTTTTCCTTTTCTTTGAAAGTAGTGTACATGTATAGGGTCACCAGGAAGAAAGCTGGATTTTTGTCCTCTCTCCATCTACAAAGTTGAGGATTTTGTTTCATTTCTCCATTGTGAAAGGAAAATGTATACATGGTTTTCATTTCTACATTCATTCTCTTTCTTTTAAGGAAACATTTCTTGAGTATCTACCACATGTAGGACATTGAGGTTTGAACTGTGGGGAAAACAAAAATAGTGTTTTTTACATAGTGTCATAGGGAATTTCAACTTAAAAAAAGATTTTGTGGTCTACTGGGGACTTGAATATCGTTTTTATCTTTACCAAAAATAACAGTGATTTCTTTCTTTCTTTCTTTTTTTTTTTTTTTTGGCCGCGCTGCACTACTTGCAGGATCTTAGTTCC
This sequence comes from Eschrichtius robustus, assembly GCF_028021215.1. Classification (NCBI taxonomy): domain Eukaryota; kingdom Metazoa; phylum Chordata; class Mammalia; order Artiodactyla; family Eschrichtiidae; genus Eschrichtius; species Eschrichtius robustus. The sequence continues at coordinate 13,081,731 of NC_090845.1, read as the reverse complement.
CAGAGATTGAACCCAGGCCCACGGCAGTGAAAGCACCGAGTCCTAACCACTGGACTGCCAGGGAATTCCCATAAATAACAGTGATTTCAATACTGTCCTTGTAGTCTATTGTATTTTTAGTGAAAAATGGGGACCTCTTAGGAATATTTCTTTGGAAGTTTCTAAAATATTTGAGTCACTCTTAGTTTATTTTAAAAAACAAATAGAGGGACTTCCCTGGTGGTCCAGTGGTTAGGACTCGGCGCTTTCACTGTCATGGCCCCGAGTTCAATCCCTGGTCGGGGAACTAAGATCCCGGAAGCTGCATGGCACAACCAAAAAAATAAAAGAAAAAAACCCAAAGATATAAAACAGGTAAACAACAAGGTCTTACTGTATAGCACAGCGAACTATGTTCAATATTCTATAATAGACCATAATGGAAAAGAATATACATGTATGTATGTATATATATATGTATAACTGAATCACTTTGCTGTACAGCAGAACTAACACAACATTGTAAATCAACTATACGTCAATAAAAACAAAACAATAGAGATAACTGTACTTGGAGGCAGAAAATCCTGGAATAAGGACTCATAATAGTCACTTCAATTCTTTGTCTTGACTTCCTCAAAATACTGTTGTTTGATTGAATGAGGAACATCTAAAAGCACCTAGAACCCAACCTATTACTTAGATAAATGCTACAAAACATAGTGTGTGTCCGCTTATCTGATTATTAAATTTAACATGCATTAAAATCCCATTACACTACCTTGCCTTGCTTACAGGTATGCACAGTGATTTCAGAAAAAAAACCCCGGCTGATCATAAATTTCAAGAACACTGATTATTTTTATTTTATTTATTTATTATTTTTAATAGAACTTTATTGGAGTATAATTGCTTCACAATATCATATTAGTTTCTGTTGCACAACAAAGCGAATCAGCCATATGCATACACATGTCCCCATATCCTCTCCCTCTTGCGTCTCCCTCCCACCCTCCCCATCCCACCCCTCTAGGTCATCACAAAGCACCGAGCTGATCTCCCTGTGCTATGCTGCTGCTTCCCACCAACCATTTTACATTTGGTCGTGCATATATGTCGATGCTACTCTCACTTCGCCCCAGCTTCCCCCTCCCACCCGTGTCCTCAAGTCCATTCTCTATGTCTAAATCTTTATTCCTGCCTTGCAACTAGGTTCTTCAGTACCATTTTTTTTTTTTTAGATTCCATATATATGTGTAACCACATGGTATTTGTTTTTCTCTTTCTGACTTACTTCACTCTGTATGACAGACTCTAGGTCCATCCACCTCACTACAAATAACTCAATTTCGTTTCTTTTTATGGCTGAGAAATATTCCATTGTATATATGTGCCCCATCTTCTTTATCCATTCATCTGTCGATGGACATTTAGGTTGCTTCCATGTCCTGGCTATTGTAAATAGTGCTGCGATGAACATTGTGGTGCATGTCTCTTTTTGAATTATGGTTTTCTCAGGGTATATGCCCAGTAGTGGGATTGCTGGGTCATATGGCAGTTCTATTTTTAGTTTTTTAAGGAACCTCCATACTGTTTTCCATAGTGGTTGTATCAATTTACACTCCCACCAACAGTGTAGGAGTGTTCCCTTTTCTCCACAGCCTTTCCAGCATTTATTGTTTCTAGCTTTTTTGATAATGGCCATTCTGACCGGCGTGAGGTGATACCTCATTGTAGTTTTGATTTGCATTTCTCTAATAATTAGTGATGTTGAGCATCTTTTCATGTGCCTCTTGGCCATCTGTATGTCTTCCTTGGTGAAATGTCTATTGAGGTCTTCTGCCCATTTTTTAACTGGATTATTTGTTTTTTTGATATAGAGCTCCATGAGCTGTTTGTACATTTTGGAGATTAATCCTTTGTCTGTTGTTTCATTTGCAAATATTTTCTCCCATTCTGAGGGTTGTCTTTTTGTCTTGTTTATGGTTCCCTTTGCTGTGCAAAAGCTTTTAAGTTTAATTAAGTCCCATTTGCTTATTTTTGTTTTTATTTCTGTTACTCCAGGAGGTGGGTCAAAAAAGATCTTGCTATGGTTTATGTCAAAGAGTGGTTTTCCTAGGTTTTCCTCTAAAAGTTTTATAGTGTCTGGTCTTATATTTAAGTCTCTAATCCATTTGGAGTTTTTTGTGTATGGTGTTAGGTACTGTTCTGATTTCATTCTTTTACATGTAGCTGTCCAGTTTTCCCAGCACCACTTATTGAAGAGGTTGTCTTTTCTCCATTGTATGTTCTTGCCTCCTTTGTTGTAAATTAGGTGACCATATGTGCATGGGTTTATATCTGGGCATTCTATCCTGTACCACTGATCTATATTTCTGTTTTTGTGCCAGTACCATACTGTCTTGATTACTGTACCTTTGTGGTATAGTTTGAAGTCGGGGAGCCTGATTCCTCCAGCTCCGTTTTTCTTTCTCAAGATTGCTTTGGCTATTCGGGGTCTTTTGTGTTTCCATACGAATTGTAAGATTTTTTGTTCTAATTCTGTGAAGAATGCCATTGGTAGTTTCATAAGGATTGCATTGAATCTGTAGATTGCTTTGGGTAGTATAGTCATTTTCACAATATTGATTCTTCCAATCCAAGAACATGGTATATTTCTCCGTCTGGTTATGTCATCTTTGATTTCTTTCATCAGTGTTTTATAGTTTTCTGAGTACAAGTCTTTCGCCTCCTTAGGCAGGTTTATTCTTAGGTATTTTATTCTTTTTGTTGCAGTGGTAAATGGGAGTGTTTCTTTAATTTCTCTTTCTGTTTCTTCGTTGTTGGTGTATAGGAATGCCAGCGATTTCTGTGCATTAATTTTGTATCCTGCAACCTTACCAAATTCATTGATTAGTTCTAGTAGTTTTCTGGTGGCATCTTTAGGATTTTCTATGTAGAATATCATGTCATTGGCAAATAGTGACAGTTTTACTTCTTCTTTTCCAATTTGTATTCCTTTTATTTCTTTTTCTTCTCTGACTGCCGTGGCTAGGACTTCCAAAACTATGTTGAATAATAGTGGTGAGAGTGGACATCCTTGCCTTGTTCCTGATCCTAGTGGAGATGCTTTCAGTTTTTCACCATTGAGTATGATGCTTGCTGTGGGTTTGTCACATATGACCTTTATTATATTGAGGTAGGTTCCCTCTATGCCCATTTTCTGGAGAGTTTTTTTTATCATAAATTGGTGTTGAATTTTGTCACGAGCTTTTTCTGCATCTATTGAGATGATCATATGGTTTTTATTCCTTAATTTGTTAATGTTTTGTATCACATTGATTGATTTGCATATATTGAAGAATCCTTGCATCCCTGGGATAAACCCCACTTGATCGTGGTGTATGATCCTTTTAATGTGCTGTTGGATTCTGTTTGCTAGTATTTTGTTCAGGATTTTTGCATCTATGTTCATCAGTGATATTGGTCTATAATTTTCTTTTTTTGTGATATCTTTTTCTGGTTTTGGTATCAGGGTGACAGTGGCTTCATAGAATGAATTTGGGAGTGTTCTTCCCTCTGCAATTTTTTGGAAGAGTTTGAGAAGGATGGGTGTTAGCTCTTCTCTAAATGTTTGATAGAATTTGCCTGTGAAACCAACTGGTCCTGGGCTTTTGTTTGTTAGAAGATTTTTAATTACGGTTTCAATTCCATTACTTGTGATAGGTCTGTTTATATTTTCTAATTCTTCCTGGTTCAGTCTTGGAAAATTGTACCTTTCCAAGAATTTGTCCATTTCTTCGTGGTTGTCCATTTTATTGGCATATAGTTGTTTGTAGTAGTCTCTTATAATCCTTTGTATTTCTGCAGTGTCAGTTGTGATTTCTCCTTTTTCATTTCTAATTTTATTGAAATTTTATTTTTCTTGGTGAGTCTGGCTACGGGTTTATCAATTTTGTTTATCTTCTCAAAGAACCAGCTTTTAGTCTTATTGATCTTTGCTATTATTTTCTTCATTTCTGTTTCATTTTTTTCTGCTCTGATCTTTATGATTTATTTCCTTCTACTGCGTTTGGGTTTTCTTTGTTCTTTTTTTTTTTTTTAGTTGTACCGTTTAATTAATTAATTTATTTAACATCTTTATTGGAGTATAGTTGCTTTACAGTGGTGTGTTAGTTTCTGCTTTATAACAAAGTGAATCAGCTATACATATACATATGTTCTTCTTCCTCTAGTTGTTTTAAGTGTAGGGTTAGGTTGTTTATTTGAGATTTTTCTTGTTTCTTGAGGTGAGATTATATTGCTCTAAACTTCCCTCTTAGAACTGCTTTTGCTGTGTCCCATAGGTTTTGGGTCGTCGTGTTTTTGTTGTCATTTGTTTCTATGTATTTTTTAATTTCTTCTTTGGTTTCTTCAGTGATCCCTTGGTTATTTAGTAGCACACTGTTTAGCCTCCATGTATTTGTGTTTTTTACAGTTTTTTTTCCTGTAGTTGATTTCCATTCTCATAGTGTTGTGGTCAGAAAAGATGCTTGATACGATTTCAATTTTCTTAAATTTTCCGAGGCTTGATTTGTGACCCAAGGTGTGATCTGTCCTGGAGAATGTTCCATATACACTTGAGAAGAATGTGTAATCTGCCACTTTTGGGTGGAATGTTCTGTAAATATCAATTAGATCTATCTGGTCTATAGAACACTGATTATTTTTAAAATAGTCTTTTTTGTTTTATTAGTAGCTTAAGGGAAAAGCATTAAATTATACTCCACCTAGCCCATAGCGTTTGACTCCATTTTGCAGACTTCTGATTTCCACTCCAAAGGTTCATAGTTCTCATTTTCTTTCGGCTGAACAGCCCTGAAATAGTTCGTTCTTCTGGAAGAAGCCTGCAGACAGATTGAGTAGGGTCATCATCTTTATTAATAGCAGCTAGAATTTAGGTGGGAAAAAGATGTGTGGGATGGAAACCTTTTCAGTTAAGCGATGTCCTCTGCATCAGTGATGAAAACCAAGACTCCACCTACAGTAGGCGACATTCATCTCCTGTGAATCTTCTCCCAGAGGCTTAGAACTTGCGGACACTGGGTGTGCCAGCACACACAAATTTGGATTAACCAGACAACATAGAGATGGCCCCTGAAACCTCATCTAATGAGAGGCAAAGCATTCTGCTTGTTTGTTTTATTTATTTATTTTATTTTGCTAACTCTTTCAAACCCAGACGTTTAAGTTTTTCTTTTACCTGTGCATGTTTGAAGACTACCACAGCCATCTCTCGACTATTTGGGAACCAGTACTAGTTGTTGAGGAAAACGGAATCCAGATGTTCCACTTATTTACATAACAGATACCTCGGTAGCATTTACTGTCTACTAGGATTGGTCAGAGTGCTTTCCAAATGTTAATTCATTTAAGCTTAAAAACAACCTGACAAGGTAGGTACTCTCATCCCCACTTTATGGATGAGCAAGTGGAGGTGCAGAGGTTCGTTGGCCACATAGCTGGATTCACACTCAGGCTGTCTGGTTTCTGACCACCCTGCCCTTCCGCCTCTCACCGTGCCCGCTTGCCCCTTGCTCTACCCTGTGGCTTCTCTGCTGGGAAGTAATTGTTAGTGGTGGAGCTGGGATTTGAACCCTAGTCTCCTAAACCCTTGTCTTGTGCTCTCTCCACTATAAAAAGTTTCTACACAATGAGAGATTCAACTCACACCATTTTTATTACAGGAGAGGGAGGGAGTTTAAAGCTTTAATTAGAGAAGGGATGAAAAGTGTAGTTTAAAAGAGGATTTGTGGGATTATTGATAACTAGCAAATAATTTTCTTGTTCAATTAAGAAACACGCTTTCTGGGGGAAGTAATGTACAGCCTGGTGACTACAGTCAATAACACTGTACTGCATATTTGAAAGTTGCTAAGAGAATAGATCTTAAAAGTCCTCATCGCAAGAAAAAAGATTCTGTAACTGTGTATGGTGACAGATGTTAACTAGACTTACTGTGGTGATCATTTCCCAATATATACAAATACAAAATCATTATGTTGTACACCGGAAACTAATATAATGCTGTATGTCAGTTATACCTCAATTTCAAAAAAAAAATTAATTAATTTAGTTATATATTACCCCCCCCCCAAAAAAAAAGAACAGAAGAAAAACAAAAACATACACTTTCTGGTTTCAGTTTTCTTCTTCTTCTTGAGGATTTGAGGAGATGAGCTTTCTCACCGTGGCTTTGGAGGGCTCACACTTCCAACGCTCCCCTTGTTTCTCAAGGTGGTCCATGGGCCAGCAGCATTGGCTTCACTGGAGAGATAGTTAGAAGTGCAGAGTTTCAGACCCCACTCCAGACCTCCTGACTCAGAATATGCATTTTAATAAGATTCCCACGTGATTTATGTGCACATTATGATTTGAGAATCACAGCAGAATACCCCAGAGAAGTGTCAAGATGGAAGCCCAGAAGTGTACTGTTTGTACAGAAAAGTAATTGAGGGAGGGGAGGGGTGCTCCGCAAGTCTCATCTATAGCAAAATTATGACGTGCAGGAAGTCAGTCCTTGGCCCAGTACCTGCTCTCATTTTCTCTGTTCCATCTCCCTTTCCTCTCTGCGTCCTTTAAAAAGGTGGCTTTTCCAGGATGCCCTCTTGGATTTACTATTTTTTTTGCATATGAGGGCTCTCTCATTCTTTCCTACCTAGTACAGTCCACATCTCCATCTCCAGGTGAAATTTCTCTTTTGAGCCCCAGACCCCTGTTTCCAACAATGTACCGAGCACCTCTGCCAGGAAGCTATCCGATTGTCTCCAGCGCCTTCATGTCAGAATATCCAGGACTGACTTCCTTGCTCTACCCACAGCTTCCTGTGTCTTGTTTCTCAGTTACCCTTAAACAATTCCATCATCGAAGCATGTGATACTGGGTCTTCCTTCTCAAGCGCTAAAGTGAGTGCCGAATCTGTGCTGATATGCCAACAGTAGTTAAGAAGTTTGCCTGTGTTATTCCAAGTTTTAAGTTATATTTTAACCCAGGTCTCTCAGAGAAAGCCTCTTAGAGGAAGCACTTCGTAAAAGGTTCCTGACGGCACCTCTGAAGACTGGGGGAAGAAATATACTGACCGAATGGACAAATCTGTCAACCGCTTTCAAGACACTGCCAATGCCATATAAGAGCTGGCCTCGTTTATCCAACAGGTGGATGCTCCTACAGTATGTGAAGAGAGGGAAGAGACAGACATTTTGCCTCCTGGTCGATTAGGGGAGGACTTCTACACTTTTAGCAAAAGCCAAGTTCAGACCTAGGAATTAGACTGTGACCATGGGCCAAATCTGTCCACTGCATGTTTTTGTAAATGAAGTTTTATTGGAACACAGCCATCCCTAGTCACTTCTATATTGTCTGTGGCTGCTTTTGCGCTTCAGTAGAAGAGTTGAGTAGTTGAGACAGACACCGTTTGACCCACAAAATCTAAAATATATACTGTCTGGCCCTTTACAGGAAAAGTGCACTGACCCCTAGAGAATCCAAAATGTGATGCTTTCTTGACTTGAAATTTTTATAATCTCCTTTTTATTGTCAGTGAGATGCTACTAATGGTCAAAAATGACTTAGACCCCTCATGCAAGGACACAGCCTCATATACTGTGGAGATGCCAACACTGACGAGATTTGCCAATTTTAAAAATCAGATCAGTTAAATTCTTGACATCAGCCAATGCTAGTGCAACTGACAACTACAGTAAATCTTAAAAGTTCTCATCACGAGAAAAAAAACTTCTGTACCTATGTATAGTGACAGATGTTAACTAGACCTATTGTGACGATCATTCCCCAATATATACAAATATTGAATCATTATATTGTTCACCTGAAACGAATATAATGTTATACGTCATTTATACCTCAATAAAAAAATAAAGATAAAAAGAACTAACAGCTACAAAAATGGTTGTAATAGAACCAAACCTAAGAATGTTTTGAATAAAGAGATTGCCATTGCTGATGACAGCGTGCAATGGATGAGTGAGATATAATTGCATTTGTTTATCTGAAGTTTGGTCTTTATAATCATACACAATCGTAGTCAAGAAACTTGTATTACAGTCCTCGGAGATTGGATGCTGCAAAAATAACCTGCTGTTCGGATATGCCTGAGTTTGTTTCAAATTAAGAACTACAGAAATACATACCATTTTCGTGGTAGAAGAAAATATTCTCGTCACCCAGAACTTTCTGAATGTTTCTTTCTGCTCTAGGTCCATTTGTGATGAACACAGATGAAGAGATTTCTCAGGCCATTCTTGATTTCAGAAATGCGAAAAACGGCTTTGAAAGAGCCAAAACCTGGAAATCAAAGATTGGAAACTAGTGACAAGCACAAGGGCAGGTCTGGCTGCCTTCTAGAATTTTGCCCTTTGTGGCATCCACCCGTTCAATGCATCCAATTTCCAAAGCTGACTTCGCCAGTGCCTCTAAAGAATTCCACACTCAAGTGATGACATGTTTTCTACAGCAATGTCTGTGAGATATTCCCTGGCCCAAGCAAATAAACCTAATTGTTGCTTCTTTAAAAATCAGTGTTCTTCATTTCAATCTAAGTTACTTCTGTTAAAAAAATTATTTTGTGTATATTTTCCTTTTCATGGGCATGTGGATACTTTGTCGTCTTTGTGCCTGTGTGTTTTTTAAAGCACGTTTGATTACTTTCTGTGTGTCACTGATGGAGGTGCGTGAGCATCTGAGGTCTCTTTCTGAGCAACGCAATTTCGATGCCTATGTGCTGGGGTTTCATGTTACAGGTTATCTGCGTGGGTAAAGTAACAGCAGTTCTGAGCGTTTCAGTCAGTTTTCAAAACTGCCCTGCTATTGGTAGGGACACGACAGGATTACGGCCAAGACTTCCCTGCTTCTTCTGCCAAAATCTGTGTCAGATTTAAGACACATGCTCCTGCAAGCTTCAATGAGGGTTGTGAAAAAAGTTTGAATCCACAACTGGGTCCCAGCCTTCTGTAGCTGCAAACATTGGTGGCCAAACCACCTCCTTCTAAAACAACTTGAACCTGGGGCATAGTGGGGGAAGATTTTTTTTTTTTAGTTTGCTGGAAATGAAATGGATTTAGAGGCTTTCTCGTTTCAAGTAGAAGACATGTCCACTTCCTGATTATTTTTGGAGCATGTGAACATTTAAACTTTTTTTCATTTCTCTCCCCCCCATAAGATTGTGCAGAAACGTACCTTGACTAATTGATTTTGATCACAACTGATTATTTGTTTTTCCCTGTGAACTCCTGGGGTTTCGAACTTTCCTTCTGGAGAATGCCTTTTGAACCAGTTTGCTCTAGCTGCCTGAGGTCAACTGCTTGGTAATCAGTGGATATTAGAATATTCAAAATGTACAGGCAGTGGGCAGTGGTGAATATTTTCATGATGTCTTCTCTGCAGTTGGTGCAGGGCTCCCGTTATGAACATGGACCAGTGAAGGTAGGTGGGCTCAATTTTTCATGTGATGCAGATTTTTAAGTTGGCTTATACAGAGGATGTTCTTTCTTTGCCGCCACTATTTTTGAGACAATATAAAAATGCAGAACACTCCTCGTAGTGGGCAGGATATATTCTGTACTTGTTAATGAGTATTCTGTTTCTTAGGCTTACTAAGATTCTTGCCATGAGTTTTTCAAAACGCTGGGGGTGGGGGCTTTTGGAGATGTAATAGGACATGAAAGTTTCCCCTCAACTGTATGTGCAGATGGCACAGTGATTTTTTTTATTTGAAACATATTGATTTACAATGTTGTGTTACTTTCTGCTGTACCACAGTGATTTTCTCATGAAGCATTGACTTGTTTTTATGACACATAACTTTGTGGGCTGTTTATTTTCAGGTCATCTGTGAGCTTGAGCAAACGTTCCTTTATTTAGTTAGTTTAGTTAGTTAATTTCTTCTGTAAATCGAAAACTGCCATGCTTTCTACAGATGTTTTCTATCTGGTTTTCCAAATTACCCATTGCCACCATCTAGAAAAATCTTTTCTCTGAAGTCGTTTTGGTCCTTTGCTTTTTGAAACGTGTGTAAAACTCAACCATAATCAAATCTTTGATTCTATGCGCAAGCATCAGATAGAGCCCAATGAACTGAGAGTAATGAAAAAAACTTAACTGGTATGTTACTGACTGAGCACTATTTCGCCCAGTTTTATTGTATTTCATAGACTATACTGTTTTTCTCAGCTTTTGATTTTGAAAATGATTCAGATATAATTGTTTTGACTGAAGTGGTGCTAAATCATTATTGATTTTGGAATTTCTGGCCGTGAACAATCAAAGTGGACTTGAGTTTTTGTAGCTGTCGTTAGGCAATGCATTTTCAACAAGGGTGATATCGCCCCCAACAGGGGAAAATTGGTCCTTGGGGGTGAAAACGTCTTACTCTTATGTATAAAGCACAGATGTACTTACACTACAGAAGGAGATACACAGTATTTCTGCGAAGGTTGAACTCTGTGTTAGGGGTAGAGAGTCACCTTGCCCAGCAAGCGACACCTTTCTAACTTTCCAAATTCCAAACGGACACGCGAGAGATCACCGTCGTTCAGCTCCACTTCATTGCCAACAGCCTGGATGTGGGATCTCAGTGCCAGATCGCAGGTAAAAGGGAATCTCATTTTGAGCCTAGGGGACAGGAGGAAAAAAATCAGACTTGTTTGAAGTAAGTAAGGCTCTTCAGGCTGTTCAGCTGTCTTTAAGTCCACCCAACCCCTGGCTCAATTAAATCTTTCCGATGCGAAGGAAAGGCGTGCGTACAGTTAAACAGAAATTCGGGCGTAGTTACGAGTGGGTGGTGAGGGCTAAGGAGGTATATCATATTGGTTATTATACATTTTCTTTTCCCCCGTGACTTTCTCTTAAGAGAAAAATCCAAGAAGAAATGTGTTTCTTAATGTTAATGTACTTCTTGTTTAAATCAAAATTGAGTGTGAAAGCATATTCAAGATGGTAATGGTTTGGACACTGGGATATGAATGTATTTTGTGCTTTTTGAGATAAAAATGTTTCATTTATTATAAGACGTGTCCGGGGTCCTCCTTGGTGGTAGGTCCGTGAGCGTGTTCTTCTCTCCACCCTCCCCTCTTCTAACCACCTCTTTTCCCAAAAGGATGGCAACGATGCCAATTCTATCGCTAGGTTGCCCTTCCCCCACAGTGGTCACTTTCTAGCCTTGAACATTCTCCTGTTTTTTCAGCTTAGACTAGCAGTGCCTCTAGTACAGTTACACGAGTCTGTGAACATTTTTTTTTCTGCAGTAACCATGCAAAAGGCTACCAATACCCTGCACAATTGCTCTCAATGCCATTTGAGTGTAAGGCATCCTGATTTCATTAGTCTTGCCAGCTGTACTTAGGACAGCTGTTTGGGGTCAGTAGTGCATGGAATTTGTGAACTGAGATAAATCAGTTGGAAAATCTCAACTCAAATCTACTGTGCATACTGTTTAGCTGCTAAGTTTTTCAATCTAAGCAGAATGTGTTTTCTTCTAGAAATAAGATTAACCCAGTGCCTCTTTCTGGCTCACTAGTATAATCAGATTAACCACCTAGATATGGGATTTATTTCTGTGTCTGTTTTCTCCAGCTTTTATATATGTTGGGGTAGTCATATACAGTTGCACAGAGCGTGCACTGCACAACTCTAGGATGCTCCATGCACATAGTCTCACGTCTGTATGTGACAGCCCTGAGTACAATAGTGTAGACATTCTGGGCATTTGATAAATAAATACCTGCAACCTCACTGTCCTGTTGTTCACATTGACCTTCTGGCCAGCACTGTTTCTGGTGTATTTGATAAGCATTGCTTGTCACCAGGAATCTTGGCACCCCCTTAAGTCACTAGGGGAAGCCATCACCATAAATCTTTTCAAAGTCACTGATGTAGACATACCAGGAGAGTGACAAAGGATTAATTCCGGGTCCTGGTAGGTTTGCCCCACTCTTCTCTGACGGAATTTGTTTCCTTCTTCCCCACACGACCTTTTAGCCCCCTCTTTCATAACTTCACTGGTGGAAGACTATTGCTGAGTGGTGGAGTCATTCAAACTCGGCCAGAGACTGGAATAAATCCAAGATCCACAGGAATGTGGGACACCTCTAAGTATCATGAGAAGCCACATGGCTCACGAGACTTCATAACCTTTGTGTCACTTGCCTTCTCCTGAAATTGTCTCTAAAGGGGATTGAATAACAAGGACTAAGATGCACCTTCCATATTTAATTCCAGGAAGCAGACCCGCCCCCACTGCTCTCCCTACGGTCGTGCACAGGGAAGTCCATTGACTTCGTTGCTAGTCAGATGGCCCAACGAGCTCGTGCCCACTTTCATATCAGGCACCATCCTTGGCACAAAATACATTTGAAATGTTTTCCATTAATTTCTTCTTCATTTATGGCCTTATAGGTGAATGTGTTGCATTACATGCTTCTGTACACAGATCTTTTCTATCCTTAACTGGTGGTTGAAGCTTTTATATCACTTTAGCCTATTATTGCTATTCAGGATACAGTAGGACCCTCTGTATCTTATAGCTTGAATATAGTACTTCCTTGTATGACTTATTTTTTAATTTACAACCCCTGATTTGGGGAATTCCCTGGAGGTCCAGTGGTTAGGACTCCGCGCTCTCACTGCCCAAGGCCCAGGTTCACTCCCTGGTCAGGGAACTAAGATCTCACAGGCCGCGTGGTGTGGCCAAAAAAAACAACCACCTGATTTGGACTTGGCGGATTAGCCTTTAGTATAGACCCCTAAAAGCTCTAGAAAAAAAATCACATTAAAGCTGCATGTTGAGCGAGTTTCATTAAGGAACTGCTCTTCGGACAGTCTTATAAAGACAATTTATGGAATGAAAATGCAGTATTTGGACACACGGATGTTTCCATGTAGAATGTAACGTAGGACCATCTGGAACTCCCAGGCACCTTTATCATTACCACAGTGGCCTAGAGGTACTAGAGGAAGAGGGACACAAGTGACAGTAAATTGTTTCTGAGCACATTTCTAAGCTCAGCTCTTTCCCACCACTTGAGATTAACAGAGAGGGCGGGAAACTATCCACAATTGGGAAAATGATTGAGGTGAGGTGAGATGAGACATTTCTTTTTTTTTTTTAACTTTTTATTTTATATTGGAGAATAGATGATTAACAATGTTGTGTTAGTTTCAGGTGTACAGCAAAGTGATTCAGTTATACATATACATATATCTATTCTTTTTCAAATTCTTTTCCCACTTAGGTCATTACATAATATTGAACAGAGTTCACTGTGCTATACAGTAGGTCCTTGTTGGTTATCTATTTTAAATATAGCAGTATGTACATGTCAATCCCAATCTCCGTATTTCTTCTTAGGTTGCTTTTATGGTGGGAAGTCCCCTTTTTTAAAAACTTATATAAATTTATTTATTTAATTTATTTATTTTTGGCTGCATTGGGTCTTCGTTGCTGTGCGCGGGCTTTCTCTGGTTGCGGCGAGCGGGGGCTACTTTTCATTGCGGTGCAGTGGCTTCTCTTGTTGCGGAGTGCGGGCTCTAGGCGTGCAGGCTTCAGTAGTTGTGGCTCGTGGGCTCTAGAGCGCAGGCTCAGTAGTTGTGGTGTGTGGGCTTAGTTGCTCCGCGGCATGTGGGATCTTCCCGGACCAGGGCTCGAACCTGTGTCCCCTGCATTGGCAGGCGGATTCTTAACCACTGCGCCACCAGGGAAGTCCAGAAGTCCTCTTTTCTCTCTGTCTTACCACTAGATCTTATAGTCTGTACCAAGATACTAGGACATTATAAAGCAAAGCCACTCTGAGGCCCCCCTGCATCATGAAAGTCTTGACTGGTTGTGATGTCCTGTTCCTAAAGGCTCTCCCTTGCCTCTCCTTAGCACTTCCCAACATGTGACAATTCATTTGTTTATTTATTGAGTACGTACTGTGTCGGATGCAGCAGGAAATAAGGCAGTGTTTCAACTCTCATGGAACTCATATTCCACGTGTGGCGGGTGAAAAGTGCCATGAAGAGAATCAAGAAGGGGGCGGAGACACAGAGGGATGGGTGGGGGGGAGACTTCTCTGATTCCGTTTCCTTTGTGCAGAGCCCTGGAGGAAGTGAGGGAGGCAGAGGCCACTTTTTGCAGTGGCCGTGCGGAGGGGCCAGTGTGGCTGCAGTAGGGAGAGCGGAGGCCAGAGCCGCACTTCCAGAGTTTGGAGAAGTAGCCAGGGCAGATCACGTAGAGTGTGGCTGCGTTCCAGGAAAACTTCATGCACACTGAAATTTGAATTGTGCATCATTTTCATGCATCACGAAATAGTCTTCTTTCCATTTGTTGCAACCATTTAAAATTGTAGGAAGGATTTCTTAGACCACAGGCCATATAAAAAGAGGCCGCAGGCTGGATTTGGCCCACAGGTCAGAGTTGGCCAACCCTGATCTGTATCATTACACTATTTTATCCTATTCATGGGACGTATCAGTACCTGACATTTTTTATTTGCCTGTGTATGTATAGGTTTATTGCTTTGTCACCCTCCACTAGCATGAAAGCTTTTTGAGGACAGGGACTTTTCGTTGTCTTGTTTACTTCAGCTTCCCAATCACCTAGTGCAAAGGTGGAATAGAATGGATACTAAAAAAAGTATTTGTTACTGACTGATGGGCTAGGCGTCTAGGCTTTGAGATACCCAGGCAGTATATTCACCCTGTGCTATTTTCCTGTGGAGATTAGAGAGGATTTGGCTGGAGGTATCAAAGAATCCTGCAGTATTTTTTCAGCCATAAGCTATCCTAGAAGGTGTTTACTTCTAGGAGCCAGTTATAGAAGGAAGTCACCTTAGCCCATTTTTCCAGCTTGGTGGTCACAGAAAGAGATGGCAAAGCAGCATCTGGCCACACAGCAGATATGGATAAAACTTGGACACCTGGATGATTTCCTTCATCTTTGAGATCCTTGAAAAGTGCTGTGTTTTCATCCTGCACCACGTGATTTGTGAAGATGTGGTAAATTATGGCAGAGTACTCTGGACAGACGCTCAATCAGTCAGGCTAGGCCAGGATCTGCTGTGATAACAAACACACTCCATATCTCTTGGTGGCTCCTAAACAACAGAAGGTGTAGTTATTGCCTGTACCACGTGACCCTCCTGGTTTGTCCAGGGTGAGCTCCACATCAGGATGAAGCTGGCTGGGCATCCCCATCTTGAATGCCATTAGTCACCATGACAGAGGGGAGGAAAGCCCTGGAGAGCCTCACCCTGGCAGTTAAATTCTCTGGCCTGGAAGTGACACACATCACTTCCGGTCACAGCCCCTTGACCCCCTGCCCCATCCAAGCACCAGGGGCCAGGAAGTGCAAGCCTTCCACGTGCTCAGAAGGTAGAAGGCTGGAACTCTTTGGTGAATAGTATTAATGACTATAGTACACACAACTTTGGTCACTTCTAAATGTTTCTGAACTTACCATTGAGACGGGAGGTGAGCGTGGTTGGACACTGGGGTAGAGTCATGGAAGGAAGACCCTCGGGTTTCTTTCTGCTGCTCACGAGGCTCCTTTTTCTTGGGAAAAAGGAAAGCTGTACATTCAGTTCAGTGAACATTTGTGGAATGTCCACCATGTGCCGGGCACATGAGTGGAAATGACATGTTTATAAAATAAACATGTCTCAGTTGTTTGCATATCTTAACCAGCAGCCAAGGAGCTCAGCTTGGCCTGTGAGAAGGATAATTTTAATGCCTGAAACTTTAAGTAATAATGAAAATTTTAATGAGTCTCTTTTTTGTCGTTCATTGTCATCTAAATAATTATACCACTCACATCTTTGAGACAAGTATTGCTTTCCTGAAATCTAGGTTTGCCTAAAATCATTTCTGGAGAAAGAAAACGACATGTGTCGAATGTTGCTATGGCAAAGGTTTTGTTGTTACTTACTGTTCCATTTTGGAGGGAGTTAGGAAGAGTGTGATTTTGATTGAAGGAATACCCTGAGTTCATCCTCTATAAGAGACCCTCCGAAAAGAACAGTTCATAACTTGGTTCATAACGATACTCTCACAGCAAGACTGTGGATCATTGCGCATCTTAGACAATGCAATGGTTATGGGTGAGGAAGAAGAGAGCAGTGGATGTTGGCATGGGACCACTGCATCTTTAGGACGAAAGGTGAAAACGGGCGTTCTGGGCTGACTGCCAGTGGCACGGCAGGGCTGCCTTGTAAAAAAGAGGATGAGGTTTGGCATAAAGATCCTCTGTCCACCCAATGGATTGTGTTACACTTAGGCTGAGATAGGGCTGTAGCAGTTAACTATTACAACAATAATGCAGTGTGACAATCCAGTCCAAATTCCAGTGGCTCAAAACATCGATAACCTATTTTCACTGACGTTACTGTTGGTCAGCTGGAAGGCAGAGGATCAAGGCTGGAGCCATAGGTTGAGTATGGGTCTGCTCCACATGACTCTCATCTGCCTCGGATCAGTGAGCCAGCAGGGGCAGGTGCTTACGGTGATGGTGGAAACATAGGAGGGCTGTGCGGTCATAAATACATTTCAGTCCTCTGCTTGCATCATGTCATAACATCCCATCGATCAAAGCAGGCCACGTGGCCCAACATCAATGGGGCTGAGAAATACACTCCTGTCTTGGGCAGGGAGAGGACGGGTGGAGGCATGGAGGCGGTGGAATTGTTTTTAACAATAACCTAATTACCATAAAGGCTTTGGATGGTTTCCTTAGACATTGGGCCCTTGATCTTTCAGATCAGTGGTAAAGAGACTGTATCAGGGGCTTACTTCCCTGGTGGCGCAGTGGTTGAGAGTCCGCCTGCCAATGCAGGGCACACGGGTTCGAGCCCTGGTCCGGGAAGATCCCACATGCCGCGGTGCAACTAATCCCGTGTGCCACAACTACTGAGCCTGTGCTCTTGAGCCCGTGAGCAAGCCCGCACGCAGCAACAAAGACCCAACACAGCCAAAAATAAATAAAAATAAAAATAAATAAATTAAGAAAAAAGACTAACAGACCTTAGGAATATATTCTCCTGGGGTTATTCAGAACATCCTTTTAGAGTTTTGCCGCTCGAGCCCATCCCTCACTCATCTGTCCCCACATGTTCTAAGCATAGATGCATCCAACAGGAGCAGAGGCATTTGAGTGGAGCACGGATTTAAAACATGTAAAGGCAGGCATAGACCTCTCCCCACATGCTAGACAATTTGGCTGGGGAGAAACCCACCCACAGTATTCATCAAATTGGAGCATGTGGAGGTCCCAGACATCCTAGCCATCTAGTATCCCCTTAAAATACCCAGACAGCTGTGCACACACACTTGCGCAAATGCACACGCACACACACACTTTCTCTGCATCTCTAATTCCTTTCCTTAGTCTTAAGATTAACTCAACACCCTGAGTTTCTCATATATACACATTTAAACATAGAACTGCCTGAGTAAAAGAGCCACCGATAGTGTGAGGGCCCGCAAATGGCTAGGTTTCTGGATTTCATAGCAGCAGGACCAGGCCCTCGGTTGGCTCCATGTGAATCATTATCAGCAAACGTGTGTTCTCCTCCCTGCCCTCAGTTGGTACGGCCCATACTATTAGGTACCATCTGTTCTGGGGATGGCTGGACCCTAATGACAAAACACAGAGGTTGAAGAAGTGGGTGGTTTTCCCTCACCCACCTATAAAGACGAATGTAAAGCTTGGGTAGACACTTTTAAGTTGGCCTTTCATCTGAAAATACCTGCAAGAAATGTTTAAAAAAAAGAAGAAGAAAAAGAGAAAGTTTGTCCTTGATTTACCCTGGAAAAGGTTTTCTCTTTTTAACTTTTATTTACCATGCTTGGAGTTGTTCTATCTTGCTCTTCTCAAACTCACCTTTCTGGTTGCTAAGGGAAATCAAAGCCATAAAGCACCTCTAAACCCCAACCCAGGACCAGATGCCCCACCCCTGAGAGAGGAAGGAAAGGAAATGAGCATTATTGAATGCCTCCCCTATATCTGACCCTTTCCCATGTATGACCTTGGGTCATCTCCACATCAGCTCTATGAGATATTGTTAGCATTGCCTTCTGAAATGAGGAAACCATGGCTTAAGGAAATTAAATAATTGGCCCACGGTCAAATAGCTAAAAGGGAGCAGTGCCTGGATTCAAAGCCAGCTTACTTTATTTTTTTAAAGTTACTATATGGTAAAATTATCATTTTTCCCATTTGATGTGCAGTTCTGTGAATTTTAACACAGATTTCTGTGACCACCACCATAATCAGGATACAGAAAAAACATTCCTTTATGCTACCCATTTATAGTCACACCCTCCTCCCAGCCTCTGGCAACCTCTGCTCTGTTCTCCATCACTGTCTTTCTGGTTTTTCGAGAATGTTATTAATGGAATCACACAGTCAGTAACCTTTTGAGATTGGCTTCTTTCACTCCCCATGCCTTTGAGATCCACCCAAGTTGCTGGGCATACCAGCCATTCATTCCTTTTTACGGCTGAGTTGTATTCCATGGGATGGACGTGGCACGGTTTGCCTAAGCAACCATTCACATATTGAATGACATGACAGTTGTTTCCAGGTTTTTAGTTCTTACGAAGAAAGCTAGTATTGATACAAACATTCACGTCAAGGTTTTCGAGTGAACCTAAGTCCTCGCTTATCAAGGGTAAACTCTCAGGAGTGGGACTGCTGGGTCATATGGTGAGTGTCTGTTGAACTTTATAAGAAACTGCCAACACATTTCCCAGAATGCTCTACCACTCAAAGCCAGTTTTGGACAATTCTCATCCATGCTCTTCCCGCACCAATCAGCCATCTGTCCAGACCACAGAGTGGTTTCCAGTATCGGGCAAAGCTTCCTTTCGGGGGATGTAATTTCCACTTGAGAGTTACAAGACGCAAAGGCACAAAACTTCAGTTTGGCCTCGCAAGTCTAACATGGCCTGCACGGGTTCCTTGACAGGTGGGGGAGTGAGAAAGGGGAAGCGGGTGGGAGAACGGTGTCTGTGGACAGGTGGGAACGTGGCGGTACAACTTGGATCCCAAACCAGGGAAAAGTTGGTGGTTTGGGCTCAGCCTTAAACATCCAGCTAAAGATGAAATGCAAAATGCATTTCCAGTGAAACAGAAGTTGCTAAGAAGTAGAGGGAGCATGGAATTATTTGTGTTGCAACATGATCCACTCCCTAGACCCACTGCAAAGGGAAACAAATTGCTGACTGTGGTTTCCTGAACTCCAGGGCCCAGTAATCAAAGGACTGGTTCCCCAGGCAACACTTGTAAATCCCTAAGCAAATCTAGGGAACGTTGTGTGAAATGTGTTCCGTCCACCGCACACTCTGAAGCTTCTGGATCTTCCAGATATACAAATTCTCTTCACCCCACCCCCTTATCACTAAACTTCCTGAAGACACATTGCCAACAGTTTGACAGAATAGAATCATCAGTTTTGAAAGGCTTGGAAACATCGACCCACAGTTCTCGGGAGGTCCAGTGGGGAATTTTGCAAAGCTGGTCTCCTTTTTTGTATCTAGAACAGGAGGATTCTTAAGGGCAAAGGACTGGAATGACCCAAGAACAGCTTTTTTGCAACTCGTAACTTCTGACAGCTCAGAGGCAGGATGGATCTCAGCCATGTACTCCCAAGCCACGCCCCTTCCCCTTGGCATTGTGTTTATGTCCTAATTTCTATGTGCCTTCAAATATTTTCTAGACTGCCATGTGAAAGGATTAGAATTTACTATTCCCAATTAAATCCCAGTAAGTTAAAGCAGTACCTATTATTTTTAATTCTGTTTGGGAGAAATGCGTTGTTTTGGCTCCTTGGGAATTTTTTTCCTGTCATCTAGGATGGTCTCACATAAGGCAGCTGCTCTCCTCGTGCTGTTTAGCCTGGAAAACAGTTTTGTTGGTCTTCAATCTTGAAAAAGTCATACAGATTGGGAAGTGGGCCACAAACAATCAATCCGGTGACTTGAGTTAAGAAAAGGCTTAGAAAATCCAGTTCAGCAAGATACTCATCCAAGTGTTTTGAATCCACGGTATAACTCAGAGGGGTTTAAAGAATAAGACTATTTCTCAGCATACATCTACCATTTATTCCCCACTCAATGGGCTTGTATGGGGCTCAGGCACTCACCCAGGCCTTTGAACTTAAACCAGCATGCACCATCCCCAAGATGAGTGTTTCTCATTCAAATCACTTGGAAAGATTTTTTAAAGAAACTTTATTTTGACATAATTTTAGATTTACAGAGAAGTTGCAAAGCTAGCGGAGAGAATAGCCTGTATGTCTCTCACCCAGCTTCTCCTAAGACTAGCAACCACTTACGAAGTTTTTCAAAATCCTCATGGCAAAGCTGTAGCCCAGAACCAGAAAATGAGAATCTCTGAGGATGGGATCCAAGCATCAGTGTTTCTGTGAGGCTTCTTCCCAGGCAGGTTCAAGGTGAAGCCAAGGTTGAGAACCTCTGCTACAAACCCTTACTTCTCAAAGTGTGGCCAGCCAACCAACAGTATCACCATCACCTGGGCGCTTGTTAAAAATGCACCATCCTAGGTCTCACCCCAAACCTACTCCATCAGAATCTGCATCCTGGCAAGATTGCCAGGTGATTGGTATGCACAGGAAGTTTTGAGAAGCATCGCTCTATACAAAAGATTAAACAGACCACACAAACCTGGGCCTGATGACTCTTTTTCAAATGCGTGTATGTATTATATTTATTACTCATAAATTCCTTCTTCAGATATGCATTAAGTACTTATTATATAAAAAGATGAACCTGACCCTCTAGGAGGATCTACCCTCAAGGAGATCACAGTATAGTAAGGGAAATGCAATGTGCTCATTAAAAATATAGGCTAAGTTAGGGACTTCATAGAAAGCTTCATGGAAAAAGTGGCATTTGATTTGGACCTGGAAGGAGGATACTCAGAGGAAGATCCTTGAAAAATAAGTGATGCAGTTTGAATAAGTGAATAATCTCAGGGTTAAATTTTCTATAGCATTTGATGAATCTATTTATTCATACATTTAATAAATATTAAATATTTAGCTCTTACTATTTTTTTAATTTAAGTATAGTTGATTTATAATGTGTTAGTTTCAGGTGTACAGCAAAGTGATCCAGTTATATATATACATATATATACATATCTGTGTATATATATTATTTCTTTTACTTATTTTAAAATATTTATTTACTTATTTATTCATTTGGCTGCACCAGGTCTTGGTTGCAGCACACAGGATCTTCATTGCGGCGTGCGGAATCTTTTAGCTGTGGTGTACGAACTCTTGGTTGTGGCCTGTGGCATCGACTTCCCTGACCAGGGATCAAACCCGGGCCCCCTGCATTGGGAGCGTGGAGCCTTAGCTACTGGACCACCAGGGAAGTCCCTATGTATATATATTCTTTTTAAAATTCTTTTCCTTTATAGGTTATTACAAAATATTGAGTAGAGTTCCCTGTGCTATACAGTAGGTCCTTGTTGGTTATCTATTTTATATATAGTAGTGTGTATATGTTAATCCCAACCTCCTAATTTATAGCTCTTACTATTGCTATCTGAATAAAACATATCATTACTACTCCAGTGGTCCTGAACGACCCAGTGGGGAAGACAAGCATTAAGTAAGTAATGACACAAATAATTCATTAGCGTCAGTGGTGGTAAGCGCTGGGGAGAAGGATGGGGAGCTCGGAATCCATGTGACTGACAGATCAGACCTAGGCAAGGGTGGGAGTAGTGGGGGAGGCTTCCCTATGCAGGTAACACCTGGCTGAGAAAGGTTTGGCTAGACAGAGTAGAGGGCATTCCCAGCAGAGGGAACAGCATGGACTAAGGCCAAAGCAAGAAGAAATGAACAGGGCTTCCCTGGTGGTGCAGTGGTTAAGAATCCGCCTGCCAATGCAGGGGACACGGGTTCGGGCCCTGGTCCGGGAAGATCCCACATGCCGTGGAGCAACTAAGCCCACACGCCACAGCTATTGAGCCTGTGCTCTAGAGCCCGCGAGCCACAACTGCTGAGCCCACGCGCCTAGAGCCTGTGCTCCTCAACAAGAGAAGCCACCGCAATGAGAAGCCCGGGCACCGCAACGAAGAGTAGCCCCCGCTCGCCGCAACTAGAGGAAGCCCGCGCGCAGCAACGAAGCCCCAACTCAGCCAAAAATAAATAAATTAATTAATTTTTAAAAAAAGAAGAAATGAACAAAAGAGCAAACCAATGAAATGGGTGTCCAGTGACATCCCATTGTTCAACTGTCTGATATTTTCCATTGCCTCCGAAATAAGTAGCCTGGCCTTTAAGCGTCCAGTCCTTCCTCTTTTTTTTGTTTTAAACAACTATATTGTCATACAAGTTACATACTGTAAAATTTGCCCATTCACCTGTTGGAAGTAAAATTCAATGGTGTTTAGTAAACCCACTGAGTGGTGCAGCCATCTTCCGTATAAGATCACTTGTGCCCTTTTACAATTAACCTTCATTCCCACTCCCAGCCCCGGGCAGCCAATAATCGATTTTCTGTCTCTTGGGTAATCCTTAGGAGCGGAATTGGTTGACTGTATGGTGAGTTTATGTTTAACTTTTTAAAGAACTGCTGAACTCTTTGCCAAAGTGACAGCACCATTTCACAGTCCCATCAACACTTGATGTTGTCTTCTTGACTGTGGCCATCGTAGTGGATGTGAAGTGGTACCCCACTGCACCAACCTCTCTTCCTAGTCTTATTTGCCAGCCCTCCCACTCTCAAACCTGCTCTGTGCCGCCACCAAAGTCAACCTCCTGCTGTTTTTTTCAGTGAGGCTCCTTGATATCCCCAAATTATGCCTTTGTTCACTCTTTGAATGTGTTCCTTGACTAGATATTTTTTGGAGGAAGAGGGCATGGAAATTGAGAGCTCAAATTATTAGGAGTACAGAAGGCCTTTGATTTCCCCACAGCGTGGATACTTGCAAAGTCCTCCTCCAAACCCAGCACCATACCTTTCCAAATATCTTAGTCACGCTTGGTGTAGATGACTGTCTGGGCCTGAGCTATGGAGATGCTCATGCTTCCTCGGGGAGAACGCCATGTGAACTTAGAAATTAACTAAAGAGAAAGTGGCTACCCTTCATTCTGTACCTCAGGAAGCAGTATGCATTGAAATAATGGTAAAATCTTGTTACAAAGACCTTAAACCTCACAATTTGGAAACTGGCTTGTGGTAGCCAAGACATCAGAGAATGATTTGTTATTTAGGAGGGAAGTTACTAACAGTCTTGGATTCATTCCACAGACATATAAAAAGATGTTGCTGTAACAAAAAGCAGAGACCTGGTAACCCTGCCTCACTTCCTTTTGCTGAGTACTTTCTAATTATTTTAGTTTTGATTAGCACTTCCATTAGAATATAGGAAGAAATTAGGAGCAACTTACTTGGCAAACGTTTGGTAGTTAAAACCGTTGAAATCCATGGTTTAAATATGTACTGGGACCTATACTTACGCTTTCTAATTTTAATGTTTGTCTTGCTCAAGTAGGTAAAGTTAATTATACAGAAATCAACTAGTGCAGAAAGCCTCTTGGAAACAAACAGCTATTCTTGACCCTTTGTAAACATACGCCCACCCTTGCGATGAATTGGCTGTCAGGTTTCTGCTTATTCCAAATTTTCAATACCTCCACTTGTAAGAGCAAAATAAACTGTTGGCAATTTCTCAGTTATTTCAAACTAGGTTTTAAATTATGAGACTTAAAGTATGCTTAAATAACTTGTACTTGAGTAAACACTTCATTTTTTATGATGAGGTAAGTCGTATGAGCCATTCAATGGCTTAAATTCAATCCAGAGGTTTATTTCCCTCTGAGCTCTCATGGTTGGATAGTGTAAAAATATTTCTCAGATTGAACTGAAACCTGTAAGAGCCATGAAGCCTTATCATTCCGTATTTATGGATTTGCCTCAGTAAATAAAAATCCTCTCAGTAGAGTACAATTTTTAAAACATACAAAAAGCTATTTGATTGTTTTCATTATTTTGATGGGGAAGCAGTGTTGTAACAAAATTTTATTTCACAGAGTGGATTGAATATGAAGTCGTTTTAGCGTCCAATTAGAAGAGGGAATGAATAATCATGAAAAGAGAAACTATTGAAAAACGAGCCTTGATGGCACATCATTGAATTTGAGTCGCTGGAGAGATTGGCAGTTATTCAATTTCATCCCCAAATTTCTTAGATGAAGCAGCTGTGGCACGCTCCTGAAATTCAGTGCCTGTTCCCCAAACCCTATATATGCTCTTCAAGCTTCCTCCAGCCCTTGCTCCCAGAAAGTTGCCTTGATTCAGACTTCTCAAAGAAGTGAGAAATCATAGGTCCCAAGCAGTCCTGCTACTTACAGACCCGCATCATCTCTATGAGCCTCCTCTTTCAGACCCTCTCATTCATTCATCTTCTGTCTACCTATCTCTGGAACTTATGTCACACCAACCCCTCTAGGTCCCTGCTTTCTCATGCATATGTTCCGTTTCTTCCTCTCTGTTGGTTCTTTCCCTCAGGTCATAAACATGTTCAAGATTTTCCCACCTTTATTAAAACATGCACACATGTACACACACACATTCACATTCACATCTGGACTTCCAAGCAAGATGACCTTCTACATTCGTGTTTTGAGATGGTTTATAGTCCATAGCAATGATCGATAAAATGTAAAATTGATCACAGGATGGTAAACATCTGCAAATGGCAAACATTTGCAGAAATGGTACCAAAAACATGAAGCTGAAGAAATCAATATGTCGTATACCTTAAACCTATACCACGCTGTCAATTGTATCTCAAGAAAAATAATTTTTTTTAAAAAACCATGAAGCTGAAGCTGCAGAACTGATGGACTCTTCTGGAAGGTGAAGGCCACCAAGAGTTCAGTTCCAGTGGGTAATGGGCTCCATGAGTGCAATCCATCAGATCCATGAGAGATGAACGGTTACTGCTCTTGGCTGCCTGGAGCTGTGTCTTCTATGAAACTGCTTAACCTGAGCCAGAGGACAAGGCAGGGCTTGAGCTGAGCTGATCGCTGAGTCATAAATACTCAGTAAGATTCTGGACCCAGGGCCCTGAGTGTCAGGGGATGCAACCACAGACCTTTAAATGAAGAAAGAAAGAACGAATCTCCCAATGAAGATGAAACTACTAAACAAAATTCCAAAGCACATAGAGGTAATGATTACTGAGAAAGACAGCCAATAAAATGAGTAATCGGGATACAACTCATATATATGAAGTTAAAATATAAAACAATTTGAATACTTAAGTCTATTTACAACCCTCAAAGAGATAAAGGACTAATATTCATGAAACAAAAATGACAAATTAGGAAAACCGTACAGAAATGAAACAAAATGCAGATGGGAAGGAGAATAAAGTAGAAATATTTGACATTAGAAATATGGTAATTGAAATTAAAAACTTAAACTCTAGACTCACACGATTGGAGAATTCGTGATTGGGAAGAGGAACCAATTAAATTACCTGTCACATTAAAAACATGAAGAGGAAAAAATAAATATGAAAGCACATGTAAGATCATTAAAAGGCTCCAATACATGTCTGATAAATGTTTCAAAGAAGAGAATAGAGACAATATAATACTTGGAATAATGAAAAATACAATAACTGAGAACATTAAGGAATTGTTAAAAAAAAGGACAGGTGGCCTCAGATTGAAACTGCTATGAAGGTCTCTATTGCAACTTCTCAACTCTCCCATTCTAGAATAAAAGCAGCTGTAGACAATATGTAAGTAAATGGACATGGCTGTGTTCCAGTAAAACTTGATTTATAAAGACAGGCAGGCAGCAGACTAAATTATGCCAGGGGGCTGTAGTTTGACAACCGTTGATCTAGAAAATTAACCATTGTTTATATTTTCATGTATATTCCTCCAGATATTACATATATATTTAATTTGATACATATGATTAACCATAGTTAATTATATATATGTATATATAATGTACATTACACACACATAATTTTTAAAGAGATATCATAACTGTATCATACATGACTGGGACCACACTTGCTCTTTTGAACACCCACTTTTGGACAACTCTTGGTATCCATCATCATAGCTTAAAAAAAAAAAATCCCCAACAGAGGAATGGATAAAGAAGATGTACATGTATACAATGGAATATTACTCAGCCATAAAAAGGAACAAAATTGTGCCATTTGCAGAGACGTGGATGGACCTGGAGACTGTCATACAGAGTGAAGTAAGTCAGAAAGAGAAAAACAAGTATCGTATATTAACAATATATGTGGAATCTAGAAAAATGATATAGATGAACTTATTTGCAAAGCAGAAATAGAGACACAGACGTAGAGAACAAGCGTATGGACACCAAGGGGAGAAAGGGGGTTGGGATGAATTGGGAGATTGGGACTGACATACATACACTACTATGTATAAAATAGATGACTCATGAGAACCTACTGTATAGCACAGGGAACTCTGCTCAATGCTCTGTGGTGACCTAAATAGGAAGGAAATCCAAAAAAGAGGGGATATATGTATACGTATACCTGATTCACTTTGCTGTACAGCAGAAACTGACACAACATTGTAAAGCAACTATACTCCAATAAAAATTTAAAAAAAAGAAAAAAAATCCCACTCCCAAAACACTGCTAAATGATACAGATTTTAACTAAAGTTTTTGAGGGGCAGTGGAGGAGGATATACATCACACCACCCAGTGTCCAGATGGAAGTGCCATTTGCTCATCTCCGTTTTCCCCCACTGCCCCTCCCCCTGTCAGGTAGCTGACATTCACCTCTCGCTCCACCTTCCTGTCTCAGCACCATTCTGCAGCCACACTGTTTCTTCCCTCCCTCCCCTCCCTCACCCCAGCTCTAAAAAACACGTCCTTAGCATGCATATGCAAACCTCACAGCAGAACATAAACTCAGTAACCACAGGCTCAGCAGGAGAAAATCCACGTCCCTAACCATAGACAGACTACCTTATTGTGTCTCCAGCACATTCCAGGGAGGACTCAATTCCTTCTGTCCCAGTATACATCTACATCATTGGTTTTGACGATCACATAGTATTCATTGTATGCATATGTCATTATTTATGTAACCAAGTCCCTAATTTTGAACAATTCGACTGCATACTGAGAATCTTTTATCAGCCAAGTCTTTTTTTCCCTCATAAATCCATGGGTTGTATCAGTCAATACAGTTCATGCAACTGTGTGGAAAGGAAATTTTCAACATAAGCTCTAGAAGTGTATTTTTTCAGAGAAAATAATTATGTCTTTGGAATAGTAAACAGGTTTAAGAAGGAAAAAAAAGTTCAGAGGGTTAGAAGTCAGCAAATTCAGATTATCAGGTTCTTAAAATCTTTCCTTCTTGTGTGACTGTAGGCAGGGTCCCCAAGACTTTGTGGGTCAGTGTCTCAAATAACAGATGAAAACAATTGTCATTGGCTCCTGCACAAAATAGTGTGATTTAAAAATCTATATTAGTTTCCTGTGGCTGCCATACTGAATTACCACAGACTTGATGGCGAAGACAACAGAAATTTATTCTCTCGCAGTTCTGGAATCCAGTTGCAAAATCAAGGTGTCAGCAGGGCCATCCTCCCTCCATCGGCTCTCGGAAAGAATCGTTCCTTGAGTCTTCCAGCTTCTGGTGGCTTCAGACGACCCCTGGCTTGTGGCTGCGTTACTTTAGTCTCTGCCTCCGGCTTCACAAATCCTTCTCCTCTGTGCCTGTGTCTTCCCTCGTCTGTCTTTTATAAGGATGCTTATCTTTGTATTTAAGGTCCACCCAGATAATCCAGGATGACCTCATCTCAGGATCCTTAACTTCATTACATCTACAAAGATCCTTTTCCGAAAAAAAGTCATATTTGCAGCTTCTGGGGGTTAGGACGTGAACATGTCATTTAAATGTCCACCATTCAACCCACTACGATACTGTCTTTAAGTGTTCTGAGAACCCAGGGGGAATAAGTCATTCCATCAATCATAAATGAGCAGAATGTGAATCAGAACTACTAGATGTCATTTTTCCTAGGTACTGGTGTCCATTTGAATAATTTCTTTTTAGCTCTACTTACATTTGTAAGTGTTAGCAATGAATATTATCAAGACAAACTAGAACTTGAGTAAGTTGCCTGTAAGCCAGTTTTTTTGTTTGTTTTGTTTCGCTTTAAGCGGGCATCCCGGTCAATGTTAGAACAATCTGAGCAGCAGATTAGGGCGGCTTCGGGTTTGGAGGAACTACTGCAGATCACCCACTTCGAGGACTGGAAGCTGTGGAGATGCCGACTGAAGCTCAAAAGTCTCACCGGCGCGGACTCTCGCTCAGCATCCCATCGGTCCACCAGGTTTGCGGCCACTTTCTATGACATTGAGACGCTAAAAGGTAGGTGTGTGCGTGCGGAGGCCAATTCTTACTCTTTATCAGATAGTAACAAATGCGCCAACTTCTTCGAAAAGTTTGAGTAGGGCGGGCACGTGTCTGGGAGAAAAAACAAGGGGGTCTTTGATTTCATAGCTTCAGTGTTAGTGGAGAGTCCTGGTTTCCTGTGTTTACTCCACAGAGAAATATACCCAATATGATTTTGAGATCAAAATTCAACACCAAGTAACACTTCCCAATATGGAAATATATTTAACTCAGAGATGTGAGGGCAAAAGAAACCCAGAAAGCCTGTTCTTAATAGAAAAAAAATAATTGAGTTTACTTAAAAAATAAAACAACCTGGGTATTCATTAATAAGGAGCATTCTACGGCCATACATACATGGATAAAAACCAATAGATTAGGTATAGCTTTTTCATGTCTTCAAAATTCTGTGATTTTTTTAAAAATTAATTTTATTTATTTATTTTTGGCTGTGTTGGGTCTTCGTTTCTGTGCGAGGGCTTTCTCTAATTGCGGCGAGCGGGGGCCACTCTTCATCGCGGTGCGCGGGCCTCTCACTGTCGCGGCCTCTCTTGTTGCGGAGCACAGGCTCCAGACGCGCAGGCTCAGTAGTTGTGGCTCACGGGCCTAGTTGCTCCGCGGCATGTGGGATCTTCCCAGACCAGGGCTCGAACCCGTGTCCCCTGCATTGGCAGGCAGATTCTCAACCACTGCGCCACCAGGGAAGCCCCTGTGATTTTTTTTTTTTAAGTGAAAATGAAAAGTAGAATTTAGAAGCTGAGTTGGAATAATGCATATTGGTATTACTAGGAGAATAATTGAGGGGGAAGGTCTCTAGACAAAAGAATCCAGACGCTGGGCTAGAAAATAACATGATTTGAAATAAAGAGAATGACTCTTCCCTAGTAAGGTTTGGAGGATCTTTATAAGTAAACTATTGTCTGTATGTACTGTCCTATAATGAATGACATGCTTGCCAAATACAGTTGTGCGGCCTCCAATTAGGCATTTAACTTTTTTGATGATGTGTCAAAACAGCACAAGAAACCACCGTGGCATTGATGATTTAGCATTTTAGATTTGATTAACATATGATTACCTGGTATCAGATTGTAGCTATTACATAATTTAAATTGACTGCTCAGCCAAAATTATTCTTTTCTTTCTCTGTAGAGTTATCTTTATTTTCTTCCGTTTGTAAAAGGACGATATTGTTGGCTGCGGGGAAGGCTGTGCATAGGTGGGATCAATACCTTAGTAGCACCAGAGCCCGGGAGTGAAGAGGACGCTTGGTGCGCATCTGTATGACTGTGTCTAAATGAGTTGAGATGGTTGGAACCATGGCCTAGAACCCAATTTAGCCAGAGGTCTGAAGCTCTAGTTGTTTCTGTGTGGTGAATTAGCAAGGACTTCATGAAAGTAAAGGGATCAGACCTCATCTGGAGATTCAGGGCCTTAACCAGATTACCTGTTTGAAGGCCTGAGGCAAGCCTGGAGATGCTCTGTGAAGATGGAGATAGAGAAGCGTTACCATAAAACCAAGAGGAGGTGATTTTAAAAAGGCATTCATGTCGAAATTGACATTTTCTAAGGAGGAAACCATAAAAATTTTTCAAAAATATTTTTTAAAAACATAAATAATATGGAATTTGCCAGCTCTGAAATGTCTCTTGTTACATGGGAGGGGCGGGATCATCTAAAGTTACTTAGTAAGTTAGAAGCAGCAAATAATCAAATCGGTGTGGTATCCCAATTATAATTTGTTATAATTTGTTATAACTCTCCCTCATGGATTTCAGGGTAATTCCCTGAGGAAGAGCAGTCCTGCTGGGCAGTAGTAATGAAAGTAGAGGTATGAAGCCTTTGCTCAGTGTCATTGGTCATAGTTACACACAATGCTCTGACTTTGAAAACTTAGTTTTATAAAAAAGAAAATGGAAAGCAACATTTAAATGGCATTTTAAACAAGGAATGTTTGTATAACTTGATTACTTGTTTTTTCAAGGATTTATGATTAATAATAGTGAATTAAATAGTACCTAATTGGGTAATTTATCTCTCATGTTTACAACCTTCAGACCCTGTATATAAATATTCATAATCAGACATTTTAAACGGTTTCTTGGACTCGAAGATTTTATGATGAAAAAACAGAGTTTAGGTAAATTGTGTAGTATATGCAGTGCTTTTCAGCCAGCCAAACGTATTTTGTGTTTTCAGTGATTGAAGAAAGCAACATA
Source organism: Eschrichtius robustus (assembly GCF_028021215.1). Classification (NCBI taxonomy): domain Eukaryota; kingdom Metazoa; phylum Chordata; class Mammalia; order Artiodactyla; family Eschrichtiidae; genus Eschrichtius; species Eschrichtius robustus. Next base: position 13,051,068 of record NC_090845.1, on the reverse strand, counting down.
TGAGGAAATCTGAGATTAATGGGCGGAAAAGGAAAAAGGCTGTGGAAAAGATGTTTTAAGAGAATAGTTTAGAGACTAGCGTCAGATGTGCAACAATAATATTTTATCTGTATCCTCCAGATAGAAGTTCTCTCTATCCCTTCTGGTAGAAACATGTTCACATATACAGGAATTCAGAATCTGGGCAGAGACCAATTACAAATTTTTGAAGATGGGGTAAAAATGGAGAAGAGTTTATCTATCACTGTAACACATTACCCCAAAACTTAGCTGCTTCAGACAACATTTTTTTATCGCACAGTTTCGGTGGGTCAGAATTGCAGACATAGCCTCAATTGGTATCTCTCCTTCAGGGTCTCTCCGGAGGCTGCAGTCATGGTGTCAACTTGGGTCACAGGCAGCATCTCAAGGTTCAGTTGGGGCTGGATGTGCCTCCAAGTTCACTCAGAGGTTGTTGGCAGGATTCAGTTCCAGACAGGCTGTTGGACTGAGGGTCCCAGCTCCACACTGGCGGTTAGGTAGAGGCCACCCTCAGTCCCCTGCCATGTGGGCCTTTCCAACATGATGGCTTGCTTCATCCAAGCCTGCAAGCTGAGAAGGCAAAAGAGTGCCAGCGAGAGATGGTGATTGCTAGCAAGATGGAAATCAGTCTTTGTTAACCTAATCGTGGCAGTGCCATCCCATCACGCTTGCTGTATTCTCTTCATAACATTCGGATCACTAGGTCCAGCCCACACGCAGAGGAGGGGATTACACAGGGTGTGAACACCAGGAGGTGGGCGTGATGGAGGGTCAGATTAGAAGCTGCCAACCACTAAGGGTTTTCACCACTCCCCTGCACCCCAGTGTATAATCAACTCTACAATTCCATGGCAAACTAAAAGAAAGTCTTTAAATATTGTCTTTATCATAAAATTGAATCATTTCCCAAAAACGTCCATAGAAAGGCTATGCAACATTAAGTATCAAAGCATCAAAATCTAATTAAAAAAAATAAACTTTGAGAGAAAGGCGAGTATGTTTTACAAGAATGTATGTAATCTTTTTTGATTCCCCGAGGCTTGTTTCTTTTTCTTGTTTCCCACAAATTAGCTAGAAAGGCCAGAATATTGCTCCTTTCATCAAAATGAACCAGCTTGGGCTTCCCTGGTGGTGCAGTGGTTAGGAGTCCGCCTGCCAATGCAGGGGACACGGGTTCGAGCCCTGGTCCGGGAGGATCCCACGGGCCGTGGAGCAGCTAAGCCTGTGCGCCACAACTACTGAGCCTGTGCTCTAGACCCCGTGAGCCACAACTACTGAGCCCGCGTGCCACAACTACTGAAGCCCGTGCGCCTAGAGCCTGAGCTCTGCAACAAGAGAGGCCAACGTGGTGAAAGGCCCGCGCACCGCAACGAAGAGTAGCCCCCGCTCACCGCAACTAGAGAGAGAAAGCCCACGCGCAGCAATGAAGACCCAAAGCAGCCAAAAATAAATAAATAAATAATTTTATTTAAAAAAAAATGAACCAGCTTATTTCATCATTTGATAGAAACATCAGTATCGGGCATTTGCAAATGAGAACACTCTGACTTGAGGAAAGATTAGTTCCACTTAACTTTTCATTCATGAGTTTGCCGTATATAGTTAGTTAAGCAACCAATAAAAAGATACTTCTTTTTTCTTTAATTTTATTTTTTATTTTTTTGGCTGCACTGCCTGGCTTGTGGGATCTTAAGTTCCCCAACCAGGGATTGAACCCGCACCCTCGGCAGTGAAAGCATGGAGTCCTAACCACTGGACCGCCAGGGAATTCCCGAAACGTATTTGTTAATGGTGCTAAAACCTACCCACACCTGGCTTCAAGGAGAAGCAATGCTATCCAGCTGTGTCCTGTAAATTGCTTAATAAATAATGCTTACATGTCATTGCTTTATGTGCATCCATTTACTTCCTTATTAGCAGGCTTCTCCAGATGTACCCGATGTAGTTATATCCAGAACATGGTGTTCAGCACCAACGGAAAGTAGAATTAGAGCCTACGAAGGGATCGTATAAATGGGAAGGAACGCAGATTTTGGTTGTAAATTTTCTGCACGCAATCCTTGGTTAAAGGACTGACCCCAAATACCCATCTAGTGAAATCACCAAGCGCTGCACGTGTGAGAATGACGGTGTTGAGTGTAACCCTGGCACACGTGGGCATGTCAGGGCCCTTTGTTCTGCCGGCCCAACGAGCTGCCTCTCCGCAGTTATAGATGAGGAATGGCAAAGGACGCAGTGCAGCCCTCGAGAGACGTGCGTGGAGGTGGCCAGCGAGCTGGGGAGAAGCACTGACACGTTCTTCAAGCCCCCCTGCGTGAACGTGTTCCGGTGTGGCGGCTGCTGCAACGAAGAGAGCCTCGTGTGTGTCAACAGCAGCACCTCGTACGTTTCCAAACAGGTATGAGGACATCAGCCCTCTCCGGAGCCCTGACGCCGATAGTGTCGACGGCTACAGCTCAGCCGATTGCCAAGCGCTGTCTCAACGCTTTACGTGTGTCATCTCATTTAACCCTGAGATAAGCTAAATGGGTAGCTTATCATCTTCCTTTATAGATGAGGAAATGGAGGCTCAGAGAGGTAGCTTATGGCAGAGCTGGGATTCAAATCCAGGTGACTCCAAAGCCTGAACCCTTGTCAGTTGCTGTCTCTCTGATGCTATAATGTCAAGGATCAGAAAATCATATGGAAGTTACTAGAACAGACGTTTAAAGGAACAAAGATATACACACTGACTTGTGTATTCATTAGGTTCCGTGTTGTTCACATGGCGTGACTGAGAAGAGTTCAGTGAAGGGTGGGGGAAGGAGAAAGGGCTGGTGAAGTACCCAGAGCTGGCAGAAAGGGGGAGCTTTTCCCACCCTTAGACTGAAGAGGCAAGAGGATGGAGCGGTTATGGGAACCGAGAGGAAATGGAGACGCGGGCTGCAGGACTGGCTGGAGGAGGGGCGGCCACTGCCAACCCTTAGCCCGGCAAGGGGGTGGGGGGCAAGGGGGCCTGTAGATCCATTCCATGGAGGTCAGCATCCTGGGATACAGCCCAGTGGGGAAGGAAGGAAAGAGGATGGCGTCTCCGGAGGCGCAAATGGAAAATATCTAGCACAAAAGACCTTTGAAAATAATCCTCCAGTCCCCATGAAAGAAATAATTCTTCCCTCTTCATCTTATAAAATTCCCCTTGCTCAGTAGATAAGTTTTTGTTTCTGTCGCTACCATATTGTTGTGAAATGTAATAGACGTGGCATAGTAGAGCAGTAACAACAAACTTAGCAAAACATTAAAAAGCTGTAAGTCAAACTACATTCCTTTTGGTTCTGTGTCGCAAATTCCTCACGCATATTGGTATATTCATTGAATTGTCACATTTGCCTCTACCGTCTAGCCTCATGATTGTGAAAAGAGGTAGCACAATAAAATTACCTATGCACTGAATATACCCATGTTAGGTAATTATCTTAATTGGATGGAAAGAATGGAATCCTGATTTGTTTGGTACTAGGTTAACTTATCCTTAATTTTTCCCCCCTACTTAAAATATCCCTTAAACTGAAGAGTTTCTTTTTCTAAATTCTTTTAGAGAATCTTGGAACTTGTAAAAATTCTGACCTCTGCTGTTTGACAATCAGGGAAAAAAATGACATAAGTATGGCTAAGCATCAACTGTCAGTGGAAACAGCTTGCATAACGTAAGAGGCTTTAGTTCATGACCGTGTTATACCCTAGAGTATAGCTGAAAAATTTCGCAAGAAGATGGAGTTCATGCAAAATAAACACTCTAAAAACACCCTCTTACTTAGACTCATGGAAGTGCCATTACATATGAAAAGGTCAGGCTAAACACAACTTTAATGGATCGCTTCCACTTAATAATAGATAATTGAGTACTTTATTTTGACTGCTGTCCTCAACAAATGAGTCGTTTTAAAGAATGTGCTTAAGTGTAAATGTACAGCAGTTTTTCTTTCCAAATATGCATATTTGAACATTGTAATAGTGGTTTTTTTAAAAAGAAAAACTACCTCTCATCCCAAAGTTATGGACTGTTCAGTGAAATACATCTTAGAAACTAAGTGAATAAATGAAGACTCTATGTAGTAAGGACTACATGGAATGCTGATTGAATGGACAGAGCATTAAAATCAAGTTGAAACGCGTCCATACATCAGAGAGCCTCTCTAGAAACAAAGTAACTGATATTCTCAGCAAGTAAATTTTACTTGCGGAGATCCCATCTTGCTTCTTCTGGTCACAGCAATTTCATTCCAAAAAGTAATAAGGCATATTCTTAAGAGTATCCCCTCTAGCTCTAGAGTAGACTGCCTGGGTTCAAATCCCCACTCTTCCAATCAATAGTTATATGGCCTTAGGCAAGTTATAGAACCTCTCTGTACATCTGTTTCTTCACCTGTAGAGTTGGAGGGGGGTAATTTAAAAAACCCTCCCTATAATGTTGTTATAAGGGTAAATGAATTAATATAAAAGTGCTTACAACAGGGGCTAGCATATAGAAACGTAGAATGATAATATTCATGTTACCTATCATTGTTTGGGCATGATGGTCTTGTATCAGTCAGTTATTACTATATAATGCTGCATAATAAACACGCTAAAACTTAGTGGCTTCAAACAACGATGGCTTTTTCTCATTCATATATCTGAGATTCATTTAGTTTAGAGTGGGCTCAGTTGGGCTTGGTGGCAAGCTGCAGGTTGAGTCCAGGTCTGGTCCCTGTGTCTCGTATCCCTTAGACCAGCAAGCCTGCCACATCATGCTCTTCACATGGCTGGAGCAAATGCATGCACGCACAGTTCAAGTCTGTGCTTGTGTCATGTCTGCTAATGTCCTGTCAACCAAAGCAAGTCACATGGCCAAGTCCAAAGTCAAGGAACAGAAAACTATATTCCTCCAATGGAGATGGCATGGGAAGAGATAAGTAAATCGTTTTGAACAATAATCTGTTCACCATGGTTGCAAGGAAACTTCATAGCTATAATTTCATTTAATCCTTACAATTCACAGTCAGACTTAAAGCAGGAGCAGGGAACATTTTACAAGGTTACCATTTTACAAGGTCACCATTTTACAAGCATTCTAGGGACACCAAAATTTTAAGAGATTTGACAAAACTTAAATACTTGATAAAGTTGGTTAAGGCCCTGGTCTTCTGACACCCAGCCCAGAATTCTTTCCATCATGCCAGCCCTTAGCCTTATTAGTTCTGTTTTTTTTTTTTAAATTTTATTGAAGTATAGCTGATTTACAATGTTGTGTTAATTTCGGTTGTACAGCAAAGTGACTCAGTTATACACATATATATTCTTCTTCATATTCTTTTCCATTATGGTTTATTACAGGTCATTGAATATAGTTTCCTGTGCTATACAGTAAGACCTTGTTGTTTATCCATCCTATATATAATAGTTTGCATATTAGCTCTGTTCTTAATGGACGACTTTGCTAAAGTCGTTACCGTAAGGGACAAAGGCAAAAATGCAGACTGTAGAAATTATTCTTATTTTTTAAAATATGTATTATCGTTCTCTTTCGCTGCTCTAGCTCTTTGAGATATCAGTACCTTTGACATCAGTACCTGAATTAGTGCCTGTTAAAGTTGCCAACCATACAGGTTGTAAGTGCTTGCCAACAGCTCCCCGCCATCCGTACTCGATTATTAGAAGATCCATCCAGATCCCAGAAGAAGATCGGTAAGCATTTCTTATACTTCCTTATGCTTGTTCTTGCCTTGGCTAAAGCTGTGTGTGGAGAATAGTTCATTAATTACAGAGTCATCGCTCTCTCTTCAAGCTCTTTGTCTTTTAGGTTCTAACCCAGATCTACGGGTAATAACTGTTTGGCAAGTATATTTGTTATGAGGTGTTACATGTATATTGCAGTAGGATCAGAAAGTTCAGTGGTTATGAACTCAGCATGTCAAGCTGTGGGCACGTTTGTTCTTAATATGCGTAGTCTGATGCAGGTGTAAAACTCTACTCCAGACTCAAATTTGGCATCTGTTCCCTCGTTCCAGAACAAGCATTAGATAAAACCCATTTCAGGCTGTTTACATATTTAAGTCCCGAAGTTAGGAGGGGGAAAGAAGGCTCCTGGAGTCACTGGGGAGTGGCACAACCATGTGCATCTGATTCTGGCGATTTTTTAAGCCTTCCTCTTAAGTTGACCAAATGGGAAATATTATTTTAAATGAAAAATGACTTAAATTTAATTTGACTAGACATTTTCTGGTGAGTATTTTGTGATTCTTTATGAGACAAATTATGACACCCTCAGGTGTTCTGAAAGCAAAGGTAAGAATCATTGATTTGGGGAAAAAGAATTTACTACAGAGAAACAAAGGGCAAATCACAACTATTGAATAAAAATATAAAGTAATTAAGTTGGATACTTAGATCTTGCAAAAGTAAAGGAGTAAACGCACTGTGTGAGTGCCAAGTAGAAAAGAAAGCTCATAATAAAGGAACATTTATCCTCAAGATTTTCCTGCTGTCCTGGCCAATGTTCTTATCTCCGTTTTACAGACGATAATGCTTAGGAGCGATGTTAGAACACTATTCACTTGGGGTAAATAAGCTCTGTTGACAGCTAATTTACATAGTTTTTAACACCAATCCTCTTAAAAAGATTATACCTTTCCAAAATTACAGTTTGGTTTCCAAACGTTTCCACAGAGAATATTTGTAATTACAGAATTACTATCTAATAACATGCTGTTCATAAATATGAATTAAGCTCCTTAAAAATCTTCACTATTCTCCACTCGGAAATGTATTCAACATTTTAAAAAAAATGTTCCAAAAGTATGATTACCCTTGAAAGCTTTAAAATCTGATTTATTGTTTTCTCCTCCTAGCTGTTCCCATTCCAAGAAACTCTGTCCTATTGACATGCTCTGGGACAGCAACAAATGTAAATGTGTTTTACAGGAGGAGAATCCACTCGCCGGAATGGAAGGTAATCATAGCAGTGGTGAAATGATAATAGTAATAATAATAATAACAACAATAGCAACTAGTATTTATTGACCAAGCGATCTTGTAAGCCTTTTATATGTATCAACTCATTTAATCCTCCCAATAATCCTATAATGTATGATTAGTATCCCTTTTTTTTTTACAATTACAAAATGGACACACCAAAATGTCTAGTAACTTTCTAGACACACAGGTAAGAGTGATAGAAGCAGTGAGAGTCCAGAGACCTCTGTGCTGTAATTATACAGTAAGTCTACCAATGCATCATTCTGCTTTTTCATCTTAAAGACCCAAATGATTAGAGCATCCCAAAACATTGAATTTGAAAGGGAATGATAACCTTTAATGAAAGCCACTTCAGAATGAAACATGAGTCAACCACATTTTACTAAGTTATTTATATAAAAGTCCTACAGGAACGTAAGGTCATTTTGGACGTGTTGGTTTCTTTCAACTGTGTCATGTGAAAACATGCCAATAATTTGAAAAAAATGGGGAATAAGAGAAGACTTCTTCTGAAACGAGGGCAAAGTAAAAGCAAAACACGGCTATTGGGCTCAGGGGAGTTGGGAACCAGCTGAGCTAGGCTCTCGTCACTGCACATAACTCACAATGCTCTGATTTTTGATTATGAACATCTGGCCGAAAGTGAATCCACTTTTTGTTGACTTCTGAGAGAACTTGACGTGATTCCACTGTAAAGATCGCAAGGAATCATGCAATTTGAACCTTGCTTGTTTCCAACTATGATCTACAAGCAAGATTAGTAAGGATTAAGCTCTAAGGAATCTGTCCTAGAAACTGTAAATAACAAGCTATTCCCTATGCTTCTGTCTCTCAGCTTCCAAGTGTTTTCATGAAAGCTCAACGCAGGGTTTGAGGGAGTCTTAAAGTTCATGTAGTTTAAATGCCCATGCAGATCTTTTTTTCAAATTGAAGTCTAGTTGACTTACAATGTTTCAGGTGTAGAGCAAAGTGATTCAGTTTTATATATATATTCTTTTCAGATTATTTTCCATTATAAGTTATTGAATATAGTTCCCTGTGCTATACAGTAAGTCCTTGTTGGTTATCTATTTTATATATAGTAGTGTGTATATGTTAATCCCAAACTCCTAATTTATCCTCTCCCCCCTTTCCTTTTGGTAACCGTAAGTTTGTTTTCTATGTCTGTGAGTCTATTTCTGTTTTGTAAATAAGTTCATTTGTATCATTTTTTTAGATTCCACATATAAGTGATATCATATGATATTTGTCTTTCTCTGACTTACTTCACTGAGTATGATAATCTCTGGGTCTATCCATGTTGCTGTAAATGGCATTCTTTCATTCTCTTTTATGACTGAATAGTATTCCATTGTATATATGTACCACATCTTCTTTATCCACTCCTCTGTTGATGGACATTTAGGTTGCTTCCATGTCTTGGCTATTGTAAGTAGTGCTAACATTGGGGTGCATGTACCTTTTCAAATTAGAGTTTTCGTCTTTTCTGGATATATGCCCAGGAGTGGGATTGCTGGGTCATACAGTAACTCTGTAAATGCCCATGCCAATCTTGAATGTCATGTACATCCTTCCCACCAAGTCTTCAGCCATCCTCTGCTAGAAAATACATCCCAGTTACACCGGGCACACTCTTGTTGCTGATAAACTATATTGAACCTGAATCTGTCTCTCTCTCCGTCTAGAAGAGTGCTGTCCAATGGAATTACAGTGAGAGTCACATATGCAACTTACATTTTATAGTACTCACCTTAAAAAGGTTAAAAGAAACAGATGAAATTAATTTTAATGTTTTACTTAATCTAAAATATAAAAAATACTCTCATTTCAACATGCAAGCAATATAAAATTTATCAAGGATATACCCTTCGTTCTTTGTGCTAAGCCTTTGAAATCCAGTGTGTATTTTGCACTTAGAGCACATCTCAATTCACACTTGCCATTTCATGCTCATTCTGGCCCGTAGCCAGCATGTTGGACAGCCCAGCTCTAGAGCTTCAACTTGTTAGTTCAGCTTTACCCTATAGAACCATGTAAAACCAATCTAATTCTTTCTCCATGTGACCCATTTTTAAACTGTGTTAGAAAGTTATTGTGTGGAATCCAAAAAATGGTACGAATGAACTTATTTACAGAACAGAAATAGAGTCACAGATGTAGAAAACAAACTTATGGTTACCAAGGGGGAAGGGGGGGGAGGGATAAATTGGGAGATTGGGATTGGCATATACACACTACTATATATAAAATAGATAACTAATAAGGGCCTACTCTATAGCACAGGGAACTCTACTCAGTACTCTGTAATGACCTATATGGAAAAAGAATCTAAAAAAGAGTAGATACAGGTATATGTGTAACTGATTCACTTTGCTGTACACCTGAAACTAACACAACGTTGTAAATCAACTATTCTCCAATAAAAATTTTTTAAAAAAGAAAGTTATCGTGGAAAGCTGTGTACATAGAACTTAAAGGCTGTTCTAATCAAGCTTTCCCTGGTACGCAGCTCCTGGGAGAGAGATTTGTACTTTGGAGGTTTACATGCAGGACTGCTTTCAAAGGTGAAGGGTCGGGGGCAGGACTGGGCAGAGGGAGAAGTTGAACTGTGTTGCAGTTGCTGAGAGGCGTTAGCCAAGGCTGTGGGGAGCTGAAACTGGGACAGCCCGTGGGGCGATGCCTCAGATTGAGGCAAAGGGGCTGGGTCCTATGGACTTGTCACTGGATATGGGCTGCCTCAGAGAGGGGATATAACCTTGGGTGAGGCAGCTTCTTTCTGCTGCAGGTAATTCCTGGGGAGGGACTTAGCCGGTGCCCACGTGTGTTGAGGGCGGGAAGAGTGGTGGAGAAAGAGAGGAGTGCTCCGAGCCAGGGAAAAATGAGTGCTCAGGGCTGGAAGTGAAAGACCACAGCACGTCAGGCTGCTGGAAGACGGTCAGCATGGTGGGGACGTTACAGGAGGGGGCTGGGTAGATGTGAGAGAGGAAGCCGGAGCAGTTCACAGGGGACCCTTGTAAAGTGTGTCCCAGAGCTTGGATGTGATGCTAAACGCAAAAGGAAACCACTCAACTGGTTTAAGTGGACAGTCACAGCACCAGTTAGAATTTTAACAAAATCAACCGAGTGACAGTGTACAAGAGGATGGGTTGGCCTGGGGCAGGCAAGGAGGAAGGGGGCCTTTTGGGAAGTTGTGGCAGTGATGGAAGTGAGAGGCATGGGGTAGCCTGGATCACTTCTGGTCACTTCTCATTTTCATCTCCTGCAACTCAGTGAATGTGGGCCAAGTGCATGGTCACTTCTCCAGTGGCTTCATCAAACTGATGACATATATTGAGCTTACTGTTCACTAATTACTTTTTCTTCCCACACATGTGGCTATTAAGCCAGCTGCCTTTTCTACAATAACTTCTCTTCCCTGGATGAGCATATGTGAGTTAGTGAATCCAAGTCCAATTTAATTTCATCTTGTTAGATTCAGGCCATCGCTCTAAACTGTTTTAAAAAACAAACAGACAAACAAACAAGAAAACTAACAATACCAAAAAAAGAAAAAAAAAAAATTAGGGAGTCCTGATTCTGGATTTTAAATTCCTCAAGATACCCACAAATTCAAGAGTTTACTTGGAAAAATTCCATCAGTTTATTGATTTAAAATGATAAATGGAACAAGGCTAAGGGCCTAACACCTTGGTATCCCATCATCAACTTCCCTAGGATTGAAATTGATATGCAATACATCCGGGTATCACCCTTAGCTAGTTACCGCTTCACTCAGCTCTCCTACATCCATTCTCTGTCACTTTCAACTTATCTATAAGGATTGAGGTCAGCCACTGCCAACTACCTTGCTGAAGTTCAGCAGATACCTGGTAGACTGTGTTTCCCTAAACCACGGCTCCAAGAATGGAGTTGGGACAGCCTGAAGTGTTCTAAGTGAATCTCTACTGCCACCTAGTGATCCTTGCAAATCTTTTAGGAGCTTCTATCTAGTCTCATCTTGCCCCAGAGTGACATCTGGCATCTGCGTATGGCTTACAAAGCTTACCTTTTTCCTCTTCACACAATTCAGAATGGAGGATCCTCAGATCTAGCCTTTCAACACCCATTCCACATGAGCCCTCAAAGATCATCAATCACAGAGCAGTTAAGACTATGAGATTGGATGACATGAGATTGCCATTTTGATATATCATTAATGGCCAGATATTGGCAAGACCATATGCCTTAACCCAATGTCTTGGAATGCTAGATGGGATTCTTCAGAATCTCCATATGTCGGCCTGCTTCAGGACCCTTTTATTACAACAAATAAACTCAGCAAATGTTTATCAAGTGCCTATTTTATGCCAGAACGATGAGACCCGATCCCTATAACCTTTAGGATTTTTTCATTAACAGAGGAAACATAGAAATAAACAGACAAATGTAAGCAGTACCAGAAAGGACAGAATGGAAATATGCACAGGGTAAGGGCACTTAACTAAATTTGAAGTTGGGAAAGGTATCAGGGGGAAAGGATGACTAGCAAAGGGAAAAAGACAAGGCGAAAAGCATGGGGTTGAGAGACCCTGACATATCACGAGAACAGAAAGTACTATAATTTGGTATGGAGGAGCATAGGATACGTGAGAGAGAGACAGAAGATGAGTCTGGGAGGTTAATAGGGTCCAGCTCATGGAGGATCTCTTATGTCTTGGTGGGGAAATTGACTTTTATTGGGAAAGAGAGAACCTTTTAAGGTAATTAAAGCAGTAGAGCAGGGACTTCCCTGGTGGTGCAGTGGTTAAGAATCCGCCTGCCAATGCAGGGGACACGGGTTTGATCCCTGGTCCGGGAAGATCCCACATGCCGCAGAGCAGCTAAACCTGTGCGCCACAACTACTGAGCCCTCATGCCTAGAGCCCGTGCTCCGCAACAAGAGAAGCCACCACAATGAGAAGCCCACGCACCACAACGAAGAGTAGCCCCCGCTCACAGCAACTAGAGAAAGCCCGCACGCAGCAACGAAAGACCCAATGCAGCCAAAAATAAATACATTTAAAAAAAAAAAAATAAAGCAGTAGAGTGACATGATTAGATTTGCATTTGATATTGTGGAGAATGGATTGAAAGGGTAAAACTTGTGGTGGTGAAGTGAGTGAGTGTCATCTGCACAAAAAGTACAAGGTACTGACTGAATTGAGGCAGTGGCAGTGATGATGAAAAAGAACAAATTCAGGGAGGCAGAACTGGGTGGACATGGTAATTAGATTCAACATGGCGGGTGAGTCAAGAGTGATGGCACCATTCACTAAGTGAGGCAAACTGGGAGAGAAGCAGGTTTGGGGAAGAAACTCAACACTTAACTTTCCTCCAAGCCTTTCGAGAATGCTACAATGACATTGTCAAGTTCTTCCAAAGTTTCTATCTCTTCTGTTTTTTGCAATGAATTTCAACTCGATGGTCAGAATTGGACACGGAGTAGTAGTTATCCAGTTGTTTTGTATATTTTCTAGAAGAGATATCGGTCAGCTAAGTGTGTCAAAAACCTCTCAGACCCTCCTCTCTCAGCTGATCATGTTTTCCAACAGATGTCTGTGGAATCAAAGTTCATTGTCACTGCTGTATCCTTTATATTAGTATTATGATCTGCGGTGAGGAAATACATCACTGTTTCTACCCATAGCCTGGAAGGTGTGAGGTGTATTTTTTGACCAACACTTTTTCCGTTTAGATCACGCTCATCTCCAGGAGCTGGCTCTCTGTGGTCCACACATGAAGTTTGATGAAGATCGTTGCGAGTGTGTCTGTAAAACGCCGTGTCCCAGAGATCTCATCCAGCACCCAGAAAACTGCAGTTGCATTGAGTGCAGAGAAACTCTGGAGAGCTGCTGCCAGAAGCACAAGATATTTCACCCAGACACCTGCAGGTGAATGGCTTTTGCACTTTCGCCTAAATTTGGCCCATGGACATTTAATGTAAATACCATTTAGATTTGGTGGGATTGCTTATTAAGCCAATTTTATTGTTCAGTGCCAAGCCCCCTTTTTGATAGTAAAACAGAGGTTTGGCAACTATGGAATAAGTGTATAGAGTGATGATTGATTGTGAAATCAAGAAAATCCTGCCTGCTATTGTTGGCTTATGGATCTTAAGCAAAAACTAAAGTTGATGAAATTTCAACAATTATTATTTCAGATCAGCTGACTCTTTAGCTCAATCTCTCTCTCAATATATATCCACGCATGTTTGCTTTTTTTCTTTGAGGAAGGGGATGTCATTGGATTTATATACCAAGAATTTTACTGATGAATAGAATGCTTAGAAGTTAGCAGTTGTGCTTTAATAGATTTTGAAACCATGTGGGGTAACCATCCAGGATTTTATATTGACATTTTAAATATGTATCTGGAAAATTTACTTTGAAAACGTGATCAAATCAGATCAGAGTTTTTCCTTGGAATTTAGTCCTTGATTCTGAATTCTCATGTTTATTTTCTTTTGTAACAGCTGTGAGGACAGATGCCGCTTTCACATGAGAACCTGTGCAAATGGAAAACCAGCATGTCCAAAGCATTGCCGCTTTCCAGAGGAGAAAAGGGCCTCCCATGGGCTTCACGATCGAGAAAATCCTTGATTCAGCCTTGATCCCCAGTCCCCCATCCCTGTCGTTTTAAACAGCATGCTGCTTTGCCAAGTTGCTGTCACTGTTCCAGGTGTTAGAAAAAAAATCCGTTTTACATAGTACTATGGTGAATCCAGATGGACCTTCCATTAAACACCAGCTGAGGATTCCCTGGCTCTCTGACAGATGTCTTCTAACTGAAGGTGCTCTGCACACCAAGGAGTGGAGAGTGAAAAAGGTTTGATCATCATGGAATGACAGGTACCATGTGATTAATTATTCAGAGCAGATGAGGCAGTTTGCATAGTCTTCGAGTCCTTTGCTAATTGCAACTCTCTTGTGAATTATTCCGATTCTTTCTTATGCCGATTTTGATTTGTATGATCAGCACTGATTATCTGATTACTGTCCAGCTTGTAGTTTTGAGTTTACCAAACTACTGTCTGTTGTTTCATATTTAAGTGTATTTAAAGAAAATAAACACATTATTCAAGCCAGAGAACTTCGTGTGTTATTTAATATGCTACCGCTCTAAATTTTATGCTAAAGAAAAAAATATTTTACAGAGAGAAAGGAATTCAGAAGTGGGAGGTGTGGGAGAGACATGAACACAATAAAACTAGACTCCACTTTTGGGAAACCGAAAGAATAGCTCTCAGAAGGTTTAAGGTTCTAAACGAGGTTAAATAAATGTGACCCCCAAATCAGCTGGACATCAGTCTTTCCTTTGAGATTCAGTTTACCTTGACTTGACCCCCAGTTGAACTTGACTTGATGGAGGAGAGCCCACTGGTGCCCCTGACATCTTTGCGGGTGTATATTTCTTCTGGCCACCTCCAGCTCCACGTTTCTGCACTTATTCAACTATCAGTCTCATTCACATCTCAGTTCTCAGGGCCACATGATTCATCTCTCTTTTCCACAGCTACCCAGGAAGGGAGCACAAGCCTTTTTCCTTTGCTTTTTCACTCAAATACTCCCACAAATAACTTGTTGATGGTGTTGATTTACTGAAAAGTTTGGAAAAACAGAGGGAATTTAGCAGCTCTAGCAGAACTAAGTTACTTAGCAAATAACTTAAAAATTGATGCTCTCTAGGGCTTCCCTGGTGGCGCAGTGGTTGAGAATCTGCCTGCCGATGCAGGGGACACAGGTTCGAGCCCTGGTCTGGGAAGACCCCACATGCCGCGCAGCAACTGGGCCCGTGAGCCACAATTACTGAGCCTGCGCGTCTGGAGCCTGTGCTCTGCAACAAGAGAGGCCGCGATAATGAGAGGCCCGCGCATCGCGATGAAGAGTGGCCCCCACTTGCCGCAACTAGAGAAAGCCCTCGCACAGAAACGAAGACCCAACACAGCCAAAAATAAATAAATAAATAAATAAACCCAAAGTTAAAAAAAAAAAAAATTGATGCTCTCCCAAGCATCTTGCATAGATAGGTAGGTAGGTGGGTAGGTAGATAGATTGATGATAGATACACACATAATCTATTACATTTATTGCACACTTTTGTAAATAGTTACATTCATGTTATCTCCCCACTACACTGTGACCTCTTTACGATTGGAACTGTGTCCCGATCAAACTTGTGTAACCCAAGTTTCTCAGGCCAGACCGTGTGGAGCAGTACAATAATACGGAGATAAAGAACGATAAACATAGCAAAACACTGTATTGTTTCTCCTGGAGCCGAATGGTAGAATGGTTGGATCCTGTCCCAAATCCCTGCCCTTCCTCTCTCAGGGTTCCTAAGCAGTTCCCGAGTTCTCCCCTCCTTTGCTGAAGTTCTCTCAGAGCCTGTGGCTCTGGGCCCTCTGCTTCCTTCCTGGCCTTGGCTCTCAGCCCCTACCCTGGGGACACAGCTGACCTTGACCTTGCCTGGGCCCAGTCTCCACAGTGCAGCCATTACCATGGCCTCGTCATTTACTGGCGTTGGCCCCATCACTCCTGCCCTGTCACTGTCCCTTTTGTCCTCACTTCATGACCCTTTTGTCAATGGGCCTTCTTTCTTCTAGTTGTACTGTTTGATTCTCAGGCTTCTGAAAGGGCTCACAGGTAACTTAGTTTCTTAAATGTATTAGCATTCAGCTTCTCGCTCTGTCCCTTCATTCACTTCCTACCACTCTCTCCTCCTCAATAGTATTTGGTTAAATTCCCTTGAGAGCTGGGGCAGCAGACGGTCCAAGGGACACTGCTCAATTAGAGTCACTTTGCTCATCTTGACTGCTTAAAAAGAGAGGTCGAATCCCAGACAAGGAGAAAAGACTTGAGTTGAAGGACAGGCTCTGCCACTTAATTGCATTATGAGGCCAAGCCACCTCATGGTGCCTTAGCTTCCTCTCCGGCTAAATGCATGAGTGATAATCTCATCTCCCTGTATCTCAGAGTTGTTCATTTCACTCCATAAATGAAAACAATTTGAAAAATACAATGTACTTTACATATTAAAGGGATTATCCGCCAAAAGAGAAGCATGACTGTGAGCAAAATTCTTGGCTTATACTGGATTCCTGGATCTGCCCTAAAACCAACTCAAACCACATTTTGGTTAGTGGCTCTGGCTTCCTAATTGCCGTTTAGATGGAGATGTTATAGGGAATTCTGGACAAAACTATGTGAGATCTGGCTTTCCACTTCCAAAACCTGTCCCCGTGCTTTCTCCCCAACCATCACTTAACTACCAAGAGACTTGCACTTGGATCCCTGAGGCTAGGTCTCGGCTGGGATGGAGCTGGTCCTTAGGGTGGAGGTGGCGGAACTGGCCTATTGCCTTATTAGAGTTCACTGGTCATTGTACAGGAATATTTGTCATACTAATAGCTTTGGAACGTGAGCTGCAACTTTTCAACCCACAAAATTGTGTTGCAAAATAAAAATATGTGAGAAAGCCCCGAGAGCTTAAAGCAAACACAGTAAATGCCAGCGATGCATGATGTCCCTGATTATCTAAGCCACAAGGCCAGAAAATGCATTAATAGGACAGCACAGATCATAAATCTGTGACTACAGCAGTGTGGTGGGAGACCCTTTGGAGATGGAAACAGAATGGATGGCATAATGGTCAGAGTTAGATGAGATTAAAATACTGCCTGAGATACTTGATAAAGGAGATGACACAAATAATCCATTTTAAGACTTTTAAGGAAAGAAAGAGTTGGGTGAAAATTGTGAGCTTAATGGATTTGGTCATTTGCTCAACAAGAGCTGGACTTTGTCTAATTTACTCATAATCCTCAGTGTGGGAACAATGTCTTGCATGTAGTGGGTGCCTAATAAATAATTATTTACTTAATAGTGAAGTATTGATTCTGTGACCAGTGAATGGGAACTCATCTGCCACTGGAATGCCCAAGAGGAACTCTTATTCTCCAGGGCTTCTCTCCAGGTGGCTTTTCATCATTCAGTATCTTGCCTGAGTTTCTTCACAGCATAGCCACTGGCTTTCAAGAGGAGAGTTTCCAACAGGACATGCCTCAGTGCATAAGCACGTATTAAGCTTCTGCTGTATCTCATTTACTGATGTCCCATTGGCCAAGTGAGTCACATGGCCAAGCCTAGAGTTGATGTGGGAAGGGATTAGACAAGGGTGTGAACATAGGAAAATGGTTCATTGAAGGCCACCATGTAACAGTCTCCCACAGGGTTGGTTCCTGTCTCTAGCCACACATGGAGACCTGTTAGTCTCTATTGTTTCACAAGAGCTGAACCCTCGTCAGTGTCTTCCTGCTTCCACATGCAGAGTACAGGACTTACGTGGCTTGGTTCTGATCACCATTTTGCACTTTGGTTCTGTTTCTGATACATGGAAATATTTAGCATCTTCTTTTAATCATAGCTATAACATGAATTTTCTCATTTATGTCTCTTGTTTTTCTTTTTGAAGCACAATGAGAAGAGAGGAATCTCAAAATATTAATTGAAAATGTCATCTTGGCTGGAAGTCTGGCTCAGCATCAAATCCATTTTCCGTAGTAAGATCCTCTATCAGTTTACTCCAACCTTCCCTGGAAATACCACCCTTCTCCTAGCTGAACCCTTCCCCTTCTCTCCCGCTGTGAAATTGCACAACAGCATTCACTGGACAGTCAGCATCTGTCTCTGTACCCTGGTCACGTTGTCCTTGGAATAATCTTGCTCCCAGCAGTTGCATGAGCACTCTTTACTTCCACGAGCTAAATGCTGGCAGCCAGGAATACTCTTTCCCTCTGAACTCCCAGTATTTTTCTTGTATTTCTTTTGTGGCATTTATCGCTTCCTACCTTTTGTCATAGATATTTACATATGCCTTAACTTTGCCTTGTTTCCTTGCTGGTAAAGCTCATGCCAGTTTTTCCCTGCCTTGCGCCTTATATATAGATAGTGGGTTCTCCATACAAATTCATTGCCTTCCCACTCCAAAATTATCCAAGAGCTAATTTACCTATGAATTTGCAAAGAGTTGAATTTCAAGGGAAGGTGATATCTACTTTTATTTTATACCTTCTCCATTTATAGGTCATTTTATACTACCACTGGTACTGATTGCCCTCAGAGTCTATTAAGTGCAATCAGAAGGCACTGCGTGTAAGTATTTTAGTCTAACTTTAGTGGTTTATAAGAAAATTCTCTAAAGGCGTACCCTGATGCCATACATTTAGGCAGCACACTATAATTAGAATTATCCCCAGATTTATAGCTTCATCCTGCTGCTACAACTTTCTTTTGATGTTTAGAAAATAGCCTTAAATGGTGACCTTAAGGTTTAACTGGCTAAAAATGGAGTCTCATACCCATGTGAGATTGTGAACCATGTATGGAATCATGATTTATTTGCCTTTTAATGTTCAGTGCCTAGATCAGAGACGAACATGATGAATGTTCAATGTTTTCAGACTTTGTTGGAACCATAGACTTTGTTGGAAGAGCCTGTAGGTTTGTCAACCCCTCCACCACAGCGACTCGGCAACAGGGTGCCTTTATTAATATCTATTTATAAAGGTCAGCCTATTCTACAGTATTTAAAATACAAAGAACCTTTCAAGAAAAGTAGATCGCTTTTTACCATTGGTAAAAGGTATATAAAAGCTAGAAAAGATGAAAAGCTTTTAAAACACACTATGTTTAATATTCCCTGTATTCCCCACAAAGCCTTTTATAGACTAGGCACTCAGTAAATGTTTGATGATAAAGATAGAAAATATTTATTTTCTTTTGAAAATAGCTCATACATTTTTTGAAGGAGTATTGGCGTCAGAATCTTAGAAGATTCATGGTAGAACTTCAAACGTGTATTGTGATCAGAACTATGGCAGTGGCAAGCCAGGAGTTCAATAAATAAGGCTTAACCCTCACATATACAATACCTTCCAGGATTTCTACACAGTAGTGTAGAAATACACTAATACCTATTAATAATACCTATTAATACCTATTGCAAAGATGAAGAGACCAAAGCAATGCTGCACCACCTGGTAGTGTTGGTGTTATCTGTGAAACCAACTGCAAATTATTAGGCTTGAATAAATATCCTTGAGTCTTCATCACTTTTATTCTCTGATGCTTCAATATTAACACAGGGCAGAGTATCTATTCCCACTTGAGCCTTATTCATTAAAGTTAACTCATTATTAATACACTTTGAATTCTACAGCCAAAGTGCTCTTTTTTAAAAATATGTATATATATTTTAAATTTATTTATTTATTTTTGGCTGCATTGGGTCTTCGTTGCTGCACACTGGCTTTCTGTAGTTGCAGCAAGCGGGGGCTACTCTTCGTTGCGGTGCGCAGGCTTCTCATTGCGGTGGCTTCTCTTGTTGCAGAGCACAGGCTCTAGACGCTCAGGTTTCAGTAGTTGTGGCACATGGGCTCAGTAGTTGTGGCTCGCGGGCTCTAGAGTGCAGGCTCAGTAGTTGTGGCGCATGGGCTTAGCTGCTCTGCGGCATGTGGGATCTTCCCGGACCAGGGCTCGAACCCATGTTGCCTGCATTGGCAGGCGGATTCTTAACCACTGCGCCACCAAGGAAGCCCCAAAGTGCTCTTTGAATTATAGCAGTGCACTGTGATTTTTATAAGGCGCACCCCTTGAAATTTTTTCAATACATTTAATTGGGTATACGTGTCAGGAATTGTGCAGGCATTGAATAAAGAAATTCATTAATACAGCTAAAACTTATTCAATGTCTAGTACCAGGAACAGACCCTGCTTCTGCTTACTCCCTGGCTGGGAAGGCAGACATTTAACAAGCAAATACAAATGCCAATTTTCAGAAAGAAGTCCATGTGAGATCCCAAGAAGACACAAGTCTCCAAGGATCAGGTTGAGGAAGAAGGCAGGGGTGGAGGGCGGTGTGAGGGGGAACAGGCAAACAAATTGAATATCACCTGATAAATGCTATACCAGCATATGGCCAAAATGCTGTCAAAATACAAAAGAGGGAGGATTTAATTCTCTCTAGAAGTTTGGGTAGGGCATCAGAAAGGAGCCGAAATCTTCAGGGATGAACAGGCTTTCTACAGGCTTAAAATGGGTGCTGGTAACGATGGTGGTGATGGTGCTCAGGAAGGCATTTGCTCGGCTGGGGAACCCTGTGTACCCACTGTGAGGGGTGGATGACCATCAGACCACTTCCAGTGATTCATTAGCCTCTTGGCCAAGCACCACCATAGCCAGCTGAACCAGTATGAATGCGAGTTGATATTTCAGGTCAGACCTCAGGTTTTTTTCCTCCAGAGTGGAGGGTTGCCAGGTAGAATGAAACATGCCCAGTTAAATCTGAATTTCAGATAAACAACGAATAATTTTTTAGTAAAGACCCCAATATTTGGGACGTATTTATATTAAAAAATATTTGTTTATTTGAAATTCAAATTACTAAAAACTTTGATGTGACTTTTTATTTGTGTTTTTTTTTTTTTACTACATCAGGCAATCCTACCAGAGTGGTAAGAAACTGGCGGGTCTGCTGTGGCACAGATAATAAATAACAAACAAAACGCCACCATGACCCCAGCTCTCTGTAGCCTTCCCAGCCAAAAGCCTCTCCAATTGGAAGCCAGAGAGGACAAGCTTCCAGAAAAGAGACGCTGTAACTAGACAACCAAGGCGCGAACCCACCCTACGGTCCGCAAGACCCGCGTTTAGAAATGCGGTGCGTCCTGGGAGTGAGTTTTCTGAGTTCGGATTCGCCTCCGAAGACCACGGGACTACAACTCCCAGGAGCGGCAAAGGGTCGCTGCGAGGCACGCTGGGAGTACTGGTTTTACCCCGTCGAAGGGTCCTGGTGGGCTGCTTGTGTAACAAGAGACCAAGGCCGATTTTTAGAGAATCTCAATATTAAGAATTCATATAAAAGGTTAAACCGAGGATTAGTGCTTTCAATACAGAGAAAACCAGTCTTCCGGAACAGAGTGGCAACTGTGCAGGCGCGCGCTGACGTTACACCCCGCGCTGAAAGGTGGGGACTGAGCGTCCCTCCTGCACGTGACCCCAGCGCCTCTTTGTGATTGGCTGTTCTGGGGGTGCGGCGCTCGGGCGCGGACGCCCCTGATTGGTGCTTCGGGGCAGCGGGGCGGGACTCCGGCTGCAGCCGCGGGAGGTCCGGACACTGGCGGCCATGGAACTCGCTGGTAAGTGCGTGTCTGAGCTTTCCGCGTCGGTACTCCCTGCTGCTTCCAGATGGGACTGAGCTGCCCTCAGGGGAGCGTGGTCGACGATGGAGGGGGCGAAGCCGACCCGGCTTGAGGCTCGGAGGTCGGGGTCGAGGGTCTCCGGAGTCGAGTGGGGCTGAGGGTGCGCTGGGGCGGCCGAGCTGTAGCCGGTTCCGCGTCGGCTAAGGCGGGCGGGGCGAACGGCTCTGGGACTCCCGGCCTCGACCTCCTGCTCGCTCTTTGGCCGTTTTCCTCCCTTTGGGCCTGGCGAGACCCCCCCCTGACTGCGCCGGGGTCGCTGACTGAGCGGGGTCATCCCTTCCTTGGCTCTGGCGCTCCCCAGCGACCCCTCAGCGAGTGAAGCTGGAACGGCGCTCGGCGGGTGGGTGGAAGCACCGTCCTCTTGACCCCAAGCCCCCGCCGGGTCACCCTAAGGCTTCTCGGGAGTCTCTGCTGATAACAACTGTCTAGGAACTCGTTGACCGTGGCCGTGGACTTTACGCCATCTCGCACTTGCCACTTAAGTGGCTGGGTGGGGACCTTGGACCGATCGCTCAACTTCTCTGGCTTCTCATTTGTAAAATAAGAGAGGTATTCACTAGATCTCCAAGCCTTTTTTCAACTTTAAAATTTTAAGATTTTGTGATTGTGCTCTTTGTTGAGCTTTTACGCCATGAAAGTGTTAGGCGTGATACCGTGGTAGGCACATTTCTCACAGAACATTGCAGGTTAATGACAGAACTTTAAATGATTTCATTTGGTGCTTTACTCACTGTTTTCGTTATCATTCATCTTTTAAAATTGAGTGGAACTGGAAATTCGGGTTTAGGTGACAAACCACAGTAAGAAAACGTTCGTGAAGCCACTTAAAAGTACAGACTTGAAGAATCTTATGATTTGGTAATATTGAATTGTAATTAGCAAATGCAGCTCAACAAACACTCATTGAGTATTTCTGAGACAATATTTAAAATAAACATGACTTTGTTGGAGAGAATAGACTTTGCACAAGCTGTTACTTTGCATTTTCTGAGTTTGCGGTGAAATCAGAAACTCAGACCTTTAGGATGGCTTCCCATTGTATAGTTGAGTTTCTGGAGGCATGGAAATCTCATTTGTAAAGCTGAGAAGGACTTTCACTCACTTTCCAAGATTCTCTTTAGCTTTAAATGTCTAAGAATCTGTAATCATACTGAATATTGAGTTGATGATTTTTGCGCTGATGATCTCGGGGACCCCTGAGCTGAACATTTCCTACTTTAGAGGTAGAAAATGGCCCCACATCCAGCCCATCTCTAGTTCAGTTTTTATCTTTCGATTCCAAACTGAAGGGAGGGACACTGATGGAGGGAAGATATACATAACTGAAAGTTTAAGAAAATGAGGGGAACGGTTTGATTATCACCATTCTTGAATAAGGAAGGAGAAAATAAGGTCTGTGGCATGTGCTACAGGTGACACTTTAAAAAGCTGCTCTCAAAAGACAGTTCTAACTCCAGGTATATTTTAAACCACAGACTTAATACTAGAGAACTTGATGAGATTCATTGAGTCAATGGCTAAGCTCTAAAGTGGGGTTAGCAAACCTTTTCTGTCAAGAGCTGTATGTTTTATTTGAATGAACTGGTTTGTTAACATGGCAAAGTATTCTGTATTTTGGTGTAACAAACATTATTTAAGATTATGTGTAGCGGTATTTTTAGAGCAAAATTAAGATATAAGGACATTGCAGAGTCTAGTTTTGTTGTACGACACACAGTAAGTGCAAAGCAAGTAAATGCTGTCAAATGCATGAATTCATCATATGCTTTGTTTCATTTCTAGGGGAAAAGCTAACGGATTAACATTAAAAGAATATTTATGTCTGGATTTGGAGTGTGGAATGTATTTTGTCTTAGATCCTGAGCTTAGATCCTGTTTACTCTCTCTTTCAGGTACTAGAGGACACATATCTTAACTGGGTTGCTGTAAGGACTGATGCCTGAACCATCTCAGCATGACCTGTAGAGGAGGAGCTGGGCATGGCCAGCGTCCCTCAGCTTCACTCTCCCGTGTCAGCCCTGGACGTCTTTCCACGTGTAGAGCCTGTACCCATAATATATGCATGGTGTCGGACTTTTTCTACCCAAATATGGGAGGCGTGGAAGGCCACATTTACCAGCTCTCTCAATGCCTGATTGAAAGAGGGCACAAGGTCATAATTGTCACCCATGCTTATGGAAGTCGCAAAGGCATCCGTTACCTCACTAATGGCCTCAAAGTCTATTACTTGCCTCTGAAAGTCATGTACAACCAATCTACAGCCACGACCCTCTTTCACAGTCTGCCATTGCTCAGGTACATATTTGTTCGGGAGAGAGTCACGATAATCCATTCACATAGTTCCTTTTCTGCCATGGCCCATGATGCCCTCTTCCACGCCAAGACAATGGGCCTCCAGACAGTCTTCACGGACCATTCCCTTTTTGGATTTGCTGATGTCAGCTCGGTGCTTACAAACAAGCTTCTAACTGTGTCTCTTTGTGACACAAACCACATAATTTGTGTCTCTTACACTAGTAAGGAAAACACTGTGCTAAGAGCAGCACTGAATCCTGAAATAGTGTCCGTCATTCCTAATGCTGTAGATCCTACTGACTTCACTCCAGACCCATTTAGAAGGCATGATAGTGTAATAACTATTGTTGTTGTCAGCAGACTTGTTTACAGAAAAGGTAATGAAATGATAGCTACAAATGCACTGCACAGCCTTTTTTTCCTTGTAGAAAGCTGTTGAATATTTGTGTTATAATGATTGTTGGGCTTTTTGTTTTGTTTTATGGTTTTATAACAACTTGTGTGTTAAATATAGCAAAGAAGGGTCTAATAATGTTTTATACATCTTAAAGAAGAAATTTCTGGAACAGTGGTAAATGCTATTCCCAGCCCCAGCCCCACCCCCCCTAATGTTTTCATAGTTACTTAAAAGGAAAAACAATAACCTGATGTTGTTTAATAGGTCAGGTCTTTTAAAAATTTCCATACACATGCAGTAGGAAGTACAGGGCCCAGACCATCACATAACCCTTTCTTTTCATTGCAGATATTTTGAAAACTAAGAAAATCACAAGGGTGGAAACTAAAATCAGCTGTAACTGTATTATTCAGGGATGACCTTAATGAACGTTTGATTTATAGCTTTCCTGTCATTTTTATGCATACACTCAAAGTCAGTGTGCTTGTTCTGCACATTACTGTTTTGTAGCTTGCTTATTTCCTTTAATCGTAGATAAGACATTAATAATGAATTGGCAGCCAAGTGCTAAAGGGGGGTCAGATAGCCCAGAGTCCGATCCTGGCGCCATCCTCCTGTGTGATGGAAGACAAGCTACTTGACATCTCTGAGTCTCAATTTTTTTCTTTTGTGTGATTTGGGCAACAGTGGTAATCTTGTGAGGTTCAGTGATGGTTCCTGTACAGTACTTAGCCCAATTTGTACTCGGTATGTGTCTGCTGTGCACAAGGAGGATTGTTCTAGTGCCTCTGCAGCACTTCATGGATGCCACAGTAGAATTTGTAGAGCCTTGCTGACTAAAAGTCTGAAGCAGTCCAGTTATTCAAAACATAAATGGTCTTCTGGATGGTGTTTGAAAACCTGTCCAGCAATCAAAATTGTCACTAAGAGTGGGGAATGGTTAAAAAGATGATGTGTAAACCCCCCCCCTTTAAAATATTTTAATTTACTCAAAATATTATTACCATGCACTGAATCACCAATAATTTGATTTAGGCCTGGTGGCTTAAGAGTACTGGCCCACTGATTTGAGCTGCATCATCTTTCTTGCACAATCACCTTCAAAGAGCATAACTTACAGTTGCCAGTTTGGGTCTCTTAAACGTGGTGAGAACCTAAAGGCATATGAAGTAATGTACTTCTGGATGTTTCATTTGTTTTTGATCTTATACAGTGGTTCAGGATATCCCCTAATCTGACAAGGTTTTTTTTTTTTTACTGTGTCTTTATTGAATTTTTCAAAGCGTTCAGCTTAGTTTCACAGAAACTCATTTTGTCCGTTTATGTGCTATTTAAATACTGTAACAAGTATAATAAAATTGGCATCAGACAGATTTGTGGACAAATGCAGCTGATTCTTGGTAAGCGAGAAGCTCAGCGGCGGGATCAGAAGTGTCCCAGTGTAGTAGGGAGTGGCCTACAATCCAGATGCGGGCCTTGGTCAGGATGGTTTACCTTTGGAATGGAGAGCCTTGGTCCATGCGGTGATCCACTAAGCGGAGGTTGGTCAGAGAACTTCTACTGAACTGCATTTTGGGGGTGAAGGCAATGAAGTGCTTCCATTCCTTACTTGAAGAAGATGTGAATGGAGCGGCGTTCTGTGTCTGAATCCCTCTTGGGATATTGGTAATGTGTTTGTTGTAACTTAAGAAATGTGCCTAGCTTGTTTTTTCACCAAACAATATACCTTTGTGAGATAGCTAGCTGAGAAAGCATTTGATGCATGCGTGATCAAGGATCAGAGCAAAATTAACTTCCCTGTTCAAAGACTGGACCTGTTACCTTTACTTCACTAACTATGGTATTTTACCCAGCTGAGCTAACCACCAAAGAGTGAAGGTACAGCCTTTCCTGTTCTCAATTCAGTCATTTAACAAATATTTATCAAACCCTTTCCGTATGCCAGGCACTGTGCAAAAAGTAACATTCTGAGAAGGAATGGCCACATCTGTAGCCCAGAAGTGAGTAGTTGTATTCATGGTCCATTAATTATTAATAAATTAATTTCTGTAGGAGGTGTTCATTTGGACCAGATATCAAAGGCCACTGGAACGTATTAAGTAAGAGAGAGAATAAATCAAAAGCCCTATTACCCAGGATCCCTGGCCTCTTCCCTCTTCCGTTGAGCCTGTTTTGCTCTCAGGCAGGGTTTAGCAGCGCTCACGTGCATGTGCAGACATGCCCCACTTCTTGCTCTAGTGCTAATGATGACTTACATTTATATTCTGCAGTTGATAAAGCCTGTACATGGTACAGTACCTCACTTGACCCTCCCAGCAACTGTAGGGTAGATGTTATCTGCATGTAACAGACAAAGAAACTGAGTCTCAGAGGGGGTAAGTAACTCACCCAGGTTACACAGTAAGTAACAGATGACAAGCCTGAGTTGAGCTCTTCTCGAGTTAAGGTCTCCTGTTCCCTCCACCCTCAGCCCAGCCACCATTGTCCTAGGTATAGATTCAGAAGATTCTGTTAGACTGTGCTTTATTTAGAAGCACTTCAGATCAGAGCTTTTCTTCTCCATTTTGTGAGAATATGGCAATTGAAAGTCCTTTGGTATGTTTCATTGTGTTAGACTCTTGTTAGAGGCACCAGAACATTTCTTACCATGGGGAGAAAAAACCTTTATTAGAATAATAATATAGGTCATTGATAATATTAATCGGTTCCATTTCTTTTAAAGTACTTGTCAGAATTAAATAACAATGCATTTAAAGCACATCGCCTGGTATAGTAAGCCCTCAGTAATTGTAGCTATTGTTACTAATTATGATTATTGCTCTATATGTGGGGTTTTGTTTTTTTCATTTAAAGAATGGATTCTTAACCTTTGTATTAGAAGGGAGAGGGCAAGGAGGGAGGGGAAGGAAAGAATTATAGGAGGTTACTTGTTAAAAGTCATTAAGACACCTTCTGGTTTATCTAAAAGTCCAGTTGATGGACTTGGTAATAAACTTGAAACAAAGATAGCTAAGATTTTAATGAGCAGCTTTCATAATTCAGAAAAGCCACATGTGAATTTATGTTTGCTAATGCAATCATATTTTGAAAATACTAACAGAGTTTACTTAATAAATCCTGCTTTGAATTATTTAATAAAAATGACCCTATATATATTATTTCTCCTACCATCTTTTTAATAATTGATGTGCCTGTATTTGGGAAGATTGATAGAAGAAGTGCAGTGCTTGTGTATGTGTGTGTATGCATTTCTTAAACTTTAACTGGCTTATTTTACATTTACTTTTGAATGTGTATGATTTGTACTTGTTAAAGAGCTAAATTCTTAAACATCAATACTACTGTTACTTTGGATTGCTACTTTCAGACTAGTAGGGCATGATTTATTTTGCTGCTTTATATTACTTAAGGTTGTATTTACATATCATAAGAAAGTTTCATTAAAAAGAAAAGGACCAAGATGCACCCTTTTGTTCTACAGACTGTAATGGTCTGGCACTGGAGGTCCTGCCACCTTCATTCACTGTCATTCGGGGGAAGTGGGCTGTAGCAGATTTGGATGGACTATTATAAATTTTGCTAATACCCTAGTGTTCGCTGCAAAATCCTCTGTACAAACTGCATTCTCAACAAAATGGAGGCAGCAGTTATATTTTGCTGCTTAGCCCTTTCCTATAGTAGGAAGTAGAATCATAACGCTGGTAGAATTTTGTAGGTGAAAGAGACCTTGGACTTCAGGTACATCGGTCTGTTCATTTTCTCTTATCAGGAAACTCCCATTATCAAAGAGTTTGCTCGTAAAAAGGCTGGGTCAAGACCCAGATCTCCAGTCAACTCTCCTGCTCTGCAGAAAATTTTAACTGAAATGTAAGCTACCTCAAATGCCATTTTTTAGCAGTAGGTGTTGTGTAAACACAGGTGAATAACCTAGAACACAATGTTGAAACGAAGCAGAATAGTCCACGAACTGGGCGTGTGTAAGGTACCCATGGGTGTCAGTGTATATATCCTCAAGAACTCTTGGGGGACCCCTGGCAGTTTGTGAACGATTCCACCATTCCAGGAAAGGTTTAAGAGAATTTGTTTCTCTACTTAAGTAAGGGAGGCATAGCTAATATTACTTTTCGAAGTAAGTGGATTCTCAGTTCTGATAAAATTTTTTTTTAAGGTTAATTATTGATAACTCCAACATTCAACTTGATGTTTTCAGGGACCGATTTGCTTAGTGGTATAATACCTGAACTCTGTCAGAAATATCCCAATTTAAATTTCATAATTGGAGGAGAGGGACCAAAGAGAGTCATTTTGGAAGAAGTACGGGAAAGATACCAGCTCCATGACAGGTATTGATGGATTCCATATTGTCTTGGGTGAGAAAATATCAGTTACCTAAAATTGGTTTTGGCTACATGCCTGCATTAAGTGGGCTGCTTCTCCTACATGTACTTGATGTAAAAATGTAATGCAAGGCCTATTTAAGAAAAATTATATAAAATGGGGAACCCTAGTTAAGGAATTCATAATTTTTTTCTGTTAGCCCAACATTATTTGACTTTAGGGGGCACTGGTTGGGGCACCGGAGAATGCACAAAAAAACAGCTATTTGATTGGAAATGTTTGCGGATTCTCAAGGCATACTGAGTTGTGATTTAAATAGCACGGCCCAAATCATGTAAATTGCTCTGCATGTACAGATTCGAACATTTCTCTTCCTCGGTAACTTAGTTAACATGTGAGCTGTGCATGTGAAGCATCAATTTAAAAGGGACATTTTCCTGTTTAGAAACGACACTTTAACATTTACTCATCAAAGTGTATTAACATTTTCATTGAATGCAGACTGATTTTGGAGAAGATGAAATTTGATCTGTGTAACAAAAGTTAGAAATATGTTAGCTGTACAAGCTTTAACCAAACAGCTTTATATGACTTTCTTTTAGATCAGAGTTGGGTGATATTAATCTTTTGACATGGAAAACATTAGAAGCAGTAAGAATCTAAGTATAATATGAGTAGCACACTTGGCTTATAAATGGTATTTCTTTTGTAGCATGATTTTTACTCCCCTCTTTTTTCTCTCGTTTCAAAAATCAGAGTGCGTCTCTTGGGAGCCTTAGAACACAAAGATGTTAGAAATGTCTTAGTTCAAGGACATATTTTTCTTAATACTTCCCTTACTGAAGCATTCTGCATGGCAATTGTGGAAGCAGCCAGTTGTGGTTTACAGGTAAAAAGCTTTGAGGGCTTATTACATTGTTGGGGTTTCTATATTTGTATTTTGAAAAATAATCAGATGCAGTCTGTAATATGTTTTTAAATTGGTATTGTTTATTTTCCTGAGAGATGAATTATGGTGGATCACATGTTCTTTTTTTCTTTTTAAGGTTGTAAGTACCAGGGTTGGTGGAATTCCTGAAGTACTTCCAGAAAATCTTATCATTTTATGTGAGCCTTCTGTAAAATCTTTGTGTGAGGGATTGGAAAAAGCTGTTTTCCAACTGAAGTCAGGAACATTGCCGCCTCCAGAAAATATCCACAACATCGTAAAGACTTTCTACACCTGGAGGAATGTTGCGGAGAGAACTGAAAAAGTACGTCACATGCTAAGAGAAGGGTATTTGAAGATTGTGTCTTGAATTCTTACTTGATGTTTCACGTACACACTTGCTTCTTTTATATAGGTTTACCATTTCTGCTCTATTGCTTAAGTTTATGAAGTCTCTTCCAAATGAAAAGAAGTGAATTCTGTGTTACTTCTGGTATATGTTAGGCTAAGTTTCTAGTCAAATCATTGCATTTGACATCTGAAAATAGCAGTAATGCAGCATCTAGACCTTTCATTAAACTGGGCATGCAGGAGTTACAAAATTTTCTAGAAGTCACAACAATTAGAGGCAAAACTAATACTAAGAGCTACTCTTAGACATTTTCTTGAGGCTCTTTATAATTCTAAAGCATATAGGTCTATTAGAAAATATATGGTTTTGCTTAGGCCGATTGTGGCAACTTGATAAGTTACAAATATTTAATCCAGGCTACTTCCTAAAACTCCCGTGTCACTTTTGCTAGCTGCTGTGATTTTTCTACAGGAGAGGGATTTTTGCATCTTTGGGCTGATGGAGAACATAGTAAGTTAGAATTCAAAAAGCATGTGACAAATGTTGGAAATAGGATCACAAGTAAAAAGCAGCAGTAGAAAATTTGTAAAAGGACAGGTGCAGGAAATAGGTTAATGCCCTTAGGTGGGAGAGTACAGTTGTGGGAAATGCTTCCTTATTTCGAGGTCAGGACTTCATTTATTCTACTCAATTGTGCCCTTTGTTTAAGTACCTCTCATGACTTCGTCTACCTCCTGCCTCTTATTATCACCTAGCAAGCTGGATGGAAACGCTGTGCTTCTTAGAAATTGTGACCCAGAAAGACAGTCAGTTGGGAGCGTGGAGAAGGTAGTGCTTTATAGTCTCATCGTATTCAGTGGAGCAACCAGTTTCTAGCCCAAAGTAGAGAGCAAGATGGAGCCGAGTAAGCAGAAAGGCTTTCTTAACTTGGTTTAAATTGTAAATTCCCGTACCTGAGGTGAGCCCCAGTTTGAATGGAAATGCAACAAAACTCTTTTTATCTCTAAAAATCGTCATACACAGTTTCCATTGAAACATGAGAAGTTTGCATTAACAAACAGTTTTGACTGAAATAGCTCTGAGATAGCCACTTTCTAGAAGTTTTGCAGTCGCGCCACCCGTATGAAGTAAGTACATTTCCTTGTTTTCCTTTGGAAGTTGGGGCGCAGCACTGATTACCTGCTGGGAGCACGTGGCAGAATCGCCCTGGGAGCCTTTTCGGGCTCTGTCCGGTTCATCTTCCTGTGCCCACCGCTGGACCCTTTAGGAGCAGAGGAGATATGGGAATGGTGGGCAGGGATATTTGGTTAGGCAGGTTCTTTCGGTGAAACCCACCCTGATTGAGGACCACATCTCTGTAATTGTGCCTTTACCTTCTTGATCAACGTCATGTAAATCTCAGAAGTTTGCGCTGTTGTAGATAATAAGTTTGGGGCAAAGAACTACGGTGACAATTTGTCAGCTTGTGTTAAAGGAGCGCGTTAGGGTTTTTTTTAAAAACCACAAATTTTCTTTTAGTTAGGCTTAAAGTAGTAGTAGGACGTCTGTGTTGTTTTCAATTTTACACTCTGGCGATTTATAGTATACATTCCAAAAAAACGTTAATCCTTGTCCCTAATGGATTGTCCTCCCTGTCACTCTCTCCGTAGTAGCAAATTGTTATTTTGTCACTTGAGATCATAAATTAACTGACTTAGAAATAAAGGTGGACACACGGGTGAGTTTGTAGTTGCTCTTTTAATTCTACCTGTTCCATACAGGATGTTTGATCCCTTTCAACTCCTTAGTTTAACTGCTATTTAGAAAAATTGATCAAGAAATTAAATCAGCATTCATGCTGGAAACATACTTTTTCATTTATAATTCGCCAGTCTCAGCATAACGCTCGACATAATTCTGACTACAGTGTATTCCAAATGTCCTCGGGGTAGAGGAGCTAGATGAAAACAACCCGTACCTTTCAGAGGCCGTTGACCTTTAGAACTTGCTCTGCACGTCATAACTTTCTTGAGTTCAAAAGGAGATGGTTTACAGGTCTGATAACGTGAGAATGACCACAGGTAATGCCCAAATGTAGTTAAAAAACATGAATGCCGGCCCATTTTATGTGTTTGAAATAAGTATATTCAAGGAGCTTTGTTTTTTTTTTTAATATTTCAGAGTTTAGTGCTTCGCAATACTTTAAAAAAGCAAGCCACCTACTACCAACGCTCAGCAAGAAACTGTATTTTGTTTGCCACTGTTTGACGTATACCATCTACCGAAATTTCCCCCATCTCTTTCTGCTCCTTTTACTTGGAATCCGTGAAATGTCTCTGTATGTTCTCCCCGTCTGTGCTCAGCAACACGGCGTCACTTGGCTGTGGAAAGAGGAGCCTCTCTGTACCCAGAAGCACAGTAGATTGTAACTCTCTGATGGTAGTTGAGTCAAGGAATCTTAAAGGGCCAGTCCTTCTTCCCTGCTTGGGGAGTCACTGCTGAAGTAAATATGGCCTCGACAGGTGGCCCGAAAAGCCGCTGCAGCATCTCAGGACTTTGGAATTCTTGTAGTTGGTTAAGTATTGATGGGGATCCCCTAGGGGACAGGAACCGTGGTAGATTCATCTTTGTATCACACGGTATACATACCGCAGTGTTTTGTCCAGAATAGGCACTCCATAAGTGTTGACTCAAATGGCAATACGTAGTGTAATCAGTTTCATTCATCACATCATCACTGTAACAGCAGTGAAATGTACGCGCCTTCTGTTGACATCTCTAAAGCGCTCCTGGTCTGTGCAGGTCGTTGTTTATTGGGGCTCACGGCGCTCATTCTCGGCTCTCTCCCGCCAGGTGTACGACCAAGTGGCAGGAGAAGCTGTGTTACCGCTGGACAAACGACTGGACAGACTCGTCTCTCACTGTGGCCCCTTGACAGGCTGCATTTTTGCTTTGTTGGCTGTATTCAGCTTTCTCTTCCTCATTCTCCTGAGATGGGTGACTCCAGATTCTATCATCGACGTTGCAGTAGATGCCACAGGGCCAAAGGGTGCCTGGACTCATCAGTGTCCTTACAGGAAAAAGGTGGACGAGAACAATGAGGTATCTAAAACCAGGTAGAAGAAAGCCTAGATTGTGAGATTTTAAACACTTGTAATAGTTCTATTAAGACTATTGAAAATAACCTTGCTTTTTTTCCTTTTTAAAGTTAATGTAGTAAGTTATGCTACCTCTATATCATTCCGTGTTTTATTTTGAGGAAAGATAAACACTTATGCAATTCCTGAGTGTAGAAACTCCTTGCACTTATTTAAAATTTAGGAGAGAACATTGAAGCCACTCAGGTATGCAATTTTTCAGACTACTGAAATCCCTCTAGCAGAGATGTTTTAACGTTATATTTTGGGAGCTTTGGGTGCTGAAGGGCCAAACGTTTTCTGGGCATTTTTTGGCCAATTTTAAATGTTCTACCATTAATAAGACATTCATGAGATGTTTGCAAGTTTTGTTTAGGGAAGTACAACAACTCTGTGAACTATTTTAAGTTGTGTTCATACTACATTTATTAGACACTTAAGTCATGTTCTTAAACTTTTATTGGGTATGCTCAGTAAGTGTTCCATATAATCAGCAGGTTTCTTGAGTAAAATGGGCTGTCAGCGACCAGCATGTTTTAAGCACCTACCACGCATAGAACGTTGAACTAGATGCTTCCTGCGGTAAGGACCGGGGGTGGGGGTGGGGGGGGTGGGGGGGATGGGGGGGGTGCATTCGCTCTTTGTTGATCACTCAGATGGTTCACTTCGTCATAGTCAGGTTTGACATGAAGTGGTAAGATATCCGCCATGCCGAAAATGCTCATGCTTTTAATGCCAGGAAAAAATCGCCGGCGTACTCCGAGTTCTTCTTTGATCCTGTTGGATGCATTCTCCTAGGTCAAGCCTTCGTCTTCGCTTGTGTGTATGAAAATACTTTTTGCTTTTTAAATACTAGGGACCGATACCACTGTTGATGATAGTGCAGAGAAACCCTCCACATCTCTCAGTGCATAATTTAGTCCTCTGTCAATGCCTTCTTGTTTTCCAAGCACAATGTACAAGGTGTGCCATCTCAAAATCAGCTGCTACCCTGTCCCTTTGATAGAAGTCACTTCCCTTCACTTGTGGCCTAGCTGATGCCTGATAAGTATTGTCAGTGTGCAGAAGTCTTGACCCCAGAATGTTTTGTTTATAGCCAATTGAGTCTGAAAATTTTAGGAACACAGTCTCTTTGTGGATGGATGTTGTTAACTGAAATCGTTGTGGCCCATAGCCATGGGTTTTTAAACCCCCAATTATCCATATGGTGTGTCTTATTAATTCTTTGAACTCCTTAGAATAAGTTTTTGTGATTAAGGACTGTGAAGTCACAAGAATGAGGCACTGTGGGCGTGCTAGTTAGATGCTGGCAGTATTGCGATTCTGTACAGGATTTTTTTTTTAATGACAACATTCATAGAACTTCCTTTAAAAAAGTATCTTAACATGCCTACTAATTGGTTGCCACTGATACATAAGAAATATATTTGTGTTTTGTACTAAAACACAAATGCAAGAGTGCAATTTTTAATATCTAGAAGTTAGGGGTTCTTTTGTTAAAGAAAAACAGACTGACCCAAACCATTAAATCTTACTGGGATTTTTATGCATAGAAACTGACTTATATAAATATGAAATAAACAGTGCCAATATTCATGATAAAGCAAGAAACTGTAACATTTGGTTTAATTTATTCTGTTCAGCAATTTTTTAAAGGCATGCTGCTGTTTTTTCTTGTATGTTATTTTTGTTTCTTAGCTTTTTTTTTTTCAGAATTGTCTATTAAATTGCCATTTATTTCAGATGGAAATAGGATTTAAAGTTCTTGCATGAAACATATGTAATTTGCATATTTTCCTCTTTTTTTTTCCCTTTAGCAAATGGAAGTAAATTTGCTTGTTCTAGTAAATCTTAATTTTCAGGCTTCCTGAATACCTAAATTGTAACTGTCATTGTTGCACTGGTCAATATGTGGAAACATATTGTTCTGCCCTGCTACTTACATTTATTTGAAAGTTAACTTGCAGTGATGAGGAATTTATGAAAAATGTATTGTATTTCTTTTGATGTTCCAAAAAGTAGCACATGTAAAACTGATTTATGGAAACATGCTACATGTCCAAAAATAAAGACCAAAATGACATTTTGACATTTTTCTTGAGTTTGTCTTGTTTGAAGAACAGAATATTATTTACTAGTTGAGCAACACTGC
Source organism: Eschrichtius robustus (assembly GCF_028021215.1). Lineage (NCBI taxonomy): Eukaryota > Metazoa > Chordata > Mammalia > Artiodactyla > Eschrichtiidae > Eschrichtius > Eschrichtius robustus. The sequence goes on along the minus strand of NC_090845.1, from coordinate 13,016,201 downwards.
CCCCAGCCCCTACCTCGCATGTTTCTTTTTTCAGTGCAATTTGATGTTTTGCTTGGTCTTTTGGAAAAACAGGAAATATCCTTCAGTTGATGAATTACTCTGTCATCTTTTCTTTCTACAATATTCTCTCTTTTACTCATGGAATAGCAAGTTCAACTGTGCCTTTGTTTCCTAATCCAAACTCTTGTTTTTCAGTGCACTAGAGTTTTTCAGTGCACTGCGTGAGACAAATACATCTGTAAAGTACTGTGCATGTGAGCTACATAATTATGCATTATATCTTGCAAGCCATCTTAAGAGAAATTGGAATTTTGACTTAACTTACAGAAGCCCAGTGTATGATCAGGCCCCCCAAGATGGCTGTCCTCTTGCTCTCTGTACATCCCCTGCTGGACCAGTGCCTGCTTCACCTACACCCTACTCACATGACTGACCTTGCTACATGCCTGCCCCGGCCGGAGCTAGTGATTATTCTAATCTTTAGATCAGAACATCTCCACCTGATAACTTATCAAAGGAGCCGTGAGGGGCGTGCCCCTCTGCTGGTTTCCCTGGTAACTGATGAGCCCACCTGACGTCAATTCCCCTATAACTGGTAAATCTGCCCCTTCCCTCGGTAGCGAAGACTCCTGCCATGTCCCGCCATCCTGCCGGCTGCTGTCTGCCGCACGCCGTGGGGTGTCGCTCCAGGACCTTGCTTCAAATGTGTAAGATCCCCCATCTATTAAACCACTGATATCTCTGTCGCTGACTCTAGGCTCTTCGGTCGTGAGGCTGGGCAAGTATAGGGCTTGCAGGCCTGAGGGGTGCAGCCCAGTGCCCAGCTTCTCCCACCCACTTTGCTGGAAGCAGTGGAAAGCAGTCCCCTACGTTGATATGTTCTGATTTATCTTCCACCAAAACATTTTTGGCTCAGTCAGGGTATCCTAGGTCTGTGTTTAGTTTCGTGAAGGATTTTTAAAGGCCTCTTTATCCTTCTCTGCATTCCCAAAAGAATCTGGGTAGATGTTAACTTGTATCATCCTATGGCTGGATTTTTAAAATCTGAAATTCTGAAAATTAAAGTTCTCTACAGATTTTGATTTGTATTCACAGCACTTTGGGGAGTTGATTTTCCTTTATCCTTCATATTTGGTTGTGGCTCAGTGATTCTCAACTGGATGTGGCAGTGGTGATTTTGCCCCCTGGGGGACATCTGGCAGTGCCTGGAGACATTTGTTTGTTCCAGCTGGATAGGGGTGGGGCACTGGCATCAAGTGGGATGCTGTTAAATATCCTATGACGCTTTTGGACCGCCCCCCACACCACAGAACTATCTGGCCCAAAATGCCGTAGTGCCAAGGCTGAGAAACCCTGGAGCTCTAGATGGTTTCGCCTCCTTAAAAGATACCATGAGTTAACTCCTTACTTCAGTGGCCTTTTACGCCCATCTCAAATGTAGTGCTCAAACGTGCTAAAGATGGTCTCTCTGAAATAGTACAAAAGTCGAGCTTCTCATGGCCAGCTTTTCTGGTACGTAAAACAAAAAGAGCAGCCAGGTTTTAAATGAAAATTAGGGCGAAAACAAGATTGAATAGTGTTACGTAATACTAGATCCACCACTGGGCTGACGTGAGTAAATGATCACCTGCTTACAGAACAACTGGAGAAAGAGACATGAAAAGAACTGAAATACCTGTGTTGATGTATTTTCATACATTGGCACGCTACCAGGTAATCTAAGCTTGGTAAAGTAACCTTATATGTTAATATATGTCCTTGAGAATGGAAACCGCACAAGCTCGTGATGGCGTGGTGATACACAGAAATGGGTATGTTGTATATTGTGACTCAAGGCTGATTCTCATGCCTTACCCTTTTCACAGAGTACAGGGAGACGGTTCTTACATAGGGAGTCATTCTATTTTGCCTGAGTGCTAGGAGAAACTCCCGTAGTTTTGCATCAAGCATTTATTAAATAAGATTGATTTAGTCGTCTCCTATAATTTTATTTGGGCTTGTCTTTTCCAATAGGTTGTAGAAATTTAGAAAACCTAATATAGCCAAGAATGAAACAGGAGACCTAGAGTTTCCTCATCTATTTTTCCCAGGTGAGGAAAATTACACATAAATCAATTTTACCGGTATTGGCCAGCTGATGCATGTCAAAGAATCAGGGTTACAAGAGAATATTGTGCAGCGAGGGAAGGTACTGATTCACAGAATCTTTGGGTACTTCACCCAGAACCTAGATCATCTTCATCCATTTCATTGCAAGTCCTCCATGATCGACTATAGCCCACATTTTCCAGAACGAGGCACCACCTTTACTGACACCTACAATGGGAAGTAAAAGACCAGGAATGTTGCCGGAGGACTTTGTCATGGATGAAACTATTACAGCCAGTGGTCTAATGCTTCCAGTCTGGAGAGACCTCCAAGCTGGGCCTTTTAGGGGCTTCCCTGGCGGTCCAGTGGTCAAGACTCCACACTTTCACTGCAGGGGGCACGGGTTCAATCCCTGGTTGGAGAACTAAGATCCCACATGCCGTGGGGTGCAGCCAAAAGAAAAAAATTAAATCAAGCTGGGCCTTTTACTAAATACTGCCTTAGAGTAAATAATCTTTCTTAACTGGTCATATTTTAGATTTGGGCTTCATCTCCCATAAACCTCAGAATGCAGAGAAAATGAAACGTTCCAGGGGCTGGTACTTCCCACCAAGAGCATAGAATGTATTAGTACTTCTTTTCATGAGCTTCAGATAACTTGCTTCGTCCCCATGGGATCTGAAAGGTTTGTTCTATCTTTCCAATCCTGCCTTCCAATATAATGTAGCAAAAACTGGGATTTAGGAATAAAAACGTTTTGGACATGAATCCTGTTTGTTAAACAACACTGAGGAATGTAGGTCTAGAACTATTGGGTGTTTCTGGTTTGAAGGAAGTTTCTTTAGTTCATTTAACATTGCCATGAATGTCAGTGCGTGCAGTCGCCAAATCACAGCTAGCTTAGAATCTACAGACTCAGTTCTCCGTAACAGGAGCACAGAGAGCTAGAAGGTTTAAAATAGATGTCATATGATACCGATTATAACTCAGTGAAATTTTGCAGTCCCAAGAACCTATACAGAGTGTGAGCCAAAATGGAGGACAGTCCTGTTTCCTTTGGCTTTAAAAACATTTTTATTACAATGTTTGCTACTTTTTTTTTCTTCAAGCTTTTAATTAAAGTGTTCTTGGCGCTCCTAACCCATTTCTATATCGTCAAAGGAAATAGAAAAGAAGCGGCTAGGATAGCAGAAGAGATCTATGGTGAAATTTCAGGTAAAAATACATGAGTTTGTTCCCAGTACTTTAAAAGAAACCTCCTAGATAATTCATATGAATAATATTTCTAGAAGGCAGATTTTATTTAAACTTTGGCTTTGAGTGGGTAGTTTTAAAAAATTATTATTTAAAGTAGCAAATGGTGTTGACTGCACCAATTTGTGAAGGATTTTCAGCTTTCTGTTCTGCAAATTAGTAGTTTCATTAGCAGTTATTATTTAAGAAGTGAATAGACTAGTGGCTTTCTAAGAGTATTTTGGGAAAACTCATTTCTACTAACAAAAGAATTACTTTATAGGATTATCTTCTTGAATATTTGTAATCAAATGTTAACAGTGCATTCTAACAAAACTGTTTTCCCCAGGAAATGGAATGGCCAATAAATTTGATTTAAAGCAGCAATATATATGCTATATATGTGTGTGTGTGTGTGTGTGTATGTGTGTGTGTGTGTGTGTGTGTGTGTGCGCTGTCATTTGCAATTCGAATTGCTTAGCCACTTGTCACTGTCAGGAAAAAACCCTTCACTGAATCCATTTATGCCCAGCACCATGCAAAGCACAGCAAACAAAGGTTATTGTAATATGAAATGCCAACCTTTGGTCCAAACGTTTTAAAGTCTCCTGCTGTGTAGGATTCAGTCTCCATTTCTTTCAAGAAATGATTCACGTTAATTGCAGGGAGAGGCTACGAAAGTAAATAAATCAGATATCATGGTTACTGCTGGGGCTGCCACTGGATAGAGGAGTATTTATTCATAAACAGAGTTCCGAACTTCCCCGTGTATTTTTAGTGTTCGCAGGGGTTCCAGGGTTACCTCATTCTTTATCTAGTATCCATTTCACCTTGCACCCTGAATTCTCTTTCAAAATAGACTTATGTTACGTGATTCCAATACACCAGACAACTTTAAGGACACTAGGGAACAGCAGTCTTATCCGAAGAGATAAGACCTCCAAAGACAAAACATCAGCATGCTTCAATTAACAGGGGAAAATGAGAAGAATCTCGAAGTTTCGGGAAGTGGCAGAAGGCTCGGAGTGTGGAAAGAGATTTCTTTTGGGGATTATATTTGTCACACGTTTCAGGGAGGTATGTCGCTTTGACTTGGTTTAAAAAAAAAACTTAAAATAACCTTAATTTCAAGTTAAGCATAATCTGAAAAGCTGTTTTCTAATTTAATTTGTAAATCGGGGCAGGGGCTTTCTAGACGTTTCCATCACAGTTTTGATGCTCTCATAGATACATCATCCTCATGGCTTAAATTAGTAAAGTCCGACAGTCAACATCAGCAAGAGTGTGTTCAAAACGTTTTCTCCTGGTGCTCGTGTGCATTATTTCTGCCCTTGTGGTCCTTAACGAAGTACTCTTAAGAAAGTTTTATAAGAGTCAAAACCTGGAGCCATAATACAATTCTCATAAATAGAGCGTACTCATTTTTTAGCTCAGATATCTTGTTGAAGCTCCTAGGATAATATTCATTTAATTTGCAAATGGCATGGTGTTCTATTGCAAATGGCATGGTGTTCTAAAGTCAAAAACGTGTTTTTCAATGATCACTAACAAGAAGCAGTGGGGTGAATAGTGCCTGTTAATTTCTCAGTTTAATTTCCTTCCTATATACATGTGTATGTGTGTGAGGATGGCTGCGTATACGTCTACACACCACTGACACACCCACACACATATATAATAGAGAGTATATCCAGATTTGGTAAATAAGGCTTTCTGTAATAATGTAGGCAATAATACGCCAGAAACAGTGGTTTTTACATGATTCCAACAGCGCTTTTTCTTTTGACACTGTTAACAGTCAGATACTATATATATATATATACATATATACATATATATATATATATATGTATATATGTATATATATATTTATAGCTAGACATTTTAAAAACCAAGAACAAAATTTTGTCTAAGTGTTCAACTCAAACCAGAAATTACCTTTGCTGCTTGTTGGTCAGACAAATGTTTGTTGGGAAAATATGTGACATTTAATCAGTAAGTCAGCTAATCGACTTACTAAAATCTCAGAACTTTCTTGAGTCCAATAGCATATTCTGTTCCTGTAAACTATCGTCAGTGTTGTCAAAAACAAGGGGAGGTAGTAAAAAACTCAGCCAGGGCAGAGTTTAGCCTGTTATAGGTCCTGGCACTTTTCTTTTAGAAGCTGCACCTAGCATCACATCCCTCATTAAATATCTTTTTTTTTTTTGGCTGTAAAATTTTTTGGAAAGTTTTTTTTCATATTCTGGAGTACATCATTCGATACTTTCTTTGTGGTTTAAACTATTACTTTTGTAAGTAACTCATCAGAATTGAGTTCAGCTATGTTTGGTTGGCTGTACTTAGTTTTTTCCGGCTTCTTTGTGTAATTTGTCAATAATATATATTTATTTTTAAGTTTGAAACATTGTCATTGGCCCTTGATATTCTTATATCTACAGCTCCAGATGCATCACTGGCCCCCGCCTTCAGGCCATAGATATTTCTGCAGGCACTTGTGTCTCCCGAGAGACGTGGGGTATGATTTTTCAACCTTTGCTAATTTGGCCAGAACTGAAGCTATATTCAGTACAGTGACTTGGTCATCAAACTTGATAAAAATAAAGTGTAGATGCAGGTTGATAATCTCTTATTGACAACCCTTGGGCCAGACATGTTTTAGGATTCAGGGGTCTGGGGGATACTAGAATGATTACGCAGCGTGTATACTGTATATTACGCGGCGCTCCCAGCAGGACCTGGAGCTTCCTCCTATAATCAAACGTTTTGATATTTCTATAGTGAAAAATATCAATATTCACACTAAGTGAAAATACAAATTGAAAATAATAGTTTGCTAAACCTGAGTCCTGACCATGTTCTGCTGCCAAAGGAGCTTGTTTCCAACTTGGTTTTCAGAACTGGGGGAAATTTACAATTGCAGGTAAGAGATTGTGGAGTTATTGTACCCTTTAAAAAAATGAGTTCTATTCTAAGTGTTTTGCCTAAAATCAGTTGTCCTTGTTTTTCTAAATTCAAAGGACTGACCTTGATTTGATGGCCACGCCTCTGCCTGACTCACCATCCTGACTCCTTTTCTCTATCCTTCCCATGTCAACAGTTTTTTTCCCCACCTTTGGTCCATTCCTGCCCGGTCCTCCACCTCGCCTTGTTCAGTGTTGGTGCTTGTCTCCTCGAGCCTTGGTCCACCCATCCTCTGAGTGGTTATATATCACAGGTGCCTGCTGGCTTTCCCAAGTTGGGACACACGGCACTCAGCAGGGGCTCTGCCACCCGACCTGTCATCTTCAGCTCAGCTCTCCTGCTCCTAATGGGTTCAAAGGAAGCTTCTTTCTAACACATTACAAAGAGATGTTCATTGACTGTAGTTCATCTCCTGGCCAGAGCTGAGTGTTGTAGAGGGTACGCGTTTTAACGCAATTGTATTATAATACTTTTGATACCTTGGGAAATTTCTTGTAATACGTTTTTTTTCCACTTACCTTTATTTTACTTAAGATATCATTAATTCTGTTAGGCTCTTGCCTATATTTTGGTTCAAATTTGAATTTTCTATTTTTTTTTGATAAGTGCTACAGGAGAAGATACTCCTTCATATGATTTTGGAACTTGAATAAAGAGAATAAAGATTGTTTCATGGGCGCTGGAGATAATAACCAGTCAGGCAGTTAAAAAAAAAAAATAAATAAACCAGTCGTCTCAAATACTTGTTGGAATTAGGAAGGGTAAAAATTGCAAAAAAAAAAAAAATTGAAAATAATAATTGATTTTTATCTTGAATTCTTGGAGCTCGGACAACCATATTCCATCTGAACCCATTTTGTTACTGAAATCTATGGTTTTAGACATTGTCATGAAATTGTTATTCAGAGAGCCTGAGAACTAGAGATATAAATCACATTCTGAGAAAAAGTCAAAGGGGGGAATGAAAATGTACTTGAACATTTTCCATACACCTCATCAGGAACAAGTAAACATACTTGTACAGTAAACAATCTTCAAAATGTGCCTGCAGCCCTGTGACACAGGCAGCGTGCCAAATAACTCAAAATAGACTGCCTTAGAAGCGAAGGATTGATTGCTACTTCAGCATTCATTTATTTGGAGATCTTAGATACATATTTCCTGAAAGGAATGGAAAAACTCCCTAGCCGCCAAATAACTTTTATCCTCAATTTCTCGCAATTAGCTCCAATTTGCAAAACAAGAATGATAAGAGCAAGAGGCTGTGTGTTGGGAATCAGAATAGAAAAACAGAAGAGCCCACCGTGGCAGAGTTTCTGGAAAAGCGTTTTGTGTGAAAACCCTTCAAGGTCCTTTGAAGCAAGTGCTGGAAAACAGAGTGACCGGAAAGGTGACTTCCAGGAGAGCGGCTTTGTTTCCAGTTGGGAAACCGAAATGACTTCCACATTTAAGGCGATCCAATTGATTTATTTCATATTATTTACAGAGATAAGGGGGATGTAGGAAGGCACCCCCCCACAAGTCAATCTACCAGGAGGATGGGCAGGATAGAAAAACCAGTAGTTCTTAAAACCAGAACGGGGTGTGTTCTCAAACTGACTCCTCAAATAGGGAGAAAGAGAACTGGAAAGCAGTGGCGAGGAGACAGAAGCCCAGGACCACCCGCCTTTCCCTCTTCCTCCCTGGATCAGAAGATGGCCTGCACGCTTGCCTCGGCCTCGGAAGCCTGGGGTGGGAGTTGGGGGCATCAGAGGATGCTGCCTGGATGGGCGACACTAGGAGAGGTGACCAAGTGCCAGTGCGTAGGAAAGGCACTGGGTGTGAGACATGCAGTTGAGGCCGAGTGCACAGGACTGGTCTTCTCTTCCAGGCCGCTAGGGAGACATCTCCCCATCCCTCTCGCTTCTCCCCACCCCCACGGCACCAGAGGGGCTGTTGGCACCTCAAGAAGGAAGTGAGAACATGCTGCCCTTCCTCGGGCGGAGAGGGGGCCATCCCCTGCCCTGAGAGTGGGCAGAGGAGCGGAGATGACAGTCTTAAAGCGGACTGACCAGTAGACTGGTGGTCTTGAAATCTCTTTCTTGAAGTATGCCATAAATACAGATAAGTGCACAAACCCCAAAGCGGACAGCTGGGTGAGTTTTCACCATGGGGTGCCAGCTCCCAAGAACAAGAAACTGCCCGTTATCAGCATGACCCTCACCCCACCCACCTCCAGTCAGTCCCTGCCCCTTCTCATGGTACTTTTGACTCCTAACGCCCGAAGTGAGTCGGGCCCTTTTGTGCTTTATGGAGATGGAGTCATGTGGCACATCCTCTTCTGTGTAGGGCCGCCTTCATCAGCGTGATGTTTGAGAGATCTGTCCAGGCCGGGTGTACGGATGGCGTGGGTCTTAGGGGGCTGAGGGGCAACAGAAAGTTACTAGAAACAGGATGAAATCGTGGTTAAGGTGCCTGCTTCCCAGCAGGAAAGGGGACACCGCGGCCCGCTTGGAGGCAAGTTTTAGAAATAATAAAGCCATTTCATGTTGCTGTTCTAAGTTAATAATAGCAAAAGTTGCCATTTAAATCCTGGTTTGAAGCAAATACTTAGAGTACCTTCAGGTGACTCGGTTGACTGGCTATTGTTAAAACAAAAGAATAACAAAGCCACAGCTGTGGGTTTGCTTCTTCGGTTGGTCAGGGCGCTGAGTTGCCATCCATGGGGGAAGACCGTCCTTCCAAACTCAGTGCTTGTTATCCCTCTCCAAGCCTGGTGAGGCGAGAGGGCGACGCGTCTGACGCACACTTCATATTGAATGGGATGGAGATGTAGTCGAAGAAAACCAAAGCTGACTACTGAGGATACTATGCGTATGTTATCTCATTATTCCTAGCTTATGCAAATGATCAATGTCCAAAGAGGTTGAAAAATCCTCCACTCATCAGCTTTTAACTGACTCAGGAACAAGTGGACATACAAACGCAATATATTTTCAGGTTAAAATTGTCTGTTTTTCTTACTAGAAAAAGCATTCTACCTATCAGAAGTATGCAATTCACCAGTGATTAGATAGATTGATTGATTGATTGATAGATTAATAGATGGATAGATATAGGTAGATATAGATAGATAGATATACACTTTTTATTTTGGAACTAAAGTGCTACAAAGAATTCTCACTTCTCTTTGCCCAGACTCCATTCATGTTTATCCAGCTGTCCGGTTAACATCCTTGATAGCAAAAGGATCCAATCCGGGCGCATGTTGCCTTTAGATGTTGTGTCTCGTCAGCCTCCTTCAATCTGGTTACAGGGCAATTAGTTTTGAGAACATCCCTCAGTTTGAGTTGGTTTGAGATGTCCTCACGATTAGATTCAGGCTATGCATTTTGAGCAGGAATATTCCAAGCAACGCTGTGTTCTTTTCACTGCGTTCCCTCCAGTAGTGTGTGATGTGGCTCATTGTGTTCCAACAGATGGCACACTGTGCCAATTGGTTCCATCGCTTCTGAGGTTCATTTTGATCCCCGGGGTAAGGTGGTGCCTACCATTTTGTTCCACTGTACAATTACCCCTGTTCCCTTGATAACTATGTAATTATTTTGTGGGGAGATAACTTGAGGCCGATTCTATTATTTCTCCTATGTGTCTAAAATTGGTGTTCTACTATGAGGAAGAGCTTTCTCTTCTCCCTGTTTATATACTCATTTGTATCAGTGAGGCCTTATAGATTCCTGTTTTATTTGCTAGGGTATAATCATGATTTATTTTCATGCTCAAATCGTCCCATATTTGGCCAGTGGAAGCCCCTTCAAGGCAGCTTCTGTACTTTTTGACATTTCCCATCGTTCATTGAGCACTTCCTTACTTTCTGGCAAGATGTTTGCGGCCCATCTTACATTTTTCCTGGCATTTCAGCCTTGGAACCAGCCATTTCTCCAAGCAGCCCTGGTTTAGGTTTTCTCAGTATACAGTGCTATTCTATCTATCTAGATATATCTATATATCTGTCTATAGGTAGAGATATATAGATATATCTGTAGAGAGAGAACCAGATGGGTCACCAGATCCCACCTTCAGCCCATAGATATTTCTGTAGGCACCATCTTTCCATATACACACATATATTGAAAACCACATTTTCATACCAATTGCTCTAATTGTTCCAATTTCAATCCAACCCTGTAGAGTTCATTCTAGCTTTCTCCTTTTTCAAAACCCAGAGGGTTAGAGAAGATAAAAATTGAGTTTCAATGTAAGAAGAGGTTTTATGGAAATGTTTAGAGCCCTGGTTCTCATCCATTGGAAAATTTCAGTCTCTCCTTGAGGACACACTACTTCAAGTTTACGTAATTCCATATTTGTTGGGATTGTTTTTGTCAAGGTCGTAGGTATGGGAAAGCCTGAATTCTTAGCACCATCCAGATCACCTAGAAAAAGGTGATAAGATGGGCCTTTTGTGTTAAACCCAAACTGTATGACATGCTCGTCAATGTATGAAGAGCACAGTTATAATTTGAAGAATGCCCCAATTTTGCAAACCAGTGTAGGTTTTCTTCCAAAACAAATCATTGCCCTTCAGCATGTTTAATAGAAGCTTACTTCTCAGATGCACACTTAAGCTTGTTAGTCTTGTTTCCTGACAAGCAATTACAAGAAAAATACATTTGTAAGGCAGTTCTAAGGCTGTTCCTTAGAGCGCTACCCTACCATGTGTGCTTATTAATCATAACTTTTCTTGAGCACCTAACATCATGGATAAACTTTATTGGCCTACTTAGAGACCAAAGAACCTGCTAAGTACTAGATTACTATTCCCCCACTTTACAGATCAGGAAATTGAGGTTCAAATGATTTTAGTAACTTGCCCATTTCGGCAGAGATAGTGGTTGAGGCAGGACTGGCCCCGTGCTTAGCCAACACGTTCAAACTGCCCACCAAAAACTCTTGGAGGATTATGTCATCTGAAAAACAATATTCTGCATTATGATAACAGATCGGCTTCATTACCAAAATCAAAGAATTATCTAGGGGATTTCGAACAAAACCATTTTCCCTGACCCCTTAGGGTCTCCTTCCTGGCACATAGGATGTCTTAGGGTAGGGGTGAAGGGGGAGAGGCAGGGGAAAGAAGAAAGTGGGGAAGTTCATGGACCAGCTTTGCCCTTCATTTTGCCTATTCAGAGTTATCGGATTCAATCACTGGGCAGTATTTATTTGAACGGAATGTGTTCCTTATGAAAACTGCCCCCCAAAGCCAGAGAGATGATCTGTGCTCCCTCTCCACGCCCGTGGACTGTATCCTCAGTGGCTGGTCACCCTGAGAGTGGCTGACCGGAGAACCTGAGGCGTGGTGCCAGCTCCTCTCCCCTTCCGCCAGACCTCCTCTCACAGTGGGTGGGCACATGAACAAGCAGGAGGGAGAAGACCCCTGGCCTTGACTCTGAGCTTGATGTGTGTTTCAGATTGCTGGGCCGATCGGTCTCCACTTCACGAAGCGGCAGCTCAGGGACGCCTACTGGCCCTGAAAACTCTGATTGCACAGGTGAGTAAACGAAAGACTTGATCCTTGGTGCTTGTGCTATAATCAAGCGTCGTTCTTGATCAGCTTTGACTGCCGCAGGGGTCTTGCTGGCCCCATCTGGGTCCCAGCACAGCCATTCTACGTGGATGCATCCTCTCCCAACTCACTATTTGTTCCTCCTGCCTCTCCCTCCTTGGGGAGCTGGCTGGTTTTCTGCCCAATTCCAACCTTCCCCTTCTGGGTTTCCCTTTGCTTCATAAAAAGTTTCCCTATGAGGCTGATGGGGGATGCCCTCAAACCTGTGTTGCGCTAACTCACCTTGCTCTCTCCCAGTGTGCCTCCGTAACAGCAGCCCTGAAGTTGCATAAGTCAGCTATTGCTCTGTAATAAATTACCTTGAAACACAGTGGCTGAAGACAACAAACACTTAGATTCTCATGGTTTCTGTAGGCCAAGGAGCAGCTTAGCTGGGTGGTTCTGGCTCCGAGTCTCTTGCAGGCTGCAAAGTATCAGCCAGGGCTGCAGTCATCCTACAGCTTGAGCGGGGGAAGGATCTGCTTCTAATCTCACTCATGAGGTTGTTGGCCATTTTCAGTGCCTTGATGCCTGGGCCTCTCCATAGGGCTGCGTCACAAGATGGTAGCCGGCTTCCTCCACAGACAGCATGAGAAAGGGCCTAAGAAGGAAGTCTCAGTACATAACCTGCCTCCAAAGTGACATCTGATTGCTTCTGCCGTATTCTATTAATTAGATGGGAGTCAGTAAATCCCGCCCATACCCAAGGGGAGGGGATTACACCAGTGAGCCAATACCAGGAGTCCGGAGCCATCTTGATCACTGGGAACCATCTTAGAGGCTGCCTACCCTGATGATCCGCTGTTTCAAAAGCAAACATTGCAATAGGTTGACAAATGGGTAAATCTTACTCCTTTGGGAAGATTTCTTCAAGTCTTAGTTATTAAAGCTAATTTATTTTTACTTATGACTGTATCCCTAGCACCATGAATAATGACTAGAGGCCTAGTAAATATTTGTGAGATGAATGAAAGTGTACACAGTCCATTTACTTTGTTTTAGAGTCTACGTGTGTACAGAGGAGGTAAGTCATTAGATCTTTTTTCCACATCCTAGCTACCACCAAACCTGGCTTCCTTATTTTAATGTAAACAGCTGGACACACTGCTCTTTTTCTCTGTGTGCGTGTATGTGTGTGCCTCTTCTTTCTTTCTCCTTTATGAGTTGTGTTACTTCTTAGAAAAGTAGAGGCAAAAGGAAAACAGTACTGCCAGTAATAATCAAATGGACTTTGCACTTGATTTTATCACTTGCTTATTTATTTGTAAGCACTTAAAATTTTATTTGGTTTGATTTTTTTCCTTCCAGTTTTATTGAGATATAATTGGCCTACGGCACTGTATAAGTTTAAGGTGTACAGCATAATGATTTGACTTACTTACATCATGGGAGGATTATCACAATAAGCTTAGTGACCATCTATTGTCTTGTATATATATAACAGTAAAGAAATCGAAAAAAGTTTTTTCCTTGTGATTAGAACTCTCAGGATTTACTCTCTTAACTTTCATATATAACATACAGCCGTGTTAGTTATATCTATCATGCTGTATCATGCTGTATTACATCCCTAATATCGTCTCCTGGAAGTGTGTACCTTTTGACTCCCTCCATCCAATTCCTTCTCCCCACTGCCCACCCCCCCGCGACCTCTGGTAACCACAAATCTGATCCCTTTTTCTATGAGTTTGCTTCTGAAGTATAATTGACCTACAACACTATGTTAGTTCCTGTTATACAACATAGTGATTCGATATTTCTATACATTTCAAAATAATCACCATGATAGGTCTAGTTACTATCTGTCACCAAAGAGATTACATAGTTATTGACTATATTCTCCACACTGTATATTTCATGCCCGCAACTCATTTGTTTTGCAACCGAAAGTTTGTACCTCTTAATCTCCCTCATCTATTTCCCTCCTCCTCCGACCTCCTCCTCCTCTGTCTTTAAGCACTTAAACTGTTATTCGATTTGATTATTTTTAATATGTGACATATTCACATAGTTTCCAAATTAAAATGACAGAAAAAGGTACACAGTGAAAAGTCTTGCGTTCAGCTCCTTCTTCTTGGCCCCCGACCTCAATACTTTTATTAGTATTTTAAATTTTAAATTTTAGAATACTTTTAAAGAAGAGTTGCAAAGACAGTACACAGAGTTCCAGCATACCCTTCACCCAACTTCCCCTCGTGTTAATATCATACATAACCGTGGTACTTTAGTCAAAAATAAGAAATTAACACTGGTACAACACCATTAACTAAACTACAGACTACTGAGACGACACCAATCTTCCCACTAGGGTCCTTTTTCTCTTCCAGGATCCAGTCCAGGATATCACATTGCTTTTAGCACTTCTTTATTTTTAACTGTATTTTATAAGCATGTTGGCTTCTATAGTGTCCTTCAACGTGTAAAGTGCATTCTTCATGGAGAATTCTTCAGCCTTTTCTTAGTACATCCCCACTTTTTTACCCTTACACACTGGTAAAAAATGGATTATTCTACTTTATTTTCTAGTCTATTTTACGTGTAGACAGTGTGGTGTGCTGTGAGCAAAACATTAAACCAAGGGCCGGGAGCTTCTGACGATCACGCTGGCTGTCACCGACAGCAGGGGAACCTCAAATCTTAATAATTGGAGCTCTCTGCTCCTCCATGTTCTCACCCGCAATGACAGTGAGTCACTCTAGCTGATCTTTCAGGCCTGTGCAGCATTACATTTGTACAATTCCAGGGGTTCTTGAGAGTTTGCATCGGATCAATGTTTTTTTTTTTTTTTTAGCACACTGCTGCCACCTTGTGGACTTTTTTTTTTTTTGGCCACGCCGCGGGGCTTGCAGGATCTTAGTTCCCGGACCAGGGATTGAACCCCGAGCCCTCGGCAGTGAAAGCGCCAAGTCCGAACCACTGGACCGCCAGGGAATTCCTTGTGGACTATTTTTTTAAATGCTCTTATTTTTTCTTTATTTTCTTAAAACGAAATTATATATGGGAAAAGGAAAAGAAACCCCCTTGTATTAGATACCCAATTGTAAACATACAGCACGGCTCTGGAGTAATGACGTCATATTCAGGACATAAACATGGACAGGACCAAGGAGGCACAGACAGGCCCTAAGATGCCGATGGGACTGGCAATAGTGGGCAGTCCCAGCTGCTGGCCACAGGAGGGACGCAGCCAGCACCATGGAGGTCTGGTGGGAGGGGTCGGGAACTTAGGTTGGGGTTTGGGGTCCAGGGTCTTGCACTAGGTTTTGGAGCGTTTCAGCTGGTCAGTTACGAGGCAGAGAATCAAAAGCAGAGCTCGGCTGGGTCCTGGCAGAACCTAAATCCTTTCACAGATAGAAAGTGGTGATCATGGGGGCAAGCGGTAAGGGCCAAGTTGTAGAGTCAGGGCATGCAGTTTGGCCGGCAGCTAGGCTGAGCCCGGCATCTGTCAAGTGGACTCCAAGGCGAGGAACGTGCAGCACGGCACGACGGGGAGGGCAAGTGTGGTAGGACTGGGCGGAGACGCTCGGATCTGGGGAAGAAGAGGAGCGTTAGGAGGAGCCCCCGGCTCCAGACCCTGGTCCTGCGGAGAGCTCGGCAGGCGGTGGAGGTCTGGCAGTCAGCATTACGGCTACTCAGGCACAGGAACCCTAGGAGCACCAACTATTTTACTTTCTACTCTTGAGCCTGGTCGTCATCCTTCTGTGCCACATGCACTTCTAACACCCCCAACCCTGGACTCTGTCACCCGCTCCCCATACCCACTGCTGTTCACACCTATATCAGCCTGTGCCTGACTCATCGCCGTGTCTTCATGACGCTCCTTTCTCCAGTGTCACATCCCCACCTCTCCGAGCAGCCCTCCATGGTGCTACCAGTGTGCTTTTCCGAAAACGTCTTATGTGTTAGCTCCAGACCTTCTACGGACTAACAGACTTGAAAGGCGCCTCATTCCCTATAACACATGCACCCCACCTCCACCCCCGTTCGGAAACCAAGGCCTTTCACGATCTGGCTCTAGCTTACCGTCCCCTTTCATCTTCCCCCTCCCCCCACTTCCCCTTTTTTCCTCCGCCTCTGTCACGTGTGGGCTCTTTCTGATCCAGAGATATAGCAACTATCCACCTACGCGCCCTGCCTCGCCCTCCTCTGCGTCCCACATTTGCATATCCTGTTCCCTCCTCTGCGTCCCACATTTGCATAATCTGTTCCCTCCTCTGCGTCCCACATTTGCATATCCTGTTCCCTCCTCTGCGTCCCACATTTGCATATCCTGTTCCCCCTTAAGGGAATGCCTTTTTTTTTTTTTTTTTTTTGCCTTCCTAGTTTGAAATTTTTTATGCTTCAAGCCGTAGCTAAATACTACCTCATTTGCAAAGTTTTCTCTTACTCCCCAAGGCAGATTCAAGGATACCCTATGTCCCCAATTAAAATGTGAACATGCTTCCAGTATGGCAGTATTCTGGCTGGGTTCCTCCCCACCGTACCCCACCCCACTTCCCGCCACCATTTCTGTCTCCCCACTAAACTCTTAGAGGAGAGAGACCCATGTCATAAGCTTTGAAGCCCCAGGTGCTGGCACATCGCCTGGCCCAGGATACTGAACGAGCTTTTGCTGAATCAATGAATCCGAGGCTCCCAGCTATGTTTGGATTCCCCTAGTCATGGCCTCTACTCGTCTCTAGGTGGTACCCGCAGGCCGCGAACACTTCACAAACACGTCCGACAACCTTGCCGTTTATTCTTATTGCTGATGCAGCCTTTAATCCACTTCTCTCCAAATCGTAGGGCGTCAATGTGAACCTGGTAACAATTAACCGGGTCTCTTCTCTCCACGAGGCGTGCCTGGGAGGCCACGTGGCCTGCGCTAAGGCCCTATTGGAGAACGGCGCCCACGTGAGTACCATCCCCGCCCGCGGGTCTGGCTGCCCAGGTGCAACCGCTAACATCTAAAGACCCATCAACTTCCAGAACCGTTACCCGCGGTGGGGTGCGCAGGCCTGGCCCCATCGGCGCCCATATTCTTGGATGGTCGGGAAGATACTGCTGGTTACCCCTCTCTTCAGCCTCTATATCCTTGTGCCAACGTTCAGATAAGGTAATTTACGGAATTCGTTCAGAACTGTGATACTAACTTGAAAAAAAAACAGCTTGAGCTAAAGTAATTTGAAAACTGATCTTGGAAAATTTATTTTAAAACATTTAAAAGAACACATTTAAAAAGAACAACAGGGGACTTCCCTGGTGGACCAGTGGTTCGGACTCCGTGCTTCCACTGAAGGGGGCACGGGTTCCATCCCTGGGCAGGGAAGGTCCTGCACGCTGCGCAGCACCGGCCAAAAAAATTTAATTAAATTTAAAAAAATATGAAAAAAAAATAAAAAGAACAGCAATCAAAAACCACTCTTAATTCAACACGCTACACCCACAACGATTTTTGTTGAGCAAAATTATCAAACTAAATGAGCTTGTAATAAATAATACATTGGAAAAACACTACACAATGAACTTTATCTTATTTTTAAATTCTCTCCTTTTCAAGGAGTGACTGAGCTGCTGTATGTAGTACAGATATCAGCATAGAATTCTGAAATTAATACTTCTGAAAACCTCAAGGACTTTTATTTAGTCACCAGATATTGTTTTGATGTTACTTTCGTTTTTGAACTCAGTCCTTGTATTCTTTGTTTCATGAGCTGTAATGTTTTTAAGTGCCTGACGAAGATTTTTCTTTGCATTTTATATGGAAGTTGGGTTTCTATGTGTAGAACTGAATATAAAAGTCTTCCTTGGGCAAAGCGATTTTCCCGATGCCATAGCGGTCACGTATTTTCATTAGGTAGTGCTTCTTTGAGGGCAAAGTTTGGTGGTGGCCATTTCCTTTGAAGCTAGGTGACTGGAGTCACAGGTGGGAAACAGAGGAGCCTCTGGGAGGTTCTGTGGGGGACAAAGAGTACAACGTGGTCCCTTGTCTTTGGCAATCTTGCGAGGGAACAGTCACTAAATATAATACTATTTAACATTCAAATTAGAGTGAGAGAAGGAATAAGAGAAAGTTGATCAATCAGTAGAAAATTCCTCAAAACTGGCAGTCCCGTGGGTGCCTCAAACTCAGTACATCTGAAACTGTGCTTATCATGTTCTTCCCTCGGGGAGCGGCTCCTCTCTTGGATTCCCAGCCTCAGAGACCAGGTGAAACATATTCCTGGCTTCCCCAGCCCCAAGCCTGGAATCATCCCGTTTCTTCCGTCTCCCCATCTAATTAATCACAACATCCTAGAAATCCTTAGAGTTTATGAATTTACACGTATTTGTCCCTGTCCATCTCTGCCATCTTAGCATCTCATCTTTAACTTTCCAATTGAATGGGGGCCATCCTGGCATCGTGGGGAAAGATCTTGTTTCTGAAACAAGAAAATTTAACATCCTGATAATCACAGGCGTATGTCCTTAGTTGTTGAGGGAGAATGGCTTGACGTCAAACCTTCGTTGTCCTACGTTCAATCCTGCCGGAGCCTCCCCACCAGAATGGCTTGGTTCCAGGATGTTCTTTTCAATCTGTTGCTAATACTCAAAGATGCCTCCCAGCTGTGCTGGTTCTCACCTGCCCCTCAGATCCCTAGAAGGCACTGAGGGTGGTTGGAGACACCATGTTGATGTCTGTTTCCTTTGTGTATTTCACCTGGTCATGATCTCTTTAGGAGTCCCTTTTGGCATATGCAGTTTCTGCGGATGGTAGTAGACCAGAAAGGAAATCTGTGGCCAGATGGTTTCTCCAATACTTTTTGCTCCTGACATGTTTGTTCATGATTGGGACGGGGAGTCGGCTCCGTATGAATGGAAAATGGAGATCATGGAGATAATTGTTGCAAATGTCTCTTGAATGCTTACTGGGCACCAGGCAACGTTCTAGGTGTTTACCAGATAGTAACTCACCTCATCCGCCCGATAACCTCCTGAGGTCGATTCTTTTATGGTCCTCATTTTTACAGATAAGGAAACCCAGGCACAGAAAGTTAGTATCCCAACCGGATCTCTGAGCACATAAAGGAGAGAGAGCGGGGATTTGAACGCAAGCTAATTGTTCCAGAGACCAT
Source organism: Eschrichtius robustus (assembly GCF_028021215.1). Classification (NCBI taxonomy): domain Eukaryota; kingdom Metazoa; phylum Chordata; class Mammalia; order Artiodactyla; family Eschrichtiidae; genus Eschrichtius; species Eschrichtius robustus. The sequence goes on along the minus strand of NC_090845.1, from coordinate 12,997,241 downwards.
GTTCTGGTGGCTCCTAGGAAGCTCTAGAATACCCCTGAGTACATCTTAAAAACTGCCCCATTGGCCCCATTTGGCTACTATTGATATTTATAGGTGAGAGTTGATAGGCTACTGGTACCTAAAAAAAACCCCACAATACTGTAAGGATGTGGAGTTCCCTCGTTCATTCACCGGCATGGGAAGTTTCTCCAGGCAGATACATAGGAATGCACACTTGGAGATGGTGAGAAAGAAATAGCAAACCCTCTGGTTCTCTCTTTGCCCATCGTTAGGTCAATGGGGTGACAGTTCACGGAGCCACGCCCCTCTTCAATGCTTGCTGCAGTGGCAGCGCTGCGTGCGTCAACGTGCTGCTGGAGTTTGGAGCCAAGGCCCAGCTCGAGGTGCACCTGGCTTCACCCATCCACGAGGCAGTGAAGAGAGGTAAACGAGGCATCACGTCGCACACAGAACATTGGTGGGCTCCCTCCAATCTGCATGAATCAGTCATAGAGTGTTTACTTTGCAAGGATCGCCCAAATCTTCTTCACCAGTAGACTAGGTGTGGCTTAGAAATCCCACAGCAGTAACTTGAATGTACCTAAATCTTTAGGAAATACCACTGGGGCATGACACAGCTCTTCTTAGAACCAGGGAATGGCTGTCTGCCTCAGATGTCCTCTTTCCTGGGCTCAGTCTCCCAACAGGCCTTGCTTGAGGCTCCTTGCTGGTGTTTGGGCGGCAGCTGGTGGAGTCAGGAGTGCAGGGGTAACTTCCACGAGCTGTACTGTGTTTACGTCTCTGTCCTTACTAGAAAAGAACATTTCATGCCCCAAAGCCCATAAAACATCAACCACGACCATAAAACAAGTGTTGAAAGCGTCTGAAAGCCCAGACCGATAGTGTCTCTAATGGAGGCTTAAAGGTAACTGTCCACAACAAGCAATATACTCTAGATGAGCTGATAGCTCTCAAGGTCATTAGTTACTGAAAAAAAGTTGCAACTGTAAAAACCGTGGCATTGGAAACCTTGAGGTGGATTCTAGATTTCTGTGTTCTCAGTTGCTTTTGAAATGATGGAAAAGAGTAAAATTAAGGAATTTTAAAACTGTATGCATAGACTAGACATGAACAAGAAGAGCCATTGAAAGGCCAACGCCATTTGTCAAAGGTCACACCCAAAGAGCAACATTTCTGTGTTACCCAGCGGTGGAGTTATTCTCTTATATTGAGATCAGAAATACAGTGGAGGGAGTTCCCTGGTGGTCTGGTGGTTAGGATTCCGGCCTTTCACTGCTGTGGCCCAGGTTCAATCCCTGGTCAGGGAACTGAGATCCTGCAAGCTGCATAGCACGGCCAAAATAAAAAAAAACATTTTTTTTTAATTAAAAAAAAAGAAATACCGTGGAGAAGTTAGAACACTGTAGAACAGTGATCTTCGCTGGTATAATGAGAATTAAAGTCTTTATTTCAAAGGGCAATAGTGAAAGATTTGTTCCAGGTTGTTAAACATGTCACTTGGTAATTTTTTTTTTTTTTTTGCAGTGGATTACTATAAATGATACAAACCCCCAAATCTCAATGTAGCTATGGTTTTGATGTCCTATACATATTTAACAAACATTTATTAATTAATAATTGATGCTGATTATTTCCCAAACTTCAAGTAAGTCCTTTAAGTTGTAGGGAAATAGTCTACTTTGGAAATGGTATAAAAGTGTTTAAAATTTTTTAAATATTGAAGTAAAAATTAATCTATTATCTGTATTTCCATCCAAACACTTAAAAATGGATGAACGTTGGTAATGGTTTGAATTAAGTAATTCTGCAGTGCTTGGATGGTTATATATGGAGTGTTTGGTATCTATATACCTCCAGTATATACATGCTTATCATAAACAGATGAAGTCGTGTGTCTCTACATATTTTTTTCTGTATCATAAAAACATGTGAGGGACCAATGTCCACAGAGTGGAAGGATGAATAGCAAGTTCATTATTTTAGATACTATGATATTAGTGCCAATCATTTGACTTTTATATATTCATTTTTTAAAAACTTCCTGAGAACACTTAAATTTAACTCAAGCTAGGCTCAGTTTCTTCTGGAAAAAAAAAAAAAAGGACAGGAACTATGTTTTTAAATGTTTATTAGATACACTGAATTTACCAGGCAGTTTTAGGTCCTGATTAGATATTATTTCTGGATTCTTACAGCTTTAAACCTCTAGGAACAAGCGGGGTCAGTCTGAGTCAATACTTTGGCAGATTAATGCTATAATTGAGGTATAAAATTTACTTATGTGAACAATAGTAAAATAGTTGGAGTTCACGGAAGCCTTATTTGTAGATTTTCATGCATAATAATGCTTAATTCAGAATTTGTGATGAATCAAGCAGGCTTGAGATGAAGCTTATTTTGGTGTCATCTCTAAAGAAAAGGTTGGTTAAGCTGATCAGTGATGATAAGATTTTGTTTTTTTTAGGAAACATTTAAACCTTCAAAAAAGAACCAACTCTTTATAAAACTCCCATCAAAACCTCAGAAGCATTTGCTCCCAAACAAATCATTCATATGCTGCAAATTAATCATGTCTGTCTCTTCACTGGGTGAACTCTCCAAGGAGAATGCTTACTTATCTAGTTCTTGTTGGCCACTAAACTTGAGAGTGCAGTTAAATAGATTCTATACTTGAGGCTTTTTATTAATTCTCACAGGAGTCTTACAAGTTGACCAAAATAAGGAGGTGCATGGCGTGACCATCCACCCAATCTTACACGCATGGGCGAGGAAGAGAAGGAGAGATTTGTAATGGAGGTGGATGGATCAGGGCTGGGCCTTGGATTTGAGCACTGGCTTTTCAGGGTAATAATAGCATGAGTCATTTATCCCCCTGGGTCTTGTAGCCTCTGCCTGTAATCCGGTGACTTATTATAGAGAGTGATTTCAGCTGTGTTCCTTGGAACCCTTAGTTTGGTTGGAGGTACCTCAAGGCTGCAGGGAAGAATTTCAGTGGGGCGGGGGGCGGTGCATGGGCATGCTCTTCTTTCTAATCTTTTTATTTTGGAGATTTCTAAGATTTCCCCCACCTCCCAAATTTTTTTCTGCTGAAAAAAAAATCTAGGTTGTTTCTAAAGCCCATTCCAGATAAGCAGTCTTATAATTCTGTGAATAGTTAATATTTCCCTTACTTGAGTGAGGTTATCTTGTGTTCCACCAGGTAATAGAGAGTGCATGGAGATTCTGCTGGCAAATAACGTTAACATTGACCAGGAAGTGCCTCACCTTGGAACTCCCCTGTATGTGGCTTGCACCTATCAGAGGCTAGACTGTGTGAAGAAGCTTCTAGAATTAGGTAACTTCCAGAAGTCTTTTCATGAGAAGAACCAGTTAACCTCGTTGGTTTTCCATGGCTTCAGAGGCGAAGTTCTTGTCAGGCTGGACAAAATTCTGACAGCATTTGATATCTAAATGGTTAAAACAACTTCAGAGATGAGTGTCTGTAGTTCTCAGTTCTGCTTCTTTTGATATTGGCTCCATTTACCTGGTATGGTTCTCCTTGGTGGTCTGAAGAGGAGAGCAAGAGTCTCTTTCCCATAAATCCTCGGGGAAAACAACCAATTGTATTTCACTGGCTCCTTTTAAGTCACGTGCCCATTTCTGAACCAATCATGGTGGCCAAGGGAATACAATACGCAGATTGGCTTAGGCCTAGGTTTCAGTCTACACTGCAGTTGTTGGGCTTCACTGGAAACACGTGAGCTGGGAATCACGGGAGATGGTTCCCCAGAGGGAAATCTAGGTGTGGTTACCAGGAAGATGCTGGCTAGTAAAAACAGCAGACATCTGTCATAGAGTACTTTAGATCAACCCTGCTAAATTAGTTTTTTAATTCTCAAAGGCATATACAGAAACTGAGAGCCCAGGGAAAAGTAAAAGGTCTTGAAACTATTATTTGGTTAAAGATTCCCCAAACTCAGCCACTGACATAAGGGTCAAGATTGTATTAAGAACCTGTAAATAAGAATTTTTGTCTCTAAGATTTTTTTTGTCTTTTTTTATCCCCTATCATTTACCACTCCCTATAGGAATTCAGAAAACTTTTTTTTCGAGCCCAGAATAATGTAAATACCAAATAAACCTAGCTGTGTCCTTTGCCAAAAAACAAACTAACTCTATGTAAAAGGAGCTGCAAAGATTTAATTTTGTCTGTCACACAGTTCCTGTGGGAAGGCAAGTAAAGCATTTGAAATGACTAAACATATCTTTATTAGGTACTTTTCTCATCAGAGTATTTGGAAACAGTAGGCATTGCTGAGGGTCTGAGCTTCAGTCATACATTTTCAAAGATTTGTCAGCTACGTCGTGGCGTTTAAGATGTCTTTATCGATGGCTAGCACATTTCAGGCTCGTAGTGTTTCTCCATTAACCTTGGGTGTTGAATTGCGGTCATCTGCTTTGTTAAGGAGCCAATGTTGACCACGGCCAGTGGCTGGACAGCCCCCTCCATGCCGCCGCGAAGCAGAACAGTGTGGAAATCATCCACCTGCTGATAGACTATGGGGCTAACCTCAAGTGCAGAAACGCTCAGGGCAAAAGTGCGCTTGATCTGGCAGCTCCGAAAAGCGGCGTGGAGCAGGCACTCCTGCTCCGGGAAGGTAAGGAAGGGCTGGGCGTCCGTTTCTCTTCCACAGGCACATTTGCCCTCTCTCCTGCCGGTCTCCCCTCTAGACTCTCGTACCCTTTCCTTTTCGTCGTTTTAATTGGGAGTGGCACGTGGGAGGGGGCAAGTCCTAGCCTCTCCGAGATGGGATTTTGTCTGCTGGGCGTCTTCACTTATAACAAAGGGACATTTACATACCACTGGTATGTTGCTTTGTATTTGCATTAACAAGAAAATAATCAGAGAACTCTGGCGAAAGGGCTGGGCTGGCTTGTCTATCCTGGCATAAGCACGTGATTGAGCAGACCAAAACTCTGCTTTGTCATATTTGGAGGCAATTCAGGGAAAATGAAAAATACTTGAGTGTAGAGATGGTCCGGTGGACACAGAGTGTGTCTTTCAGACACTGGACTAAACGGTGAAGTTGTTTGCCTGTTCTCCAGCTCAGCGAGTAGGTGGGTTTGCGCTCCGCATTGTCCCACGCCCGTGTCCACGTGGGCTAATGCATCTCTAGATGCTAGAGGAGGGAAGGTGGCGTCTACAAGGCTTCATGTCCCAGATTCTAAAGAGAACCGTGCTGTGTCCCTACAGAAAGAGGACACTATCTGAGCCTATTCTGAGCGTCTGTATGCTCGGGAGACTATTAAAGTAATAATAATTATTCAGCTTTCCACGTGTCAGACACTGAGCTAGGTCTGAAACATAGATTCATCTCACTGAATTCTCAAAACTTTAAAGCCATGAGAACTTTATAGTAACTGGTGCTATCCCAGCTGCAAGCGGGAAAAGAGGAGCATGAAGAGATGGGCTTTCAGAAGGTTACACGGCTGCTAAAAAGTAGGTCTAGGATGCTAACCAAGAAATAGGATTCCAACTTGCACTCTTTTTTTTTTTTTTTTTTTTTTAATTGGAGTATACTTGATTTATAATGTCATGTTAGTTTCAGGTATACAGCACAGTGATTCAGATATATATGTGTGTGTGTATGTATATATAAGTATTATGTGTGTGTATATATCTATTCTTTTTCAGATTCTTTTCCCTTACAGGTTATTACAAAATATTGAGTGTAGGTCCCTGTGCTATATAGTAGGTCCTTGTAGTTTATCTGTTTTATATATAGTAGTGTGTATCTGTTAACCCCACAGTCCTAATTTATCCCTCCCTTTCTTCCCCTTTCGTAACCATAAGTTTCCAATGTGCACTCTTAATGTTTTGATGCCCCAATCCTGAATCTTCTGAAACAATTTCTAGTGAGGAAGAGTTTAATTTCACTCACCAGTTCCATTTTGTGAAAGTGCCCCCATGTCTTGTATACCTTCCAAGTGGGATGCTTGGTTCAGTAGTTTTAGGAATACTCTCCAGACCAGTGCTTCTTAAGCTTCAATGTGTATATGAATCACCTGGGGATCTCCTTAAAATGCAGATTCTGATTCAGGAGCTCTGGGGTGGGGTCCCAGACGCTGCACGGCCACCAGGCTCCCAGGTGAAGCTGTTGCTGCCAGTCACACTTTGAGTAAGATGGGTCTAGATTATTTCCAGTAGTCTGTGTCATTAATGATTGTTCTTTGATTTGAACCTCTACTGGAAGAATTAGGACCTTCCTTACCAGCTCCCAGTTTGGAAATATGGGACACTTAACGACTGTTAGCTGAGAATATGGTTTATAGCAGTTGTCACATTTCCTGTTTCCTTCCATCAAAGATGTTTCCAGGTCCAGGATTCATATTTCTTCTAAACAAGTTCCTCTGTCTCTGTCTTCATAAATACAGCTGCTTGCTCTAGAAGGATGAACAGCAGCTATGTCAGAGGTCACTCTGAGGAGCTTTAGTTGTGTGACAGGAGAGACAACTTTGCATTCTTGCTTCCCAAGATTTTAACGAAGGGCGATGGTCTGCTCCTCCAGGTAGCGTTCTGTCACATGGATGCTCCTTGGCAATATCAATCCAAGTGTCATCCAGCTATTTATTTGCCTGTGTCGTCACCATTGCTCACGGGGTGCTAGACGCTGTGACAATAGGATTTTCTTGAAAAGGAAAACTTTGTATAGTCCAGTAATCACATAGATCTACTTGCATCGATCTTTATTGATACAGTCAGGTAAGGAAATAATGGGGCATTATTACAAATGCCCCTGTGTGACAAGGATCCCAGCCAAATGCTCAGTCAGCCTATTCAACCATATTTTGGACACTGGTTAGTTTGCTTTCCTTCGGGACTCAAAGCCTTGGTTGGGCACGATGACTCCATGAGACCCCATGAGATTGAGGTTCAGGGTATAATGGGGTCTAAGTGAGTTGGAGCCTTTCCCCAGATCCTCTGCTGAGCTGGGATCCTTACGAGAATGGAGGGCCCCGCCGAGCGTGAGTGGGGACCCAGCCAGCACCGCCGCATGGGCAGCTAGAGCCAGGAGGTCCCTGTGGCCCGACTCTCGGGCCCCAGCACATCTCCTGACACCGCCTCTGTGACCGCGCGTTTTAATTCCTCCCTCAGGCCCGCCTGCTCTTTCCCAGCTGTGCCGCCTGTGTGTCCGGAAGTGCTTGGGTCGCACCTGTCATCAGACCATCCACAAACTGTACCTGCCGGAGCCCCTGGAAAAATTCCTCCTATACCAGTAGCCCCAACTGTCCACGGGAAGATACTTGGAAATAAACAGGTTGTTGCCTGCTGTACCCAGAGTACCTAGTGTAGACACCCAACAGCTAGACTCCCTAGTGTAACACCCAACGGCTAGACTCTCAAATGAGCTAAGCTAGTTAGCGCACATCCCTGATGGGCTGGCACACGTGCGGAATGAAAACTCCTGGTTACTTTAATGTTCTCTTTAACCAAGGGGCAATGAGAAACTTTTCTGTTTTTAGCTCTTGTTGTTAAGAAACTTTAAAAAATTGTGAAGTAGGGTGAAATTAATAGGCTGTTTTTCAAGATTCATGATCTTCGATTATCTAAGGATCACCATTGTGAATAGCGTGTAGACACATATAAATCTGCGTGGATAAGATTAGGATGAATATAAGTATTCCAAGATGGGTTCCTGATTTAGTTCTTCCCTTCTTCCCCCTTTCTTTCTTTCCTGCCATGAATAAATCTCTGCTGAAATTTTGTTTTCTTGTGTTTTATTTTATATATTAAAAAGCCAAATACTATAAACCATCACAGTTAATTGAGACTTGCACTTACTGAGGTCCTGGTTGATGTTGATTACACATGGAAACGATAATATTTTGACTATATTAGGTACACTTCATTATTAAAATTAATTTCACTTCTTTTTACTTTTTAAATGTGACTACAATCCAATTTTAAGTTACACATGTAGCTAGCATTATATTTCTGTTAATACTGTTCTGGACCTTTTCTGATTTTCACAACTCTGGAATATCACATAAGTTAATCTTAATTAGTTAACTATTTGGGGGATAGAGATTAAATTCTTATTTCACATCATCATCTGAAAACGAATGTTGGTTTTTGGAAAATGTTAAAACATTCTAAACGATGGTATAAAATACTGGAATAAAATGTTCGTGAATGTACATGAAAGGGAAGCTCTTTTCTAATCATAATATCAAAGGCAGAAACTTTAAAGGAAAATACTGATAAATTAAAATACATGTGATAGAATATGCAGGAATTGGAGGCTTTCTATCTTCAAAGTGTTCTCCGGAGTGAATTTTTTGGTCCACCTGCATCTTGCTGAATGTCTGAAGTCTGTGTTAAGCCCCAGGATGTCCTAGGATGTTCAGTCTGTCTAGAATCCTGCTGTTGCATCCACTTTCTGAAACGTCGGACTGTGGATTTCATGACTCGTTTGTACGAACCTCTGAACTCTGGTAGGGGTGTGTGCGTGTGTGAATCACTCACCAGAACCGATCCTTCTGGATCCAGAATGGATGCAGAACAAGTCCAGATTCCATCAAGCTAGAATTAGACCCTCAGATGAATCATCTAGTTTATATGAGATTATATGGCTTGCTTTTGGGGGTTCTGAGCACTAATATAGATTATTTCATTTTTTTCACAGGATGTGGAATGTTTTATTCCCAAAGTGGTGTGATTTCTCACAATTTCAATCATATTTGAAGTGCTCTAGGGTAACTTCTCAGTTCATTCATTTCAACACATTTTTACTCAGCATCTGTTATGTGCCAGACACGGTTTGAGGCTGCGAAAAAGACAAGGTCCTTGCCCTCGAAAAGCTTATGTGTTAGTGGAGGCAACAAGGAGTAAGCATACACATGTCATCATGTCAGGAAATAAGAAGAAAAATGAAGGAGATTAGGATAAAGAGTGATGGTGAGAGCCACTATTTTAGATAAGCTGATTAGGCAAGGTCCCTGGCTGGGTGACAGAATTTTAAAAGAACTATTCATGTGTGTATCTAACTTTTATTATTTAATTTTTACTATTAAGGTTTTAGTGACTTTTTTCAGTGTATTTTCAGTACATCATGATGGTTTTCTGTTTGTTTCTTTGCCTGATTTAATATAGCAATCCTGTTACAAAAGTATTTTTTTTAATTGAACTATAACTGATTTACAGTGTTGTGTTTGTTTCTGGTGTACAGCAAAGTGATCCAGTGATACATACGTATGTCTATTGTTTTCCATATTCTTTTCCATTATGGTTTATTACAGGATATTGAATATAGTTCCCTGGGCTACACAGTGGGTCCTTGTTTATTATCTATTTTATATATAGTAGTGTGTATCTGCTGATCCCAAACTCCTACTTTATCCCTCCCCCACACCCTTTCCCCTTTGGTAACCGTAAGTTTGTTTTCTGTGTCTGTGAGTCTTTTTCTGTTTCGTAAGTTCATTTGTGTCATATTTTAGATTCCACATACAAGTGATGTCATATGGTATTTGTCTTTCTCTGTCTTTCTTCACTTAGTATGATCACCTCTAGGTCCATCCATGTGGCTGCAAATGGCATTATTTCATTCTTTTTTTATGGCTGAGTAGTATTCCATTGTATATACGTACGACATCTTCTTTATCCATTCATCTGTCGATGGATATTTAAGGTTGCTTCCATGTCTTGGCTCTTGTAAATAGTGCTGCAGTGAACACTGGGTTGCATGTATCTTTTTCTTTTTTTTTTTTTTTATACTTTTTATTATTTATTTATTTATTTTATCTTGGCTGTGTTGGGTCTTCGTTTCTGCATGAGGGCCTTCTCTAGTTGCGGCGAGCAGTGGCCACTCTTCGTCGCGGTGCGCGTGCCTCTCACTGCCACGGCCTCTCTCGCCGCGGAGCACAGGCTCCAGATGCGCAGGCTCAGTAGTTGTGGCTCATGGGCCCAGCCGCTCCGCGGCATGTGGGACCCCCGCAGACCAGGGCCCGAACCCCACATCGGCAGGCAGACCCTCAACCACTGCGCCACCAGGGAAGCCCGCATGTATCTTTTTAAATTAGAGTTTTCTCCAGATATATGCCCAGGAGTGGGATTGCTGGATCATATGGCAACTCTAGTTTTAGTTTTTTAAGGAACCTCCATACTGTTCTCCATAGTGGCTGTACCAATTTACATTCCCACCGACAGTGTTAGGACGGTTCCCTTTTCTCCACATCCTCTCCAGCATTTATTGTTCATAGACATTTTGGTGATGGCTCTTCTGGCTAGTGTGAGGTGATATATCATTGTAGTTTTGATTTGCATTTCTCTAATAATTAGCAATGTTGGGCTTCTTTTCATCTGCCTATTGGCCATCTGTATGTCTTCTTTGGAGAAATGTCTATTGAGGTCTTCTGCCCATTTTTTGATTGGGTTGTTTGTTTTTTTATTATTGAGTTGTATGAGCTGTTTGTATATTTTGGAAATTAAGCACTTGTCGGTTGCATCGTTTGCAAATATTTTCTCCCATCCTGTAGGTTGTCTTTTCGTTTTGTTTCCTTTGCTGTGCAAAAGCTTATAAGTTTGACTGGGTCTCATTTGTTTATTTTTGCTATAAAAGTATTTTTTGATTCCTGCTTTCCCCACAAAGTATGTTGTAATGATTTTCTAAGTTTCAAACCCTTTGAAACTACCCTTTAAAATGGCTGTATCATGTTTCTTAGCTATTTCCATATTGTTGGATACTTAGATTATTTCTAATTTCTTGCCATTTTAAATAATACTAGTGTGAACTTCATTTTTTATAAATCTTTTAAAATGTTTGAATTATTTCTTACATGTTCAGAAGTGACATTTACTGATTAAGAAAACTATTTAAAATAATAGTATAAAATAATTTTAAATATATATATATAATGAATCATTTTAAGGGAAGAGTATTTGCATAGCCAAATACCACATATTATCTGTTCATATGCCATCTGTCTCTCTATATAGACATCTAATATATCTATCTACATACCATGTGTCTGCCTGTCGTCTGTCTGTCCATCCATCATTTATCTAACTGTATCCATCATCTGCCTTGACCCATTATTTAAAAAAAATAAGCTTGCCTGTGTCACTTGAAGATGTAAACCTCAACTCTTTGAAAAGCCCATAAATTATTGAAAAGGTTGGGTACGTCATTCAACATCTCTAAGCTTTTGTTCATATTTTATTAAGGAACCATTTCTCCCAAAGTAATCCTCCTCCCTGATATTTCTAATATTGCCATGTCAAACAAACCTGAGGTTTACAGACAATACTTTTTTCAGTAACAACGCTCATTGCTGAGACAATTTTATGCGCTTAACACAAAGAGGAGAGCTGACGCTTCAGAGACATTGCCTGAGGGATGAATCCTTGTCAGGGAAGGGCCGCTCTCGGGGCTGGAGGACCTCACTGGAGGATCTCACATTTCCTCCCATCACAAATCCTTGCCAGGGGCCGCTCCTGCATGGACATTTGCATGTGAAATACATCATCTCCTTCCTTTAGCAGAGCCAGTACCAGGACAAGACCCAGGTCACACTCACAATAGCAGCTTCATTTTTCAACATGAGTTTAACCTATATAAAAATAAATGTATATCAGGTTTTTATTTTCATTTATTAATTTCTTCCCCTGCCATTGTTATATCTTGAAAATCTTTCCGCTTACAGAAAAATTGCAAGAATAATACAATGAATATTTGTACATCCATCACTTCAGTTCGTCAATTGATAGGATTTTGCCACATTTGCTTATGTCTTTGTGTGTGTATGCACGTATGTATGTATGCATGTGTGTACACACACCTATATAATATATATGTATATAAGTAAGCCCATGTATAATGAATACCTATACACATATTTTTTTTAGTGAATCATTTGTGAGTAAACTGTTGACATCGTCATTCTTCACCAGGGCTAGGATTAGGAGGAAGCGAGTGAGGCAAAAAATTTAAGGGGGCACCGAAAAATGCAGTCATTGGGAGAGAAATCTTAGTGCAATATTAAAAAATACAAATGTTAAGGGAAAAAATCCCCTGATGACCAAAATATCAAAAATTTTGATAAAGACAGTCTGTGGTTTGTTTTAGGACCCTGCATAATTGTGCAATGAGAACAGTCTTCCCCATCAGCCCAAGGTCCTGGGACGTGGGGCTGCTGGGTTTATGAGGAATGACAATGGCTTGTGAGCAGAGTGGGCAATGTGGGCTTTATATATACTCAAGCTTTTTGACTGTAGGGCTTGCGTTAACTTTTTCTATTGGGTGCAAAACGTGTACATAGGGGCACGCATTTCTCCCCCTGCGTCAAGCTCCCGCGCGGCTCCGCACTGACCACTTCAGTGAGCATCTCCTAAGAACACAGCTTCTTCGACATAACTGTGGGTGATGCAGCGATCACACGCAGGAAATTTGACATTGATGCACTATGAGTATCCGATATACGTCTGTATTCAAATTTCCATGGTTGTGGCTTTGATGTCTTTTATGTCTTGTCCTCCCCAATCAGGATCCAGTCAAGAATCATCACATTTAATGATCAAGTGTCTTCATTCTCCTTTCATCTGGAAAGCTCCTCCGCCACTTTTGTCTTTTACCCCACCCCACTGGCATTTTTGAAGAGTTCAGCCCTATTGTTATGGAGACTCTCTCTCAATTTCGATTTGCCCAGATGTTTCCTCAAGAATACTGCATTATGCCAGACTTTTTTAAAAACACACCCTTGTTTGAATCTTACTGCGCTGGTCGATGGAGTAAGAATGAGTGACAGCTTTCTAAAGTCACAACATCAGCCAGCTCAGCGTGCAGAGCCAGTTAGGCGAGCACAACTCAGGATTTTTGCAGGAAAAGCAGATCATTCCAAATGACCAGAGGAGATGTGCACCTTTAGGTTTTTAAAGGTTTTGTGCTAGAAAAATTGCCAGCTGGATTGACAAGAGGTTTCAGCTCCTGGGCCAACTTTGACTGATTGGAGGTGACTGTCAAGGCTCCACAAGGCCTCGGGAGGAAAGTCTTATAATCCGTGAATGATGTCAGCCATGGACATCTAGGGGTGGGGCAGTGGCTAGTGTTAAGTCAAGTCTGCACCTGATTAAGAAGATTATGGCCTTACTGCTGCTACAGGCCAGAATTCTTTTTTCTTACCTAACCTGGGCCAAGTTTCCTGAACATGCAGACAGACACAGAGACTGACTCAAAGCTGGTAAGATTGTTCTGCTCTTGTGGCTTTTTGTAAGCCAACCTATTTCTCTATAATCCCAGCTCATATACATGTAATTCAACTTTATCCCCATGTAGATCCTTAAAAATGCATGAACTTCCCTTGTAATGGTTTTCTAATTCCTGACTAGAACTGTTGTTAAATAGTTAAAAAAAAATCAGTTCCCATTCTCCAATGTCCACAGGTGTTGATCAACATTATAAATATAATGAGAAGATAAAATAGTGATTAATTCCCTCCCAGGTACTAAGGCAACAACCTGGAAATCTTCTTTATTGTCATTTTGGGCAATCAAGTTAAATATGAATATGCAAAAACCTTATCTCCTTGGAATTTAATGAAAAGTAAATAAAGAAGCTCTACTATGAAGATTTTTCTCAGAAAGAATGGAATGGTATCTAGCTTTCCCACTGCGCCCCTCTGTTTAACTCCTTGTCAGCAGTCTACATTGGGAGTAAATTTCTCACTCTCTGCCAAATACAAGTTTCATTGTTCTTCAAATCTTTCCTGACACAGTAGTGAACAATGTATATGCTTATGGCCTTCTCAGTTAATTCTGCAAATAGAGCCAGAGGGCAGTTTGGCAGTGTTTCAATTTTCAGTGAACAGCTTAATTAATTAATAATTGTAGATTCACGTGCAGTTGCAAGAAATAATACAGAAAGATCTCCTATAGCTTTGCCCAGTTTCCCCCAATGATAACTTTGTGCAAAACTGTAGTACAGGACTTCCCTGGTGGCACAGTGGTTAAGAATCCACCTGCCAATGCAGGGGACATGGGTTCAAGCCCTGGTGCGGGAAGATCCCACATGCCACGGGGCAGCTAAGCCTGTGCGCCACAGCTACTGAGCCTGCGCTCTAGAGCCTGCGAGCCACAACTACTGAAGCCTGCGTGCCTAGAGCCCGTGCTCCACAACAAGAGAAGCCATTGCAATGAGAAGCCTGTGCACTGCAACGAAGAGTAGCCCCCGCTCGCCACAACTAGAGAAAGCCCACACGCAGTAATGAAGAACCAACAAGCCAAAAATAAATTAAAAAAACAAAAAAAACAAAAAAACTGTAGTACAATATCACAACCAGGAAATCGACATTGAGACCATCCATGGGTCTCATATGGGATTCTCGTTTGACTTGTACCCACTCTTGTGTGTGTCTTTAGTTCCATAGAAATGATCAAGCGTGTATGAGCACAACTTGGACCCAGCATGTCCACTCTTAGGAATCTCGCCTCCAGAAATATTTGCATATTGTCACTGAGCCAAATTTGGGTCCACTCGCCTGTGCAGTAAAGCCAATCTACTGACACCAGGTTGTGGTGAAGGAAAGTATAGCGTTTATTGTGGGGCACCAAGCAAGGAGAACGGGCAGCTCATGCTCAAATGACCCAAACTCTCCAATGGCCTTGAGGGGAGGGGTTTTAAAGGCAGTGTGAGGGAGGGCGCTGCAGGTTGCCTGATGAGCTCGTGCACAATTCTTGGATTGGTTGGCATCAAGATGAAGTTTCAAGCATCATCAACCTTCAGGTTTTGACCAGTCTAGGGTCTACATGCTTGCAGTCAGCAGTTTTCATCTGGTGCAGGTCTGCTTCCTGTAAAAACAGCTTAGGCATGTGTGTCAGACCTTTAGCTGTATCTTTTAGGGAGCTGGGAGTTCAGGGATTCTGCTGGGTAGCTGGTTTATAGTCTAAAGCGTTACCAGTTTCCCCACCCAACATTATAATATTCTTTGTTTTTACATCTTCACATTTCCCAATCATTAACTCTTGAGACAGTCTTTTGAGACTCAGGGAGGCCTGGGAGGCTAAAGCAAAAGCCTTTTACTTCAAAGGACAGGGACACAGGGGCTTGTACATGGCTTGAATCCCCCCTTGTCTTTGATACCCCTCAGTCTGAGGGGAACAGGTTCAGGACAAGAAAGGGAATAAAATTTTGGACAGAGGTTAATCATAAACTTGGTGGAGGAACTCAGTTTTAGGGGGACTTGGTTTCAATACGTGCACGAAGCCATATGGAGAGATCTATGGACTGCAGTATTTTTGTAGTAGTAAAAGAAAATGGTAACATTCTGCCTCCATCATTAGGGGAATAATGAAATACTTTTGGCACGAAATGTTTATGGAATGCTATGCAGTAGTAAATAAAGGGACAGAGCTATTCTGCTGAAATGGAAAGATCTCCAAGACAAGTGTAAAAAGCATATATGATAATCCAATTACAATTATGTGGAAAATGTAAAGGAATAAATGTGTATCCACATGTGTGCATGGAAATGCATTTCAAAATATGAAGGACATTCCTCAAACTGTAAACAGTGACTACCACGTGGGTCAACTGAGGCTTCATAAATCCGAAACAGTAAGGCTGTATCTTTTTTTTTTTTTTTAAACGAATGATTTATTTATTTATTTATTTTTGGCTGTGTTGGGTCTTCGTTTCCGTGCGAGGGCTTTCTCTAGTTGCGGCGAGCGGGGGCCACTCTTCATCGCGGTGCGCGGGCCTCTCACCGTCGCGGCCTCTCTTGTTGCGGAGCACAGGCTCCAGACGCGCAGGCTCAGTAGTTGTGGCTCACGGGCGTAGTTGCTCCGGGGCATGTGGGATCTTCCCAGACCAGGGCTCGAACCCGTGTCCCCTGCATTAGCAGGCAGATTCTCAACCACTGCGCCACCAGGGAAGCCCCAAGGCTGTATCTTTGGCATTAAAAATAATCTGTAATTATTTCATAGCCAGGCTATGCTTGAGAATAACTCAGAGACTTCCTGAATAGGGAAGAAAAATCCCTTTCTACCTGGAAGAGAGGAGCTGGGTGCGGGGAGGAGGGGGGGGAGTGCGTGGGTGGCCATCAGCCTGAACCAGCACCAAGTGGTGCGGGGAAACGGGGTTTATCTGAAAACACACAGACAAAACCCCAAATGTTTTGTAAAGGCAAATAGGCGGAACCTTCACAAAGTAAAACTTTTTATAACTAATCATTGAAAGACAGCAGCTCTCCTCCAGCGCTCCCTGCCGCCCAGCAATCCATTTTTTTTTTTGCGATAGCAACCCTGAATTGTTTTGGAGGAGGGTGAGCAGGACATTTAGTGCAACCCTGGCAGTCAGAGGAAGAAAATAGAAGTTCTTTCCAAACGTGCATTTTTGTAACATATAGAGAATTTTTCCTATAAGAAACTCCCAGAAAAATTGAAACCACATGTGCAGATGGCCAGGGCGTGCTGTGTAAGTTGCTGTGCAAGCAGTTCAGCAGGGCTGCAGCAAAACCAGCTTTCTCAGCTCCTGGGTTCTGGGGCTTGTCTCAACAACAAGAAACCCCCAAACAACAACCGGATCCCAGCAGGGGGAACAATGTTGCAGCAGACCAGTGGTTTCCTCCCCGCCCCCACACACCCCAACCCTGGGCTCTCCCAAAGTTACATACTGTGTTTCCTTCCTGATGAACCTCAAGGCTTCCTCCCTGATTGGTCTCAGTTTTGGAAAGGACGTGACATCAGCAACTTTGCAGACCTGGGGCTGGGGGGCTGCTGTGGGCTTTGGGCAGCCTCTAGCCAGTTAGGTGGAGAGAGAGAGTGTGTGTGCGTGTGTCTGTCTGACCACAGGTAGTACTCAGATTACCCTGCCCTGTTCTGTTCTTTGCCATCTGACCAGGACGGTGCTGCTCAGCCAGTCACAGCCCTGGAATTTCCCAGGAGCTGGGGGAGCATGGAATTTGGACTTTTCCTGAACAACTGAAGCGGAGCTTGCCCAGCCCAGGAGAGCACCATGGATGGTGAACCACGGGGCAGCAACGGCAGCAAGCCCCCGAGGCTGGGAGACTCTCCGGACGTCAGGCTCCTTTCCAACCCATTGATGGGGGGTGAGTCTAGGGGCTGTGGAGTCAGCCTGCTGGGGAGGTTGGTTAACGTGCTTAGGAGAGAAGAGAGAAAAGGGTGGGGCAATTTCAGTGACTCCATCTGAGATGTGGCCACGGGGCAGTAACTGGACAGATGTCCACAGCTTGCTGGGATCTGTCTTTCACACGGTTGTTCAAAAATGTGTACACCTCTTTCTGCAGGGTCCTGTGGACCATACCAAGTCAATGATCACCATTTACTCTCCAGGAAAAACTTCAGCTGCAAAGAATTATTCTTTGTGGGTCAAATGTATCATTTACATTACAGTTATTTCTAAATGGGAACATCTTTATTGCTAAAACATTTATTAAAAGGTCTTAGGTGTTTGGCATTTGGGTGGGGCTGGGTTTATAAATGATTGATTCACTTTAAAAGGAGCCTTTTAAACTTTGGGGAAGTGTCGTACAGGTATGATTCTCACCTGTCTGTGGTATCTTTGCTAATGTATAGAGCCTCACGCCTCCGGGCAACTGTCATTTCCTGTGAGCACTTAGCAGGTACCTGCTGACTGAAAGGATTCTGAAGAAATGGGTCTGGGCATTAGAGGAGAGATGATTATATTCAGCACCCTGGGAGGCTGCCCGTAACGCTTGGCGGTCCAAGGGACAAAAAGCAGGGACCCTGCAGTCCGCTAGGACTTACTACTCTCCTACTGTTTAGGTGTTGAAGGGGGAAAAGACAGAAGAAATAAAATACAAAATGCCTTCTCTCTGGCTCATTGAGCAGACAAGACTGCTCATTTATTCCTTCGTTTATCCACTTTGGCTCGTAAAATGAGCAGAGCCCTCAACAGCGAGTAGGATTTGGATCTCCAGAGGCAGACCTGGATTCATCAGAGATACTGAGCATGAACTTGGAGCAGCAGGAGGCAGAGTGGCACCAGATATAACTTTAAAAAATGGATTTGATAAATACATTTTTAAAGCAGCAAACCAATCAACATGGGGAAGAATCAGTAATGTGGTTGACTTCTCCATGATTATTTTAGTGCCGAGTAGTTTTCTGTTTATTTTTATTTCCGCCTGAGAGAGGGGCGCCAGCCGCTTTTCGCCGTTTAGGGCTTCTAAAGGTCCTAATCCGACCCTGGTTAGGGCTGGCTGGGTGGGCGGCGGCAGCCAGGCATATATTGGGCTGGCCAAAAAGTTCGCTCGGGCCTTTCCACACGATCTTACGGAAAAACCTAAACGAACAGTTTTGGCCCACCCAGTATACAGCGGACAGTCACAACTGGAGTGCAGTGTCTTGGCCAGTCTAGTGAGAACAAGTTTGGAGAGATGGAACCCGAAAATGAAGCTTCAGAAGCTATAAGTGGAGGAGTTTAGCCTTCACGAGCCGGGCAGCTGGGAGCCACTGTTGGTTCTGGAGTGGAGACTTGGCCGTAATGAAGACTGTAAGTAATTAATCTGATAGCCACATTCAGGATGGATTGTGGCGAATTTACGAGATAGTCTTGCACTAATCCACTGCTTCTCAAGCTCGGCTACATCAGCATCACCTGGATGGATTGTTAAACTGCAGCTGGCTGGGCCCCACCCCTTCTGATGCTAGGTCTGGGCGAGGCCTGGGCATCTGTATAACAAGCTCCCAGGTGATGCTGATGGTGTCGGTTGGGGACCACACTTTGAGAACCACTGCATGAAGCCGACATCTGGATCAAGCTTCCGAAATGACAGAGAAAGGGAAAATATGGGTGATAATTTCAGAGGAAAGAGAAATCAAGCTATGTTGCCTGATTAAATATTGGGGCTAAAGGAGAGAAGGTGGCCAAAGCTGCAAAGTTTTCAAATGTCAGATCAGAGGGCTAGACAAGAGAGAAGTTGGGAAGGGGAGCTGGCTTGGGGGCAGAGTGAGGGAGGGAGGAGAAGGACTTCGGTTTTGAACATGAAAGTGCCCAGGGCCCAGCATGATGGCGTGGGACACCGGCTGGGGAATGAATACGGGTTGGGAATCAGACCTCAGGCTGTTCTGCAGAGGGGCTGGGCTGAAATCCTGGAGAAGGAGACATTGTCTGATGGCTGATTTATGAGCGCCAAGGATGGAGCCCTGGGACAGGCCTCCAGTTGAGGACATGGGACCAGTAAGTTGGACAGAGAAGCAGGAAGAGACTCAGATGCTGTCATTTCACAGGGACTAAAGGAAGAGAAGTTTTCCAAGAAGCAGAAGTCACAAGGGTGGGTGCCAGGACCCTACTGCTCTCCCAACTCCTTCTTCTCTACATCTGACCCGCAACTCCTGCATCCTTCCTTCCACCCGGCCGAGCCACTGACCCCATAGAGCCCTCCCAGGCTTTCTGCCCCTCCTTACCCAAGTGGAGGCTCTCTCTCCCTACTGTGTGTCAGTCCTGCCCCTTGGGCAGAACCTCACTGATAGCTGGATTGCATTTGTTTATGCTTCAGGAGGCTTGCCCTTGGTGAAGTGTGGAATGTGAAACAGAGTGTTGTTTCCGGATGGCCCTGACAGGAAACTCAGCTCAGGTGAAGCATATCCCCTGGCACAGGGCCAGGGCAAGGGGCAAGCCAGGGCCCAGGTGTGGTTGCTCTTGGGGAACTTTGCTGCTCCCACCTGCACTTGCAGGCTTTTCTTTGCCTCCCTCTTCGGAGGAAGGAAGGAAAGGGTATGACGATGGCAACCGACTCTTTATAGAGATTTAATTCTTGACTCTTCTGCCCCAGGAGCAGGAAAAGAATGTCTTTTTTTTCCTGAAAATACCTTGTTATGGATTGAATTGTGTCCCCCCCCCCCCACACACTCAAAAGACAGGCTGAAGTCCTAACCCCCAGTACCTCAGGATGCCACCTGATTGGAAATAGAGTCATTGCAGGTGTAATTAGTTAAGATGAGGTCCTAGTGGAGTAGGAGGGGCCCTTAATTCAATGACTGGTTCTTATAAGAAGAGGAGAAGAGGCACACAGGGAGAATGCCATGCGATGACAGAGGCAGAGATTGGAAAGATGCATCTGATAAGCCAAGAAACAGCAAAGATGGACACCCACCACCAGCAGAGGTAAGGAAGGATTCGTCCCTAGAGGCTTTGGAAAGAGCCTGGCCCCGAGGACACCTCCATTTCAGACTTCTAGCCTTCAGAACTCTGAGACGATGAACTTCTACTGTTTTCAGCCACCCAGATTGTGGTACTTTGTTATGGCAGCCCTGGGAAACTAATTCACACCTAGTCAGAGACACTTTGGAAAATAAATTGAAGGATAAACTCACAATCTCCCCGTAATCGCACTGAGCAGGTAATCACCGTTCTTGTTTTTAGTGTCTCTCCTTCAGGTTTTTGCCTGCAGGCTCACACCTGTAGGGAGATTTTCTTCCTCCCCAAATTGAGCCCACCCTGTAGGGAGTATTCACATTTAAACAGAAGACAGGCAAGAACAGGCATGGAAAGGAAATCATTTCATTCTCTTAGGGTGGATTTTTAGAAGTGGAGAAAGAATCGCAGTAGACAGGACCAATGTGCCCAACAGTTGCCTCAATGGACCTTTCTATTTGTCTGTTTGCGACCGTGAGCCTCTGTTTCTCTTCCTCCTTTTTTGATTTGTCCTGGAATCCAACCAAGGTCCACTATAATTGTGCACACTGTACCCAGATCCTCTTTCCAGTGTTGGAGAGGATCTCCACTGAACCCACCGCATCACGTCCCAAAGACTGAAAGCAAGTGTTCCAACACTCTCAGAGCAACCCAACCTCTCTTCTCCCCTCCTTGACCTTGCAGAATGTTTCCTAGGAGGAATAGATTGATGCTACTCCCAGCATCCACTGCAGGCTCTCGGAGCTTCGTGAATAGCTCTTTGCAGAATGTACCAATTAGTGCGTTTAAAATCTCTTCTGAAATAATGGAAATTTAAAAACTCATTCCAGAAATTTCAGTAAAAATGGAACGGCACCCTTCCTAATGTGCTGCAGGGTTTGATGGAGACTCGGTTTAAAAGAAAGGTAAGTTGAATGGCACCGACTGGAGGACTTGTGGGGTCGTTTCCTTAGGAGAGCCCCCTGCCCCATGTTAACCATGAGCTACACTAATGGATCTGTGGCATTGCCCGTGACCCCCATTTGGCATCTGTTTCTTGGCAGTACAACCAATGGATCTTGGTTCAAAAAGTACTGCGGAAGAATCCTTAACACGTACCAAGCGCTTGGATGATGTGTTGTATAGATATAATGGCCCTTGAGTTTCAAAGACTTCATTGGGGTCAGTGGAGAAGGGCATGTGACCTTGAGTTTTCCCTTCATCCATAGCCTCCTCCTATGAGCAGCGTCCATGTTCTGGCAGGAACAGGTCCCCTTTCCTGCCCTCCAGTTGTCAGCAGGAAGGCAGGCAAAGCTGCTTTAGGGTTTAATTGCTCATGTGTTGAGCTTGTAGCTCACTGCCTGCTTGTGATGTGGGCTCTGGAAACCCTGGAGAAAACATCTCCTGGATATCTCGTCAATGTTTTCAAGAGCCAAAGAGAGTGTGTGGATTAATCCACGTTGCAAATTATGGCGTTCGCTAAATGAGCTATATATAAAGTTCATGCTCTCAGTGCTAGAAAAATGTCAACCTTTCACAATTTAAAGTCTTTAGATAATCACTCAAGTGTTCAGAGGCCAGCTGAGGCTCAAATCTTTGTATAACTTTTGAGATGACTTTTGGCTTTAGAAGCACCTAAGGTTTTCTTCTGGCCTGGAGTAGTGGTAAGCTATGATATATTCACCAAATCCTAGTCTGAAAGGGCTTTAAATTAGGAAGGGAAGTCTCATACTGCTGATGGAGTATAAAGTGGTACAGCTGCTTTGGAAAATAGTCTGGCAGTTTCTCAAAAGGCTAAACACTGGGTTACCATGTCATACAGCAATTCCACTCCTAGGTGTCTACCCAAGAGAACTGAAGACATACATCCACTCAAATTTGTACACGCAAATCAGAGCAGCATTATTAATAACAGCCAAGAAGTGGAAACGCCACAAATGTCTATGAACTTTTTGGTCTATCTATACAAATATTTGGCCATAAAAAGGAATGAAATACTGATACATACTACAATGTGGAGGAACCTTGAAACATTACACTCAGTGAAAGAAGCCAGTCACGAAGGACCACATATTGTATGATTCCATTTGTGTGAAAAGTCCAGAATAGGCAAATCCATAGAGATGGAAAGTAGATCAGTGGTTGCCAGGGGTTGGGGGAAGTGGAAATGGGGGGAGTGACAGCTGATGGGCAAGGGGTTTCTTTCTGGGATGATGAAAATGTTCTAAAATTGATTGTGATGATGGATGTACAACTGTGAAATCTACTGAAAACCATCGAGTTGTACACTTGAAAGAGGGAATTGTGTAGTATGTGAATGATAAATCAGTAAAGCTGGTAGATAGATGGGTAGCCGCCCACCACGTGTCCCAGGACAATAGCCTGTGCTTCTCGAAGACATAGAGCATCTCTGCTTTGTAAATACTATGTCCTAATGCATGAGTGCAAAAACCTCAGGTAGTCTTTTTTTTTCTCTCTCTCTTGGAGAAGTACATAATTCTTTATTTACTCTAAATAGAAGGAGTCATGTTTCCATGATGAATGTACACAAAGCAAAGCCCATTTTGGTCTACACTCGGTAAGATAATTGCATCACTTTTATGAAATCTAAACAGAGTTACAACTTAGGGCCCAAATTACCTGCCTTGCTGTCAGCTCTAATTATCTGAGGTAGCTTTCACAAAGGTTGAGTGTGGCAGCGATATTTCTGAGCAGCTGAGCACTTGGCAGGAAAAAATGGCTTAATCATCACACACATGATTTTCAAGACCTTTCTCAACGTTTGGCTCTTCTCACTCAGGATTTCGTGTGGATGGTATTGTGCCTTAGCACCAACAGGGTAGAATCAGTTGTCCTTTTAATTCTAATTTGGAGATCGATCTTCCATAGCTGCTGTTTGGATTGTAGGCTCCAAGCCCTAGAAGCAGCAGTATTTTTCCTGAAAGCACTAGGGTCCTCAGAGAATACTGTGAGGACACTAATTTTCTATTGAGCGTCAGGTTTTGGAGGTTAGGAAAAGCCATTTCACTGAAGGTACCTCGAGCATGCTGGTGAGCCCAGAAGGGAAGCCTTGGACGGGCAGCATGTAGGCAGGCTCACTCAGCTTGCTCTTCTCTATTCAATGCCTCATGAATCCATCTGGAAGGATGGTAATTTGCTCACTGGGACAGATTTTCTGGGACACTGATAGCTCCAGGTGGCAGGCCCACGTCGGCCAACACGTGTTAAGTCCAAAGTGTTCTAGCCTCCTCCTTGATGGGCTGGCGTTGGCCAGGCTTTAGAAACTTACCCCGGTTCTCCAGGTCTTCTGGGCTTTTAGGAGATACCAGTTCGTTTACGAGGCATGACTGGTATCGGACCATCCTGCCTCGTTTGTGTGTAGTGTGTTTACTTGAGCAGGCAGAGCTGGAGCTGCAGCTCAGACCAGCCTCCTCACGTTCTGACTTCCTGCCTTTGTTCTAGAAACCAGTCGCAGCTGGAGATGAGAAAAATTCAGGTCTGCACCGCAATCAGTTGGCATCCAGTCAGTTACAAAGAGAGGGAAGCATTTAACGTGTTGGGATGGGTTTTACAAGCTTCCTTCCTAAGAAAGTGTATTCTTTCCAAATGGTTGGAGAATACATTTGCTAGTTTTTAAATAGCAGTGACTGTGGGGTCTAATCAAGACTCTCTGGTTATTGTTAGGGCAGGATAATAATAGTAGCTAATAGGGGTTGAGCCATAGGTAAGAATATTGCTGTCCTGACTTTACAGAGAAGGAAACTGAAGCTTGGGGTCTGCCCAGGGACCCAGAGCTCAGAAGAAGTCAAGCGGGTCTGAATTCACAGCTTTCTCTTAATCACATTGGCGCATTGCCTTTGGGGGTAAATCACGTCCCTGTTACAAGGTCAGACTGAGCTCTGATTTGTGCTTGTTATTGGGACAGGAGTAATCCATAAATATGGTTTTGTTTAGATTTGATTCCAAACCTAATGGCGTATGTAATGACATGATTACTACTATTAGTGTATGGCACTGTTTGCTGAGATGCCAGAGTTTGTATTTCACGCAGGAAACTAGACTGGCAACCACCGCTTAACGCACTAATGCTGGTAATTAGCGAAGCTCTCATTTAACTAAATGGACCATTTACCTTTGAAACCAGCATCTAAATGGAAGTACAGTAATCTGTCATCCCAGTCTACCACTTTGTCCTCAGTTTGGACACTGGCTGTAGTTATTTCTTTAGCTAGCTAGACATTTCAAATAAACGGTGTTCAAAAAACATCTATAGAGGGGAGAAGTTCTGAAGTCCTGATGGAGTTTTGGTTGATTGACTCCAATGTCTCCCTCCAGTAAGACCGGTTAGACGCTTATTGATGGGCAGGGATGAGCCTCTGGGTCTAAAGCGCATTAGCAGGATGTAACCTGCTCCGCCCTTTCCATACAGATACTGTGTCTGATTGGTCCCCTGTGCATGAAGCAGCCATTCATGGACGTCTGCTGGCTTTGAGGAACCTCATCAGCCAGGTAAGTAACTTTTTGGGGAAAAAAAAGATGAATATTAAGCACATTCTACGGCTCACCACATCGAGAAAAAGATATCACAGTCCGATATTAAGATATAAATTTCCTCTTTAGCAGAATGAGATGAATCCTGTCCTTCTTTATCTGGAGGCTGGCATAATACTAGAGTTTGGTACAATTCTACGCACAGAATAGATTCTATACTAAATATCTGTTGAATGAATAGCGGGCAAATTAGTGCATTCAAGTTGATGTCACTTTATTCAATAGACGATGTTCTTGAAAATTATCATGTAAAACAGTGGTTTTCAGCTGGGGCAGTTTTGCCCCAAAGGGGACATTTGACAATGTCTGGAGACATTTTTGTTTGTCACAACTGGGAGCAGGAGTAGGGATGGGGTGGGGTGGTGGTGATATTGGCATCTAGTAGCTAGAGACCAAGGAAGTTATTAAACGTCTGACACTGCACAGGACGGCTCTCCCCATTAAAACATTATCCAGCCCTGAACGTCAGTAGTGCTGAAAGAGGTTGAAAACCCCTCATGTAAAATAAATGCTTGAAAATGTCTTTTAAAATATGACATCATATAATTTCAAAGACTTGTTCAGTTCTGTTGAATCTCCAGTGGAAATGGCTCTGCCCAGTTTGATATCAGTTTCTCTGCTCCTTGGGTGTCATTTCAAATACACATTAATTTGAGTTTTGATGGTTTGAAATTATTGGGAACTTAAGCAAAGGCGCTTTTAAGAAAGCAGTTTCAGTCGCCATTCAAAATTCCAGTAAAGTTTTATTCATAGTGTCCTGTTCTCTGAAGAGGCAATATGGACCTTTTAGGTTAGAAGCTCTTGGCCCTTTTATGGACCCCTTTGATAGTCTGGCAAAGTCTACGGACCCCTTCTCAGACTAATGTTTTAAATGCATAAAACACAATATAGAGGAACTCTATAAACAAATGTGTGACATAGTAATATATGAACTTCTTTATTAATGCATTCAATAAGAAGATTTAGTGGTGATTCTAATTACTACCATACTTTCTAAGTAGGATGAATGTATATTTTGAGATATTTTAGATATCTGCAATATTCGTACTGTAATTAAAAATATCTGAGTTTCCTCTCTGTGATAGTCCTATATACTGCTGTTACTACTGTGGTTTGTGGTCTAAATTCACAATCAAAAGACATGATAAATTTCAGGTGGTAGTTCGTGGAAATGTGCTTTGAAAAAATTCCAATTTCACGGACCTATATAGACTAAGAAATCCTCCCATGAGAAAACAGTTTCTAAAGACGATTTTCAGACTACTCTAAGCCACTATCTTAAGCTGTTTTTGGTAGCAGCAGCCTCTTATAAATAGAAATACAGATAGTAACACGTAAATCTAGCTAAATGAAGTTAAGCTGCTTCTCAGATAAAATGAAACATTTACCTTTCTTTGATAGGGTGAAAAATGATCATTGCAGCTTTTATATATGCCTTATTAAATTGGACTGATATTCATTTATGTTTAGTATTTACGTGTTTACTGAATATCAGCTGGAATCATGTCTTTACCTAAGCTCTTTTGCATTATTTAAGCAAGTTATTTTCTTGGAACCTCAATTTCTGCCTTTATAAAATGAGTGTTCGAATACCTACCTGTATTAGTCAGATCTTGCTGTGTAACAAAACACCCCAAACTCAGTGGCATAATACAATTAACATTTATTTCTTGCTAATGAGACTTTGGATCAGCTGATCTGGACTGAGCTTGGCTCCAAGCTGTGGGTTGGCTACAGCTCTGCTGCACACGCCTCCCACCCTTATTTCACCAGTAGCTACCTGAGGAATTTTCTCCTCGTGGCAAAAGGCTGAAGCATAGCAGGGCAAGCTCAACCATGAAAGAATACTTCCAGTCTGCTTATGTCACATCTGCTAACACCCCATTGGTCAGAGCAAGTCAGATGACCAAGTCCAAATTCAAGGATCAAGGAAGTATTGATACATTTTGTCAACTATGAGGTCATGGCAAGGGTGTGAATGTATTACACTGCTACAGGAGAGTGAAGAATTGAGACCAAAAATTCAATCTATTATGTTACCTTATATGAGTTTGAGAGAATGAACTAAGGTGACATTGTGTAGATTACCTGCTCCAGTTACTCCTCATAAATGAGGAGTATCTATTTTCTTATTACAATCTACATAGCGCTTCAGGTAATCAAAGCATACTGAAAAACCCTCCTGCTAAACTAAACAAACATGTTTTAGTAAGGGGAGTAAGACCAAACATTCAAATGGCTATAACAAAGAGAAAAGAAAATTGCAAAAAATAATTCTCACTTGGTCCAAGAAGGGAGAAACTGAAACTGTAACTAATTATTCTTTACCGTGACTTTACATTAAAATAATGTGAGATTTTTAAAAAAAATAACAATACCCGGGCTTCACTGTAGATATTCTGATTTAGCCTAGGGCAGGCTTCATGCACTGGTATTTTTTAAGCTCCTGTAGGACCAGTACGTTCAGGAATTTTTTTTTAATAAATGTATTTATTTTATTTATTTCTAGCTGCGTTGGGTCTTCATTGCTGTGCACAGGCTTTCTCTAGTTGTGGCGAGCGGGGGCTACTCTTCGTTGAGGCGCGTGGGCTTCTCCTTGCGGTGGCTTCTCTTGTTGCGGAGCATGGGCTCCAGGCACGCAGGCTCAGTAGTTGTGGCTCACGGGCTTAGTTGCTCCACGGCCTGTGGGATCTTCCCAGGTCAGGGCTTGAACCCGTGTCCCCTGCAATGGCAGGCAGATTCTTAACCACTGCGCCACCAGGGAAGCCGAGGAATTTTTTTTAAAAAGGCCATTTTGACAGTGGAGAAAGAGAAGGGCATTTGACATGAAAGAGAAATAGTATGTGGAAAGGAACAAAAAGACTGATAGGTTGGATTTCATTAAAGTTAAGGACTTGTTCATCAAAGGTAGTATTTTTGAAAGCAATAAGTCAAGCCACACATGAGAAAATATTTGTGCTATATATATATCTGACAAAGAACTCATATTCCTAGCCTAAAATCAATACAAAAAAGATTGGCAACCTAACAGAAAAATCAGCAAGAGACTTGGACTGGCACTTCATAAAAGGGGATATTCAGATGTTCAATAAATATATCAAACTGTGCTAATAGTAACTGGAGTAATTTAAATTATGATTAAGAAATTATATTACCAGTTCCTCCCATGAGAAGGACTAAATTTGGAAAGACAGAAAACACCAAGTGTCAGCAAGAGTGTGGAGCAACTGGAGCTCTCATACATTGCTGGTGGGGGTATAAATTTGTATAAACCACTTTGGGAAATTGTTAAGGAATATCTACTAAAGCTAAAAATATCTCTACGCTACAACCCCACAGTTTCATTTCTAGGTTTATATGCAACAGATATGTATACGCGTGTTCATCAAAAGACACGTACAGGTATATTCATAGCAGCCTTATTCATAACAGCAAAAAAAAAAAATCCTCGAAAACAACCTAAGTGTCCATCAAAAGTAAGGTGGATACATATATTTTGGTATATTACTCAGTGGAACCCTATACAGCAATGAAAATGGATGAATGGATGAATCTGAAAAACAGGTAAGTGAAAGTAGCTGAGCAAACACAAAAATACATACTTCATGGTTCAATTAATATAACGTTCAAAACCAAGGAAAACTGTTCTATGATGTTAGAAGTCAGTATTCTGGATGGCTTTGCCGATGAGAGGTGGGTAGTAATTTGGGTAGGACATACATAGGTTTCTGGTAATTTTTTTTTCTTTCTCCCTTTACCTGTACAATGGTTACGCAGATAGATTTTCTTTGTGATAATTCACTGAGGTTTACATTAAGGATTTATGAACCTTTCTTTATATCTGTTGCACTTCAATAGTAATTTATTTTTTAAAAAGCAATGACAATTTGTTAGGCCAGCAGGAAGCAATTAAGGCATCCTTTGGGCATCTTGTGACCTTAATTTGGTGCACATTAGGATCCCCTTGGGCTGGCAACGGGTAGGGGTTCCTAAAAATGCTGATGCCTGAATTCAACTACCTTTTTTTTTTTTTTTTTTTTTAATGAATCTCAAAGACATTCTTCATTCTAAGTGAAGCAAGCCAGACTCAAATTTTATATACTATATGATGCCATTTGTATGTCATTCTGGAAGAGACAAAAATATAAGAACTTACTAAAATCAAGACCAGGTGATAATGAAGATAAGATAGATGAATGAAACAGAACAGAGAGGCCAGAAAAAAAAACCACATATGGCCAAGGTCACAAATATTTTCTTCCAAAAGTTTTCTAATTTTACATTTTACATTTATGTCTATAATCCATTTTGTTAAATTTTGTACAAGGTGTGAGGTGTTGGTCAAGATTCATGTTTTTGTTGTATATTGATGTCCCTTTGTTCTGGCACCGTTGCTAAAAAGTCTAACCTTTTTCTATTTAATTACCTTTGCATCTCTGTCAACTACCTTTGATTGTTCTGCAGTTGCTCTGAGATGCAGCCTGGGTATCCGGCCTTTTTTTTTTTAAAGCTCCCCTGGAGATTTGAATGCACAACTCTATAAGCCTTCCGAGTAAAGTCCCACTGCATGCAGGGGATAAGGACTGGCTTTTCTGTTTCTTGAATAAAACTTTTTATGCTGCTCCCTGCAATCTTTAAAGAGCTAAGCCACTATCAGGGTGTGGATACTAGGAAAGATCCTGAGCATTCTGAAACATCAGACCTTTAGGATGTGGCAGCTCATTGAAGGCTAAGTAATAAAGAATAAAAAGAAATCTCAGCTAATAACTGCCTAGAAGTTACCAAGTGCTAAGCATTTTGCATACATCGTTTTTTAGTCTTCATAACAATCTGTAGGGTAGGTGAAATTGTCCCCATTTTACAGATGGAAATTGAGGCTTCAAGCGGGAAGTAGCTGGCCCAAGGTCACACTGCTTGTTAGGTGATGGTGCCAGCATTTGAACTCGGGAATCACTCTGCTATCCTCTCTCTGAGGTCTCAATCCTAGGTCTGAAACGAAGATAGTGGTGCCATTCAGAGAATCAGGTCCGGTAAGACAAGGAGCTCCTTTCAGGGGAGCTTGGTTGGCAAAGGCTGAATTTATGTCGTGAGCTGGGTCTCTGGGTGGTTATGTCTTAGCAGGGAATTAGAAACATGTACTGGGGATGGAGATTTAGATTTTTTATTTTTTAAAATAAATTTGTTTATTTATTTATTTATTTATGGCTGCATTGGGTCTTTGTTGCAGTGCACGGGCTTCTCATTGTGGTGGCTTCTCTTGTTGCAGAGTGTGGGCTCTAGGTGCACGGGCTTCAGTAGTTGTGGCACACAGGATTAGTTGCTCTGTGGCATGTGGGATCTTCCCAGACCAGGACTCAAACCCGTGTCCCCTGTATTGGCAGGCGGATTCGTAACCACTGTGCCACCAGGGAAGTCCCGAGATTTAAATTTGAAAGCCATATATAATATATAAAGAGTATTGAGAGAAAAAGAAAAGGATTTGAGAGCAAATCCTGGAGGAAATGCCTGCATTAGGAGATGTAAGGATGAAAAGGACAGAGTTAGTGAAAGAGACAGAAAAAAAGGCAGTCAGAGGTCGGAGATAATTCCAGGTAGAACTCTGTTTTAGAAGCCAGGGGAGAGGTTTCACGAGGTCAGGATGAACATGTGGCAAATTTAGAGGTGGAAGGAGGTGGGGGACAGAGCAGTGCAAACTGGTTTCCGGAAGTCACTGGTGGTCTTTAAAAGCAGTGTCAGCAGGATTGTGTTGGTAGAAAATGAGAGAAGGGGTAAAAGTAGAGACAATGGGGATAGACTATTTTCAAAAAAAAAAAAAAAAAAAAAAAAAGGAGGGGGCAGCAAAGGGAAGAAGCACATGGATGGACGCTTGGCGGAGGGTCAGGACTGAGGGATGGGGAGACTTCGAAAGCAAAAAGAAAGTGTATCTCAAGAGAGCAGGGGACGTATGTGAGAAGGTGGATGAAGGAATGTCACGGGCGTGGCGGGAGCTGGGGGGGCCCGGGTGCAGTCACGAGCTATTGGAGTGCGCTCATATATTTCTTTTTTTTAAAAAATTAATTAATTAATTAATTAATTTTTACGGCTGTGTTGGGTCTTCGTTTCTGTGCGAGGGCTTTCTCTAGTTGTGGCAAGCGGGGGCCACTCTTCATCGCGGTGCGCGGGCCTCTCACTATCGCGGCCTCTCTTGTTGCGGAGCATAAGCTCCAGACGCACAGGCTCAGTAGTTGTGGCTCACGGGCCCAGTTGCTCCGCGGCGTGTGGGATCTTCCCAGACCAGGGCTCGAACCCGTGTCCCCTGCATTGGCAGGCAGATTCTCAACCACTGCACCACCAGGGAAGCCCTCATATATTTCTTCCTCAAAGAAAGGAGCAATGGGAGAAAAGAAGACTGGAGGAATGCAGAGAGATTTTAGGGGCGGGGAGAAAGGGAATGTAGGAAGTTCTCACATCAAATGGCTTTGACCTCCTTGGTAAAGTAGGAAGGAAGTGATGTGTTCTGATGAACGTGAGTACGATAGGTGTTCATGATCTTCTTTTCTGCTGAGTGTAGAGAAGGAAGTGATAACTGTGGGCAGGACAAAGGATAAAGCCTCAGCTTCTTGTAGTCAGTTGGTTCAGCCTGGGTAGGCATATGATTTGGGGCTGGGACAGAAAGTTGCCAGGTACTAAGCACTG
Organism: Eschrichtius robustus; assembly: GCF_028021215.1. NCBI lineage: Eukaryota > Metazoa > Chordata > Mammalia > Artiodactyla > Eschrichtiidae > Eschrichtius > Eschrichtius robustus. The sequence goes on along the minus strand of NC_090845.1, from coordinate 12,965,886 downwards.
TGTCACCCATGGGTGCCCTGATATTGTACAACCCCAAGGACCCATCAGAAAGAGCTTCTGACTATAGGCCGAGATTAGGGGACAGACAATTGATGATAGAACAATTAAAGATAAGCTATTCATTTTTTTAACTGAGAACCCACTGTAGACTGGACCCTCTCTGAAGTAATGGGTTAAAATTTACCTTATAATAGTATATGATTCAGCCTTGTCAATAATTCAAACAAATTGCCACAGTTCATTTAAAGTCAAACTTGTACCTGTAAATACAGTCCTCAGTTTGCAAAGGGTAACTTAATTTAAAGGAACTTCGTTGTAATGTGAATATGTAATGAGTGGTGAACACTTTTGTACTGTGAATAATTCCTTTTTTACATTTTCATCTACCTGTATTTATGTATAAGCACCTAAATGATGATTTAGAAATGGCAGTGGTGACTGCAGTTAACAGAACACAGTAAAGAATTCCTTTAAAGGACAGTCTTCTTTCATCTCAGGATCTGTCGCACAGAGCAAAATGCAGTTAACATTTTGCTGTGAATTTCTTGTGTACTCTAGTAGTGTGTGGGGAAGAGATTGGACAAATATAGAACATTGAGAGTGGGGAAAAAAAGGATTTGAGAACAGATCTTTGAGGGGATGCCTCTAATCAAATAATAATGACAATAATAAAACAGCAGATGCCACACTGTGAAGTCCATGGGCAGTGCTTGTGAAGGGAATAAATGCTATAACTCAAATTCTTCTCGAGTCAGAGGGTCAGTAAGCATTTATTGAATACAGATGGAATTTGAGGTTATGAAGGAAGGGAAGATACAGTCCTATCCCTCCCTGCGCACAGCAGAGCAGGGATGACAAAGTAGTATAAAGGATATTGGAATTTCTCATTTTTAAGCAGGTGATTTTGAGTCTCCCAGAACCCCTTTGCAGACCCACCTAAAAAGACTCTGGGTTTGAGATCCTGTAGACTCAGGTGTATGTCCAGGTGTATATCAAAACGCATGAGCTTGCCAGTCAGAGGGTAAAAGTCCAAAGGACAGCATGACTAGGGGGTTGACTCGTAAGTGCCCACAGAAGTAGAAGAATGTATGTTAGGAATGATGGTGAGTGAAGTAATCTATTGGAATGATTTTAGGCAAATTTAAACTATTCTGGGAAGAAAAGGTATAATATATTACCAAGATGTTAATTAAACTATCTATGCGCTTAATTGACATGCCCTAAGGAAAAGAACTTTTATTGTACCTGATTTCTTCCTGTCAGGAATAGATAATATATTCCAAGGTCGGGGGGGGGTCTGTGGAGCCTCTCCTGGAGCTCTTTGATGTTTTGCTTGGATTGGGCTCATGATCTATCTCCTGGAGAGCACATTTTCCCAGAGGATGAAGAATCCCAGGGCCTTTCAGACACTTTCTTGCTTCTTCAGCCCTAGAGTACTAGAGTGAGAATGTAATTGCCCCTCAGCCTCGGGACTTTCTGCCTCTCTCTCTGTGGAGGTTCACCTAATGTTTTGGCCTGTATTAGTCCAGGGCTATTGGAGTGCACTCATATATACCTGTACGCATATAAGAAATACGTATACGTATTTCTTATATATACCTGTACGTATATAAGAAATCCCGGACTTAGCGGCTTAATGTAACAGATGTGTATTAGTTCCCAGTGTCTATGGGTCAGGAATCCAGACACAGTTTAGCTGGGTCAGGGACTCTTATGCATCTGCAGTCATAAGAGTGTGGACCAGAGCTTCAGGCATCTTGAGGCTTGACTAAGGATGGACCCCAGTCCAAACTCTCTTACATGGCTGTTGGCAAGATTCAGTTCCTTCTGGGTTTTTTGACTAAAAGCCTCAATTCCTGGCTGGCTGTTGCCTGGAGACTGCCCTAAGTTCCTTGTCATGGCCCTCATCAAAACAATGAGCCAATAAGTGAGAGGACAGGAGAGAGTGAGAGCAAGTTGAAAGTCAGTCTTGAGTGTGTACACCTAAGAGTCACATGGCTAGGTCCTAGGTATGTGTGTCATCAACTCTAATAGATGCTGTCAAACTGTTATCCTGAGTGGTTGTATTATATTACACTCCCGCCAGCAGTATGACGGTTCCTTTTTTTGTTTGTTTTTTTACATCATTGTCAACACCTTGGTGTACTGTCAGATTTTGAGCCAGGTTAACTTTTTTTTTTTTAAGTTGTTGGGTTTTTATTTTTATTTTAGTTTTTAATTGAAGTATAGTTGATTTACAGCATTGTATTAATTTCTGCTATACAGCAAAGTGATTCAGTTACACATATATATACATTCTTTTTTATGTTCTTTTCCATTATGGTTTATCACAGGATATTGAATATAGTTCCCTGTGCTATACAGTAGAACCTTGTTGTTTATCCATCCTATGTATAATAGTTTGCACCTGCTAACCCCAAACTCCCAATCCATCCCTTCCTCAGTCCCCTCCCCCTTGGCAGCCACAAGTCTGTTCTCTATGTCTGTGAGTCTGTTTCTGTTTCGTAGATAAGTCCATTTGTATCATATTTTAGATTCCATATATAAGTGGTATCATATGGTATTTCTTTCTCTGTCTGACTTACTTTGCTTAGTATGCTAATCTCTAGGTCCATCCATGTTGCTGCAAATGGCATTATTTCATTCTTTTTTATGAGCCAGATTAACTTTTTTCGTAAATTTTTTAATTGATGTATAATTGATTTATAATGTTGTGTTTGTTAATTTCTGCTGTACAGCAAAGTGATTCAGTTATATATATATTAATATATATATGCATTCTTTTTTTAATACTCTTTTCCATTATGGTTTATCATAGGTGAGCCAGGTTAACTTTTAAAAGAATTGTCTTGTACTGAATTCATGACTGAAACCCAACCCTACAGAACTGTTGCTTTGCATCCCTTACTCTGCCCATTTCCCCTCCTCCAGGGGTGGCTTGTGAACCTCGTCACGGCAGATCGTGTGTCCCCGCTCCATGAAGCCTGTCTCGGAGGTCATCCCTCCTGCGCAAACATTTTATTAAAACATGGAGCTCAGGTAAGTGCAGCTCAAATCACACCATGTGATTTGACACCATGACTGAAAAATGACGATTTCTATCCCTTCTGAATACTTTCCAGTGTTTTTGATTAGCCTGATTTGAAATATGAAGGTTTTTTTTTTCCAAAAGTATTATGTCCATCAAGCTTATTTACTTTAGTGGTAGATGAAATACTGCATTTTTAGCTAGAAAGTCATGGTCTGAGCCTATGTCATTTTCTTTGACTGTCACTATTAATAAATAGCTGTTAGATTTCTGCCTTCATTCCTGTGGCTGGAAGGTAGTGACATATTGTAGAAAACACATAACATTTGGCTCCATAAGACCTGAATAATGGTCCCAGACCATCCCTACCATTTACTAACATTGGAAACTTGGACAAGTTACTTAGCCTGTAACCTTAGAGTCTATATATGAGAAAAAAAAAAAAAACAGGGAAAATACCAAAAACAAATTATGTAGCGTATTTTGTGGTATTGTGAGGATTGAGAGGGCTAAGGCATGTGATTATTATTTGGAGAATGGGAATCGGGATGACATAATGAGATTCTAGAGAAGGAAGATACGAAATCATTGAATTTGAAAGTAGGGACCAGTAGATCTTCCATTAACTTAAGTACCCTCTTGCTCAGAAGTGATGGGAAAATCTGATCAGGAAATTCTGTATGGGTTTCTCATCTTTTCTCAACCAGTCTGTACTGAGCATTTATTATGTGCCTAACTCTAGATAAAGGTTTTCAGGAACTTCTAAACTAAATGAGGAGACGACCAGATAAACAGGTAAATGGCGGCATGTAACACTAACTGCTTCGAAAGATAAACCCTGAAATCTCAGTAGCCTCATATAATAAAAGTTTATTTCTTGTTCAACTCAGACTCCAGTGTGGGTGTTTCCAGTTGGGTGGCTATTTTCCAAGGGTGATTCAAGGACGCAGGCTCCTTTCATCCTGCTGCTCCGCTGTCTTCAACAAGTGGCTCCCATGTGTGCTCCATTCCAGGTGGCTAGAAGGGGAAAAGACATGGAGGATTGTGAATGGAAGCTTCTTAAGGGCCAGTCTTGGCAGTGACATATGTCACTTTTGCTCATATCCCATTGGCCAGAATGCAGGCCACGTGTAACTGCCAGGGAGGCGGGCAAGTGTAGTATGCCTCTGCGCCCAAGAGAGAGGAAATGAGTTTGTTTAATGCATAGTATCTCCGCCACAGCAGGCAATTACAATACGCTGTTTTTATCTGTTAGTTTCTTCTGTGTAACAAACCACCCTGACTTAATGACTTAAGACAGCAGCCATTTATCTCACAGTTCCTTGTGCTGTCTGGACAGCTCTTCTGGTCTGGCTGCTTCAGCTAACCTCAGCTGGGCTTGCTGAGGCATTTGAGGTTAGCTGATAGATGGGCTGGGGCAGGCTACTTCATGATGACCTTGGATTGGATGGCTGGGAGGTCTGGGGAGACAGAAAACCTCTACGTGGTCTCTCATCCTTTAGCAGGCAGCCCAGGCCTGTTCACATGGTAGCAGGGATTCCAAGAGCAGCAAAAGAGGGCAAGCTCTCTGCTTGCATCACACTTGTTAACTGTCCCATTGACCAAAGCAATTCATGTGGGCAAGCCCAGATTCAAGGATTGAAACGATAGTCTCCATCTTGGGATGGGAGGAGTTACTAAGCCACTCTGCAAAGTGGTATGCATCCTGGGCAGAGAATCTGTGGCCATATTTTGCAAACTACTACAATGTAATAAGTATTAATAGTAAGGGGATTGTTGGGAACACATAGAAGTGTTCCTAACCCATTTATTTCTGATGGAGAGAGGGAGTCAAAAGATGCTTCCTACAGGAAATGATGTTACAGTTGAAACCTAAAGGACCTGTTGGAGTTAGTCAGCTCAACGGTGGGTTGGGGGAAATGATGGACTTCCCACCCACTAGGAACAACAAACGCAAAGGCCTAGAAGTGAAAGTGGGGACTTCAAATCGTTCCTTCAAATCATTCTTTAGAGACTTCCCTGGTGACACAGTGGTTAAGAATCCGCCTGCCAATGCAGGGGACACGGGTTCGAGCCCCGGTCCAGGAAGATCCCACACGCCGCGGAGCAACTAGGCCCGTGCGCACAGCTACTGAGCCTGCGCTCTAGAGCCTGTGAGCCACAACTACTGAGCCTGTGTGCCACAACTACTGAGCCCACGCACCTAGAGCCCGTGCTCCGCAACAAGAGAAGCACTGTAATGAGAAACCTGCACACCGCAAGGGAGAGTAGCCCCCGCTCACTGCAACTAGAGAAAGCCCACGTGCAGCAACGAAGACCCAACACAGCGAAAAATAAATAAATTTTTAAAAAATTGAAAAAAATAATTTCTTATAGCAGCAGAGTAGAGCAGGTGAGAGGGGTCAGAACACAAACAAGCTTGCCGACCATGCCAAGAAAATGGGCTTTGTCCTGAGAGCAGCCGAGGGCCATAGATGAGTGCATCATGAGGTTTATATTTTGGTTAAGAAAACTTACCCCAAACTTGGAAACAGGGCCAGGACTAAGCAGAGGTGAGAAAGGAGCCTAGGGTGCAAACTCTAAAGAGCTGCTCACTCTCAGGGTCGTTCAGCACTTTTGTAACCCTGGGAGCGAGTGTCTCCTTAAAGTTTGCACCCTGGACATCTTTCATGCGTCACTAGTCCTGGCCTTGCGGGGAAATAGGGCATGAGAATGACGTCCCTGTCTTCACAGTATCATCGTTTAACCGGTTCACCAAAGAATTCCTTGATAGAGGAAAATGCATCTGCGTTTGGCTTTGCTCTTTGCCATTCAATTATAGCCCAAACACTGTGAAGTTAGATGTTAACTTGTACGTTTCAGTCTGATTTCCAGTGTTAGAAAAGATAGCCCCAACGATTATAGTTTTATGGCCCTATAGGATATTAACCAGTTTTGTATCTATTAGCAAATTTATTTCAGCATTGCATTGACTGACTATATAAATTCTCCTTTTAGCCATCCTTGCCATTTTACTGGTTCCCTCATTAATGAATGAGCTGAATAAAATCTTTGGCTTGTGTTCACTCTATATTTGGATGAAAGTGATGTTTTTAAATTTATTTATTAATTTATTTTTGGCTGTGTTGGGTCTTCGTTGCTGTGCATGGGCTTTCTCTAGTTGTGGCGAGCGAGGGCTACTCTTCGTTGCGGTGCACGGGCTTCTCATTGCGGTGGCTTCTCTTGTTGCGGAGCACAGGCTCTAGGCACGCGGGCTTCAGTAGTTGTGGCACGCGGGCTCAGTAGTTGTGGCTCACGGGCTCAGTGATTGTGGCTCGCGGGCTCTAGAGCGCAGGCTCAGTATTCGTGGCGCACGGGCTTAGTTGCTCCGCAGCATGTGGGATCTTCCCGGACCAGGGCTCGAACCCGTGTCCCCTGCATTGGCAGGTGGACCCCCAACCACTGTGTCACCAGGGAAGTCCCGCAAGTGACATTTTTAAATAAAAAAAAATAATACATTAACAATTTTAAAAGGTTACTCTAACTTCTGCGGGGAAATTGGATTGGTGTGGGATGGGTCTAGGATGGCATGTTTAAAATAAGGTGATTAGTGGGAATTTCCTGGCCGTCCAGTGGTTAGGACTGCACACTCCCACTGCAGGGGGCACAGGTTCAATCCCTGGTCTGGGAACGTTCTTGGTGCATTACATTCCATACCTCATCCGGTTTTTCACAACAACTTTGGGGAATTTGTTATTTTTTGTCCCCATTTTGTAACTGTGGAATTTAAGGCTCAGACAAGTGAAATAATAGCTTGAAAATGGTGGAGCTTAGGTCTGAAGCCAGGATACCCCACTGCCCGCCTTCATGCTGGAGCTTTTCTTTCTAGGTGAATGGTGTTACTACAGACTGGCATACTCCCCTGTTTAATGCTTGTGTCAGTGGCAGCCTGGATTGTGTGAATTTGCTTCTGCAGCACGGAGCTAGTCCCCACCCTGAGAGTGATCTGGCGTCCCCCATGCACGAAGCTGCTAAGAGAGGTAAATCTGTTGAGAATTTAAGTTTTCCACCCACTCCTTCAAGGGACATCTTACTGTTGAAGGGAGGAGGGAAAAGGAGGTATACGGAGCAGTTGTTCTCAGTATGTGGATCCTGGGACCAGAAGCGTCAGCCTGACCTGGCATGCAAATGCAGATTCTTGGGCCCCATTCCAGACCCGGTGAATCAGTAACTTTGGGGGTGGGGTCCAGCCATCTGTGCTTTGTTTAACAAGCCCTCCAGGTGATTTCTGATGCACAGTAAGTTTGAGAAGCACCCTTTTAGAACATTTGGAATGTTGCTTACTGCTGTGTTTCCGGAACAGGGCCTGGCATATAGTAGACTATCCATCAGAATTTGTGGAATGTGTTGTTGAACCCATGACCCCGTAAAGTCAAGTTATTTTATAAAACAAATTATAGTCTTCTGTTTTAAGGCCTTAAAGAATATTGTCTCAGGGCCACCTAAGTTTGCTAAGTGAAACAAACTTTCAATTTTTGGAAATATAAGATGTTATATACAGTTTGGGGTAAGTCTCCCCATCCCCAGCTTTGTTGAGGTATAATTGACAAATAAGATTGTATATATTTAAGGTGTACAGTGTGATAACTTGATACACGTATACATTGTGAAAGGATAACCATAATCAAGTTAATTAACACATCCATTGCCTCATATAGTTACCTTTTTTTGTGGTGAGAACATTTAAGATCTACTCCCTTAGCAAATGTAAAGTACAGTATATACAGTATATATATTATTAACTGTAGTCACCATGCTGTACATTAGATCCCCAGAACTTATTCATCTGGGATAATTCTTTTCGTAAAGTCACAGTTTTCCTGCTATTCTTAACTCTGAGACAAGAACTAAAATTGTAAGTTTTACTTTTCCCTGATATTTCTCCTCCTCCTCAACATCATGATGACCGTACCTTGCCCCGAGGGCTATTTCCGCAGTGGCTTCACAAAATGGCTTCCCATCATCTTTACAGCAGCCCCATTTGACTGGATCCACCCATATTATAATTATCTCCCAAAGCACTGGCATTTCTTCACGAGGAGACATGTTAACTCATCATATTCACTGGACACATAGAACTAAAATGGTATAACAAGATAAATGCAAAGGAGCAATGTTTCAAGTATGATGTCCTAGACCAAGGAAGAGTGATTCTGCTTTCACCAAACCCAGTTGGCCACACTGGGCCTCACTCACGTTGGATTTGGCACCTTCTTCTAAGCCTCGCCTGTGCCCACCGTGGCCTGTTTGTCCCAGGGCCTGCCCTTGGTGAGGTTGTAACTGTCCTTCCCTGTTCCACGGTCCCCTCTGTGCCCTTTCTTCTCCAGGTCCACCTTTAGTCCCTGTTGTTCCATACCTCTCCTCAGCTCTCACTTTGATTTCTGTAATCAGGCTGATTACAAAGCCACCAACAATTGAAAAAGGCTGCTCGTTGCTTACCGTGGCTGGTAAACTCAAGTGGAGTTCCACCCAGAGCTACAGATGCCATCTTATAGTCAACCCATTAACTGGTGACAGTGTTGAAGATCATTCCCTATTCTAAATAGAGGAAATAGCTTTTGGTCGCTGGATAAGTTGTTGGAAAGTTTAGACACACAAAAAATGGGCGAGGTGGTGTTTCCCTAGCTACGAGAATTTGTGCTGTAACTGTTTTCTCCCACTTTGGGCTGCAGGCCACGTGGAGTGCATTGAGTCTCTTGTGGCTCATGGGGGCGACGTTGACCGTAACATCAGCCACCTGGGCACACCGTTATATTTGGCTTGTGAAAACCTGCAGGTGGCCTGTGCCAAGAAGCTTCTGAAATCAGGTAAAACCAAAAGCAAAAGATAACAAGGAAAGTAAATGAAAAGTAAATTAAAGGTATTTGAAAGCTCTTTCTATCGTAGCAGAGGAAAGAGCGTGGGCAATGGAGTCGGACAAGATCAGAGTTCATATTGACTGTGTTTCTGTGGGGAATTAGTTTAAACTGTTTCAACTTTAGTTCTCTCACTTGTAATGAGACTAGTGATAATAATGATAATGATGATGACATCTCCCAGGATGGTCCTCAATGATTAGTAGTTTCTCCTCCCTCCCTCTGGCCATTGATATTATTAGGCCCTGAGTAACTTGCACAGCTGCTGGATTAGGGCTGAATCTTCAGATCTGGGGCCGCCTTCACCAGTTCTCTTTGATTTGGAAATAGAACTTGCCCCATTTTTAGTCCATTGTAAATATTATATTTTTGAAAAGTCGTAGGTCGCATCATTCTTTTTCACCTTCCTGCTGTTATCCAGCCCCTTCTTCAACACTTGGGATACCACTTCATCACCTCTTTAATTATCTGAGTCCTGGTTATTCTTTAAAAATCCAGTAATCTTGCCCTCCGCTGAATGCTCTTACGGTTCTCATTGCCTTCTACTCACTTGGCAGCCATTACCATGAATTAGGAGATTGGTTCTCTCTCTCCTTCTCTCCCTCTCTTTCTTCTATTACCCTAGGTGGATTTTAAGCTCCTAGTCAGGAAAGGGCCATGTTTGGCATCCCTCACAAAGCTAAGACCAATACAAGAACAATTCAATTAACATTTGTTGACTGGCCCTAGATTCCCATTTTACTAGAGGGGCAGCAGCTCAGGCAAAGTCATATGTCCCCACACATCGCAGTGGGAGCCAGCATCTGGACTGGGGTAGGGATTTGTTGAGAGTGTGAGGATGGAATTGGGTGGGGATGGTCCTCAAATTCTACCTTATCCCCGAAGAGGAGGGCTTTGCCACCTTCCCTGTGATCTTGGGATTGGCCACCCCAATCTAGGCAATGCTGCCATAATTGATTGCCCTTCACAGTCCAGATCACATGGTCCCAAGTCTCTGGTTTAAACCTCACGGCAGTTGCTCGGCGTGTAAATGTGGATAATGGCCATAGATGAGATTTCACCGTCTAGCCTCACTTCCGGCCTGTACTGGCTAATATTTGGGCTCCATTAATGATGAATGTGCAGCTTTCATGCCACCAGGATTCTTCTTGCATGTATCACACCTGTGTAGAGTGCTCAAAGGCGAGGTTTTCAACCTCATATGTCATAGAGCTCATGTGGTACATTCAGTCACATTGTCAAGTGGCATTTTCCCCGTATGATTAAATGGAATCAAGTCACCTCCCGTTTTCTCAGGAGAACTACTGTGCCTGCTATGGATGCCCTTTTGTTAGGGAATTTTGAGGTGCAGTGCTTTGAGAAGGGGGTGCTTGCACTCTGCTCCTTGGCTGACTCTGTTGTTCTTGTGACTGTTTAGGAGCGAGCGTGAACCAAGGCCGGGGGCTGGATTCCCCTCTGCACGCAGTGGCCAGGGCGTCCAGTGGGGAGCTGGCCTGCCTGCTCATGGACTTTGGAGCAGACACCCAGGCCAGGAATGCTGAAGGCCACCGTCCCTTGGAGCTGGTGCCTCCAGAGAGCCCCCTGAGCCAGCTCTTCTTGCAGAGAGAAGGTGCTTCTCCTTTGCCTGAATCTAAGCCCTAATCCATAGACTCCTGTGGGCTCTAGCAGGAGGCAGGTACTTACCGAGTTCTGACTTCGGGTCTTATGAAAAAGATTGTGCTCTGCCTTCACCAAACGTGGGGAGCTGACATAGTTTAGTATTCAGCGAGGTACAGTACTGGTTATGTAATAAATAACCATCCTGCTCTTTGGCATGTTGGAGACAGGCTGTTTGGATGATCTAATGTTCATATGTGGGATAGGCCAGCTTTCAAAGAATTAAGATATTGTTTTAAAATGTTAAAGTTACCTAAGACACGCTGTATTTTCAAAAAATTTTTATTGGGGTATAGTTGATTTACAATGTTGTGTTAGTTTCAGGTGTACGACATGCTTTATTTTTTTAAAAATTTATTTTATTGAAGTATAGCTGATTTATAATGTTATGTTTATTTCTGCTGTACAGCAAAGTGATTCACTTATACATATACATTCTTTTTCATATTCTTTCCCATTATGGTTTATCACAGGATACTGAATATAGTTCCCTGCGCTCTACAGTAGGACCTTGTTTATCCATTCTATATATACTAGTTTGCATCTGCTAACCCCAAACTCCCAATCCATCCCTCCCCCACCCCCCCCCCCTTGGCAACCACAAGGCTGTTCTCTATGCCTGTGAGTCTGTTTCTGTTTCGTAGATAAGTTCACTTGTGTCATATTTTAGATTCCACATATAAGTGATATCATAGGGTATTTGTAAGCCATGCTGTAGAGTGATGCAGCAGAAGCGTCTTTGGGGTTGTACAATGCCCCAGGATGTCTTACTGCAGTACAGATGGGCTGAACTACTGGGCATTTGGCTTCTGGGATGGGGGGTAAGAATGCAACTCATTGAGTATTACACGGTATTACTTTCATGTTGCACAGCGATCGGAAGACATTTACTATTGGGTTGGCCAAAAAGTTCGTTCGGGTTTTCCGTGCCATCTTATGGAAAAATCCGGATGAACTTTTTGGCCAATCCAATATAATAAGTTAATCAACACTGAGTCCACACTCCTCTATAAATAAAAACTGACACTCCTGACCCAAACCACTAAACACTGGGGTTGAGCAGTGTGCAAGGGTGTGGGGGCACTTCCCTGGGCTGCGAGGTCACGGGTGAGCTGGGGTGGGGAGCAGAGACCCCTCAGATTGCATTCTTACTTGTCCCTAGAGGTGGAGAGCAGCCAGCTCAGGACCTGCTTTTTTTTACCGGAGTGTGGACTTTGTTGAGTCTTAGGGGTTGTGGGAGTTTGAAGTAGCCTTCCCTACCAGAAGGATTCTTTTTTTATTTTTATTTTTTTATTTTTTATTTTATTTTATTTATTTATTTTTGTCTGCGTTGGGTCTTCATTGCTGAGCGCGGGCTTTCTCTAGTTGTGGCGAGCGGGGGCTACTCTTTGTTGCAGTGCGCGCGCTTCTCATTGTGGTGGCTTCTCTTGTTGTGGAGCACGGGCTCTAGGTGCGTGGGCTCAGTAGTTGTGGCATGCGGGCTCTAGAGCACAGGCTCAGTAGCTGTGGCGCGCGGGCTTAGTTAGTTACTCCATGGCATGTGGGATCTTCCCAGACCAGGGCTCGAACCCGTATCCCCTGCACTGGCAGATGGATTCTTAACCACTGTGCCACCAGGGAAGTCCCAGAAGGATTCTGATGTCATGTGACCTGGTTATTTTCTCCCCACATGCTGAGAATTAGGGCTCTGGGCAGAATTGTAAAGTGGCCCCTGAATCCTTCTTCCTGCTACACCCACTGCCCCAGCGTACTTGTGGCCATAGCCTGCCTTGGGGCCCCCCCAAACAAGGCCTGTGCTCCCCGAGCCGAGGCACAAGGAACAGTCCAATAGAAACCCCTTTATGAGAAGCAGTGGGGTCACCCCTGGGCAACTCTGCCCGCACTTTGACAACTTCTTGTTTTCAAAAAAATTGTATCTCTATAGACGGGGCCGATTTCTCCAGCAGGCACAGATGGCACAATGCGTGGGGTCCACCATGTTTTTAGGGGCCTGCAGAAATGTTTTAATTTCTTTTAAAATCAGAAGGAAAAAAAATGAATAGAACTCAACCTGGGTTATATTCATCTTTATACTGGCACTTATCCCTGACATTGTATCTAGCACATGTGATTAGTAACTTCCTTCAGAGTGCCTTAGTGAGAGGAGATTAAGTTCAGTTGCCCCACAGTATGCCTTTTGCAGCTCGTTAATAAATGCTTTGAGCACACTGGGAAATCCTTCATTAATATACGCCTTGAGTACATTGAACATATCTGGAAGGTGCCCTAAATTTCAACAGGGACCTTCTGTATGTGCTCTGAGGACCTGATTGAAAATATTTCCTTTCTTTCTTTCCTTGTATATATGTCTGTTTCTACCTCTTGTTTTCCATCACCTGAGAAGTATGCAACCCAGTTTATCCTGTAGCTTGCGGTGATGCTATAGGAAATTGAAGCCGAATCCGGCCTCTGTACCCTGACACTGAATTAAATCTCGGAGACAGAGTTTTGGGTGAAGTAGAAAAGAATAGCTTTATTGCTTTGCCAGGCAAAGGGGGCCACGGCAGGCTAATGCCCTCAAAACTGTGTCCCGACCTGGAGGGGGTAGTGAGGAGTTTTATAGTAATGGTTCAAGGAGAGCATGATCAGCTCTTGGACATTCTTCTGATTGGTTGGTGGTGAACTTGGAACCTTCTGGTTCCAACTGGTCTGGGGTCTCCGTGCTTGTGGTCAGCATGCAGTTAACTTCTCCCACCTGGTGGGGGCTTCAGCATCTGCAAAACAGCTCAAAGATATTGTTATGTGTGTCCCTTGAGGGGAACCAGGACCCTGCCCCAAGGCTGCACTGTTGTTTCTCTTGACTGTTCCTCCCTTGTCTCCTTATCCCCTCCCTTCCCTAATTAGCATCGGTTTGAACCTGCTTCTTGGAACTCAGGGAAGGTCAGGGAGGCTGAATGAAGCCTATTTCCTGTAACCAAGAAATGGGGGACACGGAAGGGCTTTCGTGCCCTGGAGCCCCACAGGTTCCTGCTTGGTATCAAAGTTAGAGGCCACTGTACCCTTTTGGTTGCATTCTCAACCCTGGCCACACAATACAATGACCTGGGACACGTGCCTTTACAAAAACCAGATGCACAGGCCCACCCGACAGTAACTGAAGCAACATCCCTGGGGTGGAGTTTAAAGCCCTCGCAGCCCCTCCCTCCCCAGTCAGGCTTGAGGGCTACTGCTTTATGGGATTCTTGAAGGTATACAGCTTTGCCTTTTAAAAAGTTTTTAATAACCAAAAGGGAATTCCCATTACAATTTAGTGCAGGGGCTGGGGATGGGAAATCATTTCCCATCTTTTTACCCTATGACAGGGTTTTTCAAGCTCAGCACTATTTACATTTTGGGCCAGACGGGGGCCATCCTGTCCTGTGCACTGTAGGATGTTTAGCAGCATCCCTGTCATCCACCCACTAGATGGTAATAGCAACACCCCCCCCCCCCCGCAAGTTGTGACAAACAAAATTAGCTCTAGATATTGCCAAGTGTCCCTAGGGAGCAAAATACTCCCCTCCCCCCTTGAGAATCACTGTCTTAAGATGTGAACACTTGGCTGGATCCCTATGCAAGGTTTGTGCTAGTTCACTTTTCACCTGTGAGTTGAAGCACTGGGACAACTCTGAATGCAGAATATGAAAACAAATATGAAAAGACCTGTATGCAGAAAACTATAAGACACTGATGAAAGAAATTAAAGATGATACAAACAGATGGAGAGATATACCATGTTCTTGGAATGGAAGAATCAACATTGTGAAAATGACTCTACTACCCAAAGCAATCTACAGATTCAGTGCAATCCCTATCAAACTACCACTGGCATTTTTCACAGAACTAGAACAAAAAATTTCACAATCTGTATGGAAACACAAAAGACCCCGAATAGCCAAAGCAATCTTGAGAATGAAAAATGGAGCTGGGGGAATCAGGCTCCCTGACTTCAGACTATATTAGAAAGCTACAGTAATCAAGACAGTTTGGTACTGGCACAAAAACAGAAATATAGATCAGTGGAACAGGATAGAAAGCCCAGAGATAAACCCACACACATATGGTCACCTTATCTTTGATAAAGGAGTCAAGAATATACCATGGAGAAAAGACAGCCTCTTCAATAAGTGGTGCTGGGAAAACTGGACAGCTACATGTAAAAGAATGAAATTAGAACACTCCCTAACACCATACACAAAAATAAACTCAAAATGGATTAAAGACCTAAATGTAAGGCCAGACACTATCAAACTCTTAGAGGAAAACATAGGCAGAACACTCTATGACATAAATCACAGCAAGGTCCTTTTTGACCCACCTCCTAGAGAAATGGAAGTAAAAACAAAAATAAACAAATGGGACCAAATGAAACTTAAAAGCTTTTGCACAGCAAAGGAAACCATAAACAAGACGAAAAGACAGCCCTCAGAATGGGAGAAAATATTTGCAAATGAAGCAACTGACAAAGGATTAATCTCCAAAATTTACAAGCAGCTCATGCAGCTCAATATCAAAAAAACAAACAACCCAATCCAAAAATGGGCAGAAGACCTAAATAGACATTTCTCCAAAGAAGATATACAGATTGCCAACAAGCACATGAAAGGATGCTCAATGTCATTAATCATTAGAGAAATGCAAATCAAAACTACAATGAGGGATCACCTCACACTGGTCAGAATGGCCATCATCAAAAAATCTACAAACAATAAATGCTGGAGAGGGTGTGGAGAAAAGGGAACCCTCTTGCACTGTTGGTGGGAATGTAAATTGATACAGCCACTATGGAGAACAGTATGGAGGTTCCTTAAAAAACTAAAAATAGAACTACCATACGACCCAGCAATCCCACTACTGGGCATAAACCCTGAGAAAACCGTAATTCAAAAAGAGTCATGTACCACAATGTTCACTGCAGCTCTATTTACAATAGCCAGGATATGGAAGCAACCTAAGTGTCCATCGACACATGAATGGATAAAGAAGGTGTGGCACATGTACACGATGGAATATTACTCAGCCATAAAAAGAAACGAAATTGAGTTATTTGTAGTGAGGTGGATGCACCTGGAGTCTGTTGTACGGAGTGAAGTGAGTCAGAAAGAGAAAAACAAATACTGTATGCTAACACCTATATATGGAATCTAAATAAACAAAAAAAAATGGTTCTGAAGCACCTAGGGGCAGGACAGGAATAAAGATGCAGATGTAGAGAATGGACTTGAGGACACGGGGAGGGGGAAGTGTAAGCTGGGACGAAGTGAGAGAGTGGCATGGACATATATACTCTACCAAATGTAAAATCGATAGCTAGTGGGAAGCAGCTGCATAGCACAGGGAGATCAGCTCAGTGCTTTGTGACCACCTAGAAGGGTGGGCTAGGGAGGGGTGGGAGGGAGACGCAAGAGGGAGGGGATATGGGGATATATGTATATGTATAGCTGATTCACTTTGTTATAAAGCAGAAACTAACACACCTTTGTAAACTCCAATTAAACTCCAGTAAAGAAGTTAAAAAAGAACAAAACAAGATAAATATGACTTCAGGTAACATTTATGCTTCACTGATAGCTTCTTATATTTGAATATCTTAAAACTGCTAAATTTATGAAAGTATTTGCATCCAGAAATATGACCTTATTTTTTTTAAAGGTAAAGAGAAGAAAGGCATTAAACATGGATTTTCTTGTCAGTGCTGGGAATTCCATACTTTTGTAATTCCAAAATTAGCTCCTATAAGCCTCCATTGGTGAGACTGAGCTTTGAAGGTCTTTGTTCTAAATCAAAACCTAGCAAACTCATTTCAGTGAGATACCAGAAAAGAGAGAACATGGCCTAAAAATGCCTCCTGCAAAAAGCAGAACACGGTCTTAAGCTGCACCATATTATTGCCTTATAATAGTGTCATAGCTTGTATGCTTTCAACGAAGGAAGGGAAAAGTCTTAGATCAGTGAAACCCATGGGTGACTTGTCTTATCATCTTTCTCCAGGTCCCCCTTCTTTGATGCAGTTATGCCGCCTTAGAATTTGGAAGTGCTTTGGGATCAAGCAGCATCATAAGATCACCGGACTCAACCTCCCTGAGGAGCTGAAATGGTTTCTCCTCCACATTTAAATGTGTCAAGGGAATGGCATCACAAACAACAGACAAACGTTACCGAGTGTTGAGGCTACTGGGATTTTAAAATAAAGTCAGGTTTATTAGAGTTCGGCTAGTTTTTTTTGTTTTTTTTTTTCCAAGGAGATTTTTATTTGTAAAGGAACATACTGGGTACTTTTGTGTTATTGGTTGGAGGGCATGAAAAATTCCACCACACCCCTCCGCCCCCTGCCGCCTGGAAGAGGGTGGCTAAGATAATAACTATGGTGTTGAACGTGCCAAGCACTGAGCTGGGAACACTTTACGCTTCACCTAATTTAGCTCTCACAGCAACCCCACCAGGTGGGTACTATGCTCTCCCCTTCTCCAGGTGAGACCCTGAGACTCAGGGAAGTCAATTTGTCCCATTACCCCCAGTGAGGACAGACAGCCAGATTCGAGTGTAGGTTTTCTGTTGCTAACCTGGGGACTTGTGAGGGAGACAGAAGTTTCCAGTATCACTCTCCTGGCTCCATCTCTGCTACAAGGGAAGGAAGATTAAAGAAGCAAGACATTGCTTTGACTACGTCTGACTGTATTTTTTTTAACCTTCCCTGTTCTTATGACAAGACCACCACTGCCCTAGTATAGGACAGTGGGCAGTTCTTTTCTCAACCAAATGTCCTATACGTATCAGGCATCTTCTAGAACCGTGCTGTTCAGTGCAATAGCTACTGGCCCAGTGGTTCTCAACCAGGGGTGATTTTTCCCCTTAGGGGGTATTTGGCAATGTCTGGAGACTTTTTTGATGGTCACAACTGAGGGCGACGGTACGCCTGGCCAGTGGGTAGAGGCCAGGGCTGTTGCTAAATATCCTACAGTGCACAAGACAGCCACTACAGCAAAGCATGATCCAGCCCAAAACGTCAATAGTGCCAAGGTTGAGAAACCCTACACTAGCCGTATGTGGCTATTTAAAAAATGTAAATTAATTAAAATTAGATACAATTAAAAATCCAGTTCCTCAGAGTCATTAGTCACATTTCAGATGTTTAATAACCACACATGGCCAGTGACTTCTGTATTGGACAGCACAGACACGTATAGATCATCGCAGAAAGTTCTGTTGTTCCATTGTTGCAGAAATTCCTATTCGACAGCACTCTTCAGATGCTCGACAAATGGATTTTAACTGCCTTGCAGTTTCTGGTTTATATGAGACCTGTGATATAATTTAGTAATGATGGCTGTAGTTTGTCTTCTCTCTGAGACATGAATTTGGGGCTCCATTGGATCAAGAGAAAGTAAGAAAATATTGTACCCACTTAAGGCAAATCCTTACCTGTAAGATGACATATGGCCTAGATGACCTGTAAAGATATTTCCTATGTAATTTTTTGTGATTCTAAATTCAATTTGCTATATGAAAAAGAAGACTCCAGAATATTGTTCTAAAGTGCCCAACTAGGTACCCAGAAGATGGCGCTGCTGGCACACAATCATTTAAGCAAAACAGTCGCTCCTCATAAATGACCCATTGTAAGATGGTTTTCAACATAGGCTCTGGAAATTTCCATGCAGGGATGAAAACTTTGTAGTGGTAAATTCCATTGACACTGGGTTTTCTTCTCTTTCAGTGTGCTCAGAAATTCCAATGTGAATTTATATCACCTCCCTGCTTTTTTTTTTTTTTCTTTCTTGGTCTGATCATGTTTACATTTTTAACCGCTCAGAATTTAGACAGAAAACGAACACCAACAGCATACCGCTTGCTAGTTCAGTTAATTTCATGAGTTCATTTGTTCAGGACATATTTAGTGAGTGCCAGGCACTATTCTAGGCACCAGGGTAGCCAAGTGAAGGAGATGGGCAAAGGTACTGACTTTCTGGATCTCACACTCTAGTCGGGAGAATCATTTGCTAAGGAGTAAGGAGCTTAGGCATTTTGCTATAGTTTTCTTTTTGAAAACACTAGTTTTTTGTTTTTTTGTTTTTTAAATAGCCTGGTTTCTCATAGAAAATGTATCGGACAGAATGTTGCTTATGTTAATCTTCTCTTGGCCAAATTCTCTGAGTTTAACCCAGGACTGTACAAAAGTACTAGAACAGCATTTTTCTTCTCAGATCTTCCAGCCAGTTAACCAATTTGCAAATCCATGTAATAGATGGTCATCTGCACAGATGGGAAAAATACCACCACCTGCCTCATTGCAACTTAGGAAAATTTCAAATTACTTCACTTAGCAGTGCTCAGAAAGAAGATTCTATTTAAATAGGAAGTCTATTTTTATGAGTCTAGATGTGGTTATATTTATAAGTGATATATACCTTTGAATGCTTTATCATCACGATCTGGCACAGCCTCATAAATTCCATCATCAAAGCTGGTTCGGTGACATTTAATAGAACCCCACCTTTTTGAATGAGGGATGTAAATTTTTAGCATGGTGAAACCATCTTTTAAAAATGCTAATTACTTTGTCTGTTTTAAGAGTGCAAACTTCCCACATATTTCTTGTAGCCCAGTCTCATATTGTAAGTTTACTACATTCCCTTGGTTTTATCCAGTAGAAACGCTGACCAGTTGGTACAAGAAGAAGGCAAGAAGAGGCCAGCGAAGGATGATTGATTTATCCTGCGTTTATATTGGGGCTAATTGACATGGTTTGATACTCCATGTTCCAGGCTGGAGTAGTTAGTCATTAAGCAGTCACTCGGGCTCAGAAACAATGGAACGAGATGTGCTCTGCTGTCTGATCTGGGGCACGGGGGGGTGGGCATTTACAATCCGATGAAAGCCCAGCATTAGGGCTAGTGTAGAAGACCTGATCAGCAAAAAAAATCAGCTAAACAACAGCTCGTGTTTTGGAGGGCGTGCTAAGGGCTAGACCCCTCGCACCAGTGTTTTATAAGCCTTACCCTCCAACCTTCACAACTCTGGTATCCCCATTTTACAGATGGGGGTACACAGGGGGAAAGGAATTTGCAAAAAGTCACAGGTGGTGAAGCCAGAGTTTAATGCAGAAGCCAGAACTCTTAACCATTATACGGCCCGCCTTCTATTTTCTTCAGTAAATCCCAGAGCTCTGGTTCCTGGGTCCTAAAGCCCCGACTTAGTTTCCCAGAAGGCCTTGGAAGTGGAGGCGGAGCCACGTCCTTAGGTCAAAGGTCTCGGCATAAGGTCAGGAGGCTGTGCCGGGTTTAGATCGAACATCACCCAACTCTTACCCCAGCCACGGGAACCAGCCTGGGAGCCCCCAGACTTGCTGCGTCTTGAAGCAGGTGGGTCAGCCTTGCCCTGCCAGTGATACTGGCGAACAATGCCTTCCCGTGGGACCAAGCCCAGCGTGGCAAAGGAAGCTTTTTTCGTACTGAGAGTATTTGGTACTGACTTCGTCAGTGAAAAATCATTATCAGTAGTGGGCAGGGTGGAGGGGAAGCTGTCTGGGCTTTGAACAACATCGTCTGACTGTGCATTTGCGAGTTCTGCATGTTTTTTTTTTCTTGCTGTATTAGTGTTCTATTGCCGCATAACAAAGTATCACAGACTTAGTGGCTTAAAGCAACATGAATTTATTATCTCACAGTTTCTGTAGGTCAGAGGTCCAGGCATGGCGTGAGTGCATTCTCTGCTCAGGGACTCACAGGGCTGAATCAAGGTGTTGGCTAAGGCCACAGTTCTCATCCAGGGTTCAGGGGTCTTCCTCCAAGATGACTGGTTGTTGGTAGAATTCAGTACCTTGCACCTGTGGGACTCAGGTCCCTGTTTTCACGCCTGCTGGCTGTCAGCTGAGGACCGCTCTCAGTATCTAGAGACCACCCACAGTTCCCTGCCATGTGGTCCCCTCCGTAGGAAGTTCACAACATGGATTCTGGCTTTCTTCCAGGCCGTGTAGTACATCTCCCTGCATTCCTATGCTGTGACCAGCTGGAGGAAATCTCTGCTTCTAAAGGGCCCACCTGATGAGGTCAGGCCTACCTGGATAATCTCCTGATTGGGAACCTTAGTTACACCTGCAAAATCCCTTCAAATGAGCACCTAGATTAGCGTTTAATTTAATAACTAGCAGAAGGAGTGTGTACACCAGGGACCCAGAATCTTGGGGGCCATTTTAGAATTCTGCCTACCGTACCTACTAATGGCTAATAACCATCAATGTGGTGTCAATTTATCTGAGGTCCGATATATAATAACATGATAATGATTGTTTTTGTTATATAATCAAACGTATATAGTGCTTACTCTATATCAGGCATGGCTCTAAGAATTTCACAAACATCAAGTCATTTAATACTTATAATAATCCTGTGATATACATTTTACAACTAAGGAGACAGCCACAGAGAGGTCAGGTAACTTCCCCCAGGTCATACAGGACTGTCAGGGACCACATAATTCCTTTAATCACATCAAACCTAGATCAACAAGTTTGGCAATGATGAAGGAAGGGCTAGGTGGGGCCAAGAAGTGGGACTTCTCAGCCTTGCCTCCATTCCCTCTGGAGCCTGCTCACTAAGTACAAGGTCACTGGCCTGCCTGCCTGTGGGTGAGGTGGGGGAGTGCGGCTCTCCCTTGTACTGGCTGTCACGATGCTTCTGTAAATCTAGGTATGTTGTGGACTGAATGTGTCCCACCGAAATTCATATGTTGAAATCCTAACCCCCAATGTGATGGTATTTGAGGTGGTGTCTTTGGGAGGTGATTAGGTCATAAAGATGGGGTCCTCATGATGGGATTAGTGCCCTTATAATGGAGACCCCAGAGCATTCTATTGCCTCTTCCACCATGTGAGGACACAGTGAGAAGATGGCCATCTAAGAGCCAAAGGCTGGTCCTCACCAGACACCACATCTACTGCCGCCTTGATCTTAGACTTCCCAGCCTCCAGAAGTGTGAGGAATAAATACTTGTTGTTTAAGCCGCCCAGGCTATGGTGTTTTTGTGATGGCAGCTTGAATGGGACCAAGACAAGGAAGGACAGTTTCAACTAGGCAGATGTTTTACAGGAGACTTTACTACCATTTATAGAAACCAGAAGGGAAACCAAGTAACATGCCTATAAAATGCAGCTATGTTTGCTACTGGTCCACCTCCTGGCCCCTGGCCAACTTCCCTCAGGCAGAGGGCATTGGTCCTTCCCTCTCCCGACTTCCCTTCAGCACTTACCTGTGATGTCTCCTCCACGCCCAGGAGCGTGAAGCCCAGAGACGGACAGGAGCCTCCAGGTCTGCCTCCTGCTCAAGGCCCACCTTGCATACTCTAGTTTCCCGTCTGATTCCTTGGGGATGTCACGGGAAGTCTCTTCTATCAGATGGCCCGGCAGCCCCCAAATGCCAGAGGCACTCACCATCAGAGGCAGGATAAGGGGGATTTCTGTTGGACGTAACCTGGAGGCTTGTTTTGGTGAGTCGGGAACAGGAGCTTCCAGGCCTTCTTGTGTGTTTCTCTGGTCCCACCCTTCAGAGTGTGTGGGCTGGGGAAGTTGCGCTCCGGTTCGGCTTCCGCCACCGACTCCTCTTGACGAGGAATGCGGCAGGCATTCTTGGCACGCTCTCCTCAGTACAGAAAAGGGCCCAACCTTCACGCCGTATCCCCCATGATGTGCTGGAGGAGAACGTCCTCCTGTCTAATACACCCTACGAGACCTTTGGACTCCTTCAAGTGTATAAATTCTCACTGATTTGCCAAGATTGATTTTCTACCCTTTACTTCACAAAATCCATTGTGAGGCCGAAGCAAGTAAAATTGATTTCCACTCACTTTCCTCCCCACCCAAGGTCTCTTTGCTCACTCCAGGCGATATGAGATTTTTTTTCGACTTTCTATGCCCTTTTGAAAAGCTTTTTCTTTTTTAAAGTACAGTGAAATCAGGTGGTTCTACAGGCCTGTGTGGGAATTTTAATGTGACGTTTTAAGTGTTTAAGCTTCGTTGGCTTAGAAGATACCTCTGTTGGAAGATACTTCTGTTAGAAGATAACCCTGCTGGATGCCTGAGTATTTACGTTGTAAACAATGGGGACGGTAGCATCCTGCTTTTTGTCCAATTCACATGTTGTGTGTTTGACTTAAGAATGCACTTCAGAAAGCCTCAGGTGGAAATTTCTTCCTCTGAGTTGCATTGTACAGACTCAAATGTAGTGGGTCTGCGTTTTACCCTTCTCCATAGGATATAAGAAATGTCCCATTTATTTTAATTCTCAAGTGAATTGGTTCCAAACCACTATCATCCTGGCTGGAAATTCAGCATCAGTCATAATACGGACCCCACTGAAGGGTTAAGCAGAGATCTCAAGGGTCTTATGGTACCCGGAACATGCAAGGAGGGCCTCCTGGTCTTAGGTCGAGGTGGGCACTGATGACGTTGTCCAGTCCCACGTGGTTTCTTGGATGCAGGAGGCTCTGTGGCAACCACGTGACCTAATGCTCAGATGGCGGCTGGGAGCCCTGGTGCCTGAGAGCCAGACTCCCTCGAGACACCCTGTAGCAATTCTCTCTTAACGCTGTGCCAGTTCTCCAAGCTGTTGTGTGGGAAGAGGGCATGAGCACATGCTTCTGGCACCCACCCCCAAACCACAGTCCCCTTTCAGTCTTGGGGGAATTAATGTCTCCCCATGTTAACAGATTCCACCCTAGGTCTCCAAGTGTTCTCTGCCTTCAAGCTCTGGGAAAACTTAACATGATCCCCTCAGTGAGTTT
Source organism: Eschrichtius robustus (assembly GCF_028021215.1). Taxonomy (NCBI): domain Eukaryota; kingdom Metazoa; phylum Chordata; class Mammalia; order Artiodactyla; family Eschrichtiidae; genus Eschrichtius; species Eschrichtius robustus. The sequence continues at coordinate 12,942,513 of NC_090845.1, read as the reverse complement.
CAGAAATGCAAGCCAGGAAAGTGGGCACTTAACACAAAAGGTGCCTGCCTTTAGGGAACCCCAGCCTCCAGTCCCGAATTATAAATGTTCGTGAGCCCAGGGAAGTCCAGGCTCGGGTAGTTTCTATTTTTCCAATGAAACAGGAAGAGTGAGTAGGAGAAGGCGACTTTGTAGGTCAGAGGGTGGAAAAGATGTGAAGTGATTGTCTCCAAGAGTGGAAAAGTTAACTCTACCAGAGAACCGTGGTAGGATAGTTGGGTATGCAGAGTACCCACCTGAGATCTGTCGTCATGATTGTGTTTCTCCTCCAGCCACACTCAGTGCTCAGGTGCAGCCCTGGCATGGGTGAAGTGCTGGGAAAGAGGGACAAGGGAGTTAAGAGGAGTACACACACAATGTTCATTGCAGCTCTATTTACAATAGCCAGGACGTGGAAGCAACCTAAGTGTCCATCAACAGATGAATGGATAAAGAAGATGTGGCACATATACACAATGGAATATTACTCAGCCATAAAAAGAAATGAAATTGAGTTATTTGTGGTGAGGTGGACGGACCTAGAGTCTGTCATACAGAGTGAAGTAAGTCAGAAAGAGAAAAACAAATACCGTATGCTAACACATATATATGGAATCTAAAAAAAAAAAAAATGGTTCTGAAGAACCTAGGGGCAGGACAGGAATAAAGACGCAGACGTAGAGAATGGACTTGAGGACACGGGGAGGGAAGGGTAAGCTGGGGCAAAGTGAGAGAGTGGTATGGACATATATACACTACCCAATGTCAAATAGATAGCTAGTGGGAAGCAGCCGCATAGCACAGGGAGATCAGCTCAGTGCTTTGTGACCACCTAGAGGGGTGGGATAGGGAGGGTGGGAGGGAGACGCAAGAGGGAGGGGATATGGGGATGTATGTATACACATAGCTGATTCACTTTGTTATACAGCAGCAACTAACCCAACATTGCAAAGCAATTATACTCCAATAAAGATGTTAAAAAAAAATAGGAGCACACAGTGGTATGGTTGCTGTCTAAACTGGGCAAGGAGGGATAGGAGGACAGGGCTGGGAGACAGTAAAAAAGTGGTAGCGCCAGTGGGTTGGAAGTCCCAGTGACCTCAGTGAGTCAAAGAGCTATTGGTATCTAGAGCAAGAGGGATTGATTGTTAGTGAGAGGCTGGAAATCAAGATTTTGGAGGTAGTTTGGTTATTGGAGATGACAGACCTATGAAAAAGTGAGTGCATTAAGTGGGTGGGTTAAGGAAAAGATCATTGGAACTGAAGGCTGCAAGGAACAGAGAAGTGAGGCCATAGGGTGAATTACCTTCTCCATGAGCGGGAAAATTGCCAAGAACAATGACAAGCGTAAAAGATTAAGAGGGAGACAGAGAGCTAGGTCTAAAAACCAGACATTTGTTGATGACCGTAACAAGGAGGGGTGGGGGGTTGTATCCTCTGGCGATATTCCTTTAAAAGGAGTTAGAGGTTTGAGGGAGGAGGAATAGAAATGATCTAGAACAGACGTTGGCAAAGAAGATTAGCAGACCCAATCCATCTTGCCTCCTGTTTTTGTAAATAAAGTTTTCTTGGAACCAAGTGACACCCATTCATTTACATAATCTCAATGTCTGCTTTGGCACTACGTCAAAGTTGAGTAGTTGTGACAGAGACCATAAGGCCTGCAAAGCCTAAATTACTTACTGTCTGGTCCTTCACAGAAAAAAGTTTGCTGACCCCTGAACTTGAATTAGCAGTGGAGAATATTAACCTCACAGTGAAAAGAAAGCACAATTAATATCACAGTAACTTATCTTGCCAAACACATGTCAAATCTTTCTGTTCCTTTCAGTTTGGGTCTGTTCTCGGTCACCAGATCAAACATTTTGACTCAGTAGATATTTTTTTTCCACAGTGAAATCAACCCATTGGATGGTTGAAATGACAGAATGACTGGCCACTTTAACTTTGTGCGTGGATATATTTTTCTATGTAAGCCAGAGCCAGCGTACATGATTATAATGTATGAAATGTACGGAGGTAAATTTCTTCAGGTGCAAATCCAGATTGCCAATTATTCAAACATAAACCGCAGGCTATAGCACTACCCTATGTCTTGTTAGGGTACTGAGTAAAGATGCTAGTGGATCTGGCTGCCACAACCAATTTCCTGTTCTAGCTTACCTTGTTCCTTGCTATTAGTCTTAAGAATGGGGAACTGTCCTACATGGCTTTGCCCAGTGTAATGAGACAGGCAAGCATAGCATTCCTAGAATAGTCGATCTGAGGTTTGCCAGGGGTCACTCACATTCCTTCTCTGGAAAGTTTGAATCAAGCAAAACAAAGACTCAGAGAATGGTCAACTGTGTCAAGTAAATGGTGGGGCACTGGAGTAAATATTCATGTGTGCCTATTGTTAAGCTTCTTGAAATTATCGTTTTTATTCCTTCTCTTTCTGGAACCTGAAATCTATACGGCTTCTTCTTCCATGAGATCTTTGTCCTTTCACTTAAACTAGCTTGAGTAGATTCTACTCCTTAGAACCAAATGATTACTGAAACAGTCTGAGTGCCAGATTCTTGGTCATAAGGGGGTCCATTGTCTTGTCTCTTTTAGGATTAAGATGTGTTCCCCAGGCCAGTCGTCCTTTGTGCCCTTTGTCATAAGGAGAAAACAATATGGAGGGAGCAGCTCAAATGCAAATCAGTCTTTACCCTTGGGAAGACCGTCAACAAACAGCACTAACCTAACGGAAGCCGAGTCGATAGGTAACACTTTCTGTAACAGATACACTTTTCTCATCTTACTAGGAAGGACTGACACTTGAATAACAAGAGCCACTGGGGTTATTTGCTACCCAAAGATAGCCTAGGGATACTCGCAGACAAAGCTAAGAGTGATCATTTGAGGTGCACATGGTTTCCTCGGAAGGTTTTTATTAACTAGAACGTCACCTTGGTCGTTTTCCTCCCTACATTTTGCAGAACTGACGTTAACCGTGGTGTTTGTAGAAATGTATTTCAAATGTGGTTGTATCAGTTATGCTCTGAACCTGTCAAACTGCAGTGATGGAAAAAAGTTAAAAAAAAAATTCCTCCAGAGCCCCTAGCTACTGACAGTTACTGATGGAAACAGACCCTGTTGTGCCCTTTGGCTTATTAATAAGTTCTTCTGATCCAATCACTTCCTACGTTAGTTGGGTTTAGTGAAAATGTGTTCTGCTGTTTGGGGATTTAGCAGCAGAAGAGAGGAAGAACGAAGCACGTGTACTAGTACCAGCTACTACGAAAACACTACCCCAGAGATGTGGAAAGCTTTTGATCAGTGAAAATCCTGATGTCTCAGATTCCAAGGCTCTAAGCGGACTCTCTTTTCCACGCCTGATCAATGATGACTCCTTTCCCTCTGATGAATGAATAAGCAGCTCTCTGTCTTTAGTTCAGTAAACTGTGGATGGAAGGCAGCCATTCTACTAGGCATCCCCCACCATGGTAGTGATGCCAAATTGGTTGTTCAATGAGGCTGGTAGATAGTTTCCTGGTGCTGTGGGTTTCTGTGTCTCATGGGATTTCCACTCTAGGTCCGGATTGGAGACGGCTACTTTATTTTTATTTATTTGTTTATTTTTTAGCATCATGGATTTTATATTCCCTAAGTTTTTTATTTTTATTTTAAGAAAAATTTTTATTGAAGTGTAGTTGATTTACAATATTGTGTTAGTTTCAGGTGTACAGCAAAGTGAGTCAGTTATACATATACATATGTCCACTCTTTTTTAGATTCTTTTCCCATATAGGTCATTACAGAGTACTGAGTAGAGTTCCCTGTGCTATACAGTAGGTCCTTATTAGTTATCTGTTTTATATATAGTAGTGTGTATATGTCAATCCCAATCTCCCAATTTATCCCTCCCCTCTCCCCTCTGGTAACCATAAGTTTGTTTTCTACATCTGTGGAGAGAGCTACTTTAGAAGGGAGAAAAACTTTCGATTGAGGGAGAAAAACTTTCGATTGATGTGAGACTTCCAACTCTAGCATGCTCGAAGAAGTCATCCAAACAAATGACTTTTCCTGTAAACTTTCATCATCTTAGGTTTGTCACAGTGAGCAAAGGTCTGTCTTTAAGTGGAGAGTCGTGGCATAATGAGCTTCTCTGAATAAGTTGGTTAGTCATGAAAAGAATGACTCAGAAATTAGTTATGAAGCTTGTTTTCATCTGATGTGGACTAACAGGACAATATTGGATATTTGGCTGCTCTCAGTTTAGAGGAGCCCTTCAGCAAACGCTTTACCTGACCTAGTGGAGGCAACATAATGACAATAGCTTATTTTTTAAAAAAATGTATTTGGTTGAAGTAGAGTTGATTTACAATGTTGTGTTAGTTTCTGCTGTACAGCAAAGTGATGCAGTTATACATATATACGCATTCTTTTTTATGTTCCTTTCCATTACGGTTTATCATAGGATATTGGATATAGTTCCCTGTGCTATAGAGTAAGACCTTGTTGTTTATCCATTCTCTATATAATAGTTTGCATGTGCTAACCCCGAACTCCCAATCCATCCCTCCCCCACGCCCTTCCCCTTTGGTAACCATTAGTTTGTTTTCTGTGTCTGTGAGCCTGTTTCTCTTTTGTAAATAAATTCATTTGTACTATTTTTTTAGATTCCACGTATAAGTGATATCATACGGTATTTGTCTTTCTCTCTCTGACTTTCTTCACTTAGTATGATAATCTGTAGGTCCATCCATGTTGCTGCAAATGGCATTATTTCATTCTTTTTTTACGGTTGAGTAGTATTCCATTCTGTATATATATACAATGGAATATTGTAGATATGGTAGAGAAGATATGGTATATAGATATATCTTCTTTTTTTAAAAGTATTTTATTTTATTTTATTTATTTATAATTGTTGGCTGCGTTGGGTCTTCGTTGCTGCATGCAGGCTTTCTTTAGTTGAAGCGACCGGGGTCTACTCTTTGTCACGGTGAGTGGGCTTCTCATTGCAGTGGCTTCTCTTGTTGCGGAGCATGGGCTCTAGGTGCGCGGGCTTCAGTAGTTGTGGCTCACGGGCTCTAGAGCGCAGGCTCAGTAGGTGTGGTGCACGGGCTTAGTTGCTCCACAGCATGTGGGATCTTCCCAGACCAGCGATTGAACCCGTGTCCCCTGCATTGGCAGGCGGATTCTTAACCACTGCACCACCAGGGAAGTCCCTAGACATATCTTCTTTATTCATTCATCTGTTGATGGACACTTAGGTTGCTTTCATGTCTTGGCTATTGTGAATAGTGCTGCTACGAACATTGGGGTGCATGTAGCTTTTCGAATTGTAGTTTTGGACAATAGGTTTTGATAGTGGTATGCTGGTAAACGTTAAACATCCAGGTCTCCATGAAAAAAATACAAACATCTGATTTGTAGTGTTTATCAGATTTTTTTTCCCTAATTTTATTTATTTATTTATTTATTTTTGGCTGCGTTGGGTCTTCGTTGCTGCACGCGGGCTTTCTCTAGTTGCGGCGAGCGGGGGCTACTCTTCGTTGCGGTGCGCGGGCTTCTCATTGCGGTGGCTTCTCTTGTTGCGGAGCACGGGCTCTATGCACGTGGGCTTCAGTAGTTGTGGCTCACGGGCTCAGTAGTTGTGGCGCACGGGCTTAGTTGCTCCGTGGCCTGTGGGATCTTCCCGGACCAGGGCTCAAACCCGTGTCCCCTGCATTGGCAGGCGGATTCTTAACCACTGCGCCACCAGGGAAGTCCCAGTGTTTATCAGTTTTAGTGGTGTAAATATGCCCATTGTGGCCAATTTCAGGCCACCAACCGAATGCCATTGAATGCAGAGTTGGGAACAAATAAGCTCAGTCAGCTCTTAGGAGACACCACTGTCTTCGAGGAATGGTTAGACCATACACAACAAGGCTGGCTCCTGTCAACTACTGAAGAAGAATATCTGATGGAGAGGAGAGTTAAGGGAGATGTTTTGATGATGTCACTTTTAATTGTGCCTCATGTTATGGCTTAAACATGAGCTGTCTCGCTTGACGTGGATTCATTTGGCCACTCTAGGTAAATTGTACGTGACCTCTGATGACTTCCCTTTTTCATTGTGGCAGTACAGAATTGGGGAAAGAACTTTGTATTGGAGTATGGGTGGGGCACACTGGGGGAAAGATGTTGCTTCTGTGTACAGCTCTTCCAAGTACTGACTATTTCACTCCTGGGCAAAGCATATGTCACCCACCCCCTTCACTGCCCTCCTCAACAACTTATGAATAACATCCAGGGACCAGCCAATTCAAAAGCAAACCTAGAGGGCTGTGCATTTTACCTTTTGTCTTCTCGATTCTCCCTCTAGAAGTTCAAACAATAGGACAAGGAATGGAAGACAGAAACATGATGTCAGCAAACTCACCAAGCCCAGAGCAAACTGCAGTCTCCTGAAAGGATTTCATCACTTTGACGCTTAAAAATGTAATGTACAGCATGGTGACTGTTGTTAACAATCAGTGTTGTCTAACAGTCAGTGTTGAAAGTTGCTAAGAGAGCAGATCTTAAAAGTTCTCATTGCAAGAAAAACACATAGCTATGTGAGGTCATGTATGTTAACTAGACTTGACTGTACATTTCACAATATATACATATGTCAAATCATTATGTCGTGCACTTTAAACTAATACAGTGTTACACGTCAGTTTATCTCAACACAACTGGGAAAAATTAAAAATTAAAAAAACAGATTCCTTGAAAGAAAAATGAACATAAAAAGGGAGTTTTCCCCTATAATTCAAAAGAAGTGCGTATAATTTGCTCAGTGAAATCACCAAACACTTCTGAATTCATTAATTCTTTGTAATACAATTTGGAGAAGATATTCCCTAACTGTAAAATCACATACAGAAGTTCTGGAAATACTGATTTTCCAGACCGCACCTCAGACCTGATGATTGAGAATCCCAGTGAGGGTGGGGAGTGGAGAGGAAGGGCAGAGCCTACATTTAAAAAAATTCCTCTGATGATTTTGATGCAGTTGAAGATTTGGAAATGACTGCTCTAAACCAAGGAGGGATTTGTTCTTGCTCAGCTAAGTGGCACTCGAAGTTAAGCTGTGTTTTCTAGATCAGCTGTCCACGGGGGAGGCCAGAAAGACTGCGGCATTTACAGGTGAATGTTGCCAGTGATAAGCCAAAATATTAGGGAAACTGAAAAGAGATTCCAGGTGGAGGTGACTCTGATTGCCTTCAGAGGCTGGAACAGCTGTCAGAAAGAGAAGCTCCTAGCCACTTGCGGCCCTTCATGGACATCAGTTTTTGGTCTTTGAGTCAATGAAGATTAGGTGCATCAATTCCTATTGCATCCAACTGTCAGTCAACATCTCTGTCCCTTATGATAACTGACTTCAGTATAATCGGCAGGTGAACACATGCTCTATCATTGTCCATCTTTCTAAGCTTCTGTATATTGATTTTCAGCCTCAGAGCTAGGCCAAAACAGTCTTGAACTCTAAGTGATTTTTCTACTCTGCCTCTTTCTTCAGTTCATTCTTTTTTGTCTTCTTAAAAAAATTTATTTATTTTATTTTTGACTGCATTGGGTCTTCGTTGCTGCGCGCGGGTTTTCTCTAGTTGCGGCGAGCGGGGGCTACTCTTCGTTGTGGTGCGCGGGCTTCTCATTGCGGTGGCTTCTCTTGTTGCGGAGCATGGGCTCTAGGCGTGCAGGCTTCAGTAGTTGTGGCACTCTGGCTCAGTGGTTGTGGCTAGCGGGCTCTAGAGCGCAGGCTCAGTAGTTGTGGCGCACGTGCTTAGTTGCTCCATGGCATGTGGGATCTTCCTGGACCAGGGCTTGAACCCGTGTCCCCTGCATTGGCAGGCGGATTCTTAACCACTGTGCCACCAGGGAAGTCCCCTTCAGTTCATTCTTTTATTCATCAAATAATAAATGCAGATGCTGTGCTATGGTCCAGAGATACTGCAGTAAAAAAAAAAAAAAATTGGACCAGAAACCCTACCCTCATGGAGTCCCCCAGCGAGAGGATGATAAAAAATAATACTAAAGGAACAGTCAATGAATATGTTAATGTGATAAACACAGTCAATAAGTAAAATATATAGTATGTCAGATGACGCTAAGTGCCATGACGACAGGAAAACCAGACAAGCAGGAGGGAGAGTCGTGGTCAGAATTACGCACTAATGGTAACAATTCAACAGGGTTTGATTGCTGAAGAAGACCCGTAGGAACTTCAGTGAAATGCTTACAAATCTGGAGTTTATTACAGGAGAAGAATATCCACTAGAGAAAGAGCATTCATAGGGATCTATTGTCCTCTGTCTGTAAGGGCTGTGGCACGATGCACTCTTGCTTTCTGATCAGGAGCCATAGATGTGTACATGGCACCCCTGGGAATCAGGGAACCCAAAATGGAGTCTTGGCTGGAGTTATTCATATTTTGCTGGTTCCCTATGCATATTTCTGCTGTGTAACCAGCTTTAACAACAGAGACTTCTGAGGGTCTCACCCTGACCAGGCGCAGATCATTAATCTGTCTATTGTCAATAAACAGTGCTGACAAGCTGGTACAAACCTTCCCAAAGTCCTCGAACCCATGGTGACACAGCAGCATGATTAATTAATAGGTTTTGTGCCTTGGCCAGGGGTTAGTGCCATACAGATGCATTTCCTATTTCAACAGAACAGCTTAGGCCAGTTATAGGCATGCTGCAATTAACTCTCATAGCACAGATTGCAATTCTTTTTTTTTTTTAATTGAACTCTAGTTGATTTTATAGTATTGTGTTAGTTTCAGGTGTACAGCGAAGTGATTCAGATAGATATATCTATCTATCTATATGTCTATATCCATATATATATTCTTTTTCACATTCTTTTCCATCATAGGTTATTACAAAAGGGATAAATTAGGAGTTTAAGATTAACAGATATACACTACTATATATATAGTAAAGACTGTATAGCACAGGGAGCTATATAACTATATTCAATATCTTGTAATAACCTATAACAGACTGCAATTCTAAATATTAAGTCAGGGAGAGCTTAACTGAGAGCATGACATTTAAGCCAAAATCTCAAGGTGGTGACAGAAGTAGCTATGTAGAAATCTGAAGACAGCTCCCTGCACCGCCCCTGGCAGGGAGATCAGCAAATGCCAAGGCCCTGGGGCAGGATTGTATTCAGGGGAACGCAAGGGGGTCTCTGAGGTCAAGGCTGAATAAATGATGGGGAAAAACTTAGTAGATGATCTCAAAGAGGTAAGGAGCAGATACCGGGTGGAAATCTGAATCATGTTGCCTTTGAAATGTTTCTGGACTTTGCCTTGTTTTTCCCTTCATGTTGCAATGGACTCTGTCAGTCCATTAGAACAGGAATTCTTTTTTTTTTTTTTTAAAGAGTTTTTTGATGTGGACCATTTTTGAAGTCTTTATTGAATTTGTTACAACATTGCTTCTGTTCTGTGTTTTGGTATTTTGGCCCTGAGGCATGTGGGATTTTAGCTCCCTGACCAGGGATCGAAACCTCACTCCCTGCATTGGAAGGCGAAGTCTTAACCACCGGACCACCAGGGAAGTCCCCAGAACAGGAATTCTTAACCTAGGAGTCTCTGGATAGAATTCAGGAGGCCTGTAAATTTGAATTTTAAAAAATCTATATTTTCATTAACCTCTAACTGAAGTTGAGCATTTCTTTCAATTAAGGATTCAGGCATATATGTATATGTATAACTGAATCACTTTGCTGTACACCTGAAACTAACACAACATTGTAAATCAACTATACTCTAATATAAAATAAAATAAAATGTCGAGTAAAAGGTCAGCACTGAATGAAAAAAACAAACAAACCAGGCAACCAGAGTAGTATTCGCAGTACTCGTTAACACTGCTATCCATAGATCTCACAGATATTTTTGTATCACACTGTAGTTCTTGCAAATGTTCCGAAATACCTTTTCTGTTCCTCACTTTTTTGAAATTCCTGGAGTTATTAACCTGCTGCTAGATTGCGCATGACCACGATCTTCCTGTCTCTTGATTATTTTCATAACTGGAGTTGAACTCAGAAAGTTCTAAGGGAGTAGATTTGAAAGTTGCTAAGAGAGCAGATCTCAAAAGTTCTCACCACAAGAAAAATTCTGTAACTATGTATGATGATGAGTGTTAACTAGATTTGTAGTGGTGATCATTTTGCAATATATACAAATATGGAATCATTATGTTGTACACTGGAAACTAATATAAGGTTATATGTCAAGTACACCTCAATAAAAAAAAAAACAAACCCCAGCAGCACCACCACCAAAACAAAGCCAAACAAACAAACAGCTCTGGAGAATTCTGATGTCTTTGAGAGAAGATTATCTGCGCCTTGTAAAATGAGCTGTGGAAGTTTTTTTTGTTTTTTTTTTTTAACATCTTTAGTGGAGTATAATTGCTTTACAATGGTGTGTTAGTTTCTGCTTTATAACAAGGTGAATCGCTGTGGAAGTTTAATTCCATTTGTAACAATGTGCCTCTATGGATTGACTTTTCAACACTGGTAACCATTAAAACAAACCAAAAGGATGTGCGTCATGTTGATTAGATATCCAAAAAGCTGGGCCCCCAGCCTTATCAACGACTACTCCACAGTCCAGTGTTCTCTTTTTTTGAAACTAAGCGACAATAGCCTTCACACAAAAACGGCTTCCAAAAAATCCTGTAACTTGCTGTATTGTTATTGTATTTGTTGTTATTTAGGGCGATGACAGAGAAGCACTTAACTTACATGTCATAAATTGATTCATTTCCTTTATTTTGTAAGATTCATTGAGGTATACTTTACGTATAATTGATAGAACTTTACTAGCTGCAAAAAATAAAAAATGAGCTCAGCAAGAACATTTGCTATTAGCTGTTCCAAACAGATACGCAAGGTCTCCAGGATAACAGCTGGTATCTTGAGAAATTGAATTTTCCAGTGCCAGGTAAGGTTGATGAGGTATTATCTCCTGAATGGAATATATCATATAAGATTTGACAAGCTTGAATTAATACCTAATGTTCTCGAAAGGGGTGGGAAATGATTGGAGGGCAATCAGGGAGCGTTCCCAAAGAGGCCACAGACAACGTGAAAGCAGATTAATCTGAAAATGCACCCCATTAGCAGGTCACGAATGGACTGGCATCGGGCGTGTTATTGCTGAGGGTAAAATGAAAGCTTAAGGAGATGCGTGAACACAGCAGGGAACCAGCACCTCTGCTGATTTTCGCTTCTCAGGTAACCAGAGATTTGTTTATAGGGCTCGGCTATTCAGAAGTGCTTTTGGCTGAAGCCTCCACTTAAAGAAAGCAAAAAGGCCTGCTCAGCCATACCCTCTAGGCTGAGAAATATGCACCCCTCAGGTTCTGTTTCAGTTATTGATCTGGGTTCTAACCGCATCTGGCAATCATCTAAATTCCGTGCTGACATCCAACATCTAATCCAGCAGCCCTTTCTCCATCCTTTGCAATGCAGTAGAATCTTCTGGAGTCCTCTTGGGTTCGCTGACTTCTTGGGCCTGTGGGTGTCCTCAATTGGGGGGTATTTAGGCCCTTCCCAGGGGACATTGGACAATGTCTGGAGATACTTACTGCCGTCTAGTGGGTAGAGGCTAATGATACTGCTAAACATTCTACAGTGTTCAGGACAGCGCTCACCACAAGGAACCCTGGCCTAGAATGTGAGCAGCCAAGAGTGTGAAACGCTGGCGTAGAGAAGGGTGCACAGAACTGCCTGGTAGTGTCAGGCTTGCAGAGACGAGGGTCTCGAAGGAGGACCAAAGTGGCCAGGGAAAGAAGGGAAGGAAAGGTATACCATTTTGTCTGTTCTGACACATTTTCCAAACACGACTCTGCTTTGGACTTAAGATTGCTTCATGGAAACTACTCACTTCTCTCCTGTTTTCATCTTTCCTGTGCATAAAGAGGGGCAGCCAGGATCAGGGAAGGCTAGCAAGGCTCTGGTACCACCCAGGAAAGCGTCCACACTTGGAACTCCTTTGTTCAGTTATCTTATGCTAACATATTGATATACTATCACCGAATATTGATCTATCATATATCAATCATAGTATATTGTGCATATGTCATCCTCCTAATTAATAGTATTTTTAGCTCTTATCCAAATAAAGAACTTGAATGCAGTCATAGCTCACATGGTGGAGCGACTGGGTGATAAATGTTTTTTTTTTCTTAACATCTTTATTGCAGTATAATTGCTTTACAGTGGTGTGCTAGTTTCTGCTTTATAACAAAATGAATCAGCTATACATATACATACATCCCTGTATCTCCTCCCTCTTACGTCTCCCTCCCACCCTCCCTATCCCACCCCTCTAAAACTTTTAGAGGAATACCTAAAAGTGGTCACAAAGCACTGAGCTGATCTCCCTGTGCTATGCAGCTGCTTCCCACTAGCTATATATTTTACATTTGGTAGTGTATATATGTCCATGACACTCTCTCACTTCGTCCCAGCTTACCCTTCCCCTTCCCCGTGTCCTCAAGTCCATTCTCTACATCTGTGTCTTTGTTCCTGTCCTGCCCCTAGATTCTTCGGAACCATGTTTTTCTTTTTTTTTTTTTTGGATTCCATATATATGTGTTAGCATACGGTATTTGTTTTTCTCTTTCTGACTTACTTCACTCTGTATGACAGACTGTAGGTCCATCCACCTCATTACAAATGACTCCATTTCGTTTCTTTTTATGGCTGAGTAATATTCCATTGTGTATGTGTGCCACATCTTCTTTAACCATTCATCTGTCGATGGACACTTAGGTTGATTCCATGTCCTGGCTATTGTAAATAGAGCTGCAGTGAACATTGTGGTACATGACTCTTTTTGAATTATGGTTTTCTCAGGGTATATGACCAGTAGTGGGATTGCTGGGTCGTATGGTAGTTCTATTTTTAGTTTCTTAAGGAACCTCCATACTGTTCTCCATAGTGGCTGTATCAATTTACATTCCCACCAACAGTGCAAGAGGGTTCCCTTTTCTCCACACCCTCTCCAGCATTTATTGTTTGTAGATTTTTTGATGATGGCCATTCTGACCGGTGTGAGGTGATCCCTCATTGTCGTTTTGATTTGCATTTCTCTAATGATTAGTGATGTTGAGCATCCTTTCATGTGTTTGTTGGCAATCTGTATATCTTCTTTGGGGAAATGTTTGTTTAGGTCTTCTGCCCATTTTTGGATTGGGTTGTTTGTTTTTTTGATATTGAGCTGCATGAGCTGCTTGTAAATTTTGGAGATTAATCCTTTGTCAGTTGCTTCATTTGCAAATATTTTCTTCCATTCTGAGGGTTATCTTTTTGTCTTGTTTATGGTTTCCTTTGCTGTGCAAAAGCTTTTAAGTTTAAGTAAGTCCCATTTGTTTATTTTTGTTTTTATTTCTGTTACTCTAGGAGGTGGGTCAAAAAAGATCTTGCTATGGTTTATGTCAAAGAGTGGTTTTCCTAGGTTTTCCTCTAAAAGTTTTACAGTGTCTGGTCTTATATTTAAGTCTCTAATCCATTTTGAGTTTATTTCTGTGTATGGTGTTAGGTAGTGTTCTAATTTCATTCTTTTACATGTAGCTGTCCAGTTTTCCCAGCACCACTTATTGAAGAGGCTGTCTTTTCTCCATTGTATATTCTTGCCTCCTTTATCAAAGATAAGGTGACCATATGTGTGTGGGTTTATCTCTGGGCTTTCTATCCTGTTCCATTGATCTATATTTCTGTTTTTGTGCCAGTACCATACTGTCTTGATTACTGTAGCTTTGTAGTATAGTCTGAAGTCCGCGAGCCTGATTCCTCCAGCTCCGTTTTTCTTTCTCAAGATTGCTCTGGCTACTCGGGGTCTTTTGTGTTTCCATACAAATTGTGAAATTTTTTGTTCTAATTCTGTGAAAAATGCCATTGGTAGTTTGATAGGGATTGCATTGAATCTGTAGATTGCTTTGGGTAGTATAGTCATTCTCACAATGTTGATTCTTCCAATCCAAGAACATGGTATATCTCTCCATCTGTTTGTATCATCTTTAATTTCTTTCATCAGTGTCTTATAGTTTTCTGCATACAGGTCTTTTGTCTCCTTAGGTACTTCTACTCCTAGGTATTTTATTCTTTTTGTTGCAATGGTAAATGGGAGTGTTTCCTTAATTTCTCTTTCAGATTTTTCATCATTAGTGTATAAGAATGCAAGAAATTTCTGTGAATTAATTTTGTATCCTGCTACTTTACCAAATTCATTGATTAGCTCTAGTAGTTTTCTGGTAGCATCTTTAGGATTCTCTATGTATAGTATCATGTCATCTGCAAACAGTGACAGCTTTACTTCTTCTCTTCAGATTTGGATTCCTTTCATTTTTTTTTTCTTCTCTGATTGCTGTGGCTAAAACTTCCAAAACTATGTTGAATAATAGTGGTGAGTGGACAGCCTTGTCTTGTTCCTGATCTTAGAGGAAATGGTTTCAGTTTTTCACCATTGAGAATGATGTTGGCTGTGGGTTTGTCATATATGACCTTTATTATGTTGAGGTAAGTTCTCTCTGTGCCTACCTTCTGGGGGGTTTTTATCACAAATGGGTGTTGAATTTTGTGGAAAGCTTTTTCTGCATCTATTGAGATGATCATATGGTTTTTCTCCTTCAATTTGTTAATATGGTATATCACATTGATTTGCATATATTGCAGAATTCTTGCATTCCTGGGATAAACCCCACTTGATCGTGGTGTGTGATCCTTTTAATGTGCTGTTGGATTCTTTTTGCTAGTATTTTGTTGAGGATTTTTGCATCTATGTTTATCAGTGATATTGGCCTGTAGTTTTCTTTCTTTGTGACATCTTTGTCTGCTTTTGGTATCAGGGTGATGGTGGCCTCGTAGAATGAGTTTGGGAGTGTTCCTCCCTCTGCTATATTTTGGAAGAGTTTGAGAAGGATAGGTGTTAACTCTTCTCTAAATGTTTGATACAATTTGCCTGTGAAGCCATCTGGTCCTGGGCTTTTGTTTGTTGGAAGATTTTTAATCACAGTCTCAACTTCAGAGATGTGATGCTTGTGATTGGTCTGTTTATATTTTCTATTTCTTCCTGGTTCAGTCTCGGAAGGTTGTGCTTTTCTAAGGATTTGTCCATTTCTTCCAGGTTGTCCATTTTATTGGCATATATTTGCTTGTAGTAATCTCTCATGATCCTTTGTATTTCTGCCATGTCAGTTGTTACTTCTCCATTTTCATTTCTAATTCTATTGATTTGAGTCTTCTCCCTTTTTTCTTGATGAGTCTGGCTAATGGTTTATCAATTTTGTTTATCTTCTCAAAGAACCAGCTTTTAGTTTTATTGATCTTTGCTATTGTTTCCTTCATTTCTTTTTCATTTATTTCTGATCTGATCTTTATGATTTTTTTCCTTCTGCTAACTTGGGGTTTTTTTTGTTCTTCTTTCTCTAATTGCTTTAGGTGTAAGGTTAGGTTGTTTATTTGAGATGTTTCTTGTTTCTTGAGGTAGGATTGTATTGTTATAAGCTTCCCTCTTAGAACTGCTTTTGCTGCGTCCCATAGGTTTTGCGTCGTCGTGTTTTCATTGTCATTTGTTTCTAGGTATTTTTTGATTTCCCCTTTGATTTCTTCAGTGATCTCTTGGTTATTAAGTAGTGTATTGTTTAACCTCCATGTATTTGTATTTTTTACAGATTTTTTCCTGTAATTGGTATCTAGTCTCATAGCGCTGTGGTCAGAAAAGGTACTTGATACGATTTCAGTTTTCTTAAATTTACCAAGGCTTGATTTGTGACCCAAGATATGATCTATCCTGGAAAATGTTCCATGAGCACTTGAGAAGAAAGTGTATTCTGTTGTTTTTGGATGGAATGTCCTGTAAATATCAATTAAGTCCATCTTGTTTAATGTATCATTTAAAGCTTGTGTTACCTTATTTATTTTCATTTTGGATGATCTGTCCATTGGTGAAAGTGGGGTGTTAAAGTCCCCTACTATGATTCGGTTACTGTCGATTTCCCCTTTTATGGCTGTTAGCATTTGCCTTATGTATTGAGGTGCTCCTGTGTTGGGTGCATAAATATTTACAATTGTTATATCGTCTTCTTGGATGGATCCCTTGATCATTATGTAGTGTCCTTCTTTGTCTCTTGTAATAGTCCTTATTTTAAAGTCTATTTTGTCTGATATGAGAATTGCTACTCCAGCTTTCTTTTGATTTCCATTTGCATGGAATATCTTTTTCCATCCCCTCACTTTCAGTCTGTATGTGTCCCTAGGTCTGAAGTGGGTCTCTTGTAGCCAGCATATATACAGGTCTTGTTTTTGTATCCATTCAGCCAGTCTATGTCTTTTGGTGGGAGCATTTAATCCATTTACATTTAAGGTAGTTATTGATATGTATGTTCCTATCACCATTTTCTTAATTGTTTTGGGTTTGTTATTGTAGGTCTTTTCCTTCTCTTGTGTTTCCTGCCTAGAGAAGTTCCTTTATTTGTTGTAAAGCTGGTTTGGTGGTGCTGAATTCTCTTAGCTTTTGCTTGTCTGTAAAGGTTTAATTTCTCCGTCGAATCTGAGTGAGATCCTTTCTGGGTCGAGTAATCTTGGTTGTAGGTTTTTCCCTTTCATCACTTTAAATATGTCTTGCCACTCTCTTTTGGCTTGCAGAGTTTCTGCTGAAAGATCAGCTGTTAACCTTGTGGGGATTCCTTTGTATTTTATTTGTTGTTTTTCCCTTGCTGCTTTTAATATTTTTTTTTGTATTCAGTTTTTGATAGTTTGATTAATATGTGTCTTGGCGTGTTTCTCCTTGGATTTATCCTGTATGGGACTCTGTGCTTCCTGCACTTGATTGACTCTTTCCTTTCCCATATTAGGGAGGTTTTCAACTATAATCTCTTCAAATATTTTCAGTCCCTTTCTTTTTCTCTTCTTCTTCTGGGACCCCTCTAATTCGAATGTTGGTGCATTTAATGTTGTCCCAGAGGTCTCTGAGATTGTCCTCAATTCCTTTCATTCTTTTTTCTTTATTCTGCTCTGCAGTAGTTATTTCCAGTATTTTATCTTCCAGGTCACTTATCCGTTCTTCTGCCTCAGTTATTCTGCTATGGATTCCTTCTAGAGAATTTTTAATTTCATTTATTGAGCTGTTCATCATTGTTTGTTTGCTGTTTAGTTCTTCCAGGCCCTTGTTAAACGTTTCTTGTATTTTCTCCATTCTATTTCCAAGATTTTGGATCATCTTTGCTATGATTACTCTGAATTGTTTTTCAGGTAGACTGCCTATTTCCTCTTCATTTGTTTGGTCTGGTGGGTTTTTACCTTGCTCTTTCGTCTGCTGTGTGTTTCTCTGTCTTCTCATTTTGCTTAACTTACTATGTTTAGGGTCTCCTTTTCACAGGCTGCAGGTTCGTAGTTCCCGTTGTTTTTGGTGTCTGTCCCCAGTGGCTAAGGTTGGTTCAGTGGGTTGTGTAGGCTTCCTGGTGGAGGGGCCTAGTGCCTGTGTTCTCGTGGATGAGACTGGATCTTGTCTTTCTGGGGGGCAGGACCATGTCCGGTGGTGTGTTTTGGGGTGTCTGTGACCTTATTATGATTTTAGGCAGCCTCTCTGCTAATGGGTGGGGCTGTGTTCCTGTCTTGCTAGTTGTTTGGCATAGGGTGTCCAGCACTGTAGCTTGCTGGTTGTTGAGTGGAGGTGGGTCTTAGTGTTGAGATGGACATGTCTGGGAGAGCTTTCGCCGTCTGATATTATGTGGAGCTGGGAGGTCTCTGGTGGACCAATGTCCTGAACTCGGCTCTCCCACCTCAGAGGCTCAGGCCTGACACCAGGCCAGAGCACCAAGACACTGTCAGCCACACGGCCAGGTACGTGGGGAGTTTCTTGACTTTTGGGAAGTCTGAGGTCTTCTGCCAAAGTTCAGTAAGTGTTCTGTAGGAGTTGTCCCACGTGTCGATGTATTTCTGATGTGTTTGTGGGGAGGAAGGTGATCTCCACGTCTTACTCCTCTGCCATCTTGAAGGTCTCTCTGTTTTCACGTGAATTTAAATCAGACAGTAGAAATGAGTTTTTCAAATTCTTCATTTGTCTTAAAACATTCACATCATTAGTTTTAAAAGCATATCTTAAGTTCTGTTAACTTTGACGAGTTTGTAGTGACTGATGAGCCTAAAATCTCTTTACTTGCCTAACGAAAACATCAACAATAAAGTCTTAACTATCTGTGGGGCTAGGGCAGCCGTGGGAACCTGTGCGGTGGTGACGGATTCTCAGGGCTCGGGCGCAGCTCAATAAACGGGTCTTCAAACAATATTCCAACTCTGACCTATCTTGCCTCGTGGAAAGGAAAGGCCATGTTGGGACAATGAAAATGATGGGAGAGGAGTAAGGGAGCACATTTTCACAGGGTTGTGGGAGATGGTATTGGGACTCCGACCAGACTTACGGCAGATTGTGAAGTAGGGCAAACTTGTAATGAGTGGCTGTCCTTAATCACCTCTTGTGGTCCCTTTTCCCACCATAGAACCCATGATCCGTTTATGCAACCATCTTGGAGTCTACTGGCTGCTAACTATTCGTGCTCTGATGTTTGTTAATGAAAGCCCAAGGTACCCTCTAGCAAAGTATTTGGAGATTCTGGGAAACAGAAGAGTCCTCAAAACACAAAAGAATAGCTTCTAATGTCATGCTTCTGTAGGTTGGAAGAACAGATGTTGGAGCTCAGAGGGACATTCAGAGAATCCCGTCAATCACCACCTAGGGTGTCTGCTGTCTCTGTCCTCTTAAGCAACATGGCACCACACTCCTAATGATCCATAAAGCTACAGGTGGCCTTACCCAGCCTAATGGCTGTAAATGCCATCTTTATACCAACAACTCCCAAACATAAGAACTGAGAAGTGACCATCTGATATGGCAGTCATCAGTACGACAATCAAACAGTAACTTGGCTTCATTGAGTTTGAAATTTGATCATGGTGGGTTGGAAACAAATGGCAGGTGAGGAAGTGGAGATGGCCACTCTTTCAGGAAGAAACCAGTGAAGGGAAAGGGAAGCTTTGGGTTGACCTCTTAAGGAAGATGCGTCTGGAACCTGTGTCATGTTCCTTGGGCTACCACTGATTTCAGCTGCAGCCAAGTTGGACAGTTCTTGAAAATCTAGACTCAGCTTGCACTTACAAGGCCCCACCACAAGCACACACCTTTCTGCATTCTGCTTCAAGATCTCTTCTGACACCTTGGAAATTCAGTAGGCTCTTGTACGAGCATAGGCCAGAAATATGAGGGAAGTACCCTCAGGATCTACCCTCACTATGACAGAAGGAAGCTAATGTATAAATGCTCCAGCCTCCCATCTTTAGGGTGGTCACTTTTTTCTGCTTTTGTTGTGAAATGGTGCCCCCGTTTCTCACAGCAGTGACTTTGAAAAGGTACTCTGATATTGGCTTTTCCTCCTTCCCTGTCCAACTCTTCCCACTCATTCATTCCTGATTGTTATTGCCAAATGCTTTTGCTTAGACCTTGTCATTCATTACCAGCACTGAGTGAACTCTTGGCTCTGCAGTCTTGGCACTTCATTGTTTTACTGCGCATGTTCACATAGTGTATCAAATATCCTCTGTGGATACTGAGTAGGATCTCAGGCCTTCTGAGCTGTCCCCTCTACTGTAGATTAGAAACTACATCTCCCAGATCCCTTGCCATGAGGGTTCCAGTTTCATTCTGTTAATGAGAGCACAGTTTGGAAAGCCATTATCTTTCTGTGGTGGTTGGAAGCAGGTGACAAGAGCTGTAGATGAACTCTTGAAAACTGCTCACTTTAAGACTGCAGGCATCTGAGGTCATTGATGGCAGTTCCTGTGACTTCTGTACTTTCTGATCAGTTTCCCTGACTTTCATTCCTACAGCCCTTCCAGGAGCTGTGTAAGCCTCTAATTCCCTATGGCAAATCCCTTCCTGTTCATAAAGACACATGCACCCCAATGTTCATCGCAGCACTATTTACAATAGCCAGGTCACGGAAGCAACCTAAATGCCCACTGACAGACGAATGGATAAAGAAGGTGTGGTACATATATACAATGGAATATTACTCGGCCATAAAAAAGAACAAAACTGGGTCATTTGTAGAGATGTGGATGGACCTAGAGACTGTCATACAGAGTGAAGTAAGTCAGAAAGAGAAAAACAAATATGATATATTAACGCATAAATGTGGAATCTAGAAAAATGGTACAGATGAACCGGTTTGGAGGGCAGAAATTGAGATGTAGAGAACAAACGTATGGACTCCAAGGGGGGAACGTGGCGGGGGGGCGGTGGTGGTGGGATGAATTGGGAGGTTGAGATTGACATATGTGCACCAATATGTATAAAATAGATAACTAATAAGAACCTGCTGTATAAAAATAAAATAAAATACAAAAAAAAAATCCCTTCCTGTTCAAAATACCTAGAATGGTTTCTGTTTTTGTGGCCAAACACTGACTGATACACATATAATCTAATTTTATTGAGAGAAAAGATCTAAGAATTTGATTTGCCATTGTTGATGGTTAATAGGTGAGAGGAAGATAACAAGATCCATCTCAGACAACAAAGCAAATGTATTTTTAGAGATGTTAGAACAATGAAGCAAATATATTACATTAGAAGTCAAGGTGAAAATCATTCCAAGAGAAAGGGGATCATTTATTTATTTATTTACTTATGCATTTATGCACGCATGCATGCTGTGCGGGGTTTTAGTTGTGGCATGTGGGACCTAGTTCCCTGACCAGGCATTGAACCCGGGGCCCCTGCATTGGGAGTGCGGAGTCTTACGCATTGGACCACCAGGGAAGTCCTGAAAGGGGATCCCTGATGATGAATATCCTCTTGTCTCCCAAGAGATGCCAGCCTGTATCAAGCCGACGGACATAAAACAATGCAGTTTTTAAAGTCATGGAAGTAAATGCCAGTCAGTGCAAGTAAATAAAGAAGGAAGGATGAGCCAACCATAAATACCTCATTAAGTCAGTGCAAGTAAATAAAGAAGGAAGGATGAGCCAACCATAAATACCTCATTAACATGCATGCAGTGGCTGTGTTATCTGAATTCTCACAGGCGCTGATGCAGTGATGCTGGGAATTGTGTACTGTGTGGTGCTGTGAAGTGGAAAGTACAATTTACTGAAAAAATTAAGAATTATAGGTGACACTGCAGCTCATAATCTGTCATATAATGCTTCCTTAATGGATCAGGAAGGTGGCATTTTTAAAGATGTTTTTTGGGTTTCGGGGGGTTTTTTGGTTTTGGTTTTGGTTTTTAGCTCTTTGGCATGCTGGAGAATAGGGTGAAGTTTTGGGGAGTAAAATAGGGCTCTACTCATATGAGTCCAAAACGCCTGAGTCATATAAGAAAAGAATACTTAAGTTAATGTGTCTCCAGTGTTAACATTTTCTATATATAGCATTTTGGCACTATTTGCCTAGAGATTTGGGACAGAATTTTTTTAGCCAGTGATCTTAATTCATAGTCTATGATTTTGGTAAAATATTGATGGTAGACTTAAATTTTAAAAAGACTCCAATGAAAAGCTATGTGGATTAGTCAGGGTTCTCAAGAAAAACAGAACCAATAGGATGTGTATATACATATATACTTAAAGAAATTGGCTCACTTGGTTGTATAGGCAGCCAGAGACCCAGGAGAGCTGATAATGTAGTTCCAGTCTGAGCCTGAAAACTTGAGCACCCAAGAGAGTTGATAGTGTAGTTCCACTCCAGAGGCCTGCAGACTTGAGGCCCAGGAAGAGCCAATGTTTTAATTCAAGTCTGAAGGCAGGAAGAAACCAATGTTCCAGCTTAAAGGGAGCCAGATAGGAGAAGTTTTGTCTGGCTTGGAAGAGAGTCAGCCTTTTTGTTGTATTATGTCTTCAACTGATTGGATGAGGCCCACTCATGTTATAGAGGGCAATCTGCTTAACTCAGTTTACCCATGCAAATGTTAATCTCATCCAGAAACACTCTCACAGACATACCCAGGATAATGTTTACTCAAATGCCTGGGCATCCTACCTGTGGCCCAGTCAAGTCAACACATAAAATTATCCATCACACTGCTGTGAAAGGGAACACGTGATTTCTGGCTAAGAACACCCAGAGCAGAGATTGTCTGTCTGTCTGTCTGTCTGTCTGTCTGTCTGTCTGTCTGTCTGTCTGTCTATCTATCTATCTATCTATCTATCTATCTATCTATCTATCTACCTACCTACCTACCTACCTATCTATCTATCTATCTATCTATCTAACAAACATTTCCAGGTCCAAACTCAGGAAGAGCTCCTGTTTTAGTTGCTAGAGATACAGAGACAATGACCCTATTTTCAAGGATCCCCTAGTCCACTAAGGGGAACAGACAAGGTCTGGAAAACTGTGCATTGCAGTGTGATAGACAAAGGTATGTACCGGATGTGGAGGGAGCTCCAACAAGGTGCCTGGAGGGAGCTGGAGATGGGTTCTTGGAAGAGATATCTGATCTGTGTCTTAAAGGACGAGCAACATTTAGCTAGGCAGAGGAGAGGTTGAAAAGGAAATGTTAAATGACAGAGACAGGAAAGAGAACAGCACGTTCAGGAAATTACAGTTATCATGTGGATGAAATGAAATAACCCTTTAAGCACCAATGAAATAACAGCTCTAAGCACCAATATCTGACACTCGAGTAAATGTTAACCCTTGTCTGCTTTCCCTCTTTCCCTTATCGTTGCCCTTTATTCTTTGGGGGGACGATAAGATTTTCAAATGTCGGACAATATTTGGATAAGTACTTCCATGTAATTCACTACACTTAAAGAAATCATTGCCTCCTTGTAGAAGCTGCACCTTAACAGATGTTTCTGGGTGAATTTATTCATCATATCGAGCATAGCCTTGCAACGTGGGATGCTTTTCAAAAGCCCCTTTTAGGTGAACAGGTTGTGTTGCTGCTAAGGGAATTCACAGGAATGAAGCAATCACTGTAATTCAAATAATTTCTCCTCCTTTAAGAGCACCACTGTTTGTATTAGCACTGACATGATCCATTTATGAAGCATCTTACCATAGTTGTCTGAAATTTTTGGCTGTCAAATGGTCATCAGAACTGAGTTGGGGACGTCCAGCTGAGTTGGCGCACTGGTTAAGAATCCTCCTGCCAATGCAGGGCACACGGGTTTGAGCCCTGGTCCGGGAAGATCCCACGTGCCGCGGAGCAACTAAGCCCGTGCGCCACAACTACTGAGCCCGTGTGCCACAACTACTGAAGCCTGCGCGCCTGGAGCCCATGCTCCGCAACAAGAGAAGCCACCGCAGTGAGAAGCCCGTGCACCGCAACGAAGAGTAGCCGCCCCCCGCCGCAACTAGAGGAAGCCCGCGTGCAGCAATGAAGACCCAATGCAGCCAAAAATAAATTAATTAAAAAAAAAAAAAAAAGGAAGATGCCTCTGGAACCTGTGTCATATTCCTTGGCCTACCACTGATTTCAGCTGCAGCTGAGTTGGACAGTTCCTCGCAAATCCAGACTCAGCTTGCCCTTACAAGGCCTCACCTCAAGCACACACCTTTCTACATACTGCTTCAAGGGTCTCTTCTGACACCTTGGAAGCTGAATAAGCCCTTGTACGAGCACAGGCCAGAAATATGAGGGAAGTAGCCCCAGGGACTACCCATACTAGGAGGGAAGGAAGCTAATGTATAAATCCCCCAACCTCCTCCTCTTCAGGGTGGTCATTTTTTCTGATTTGGGGTGGAATGGAGCCCCCATTCCTCACAGCAGTGACTTTGATAAGACTCCCCAATATTGGCTTTTCCTCCTTCCGTGTCTCACTCTTCCCATTCACTCATTCATGCTTCCCGATATCACCACTCAAATAAGCTGTCTCAGTCCCTGATTTCGTGGGGTCCCAACTGAGACATCCCCTCCTGAGTCCTGACGGCTCTGGGATTTCCTGAACTTCATCCTGTCAAAGCCAGACATCCATGTTTCATCTCTTAGCCGCATGGTTCATTTGTCCAGATGGAAGGGGGTGGTGAGTAATTTCAGGGAACATCTGAGCATCTGCCCATTGACCAGTAAAGGAGCTCATTCTTTTTCAGAAGAGAAGAATCAGGACTAGTTAGTACTAGATCCTGGCTTCAGAGCCCTTCCTCCTGAAAGCCCTCACCCTGTAGTGACACCCCGTGGGAAATAGAACCAGTCCCCAGAGTTCCTATTCCTAGGAAGTCCCATCAGGTAGCTTCATCTGCTATTTCGGGGAATCTACTTCAGGATACAACAATATTGTTAATTCCTAGTTAATATTAACCAGTTTTAGTAGTTTTTGCAGTAAAAGGCATCAATTTCCACAAATACCACATATTCCCTAGATCATTTTTTTTAGTGGTATTCCTAAGGAAGGAAAATGAGGAGAGTTGACAATTTAAATTTATTTTTGGTCCTCTTTAGGTCAGCTAAGAGTTAAATCTAACAAATAGTCATTCGTTCCATCCTGTTTTTGAGAAATATCTATTGTTTCTTTTCTGTGTAAGACACTGTGCTGGCTATAAAAAGATGAACAGAGCATAGTCTCTGCTTCAAGGAGCTGATAGCCTCATGGGTGTGTTTGAAATTTTACACAAAGCATGAGTGAGTCCTCATGATGCTTATAGACTGGTAAATGGGAAAAAACCAAGTATGTAGGTTTTGTTTTAAACTCACTATTTACATATCAAAATAAAAGCACCTAGTGTTTATTGAGGGCTTTCTATACCAAATGCTATTCTAAGCACTTTACATGAATGAATTCATTTAATCCAAATCATAATATTAGAGGAGGATATTACTAGTCCCATTATACAGACGAGGAAACCAAGGACTTGAGTGGTTGAGTAACTAGACCAAGGTCACATAGCAAGTAAATAAAAGAGCTGAAATTGGAACTCACGGTGACTCCGGAGCCCAAATATTTAACTGTAATAGTACACTACCTATCTTTCTACCTTTCCATAGCTCTTTCTCTTCTATCTGTCCTACCCATTCCTCCATTGACCTGCCCCTCCATCCATCCACCTGCCCCTCCATCCAGCCATTCAAAAATCCATCCATCTATTCAATCATCCATTATCATATTCCAACAGAGGCATTAAAGGTACAAAGAAATAAGCAGGTAAACATATAATATCAAAAGCTCCATGGGAAATAATTAGGTTGAATGGATCAGGGGAGTTTTAGTGGAAGTTTAAATTTGGATATGATTTTGAAAGTTTGGGGTGAAGTGGAGAATAAGAAGGGGCATTTCCAGCAAAGACTATCAAGGACCAATGTATGTGTGAAATGGAGGCGTTGTTGTGGATTATAGTGATGCTGGTGATACAGAAGATGAAGATAAAACTTTACTTCTCACCTCTTCTGATTTTATTCTTACAACCACCCTGCTAAGTAAAATGATAGTGCTCTAAAAACAGTAGCGTTCTTTGCAAATGTAAGGTATTGTTACAGAGAAGGGTCCAAGGTCACCTTCTTTGTCTCATACATCTCTACGGCCAAGGACTCTTAGGTCTTGAACCAGAGGTTGACCAAGAAATTGAGTAGCTGGCAATGCTGATTTACGTGTGTCTGAGGCTTTAATTATATTTTGCTGTTTCTGCATTTCTGGCAAAATGTAGCTGTGGAGCATGGTTTGTTAATCTTATACATGTGGACCGCAGCTGGGGTTTAAATAAAGCCCGTTTCCCCCTGTTTCTTGCCAAAATGGAGCTGTAGCATCTTTTTTTTTTTTTTTTTGTCATTTTTATTTATTTATTTATTTTTGGCCGCGTTGGGTCTTTCGTTTCTGTGCGGGCTTTCTCCAGTTGCGGCGAGCGGGGGCCACTCTTCATCGCGGTGCGCGGGCCTCTCACTGTCGCGGCCTCTCTTGTTGCGGAGCGCAGGCTCAGGAGTTGTGGCGCACGGGCCCAGTCGCTCCGCGGCATGTGGGCTCTTCCCAGACCAGGGCTCGAACCCGTGTCCCCTGCACCGGCAGGCAGATTCTCAACCACTGTGCCACCAGGGAAGCCCCAGTAGCTTCTTTTTGAGTCCAGTGAAAATGTAAACAGACCCCTCCCAGAAGACACTAGTTTGTAATGTCATCAAACAGCAGCACCCTGATGCCTTTCTCGTTGTTTCCACCTGCCCATCTCATGATGAAAAGTCATCCGGAGCAGGTTTCTTTCTTTCCCTTAAATCACAGTGTCCCAAGATCTCACGTCTCTCCTAGTCCTTTTACAGCCCCAGAGCGAAGGGGCTCAGATAATGAGCTTTGATTGTTCTGTTACTGTATCTGCTCATTTTATCACAGCCTTCAAGGCACTAGGCTTTGCATTTGCTCTGGAATCTCTGTCAGTGTGACAGACTCTTGATTGTACACTTTTGGTGACCAGGCCTCACCGGAATACTCCTGTCTGTCAAGAATATTCTATCCTGGCATATCGATTAACTATGGTCAGATTTCCAGCTGGTCAATTTTTTCAAGCCACCTGACATTTCTGAGCTTTACCTTAAGGCTGCACCTCACCTTTAGGCCCCAGCATGGTCCCAATAACCTGCAGGAGGTTGAGGTAGAGAGAGAATGGATTGAATAGATTGATTGATTTCTCTTCTTTGGCCAGGATGCTGCCAGTGTCAGCAGTTACAGCCCATTTTGATGAAGTTCTCAAGTCTTTGGGTAGCTCCTTCCGGTTGGCAGGCTTATGGCAATCATCAACTGGTGCTGAAAAGAACTTTTGTTTTGACATGAGCTGGATGAAGTAGAGACTGATAACTTTTCTTCAAAATCTCCTGCTCTCTGTGCACGTGGTCAGACCACTTCCCAGTGTTCCTTGAGGTTAGTTGTAGCTTTGTGAACGAGCGTGACCAGTGGGATGTAGACAGAAATGGGAAATGCCACATCCGGCCTGGCTCAGGAAAAGCCCCACTGTGGTTCTCCATACTCCTCCTTCAGCGGGTTGGAATGGAGGGTACCCCGTGGAGGGCACTCTGGGAGCTGTACCTGGAGGACAGTGCAGCCACAAGATGGAAGGGGTCTGAGCCCTGAATCACCCCTTTGAGAAAAGCCACATGACTGGTTATAGTACATTGAAATGTTATCTGAGTGAGAAGTAAACTATTACTGCGTTAAGCCACAAAATTTAGGGATTATCTGTTAAAGCAGCTAGTATTCCCTTGTCTCATTTATGGCCTAAGGGTCTGGGTGCTATGGAGACTTGATTGATGCTGGGAGGGGTTCTGCTATAGGAGAAAGGAATTCCATGGCTAGCGAGTTCCACGTGAATGGTTTACCCACTTGCCCGTGTATCACAGTGCCACCTGGAAGTCTGGTCACAAATTCAAGTCCCTGAGCTCCGCACATTCAGCAGAGCTCGGAAGAGGCCTAGGAAGATGCACTTTGATTGTTAGCTTCCGTGATTTTGATGCAGGTGCACCAAGAAGGCTGGGTGTTTTTTTTTTGTTTTTTTTTGTTTTTTTTCCGGGAGAAGGCTGTTTTTGAGAAATGGGGAGAGCAAGGTCTCTCCGTGCAAAGGAGATATTTGTCAAATGAATAATTAAATGAACAAGGAGCGGGAGAAGAGAGAACAAAAGTGAGATTACAAGTGAGGGGATGTGAAAGAGAAGTTAACAGCTGCGGAGGGCCTCGCCCTGAGGCACATTAGAAGGTGGGGACGCTGGGTCACAGGTGGCTGCGGCAGGCGATGGTAGCAGAGGCAGACGGAGTGCGCTCCCGAGCGTGCCAGCCCTAATTTCCCGGGGGAAGCCCTCTGTTTTGAGGAGCCCGCTTTCTATCAGGCGTTTTATGTACATCCTGCTGTCACTGTCCCTTAACAAGCTGTTCCTCTGCTAGAGGCGTTTTCATGGCTAATGGCATTGACTTTTTTTCCCGGAGCTTCTGGGGGCAACAGAAAAACACCGGGTAGATAGAGAGATTGAAATCAGTTGCCACATGCCAGCTTCCGCTCATTTGCTGCACAAATTTAATTTAAGCCAGAGTGATGAGAAGTCCCTGGTTCTGCAGCATCTTCATCTTGCTTTCCGCATGCCCAGGTAATAAGAAACCTTCCTCTGATTTGCTGAAATAAATACCATTTTGTCAATAAGGAGGCTGAAGGGAAATCCACCCAGGACTCATATGGTGCTAATGGCCAGCCAGGGTCAGAGCAAATGGGTTCAGCTGGCATCGGGAGCTAAGGGGCCAGGATGAAATGTACCTTGAGCGATGTGAGCAGATGCCACTCAGAGACTAGAAGAGATAGAGACAAATGACAGGTTGTGAGGATGGAGAACGTGGCCAGGGTGTGCCAGGTGCACTGAACACTCCAGTCAGGCTGTCTTAAAGGTCTCATGTGTCGTCTCCCAGTGTCCTAATAAGTTCCTTTCAAAAGAAATGAAATGCCTTTATATCCAAAGGTCGCCAGTTGATTATTAATATTGTATCTCTAAGAGTTTGAGGTATGCTGGTGTGTGATGTCAGTATTCCTCCAGGAATATCAATTAGAATTCATCTTTGCTTCTTAAAACATTATGAAGGAAATATTATCATTATCATACCCCATCCATCCATTATAACAAGAGCTTCGATTTATGGAACTCTCAGTGTGTGGCTCATATTGTGCAAAGTACTTTACATATGTTGCCTTATTCAGTTCTAATGACAACCTTGTGAGACCAACACCTTGACTGTCAGGTTGGAGTCCAGGAGACGGAGTCTTAGAGAAGTAAGAAACATGTCCAAGGTCTCCAGCCTACTAAGCAGCAGAGCCAGCATTTGAACGTAAGCCTGAAGATAATTGTTTTCGCATCAACATATTTTTTAAAAAATATTACATCATGCTAAGTGAAATTAGCCAGACAGAGAAAGACGAATACTGTGTATCTCTTATATGTGGAACCTAAAGAAACAAGCCAGTCATAGAAATAGAGAGTAGAATGGTGGCTACCAGGGACTGAGGGGTGAGGGGAGATCGGGAGATGCTGGTCAAAGGGAACAAGGCTTCGGTTACAAGATGAGTAAGTCTGGAGCTCTAATGTACAGCGTTGTGACTCTGGTTAATAATACTGTGTCATGTACTTGAAATTAACTAGAGAGTAGACCTTAAGCATTCTCACCACACACACATGATAATTATGTGAGGTGATGGATGTGTTAATTAACTTGATTGTGGTGATCCTTTCACCAAGTATATGGATGTCAAATCATCACATTGTACACTTTAAATATATATAATTTCATCTGTCAGTTATACCTCACTAAAGGTGAAAAAAAGACAATGTAAGCGCTTTAAAAGATATTTTTCAGCTTACTTTTATTGGGGGAAGATATAATGAACCTTTATACATATCACATCCTTTAATCTTCCCAACAGCCGCGTGGAGTAGGCATTCTGGTCCTCAGATTGAGATGAAGGAAATAAGGGGTAGAGACACGGGGTGACTTGCCAGAGATCATACAACTCTTAAGGAAGACAGAGCTGTGATCTGTTGATCCCAAGGGTTTCTGGCTGGGCTTTTCCCATCTCTTCTCTGCCTGCTGACATGTAAGTCAGGCTGCATTTTGGAGCTCTCAAATGCTGAGATCCAGTCTCCACTGTTCCAGCCTGTCAACCTGTTATATGCACCATCGAGGGAAGGTATCCTTTATTATTTAAAATTCCAGTTTCTAAGTTGTTGATACTCTGGACTTAGGAGGCTCTGGGGAGCTCGTGTGAGGGGCCTGGGAGATTAATTTTGGTGGAAATGCTGGCAGACAGACGTGAAATGGTGGATGCTTCAGAGATTTAAAATAAATTGCTCTGTGTGTGTTATTTCCTTCTCATGTCACTGTTGGGGGTTGGCTAAAGGAAAGCTATCGAATGTTCACCCCAGCCCCAGTGCTGTCCTAAGGGCAATAAAAAGCCTTGCCTGAACTGGAGCCAGGTACTTGCCTGAGAAAGGAAGTTAGTCGTGTGTAGAAATACACACACAGCTGGCATCAATTGGGGAACGGTTTAATCTGTCTTTTGAATGGATTAACAGTTGGCTTCAAGAAGGCGCTTCTGACTTTTGGCTGCATAGACCAGGAGGAGAGGCTGTGCTACATGATGAGGATGAGGACCAAGGGGGAATTAGTGGTGTATCTGCAATCAGCAAAAAAAAAAAAAAAAAAAAGCCATAAAATGATTTCCATGGAGACCCAGACTTCCACATGTCAAAATGGGATGGAAAAAAAATCACCCACATAGGATCCTTTCTATCAGTGTTGGAAAGTGTTTGCTTTCAAAAGCAGCATGGCGTAGAGCTGGGCTGTCCAATTCGGTGCCTACTAGCCCCATGTTGCCAGGGGGCGTGTGAAATGTGGCCAGTTCAAATTGAGATGTGCCGTAAGGGTAAAAGACATACCAGATTTCAAAGACTGAGTAGGAAGAAAGAAAGCCAGATAGCTCCTTGATCATTTTTTTACACTGATTACATGCCAACATGATAATATTTTGGATATATTACACTAAATAAAATGTGCTCTTAAAATGAATTCCACCTTTTTACATTTTAGAATTTGACTACTAGAAAATTTGAAATTACATATGTGGCTCGCATTATATTTCTCTCGGAAGGCAGTGGTCTAGACTCTGAGCATGGGCTTTGGGGTCCAACAACATTGGACTAAAAGTATCTCTGCCACTCACTTGCTGTGTAACTCTGGCAGGAGAACACCTTTCTGAGCTTCAGTTTCTACTTATGTGAAGTGGCCAACTACTACCTCTACTTTAGGGTTATTATGATGGTAAAGTAATGAGCATATTGAAAGTGGCTGGCGGAACAGCCCACGCTAGATAAATATTCATTTTCTTCTTCCCTTCCCTCTTGCCACATATATTTTAAACTTGAGGGATATGACTTTGCATTTTGAATTCTATATTCTGGCAGACTACCATTCAAGTGTAAAGAAAAACAAAGACTTTTTGGATATTCAGAGACTCATAGAGGCACTTTGAAAGCGTTACTTAAAGATGTCAACAGAATGAAAATGTAAGCAGAGAGAGAGAGAGAGAGAGAGAACGTATGAGAGTAACAGTGGTAAGCAAAAAAACCAGAAAAAACTATTGATAATTGCACATGATTATAGAAGCAAAACTAAAATGATAATACTAATACTACTAATATAATCCAGGATCTAAAATCCTAAATATAAAAGGGAGATAAAAGGGAGAGAAGGAAGTGAGATTTCTGCTTTGTTCAGGAGGAGGATTTAGATACTGATTGCCTTTCAATACAACTAAAATACTATAATTTAAAATATACTTATGTTAAGAATTTAAGACTATCAAGTAGCAAGATAGAAAAATGATGACTAGTTCCAGATCACTAGAGGAAAATTAAGTGGAACAAAAAACAGTCAATCAACACAGTAGGCAGGAAGTAAAAAGAATGAATGAGCAAAAGTCATGGTAAACAGAAAAAAATGAAATTAGATGGCATGAATAAATTCAAGAATATTAATAATCACATTAAATATAAATAGGTTATTATACCTTTAAAAATAGAAAAGGAAAAACTTAGATTGGTTGAACAATTTAAAATATCCAGCCATATTTTGTTTTATAAGAAATAACCTTAAAATGAAATAACATAGAAAAACTGAGAAGAAAGGGCAGAAATATTAATATTGTTAAAATAAAAGTGAAAGTCAAAAGCAGTAAAAGAGAAAAAGCGTTCACAGTGACAATAGAGACATTTCTTTAAGGAGATATAACAGCTATGAACAACAGAATTTTGAAATATGTAAAGGAGAATAGACAAATTTCCAAACACATTGGTAGAATTTAATACTTCTTAGAGACCGATATCAAAAATACAAAGGTGCCAAAAATAAATAAATAAAAATAAATAAATCTATTAAAAAAATGATAAAAAAAACCCCACAAAAGCATTGGTGTGTAGAGCTTTTACCTGCCCATTTATGAAGCTTAAATTGATATATTCTTATAACCAACAGACTGAAGATAATATTCTTTCCAAACATGTGTGATAACAAATTCTCCAAAGCAGAAATCACAAGCCATATTTTTCTAATCACAATGTAGTAAAATTAGAAATTAATGACAAAATAAAAGCCAAAATAACCCAAATTACTCTTGCAATGAAGACCAAAAGAAAGAAAATTTTAAGGTCAATCAAAGTCAATGAGAGCCCTACAAAAAACAAAATGTGGGGTACAGCCAAAAAAATGCTTGAAGAAAAATATACAGTTATAAATATATTTCCTAGAGGAGCAGAGAAAATGAAATTAGCAGTGAAATGTAAAACCCAATAAAAGAACAACAGAAAAGCCCCCCAAAAAGTAGAAATAAATGTAACGGTAAAGCAGATGTTAATGGTATTTTTCTAAAAATTGCTCGAGAACACAAATCCGATTCTTTTAAAAGATCCCCCAAATAGTCTATCCTTTGATAAGTTTGATGTCAAGAAAAATAAAGAAGACATAAATAATTTTACACACAGCTGCCATTTTTTGAGTAATTTCTCCAAAATTCTCAAGCTCAGATACCTTCCATGCTTTGTAAACTATTGCAGATTGTGTAACAATTTGAAAAGCTTCCAAACTCAGGTTTTTGAGGCGAGTATACTGATAGAAAAATCAGAAAACTATCGCCCCCCTACACACACACCATTTGGCCAGTCTCGCCTTTGAGCTCATATGCAGAAGTCCTAAGTAAATTTAGCATCTGAAATCCAGCAGTGTATTAAATCAGTATTACATAATGATCATTTAGGGTTTATCCAAGGAATGCAAGAATGGTTTAGAATTTGGATATTTATATATGTTATTTATGACAGCAACAGATTAAAGGAGTCAAATTTATTAATCATCTCATGCATGCTGAAAAAAATCACTTGATAATTAAATTTAAGACTGATTTCTCCTGTGCTTACTAGAGAAATGTAAGAAGCATTTTTATTAAATCCAGGAAGAATACAAAATGCTCATTTTCACTGCTGTACTTCCAAAGCAGGAGGACAGGGAAAAGACACTAGAGGCATAAATATTGGAAAGAAGAGAGAAAAGTATCTTTTCCTGGAGATAATACTGATTATCTGCTTTGAAAATCCAAAAGATTTCTCTGAAAAATGATTAAAACTGTTAATAATGTTCATATAATTAAGGAGATATTTAAAAATACAAACATTAATAGTCTTCGTACATTAGCAGCCTATTTGAAAATGGAATTTTAAAAAGATTATATTCACATTATCAACAACAATAGCAAATACACATTAAAAAAACAAGACTAAACCTAATACAATTTGTAAGATTTTTATGAGGAAAATAAAAGAAGAAATTATTACTGAAAGATATTAAATAATATCTGAAAAATGCAGTTATGTTTCTGGATGATAAAACTCAAATGTTATAAAAATGTCAGCTTTTGTCAAATTCATTTATAAGGTCAGTGCTTTCCAACTCAAAATTCCAACATGAAATTTTAAAAGGAAGTTGACAATACAACCCTAAAATTCACATAAAAGTGAAAATGTGTTAAAAAGAACCAAGAGAGTTTTTAAAAAGAATATTGAGGATAACATGCCATATCAAAAACAAAATATTTTATAAGTACTCTATGAGGCCACAGGACTTGAAATAAAACCTGTAGTACTTAAAACTAACAGAAGTGGATTAATAGAAGAGAAAAGGGAATTCAGAATCTGATGCATGTTTATTTGTGATTAATTCACACCATTGCATTTTTTGGGTATCTCTAGTTAAATTGTTTATCCATTTACTAAGAAATAAATTGCAGTTGGATTCAAGAGCTAAATGTAAAATCAAAATTTTGAAAGAATTAGAAAAGGCTTAGGAGAGTACAAATGACAAAATAATCTCCAAACTTTATTGTTATTTAAATGGAAAAAGAGAAATTACAGCATAATACGTGCCATGTGTCATGTCAAAGTGGAAAAAAAAAAAAAAAACCCAGGCAAAGAACTGGAAGAATCCATATAAATATGCTAAGAGTGGTTACTTCTAGAAGCCACTTAAATGTCCAGCAGGAGAAAAATAGTTAAATAAATTATGAAAATTCCTTAAAAGCAATATTATTCAGCCATGAAATAAGAATTAAGGGTATCTATATTTACTTACATGGAATGACCTCTAGGATGTTTTGTTAGTTGAATTAAAAAGGCAAGTCACCAAGCAATATGTATATGTATATATGTATATGTGTTTATAGTTATAATTAAAACCATAGAAAAAGTAATATAAAATAGAAGAAGGACTGGAATGATGTATATAGCAATTCATCAGGAGTGACGACCTTTAGGGAGGTGGTGGTGAAGGGGTATAGGCAGTGATTTGGATATCTTGCTAGTTAATGCTTTTTTTTTAAATGGAAGTATAGTTGATTTACAATATTGTGTTAGTTTCAGGTGTACAGCAAAGTGACTCAGCTATATATATATGTATTATGTGTATATATAAATACTTTTTCAGATTATTTGCCATTATAGGTTATTATAAGATATTGTATATTGTTCCCAGCATTATACAGTAAATCCTTGTTGTTTATTCTATACACAGACGTGTGTTTCTGTTAATCCCATACTCCTAATTCATCCCTGTTCCCCCCTTTCCCCTTTGGTAATTGTGAGTTTGTTTTCTTTATCTGTGAGTCTGTTTCTGTTTCTTTTATTTATTTATTTATTTATTTTTAATGTATTTATTTTTGGCTGCATTGGGTCTTCGTTGCTGCATGCGGGCTTTCTCTAGTTGGGGCAAGTGGGGGCTACTCTTCCTTGCAGTGTGCAGGCTTCTCATTGCAGCAGCTTCTCTTGTTGTGGAGCACGGGCTCTAGGCGCGCGGGCTTCAGTAGTTGTGGCACACGGACTCAGTAGTTGTGGCTCGCGGGCTCTAGAGCGCAGGCTCAGTAGTTGCGGCGCACGGGCTTAGTTGCTCCGCGGCATGTGGGATCTTCCTGGACCAGGGCTCTAACCCGTGTCCCCTGCATTGGCAGGCGGATTCTTAACCACAGCACCACCAGGGAAGCCCCTCTGTTTCTGTTTTATAAATAGATTGGTTTATATTATTTTTTAGATTCCCCACAGAAGTGATATCATATGATATTTGTCTTTCTCTGCCTGACTTCACTTAGTCAGGCAGAGGTAATCTCTAGGTCCGTCCACGTTGCTGCAAATGGCATTATTTCATTCTTTTTTTATGGCTGAGTAATATTGCATTATATATACATACCACATCTTCTTTATCCATTCATCTGTGGACGGGCACTTAGGTGCTTCCATGTCTTGGCTATTGTGAATAGTGCTGCTGTGAACATAGGGGTGCATGTATTTTGCTGGTTAACTCTTCAGCGCTGTCCAATATAACTTTCTGTGATGAGGGAAAGGTCCTGTGTCTGTGCTATCCTTTTCAGTAGCCATTAGTGATATGTAGCTGTTGAGCACTTGAAATATGGCTAGTGTGACTGAGGAAATGAATCTTTAATTTTGCTTAGTTTTTAATTTAAATAGCCAGGGACCTTCCCTGGTGGTGCGGTGGTTAAGAATCTGCCTGCCAATTCAGGGGACACGGGTTCGAGCCCTGGTTGGGGAAGATCCCACATGCCGCGGAGCAACTAGGCCCGTGCGCCACAACTACTGAGCCTGCACTCTAGAGCCCGCGAGCCACAACTACTGAGCCCGTGTGCCACAACTACTGAAGCCCGTGTGCCTAGAGCCTGTGCTCTGCAACAGGAGAAGCCACCGCGGTGAGAGGCCCACGAAGAGCCCCCGCTCGCCACAACTAGAGAGAGCCCACGTGCAGCAATGAAGACCCAACGCAGCCAAAAATCAATAAATAAATAATAAGTAAATAAGTAAATAAATAATTTAAATAGCCACATATGACTAGTGGCTACTGTGTCGGACAGTGCAGCTTTATATACTTTTGTATTGTTTGGAAAACAACTTGTTTGTTTTACAATAAAAATGCCTACCTCTATTATGGTTTAGGTCACGCTGTGATGACAAACTGCCCTAAAACAAATCTGTGACTTAACAAATGCTTCTTTCTTTCTCATATTGCACATGTTCATCATGCGTTGGCTGGTGGGCTCTGCTCCATGTCTTGCCATCCTAGGACCCAGGCTGATGAAGCTTACACCTGAGCTTCACTGGTGACCATGGCAAGAGGAAACAGAGATACAGGGTCTCATGGTAGCAATATAAAGCCTTTCTCCAGGAAGGAATTAACACATATCCCTTTTTGAATTTCATTGGCCAAAGCGAGTCTCATGGCCACCCTGAGTCCATGGGGGTGGAGAAATACAAACAGAGCATGTGCCCAGAGAGAGGAGAATTTGAATACATACAGCCCAATATCTACCACATTTGCATAATTTTCTTTTTCATGAAGAAAGGACAAAGGAAAAGTCAAATGAGAAAACTGGAGCTCAGACCTCATCAAAGCTTAATCAATATTCAACAGTTATTCAGCTACCCTGTCCCCCATTTGAGTAAAAAACATTCCTCTTCATTTATAGAACTGGAGAACTTACAATACACTGAAAAAGTAGGTTGTTGCTTCTACAGCTATTTTGGCTGAATACCTGGGGAAATATTTCAGTAGGATTTAACATTTGTTATCCGGTAAAGTATTCAGGCTGACACTGAATACGTATCTATTTTTTTCCAAATAATAATTTATTTCAAGAAAAGATACCAATTACTGATAATACTGTGATTAATGATATTTTTACAGTGGTGTGCATGTGTCTTCTAGTAATATGATAGTGTATGATTTTGATGGCATCTGGAAAATTGGTAGAAGTGAGAATTTACTGCTCATTTCCACTCTTCAGTGACTGCAAATGAAAGCAACGTCATATAAGACAGTATAAAATACTCATTGGAAAAAATGTGACGGTAAATGAGGCAGGAATTCGAGCCACACTAACTCTAAAGAATGAATCTCTGGATCCCTGTAAGAACTAGTTTTGCTTAGTCTGTGTAGGTTTGAGTCTGATAAGGAGCTAATGTGGGTGAGGGGGACCCATTTTATCCTACAGAACCTCACTTTTTCTTGTTGGAGTCTAGGCACTAATGGGAGAACAAATTCAGTTGCTCTGAACACATTACTGACTATCCTCTTCAGAAGTTGTAGAAAAGGAACATTGTACTTTATCAGTGACTGCTTCCTGCATCTGTCTAGAACCTAGCACATTGCCTAGCTTGGGTAAATCCTAAATTCACCTGGTGATATCATTTAAGGCTCCTTAATGCTGCTTAGCTGGGCTTGAAATTCAGTGTGTTTCAAACCCATGTCAGAGCACTTACCCTTTTGAATAGGTATGAGCTAGCAAAAGGAGTGAGATGAAGCCACTGAACGAACACCCCAAGAATATACCTGTACTCAACCAAAGTTAGTTTTATTGAGATTGTTGCCACAAGAAATACCATCTCTCAGAAGACCATGGACATCTCAGTAAGAGGGATCTGGGGGGGCCCTCCTTACAGGGCTTAGGCTTGAGTTAAATCCTCTAAGGAGGATTTAAGAAATCAGGGCCTCTTCTAACTTGCCTGTTATCACTGAGCTGGAACAATTTGGTGATTGGGTATCTTAATAATATTTATCTAGGAGGCAGGAGGGTTAAAGCCAGGCTTGAGTGGTCATTGGTAAAGAAGCAGCAGGTACTCATGCTGATCATAAGATAAGGGTGTTTCATCATTTTTGTGGCTGTGGATTGGCCTTGTTCCAGACATGGCCACAGGGTGGCCTTGGCAGGGCGTAGTTCATTTTCGTTCAGCCTTGCTTACGGTCAGTTGAGAAGAGCAGGGTTGGTTCCAGTAGGGCTGCTTTTCATTTTCTCAGGCACATGGCTGCCTCCTTGCTCAGGATGGCTTTAGGACTTGTCCCTAGCTTCCTGTATTTAATTACTCCATTAGATTGAATTTCAGTAGAATTTCAAAGAAAGAATGAGCTGTTGAGGTCTTAGGAGGAAAGAAGAACTTTACCAGCTCTTACTAGGGTGTTGTAGGGTGTGATAGAACTTCAGGTGGAGAACAAGCATAGACGAGGAACCCGAAAGAGACAGCTATTCAAGTCTAGAAATGAGTTGACCATACAGGTGAGCACTGGCACATACCTAATCATCACCTGTACACGCCTGGAAGAGGAATGTGGTGATTGCTTTCTCGGCCCCAATTCTTCCCCCTTCCCTACATCCATGCTCATGCCTTGGCCTTATCATAGTATATATATCCTCCCATTTTGACTTTAGACTCGGCCATATGACTGGCTTTGACTGATGGAATTTTTAGCAGATGTAATATAAGCAGAAAAGACCTCTTTGAGGAAATGAATCAAAACCAAGATCTAAAAGATGAGAAGGGGTTACCTAAACAAAGGAAGGGGGCAGGCTTGGGGAGGAGGAGCTTTCCAGGAAGAGGGGAGAGTACTAAAGAGATCCAGCAGAGGGGAGCACAGAATTTGATGGAGAGGGAATGCATTAAGACTGGTGAGAAAGGCAGGGACTAGAAAATACTCAGCCCCACAGGCTGTACAGCAGATTTGGGAATTTCTCCTAACAATAATGGAAAGCTACGAAAGAGGTTTAACCTGGGACTGACATGATCTAATTTACTTTTTGAAAGATCACTTTGGTTGCAGACTTGTTATTATAATTGGGGATAGAATTTGGGGCGAATGAGTCCTAGCATTTTTCCATCTTTGTCAGTATGCCACACAATACAAATTGGCTCTCTCATTTGTTCCATTAAAATCGATGACTTTGTTTAGGCATAGTGGCTCCTGGAAATCATCCCAGAGAGAGGTTAGAAGGGTTCTTCATAAAATTCTAAATTTACTAAATGAAAATTAGAGAGTAGCCGAGAGGATTGATTTTGGGGCAAGCCAACAGTCCTTGGTGGCACTGGGCCAAGGCAAAGAAGGGCCATTAGGCTGGGTTTAGAAGACTGTGGCCATGAGGGGGGTGCCATTTTTTTCAATGGTGACTCATTGTGGAAATGAGATTGATAAGAATAAATAGAATTTTTCTGTATGAAAACTAAAAAGACCCAACCCTTTCCAGCATAGCCTCTCTCTAATTACTCAGATTTGGATCTCATCTGGAGGTGCACTTTGAGGCTATGTCATGTGTCAGAACGTTGGATTCTCCCATGTAGAAGCTCAAGAGGGCTGATATCATGTGGCCTTTCATAGGAAAACAAAATTAAGGCAAAAGTGAGATCAGATTGACACTAGGTCTTAGAATCTTGAAATTCTGAGGACAGGAAATTCAATTACAAGAAGAAATTTGTCTTGCTTTTAAAGTTGGCATACTTGTTTTTAAAAAATGAAGAATTTTAGAAACATTCAAAAAATGGACTGTGGATTGCTGATTTTGCTGGTTACTTAAGGTTTGGGCCCTGGTTTGTCTTTATAACCTAATGTATCCATGCTTTTATTTCCAGAATGAATGACTTATGAGGGGAACTTTAGTGGCCCCAAAGTGTCTGCAGGCTAAAATGTTATGTAATTGTTAGGAGAGCACATTTTTAGGAAGTTGAATTGTGCAAGTGTCAATTGTGTTAAATGTTGACAGAAGTTTTAAGAGTTTCCCAAGTTCAGCCCTGTTGACATTTTGGGCTAGAAAATTCTTTGCTGTGAGGGCCGTTCTGTGCATTGTTGAATGTTTAGCAGCATTGCTGGCCTCTACCCACTAGATGCCACTAGCCAATAGTCCCCCCCACCAAAGTGGTGACAAATAAAAATGTCTCCAGATATTGCAAATGTTCCCTGAGGTGCCATATCACCCCAGGTTGACAACTAGTGGGTTAGATACTATCTAAACACGGTTTTTGAAAGTGACTATTGGACAGATTTTTAACTGTTTCTTACTTTAAAAATTGTGCCCAATTAGAAGATAGGCTATTTATAAATAGGTTCAGAGCTCCACACCAGCCCAAGAGGAAGACTTTTGGATACATTATCCTGTGGTTTCCATCATGACTGAAGCTGTGAGTGAACACTGGGGTGAGATGTCAGAGGTGTTAGTTGAGTTTTAGAAAATCATTCACTGGTCTCTGATGAGGGTGAAAGAGTTTAAAAGATGTGTATGTGTGTCTGTGTGTCTGTGTGTTAGAGAGAGAACGAGAACATGAGGGAGAGCCTCAAGGTCTAGTTTTGGAAGAGCTTGGAAATGTCTCAGAATTCAGTGCATTTTATGCATGTGACAGAGCATGAAAAAATAAATATTCATTGAATGAAATATTCATTAAAGACAAGTTTGCTTTTTCTATTTACCTTTAGCTATTAGAACAGGGATTGAGAAATGCTGTGGATTACCAGGATGAAGGGCTGCTGACTTAGGTCACATGTTTAAGAACACGTAGGAAGGACCAAGTAAAACTTGTGACCACAAACAAGTGATAAAGGAAATTGAGAGGATGGTTTTAGAAATGACTTTCATTTAAAGAATTACTGGGATATGAAATGAGGAACTAGGCTCCCTAGAGAAATAGCTGAAGTCACCAAGCATCAAGTAATTTGAAATAGGGAGAGATGACTCACAGCATGTCTTGGGAGAGTTCGTCTAGCCTTGAAATACTGATGGGAAGATTAGTCCAGGAGATTAATGAGATAAATGTACACGTTGCCAAATTACCAAAGACAACTAAAGTTGAAAATGGAGAATACAAATAACCCATTCTCTAGAGGAGAATGGAACACCCACACACAGATCACCCTGCAGAGTGCTAACATGGAATCATACTTTCATGGCTGGAAGGGCCCTGTAGTGGTTGAGGGTGTGAGCTCTTGAAACAGGCTGGCTGGGATC
Source organism: Eschrichtius robustus (assembly GCF_028021215.1). Classification (NCBI taxonomy): domain Eukaryota; kingdom Metazoa; phylum Chordata; class Mammalia; order Artiodactyla; family Eschrichtiidae; genus Eschrichtius; species Eschrichtius robustus. The sequence goes on along the minus strand of NC_090845.1, from coordinate 12,901,658 downwards.
GAATCCCAGCTCTACCCCTTATTAGATGTATAGCCTTGAGTACAATACTTACTTTCTCTGTGCCTCAGTGTCTTCATTTATAAAATGGGAAGAATAATAGCAGTACCTACCTTATAGGATTGTTGTGTGGATTAAATAAGTTAAACCATTGCAGAGGAGTTACAACTTGTTTCTTCTATTTAGAAAATGTTAGCTTTAATCTCCTTGGACTCTCAGTTCACATCATTTACTTTTACGTCAAGCTGTTCTCTTCCATGTAATGTATCTCTGTACATGTATGAATTGGGGGAGGTAAGAGAGAAACATGAAAGCAGTAATAGCAAAACACAATTGTTTATGATTTTTATATCACTTTTATAGCACTATCATATTTGAATCTCAAAACAACTTTACGGTATAAGGTTAAAATTTTTCCATTTTATAGATAGACAATAGAAAAGTTAAGCAATATGCTTTAGATGGCAGAGCTGATGAGTAGAACTGGAATTCAAAACCAGGGATTCTGACTCCCGATCTGTGACTCTTTCTTTGCACTCCACTCACCACCTATGGCTGAAGCTGAATGCAGGAGGAAGGATGGTGGGAGCTTAAGTGGGGTTCTGGGAAGCACAGTGGAAGGAGGCCTGTTGCCTTACAGGCAGGGGCCATCAAGGAGGGCATGTTGGAAGAGAGGACTCCAGTCTAAGTCCTTTTCTATTCCTCCTCCAAAGAGCTTTGGAATCCATTCATTTAATTCCAACCCCCCCCTTCCATGTCCTCCATCACCTCTTACCTGGACTCCTATCTTCTGACTGGTCAATACACGCTCTACATGCAGTCATAATGATTAGCCTAAGAAACAAATCTGATCATATCCCTCCCATCCCCTCTTCCACCCTCATCCCTTCCCTGACTCTTCATCCCCTCCAGATCAAGCCAGCCTCCTCCACAGCAGTCACACTCCTTAAGTTCTGGCCTGTGCTCCTTTATCAAGACCGCCTCTCTCCACTACCCCTGTGTTCCGTCCTTGCTGAAACATATTTCAACCAAAACAGACTCCACATCGTATCTCATTAGGGAAATGCGAATTAAAACAGCAACGAGACGCCACTGTCTACCTATCAGAATGGCCAAAATCCAAAACACTGACATCACCAAAAGCTGACAAGGAGGTGGAGCAATGACAGGAACTCTCATTCATTGCTGGTGGGAATGCAAAATGGTACAGCCACTTTGGAAGACACTTAGGCAGTTCCTTACAAAACTAAACATACTCTTACCATGTGATTAAGCAATTGTGATTCTTGGTCTTCACCCAAAGGAGTTAAATAACTGTGTCTATACAAAAACCTGTACATGGATGTTTATAACAGCTTTACTTGTAATTGCCAAAACTTGGAAGTACCCAAGATGTCCTCCAGTAGGTGAATGGATAAATAAACTGTGGTACATCCAGACAATGGAATATTATTCAGTGCTGAAAAGAAGTGAGCTATCAATCTGTGAAAAGACGTGGAAGAAACTTAAATGGGGTATTACTGAGTGAAAGCAAGCAATCTGAAAAGGCTCTATACTGTATGATTCCAGCTATATGACATTCTGGAAAAGGCAGATCTACGGAGACAGTAAAGAGATCAGTGGTTGCCAGGGGTTAGGTGTAGGGAGGGATGAACAGGCAGAGCAGAGAGGCTTTTTAGGGCAGTGAAACTACTCTGTATGATGCTATAATAATGGATACATGTCATTATACATTTGTCCAACCCATAGAAGGTCCAACACCAAGAGTGAACCCTAATGTAAACTATGGACTTGGGTGATAATGATGTGTCAGTGTAGGTTCATCAGTTGTCACAAATGTACCACTTGGGTGGGGATGTTGATAATGGGGGAGGCTGGGCATGTGTGGGGGAGGGGATATATGGGAAATCTCTGTACCTTCTGCTCAGTTTTTCTGTGGACCTAAAACTGCTCTTAAAAAAAAAAGTCTAGACCAGAGGGCAGACAGCAGAAGCAAGAAAAACTACAATCCTGCAGCCTGTGGAACAAAAACCACAGTTACAGAAAGATAGACAAGATGAAAAGGCAGAGGGCTATATACCAGATGAAGGAACAAGAAAAAACCCCAGAAAAACAACTAAATGAAGTGGAGATAGGCAACCTTCCAGAAAAAGAATTCAGAATAATGATAGTGAAGATGATCCAGGACCTCGGAATAAGAATGGAGGCAAAGATCGAGAAGATGCAAGAAATGATTAACAAAGATCCAGAAGAATTAAAGAACAAACAAACAGAGATGACCAATACAATAACTGAAATGAAAACTACACTAGAAGGAATCAATAGCAGAATAACTGAGGCAGAAGAACGGATAAGTGACCTGGAAGACAGAATGGTGGAATTCACTGCTGCAGAACAGAATAAAGAAAAAAGAATGAAAAGAAATGAAGACAGCCTAAGAGACCTCTGGGACAACATGAAACGCAACAACATTCGCATTATAGGGGTCCCAGAAGGAGAAGAGAGAGAGAAAGGACCAGAGAAAATATTTGAAGAGATTATAGACGAAAACTTCCCTAACATGGGAAAGGAAATAGCCACCCAAGTCCAGGAAGCGCAGAGAGTCCCATACAGGATAAACCCAAGGAGAAACACGCCGAGACACATAGTAATCAAAATGGCAAAAATTAAAGACAAAGAAAAATTATTGAAAGCAGCAAGGGAAAAATGACAAATAACATACAAGGGAACTCCCATAAGGTTAACAGCTGATTTCTCAGCAGAAACGCTACAAGCCAGAAGGGAGGGGCATGATATACTTAAAGTGATGAAAGGGAAGAACCTACAACCAAGATTACTCTACCCGGCAAGGATCTCATTTAGATTTGATGGAGAAATCAAAAGCTTTACGGACAAGCAAAAGCTAAGAGAATTCAGCACCACCAAACCAGCTCTACAACAAATGCTAAAGGAACTTCTCTAAGTGGGAAACACAAGAGAAGAAAAGGACCTACAAAAACAAACCCAATACAATTAAGAAAATGGTCATAGGAACATACATATCGATAATTACCTTAAACGTGAATGGATTAAATGCTCCAACCAAAAGACACAGGCTTGCTGAATGGATACAAAAACAAGACCCATATATATGCTGTCTACAAGAGACCCACTTTAGACCTAGGGACACATACAGACTGAAAATGAGGGGATGGAAAAAGATATTCCATGCAAATGGAAATCAAAAGAAAGCTGGAGTAGCTATACTCATATCAGATAAAATAGACTTTAAAGTAAAGAATGTTACAAGAGACAAAGAAGGACACTACATAATGATCAAGGGATCAATCCAAGAAGAAGATATAACAATTATAAATATATATGCACCCAACATAGGAGCACCTCAATACATAAGGCAACTGCTAACAGCCATAAAAGAGGAAATTGACAGTAACACAATAATAGTGGTGGACTTTAACACCTCACTTACACCAATGGACAGATCATCAAAAATGAAAATAAATAAGGAAACAGAAGCTTTAAATGACACAATAGACCAGATAGATTTAATTGATATTTATAGGACATTCCATCCAAAAACAGCAGATTACACGTTCTTCTCAAGTGCGCACGGAACATTCTCCAGGATAGATCACATCTTGGGTCACAAATCAAGCCTCAGTAAATTTAAGAAAATTGAAATCATATCAAGCATCTTTTCTGACCACAACGCTATGAGGTTAGAAATCAATTACAGGGAAAAAAACGTAAAAAAGACAAACACATGGAGGCTAAACAATACGTTACTAAATTACCAAGAGATCACTGAAGAAATCAAAGAGGAAATCAAAAAATACCTAGAGACAAATGACAATGAAAACACGACGACCCAAAACCTATGGGATGCAGCAAAAGCAGTTCTAAGAGGGAAGTTTATAGCTATACAAGCCTACCTAAAGAAACAAGAAAAATCTCAAGTAAACTATCTAACCTTACACCTAAAGGAACTAGAGAAAGAAGAACAAACAAAACCCGAAGTTAGCAGAAGGAAAGAAATCATAAAGATCAGAGCGGAAATAAATGAAATAGAAACAAAGAAAACAATAGCAAAGATCAATAAAACTAAAAGCTGGTTCTTTGAGAAGAGAAACAAAATTGATAAGCCATTAGCCAGACTCATCAAGAAAAAGAGGGAGAGGACCCAAATCAATAAAATCAGAAATGAAAAAGGAGAAGTTACAACAGACACTGTAGAAATACAAAGCATCCTAAGAGACTACTACAAGCAACTTTATGCCAATAAAATGGACAACCTGGACGAAATGGACAAATTCTTAGAAAGGTATAACCTTCCAAGACTGAACCAGGAAGAAATAGAAAATATGAACAGACCAATCACAAGTAATGAAATTGAAACTGTGATTAAAAATCTTCCAACAAACAAAAGTCCAGGACCAGATGGCTTCACAGGTGAATTCTATCAAACATTTAGAGAAGAGCTAACACCTATCCTTCTCAAACTCTTCCAAAAAATTCCAGAGGAAGGAACACTCCCAAACTCATTCTATGAGGCCACCATCACCCTGATACCAAAACCAGACAAAGACACTACAAAAAAAGAAAATTACACACCAATATCACTGATGAATATAGATGCGAAAATCCTCAACAAAATACTAGCAAACAGAATCCAACAACACATTAAAAGGATCATACACCACGATCAAGTGGGATTTATCCCAGGGATGCAAGGATTCTTCAATATACGCAAATCAATCAATGTGATACACCATATTAACAAATTGAAGGATAAAAACCATATGATCATCTCAATAGATGCAGAAAAAGCTTTTGACAAAATTCAACACCGATTTATGATAAAAACTCTCCAGAAAGTGGGCATAGAGGGAACCTACCTCAACATAATAAAGGCCATATACGACAAACCCACAGCAAACATCATTCTCAATGGTGAAAAACTGAAAGCATTTCCTCTAAGATCAGGAACGAGACAAGGATGTCCACTCTCACCACTATTATTCAACATAGTTCTGGAAGTCCTAGCCACGGCAATCAGAGAAGAAAAAGAAATAAAAGGAATACAAATTGGAAAAGAAGAAGAAAAACTGTCACTGTTTGCGGATGACATGATATTATACATAGAGAATCGTAAAACTGCCACCAGAAAACTGCTAGAGCTAATTAATGAATATGGTAAAGTTGCAGGATACAAAATTAATGCACAGAAATCTCTTGCATTCCTATACACTAATGATGAAAAATCTGAAAGAGAAATTATGGAAACACTCCCATTTACCATTGCAACAAAAAGAATAAAATACCTAGGAATAAACCTACCTAGGGAGACAAAAGACCTGTATGCAGAAAACTATAAGACACTGATGAAAGAAATTAAAGATGATACCAACAGATGGAGTGATATACCATGTTCTTGGATTGGAAGAATCAACATTGTGAAAATGACTATACTACCCAAAGCAATCTACAGATTCAATGCAATCCCTATCAAATTACCAATGGCATTTTTTACGGAACTAGAACAAATCATCTTAAAGTTTGTATGGAGACACAAAAGACCCCGAATAGCCAAAGCAGTCTTGAGGGAAAAAAACGGAGCTGGAGGAATCAGACTCCCTGACTTCAGACTATACTACAAAGCTACAGTAATCAAGACAATATGGTACTGGCACAAAAACAGAAGCATAGATCAATGGAACAAGATAGAAAGCCCAGAGATAAACCCACGCACCTATGGTCAACTAATCTATGACAAAGGAGGCAAAGATATACAATGGAGAAAAGACAGTCTCTTCAATAAGTGGTGCTGGGAAAACTGGACAGCTACATGTAAAAGAATGAAATTAGAATACTCCCTAACACCATACACAAAAATAAACTCAAAATGGATTAGAGACCTAAATGTAAGACCGGACACTATAAAACTCTTAGAGGAAAACATAGGAAGAACACTCTTTGACATAAGTCACAGCAAGATCTTTTTTGATCCACCTCCTAGAGTAATGGAAATAAAAACAAAAAAAAAAAAACAAAAAAAAAAGTCTATTAGAAATCACAATGTAAGTTATAGCAACTTATATGATAAAATAATCCATAAAAAATGTATATGTATATTTTAACCTTCTCTAATGCATCATGGTCTCTTTTCTTCCTGCCCTCTTCACGTAACCTTGCGGCATTCAACAAGTATTTTAATTGTCTCTGTGGACTTTGAAAAATGGGTAGTTTCATCAGGCAATGAAACTTGGGCAGAAGTCCTTGGCAAAATCAGACATTATTAATATTTAACATGTATTAAACATTATTGCTCTGGGTAGATGCTATAACTCGGCCTTGCAAGAGTTATAGTTTCTGCCAGTGGAGTACGTTTAAATTTTAACCTTGGAGCCAACATTTCAGAAAGGATCTTTCACCCTTTGTGAATTGGAAAACCAAAAAGCTCTTCAAAGACATGTCTGCTCTCTCCAACTTCTTCATCCTCTCCCCAACATGAGGGCATCTCTGATTCTCAAAGAAGGTACATCTGGGTGTATTTGCAGTCTGGGCTCCTGTCCTCTGGCAAGTCTGTGCACGCAGCCAAACAGTATGGAATCCATGCCTTTCCATGGCCTTTCGTCCCGCGTTTCTCAAGAGTGGGAACCGAGAGGAGCCGGAGTTGCTGGCTTCATCCGTAAGCCAAGGCTTGTGATCCCCCTCCCAGCCCTCTTCAGTTCTCACTTCCTCCCAGGCATGCCCAAGCTTGCTCACAATGCCTCCTCTTACTCCTCAAACTAAGGCCCTGCCTTTCCTACTCCCTAGGGTTAATTTGTATCTTTGTGATCGATAGGAATGGCCAAAGAGTTCATGAATGGGGCATGCAATTACATTGGCTACGGCTTATCCGGACACATCTTACAATCATAAAATATTCAATCAGTTTGACCTAGAAAAGAAAGATTTATCTGGGAGACTCAATTTAGGTCCTTCAGATCAACTCAAGTGTGGGAGGAAATAAACTGACAGAAGGAATTCTAACTACAAATGTCCCGGATCTTCAGGGCAATTTAATAATATAAACCAAACTAAGGTTTTGGGCTTTCTGGTTTTTTTTTTTTTTCTTTTTAGATTTAAAAAATTATTTATTTATTTATTTTGTTTATTTATTTTTGGCTGTGTTGGGTCTTTGTTGCTGCGTACGGGCTTTCTTTAGTTGCGGCGAGCGGGGCTACTCTTCCTTGCGGTGCGTGGGCTTCTCATTGCCATGGCTTCTCTTGTTGTGGAGCACGGGCTCTAGGCGCACGGGCTCAGTAGTTGTGCCTCGCGGGCTTTAGCGAGCAGGCTCAGTAGTTGTGGCTCGCAGCCTCCAGAGTGCAGGCTCAGTAGTTGTGGCCCCAGGACTTAGTTGCTCCGCGGCATGTGGGATCCTCCCAGACCAGGGCTCGAACCCGTGTCCCCTGCATTGGCAGGCGGATTCTCAACCACTGTGCCACCAGGGAAGAGGTTTTGGGCTTTCTTAAAAGCAAAAATTTTGGTGGTTATAGAAATATCCCATAATTATATGGAAATTGCTGTTCAAATCATAATTGTTTTCTCCATTAAATTTCAGGTCTATGGTGACATCTGGAAGAACCTAATTTAGTCCAGTAAGCATCATAAGTGATTATGGTTTCTTTTTAATATAAATGAGAGTAGATTAAAATGGAAAAGAGGCTTTTACTTCAGTTTGTATATATGACATATTGAGACAATGTTCACCTATAAATAACTTAGTAAACATAAGTATTGGTAGAAATCTTATTCCCAAGCATAGCTAGAAATATCTCCACTTGTGTTCTCAAATATAAAATGATCTAGAATATAAACTTCATACTTGTTTTAAGTTTTTGTTGCCTTTATACCTTTTTGTTTGGCAGGTCATCTCATTTTGCTAAGGCTTGAAGGCTTACGTGTACTTGTCTAACTTAACCTGTATGACTCTAACTTCCAGATAATAGGGAGTCTTTCTTTCCATTCTCTGTATCCAGACTTATATCTAGCAGGACCTTCAGTTAGTATGATAGGAGGCAAAGGAGAATGATTCAAAATATAAGGCTCTAGATCAGTGGTTCTCCACCAGGAGTGATTTTGCCTCCCTGCCCCCAGGGGATATGTGTAATGTCTAAAGATATTTTTGTCTGTCACAGCTAGGGAGGTAGGGTGTTACTGGCTCTAGTGGGTAAAGATCAGAGATACTGCTAAACGTCCCACAGTGTACAGGGCAGGTCCCACAGTGAAGAGTTATTTAGCCCAAAATGTCAGTAGTGCCAAGGTGCAAAAACTCTGATCTAGGATCATGGTTATAGGCTTTTTACATGCAAAAAATTAAGATTACATTACTGTCTCACAGTACATATGATCCAGGTACATAGAAAATGTAAATGTGGAAAGTAAAACTTTGGAACTACTGAAAGAAAATATCTTTATGGCATGTAGAAAATGGAAGAGAAAGCCCCAGTAAAGACTCTTACAGAAATACCAACTTGATATGAGATTAAGGGAGAATTACAAATTAAGTGGAAAGAAGAGACTATATGTAGCAATTATTTTTCCATTTTACGAACAAGAAAATTGAGGCTTACAGAACTTAAGTGACTTATTTTGGCTCAACAGATTATAAGTAACAGTGTGAGGTTTTGAAGCAAGACATCATGATTATGCTTTGGCATTGGGAAGGACTTCTTAAACAAGATACAAAAAGCACAAACCGGAAAGAAAACATGGATAATCTTGACCATAATAAAATCTAAAACTTCCATATAAAAAATACCCCTTAACCAAAGTTGAGACAAATAACAGACTGAAAAAGACATTTGCAATACATACAATAGACAAAGCATTAATATCAGTAATGCACACAGAATGCCTGTAAATAAATGAGAATAAGTGAAGTATCCCACTAGAAAAATGGGCAAAGGATATTGTGATAAGCAGGATAATGGCTCACTCAAAACTGTCCATGTCCTAATCCCTTCAGTCTGTAAATATGTTACTTTACATGGCAAAAGGGACTTTGCAGATGTGATTAAGTTAGGGATCATGAGATGGGGAGATGACCCTGGATTATCTGGGTGGGCTCAATGAAATCACAAGTGTCTTGTGTCTTAGAGGGAAGCAGGAGGATGAGAATCAGAGATGGAGACGTGAGGATGGAAGGAGACAGCAGAGTGATGCAGTTGCCGGCTTGGGAAATGGAAGGGCGCCAGAAGCCATGGAATGCAGGCAGCTTCTGAACCAGTGGTTCTCAACCAGGGGTCATTTGGCCCCCGGGGTACATTTGCAGTGTCTGAAGATGTTTTTCGTTGTCACAGCTGGTGGGGGGGGGTGGCTCTAGTTGCTTTCGCTCTAGTGGATAGAGGCCAAGGATGTTGCTAAACATCCTCCAATATATAGAACAACAAGGAAATGGATTCTTCCCTAAAGCTTCCAGAAGTGCAGCCCTGCTATCACCTTGATTTTAACCTAGTGAGAACCATTTTGCATTTCTGACCTCCAGAACTGCAAGATAATAAATTTGTGTTGTTTTAAGCCACTAAGTTTGTGGTGATTTGATACCGTAGCATTAGGAAAATAATACATATAGGAACAGGCAATTTACAGAGCAGGAAACATTTATAAATGCCTAATGGATATATGAAAAAAAGCTCAAACTCAGAAATTAAAATGAGATGCTTTTTTCAAACCCATAAACACTAAGTGTTGGAAAAGATGTGGGGTGAAGTAACTTTCATCACTGCTGGTGGGAGTGAAAATGGGTATAACCATTTTGGAGAGAAATTCGACCATATTTATTATCATTAAAAAAGTGCACCGCCTGGAAGTCCACAGTTCTACTTTGAGGGGTGAACCCCAGAGAAAAGTCTAGCACAGGAGCGTCAGGAGAGTTGTAGAACAATGTGCATTGTTGCATTGTTTGTAATTATAGAACAACTGGGAAATACCCAGATTATTGGCCAGTAGAGGAATTTATAAATACATTATGCTATGTGATTAGATTGAATAAACTGGTTAGAATGAATACATAAACTACGTGTTTCAACGCAGATCTTCAAAACACACCATTGGGTAAATAGAGCAATTTGCAGTAAGATACACACAGCATATGACAGCCTTCATGTCATTTTATTATTTTTTTAATAAATTTATTTATTTACTTAATTTATTTTTGGCTGCACTGGGTCTTTGTTGCCGGGCACGGGCTTTCTCTAGTTGCGGCGAGCGGGGGCTACTCTTCGTTGCGGTGCACGGGCTTCTCATTGTGGTGGCTTCTCTTGTTGTGGAGCACGGGCTCTAGGCGCACAGGCTCAGTAGTTGCAGCACGCGGGCCGTAGAGCCCACAGCGCGTGGGGATCGAACCCGTGTCCCCTGCATTGGCAGGCGGATTCTTTTTTTTTTTTTTTTTTCACACACACACACTGTATTTTATTTTTACAAGAGATAAATAGACTGACATCAAGCATTGTACATGGATGACCACAACAAAAGCAACAATGATTGCAATTACCAAACATGAAACACACTCATACTATGTCATAATATTGACATTCAGTCCAGTAATCCTCCACTGTAGCAGCTCCTTTACTTTGCAGTGAAAATTGATTTGTATATTCTTTGCCTCTGAGTCCTTGTGGGATTTTTTTTTTTAATTCAAACAGAAAGTCACAAAAATTATACTCATCCTCATCAGTTCACTCAGTCCCATGTAATTAATTTTTTTTTTCATCTTGATCTTTTGTTAGCACTTTTATGAGTTCATCAGTTTTTCATTAGAGTTCTGAAAATGCTTATTCATTCAGTTCAGCAGTATAGTCAGTTACCAGAAACCTGTACTTGTCAGAGTCTTTTCCATGAACTTCTTGAAGATGAAACCCTTTTATAGGAACATATTTGCAAAAGCATCAGAGTACACCCAGAACTGTCTGTAAATGACGAAAGACTTTAAAATGACCACAGTTAAAGATTCGATGAAAGTTCATAATAATGCAGTTGACAAGAAAATTAGTTATTTCTGAGATATACATTTTAAAGTAATAACTAGGATTATGACTTATAACATTATACCAGAACATATAAGATTTTTAGAAATTTCATGTAATGTCTGAAACATTTATATTAACATATTTCCATACAAATAACCCAATGAAAGTTTAGTATTAGTTGTTTTGCTTGTTTGTTTTTTTATACTGCAGGTTCTTATTAGTCATCAATTTTATACACATCAGTGTATACATTGTCAATCCCAATCGCCCAATTCAGCACACCACCATCCCCACCCCACCGCAGTTTTCCCCCCTTGGTGTCCATATGTCTGTTCTCTACATCTGTGTCTCAACTTCTGCCTGGCAGGCGGACTCTTAACCACTGTGCCACCAGGGAAGTCCCTCCCTGGATTTTTAAGACTTAGTTCAAGTAAAATTCCTTCTTTAAACCTTCTCTAACTTATGCCATGGACTTGAGGATAAGCAGGAGCCATATTGACAAAGCTGGGTCTTTAAGTTCCAGCAGATCATTTCAGCACTCAGCAGTGGAGAGAGATTAGACAGTCAATATTGCATAACCCTAGTTCTGAGTTCTAGGTCTATCCTGGCTTCTGAGCCTTAGTATTCTCATCTGAAAAATGGGGAAATTGAAAGCATATAATTCAAAAAATTGTTATAAGGATGAAATGAGACAATCCAAATAATGCCTTAATCCAGTGCCTAACGCATGGAGAATGTTCAATAAAAGTTGTTATAATTATAGTTTGCATATAAGATTTCAGTGGGCAGAGATAAATATACTTCGGTGGTGCAGAATTCTACTTTTTATTTATACGTTGCCCTAATTTTGCTTATTAAAAAAGAAATTCTGTGTTTTATTCCCTTAACTCAGGCTCTGAGTTTCATATATAATGATGGAAACTTTTCCTTAATCAAATCATTTGATATCTTCCCAGTAAAAAGGCTATTTTCCTGATGCGGGCATCTTACGTATATGTGTGCATGTAGAATCAAGATTCATAAGTGACGACCAACCACTGGATTTCCTTTGAGATTCTGAGTAGCAGTAAGAGTCCATTCAACAAATGGACAAGTAGATACCACGCATCTGTTGCTTAAAGGGTGTGGTGTGACCCCTCGACAACAACTGTGGAAAGGAGGAAGAGGACATGGAAAAAACCAGCAAATACTTATAAATAAATGCTTCATGGGTTGTATAGGCAAAGTAGTTTATATTACAGGCAGAAACTATTGTCTTTCAAGATAAATCAGAAGCAGTAACACCCCAAATTTACTTTCAGTGTATAGTTGCCTTACGTTAATATCCTCTCTCATTTCTGAATTATTCTTTCGGGAAAACACAGCATAGTGGCTGCAGTCCAAACTGTGAAATTTAGGTATGAATTCTGGCTCCACCACTCACTCCCTGGGTGACCCTGAGCAACTCATTTAACTTCTGACTAACTTCTCATTTTTTCTCAGCACCATTTTTTCAGCAAAAGGGACCACATTATCTCTTCCGTTATCCAGTATTATACATTAAGGGGCTAAAGAAGCTTGACTTGTAGCTTCTCCCATTAAAAACTGTTTTTGCTTTTGTTTCAGAAAGACTTTTTAGGTAACCAATACCATTGAATGCCTTACTCAATTAACCACTGTTGGAAATTCTATTAATATTCGGAGAAAATACCCCTACTCACCAATTCTTTCAATTACTCTCAGTGACATCACCGAATGTAATAAGGGAAAACAGAGACCATCCAGGAAGTTATCCAGTATTTCTAAAAGTTATTTGACCAGAGTGTTCATTTCCTGTGGAACACATCTGAGATGAATTCAGGGGGAAACACATGATAGTATATTAATAGTGTTTACCAGGCAAGTGGTCGCAATAAAGATGAAAGATGTGAGTGGAGTTACTTACCCAACTCTTGCTACTCTTTTTTGTTACAAATGAGACAACATATGCAGAAGGCATACGATAATCAGTTTTGCTCCGAGTTAAGAAAATGAAAATAAAACAACAATCCGTCACCATTTTTCATCTGTTATGTTGGCACACAACATGGTACCCAGTTTTGGTGTGTGTGGTATGGGGAAACAGATATACGCTTGGACAATCTCTTTGGAAGACAATTTGTTAGTTTCTGTCAAAATTACAAAGTCCTATGCCATTTAACCCAACAATCCCTTGCATAGGAATCTGTCTTACATATACATTTGCATATATGTATAAAGCCATATATTTGAGACTATTTATTGCAGCATAGTTTATAACAGTAAGAAGCTGAAAAAAAAAAGCCTCACCATCCATCACTGGGGACTGGATAAAATACACTATGGGACACCGGTACAATGGCAAATTATGCAGGCAAGAAAAAATAGGTCATTGGAATGATCTCTATGAGGCATTATTAATTAGAAACAGCATATAGATTGGATGGGGCTAAGGGACATTTCAACCAAATGCAATGTGTGGACCTTGTTTGAATCCTTACAGCAAATCAACTTTAAAAGTGCATTTATGAGCCATTTGGGGAAATTTGAACACTGGCTATTTTGATGATACTAAATAGTTATTGTTACGTTTTTAGGTTTGATAATGATGTTGAAGTTTTATTTAAGAAGAGCTGTTATATTACAAAGATACATAATGGAACATTCTGGGTGAAATGATATGGTGTTTGGGATTTGCTTCATAATAATCTATGGATTATGAAGATTACCAGTCTGTTAATCTGTGGGAAGGAAGGAGAGTATGGATAAGACAAGATTGGCCCTGTAGATGAATGATGGAAACACAGAGTTTAATGAAAAGAATCATATAGCGATACTATTCTTTCACTACACGAGTGTGTGAAATTTCCCCTAAGAAAAAGTCAAAACTGAAAGTTAAAAACTGAAGCTAGAAACATTCAGTTAAAAAGTTAAAAACTAAATAGAACAAAAATGAAAATGTAAGGTGGATAATTATAAGTGTAGTAATCTAACAATGAATCTGCATAGAAAAATTCTGGAAAAAAACCCTGCTGATGTTTTCCTTCTTGGGAGGGCTAATGGGGGCCTAAGGTAGAAGGAATACTTACTTTTCAGTATTTTGATAATGTTTTAAAACAAAGCTATAAAAATGAAGTGCTGTACAAATATTAAATCTCCTATTAGAAATAATGTATGGAGGATCGAGAGAAGATGGCGGAAGAGTAAGACGCGGAGATCACCTTCCTTCCCACAGATACAGTAGAAATACATCTACACGTGGAACTGCTCCTACAGAACACCCACTGAACGCTGGCAGAAAACGTCCGACCTCCAAAAAGGCAAGAAACTCCCCCCGTACTTGCCCCCGTAGGGCAAAAGAAAAAAGAAATAACAGAGACAAAAGAATAGGGACGGCACCTGCACCAGTGGGAGGGAGCTGTGAAGGAGGAAAGATTTCCACGCACTAGGAAGCCCCTTCGTGGGCAGAGACTGCGGGTGGCGGAGGGGGGAAGCTTCGGAGCCACGGAGGAGAGCGCAGCCACAGGGGTGCGGAGGGCAAAGCGGAGAGATTCCCGCACAGAGGCTCGGCGCCGAGCAGCACTCACCAGCCCGAGAGGCTTGTCTGCTCCCCCGCCGGGGCGGGCGGGGGCTGGGAGCTGAGGCTCGGGCTTCGGGGTCGGATCGCAGGGAGAGGACTGGGGTTGGCGGCGTGAACACAGCCTGAAGGGGTTAGCGCACCACAGCTGGCTGGGAGGGAGTCCGGGAAAAAGTCTGCAGCTGCCGAAGAGGCAAGAGACTTTTCCTTGCCTCTTTGTTTCACGGCGCGCGAGGAGAGGGGATTCAGAGCGCCGCCTATACGAGCTCCAGAGATGGGCGCGAGCCGCGGCTATCAGCCCGCACCCCAGAGACGGGCGTGAGACGCTAAGGCTGCTGCTGCCGCCTCCAAAAATCCTGTGTGCGAGCACAGGTCACCCTCCACACCGCCCCTCCCGGGAGCCTGTGCAGCCCGCCACCGCCAAGGTCCCGTGATCCGTGATCCGGGGACAACTTCCCCGGGAGAACGCACTACGCGCCTCAGGCTGGTGCAACGTCACGCCGGCCTCTGCCGCTGCAGGCTCGCCCCGCCTCCTCCGTACCGCTCCCTCCCCGCGGCCTGAGTGAGCCAGAGCCCCCGAAGCAGCTGCTCCTTTAACCCCGTCCCGTCTGGGCGGGGAATAGGCACCCTCAGGCGACCTACACGCAGAGGCGGGTCCAAATCCAAAGCTGAACCCCAGGAGCTGTGCGAACAGAGAAGAGAGGGGGAAATCTCTCCCAGCAGCCTCAGAAGCAGCGGATTAAAACTCCACAAACAACTTGATGTGCCTGCATCTGTTGAATACCTGAATAGACAACGAATCATCCCAAATTCAGGAGGTGGACTTTCGGAGCAGGATATATTAATTTTTCCCCTTTTCCTTTTTTTTGTGAGTGTATCTGTATATGCTTCTGGGTGAGATTTTGTCTGTATAGCTCTGCTTTATAATAGCTTTATTTTACTTCACTATATTATAGCCTCTTTCTTTCTTTCTTACTTTCTATTTTTTCTCCCTTTTACTCTGAGCCGTGTGGACGAAAGGCTCTTGGTGCTCCAGCCAGGCATCAGGGCCGTGCCTCTGAGGTGGGAGAGCCAACTTCAGGACACTGGTCCACAAGAGACCTCCCAGCTCCACGTAATACCAAACGGCGAAAATCTCTCAGAGATCTCCATCTCAACATCAAGACCCAGCTTCACTCAACGACCAGCAAGCTACAGTGCTGGACACCCTATGCCAAACAACTAGCAAGACAGGAACACAGCCCCATCCATTAGCAGAGAGGCTGCCTAAAATCATAATAAGGCCACAGACACCCCAAAATACACCACCAGACGTGGACGCGCCCACCAGAAAGACAAGATCCAGCCTCATCCACCAGAACTCAGGCACTAGTTCCCTCCACCAGGAAGCCTACACAACCCACTGAACCAACCTTAGCCACTGGGGACAGATACCAAAAACAACGGGAACTACGAACCTGCAGCCTGTGAAAAGGAGACCCCAAACACAGTAAGATAAGCAAAATGAGACGACAGAAAAACACACAGCAGATGAAGGAGCAGGGTCAAAACACACCAGACTTAACAAATGAAGAGGAAATAGGTAGTCTACCTGAAAAAGAATTCAGAATAATGATAGTAAGGATGATCCAAAATCTGGGAAATAGAATAGACAAAATGCAAGAAACATTTAACAAGGACGTAGAAGAACTAAAGAGGAACCAAGCAATGATGAAAAACACAATAAATGAAATTAAAAATACTCTAGATGGGATCAATAGCAGAATAACTGAGGCAGAAGAAAGGATAAGTGACCTGGGAGATAAAATGGTGGAAATAACTACTGCAGAGCAGGATAAAGAAAAAAGAATGAAAAGAACTGAGGACAGTCTCAGAGACCTCTGGGACAACATTAAACGCACCAACATTCGAATTATAGGGGCCCCAGAAGAAGAAGAGAAAAAGAAAGGGACTGAGAAAATATTTGAAGAGATTATAGTTGAAAACTTCCCTAATATGGGAAAGGAAATAGTTAATCAAGTCCTGGAAGCACAGAGAGTCCCATACAGGATAAACCCAAGGAGAAACACGCCAAGACACATATTAATCAAACTGTCAAAAATTAAATATAAGGAAAACATATTAAAGGCAGCAAGGGAAAAACAACAAATAACACACAAGGGAATCCCCATAAGGTTAACATCTGATCTTTCAGCAGAAACTCTGCAAGCCAGAAGGGAGTGGCAGGATATACTTAAAGTGATGAAGGAGAAAAACCTACAACCAAGATTACTCTACCCAGCAAGGATCTCATTCAGTTGTGATGGAGAAATTAAAACCTTTACAGACAAGCAAAAGCTGAGAGAGTTCAGCACCACCAAACCAGCTTTACAACAAATGCTAAAGGAACTTCTCTAGGCAAGAAACACAAGAGAAGGAAAACACCTACAATAACAAACCCAAAACATTTAAGAAAATGGGAATAGGAACATACATATCGATAATTACCTTGAATGTAAATGGACTAAATGCTCCCACCAAAAGACACAGGCTGGCTGAATGGATACAAAAACAAGACCCATATATATGCTGTCTACGCGAGACCCACTTCAGACCTAGAGACACATACAGACTGAAAGTGAGGGGATGGAAAAAGATATTCCATGCAAATGGAAATCAAAAGAAAGCTGGAGTAGCAATTCTCATATCACACAAAATAGACTTTAAAATAAAGACTATTACAAGAGACAAAGAAGGACACTACATAATGATCAAGGGATCGATCCAAGAGGAAGGTATAACAATTGTAAATATTTATGCACCCAACATAGGAGCACCTCAATACATAAGGCAAATACTAACAGCCATAAAAGGGGAAATCGACAGCAACACAATCATAGTAGGGGACTTTAACACCCCACTTTCACCAATGGACAGATCATCCAAAATGAAAATAAATAAGGACACAGAAGCTTTAAATGATACATTAAACAAGATGGACTTAATTGATATTTATAGGACATTCCACCCAAAAACAACAGAATACACATTCTTCTCAAGTGCTCATGGAACATTCTCCAGGATAGATCATATCTTGGGTCACAAATCAAGCCTTGGTAAATTTAAGAAAATTGAAATCGTATCAAGTATCTTTTCCGACCACAACGCTATGAGACTAGATATCAATTACAGGAAAAGATCTGTAAAAAATACAAACACATGGAGACTACACAATACACTACTTAATAACGAAGTGATCACTGAAGAAATCAAAGGGGAAATCAAAAAATACCTAGAAACAAATGACAGTGGAGACACGACGACCCAAAACCTATGGGACGCAGCAAAAGCAGTGCTAAGAGGGAAGTTTATAGCAATACAAGCCTACCTCAAGAAACAGGAAACATCTCGAATAAACAACCTAACCTTGCACCTGAAGCAATTAGAGAAAGAAGAACAAAAAAACCCCAAAGCCAGCAGAAGGAAAGAAATCATAAAGATTAGGTCAGAAATAAATGAAAAAGAAATGAAGGAAACAATAGCAAAAATCAATGAAACTAAAAGCTGGTTCTTTGAGAAGATAAACAAAATTGATAAACCATTAGCCAGACTCATCAAGAAAAAAAGGGAGAAGAATCAAATCAATAGAATTAGAAATGAAAAAGGAGAAGTAACCACTGACACTGCAGAAATACAAACGATCATGAGAGATTACTACAAGCAACTCTATGCCAATAAAATGGACAACCTGGAAGAAATGGACAGATTCTTAGAAATGCACAACCTGCCGAGACTGAACCAGGAAGAAATAGAAAATATGAACAGACCAATCACAAGCACTGAAATTGAAACTGTGATTAAAAACCTTCCAGCAAACAAGAGCCCAGGACCAGATGGCTTCACAGGCGAATTCTATCAAACATTTAGAGAAGAGCTAACACCTATCCTTCTCAAACTCTTCCAAAATATTGCAGAGGGAGGAACACTCCCAAACTCATTCTACGAGGCCACCATCACCCTGATGCCAAAACCAGACAAAGATGTCACAAAGAAAGAAGACTACAGGCCAATATCACTGATGAACATAGACGCAAAAATCCTCAACAAAATACTAGCAAAGAGAATCCCACAGCACATTAAAAGGATCATACACCATGATCAAGTGGGGTTTATCCCAGGAATGCAAGGATTCTTCAATATACGCAAATCAATCAATGTGATACACCATATTAACAAATTGAAGGAGAGAAAAACCATATGATCATCTCAACAGATGCAGAGAAAGCTTTCGACAAAATTCAACACCCATTTATGATAAAAGCCCTGCAGAAAGCAGGCATAGAGGGAACTTTCCTCAACATAATAAAGGCCATATATGACAAACCCACAGCCAACATTGTCCTCAATGGTGAAAAACTGAAACCATTTCCACTAAGATCAGGAACAAGACAAGGTTGCCCACTCTCACCACTATTATTCAACATAGTTTTGGAAGTGTTAGCCACAGCAGTCAGAGAAGACAAAGAAATAAAAGGAATCCAAATCGGAAAAGAAGAAGTAAAGCTGTCACTATTTGCAGATGACATGATACTATACATAGAGAATCCTAAAGATGCTACCAGAAAACTCCTAGAGCTAATCAATGAATTTGGTAAAGTAGCAGGATATAAAATTAATGCACAGAAATCTCTTGCATTTCTATACACTAATGATGAAAAATCTGAAAGTGAAATTAAGAAAACACTCCCGTTTACCATTGCAACAAAAAGAATAAAATATCTAGGAATAAACCTACCTAAGGAGACAAAAGACCTGTATGCAGAAAATTATAAGACACTGATGAAAGAAATTAAAGATGATACAAATAGATGGAGAGATATACCATGTTCCTGGATTGGAAGAATCAACACTGTGAAAATGACTCTACTACCCAAAGCAATCTACAGATTCAATGCAATCCCTATCAAACTACCACTGGTATTTTTCACAGAACTAGAACAAAAAATTTCGCAATTTGTATGGAAACACAAAAGACCCCGAATAGCCAAAGCAATCTTGAGAACGAAAAATGGAGCTGGGGGAATCAGGCTCCCTGACTTCAGACTATATTACAAAGCTACAGTAATCAAGACAGTTTGGTACTGGCACAAAAACAGAAATATAGATCAATGGAACAGGATAGAAAGCCCAGAGATAAACCCACACACATATGGTCACCTTATCTTTGATAAAGGAGGCAAGCATATACAGTGGAGAAAAGACAGCCTCTTCAATAAGTGGTGCTGGGAAAATTGGACAGCTACATGTAAAAGTGTGAAATTAGAACACTCCCTGACACCATGCACAAAAATAAACTCAAAGTGGATTAAAGACCTAAGTGTAAGGCCAGACCCTATCAAACTCTTAGAGGAAAACATAGGCAGAACACTCTATGACATACATCACAGCAAGATTCTTTTTGACCCAGCTCCCAGAGAAATGGAAATAAGAACACAAATAAACAAATGGGACCTAATGAAACTTAAAAGCTTTTGCACAGCAAAGGAAACCATAAACAAGACCAAAAGACAACCCTCAAAATGGGAGAAAATATTTGCAAATGAAGCAACTGACAAAGGATTAATCTCCAAGATTTACAAGCAGCTCATGCAGCTCAATAACAAAAAAACGAACAACCCAGTCCAAAAATGGGCAGAAGACCTAAATAGACATTTCTCCAAAGAAGATATACAGATTGCCAACAGACACATGAAAGAATGCTCAACATCATTAATCATTAGAGAAATGCAAATCAAAACTACAATGAGATATCATCTCACACCGGTCAGAATGGCCATCATCAAAAAATCTAGAAACAATAAATGCTGGAGAGGGTGTGGAGGAAAGGGAACACTCTTTCACTGTTGGTGGGAATGTAAATTGATACAGCCACTATGGAGAACAGTATGGAGGTTCCTTAAAAAACTACAAATAGAACTACCATACGACCCAGCAATCCCACTACTGGGCATATACCCTGAGAAAACCATAGTTCAAAAAGAATCATGTACCAAAATGTTCATTGCAGCTCTATTTACAATAGCCAGGACATGGAAGCAACCTAAATATCCATCGACAGATGAATGGATAAAGAAGATGTGGCACATATATACAATGGAATATTACTCAGCCATAAAAAGAAATGAAATGGAGGTATTTGTAATGAGGTGGATGGAGTTAGAGTCTGTCATACAGAGTGAAGTAAGTCAGAAAGAGAAAAACAAATACAGTATGCTAACACATATATACGGAATCTAAGGAAAAAAAAAAAAAAGGCCATGAAGAACCTAGTGGCAAGACGGGAATAAAGACACAGACCTACTAGAGAATGGACTTGAGGATATGGGGAGGGGGTGGGGTGAGATGTGACAGGGTGAGAGAGTGTCATGGACATATATACACTACCAAATGTAAAATAGATAACTAGTGGGAAGCAGCCGCATAGCACAGGGAGATCAGCTCGGTGCTTTGTGACCACCTAGAGGGGTGGGATGGGGAGGGTGGGAGGGAGGGAGATGCAAGAGGGAAGAGATATGGGAACATATTGTATGTGTATAACTGATTCACTTTGTTATAAAGCAGAAGCTAACACACCATTGTAAGACAATTATACTTCAATAAAGATGTTTAAAAAAAAAAAAGAAAAGAAATAATGTATGCCACAGTTAAATCCAAATGAGGTAAGTTTCTCAGCAGGACTATCCAATTAGCACATTTATTAATCCAGGTCCTGCTTAGACTTCTACTAACATGTTGTTTTAATTAAAGTCTTCAGTTTTCTTGCAGTCATTTAGTACTTGGTAGAATAGGGTAATATAGTAAACACTATCCTTTCATATTTATTTATACATAATTAAATATAATATAAATGTAATTAAAATATATTTATTATATACAGGCATATTTCAGAGGTATTGTGGGTTTGGTTCCAGACCATTGCAATAAAGCGAGTCACATGAATTTTTTGGTTCCCCGGTGCATATAAAAGTTATGTTTATACTAGACTGTAGTTTACTAAGTGTGTAATAGAATTATGTCTAAAAAAGCCATGTAGGGACTTCCCTGGCTGTCCAGTGGTTGAGACTCCACGCTTCCACTGCAGGGGGCGAGGGTTTGATCCCTGGTCGGGGAACTAAGATCCTGCATGCTGTGCGATGTGGTCAAAAAAAAAAGCAATGTACATGCCTTAATTTAAACATAATGCTGTCAGAAAAATGGCGCCGACAGACTTGCTGGATGCAGAGTTCAGTTTGTAAAAAACACAACATCTGTGAAGTGCAATAAAACGAGGTATGCCTGTATTGGATGTGTATTTAATTAAAACATATAACTAAATCTGGTTTGATTTAATTCATTCAACATTTATTGGAATGCATATCAACTTTTCAAATAAATAGAAATAAATGGACATCCATTGTCTAGATTTTCCCATATTTGCTTCATCTATTTTGTCTGAAGTATTTTAAAGTAACGTACAGACATCGTGATAACTCACCCCTAAATAGCGCAGTATGCATCTCTCAGCTGTGTTCAGTCTACTAATAAGCCCATCAGAGGCTTTCTTCATTTCTGCTGTGGTGTTTTTGACCGCTAGCATTTGTTTTTGGTTCTCTGTAGCATTACCATCTCTCTGCTTCCACTGCCCATCTATTCTTACATGCTGCCTACTTTATCCATGAGAGCCCTTAGCATGTTAATCATGGTTGTTTTAAATGGGCTGCTAATTCCAAAATTCCTGCTGTGTCTGGTTCTGATGCTTGCTCTGTCTCTTCAAATTGTGGGGGTTTTTTTTTGCCTTTTAGTATACCTTGTTATTTTTTCTTGACAGCCAGACGGGATGTATGGTATATCCTGTTACTGCTATAAATAGGCCTTTGGCAATGTGGTGATAAGGCGTTTTGGGGAGGGGGTAGAGAGTTAACCTTCATTTAACCTAATGCAACTTGTCCCCTTCTCAGCAGGAGCACCCGCTCCGCCTCCCCTGCGATGGAAGTGGCGTGTATTTAGGGCGGTGGGAGGAGAAAATTCTCCAGGTGGATGGGGAAGGGTCTGGTCCGGGCTCTTGCCCGCCCCCATCCCCTTTCCACCCCCTGGGGGAGCCGTGACCATCTCCCCCCTCCTCCCGCCTCCACGCCAAGGGCGTTCTCACCAGCTGTTGCAGACGACAAATGAGGCTGATGTACAAAATCTGCAGCGTCCTTTTTGCCTGCACCTTTTTTTATAAGAATATATTGTAATACTAAAAAATATTAAATCCGTACCACCCCACCTAAAAAAAAAAAAAAAAGGTCTCAGTTTTTATCGAGCCTGTGCCTCTGGATTGTGAATTTCACAGGCGCTCCTCAGTTTCCCTCCCCCCTCTCAGGTGGAACAGGACGGCTAGAGTGGGCTGGGGTTGCGGATTTCCCTTCCTCCACATCACTTAGGCTCTGGTTAAATAGTTTCTCCTGAGGGCAGACCTTGTTAAGAAAAACAGTGCTCTGCTCTCTATCAAAACAGCTCCTCTTCCCCGCCTCCCGTCAGCAGCACGAGGGGATTTGTCTCCGGTACTTCCTGAGATCCTGCTGGAGCTCCTGGAGTTAAAACTCACAAAAGTGTGGAGGCCCTTCTATGACCGCGTCCACTTGGAGCCCGAGGTTTGTCCAGTTTGAGCCCTACAGCAATTCCTCCATTACAGTTCTGGCTCCCCCGGAGGCTGCAGCTCTTCAGTTTCTGCTCTGGTAAGCCATGATTCTCTGTGTTTGCCTGTCAGTCTCTCCAGTTTGGGGGAGCAGCAGTTTGCCTTGTGACCTCACTTCTCTTAGGGATCTAAGAAGAGTTGTTGATTTTTCAGTTTGTTCTGTTTTGTACTTGTTTTTAGGATAGATTGATGACTTCCAAGCTCCTCAAACACAGAACCAGAAACTGGAAGTCCCATCCCCGCCCAACACCCACGGCCCCAACATTGACCTGTTGAAGTCCCCACAGGGGATTATCCCTGTAAGGAGACAAGTAGAATTGTCCACTGAATGGCACTTGTTGGTTATCTCCAGGTTTCCTGCTCCCCGGGATTGGCGGCTCTCCCTCCACCCCAGCAAGTATTGCTGTACATAGCCGCAACTTCCCACAAGGCTGCCAGGTGTTATCTGCAGAGGCATCCAACTACACAATAGTTGTTTACCACTTTCCTGAGTCCAGGATTCCCCTGTTTGCAAAGTCACTTGTGAAAGTCCATCTTTAGTAACATCCCCCATGATGCTTTCTGTAGAAAGCACGCATCCTACTGTAGAAACTTCTGCCTGTGAGTTCCGGCCTACACTGTGCAAAGATTGTTGGTGTTTGTCCAAAGCCTTTGATAATCAGTGGGACTCAACATGAAGCTCTGCTTCAAACCGTAACTCCAGAATTGTTCCACTTCCTGGACTTGTTCAAGTTTTACCTTGTGGGGTCATTTTCTTGTCCTGATATGCCCTGTATTTTCCGTAAACTGGAAGTCAGATCTCCAGGCTCAATTTAGTTCACATTAAACATTCCTTGGAAGGAGTACTTCATCACAATGGTGTGTCTTTCCTACCACATCACCTCAGGGGCCTCATAAGGTCTGATTGTTCCATTAGTGGCGAAAATGCTGGTTGATCACTGGGTTAAAGTGGTGACAGCCTGATCCCGCTCTTGTAAAGTTAGATTTTCCCCCTGGCACGCAGTGCGTAATCTCTGGGGTGATTCTTTGATACCATGTGCTTATCCAATTCCACGTCAACAATTTACCTAATGATTTTTTAATTAAAAAAATTTTTTTAATTTTTTGGCTGTGTTGGGTCTTTGTTGCTGCACGTGGGCTTTCTCTAGTTGAGGTGAGCGGGGGCTACTCTTCATTGTGGTGTGCAGGCTTCTCATTGCGGTGGCTTCTCTTGTTGCGGAGCACGGGCTCTAGGCACGCGGGCTTCAGTAGTTGTGACTCGCGGGCTCTAGAGCGCAGGCTCAGTAGTTGTGGCTCACGGGCTTAGTTGCTCCATGGCATGTGGGATCTTCCCGGACCAGGGCTCGAACCTGTGTCCCCTGCATTGGCAGGCGGATTCTTAACCACTGCGTCACCAGGGAAGCCTTACCTAATGATTTTAACATCTGTGGATAATCCTTGCCCTAATGAAGGACTACGTAAGAGGCTACCGATTGGTGTTTTCTATCATTTGTTCTACATTTATCAGCTGTCGTTCTACTTTGAGAAAGAGCCTTCCCATCAGCTGCGTCAATTCAGTTACTCTGAAATATAATTCCTTTTGCAAACCAGGATAAATGTTTCTTTTTCTTCAATACATATTCTAGGGTAAAGAGTAGGTGTAATAATCTCCTCCAGTGATGGCAAATGAGTATTTTGTTGTTGTTTTCTTCTTAGTTAATGAATTTCAGTTAACAATAGTCATATACGTATTTTTTGGAAGGCATATGATTTTTCTTTATAGCAGCAGAGATTTATAAACTTGCCAGCTAATTTTGATTGGAATATTATGAAAATTAGTTTGCATTCTTTAAGTATAAACCTTCATTATACTATTTGATTCTTAAATAGCCCCAAATTTGGACAGTGGGAACTCCTTTGAGCTAGCTTCTTTTGGCTCAATCCCAATAGTCTTTGAGTCTTTCCTTGCTTTCCGGCTCATCAGGTCGTCCCATGTTCTCCTAGCATTTTCCATATCCCATGTCTAATAACAGCTGTTTCTCCAAAGACCCCTGCTTTTTTTTAGTAGTTAATGGCACTTAGGAATCAGTTTCTGGCATGTCATTGTTTCCAGGTGCCATAGGTAGACAGGCTTAGAACACACACACACACACACACACACAATGAGTTTATGTTGATTTTTTACAGCATTCTCACTTATTTGGTTTTATACTTATGGCTCTTTTCTCTTACCCTGAAAAGTCTTGGCTTCTGTCATCTCTTTACTTTATTCTTTAATATACAAAAATGGTTTCAAAATGACAATACGGTATTACCACTAACCATAAAACTACTGAATACAATTTAAAGGTTTTTTTTGCACTTCTTTTTTCCTTGTAATGTTTGCTCTAAGGATGCAAAGTAAAAATGCTGTGTTTTAGAAACAACTGAAATAATTTTCTCTGGTTATATTGCCAATTTGATACATAATTAGGTTCATCTGTTTCAGTTTTTTCAATCAGGAAATTTTTTTTCTTTGACAATCTGAAATTTTTCTTAGTTTAATTGCAGAGGAAACCATTAGTTTTCATGGCCATGAGTCCTTAGCCAACTCTTAAATAGTTAACCTCCCCTAATGGACCACTACACAGAGCTTGTAACCCTTGAATTTTTCAATTGGTTTTCCAGTCTCTAGGTAATGGCCTCTGTGTAAACTTTTATAGTAATTATACACTTACAGATCTTCAGTTATAGATACTTCTTGAATTTGGATAATTGCGTGAAATTATTTCCTCTATTTCCATCCTTCTAATTTCTTCCCCATAAATTCCAGTTACTTTTCTTTATATTTGCTTAGGGAGTTTAAAACTGATGGTAGAATACCAACTGGAAGAAGAATCATAGGATGTAAAGAAAGAGAAGGGAGCTAAAGGCCTCTGGATGTGTCTCATTCTATGAGAAAAGTCTTCTCATTGGTGGGACCCTTTGTTCAGCTGCTGCACGCCCACGTGGCTGGAAACATTACTTACAGCTGGCATCCATCTTGATCGGTTGGTCCCCATGCCTGACTAGTCATGAAATACTTTTACTATCATTCCTGTTTGAAGGCACAGGATTTCATTTCCCAAGTCAATCCCTGTCCATGTTGGAATCCCTTTCAAATAAAGATAAGCAAGAACAAACTTCTCATGTGATTAAAAACTTCACAAGGAGTCTTCTGAGCAAATATGAACTGATTGACTTTAGTTCATATAATTTTATCCAAGAAGATTAAATATAGTTGTTTTCTAGCACAAGCTAATTAGCTTCTCCCTTGTGTCCACTGATGGAACACATTTTGCTTTCATAAAGACTACACGGTTTTCATGGTAATGTGCCTCTGGCTCTGGAAAAGAATAAGAAAAGTTGCTGTTGAAAAATTGATTGTCTTCTGTTCCCTCTTTAGATTAAAAAATAAAATACTGAAGGTTTTCTTGCAGCATGCAATTTGGATGTACTTTACCTTTGAAGAGCGAAGGTGGAAAAGACTAAAGAAAGAAATCAATGAATCATTAAAATCCCTATAGAAAATATGGGCACTAGAAATAAAAATCAGAAAACAAGAAATACAAATGGCAAATATGTACATTATTAGTGGTTAAGTGCTGTAAATGAAATTTATGCAATAATGAGGACATTTTTGCCTATCCAAAAATGTGATTTTTTTTTTTCCCCTAACACACAGTACTTGGTAGCGGTAAGGGTGTGGTTAAATAATCACTTAATGAAATAGATGTTGGGAGTCCAAATTCGTCACCCCTTCTGGAGGACAGATTGGAAATGCACATCACAAAGCTAGATATTCAATTCCCAAGGATATATCCTAAGGACATAATTGGGATGTGAGCACAGACTTATGGGAAATAATATTCATTGTAGCACTGTTTATTATGACAAAGAATTAGAAATAAAAGAGAGCTTTAAAGACAAACTGGTTATATGAATTATGGTCATCTATATAATAAAATCCTATGTAGCTTTAAAAAATTTTGAAATATATGATGGCACAGGAAATTTTCAACTGAATTAAGTGAAAAAAGGAAGATATAAATTATGATCACAATTTTGTAAACAAAAACAAATAGCAGGGACCAAACACTCCATCCCCCCTCCTTCCCTCACATTTACACACGCATATATGAATTACTGGAAGGAAATATACTAACGTGCAAAAATAATTTGATATTCTTTTTTATGACTTTAGTATCTTCCAAATTTTTAACAATAAAGATACATTATAAAAAATAAACTGAGTTTGATGTCAAGAACATGCATTAGGATAAGCATATATACCTCCACCTTCCAATAAATATCTACCAAAATGTACCCAGAGAACAAAATTTTAATTCAAAACCTTACAAGGAGGACTTCCCTGGTGGAGCAGTGGTTAAGAATCTGCCTGCCAGTGCAGGGGACACAGGTTCGATCCCTGTCCCGGGAAGATTCCCACATGCCGCAGAACAACTAAGCCTGTGTGCCACAACTACTGAGCCCGCATGCCACAGTACTGAGCCCGCGTGCCACAACTACTGAAGCCCGCACGGCTAGAGCCTGTGCTCTGCAACAAGAGAAGCCACCGCAATGAGCAGCCCGCGTACAGCAACGAAGAGTAGCCCCCGCTCACCGCAACTAGAGAAAAGCCCGTGTGAGGCAACGAAGACCCAACACAGCCAAAATAAATAAATAAATACATTTATATTTTTTTAAAAAACCAATAAAAGCTTACAAGGAAGCTAGGAAAGACTCTCACTTTTTACCAAGTCTCTGGAAAGCAATGGTTAGGCACAATAAAATTAGTCAAAGTTGAGAGAGGACTTTGCAACTCACAGCAACTTTTCTGCATGTGAGGCAGGTGCAGAGTTACTGGAGGTGAGCGAGAAAGGTTCTGAGGACCAGGGCAGGGCTGAGGTGTGAGTGGGCTTTAGCAAGAATGACTGATGAGCATAATTTGTTTAAGCCATTATTTGGGAGTCTGTAGTTTGCAGCTGAATCTAAACTTACGTGATGCAATGATATAAACAAACAATTTTAATATAAGTAATTGGATTAAAAATCACAGACGCAGCCACAAAACTGGGAGATGAGGAAAGTCAGAATTTTCTCTCATCTCCCGTAAAATTGTTAGTAGATATTGTTCCATTTCCACTTAAAAATTTTAAAATTAATATATTTTAAATAGGTGATTTGTGTGTACGTTAATCAAAATTACAATTTAAAATAAGGTACACAATTATAAATTTACCAGAGAGGAGCTGAGAGTTGATGAAACATTTGTGTAAAAAAGAAAAAATAAAGGAAACCTCAAAAAAGTATTTAAAAAATAAATACTATGGAAAGATTATTGGTGATCATCTGTTTTATTATTAAATGGAAAAGAGTAAATTTATACATTAAATAATATAAATAAATATATAAATATAAATAAATTTATACATTAAAAGACAAAGCTCTAAGATAGGTATTTCAAAAACAAAAGTGCATGCTCTGTACAAAAAAACAATAATACAAATGTATGCTGAATATAAGAGAAAAACTTAGAATGATTAAAAATAAGATAATATGGGAAATATATTAGGCAAATAAAAACAAATAAGGGTTTAATTAGAGATTAAAAAGCATCAAGGAGGACAGAAAGTGTCACATTAAAACAGTGAAGGGTAAAATCCACAACAAAGATGTAACTGTCAGAAGCCGTTAAATCCCGATGAACATAGTAAGAAATATGACAAAAAATGTTTTGCAAGAAATGGAGTAATAGTGGAAGAGTGTCCCATACATCTCTGTCTCTGACAGATAAAGTACATAAAAAGAAATTAAGGGCAGCCATCTGTTGTTGCCTAGTCTGCTATCTTTCTTAGTAACAGAACCCTCTTCTTATTGGGAGCACCAATGTGCCCAGACTCTCAAGTAAATTGTATTTTCAGTGTTCCTTGAAGATGAGGAAGACTTAATGAGAGATAAGCAGAAATTGTTGGGTCAGATTTCCTGGAAAGTTAAAAAAGATACTTTTAAAATTTTGTTGTGGTAAGAACACTTAATATGAGATCTATCCTCTTAACATATTTTAAGTGTACAATACATTATTGTTGGCTCTAGGTACAATGTTGTATAGCAGATCTCTAGAGCTTATTTATGTTACTTAACAAACTTTATGCCTGTTGATCAATAACTCCCCATTCCCCCCTCACTCCAACCCCTGGCAACCACCATTCCAGTCTTTGATTTTATGAATTTGACGATTTTAATTATCTCATGTAAATGGAATCATGCAGGATTTGTCTTTCTGTATCTGGCTTATTTTCACTGAGCATAGTGTCCTCAAGGTCCATCCATGTTGTCACATATTGCAGAATTTCTTGTTAAAAGATAAACTGAGGCACATTAAATTTTTGAAGACTTATTTGAGCAAACATTGATTTGAATCAGGCAGTGTCAAAGTGAAAGTGGCTAGGGGCTCTCCACCAGCAGGAGCTAAGGGAAAGGCTTTTATAGAGCAGACATGGAAACAAAGCAAGGAAATTATTTGATTGGCTTTAGCTTAAGCAGTTGCCTTATTTGGGAAAGCCTAGCTGGCTATTTGTGATTGATGGTTCTTAAGTTTTGAGTCCTTAACCTTGAGGCATTTACAGGAATTAACTCTGGTTTAGGTTTCAGTCTGCTTATATAGGCCGCCAAGTCTGCCTCTTTATTTAATTACTGTAACAAGGCTGAATAGTATTCCCTTGTATGTGCATACCACATTTCCTTTATCCAATAATCTGTCGACGGACATTTATGTTGTTTCTATATCTTAGCTATTATGAATAGTGCTATAATGAACATGAGAGTGCTAATCTCTCTTTGAGATCCTGATTTCAATTCTTTGGGATAAATACCCAGAAGTGGGATTGCTGGGTCATATGGTAGTTCTATTTTTAATTATTTGAGGAACCTCCATACTGTTTTCATAGTGGCTGCACCATTTTGTATTCCCACCAACAGTGTGCATGGGTCCCAGTTTCCCAGGAAAGTTATTGGTTTTTTTTTTAAAGGGAATTGACTCAGATAGGAGGCCAGTGCCCTTTTCTTGTCCTGTTTTTCTCCTCCTTCTTGACCTAATATGTATTTTTCTTCTTTGACTTATCAATAAGATAATTGTAACATAATTGTTGATATCCACATATTGAAAAAACAAATTTCTAGAATGAATGAAACTGGTTAAGATGGCATATTTCTAGACATACTGGTAGATTTTTTGAGGACATTTTATTTAATATTTTTACATTGGTATTTGAAGAGATTTAGCCATAGTTTTACAGTGCTTTCTTTTTCAGCTTTTGGTAT
This sequence comes from Eschrichtius robustus, assembly GCF_028021215.1. NCBI lineage: Eukaryota > Metazoa > Chordata > Mammalia > Artiodactyla > Eschrichtiidae > Eschrichtius > Eschrichtius robustus. The sequence goes on along the minus strand of NC_090845.1, from coordinate 12,871,057 downwards.
CATTATTTTATCTTTATCTGGTAATCGCAGTATGATCTTATCTTGGCGAACTCCCTTTCCCCATGCCTAAGATTCCAGAAGGGCTCTCTACAATGGTTCTCCATCCTTTTCTTCCACCTCAGTGAGAAAGAGATTCAGGGTAATCAATCATATTAATCTATTCTTCTGACCACCGTGATTATAGGCCAGTATATGACCCCAAATAAGCCAATCATCATCTTCCTAAGATTCAGTATATTGGCACTGCTTCGTTAGCAACATGGGAGAAGAGATAATAAATCCAGAAAGCAGAGAGAAGCAGAGATGAGTAGAAGTGAGAGATGGATAGAGGTCAGTCCTTGGTGATAGTTCAACTGAGGATCGTCATTCTTGATCTAGCCATTAAATTTTCAGTTATATTATCCAACAAATTCTCCATTTTGCATAAACTAATTTGAGTTTGGTTTTGTCACTTGTGGCCAAAAGAATCCTGATATACAGCCTCGATGTACATTGACTGGAACTGATTAAAACTATTATGGCAGACATGTGCAATAGAGAGTTGTTCAGCTTTTAGAAAGGATATTATAGATTTATATTTATTGATATGGAAAGATGTTAATGACACATTATTGAGTGAAAATAATCAGTATTTGTAGTATGATTCCATTGAAGTAAAATAACACATATACATAGATTTATATGTATATAGAGTCATCCTTAGGATCCGTAGGGGATTGGTTCCAGGAGCCCCCCCGCATATACCAAAATCTGCGGATGCTCAGTACCTTATATAAAATGGCATAATACGGTTGGTCCTCCAAGTCCCTGGGTTTCGCATCCATGGATTCAACCGACCGCGGATGGACATTTCAGTTCCCCGGTTGGTTGAGTCTACGACTGTGAAACCTGCAAATTCAGAGGGCTCACTGTATATTTACTGGGGAAAAAAAAAAAACGTTTATAAATGGACCCGTATAGTTCAAACCCATGTTCAAGGATCAACTGTATATGTGTATATATACAGGTATAATTTTTAATTACCAGTGAGAAAGTGTTTAAAAAAGCAACTCACCTGAGAAGTCTGGTGAAGCAGGCCAGAAATGGATTGTTGAGTTTTGTTCTTCCATACGATTTTATTTAAGACTGAGTAATGGGAATGTTGGGAATTGAACTTACGTGGTAAATCGTAAAAAAAAATCAAAGTAGTCTGGGAACTGAATTTGTTGTTTGCGTATAAAAGGAAAGCTGTGTCACTCGGGTGTGAGTTCAGTGCATCTCTCTGAACAGAAATGAGAAGAGTGAGATACAGGGCAAAAAGGAAGATGTACACCACATTGGGCAAGTCATGAGTACAGTTCTCTGGCTGGCGCGGGAGGAGGCTCCTTGTGATAGGTTGTCTTTAAGTTTTGTGTCACTGATGCCGGGAAGCTGGTTTCAAACAAGTTTGGGATGGGTTGTTTAAGATTCTAGCGGGCCCGGGGTCAATCAGAAGATGCGCTGCTATTCTCACACTCAGTGCCTAATAAACTGTTCCATTAATAGTTGTCATCTGACCTCTGTGGAGGCCGTTAAGACTGGACCACATCTTTGTAGTAGATTAAGCGTTTGTACCTAGACAGCTTGTCATCATTCTCCCTCTTGATCGCCCTGTGAGGAGGTTAGTTTGGCATGTGAAATGCGGGCTGGTAAGGTGGCCACTATAACGGAGCAAGGAATTCTTCTCTTTCTGGAACTCAGAGTCGGGATGACAGGAAGCCCAACGAGTGCTTAAGAGTGGGAGCTAATCTGCCACGAGGAGCCTGGGAGCAAGGCTGAGAAATCCTCTTCCGAGGGACCCTAAAGATGGGTCTTCATTTGGGTCTTGTTATCAGACCATCCTGGTTTTTTTTATTTTTTTAAAAATTATTATCACCAGCTTCACAGGAAAGTCTTGTAAAAAGGCGTACCCTGGTTTGTGTTATGCTGATGAGAGATATGGAAGAGGGTATATCCTTCACTTGTGATGAAGACAGTGATGGGATAGTAGTGTCCCTTGTGAGAAGGTAGAGGGACGTAGCTGCAGCAGTCACCTGGCAAGGATAGCAGCGTCCTGCAGCAGAGCCGGGACCCAGTTCACAGCGCTCTGTTGCAGGGGGCGGGGTGGAGGCGACGAGTTGGCCGTGTAACAGGTATGCTGGCGTGGAGTGTGCTCCCCAGCAAGTGTGAGGTGCTCCCGGGAACCTCTCATGAGACTGGTGGAGAGCCGTTGACGATAAAGATATATAGGCGCATGATCCCAATAATTCCACATGGGTGTGTGTGTGTGTGTGTGTGTGTGTGTGTGTGTGTGTGTACCATGAGAGACAAAGTAGAGGGGAAATTGACAGCAAGCAATTTGGAAGGATGTTTAAATGTTCCAAATAATTAACTGTGGCGTGACTTCAGCTGATTTTTAATTTCTTCTTTGTGCTTTTCTGATTCTTTGACTTTTCTTTTTAAATAATGAAAATACGTTGTTAAAATATTTTTACATGGGCTGAAAAAGGAGCCAGGTTCCCAGGTTACCTGATTTATAGCAGCACTTAGCAGGAATTACATTTGCTATTTCATGTTTAATTTTGGAATGGACTTCACCTTTGGAAAATATTCCTCACAGTGTAGCAAAATCAGTGAGCTCTTTTATGAGACAAGGGTTCAGATTTTTTTTCCTTCCTATTCAACAGCTATGTGACCTCAGATGAGTTTCTTTACTTCTTGAAACTATTTCCTTATCAGTGAAAGAGAGCAGTAATTTCCACCCTATGGAGTGGTAGTAAGGTATAATTGAATTGTGTGCACATGCTATGAGTTTTGAAAACTTAAGGTTTTATTAGTGTTATTATTGTTACTTGTACTGGAATCATGATGATGTCAAGTTTCAGGGAAATAATTTGCTTTCCCACCTGGATATCTGGTTGCTAAAAATGATGAAAAGGCTTAATACAGGCTGTCAAAAGAAAGCAAATAAAACTTAGGTCAAAAAAGAGGAACTGGATTTGTGAACTGGAATTTAATGTGTAATGCATGAAATGCCTTACAGAGATGACTTAGAGCCCTCTATAAAGAGCTGTTGATTGGTTGATTTGATTTAGAACAGCAAAATCCATGAAAATAGACACTGACCCATCTACCCAGGAAAGGCTTTGCAAATCAAATAGCTTTTGGTCAACAGGCTTGATGACAATATGAGAAATTCAATTTACTCTACATCTATTTTCATATATTGGATTGGAATATTCTGGCTTCTTGTGGGCACCTGTGGCAGAAATTGAGTGTTTCATCTGCAAGTTGAAAGTATGAGTCAGTTTAGTGAGCAGCAAAGAAATACAAGTTGTTATCACTGCTTAGGAATATGATGTGGGGTATAAATGGTATACCTGGGTGAGGCCTTAATGAAACACTGTGAGCCAAAATACATCTATTCTGGTCAAATGTTCTAAAAACTATTTTCAAGGCTCTTTTTAAGGTATGGCAGGCTCCAGAACTCCTGTAGCCTAGTAAAAAGACACAGAGCTCAATAAAATGTGGGCAAAAGACTTGAACAGACATTTCAATAAGGGTGATATATGAGGGGTCAATAAGCGCATGAGAAAGTTTTCAACATCATTAGTCAACAAGAAAATGCAAATTATATACAATTTTTAAACGTGTGAGGTGCTTTCTGGAACCTCTGAGATGGTTCCAGGAGATACTGCTACCCACCGAACGCTTAAAATGAAAAACACTGACCATACGTACCACGTGTTGGCAAGGAGGTGGAAGAACTGAATTCTCTCATACATTACTGGTGGAAATGTGAAATGGTATGAACACTTGGGAAAAGTTTCCTTTTCTTAAACAGTTAAACACACACCTACTTTTGTCCCAGCAATTCTGCTTCTAGGTATTTAACCACAAGGAATGAAAATGTATATTCAACAAAGTGGAGTTGAACCAACTGTGACTCAGAGCTATGTCCCAGCCTTGACTCTCTGGGGGTTTCAGTGGGTTCTGTCATCTTTCTGAGCGCCACCTTCTCATCTTACAAGGATTGGTGAGATTAGGTGGTTTCTCAGTTTCCTTAAAAGCACTACTTATAAGAGTCTATGAAATACTCCCTTGTGATATGGTTCTTACCTTCAAAGCCATGAAAGCTCTGCCACCCTGGTGCCAGGATGTGTAGGGGCTCAGATGGCAAGTAGTCCAAAAGGTTTGATAGCTCTTCAGGAATTGTCCCCATTTCAGAGGAAGACTCTTCCCCATCTCCTCCCCATCAGGGCTCAAAGGGAACAGAGACAGAGGTGTGTTGGCATATTTTAAAGTTGCTCTGATCTTGGGTCTGAATATAGTAAGAACTCCATTCACCAACAAGTATTTATTAAACACCTGCTGCATATAAGGCATCGTGCTAAGAATCGGCTTTGAGGGAATACACAGCCATGAATAAAACACATTTTTCTGTCCTCACAGAGGTGATCATGTGGTTAGAATATAGACAAAAATATGATGACTTTGACCTATATGGCACAGGTGAGACATACAAAAAAGGCCGTGAATCAGAAGGATGTGAGCGATTTGTTCTGACTAGGGGAAGAGTCTTCAAGGAATTTCTCATGGAGAACATGGCACAGGAGCTGTACCTTAGGACATGGATGGCTTTTACCATGTAGAACTGGTTGAGAAAGAGCAGGGAGAGGAAAATGCATGGTAATATGCCAGGCCGTGGTATATTCTGGAATGACGAAAAACTGGATACCCCTGGATGGAAGATAGCTGGAGCATGGTAGTGGGAGAAGAGGTTCAGGTCAGGTAACAAAAGCCTTGGTATGCTAGAGTAAGATGTTTGCATTTTATTTTGTGGACATTTAGGACCCCTGTTGATATTGACAACATTCCAAAGGACAATTTACCTAGATTGGGATCAGCAAACGATAGCCCATGGGACAAATCTGGCCTGTGGCCTATCTTTGTACAGCCTGTAGGCTAAGAATGATTTTTTACATTTTCCAATGGTTGAAAAAATCAAAAGAAGAATAGTGTCTCATGGCAAGTGAAAATTATTTGAAATTCACATTTCAGTATCCATAAATACCGTTCTATTGGAACACATTTCAGTGACCATAAATACAACCACACTAATTTAGTTATGTATTGTCTACGGTTGTTTCATGCTACAACAGCAGAGCTGAATAGTTGTGGCAGAGGCAGTGTGGCCCGCAAAACCTGAAATATTTACTCTCTGGCTCCTTACCGAAGCAGTTTGCCAGCCCCTGGCCTAGATAATCAAAATCTGAAACCTGTTTAAGAACTTCATTTGTTTTTATTGATCACTTAACATGAAAAAAAACCTGGACAACTCTTCAGCTGTCTGGCCCTTTTTTATTTTCTACTCATTAACATTTCATGAGAACCCAGTACGCTGTATTAAAAATTCTTTACAGCCAAAATCATGGCGCTCCATGGCAAGGTTTTCCTAAGATGAAAATCTCAAAAGGAAGGCCCTAAAACTAATCCACACTGCAGACAAATGCTGGAGTAGCTATAATACATGGCATTATAATCTGTGACTCTCAGCCATAAAATGTATAGGCTGCATGACAGCGACCGTGTATGTGCACACGGTGAATTCATCCAAGGACAGAGCAGGTGCAGTGTGCTGTGGAGTGCTTTCCTCCTGGCATTTGAGCACAGACTGTCTCTCTCCTAGTCAATGCCTGCAAAACTTAGTGGCAGCCAGGTGCAGAGCGTTACTTGAGAAGGTTATTTTGCTCCTGGGAAATGAAGAGTTTGGAATAATGAGAGGGTGTGGGCCCATCATTTAAATGACTCTGTTATAAAATAAGTGAATAAGTCTGCCACTGCTCCTGGCTTCCTACAGCATCCTAAGAAAAACTGGAGGGTGTTGCTTATCTTCTGGATAGGAGGAAATCAGAGAAAAACCTAAGTATCACGAAAAGGCCCTCAGGGTTAGGAATTCTCTTTCCTTCTTTTCCCCTCCTGTGGTACCTTGCAACAACGACAGTATCACCATCATCATTGTCATTACCATCATTATAGCCACTATTTTTTTGAGCAGAATAGAAGCTTTACATCGATGATGACCTTTAGTCTGATCAACGGTCTTACAAGCTGAGTGTATATATCACAGATGAGGGAGCTGAAGCTTAGAACCTCAACTTGCCTGACACAGCAGAACTGGTAAAGGGCAGGGCTGGATTTGAACCTTGGTCTACCAATGCCACAGTCCACGTTGTCTTCTCACTACAGCACACTGCCTCTTCGGCCTCTGTGACAACATACGTAAAGAGTAGTGAATACTTTAAAAATTAATTTAAAAAATTGCAGTAGAACACACGCACAATTGGCCATCTTAACAGTTTTTAAGTGTACAGTTCGGCAGTGTTAGCTTTATTCACATTGTCGGGCAACAGATCTCTAGAACTTTTTCATCTTGTAAGATTGAAACTCTACACCCACTGAACACCAGCTCCCCCTTTCCTGCCTGCCTCCTGCCAGCCCCTGGCAACCACTATTCTGTTTCTATGAGTTTGACTGCTTTAGATACCTCATATAAGTGGAATCATACAGTATTTGTATTTTTGTGAGTTATTTCACTTAGCATAATGTCCTCAAAGTTCATCTATGATGTAGCACATGACAAGATTTCTTTCTTTTTAAAGGCTGAATAATATTCCATTGTATGTATCTAAAGTAGTCAAACTCATCGAAACAGAAAGTAGAATAGTAACAGGAGAACGGTTAACAATACTGAACTGCATACTTAAAAATGGTTAAGCTTGTAACTTGTGTGTGTGTTCTACCACAATTTAAGATTTTAGTTAAAAAAAAAATACTTCCTAATCTTTACGTATGTCATCACGAAGGCTGAAGAGGCAGTGTGCTATAGTGGGCAGACAACGTGGACTGTGGCATTGGTAGACCAAGGTTCAAATCCAGCCCTTGGTTCATTTCCAGCTCTGCTGTGTCAGGCAAGGTAAAGTTCTAAGCTTCAGCTCCCTCATCTATGATATACTCAGTTTGTAAGACTATTGATACTACATTTTCTTTATCCATTTATCCATCGATGGGTTATTTCCACCTTTTGGCTATTGTGAATAATGCTGCTATGAACACGGGTATGCAAATATCTCTGAGATTCTGCTTTCAGTTCTTTTGGATATGTATTCAGAAGTGGGATTGCTGGATCATATGGTAATTCCATTTTTAATTTTTGAGGATTCTCCATGCTGTTCTCCATAGCAGCTGCACCATTTTACATTCCCTCTTGGTGAGCATTTTTGAATGACTATGAGCCTAAATGTTTTCATTGCTCTGGGTAGATCAATGATATAGCGATTCTAAAAGTCCCAGTCAACACTAATCTGGATTAATTAAAAGAAAAGTCCCATCAGAACCATTAGAACATATGAATTATAGGATATTTTAAAATAAATACCTTTTGTTTCATACAGATATTTAGAAACAAAATAAAACAAATAAGCTTGCTATGTCACCTAGTGAAGACTCTTCAGGGTTCTATCTAAGGAACAGAGAAAAATGGCGTCAAACTAGAAATAAGTCTATAAGTATGAATCAAGTCCATAACAAGTATCTAATATTAATTGTCTCCAACCTATGTAGAGTTTATTCAGAAGAGGCGAACTTTGGCCCAAGTCTTAAATCATTCAACCAATGACGTTAAGTCAGTGCAATCTGAAATTGAGACTGTTATGCATTTAAATGTCCTCTAAATAAAATTCAAGCAGTTGTGTCTAAAACTGATCCTTGACCTACCATAGTGTGGCCATCTTATCCTTGAATTATGTTAGCCGGAGTCATTGTTTTCATTTCTGAATCAATATTTTTCATTCGTTTTTAAGTAACCATTCTTTAAGCTGATCTTGCTGACACGGTCGGTGGATCTTTAGCATCATCTAGATTTGTAGGCCTTTAAAGAGCCCTCCACAAGTTATGTCAGCTGTTCCATCCTCCACCGACACTGCATTTGCCCCTTATTACTCACTGTATTGTTAATAGCTATCTGGACTCTTTGAGGGTATATAAGTAGCTATTATTTTTTCCCATGTAAGTAAGGGTTGAAAATCTTCTAGGTGGATGGTGGGGAATAGGAGGGGGGCAGAATATTTGGAATAACATGGCTTTTGGTTTGATTGAGAACCATAAAGCCCTCCTCATAACCCAGCCACTTTGCATGAAAGTGCAAAGTGGCTGGGTTATGGGTAATGAACGTGCATGAAAGAGAGAAGGTTTTCTTTATAGCTATTTAGCCTGGAAGTGAGAATCTTAATTAAATCATTGAGAAAGGGCAGGCCAGCCGGGAGCAACAGCCTTGGCCCAGGTTACATCAGACACAGGATTAGGGGTTCAAAAGCTGAAGGGTTCTATTCTCTACCTTGACAGAAAATCACTTGGCATGTGATCATCTAACTTGCTGAGCAGACAAAAGGGCTCAAAGCTATAGCTGTAGCTTTGCGGGAAACTTTTAAGGTGTGAAGTCATTAACACAGACCGTGAAATTTGTACCATATCAGGAAACATCACTGGACTAGGGGTCGGGAAACGTGGGTTTGTATCCTGGCTCTTCCCCTAACTGGCTAGATGACACTGAACAGCGCCATTCTCTGAGTCTCCTTACCTATCTGGAAAATGAAGACAAGCTTGGAATTTAGAGTCTTGCTTCTCAAACTGTATGGGTGAAGGATCAGGTGTTTTATTTCCATTTCATCATCAATTGATGCTTTTGTTAAATACAATAAGAATGAATTGCTGAAAATAATCGTGTGCTTGGATATTGGCAACGTCTAACAGCAGTATGGGTTTCGAAATGCTCACTGTCGATTTCTCTACCTATCTCATTGTGGACTCGTGGCAAACATGCGCTTTGGCTGGGCGCTGGTCGTCAGACCGTATTTTAAGTAGCACTGGTTTAGAGCAGGTATGGCTGTGTACCATTTGCTTACATATTGTCTATGGCTGCTTTCAGGGCCACAGTGGCAGAGCTGAGTTGTTGTGACAAAGACCATGTAGCATCCAAAGAATGTGCTATCTGGCCCTTTATGAAAAAAATTGTCCATCCTGGTTTAGAGGGGACACAAAATAAGAGAGCTGGATTAATTTGCTAAGGCTCTTTCGAGCACAAAAAAATAATAATTCTGCCAAGATGCTTGGTAACAGGGAAAATTGGCTGTCTGACCCTGAAAGAGAAATAACCAGAGAACGCTGTCCCTTCTGGTAAATTAGATCAGTATGTTCTATAAAGACATTCTGTTCCAAAAGGAAATATTTCAATTTTTTCATCCCTTATAGTTCTAATATTCCAGGGTATTGCACCTATGCACTCTGATTACATACATAATTGTATGTTTGGTCAGTTGAGATCATTCAAAGTCAAAACTCTGTCCAGATTTCTGGCTTATTCCTTTGTTAAATTCCTGGAAATGTGTGCTCTCTTATTTCATTTCCAAAACCTAGTCTACACCTAAGTAATTGTTAAGTCTCTCTGTTTACCACAAAGGCCTTTCTGGAATGAGCTGCAGTTTGTGGGCAGGACTTTGGTGGTTCTTCTTTACTATCTGGGCTCTGAAATCACAAGGAAAGCCAACATTTAGGATATTGGGGAATGTGATTGATATCTGTGGACAAGTGGGCTTCTTAACACTGATCTCCAGAATCAATCAGACTTACTGTACCAGGTCACCAGCATCCGGAGAAAACCGCAAGCCTCTTATACAAGGGGAGGGCTGAGAGAAAGCAACCTGCTCTGCAGGTAGGCTGACTTGAGAGAGGAGGAGGAGGGAAGAACAGAGTTATGGAAGCCTATTTTATCATCCCATACCCAATAGGTAAGTCATTCTCAGATGGATATCTTTCCATGTGGAAGGAAACATCAGACACAGACAGGACTAAATACTCCCAACCCCAGTATCACTTAGTATGAAACCTCTTCAGTAATTCATCTTACTGCCTACTTTGCTACAGAAAAGGAAGCTCCCTTAGTTTCCTACTTACTTTCCTGGGTTGAGAATGCTGTTGCCACAAGGAATTACAGAAGTCTGGAATGACATCATGATGGTAAGAGAGTTGCCTCTCCAAACACTGTGGAAACTAGAAAGCTAACTGATTCCTTATCTTCAACCAGGTATTGGGTATCCCTGATCTCTTTATTTTCCTTCAACAAAAGGAAACCATATTACTACCTGGCCCCATATTACTACCTCAGTGATTAACTCAGTTATCTATCCAGCCTTCCACGCTTGCAGTATCAAGTTCATTCAGGATTTTTCTATTTGACTAGTCATGACCCTGGTCATTTCTACCTCAGATGTCTCTTGAAACCTTACTCCCTCCTTCTTCCCACCACAACTGCCTTAATTCAGGCCATGAACAAAAAGCATTTGAAGTATACTTTCTGTAACAGACATCTTTTTGTCCCATGTCACATCCCTCTGATTTCAGCACCTCTGAGGCAGACAGTTCCACATACCCTAAAGTTATCCAACCTCGAAGACAAACAGAATTGCTTGTCTTTTCTGCCCTAGGGCCCCAGAGGCCCCCTTAACTTCTGGGCAGGCACAGCTGGAAGTGCTAGGGGATTAACATCTGGTGGCAGGCCACCAACAAGTGCAGAGCCTCTGGATGAATGCTTTAGCCACTGCCCCCCTTCTCTTCTTTCAGAGAAACAACACTGAAGATCCTTCTATGTGGATGCTCAGAGAGTCCCCGGTGGGTCTGAGTTCAAGTTACTTATGGTGGTAACAAGCTCATTCCTGAAGTTTTTAATTCTATTTTTCTCCTTCCCTGTCTCTCTCTTCCAGCTCTCTCACCCCTGCTTTCTGGGACTACCTTCCAAGGAAACCACCTGCTTTCTAGTTCTTGTCTTGGGCTCTGCTTTGGGGGGGGAACACAAACTAATATATTTACTCATTATTTATGAAGTTGGAAGGTTTTATTACTATTGCTTTAAAGATGAGAAAGCTGAAGCATGGATGGGTGAAGCAGCACGTTGAAAGTTTTATTTCTAGGATGTGTCCTAGCTAGGAATAGATTCCAGCCCACTGTCTCCACAACACCAGTGTCTCCTTTCCACCTAGGATCCAAAGCATTTTCCTTGTAATACCTTAATTATTTGTGTAAAACTTCAGTGGCACAGTTAGGCATCGGGCATTTTACAACCCATTTGTAGAAAGTGGCCCCTTTGCAGTTAGTCAAAATGGTAAACATTCTTTAGATGAGCTTTGTTCAAGTGCGAGGACCCATTTACAGTGAGTCAAAGAATGGAGACTTTATTAGCTCTTTATTTGTTTTCTGAACCATTCATATTACAAGTACTGTTTGCCATATTGCATTTCTTGAAATACGGCCAAATGAAGCACTTTATAAACAAAATAGGCCACTCAAATGATTTATTATCACTCATAAGTTAATGGAAATGCTCCAAAGCTGAACAATTAAGCTTTCAAATATAACTACTCAAGGTCGGCTTCCTCATTTAAAAAAAATTCAAATTAGCTTTAAAGTTTTAGCTCTCATTTCTACTAAGCAGAAAAGAAAATCCCTGTCCAATTGTGAGCTATTTTTATTTTGCCTTTCTCAGTCTTTTAAGACATCAGAAGTATGAAGGCAGAAAAAAAGACTGGTGGAAGAAAGTTGCCTAGTATCCGGAATAGTCATAAATAACAGGCAGGAGCCAAAGATATCCTAGGAATGCTTTCTCAGCTTCTCTAGCTTTGTAATCACACAAGTGAAATGGGAAATTGGCCAAGGAAAATGAGTATATAGGTCAGGGTCCCAGAAGAAAACAGAATACTCAGTTGGGAGTTTTGAAGAGATCTTTTTAGTGAAGGAAATATTTAGAGGCACAGGTAGAGTTAAGGGAACCATTAAGGGACATTGGAGCACCAGAGTAGAACATCAGGCCTGATGAGGCAAGAGAATAAACAGAGCTACCAGGTACAGTGATAGTTGGAACCGTGGAAGAGCCACCCCCGCTTCTGCCCCCCACAGGAAATGTCATCACAGAAGAATTGTATGGAGCTAGGAGAAAGCCAGGGGAATAATTACTTGCACCTTTTTTTCAAATCTCCTGTGCTGTGATCACTCTCCAGGTGACCCCCATTAGCTAAACCCAACCAGAAGCCAGCGGTCCAGAGGTCTGAGTAATGCAGTCTGTAGAAGTCAGCCTCCTGGGGCACACAGAGGGACAGAGAGATGGAGGAGAAATCTAAGGGCTGGTAAAGGAAGAGGGAGGTCCTCACTTTGCTTACTCACTCGTGGATCAATTCTGAAATATACACAAGAAAAATCAGTTTCAAGGGAGCTTTAGCTCCCCAAAAGATAGGACTTAGACCCCGCACTTACAGTAACCAGTTGAGGAACACTTAAAGTAGTTTTTAGCCTAAAGTTTAGATTATCCACTAGTGTTTATATGAAAGTCTGTACACATTTGGGTACATATTTAAGCTATTCAAATTGGACAAAAATATTTTTTCGGAAAATGGAGAGATCACCAGATCAGCCTCCGGGAAATGTTTTTGCCCTAGGGGACTTTGGCTTTTATTGGAGTATGGCCCCGTGCTCGTGAGTTTGCTGAAGTTTGTTCATTCATTTATTCAATGAACACCTGTTGGGCATCTAGCAGTGTACGCAGCATAAGAGATTTCAAAATGGTCCTTGCCTTGTTCAATATTACACGCTAGTTTAGGAGATAGATAAGAAATGAGTAAATTCTTTAATAAAATATGTGCAGATTATGATCAGCACTGTACAGGAAATGAAAACAGTGAGGGGCTGAAATATAACTACAGATAAACAGTCTCAAGCAGATGGGGTGGTCAGGGAAGATCCTTTTGAGAAGAGAACGTGAAAATCAAGACCTGAGTGATGGGGAGGAGCTGGACCTGCGAAGACCGGGGGGCGGTATAACCCGGGCGGAGGGAAGAGCAAATGCAAAGGCCTAGTGGAAGGAAAGGGCCTGATTCTTATGACAGTGTGTTTCCATCTTCCTTTAGGATAAGATGACCTGGGGGTACTTCAAAAAGTGTGAATTTCTGGGGTGGGATCTAGAGAGGAGAGTCCTGGGAAACAGGTAAATGCTATCATTAGAAACATTTGGGAAATCCTGCCCATAAAGAACTAACAGTGGTATTTGGACCATAGAGTGGTGAAGGAGATGGGGGCTGTGAGTGTAAAGGGTGCTGTGTAATTTGGTTGGTTTTTCCACCATTCCTCATTTCAGCAGTGTCAGCCTCTCAGAAGCCATGATCGAAGTTAGCAAGCTCAAGTGTATCAGACACAGTCTACTCTCTAGGCCTCGAGGCTGCCATCTGCTTTAGGTATATAAGTCATGAAATTTGGTAGGCAGCATTCCAAAGATGTGCCCCCAGGATTTCCATCCCCTGGTTATTCAGTCAGACACTAATCTAGATATTGCAGTGAAGGGATTTTGCCGATCTAATTCTGGTTATTGAACCTTAAAATAGGGATATTAACCTGGATCACTCCAATGGGTCCGATCTAATCACGTGAGCCCTTACAAACAAAGAAATTTCTCTGACCAGAATCAGAAGAGAGATGTGACAGAAGAGGAAGGCAGAAGAGACAGTCAGAGAGATGCAGCAGAAACACAGTTGTAGATATTTGAGGCATGAGAAGGACTTGACCTGCTGGTGGGAGTCGGGGGAGGCACCCAGAAAGCGTAAGAAAGAATGTGGGCAGCCTCTAGGAGCAAAGATAGCCAGTAAGGAAATGAGAACTGCAGTCCTATAACCCCAAGGAACTGAATTCGGCCAACAACTTCAATATGCTTGAAAACTGACTTTTCCTAGAGTCCCCCAAAAAGCACCCAGTCAGCCAACACATTGATTTTGGTCTTGTGAAACATGAAGCTGGGAAACCAGCGAAGCCCGCCAGGACTTCTGACCTACAGAATTGTGAGATAATTAGTTTGTGCTGTCTTGAGCCACTAGGTTTGCAGTGATTTGTTATGGCAGCAATGGGAAACGAATACAGGAGGTAGCAGTCAAACATAGCAGTTCCCAACCTTAAGGCCACTCTTTACACCGTCATCATTAGGATTCCCACCCATGGTTTAGTGAATCGAACTATGTACTGCTTACCTTTTCTGAGACTTACATTCCTGACCTGTAAAATAGAGATGGAATTATCCCTATCTCACAAAGTAGATTTGAGACTCTAATGAGATGAAAGCACTACTGGATCTTTTTTTTTTTTTTTTTTTTTGGCTGCGCTGCACGGCATGTGGGGTCCTAGTTCCCCGACCAGGGATTGAACCCGTGCCCCCTGCATTGGAAGCGCAGAGTCTTAACCACTGGACCGCCAGCGAAGTCCCACTACTGGATCTTTGAAACACCACACAAACATCTAGATGTTGTTCCCACAGACTTGGAGGTATTAAGATGCATTTTGGCAAGGCACTTGCCCTTAAGCACTTTCCATTTGTTACAAGTTGGGTTGCCTAGGAAGCAGACTTGGAGATGGTGCTTAGAATTAAGATTTGAGGCGTTTATTAGAAAGTGTTTGGGGTTAGCACCTATGGAAGGGAGGGGAAAGAAGCGTGATTGGGCTAGGGAGAAGTTGAGCTGGGTTGCTTGCTAAAAGAAAACAAGGCCTCAGCAGATCCCATGGGGACTTTGGAGCTAGGATGGCCCTTCAGACTTGTCCAGGGATGTCCCAGGGTCTAGGCCTTTATGCCACTTGTATTGCTAATGATTGGATGAGGCTGACCTGGCAAGAGAACATAGCTTGATCCAGTTTGCTAGATTCAACTGAGGCATTCCCCGGTGAACACTCCCAGCATCTGGAGGTGTAAGCCCTTCATCCCTGAAGGGATATCTGGGCAGTCCATGATAGTGTTCACCAATATTCCTGACCTTTGTGGATCTACAATAAGAAGTTTTTCCATCACACAAAGGAAATCATATCTTCCTTTTTGACTTCGAAATCTCTCTTGTGGGTCAGCAGTTCTGTCTCATGCAAGATAGATGGTGTTCTGCTATCAGTATCCTACTTCTAACTCTCAACAGTCTCTTGAATCAACCCGTTCTCACGGTCCTCCTAATACCCACCGATTCCTTGGCCAGATCGGAGCCTGCTTTACCTCTCTAGCATATATGTCTGACCAGACTGTGTCAAAGAAATAACAGTGGGAAGGAGCTAAGGAGAATCCCTCAGGAACCATCTGAAAACGCCTGTGGGCTAAATGCTTAAATGAACTGAACAACTGCTGGGGTCCCCAAGGCTCCGATTTCCGGTGCTAAAAGGGAACATTTTGTTCAGTGGCAGCCACAGGATTCCAAGAGAGTTTCAGGAGAGGCGTTTTAATATTTCATTTTCTCGAGCCTCTTCTCTCTTTCAAGCGGCACAATCAACTGGAAATGTCTTCTGACCTTGGAAGTGTTTTTCTACCATACTCCAAGCCTTACAAGTTACCCTGGAATGTGAGAGCTGAAATGTTTTGGTAATGTGTGATTAAGAAGGAAGAAACTAGGGAAGGAAAGGAAAAGGATGGAAGAGATATGCTTTTTAAACATCTTGTTCAGTTCTACTTCCCAGCTGCTAGTTTTGTCCCTTTGGAATCAGCATTAATTTTTCCCTACCTATCATGAATGTTATTGTTTGGTTATTCTAGGAAGTGGAAAATGTTAACCTGTCCTGAGACCTTTGGTATAACTGAGAAAACATATTTTTTGACTCGTGAGATTTTTTGTAAATATCCTTTTCTCAAGTGAATATTTTCCCCCAAAACACTACAAATAAGACATACTCCTAATTCTTAGAGAATTATAGATAAAAGGAGAGGAGAACCTTCTGAGTAGAGAGCATGTAATTTGATCTCTACCTAGATGTCCCACAGGCAAAACATTTGTCCAAAACTGATTTCTTCTATATCTGCTTCTCCTTCTGTATTCCACGTTCTGGTAAGTGACCCAAATATCCTCTCAGTCACCTAAATCAGAAACTTAGGAATTAAAGAAATTGAGGATAGGGAAAATGGAGAGCAGGAAGTTTTTTAAACCTGGCACTAGGGACATTCTCCTCTGAAAGCCACGGGAAGAAAATGTATTATAATAAAAGCAGACATTTACTGAGGAGTAACTATGTATAGTCACTATATATATATTTTAAAATTTATTTTCTTGAAGTATAGTTTATTTACAATGTTGTGTTAATTTCTGCTGTACAGCAAAGTGATTCAGTTACACACACATATATACACACACGCTCACATTCTCTTTCATATTCTTTTCCATTATGGTTTATCACAGGATACTGAATATAGTTCCCTGTGCTATACAGTAGGACCTTGTTATTTATCCATTCTACATATAATAGTTTGCATCTGCTAATCCCAAACTCCCAATCCATCCCTCCCCCTGCCCCTTGGCAACCACAAGTGTCTGTAGGCACTATATATTTTACATTTACTAATTCACTTAAATATTCATACCAAACCTATGAGGTAGATAAAATTATTATTCCATATTTTTCAGATGATGTAACGAAAGCACAGTGAAATTGCTTATCCAAGTTTACACAGATAGTACAAGCAGACTGGGATTTCAACCATCTGTCTCTGGCAGTCTGCCTCCAGAGAACATTGTTCGGTTCTAGGGTGAACAATGTTTGGTCAAACCGATGTTAACTAAGCTTATAGGTTTTTAGCCTTTAGGGTCAATCTATAGACAAATCACGAGAGACTTGACTATGGTTACAAGTCAGGATATACATGTTGTCATGCAAAGAAAGACATAATTGACAATAGCTGGGAGATTGAAGGGAGGGAGGAGACATAGAAAGAAGGATGGGGGGACTTCCCTGGTGGTCCAGTGGTCAAGACTCCGTGCTTCCACCCCAGGGGTCACAGTTTCAATCCCTGGTCGGAGAACTAAAGATCCCACATGCTGTGTGGGCACCCCCCCCCCGTCCAAAAAAAAAGAAGATTAAAAAAGAAAGAAAGAAAGATGGGATAGTACTATCCTTGACTAACACAATGAGAGAAAGAGAGCCTATGTTTGATAGTTGTAGACAGGGAGATTTAAAATGCTATTTCATGTTGCAGAGGTGATCACTCTTGTCAGTTTATTGGCTGGAATATAGAGGAGAAGTGAAGAGTAGATAAGTGGGTTAAGTCTACATCTAAAAATCAAGAAATTGATACAAAATGCTTAAGGTTGATACATAAATGAAATATCAGTATAAGCAAATGACTGAGAAAGCAGTGCCTATCGTAGAAACATAATTAGAAAGAGTGGTTTCTCCCAAGGTAGGCAGCTGCAGTTTTTCATCAGAAATTCTTTTCTACTACTGTGTTTTTAAGTGTATTACTTTGCACATATTAAACAGTTTGATAAGCCAGAGAAACAGAAGATGCAGCGTCAGCAACATCAGCTTGGTTTCAGGAAAACAACATCATCCATTATATTAAGTGAAATGTGGCTCATTTGGAGTCTATTGGTATTGGAGCTTTGATCATATTTATTTTGTAAATTTGTTCTGATTTTATAATAGAATAAAAGCGTAAAGATTTTTTACCAGTTTTATGTGTATACATTTCAAAATATCATTAGAGTAAAAAATGCTGAAAGTCAATTCTGAGAGGCCAAGCCATTTTTTTCTATCGCTTTATCACTCAAGTTTGAAAAATACCACTTCACTGTAAGAGGCTGAGCTACCTTGGTACCAACTCGTTACTCAGGGCTTGGTTCAATTTCATCTCTTCTGTGAAGGCTTTCCTTAATCTTCTAGGAAGAATTGATGATGGTCTCCTTTGGGTCTCATTATACACTGTGCGTGCATTTATCACAGCTTATGTCTCTTCTTTATAGAGTTATTTGTTCACATTGATGTTTGTTTATGATTTCTAGACTAAAAGTGCTTATGAGTGGGGCCCATAGCTTATTCATCTGTATCCTTAACACCCAGCTCACAACCAATCACATACCAGGAGCCCAGCAAATGTTTGCTGAATCGATGGGTGGTAACAGCAATGATATTCTCTTGGCTTTCAGATTTCCCTTCAAGGGTTAGCCATCACACTGAAAAAGCACAAGGTACTTCATCCACCATAGCTTAAAAGCTTTTTAGAAACAGGAAAACATCGAACTTTAAGCCTTATAGTCAAATTTATGGCACATTAAGGGCATCATGAAAGAGTTGTCTTAAACTCCTCTTCTGAGTATCTGTACTACTACAGTACATAGAGAGATAAGGCAATGGTGTCATTATATTCAAGTATAGTCAATATTGGCACAGTGGTAGAATATCCTAGCATATAGTGACATATCATAGTTACTTATCCACGACCAGCTTTGTTAAGACAACTCGGCAACACAGATTTTCACTGCCCCAGTTCTTACCTCCCATAGAGTTTATCCTTCTCCCAGATAAAAATGAATCTGCCTTGTTGGCATACCTACTTAAGAAAAGAGACAGTAAATCTGTAATACCAGAAAGTGAAGAGGTGAAATTGTTGAATTTTTCTGAAAAGGCCAGATTCAAGGGAGGCAGTAGTAACTTTATTGAGCTCCATATTCCTGTGGGTTATCATTGGTGAGATTGTCATTCCCTGCCTCATCTGCCCCCTCTACCCGCTACCCTCCACCCCCGCCCTCCCAGCGCGCATCTCCAGTGCAATCACCTATTCATTAATTCACTCGGCAAGAATTACTATACACCACTTAGGAGTAAAATGTTGCTCTAGGCACCATGGTTGATTCACAAATAAGACGTGGCCCTAATAAGCCAGAGTTAGAGCTTCATGCAATTTGTCTCCTGACCAACCAGTCTATGTTACTTGCAGTTTTACAACCTGGCTTTGACAAAAGGGAACATGTCTCTTTCTAGTGATTACAGGTTTCTAAATGGAACTAAATAGCTCATAGGCAGGTATTTAAACAAAGCATGAAATTTTCCTAGGAGCCATTAAAGCTGGCTTAGTTTCTATATTCTAAAAACAAAACAAAACAAAAACCTTGTTTTATTGTGATCTCAATTACAGCAGTTCCTCAAAGGATGATATCTAACAAGAGCCACTATGTACTATGGGAAAACCATTATGTGATACTTAACGCTACCCACTTAAAAAATATCTCATTTTATTCCCACTCCTGAAAAAAATTGATTTCTTTAAAAAATGAAGAATAAGACCTCTCTTCTTAAATCTTCTGCTTTTTAAGCTTGGAATTTCTAGATAGTGATCGAGTTGGAAACATCAACATTTGAAAAAATAAGGTTTATTTAGTTCCTTCTGAATGTTTTTATTTTATTTGTCACTGAAGTTGCTTCAAAACGTTCTTAAAGATCTGCAGTAGGTATTTATGGAAACCTCTTACTCTCTAAATTATAGGGTTTAAAATAAAAAAGTATAATTTACTCTCAGCCAGGTGTCAAACAAGAATATCTGAAGGATATTAAGCAGTCTTTTGAATTTATTTCCTTGCATCCATCGTCTCCATTAGCCCCAGTTTCCTTTAAACTACCAATGCTTTTATAAGTTATAAGAAGTCTCATCTGAAATGTGGGCGTCAAATGCCAATACTAAATATTTTCCATGCCCCTCAACTAAGGCTAGGTATTATAATCTTAAGATATCCCTGAGTGCCCATGGGAATATATCACTCATAGAACTCAGCGCTGATGTACACAGATACAGTCCTCTCTAGAGGAGAGAAAAGACATGGTGCCGTATTTAGACTTAGTATAACAGAACACCTTTCTATGAGCTCTGGCGAGTAAATTATTGACCCAATTCACGTGTTCCATGTTTCACCCGGCCTGGTCCCAAAGTAGGGTCTCAGTAGTAATTATAAAGCAGTATGTCTTCATCCCACACCCAGAATTGACAAAACCAATTCTTCCCTCAAATTGCCATTTCAATTGCCGACTCCTTGGGCTCTAGGCTGCTGTCCTGAAGTTTCCTGTTACCCTTGTATGGGAGGGGCCAGCCTCAGGTAACTGAGCCTTCTCAAGCTGGGGACCAGGAGTACCGGCAGTCACTTCACTGAGAGGAGGGGAGGGGGGGTGCAAGGGCTGGAGCACAGGACCTTAGTAGCCTCAGTGATACAACTCTTGTTATTTCACTTGGGATTGTAGAGGAAGTCTCTGGGGGATTTACATGCCTGAGAATTAGTACAGTGGGAGGAGAGATGAGAGGAAGCTTGTAGAAGATAAAGGACCAATGGATTGACCTTCAGAGCAGGAGAGACTGCGACTCCACATACAAGGGAAAGCAGTCGTTGGACCACTGATGCAATGGGCCACAAGACTTGAGGTCTTTGAAAAATGCTCCCTGGGACATCAGAGACCCTCAATGGAAGTTTCAGAAAAGTCAGACGAGGTAAATATGCCATTGTCAGGCTGAGTTGACCCATTTGTATGAGTTAAGGGAAGCATTAAGTTACAGAACACTGCTCACCTTTCTGCCAGCTGATCTAATAACAGTGAAATCTTCAGAGTCACCTCATTGGTACCTTGGAGGTTTGGCTAAGGAGGAATAGTTTCTGACCCCGCATTTACAGTTTTTGTGAAGTAGTTCTTTTCCGGCAGGGCCTCAACGTTCCTATTTAGGTGTCGTTTCACTGTTTTTCCAGAAAGGCAGCGCCCGTGTCCCTGCTCCTTTTGGTAGGTAAGAGCACGCAAAGGTGGTAACTTGAGGGTGTATTTGACTGCATTACTTCAGAAGGAGTTTTTTTTTTTTAATTATTAGCACCTTTAATTATTCTTTATTTATTTATTTATTTATTTTTTGGCTGTGTTGGGTCTTCGTTTCTGTGTGAGGGCTTCCTCTAGTTGCGGCAAGCGGGGGCCACTCTTCATTGCAGTGCGCGGGCCTCTCACTATCGCGGCCTCTCTTGTTGCGGAGCACAGGCTCCAGACGCACAGGCTCAGTAGTTGCGGCTCATGGGCCCAGCTGCTCTGCGGCGTGTGGGATCTTCCCAGACCAGGGCTCGAACCTGCGTCCCCTGCATTAGCAGGCAGATTCTCAACCACTGCGCCACCAGGGAAGCCCCAGGAGTCTTAATAGGAGCTGAAGGACAGCTCCTGAATGTGTCTTGACTTTTAAGTCCACTGGTGTTTTCTGCTTTGCTTGACTACTGATGTTGGATGACCTTCAGTGGACTTCAAGTCTTACTTGCACGGGGCAATGGAAACCCAAGAATTGTTCACAACAGACTGATCACTTCTTAGTTTGCCATCTTGGACAAGTTACTTAGCCTTTCTGAACCTGCTCTTTTTATGTAAAATAGAGATTACAGCGCCTACTTTGCAAGGTCATATCAGATTTAAACAGGGTAATACACAGTCGATCGTCACTCTTCGCAGTTCTGTACTCGTGAATTTGCCTGCTTGCTGAAATTTATTTGTAACCCCAAATTAATACTTATGTCTCTTTCGCAATCATTCACAGAGATGGGCAGAGTGGCAAAAAATTGGAATCCCCCAAGACACACATTCCCAGCTGAGGTCAAACAGGACAATGCTCTGCTTTCTTGTTTCATCTCTCATGCGGTAAACAAGTGTCCCTTTTTTGGTCTATTTAGTGCCACAGGTTTGGCATTTTTGTACAGTTGACCCTTGAACAATAAGGGGGTTAGGGGTTCCGACCCCTGCACAGTTGAAAATCTGCATATAAAAAACGTTGGCCCTCTGGATCTGCAGTTCTGCATCCGCAGATTCAACCGAGGATGGGGTAGTACTAGAGTATTTACTCTTGAAAACCATCTACATTATAAGTGGACCTGTGCAGTTGAAACTTGTGTTGTTCAAGGGTCAACTGTACTGTTGGTGATCTCGGTGTTTTAAATGCCCCCCAGGCATAGTGCTGAAGTGCTGTCCAGTGTTCCTAAGGGCAAGAAGGCTGTGAGGGGCCTTATGGAGAAAGTACGTACGTGTGTTAGAGACGCTTCCTTCAGGCCTGAGTTACACTGCTGCTGGCCGTGACTTCAGTGTTAATGAATCAGCGATATACATTCAACAAGGCGTCTTTAAATAGAAGCACACATAAAACAAGGTTACGTATTGATTGATTCTTGGTTGGGACCGGAGGCTCGCAGAAACCTAACGCTGTATTTCCCCAGGAGCAGAGGCTCAGTGTTTGCTAATCCACTGTTTAGGTGACTGTATAGACCAGAAACCACCATGAATAACAAGAGTTGAAACTCTTGAATAGCAAGAGTTGACTGTACTTTACCATGAATAACTACCATGAATAACAAGAGTTGACTGTACTTTAAAGGCCTGGTATTTAGTTGGAGCTAACCAAATACTTATTCCTTTGTCTTCTCTCTGTATGAATAAGGGTAAAATGATGAATTTTCTTGGATGGAGGAGGGGTGACTGCTTTTCCACCCTCCTCTCCTTAGAGTGTTTCCTGGAAAACATTATAGTACCAATAAGAGGGCTAACATTTTAATTTTTTTAATAACCATTTTTAATTGAAGTATAATTTACAGTGTTGTGTTAGCTTCAGGTGTACAGCAAAGTGATTCAGTTATATATATATAACTTTTATATATTCTTTTTCGGACTGTTTTCCCTTACAGGTTATTACAAGGCATGGAATATCGTTCCCTGTGCTGTACAGTAGGTGTCCTTGTTGTTGATCTGTTTTATACATAGTAATGTATATATGTTAATCCCAAACTCCTAATTTGTCACCCCCCTATCCCTTCTGGTAGCCATAAGTTTGTTTTCTATGTTTGTGAGTCTATTTCTGTTTTGTAAATGCGTTCATTTATATCTTTTTTTAAGATTCCACATATAAGTGATACCATATGATACTGACATTTTAATTTTATAACGAAACGTCAGGGGCCGTCTGATCCTTGGCGTTGTATAACACGCACCTCCAAAATTAACTCTCTCCTGAGGTGTACAGGAGACTATCACAAGGTGAATCCATTTATCTCTCAACGAGATAAGAGAAGATTGAATTATTCTTTCTTCTACTTCACTGTAGAAACTTGTATAAAATTCTGTCTGGGCTTTGCAGATACTTTTGAGCTCACTTACATGCACGTAGATCTGGTGGTGCTTGCCCTTTAATAAATTGTGTTCCGTCTCTTTTCTGTATTGATACAAAAGGGTGTTTTGTTGGTTGGGGTATTTTATTTCTCGGCCATATGTTTGGGTTTTATTCTGGGAAGGCTGTTGTTTTTAAATTTCTTGGGCTTGTGTGTATCTGTCAATGACCAAATGGCTTTTTGGCTTTGCCATCATGCATTTCAAATTATACTAATGCACCAGTTCAGTTAAAGTGGCTATGCTTATGGGCTCTCAGTGAATCAATTCTGTTGCTGAATAATGAAGCACCTCAGGTTTTCCGTATTTCTGTATTTACTTGGAAACCAGAAAAATGGACAGCCAGGCATTTTACAAGGTGCCTGATGATCCTAATTGTTGACTGAGTATGTTGCAGGCTTGGGAAGAAAGGTTACTTAGACTGAATTTCAGGGCATGATTCTCAGTTATTGGCTCCAGCTATGAGCCAGATATATGATTTTCTAGGAGATGTATAAAGCCAATAATTGAAAATAGACACCAATTTAGGGCTCCATTGATCCACTTTGTTGGCTTTTTAAGGGACCCATTTCACCAAAGGATAATGCAGGTGATGCTTGCTTTTATACTCATCAACGTGTTCCCTCTTTCTCCACGCTCTTCTTTTCCTGCAGATGTTCAGGGTGGTCAGAGACTCAACACACGCTTTCCTCTAGGGCAGGATTTCCCAGCTATTCTTTGTTGTGGGGCTGTGCTGTGCATGGTAGGATGTAGAGCAGTATCCTTGACCCCTACCCGCTAGGTGCCAGTAGCACCCCCTGCTCCAGCTATAATAACCGCAAAACCCCAGACACTGTCAGAAGTCCCCTGGGGTGGGGAGTGGAATTGCCACGTTGAGAAGCACTGCTTTAGAGAGAGAAGGCGTATTCTGTGCCAAGTGGAGGTTTCCAGTGTTTTCTGTCTCTAAGCTTCCAGGCCAGCACCAGAAGCTCATCAGTATGTGCCACTGAGGATGCCCACTTGGTTGTCCTAAGAGGGAATGTGGCTACCACATGACAAAGGTCCTTCTCAGTAGTTTGTTGAACTATTCTCAGGTTGCCAGCGTCTCAGGAACAGTGCCTGATCTGTGCCTTGGTTTTCTTGTCTACACAAGGAAGAGAACACTGCCCCTCACAGAAGCTTCCTTTTGTTTTGCTTTTAGTTTCTTTTGTCCTTCTTAGAGGGCAACAAGTATCGCAGCTTCTGGAAGATAAAGAACAACCTGATCTCTAAATTTCATCCTTTCTCGATTCTCCAGAGCTCCTGACCTCAGGAGCTTCACTTTTTCAATAGTTCCTTCCCTGGGACCTTTGTCCAACCTAGCTAACTGGTTTGCCACAGAGAGGCAGGAGAGCACGGTGGCTAAGAGCATAGACTCACTTCAAAGTTTGGTTCTGCCATTCACTTTGTGTGACTTTGAATGGCTCAGTTTAACTCCTGGTTGCCTTGGATTTCTTCTTTACAAAACGCTGATAATCATATTACCGTTCTTACATCGTTATTGTCAATCTTAAATGAGTCAATACCCTCACAGTACTTGGAACAGTGATGTAATGCGAAATGTGTGTTTTAGTGGAGATCTATACTCTCCCCCTTTATTTGCTTCTGGTTCTCTGGGAGAAATGTACAACTCTAACTTGTAGATAACTGAGAGCAATGCAAAAGAATTCTTGTCTACACACACGAAAATGTCCAATCATTGATGTTGTAGTCATGTAGCCCCTTTTATTTCAGTGTTTCCCTGAGTGAGGACCGTGGGGAGCTGACATCTTTGGCTAGTCTTCCTTTCAGTATCTGTGTAATAAATTGTCTGAATCTAAAAAGGATTCATGTTTCTTTACTGGCCAAATCTGTCAGGGCTTGGCCTTGCCTTATGCTTGACAACCAGAATTTGAAATTATAATAGGTTTACCTGACTTTCCAAAGTCTATCTGCTTGTTACTGTATCTCTTTACACCCTCGGGTATTATTTTTGTTAATAGCCTGCCATCTTTTAACTACCCTTTTTATTTTTATTTTTATTTTTTTGCAGTAGGATTTATGATTGAGTGTTAATGCCCACCTGAAACTGATTGTACAAACATCTGTGGCCTCCCAGCCCGTATTATCCCAACCGGTACTAGTTATCTACTGCTGCATAGCACATTATCCCAAAACTTAGCAGCTTAAAACAACACACATTCATTATCTCACAGTTTATGTGGGTTACGAATTCAGGCATAGCTGAGATGTGTCGGCCCTCCGGCTCTGATGCTCTTACAATACTGTGAGAAATGTATCACCAAGGCTATGGTCTCCTATCGAGCTCAACTGTGGAAGGATCGACTTCCAAATTTGCTCACCTGGTGGTTGTCAAGATTCCGTTTCTCAAGGGCTATTGGACTGAGGGGTCAGTTCCCTGCTGGTTGTTGGCTGGAGGCTGCCCTCAGTTCCTTGCACTGTGGACCTCTCCAACCTGGCAACTTGCTTTATGAAAGTGTGTGAGCTAAGAAGGCAATAAAGACAGTCTACTAGCAGGATGGGGTCACAGTCTTTTGTAACTTAGTCACCAACGCGGCATCCTATGTCCTTACCATATTCTATTCACTAGGAGCAAGTCACTAGGTCCTGCCCACACCTAACAGGAAGGGGTTATGCAGGACTGTGGATACCAGGAGGTGGGAATCATCAGGGACCATCTTAGAAGTCTGCCTATCACACGGACAAATGCGAACCAGATCGGATGGGGCAGACAAAATAGCCGTAACCCGAATCCCCCAAGTCTCACAAACAGGGGTACGAATGAGGTGACATTGTTGTTAATGCCCAAATATAGCCAGATCATAGGCCCCACCTGCTAACACCATGCCTCTGGGCTTTCCCTCAAAGTCGACTTTGTTTAGTTCTGAGAGTCCACGAAGAGTCTCTTACATAGTCTCATGCATCAGCCCACCCTGGACTTCGGCTGCAGCTTTTAGGAAATGTACCGAGGCACTGACGTTACTACCGGTGCTCTTTGTCAGAAGTGTTCCCAGTGATGGAGTTTCCTCCGGTCCTTCTGGCCCTCTCGAAGCCATCTTTTGCAAAACAAACAGAAACACTTGACAAATCCTCCCTCCCTGCTCTAGGTCACAGCTTAGATTCACATGGTGCTGCTTGTTTCCCAATGTCCCTGCTGTGTAGAGCTCCCTCTATTTGGTTCACATCTCCTCGCTCAGGTCAGGTTGGGGAATGGGTATAATACCATCTTCTTTGCCTCTTGGTCCCTCTCATCTCCGCTCCCAGATGCTCAAAACCTCCTCATAGGTCCCCTCACCCTCTCCCATCTGTGCTAATACCTAGAGGCAGCTGTAAATGTTTAACAACTTGCTCTTTAGAAGAGAAGCCCTGATTTAGAGCATTTGCCAGTTTCCATGGTATAAATGCTCCCACCATGGATGATTACAAACTACAAATGTGACATCAAGGAATGTGGAGTTGGGAAGAGATGTGTGCAGTCAGCTCTTTGCAAGCTGATACAGGCTGGCTCCGGCAGACCATTGTTTGGAGGGCCAGTAGCCCAGAAGAAGCAGCACAATGTGAATCCCAGCCTGGACTAGCCCGAACCTCTCACTACATCCTCTGCACTGAAATTCACCTCTATCTGGTGGGGCATGGAATTAAATCGCTTCCCTGATACTCCAGATATGACTATAGGTCTCTTGTGCATTTCTTTCATAGAAATTGCTTTCACTGCAAACTGGGTCTAGACCTCAGTATCCTAAGAGAAAAGACTGAAATACTCAAACATTCCCCAAAGTTACAGCCCCTTTATTTTTTAATTTTTAAAAAATATTTATTTATTTAGGCTGTGCCAGGTTTTAGATGTGGCACACGGGATCTTTTTATTCTAATTGCGGCATGCATGCGGGATCTAGTCCCCCCCTCCCCCGACACCCCCCCCCCCAGACCAGGGATCGAACCCCGGGCCCCCTGCATTGGGAGCGCAGAGTCTTACCCACTGGACCACAAGGGAAGTCCCCAGCCCCTTTAATGTTAACTTCATGTTTCCCCCGATCCTCCTGAACTCTAAGCTGTTTCAGACTTGGGTTGTTTGTCTTGGTCTTTGATCTTTCCACCCTACATTTCTCCATGTTGCCCCAACCCAAAGGACTGAGTTACTTCCAAGTCTCTTCCCCTTGATTCTGGCTAGGACCCCACCTTATTGTTAAGGGACACTACTACCCCCATATTACTTGATCTAGTTTCTTTACCTGAGGCTTGGTTTTGCCCCTCTCTTCTGAATATCATCAGGGACTCAAAGCTCCTTGACAGATAAAGCTTGTGGAAATTTTGGAAAGATCCAGGCAGACATAGCCTTCTAATTCCTTAGCAATGTGAGCTTGGTGAATTACTTAACTTTCCCGAGTCTGAGCATCTCTGTAAGTTTAGTGGAGATAAGAATACCTACTTCCTAGGTTTGTTATGAGGTTTAAATTAGAGGTGGATATAAAGTTCCAGACACAGGGTAGGTGCTTGACAATATCTCCAAATACCTCATGATTGCTATTTCTCTTCTTTTTTCTCTTCTTCCTCCTCCCCCTCCTCCCCTCCCTCCTCCCTCCCCCTCCCCTCCCTCCCCCTCCTCCCCTCCCTCCTCCCCCTCCTCTCCCTCCCCTCCCTCCCCCTCCTCCCCTCCCTCCTCCCCTCCTCCTCCCCCCTTCTCTCCCCTCCCCCTCCTCTTCTCCAATCATACCAAGCCCAACTAAATCCTCTTCTATACACCATGTTCCAGGAATGCCGTCCTCAACAGAACATTAGAGGCTCTAATTCAGGGGTGTGTGCAGGTGATCAAGCTCCAGTTACACACTAGGTCTGCATGTTTTATGGCAGGTGATGATGCCAGATACTAATTTTGAAAATAGCACATTTTTTTTTTTCGCCAACAACAAAACTAAAGTTGTACCTCTCCCGACAGTTTGATCAGATAATAATGATCTCAACTCTTTATTTTCGGTACAGATCTCTTACCTGAGTGTCAAATGTATCTGGTTGCTTGGAACATCTGGATTTCCTATGCGCTTCTCTAAAAAGCCTGTCCAGGACGGTGCTCATCATAGTCCTAGACGCCCTTACTCCGGTGTTCCCTCCACGGGTAGATGGCACCACCATACGTACCATCACCCAAGTCAAAAATCTCGTAAACGCCGCAGCCCTCTCCATCAACCCATTCTGCATATGATAAGTTATCTAGGGCATGTCAAGCTTTCTGAAATCGTTCTCTAATTCATCTTCTCTTTATCCTCACTGCCACGACATTAATTCAAGCTATCACAATATCCTGCTGTGTACCATGACCTCCCGAAACACACAGTGTTCCAAGTTTCAAGGTGCGGAAGGATATCTTCTTTGCCTATGGTATCCTTCCGCATCTTGTGTGCCTGGTTAGTGTTTAAATCAACTTTTAAGACTCAACTCAAATGTCGCCTTCTAACACCTCTTCCTCCCTTCTCATTCACATCAGGTGAGTTTCCCTTCTTTGCTCCTTGGCACACTGTTCTTACCTTTATTTTAGCACAAACCACATTGTAGTGTAGTTACTCATTTAAATTGTCTATTTCTGCTTTCATTTGATTCTGAAATTCTATCGTTTTTTAAAAAAAATCACTGTAGCTCACACATCATTAGTACTAAAAAATGTTTGTTTAATAAATGAATGAATAACTAACCCCTTGTATATAAAAAAGAAAAATTTGGATGATCAGTTTTTCATTTACAAATATATTTGGAATATCCCCTCCTTATAAAATCTCAGCTGTTGGTTTGTAACATCAGTCTTAAATTCAAGGGTGCTTATCTAAATATGTAACTGTTTTCATCTTTGCTTCCTCCATCTGATTTGATAAATCTTAATGATTAAACTCTGAAAAATTGGAGAGACTCCTTGAAATGTGCATAATAGTTCTATTAATAGTAATATTTAATTAAAGAGTATTTTTTAAAGGAGCAAAGTGATAGAATAAATCCATTAAGTTCCCATTAAATCTCTCCATGGAAGTGAACACTTTGCATTTGTTAAGGGTTTCTTAATGAACTATCACTAACCCAAGTAATTCAGAAATTAATATGAAACTCTCCACACAGAATAATGGCTTATAGAGGCCTGTGTCTTGTTATGTGGCCCACAGACAGAGCTCATCAATTCCATACGTTTATCACACTGAAGAGATTAAATTTCATGCTTTGCTAAAGATTAATAGAAAAATATCATTAGAGTTGTGCACATTTTTTATTAATCCAAAGAGATGACCTTCTCTTCCTACCACAAGGAGCTTCAAAATTAAAGTACTATAGGGGATTTTGGAATTTTCATATAGGAGAAAACAAAAAGGATAAGAAATAAATAAACAAGGAGGAAATACTAAATATTTAAGTCTACATGGGACATGCTTACCAGAGCTCTGTAGGTTTATGGGGACTAGGAAAGCACAATTGACTTTGTCTGTTCTATGAAAGAGAGCGCTAAGCAAAATACTAATTTCTTTTTTCTGTGTCAAGAGGGCAAACTTGACCCTCTTCTGCACTCGAAAGTTCCTTGGATGTGTCAAAAGAATTGCAAGAATTTTGATAAGCTCATGGCAGCTCTGGAAAGAGACTTGGGTGCTACGGTGAGATCAGACATTTTGAGGAATATGTGGAAGTTTAAAAAATAGAGTTGGATTGATGGAAAAAGTGGAGGTGAAAACCCCTGCAACCCACGCAGGTGGATGAGGAGACTTCAGAGAAGTGAGCAGACAGGATTTCACAGGGAAGTTCAATGCTGCAGAGGGTCGGGGGAACAGAGGATGAACCCCCTAGTGCTGGTTATTATTCAAGGTAGCTCCTCTTAGTAAAAATCTACTATATGCTACTTATTTTATAACTCACTTTCGAATTATTCTGAGTTGCTTCTGGTATGAAATAACACAACTTACTGAAGGAAGGCGCTCTGAAATTAATTCCCAATTGCTTGTACAGAGAGCATGTACTTCAGCAGAATATAACTCTCCTGTTTTGAACGTAATTGGAGTTTTTGTCTCATCTCCCTCCATTCAATAGCCTAATCTTTCATCATTGCCAGGAATGCCTCTTCTCCATTCGACATTTCTAGAAGTTTGTTGTGATATCTATTGAACAATTTCCCCCTCCCCCCCTTTTTTTTTTTGGCTGCGCGGGATCTTAGTTCCCTGACAAGGGATCAAACCTGCACCCCCTGCAGTGGAAGCGTGGCGTCTTAACCACTGGACCACCAGGGAAGTCCCAATTTCTCCTTTAAATACAATCCTATTCTCTAATTTGTGTTAAAATCCCAAATCTGATGCACTCCTTACCTTACTTCCTGTAGGCTCTCTGGCCTGCAAGAGGAAGTAGATTTTTCTCTCCTCAGTGACGATTGCCATATAGCTGCACTAAGAAGGAAAGAATGAAATCTGTTTGATCTCAGCGACATGCTGTTTTGTGGAGAATGAAAACAAATGAAGCATAACAGTTAATTTTGTTCTTTCTGTAACAGATGGGGTCTCCTGTTAAAGAAATCTCTCAATCAAATAAATTCTTTTACTTGACACTCAAGACCTAGAGAATTAGACAGCTAATGTGGTCACCTCTCTATTTTCATTTAGAGAAAGATCAGCAAGGACAATGCATATTTGCTGCCCAACTTCCATCATTCTCTGAGCTTCAGACATTTTAATTCCAAGACCTCTGATCATCATTGCCTATTTTTAAACAGCGAAAGGCTGGAAGATTATTCTTCTTTATAGTCCCTAAGATAGATATCAGTGCAGGACCAAAAAAAAAAAAACACTAGAGAACTTCATGTTTTAAATGGCTTGTCTCTGTAGAGTTTCAAGGGCACATTTTCTTTGTTTTTTTAAAAAAAAGGTCAGTGCAAAAATAAATGAATTGCCACAAAGAGAAATACCAAGTAAATACAGCAGAAGGGAAGCCTAGGGCATTGGGGAAAGGTCAGGGGTGAGGGGTGAGCTGAATATCAGTTGGTGGGGTCTGAAATAGGAATTTCACGCTCATGAAAATTCTTCTAGAAATCATTATAAATCTATTTTGGAAAAGCTTAAAAACAATGGCCTCAAAGCCAAAGTTAGCTCCTTTTCAGAGATAGAGTATTTTCACAAAATGATTCTCTGTTATTTTTTGAATGTCTTCCTCATGAGTCTTTTATCATTTGAATGACATTGTGCAGAGATCCTGAGAATCAGAGAGGTCATGTGACTTGTTCATATTAAACACAGTCTTCTGTGTCCAGGATTAGAGGTTCACGATTGTCATTGTTGACCAATGATTTGCCGGGATTTTTTCTTATGGACATATTAGCATTATGTACAGATAATTATGCAAAATTATTTTTATTTATGTAAATCTGATTACACGGCACATATAATTCCACAATCACTTATCTAATTTAACAATATACCATGCTTGTCTTTCCATGTCAGTAAGTGCATCTCTGATACATTCTTTTCAAAGACCATGTCATTATTAAATCAGTGGTTCATAAGGGGTGGGGGGCAGTTTTGCTCCCCAGGGGACAGTTGGCAACGTCTGGAGACATTTTTGTTTGTCACAATTGAGCAGAACATGTTAGTGGCATCTAATCGGTGGAGGCCAGGGATGCTGGTCAACATCCTCCAATGCACAGGACAGCCCTCCCAACCAAGAAGGATCTGGCGCAAATGTCAACGATGCCAGGGTTGAGAAAGCCTGAAAATAGATGTACCACAACTTATTTAACAAATTCTCTTGGCGGACATTTGGAGTATTCCCAATTTTATCTACTATGGTAGCATTGAATATTCAAGAATCTCTCTGTGCATTATTCCAAATATTACTTTAGGATAAGTACCTAGAAGGATCATTTCTTGGTCAAAGACTATGCCACCAAGGGGTTATATATGTTGCCATCTTGAACTACTAAAGGCTATATGAATTTACATTTCTTCCAAGAGTATGTGAAGGTGTGTGGTTTCCCAAACACTGTTCAAGTGCCAGGGGGCGTTATCTACCTCTTTAAGCTATATATGGCTTTTTGATATATGGCATTCCACTTCCTTATTGTTATTTCAAATTTAGTAATTGTTAGTGTGCTTAATCATCTTTTCTTTTTAAAATGTTTTTATTGAAGTATAGTTGATGTATAATATTATATAAGTTACAGGTGTACAATATGGTGATTCACAATTTTTAAAGGTTATACTCCATTTATAGTTATTATAAAATATTTGCTATATTCCCCATGTTGTACAGTATATCCTTGTAGCTTATTTTATACCTAATAGTTTGTACCTCTTAATCCCCTACCCCTATATTGCCCCTCCCCTGACTGGTAACCACTAGTTCGTTCTCTATATCTGTGAGTCTGCCTCTTTTTTGTTTTATTCACTAGTTTGTTGTTTTTTTAGATTCCACATATAAGTGGTATCATACAGTATTTGTCTTTCTCTGTGTGACTTATTTCACTTAGCATAATGCCCTCCAAGTCCATCCATGTTGCTGCAAATGGCAAAATTTCATTCTTTTTCATGGCTGAGTAGTATTCCATTGTATCTATGTACCACATCTTCTTTATCCATTCATCTGTTGATGGACACTTAGGTTGCTTCCATATCTTGGCAATTGTAAATAATCCTGCTAGGGACATTGGGGCGCATGTATCTTTTCGAATTAGTGTTTTTGTTTTTCTGGGATATATACCCAAGAGTGGAATTGCTAGGTCATAAGGTAGTTCTATTTTTAGTTTTTTGAGAAACCTCCATACTGTTTTCCACATTGGCTGCACCGATTTACATTCCCACCAACAGTGTAGGAGGGTTCCCTTTTCTCCACATCCTCGCCATCATTTGTTATTTGTGTTCTCTTTGATGGTAGCCATTTTGACAGGTGTGAGGTGATATCTCATTGTAGTTTTGATTTGCATTTCCCTGATGATTAGCAGTGTTGAGCATCTTTTCATGTGCCTGTTGGCCATTTGTATGTCCTCTTTAGAAAAATGTTTATTCAGTTCTTCTGCCCATTTTTTAATTGTTTTTTTTTTTTTGATGTTGAGTTGTATGAACTGTTTGTTTGTTGAATATTCACCCTTCATCAGTCATAGCTTAACCATCTTTTCAAATGTTATTGGTCTTTTTTTCTTTTGTGCACTGTCTGTTCATGTCCTTGATAACTTTTCTATTGAGTTGGTTATCTTTATCTTCTTGATGTGAAAGAACTTTGTCTCATACATGTTACAAATATTTTTTCCCTAGCTTGTTGTTTGTCTTTTAACATTAATAATTTTTGGAGATGTGGAAGTGTTACGTTTTTATAAAGGCAAACTTATCCTTATTCAGATATTTCCTCCTGGAGTTTGTCATGTTTAGAAATGCTTTCCCCACCTCAAGAGTATAAAAATATACCCCTAGGTTTTCTTCTAGTCTTTTCCCAGTTTCTTTGGGGTCTGTTTGTCAGTTTGTTTTACATTTAATCCTTTACGTCTAGCTGGAGCTTACTTCAGCGTAGGTAATGTTAACCCACTGACTTGTCCTAATACAGTCATCACAGCTTCACAGAAACAAGCCAAGTGGAGATTCTCCTTACAGAGAATAACCTCCTAACCTCGCCATCTGTAATCCACTCCGGAACACCGGCCAGGTTTCTTCATAACATCACCCAGAGGCAGGAGTGATACCCAACACTGTTAAGTGTTAAGCTTGTTAAGCTGAAGAATTTACAAGATTTCACATTAGTTTTATATGTCACATTATTTTGTTTATTCATATTATTTCATTTGGTTACATTTCATATTGTTTAATTTTATCTTCCTATGATATCTTTAAAGCAGGTTGTATTATCTCCATTTTACAGATGAAGTCCAATTAAGGCTGTCTGCTTGGCTATGCATTTCTTGAGAACAGACACTGTTTTTTTTCGTCTCCAGGGCCAGGCACATATCACCTGTTGAATAAATTCCTGGTTGGTCCAAGGGTTGCTGCAAATGGCATCCACTTTACTATATAAAGGAGGAGAGCAGATTGATGGGGTAGTTGACATTTCTCATCTCTACTTGGTGTAGCTATAACTTAGCCCAATATCATCGTCAAGAGAAATTGCGAAACACTAGGTGATTTTGTTCTTTTCCAGTCGATCTTCGTGCTGCTATTGGTTTTGTGCTTTTCTACGTATGTAAATTGAAGATAGATACCTTGGAATCACCCCAAGTTAGGTTAGCATAGGATGTGGCTGTTTAAAAGTCAATAAATTCATATTTTTGGGATGTTTAGAGTCCATCAGCTTACATTTTTGGTGGTGGTGGGGCTTAAAAACTAAAATTACTGCTAGAACTCTAAACAAGATATCTTGGTTAGAGAGAAGGAAAATGGGATTTTTACCCAAATAGACCATAATAGTATTTTTATCTGAAAACATTTCTACTTCAAGAAAGATATACTGTTCAATTCCCTTGCAAATAATTTGCTATGATTCCCTGATTAAGAAAACAAAACCAAAAACCTTTAATTATCATGTTCCCAATCTATAAACCAGAAACCACATTATTTCTTGACTGCTAGCCCACCTGTAAGGAAGTTCCTAGGTGATTTAAAAATACTTACAACTGCATTCCCCTGGAGGCACCAAGACCAGGGACACGTTTTGCATGGCTATGGAAACAGACAGTGGTGTTGGTGTCCTTAAAAACAATTCTCTTCACTTGGTCAAATCAATTGTGTGCCAAACCAGGAGCATTACTGCATAAGTGACATGGAGAGACTTTCAGAAGCATACCCCTTTGACTCAAATGGCTAGGGCCATGACCAGATACATTCTAACTTTGTGAGGAGTCAGCCATTTTTTTTCTTTTTCTTTTTCTTTTAAATTTTATTTATTTTTGGCTGTGTCGGGTCTTCGTTGCTGTGCACAGGCTTTCTCTAGTTTCGGTGAGCGGGGGCTACTCTTCGTTGCGGTGTGCGGGCTTCTCATTGCGGTGGCTTCTCTTGTTGTGGAGCACGGGCTCTAGGCGCGTGTGCTTCAGTAGTTGCAGCACACGGGCTCAGTAGTTGTGGCACACAGGCTTAGTTGCTCCGCGGCATGTGGGATCTTCCCGGACCAGGGATCGGACCCGTGTCCCCTGCATTGGCAGGTGGATTCTTAACCACTGCGCTACCAGGGAAGACCAGTCAGCCATTTTTTAAAAAGAAAATTGTTCTATGAGAAAGTGCCAGAAGCACCTCCAAACAGAAGCCTTTTTGTATTCATCGCTGGTTGCATCCATAACCACCAGACAAGAGATAAAAATTGATAAAACTACAGGCTTGGGGATATAACTTTCTCTCTGAGGTCTCCTCAGAGCCCCAGCTTTATATAAATTTTCCATCAGACTCTCAGCCAGCTGTTCAAAGTACAGGAATCTATTTCCCTGATGGGTAAGGAATCTCAGGGTAGAAAACGTATTCAGAACAAAATTACAGAATTGTACTTCTTCCTCAATAGAAATTCATTTCTTTTCTTACTTTCACAGAACGTTCGGAGTCTAAATAAATTTCCAGTCTGATGTCCTTAAGAAAACAAGGTCTTCGGGGTTGGTCTTACACACACCACAGGGCTCTGTTTGAAACTATATTTCCCATGCCCATTGTTTCAGTTGGTGGTTTTGGCTCCTGGATCCTCAAGTCTCGAATCCTTTAAATAGACCTTTTCTTTGGATTTACTGCTAAGTTCAGTGCTAGCAGGTGATTCTTCCCACTTCCTAATGTTAGTCAATTTGCTGATTTGTCTTTACCATTTAGGGACTTTGCTCTGTTCTAGAATCTTGGTCTGAGCTAAGCCCTGGTTGGGGGAAGGTGGAAAGGGTGGGTGGAAGCGGCTGAAGATTAGAGAATGTCAATTAGAAGCAGTGTTTGAGATGTTTACATTTTCAGGTAAGAGAAGCCCCAAACCAAACTGGCAATAAAAAGGAGATTTACTAGTTATCATAAATTAATAATCGACAATTTACAAAACAATTCCACATGTATTATTTCACTTTATCCTCAAATAATCCTCTTAGGCAACATTAGTTATCCGAGTATTTCAACGGAAAATTGCAATTCCGAAGGTGAGTTGCCAAGGACAACATGGCCACTAGGTGGCGCCGTGAGATTCAGAGCGAGGCTTTGGATCTGTGGGTCTACTACACCTCCTCGCCAATCCCAGGGTGATGGGTTATTTTTTGTGTTTT
Organism: Eschrichtius robustus; assembly: GCF_028021215.1. Classification (NCBI taxonomy): domain Eukaryota; kingdom Metazoa; phylum Chordata; class Mammalia; order Artiodactyla; family Eschrichtiidae; genus Eschrichtius; species Eschrichtius robustus. The sequence goes on along the minus strand of NC_090845.1, from coordinate 12,834,795 downwards.
GTTTTTAAGTATCTTATTTTTTTTAATTGAAGTATAGTTGATTTACGATGTGTTAGTTTCAGTTATATAGCAAAGTGATTCAGTTATACAAATGTGTGTGTGTGTATTCAGTTTCTTTTCCCTTATAGGTTATTACAAAATATGAAAATATGTGGATTGGAAGTGGGGAAAAATAAGCAGAAAATGCAGAATAAGAAAGTAGTGAGGGGGAGAGACCCTGGTGCATTTCAGTTAAGGATACATTTTATAGACCTGGGTTAAAAATAAAATGGAGAGAAATCCCTGAGAGCAGAAACAGGAGGGAGCTTCGGGATCTGGCTTCCTGGAGGGGGCTGGTGGGGGGCGCTGGAGGAATGGGGACTGGTGCCAAGGGGGCAGGGACCTTGCTAAAGGGCGAATCTCCCTCTTCATGGTCTGAGCGCCGTCGTCCTGCAGTGATACAAGACTCTGCCCATCCAAATGTGCTCGCTGCATTTTGGGCTTTATTTGCTTACACTGAAACCAGGTTCCGTGGACCCCACAGCAAATGAAGATACTGCAAAGACAGTTGTCTGAGGTCACACAAGCAACTTTCAGTTATTTAGACCCTAGGGGTCTGGCCTCACCTCTCATAATAGAGGCGCTTTCATTCAGAAGCAAAGAACCCAAGTGAGAAAGGGCGGAAAGGAGTCACCCTTTATATTAAATTGTATACGAGTTTGGCTAGTCTCCTGAACTTTCCTCGGGCTGCCTTCACAGCTGAGAACTGCTTTTCGTTTCCAAGTTTGATTTTTCTTATAAGACAAAAAGCAAAATCAAAATACCTTTCCTCCCAGAGATTTAGTCAATTCAGGTCGAGTCAGTTCTGCTGCTTCTATTTTTCTGCCTGTTGATATCGGTTGTGGTCAGAGGCTAGATTCAATAGCGAAGGCTCATCTTGAAGGTCTCAGCTGGAGCTCCAAAGAGGTTATCGGAAAAAAAGAGGAATGGAAAGAACTAAAGAAAAGGTTGTGTAATCCACCCGCAGGAATCAACTTGACTCTAGGTGGTTGGTGTGGCATATTTGATTAAAACCCTTGCCAAAATGACCTTTTCTCCACTCACCCTGTACTATGCATCTTTCTGAACCTGAGCTGGAAGGCTTGATAAGAAAGGGCAAGGCTTGACACCTCTTTCAGAGTGTGATAAACTTGATAAGCATGCAGACCTCTGGTGCAGGGCTTGGAAGGCACTGAGTAGAGGGGAAATCACAACAACCACCAAAAAATCTTCAGGCTGATCAGGCTGAGTTTTTCCAGTACTCTTTGTGACTTCTTGCCCAACTCGTGTGTGTGTGTGTGCGTGTGCGTGTGCGTGTGTGTGTGTGTGTGTGTGTGTGTGTGTGTTTTGGGGAGGGGGTCATAGAGGAGACTTTCTTAATCTCTACCTTACTCTCAAGTGATAAAAGCTGGTCATCCCAAGGCATCAAACATACACACAAACTATAATTTGAGCTTAACAAGACTCAACTCTTAGGACAGAAAAATATTTCAGGAATCCCAGCACATAGATTTACTTTAACATACACGTAGTCTCCCATCTTCATATTTGCACGCCAACCTTAGCATGGACATCTTTACTTATTTTTTAATGTATTTGCAATGTGGGTTTGAAGAAGGTGAGTATTTCAGAATTATTACCTGGGAAGAATTTTTTTTTTACTGGAGTGTAGTTGATTTACAATGTCATGTTAATTTCTGCTGTACAGCAAAGTGATTCTTTTCCATTATGGTTTATCACAGGATATTGAATATTGTTCCCCGTGCTATAGAGTAGGACCTTATTGTTCATCCATTCTATATATTGACATAATGGTTTGCATCTGCTAACCCCAAGCTCCCAATCCAACCCGCCCTCCTCCCCCTTGGCAGCCACAAGTCTGTTCTCTATGTCTGTGAGTCTGTTTTTGTTTCATAGATAAGTTCATTTGTGTCGTAGTTTAGATTCCACATATAAGTGATATCATATGGTATTTGTCTTTCTCTGTCTGACTTACTTCACTTAGTATGATAATCTCTAGGTCCATCCATGTTGCTGCAAATGGCATTATTTCATTCTTTTTTATGGCTGAGTAGTATTCCATTGTATATATGTACCACATCTTCTTTATCCATTCATTTGTCGATGGACATTTAGGGTGCTTCCATGTCTTGGCTATTGTGAATAGTGCTGCTATGAACATAGGGGTGTATGTATCTTTCTGCATGAGGGTTTTCTCTGGATATATGCCCAGGAGTGGGATTGCTGGATCATATGGTAGCTCTATTTTTAGTTTTTTGCCAGATCATGTGGTATTACTATTTCTAGTTTTCTGTGGTGGCTTCACCAACTTACATTTACCTGAGAAGAATTTTTATATACTTACCTCATTGACGCTTGGAAATCTAATCAGCAGAAAACCTATAAAAGGATGACAGATCCCTATATACTGTGTTTTGAGGAGCCTTTGGAAGAGATTTCCAAATTGTTTTGAGGTTATACCCAGTCATAAGACTATATAACATTTTCTCTCTTAGTGGTTGCCATCTTAGTTTCCACATCTTAAATTGAAACTGGTGAGTCCAGAGAGACGGAGAATCCTTCATTGCAGCAAAAATATATGATCCCCTATCTGTGCCTAATATGGGACTCATGTTGCTATAGCAAACTAGTTTTCTCATTAGGAGCCATTTTTTTTTTCAAATTTCATAAGGAGAAAATTACCACGTAAGATGCTAAAGGATAAAAAAGCTATGACTTTTGGCTTTCTTTAAGTGTAGTTTATAGATTGTAATTCTTTACAGTTGATTTCTGCAAAAGGTCTTCGGGAGCCAGAGCAGAGGTGGAAGGGAGGAGGTCGCACTGAGAGGCCCTAGGGGCAGAAGTCATGACTACATCTCGACTTTCACATCAGCAGTGCCCAGGATGACCTGGCACTTGGAAGACATCTTCTGCTCATTAAAAAGGAAAGGCATTACCATGGGAAAATTACTTATTTTCTGTTCTATTTTTGGCCTTCTTTTTGCTTTTGTTTCTAACCTACCTCTTTGACCCTCTAAGTATTGAGTATTAGTTTTCCCTTCTTCCACCTAGTGGGATCCCCTATCCCCAGCTTCTATAACAGTGTATCAGTCAGCTCTTGCCACAATAATGCTTCATAACAAACAATCCCCAAACTCAGTGACTTTAAGCAACAGTCATTTATTCTGGTGCTCACAGGTCTGTGGTTTGGGTGCACCTACATGGGGCTAGGCTGGTATCCAGGCTCCAGGGTCTGGGCTCTAGGATCTAGATTTCAGGTTCCAGACTCCAGGTTGAATACAGTTCTGTTTGGCATGCCTCTTCTTCTGTGGACCAGAGGCTACCCAGGGCATGTGGTGAACTCAACATATCCCATTCAGGGGCCCAGAATGAAGAGGCAATATCTATGTGGGGTACGTACTTCTCATGGCACTGCACCATACTAAAAAAGGACAAGCTCAGTAGAGTAAGTGCACTTCACGCCTCTGTTTGTACCATGTCCACTCACATCCTGCTGTCCAAAGCAAATCACTTAGCCAAACTCAAAGTCAAGGGATCAGAGAAGTAACTCGCCCTTTAAGAAGATCTGAGAAGGATGTGGATATTTTATGTGCCTACAGCTGAGTGAAGAATTAGGGGCAAAGAACTCAATATTCCACAAGTAGGAAGTATCACAGTGTACTGTATTGTTTGGTTACCTGTATCCACCCAAACTGGACTGATCAGCTTGAGGATAGAGCCCAATTCTTATTTGCCTCTGTATTTCCACATCTAGCATAAGACCTGCATTTATCTGAGGTATTCAATAAGTTATTCTAGAAAAACTCAGTAAATTATTTTGGAACAACAACAACAAAAAGATAGACATAATTCTCTCAAAGCCCCATTTAAAAAGAGAGAGAAAGAACAGCAAGGGACAGCCATCCTTTTCTGTTGGTGGCTCTTGTAGGGTTTCTTCCCCTCCTCCTTTATTCAGCCTCATTCTTTTTGGCAAGTGTTAAGTTTCCTTGGTTTTGAAGCTATTGGCTCCTCTTGCAAAAGGCCACCATGGCAGGCAACGTCTTTACTCTGATTTTCATCTCTCTGTATTTCCCAACACCTGTGTGGACGCTTGCTGTTTTTGTTTTCATAAACAGAACAACAAACGTTCCCCAGGAAAACACATTTTTTTTTTTTTTTGCTTTTGATGAAACTCCTTGAAATTAGTTGGGCGCCTAAAATAAGATGAGATTATCTTGAGGCTTTTTGTCCCCCCCCCCCATGAAACTGACAAGAAATAGAAATTCAGGCATTCTCTTTTCCTATGTGATCTTGGGCCTCCAAATCTGTTAACTCTAATGCTAAAATAACAACTTGATATCTCCCTTGATATTATGTGTATTAGGGTTTTGCAACACAGGACATCGGTCTTTATTAGTTGAATAAAAGGAACATTTATGCAGCACCTACTTTTTCTTTCCATAAAGTATTTGGAGACTAATTAACCACATTTATCTTGCCAAGGCCTACCTTAGCTGGAAGGAAACACTGTCATGACATGGTCCGCACATCCTCTGTGCTAGGCATAGAACGATGGGTCCTCAAATATGTCCATGTCCTACTCCCCAGAACCTGTGAATATGTTACCTTACACGGATAAAGGGATTTTGCAGATTCGATGAGGTTAATAATCTTGAGATGAGGGCATTATTCTGGATTATCTGTGTGGCTTGATGTAATCACAAAGGTCCTTAGGAGAGAATAAGGAGAGTCAGAATCAGAGAAGGAGATACGGTGACAGAAGCAGAGGTTGGAGATGTTATGCTGTTGGCTTTGAAGATAGAAGAGGCTCTGTGCCAAGGAATCCAGGTGGCTTTTAGAAGCTCAGAAAGTCAAGGAAATAGGTTCTTCCCCTAGAGTTTCTAGGAGGGATGCAGCCCTACCAACAAATTTTAAACTTCTGCTCTCCAACATAAGATAATAAAGGTGTGTTGTTTTAAACCACTAAGGTGGTGAGAATAGGAAACTAGTACACCTCCTAAAGGCTTTCTACTGCAGATCCTAAACTCTCTAGAGGTCTGAGAGCTTTCTCTGGCTGTGGAAGCAGGCTTGTTCATGCACTGGGCAGGCCATGTGTGCCAGGTAATCCAGCCCCTAGGAACACCCGCAACCATTGACTGATAGGATGAACGTGCTTGCTCCCTGGCCCCTCGGCTGGGACAAGTCTGAGGCACGTCCTAGGCCATCTCCAGCAGTCTGCAGCTGGGGTGAGACCAGTTGCCCGTAGCAGTCATCCCCCCAGTGGGCCACCCTGCATTGGCTTCCTCCCCTTTCCTGTCACACTTCTGTACTTCGCCTACTAGCACTTCCGGGGGATGCCTCCCCAATGTGTTACTTGTCTCAGGGTCCATTTATCGAGAATACAGCCTAGGATACCCACACATATGGCCGGAGAATTGCTGTGGTGGGAAGGAAAGAATGGCTGGGAAACAGCTTGATCTGACATCCCTGAGAGCCCAGATGGATGTATGCTTGGGGACCTCTCTGATAGAGATGCAGGGGCTTCATTAAAGTCTTTTTGGTATTTTTAAGGGACTTCCCTGGCGGTCCAGTGGTTAAGACTGCGCCCTTCCACTGCAGGGGACACCAGTTTGATCCCTGGTTGGGGAACTAAGATCCTGCGTACCGTGTGGCATGGCCAAAAAATACAAAAAGTCTTTCTGATATTTTTAGAGGAGAGAGCAAGTTTTTGTCTGTAAAAATTCTGATAAATAGGAAAGTGTAGAATGATAAAAGTAATTGGAGCTCTTGAAGAGGAAATAATTAACTTATTTAAAAAGTTGCTCATTCATCCTGTGATACTAACATATCCCATAAGGTTTTCTATGGACCTTTAGAATCAGAAGCACCATGCATGGGTGTTATTTTCTTCATAGGTCAACAGGAGAACAAAAGATAATTTCAAGTGAAATAAATAGGCCATATAAGTGTAATATTCTGAGTTTTGTGAAAATCATTTTGCAAGCAAATAAAATGGAGAGGTTCATAGGCACATTCTAACATTGGACCGGGGGGAATTCCCTGGTGGTCCAGTGGTTAGGACTCTGCGCTTTCACTGCCGAGGGCCCGGGTTTGATCCCTGGTTGGGGAACTAAGATCCCACAAACCGCGTGGCGTGGCTAAAAAAAAAAAAAAAAAAAAAGTCAGTCTGTTAATATTAATAACTTAGAGGTTATGGACATTCACAGTTGCATCCCACCTTTTTTTTTTTTTTTTTTTTTAAACGGGAATTTTTTACAGATTTCTCGTGGTAGTTTAGCATTTGTCTTATTTTAATTAATTAATTTATTTATTTATTTATTTATTTTTGGCTGTGTTGGGTCTTCGTTGCTGCGCGCGGGCTTCCTCTAGTTGCGGCGAGCGGGGGCCACTCTTCATCGTGGTGCGCGGGCCTCTCACTATCGCGGCCTCTCTCGTCGCGGAGCACAGGCTCCAGACGCGCAGGCTCAGCAGCTGCGGCTCACGGGCCTAGTTGCTCCGCGGCATGTGGGATCTTCCCGGACCAGGGCTCGAACCCGTGTCCCCTGCATTGGCAGGCAGATTCTCAACCACTGCACCACCAGGGAAGCCCCGCATCCCACCTTTTATCTCAGGCAATCCAAATGCTACATTCAAAAGTACAGTTCCTATTGTTTGAGTCTTTAATGTCCATGACGCAGGAGTACTCATGGTATGGAGCAAGAGGCATGGAGTGTTCCAGCATCATTCAGAAAAAGCAAACTTAACCACCATGCCTCCAACTACTTCATCTTATCAGAAAAAGCAATTGGCAACAAGAGTATGGTTTTTGCTCTGAGCAGTAGAATTGCTGTTTTTATAAGGAATTTTTCATATCAAAAAAAAATTTCAGAATGAGGACCATTGCTTATATCAGGGTTGTAATAGTTTAGTTGCAAAATGTTAGTAGTTCGGCTTTTAAATACTAAATGACCAAAACCCGATCATTTTAAGGCTTATGAAAGTAATACTTCTATTATTGCACTTGACATCCCATCTAGAAATATCTCTTGTGTATATGAGCGTCTAGGATATATTTGGTAGATATTTTCTGCTGATGTCATTCCACCATGCAGTAAGTTTATTATTACTGCTATTGTTATTATTATGTCATTTTATTGAGAACTTATTAGTATACCAAGTCATGTGCATTAGCTCACATAACCAAAATGTTGTGAGAAGGGGTACTCTGGTCATGTCCACTTTATAGATGAAGACGTTGAGCGTCACAATAGTAAAGTAATTCATCATAAATCATGCAGCATGTAAGTGGCAGAGCCAATATTCAAATCCAAAAAGAGAATTCTTTACCTGTTTTAAATGGCTGATTTAAATATTTGAGAACCTTTATCTACAGGTTGATTCTAAGAGTTAGAAACTAGTAATTAGCATTCTCAATAGTATAATTATTTTAATATTATTCACTATAGAACAAAGTAGTATGGCTGGAGCAGTGGAGAAGTAATCCTATATAGGTTCAATTGCCCCTAATTTTTTTAAATAAACTTATTTATTTTATTTATTTATTTTTGGCTGCGTTGGGTCTTCGTTGCTGCGCGCGGGCTTTCTCTAGTTGCGGCGAGCGGGGGCTATGCTTCGTTGTGGTGTGCGGGCTTCTCATTGCAGTGGCTTCTCTTGTTGCGGAGCACGGGCTCTAGGCGCGCGGGCTTCAGTAGTTGTGGCTCGCGGGCCCTAGAGCGCAGGCTCAGTAGTTGTGGCGCACGGGCTTAGCTGCTCCACGGCATGTGGGATCTTCCCGGACCAGGGCTCGAACCCGTGTCCCCTGCATTGGCAGGTGGGTTCTTAACCACTGTGCCACCAGGGAAGCCCGCCATTATTTTTACCCCATGTTTTCTCTATAAGTTATTTCATCCTAACCTAAGATGTATTTATCTATCTATCTATCTATCAATCTAGTAACTCCCACGTTTATATCTCCAGCTTAGACCTTTCTGTTAAGATCCAAATTCATGCTGCCATCTGACACCTGTCATCTCAATTGAGCTATTTCAGAGGGATTAGAAACCCTCACATTTCCAAAAGTGAATCATCAGTCTTTCTCACCACCTCCACCCCCTTCTGTAACTTCTCTAATATCACGAGTCTAGAGCCGTGTCATTGCCATCTACCCAGTTCTCATCCTATGAACCTGAGATTCATTCTTGCTAGCTCCTTCCTTCCTGCCATCTTGCGTTCAATCGATCATGTTCTGTTGACTCTGTTTTTGGAGTCCACCTACTTCTTTCCCTCTCTGGCTTCAGCGTCCTTGTCTAAGTGCCCATCAACTCTTGCTTGAACCATGGCGATACTCTCCTTACTGGGTGCCCAGGACCATTCTTACCCCAAGTCGATCTTTAATTTGTTAACATATTAATTATGAACTATTTAATAAAGAGAAGGTAACAGACACTTCTGTAAATAACTCAGAAAAATATAACTCACCACTCTTTTACAGGGATAAATATATTTTCACAGAGATTTTACAGAGATAAACATTTTTCATTTGTTGATTCAGACCTCTTTTTTAAATTGAAGTATAGATTATTTACAATGTGTTAGTTTCAGGTGTACAGCAAAGTAATTCAGTTATATATATATATATATGTATATATATATATTCTTTTCCAGATTCTTTTCCATTATATGTTATTACAAGATATTGAATATAGTTCCTTGTGCTGTATAGTAGGTCCTTGTTTACCTATTTTATATATAGTAGTGTGTAACTGATCTCTTTTAAAAGAAATAAAATAGTATAAATGGGATGAAATCTCCTTCTCCCCGCCCATCTTTTTTTCCTTCCTCTTTTCCCTGAAGGTGGTGTATATTATTTCTATAAGTGCATGTATGCTTTTATTTCTATGAATAGAGGCTTAGCATAATATATTGCTTTGTATATTTTAAAATGTACACCAACTGTGGTTTATTCATACAATGGAGTCCTTATTGTAGTTAAACTGAGTAAATGTAGTCTGTATTTATTGATATATATTTGAAAATGCAATATTAAGTTAAGAAAATACACTGGAAAAGAACCTTTATGGTCTTTTCTCATTCCCCCATAGGCACATAGAGTAAGTGGCCTTTTAAAAACAAGAACCTGGCCATGCTTTAGAATGGGGCCATGTCTTCATGTTGCTCTTAGGAAACAGTTCAAAATCCTTGGCCTGGCCCGCACAGACCCTCCCTACCTGGCTCCCAGCTTGCTTTCCAGCCTTCGTCTATATTTCCATGCTGCCCCTCAATCATCAGGCTCCATCTGTTCTGTGGATTCTCCAGGCCCCTCACTGCCTACTTCTCCCCTCATCCCCCCAAACCTGGCCAGTTCCTACAGCCCTTCGATACTCAGCTCTAATAAAAGGCACAGGTCTCCCCACCTCCAAGTCTTGATGAGGTCGCCTGTTCAGATAGGCCTTTAGTAGCACTGTCCAGTAGAACTTTCTGTGATGATGGAAATGTTGTATGTATGTGCCGCTCAATACACCACATGTGACTAATGAGCCCTTGAAATGTGGCTAGTGAGACCGAAGGACTGAATTTTTAATTTTAATTGGTTTAAAGAGTCACATGGGCCCTGTGGCTACTGTATGGGCCTTCAAACCTTGTCCTTCAAGCCACTTGTCCTTCAAACCACTTCTTACCATGGTCCTTACATATTTACTTGTATGGGTGGTTGTTTAATGTCCATTTCCTGAAACTCTAAGCTCCCTGATGGGAGAACCATGTTTGCCTCTTTCATCACCAGCATTTTGCAGAGTGTCTGGCAGCAAAGAGATACTCAGTAACTACTCACTGAATAAATGGATGAGTCACTTTGTATATTTCTCTAAGGAATTTAGATTCTAAGTATTAGACAAAGAAGAGCCCTTTCAGAATTGTGGGCAAGGAAACTGACAAGATCAATTTTGCATTTTAGAAAGAGCATGCTGGCAACCAAAGGAAGGATGGATGCAAGGAACCCAGAGAGAGAGAGAGAGAGATTGGAAGTTTAGTGCATTCATTCTAGCAATGAACAGCGCAGGCCTAAATGATGGGAAATTGTTAGGGATGCAAGAAGAACTTAGGAGGTTGGGTATTATTTAAATATGAGGCATAAGGGAGGGAAGGGGTGTCTCAGTTTATCTCCCCATCCCCCAGGGGAGACAAAGGCTTGGGTGCTGGCAGTTCTTTGGGAGGTAGTCCCGGAAAGTATGAGTGAAGAAAGGGGGATATGACCCTGGGAAGAAAGAAGAGCCAATACGGGGTGAACTAATGGCCAGGTTACTGCCGGGGGAGCAACTCGGACTCAACACCATTGGGGCCTTCTGAGGAACTGTGTGCAACACACCCCACAGTGGTCTCATTGGATGATGAGAAGGCAGAGCATTTATGCACCAGCTCCATTCCTTGTATAGTTTTCCCTGGGACCACTAGCTCCCCTGTGCATCTGTGTTAGGCACTCGTGGCTGAGTGAGCTCCCCTACTGTCAGAGAAAGTGCTCAGACGTAGAAGTGAGATGCAAGTGCTCAAGGAGAGAAGCTGTCAGCCAGCCAGGAACTCTCTCCCTCAGCGGCAGCACTCAGGGATATAGAGCAGGGCATTGACCGCATCTGTTCCACCTGGTTCTAAAAACACTTCCAGGTTCCCGGAATGTTGCATTAGTCCTGAGGAGGTGGGGGGGAGATATAAAAGATGGGGCGAACTTAAGAGCAGATGCCGTGACCCACTTCTGCGTTTTCACCAGTGTCTCCCTTGCTACACAGTGGGCATGCGAGGGCCAAGTGGGCAATGGCACCATCATTCCAGAACAGAGACTCTCTCTTGGCCTCCATGCCCTCATTACCAAACTCTCGCCATGGGATGTGATTAGGTGATTCCAGGATGAATTAGTATTGGATATTCCAACATCTTCTTTCCTAACATCCAACATGCTTGTACTTAAATAGGGTGGCATGGTACACAGAATTCTAAAATGGCCCCCAAGATTCCTGGAACCTGGTGTACATGTCCTGTGTAACCACCACCCCGCCCCCCTTCTTGAGAATGGGAAAGACTTGTGAATATAATGGTCTGTCACTTCCACGATGAGCTTATATCGCGTGGCAAAGGTAAAGAGATTTTGCGCATGTAACTAAGGTAAGGCCCCTACTCAGTTAACTTTGAATTAATTAATGATAAGGATCATTATCCTGAGTGGGCCTGAACTAATCAGGTGAGCCCTTTAAAAGAGGGTCTAGGCCTGGAGGACCCCGCTGCGGCGGGGGGCGTGGGAGGCGCGGCCGGCCCGGCCCCCGCAGGGCTCAAAAAAAAAAAAAAGAGGGTGTAGAGGTCAGAGAGGTTCTACTGCTGGCCTTGAGCAAGTAAACTGGCATGTTGTGAGAGGGCCTATGGAGGTGACGAGGTGACCATGTGGCAGCGACCTGAGAGCAGCCTTGAGAAGCTGAGAGTGGTTCCCAGCTAACAGCTAGCAAGAAAATGGGGACCTCAGTCATATGACAGCAAGGAAATGAATTCTAACAGTGTGAAGATCTTGGATGTTTCCTTTCCCAGTCAAGCCTCCAGGTAGGAATGTAGCCTGGCTAACACCTTGATTGCATCCTTTTAAGACTCCAGAGGACCCAGCTAGGCCATGCCTAGACTCATGAGCCACGGAAATTGCAAAATTGCAAAATAATTAATGCATGTTGTTTTAAGTCACCAAGTTTGTGGTAATTTATTATACAACAATAGAAAACTAATATAGGTAGTGATAAAAAGAAGGAGTTCTGGAATTCCACTCACTTTGTTTTAATCAGGGACCTTGGGCTGAGAATTTGTGTGCCTCAGTTTCCTCATCTATAAAATGAGAATTAAAATACAATTTACATAATTTTTATAAGTTTTAAATTCAGTGCCTGGCATTAAGCCAGCACTCAACTAAGTCAGCTATTGTTACGATATTATTATAACATTATTTTTACTATATAGTTGTTTGCTAGGTTGTAAGTTATCTGACAGCTTAACAATTAGATATTGAATTAAGTAAAACTGAATCTAATTGATTTTTTTTTGCAGTAGTGAGCTATGATGGGCTGACCCAAGCAGAATGGAATAATTTTATGTTCAGTTTTATGAAAATTAATTAGATATGTACTGTGTGCTTGGGAGAGGAAGATGAATAAAACGAAATCCTTGCACTTAAGGAGCATATGGTGAGAACTTACTGAAGAAAAATGTTAAGCAGGGTAGCATAGATGCTGAGCTTTTTTTTTTCTTTCAAAATTACTTACTGAAACATAGCATACATGCATAAAACTGCACAAATCCTAACTGTACAGCTGAAAACAAATTTGAACAAATTTCCATGTAACTGGCACCCAGCTGAAGAAAACAGAACATTACCAGCAGCCAACAGCCTCCACCTTGTAACCCACAGGAGTAACTACTCAAAGGCAACCCTTCTCATACCACAGACTAGCTTTGCATGTTTTTGAACTTCATATAAATGGAATCACACAATATGTCCTGTTTTTTTCTTTCTGGCTTCTTTTGTTCAACATCGTGTGGGTAAGATTCCTCCATATTGTTGCACATAGTTGTCGATCAGTTATTCTCATTGCCATATAGTATTCCATCGTGTGACTGTTCCACAACTTATCCATTCTAGTGTTGATGGGCCTTTGCATGGCTTCCAGTTTTTGCTGATTACAAATAGTATTCTATGAACACGCTCAGAGACATCTTTTCGTGACTATATATACATCTCTGTTGGGAATAAACATAGAAGTGGAATTAGATTTTGAATTTTGAAATAACAGTATGACCAATGAATATGAACAGCAGTAAAGTGACTCAGAGTGAGAGAAAAACGGGCCATTCGGCAGCGTGCAGGCTGCTAAGTGGGGAGTGTGGGCAGTTGTGTGTCCTGTAACCAGCACCAGAAGAATCAGTCAATAAAGACTGAACTGGAATAAATTACACCTTCCAGTATGAAAAGGGGCAGAGACCATACACCAAGCTTATAGGGACAGACACGTGGTTGTTGACTGAAAGAACATTCTCAATATTGAAGGACGTTGAGACATATCTGTAAGTGTCTCATTTGAATAGAACAGATGCAAACAAGGTAGAAAAACAAGGTAATACTGAGCCAAAACATAAAAACTCATGAGTTTCTAGTAGTAGGTGTATGAACTGTGGCAGAGAGAATGCTCTCTTAACCAAATCCTGTTTCACTTTCTGGGTACACAGCCTTCCTTAGAGCTATCTGAAGATATCTGACTAGGTTCTGACAAGAACCAACAAAGAGAGTCCTCCCCCCCCCACCCCCAACCATCATCAGACTGTGATAACCGCAAAAAGTAAACTTTTGTTGCAATAGACCACTGAGATTTTAGAGTTATTTTATTACTGTTGTATAGCTTAACCTACCATGATTAAAATGGTAGGCAATAAGAGGGGCTGTAGAGAAATTTCATAACTCTGAGCTAACATCTAGACTGCCTTTAACTAGTTCTGTTAATAATCATTATCACTTGCTGCGTACCTCCCGGCCTTTTTCCTTTTTCTTTTTAATTGAAGTATAGTTGTTTTACATTGTTGTGTTAGTTTCTGGATACTACACAGTGATTCAGTTTTATACATTCTTTTTCAGATTCGTTTTCACTATAGGTTATTACAAGATATTGAATATAGTTCTCTGTGCTATACAGTAGGTCCTTGTTAGTTATCTATTTTATATATAGTCGTGTGTATCCGTTAATCCCAAGCTCCTAATTTATCCCTCCCCCCTTTCCCCTTTGGTTACCGTAAGTTTGTTTTCTGTATCTGTGAGTCTATTTTTGTTTTGTAAAAAAGTTCATTTGTATCATTTTTTTAGATTCCACATATAAGTGATATCATATGAGATTTGTCCTCCTCCGTCTGACTTACTTCACTTAGTATGATCATCTCTAGGTCCACCCATGTTGCTGCAAATGGCATTATTTCATTCCTTTTTACAGCCGAGTATTATTCCATTGTATATATGTATACCACACCTTCTTTTTCCATTCATCTGTCGATGAACGTTTAGGTTGCTTCCATGTCTTAGCTATTGTGAATAGTGCTGCTGTGAACACTGGGGTGCGTGTATCTTTTCAAATTAGAGTTTTTGTCTTTTCTGGATATATGCCCAGGAGTGGGGTTGCTGGATCATATGGTAACTCTATTTTTGGTTTTTTAAAGAACCTCCATACTGTTCTCCGTAGTGGCTGCACCAACTTACATTCCCACCAACAGTGTAGGAGGGTTCCCTTTCCTCCACACCCTCTCCAGCATTTGCTGTTTGTAGACTTTTGATGATGACCACTCTGACTGGTGTGAGGCAATAATGTCATTGTAGGTTTGATTTGCATTTCTCTAATAATTAGCAATATTGACCATCTTTTCATGTGCCTGTTGGCCATCTGTGTGTCTTCCTTGAATTTTTAGTAAATTTACAGAATGGAGCAACTACCACCACAATTCAGTTTTAGAACATTTTCATCACCTCCAAAGTATCCCCCATGCCCATATGCAGTCAATCCTAGTTACCCAGCCCAAGTGCCAAGCAACCGTTAATCTGCTTACATTACTTTTTAAGGGATCTGCCAAGCCTAAGATTCTATGAAACTAGAATTCTGAGATTTGGGCACAGTTACACTGCTCAAAATGCAGGCTCAGTCAGTCCAGGGAATTCCAAAGGCCTTTGCTTTTCAGAGAACACATGCCTTCCTTGCACTTGCCATTTTGACACTTAGCAGCTTTCCTCATCAGCACAACCTTTCACACTGAGCAGCTGTGCAGAACCTGTTGATTGCTTTGCTGTTGACTGAGGCCCTGGCATCCCAGGAATACTGAGGGCAGAGGGGCTCCATCACATGGTATAAACATTGACTTCTTGGTTAATGTAGGCACTTTGCTTCCAGGTTGCTCTTTATAGATGAACTCAGCAGAGGACAAACTCTTTAGAACTTTGAAATACCAGATGTTTTCTTCTGGGGTTTCCCTAGAATGTTATTCTGTCCTAACTTCATAAAAGAAATGCATTTAAACCCAGTTCTCTCCATCTCAGTGGTAGACGTTGATGTTGCAATTAGAGTTACCTGGAGTTTTGCTGCCCATCCCTAAGAATGTGCATTTATGTTAAGCACTGAGGTAACTTCTCCATAGATGGGAAGATTCTGTTATTATGTTTCTTGCAATTTTTCTTGTAGTTGATTTCTAATCTCATAGCACTGTGGTTGGAAGAGATGCTTGATACAATTTCAGTTTTCTTAAACTTACCAAGACTTGCTTTGTGGCCCAGCATGTGATCTATCCTGGAGAATGTTCCATGTGCGCTTGAAAAGAATGTGTATTCTGCTGTTTTTGTGTTACTGTGTTCTTCAGCTCTCTTAAAAGTCCAGGAGGCCAGCTTTGTTCTAAGAGATAACTTTATAGCTGGGGTCAGATCTGTGATCAAACCCATGTTATCAAATAAATATGACTGGAAAAGTACCATCAAAATTAAGAAACAGATTTAAATTTCTAGGATAATATAAAATAGAAAATTCATTTCCAGATCCTATAAGATGAATACATACTTTCTTCCTGAGCCCCAGTTTTCTTATCTGTAAAAAGGGGCCAATCATAGCACACTCTAAAGTGTAAGGGTTAAATATGTTAAAGAATAAGAAAGTATCTAGAATTGTGCACAACATTTAAGTACATGTAATACTTTCTGTTTTTCCTTCTTTGACTTGTTTATATTTATTAAATGAGAAGTTTCACTCTGCTATTCTACATAAGGCATAAAAAAATTACAGTTTCTGTTGCATTTTTATCTATGAAAGCAAAGATAGAAGCTATAAATTTTTAAAACATAGATTAATTTAACTTCATAAAGAAAAACAAATTTAAAAGAAACCTTTGCTTTGTGAAGAAACGCTAAAGCAAATTTTTAAAGCATTTGATCAATTAGGAAACATATTTGCAACATGTATAATAGAGGAATTAATAGTATTAACATATAAAGAACACTGCCAAAACAATTTTAATGAAAATTAGGACAAAAGACATGAATAAGAAAGTCACCAAAAAGATGTACCTCTATTTTAAGAAGTCACCTTTGCCAAATTTTAAAAAATACAAATTACATCTACAGAAAGATACTGTTTTTCACCCATCAGATTGGAAAAGGTTGAAAGGATTAGTAATTTTCAGTGGTAAGGACAGTGTGGAAAAAGATATTTTCATATACTGCTGGTGAGAGTGAAAATTAATGCAACTTTTGTGTATGGGGAATTTGTTAAACATTTATATCTGTTGACCTAACAATTCAATTTCCAGGGCTTTTTCCTGAGGAAATAATTATTAATCTTCACAAATATTTAACCATATAATGCTCAAGGTGTTCTATATAGGTTTTTAAAATTATATCTAAAAATTTAAAATACCTTAGATAGCCAATGAGAGGGATGAAGTAATTGTCATATGTATTAAACTCATTACTATGCAGCTAATAAAAATTATAGAAGAATAATTAATGACATAGGATGCATTTTCTGTAAAGCCTGATGTCAAGGGCTGCGGAAGGAGGTGAGGGTTACTACAAAGACACAGGGCGTAAGATGCAGATATAGAGTAGGGTGATCGGGGCCCATGATGCAGTCTGTTATAACCATCGTGCTAATACTGCTTCCAGTATGTTTCAGGATTATTACTCATTCTTAGAGCTCAGCAGAGTTTCTGTAGAATATACTCTCCCTCACTTTTATGAATGGATAAAGTTATTTCTTCTTATTTAATTTTATGCACAAGGGATTGAAAGGCATTACTGTAGTCTCCTAGTCTCTGAATATAACCAGGGCTAGTATATTACAAGATCTTAGTTCTACCCTCTTTGTATCAGCTAGGAGTACTTTTGGCTATAGTAAGAGAATTCACAGCTAACAGTAGTTTAAACAATAAGGAAATTCAGCTATATTATACAGCAAGAAGTTTGGTGGTCCCAGGCTTGATGTGATGGCTTGATGAAAGCTTCAAAGATGCAAGGTCTATCATTCTGTTCTGTCATCATCAGCCTGTTGGCTTTTCTGCCTTAGGTCACAGGGTGGCTGCTGCAGTTCTAGGTATCAGAGCATCCCATGTCCACATTCAAGGCAGTAAAGAGAGTGAAGGAGCTGTACCAGAGAGTACTCTTTGCACATTTGTCCCTTCATAAGGAAAAAAGATCCTCTCCAGAAGTTCCCAGCAGACTTCCTCTTCCATCCAGCTGACTGGAACTGTGTCACGTGGACACCCGTAGCTATAGGAGAGACCAAGAATGTAAGTATTTTTTTTTAACCTCTTTAATAGAAAGTGGCAAGGGAGAAGAGGGTTGGGATGGCTGTTGTGTACCAATGACACCATCTGCCATACTTTATTCACTGTTCTGAGAGATTATTTCAGGGCTGCATAACCCTAACTTTAGGCTCTCCTAACAGTTTTGCGAATTCCTAGATTCATTGAAGAAGGGAGATATTGACCTCTTTTTTCAGAGAGGGCCTGGCTTAAACCTTCTGTGGGTTTATGAGTTAAGTAGACTTTTCCCACCACTTTGGGATTTTGTTTTTCATTTCTTGGTTTGTTTTAGTGCTTATTATCCCAGGAACTATAGTATAGCCATAACAATGAGGAAATTATGTAATTATTTTGGGTAACTGAAACAGACAAGAAAAGAATCAGAGCCTTTCTTTTTAAAAGTCAGCAGTGAACTTAGAATATCCAACTGGAATGAAATTGACTGTGGCTCTCCCTTTGGGATATAATTGGGCTATTATTGAGCTCCCCAAATAGCAAACAATGAAAAGCAAGACTCAATTTTAACTAACAATACCTACATCTATACCCAAAAGCCTTTTGCCTGACCCTCATTATACAACCAGAATCTATTTCCATTTATTGTGGAGAAAAGATTTATTTTCTCATTTCTTTTTTAGGTAAACACTGATAACTACACTCTGAAAAAAATACCATTCACATGTGGTGTCTTCTTCCCTAGGGTCCCATCAGATTAAAATTACTTCATTCCCCCAAATCAGACCCAGATTTCTCTTGTCAGAATATATAAATTAGGGCCAAAAATACAACCTGAAAATTTAAGTGAATAAGAAAGAACACTTTTACCAACATGCTGATAGACGAAATTTTAAAAATTGGCAGCTCTCTCTAAAAATGTTTTCATCCATATATTATGAAAGAAAATGAAGAGGCCCAGGAATTTTACTGACATTCATTTTATTTTATTTTGGAGTTTGAATTCGTGGTCGGTTCTCAATATCTTTGTTTCCTTTTTATGATGTAAAGGAAGCCAATGACTGGTCCTGAAATCTATGTTTAACATAGCCATACATATGGAAGCCTGTCACTTCTTCAATGATGCCACTTCTACCTATGACCAAACCACACTGCACAGCAATACAAGTCAGTGTGGTTCTTTACTGACCCCTTCCAAGCCCAGTCCGGTTTGCTCCTTGAAAACTTCAGCTGCTCCCCTCGGTGACTGATGGTGCTGAGAAGTTTCCACATGATATCTCACATTTACGGAATTCTTACTCAGTGCCAGGCTTTGATCTAAGTGTTTTACGTGTGTCATCTCATTTAGTCTTCAGGAAAAACTATTATTATTATTAAATCTGTTTATTGGGGGAACTCATACATGGATAAAAGCTTAGGCAATAGGAAGCAAATGTTTCTGGATGCCCTTCTCCAGCCCTTGTTTCTTGTCTTTTACAAATCGTAAGAGAGGTGTGCGCTAAACTGAAGTGCCCCATCCTTATCCAAAGATGTCCCAAAATGTGTGGGCCAAAGATGTATTGGCCATAATATCGAGGGTTGGGATAGATTGTGGGGCTGTCCTAACCTCTTTCTGCTTTGTTGTCGCCACCCTCCCAAAGGCCCAAATTGGATACAGGTAGATTCTAAGAGTGATATCAGTACAATGTATCTATGTGGATTTCATCACTTTAAGCTGTAACACAAATACATCCTCATTTCAACTTGAAATTCAACATTTAAATCCACTAGAGGAGAGATGATCAGGTTGTAACACAATGCCATATAATGACCCAATTAGGGGACGGCTTATGGTAGATTTGACCTGCCCGTGAAGATCCACCCCACGAGGGTGACAGCCATATCCGTTCTCTGTGACAAGTCCCTTATTGTCACTGCCAGCCACTGGCCACTGCTGACTATTAGAGGACAGCATATGCTCCAAGCTAGGGCAACCAGATTCTCTGTCATAGGATTTGAGAATCAGGATTCAGAGAATGACAGGAATCCTCCGTGTCTGGCTTGAACTGAAGATGTGGAAATTTAGGGTTTGTGAAGGGATAGCTCTAAACATAAAGAAACAAAGATAACTAAGAGAAGAAAGAAAAGAATAAAATACATGAGCATAGAGAAGCAGTGCTGAGAGACCACAGGTATACTATGGTAGGAGAGAGAGAGGAAGGGAGAGGTAGACTGCATTTCTGTGGGTTTGGACAAATGTATCATGACCTGTATCCACCATTATAGTATCATATGGAGTAGTTTTGCTGCCCTGAAGATCCTCTGTGCTCTGCTGATTCACCCTTCCCTTCCCCCAACTCCTGGCAACCACTGATCTTTTTACTATCTCCATAGCTTTGCCTTTACCACAATGTCGTATAGTTGGAATTAAACCATATGTAGCCTTTTCCGATTGGTTTCTTTCACTTATTAATATGCATTTAAGTTTCTGCCCTGCTTCTTCATGGCTTGATGGCTCATTTCTTTTCAGCACTGAATAATATTCCATTGTCTGTATGTACCCCCATTAATTTGTCCATTCAACTCCTGAAGGATATTTTGGTTGCTTCCAAGTTTTGGCAGTTATGGATAAAGCTTCTATAAACATCCATGTTTATAGGATTTTGTGTGGACATAAGTCTTCAACTCCTTGGGCTAAATACCAAAGAGCGTGATTGCTGGATTGTATGCTAAGAGTATGTTTAGTTTTCTAAGAAACTGCCAAACTGTCTTCCACAGCGGCTATATCATTTTGCATTCTCACCAGCAGCGAATGAGAGTTCCTGTTTTTCCACATCCTTGCCATCATTTGATGTTGTCAGTTTCTGGATTTCGGCCATTCTGATAGCTGTGTAGTAGTATTTCGTTGCTGCTTTAGTGAGTGTCTGTTAAGGTCTTTGGCCCATGTTTAAACCGGGTTGTTCGTTTTCTTATTGTGGAGTTTTAAGCCTTCTTTGTATATTTTGGAGAGCAGTTCTTTGTCAGATGTGTCTTCAGCAAATATTCTCTCCCAGCCTATAGCTTGTCTTCTCTTTCTCTTACAGTGTCTTCCGCAGAGCAGAAATTTTTAGTTTGAATGAAGTCCTGCTTGTCAGTTGTTTCTTTGATGGATCATGCCCTTGGTGCTGTATCTAAAAAGTCATTGCCAAACCCAAGGTCATCCAGATTTTCTCCTATGTTGTCTTTAGAAGTTTAATAGTTTCGTGTTTTACATCTAGGTCTGTGATCTATTTTGAGTTAGCTTAATTTTGCATGTGGTTATAAAAGGGCAATGCAAGGGATCCTTGCACTTGTGTTGTTGGAACTATTCTGCATGTTGACTGTGGTGGTGGACCTACATTTGTGATCAGTTGTATAGAATTAATACACATACGTGACTATAAGTAAAACTCGGGAAATCTGAATAAGATCAGTAGACTGCATCACTTTCAATATCCTGGTTATCATATTAATTATAGTTTTGCAAAATATTGACATTGGGGAAAATGGGTGAAGTATACATGAAATCTCTTTGTATTATTTCTTCTAGTTTCACGTGCGTCTACAACTATCCAAATAAAAAAGGACCAAAGGTTAAGCCCAAGAACTCAGCTATGTGGTCTCTATTAATCACAGAATTAATGTTAGAGCTGGGAAAATCCTTATAACAGCATTTCCCATATCATGTTCTCAGAAAAGTAGCCCCATAACATGGTTTATGAGAAAAAAAAAAAGGAGTTCATGGTCAAATAAGTGGAGAATGCCATATATTTTAATTCCTTCCTGGGGATTTACTATGCTCATGAGTATAGTAAAAATTCTGAAAATGTCTACATATTTGTCCTCTGTGGCCA
The DNA here is from genome assembly GCF_028021215.1 of Eschrichtius robustus. Taxonomy (NCBI): domain Eukaryota; kingdom Metazoa; phylum Chordata; class Mammalia; order Artiodactyla; family Eschrichtiidae; genus Eschrichtius; species Eschrichtius robustus. The sequence continues at coordinate 12,813,634 of NC_090845.1, read as the reverse complement.
TGACCATACTGGGTTACAAACATCCACAGAATCTCGATGGCATTAAAAAAATAAACATTTATTTAGCTGGCTGTCTGCGGCTTTGCAGATCTAGAATGGGCTTGGCTAGGATGATTTGCTTCTGCCCCATGTGACTCACATCTTCCTCTTTACCTCTGTGTTTCCCCAAATTATTTCATGGTGCTAGGTGCTGGGAATAGTGGTGATTAAAGCAGACATAATCCCAAGCATCTGGTGAGGGAGGCCAAGAATCAAATGATCACAGAAACAAAAATGTAAATACACACGGTAATAAGTGCTCTATGAAGGAAAGATACACAGGACTATAAGAGTATATAGAATAGGGATCTGATCTTGTCCGAGAGAGCAAAGTTTATGTTGGAAGGTTTCCTATTAGATGTGACATTTGAGCTGATATCTGACAGATGAGTAAGCAATAATCAGGAGAAACCTGGTGGCAAATGTATCCTGAGCAGTATGAAGCATGTGCAAAGGCCCTGTGTCTCATTTATGGTCGTTGTAGCTGGAGTGTAGAGAGTGAGGGGAAGAGAAGTGAGAGATAAAAGCAAAAAGGAGGGCTGGGCTGAACTAGATCGAGCCTTGGGATTCATGGGGGCAGATTCAGGCCTTCATTTTAAGAGGCATAGGAAGCCACTAAATGATGCTGAATAGACAAGTGGCATGACCAGCTTTGTGTACTCAGAGGCCCCTCGTGGCTGCAAGTACAGAGGTGGGGGGATGAGACGGCAGAAGGCAAAACCAGTCAAAAGATTTTTATTGTCTTTTCTTATAAGTTCTGTAAACATCCCTTAGTGCATGTTTAGAGAAATTCTATAGCAAACATAGGTTTGCCAGTGTCTTGTAAACATTTCCTGTAACTATTACGCTAGAATCTAAGGCAGGGATTGTAGCATTCACATTCTAGGAATATTCACACTGTGCCCTTAGGCTTGAGGAGAGGACAGTCATTGGGCTTCCCCCCCCCCACCCCCGCTCCCCCCACCCCGGGGGTGGGTTAGGGATTGTGTTCTATACTTTTAATTTGCTTTTACATGCACGACAAGATTTTCTTCTTAAGATAAGCCTATTAGGGTTGTGATTTTGCACTTAGCGAGTTAGAAAAATGAGATTCAGCTGTAATTCTAAATCAGTTATTATGTCCTCGGGGTTTTGAAACCTTCTGTGGCACCTCGACTCATTTTCTGCTTACAAGAAAAGTTTAAGTATCTGTCATTCATTGCGGCTGAACCATTCCCTACTCCCAAGAGAATCATTAAGTATGTCCCCAATAAGAGGCTAAACAGAAGGAAGAGTCACTCATCCAAAAAAGGCATTATGGGGGACCTAAGAGAGACATCTGAGTGTCTCAGAGTTAGGCTGAGTGGCTAGAAACAGCTCCCAGGAAAGGCTGGAAGCACAGACAGCTGGAGCAGGAGGTCGGGCAACATGGCATCTTCTCTAAGTTGGCGGTGGCAGCTGAAATGGAGAATTGATTTCCCCCCGACCTTGGCCTATGAGCCGCCTACTTCAGAAGGGGAGAGGTCTTCCCGCAGATGCGGTAGCCAGCAGCTCTCGGGAGTGTGAGGGGTACAGCACTTCCGTCCAACCCCGTCCATTCTCATTCCTGGGAGATTCAGTGAGAACTTCAGGAGGGCAGTCTGTGGCGAGGAAGGAGCCAGGATGGAAAGGCAACCTACGTGTTCTTGGTGCTGTAACGCTGCAGGTGCCCTAGCCAGATCCCTTTTCCTGGGCTAGGGCTCCAGTCCCCCAGATGCAGTGCCTCTTGACCCCTAACAGCTCACGGCTGTCCCTTTCTCTGAAGATTTGTCCTCAATTGAATGGCGGCTGCCTCGCCTAGGAGCTAAGCTGGCCCTCTCCCCCCACCCCCAGGGGTCCAGAGCTAATGACTTACTGGCACGGGGAACACAAAAGGCCAGTCCCCTTGCCTCAAGGTGCTATTCGGGCATCTTGAGTGCATAATTCCGTGGTGTTATTTATGCTCTGGAGCCTCACATGGCATCAGATTGAAGCTAGTCTCTAGCCAAGCCCGCGCTGTCTCTCCGTTCCCCCCGCCCCATCCTGTCTCCATCCTTCCCTTCCTCTTGATAGCTCTTCCTCGATAAGTCACATACCTCCAAAACTCTGTCTCAGGCTTGACTTCTAGGGAATCCACTCTAAGATCGCAGCTTGGCAGTGACCGACCAGTTAGTAAAACTTTTTTTTTTTAAAATTTTTATTGCAGTATAGTTGATTTACAATGTTGTCTTAGTTTCAGGTGTACAGCAAAGTGACTGAGTTATACACACACACAGACACATATTTTTTTCAGATCCTATTCCATATAGGTTATTACAGGATATTGAATACAGTTCCCTGGGCTATACAGTAGGTCCTTGCTGGTTATCTATTTTATATATGGTAGTGTGTATATGTTAACCCCAAACTCCTAGTTTATCCCTCCCCCACCTTCGCCCTTGGTAATCACAAGTCTGCCCTCTATGTCTGTGAGTCTATCTCTGTTCTGTAAACATTTTAAGAATAATTAACTGATTAACTTAAATCTGGTAAAAATACCTGCTCTGCCCTTCAAACACTTAAAAGGGCCATTAAGAGGTACTTGCCCAAAACTGACGCCATGCAATGAATAAAGACACCCGCTTAGGTTGGCTCAGGCACAGATGTTAAATCCCAATGCCTTGTACCCTGGGATGGCGACGTTAAGCCCCTCCAGACTCTAGCTCCACTGAAGGTTTCCTTCAGAGCAGCGGGTCAGCAAACTACGGCCCAAGGGGCAAATGTGGCCTGCAGCCCATTTTGCTATAGCCCACAGGCTAAGAAGGGTTTTATATTTTTTGATAGCTCAAAAAAAAAAATCAGAAGAAGAATGATATTGGTGGCATGTGAACATCATATATAGTTCAAATTGTAGTGTCCATACAGTTTGATTGGCGCCCAGCCACGCCCATTTGTTTACATGTCTGTGGCTCTTTTCCCACTACAACAGCAGAGTGAAGTAGTTAGAACAGAGACTGTGTGGCCTGCAAAGCCTGAGATAATTACTCTCTGCCTTTCCAGAGAAAGTTCGCTGACTTGTGCTGTAGAGGAATTGAGGGGCTCAAGTCCTGATCTGTTTGAGTTCCCGCTGAGTAGCTAATTCCAGCTGTTCTAAGATCTTTTTCTGGGCTACCAAGTTTGAGCTGAGCAGAACACAAGGGAGTCGTTGTGTCTGTGGCCAGCGGGGGAGGGAGCCCTGAATCGGAGGTTAAAAAACCCACAGTGAGAAAAAGGGGCATTGTGGCCTTGAAAGACCCACAGGCGGTTTTGTCACTAAGAGGAAGGAAGAGGCTGATTTGCAGCAGAAGGAACTTGGAGAGGCGGGGATAACGGACTGAGCCAGCCAGGGACTCAGAGAGCTACAATAAATGGAAGTCAGTAATTGCATTTCCATAGTGTCTAAGCCCCAGAGGCCCCATCGAAGCAGCCAAAATGGATTGAATTCCTGCTGGGAGCAAGGCTTGCTATTGATCACGCAGACCCATCTAGCAATCCTGCATTTTAGCAGGAATTATTACTCTCTAAGAAATCCTTCCTAGAAGCAGGTCTCCATCACTTTCCTGATGACTCGAGAAAGCATTCTAGGCAGGATGAAGTCAGCAGGATGGACCCCTGCAGCACAAGCTAAGGAGGGGAGTGGGCGTGAAGGTGAGCAGGAGCTCATTCAAATTCAGCTCACATTCGCTTGATACGGAGCAAGGTTTTTGCATATATGTTACCAGCCATTCTGAGCCCCAGTGTCTGGATAGAGAAACTAAGACTCCAGGCAGTTTTAAAACACTTTCAAGGATCACAATGCTAGTAAGTGAAAGTAACAGAAAGTAGCAATGTTGGCAAAGTAGACAGGCATCAAGGGATGAGAAGGGGAAGAGGGAGGTGGTGGAGGAATTCCACTGCACGTAGGAACCCGGGTGGCCACACCTGGATCCGGGCCTTGAACTCTGTAGGTTGATGCCAGCTCCCAGAGTGGGCCTGGGACCAGGGGTGAGCATGTTAAGGAGACTGGAGATGATGAAAACAACTCAAGCTCTAATTCTGGGTGGAGGTAGAGTGTTCCCCAGAATGTATTGTATTTTCACAAAAGGAAAGGCTGCACACACAGTGATTAAGAACATGGAGCCTGGAACCAAAATGCCCACCTAGTTGCTGTGTGAGCTTGGGCAAGTCACTTAACCTCTCTGTGCCTCAGCAAACAGAGGCCAACAATAGTACCTATTTCATAGGATTGCTCTGAAGATTAAAAGGGGTTAATATTTGTTAAGTATAAATATGCCTTTATTAAATAAAGTAGATGATGGAGTTCATTAGTTACATGCTTGTAGACATTGAATAACCAGTTCTCTAGGAAAAAATGTTTAAAAAGGTCTGATTTCTTGTGATGTAAATACTCCTACCGTGGCAGGTTTCAAGCTACTGATGTAGCGTCATTGAATGCAAAATTGGGAAGAGATAGGAGCAGTAGCCCCCCATTGTATGGTATTTCTAACATACAGACACAATAGATGTGGTGGATCTCAAGAGCGTGATCGTATAATGTACCAAATAATTAGAAAGTGATGAGTTTTGAGTATTACCTTTGTTTGTTTTTAAAGTTTTATTTATTTATTTATTTATTTATTTATTTATTTATGGCTGTGTTGGGTCTTCGTTTCTGTGCGAGGGCTTTCTCCAGTTGCGGCGAGCGGGGGCCACTCTTCATCGCGGTGCGCGGGCCTCTCACTATCGCGGCCTCTCTTGTCGCGGAGCACAGGCTCCAGACGCGCAGGCTCGGTAGTTGTGGCTCACGGGCCCAGTTGCTCCGCGGCATGTGGGATCTTCCCAGACCAGGGCTCGAACCCGTGTCCCCTGCATTGGCAGGCAGATTCTCAACCACTGTGCCACCAGGGAAGCCCTTACCTTTGTTTTTAAAATAATTTAACTCCAAGTTTAGATAACTTAATTTCTAATATAGGCTATGTTTAACAACTCTCAATTCCTGACATTTTAACTGTTGACCCTCACAAGCCAGGTGTAAGGCAAATTCAGCATGTACTTAGTGGCACATAATTTGGAAACTCCAGTCTTCATGGCAGAGGAGAGATTTGCAGGACGAGTTGCTAGGTAGAAGAGTCAAGCCCCTGTGCTTCAGTGGACATGAACAGTGGTTAAGATGTGGGAGTACAGGCGACTGCATCTATTAGGTGGACCTCTCCTGGTGGCAGCAGGAGCTGCTGCCGACTCAGCACTGTCAACTCCTGGAAGCCACCCCAGACCGTGCATCTGCTCTTGCGGCTTCCCCTTGCAAGAGGGTGGATTTGTGGAAGCCTTTCTGTATTGTGGAACACAAAGGAGCCACACTGGATTATGTTGGCAGCACAGTTGAACACAATAAGGGCTTAGTTTGGGAATTTAGGTAGTGCTTGATCAACACTGGGATAATTCAAATGTATAATGATGGGGAAACAAAGCGTGTTGTCATCCCACCCACGTTTTCCCCTGCTTTCCTTATATTCTTCCTTGAGGGTCATCAGGATGCTGGATCATTGTCCAGGAGAGGATGGTACAGGATGTGTTGGAACTGTCCTTGAGAAAAAAGGTCAACCTCGGAATCTAGTTGTAGATTTATTCTGAGAAGTCCTTTCCGCCTTCCCATTTCATACACATACACACATACAGCATTAGTAGATGTTCAGTAAATTGTTTTTTAATGAATGAACACATAAATGAATGAAACAATTTGACTCAATCAAAGGTGGGTTTTTTTCCAAGAAAAAGAACTCTCTAACTCTTGACATGAATATGGTTCTCAACACTGTAGTAGAATTACTGTTCATAACATAGTCTTCCTTTTCCCCACCTCCAGTAGAGGAATACATTTTCCTATTCCATTGATGTTGTGTTCAGTCGTGTAACTTACTTTGGCCAATGAGATGTTAGCAAGCATGATGCAAGCAAAGTGTTCAAGCATACTTGGAAGTTGGGCATGCATGCTTGTGTCTCTGCTGTCACCATGAGAAAAGCTTCTCCTGGGAAGTTGCTACCTCTTCAGCCTGGGCTGAAGGATGAGACACATTGAGCAGAACAGAACCCAGCCCACAGCAAGGCAAGCCTGTGAAGCAGAACAACCTATTAGAAGCAAACCGAGAACATGTAAACTCAGTCAACTCATAGACACGTGAGTGTGGTTGTTTGTTATGCAGCAATAACTGACTAATACAACCAAAATGGGGCCATACACAGACAGGGTCATGGTCCTGGGAAGAACTGGATGGGATTAGTACCTTTGTGCCAAGAAATTACAAAGAGAGAGGATTCAATTAATTAATTCAATTAATTCACCCATCCATTATCTTTATCAAGAGCCTATCATGTGGTAGACACTCTGCAAAATACGCAAATACTACCTGGCATTGAAAACCAAAATTCTACTCTTTAATTTAAAGGACCATTAATCTGCTTTCATATAAGGAGCCTGAGTCATGGTGGTTCTGAATATATATGGTGCCTGCCTATATTCTCTCTGTTAAGGGACATACGAAGCCCCTGAAATTTTCCACTGGCCTTTTCATAGGGAAGAAGGGATGGACAAAAGCTCTTTCCGCTCTGTGTTTAAAAGGCCAATTGGCTTATGTATCAGTTAGGACTCTTTCTGTGAGAGGCGAAAACCCAACTCAAAGTGGCGTAAGCCTAAGAAGAAGCCTATTAGTCACCTAACTGAAAAGTCCAGAGAACTGGCACTAGGAAAAGATTGACCCAGGGGTTCAAGTCATATCATTAGGACTTACTTTCTCTCTATCCGTTGGCTGTACAACTTTTTGTGTTGGCTTTATTTCCAGAGTTCTTGTGGCAGTCAAAAACTCCAGGTCTTCATCATCCCAGGTTCAAATCCAAAGGAAAACATTTTTTCCATAGCTCCCACCAAGTCCAGGGATTGACTCTGACTGGAACTGTCGGCGTCATTTGAGTCACATGCCTATCATTGTGGTTGAAGAAATGAAATGTTTTGATTGGCCAGGGATAAAGTATGTATCATGATTGTGCCTCCTTCCCTTAAAAGGCCACAAGCGAAGAAGGAAAGAAAAAAATCAAAGTAATGTTACCAGAAATAAGGTGAAAGAAAACTTTATGGACAAAAAAGAAACATAAGTATAGGCAGTTTACTTTAAAAGTAAATATGTAGGCGTTGTGATCTTTGAGAAGGATGCTACATGTAACAGAATGAAGTTGGACCAAAGACCTAAATGTAAGAGCAAAAACTAGAAGAATTCTTAGAAGAATACATAGAAGCAAATCTTTGTGATCTTGGATTTGCCAATGAATTCTTAGATATGATACCAAAAGCACAAACACAAAAGAAAATAAGATAAATTAGATTTCATTAAAGTTAAAAACGTTTGTGCTTCAAAGGGCACTGTCAAGAAAGTCAAAAGACAACCTACAGAATGGGAGATAATATTTGCAAATCACATTTCTGATAAAGGACTTATATCTAGAATATATAAAGAACTCTTACAACTCAATAGTAAAAAGACAAATAACCCAGTTAAAAAATGGGCAATGGGTCTGAATAGACATTTCTTCAAAGAAGGTATACAAATGGCCAACAGTACATGAAAAGAAGCTGAACATCAGTAGTCATTAGAGAAATGGAACTCAAAACCACAATTAGATACCACTTCATACCCACTAGGATGGGTGTAATAAAAAAAAATCAAATGTTGGCACAGATGTGGAAAGACTGGAACCTTTATACACTGCTGGTGGGGATGTAAAATGGTGCAGCCACTGTAGAAAACAGTATGGTAGTTCCTCAAAAAGTTAAATACAGAGTTGCCTTCTGACTCAGCTGTTCCACTCCTACATATACACCCAAGAGAAATGAAAACACATCCACACAAAAATGTATACACAACTGTTCATAGCAGCATTATTTATAATAGCCAAGAAGTGAAAACTATCCAAATGTCTACCAACTGATGAATGAATAAACAAAATGTGGCACATCCATACAATGGAATATTATTTTACCACAGAAAGAAATGAAGCAGTGATACACGCTACAACATGGATGAACCTTGAAAACATTATGCTAAGCAAAAGAAGCCGGTCATAGAAGATCACATATTATGTGATTCTGTTTATATAAAATGTCATGAACAGGCAAATCTATAGAGGCAGAAGGTAGTAGTGATTAGCTAGGGCTGAAGGGCATGTGGGGATCAAGAGGTGATTAAAAGGTATGGGGTTTCTTTTTGGAGTGATGACAGTGTTCTAAAATTGTGGTGATGGTTGCGCAACTCTGTGAATGTACTAAAAACTATTGCATCGTACACTTTAAAGGGGGGTGAATTTAGTTGTATCTAAATAAAGCTGTTATAAAAGAAGAGTGAATATCTACCAACATCAAATAGTCCGATTTCTCAAATAAACTAATGGTTCACAGTCCCAGCCATGAAGTAGAAAATGGAGTTATGTATTCATAAAATAGTCCATTTGATATTTTCTTCCATGAAGATTTGAGTATCTCCATCTAATTTTCCTCCCCCCCCCCCATTTTGTTTCTTATTAGAGTATATCGTTCTGTATCACGGAAACTTCCTCTTGTATGAAAAAAATAATAAAAGTAATAAATCATAATGAGTTGACAAAAATGAACTGAAATGTAAACCATTTCTCCATTTTTGCATTCATATTATGCTAGGAATTTCAGATTATGTAAGGATGATTGATATCATTCATTACTAGAACAATCCATATGAAACAATCAATATGTGTTAGGTTTGGTAATCTTTTATAGGCATGCCTAATTAGCATTTTCTACTTACATTTCTTAATAAAAATAGAATCTCCTAGCATTCTGAGGATTGCATTAATTTGTAACACATGATGGCACAGAAAGAGAAGAAATTTTATTTTAAGTCTTCATTAATGGCCTGGAAGAGAGAATAAACAGCAGGCTCATTAAATTTTACACTGATACCCAATTAGAAAGTTTTCCCACACTAGGAAGGCCAATAAAGTTTTAAAAATAGATCTAGAGAATTTGATTTGATGTGGGCAAGAATCAAACTATGGGGAATTTAACCTGTTAAATGACAAGGTAAGGTATTTGGAGGAGATAAAATAAGTATGACAAAATTTACTTGAAAGGTAGTGTGGCCAAAGATAGCTAGAAATTACAGGGTAAATGTAGGCAGAAGTAAACATTCAGTGTGATATAAAGAGCTTATAGTCCGTGTTGGACAGAAGATCACCACATAAGAATTTAAGTGTCAGTAGTTGAACATATTTAATCAAAACCCTATTCAGATTGTGTTTAAGACTTGGGATCTCAATCTTGTTTCTGCCATTTACTTGGACAAGTTAATTTACTTCTGAACGCTTCATTTCTCTCATGTATAAAATGTAGATAATAATTTCTTTTCTAACAGGAATAAAGAATATAATACTAACTGGGGATCCTGAACAGCGTCTGGCACTCAGGGACCAGTACATGTTCGCACTTTTAATTATTTTTATTACTATTTCAGCAGCCTCCTAATGGTTCCTCCTGACTTCTATCAACACCTCACTTTGCTATTGAGTGATCTTTCTAATAAACAAATGTGCAATTTGTATGTTGGCTTAAAACATTCTACTGGCTGCATGAAGCCTATGGCCCAAAGTTCAAATCATTTGCCTGGCACAGAAGACTCTTTAAGGGCCAGCCTCAATCCCCTTCTCTGTCTTTATCTCCAGCTATTTCTCTTTATGCACTCTACCTTTGAAGTTAACCCCAGCTTTTGCTTCTCTTGGAACCCCAAATGTTTACATGAACTATTCCTTTTTCCTGAAATGGGAGAAAAGAAACCTTCTTCTTGTCAAGAATTGCAAAGGGTCTGTAATTTTTACCCTACTAGCAACCTAACAAGTTAGCGTGGATTTCATGGATGCAATCAGAAGAACGAAATAAACTGAGTCAGAGACAAAGATCTTTATTACTCACAGCACAACAAGAAGCATGAGGTTCATGTTTGTGCCACTTTCCCTTGCCTGCCAAGTCCCACAAAGGCAACATGGAGCGGCCCAGGCGGATGCTGCCCACAAAGTAGGTTTGTGTCACGGCTGAAGAACTGCAATCTTAAGAAACGAAAATATTTTATAATGGGCTGCAAGGAAACCTGCCTGAACTTCGCCCCAGATGGAGACGTTATCTTCATTATATTGGACAGCAAGCAAACTTGCTACCTGTTCTGGAGGGGAGACACTATCTCTATCTTCCAAGGCTATAAAAACAATATTGCCCAATATGACAGGTCATGAAACAAACAACAGCCTGCCTTTATTTAAAATTTTGATATTTTTTCATCATGGATTTTTTGGCATTTATTTTGATTTTTTAAAATATTGCATTAAAATATTCACTTTGTTAACAATAATACAATAATAGTAGGGGACTTAAACGCTCCACTTACATCAATGGATGGATCATCCAGACAGAAAATCAACAAGGAAACAGTGGTCTTAACGACACAATAGACCAGTTGGACTTCATAGGTATCTACAGGACATTTCATCCAAAAACAGCAGAATTCACATTCTTTGTAAGTGCACATGAAATGTTCTCCAGGATGGATCACATTCGAGGTCACAAAACAAGTCTCAAGATATTTAAGAGGATAGAAATTATGTCAAACATTTTTCCTGACCACACTGGTATGAAACGAGAAATCAATTAAAGGAAGAAAAATGGGAAAAGCACAAACATGTGGAGACTAAACAACACGCTACTAAAAAACCAATGGATCAATGAAGAAATCAAAGAGGAACTCAGAAGATACATCAAGGACTTCCCCGGTGGCACAGTGGTTAAGAATCCAGCTGCCAATGCAGGGGACACGGGTTCAACCCCTGGTCCAGGAAGTTTCCACATGCCACGGAGCAACTAAGCCTGTGTGCCACGACTACTAAGCCTGTGCTCCATGACTACTGAGGCTGCTCTCTAGAACCAGCGAGCCACAACTACTGAGCCTGCGTGCCACAACTACTGAAGCCTGTGTGCCTAGGGCCCATGCTCTGCAACAAGAAAAGCCACCGCAATGAGAAGCCTGCACACTGCAATGAAGGGTAGCCCGCGCGCAGCAACGAAGACCCAACTCAGCCAAAAAAAAAAAAAAAAAAAGAAGAAGATACATCAAGGCAAGTGAAAGTGGAAACACAACTTTCCAAAATCTGTGGCATGCAGCAAAAGCAGTTCTAAGAGGGAAGTTTATAGCGATACAGGCCTTCCTCAAGAAACAAGAAAAATCTCAAACAACCTAACCTACCATCTAAAGGAATTAGAAAAAGAACAGACAAAGCCCAAAGTCAGCAGAAGGAAGGAAATAATAAAGATCTGAGAGGAAATAAATAAAATACAGATGCCCCCCCCCCCAAAAAAAGCGATAGAAATAAAGATCAATGAAACTAAGAGCTGGTTTTTTGAAAAGATAAACAAAATTGATAAACCTCTAGCCAGGCTCATCAAGAAGAAAAGAGAGAGGACCCAAATAAACAAAATAAGAAATGAAAGAGGAGAAATAACAACCAATACCACAGAGGTACAAAAAAACATAAGAGAATACTACAAATAGTTATATGCCAAAACATTGGGCAACCTAGAAGAAATGGATAAATTTCTAGAAATATGCAACCTTTTAGGACTGAATCAGTTAGAAATAGACAATCTGAACAGTCTGATCACTAGTAGTGAAATTGAATTTGTAATTAAAAAAAAACTCCCAGCAAACAAAAATCCAGGACCAGATGGCTTCACAGGGGAATTCTACCAAACATATAAAGAAGAACTAATACCTATCCTTCTCAAACTGTTATAAAAAGCTGAAGAGGAGGGAACACTCCCAAATTCATTCTATGAGGCCATGATTACCCTGTTACCAAAGCCAGACAAAGATACTATAAATAAAGAAAATTACAGGCCAATATCTCTGATGCATATAGATGCAAAAATCCTCAACAAAATTGTCTTTTGTTGGTAATTTTCCCATGCAGAAGATTTTTTTAATAGTCAAATTTAATAATTTTTTATTTTGTATCTTTCTTTCAAGCTCATTAAGTTTTTAACTTAAAAATAATACATTATTATTGTCCTCCAGCAATCATTTTAAAAAACCAATTCAAAAATAAATAGGTTTATAAAGTAAAAATTTAATATTACATACCCCAGTCCTGCCCCCTGTTCTCTGGAGTAACTATTGTTAACTGTCTCCTAGTTTGTAAGCTGGGAATAATCATATACCTGTACAGCAGGATACACACACACCCCCACCTCCACATATATGCAGAAATATTTAACACATATCATGTGTGATATATAATAGCCATTATAGCTGCTCAATTCGTATTAATTTTCTTCTCCCTGTTCTCTTAGGCAAGTTATTTTACCTTCCAGCCAAGAATTTTCTCATCTCTGGTGATGTCTAAAGTCTTTCTGAGCCCTATGATTTGACATTTTTTTCTGTATCCTACCGTGTGCAAACCCAGCTCTAATAATCACCTGGCTTATAGTATTTCTTGTTGTTTGGCTTATGAAATTGACACAGCTTCTAGGATATCGCTTTTTATTACGTGAGTTGCAGCTGTTATCTCTGTGAGCTTCCTATATTTCTGCATCTATTGAATAGTGTGAGCCCGCAAAAATCAACACCACCTCTACATGGAAACATTTCTTCACTTTCCCTGGGTGGATATGTAGGATTTAAGTCAAGTATTTGTCTTATCTATTGATGTATTTCTTCCATATTTTGAGATAACTAATATCCATTTAGCAATATTTTTAGAATTCATGGGGGAGGTGATTCTGCTCACAATGTGTCAAAAGCTATTGAGATTTCTGAGGACAAGGTTTATTACAGGTTTCCCCCACTATTTGAAAGTAGAGTGATTCCTATGAAACCTTTGAGAAGCTGAAATGGAATAAAGAAGCAATTACCTTAGGACACATCTTGCTAAGGGATGCACAAAATAAATGGGAAATAAAGCACAGGTGCTCACAGACACAGGTCAGAGCTATGGCGGCTGGATGCTGAGATGCCGAGCGCAGTCCCCAGGAAGGAGCTTGGCGGGGCCACTCTCGCTTCTCGGGACGCGCGCTGCCTCTGTAACCAGCTTCCTGCAAAACACATGCTGAGTGCTATTTTCCCTTTTCGCCTTTTCTTGTAAAACCGAAAGTCCTCTTCAGATTTCTTTTAGTTAGCAAAAACAGGTGCTAGTGTAGGTCTTTTGTAAAAGCAAAGTGGCCGTAAAGGGAATTTTCGAAAGACGGGGGATACCTGAAATGACAAACGTGGTCTTTTCAACCTTTGTGATCACGTGGGTCGTTACACTGATGCAGTGAGGGTGGAGGCAGCCTGGGCTGGAATGTGAGTGTAAAATGGCTCCTTTCTTCCTTCCTCTCTCTATCTTCCCCCTTCCTTCCCTTCCTTCTTTTCCTTCTTTTCCTTTCTTCTTTCCTTCCTTCCTTCCTGCCTCCATCCCACATAGAATTACAGAAACCTAAAACAAATACGTAAACATGAGACCAGCGTCAGCGAGAAGTCTGTACTCCATAGTGCGACGAAACAACTGATTGGAGGGAAGAATTTAAATATGTATAAGCTGGCCAGTCTCAGATGTAACCGTTCACTTAATTACGGGCTGAATGACACATTTTGCCAAGTGAATGTTGAAAAAAATGTTTAATTCATTTATTTTATTACCTCTGTATCTCCAGAGGGACTAGGGCAGTGAGAACAGAAACAGCTAATTAAATGTCTTGGTGAACTGGCAAGTAGCTGAAACTTGTTTACAAGCTTGGTATACTGCATAATTAGTTTGAAATTTGGGGAGGATAAAATCCCCGATGCTTAAGATTCTAATTTTTCTTCTCCGGGATAAACCTGTAGATGTGTGCCATTGGTGGACAGTAAGCAGGGCTTACTTTCTGGAAGAAACGTGCATGATACTCTTGCCTGGTTTCTATTTAATAGGATTCGCCATAACTATCTAAGTCTTTACTGTTGGCAGTAGCGTTAGGAAGTCAAATGACCCAGAGGTTTGTAAAGAGATATAACCTTTCACTACAGAGGCGTCTGAACTTCTCAAAAGGGAGCCCTGTAGTGTCTACTAACTGTAAACAAATGCCTATCCTATGACCCAGCAATTCTGTACCCCCAGGTATATCCCTGAGAGAAATGAATGCTTATGACAATCAAAAAAAAAAACAAACAAAAAAAACCATGGCCAAGACGGTTCATAGCAGCTTCATTTATAATAGGAGCAACTTGGAAACGACACAAATGTCCACCAGGAGTAGAATGGAAAATAAATTGTGGCGTATTCATACAATGGAATGCTCCTCAGCAATGGAAAAAAAAAAAAAAAAAAAAAAAAAGGACTGCCCGTATATGCAGCCACATGGATAACTGTCCCACACATCATGGTGAATGAAAGAAGCCAGACAGAGGGTGCAAGCTGTATGTGATGTTCAAGATGAGGTCAGAATAAGCTACAGTGATGGCAGTCAGAATAGTGGTTCCTGCTCTGGGGCGTGGGAAGGGAAGGGGGTATTGATGGGGGAGGGGCATGTAGGAGCCTCACGGGGCACTGGAAGTGTTACAGATCTTGATTTGGGTGGTGATCACACGGTGCATGCACTGGTAAAACGTCTTTGAATGATACATTTTTGTACACTTTATACAGCTTAGTGTGCGTGCTCTTACACCCCAGTAAAAGCCAACAAAGAAATAAGTCCATACATAAAATTTTACAAGGGAAGCCCTTCTTCTCACTACCAGGGACAGACCCGGAGAGAGACCAGGGGTATCCAGTGAGTCTCACGGATTTCACATGGGACATGATCGAGGCGGTGGCCAGACGTCCATGGATAGGAGTTAACAGAGGCAGCTGTGCTCCAGGATCCCAGCTTATCCCCTTCTTTTTCGTGTCTATTCCTTATCTTCTTTGGCGATCTTGATCCTTTGAGCAACTATATCATATGGAAAGGGCTGTTACAATGAGGGGTGTGGCATAGGAAAAAAGATGAGTGTCCTAAGCTTAGGTCCTGAGGGGACTCAGAGCACAGACAAAATAAACTGTGATAAGACAGAGCCAGGCTTCCTGCCAAGCGGACTAGATGAAGATTTGCCAGATCAGAAGGAAAACAAGAGTTGGAGGGAAAGCAAGGAGTGAGGTGATGTGGGTCCTTGGGAAAGGGCAGCTCTGTGCTCTCCACAAAACTCCCAGGTAGGCTAATGGCATCCAAAGGGCATCTTGCCTTGCTTCCCAGCCTCTTTTTTCTGAATACCTTCCTGATCCCCAATTTTCCTTTTCTTATCGATTTTGTGTTCCCAAATGACCAAGCTGGAGTCTTCTGTTTTCCTTTCTCTAGAATCTATTGGGCTAGAAACATCAGTTTTTCTATTTAAATAGTGTCACAAATGAACAAAGTGATTTTTATATTCATACTCACATTTTTCCCTGTGAAATTTAATTTTCAAAAATTTGGCTCCAAACACCAAGGATTTTCTAGCATAAGTATTCCTTTATACTTTATGACTGATTGCTATTCTTACCTCCCATTGATATTTTCTTTCAGTGAAAGAGTAAATTAAAAATACAGATTGGGAAAATGGGGAAAAAAAGTCCCTCATAGCAGACATTTTAGTACTGGAAAGTGAAGTTCTTTTTGGCTTGCCTACCTGAGACAGTTGGGAGAGTGATTTATTCATATCTGTTATGATAAATGTCCTCTGTGTTCCATTTGTGCTGGGAGAGACTCAACAAGTTGTTTACAGCATTTTGGTCTTTGGATTTTGCCACCAGAAATAGACATAACTAGAGACGTGGGTAGAATTTGGTCTTCACTGAAAGCCTGATTAGGGAACCCAACTTGTGTTGATTACCATGCCTGAATTCTTTGGATTCCCTGATACATAGTGGGCCAGCAAGCACAGTACAATTAACCTTAGATGTGAGGATTTTCTGATGGACAAATTAATGCTGAATTGGGACACATGGTTATGCATTGACCTAAAAGTTACCATTTTCTTGGCTGTGTGTTAATGTTTCTTTTTTTTTTTATGGAAGTGTAGTTGATTTACAATGTTCTGTTAATTTCTGCTGTACAGCAAAATGATTCAGTTATACACACATATATATGTACATTCTTTTTTATCTTCTGTTTTTTTAAACATTGTATTTCTCACTTCATTAAGATAATGACAGTGTCATAACATGAAGCTTTACATTTCTTTCTGTAACACAACGTTATTGAATTACACATACAAATCCAGTTGCCCTTGCAGCTCTCATATAGATATATTCCCCTGAAAGTGGGCCAAATTGAGAGCATCCTTGCATTTGTGAAATCCACCATGCGTTTTAGATTTGCTACTTCACACATCATCAAAAGTTTGTCAGCAAGTCAGGAGACACAGAAATTTAGAGATGGAACGTAGCATTTCTGAGTCCCTCTCAGACATGTCAAGTCTTTGTTTCCCAGACTTTGTAGGAAGAAAAGCTTAGCAGTGTCAGTGGGGAGAAGTCTCTGTATTTAAAGGTATAGCAGTGTTTTCTAGTATTACACTTAACAGGCAGGCTGTGTTTATGTTGTTCAAAGCGTCTGCATTTGTACATCACCATATTTAGTCTCTGAAACCAAAGGCAGCATGCTTTCACTGTTGTTTGCCTTCCCCAAAAGATGTATTGAACAATGGCTGGAAATTTGTAACCCAGTGAATATACACTTAGAGTTTACATTTTTGACTTGCGCCATGCTACTCAAGCCCTATCCATTAATATGAATTCTTCCGGGGATGTGATGGGGGAAAAATTAATGCCAAGACTGATAGAAACCTGTAGTTTAATTGTATGAATGTAGATGAGTAGCTTTTTTCCTCACCATCTTCTCTGGAATGGGAAGAGCCAGAGGCATAACAGTCTCTGTCATGTTTTTATTTTTTAAACTGTTGATGTTCCGAAAAGGAAATATCACCTGTTTATTTAGGCATTCTCTCAGCCTACCTGTCAATCATTGCAAACTTATTTCTGGTTGATGAGGCTTTTACTTGTATTATTTCTGATTCACAGGCTTGAAGCCATAGACTTATTTGGCCTCCCTCTTGCTTACTGGTCCATCCCAGCATTTGCCATGGCCCAAACCATAAGAAAGCAATTGCACAAGAAGACTTGGGTTTCACTAAAGAAGATCCTATGGTCATATCTCAGTAATGCTGAAGTGGCTTCTGTTGGAGGTGGTTTCTGATTTTCCATTGCCTACCATGGCACTAGTGCTCAGTGTATAATCTGTACCTTCGAATACATAGGGTGTCAGTAGGAGTGGCTTCTGGCAGCAGAACCACGAGGGCGTCCTGATGCTTCTCTGCTGCTTCCAGGAGTCTCCTGGGAACCCCGTTCAGATCCTTGTAATAGGAAAGGAATCACACTCTTATGGGATTCCCACTTCCCATTTCCTATTTGAAACAGGATCGTGTACTGAAAAGGACCAGGTCTCTGGAGTCAGGGAGGTCAGTGTTTGAGTCAAGGCTCTGCTCTCCGATATTGAGTGAGTCAACTTTTCTGAATACCAGTTTTCTCCTCTGAAAAAATAAAGCAGAATAACACCTATCTCACACAAAGCTGCTGCAACGAATAAAAGTACTAAAACAAGTAAAGTGCTAATAATCATAGTAGATGCTCAACCAGTGTTGATTCTAAGCTTTGCCCCTCTTCACACAAGCCTGGTCTCTCTTACTCTTTATTATATTAATTCAGCAAACATTGGTTGTGCATCTGTTATGGGATTCACTCTGTGGAAGGTCATGGGGAGAATACAAAGATGAATAAGACAGTCCTGTCCCCAGGAAACAGCATTCTAGTATAATACATTGTTTCTCAACCTTGGCTGCACTTTAGAATTACCAGAGGAGCTGTAAAGAATGCCAGTGTCCAGGCCACGCCCCAGGTCATATCACTTATATCAGAATCTCTAGGGGTGGCGCCTCAGTAAAAGTATTTCTAATTACCTATTATCCTAGGTAATTCTAACATGCATCCAAGTTGAGAATCACTGTTCTAGAGGTAATTCCATTGTGAAACCTAGAGTTATAAAGTCCAATTCTGTTCGATACTGCGGATTCAGGGCCAGTGGAATGGATAGGGCTCAGTCATGAAGTGTCTTATACATCATCTTATAGAACGTGGCTTTTATCTTAAAGATGTTGGGAAACCAATGAAAGAATGAGCTGATTAAGCTCTAGAATGATTCCTCTGGCATATGTGTGAAGGATGTTTAGCAGATGCTGTCCCACCCATATATTCCAATACCTTGGAATTTACCATTGTAGACTTCCCACCAACTGCCTGTTGGCATTCTCTGAGTGATGGAAGCGTATTCTTTCTCCGCTCCTGTGTACAGCAGACTAGAAGTATGGGATAATTAGGCAACTCACAGTTCCACTGCTACAGCAGCTACTACTGACTTACAGAGGATGTTGTTTAAATACCCTAGTTCCCACACCCCTTGGGTGGGATAACACTGAGGCGTGTGGTCTGTTCTCTCTCCTAAAGTAGCAGAACTGAGCTGTGGGTGCCCACAGTGCTAACTAGCTTGATAATGTACCTTTATTTGGCTTCTTTCTCTTTCCTGTCTCACTTCTGTACTTCTCCATTGCAGGGTTTCTCAACGTGGGCACTCTTGGCATTCAGAGCTGACTAATACCTCACTGTTGTTGTGTGTGTGCCCAGGGGAGGGTGTCCTGTACCTTGTAGAATGCTTAACAACATCCCTGATTTCTATCCACTAGAGTCCGTTGACCACCCCCCCCAAACTGTAACAACCAAAAATATCTCCATCTATTGCCGGATATCCCTGGGGGACTAAATTGTCACTCCCTACGGGTTAAAACTACTGCCCGACTGATATTTCCTGCGTTCACCTCCCAAATAAACTACTTGCCTTTCAGTCCTTGTCTCTGGATGTGCTTCTGAGGAACCTAAACTAAGACAGAGGAGTTGAA
The DNA here is from genome assembly GCF_028021215.1 of Eschrichtius robustus. Classification (NCBI taxonomy): domain Eukaryota; kingdom Metazoa; phylum Chordata; class Mammalia; order Artiodactyla; family Eschrichtiidae; genus Eschrichtius; species Eschrichtius robustus. Next base: position 12,794,567 of record NC_090845.1, on the reverse strand, counting down.
GAGGGACACACCAGGGATATGGAGACGAATTGGGAGATAATCGTGTCAGTCTGAGACAGAGAGGATAACGATCTGAACCTCACAAGAGGCTGAGGTGGTAGAGTGGGAGAGATGCATACGAGATACCAAGATAGATACCAGTTGATGGAACTTGGAGCCTCAAAGAGTGAGGGGTGAGGAAGAAGAAGAAATTGAGCCTGACCCTGGTGGTGTCATTCAATGACAGGAATTCCAGAAGTAAGAGCTGGATTTTATAATAAAGTCTGGGGTGGTTTTTTAGGGGGTTTGTGGGAAGATGGAGGAGTTGGATTCCATTTTGTTTCTCAGCTAAGAGCCATATTGTAATGTCGACATCCCCCTAACTCCCTGGGAGAAAGGTCACTTTAGAGCAGTTGTTCTGAATCTTGGGATTCACAATGGGATCACTTGAGAACTTTAATAGATTCTGATGCTTCAGACTCCACACTCAGAGTCTTTGATTGAGTTGGTCTGGGGTGAGGTCTCAGGATATTTAAAGCTCCCCAGGTGATCCCAGTGTGTAGTCAAAAATCCAGTAAAATTTAACAAGATTAGAGAAATTGTTTAGACAGAGGATTTCTATCTCTCTGTCTCTCACACACACACCCACACCCACACCCACACACACGTGCATGCACAAATACATACACACCCCTCAACATGTCATCTCATACTTTCCTACTACAAATATGGCCATGGTATTAAGTTTAACTTTATTAAAATGAGGCTAAAGATAATGCTCGAACGGTTAAAAGTATTGTATTCACTGTCTTCCTTTGTCCAGATACTTTTCTACACACTTCTTATACTTGATCTCATTTAATCTTCACAGAAACCTTATGAGTTAGTGCTATTATTGTATCCATTTTACTGATAGAGCAGCTGAGCCTCGGGGAGTTTGGTTTGCATAACATCTTGTATGTGGCACCAGGGCTGCCTCACTCTAGAGCCCAACCTGTCAACCATGGCACTAGATGATTAGTCTAATTTCCTCTTTTTGCCCCAAGTTTATTGGGAAATTAACATGTGAATGAGAAGTTTGAGGGAGAAAATGCAGCATTTTAAAATCTAAGTGGTAACCAGGACCTTTCCTACAGGTCACACGAATCAGAAGGATTCGACCTGATCAGGATAGAAAATGACCATTACCTTCATAACTGTACAAACATAAAAAAATATTTTTGCTCTGTCAAAGTGGAGCACTTAACTCAGAGCTTATCTGAGAAAGACGGATGGTTTGGGTAGAGTTTTAGAATGCTTTAGGAGATTATGTTGTTTTATTTAGCTATCTTTTTAGTAGCTAAATTGAGGATTGTAATCATTTATTTACTAAAATTTCTGTGTAAATTTGAGGAGGGGGATGGTAATCATCAAAGAAACACCTACCCTGTTTCTCTGACATGATAGTTTCCAGGCATCTACACCATCCCATTATGCTCGTAAGTTTCCACTATCTTTTGATGTTTAGTAATAAAGAGAATTATGAGAGAATACCTTTACTGGCATTTGACACTTTACTTTGAAGCACATGACACGTGGCCTGTTGACCTATTTGTGCTTCTTAATAGTATCTTTTTTTTTGCAAGGATGGTGAAATAATTCACAACTATTTATTTTATTTTTATTACATTTTGGGGGTGTTCAGAATGGACAGGAATATTTGAGCTGTTTCAGATTTTCTTTTTATTGCACAGATGTTAGAAAAAAATTTACCAAGTGGCATTCATCTTTTAAGAAGTATTGGGAATTATGATTTTTATGCTACATTCTCTAAGCCTGGTGTCCGCATTTTTTTTTTAATGGCACTCATTTGAGCAAATGGTGTGTTTAATGCCGTTGTCTACTATCAGTACATTAGTTTGTGGCCTGAGACGGCAAAGGCCAGGGGTCAGCAAACTTTTCCTATAAAAATGCCAGACAGTAAATATTTCAGGCCTTACGGGCCGTACAGTGTCCGCTGCAGCTACTCACCTCTGTTATAGCGTGAAAGCAGCCGTAGGCAGTACGTAAATGAATAAGCATGCTGCTGGTGTTCCAATAGACCTTTATTCACGAAAATAGAAGGTGGACCAGATTTGGCCTGCAGAGCTATAGTTTGCTGACCCCTGGCATGAAATCATACGAGAAAGGCTATAATCTTGGCTTCACAGTGTCAGGGTACTAATTCCACTGTTCCATTTATGTGTGCCCTTCAAAGGTGTCAGATGACAATCTCTAAATAAGAGTGGTTAGTTTGTGTAAACAAACACAGCTGGGCAAATCCTATTAGTTGGACCCCAAATGACTTCAACCACCTTGCCAGTCCTTGTTTACTAGGGTTCAGCCTCATCTCAGAAACTGGGAGAAACTTGACCTCAGTGAAGTTTGGGTGTGGCTTACTGCCCAACAGCAGTCTAAGGCCGTCTGCTCGTTCAGCAGGTACAAATGTGGCCTTTGAGGTGACCACACTCAAAACATCACTAAGTCCTGCCAGTCACTGATTTAATGCTAGTAAAAATAATGATGACTTTCTATTGAGCAATCTGTCCTTTTTCTCCTGTAAACCTCATGGTGTAAGACACTCTGATCCCTTCACAGTTAAGGCCACTGAGACTTATTTTTCCCCAAATCACTCAACTAGTGAGTGCTGGAATTGGTACTCACACCCACATATTCTGAATGCAAACCTATATTCTTTTCACTTCGAAAGCCCCCTCCCCATGAACAACAGCTAATAGCGACTGAGTTTACAAGGTGACTGGCACTGCTTTAAGTGAACTCACTTATCCTTCCAACGGGCCTGTATCCTCTTGCCATCCCCATTTTCTAGACTAAGAAACTGAGGCACAGATGATGACCCAACTAACACATCTCAAGGCAATCCCTAGGGTCGGAAAGCATCACTCACTCCAAGTGGAAACAGACTAGGCAGGAAATGCTTTCTTCATTTTTCTGGTGTCAGAAGAGGAAGCAAAACCTTGGTGGTCTAGAGAAGCAGTTAAGCCCCAGCTTGGCTTTGTATTCTAACTGCATCCCTTCTTTCTCTACTCACCCTTTCATGTCAGTTCATTTTGTGCTGATAAATTCCAACCTCCCTGGAGTCTTTGCTATGCTGCCAGATGAATCTCACATCAAAGCCACACATTTTGGAGAAGCCTCACGTGGAGAACAGCAGAGAATAGATCTGTCTCTGTCAAAACGTGAGACAAACCAATTACTTCTGCCTCTCCCTTTCCATTGTTCTGTTGAAAGCCACACAGCAGGGACACCAGAGCAGCTCAGGCAGCACTCCAGAGCCCAGGTATTCAGGACATGCCAGGCAGATGGCATAAAAGGAGAAGGGGAAGAGAACTCTACAGATCACCAGCCGGGTCAAGTCGCTTCACCTGTGAACCCAGAAGTACCTTTTCAAAATGTCTCCATGGGGGATCTAGGCATTTTCTTGTTTTTGCTGTTGTTAATAATAATGATGGTGGCATCAAATTCAATCCCATCAAATTCTAATCCCTGCTGTGAAAGAAACTAGATGTCCTCTATGTCCTCTTTCTCTTGGGGGATTGTGAGGGGACAGGAGTTAGCCATCATTTCTTTCTTCGCACATTTTCTGCCATTCACCCCTCTTCCTTCACGTATTCTGAAGATCTTTCCATGCCTGAGGATAACAGTTGCAAAGCTTGGAAGTGCCAGAGTAACCGAGGCCACTTGTTGTGAACTAACCAATAACTAGACTAAGTGATAATTATAGGTTAGGTATCATGCCCATAGCATTCCTACCGGATTACAAGGCCAATGTCAGATAAAATGCCACTACACAAAAACGTCTTTTAAATATTTATTTTTGAAACTTGTTACTTTAAAAAAATCTTCAACATAGAGAAGAGCTGCTAAAATAGTACAGAGAGTTTCCAGATAAAGACCTTACCCAGCTTCCCCTAATGATTAGATATTGCAGGGCCATAGTACAATGATTAAAACCAGGAAATTAACCTTGGCACAGCACTGTTCACCAAGCTACAGCTCTTTTGTGACTTTCTCCAATTTCCCCACTAATGTCCTTTTTCTGGTCCTGGATCTCACATTAGATTTAATCGTAGCTCCTTAGTCTCTGCCAATCTGTGACACAGAATGAATGGTTAAGTAACGTGCCAAAGGTTATACACTTATTAAATGATATTGTTGAGGTTTTGAACACAGATGTCGCCCTGTAAAAACCACTTTCCTAATCACTATATCATTGGCCTAAGTTTCCTTTTGGCCATTGACTGGACTGTACCTGAGTAAAAAATAAATGTCTGATTTTTATGCCTTTGACAGTTTAAACATTTATTTGTTTTAGTAGCTGGCATTATATTAACTAACATATGGACCCTATATGAGTCCATATAGTATAGAGTTATAATAGTAGGTTAATAGTTTAGTGTACTATGGGGTTACCTTAGTACTATACTATACTTGACACAAGAAAGCAACATAAGTGTACCTGTCCTTTAATTTAGGCCTTTGTTTTTTATATACCTTCATTTATCTTTGATTATTTTAAGGGTTAATCAAATGTTAAAAATATAACTTTAAAATAAATTTACTTTTCAAAATAAGTTAAGTGTCACAAAATAGTTTCTTTTTTAACATCTTGATTGGAGTATAATTGCTTTACACTGGTGTGTTAGTTTCTGCTGTATAACAAAGTGAATCAGCTATACATATGCATACATCCCCATATCCCCTCCCTCTTGCGTCTCCCTCCCTCCCACCCTCCCTATCCCACCCCTCTAGGTGGTCACAAAGCACCGAGCTAATTTCCCTGTGCTATGCGGCTGCTTCCCACTAGCTATCTATTTTACATTTGGTAGTGTATATATGTCCATGCCACTCTCTCACTTTGTCCCAGCTTACCCTTCCCCCTCCCCGTGTCCTCAAGTCCATTTTCTACGTCTGCGTCTTTATTCCTGTCCTGCCCCTAGGTTCTTCAGAACCATTTTTTTTTTTAGATTCCATAATTCAAAAAGAGTCATGTACCACAATGTTCATTGCAGCTCTATTTACAATAGCCAGGACATGGAAGCAACCTAAGTGTCCATCGACAGATGAATGGATAAAGAAGATGTGGCACACGTATACACTGGAATATTACTCAGCCATAAAAAGAAATGAAATTGAGTTATTTGTAGTGAGGCGGATGGACCTAGAGACTGTCATACAGAGTGAAGTAAGTCAGAAAGAGAAAAACAAATACCGTATGCTAACACAAAATAGATTTTTTAAATGGTGGAGAGGGCGGAGTAGAGGCTATGTATTAGGAAATCCAACATCCTTACAGTATTAGGACCTGTCAATATTTCGTAAAGTTTGGGAATCTCTACTTTAGCAAATGGTTGATGCGAACGATTTTTAGACTTTCTTCTGTGTGTGTGTTTTTAAGTCTCATATCAACACACTTGGTAATTAAATTGAAAGTTGGAATCATTAATCAACAAAATGAAGTCAGAGCTAGGAAATTTGTGTGGGAGCTAATTAGAGCATAGCCTGTGGGATAAAATTTAATAAAAATTCAACTGTGGGATGTAGCATCAAACAACCTTTTCCCAGCAGAAACACCTCGTAGAGGTGACTTCATTATTTCAAGCATCGTGTTTGGTCAAGGATTTGGAAAACAGCCCAGTATGCTATAAAAGAGCATTCTGTCCGAGAGAATATCTGTACAACTGGACTTTCCTTCTTCTATGCAGCTTCCCATTGATCCCACGGCGGGCTAATGATGCGCCCTGTCAGGCTTCACTGTTGATAGACTGTGTGGTGTGCCATATCCCTCCATACTCAGCATATGGGTAGGTGGGCTGGTGTGTAGGCACTGAAGATGCTGATGCAGGCTGGTGTCGGCAAGCTTATTTACAATTGGATGAAAGGCAGGAATGACTTCACTTGTCCTGCTGGCTCTGAACCTAACATAGAACCTGGCAGCTTTGTCTGTTGTACTGCCGTAGCGACCATGAAGATACTCCTCTTAGATAGATCTTCAACTGCAGAGGGTGATGGCCCCAGCTTCTGCTCTCTGAAATGCATCACCACATTTTATAAGAAGAGCTTCATTGCCTACTGCTTCTGTTTCATGATTCTCGTTTTTAAAAATCCCACTCACCATGTATGCCAAAGTTTCCGTTTGACATTTGGTTATTAATTTCCACTTTCCATGATACAGATCAGTTGTTCTTGCAAACTGATGCAACATTCGCATTTAAATCTATTTTAATGGGTTTAAAAGCCAGTAAGCCTTTGCATTTAAATAGAGTTTTCGGTTTAGAATATTCAATTTCAAGGCTTTTCTGTATATATTTATGATAATATTTTTATAAATGATATACTTACATCATTTTTGGTAAGAAATTACATAATGCTGGAAAATTTCCCAAACATTTATTTTGAAAATGCTCTCTTCGAAAAGTGTTACTTTTGCAAATTTTGCTAAAATGTTAATATGTACCTTGAAGACACATAAATGCATTAATTTTGTTTCATTCTAAGTAACCAACTACTGATAGCCACTTGTCCTCATGCAAAACTTCTCTTCTTTGCCAGAAAACTAGGAAACTAGCCTTCTTATGAAAGAAAAATATTTAACTTATCTTTAAGTCAGTAACTATTTTAAGTACTTTGCCACAAGATAGCCAGAAAATTCTGTAGCAAACACAATGGAATGGTATACCATCTTGTTACAAGACTTTATAAAGAATCTACTGTTTAAAGGTCTTAGAAAAGAAAACTTGATGACATCTTGTAGTATGTGAATTGAAATGTCACAAAGTGCCAATGCTGGATAAAAGAGTGTCAATCCCTCCACATTTTCATGTCCCCCTCTTCCTTTGGGACATCTGATGGACTAATTGTGACCATCTGGCATACAATTGAGAGAACATGCCAGTGTCAGTATTTGTATAAAATGTTAGTGATGCTTGATTTCTTATACAGATGAAAATAACATAAATTGATCTCATATTTCCCCCTGTATGTCTGTGATGGAAATTATAGCCTCTAACTGGGGGTTAAGGAGGTTTTCAGTTGTGGTAAGCTGGGGGGTTGGGTTTTACCACCCATGCAGGGAGTGAACACAAGGTCTTCAGTTTATGCAAGGCAGATAATAGGAACCAAGATCCTTGCAAAAAGCCAAGATTCTTAACGTGCTGCATATATAGGGCAGGAGTCGAAAAGTTTCATCCATTAGTATAACAAGGCAACAAAAAAACTTTTCTGCCCATGAATGGGCTTTGGGTAGAAATAAAAATTGAGTCCTTTTAGGTTTTATAATTATGGATGTGTGTTTCACATGATTTAGGGTTAGACTTTAAGCTATTCTTCTGGATCAGGAATGCTTGAGCTGGAAATTGACACAGAACTTGAGTCCAAGCTAGTGATAAACTTAAGGTATCAGAAAGCAATTATAAAATTTCTCTGGCTGGGGTTGCCCTCCCCCCTAAGCAATAGGGGCTTCTAACAGATAAGGCAACCCTGATCATGAGCTTACAGTTGTGCTGAATGTTCTCCAGTTGGCCGTGCAGATCTTTGTTCCATCCTTCTCCACTCTGCTTTGTTCCCCCAGCAGATTGACCTGTGTAGACTGAATCACCTGGGCTTCCTGGCTTTTCTTTTTCTTTTTCTTTTTTTTTTCTTTTATTGAAGTGTAGTTGATTTGCAATATTTTATTAGTTTCAGGTGTACAACATAGTGATTCAATATTTTTATACATTATACTCCATTTCAAGCTATGGCAAAATGATGGCTATATTTCCCTGTACTGTACAATATAACCTTGTAGTCTACTTATTTTATACATAGTAGTTTGTACCTCGTTTTCCCCTACCCCTATATTTACCCTCCCTACTGGTAACCACTAATTCATTCTCTATATCCGTGAATCTGTTTCTGTTTTGTTATATTCATCTGTCTGTTTTATTTTTTAGATTCCACATATAAGTCATAACATACAGTATTTGTCTTTCTCTGTGTGACGTATTTCACTTAGCATAATGGCCTCTAGGTCCATCCATGTTGCTGCAAATGGCAAAATTTCATTCTTTTTTATGGCTAAGTAGTATTCCATTGTATATACGTACCACATCTTCTTTATCCATTCATTTGTTGATGGACCCTTAGGTTGTTTCCATGTCTTGGCTATTGTAAATAGTGCTGCTATGAACATTGGGGTGCATGTATCTTTTAGAATTAGCGTTTTCATTTTCTTCAGATACATACCCTGAAGTGGAACTGTTGGATCATATGGTAGTTCTATTTTTAGTTTTTTGAGGAACCTCCATGCTGTTTACCATGGTGACTGCACAAATTTACATTCCCACCAACAGTGTTTGAGGGTTCCGTTTTCTCCCCATCCTTGCCAGCATTTGTTATTTGTAGACTTCTTGATGATAGCCATTCTGACAGATGTGAGGTGATATCTCATTGTGGTTTTGATTAGCATTTCTCTGATGATTAGTGATGTTGAGCCTCTTTTCATGTGCCTATTGACCATCTGTATGTCTTCTTTGGGAAAATGTATATTCAGGCCTTCTGCCCATTTAAAAAATCTGGTTCCTGGCTTTTCACTTTGTTCAGCCAGTGGGAGGTAATGGCAGGATATTGAAAAACAATAGATTAGTAAGGTCATGTTATTAGTTCCACCAGCTACTGGGCTGCTGGTTGGCAGTGTCAGCCAGCCTCTACCAAATACCACATGGCTCCTGTCAGGCAACCCTGTCCTCCGACTACATGTCTGATATTCACTTCCTCCTTGTGCCACTCAGGTTTGGGGTAGCAAAAGCTTCGTATTTCACTACCTTTTGGCTTCTGTTAGCGCCTCCCACACCTTTGAAATAGTCCTTTCATTAAACTCTCCACAATTACTCTATTTGATATGCCGTCTGTTTCCTGCCAGGAATTTAACTGATATATTATTGATAATTTAAAAACTTAATATTCATGATAATAATTGAGGACAAAATCCACCATGAGCCAAGAGTCCATGGACCTAACAAATAGAATAATTAGAACTCAAAGAACTTGAAATAGTAGAACAATTTACACGTACACACTGCTATATTTAAAATGGATAAGCAACAAGGACCTACTGTATAGCACAGGGAACTCTGGTCAATATTATTGAGCTGGCCGGGAAGTTCATTCAGGTTTTTCTGTAACAGCCTACGGAAAGGCCTGAATGAACTTTTTGGCCAACCCAGTCTGTAACAACCTAAATGGGAAAAGAATTTGAAAAAGGACAGATACATGTATATGTACAACTGAATCCCTTTGCTGTACACCTGAAACTAACACAACATTGTTAATCAACTACACTCCAATATAAAATAAAAAGTTAAAAAAATAGAACAATTTAGTGGAGACTATAAAAAATATGTTTAGCATAATTAAAGATGTAAAAGAAGTAATCAAAATCATAAAAAATACAATGAGGGACTTCCCTGGCGGTCCATTGGTTGAGAGTCTGCGCTTCCAATGCGGGGGGCGCAAGTGCGATCCCTGGTTGGGGAACTAGGATACCACATGCCGCGCGGTGCAGAAGAAATAAAATTACAGTGAAAGAATAGACATTTGAAAAATAGCCAAATAGCATTTGTAGAAATAAAAAAAAAATGGTTATTGAAATTTTAAAACTATTGGACAAATTAAACAGTGAATTATACGTAGCTAAAGAGAGATTTAGTCACCAAGAAGGTAAATCTGAATATGTTGATCAGAATGAAGTATGAAGAGATAAAGGGATGGAAAATATGAAAGAAGGGTTAAGAGACATTAAGAGATTGGCAGAGAGGCAGTACTTGCAGGATAATAACTGATAATTTTTCATAATGGATTAATGACATAATTCCTAAAATTTTTAAAATACAACACGTCCTGAGTAGGATTAAGCAAACATGCCTACATCTAGACATAGGAAGTGAAACTGCAGGCAAAGAAACAAAGAAAACATTTGAAAAGCAGCCAAAAAGAAAAACCAGATTATCCACTATACTAACAGTAAGACAGTAGGTTTTGTAGCGCAGTAATATAGACCTAGTAACACTGGAATAATATCTTGAAAATAATGAGAGAAATTAACTGTCACCTATAATTTCACACCCAGCTAAAATAGCATTCAAAATAAAGGACAGAATGAAGACTTAGAAAAAAAAATGGTTCATTTCTTACTCAAACATTTAAGTTATAAAATTGACCAAAAGAAAAAAAATTAAAACATAACCACTAAAGAAATAGAATCAGTAATCTAAAATATGTTTATAAAATGGGCACTAGACCCAGGTGGTTTTACAGGCAAGTTTTACTAAAAAGGAAAACAACCCGAAAGAGAAATGGGCAAAGGATGAACAGATAATTCAGAGAGGAGAAATTCTCAATGGCTGACAAGCCCTGTAGAAAGTTCCTCAGCCTCATTTATAATCAGAGGAATGAAAATTCAAATAATAATGAAATATCATTCCACCACTCTCAGGTTGGCACATATTATTCAAGTCTGAAAACACCAAATGTTGGCAAGAGTTGAACATAGAGAAATAGGAAGTCAAAGGCATTGGTGGTAGACTATAAATTGGATTACTTACTTTGGGAAGCATTTTTGCAACATTTAATAGAGATGTAGATAAACATACACATCAACTGGGCAATTCCATTTCAAGAAACTTTCACACGTGTGCACCCGAAGACAAGCACAAGATAATTTAGTGGAACATTGGAGATAATCTAACTCTATCCCTCAATAGAATAATGGGGAGCTGTAGTATTCAGAAAATGGCTATCATACAACAGTGAAGATGCATGGGCTAAGTCTGCATGTATTATCTGGATAAATCGAACGAACGTAACATTGAATGAAAGTAGCAAGGAACACAGTATGCATCATTACATCACTTATGTAAAAATTAAAAACAGAAGAAAACAATGTAATTTCCTATGGATATATGCTTATGTTGTTAAAGTTAAAATCATACAGAAGAATACACATCAGCTTCCGGCTGAATGAGGACAAAATGGAGTGGTTACTGCCGTATCTCTTAACACTTTATAAAAAAAGATTTTAAAAAGGGTAAGACATTTGCATTTATTTAATATTGGTGTAGAAGCAAAGGTATATTATATGATTTTCTGTACTGTAACTGTGTGTTTGAAAATGCCTTATACTTCTAGACAAAATAAGACCAGTATGTTTTTATAAATCATCAAAATATTTTTCCTGGGGATTACATTCTTATTATTTCTTATACCTGTAGCAGAGGAATAGGACAGCCAAATGGATTTCTAAACAGTTTTACCATGCATAAAATTCACATTACATATATTGGTATTCAGGGCTGTTTTAAACCTGCTTCCTGCCCTGTGGGATATAAGTAGGGATGGAAACGGTTAGCCTTGAATTTGAGGATGAGCATCTGACAATAAACGTTTCCTGTGAGACTATGCCACCTGCTTGCTGTATGGCCCCTTAAGAAGCTTAAAGGAGGCCACACAGTTACCATGTTTCCACTTTTCCCCCCGAGACACTCCTTGTTGTTACTTATTCTGGCTGCTGGCTTTCCAGACCTTTCCTTTCCTATTAAAGTACTGGCTGGTGATGCTAATTCAAGAGAAAGAAATGTAGAAGGAAATCCACCTGCAACCAAAGGAAATACATGAGTTCTTATGAACTCCTTTGCTTCCATAAAAGTTAGAAATGTTGATTGAACTCAGCTCATTGGATTTCTATTTCTAACTTTTTCTATGCTAAAGAGCCTGTTCTGTGCACACAGTGGCAGTTTGAAACTGCCTTGAAGGCTTTGCTATATCCCAGAAGGGAACATTAGCTGTTGTTTCTGGGAACCTGTTGAAATTCAAAAATGAGTATGAATAAGGACTTGGACCATTGGGTGAGAAAGAGGCTTCAACAGCGTGTTTCATTATACAATGCGAGGTATTTGCTTTAGGGAAATAAAAGTATTCATCTTTGGGTATGATTGGAAAAAAAAGCTTACAACCATGTTATCTCAATGAAAAATTGTAATTCTCAAATTTGCTCAGTTTCTAGAAAGACACTGTAGTAGCACTGGCAAGAAATAGGGAAGAAAAATGTTGAATAAAGTAATGACTAGATAGGGTCTCTGTCATGGAGCACTTTAAAATCTAGTTGGCAAAAGAGGACATAGGTTTGTAAAACAGAAGAACGGGCAGAAAACTCTGATGACGTCCTCATGTTTGCATGTGTTAATCTCCAACTTGCCAGTGAACTTGTTCAGAACAGCAAACACTAATTGTGCACGCATTATGTGCCAAGGGTTGAGATAAGCACAAGAAATATAAAATCAAATCAGACAAAGTCCTTGCCTTGGTCTATAGGTGAAGACAACAATTAAATGGACTACTCTAATGTAAAAGGATTATTCTAATATATAAATAATGGATTATTCCAATATGAAATGTGCTGTAAGAAAGACCTGTTGGGGCACAGGATGGATGGAATCTTGAGTCATAAGTAATCATTAGCCAGGCAAAGAAGGTTATTCTAGGCACAATTAAAAGTATGAGCTAAAGGTTCTGAGGAGGGGAATTTCATGTAGTTTGAAAGAGTATCAAGTCTTTTTTTTTTTCTTTTACCTGACTTTTAAACAGTGATTCTTTTTTTGTTTGTTTTAATATTTATTTATTTATTTTTGGTCGCGCCAGGTCTTAGTTGTGGCAGGCGGGCTCCTTAGTTGCGGCCTGCAGGCTCCTTAGTTGCAGCACTTGGGCTCCTTAGTTGCGGCATGTGAACTCTTAGTTGCGGCATGCACGTGGGATCTTGTTCCCTGACCAGGGATTGAACCCAGGTCCCTGCATTGGGAGCACGGAGTCTTATCCACTGGACCACCAGGGAAGTCCCTAAACAGTGATTCTTAAAGTGGAGAAGAGAATGGTGCAAAACACTTTTTGCAGAATATTTGTGTTTCCATGCAGAGTTTACTCTCCCTCTTATCCCTGGTGCCACAAGCAAAGTATAAGGAAGGGGGGACAAGGGAATGAGGGTAGACACATTTTTTTTGGCACTTCAGTGCCTGGCTCATGGATGGATGATGGATGGATGAACGGATGGACAGAAAGGCTTAGAAGACAGAAGTGTGTTCGTGTGTACGAATACACACATTATCTATATCTATATATTAGAAGGCTTGTTGAATTGAATCGAACCACTAATTAACAAACACAAACTAAACTGTTATTTACTTCACTGCATGGAGGTAAGATGGACATTGCTCAATTTTCTAGGTCCTCCCATCCAATTTAGGTGCTTTATGACATTGAGAATTAGGAGGCGCTAGGTCTACAGGCTCAGATATTATGTCAGTGTACAGGGGGAAGGAAATTCTCCCTTCCCCATCAACTTAAATGTGTGCTGGGTTTCCCTATGGGAACCTAAACTTGTTATAAGTACTGACTGCTCTCAATGCCAGGTCTTTCTAACTGTTAAGTTGATTACTTTCAAATTTCATCCTGTGTCTTGGTGCCTGAGGCAAGCTGGGAACACCCACCAGGGTGCTGATGTTTCATTCTCATCCAACTTAATTGCATTATTTTTCAATGATTTCTCCATACTCCCGACCCCATGGGAGCAAATTATTTTCTTTTGCACACAAAGGTGATTTTGCTCAACATATTTATTATTAGATATGTTGACAATGATATATATAACTATAAGAACTTTTACTTCTACAGGGTAAAAAAAATTTTCTCGCTTCCAGCATTTTGCCTTCTTGATCACTAATGTAATGTGTTCTGTCCTGAATCTTCAATTTTCTTTCTCCTCAAATGACGTTCTCTGGTGGACAAAACTTAATGATGTTGATGAAAGCAGTCTTTGAGTTTTCATACTCTGCAAACTTTGATATTTATTTGCCTTCAGCCTAACCTAGTTTTGCTTTCCAATTGCTGTTCAAAGGAGCACTTCATAAAATATGATTTGAGGTTCAGATTTCTAGAGGGCAGAAAAGTCTTAAAAGTAATGGGAAGAACATGATACAAATGAAACTAATTTTTAAATAGGATATCTATGTATCTATGTATCTATCTATTTTAATCGTGGGTAACTTGTGATCATCAGCTAGAACCTTCCGCTCTCAAAAAGTAAAGTGCTCCTCAAAATGAGGGGCAATGTCAGGAAAAGCCCTTTGGTATGAGAGTTAACATGAATCCATGCAACCAGTAAGGAAGTCTTTCTCTGTAGGTAAGTATCAATCAGGGCTCAGTCAGAAGACAAAAATCACACCAGCAATTTTAATAGAGAGAATTTCTTTTTATTATTATCTTTTAAAATTAATTTTTAAAAAAATGTATACAATTTTAAAGGTTACTTTCCATTTACAGTCATTACAAAATATTGGCTGTTATTCACCAGGTGGTGCAATACATCCTTGAGTCTATCTCGCACCCAGTAGTTTGTTTTCTATCACTGCGAGTCTGCTTCTTTTTTATTATATTCACTAGTTTGTTGCATTTTTTAGATTCTATGTATAAGTGATATGCAGTATTTGTCTTTCTTAATAAAGAGAATTTAATATAAAGAACCGTTAACTAGGTATAAAGTGTTAACTAGGTAACTGAAAAGGGCATTGTAGAAGTAGCAACTGCCGGAAGCAGCTGTTACCCCTGGGGAAACAAAGGGAAGAGGTTGGGATTGTAATGTTCTAGAACAGGGGTCCCCAACCCCCGGGCCGCGGACCAGCACTGGTCCGAGGCGTGTTAGGAACCGGGCCGCGCAGCAGGAGGTGAGCGGTGGTCCAGTGAGCGAGGCTTCATCTGCCGCCCCCATCGCTCGCATTACCACCTGAACCACCCTTCCCCCCAGTCCGTGGAAAAATTGTCTTCCATGAAACCGGTCCCTGGTGCCAAAAAGGTTGGGGACCGCTGTTTTAGAAGGTTGGAGGAGGAGGGGCCCATGGATTTAAAACTCTGAGCCCTGAGAAAGGCACACTGCTTGGCCGGTGGTGGAGTGCAGTGAGGCTGCCTGTGCCTGTGTTATGAAAAAAAAAAACAACAAAGTGAAATTTGAATTCAGCTGCTGCTACAGCAAGGACTTGCCACAGCCAGGGTAAAGAAGTGAGACTGGGGTGATGATAGAAACAAGAGTCCAACAGGAAGCCCATAGAAAACAAAGAGGAAACAGGAAAAAACAAGCCCCTCTTCCTTCTCTGGCCTTACACTGTATTACTGGCATCCCCTAGTGAGAGCCTAACAGACGTTAGCTGGCAACTTAAAAATGTGTTTTGCAGACTCTCAGCCCCAGCATCAAAGAGCCGAGTATACAAGGGCAGGTTTGGAACTGGGGGACAGTAGTTTAACAACTGGCACTTAAGTTTGCAGAAGTAACCCCATCTACGGTGTGAGTTGGTTAGGAAATTAAAGTACTGCCTATAGATCACTTGGATGGCCGTGCTAATTGACTCCACATCATCCAGTGGTCCCTAGTGATCTATCGGAGCCAAAACCCATACCCCTTGCTAGTGACTGATATAGAAATGAGTTTCTCATATTTTATGTGTAACCTAAGAGTTTTATATGCCCTTCAGCAAATTAATTAAATTGGTCCAGTGCCAGTATTTTTAATAAGCCGCAACCACTGGCATTAGGGCTTAGATCCAGAGAGCTGACAGGTAGCAAATTTGAGCCCTAATTGTCTGCTTCGTATCAAAGACCCAGAAGAATTTTTGAAAACTTTAATAAAGTTTCTTACAAAGAAAAAAACTAAGCAAAACACTGAAAAAGGAGCAAGACAAGTTTGACTGCTTTCATTCGCTCAATCAACATTATTCTGGTATCCCTAGACAGGGCACTTAGACAAGAAAAATAAATAAGATACATATATGAATATTAGAAACTGTCATGATTTGGAGTTATTACCATTATCCACCTAGAAAAGCCTATTCAATCTACTCAAACTCTAATAGAATATTAGAGTTCAGTAAGTAACCAAATGTAAGATCAACATATGCAAATCAGTAGCTTTCCTTCAAATCATCCACCACCAAGTAGAAAATATAATAGTGAACACAAAAAGAATCTAAAGTTTATTCATAGCAGTATTAGAAACTGAAATACTATTGGTTTTGTAAATAAAGTTGTGTTAGAACCCAGCCACGTATTATTCATATGTGTACCATGTATGGTTATTTTTGTGCTACACTGATAGAGTTCAGTAGTTGTGACAGAGACTCTGTGGCCCAGAGAGTGGACAATATTTATTATCTGGTCCTTTACAGAAAATGTTTGCTGATCCCCGATGTCTGTGATCACATTATAAATGAGCCCAGTCCACATTCGCATTTGTGTTTTTAGTCACACTAGTGCCTGAAGTGCCTGTATTCAACTCTTTCTTTTTAAACTGAAGTATAGTAAATTTACATTGTTCTGTTACTTTCAAGTGTACAGCAAAGTGATTCAGTTATATATATATGTGTGTGTGTGTGTGTGTGTGTGTGTGTGTACTTTCTCAGATTCTTTTCCATTATAGGTTATTACAAGATACTGAGTATAGTTCCCTGTGCTATACCGTAATCCTTTTTGGTTATATATTTTATATATAGTAGTGTATATATGTTAATCCCAAACTCCTAATTTATCTCTGCCCCCTGCCGCTATCCCCTTTGGGAACCATAAGTTTGTTTTCTATGTCTGTGAGTCTGCTTCTGTTTTGTAAATAAGTTCGTTTGTATCATTTTTTTAGATTCCACATACAAGTGACAGCATATGATATTTGTCTTTCTCTCATTTACTTCACTTCATATGATAATCCCTAGGTCCACCCATGTTGCTGCAAATGGCATTATTTCATTCCTTTTTATGGCTGAGTAATATTCCATTGTATATATGTACCACATCTTCTTTTCTCATTCATCTGTCGATGGACATATAAATTGCTTCCATGATACAAAAACAAGACCCGTACATATGCTGTCTACAAGAGACCCACTTCAGCCCTAGGGACACATACAGACTGAAAGTGAGGGGATGGAAAAAGATATTCCATGCAAATGGAAATCGAAAGAAAGCTGGAGTAGCAATTCTCATATCACACAAAATAGACTTTAAAATAAAGACTATTACAAGAGACAAAGAAGGACACTACATAATGATCAAGGGATCCATCCCAGAAGAAGATATAACAATTGTAAATATTTTTGCACCCAACATAGGAGTACCTCAATACATAAGGCAAATGCTAACAGCCATAAAAGGGGAAATCGACAGTAACACAATAATAGTAGGGGACTTTCACACCCCACTTTCACCAATGGACAGGTCATCCAAAATGAAAACAAATAAGGAAACACAAGCTTTAAATGACACATTAAACAAGATGGACTTAATTGATACTTATAGGGCATTCCACCCAAAAACAGCAGAATACACTTTCTTCTCAAGTGCTCATGGAACATTCTCCAGTATAGATCATATTTTGGGTCACAAATCAAGCCTTGGTAAACTTAAGAAAATTGAAATCATATCAAGGATCATTTCCGACCACAACGCTATGAGACTAGATATCGATTACAGGGAAAAAAACTAAAAAATTCAAACACATGGAGGCTAAACAATATGCTACTGAATAACCAAGAGATCACTGAAGAAATCAAAGAGGAAATCAAATAATACCTAGAAACAAAGGACAATGAAAACACGATGACCCAAAATCTATGGGTTGCAGCAAAAGCAGTTAGTTCTAAGAGGGAAGTTTATAGCAATACAATCCTACCTCAAGAAACAAGAAACATCTCAAAAAAAAAAAACACCCCTAACCTTACACCTAAAGCAATTAGAGAAAGAAGAACAAAATAAACTCCTAAGTTAGCAGAAGGAAAGAAATCATAAAGATCAGATCAGAAATAAATGAAAAAGAAATGAAGGAAACAATAGCAAAGATCAATAAAACTAAAAGCTGGTTCTTTGAGAAGAAAAACAAAATTGATAAACCATTAGCCAGACTCATCCAGAAAAAAAGGGAGAAGACTCAAATCAACAGAATTAGAAATGAAAAAGGAGAAGTAACAACTGACACTGCAGAAATACAAAGGATCATGAGAGATTACTACAAGCAGCTATATGCCAATAAAAGGACAACGTGGAAGAAAGGGACAAATTCTTAGAAAAGCACACCCTTCCGAGACTGAACCAGGAAGAAATAGAAAATATAAACAGACCAATCACAAGCACTGAAATTGAGACTGTGATTAAAAATCTTCCAACAAACAAAAGCCCAGGACCAGATGGCTTCACAGACGAATTCTATCAAACATTTGGAGAAGAGCTAATACCTATCCTTCTCAAACTCTTCCAAAATATAGCAGAGGGAGGAACACTCCCAAACTCATTCTACGAGGCCATCATCACCCTGATACCCAAACCAGACAAAGATGTCACAAAGAAAGAAAACTACAGGCCAATATCGCTGATGAACATAGATGCGAAAATGCTCAACAAAATCTAGCAAACAGAATCCAACAGCACATTAAAAGGGTCATACACCATGATCAAGTGGGGTTTATCCCAGGAATGCAAGGATTCTTCAATATACGCAAATCAATCAATGTGATACACCATATTAACAAACTGAAGGATAAGAACCATATGATCATCTCAATAGATGCAGAAAAAGCTTTTGACAAAATTCACCACCCGTTTATGATAAAAACTCTCCAGAAAGTGGGCATAGAGGGAACCTACCTCAACATAATAAAAGCCATATTTGACAAACCCAAAGCCAACATCACTCTCAATGGTGAAAAACTGAAACCATTTCCTCTAAGATCAGGAACAGGACAAGGTTGCCCACTCTCACCACTATTATTCAACATAGATTTGGAAGTTTTAGCCACAGCAATCAGAAAAGAAAAAGAAATAAAAGGAATCCAAATCAGAAAAGAAGAAGTAAAGCTGTCACTGTTTGCAGATGACATGATAATACTATACATAGAGAATCCTAAAGATGCTACCAGAAAACTACTAGAGCTAATCAATGAATTTGGTAAAGTAGCAGGATACAAAATTAATGCACAGAAATCTCTTGCATTCGTATACACTAATGATGAAAAATCTGAAAGAGGAATTAAGGAAACGCTCCCGTTTACCACTGCAACAAAAAGAATAAAATACCTAGGAATAAATCTACCCAAGGAGACAAAAGACCTGTATGCAGAAAACTATAAGACACTGATGAAAGAAATTAAAGATGATACAAACACATGGAGAGAAATACCATGTTCCTGGATTGGAAGAATCAACACTGTGAAAATGACTCTACTACCCAAAGCAATCTACAGATTCATTGCAATCCGTATCAAACTACCAATGGCATTTTTCACAGAACTAGAGCAAAAAATTTCACAATCTGTATGGAAACACAAAAGACCCCGAATGGCCAAAGCAATCTTGAGAAAGAAAAACAGAGCTGGAGGAATCAGGCTCCTTGACTTCAGACTATACTACAAAGCTACAGTTATCAAGACAGTATGGTACTGGCAGAAAAATAGAAATATAGATCAATGGAACAAGATAGAAAGCCCAGAGATAAATCCATGCACATATGGTCACCTTATCTTTGATAAAGGAGGCAAGAATATACAATGGAGAAAAGACAGCCTCTTCAATAAGTGGTGCTGGGAAAACTGGACAACTACATGTAAAAGAATGCAATTAGAACACTCCCTAACACCGTATACACAAATAAACTCAAAATGCATTAAAGACCTATATGTAAGGCCAAACACTTTAA
Source organism: Eschrichtius robustus (assembly GCF_028021215.1). Taxonomy (NCBI): domain Eukaryota; kingdom Metazoa; phylum Chordata; class Mammalia; order Artiodactyla; family Eschrichtiidae; genus Eschrichtius; species Eschrichtius robustus. The sequence goes on along the minus strand of NC_090845.1, from coordinate 12,774,802 downwards.
AACTCTTAGAGGAAAACATAGGCAGAACACTCTATGACATAAATCACAGCAAGATCCTTTTTGACCCAGCTCCTGGAGAAATGGAAATAAAAAAAAGCAAAAACAAATGGGGCCTAATGAAGCTTAAAAGCTTCTGCACAGCAAAGGAAACCATAAACAAGACCAAAAGACAACCCTCAGAATGGGAGAAAATATTTGCAAATGAAGCAACTGACAAAGGATTAATCTCCAAAATATGCAAGCAACTTATGCAGCTCAACATCAAAAAAACAAACAACCCAATCCAAAAATGGGCAGAAGACCTAAACAGACATTTCTCCAAAGAAGATATACAGATGGCCAACAGACACATGAAAGGATGCTCAACATCACTAATCATTAGAGAAATGCAAATCAAAACTACGATGAGGTATCACCTCACACCGGTCAGAAGGGCCATCATCAAAATATCTACAAACAATAAATGCTGGAGAGGGTGTAGAGAAAAGGAAACCCTCTTGCACTGTTGGTGGGAATGTAAATTGATACAGCCACTATGGAGAACAGTATGGAGGTTCCTTAAAAAACTAAAAATAGAACTACCATTCGACCCAGCAATCCCACTACTGGGCATATACCCTGAGAAAACCATGATTCAGAAATAGTCATGTACCACAATGTTCAGTGCAGCACTATTTACAATAGCCAGGACATGGAAGCAACCTAAGTGTCCATCGACGGATGAATGGATAAAGAAGATGTGGCACATATATACAATGGAATGTTACTCAGCCTTAAAAAGAAACGAAATTGAGTTATTTGTAGTGAGGTGGATGGACCTAGCGTCTGTCAAACAGAATGAAGTAAGTCAGAAAGAGAAAAACAAATACCGTATGCTAACACATATATATATATGGAATCTTAAAAAAAAAAAATTGTTCTGAGGAACCTAAGGGCAAGACAGGAATAAAGATGCAGATGTAGAGAATGTACTTGAGGACACGGGGAGGGGGAAGGATAAGCTGGGATGAAGTGAGAGAGTAACATTGACATTATACACCACCAAATGTAAAATAGATAGCTAATGGGAAGCAGCTGTATAGCACAAGGAGCTCAGCTTGGTGCTTTGTGACCACCTAGAGGGGTGGGATAGGAAGGGGTGGGAAGGAAATGCAAGAGAGAGAGGATATGGGGCTGTATGTATACATATAGCTGATTCGCTTTGTTATACAGCAGCAACTAACACAACATTGTAAAGCAATTATACTCCAATAGAGATGTTAAAAAAAATTGCTTCCATGTCTTGGCTATTGTGTATAGTGCCACTGTGCACATTGGGGCGCATGTATCTTTTCGAAGTAGAGTTTTCTCCAGATGTATGCCCAAGGGTGGATTGCAGGATCATATGGTAACTCTATTTTTAGTTTTTAATGAACATCCATACTGTTCTCCATAGTAGCTGCACCAATTTACATTGCTACCAACAGTGTTCGAGGGTTCCTTTTTCTCCACACGTTCTCCAGCATTTATTATTTGTAGGCTTTTTAATGATCGTCATTCTGACTGGTGTGAGGTGATACCTCATTATAGTTTTTATTTGCATTTTTCTAATAATTAGCGATATTGAGCATCTTTTCATGTGCCTTTTGGCCATCTTATGTCTTCCTTGGAGAAATATCTGTTTAGGTCTTCTGCCCATTTTTTGATTGAGTTGGTTTTTTTTTTTTGATATTAAGCTGTGTGGGCTGTTTCTATATTTTGGAAATTAAGCCCTTGTTGGTAGCGTCATTTGCAAATATTTTCTGCCAGTCCGTAGGTTTTCTTTTCATTTTGTTTATGGTTTCCTTTCCTGTGCAAAAGCTTTTAAGTTTAATTAAGTCCCATTTGTTTATTTTTGTTTTTATCTCCATTACTCTAGGAGACAGATCCAAAAAAATATTGCTGTGATTTATGTCAAAGAGTGTTCTGCCTATGTTTTCCTCTAGGAATTTTATAGTCTGGTCTTACGTTTAGGTCTTCAATCCATTCTTGTGTTTATTTTTGTATATGGTATTTGAGAATGTTCTAATTTCATTTTTTTACCTGTAGCTGTTCAGTTTTCCCAATACCACTTGCCAAAGAGACTATCTTTTCTCCATTGTATATTCTTGCCTCCTTTGTCATATATTCATTGACCATAAGGGCGTGGGTTTATTTCTGGGCTTTCTATTCTGTTCCATTGATCTATGTGTCTGTTTTTGTGCCATTACCATACTGTTTTGATTATTGTAATTATGTAGTATAGTCTGAAGTCAGGGAGCATGATTCCTTCAGCTCCATTCTTCTTTCTCTAGATTGTTTTGGCTATTCGGGGTCTTTTGTGTTTTCATACAAAGGATCATAAGAGACTGCTACTAACAAGTATATGCCAATAAAATGGACAACCTAGAAGAAATGGACAAATTCTTAGAAACATACCATCTCCTAAGACTGAACCAGTAAGCAATGGAAAACAGGAACAGACCAATTACCAGTACTGAAATCAGTAATTTAAAAACTTCCAACAAGCAGAAGTCCAGCACCATACGGCTTCACATGTGAATCCTACCAAACATTTAGAGAAGAGTTAACACCTATCCTTCTGAAACTATTCCAGAAAATTGCAGAGGAAGGAATACTTCCAAACTTATTCTATGAGGCCACCATCACCTTGATACCAAAACCAGACAAAGATATCAAAAAAAAGAAAATTACAGTGAATATCACTGATGAACATAGATGCGAAAGTCCTCAACAAAATACTAGCAAACCAAATGCAACAGTACGTTAAAAGGCTCATACACCATGATCAAGTGGGATTTATCCCAGGGTTGCAAGGAGTTTTCAATATCTGCAAATCACTCAGTGTGTTATACCACATTAACAAATTAAAGAATAAAAACCATATGATCATCTCAATAGATGCAGAAAAAGCTTTTGATAAAATTCATCATCCATTTATGATAAAAACTCTTCAGAAAGTGGGCATAGAGGGAACATACCTCAACATAATAAAGGCCATATATGACAAACCCACAGCTAACATCATACTCAGTGGTGAAAAGCTGAAAGCACTTCCTCTAAGATCATGAATAAGACAAGGAGGTCCACTATCGCTGCTTTTGTTTAACATAGTTTTGGAAATCCTAGCCATGGCAATCAGAGAAGAAAAAGAAATAAAAGGAATCCAAATTGGAAAAGAAGAAGTAAAACTGTCACTGTTTGCAGATGACATGATACTATACATAGAAAATCCTAAATGACCCAAGGCAATCTACAGATTCAGTGCAATCCCTAACAAATTACCAATAGCATTTTTCACAGAACTAGAACAAAAATGTTTAAATTTGCATTTAAACTCCTAATATGCTGGCTGATAAGTAGATCTAACTACCTCCAGTTTGGAATATTCTTAAGACAAAATGAGAACAGTCATCTTCTGACCACCATTGTGCCCTTGTTTAATTCTATCTATAGTGGCAAGGATGAAACTCATCTTTTGCAGTTATAATTTACATTTATAGCACTTCTATAGAATAAGACTTTTTTTTTATAAGTTATTTAGTAAATTGAAAGTGGCTTGATATAATGAAATCAGCACAGTAGACATGAGTAATATACTACTTTAATTGTCATAAAATAAAGAGAAACATACAGAAGAGGACTTAAGGCCAAAGTGACATGTTTTTGCCCAGTAATGTCACAGTGTGTGTCCATGCAAATGCCTTGCAGTAGGGCTATTAAAGAATACTGGAGGGATATTTGAGTCATTGCATGGCTCTCTCTAGCACAGGTGAAACAAATTCAAAAGAGACCATATCCTAAGCACCTTTGTTGTCATATGACTAGATGGAATATGAATATCACATTTTTTATGCTGACCAACAAGTTTATTTTCAATAACTATAACAGTAAATGTGTAGTTAATAATTGTCAAGAAGCCTTTTTAAAGAACTGTATTTTTGGCTTTTACTATTTAATTAATTGGCCTAAAAGGATACAGAACTAGTGATTATAAACACATTTGTTGTGAAAAAGGGAAATTACCATTAATGACGCTGACAAGGGTTAAGTCATGGCCCACCGTCTTTAAAATAAAATAAAACATGTTGACCACCAGTATACCAGGAAACATGTGAATACATCTTTCTACCCTAAAATGTATGTTTCAGCAAAGTTACATCATGTATTAACTTAATCTCGTTCAGTTAAATTTTTCTAGCAGCTTGAATTTAGTTTGTAAGTCTATTTTGGTTTTATAATTATGTAAGGTCCATATGCATAAAAAGTTTACCTCTATTATAATGTTACTTAAATATGTTCAAACATAAAAACTAGATATAAGGATACCATTGTTATGCCATTGGTCAGCAAAAATCAAAAGAATAATAATATACAGGGGTGACCAAAGTGTAGAAAATCAGGCACTCTCATACCTTGTTGGGGAAGTATAGGTATGCATCACTTGTGCAACTAAAACACACAAAAAGGAGTAAAGAAAAGAGTAATAATAGCGACATCTTATATTTTATTATTTTCTAATTATCACTTTTGTCTCTGCTTACAAAAGTAAGAAATGTTCAGAGCTAAGGTTGCCAGATGTAGCAAATAAAAACATAGAATGCCCAGCTAAATTTGAATTTCAGATAAATAAGGAATAATTGTTTGAGTGTAAGTATACCCTAGAAAATATGTGGGACCTACTTATAATGAAAAGTTACTCACTGTTCATCTAAAACACATTTTAACTGGGCATCTTGTTAACCTTGCTTAAGGCAAATACTCAATTTTAGGGACACACGTATAACGGAAAGTGAAAAGGCCCTGTGTGCCATGCCCTAAAAACCACTGTCAACTGTCTGCATGCCTAAGTTTTGAAGTACTTTGTAACAGTCACTCACATTGAGCGCACACCCCACTGTGAGGCCACACTCACAAGAGGTAAACATTTAGTGAGCAAAAAATGTGGGGAGCCAGGAAAACCTCTTCCAAGGACATTGAGCAAATTTATTTGACTTTAACTGAGTTTGCATGCCCAGGAATGGATGAGTTAATGTCAGAATTTTCAGGTGGGAACCAGACTGTTAAGGGTCTTGAATTCCAGGAAAGGAGTTTTAGACAAGGATTCAGTAAACTATGACCCATGGGCCAAATCTGGCTCACTATCTGTTTTTGTAAATAAAAAATGATTGGAACACAGTCACGTGCATTTGTGTACATATTTGTGTACCTGGCTGCTTTTGCTCTGCAATGGAAGAGTTGAGCCATTGCGACAGACCATGTAGCCCAAAAAGTCTAAAATATTTATTATCTGGCCTGTAGGGGGTTGAATAGTGGTCCCCAAAAGGGTATGTCCACATCCGAACACCCAGAACCTATTAATGTGACCTTTTTTGGAAATAGAGTCTTTGTAGACGTAATTAAGTTGAGGATCTTGAGAGGAGATCGTCCTGGATTATCAAGGTAGGCCCTATAGCCAATGACAAGAATCTTTATAAGAGACAGAGAAGAGAAGACACGGACCCGGAGGAGAAGGCCATGTGAAGGCTGGGGGCAGAGATTGGAGTGATGTGGCCACAAGCCGAGAAATGCCAGGAGCCACCAGGAGCTGGAAGGGGACAGATTCTCCCCTAGAGCCTTGGGAGAGAACACAGCCTTACCAACACCTTGATTTTGGAATTCTGATCTCCAGAACTGTGAGAGAATAAATCTCTGTTGTTTTAAGCCACCAAGTCTGTGGTAATTTGTTAATGGCAGCCCCAGGAAACTAATACTTGGGCCTCTACAGAAAATGTTTGCTGGCCCCTGGTTTAGCTATTTTTTTGGAAGACCAGAGTTTCTAGTAAATTAATCAGTTTGCCGTTTGATCTTAAAGCCTTTTCTGGCTGACCTTTATCATCTTCCCCCCACTATCACCACCCTACAAACATGCACAAATGTGCCTGTATGCTCAAACGCATCAACTCCGCAGACATTCTGTGTGGCGAGAGAAGGGCAGCTAGTAACCTCCGTTCATTTCTTCCCTTTGCCTCCAACCTAAATAGCTTGTATTATTGTGTTTCAGCCCCACACTCATTACCCCAACATTCAACCCAGAGGCTTTGAGGGAAAACAAAGCCCAGTAGCTAGCTAGGGAACCCCTGATGTATTTTATTTTTTAAAAAAATAGAGCACACAATATAGTATAAATATCACAATAGTATATGATTTTGTGTGTGTGTGTGTACAGTCTGGGAAAAGTCTGTTTTGCAAAAGAAAAAAATAAGTAAGGCACATTAAAACAAATCACCCACCAACAGCTAAAGCAATGGTTCAAAAACCTCTGAAAACTCTAACTGGGTTATTTTGCCTGTGTGATTTTCTTTTAATGACTACGTAGCAGGTAAAGGGAGAACAGAGAGACCAGTGCTTCTAGAACGGTGTTCTCAAGAATTCCCTTAATAGACGAGTATTACAAATAAAGCTGTAGGCAGCTTTAGCCAACATGAAATTATAATGTTAGTAGATAAAAATAGTTACCGTAGTTACCTTTCTCCCACTAGAAAAAATTCAACTGTCTACAGCTATCCCTCGTAGGGATTTTGTAACCGAGCACGGAGGCCTGGTTTTATCTGATAACTTCAGAATGCTGTGGCATCGGTGAAAATTAACTTGGAGTTGTTAAAATACACTGACAGTGGTGTTGCTACAGCTGGTATCCCTATTCCCATTATATTCTTTTTTTTTTAGAATTTTTTTAGACTGAGTTACATTTTTTTAAAAACATCTTTATTGGAGTATAATTGCTTTACAATGGTGTGTTAGTTTCTGCTTTATAACAAAGTGAATCAGTTATACATATGTTCCCATATCTCTTCCCTCTTGCGTCTCCCTCCCTCCCTCCCTATCCCACCCCTCTAGGTGGACACAAAGCACCGAGCTGATCTCCCTGTGCTATGCGGCTGCTTCCCACTAGCTAGCTATTTTACGTTTGGTAGTGTATATATGTCCGTGCCACTCTCTCACTTTGTCACATCTTACCCTTTCCCCTCCCCATATCCTCAAGTCCATTCTCTAGTAGGTCTGTGTCTTTATTCCCGTCTTGCCACTAGGTTCCCATTATATTCTTAAAAGAACAGAAATCTCTGTCTTAAGGTCTGTGAGTATTCAGTGATGAGTGGAAGAAACTGACAATACAGAATTGAAACTACTGATAGGAGCGAAACTCTTTGTGAAACTTCAGAGCAGTGAAATTTCCCTTTGGTTTAATTGACAACTTTGAGGTAAAAGTGACAAAGGGAAAAAAAATCTTGGTTTAAAACTGTGTTGTGATCGCTATTCATCTCTATCAAAAATTTCAGTAAGCATTGGCAACTGGGAATCGTAGATGGTTTTTAAGTAAGTGAGTTCAGCTCCAGGTTCCTCTAACAGAGAATTACTGACACCAGGCTAGATATTTATTATTATTCCAAACTGGTGAAGGTATGCTACTGTGAGGTCACTCAGGGTATAATCGCTGGTTTCAGAGTGGTTTAATTTACCCATTTGATATTTGGTTGATGGATTTACGTTCTTTCACAGATAATGATGCAATTTTGGTTTTGTCTAATAACCTCACTTGCATTTCATATTGCTAGAAACCTACAGACTTTATTTAATGGGCACACAGCCCACAGACTTTAATGTTTTTCTGATGACATGAGTAATAAATATTCATTATTGAAAATACGTGAAAAAAATTTTAAAAGTCCGAAGATGAAAATGAACTATTATCCATACTATCAATATAACCTCAGAGTTTAACACGTGGGTGAATCTATATTCAGTGTTTTATATATAATATCAATATATATTCATAATACATATATATGTATTTTATATATGTTACAATGTATGTATACATACAAACTTTGAAAATACAAATAGATTTATATTTTACATGCTGTTCTGTAACCTACCACTTTTCACTTAGCAAAGTATTAACATTTTTCATGACATTGAATATTTTCTACAACCTCATCTTTTTTTTTAAAAGGATTTAAAATTTTTTTATTTTTATTTTTTTAATTGAAGTATAGTAGATTAACAATATTATATTCGTTTCAGGTGTACAACATAGTGATCCAATATTTTTATAGATTATACTCCATTTAAAGTTATTACAAAATAATGGCTATATTTCCCCGTGCTGTACAATATATCCTTGTAGCTTATCTATTTTGCACATAGTTTGTCTCTCTTAATCCCCTCCCCCTCTCTTGCCCCTCCCGCTTCCCTCCGCCACTCTTAACCACCAGTCTACAAACTCATCTTTTATTTCTTCCCAGTAGTTCACTGTATGACCATATCATAATTTATTTTTTTCCTCTTTAATCATAATTTCTTTAACCAAGTCCCTATTGTCGAAAATTGAGGTCATTTCCATTTTTTCCCAGTTATAAACAGGGCTCTGCAAGTATGTTGATGCTAAATCTGTGCATATTCGTGGCAGTTTCTTTAGGAGAAATTTCTCGAAGTGGAATTGCTGAGTCAGTGGATGTGTACATTTTGGGTTTAACTGAATCCCCAAATCCTCTAAATATTTCTTCCCTTTGGAGTATTTTTTAAAGGTTTCTTCACATTTCGAAGTTTCCAGATCAAGATATAGACCATTTCCAACCCTCCAGAAGGCTCCTTTGTGCCTCTTACCAATCTCTACCCACCCCACACACCCTACGAGTAACTTTTACTCCAATTTCCATCACCACAAATTAGTTTTCCTGTTTTTAAACTTCTTATGAATAGATTCATAGTTCTGTGTGTATGGCTACTTGTGGTCGTCATCACGCCTGTGAAATTCACCCATGTTGTGTATATATCAGTACTTTGTTCTTTATAACTGCTATATAGTAGTCTGTTGTCTGAATTTATGTACCATTTACATATCCACTGTCCTTCTGATGGCCATTGGGTTGTTTCCAGTTGGGCTACCATGAATGAAGTGGCTACGAACATTCTTATACACATCTTTTCCTGGACATATACACTCATTTCTCTTGGAATTGCTGGATCACAGAGCAGGCATATGTTTAGAAATATGTTTTCTTAAATGAGGGCAGAAAATCATGTGAGGAAAGGAAGCAACTGGTTAAGCCCCTGAATATAGGAATGGATGCTGACAGGTGCCAATAGGGAGGAAGAGCTGGTCCCGATCACCTCGGTTGTCCTGGGCAATGATACCATACAAAAAATTCCCTGGGCCAATTTTAAGACTGCCAGTTTCCTCTAAAATGTATGTTTCTTTGGGAGTCAGAAAGAAGAATATTCAAAATGACCAGGAGGTTTGAAAAACTTGGAGCAGACTGCCTAGAGTAGTAGCTGGGATCCTCTGAGTTACTTCTGTCTCAAGACAAACTAAGTGCACTTTAGTACTCTTCCCGCATAGATGTGAAAGAAGAAAGGCTCTACAGTAAACTAAGACCCTGTCTTTCTAGGAGTCATTGTAGTTTTAGTGCAATGTGCTGATTCATGACAAGATAAGAAACAGGCACCAGAACGTAAATCAATGCTCTGCTTACTTTATTGAGAAAATTTTGATACCAAAAAATTTAGATGAATTAAACAATGTTCTTATTCATGTATTGAACTTATATTCTGGCCCAAGCTCCTGATCTCATCATAGATCAATAACAGTTTGCTAAAAGGCAGCCAATCTGCAGACCACACAGACTTTAATCTGATCTGGGTTCAGATGTCCACTATGCTACTTACTATGTGACCTTGCGTATATTTCTTCATCACCTTAAACCTCAGTTTCCTCATCTGTAAAATAGGAGTGATAACAGTACCTAACATGGGGGTCTGGGAAGAATTTGAATACATACATGTAAAGTGTTTGCTGTTCACACAAAGTAAGTGACTCTGTGCATGCAGTCCAGAATCCCTGAAATATGATAGGTCCCGGAGTGTACTTTAGCACCTCAATCCTAGCTTTTTACCATGCAGCACAGGTGCTGCGAGCAACAGATGAGAAAACCATTTCTGAAATTTGGAAATGGTGTGGTACATGATGTATCCAATTTTCACAAGGTTGCCCAAGATCTAGAATCTCCTACGGCTTCTTTTTCTCCGACCAAGCAGAATTTTGATCATCGATTTTTGCATTATTTGAAGACAGCACGAAGTTTGGTAAAGAGTTAAGATTCTGGACTAAAATGTATTCTTGGGTGAAAGGTGTTGTATCTCACCTAATTTATGTACCTCCTCACTTTCTCTTGACCTCTCCTTCCTCACTGGTCCTTGGCTAAGAGCCTAATGGAGAGGCTGAAGGCCATCGTGTCTGCCTTGTATTCCAGCACCCTCTCAGTCCCACTTGCAGGGAAGTTGAGCCACTTCAGTGCCAGACTGACCTGGTCTAACTGAGGCTCTGGCTCCTCTCACCACTCTGGAACTCAGTGGGAGGGCTGTACGTTGGCGGATGGGGCCTGGGGAAGGCAATGTTCTGTGGGACAGGCGTTATGGAGGAGCCAATGCATTTTATCCCTTTCGGTTCACAGTTCCTCTTGCCAACTAAGTTTTAACAGTGTAAAAAGTCATGTTACTTGCCCTTTATCCTAAAAGGGATATTTCTGTGTACTTTTGGGTCAGATTTTTCAACTTGAAAAATTTTTTTCATTGCAGTATAGTTGACTTATAATGTTGTATTAGTTTCAGGTGTACAGCAAAGTGATTCAGTTATACAAATATATATGTATATCTATTCTTGTTCAGACTCTTTTCCATTATAGGATATTACAAGATATTGAATATAGTTCCTTGTGCTATACAGTAGGTCTTTGCTCTTTATCAACTTGAATTTTTTTTTTGCAATGAGAAAGGAGTTGGGTTCTGTTTTGTAGATGTAACACAGAAAGAGTAATCACAAGCTACTCGTTTTAGCTCAAGTTCTCCAGAGAATAGTCTATGAGCTGTGTGCCATAGACGGTTTACAATCTGTACGGGGTACAGTTCCAGGGCAGCAAGAGTGAAGGGAAAAAGTAAAGCAAGAAGTGAGAAAAGGCCGAGTGAAGTGTCACCAGGAGAGTGCTGCAGTGGTCACAGGAGCCAGCTGTGGGCATCTTTTTCCGACTGCATGTATGGTGACATCTCGACTGCTCTTCCCAAACCCAGAGCCTCATCACCTCACATCCGTCCACGGCAGCAGCTTCTCACCTGGTCTCCCTGCCTCCTGTCTCTCCTCACTGCAGCGCAGCCTTCACACCATTGCCAGAGCACAGCTAATGCAGCTGTATCCTGATCACACCCTCTTCGTGCTCAGAAACCCTCAACAGCTCCCCACTGCCCACAGATTAACATTCAGCCTCCGCAGCTCACTACTGAAGACCATCCACAAGCTGGTCCAAATCCTTCCATGCCTCAGGATACCAGCTCCATCTAACTATCTACTTAGGTCTGAACATGTTGTGTACTTTTCTGCCCATGAACCAGTATTTCCCCTGTTCAGTCGAAGTGGGATATCTTCCTGCCCTTTCTCCCCACTTCCCACCCACCCCCCCCTTTCTTGACTACTGAAATCCAGTCTTCCCTTCAGAGGTAGCCCCAGAGCTGCCGGCAGTATCCATTCAACTCTGTATTTCTCTCTGGCTTAGATTATTTTATCCATTTTTTTTCTGTGTTTGCATAGCATTTTTGTTTGTATACCGTGGCCTCTTTGGGTTTCTCATTTAATGATTGGCTTTTTTAGTGATGTATATGCATCTCCCCTGCAACCTGTAAATTCCTTAAAAATGACTTCTGGATTCCCGTATCTCGGGGATCCAGGAGTCATCTTAGACTGGCTCAGTCCCTGACACGTGCTAAGTAATTGAATTAAACTCTAACGCATACCTTTGAGATGGCCTAACTTCATGTAGGTGTTTTCCTGTGTTACGTATTAAGAACCAAAGCAATAAAAAAACCACCTCGCTAAAAGTATGCCGATATTTAGAAAGGTTTCTGAGGCCTGGCGTAAGAGCAAAGCAATTTTTAATTCTTTTTAAATGCAGTTTAAGTACAAAATAGAAGGTATCCAACTTTCCATGACCAACTCCTTTTGATGAAAGAGGATACTTTCTGTTTCAATAAAAAGAAAAACATTATAGTGTTAATTAAATAAATTGCCCACTTATCTAGAATCATCAAGTATCCGACACATTGTGCTGTCTGGAGTTATTTGTTTGCACCCTATTGAGTAGTTTTTTTAAGCCAGAGGGAGAAAATTCTATGATTTCAATCTATCCCGTCAAAATCGTTTAGCGTTAAACCGTAAAATATCCGTACTGAAGTCAGTCTCAGAGCACCGCCCGCTTTCAGCTTGGAGCTTAGACTATCTTTCAGAAAAGGAAGCTGGAGGTTGTGTTGACATAAAGGAAATGCCATTTGTAAAATCCCCACATTAGCTGTGCTCTCCTGGGAAGTGACGATGCTTGGATTTCGGAGGTAAGTGTCTCTCTTTGCAGGGAAATGCATATTTATGTAATGTCATCAAATCCCTTAGCAGTAAGTGACTGAGGATGCCTTCAAGTAATAGTTTTTAGAGAACCTCTGCAGAAGAAGGGCACGATCAACAGAATAATGTTGGAGGGTCTAATAAAGAAGACAAAGATAGCAAATGAAGCCAGCCTTATGTATCAAACAATGAGTCAGTTTATAGGATTTAATTTGATATCCTGATGAAGTTGTACGCTTAGAGATTCATTACTTTGGGCAAAATATGGCGCCATATTTCTCCACTTTGATATTTCTAGTATTGACTATAAAACAATTTCGCTGGGATGTTTTCCTCACTGATTTCAAGAATAATTAGGTGGAAAACTTAGGAAAGTCAAGGAAAACATAAGTAGAAAATGACTTGTAATCCCATCTCCCAGAAAGAATTCTGTTAACATTTTGGAGCCTATCGTTTCCGCCTTTTTTCCCCTATGCAAACATAGACTTTAAAAAAATTATAATAATATGGTGACTGCTATCTTATTATCTGTTTTTTCTGGTTTGTTTGTTTGCCCCACGTAAAGTAGCCGTTCTCAGCCCTACTGTGGATTAGAATCCCTGGGGGGTTTTAGAAACATGGTCGGGGGTGGTGGATGCGTCATGAAGAGTCTTGATTTGGACCAGGCTTTTGCAGCCTTGAGTGAACATTAGAATCTCCTGGGGAGGTTTGACAACTCCCCATGCCCAGACCACATCTAGACCAATTGTATCAGAATCTCTGGGGTTGGCACCCCAGTATTTTTTAAAGTTCCTACATGATTCCAGTGGGCGGCTAACAGTTGAGAACCTTGGCTCTGGATGTAGGGTACACATCGGGCTGTCTTAAAAATCTTTCAGTTGATTTCAATATATTTACCTAGGGTTGGAAAACCTATGCCCAGGACTCAAATTTCACTCAGCTCCATTTGAGGCTACGACTGTACCTAGGCAGGTGTTATACCTGGGTCCATCTGCTTCTCCTCCTTTCCACCCAGGTCAGTCCATCATTGGGTCCACTGCCTTGAGGTACCAGAAGATTTTAAGGAGCAGGTGTAGCAAATGCACCGGAAAGGCAGGCCTAGCAAGGGCATGGCGTAATAAGAAAAGCTACTAATTTGTCGTTGTTTCCCTTGCCTGAGGAGACAGATGTCAAAGAGCGTGTTATGTTTTCTTCTAGACGTTTTATGGTTTCAGGCCTTACATTTAAGTCTTTCATCCATTTTGATTTTATTTTTGTCTATGCTGTGAGAAAATGGTCCAGTTTGATTCTTTTGCATATAGCTATCCAGTTTTCCAAACACCATTTACTGAAGAGGCTGGTCTTTCTCCCATTGTATATTCTTGCCTCCTTAGGAAGGGCCATCTCTAATGCAAGGTCTCCATGCTTCCAAGCCTTAGGTCTATCACTCCCTGGTCAGCCTTCAAAAATGACCAATGAAAATGCAAGTGCCCAGAGTAAGAGTGAACGCTTAAACTGTCAGCCGTCAATATTTCTGGGACTGAGCTGGCATCGCCTGTGATGGTGGGTGGGGGCTGGAAGGCAGCAGAGGCAGGACCAAAAGCAGATGTTGCCTTACTGTGCAATTTTGTTCAGGTCCAGCTGATGGCGAAGGGCCACTCCAATGTGGAAAGCGAGGTACTAGGGCAGCGGTCGCCAACCTTTTTGGCACCAGGGACTGGTTTCGTGGAAGACAATTTTTCCACGGAGCGGGGCATTGGGGGGGGATGGTTCAGGCGGTAATGCGAGCGGCAGATGAAGCTTCACTTGCTCGCCCGCCGCTCACCTCCTGCTGAGCAGCCTGGTCCGCGGCCGGGAGGTTGGGGACCCCTGTACTAGGGGAACAGGGATGATGGGGGCGCAAAGGAGCGTGAGACGGAGATGAGATGCTCTCCAACCCAGTGCTACCTCAGATGGCGGCAGCTGCTGTTCCTGGAAGCCTGTTCCCTGGGGCTCCCGTTGCCAGGCAAAACAGTGGTCTGTGTTCTCTGAGGAAGTTCTTTTGGGAACATGCCTACAGAGATTTGTGGCATGTTTTGAGAGAATGGTCACTGCTAGGCAGTGGTGTTATGAACCCAGAATAAGCACTGCTTTTTCCATGGCAGCACATGGAAAATGTGCATAGAAATGCCTGAACAGTACTATTTGGGGGTGGTGATTCCCCTTGTTAAAGGAGTCTTGGGAATTTGCTATTAAATCTCTAGTTCCACCTTTGCATTAAACTTATTGTAATTATGGCATTTTCCTTTCTTTAGTCACCTGTCAGCACTATATCCATGGCATGGCATTTTGGTAAACAACAGTATTTTTCTTTTCTTTTTTTTTTTTTCCCCCAGAACCAATATCTTTTATTTTTATTCATTTATTTTTTTAAAAATTTTTATTGGGATATAGTTGATTTACAATGTTGTGTTAGTTTCAGGTGTACAGCAAAGTGAATCTGTTATACATATACATATATCCACTCTTTTTTAGATTCTTTTCCCATATGGGCCATGACAGAGTATTGATTAGAGTTTCCTGTGCTATACAGTAGGTCCTTATTAGTTATCTATTTTATATATAGTAGTGTGTATGTCTCAATCCCGATCTTCCAATTTATCCCTCCCCCCCTTACCCCCCGGTAACCATAAGTTTATTTTCTATATCTGTTACTCTATTTCTGGTTTGTAGATAAGTTCATTTGTAGCCTTATTTTAGATTCCATATATAAGCAATATCATATGATATTTGTCTTTCTCTGTCTGACTTACTTCAGTCAGTATGATCATCTCTGGGTCCGTCCATGTTGCTGCAAACGGCATTATTTCGTTCTTTTTTATGGCTGAGTAATATTCCATGGTATATATATGTACCAAATCTTCTTTACCCATTCTTCTGTTGATGGACATTTAGGTTGCTTCCATGTCCTGGCTATTGTAAATAGTGCTGCAGTGGACATTGGGGTGCATGTATCTTTTCGAATTATGGTTTTCTCCAGGTATATGCCCAGGAGTGGGATTGCTAGATCATATGGTAGCTCTATTTTTAGTTTTTTAAGGAACCGTCATATTGTTCTCCATAGTGGCTGTACCAGTTTACATTCCCACCAACAGTGTAGGAGGCTTCCCTTTTCTCCACACCCTCTCCAGCATTTATTGTTTGTAGATTTTTTGATGATGGCCTTTCTGAGTGGTGTGAGGTGATACCTCATTGTAATTTTGATTTGCATTTCTCTAATAATTAGTGATGTTGAGCATCTTTTCATGTGCTTTTTAACCATGTGTATGTCTTCTTTGGAGAAATGTCTATTTAGATCTCCTACCCTGTTTTGTATTGGGTTGTTTGTTTTTTTGATATTGAGCTGCATGAGCTGCTTGTATATTTTGGAGATTAATCCCTCGTCGGTTGCTTCATTTGCAAATATTTTCTCCCTTTCTGAGGGTTGTCTTTTCGTCTTGTTTAGGGTTTCCTTTGCTGTGTAAAAGCTTTTAAGTTTCATTAGATCCCATTTGTTTATTTTTGTTTTTATTTTCATTTCTCTGGGAGGTGGATCGAAAAAGATCTTGCTGCGATTTATGTCAGAGAGTGTTCTGCCTATGTTTTCCTCTAAGAGTTTTATAGTGTCCGGCCTTACATTTAGGTCTTTAATCCATTTTGAGTTTATATTTTTACATGGTGTTAGAGAATGTTCTAATTTCATTCTTTTACATGTAGCTGTCTAGTTTTCCCAGCACCACTTAGTGAAGAGACTGTCTGTTCTCCATTGTGTATCCTTGCCTCCTTTGTCGTAGATTAGGTGGCCATAGGTGCGTGGGTTTATCTCTGGACTTTCTATCCTGAAGAACAGTACTTTTCTAGTTGGGATTTTTATTTTTATTTTTTGGAATTTTCTTTCTTTCTTTCCTTCTTTCTTTCTTTCTTTCTTTCTTTCTTTCTTTCTTTCTTTCAAGTATAGTTGATTTACAATGGTGGATTAGTTTCTGGTGTACAGCAAAGTGATTCAGTTATACATATGTATATATACATATTCTTTTTCATATTCTTTTCCCAAGTTGGGGTTTTTAGATGTCTGGGGTTCTAATATTGGCCTCTCAGGGGAGTTAAGTTCTTACTAACTTATTAAACTTTGGCCCTATTTTTGGTGAAAATCTGAAAATTAATTTAGGCACAATATAGGTTATCAAGATGATCACCTTTAAGAAATGTATTGAGCTCTTATTGCTTAGAGTTATTTTATTTTGGTAGTCATGGAAATTCAGTAAAGTGAGTTTATTTTTATCCCTGTTTTGAAGATGAGTAAGGTTTGCACAGAGAGGTGAACTAACCTGCTTTGGGTTAGTAAAAGGAGGAGGCACCATTAGTAACCTAATCTCGACAGTGTTTTAGTGCCAACTTCAATTGTCTCAGACTAATGAGCCAAAACAGAGACTTCATAACATAAATCAATTACACTTGAATAAAGGCTGATTATGTCCCAGTGCGCAGTGATGTGCAGTGGAAAATTTAGTGACTCCTAAGAGAAAAGGTTTATCCCCAAATTGAGAATTAAGCAAACGGAGTGTTCACTTGTCTTTGATTGCTAGAGAAATCTGCTAATAGCTGCTTGGAGGAAAAGCAGGACCTTTGTCTACATTGGTTGATTTTTGCTTGGTACTGTTTGGTACCATTGTGCTAATTGCCTCTGTCAGGGGATACGACCTTTGTTGCTTGGTACATCTAAGTGATACCATAGATAGGTGGCTTATGGTTTACATCTCATGCATATTACCTGTTATTTCATACATGTCTAGCAGTTATGGAAAGATGATCCTAAAGACCCTATGCCCTAAATATTGACCCGTGCCGCTTGGTAAAGAAACGGCCAGTTTGGTGCTGTGATAAGATGCGCACTCAGTGAGAGAAACCAGAGCCATCACTTAGCAACTGAGCTGTGTGCTCAGTCAGCCCCTCATTGAGGACGTATGACTGTGTCCCCCAACTTTTTTTGCAAACTGGCATTCTCCATCTGCTCATCCCCTCACTAATGAGTAATAAACTTTGACGTACTCAGATTAATTTGTTTAAGGAATTTTGCTTCAATAATCTTCACCAGTCACATGGAAGGAGAGGAGGGCCCAAGTCTAAAGAATTGGCACCCTGCGAGTTCCCTTCTTATTCATGTTTCAAGTGGCTATTTTATTTCAGCAAAAAAGAAAAAAAATCCATATATCTATTACATTTATGTTTTGATACTTTTGATATTTTGTATTTTTGGTGTAAATTTGTCTTGGTTCTGTCATGCACTGAATGATTCATTAATTCAAGAAACATTTCCAGACAACCTACTCTGTGCCAGGCACTGTAGTAGGAGCTTGAAGAACATAAATGAACAAACTAGGCAAAGTTTCTGTCCTCATTGAACTTATGCTCTAGAGTGGGGAAGCCAAGCAACAAACAAGAACACTTAAGAGAAAGAAATGTGCTAGGTGGAAGAATAAAGCAGAGGACGATTGGGAGATGGGCTCTGTTTCAGAGAGGGTAGCAAGGGAGGCCTCTTGGAAGAGGTGACATTTGAGCAAAGATTTGAATAAAGTGAAGGAGAGAGCCAAGAAAATATATGGGGCGAACATTCCAGATACAGGAACAAGAGTAGAGGAAAACGTGTTTCACTGGAAACCTATACATTGTTTAGAGCAATGATTCTCAGCTGGTGGTGACTTGCATAACCCCTACCACCACCCCATGATGTCCAGTAATACCTGGAGACATTTTTGGTTGTCACAACTTTGGGGGGGAAGTTGCTATTAGCATCTCATCGGTAGATGTCAGGGGTGCTGTTCAGCATCCGATAGTGTGCAGAAAGGTTCCCCCCCTCTCCCCGCACCCCAACCAAGAACTATCTAGCCCATAATGCCAATAGTGCTGAGGTTGAGAAATCCTGGTTTAAAGCACACCCTCCCGGATTATTTGATTCTGGTTCTGTGGCGGCTCTGTGCCTTTCGTTACCTTCGAGTTATCGTACAACTCAGTAAGTTGCCGGTACGTGATAGGAATGCAAAATAATAGTGCTCTGTGGACATGTAATAAATTCTTTCCCTTGGAGGTTCAATTAACGTCCCTCCCCACACTGGGGAAGAGGCTGATTTTGCTTCCATTTGCACATTCATTTCAATATCTCTAATCTGTAAATGTGTCTGTCCTTTGAATTGACTGTAACATCCTACTGGTTCCTTCACTGATAATGAGTTAAATAAAATCCGTAACACATGTTCATTTTATAGCTATATGAGCCATGATTTTACTATTTTTTTTGAAAATGGTCCTTCAACACAAGCAAGTTTAACATAGGCAAGTATAAAAACCCTGAAGTGTAACCTTGGCTCTTTTGAGAAACAGAGGAAGAAGAGTGTGGAATAGGGCAAATGAAGGAGAAGCTGGTAGGAAATTGAGTCAGAGATAGTCAGGGGCCAGATAATGAGGGCCTTGGAATCATTGGTGAGGACTTCATGTTTTACACTACATGTGATAATTCTCAGCCACAGACTGGTTGAAAATGAGGGGAGGGCCTTGAAATAATTTCTATTTTCTAAAGATCCTTCTGGATCTTTAAGGATTAGAATTTATTAAAGTAAGATTAGAGTATATTGAGCTAAGGGTTCATCAGAGAGGTCGACTTTGAGGCCTTCAAAATGATCCAGGGAAAAGAGAATGGTGGTTTAGACCCAGGAAGTATTGATCAAGGTGGGGAGAACTGTTCAGATTCAGGATGGTGGATCTTGACATTTGCACCAAGACTTGCTGAAGCCATGCTGTCCAATTTGGTAGCCCCCAGATACACATGGGTATGAAGCACTTGAAATGTGGCTAATTCAAAATGAGATGTGCCATAAATGTAAAATACACACCAGATTTCGAAGACATAGTAAGAAAAAAAATGTAAAATATCTCATTAATAATTGTTTTTATGGATTATGTTTTGAAATGATAGTATTTGGGATCTTATCAGTAAAATTAATTTCACCCATTTCTTTTTACTCCTTTTTAACATGGCTACTAGAAATTTTAAAATTATTTCTGTGCTCACATATTCCTATCAGACACTGCTGTGCTGAAGAATGGCAAGTAAGCTGTTATATCCAAAAGGGTAAAAAGGATATCTACAAGGTTTTTTCAAACTGAGCCAAAAAATATTAAACAGTTGATCCTAGTTTTGATTTATGTAGCAGTCATTCTTCACAGTGGAAGAGGGACGTTAATTGATCCTATTTTTGATTTATGCATAATAAATCATAAACATATAACTATATAAATAAATCTATGTCTAATAAAACTAGGGTACCCTTTAAGAATTTTAAAGGAAGGAAAAGGGGGTCAGTGCTTTACTTGTGTTTGAAGAAGGAGGGGAAAGATCATTGGACTAGTAATTAGGAGACCCGAGTTCTACTTCTTAACTGTAATACTCTAGGAAACTGTATGACCGTGGGAAAGTTGCTACCCGTTCTGAATCAGTTCATATTCTCTCTTTCACCTACCCCACTGTGTCATTGGAAGCCCTCAAGCCCTGAATATCCTACTCAGCTTTGTATCTTCCGTAGTAATGTCTCGTATAAATACAAAGATACATGGTGGTCTTTCTGGAATTGAAGAAGATTCAAATGGTAGTCCTGTCCTAAAAGGGTAAGTTAATTTCCCTAAGTCTCGGTTTCTTCATCTTTAAAATAGAGGTAATAACTATATATGCCGTATAGGGTACTTGTAAGCCTTAAATAATTTGTGTTAAGCATAGTATCAGTTTCCTAGGGCTACCGTAACAAAGTACTACAAACTGGAAGGCTTAAGACAACAAATTTATTCTGTCACATTTCTGAGGCTGGAAGTCTGAAATCAAGGTGTTGGCAGGGCCATGCTCCCCCTCCCCGAATCTTCTAGGGAAGCATCCTTCCTCGTCTCTTCCAGCTACTGGTTGCCCCAGTCATTCCTTGGCTTACAACGATGGAACTCCATCTTCACGTGGCCATCTTCCATCTGTGTCTGTGTCCAAATTTTCCTCTTCTTATAAGAAACCAGTCATATTGGATTAGGGTGGGGTGGGCCCACCTGGGCCCACCCTAATCCAATATGACTTCATCTCAACCCGATTACATCTGCAAAGACCTTAGTTCTAAATAAGGTCACGTTCACAGGTACGAGGGTTAGAAATTCAACATATATTTTAGGGAAGACAGAATTTAACCCATAACAGGCATTTTGCAGAAAACCCATAACACAGTAAATACTCATTATTGCTATTATTAATAGTCTAGAGCAGGGTTTAACAAACTGGACTGTGGGCCAAATCCGGCTGCCACCCATTTGTCTTCGTATTGTCTGTGGCTGCATTTATGCTACAAAGGCAGAGTTGTGACAGAGACTTCAGACTTCAGTCTGCAAAGCCTGAAGTTTTCACTGTCTGGCCCTTTACAGAGTAAGTTTGCCGATCCTTGGTCTAGAACCTTGTTCCTTAAAGTACGCTCCACAGATCAGAAGCATCAGGGTCACGCGGAAGCTTGTTAGCGATGTAACATCTCAGGTCCCATCTCAGACCTACTGTATTATATTAGAACCTGCATTCTAGCAAGATCCGCAGGTAATTTGTATGAACATTTATATTTGAAAAGCACTGACGTACAGATGATCTTTTAATGACTTACAATTGGTTCTTACCAGTCTTCAGGGTTTTTTCCATGTTTTTTGTTTTAGTTTGTGGAAGTGGTAAGACTTGAATGTAGAAAAAATTTCAAATAGGACAAAAGAAAATGTAGTGAAAATATATCAAATTCTTTTTTATTCTTTGTTTTTCCCCAAAAGGGACCATACTGTGTAGATTATTATGTACATAGCTTTTATACACAACAGCATAGTTTAGCGATAGCCCCATTAGCACATAAATCCATCTCAATCTTCTACATGGCTGCATGGTATTCAGTTTTGCTTATACTGTATACCATACTTAATTTAACTGGTTTCCTTATAAAGCATTTGCAGGGATAAAACTTTTCATTTACTGAAGTTATTTTTATGATCACTGTTTCTCTTTGAACAACTTCAAGTTCATCTTTGTTTTCTAGGGGATGGTCAGTCTAAAACATGATCCCTGTGGGCCCCCCAAATTGGCCGTTTCAATGAACTTATCAGGAAATCTTATCATAGAATCAAATATGGTAGAGCTTAACATTTTTTGAGTTGTTGAGAGAGTCTGAACCAGCACAGCTTCACCAGGGTCCTTGGACTGGAATCTTCTCGTTGCCTCTCCAGATCCATACTCCATCTTTTCCTCCTCTGCTTTCTGCCATCTTTCTTCCAATTTAGCTAATGAGGAGCTTGGCAAGAGGCTGGGGGAAGGAGGAGAATGAAATCGGGGTTTTGTTTTGTTTTTCCTCTGGTTCTCTCCTGGACCTCCACTGAAGGTCGATGTTCTTTCATAAGTGGCTTTTTCCATACGACTCTCTCAGCTTTCTGTATTCTAAATCTCACTCATCCTGTAGGCCTATGAGTGGCAGTGGCTGCCCTGTGCCCAGCCTGGTGCTCTGCTTATTCCTTGTGGTCCTGTGACACTCTCTCCACAGCTTTATATATAATCTCTTTGTAAACAGATTTTCTCAAATTGTCCTAAATTGAGAGTTGGATTTCCTGTTGGGTCATTGATGCAGTCTCCCTCCCTCCTGTGCTCCCCAGCAATGGAAAGTGGTGAGTGGACCAGGCTTTACACGCGAGTAATCACCTCAGTAATGCAGTTGGAGAGATACTAGAAAATATTTTGCGATATGGATCCCAAAGATATTTCATCTTTGGCTCCTGAATCAGTTAGGATCTTCTGATTGCAAGTGATAGAAAACCTAAGTCAAGCTGGCTTAGTACCAAAAAGGGACTAAACTGACTCATGCAGATGAAAAGTGCAAAGGTCAATTTGGCTTCAGAGTCAGTCAACTGGTAAATCCAGGAACTCCAGCCTTATCAGCAGGAGGTGTTCTTTTTGTATCTCTTTGATCCGTTCTTCTCTGTATTGGCTCGTGCTCAGGCTCCCATAGGGGACCAAGATGAAGGCTTCAGACCTACATCCTGCTGATTTAAGATCGGCAAGAAAGAGAGAGAGAGTCTTTTCCAAAAACCTTAACAGAAGCCTTAGCCCGCATTCTCACTGACTCAACTTCTAGTGAGAGTCGTGGGCTCATCCCGGATGCAAGCACTGTGGGCAGGTTTATGGAAGAATAATAAAAATGAACATTTATTGAGTACTCAGTTCGTGTCAGGCTTGGTTCCAAGCACTTTTCTCATGTGATAGGCATTATTATTTTGTCTACTTCACTGAAGAAAAAAATGAGACATAGAAAGACTGTGTCCCAGAGCTAATAAGTGGTAGAATTGAAAGTCAAACTTGGGTATTTTTGTTCCAGCCCCCAATATAAACCACTATACTCTGTTCTCTATCTGGCTTAGACCTGCATTCCCATGTCCATCTCTGGAACTGGGGTGGAGTCACCTTCACATAAAAATCAATGGACTTGGAATGGCAGAAGGGTACTTACCACAGAAAATGTCAGAAATTGTTACCGAAAAGAATTGAAAATGGATGGCTACCAGCTGTAATCAGTAAATTTCCACTTTAACAAGTTATGATATTTTGCTAAGGTCAAGTTCTCATTTTTCCCCAATCAACACACCATAAGGTGTGTGTTACCATCAATAAGAATGATAGTCACTCACCTTTAGGGGTACCCCCCCCAAAAGCATACTCTGCATACTCAAAGATAATTTTCAGAAAATGGTAAAATCATGACTCCCATACAGATATGAAAATAAACATGTGCTAAAGATATTATTTTTTTAAAAATTATTTATTTATTTATTTTTGGCTGTGTTGGGTCTTCGTTTCTGTGCGAGGGCTTTCTCTAGTTGCGGCGAGCGGGGGCCACTCTTCATCGCGGTGCGCGGGCCTCTCACTGTCGTGGCCTCTCTTGTTGCGGAGCACAGGCTCCAGATGCGCAGGCTCAGTAGTTGTGGCTCATGGGCCTAGTTGCTCCGCGGCATGTGGGATCTTCCCAGACCAGGGCTCGAACCCGTGTCCCCTGCATTGGCAGGCGGATTGTTAACCACTGCGCCACCAGGGAAGCCCCTAAAGATATTATTTAACTCATGAGGAAGCCATTTCAAGGGAAAAGTAAAAAAAAAAAAAAGCACAGATTTATATGCAAAAAAGAAATGTTTAATTGAGTGTGCAAATGGACACAAAACTGGTTTTTCCACAAGGGTCAAAGAAGTCAGACCTCTATCAGAGAGGACAGAATTTGCATGCCTATAAGAATTATTTTACATTGGTATCACTTAACTATGGTTTACAGAATTGTGAAATAGCTCAGACAGTGAAAGGCTAGAATCTGATACCTGGGCAGGGGGAGCTCTAGACAATGCATTGTTGTTCATTGAAACACAGTATTTTTCTACAGTTTTTTAAAATAGTATTTTATTATAGTAAGAAAACCTAACATAAAATCTATTCTTTTAACAAAAATTTAGGAGTACAGTACAGTATTATTAACTATGGGCACAGTGTTGTATAGCAGATCTCTAGAACTTACTCATTTTGCATGACTGAAGCTTTATACCCATTGATTACCAATTCCTAGTTTCCCTCCAGCCCCAGGTAACCACCATTCCATTCTCTGACTCTATGAGTTTGGTTATTTTATACACCTCATATAAGTGGACTCATACAGAATTTGTCCTTCTGTGACTGGCTTACTTCACTCAGCATAGTATCCTCAATGCTTATCCATGTTGTCACATATTGCAGAATTTCCTTCTTTTTTAAGATTGAATAATATTCCACTGTATGTATATGCCACATTTTAAAATCTATTCATCTGCCAGTCAATATTTACGTTGTTTCTACCTCTTGGCTGTTGTGAATAGTGCTGCAAAGAACATGAGAGTATTGGGACTTCCCTCGTGGCACAGTGGTTAAGAAACTGCCTGCCAGTGCAGGGGACACGGGTTTGATCCCTGGTCCAGGAGGATCCCACATGCCACGGAGCAACTAAGCCTGTGCGCCACAACAACTGAGCCTGCGCTCTAGAGCCTACGAGCCACAACTACTGAGCCTGCGTGCCACAACTACTGAAGCCCACACGCCATGAGCCCGTGCTCTGCAACAAGAGAAGCCACCGCAATGAGAAGCCCGTGCACCACAACAAAGAGTAGCCACCACTTGCCACAACTAGAGAAAGCCCACGCGCAGCAACAAAGACCCAATGCAGCCAAAAAACAAAATTAATTAATTAATTTTTAAAAATACGTTAAAAAAAAGAACATGAGAGTATTAATATCTCTATGAGATCCCAATTTCAATTCTTCTGGATATATAGCTGGAAGTAGAATTTCTAGATCATACAGTAGTACTATTTTTAATTTTTTGCAGAACCTCCATAATGTTTTCTGTAATGGTTATATCATTTTGCATTCCCACAAAGAGTGTAAAGGCTTCCAATTTCTCTACATCCTTGCCAACGCTTGTTGTCTTTTTATAATAGCAATCCTAACAGGTGAGAGGTGATAGTTCATTGTGGTTTTGATTGCATAGGGCAGAGATCAGGGAACTACCAAATGTAGAGCTTCCTTTGTTCTCTCCCCATGGAGTCATTGACAGTGTTACTTTCCTGGCATTAATGTGTGACAATATATACGAAGTATTACCAACCAGGGAGACTCACTCGAGCTTTAGTGTCTGGAGTTTTTATTGGGGCCTGATCAGTTACTACCCATGTGGCTGTCCTTATTTTTGAGAGCCCTTCCAGAGGTAGAATTGATACCTCATGGTCCAAAGGTCCCGTCATAAATCTTATTATTTGACGATCTTGTGACCAACATCCCAAAGCAAGCAAAGATGTTCCAGCCAGGCATGACATTCCAAGGGGTAGAGATCACTTCCCAGTAGTCAAGGATAAAGGTGAGACATCTTTTGGGTAAGGTTAATTCTTCACTACACAGGGGGTCCCTAACCAGATTCTTTAGACTAATTTAACCCTCAGGTCTGCAAATTACAAATATGAATAACAACATGAAACACTCTCACATATTGAGTGCTTACCAAGTGTGATGCCTAGAGTTAAGACTTTTACATACATTACATTATTCAATCTTGGGTTATATCATTATATCCTGTGAGGTGGGCCCTGTTCGCCCTGATTTATGCGTAAGACAGTGACACTCAGAGAGTTGGGGGAATTTGGCAGGGACTCAGAGGCATTGATTGAGTTAAATTCCAGCCTTTGTCGGACAGACTCCAAGCCCTTCTTTTTATCCATAAGACTTCATGCCTTCTAGTTAGTGTGCTTTGAATGAAATAATTCAGGCCAAAGTGTTGGCGTAAAACAGATTTTAAAAAACTAAGTAATCATACTGGTAAAATGGCTTCTTATATCCTGTCAACACTGAAGTGGAAAGAGGATGGTTGATGACTCACTTCTTTTGCCTGGGACAACAAAGAAAGCTATTAGGCATTGAAATATCAGCCTTGCAAGGATAGGTGAGGAAAGCATGGGGGTGGGGGAATTTTTTTCTTTTTTCCTAAGCTGTTGGCAGAGTCTTAGTCATTACAAAGAAGTTGAAATCTAATCTATCTTGCATGGTTAATGTAGTGGGCATTTGTCTGTCTCCATTGGGGAAATTTCAGTATCGTAATTTTCACCTGCCAAAGCTGTACAGGGAGATTATGAGAATTAACAATGTGATTTGAAAGAGCTCATAGCTATTGTTCATAAAGGTGAGGAATAAGAACAAAGTGTTCTCAGAGAAACTTGTAAATGTGCATGTTGCTCAAAGGTGATTTTGCTATAGTGTCCCTTTGAATGTCATCTGAATAATACATGATTTTGGTACTTTTGTTGTCTGCACAGTTGTGTATCTGAGAGTTTTAAAGGAATGAAATGTTTTCCATTTCTAGAAAAGAAATAATGTGAACAGGCAGGCTAATGAGTTGTGTGTCCATAAGAATAGATAAGAAATGAAGAAAGCTCAGACTTTATTTAAGTGCTACTTATGGAGGTGATATAAATGCTATTAGAACTTTATTTTCTTGTTTGTTTTTTAATCCAAAGACATGCATGTGGAAGAGATTCACTGACAATTGTAGCAGAAGTGCCGATTTTTTTTTTTTTGGCCACACCTCACCGCTCGCAAGATCTTAGTTCCCCGACCAGGGATCGAACCCGGGCCCTCAGCAGTGAAAGCACGGGGTCCTAACCACTGGACCTCCAGGGAATTCCCATAGAACTTTAGATCAGCTCCTCATACCAGGACATTCTCTCTTTTCCAGAAAAAACAAGTCAAAGTAAATCCATGGTGTCCTTGGAATATTCAAAACCCAAATCCTCCATGATATGTCATTTTTGGAATGGCCAGCACCATCACTAATGAACGTGACTCTGTTTTAATATAGAACAATGTAAGCCCATATTTTGCTGTGATTTGAAAGTAGTATTCAAATGCTGTCTATTCACATATTGATTATTTGTCCGTAAACAGCCTTTCAGTAAGATCTCCAAAGGAAATTGAGTGAGCATGGAAAAACTAAATAAACTAGCTTTGACAAGAGTAGAAGTTTTGTGTTGTTTACATAGGGCTCAGCAACCCCACTTCTAAGAATCTATCTCATGTGTACACTAGCAAAAATATGAAAAACATGTGCCCAAGACTATTTATTGCAGCTCTGTCTATAATAGCAAAAAACTTAGGAACATCCAAATGCCCATCGTTAGGAGATTGGTAGAGTAAACTAGGATACACCCACATAACAGAGAACAGTACAGCTGTGAAAACGAACATGGTACATCTCTAGTATTACTTTGGAATGACTGCCAGGATATATTATCAAGTGAAAAAAGCATGGTGTAAAAAAAAAAAAAAAAAAAATTATATATATATATATATATATATATATATATATATATATTTTACTAAAATATAAATAATAAATTTTAACTAAAAAAGGATGAGAAGCATATCTACACACATTTGTTTATAATAAGAAAAACAGTGTTTAAACAAAAACTTTTACAAAGGAGGTTACCTATAGGAAGAGTGGGGGAAAGATGTAAGGGACAGAACTGTAAGCTAGACTCCTGTAAGTATGCCTTACTCTGTAGATTTGACAAAAATTGCATTGAAAATAATGGGTATAAGGTTTCTTTGCGGGGCGGGGGGGCGTGATAAAAATGTTCTAAAATTAGCTAGTCCGAGGTCAGCTTCACTGAGCTTAAACCAAAACGTCAGCAGGACCAGGCTCCCTCTGGAAGTTCTAGGGGAAAATCTGTTTTCTTGCATTTTCCAGATTCTAGAGCTACATACCTTCATGGCCCCTTTCCTTCTGCTTCCATTGTCATGTTGTCATGTAGCCTTCCGCCTTCCGTGTCAAATCTCCCTCTGCCTTCCTCTTATAGGGACAATTGTGATTACAGTCAGGGCTGATCCAGGTAATCCGGGGTCATCTCCCCATCTCAAAATCCTTAACTTAATCACATCTGCAAAGACCTTTTTCCCTTATGAGGTAACATTTACAAGTTGTAGGGATAAGGACCTAATATCTTTGGGGCCATTATTCAGCCTACTACAGATGATATGAAGAAATTTTCTATTTTGTTGAGTTTGAGACTGGCATTATGGCTATGTTTTTTTTTTTTTTTTCAAAAGTCCTTATCTGTAAGAAATTCCCAGTGAGGTATTCGCCTGTGAAATAGTACGTTGACTGAGATTTGCTTTAAAATATTTGAGCGAGGGGAGGGATGAAAGAAGAATGACAGAATGATGACAATTTTTGAAGCCGAGTGAGTGACGTGAGGGCTTATATTATTTTCTCTACTTTTGGATATATGTGAAATTTTCCAATAAAAAGTTTTAAGACAAGTAAATAAACAAATAGACCTCTTTCCCTGTGGCATGACTATTCAGAGGTTGACTATTCTTAATTATATTATTAATTACAAGTTCTGTTGCCTCCATATTCCCCTGAGTGAACTACCTCGTACTGTGAGTTAAGAGCTGAAGGCTGGAGGGATGAGTCCTTAATAAAGGCCTGGGGCCACCTAGGAGCACAATGGAGGGATACCAGCTTAGATCGGGGGACCAGGATGACTTTTCTCTCCTGCGCAACTATGCGACTCGCGCCCAGTTAATTAACCTCTGTGCACTTCGGTCCTCGCCTCTGAAGAGGGGGGTGAGAACATTACCTATCCCGCGGGGCTGTGTGGGAGGAACTGAGATAAGCCATGAAAATTCTTAGCATCCTGGCAGAGCCTGGCATCACTGACAAATCCTGGCAAATGATAAGCATGCCTCCCTGAAACAGTGTCCACTTCGCTTCCAGACCATCACTCTCCCGTGTTTCCTCCTGGCTGCCTGGCCACTCTGTTTCTTTTGCTGACCTTTCTTTGGATGTCAGTGCTTGTCTTAGTTTGTGTTCCCCCTCAAAATAGAGCTCAAAACAAGAACTTGAGAAAGAGCTTGTTGATTGGAGACTGGTTCCCAGGTTAGGGTTGCCAGATTTAGCAAATAAATATAGAATGCCCCATTCAGTTTGCATTTCAGAGAAACAGTGAATACTTTTTAAAGTATTTTTAGTAAAAAAGAAAAAAATTGAACTGTCCTGTGTTTTATCTGTTTGGGCCAAGCAACCTCTCACAGCTTCAGAAAATGCCCTGTGAGAGATTCCATATGACCTTGCATCTCTCCTTTGCAGCCCTTTTCACAAGTGCCATCAATTATTTTGTGATTATTTTTAATGCCCTTATTTCCCTTCATTAAACTAAGCTCTACAAGAGCAGGATTTTGTCTTTTTCACTGCTGTAGCCCTAGAGTTTAGCTGTGTCAACATGTATGGAGAGAAGGAATGTGTGTTAGTTGCCATTGTTGTGCAGTAGATGTTGATGACGTAAGAAGGAGCTTACTCTTGGGCCCTGGATGGTGACCCCAATGGGTGATAGGGTAGACAGTCTCATAAGTACTCCACTGGGTGGAAGAGGTGCTGGTCCTAAGCACCTTTTACCTGCTCCTCGACCTTAACACCTGTCATCCTGATTGATGGGCTGCTACGGACGAGAAATCTGCATAATCCCGCTCAAAATTAAACCTGCCACTATAAATATCTTTGGAGCACCTACTGTGCATAGAGCCTGTACCATGGTAGATGCCATGGAGAGATGCACACATGAGTTAGGCGGGGTGCTCCTCCTTCCCTCCATGAACTAATCATTGTAGATGAGACATACATGAAAAGCTTTAACATGGGGTAGAACTGAAGTATAATTGATGACCTGCCTCTGTCTTCCCCATCTCCCTGGCAGCTTTATGCACTGGTCTGTGGGCTGATCATCTCGGTCCCACTTCCCAGAGTGATCCAGGCTCAGAGGGGAAATACTTAGGCACCTAAGTCATGAGGCTGATCTGGAAGTTCCCTGCAGGTTCCATCATTGCCCCTGTAAAGCCTCTGCTATTATTGAATGAGTGCAGATCACAGGGCCCCCTGCCTCTCTGTGGTGGCTCACTCCTCCTCCCCATTGTTGTCTAACTGTCGGCAACTGAGTTCCTGACCTGAGTTCCTCCTTCTCCCCAGCCTCTGTGTTCTGCACATCTCAGAGCAGTGCCGTGCTTCTGCTTTGCTGTCTAGTTACAGTTCCTCTGCCAGTAGTCTGTCTGGTTCTCAGCTTTTCTTTAAAAACCAGAACCTGGTCTTGTCCTCCCTGACAGTACTCACTAAACCACGTTTCTTGTCGTTGGATAAGGCACAGTTACCTGTGAACATACTCTCAGATGGTTGACCACGGGCTCTTCCAAAGACCAAGGGCCAGGGTCACGCAAGAAGGGCTCCATCCACCAGGGAGAGCACAGATTACTTCACCTCTTCCCTGGGTGTGAACATCTGCCTGAACTAAAGCCGGAGGTCATCTTGCCCTTGAACGCCATCCATGCCTGGTGGCCAAATCTCTTCTGACAGCTCAGTCGAGCACTCCTGTACCTGGCCAGGTTTAGTGCCAGGCCCCAGCGTCTACCCCTACCACAAAACCTGCCTGGTGTGGTTTGTGTAAACCCACAGGCCTCATTAAGTGGTTTTGAAAGTTGGCACCCTGGCGGTTGTGGGCAAGGAAGAGAGTGACTCTGATTGTCATGGCCTGGGATCACTGGGAAAATGGCATATGGGCAGGGATTCAGGATGAGTAGGACTTCCAGAGTCTACTGAATTACCGGTATTGGGTGAATTCTCTCTGTAGCCATAGGAATCAATTAAAAATACATCAGTCATCTCTTCTTTCTCTCTGTCTGCTCTCTGCTCCCCAGTACCTCTGTTGGAAATATGTAGATGCTTCCAGGAGCATGTTGTGGTGAAGCCCTCAAAATTCCAGAAGGCTGTGGCAGCTTTGAAGTCACTTGGGAAAGATTACTCTCTATTCTGAATTAAAAGTGTCATTCCGGGACTTCCCTGGCAGTCCAGTGGTTAAGACTCCGCACTTCCATTGCAGGGGGCGCGGGTTCAATCCCTGGTCAGGGAACCAAGATCCCGCATGTGGCGCGATGCGGCCAAGAAGACAAACAAGAAAAGGGTCATTCCATGATAATTTTTGTATTACTCTGAATTTTGGGGGGCTGAAAAATTATGTGGCCTTTCTTTCACAAGATACCTCTTTGGGGTTTTACATTTATGTGCAAATATTCAGCTTTGGGATCTGAATTCAACTTCTCAACTAAATTTTTATGCAAAGCCAAATTAGCTGTGCAAACATATAGTATATTTGTAATTTTTGCTCATCTTAAGTATGGTTTTAGTCAGCCCTCAACAGGAACATTTGTTCTCTTACCTATAGATAGTCTGCAAAACTTAGAAAAAAATTAGTTTCAATTTTGTTGATTGCATTTATATCTTTCCAAGAAAAAGTGTAGTAGTATTATCTTATTTCATTTAAATTGAATGTTTTCTTCTGATAATATTGTATAGGAAGACATATACCATGCTGTTTTAATGAAAATTTCCAAAATTACCTCCTTCAGATTATCCTGTCTCCCTTCCAGAGGAAATAACTTTACTTAAAGGAATCAAATATAGGTTAACTCTTTTCCATCAGTTTTTTTTCTTGTAATCTGAACACATACAGTATGCTTAAATGAAAAGAGAGAAATATATTTGCTATTATCATGGCTACATCAATCTATTATTTAAGAAGTACCACTTTCAAATGCATTTTTGAGATTTAAACTTCTCATATCCTTGTATGAACTCTTCTAATTCTTTCCAACCTATACATTCTATGTATTCAATATTTTACATTTCTACTTGATGCAAAATATAAGGTAGGCAAATAGACAAATTCAGGCTTTTATGGAATCTACTCTAACATCCATAGAATGATGATTTGGGGTTAAAAACCAAAACAAGAAGGATCACTATTTTGATTTCTCTGAAGTGAAAACTACTGTTGAAATTTACCCTTACTGGTGTGTTGTGTACGTACCCAAATACATAGAGGTATACATAGAGGTAATATCGAGGAAAAATGAAATACATTTAGGTGAGAGACAGCTGTAGACTTATGCCATCTTAAGACCCAGTTATGACATAAGCTCATTGAGATCCTCCCAGCAGGACGGAGTTGTTCTGAGTTCATCTGGCAGCTTCTGTTGGATCTGGGAAATTCAGAATTGGCCAACCCTCTCCCTTTGTCCTGATCCCTAGCATACACGTCTATTGGTAGAACTCCAGAGGAAAGGGAAGGAAGGGAAAGGACATGCTTGCCTACCAGCCTCCTGCTCTCCTGCTCCACAACCAGCTCCTCTTGTACAGAGGTTGTCTTACTGAGTCCACAGAACAAACACACACAGCAGGAACCCCCCAAAAAGGCAAAGTCGGAATTCATAATTCCCCTCTCCCTTTCTGGAACACTTCTCCCATGCTGAGTCACAGCCCCAGCCTTGGCACTTAGCACTCGAGTGGAAGCATGCCATTCAGGTGAGAAGGAAGGTTTCATGAAGTTGGCACAAGTATGATTTTCAGGTAGGGGCAAGACTGCACGTCGGGGAACACGCATTTCATTCCCAAATGCATCAATCAAAGTAAATCTAGCCTTTTCTGAAGGCTCCTTATATTTAGTAAAAAATCACTAGCCTAATGTATCCACACTGTATTTCCTCATGAACAAGGAGGCCTTTCCCCAGGCTCCCTATCAGAACTTGTATTTTCCTTTTGAATGCACCATTTCACCGGAAGTCCGGTCATGCAGGAGACTTGCATCACTCAGTTAACCTCAGTGCCATTGGCAAAGACCTCTCCTCTAATTCTGCAACAGGCACCTCTTCCACGCCATCTAGTTAATCCCTCTCTTCTGCAAGGTTAAAGTAAAAGTGCTACTGTGGATTTTTTTTTTTTTTTCTCTTCTCAGTGCTAAAGAAATGCTGTCGAAACATTTTATGGGTGGTATGGAGGTATCACAGAGTTGAGAGAATTTACAGGTATCTGTATCTTTTAGCCTGTGATTTTCCAAAAGCAGAGCCTGAGAAAAAGACTTGTGTGCAGAGAGTTTATTGGAGACCTGATCCAAGGATGTAGGAGAGGAAGACTGGGGCCGGGGCGAGGGGGTCAGTTGGTAGATCAGGGAAGTAGGAAAGCCAATGCAAAGATGTGTCATTGAGTCAGCTCCTACTCTAGGCTACTTGTACTTGATGACCCAGGCCCCTCCCAGGAGACTTAGGAGATGCATCTCAGCTCAGAACTGTCTGCCCAGGGCACAAAGAAGGGAGCCTTTATCCTTCAGTTGCCAACCCCACTTGGCCAAGGGTGGATCTGCACGTGTTCATTCCCACATGTACTTTCTCCTTGTATTTGCATGAGGGCCAAGTGGGTTCCTCTGAGCGGCTCATGCTGTGGTGTTGCAGAAACCTTGGGGCACGAAGAAGAAGTAAGAGGTGTGACACGTGGCAGAGCACTGTCACGTTGCATCTGTGTGAAACTGCTGGCCACCACAGCACATAACCTGTGACCAAAATGCCATGCTTCCTTAGGATTTAAGTGTGATCGTTTTTTGAAAGTGGGAAGGCACTCCCGGCAGGGGAGTGGGAAAATGAGACAGGGGAGGGAAGACAGCCATGAAGGGTGCATTATCCAGACTGCAGTCCCTGTGGACAATTGGAACTTAATCCCATTGGGGAGCTCTCGGAGCCAGTAATAGAAAACGTGCTTCTGGATTTTTCTATCCAAGGGTTAGGGAGCTGGGGTATTTATACCAGTTCGCAACAGTGATTGCTTGTGGGCTACTGCTGGGGAACATGTACTCCCTAGTACTTTGTAAGTATGGCCAAGCAGGCTCCAGCAACACTCTCAGGCAAAGAAATGTATGTACTGTCCGCCTCAATCCTTGACAAACATATCTTCCTTTATTTGTAGTACTCTTATTTCTGCAGGATAGTCTTTTAATAAAGGGACTGCTGGGTTAAAGTATATATTTATATTAGTTACAGTAGATGCTACCTAACTGCTTTCCAAAAGAAATGTCATAATTCAGATTTCCACGAGCAAATTTTGAAAGTACTCTTTCCCCCTGTTAGCAATGAATGTTATGATTCTTTCAAATTTTTGCCAGTCTGGTAAGTGTAACGTGATGTCTTGTTACTTTAAAAAGTATTATCCAGATTAGTATTTTTGTTCGTTGGCCAAATGGATTTACCCTTCTGGAAAATCTCTCTTCAGATTCTTCATCCATTTTTTTTGGTAGGTTGTTTTTCCCTTTTGGGCAATTTTTAAGAGTGCTTTGTGCATTATTTATACTAACCCACTGTCTGTTCTCTGTGTTAGAAATATTTTTCCAAGTCTCCTGTTTGTCTATCAGAACTTGTTAAAATCTTTTTTATAATATATATAGAAGTTTTTATGGAACATTTTCTGGATGTACTGTATTGTGAT
Source organism: Eschrichtius robustus (assembly GCF_028021215.1). NCBI lineage: Eukaryota > Metazoa > Chordata > Mammalia > Artiodactyla > Eschrichtiidae > Eschrichtius > Eschrichtius robustus. Next base: position 12,740,408 of record NC_090845.1, on the reverse strand, counting down.
AAGTCAAAGATGCCAAGACTCGCCGTTACATGCCACTAAGGAGGAAAAATCCCTGCCAATTAAATTGCTACAGTGCTTTCTCATGAATTGAATTTAAGCTTCTGCTTACAGTAAGGACTTTTTTTGATCTTCAATATTGACAGTATAATTTTGTGGCACGTTGAAGAACACTAGGTTTTGTTACTACTGCCTACTTGCCTCATTCTCTTATATTTCCTCTATTACACTAAACGTGGCTGCAAGTTTAGCATCAGCTTCTGTTCAGAGTCAGCAAGAAGCTTCTGACATGTTGATATTCTGCTCCTTAATGATAGTGCTGCATGAATTGGTCACAGTGGCCTCTCGTTCCTTCGAAACCTTTTTCACCTTTTCCAACAAATTTGGCAGTTTCTCCAGTCTCCGTCTCAACGCTTGGAGTTGACAGGCAGTACTTTTCCCTGTATCTCAGCAGCAAAACGTAATGCAGTTTCACTCACCTGGGAGCATCTTCCGTTTTAATCCCACAAAGCTCTGTGTGAAGCGTGGAACAGGTAGTTATTCCTCCAGTGGCGAAGAACGTTTGCTTCTCTACTATTGTTTCCTTAACATCTTTATTGGAGTATAATTGCTTTACAATGGTGTGTTAGTTTCTGCTGTATAACAGAGTGAATCAGCTATACGTATACACATGTCCTCATATCCCCTCCCTCGTGCACCTCCCTCCCACCCTCCCTATCCCACCCCTCTAGGTGGACACAAAGCACCGAACTGATCTCCCTGTGCTATGCGGCTGCTTCCCACTAGCTATCTACTTTACATTTGGTGGTGTAGATATGTCCATGCCACTCTCTCGCATCATCCCAGTTTACCCTTTCCCCTCCCTGTGTCCTCAAGTCCATTCTCTACGTCTGCGTCTTTATTCCTGTCCTGCCCCTGGGTTCCTCAGAACTCTCTTTTTTTTTTTTTAGATTCCATATATATGTGTTAGCATAAGATATTTGTTTTTCTCTTTCTGACTTACTTCACTCTGTATGACAGACTCTAGGTCCATCCACCTCACTACAAATAACTCAACTTCGTTTCTTTTTAGGGCTGAGTGATATTCCATTGTGTGTATGTGCCACATCTTCTTTATCCATTCATCTGTCGATGGACACTTAGGTTGCTTCCATGTCCTGGCTATTGTAAATAGAGCTGCAATGAACGTTGTGGTACAAGACTCTCTTTGAATTATGGTTTTCTCAGGCTATATGCCCAGTAGTGGGATTGCTGGGTCGTATGGTAGTTCTATTTTTACTTTTTTAAGGAACCTCATACTGTTCTCCATAGTGGCTGTATCAATTTACATTGCCACCAACAGTGCAAGAGGGTTCCCTTTTCTCCACACCCTCTCCAGCATTTATTGTTTGTAGATTTTTTGATGATGGCCCTTCTGACCGGTGTGAGGTGATACCTCATTGTAGTTTTGATTTGCATTTCTCTAATGATTAGTGATGTTGAGCATCCTTTCATGTGTCTGTTGGCCATCTGTATATCTTCTTTGGAGAAATGTCTGTTTAGGTCTTCTGCCCATTTTTGGATTGGGTTGTTTGTTTTGTTGATATTGAGCTGCATGAACTGCTTGTATATTTCCGAGATTAATCCTCTGTCAGTTGCTTTGTTTGCAAATATTTTCCCCCATTCTGAGGGGTGTCTTTTCCTCTTGTTTATGTTTTCCTTTGCTGTGCAAAAGCTTTTAAGTCTCATTTGGTCCCATTTGTTTATTTTTGTTTTTATTTCCATTCCTCTAGGAGGTGGGTCAAGAAGGACCTTGCTGTGATTTATGTCATAGAGTGTTCTGCCTATGTTTTCCTCTGAGACTTTTATAGTGTCTGGCCTTACATTTAGGTCTTTAATCCATTTTGAGTTTATTTTTGTGTATGGTGTTAGGGAGTGTTCGAATTTCATTCTTTTACATGTAGCTGTCCAGTTTTCCCTGCACCACTTATTGAAGAGGCTGTCTTTTCTCCACGGTATATTCTTGACTCCTTTATCAAAGATAAGGTGACCATATGTGTGTGGGTTTATCTCTGGGCTTTTATCCTGTTCCATTGATCTATATTTCTATTTTTGTGCCAGTACCCTTCTGTCTTGATAACTGTAGCTTTGTAGTATAGTCTGAAGTCAGGGAGCCTGATTCCTCCAGCTCTGTTTTTCTTTCTCAAGATTGCTTTGGCTATTTGGGGTCGTTTGTGTTTCCATACAAATTGTGAAATTTTTTGTTCTACTTCTGTGAACAATGCCATTGGTAGTTTGATAGGGATTGCATTGAATCTGTAGATTGCTTTGGGTAGTATAGTCATTTTCACAGTGTTGATTCTTCCAATCCAACAACATGGTATATCTCTCCATCTCTTTGTATCATCTTTAATTTCTTTCATCAGTGTCTTATAGTTTTCTGCATACAGGTCTTTTATCTCCTTGGGTAGGTTTATTCCTAGGTATTTTGTTCTTTTTGTTGCAGTGGTAAATGGGAGTGTTTCCTTAATTTCTCTTTCAGATTTTTCATCATTAGTGTATACGAATGCAAGAGATTTCTGTGCATTAATTTTGTATCCTGCTACTTTACCAAATTCATTGATTAACTCCACTGGTTTTCCAGTAGCATCTTTAGGATTCTCTACGTGCAGTATCATGTCATCTGCAAACAGTGACAGTTTTACTTCTTCTTTTCTGATTTGGATTCCTTTTATTTCTTTTTCTTCTCTGATTGCTGTGGCTAAAACTTCCAAAACTATGTTGAATAATAGTGGTGAGAGTGGACAACCTTGTCTTTTTCCTGATCTTAGAGGAAATGGTTTCAGTTTTTCACCATTGAGAACGATGTTGGCTGTGGGTTTGTTATATATGGCCTTTATTATGTTGAGGTAAGTTCCCTCTATGCCTACTTTCTGGAGGGTTTTTATCATAAATGGGTGTTGAATATTGTGGAAAGCTTTTTCTGCATCTATTGAGATGATCATATGGTTTTTCTCTTTAATTTGTTAATATGATGTATCAAATTGGTTGATTTGCATATATTGAAGAATCCTTGCATTCCTGGGATAAACCCCACTTGATCACGGTGTATGATCCTTTTAATGTGCTGTTGGATTCTGTTTGCTAGTATTTTGTTGAGGATTTTTGCATCTATGTTCAACGGTGATATTGGCCTGCAGTTTTCTTTCTTTGTGACATCTTTGTCTGGTTTGGGTATCAGGGTGATGGTGGCCTCGTAGAATGAGTTTGGGAGTGTTCCTCCCTCTGCAATATTTTGGAAGAGCTTGAGAAGGATAGGTGTTAGCTCTTCTCTAAATGTTCGATAGAATTCGCCTGTGAAGCCATCTGGTCCTGGGCTTTGTTTGTTGGAAGATTTTTAACCACAGTTTCCATTTCAGTGCTTGTGATTGGTCTGTTTATATTTTCTATTTCTTCCTGGTTCAGTCTCGGAAGGTTGTGCTTTTCTAAGAATTTGTCCATTTCTTCCAGGTTATCCATTTTATTGGCATATAGTTGCTTGTAGTAATCTCTCATGATCCTTTGTATTTCTGCAGTGTCAGTTGTTACTTCTCCTTTTTCATTTCTAATTCTGTTGATTTGAATTTTCTCCCTTTTTTTCTTGATGAGTCTGGCTAATGGTTTACCAATTTTGTTTTTCTTCTCAAAGAACCAGCTTTTAGTTTTATTGATCTTTGCTATTGTTTTCTTAATTTCTTTTTCATTATTTCTGATCTGATCTTTATGATTTCTTTCCTTCTGCTAACTTAGGAGTTTTTTGTTCCTCTTTCTCTAGTTGCTTTAGGCGTAAGGTTAGGGTGTTTTGGTTTTTTTTGACATTTTTCTTGTTTCTTGAGGTAGGCTTGTATTGCTATAAACCTCCCTCTTAAAACTGCTTTTGCTGCATCCCATAGATTTTGGGTCATCGTGTTTTCATTGTCATTTGTTTCTAGGTATTGTTTTATTTCCTCTTTGATTTCTTCAGTGATCTCTTGGTTATTCAGTAGCATATTGTTTAGCCTCCATGTGTTAGAATTTTTTACAGTTTTTTTCCCTGTAATTGATATCTAGTCTCATAGCATTGTGGCCGGAAATGATACTTGATACGATTTCAATTTTCTTAAATTTACCAAGGCTTGATTTGTGACCCAAAATATGATCTATACTGGCGAATGTTCCATGAGCACTTGAGAAGAAAGTGTATTCTGCTGTTTTTGGATGGAATGCCCTATAAATATCAATTGAGTCCATCTTGTTTAATGTGTCATTTAAAGCTTGTGTTTCCTTATTTATTTTCATTTTGGATGATCTGTCCATTGGTGAAAGTGGGGTGTTAAAGTCCCCTACTACGATTGTGTTACTGTGTCGATTTCCCCTTTTATGGCTGTTAGCATTTGCCTTATGTATTGAGGTGCTCCTGTGTTGGGTGCATAAATATTTACAATTGTTATATCTTCTTCTTGGATGGATCCCTTGATCACTATGTGGTGTCCTTCTTTGTCTCTTGTAATAGTCTTCATTTTAAAGTCTATTTTGTGTGATATGAGAATTGCTACTCCAGCTTTCTTTTGATGTCCATTTGCATGGAATATCTGTCCCATCCCCTCACTTTCAGTCTGTATGTGTCCCTAGATCTGAAGTGGGTCTCGCGTAGACAGCATATATATGGGTCTTGTTTTTGTATCCGTTCAGCCAGTCTATGTCTTTTGGTTGGAGCATTGAATCCATTTACATTTAAGGTAGTTATTGATATGTATGTTCCTATCACCATTTTCTTAATTGTTTTGGGTTTGTTATTGTAGGTCTTTTCCTTCTCCTGTGTTTCCTGCCTAGAGAAGTTCCTTTAGCATTTGTTGTAAAGCTGGTTTGGTGGTGCTGAATTCTCTCAGCTTTTGCTTGTCTGTAAAGGTTTCAATTTCTCTGTCGAATCTGAATGAGATCCTTGCTGGGTAGAGTAATCTTGGTTGTAGGTTTTTCCCTTTCATCACTTTAAATATGTCCTGCCACTCCCTTCTGGCTTGCAGAGTTTCTGCTGAAAGATCAGCTGTTAACCTTATGGGGATTCCCTTGTTTGTTATTTGTTGTTTTTCCCTTGCTGCTTTTAATATTTTTTCTTTGTATTTAATTTTTGATAGTTTGATTAATATGTGTCTTGGCGTGTTTCTCCTTGGATTTATCCTGTATGGGACTCTCTGCGCTTCCTGGACTTGATTGACTATTTCCTTTCCCATATTAGGGAAGGTTTCAACTATAATCTCTTCAAGTATTTTCTCAGTCCCTTTCTTTTTGTCTTCTTCTTCTGGGACCCCTATAATTCGAATGTTGGTGCATTTAATGTTGTCCCTGAGGTCTCTGAGACTGTCCTCCATTCTTTTCATTCTTTTTTCTTTATTCTGCTCTGTGGTAGTTATTTCCACTATTTTATCTTCCACGTCACTTATCCGTTCTTCTGCCTCAGTTATTCTGCTATTGATTCCTCCTAGAGAATTTTTAATTTCATTTATTGTGTTGTTCATCATTGTTTGTTTGCTGTTTAGTTCTTCTAGGTCCTTGGTAAACGTTTCTTGTATTTTCTCCATTCTATTTCCAAGATTTTGGATCATCTTTACTATCATTACTGTGAATTGTTTTTCAGGTAGACTGCCTATTTCCTCTTCATTCCTTTGGTCTGTTGGGTTTTTACTTTGCTCCTTCATCTGCTCTGTGTTTCTCTGTCTTCTCATCTTGCTTAACTTACTGTGTTTGGGGTCTCCTTTTCACAGGCTGCAGGTTAGTGGTTCCCATTGTTTTTGGTGTCTGTCCCCAGTGGCTAAGGTTGGTTTAGTGGGTTGTGGAGGGGACTGGTGCCTGTGTTCTGGTGGATGAGGCTGGATCTTGTCTTTTCGGTGGGCAGGACCGCATCCGGTTGTGTGTTTTGGTGTCACACTGATAGCCACAGCTCGTGCCCATCTCTGGGGCTTGATTAGGTGGTGCTCTGAATCCCCTCTCCTCGCGCACCCCGAAACAATGGTCTCTTGCCTCTTCGGCAGCTCCACACTATTTCCCGGACTCCCTCCTGGCTAGCCGTGGCACACTAGCCCGCTTCAGGCTGTGTTCACGCAGCCAACCCGAGTCCTCTCCCTGGGATCTGACCTCCGAAGCCCAAGCCTCAGCTCCCAGCCCCCACCCGCCCCAGCAGGTGAGCAGAGAAGCCTCTCAGGCTGGTGAGTGCTGGTCGGCAGCAGTCCTCTGTGCGGGAATGTCTCCACTTTGCCCTCCGCACCCCTATTGCTGCACTCTCCTCTGTGGCTCCTAAGCTTCCCCCTACCCACCCCCCCATCTCCCCCAGTGAAGGGGCTTCCTAGTGTGTGGAAACTGTTCCTCTTTCACAGCTCCCTCCCAGAAGTGCAGGTCCCGTGCCTATTCTTTTGTCTCTATTTTTCCTTTTTTCTTTTGCCCTACTCAGGTACGTGGGGAGTTTCTTGCCTTTTGGGAAGTCTGAGGTCTTCTGCCAGTGTTCAGTAGTTGTTCTGTAGGAGTTTTTCCACATGTAGATGTATTTGTGATGTATTTGTGGGGAGGAAGGTGATCTCCCCGTCTTACTCCTCCATCATCTTGAAGGTCTCCCCCTGCTTCTCTACTATTAAAGTCATATCCCTATATTGTTTTATGCCTTTCTATGAACCCAGTAACTGTTCATTTCAATCCCAAATCACAGTGTAAACTTCGGAAGCCATTTTAAAAATGGCGACTATACAAGTGAGATGCCAACGATCCATGTATGTGACTGTTGAAGTGATAACAATATCAATAGTCACATAAAACTATGTCACAAATGGACAGTTACATCCAGGTTCGGAGGTGTGAAATGAGGGGAAATCTTTGAATCAATAAAATAAGGTATATATTTTCTTATCTTCTTATATAGACTGTAACAAACATGGTTTAAGCTTCCATTAAGGGTCGGGTTCAGTGAGAACATCTATCTTTACACTGTGTAATCAAGCAGAGATAACTTCTATGAGTATTGATATAGGTGACAGTTGCCCCAGGTCATGCCACTCAGGGAATGCTTTGACCCTTCATTTTCTACCTTCTTGCTAAATATCAGGCAATGGGTCAACACCACACGTGGCTATCTGTGTGGTCTCGCTTCTCACATTCAATCTACTGTGAGCTAGAAGACCATAATACCAGGAAAAACTGCTTTCCAGGCCAGAAGTCTGAGGAAGGACAATTACAGAAGGCGGGCGGTATAACAAAATTACACAAGCAGAGGTCTGGGGCTTGAGCCTTACCTTATTATTGCCTCTCTCCCTTCTAGCTTTGCCCACTAGCACATTAAAACCTCTAGATTTCTTTATCAGGGAGACGTTGCCCATTGATCGCTGCCTTTAATTTGTTTCCATCCTGACGGTGCTGCTTTCCCACTTTAGAGCTTATTTTAGCCCTATGTCTGTGGCAGCCACCCAGGGCCCCTTTGTGCTTGAGTTGAGGCTACTGTAACCCTCCACCCTGCAGAGACCTTGGGACCACCAGGTAGGACCACCAAAAGACAGGCATGAGTAACTGTCCTGGAATGGACAGGGCTGATTATTGCTGGGGTCCTATGTTGAGACAATTTCTCCCCCTTGTCTTGGGTACCTAGGAAACTTGAGGCACTTGGGTCCAGGTCAGGGAGAGTGGACTGGGTCCTCCCACCACACAAGCCATAGCTGCATCCCCCACTTCCCTCCACCCCTCCTTCCCCAGTGCCTCCTGCCCATCTCTCTGGGTTCTGCTTTTTGTTACCCCCAAACTGTTAAAACTTCTTATTGTGAAATGGAACACACATCCAGGAAAGTAGGCTAAAATACTGATATAGAACTTTAAAAGAAGTATTTCACAGTGAACCCCCATATAATTAACACTTGTTTGGATGTGTGTACAGCTGTCAAAGGGAAATTAGTTACAGCTACACATAAAAGTGTGAATGAATCTCAAAACATAATCTTAAGTGAAAATATTTGTCCCAGGAGAATGGATACAGTATGATGATTGTATTTTTAAGAGTTCAAAAGCATGTGAAATTCAACAATTATAAAGAAAATATAATTATAAAGAAAAGCAAGAGAAAGTTAAACACAGAGTTCAAGACAGTGGTTATCTCTGAGGGGCAGGACGGGATGAGAATGGGTGAATGGGGACTTTTAAAGAAGGAAGTGTTCATATGTGCTCATATTTTTGGAATTCTTTATCATACACACATAATTTTAAAATTATTTGGTATCTACTCAATATTTAATAGAAATATTTAAAAAAGAATACATTAACCATAGAGGCTATAGTTAGTATCTTCTGATCTAACCCAGATCAGAAGAGCCAATATATCGCTGTCTCTCAGGTCTCACTTTTCCCATCCAATCTACTGTGGGCTATAAAAACACAACACTTGACAAAGGTGCTTTCCAGGCCAACATCATAAGGAAGGACAACCAAAAAGTATGGTAGTCATTTGTAACACTGTGTTCCAATTTGCAACATATTTGAATCATTCTGAGACCAAGTTCACTCCAATGAGAATTTAGCACTAGTCAGAAAGCAGTGCCACTCTCTTAGGACCAAAGAGCTTATCAAGTAATTTTATATATTGGTTTTATCCTAACCATGGGTAATAAAAAATTTATAAGATATTCTGGCTTAATGATAGTCCTGAGGGTAAGAGTCCAAGAAGGGACATCCTTTTGGAGCAAAAGTTCCATGTTATCAAGTGCTCAGGACTGTTTCGATTTTATTATACTTGTGTATGTAACAATACGTTCCTTATTGAAATTCCTCTAAGAGATAATCGCTTTGTTATTTCAAGTCTTAGGCCAATGGCAGCCAGAGCCTACATCTATCCATGCCTTAAAATAAGAGTAAAGGTAATACTAATGGCATAGAACATATGGAAAATATTGAGGTCATGGGAGATAGTTTATTATCAACTGCAGTCTATTCAAAGGAATACCATTTATTTATTTTAAATCCAACTCTCAGGTTCTTAAAAACTTATTTAAAAATTCATTCTTCTTTATCTTTACTTAATTTTTTCCACAAGTAATACGTGAATTCATTCTTTGTGAACAAAATAAGCAATACTGAATAAATAAAACACCTCATTAATTCTCATCCCACTCCTATCTAATAGACATAATAATAAAAGTTAGGATTGAGAACTTATGTGTCGGAGATTATGCTAAGTGCTTTTGTGTTTTCATATTTGATTCTCACACCTACCCTATGTGGTTGGTAGTAGTAGTATTCCTATTTTTCAGATAAAGAAACTGAGTCCCAGAGAAGTTAAGAAATTTTCCCGTGATCATAGGACTCATAAGTGGTAGGGAGGGGATCGAAATCTGGGCAGTCTGATTGCAGGGCACTTGCTACTAAATTCAATTGCACTTTTCCATTAACAGGAATCCTCTCCATTCCTGTAACAAACACAAACCCCCTTGCATTAAGCATGTATGTGGGTGTTTGTACTTACTCTTTTTTGACATATTAGAAGTTGGTAAATGGAAAATGAAAAAAGATATGAGGCACAAAATGGAGCTCCAAGATGGTTGATAAAAGATGAGAAAAATGCAAGGATGAGCAAGGGAGAAATGACCGGGGAAAACTAAAATGAAGAAAGATGATTAGAGAATTAAATGTGTACACACCATGATAATCATGGAAACAACAGAGGATGCAATGAGGTGGTGACTCTACACAGTTTCTCAGAGAGTCAAAGACAGCAGAGAAAAGGGGATTTTAAATCTTCTCATGCCACATAATGGTATTGTGTAGTTGTTTTGTATAGACATTTTATAGACAAAGATTCCTAACCCTGTGGTCAAATGGACCTTATATTCTAGATATTTGGCTGCACTCTACTATTCATGTCAATGATTCAACAGTGAAAATATTGTTCAGTGGAATCCACAACAGGACTGTATTCCCAAGAGGGTAGTCTAAATAAGGAGGAGGCCATAGTTCTATTCCTTTGTTGGAAGCAGCTGACAACATCCATGGCAATCACAGGAGTAATCTCTCTATGGAACCTCGTGTGTGTGTGTGTGTGTGTGTGTGTGTGTGTGTGTGTGTAGAATGTTCTCGGTAAATATTGACTATGATGTTTAGAAGACTATTTATAAGATGAAACCTGTGATAGACATCTTTAGCTGTCTACCCAGCACCATTCTTCCTTATTCGTAGCTATCATAACCCTAATTTTACTTGGGAAAAATTGGATCCACACTAGAGGGTGAACCATGACGAATCTAAACCATAACAGCAGTCCTGTTCTCCTTTGCTTAGCAATCTGTTGATGCGTGAGTGTGTGACACAGTTCTGGCAAAAGAGATGGAATGGGAACCCTGTTGGGGAGATTCTGGGGAAGCAAAGAAGTTAAAATCTGCACAAAGAGAAAGCCCTTTTCCCTCTTCCTCCACTTAGTGCTTTGAACACTGTCTTGGGAAGATGTTCTATTTAGAGCTGGGCCAATAAGAACAAGAAAGTTAAGAAGCATGGTCCTTGATGACACCATTGCATTGCTGAGCTAATCCTAGACCACCTACCAACAGACTTCATGTAGTAAACAATATCTTTATGTTAGTTAGGTTTTCTGTGACTTGGATCACATAAAGAAGACATAATAAGTGAATGAATGAATGCTGATCTACATTCATACAATCATTTACTGTATTTTTGTTATTATTCACTATTATAGCCAAAGAACACATCATATTGACTAGCACTCAACAAATAATTATTACAATTATTGAAGAAAGAAAGAAAGGGAGGGAGGGAGGGAGGGAGGGAGGAAGGAGAGAGATGAAAATACAAAAATCAAAATCCAAGATAAACACTAGTGGACACACTTTGACGATTGTTCCGTAAAACAATGTACCTTAACGCCGAAGCTCAGCAAATAGTTGGAGATGTTGCAAATTGCCAAACACATATTTGATTTGGTTAGGTATATGCTAAATTTAAGAAATGGAATGCAAATAAGCGGAGACTAAAAGCTTTTCCTGGCTCTGTCATAAGGTACTTTGGCAGGGGAACAACCCAATAGTGGAACTAGAATAAAGAATTCGGTGTAAATTGAAGAGACTAATCTAAAGATTCAGCTTACATCATCTTTTAATATATTTCAGTCACCCAGAAGAATATATATAGCATTGTATGGAATATGTTGATCTATTACTTCCATTTGAAAATGAAATTCTCCCACATAAGTACCCCTTAAAGCAGCTCAACATGCCTCATCCTTTAGTCCTTCCCAGTTAGCCTCTCAGCAGATCGTCTTAGATTAAAAACTGTACAGGAAGTCATTTAATGCATGTCATGATTTTGATCTTATTTACAGAAATTTCTGCCAGCTGATCAGTATAGGTGGTAATCATGATTACAGGTGGTGTGGAAATGAAGAAAACATGGAGTGCACAACTTGACGTATCTATCAACAATGGTACAAAATATGAGGAGTCAGTTTGTCTAAATGATTATCCTTTATTTTTTTTGGTATGCTTACTCTCTCCCTGTCATTATTGCCTTCCCGTGAACTTTTAAATCTCTCCATTTAAAACAACAAAATAATCTCTCTTAACCTTATATCTCACTCCAGCCAAGTCCAAATCTCCCTCCTATTCATCATCTCCAAATTTCTTGAGTTATCCGTACTACCCTGAGGCAAATGGTCAATGACCCCCTCAACTCCACTCAACACTCAGCTCCTGGTACAGGCCAGTGGCATCCTACTTTAAGCACCTTGGATACCCATCTTGAGACTTCTCTCCAGTCTGTTGCAGGGCACACCAGAAGAATTGGGAAATTCGTGCCCTTGGGAATATGCCTCAGCCAATGATGGATGGGGGTTGGAGGAAAAATGCAAACTTCCCAGCAACTGGGTGAAATGAGCATACTTTGAGTTATGTTCTACATCGTCTCCCAGAGGTCCCCAGCAGGGCTGAACGACAGTTGCCCACAGCATTAATACGCTTAGTATCTTACCCTTCGCTTGCTTCTTTCCCTTTCCTTCTCACTTCCCCTCTCCCTTACTGGTGCTTCCTGAGATTGTCTCCCAAATAAACCACTTTATGTCAAACTCCTGTCTCAGGATCTGTTTCTGGGGGAGCCAGACCTCAGACAGCCCATTTCTATTTCATCACCTCTTAGCACTCTCCAATCACTCCCATGTGGGTTCTGCCCTATCATGTCACTGAAGACTTCTGTGTCAATGAATGCAAAGGGCATTTTCAATCCCTACTTACTTAGTCTCTGAGTGACATTACACAAATTGACTGCATACACCTCTTGCAATACTCTCTTGACACCTTGACACTATTTTTGTACCACTGGTTCTCTTTTTACTTCTCTGCTTGTTCCTGCCTGGTCTCCCTCACAGGCCCATCTGTCTCTAACTAAAGATTAAATGTTAAAGTTCTCCAAGGCTCAATTCTACACCCACTCCTCTTCTCAATCTAGACTCTCTCTCTGGATAATTTCATCTACATTTTCGTTTTCAGTTGCCACCCATAAGGAAATAACTCACACATTTGTATCTTTAGTATCTTTAGCCCAAATCTTTAGTCTGTACTCCAGACCTGCATATCTAATTATCTACTTTATACCTCTTTGATCTCTTGAAGGCAGCTCAAACTCAACAGGATTCAAAGGAAAATATGACCTTTCCTCCCACGCCCTGTACTATCCTATTGATCTCTACTTCAGGGAATGTTAACACCATTCATCAAGTTTTGAAAGGCTGAAACCTAGTAATCATTCTCAGTTGGTCTCTCTTCTTTATCACCATTCCCCAACACACGTCTAATCCATCATTAATTGGATCCTTTTGATTTTACTTCTTAAATATTTTTTAACCTGTCCAAAAATTTTTTTAAAATAAAAAATAAAAACCTGTCCACTTCCTTTGCCTCTCCACTGTCTCCTGAACCTCTACAAACACCTCATCACTTGCTTGCCCACTTCTTCTCTACCGCTATCTATGATTCATTCTTAACACTATAATCAAACTGGTAGGATTATTTCCACCCTCATCCTCGTCCCTAGGTTTAAAACACTGTAAAATCATTACTCATCAAATAGACACAAAATTGTTAGTCTGTGCCACAAGATCCTTCCTGTATGGCCTCTACCCATTTTTCCAGCCTCGTCTTGTCCCAGACTTCCCCTCCATCCTCCTGATCTGGCTATAGTGACCTTCTTTTACTCCTTCACACATCCTACCGTGACATGGGGGGGGGGGGTCTTTGTGTATACTGTCTTCTAAAACACTTCCTTCTCTCCTTCATTTATTCCATAACTAATAATTTTTCAGACCTTGGTTGAATTGTTGCTTCCTTAGGGATGGTTTTCATTCACATCTCTGACCAGGCTGATTCTTCCTAATACAAGCTTTCATCACCCTATGTATCTCGCTTGAATTAAAGTTATTACAGTTGAGATTCACAGTTATTTGTTCACTAAATGAATAACTGCGTTGAATTAGTGAATGAAGAAAAACTACAGTCTCAAAGCTAGAAGAAGTTTGTTCTCTTCTGTTATGGGTTGAATTGTGCCCCACCCGCCTCAAAATTCATATACTGAAGCCCTAACCCCCAGTATCTCAGAATGTGGCTGTATTTGGAAATGGGGCCTTTAAAGAGGTAATTAAGTTAAAATTGGGTCATTAGGGTGGCCCTATACCAGTATGACTGGTGTCCTTCTAAGAAGAGTAGATTAGGACACAGAAAACACAAACAGAAGGACAGCCATGTAACAACCCAGCGAGAAGGCAGCCATCTGCAAGCCAAGGAGAGAGGCCTCAGAAGAAACTAAACGTGCTCACATCTTGATCTTGCACTTCCAGCCTCCAGAAGTGTGAGAAAATTAATTTCTGTTGTTGAAGCCACTCAGTCTGTGGTATTTTGTTACGGCAGCCCTAGCAAGCTAATATATCTTGGTTATATATCTTGGTTATCTCAATGGGTTGGCATATACTCTCTTGGAATACATCCAACACTATCTTATTCCTCAAGAACTGTTCTCAGATACTTTGCCACTTTGCCAAATACAGTTTTTGATGCTGCCAGGATGTTCCCATCTGCTCTAAATGAAGCAGCATTCATCATTGTTCCATGTGTTCCGCTTGAAAGCCAATTTTTATAAATTGGGGGATTAAATGACCTTGGTGCTATGCGTAGTACCCTCACTCTATGGGTAGAAATCAATAATATGAAAGACAGCCTTTTTAGAAGCAAAAGGCAGTACTTTTTAAGGAAGCTGACTTCGAGCTTTTCATGACACCTTTGTTGTTGGGGAATTTACAGTTTCCCTCTCTTTTTGAAGAACAACATTCCCTGCAAATCTTGTGACCAAGAATTCTAATATTTCTACTCTTTCTATTCGTTTTTCTTAGAGCAGGTGTGACAAATGATAAAGTCTCATGTTTGAAATGATAAGACACTTTAACTGGGAAGATGGCATTATTCAGTTGCAGGAGATATAATGTTTTCTATTTATTTTTACAGAATATCACATCTTGGTTTATTCATTCTTATAAGATACTATTAATAGTAGGATAATCATTTCCTTTGAATATGTTGTATCATTTCTGTAAGTGGCACTATACGTGGTTAATAGCCTAACCCTAAAGCTAGCCATATTTTCAAATGTGATTAATATTTCTCTGTCTTTTTCTTAATGCTCCATTAACTACTGCACAGTAAGTAGTCCTACTGCCAAAAGCCTTTTCCATTAAATGGAAAATACATTTACTCACTTTGTGAATTAATTAAAGCCATATGGAATTTAGAGCAGAAGATTCTAACGTAACGCATTTTGTTTTAGAGATTTAGAAAATATGGAGCCATTTGTGTCCAACAGGACTCCCATATGCTTTCGTATCTTAAAACAAAAATACAGAAACAAGTGTTTCAGCTTTTTCTCAACTATCACAATTTTCACGTCTCTGATTACAGCAAGATTCTAAAGTGTACGTGATTAATAGCAGTGAGTTTACACTGAACATCAAAACCTTTGAATGGAGGGAGATTTTTCAGGGGGTTTTCTCCTGATTCCATAAATCTCTAATATTTTAGAAATTTGAGTGTGTGGGCAGGGGGCCTGGCCACATGGGTAGTTTAGGTGATGGATGGCCATATCTCTAGCCTGGAAGAAATCCTGTGCTTATTCAACTCAACAGCTATGCTGAGCCAGCTACACAGGTATGGCATAAGGAGGCCCACAGACAGGAAGTTGCTTATTCTAGGACTTGTGTGAAGAAGAGATTATGGTAGCTTAAGCACTGGAACACATTGAGGACTTTTGTCCTTGGCATATCTTCCCTTGTTCAGTAACTACTTATTGAACACCTACTATGGGCCAATGGTCCAAGCACACACAGAGTAGCTGAGCTGCATCTACACATTTTGATGTGGCATACAGGGAGGTGGTACTGGTCCTCTCTTACTGCTTGCTCCATGGAAGGCCAACTCTAAGGGTTGATGTCCATTTATGGACATCCATGAAGGAATTTTCTGGAAGTTTCTTGCCTCCAGAGGTACTGCTCCCCATCTAACATGAAAAAATCAAGGTCCCTTTCATCTCTTTTTCAAAGCCTAGAATATCAGCTCTAAAACTTGAATGCACATCAGAATCACCTGAAGGACTTGTTAAAAAAACAGATTACTGGGCCTCAGCCCCAGAGTTTTGGATTCAGTAGTTTGGGGGTGAAGGCTGAGAATTTGCATTTCTAATATATTCCCAGTTGATGATAGAGTTGGTCTCAGAACCAGACTTTTAGAACCACTGGGCCAAGACATAGTCAGCCCCAAGCAACCAGAGCCCCTGTTATTCTCACCCAGGTACCACTCTAGGCCCTCTCAGCTCTTCTGTCCCAAAGGCACCTTCCAAGAAGGCACATGGACCTCTAAGTTTCACTACCCAAGATGCCCCATTCAAAAAGGAAAAGAGAAGCATCAACAGAAGGAGGAGGTCTTCTATCATTGCTTCATTGCTCTTTGCAGGAATTGTACCTCAATCTTAATAACAGACAATCTGTTGAACACTTAGTATATGCCAAACACTGTGGTAGGGCTTTGAATAATAGTGAGTTAACATACACTGAGTGCTTACCTGTGGGTTAAGCTGTAGTCATGGTCATGGTCATTTCAATAGATTGTTTCATTTGATTTTCACTATAGCTCATTGTACAGATGAGGAAACTGAGGTATATAGAAGCTAATAACTTACCCAGCGATATATGATGTATAGCTAGTGAGTAGTGGAGCCAAAAATATGAAACTAAGAAAATGTGAGTTCTTAACCATTAAGATATAGTACCTTTTAACCTATGTCTATACCCCTGTCTGTCTACCTGTATGTCTGTCTATCTATCTATCTCTATCTAAATTCCATTTAATCTTCCCAAGAACCTTAAAAAGTAAGCATTGTAGCCTCATCTATAGATGAGGCAACTGAAGTTTAGAAACATTAACAACTTGCCCACAGGGTCAGGGGTGGATGGGAATGCAGGCTGGCTGACTCCTGAGCACGTGCTTCTGGCGTTTAGAAGATTATATTTGCTTCAGCAGGTAGGACCAGCCATTGTCCTCCCAGTGCTCATTGGCAGCCCTTGACCTGGCCAGAGCCCCTCTCCAAAGTGGCTGAAATGAATGGGGAAGATGAGTTGGGGCCACCAGGATTTATAGCACCCTCATGTTGATGTACTCACATCAAAGGGCTGGAATAGCTTCTCATATAGACAGAAGGTTGGGCAGAATTTCCCTAAGTGCCAAGAACTTAGCAGAAACAGTTGGGGGGAAAGGCCATTCAGTGTGGGGCCCTTGGTTTTCCAGATTAAGATGGCTGCTCTGTAAGGGACCATCTGGACCCACATTGGGATCCATCAATATTCAGGGACTTTCTAAGAGCCCAGAATGTAACTTATTGCAAAACCAGGCATCTCCCAATACTGCCCCCTTCAGGACTGAAACACTCATTCTTCCAGCTGCTGAAAAGGTTGGTCACGGACAGCTCACAGCTGAGTCCCTCTCTAGAAATTGTCCTTGGCTGAAGAGAGCCACCTCATCCAAGGTTATGCCTCTTTGGGAGCTAAGAGGACATCCCCTATCCAATGACTGGTTGATACAGGGGCATAAAGGCCCAGCCACCTGGTTGCAATCAGGATATTTCTGCAGGGCCATCCCAGCTCTAGAGGTCCTAGGGTGACCAGCCATCCTCGCTTGCCTGGGACTGAAGGGTTTCCCAGGACTCGAGACTTCAGTGCTAAGACTCAGGCAAACTGGGACAAGTTGATCACCCTAAGAGATCCCCCTGTGATTGTCTGAGGCCCATCTTCTCCTTCTGCCCAAGCCTGCTTCCTTCCCTTCCCTCATAGGTACTGATTCCAAGACCATTTCCCAATAGATTTCCCTCATGCTAATCCCCATCTCAGAGTCTGCTTTTCAGACCTAAAACCTGACAGGTTTCCCCTAACATCTGTGACACCAGACTAGGGGACTGCCACCTCCCATAATTACTCCTTCCCTCACCTGCTGAAGGACTCATAGGAAGGGTCTGGAGAGATGGTGCCAAAGATGATGGACCAAATGAAGCTAACCGGGATCACAGCCAGATATTGAATTCACTCAGCATCGCCAGTAGTTGAAATCCATTTATCAGAGATGAAGTCACAGTATCTGAAGCAATAGAGTAAATCTAAATGCGTGCTATAACGAATCCTTCTAATTTGAATTTGTGGGAAAATCTGTTCATATTGAAAGAAATTCTTAAAGGCTGTCTACCCCAAAGTCTGGTCTGTCTGTCTTTCTCCCCCCACCACTCCCTTTTGCTTTTTTTTTTTTTTTAATTTTTATTTTATATCGGAGTGTAGTTGATTTACAATGTTGTGTTACTTTCAGGTATACAGCAAGGTGATTCAGTTATACGTATACATGTATCAATTCTTTTTCAGATTCTTTTCCCATATAGGCCATGACAGAGTATTGCGTAGAGTCCCCTGTGCTATACAGTGTGTCCTTGTTGGTTATCTATTTTATACATAGTAGTGTGTATATGTTAATCCCAAGCTCCTAATTTATCCCTCCCCCCACCCATCTTTCCCCTTTGGTAACCATAAGTTTGTTTTCTAAGTCTGTGAGTCTGTTTCTGTTTTGTGAATAAGTTCATTTGTATCATTTTTTTTAGATTCTGCATATAAGTGATATCATATAATATTTATCTTTCTCTATCTTTGTCAGGGTTTCTGCCTTTGCCAAAACTTTTAGCTAATAATAATGTGTTTGCTGAGCCTGACTCCCTAAAGCTGGTGCAACATGATTGAATTCTAATTTTTTTTTTAACATCTTTATTGGAATATAATTGCTTTACAATGATGTGTTAGTTTCTGCTTGATAACAAAGTGAATCAGTTATACATATAAACCACCGAGCTGATCTCCCTGTGCTATGCGGCTGCTTCCCACTAGCTATCTATTTTACATTTGGTAGTGTATATATGTCCATGCCACTCTCTCACTTTGTCACAGCTTACCCTTCCCCCTCCCCATATCCTCAAGTCCATTCTCTAGTAGGTCTGTGTCTTTATTCCCGTCTTACCCCTAGGTTCTTCATGACCTTTTTTTTTTTTTTCTTAGATTCCATGTATATATGTTAGCATATGGTATTTGTTTTTCTCTTTCTGACTTACTTCACTCTGTATGACAGACTCTAGGTCCATCCACCTCACTACAAATATCTCAATTTCATTTCTTTTTATGGCTGAGTAATATTCCGTTGTATGTATGTGCCACATCTTCTTTATCCATTCATCCGTTGATGGACACTTAGGTTGCTTCCAGGTCCTGGCTGTTGTAAATAGAGCTGCAATGAACATTGTGGTACATGACTCTTTTTGAATTATGGTTTTCTCAGGGTATATGCCCAGTAGTGGGATTGCTGGGTCATATGGTAGTTCTATTTTTAGTTTTTTAAGGAACCTCCATACTGTTCTCCATAGTGGCTGTATCAATTCTAAATTTTGTATAACATGGGCTATAATCAAGGTAGAGATCCTTAGCAAAACATAATTAGCTTTGGGGTTAGAAAACTCAATAGAAACATAATAATTAAATTGGCTGTCTGTTTTTATTTTATTGAGAACACTAAGCTATATTGATCTTCTTTCAAACCAGATGCTGATTCACGCAGCCCCTTGCAGATCCTTGCTGAACTGCTTCTAGAAAAGGAATAAACTTGAAAATTCCACCCTAGTCCGCTAACAGATTTTGGAAAATCCCAACACTTAGAGCTTCAAAGTGCCTGGCTTGGGGTTCTGGACTCCTCCAAGTGGGAGAAGTCAAGTGGGCGATGCTGATCCTTTAAATATCTGGTGGGTCTCCCAACATGGAGGGAAAATCTAGGAAGAGAACCAGATGGGTGGAGAGTTTCAGTTTTGCCAGATGAAAGTTCTAGAGATCTGTTATACAACAATGTGAATAAGATTAACACTACTTAATTGTACAGTTAAAAAAGTATTAAAAGGCTAATTTTTATATTATGTGATTTTTTTACTACAGTTAAAAAAAAAGATAGTGGGGCGTTCTAGGTCAAGAATGAAGTAGCGAATGACTTACTTACTGGTTCTGCTTGCAGCTCAGACCTGATCCTAGCAGGAGGCCTGTAGAAAAAAACCTCAGAGGTCTGAACTGACTCCACTCTCTTGAGATGTTTCTCCCAGACCCACTCTTCTTCCTAATCTTCTGACCTTCTGACCTTGGTTCCCAAGCCTGTACCTCAGCTGTTCCTGTTCAACCTCTCAGGACCACCCTGCACCTCTGCACCCCATTAAATGTGTTCCCTCCCTGGTGAATGGCCTCCTCTAGGGTGGGCATCTACTTTGTGTTGGATCCCCTTATCCAGGCGTCCCTCTGTGTACTGAACCAGAGGCTACCAGCAGCTCATGCTCTGGTGCTGCAAGCCTCCTGGTCTTTCAGAAGGGGGTTCTCTGCCTGAAATGTGCCCTCCTCATCTTCAGGAAGTTAGCTATACCCCTCTCTATTTTCTTCCCACAACCGCATTTGGACCCTGGCCATGTTGTCTTTTAATTGTCCATTCACATTGTATCTACTTACACTTCTGTCTCTCCAGTCAATACCAGACTGTGAGCAACTTGAGGGCTGCAACCAGTATATAGCTGACTAGAAAGCTATTTTATTTTTATTTCTATGATAGCAGAGCTTGTTTTTAATTTCACAGTTTTTGATTGTCCTGATAAAAGTGAGTTGCTTCTGAGAAAAAATTTGGTTTGAGAGAGATTTTGTTACTGATTGAGCACATACCAATTTTAGAAGACATTGTTCTGATTTTACATATCATAAAAGTATAAAAGTTATTAAATAATTGCTATAAGATAATTTCATTGATTTCCCCCCAAGGGAAAAGTATAATCGTCTTCCAATATTTATCTACTATGGAAAAATAGGTCTTTTAAAAAATAAAATCTTGATGTTAGTGTAAATAAATGGACTGTGGCATAAAAATGATTTCTTTTACTGTGAACATGCCTCATTCAGTCTCCTTTTTATTTGTGTCACTCTTACTAAATTTACACCTCAAAAGAAAGAAAACCAAATCTATTTGCTGTCACCTTCTTTTAGCTAATTGTTGACATGAAAACCATCAGTTCCAAAGAAATTTAGAGCTTAGGGTTTCTAAGAATAGAGAATGAACTAGATAGAACACAAGATTTGTTTTTGTTTCTTTAACTTCTACATTTATCAAAGTTATATTTCTATGTGTGAAGTTATAATGTGCGTATAATGTTTTTACTGATTTATATAAAAACCAAATGTCTGCCCTGCCATTTGCCCCCTTCCAGAGAAAAATCACTTTCTCCTTTTCTTAGATGATTTACTTTTATTTAACTATTCTATTTCTCTAAATAGCACGTTTCTCTCAATAATCGCTGCTTCTTGATTTTTCAGCTCAGGCATAATTAGTTGACTTCCCACTGTGGAAAATGAGCATTTAACATCCTCCCCTTTCCCCAATGTTCTTATATCTTAATTCCAGGTAGGCTAATATTGTTGTTTACCTCATTATGTCTATATAAATACTATATAATGGTGAGCTTTGTAGTAAAATATGGTTACTTTTCCTTTCATACACTTTTGATTCTCCTGTGATTGATAATTGCATAGGAATTTGCATAGGAATGCTAATTTTTCTATGTATTTAGCATTAAACATTAATGAAGTACCATACTTTTTAACAACCGTCTGAATCTCTTTTCAAGAGGTCCAGTCACACCCATTGTTCTACAATGTTTACTTCTCTTTTAGAAACCTCTCCCAGTGCTTTCGCATCTGTGCTACTCTGGCTGCATTGCCTTCTGTGCCTTCTGCACTGCTGCCATGCTAGAGAATTGCTGCCTCTCTCCTGTGTTGGATCTCCTGGGTCCTATATTCAAGGGTTTCTTCACTGGTAAAGCACACCCTGAAGTGGCTTCCTAATAACGAATATAAGATGGTAAGTAAGCTTTTGAGACCTTATGTATCTTCTCATTTGACATAAGTTTGGTTGAATATAGAATTCTAGGTGGGAAATCATTTTTAAAGCATTGTTCCATTGTCTTTGAGCTTCCAGTAATGCTGTTAAGAAATCTGAAATTATCCCAATTTCTGAGTATTGGTTTGTGACCTGTTTATTCTCTCTCAGGTTCTCGCTCTGTCTCTCTCTCTCTCAATGTGTATCTAGGATCTTTTTATACCCAGGATCCTGAATTTCTTGATGATGGGTCCTCGTGTGTGTTTATGTTTATCTATTGCCCTATTTGCTCTGTCAGTTTTTTCCATTTGGAAACACATATCCTTTGATTCTAAACATTTTCTTTAATTATTTCTTTGATTTTTTTTTGCCTCTGTTCTTTTTTCTCTTTTGGAGCACCTATTATTTGGATTTTTGACATGCTGGACCGCTCTTTTAATTTTCTTCTCTCTCTTATTTTCCTGTCTCTTTATTTTTTGAGCTACTTGCAGGAAGACTTCTTGAAATATGTCTCCCAACCCAACTATTGAGGTTTTCATTTGCACTATCATTAAAAAAAATTTTTTTGAAGAGGCGTAGTTATCTTCTGAATATTGCTTTTTAATGATATCTTGTTCTTGTTTCATGCTTGCAATATCTTCTCTGGTGATACTAATGATAGACTTTTAAGGTTTTTGGTTTTTTAATTGTCCTCTCCCTACATAGCCACTGTAATACCTAACTGGTGTTTTTTCTGGTAGGTTGTGTTGGTCTCAATATTGTGTGTTAGAGGCTTTCTTCAGATATCTGGTAATTCTTGGTGTCTGCTCATATTTAGGATTTTGAGATTAAATATCTTGTTAGAAACTCTGGCCAATCAGAGTCTCTCATCCCCCTGAATGAGTGATTAATTCGGGGATGAGCATATTGCTCCAGGCTGGGTTAATATGTATCCTCTTTGGATGATGAGGAAAAACGACTTCCTATTCCTGGTGTTACTAAGCTAGCAGGACATGAGTCCTGATTTACTGGTGTGATCTTGACTGATGCATGGAGAGAGATTTCAAGAGATGGAGAGAAAGAATGTGTTGATAGATGACATCACTTGAAGCCCTAGGTCTGATTAATTACATCCTTTAACTTCTCCATAACTTCAGCTACTGTACCCTTTTGAGTTTTTTCCTGCTTAAATTATTTTGAGTTGGGTTTCTATGACTTTCAACTGAAAGTTTTTTTGACAGATACAATGTCTTTTCACAGTGTTTATCTGTCTGCCTGAAAATAATGCAATTTATGCACCTACAAATGCAAAGTGTCATCAACTATTCATCATTTCACTTCAGCTTTCTCATAATGGCTCATATATCCTATGAGTCCCAGTGTGTCATCCAGTGTCCAATATAGCAACAGTGAGAATGGATGTATGGGAACAGACACAAGATTATCATCTGTAAGTAACAGTGATGATAAATTCACATTTTCTCTGACGGCCATCTCCTCTCCCTCAAAGATCTCATTCGGTTCCAGGCTATTTAGATAGGGAGAAATTGTGCCAAATATGGTTCTCTGATTTCTTATTTTTCACTCTTTCTGATTTCCTCTTGATGGCATATGTATTAATGCCTCTTTCTTAGAGTTTTTCCTCGTTTAGCTTGTTTGTGAGAATAGTGTAAACATTCCTTATTTATAATGTCCTTATTTCCCAGATGCAACTATTCTTGATCTTGAACATTTTTATATTACCACTTTAAAACTCATATTTCTTACGCAATTTCCAGTTACTCCTTTTGGCAGGTGAGAGATAATTTCTCAATTTGGGAAGTACGTCTATTATTTAGCAAATTCTGGTTTAGATTCCTCTAAGGTAAATGAGAATTTAGACTATCATAATCATACTCTTTTTAGTTGAGCCATGTCTGAATGTTAAATGCCTTTAGCTTTCCAGTGCTTCTAAAGATAGCTCTCATAAACTTCATATTCCTGCAAAATCAGGTTGCTTTGGAAAGCAATTGAGAGTCTGCGTCTCACACTGCTGCATCCACAAGACCTAATGCATTTTCTACGTCCATAAAAAGAAGCCTCATAATAATGACTAATTTTACTTGGAAACAGTTTTTCCTGTCAAAAATATTTTTAGTGATTTGTTTAATCAATGTTCTTGATTCTGAAAACGCTGGAAAAGTGGTGTTTAGCATATTTATTAGTCGATTCCATCACTCAGGAGCCTCTGGGCATGCTTATAAGATCCTGGGGCTGGAGGAAAACAAGACAATCATTCATTAAGTTTCATGCTCTAACAGTAAGTATCATAAAAACAAGAAATATGCTCTTATCTCAGCGCCAGGAGTTGCTTATAGGGCCAGAATTTTAAAATAAGGAACTGGGCATCACCGAAAAGAGGCAATGCACTTAGAGACTCTGGAGAGAAGGACCAGGCGTCCCTCAGACATCACCACCTGATAGTTAAGGCCCCAAGAGGACCCTTCAGTCCTTTCCTGTATCCCCTCTTACCCCCTTTTTTTCTATGGGATCCATGACTCAATCTCACTTTTTTTTCTTTTTACATTTTGCCAATTTTTCCATTTTTAATATTTCTATTCACTCTCTCTCCCAAAATATGACTCCACAGATAAACCCAGTCTGATTATTTTTTCTCTGGGCCTTGTCTGATTTTAAAATACTTGTTAGCTTTTCAGTCATTTGATCTGGAGGCAAATACAGTATGCATCCTAATTTAAGGACAACTTGCTAGTATCACTACAGTGAAACAAATAAAGAATGATACATGAGCACATACAAAATTTTAATAATGGAGACAGACCCAGTCTAAAAGTTTCCATTACCTTTTTTCAAGGATTCTGGAAAGTACCTCCTTCCACCTGGAAAATATCCAAAAAGTGGGACAAGGAGGCATTTTTTTTAATTCACACCTTCTTCTTTCTCCAGCCAGTGGAAGAGTATTACAGAGTTTGATCTATAAAGCAGTGTGAAATTTCTCATATTTAGAAAATGAAGTGTCCATGAAATCTGGCTGTGCAAAAGAAGCAGATTCATCTATACCAATGTCATTGTCATTGTTCCTAGCGGCCCAAAGGCAGGAGGTTTCCGGTTACATGATCATAAGGCTACGATCCTAAGTATATGTTTCCCCTGAAGTGACTGTGTGCTGTGCCTCTGGATTTATAAAATTTAGATTAGATCATTAAGGTCTTTTCCAGCTGTAACATTTTATGTTCTAGATCAATATGGCTGTGCCCTCTTGGAAGAATTTTCTCTCTTCTTGTTCTTTTCATTTTAAAGGGGAAAAAAAGCCTTATTTTGTTTTTGTTTTTTATAAATTTATTTATTTATTTATTTATGGCTGCGTTGGGTCTTCATTGCTGTGCGTGGGCTTTCTCTCGTTGCGGCGAGCGGGGGCTACTCTTCGTTGCGGTGCACGGGCTTCTCACTGCGGTGGCTTCTCTTGTAGCGGAGCACGGGCTCTAGGTGCATGGTCTTCAGTAGTTGCGGCATGTGGGCTCAATAGTTGTGGTTCATGGGCCCTAGAGCACACGGGCTTCAGTAGTTGTGGCTCACGGGCTCAGTAGTTGTGGCACACGGGCTTAGTTGCTCCGCGGCATGTGGGATCTTCCCGGACCAGGGATTGAACCCATGTCTCCTGCATTGGCAGGTGGATTCTTAACCACTGTGCCACCAGGGAAGGCCCAAAAGCCTTATTTTGTGAAAAGACTTTTGTGAAACCCCCACTTTATAGAATATGATAAGTCCCTCCCCTTCAATCCCTCCATTATACCTCTCTCCTTCCGGGGATAGTGGAAAAGTTAAGTCGACTAAACCCTGTAATTCTAAGCTTTCCTGGCTTAGTATTGTTCTATGGGGTTAAGAACTCTGAACAGCTCTGTGGACACTCCGTCATCCTGTTTTTCCAAGAGGACTTTATTCTTGACCTTCAAGAGTTGAAATAACTCGACAATAAAATGTCAAGGATTTTGTAGTAACTATTTCTCTAGGTCACGAACGGTTTTCGTCAGCACAGAGCTTTCGTCAGACAACGTAACAGGGAGCATGCTCACAGGCAAACATTTTGACTTTCACTCTGGGATGGTGTATGGGGAGACACAAGCTGGATTTATGCTTCAATATTATTAGATAAGTTTCCGCCAGACATTTTTTTTCTTCAGGTTAAAACCATTGCAACACAGGTGCTTGAGTTTTATTCATCTCTGAAATTACTCTCATAACCAGTTTAAGAAGAAGATTTAAATACGACTGGATTATTTTTCCTCCAATCACTACTTTCAACCATGTTCTGCCAAATAGTGAATCACTTAATGGATAGCTTGGGAGATGCTATCACTTTCTGGTGGCTTTCAGTTACTTTAAGACCAGCCCTGGTTAAAACTTCAATCTCTGGCATGACTTATAGCTCATCTCCTCCATCACCCCTAACACAAACTTAAGCTGGCACAATGATTACAACTAGTTGAGAGGAGCTTAATCAGCTCTGAGACATGGTTTTCTGCACTCCCCTTCCAGAACTAACTATAGAGAGGGTCAGGGAGGAGAGACAAGGAAGGAGACAAGTGCCTCTTGACTTAAGGCAGCTGTTGTCATCCTCTTTGGCTATCATTGTGTCACTGGATAATCAGTGTCTGATCGTTGATACCCCTGTGGCAGACATCCAAAGGAGCCAAATACCGGCTCTCTGGTGGATTGGGGGTTCAAGGGTATGAGCTCTTGAGGATAAAGGATTTCAGGCGGTCTCTCTGCTGCCCAAGACCCTGAAGAGGTTGAGACATTCAGCTTTGGTCCCTTCCAACCTCTCATCCCCCACAGCTTCTCATTCCTGAGGTTATCTCACTGAGTAGGCAGCGATCTTGGCTGGCATATCAACAGGATGGATCAAATCCCTTTACTGCCTTAGTTTGGGTCCCCAGAAGCATACTCTCAGACAAGAAATGCAGAAAAGGAGTAGGAAGTGAGACAGAGAAAGGAAGCCAGGCAGTGAAGAGTGTATTAGCAAGCAACTTACCCCTTAGGGAAGCTGGAGCTCAGTTCCCTGGGAAACTCCAGGAGCTAATATAGAATGTGGGTCTTAAGAGTTATCCTGCCCAAGGAGGAAGGGAGACGGACGCTATATAGCCGTCTTCGTCAGTCATGAGTTGAGAGTTATTGTCAGGGATGTAAACTTCGCAGCATTTTTGGCCCGTGTGAGCATGGGCAGGGTGGACTCCAGTGGCCAGAGGAAGCTCTTTGGCAAAGAGACACAGACGCTAGAAGTTGGTGGTCCCCTTCATGGAGCCATCTCCAATCTCATGCCCACAGGTCTACAATTGGCCGGGACTGCACTGCTTCAGGATGCAGATCTATGACACATGCCTCACTCCCTGACTCAGGCGAGAGGGACAGAGACTAGGTGGTACATTCTCCCCATGGCAGGAGGTGCAGACTCCCAGAGAGGTGGGAGAAAGCACGCAAGGCTTTTTAAGGACTAGCCTTTTAACTCACCCGTCACTTCAATGGTCAAGTCCAGTATTCACAGGGAGATGGGAAGAATACTATTTCTCCCATGGAAACAGAGCAGGGAGCAGGGGAGGTGACTACTTGGTAAACAGTAATGCCATCTACCACATATGGTTTCCAAGCATGGAAAAGATTTAAGAGTCTCAAAACGGATAGTAACAAATGTCCAGAGAGAACAAAGAAATGGCTATTGCGCTTGGTGGTTAAAGATGCTATTGATTATCTTCTTTTTTTTTTAAATTTTATTATTATTATTATTATAATTTTGGCTGCATTGGGTCTTCGTTGCTACACGCGGGCTTCCTCTAGTTGTAGCGAGCGGGGGCTACTCTTTGTTGTGGTGCGTGGACTTCTCATTGCGGTGGCTTCTCTTGTTGCGGAGCATGGGCTCTAGGCGCACTGGCTTCAGTAGTTGTGGCACATGGGCTCAGTAGCTGTGGCTCGCGGGCTCTAGAGCACAGGCTCAGTAGTTGTGGCACACGGGCTTAGTTGCTCTGTGGCATGTGGGATCTTCCCAGATCAGGGCTTGAACCCATGACCCTTGCGTTGGCAGGTGGATTCTTAACCACTGCGCCACCAGGGAAGTCCTGATTACCTTCAAGTGTATATTTTCACCAGAAAAGAGGAGACCAAACTAAGATTTTAGGTAGTTATTAGAAATTTTAAAATAATATTAATTTATTAATAAATAATAAGTACTTTTATAATATAGCATTATAGTAATTGACGTATTCGTTATAGTAAAATATTAAAAAGTGATAACTGAGACAGCTGGTGTATGGAACTCTTTCTGAGAGCTTGGCAGAGAGAAAAATGAGAAGATCGGGTAAGAGCCAGAGGAGAGATTCAGAGAATATCACAGAAAAGACATGTGACTTTTTGATGGAAAAGAAGAAAAAACATTATGAAGACAAAAAGAGAGGGGTTAACTGCAAAAGAACATTTCCTAAGTGGGTGGGAGTTCATTTTGGCAAAGAGACCTCTGAGGCCAAAAAGAGAATGCCAAATGTGGTTAACAACTTCAAAAAAATATATTTCTAAGGCCTTTGGGTTAAGATTCCAAACTAATTATTAGTTAAGATAACAGTTGTTAACTGTCGTTAATTTTGTCATGAAAATGAATATCTGGTATTTTCACTCCCTTTATTTTCAGTGTTCTCTTCTCCTACACCCTTAATTTAACCAATCAAGACCTGAAATAATAAGAATAAAGATAATAAGCTGCATAGTGGCTCCCAAAGATGTCCATATCCTAATCCCTGGAAACTGAGAATATCTTACCTTAGATTAAAAAGCAATTTTGCAAGTGTGATTAAGTTAAAGTTCTTGAGTGTGGAGATTATCTTGGATTATACAGGTGGACTTGATGTAATCGCAAGGGTCCTTATAAGGGGGAGACAGGAGGAGGAGAAGTTTACGTGAAGAAGGAGGAGGAGAGATAGGAGAGATGCAGCCAGGAGCCAAGGAATGAGGACAGCTTCCAGAAGCTGTAACAGGCGAGCGACAGATTCTTCCCTGGAGCCTCCAGAAGGTCCAGCCCTGTCAGCACCTCATTTTAGCCCCTTTTAACTCGTTTCAGACTTCTGACCTCCAGAACTATAAGAGAATAAGTTTGTATTGTTTTAAGCCACTAAGTTTGTGGTCATTTATTACAGCAGCCCTAAGAAACGAATCCAATAAGCAGCACTTATTGGGTGCTCCCTGTGTACCAGGCACTGTGCTAAGTGGTATGAAGTGTCCTGTCTCCTTATCCCGTGTTATAATCAGGGAGCTTGTCCCCAGCTACACAGGTGTTATGTGCTGGAAGTCAGGACTCAGACCTGGACTTCAGACCCCATATTGTTCCCATCCTGTTAAGAATCAGAGCTGTACTGTTCTCCACTAAAATGCACCAGAGCCTCTTAGGGAAATTGCTGATTCTAGAACTGGAGCAGGGAAGACAAGGTAAGACAAGATGAGCCTCAAGCATCTTGCAGTGCCAGAGAGCAAGGAAGTACTCAAAAAAACAAGGATGGCGGCATGTCAAAGGGACACGGGAGCCAACCTGAACATGCTCCCAATGGCCAAAGTTGGAACAATTTGAGCCACAAAATAAAGTAGTATTGGGTTATAACCCAAAGTAGAAAATAAATAGCCAAGCACCCATACAAATAGAAATAAATGATCAAATAAATAAATAGGGGAGAAAGGACATACCTTCCTTATAGAAGGGTTCCAAATAATACATTTAAATACCCACCCCCTCCTGGAGGTGGAGTTTCATCCCCCACCCCAGTGTGGACTAGGTTTAGTGACTCATTCTAAGGACTAGAGGATGGACAGGGGAAAGTGGTAACTTTACGGTGGAGAAGCCTGGTAGACAGCACCTTATCCAAGTGGTCAAGGGTAACATACCAGTGATAAGTCATGTGGACATTATGTATCCCCTGAATTGATGTGATGAGAAGCGTACTTCACCTGCTTGGTTCTTTCCTCCAAAATCTGTATCTCCAGTCCAAATTATGAGAAAACATCAGACAAAGCCAAATCGAAGAACATTCTAAAACCAGTCTTCAAAATCATTAAGATCAAGGAAAGTGTGAGAAACAGTCACAGACCAAAGAGCCTAGGGAGACATGACAGCTAATTCAATGTGGTATATTGGACAGGATCCTGGAACACAGAAAAGACATTAGTGTAAACACTGGTGAAATCCAAGTAAAGTAAAAAAAAAAAAGAAAAGAAAAAACAAAAAGGGAGTGTGTGGGAGGTTGGTGATCTGAAGAAAGATGAACTGTGGTTATAAAACACTGTGTTAGCGTTTGTTATTCTTCATTACAAAGCAACAACAATTTGATGGAATATATTGCTCTTTCCCATGTGTCACAGCACCTGAAGAGGTAAAGTAAGGCAGATTATATTGTCCTCATTATTTTTTGTTTTATTTTTTTAATTTTTATTGGAGTATAGTTGATTTACAATGTTGTTATATATTGTCCTCATTTTACCATATAATTCAGTGCTCCCAATTTATTGGGCACAGTTCTAAACAGATTAGATTATAACATCATGTAACTTGTTTAATCCTTACAACAACCCTAGAGGGTAGTTACTATTTTCATCCCCATTTTCCAGAGGAGAACACTGAGGCACAGAGAGGTTAATTGACTTTCCCAAGTTAACACAGTAAGTGGAAGAGCCTGACTGTGAGCAGAAGGGTTGGCTCCAAGTCTTGCCCGTAACCACTAAGCTACAGTGCTTTAGGTCTTTGGGGCTCAGAGAGCCTAAGTGATTGGCTCAAAGTCACAAAGCCAGTTATTTCAGGACTGAGACTAGAGTTGAAGTCTCCTCGTTTCCAGTTCAGTGCTTCACCCCTATTTCCAGGCACCACCATCCACACTCGTTGTTCCTTTTCCAAAGCACAGTGAAACTCTTGGAATGTCAGGAGCTAATCTGAACATGCTCTCAGGAACCATTTGAGCAACAGAATAAAGTAGTGTTAGATTATAACCCAAAGTATAAGATAAATAGGCGTGCATCTACACTAATATCTGTAAATGACTGACAAAATAAATAAATTGGGGAGAAAAGAATTCTTTGACTTTCACTCTACCTGAATAACTCAAAAATAGGTAAGAAGTCTCAATTACATATATTTGTGGTCCCAGGTTGAAAGTCGAATAGAGAGAAAAACTTTGTCACTGGTTTAGTTTCCCGACAGGATTCTGATGATTGTCTCAGAGCTGATGGCAATTCAGAATTTCTTAGGCTTTGCAGATATTGTCCTGACCGTTCTTGACTTTTTTTGATCCTTGAGGTTTACCTTTGTTTACACTGACTTTATAATTAATATCTTTTGGCACCCTTGGGAGTGTTACCTTCGTATATGTTCTCTGTAGTTGGATAGTAGTGTTGATTAACACCAGTTGTTCTCTTCAAAATGTTTCATTTTAAAATGGAAGCATGACTTTCAAGGTTTGTAGGCTTTGGGAATGCTGTTAAGATTTTTTCCAAACCCTGAAACTATCTTTCCTGCTGTAGTATTCAGATTGACGCTGAAAGATTGCGGAATACTAACGGTGATCATATTTTCTTTAAAAATATGTCAATATCTCAGGGTTTCTTGGATTTTCATGGAAAGTGGGTTGAAATTCTTAATTGAGAAAATTATCACTTGGATTCATGATTTAATTGTATTATGGTCTGAAAATAATCAAACTGAAGAAAAGCATTTCCAAATTTAGCAGCAATTGTAATAAACATAAAATTTGTAAAGGGCATTTCCATTTCCAAAATGTTCTTATTCGTGTTTTCTCCCTAGAGTCTAACAAAACCCAGTGAAGTTGGCATTATTGCCTTTCTTTTTATAAGTGAAGAAATGACCCAAGTTCACTCAGCTAGTTGTGGGCTAAGCTGAGATACCATCATTTCATGTTACCTTGAGTCCTTAAAAAGGGAGGATTATAGTAAGGCAAAATCTTGGCAACATGTCAATAATCATTGCTTTGACAGATACTACGTATTAATTCATTATTCTTAGATATGCCACTTTCATCAAAATGACAACCAACATTCACTAGTTTATTATGGTAATAGAAGATGAAATAAAATCAAGATCAGTAGTGGCCATTTATTATGATTTTACCCACATTTCAGAAGTGGGAATTTTAAAAGTCATTGTGAAGCAAATGTCTACCATAACATAGTGGGATAACAGATCAAATCTCTCAAAGATAAATTTTGTAAAAGAAAAGATCACAGTGCCTTAAAAATACCTAGCATAAAAATTGATATTCAGTAATTATTTTTTAAAAATAGTAAGTGATGCATGGTGAGGGTGGGATCTTCAGTCTTGGACTTCAACCTCTGGGACTTATTAGTTGGGATGTTTAATAGGGATGATAGAATCTTCCTTGCAAGGTTGTTGTATTAGAAATGAGAAATTTTATTTCCCTTGGCTAAGACACTATCTGGCACTCAATATTCATATTTTTGTTTATATTTTTATTAAATCATTGAATGTCCAGCTACCTGATTTAGGTAATCTATGAATAAAAGCTTTCTTTTCCCTGGAGTAGAAAATGTCAACCTTGAGATTTGTTCTTTTTCCATAGTTGCTACCATCCAGTGCTTTCAAAATTAATGTGCCAGAGAATTACTTGTTTAAGGCTCATAAAACCACTTCTTACTCTATTTACTTGGAAATGAATTCCATGGAGGGGAAAACAGCAGGCAATAGGGCAGGAGGAGAATTTTCTCTAAATGTGATATCAAGGAAGTGTGATGAGTATTGAACCAGCAGGTACTTCCGATGAAGAAGTGTATGCTTTTCAAATAAGGACGAAAGCCACATGAAGCAGAACAGTAGAGACAAGTCCAATCTGTTAAACAATCTTAAGATATAGAAGTAAAAGTTCAAACATATTCAGCCTCTGCCTTCACACCTGAAAGGAGTTTTCTTCCAGTAACCATGGTTACGTTATGTACTATTCAAATACTCATAAAGTGAAAGAGATGAGTGAAGAGTAAAGATAAGCCCTACTAAGGCAGGGACTGGTAAGACAATGGAATTTCCTTTTGCTTTGAAGATTTAAATTTGCATAGACACTGATCTATGCAAAAAATTTTTTTCCCTTTTTCTAAAAAATTTATTTATTTATTTGTTTATTTTTGGCTGTGTTGGGGCTTCGTTGCTGCGCATGGCTTTCTCTAGTTGCGGTGAGCGGAGGCTACTCTTTGTTGCGGTGCACGGGCTTCTCATTGTGGTGGCTTCTCTTGTTGTGGAGCACGGGCTCTAGGCGCGCGGGCTTCAGTAGTTGTGGCACACGGGCTCAGTAGTTGTGGCTCGCGGGCTCTAGAGTGCAGGCTCAGTAGTTGTGGCTCAACGGTCTTGGTGGCTCTGCGGCATGTGGGATCTTCCCGGACCAGGGCTCAAACCAGTGTCCCCTGCATTGGCAGGCGGATTCTTAACCACTGCGCCACCAGGGAAGTCCCTGTTCTAGTTATTTCTGTATGTGTATTTTACACATTTGATCAGGTAGATAATAATGTCTTATAATCTAAAAACGCAAAACTTCTCATAGAAAAATAGTATACTAACTGGTGGTAGGATAATGAAAATAATATGGCAGTAATCAATTAAGCATAGCATATCAATCGTAAGAAACACTACAAATCACAGTGTTTATGAGAAGGACACACAATTACAGTCAAGGATAAAAAAAATACAGGAACTCTTCCCCAGCATAAAGCAATAAGTGAGTCCAAAAAGCTGAATTGTGTTACTGCATGATGAATGAATCATTTGCTGCAAGCCTGTGCAGCTAGCTGACCACAAACCCATTCTTTTTTTTTAATTAATTTTTATTGGAGTATAGTTGATTTACAATGTTGCATTAGTTTCAGGTGTACAGCAAAGTGAGTCAGTTACACATATACACATAGCCGCTCTTTTTTAGATTCTTTTCCCATATAGGTCATTACAGAGTAGTGAGTAGAGTTCCTGTACTATTAAGAGTTCCCTGTCCTTATTAGTTATCTATTTCACAACCCATTCTTGTCCTTGCTCTGGTTTAACATCACCTGGTGACAGTTGTCTGCTCCAGCTTAAATCTTGATGGGGATGATTCTGGGTTCCATGGATAATTCTAAGAATCTTTCTGTTATATGGTACCCCTTTTGTTAACCCAATGTATGAAAGTTGATCCAAGAGAACGCTCAGGTCACAAAGGCATACATTCCACCTCTGCTTCCCAAAGTAAGGTTCGCTCCCATTTATTTTTCTAACAGATAACAATTTTAGAAAGGCCCTTAATATTAGTTGAAAGTCCCACTAATATTTCCTAGTCAACTCTCCTACTCTCTACAATGTCTAATTTTCATTTTAAAAATGATTGAACTGAAGCATCTGCATAGTAAAAAGCAAAGAGGACTGGAGAGCTTATGAAGAAAAAGAATAATCTCTTACTTCACCCCATACTACCATCCAGTGATATTCCTTGATGGGTCTCTTTAACCATTTCTATTTTTAGTTCTCCTAGTGATGATTTCTATAATTCTAAATAATATTCTTGACTTATCAATTATGATAATTTTACTGATGCCTCTAGGAAATGTGAGAATTAGCTCATTATATACTTTCCTCCACCTGTTTCCCATATCCTATGTCCAGTGTTTATAGTTATGTTATTATTGTAAGTTTTTCTTTTGGTTACTTTTGTAATTTTAAATAATGTATTTATATACCTGTTCTTGTTCCATCAGGAATAAGAGATCCTTTAGTTAGATTCCAAACTTGATGTAAGATAACACTATTATGTTCCTGAAAAAGGGGAAATTAGCAACAGAAAACAAATAAAACAAATATTAAAAAATAGAAAGATGATAGATTTAACCCCAAACGTAGAAATAATCACAGTATGTGACTTCCCTGGTGGTCCAGTGGTTAAGACTCAGCGCTCCCAATGCAGGGGGCCTGGGTTTGATCCCTGGTCAGGGAACTAGATCCTGCATGCATGCCGCAACTAAGAGCCCGCATGCCACAACTAAAGATCCCGCATGCCGCAACTAAGACCCAGTGCAGCCAAATAAATAAATAAATAAATAATCACAGTAAATGTAAATGGTCTAAACACTCC
This sequence comes from Eschrichtius robustus, assembly GCF_028021215.1. Classification (NCBI taxonomy): domain Eukaryota; kingdom Metazoa; phylum Chordata; class Mammalia; order Artiodactyla; family Eschrichtiidae; genus Eschrichtius; species Eschrichtius robustus. Next base: position 12,705,763 of record NC_090845.1, on the reverse strand, counting down.
AATTAAAAGAGAGAAATCATGAGATTAAATAAACAATCAAGACCCAACTGGGGGAAGGGATAGTTAGGGAGTTTGTGATTTCCATGTACACACTGCTATATCTGCTCAATATTATGTAACAACCTAAATGGGAAAAGAAGTTGAAAAAGAATAGGTACATGTATATGTATAACTGAATCACTTTGCTGTACACCTGAAACTATCACAACATTGCTAATCAACTATACTCCAATATAAAATAAAAAGTTAAAAAAAAAGACCCAACTATATATTGCCAACAAAAAAATCACTTTAAATATTAAAATACAAATAGCTTCGAAGTAGAAGGATGGAAAAGATATTTCATGATAACCCTAATCAAAAGAAATCTAGAGTGGCTATATTAATATCAAACAAAGTAGATTTCAGAATGAAGCATATTACCAATGATAAAAAGGCAAGTTTCAAAATGATAAAGGGATTAATTAATCAAAAGGACATCATAGTTCTAAATGACCTTAGACCTAAAACAGCTTCAAAATGCATAAAGCAAAAATTGATAGAACTCCATGGAGAAATAAATTCCCACAATTATAGTGAGAGATTCTAACGTATCTTTCTCAATAATTGATTAGAACAAGAAGAAAATCCACAAGGATATGGAAGACATAACGTGATCAACCAACTTGACCCCTTGACAGTTATAGAACAAACTAGTGAACAACAAAAAGTGCACATGAAACATTGACCAAGATAGATAATATTTTGGGCCAGAAAACAAGTGTCAATAGATTTTAAAGGATTTAAATTGTACAAAGTGTATCATCTGGTCACAATGGAATTAAATGAGAAATAACTAAATATATCTGGAAAAATTCCCCAAATATTTAGAGACTAAATGCATTAGTTCGCCAGGGCTGTTGTAACAACAATGACAACAACAAAAACAAAAACTGTGTGGCTTAAACAAGAGAAATTTATTGTCTCACCGTTTTGGAGTCTAGAAGTCCAAAATCAAGTTGTAGCAAGGTTGCTTCCTTCTCAGTGCTGTGAAAGAATCCAGGATCCCTTCTTTATTCTTTTGTAGTAGCCACTTTCTTTTCCTTCTCACCATCTATTTCTCATGTCTCACATTTCAAGCAACCCTCTATTTCCATTGGAGACCCATGGGTTTTAGGTGCACTTACTTTTCTCTCAGGCCTGTGAGTCAAACATGAATTCAGGCAAGCTAGTCAGAACATTTCATCTTTCTGGCCATCTACTCATGGGCGGGCGCATCTCCTATGCCTGTCCAATGGAATGAATCTCAGGACTGTTGGGGGGAACTCTGAAACACAAACCCTTTCTCCTTATGGACACTTTGGTATGCAAATGTGAAGACTGGAACTTCTTCCACAGTTTACCATTATGGTGAAAGCCTGTCTTGGAAGAGTGCTGACTCCTGAAAAAGGGAAGGGCTGAGGGGATGACAAAGAAATGGAGCCAGAGCCCTGCTCAAACCACACCTGAAGCATGACATTTAGTCAGGTGAGCTCTCTATCTCTACCACAAATTCAGCAGATAATTTTTCCTTTTATTTCAAGGAGGAAGAAGAAATTATTAAACAGCCCATCACCAAATTTGCAAACCAAATTTACAGTGGTGGAATGTCTTTTCCTTTCTAAGCCTCGGGTGTCTCCCATGCTCCGGATCCCAGGTCTTTCTCTCTCTCCATTAACATTCAAAGTCACTTACACCTCTCCCAGTTAAAAATCCCTCACTCTATCCAATTTTCATCAAACAGATGCTCTATTTTTTCTCCCTCTTCTCACCCAAACACCACAAAAGGATGCTCAATACTTTCCATTTCTTCACTTTTCTCTCACACCTCACATTCTGATTCCACAACTTCCATGTGATCAAAACTGCTTTTACCAAGATCATTGGTGACCTCCATGTTGCTAAATCCAATGGACAGTCTTCGGACTTCTGACTTAACATCTCACTACCTTTGACAGTATTGTGCTCTCTGTCTCTTTCTTGAAACTCTCTCTCTCTCTGTGGTTTACGTCCACCATGCCTTTCTGGCCGCTCTAAGGCCCTCTTCTTTTAATCAACTCTTAAATGTTAGAGTTCCTGAGACACTGACCCTAAGCCTGCTTTTCTTCTTCATTCTTACTCTCTACCTGAATGATCTCACCACTTGCCATGGCCTCATTATTGTCTGTGTGTCAGTGGCTTCAGACTGGTTCTCTCTCATGAACTCTAGATACATTTATTATCTCTGGGGCATATTAGGCTAATTGTATCTAAACTTGAACTCATCATTTTCGCTTCCAAAACCTGCTTCACCTTCAGGGTTTGTATCTTAGTAGATAGCCTTCCATAATGTTGTCCAATGCTAAAAGCAGAAACCTGAGAGTCAAAAGTTGATGACCGCCTCATCCTCTATCAAGTCCTGTCATAGGAGTAAGAGAATGAGATAACCATACCATACGAAGTTATGAACTGAGAGCAGTACTTCAGAGTCCAAGATTTTAGAGGTGGAAAACTTTCAGGCAATGTTATGTTCCAAAAGGTGACTAGGAGTGTAGAAGTCCTAAGTGGATGGGGAGTGAAGATCATAGATTGAGAAGGTTAAGGCAGTTATGACATTAACATGTTGGAAGTTTCTACATCATTCTAGAAAAAGCTTAAATATCTGCATACATTTAATTAAAAACAAGCATTAGGGGGGCTTCCCTGGTGGCGCAGTGGTTGAGAATCTGCCTGCTAATGCAGGGGACACAGGTTCGAGCCCTGGTCTGGGAGGATCCCACATGCCGTGGAGCAACTGGGCCCGTGAACCACAACTGCTGAGCCTGCGCGTCTGGAGCCTGTGCTCCGCAACAGGAGAAGCCGCGATAGTGAGAGGCCCGCGCACCGCGATGAAGAGTGGCCCCCACTTGCCGCAGCTAGAGAAAGCCCTAGCACAGAAACGAAGACCCAACATAGCAATCAATCAATCGATTAATAAATAAATCTTTAAAAAAAAAAAAACAAGCGTTAGTTTTTCTTAATTAACATTCCCTCAGTGCAAATTGTTTTGCCAGGAGTTAGTGGACACATGGTTCTAAATGATTTCCAGCAACATGCAAATGAATTCTGAGACAAATAGAGACATTCTATACAGTTAAACATTAAACTGCATACTTCTTTTTTCCCCAATTAGGAGAAAATGATTTTTTTTTCCTCCTAACCTTGCCCATTGAAGATAGAACTAATTTAAAAGCTCTGGTCTCTTAACAACCATAGCTGATTCACACACTTAGCGTGGATAGTACATGTGCTTTTCTGGAAAAATTTGAAGTTACTATCTAAACTTCCCATAGAATGTTTTTAAAATGTATTTAAACAGGATAGAGCAAGGGTATTTTAACAGAGATAAGAGTACTTTCATCTCAGTAGTCATACCTTATACATAATCTTCATGACAAATCTACTCCAAGTTTCTTGACTTCCCACTCTTACCTGGCTACAGTGGTAGAACACGTTGGCTTGCTCTAATTCAGGGATTTGCATTCAAATTTGGTCTTCTATGCCACTCACAATAAAATGTTAGTAAATTGTTATTCATTACAACACTGTGTTTTTCCAGCCACTATACTGGTTGATGCACAAGTACATTCTGACTATAGACTCACTCCCTTGTTCGGGATTCAACTTCTACACTTCTTAACTCAAGAGCCACAAACTTTGTTGAAAAATCTCTTGTCACAGTCAAGGTTATTAATTATGGTTGTAGAGGAAGCTGTCAAAAAATGGCACAGTAAGCTCTTTGTGGGAAATTTAGTCATGGCCGCGTGTTTTGTTTTGTTCTTTTTCCAGGGCAGAAATACACATTCATGTAATTGCTTTCAACGTACATCAGTAAGAGGAAGGTCAGAAGTTCTCACGTTTGATTTTTGTATTTACCCCATAGGCTCCAACACTTAGTCAGGGGCTTTCAAATTGATGGAATTTGATTTAGTTTCCTCCAAATAATGAATGTTATAGGTGCTTGGTCAGTAGTTTAAGGAAATTAAGAAAAAACATTCTTACAGGCAATGTAGAAAGAGCACAAAGAACCAGAGAGAGAAGTCAAGCAATTTTCAAATAAGCTTGAGGATAGAGCTCAAACCTGAGGAGGAAATTCATTAGAGAATAAAGTTCCTCCCAGATGTAAGAGGTTTCTGGGACCATTTACAGTCTTTTGGCTCTATTCAGTCACCAGTTTTTCTGTTCCTTTCATCCCTAACTGGAACATCTTCCAATCATCCTCTGTTGATAACTCTAACTAAATAAAATCAGTGAAATTCCCTTAGTCTCCCTTGGTTCTCTTCTGCCTCACCTGGTTTAAATCATGAGCTATCTCTAGCACAAGCCCAGGTACCCTAGGCGTCCGTTAAATATTTATGGCATAAATAAACTCATCTTTCTGAAATACCAGTGAAATAAGTTTCTTTAATGTTTCATCTTGTGATACAACATACAACATGTGCATAAGACATAAATATTTAGTTTAACAAATTATTGACAAACACCCGTGTGTCTTCCCTGCAGGTCAAAACATAGAATGGCATCTGCCCCCTAGAAGGCCTCCACCTGTCTCTTCCTGATCACAATCCCAAACTACCTCCTATTGGAGACCGTTATCCTGACTTCCACTGTATTGTTTTGCTTCCTTTGGAGTTGTGCATAATTATTATATAGTTATATTATCAGTATTGTATTGTATAATAATAATTTAATTTGGCCAATATTTGAAATATAAATATATCAATGGGATCATACAGTATGTAGTCTGGCTTCCTTAGCTCAGTCTTTTGTGCTTCAGATTTATCCATGCTGTCGTATGGAGGTGTAGTTCATTCATTTTCTCGCTGTAGAGTATGGTGTGGACCTACCTCCATTTGCTTACCAGTTCTACTGTTGAGTTGTTCTTATTTGAAGCATCTACTAACAATGCTATTGGGAACATGCTAGGGCATGTTTCCTGGTGCACATAAGCATGCATTTCTGTGGGGTATAGAGAGCCAGAAATAGAATCGCTAGGTCATAGTGTGTACACATTTTCAACTTTATTGTCAGACACTGCTTAAATGTGATTTTACACTGTTTAGTCCCATCAACAGTGCATGAGAGTTCTCATTGCTCCACATCCTTGTTAATATCTACCAAACCCATATATGTAAAAAAATCTTGCCATTCTGATACACGCGTATTATCAGATGCCACTCTGACGTGTATGTAGTGACATCTTGCTGTAGTTTCAACTTGCATTTACCTAGTGGCCAATGAGGTTGAACACCTTTCCATATGATATTGACCACTTGAATTTCCTCTATTGGAATGTGCGTGTTCAGGTGGTTTTCCTATTTTCCCCTTGCATTGTCTGTCTTTTTCTTATTCATTTGTAAGAGGTCTTTATATATCAATAGAAAGGTTGATCTTAATCTTCTAATTTGCCCTCACCAGGCACTGGACGTGCTAATGTGTACATTTTATCTGTATGTACTTTATGGTATTAATTTCCTTGATGGTTCATAGTGGGCTATCTGTAAAGTTGAAAAAGATTAAGATGATTAAGCTAAAATCTATTTAATTTTCAACGTACCTTCCATTTTAATTCTTATGCAGTTCTATTATCAATATTTTCCTTTTGTTTTCATTATTTATAATGAAATGGTTTACTTAGCAACCATTTTATCACTTGGAAGTGTCTATCGATCAGTCCATCTAATCTTTCCCAAGTACAGGACAAATTAAAGTATATTTTTCAATGGAACCATGTTTACTAATACGTGTAATAATAACCTGAAAGGGATAGTATTCTAAAGTGATTAGCACATAGTATGAGCTCAATTGCACTAGTTATTAGATTCTATTTAAGAATAGCATTAATATTACCTTCCTAAATCCTGATTCCTTAAAAGTAGATAATCTATATCTCGTTAAAGTTTTAGGAAACAGAACTTTGATTAACCAGAATACTTTATTTCATCTAAACTATTGCATAACTGCACTCTCATTCAAATCTAGAAGAGAAAAATAGTTATAGTCTTTTATATCTGACTTACAATATTTCATTTTAATACACCTTCAACTATCCTATATCTTTGCAAACATTCTTTCTATTTTTCCTCCTCCTGAGCTCTACCAAAAGAGAAAGCATTTATCTGAGAACAATATCAGTTCTCTAGAGGACTTGGTTTAATATGGAACCCTGCCTCCTGTGGTTACGTAACAAATTGCAAAAGGATATTTGCATAAATGAAAACACAACTCAAATTCCAATACATTACAAATTTCTCATCATTTTGCAACTCATTGGGCCTAAAACTTGTAAGACTAAATGAGAAATTTTAGTATTAGCTGTAGAAGGCAATTTCTGGCAACTCTCCCTGAAGAAAAAGAATTCTAACAGAGAAAAATATTTCTTCTGATACTTTCTGAAGAATTTCTGTTTGCTTTAGAACGCACTTGGGACAGAAAGACACCAAGGGCTCCAATGATCAATGTCTCCTTGGCATCATTGGAAACTGTGCTGGAGGAAACTTATGGACTCCAGAACCTCCCTCTTTAGCAGTTACAGCCTAAGTGGCCCCCTTAGGTATTTTACAAAATGTAAATGCTCAATGCTTTGATAGACACCCTCAGCCTTAGAGCAGTGCAGGATCCTTTCATCATAAATGGTCTTTGAGAATCAAAGGTTCCCCATCCTCAATGTGAAGACCCATGAGGCTAACATCTGAAGTGCTTTTGTAACTTCTTCTAACTTACTACTTTAGCTCTAGGGCACCAGAATTGTGATTTCTCTTCCTTTTCAGAGAACACATTTTACAGTGGATTTAAATATTATGTTCTCATACAAATTCAGCATGACAGAAAATGTATGGAGACTCTTTGAAGGCTTCGAATTTGATGGGATCCTTTCATCAAACTGATGGAACTGGATGTTAGCAGCATAATCTATATTTCTGCTTGGAGCTGGAGTCTATATACTGTGATTATATTGGACCAGACTCTTAATAGGATACAGACCCTCTATTAAGAAATGACTGAACTGTGAGAAGCTATCTCTGCTGAATTTGCATTACTATTCTAGGTGTAGATATGATTTTTTAATAATGAAAAGAAATATAATGACCCAAATACGTTCTGCCCATAGCATTCATGAATTACCAAGTGAACATGGAAATGGAATACTGAGATTATTGAGTTAAGCAGGGGTGCTTTGTAAAATAAAACAAACATTAGATATTTCATGGTGAATAACTCACCTACACCACTGACCGCTAATGGCATATATCAAGGTCCCTTTTACTAAAAAGCACAGAAAGGCTGCCTATAAAACATGCCTGGGAGTGTCCACATCTTAAAAAAAAAAAAAAAAAAAAAAAGGAGGAGGGGCTTCCCTGGTGGTGCAGTGGTTAAGAATCTGCCTGCCAATGCAGGGAACACGGGTTCAATCCCTTGTCCGGGAAGATCCCACATGCCGCAGAACAACTAAGCCCATGCACCACAACTACCGAGCTCTGTGCTCTAGAGCCCACGAGCCACAACTACTGAGCCTGCTTGATGCAACTACTGAAGCTCACGTGCCTAGAGCCCATGCTCCACAACAAGAGAAGCCACCACAATGAGAAGCCCGCACACCACAACGAAGAGTAGCCTGTGCTCGCCACAACTAGAGAGAGCCTGCACGTAGCAACAAAGACCCAATGCAGCCAAAAATAAATAAATAAATAAATAAATTTTTAAAAAACTCTAACCATTATTATTCATATTTCTACATATAGATAAGTTAGGAAGCTGCCATCTTTGCTTGTCAGTAATGGTCAACTATCAGGGACTTCCCTGGTGGTCCAGTGGTTAGGACTCCGCACTTTCACTGCTGAGGACCCGGGTTCAATCCCTAGTCGGGGAACTAAAATCCCACAAGCCACGTGGTGCAGGCAAAAAGACAAAACAAAACGGTCAACTATCAGCACTTTCATACGGTTCAACCTAACACACACCATGAGAGCCCCTCTGATCTTGGGACCCGGCAGTTTACCCTTTAAGGCTTTGATTCAGTGAGCTAGAAGCCAGCACCTGCTTTCCTAACCCTTAGCTACACTTAGAATTCTTGGAGCCTAAAAGTATTTATCACCTTGTACTATTTCTTGTGAGTAAGGCTCTTCGTGTCAAATTCCCCTTGTGAGGACCTGGGCTTTTGCTGCCCTCATCAAGCGGTGGGCAAACTATAGCCATGGGCCAAATGGGCTGCCACATGTTTTTGTAAATAAAGTTTTATTGGAACACAGCTATGCTCGTTCATTCATGTATTGTCTGTGCCTGCTTCTGCACAGTAACAGCAGAGTTGTGTAGTTGCAAACACTATGTGGTTCACAAAGTAGAAAATATTTACTCTCTGCCCCTTTACAGAGGAAGTTTGCTGCCCCCTGGTCGAGACTAGAGATCTGTAAGAAATAGAGTCCACACCTTTTAGGGATGCACAAGATGTTCTAGTGTAGTACAGGGGAAAGAAAACTTTTCTTTACGGTTATTTTTCTCATTATTAATAAAAGGGAACAATTAGATCTTCTAGTATGTCCCCAGATGGGCTCATGCATCTGGAGAAAGTACTGGCATCTCATAGTAGGGAGGAGTGGCCAGTGGCCCCTTTGCCTTCATTTTCTGGCTGTCAGTGTATCGTGAAATAGTGGACTTTACAAATGCCCATGCAGTGTGTCTCCAGATTGTATTATCGAGTGGTAACTAACTTGAACCCCCCAAATGGACAAATGACTTTAAAAGATACCAGTAAACAACAATAATATTAATAACACTAATAATGCCAGCACCAGGGGGAAGAAAATGAGATGTGTATCAGTCATGTTAGGAATGAAAACCAATCAAATCTAATTTTAAAAGGTCCGCTAAGAGAAATCCAAAATGATCAAGAAGTTTACTTGAAATAAAGCTTCTCATGCAGTGCAATTAAGAATAAAATTCACCTGAAACTAACACAACATTGTAAATCAACTATACTCCAATAAAAATTTTTAAAAAAAGAAAAAAATTCACATTAAGTATCTGTTGTGTTTCAGACTTTTAAGATCTCTTTTATTTCATCTGTATCATATTAAGTTTGCAAATTTGCTTTCTTTTACAATCTATGTACTGTATCAACTATAATATATGCATATAATTTAAAAATAAACATACAACCAAGCATGTAACAGTAGGTGGGTACTCAAATTTCCCTTTATTTCCCCTTAGAGCAGTAAGGGGAATACAATACATCAAAACTGGGCACCATAAGTCCAGGCTTCTGTGTGCTGGAGCTCCTTTGTAATGCCTGTATTCAATGGTGTTTCTGTGGGTGCCCCCTCCTCCCTTCCCATGTTGACTTGTACCTACAGTCTCCTTGTTCAGCTAAGCTAGTGAAGTATCCAAGGCCTTGCTGGATGACTATTGGGTAACCTTTTTACTTTGAATCAATTTCCTCCAGACTCTGTCTTAAATATCTCTGCGGGAGTGGGGGGAAGCTGTAGCGACTAGAGAGCAATGTGTTAGAGTAGAAAAGTCATGCAAGTCCTGGGGATGTAGTGCTAATGTAAAGCAGACTTTCCCAACTAGCTCAGTACCCACGTGTGCTAGCACATTTGTTCCCCCAGCCTCCAAGGTGGAGGGCAGAGTCTAGGACAGCCAGAGACCACAGGTTGGTGGCCTCTGGCCAGAAGTAGCCTCTTCCTCTGGTTATTGCCGTTTCCCTTATAAATATCATTTTGCTCCTTGTGCCATGATGCGGGAAAAGGTTAGGAAGCAATTAAAAACCATAGGCAAACCCCTAACCTCACTGAGTTTTCATCCTATTACAAGACCATACATATATTAAACAATAGTTTGTATAGTTATTATTTATGATTACTTCATTACCTTTGTGATAAGTGCTAAGAAGAAGTACTAGATGCTAAGAAATCATATAACGGAGGTCTCACCTATCTGGGAATCAGGAAAGAGGTTTTTTGGTGGAAAATATACTTAAACTGAGAGCTACATGATGAGCAGAAAGTTTTCTATGTTGGGGGTGGAGGATTGGAGGAAGGAATGAGGACGTGAAATACCCTGGTAAGAATTTTGAATTTTATACTAAGGAGCAAGTGGAAGAAATTGAAATGCTTCAATATGAGCAGGTTTGCGTTTTAAAAGGTTATCATTAGTAAACTGATTGAAGGGGACAAATTGCTTTTAAGGAACACAGCATTGTTGTAGCAAGCCAGTACTAGGCTGGGGCCATGGGGATGGAGCAAAGTACAGAGTGTCAGATGTTTAACTGTCTGGATTTGGGATGTAGACATGAAGAAGGAGGTATCAGGAGTGATTCCTGGGCCTCTGACTTTTCTAAACTGTGTGGGTAGGTGATGGGGCCATTCCCAGAGAGGGGCATCCCTAGGATGGGAGAAAGGGCGCATGTCCAGTTTGCAGCATGTTAAGATGGAGACGCTTCTGCAACAACTGGATAAAGATGGCAAGTCAAGAGTTAGGCATACAGGTCTTTAACCCGTGGCTGAGAGAGGTACAATGGGTAAATCAAGCCAGAGAGTGAATGACACGGGTAGAAAATAGGAAGAAGAAAGGGGAGAAACAAAGGGGAAGGACTAGGCTTCAAGGTCAAGTAGAAGAGACAAGGGGATTCCGAGGGAGCATCCAGAGCCTTAGGAAGACAACCAGAAAAACTGGTGTCATGCCAGCACCATGAAGAGGATGATTTTGGAAAGGGAGCAGTCACCTGTGTTTAATGATGCCAAGAACTCAGGAAGGATGGGGGCAGAAGAGTTTTTCTGGGATTTAGTGGCTTGCAAATCCTGATGACACGAGAGGGAGTTGTTTGGTGAAAGCCTTGTTGGGAAGTGAATAAATGCTGAAAGTTCAGACACAAGGTGTAGTTTAAAGGGAGAGGGAAAGGGGAGCACTTTCTGGGGGTAGGAGGTGGGGTCGAAATGGACTCGAAGGAGGTTTTCTTTCTTTTTATCCAGATGAGAGAGACTTGATCATGATCAAAACCTAATAGAAAGGTTCTTTGCTCAAAAGTCAGCTGTGTTCTAATTTTAATACCGTCTTATTCACGTGGGGAACACTGGTTCCCCCTAAATGCTAGATTAACGTCACCTGGTCCCTAATTACGAATGCAGAAAATGGGTTGAAATAGTTACATAGGGGGCTTCCCTGGCGGTCCAGCAGTTAAGACTCTGTGCTTCCACTGCAGGGGGCACAGGTTCGATCCCTGGTTGGGGAACTAAGATCCCGCGTGCCGCGTGGTATGGCCAAAAAATTTTTTTAAAAAAATAGTTAAACAGTAGCACATACTTTCTAGTAAAAAAAAAAAAATATATATATATATATATATATATATATATAATTTCTAATTCCAATTCTCCATATCTTACATTCATTCACTATTCAGCAAATATTTACTGAGCATGTACTATGTGCTAGACTCTGAGTGAAGCCTGGATACAGAGGTAACCAAGATCTTTTGTGGAGAAGACAGAATGTAAGTAGGTTAAAATAAATAATTTATACATATATTATTATTATTAAAAATAATATGATTTTATTATAATATTATGAAAATAAATAATGTATTTTAAGTGGAGTTCAGTGCTCTGAGGACAGTAAAGCAATGTAAAGGTGTGGAGAGAGACAGATGACAGGGGTGGAAGCAATTGACAAGGGGTGGTCTAGGAAGGCCTTTCTGTGACTCACTGTTGGTCAGAGACCTGAATTATAAGGAGGAAGGAGGCAGCAATGAAAAGACCTGGAAGGAGAGCATTCCAGGGAGAAGGACCAGAAAACAGAAGTCTGAGGAAAGTGAGTGACGGCAGCAGGATAAGACCTGGGTGACGCCCCAACCTGAGATGTAGCGTGTAAGGCATGGTAAGGGCTTTATTATATGTGCTCCCGGAAATCACTGGAGGCTTGTCTGCGGGAGAATGACATCATTTTAACCTTGCTCAGCTTTTGCCAGTAACATCTTTCCCATTCCAACTTTAATAAAGGATCAGTTTTGTTCCACGGGTGCAGAAGTCTGTCCTAACAGATTTTCCATGAGATTAGAGTCTTGCTTTGGTTATTCTTGGTGTGTAAAGCAAAGTCATTCTTGAGTGCAGTATTAGAGAGAGGAATTATGGTGTGTGATCGTATAGTGATTTCTGCCTATTTGCAACATCCACGGAGAGCAGCTGGTTGGAGGGTGACATGAGCCACAGGGAACTGCCCTAGTGGTGCTTTGCAGCTGATCAAGGCAGCAGAAGCATGCCTGGCAGCGTCAAGATGTCCATCACCTTGGCCATGTTCATTAATTAGATAGGGGGAATCCTTTCACAGTATATATGTGTATCAAATCATCATGATGTATATTTACAATTTTATTTGTCAATTGTACTTCAATAAAGCTGTGGGAATAAAAGGATATCTGTCACCTGCTTGCTCGCTGGCATTCGAGGAAGAGAGGGAGGACAGGAGTTAAACATGGCATTGAATTCAACTTGAGAGTGTGTCTGAATTCCCGTGAGGTCTACTCAACTCCAAAAGAGTTCTCTGAGGATGCGAGGCCAGGTAGCAGGTGTTTATTAAGCAGCTGACCTCTCACAGAAAGACACATAAACCAGTGGAGTAGAAATCAGACTTGTGGGCTTTTGGCATTTGGAATATGTCAGAACATTTGCAATCATCCCCTGCTGCTCCCCAACCTGGTTTTGTTTTATTCATTTTGCATAAAAGTTTGCCTCTGGCTTTGGATTTAAATCTCTTGATAGGAAAGGATGCCCCAGAGCTGGCTTCTGGCATGATTGTGCGGCTTTTACAAGGCGGGTCTCATAGTCATTGTAGTGAAATTTCTACAGGAGAATGACTGGACCCGGAAATTATGGAATGGCCCTAGAAATCTCAACAGAATGCAGAGGGGGCATGTGACCTCTGTAAATTCGGGCTAAGAATGCAGTTGATGCTTCTAACTCAATGTTTCTGATTCTCTACATAAAGCAAAGGGGATTCGTCTGGAACTAGGCTCAGGGATGGATGTGTGCTTAATGGTGGAATTATTCAGTTAAGTAATGAACGGGAATGCAATGGGTGAGGGAAACGCTGGAGGATCAGTCTTCCATAGATGGCCCAAGATCTCGTTATGTGACATGAAAAATGGTGGTTGGCTGTAAACATACCGTTTCTTGAGGTGTTTCAGTGTTCAACTCCAAGACTTCTTATGGTTTACCAGACTGAGCAGTTCATTTCCAAGAATTGCTTTTCTTCTTTCTTCAGTTCTAAGAGTCCTGATCACAGTTCTGGAAAAATGAGCTTTTCAAATGCACTTCCTAGGCTGGCAAGAAAGAAGGAAATCTATAAAGGTCAAAGGGGAAGGGAAAGTGGGAATCCCAAGAATTGAGGCGGGCTCAACCTGGTTTTCACCCTGAAGGTGTCTGATGACCCCCAAGTTCTGTTTTAGAGGCTTCATGGGGCCCAGGGAGCAGAAAATAAAGCTTAGGAAATACTAAGGTAGAGACTTTAATAGGAGAACCCTCCGTAAGGCTAGGATCATGAAGAGTTTCACCCTTAGGGTTAGAGTGAACAAGAAATCCACCCATAATGCAGAGGAGACAGCTCAGAAACTCCCCTGTCTCCACTTTTTCCCCAGATGGAAGGAGTGGGGAACCAGGCATATTGATGCGGTGGAATACTATACAGCAGAGAAAATGAATACACTATAGACAGCTCCATGCACCAGCCTGGGTAAATCTCAGACACGTAATACTGATCAAAAAAGCAGCAAGTCACAGAAGAACACACGTATGATTCCATGTATGTAGAGTTATATGACACCAGTCATGCTGGATTAAAGACCCACCCTACTCCAGTATAATCTCATCTTAACTAATTACATCTACTACCACCCTATTTTCAAACAAAGTTGCATTTGAGGTACTGGGAGTTAGGACTTCAGTATATCCTTGCGGGGGGTATAATTCAACTCATAACAGCATAGGCCAGCGCCCCACAACAAAAGATTATCCCATCAAAAATGCCAATATTGCTGCTACTGAGAAAACCTGGAGTACGGCAAAAAAGAAAGCAAGGGAATGATTGAAATAATTTTGAATACCTTTTGGGGGTCGGGGAGTAAAAATATGAGACTAGGGAGGGTACTTCAAAGATCCTGGAATGTCTTCTAGCTTCAGCTTGCTGGTGGGTACACAGATGTGCATTTTATAATCCTCAAATATACTTATATATTGCATACACTTTTTGCCTGTATAATTAAATTTTTACAAGATAATAAAATTCAAGAATTATGAGGATACAGATAAGTTATAAGTGTAAGGAAACAGGCATAGAAGAAAATGAGCCTATTCTGATGCCTGCCTGCATTAATTCATTTAAGGTTCCCATAAGGTTATGTTTGAAGGTGTTATTTTGGGTCTCAGCCAGGAGCAGTCGTGAAAAATAGACCACGTGGTTGGCCAGGTGTGAGCTACCTGAGAGCTTCTTCTTATGACTATGCCACATGTGTTGAGGGTTCCCCAGTTGTTGGGGTTCCCTGATTCTGCCAGATCCCTGCTCTGTTCAGCTGCAGTTTCATTCCTGAGAGAGAAGAGAAACCACACACACACACACACATTACCTTCCACTGGTGGTTGGATCTCCTCTCCCAGACCCTGAAACTGCCTAGTTCAGTGGATACAAGCATGAGATCTGGAGGGAGACTGCCTTGGCTCTTGGCTCTGCCACTTGCAGAGTGGTCAAGTTCATTTCTCTGGGCCTCTGTTTTTGCCCTTACAAAAGGAGAATATTAATAGTACTTAATAATCGGGTTGTTCTGGAGGGTAAATGAGGTAATCTGTGTAAAACTGTGTAACAGTGGTGGCACGTGATTACCCCTTAATAGTGTTAGTTATCTCATCATCATCATCATCACCATCACCATCATCATCACCATCACCATCATCATCACCATCACTGTTATTATCCCTGCCTTGTCTCCTCTGGTGAGGTTACTTGGACACTGTGTGAATCCGTCTTTTCATCATTCTCATCCTTTTTTTTTATTGAAGTATAGCTGATTTGTAATGTCGTATTAGTTTCAAGTGTACGGTGAAGTGATTCAGTTATATATATATATAATATATATAGAAAAGAATCTGAAAAAGAATATATAAATATATATTAATTAACCATATGTTAATTATATAATTAATATCAATATCTATTAATAATAATTATTTATTATTAATCACCACTTATTGTTAATTGTATAATTAATATTGATTATTGTTTATTGTATAATTAATATTATAAATTATAATATAGTTATAATGATATTACTAACATATTCTTAATATATTAATTAATAAATGACATATTAATTAATAATCATTCCATCAATCAATTAAAATTAATATATTAATTATTAACTAATATATATTAATTATTTATATTGATATGTATATTCTTTTCCAGATTCTTTTCCATTATAGGTTATTACAGGACAGTGAGTATAGTTCCCTGTGCTATACAGTAGGACCTTGTTGTTTATGTATTTTATATATAGTAGTTTGTATGTGCTAATCCCAAACTCCTAATTTATCCCCCCACCTTTCCCCTTTGGTAACCATAAGCTTGTTTTCTATGTCTGTGAGTCTATTTCTATTTTGTAAATAAGTTCATTTGTATCTTTTTTTTAGATTCCACCTATAAATGATATCATATGATATTTGTCTTTGTCTGACTGACTTCACTTATATGATGATTAATCTCTAGGTTCATCTTTGTTGCTGCAAATGGCATTATTTCATTCTTTTTCATGGCTGAGTAGTATTCCATTGTATACGTGTACCACATCTTCTTTATCCATTCGTCTGGCGATGGGCATTTAGGTTGCTTCCATGTCTTGGCTATTGTGAATAGTGCTGCAATGAACATTGGGGTGCGTGTATCATCATTCTCATTCTTAAAACCAACACAAGAAGTAGACCTAAGCAATCAGCTTCTCCTTCTTTGGATCCCCATACTCTTCTCTTAGTAGAGGGACTCTCCCAAGCCCAATTGCAACAGTCTAGCAGCAGAGAGGCATAGCAAGAGGGGTCCACAAGGAGGAAGAGACTCTCTTCCAGTCCTCTGACAAATACCTTGCTCTCTAGGATGGGATGGGGGCTGTGCTGTGAACTGGGTGACCCATGGTTCTCTCTCCACATCCCTAAGTTCTGCTTCTCCATGGAAGGTAGACCGTGTTGGTTGCAAGGTATACTAATTAAAATATGGCTAGCTGCTGTAAAGAATTACAAAAGGTGGAATGATTCAAACACAAAAGAACTGTATTTCTCCATAAAGTCAAAAAGAAGCGTTCCGAATTGGCAGGAAGCTCCCTTTCCATCTTGTGGCTCTGCCATCTGCAACACATGGCTTCCAAGTTGCTGAACTCATTTGCACAAAGTTGGCAGAGGGGAGAGCACTTAGAAGATCACGTGGGGAGAGATTTTTATGGGCCTGGTCTGCATGCCACGCGCATTATTTCTACTTACATTCCATTGGCTACAGTCCAGTCACATGACCATACCTAAGAGCAAAGGAGGCTGTGATTGGTAGACCACTAGGGAAGAAGATGATGGGATTTGGTGAACAGCTAGTGTGGGAAGGAAGGGGGGGGGATGTTATTGAATAACATGTCCAATGCAAATCACACATTTCACAGAATTTTGGTGGTGGAGGGAAAGGGGAATGCCTGACGACTTAGAAATTCATTTGCAAGGCTTAGGCCGATGCACATCATATGGAAGAATATCCTGTCCTCTGAAATCTGATTTCACTGAGCAATGCTAAACATCGGATTGCTAAGGGCTCATTGAATCCAGCAGTCTATCCAGAGGGGCACAATATTCTATGCCAGGAAATCTGGAGCATTTCATGCAGTGAGGCTAGGTAAGAGAAATGAGTATTTCAGCTGTTTCTGGAGTTTCCTTGCCTCCTCACCAAAGACAGGATATTAACACGCTCAATGGGGCTGAACAGCAGACATCCTCCTGACATTATCTGGGGTTTGCTCTGACTCCAGGCAAGCAGGAGGGTCTCAGCAGCAGGAGATCTTCGCATTCAATGGAGCACAACTTTGCCAGTCATTTTGCCGCTTTTCTTGCACTTGAGATACATTGCGGCATCAGCCCCATCTAGGAGCTTGTTAGAAATGCAGAATCTCAGGCCCCACCCCAGACCTACTAAGTTGGAATCTGCATTTTAGCAAGATCCCCGGGGGAATCCTATGCAATTTAAAATGTTAGAAGTGCCCTTCAGGACACTGACTCTTGAGCTTGGTTGCACGTTGGCATCACCTGGGCAGCTTCAAAAATGCTAATGCTTGAATCCACCTGCAGAGATGATATTGTAATAGGTCTGGGCTAGGGCCCGGGCTTTGGATTTATAAAAGCTCCCCAGGTGATGCCATTTTGCAGTGAAGTTCGAGAACCACCACTTTAAACAGCCCACTCTTCCTCTCCAAAGATTCCTCCTTGGTCAGTGTGGGCGCTTGTTTAAAGGATTGTTCCAGGGCGTGTTTGAGAGCTAATCCAACAGTCCAGATCCATTCACCTGAAACTGAAAAAGACTAGGGGTATTGTGTGGACCGTGGTCGGCAGAGAAGCAGCTGACCACGGTGTCACAGCTGGGGGCTATGTTACAAAAGGCTTGGGCTGATAAACAACGACTACTTTTTCCCCTAAAGGCCGCTGCAGGTACCCAACACCGCCACCAGCACCTTCTTCCTGTTTGGCACAAGCTTGGATAGAAGAAAAAGAGTTTCAAATAATTTTTTTCTGTTCCTCTGTATCATTTTCTCAGAACACACAATTGATATAATGTTCTGATTTGAAGACAGTCCTGTATTTCAGGTTTGAAATATGCACAGAAATAGGTTACTGGCATTTTTTCCCATTTCTTGAAAGGTCCTAATAACGCTAGAAGACATCCTTTCCTTTAATTTCACGCTCCGCCCCAATCCCATCATACGCTTAATAAACAATGAAAGAGTAAACCTGGGTTGCTCCTGTCTGCTTGGGAAAAATGTAAAATGTATAAGAAGATCGCTCGCGGTGTATAAAACTTGGCCTGCATTTCTTCTTAGGTTGTGTTGCCCTGTGTTTATTTTTATTCACTGTTGGCCGGCAAAGCCTAGAGCAGTGGTTCAGCTGTGGACTCTAAGCCTGCATCGTCATTATCCCTTGAGAACTTGCTAGAAATGCAAAGTCCACAACCCACCCCAGGTGTTTTAACAAGCCCTCCAGCTGATCCTGATGAACACTCAAGTTTGAGAACTGCTGGGCTAGAGGTTGAGTTCAACTCGAGAAGCAAACGGACCACGCTCTGCCGTCTTCTGTCTCCGTAAGTTTTTCAAACTGTGAACCACAGTTTCCTCAACTGTAAAGTAGCGATAATAATAATGGTACCTAATCTGTGGAGTTGATGTGAGTTTTAAATGTGTTAGTGCAAGGAAAGTTATTTGCATGCAGATAGCCAATGTCCCATGAATGTTAATCATCATTGTTTGCTGTTACTCAGTTACGTACTTTTGTATTAAGTATCATTTATACATTTGTAAACAGTTTTAAGTACATTCCACGTGCCAGTGGAATTGTCTTAGGTAATGTAGATGCCAATTGGGACAAGGTCCCACACTCACCCCCAAGGGGTTTGTTAACGCAAGTTCGTGCGCCCGAGAGACACAGTGACGCCAAACAAACTGAAACGTAGGAGTTTGGCGCAGAGAGAGGTTTATTGCCAGGCCATGCAAGGAGACAGGTGACTTATGCCCTAAAAAGCCCTGAGCTCCCCGAAGGGTTTCGGCAAAGCACTTTAAAAAGCCAGGTGAGGGGTGATGTCGCAGGGTCTGTGATCAGCTTGCGCACAATTCTCTGATTGGCTGATGGTGCAGTAGCAGGGTGGTGTCATAGGGGTTAACATTATCAGTCCTTAGGCTCCAGGAGGCCTGGGGCTCTGTGCTCATGGTCCTCAAGCAGTTCTTCAATTTTTTGGAGAGGGGGAGGGTTTTTTTTTTACATCTGCAAAACGACTCAGGAAGTGTGCATCAAATGCTATCATCTAGTTACTTCAGAGAGGAGCTAAAGCAGAGGACGTGGCGGAAGGCCCCCATGGGGTTCTGCTCGGTTACAGGTTCTTGATCTAAAGGAAGAGTCAGACAGGACAAGCAGAGAGTTCCTAACTGGAGTGAATCAGGCCTTGGGTGGTGTTCTCTTCAGGGAGTCTGGGGAAGGGTAGGGAGGGGAACACTTTGTTCATGAGGAACACGAAGGAGAGCGGAATATGCCGCCCCAAAATATGCCTCTTTGGCATAAGGATTATTTTGAGCTGATTATTGTTAAGAAACAGCTGACACAGGAGAAGCTCTGAGAACAGAGTAGAAGTTACCCTTTTATTAGAGACATTAACATTTATAAGGGAAATCTCCATTTGTAAAGGTGTCTCCCTCTCTGTACCAGGAAGAAAAGGATGACTGTAAATCTCTAGACACTCTCTCGGTGGCGAAGGCATCAATTTAAATCTGCATAACAGTTTTACCCTTGTTTACTGTGCTTTGCCTGAAAACTTCCCCTTAACCCACTCCCCTCAACCCGACATCTTTTGTCTTTAGCTGAAGATGGTATTTAAAGTGGTGGCTTGGGCCCTTTTGGGGAGATACTCAGTTTTGCTGGGTCTCTCCCATGTATACAGGAGGTATACATGCTGTTAAACTGCTGTTTGTTTTTATCCTGTTAATCTGTCTTTTATTACGGGGCTCAGCCAAGCATCAATACCTAGAAGGGTAGAGGGAAAATTATTTTTCCCTTCTACAAACACAACTTAGAGTCTGAGTCTGGAAGCAGAAATTCCAATCCCAGTGGAACAGGGAAGAGCCAAATCTGACTACATGTTGGATCTGTTTCTTTTACTTTAACCTTTGCTTCCTGTTGCTTTTGTTCACTAAAAGGATACTGTCTATACATAATGGCCTGCCTCAGGGAACCCTGCCCCTCTGCCTGAATGTTAAACGAAAGTGCCTTTGTTCAGGGAAACATCCGGACCCTGTCCACCTGTGAATGGCTACAGGCAAGAAGAAATTAACACATCCCTTCCCCGAGGCTGGCCATTCAGGGGATATTTGCAAATCCTATGGCCTTTTTACTTCACTTCCTCATCTCCTCGCGCTCTGTGTGCTATAAAAGAAACTGGCATCCAAACCCCGATAAGATCGTTATTTTGAGACTTTAGTCCGCCATCTTCTCGGTCTGCGGGCTTTCCGGATAAAGTCGTCTTCCTTGCATCAACACCTCGTCTCTGATTTATTGGCCTGTCCTGTGGCGAGCAGAGCGAGCTTGGTCTCGGTAACACCAGGTCAGCTTCACCTGGCTGTGAGGCCCCAGGGCATGTCACTTATCTCTTGGCATTGGGTTCTTAACTACAAAATGATGGGGTGATCCAAGATCAGTTCCAACTGTCCTCCCGCTACAGATACCTAAGTTTTAATACTAAAAACAAAGGAACCCAGTGATGTTGTAACCAGTTAAGCCATCCATCTGAAAAACAGACACGTTTATGGATCAAGATTATTCAAATGAATATGCAAATGGAGACTGACCTGTAATACTTCGGCTGGCCTTTGTCCCCGTAGTTCCCGGGAGGGAAATTTTAATCCTTGGAATTTCCTGAGTGTTTGAAGCGTCTGTTATTCATGGTGGGTCCTTGGACCACGACTGGGTTTATGCTAAGGAGACGACTCATGTGATTAGACCAACCGTTACCGAATCCAGGCTCGCTCTGCTCGCTGCACGACAGGCCAACATATGGAGAGATAAGGTGCTGAGGCAAGGAATAGCGACTTTATTCGGAAAGCCGGCGGATCGAGAAGATGGTGGACTAGGGTCCCCAAAAAGCCATCTTATTGGGGTCTGGATGCCAGTTTCTTTTATAGAACAGAGAGGGGGAGGAGGTGAGGAAGTAAAGTAAAAAGGCCGTTTATCTTGCAAAATAGGAGGGGATGTGTTAATTTTTTCTTTTCTGCAGCCATTCACAGGTGGGCAGGGTCAAAATGTCTCTCTCTGAGTTGAACAAAGGCCTTTCGGTTTAACAGTCAGGCAGAGGGGCAGGGTTCCCTGTGACAGGCTATTATGTATGCTTGCAGCTATAGACAGTGATTATAATAACAAAAGCAACGAGAAGCAAAGGTTAAAGTCAAAGAAACAGATCCAACATGCAGTCAGAATTGGCTCTTCCCTGTTACACAAACCTTGTGATTAGAGGGTTGGGGCTTTGAGCCAGGTGATGTCAGCTGGACCTTCAGGGAGCGGAGGGGGACTGGATATTGAGTCCAGTCATGTAGCCAATTATCCAATTAATGATGCCTATGTAATGAGACCCCAGTAAAAACTCAGGACACCAGGCTCCAGTGAGCTTCCTGGTGCGTGAACACACGTGTGCTGAGTATGACGTGCCCTGATTCCACGGGAAGAGGACACAGTAGCTCTGTGTTTGAGACCCTCTCGGACCTCACCCTATGTGTCTCTTCATTTGACTGGTCCTCATTTGTATCCTTTATCATAAAACTGTAATCTTAGGTATAGAGGTTTCCTGAGTTCCATGAGTCATTCTCATGAATTCTCAAACATGAAGGAGTAGTGGGCCTCCCTGAATTTGTAGCCAGCTAGTCAGAAGCGCTGGTAGCTTGAAGACCCCCACACTTGCAGCTGGCATCTGAAATGAGGGCAGTCTTGTTGGGGACCTTGCCCTTAGCCTGCTGAGTCCACCCTAACTCAGAATGGTATTGCTGAATGGTAGAGATAAAACCAGCTTCTTCCTTCTTCCCATGGGGGAGGGAAGTTGATGGACCCTCCATTTGCATGTCTATAGGCAATAATTGTTTCGCTATCAGTTATCTCCAGCTTACAAAGTTGTTAAATAGCTTTCATAGACTCAGAATGAGATCATGGGGAAGGGTGAACTATAGACATAGCATAGCTTCCCCTTGAAGCACTGACTTTCCTTTACATGCTCTCTTTACCTAAAGAAGAAATAGCACTTGAGACATCATTAAATCCATTCTCCTGCATCTAGGACAGTCTAACTAAAACCAGCTCTGGCTGACCAATAAACAGTGGTCAAGTCCCAAATTTAAATCTTCAGGGAAGATGAACTCCACTTCCACTGGCACCGTATCCCAACATCACAAACGTCCCAACTATGATATTCTTTCAGATGTGTAACTCAGCACAACCCTGTGCACCCTGTGGGCATTAATAATCATGAAATTAGTAAATAAATAACCAAAACCCTCCTGCTCCATCCCTCAAGGCTGGTCTGTCTTCCATATAAAAGATGAGCATCTCATCCACAAAATAACATCCCTTCATCTTCTGAGTCCTTCCCCAGTCCCACACAGACTCTGCATTCTGCATGTGGGGTTTGGTATTTCCCTTTACGCTCCCACCAGTTTTTTAATGTTATTTTTCTTGTTTTGCAGTCAGCTGCTGTTTCGTATATGAAACCAGACGTTGCTGTCGCACCAGTCACATCATGGGCATCCGCAGTCAGCATCTTCCATGTGACTCCAAATCCTGTGCTCACTTGACCTACTGGGGTCCCAAATATCTACAAAGAAAGAGGTACTTGGGTGCAAGTGCTCAGAGTCATGTGTAAGTCATCCTTTGTGGTTAAAAAATACCCAGAGTTGTCCTCAGAGCAGTGGCTCGCAGAGTATGATCCCTGGCCCATCAGCATCTTCTGGGGACTTGTTGGAGATGCAAATTCTCAGGCCCTAGCACAGACCTGCAGCACCAGAAACACTGAAACGCTGGGGGTGCATCTTAACAGGCTCTCCAGGGGATTCTGATGCACGCTGAAGTGTGAGAACCACTTGTATAGATTTTTAATTGTACTGGAATTTGAAACTCAGTACGGAAAAGCCAGTGAGCTTCATGAAATGCAATTGCTTCTCGTCTCTCTATTTCTGGCTGTAACCTGGAGACACAGGTTTGCCAGCAGAATCTCCTGAGCTTCCCGGCTGAACCTAACAGAGTCATTCTATTCCCTGGTTGAGTCATCTGTTTACCCCAGGACAGACTGCCCTTTGTGTGGGAAGAGGACCATGTCAAACCAGTGGGAAGTTTAGAAGTAACATTTTCCTTCTAACCCGCATTTTTCTCGAGTCCACATCTCCCATCTGCATGTGGTGAGAGCTTCCAGGGGGCTCAGCTGGGCGAAACCACCACAGTGTCTCCCAGACGTTCTGTGTGTTTGCTTCCAGATCGCTCAGCCCAAGAAAATCTGAGGCAGCAAGATTTCATCCCACTTGTCTGCCTTTAGCCATGGTTCAGAAGGCCCCTGTTACATGCTGTTCCTTGCTATTCACACTCACATCCCACTCGGTGTGACTCATCTTCTGGCATTCATCCCTTGCAGGCAGAGGATGGACTTTTAACCACAGTGCAAAACACCCGATTCTCTCTTAATGACATTTATTTAAACTTCTCTTCCAAATCTCCCTAAAGATTGCTGCCAGGGGTGGCACCTCCCCTCGGATGCTCATCTGGAAACTGAAAGTGTCCTCTGAAAAGGGGCAGAGAGGATATTTTAACTGGGGAAAGTGTCTTCCACTACTGTGGAACCTGGGAATGAATGCAGGCGGATAGCTTCAAAATGAAGCTGTGTAATTAGGCACGTCTGGTGAAAATGACAGTCCGCAGGTGGCACACCGCTTTGGAGGTGTGATCACAAACGCCAGCCCCCCTCGGGAGATGAGGTAGAGGCAGTTAGGACTTAAATTAGTTTATCTTTAATTTGCATTTGATGTTGGTATAACATTGGCCCACCAGGAGGTAGAGAGTTGATGAGTTGAGAGTCACTGATTTGCATAAGAAGTACTTTGCCTTCACATCTGTAGAACTGGGCATGCGCGTGAACTCTGCATAGATCATGCCAGAGACTCTGATACACTGTAGGCCTCTTGGCTGTGGGAGGGGGCGACTTAGATTTGGAATACGGTGTTCCCAGGAATGATTCACCTACAAGCATTCTCTGTTGCATTTATGAACGCTTCACCACATTGTTTAGGAGTCCTTAGCTTGAACATACGACACATTCTGCATGCCTGCTTACCTTGTTGACTATTTTTGTTAGGATCTTTTGGTGCAAAGTCAGTTTCCCAACACTAAATCAAATCTCAGTTGGATCAATTGTTTTCAAACTTAGCTGAATCTTAGGATCCGTGGAGAATCTTAAAAATCCCAAGGCCCTGGGAATTCCCTGGCGGTCCAGTGGTTCGGACTCCACGTTCCCACTGTCGAGGGCCTGGGTTCAGTCCCTGGTTGGGGAACGAAGATCCCACAAGCCTTGCGGCACAGCAAAAAACAAAACAAAACAAAAACAAAAACCCAAGGCCCAGGTTGCACCCCAGACCAGTTACATCAGACCATCTGGGGTTGGGGGCCAGGCATTGGTATTTTTTAAAAGTCTCCAGGAGATTCTAAAACGCAGCAAATTGAGAACCACTGACTTAGGCAATTTACATGGCCATTGGATGGGTGGTTGGGAAGGGTCTTGTGGGCTCAGGATAGGTGAATCCATTTCACGAGGGAAAGGGGATATTGTGCTATGCCCTGGTAATGAGGCTAAGTGGCAAAAGTTGCCCAGCCTTAAAAACAGGTAAAGTAATCAGTGATTTTGGAGAAACAGACAGGGTTCTCTCCCGCCCCCCAGCCTGTAAAGTTTTCTCCTACCTATGAAAGCATTCACTCTTGAATCCTGTGTGCCAAAACACAGCTGATATTGAAGCCAAATCCAGCCTCTGTACCCCAACACCAAATTAAATCTTGGAGGTAGAGTTTTGGGTGAAGTAGAAAAGAATAGCTTTATGGCTTTGCCAGGCAAAGGGGGACACAGCAGGCTAATGCCCTCAAAACCGTGTGTCCCGACCTGGAGGGGGTAGTGAGGAGTTTTATAGTAATGGTTCACAGAGGGCGTGATCAGCTCGTGGACATTCTTCTGATTGGTTGGTGGGGAGGTAAGTGGGCGTCAGCATCATCAACCTTCTGGTTCCAGCTGGTCTGGGGTCTGCGTGCTTGTGGGCAGCATGCAGTTAACTTCTGCCACCTGGCGGGGCTTTCAGTATCTGCTAAACAGCTCAAAGATATTGTTATGTGTGTCCCTTGAGGGGAACCAGGACCCTGCCCCAAGGCTGCACTGTTGTTTCTCTTGACTGTTCCTCCCTTGTCTCCACATCCCCTCCCTTCCCTAATTAGCATCGGTTTGAACCTGCTCCTTGGAACTCAGTGAAGGTCAGGGAGGCTGAATGAAGCCTATTTCCTGTAATCAAGAAATGGGGGACACAGAAGGGCTTTTGTGCTCAGGAGCCCCACAGGGTCCTGCTCCCGTAAGGATATTGCTGTTGAAGATAAGGGAAGATGAATACCTAAACTAGTGGTTTTCAATCTTGACTCCATGTTAGAAGCCCTTGGGGAGCTTTAAAAATCCAGCTGACCTGACCACACCCCAGAGCAATTAAATCAGGGTCTTTGGCTGTCAGGCATCAGGATACTGAAAAGCTCCCATAAGTAATTCCAACTTGCAGGCAAGGTTGAGAGCCAGTGGCCTAAAACAGTGGTCCTCAAATTTCCTTGCTGTAGGGGAGGAAAAATAATTTCCCTCAACCCTTCCGAGTTCTTAGCTGAGACCCTGTGATAAAAGATTAACAAGAGAAATACAAAGAGAAGTTTATTGACATGTATACCTCATGTACACATGGGAAACACCCAAGGAAAATGAGTAACTCCTTGAGGTGGCCTCGAGACGGCCTAAGTCACCACCTTAAGTACCACCTTCCACTAAAGACAAAAGAAAAGTGGTGGGGAGAGGGAGTCCAGTTATGGGAGGTGACCAGGAAAAGCACAGTAAACAAGGGTAAGTTTTGTTACGAAGACTAAGGCAGTGCCTTCTCCACTGATGAGTTTCTGGTGATTTAGTCATCTTTCTCTTCCTGGTAGAGAGAGGGAGACCCTCTTACAAATAGAGAGTTCCCTTGTAAATGTAAATGTCCCCTACAAGAAGGTAACTTCTACTCTGTCTTCAGATCTTTTCCTGTGCCTGCTGTCTCTCAAAAGAATCTTTGTGCCAAAGAGTACAGCCTCTCTGTACACTGGTGCCAAATCGAATCTTGGAGACAGAGGTTTGGGTGAAGTAGTAAAGGGTAGCTTTATTGCTTTGCCAGGCAAAGGGGGACACAGCAGGCTCCTGCCTCGAAAAACTATGTGTCCCAACCCAGGAGGATTTGCTGAGGAGTTTTATAGCAATGCTTCCCAAGGGTGGGGTTGCTGACAAGATTAGGGTGTGTGCAGGGTCTCAGGTGGTGGGTCTCCTAATCTTTTTTTTTTTTTTTTTTTTTTATTTAAACATCTTTATTGAAGTATAATTGCCTTACAATGGTGTGTTAAATTCTGCTTTATAACAAAGTGAATCAGTTATACATATACAATATGTTCCCATTTCTCTTCCCTCTTGCATCTCCCTCCCTCCCACCCTCCCCATCCCACCCCTCTAGGTGGTCACAAAGCACCGAGCTGATCTCCCTGTGCTATGCGGCTGCTTCCCACTAGTTATCTATTTTACATTTGGTAGTGTATATATGTCCATGACACTCTCTTACCCTGTCACATCTCACCCCACCCCCTCCCCATATCCTCAAGTCCATTCTCTAGTAGGTCTGTGTCTTTATTCCCGTCTTGCCACTAGGTTCTTCATGGCCTTTTTTTTTTTTTTTCCCTTAGATTCCGTATATATGTGTTAGCATACTGTATTTGTTTTTCTCTTTCTGACTTACTTCACTCTGTATGACAGACTCTAACTCCATCCACCTCATTACAAATACCTCCATTTCATTTCTTTTTATGGCTGAGTAATATTCCATTGTATATATGTGCCACATCTTCTTTATCCATTCATCTGTCGATGGACATTTAGGTTGCTTCCATGTCCTGGCTATTGTAAATAGAGCTGCAATGAACATTTTGGTACATGACTCTTTTTGACCTATGGTTTTCTCAGGGTATATGCCCAGTATTGGGATTGCTGGGTCGTATGGTAGTTCTATTTGTAGTTTTTTCAGGAACCTCCATAATGTTCTCCATAGTGGCTGTATCAATTTGCATTCCCACCAGCAGTGCAAGAGTGTTCCCTTTCCTCCACACCCTCTCCAGCATTTATTGTTTGTAGATTTTTTGATGATGGCCATTCTGACCGGTGTGAGATGATATCTCATTGTAGTTTTGATTTGCATTTCTCTAATGATTAATGATGTTGAGCATTCTTTCATGTGTCTGTAGGCCATCTGTATATCTTCTTTGGGGGTCTCCTAATCTTGATGAGCTTCTCTGGTCCCTTTAATCTTGCCTCAGGTGGTTTCTTGGCTGTTCCTCCCTTGATTAGGAACTGTTCTAATGTGTCCTTTGGAACTCAGGGAAGGTCATGGAGGCTGGTGTCTTGCCTACAAGAAAGGGGGACCAAAAAGAGGCCTCCGTGCCTGGGAACCTCACAAAGCCCCGCTCGGTTTCAGAAGGTGAGAGAATATAAGAAGGCATCACAATTTAATCCCACCTGGTCAGGTTGCCCAAATCCTGTTCTTTCTAGTGGATAGAAATAGCTGGATCTCTGGCTAGACATTATGCTGGAACATAAAACATCCTGAGAACAAGCCGCATTCTCTTATTTGGGAACTGAGTGTGAAGATAACCCTCAATCAGAAAGCTCCAAGTCACTACCTTCCCTCACCTGCCTTCAGGCTCTATTTTATCAATTCCTATTAAGCTACATTCTTTATCCCCGAAGAATTGTCCTTAACCTTAGCCACACGTTAAAATCACGAGGGGGAGATTTTAAACTCTCAATGCCCAGGCCATACTCTAGACCACTTAAATCAGAGTCTAGAGGAGTGGGAGGGTGGGAAGGGGGGTGGTAGTACTTTTTAAAATTGAAATTTGTATTGAGATCATTGTAGATTCCAGTGCAATGGTTTTAATTTGCATTTCGCTAATGGCTGATGATGTTGAATGTCTTTTCATGTGCTGATTTGCCGTCTCTGTATCCTCCTTCAGTGAAATAATCTGTTCGTGTCTTTTGCCCATACTCTCATTAGATGATTTGTATTTTTACTGTTGAGTTTGAGCCTTCTCTGGGTAGTCTAGATATGCGGTTTGCCAGTATTTTCTCCCAGTCTGTAGTTTGTCTTCTTCAGTGGGCTTTCACAGAACAAAAGCTTTTGATTTTCATGAGTCCAATTTATCCATTTTTCCCTTTATGGATGGTGCTTACGGTATAAAGTCTAAGAACTTGCTGCCTAGCCCTAGATCCTGAAACTCTTCCCCTTTGTTTCCTTCTACAAGTTTATAGTTGGACATTTTACATTTAAATCTGTTGATCCATTTTGAGGTAAATTTTGTGTAAGATATGGGATTTAGGTCTAGAGTTTTGTTGCTTTGTTTTTGCTGATGGATATTTTCTATATATATATATATATGTATATATATATATATATATATATATATATACATATATATATATATATACACAAAATTAAAAATTTTCTAGTAGCCCCATTCAAAATTAGGCCAAATTAATTTTAATAATATATTTTATTTAACCCAGTATATTGAAAAATTACTTCAACTTGTAATCAAACTAAATATTGTTGAGACATTTTGCATTCTTTTTTCCGGACTAAGTCTTTGAAAGCCAGTATGTATTTTGTATTTATAGCACATCTAAGCTGGACTCACCACTTTCTAAGTACTCAACAGCCACATGTGGTTGGTGACTACTAAACTGAAAAATAGAGTTTTAGACAAAGACACTCTTGTTCCCCACCCCCTGTTCTTTGCATGTTTGCTGACTGAATATGAAATTCTTGCGCTATTTCTACCTGGCACAAATGTAAGGCTACTCATTTCAAATAATACGGGCTGTATTTAGAAAACCTTGCTTCTTCTTACAGCCGCGTGAAACAATTCTCTTCTAGACACATGCACTCGCGGTGGAATGTACTTTCATAAATATTTATGTTGCGCCAACAGTGATGGGCCCCCAGCCTTGGAGTCACGATGCTCTCCCCCCACCCTTGGATTCTTACCTTATTTTCCCTCAACTCAAATTATTAAGTTCACTTGAGTGTGCAGTGTTCTAAGTTCATGAGGACCCTGTTGATAGATGGCACTGTGCAGCAGTGAGGGCGGAACAAGGTAAATTTTACATGTCATCATTTAAACTGTCTAAGGAACAAAGAGCAGAGCAGGACTGATTTCCATTCGACCAAGCACGGCAGTTTAAATAAATGTCCCCTTAGCCGTACGGCGTGGGCTAGAACCGAGTTTCTCATCCTCGGCGCTGTTGACCTTTTGGATTGGAGCACTCTTTGTATGGGGGCTGGTGGGGCTCTTCTCTGCACCGGACGATGTTTAGCAGCGTCTCTAGGATCTACACATTCCACAGGTGTGACTACACACAGTGTCTCCAGACATTACCAGATGTTCCCTAGGGATCAAAATCGCCCCCCCCCCCCAGCTGAGAATCACTGGGCTGGAATGAAATGAATTTCTGAGTCATGTATGGCCTTTTTGGTGGATTTGGTTTTGTTTTGGGTTTTTCTGGCCTAATTCGAACTTTTACATGACTGTGTTCGAACTCTTAAAAGATAAACTGAGGCTTATTAAAGAATTTGAGTTTATTTAAGCAACAGTGATTCAAACTGAGCATCCAATTTAGCAGACGGAAAACTCTGCAGAGCTGTACAAAATGAAAACATGAAAGACTCTCACAGAAAGAAGGGAGTGGAAACAAGGAAGTTACATAGGGGAGAAAAGCAGGTTGGTTACTGCAAGGTGACTTTCCTTTCGGGCAGGTGACCTAACTAGTGCTGATCAGGTGATTTCTGATTGACTGGTTTAAGATTCCATTTTGGGGAGAGCTAAAACTGGAATTAACTCTTGGGTTGGTGATGTGGAGCTTAGCATAAGCCACTTCATTTGGGGCCTGTTGTCTGGTTTTGTAACACTTCAAATTATGGAATATTTCATTCTCCAATTTGTTTTCTTCTTTGGGGGAAATTATGTTTCTAAATGTACCTATAACAGACTTTAATCGTTGGGAAAATGGCACCCTTAGTTTCAGGCCACGGTACTGTGGACTCTTTGAGACACAAAAACAGATTCTCATCTACTCTACGATGTAAGATTTATCTTCGAAAAAGACCTCTATTGGCTGCTTGATGAATTCTCTCTCCTCCTGTAAGGCCAGCCCAAATGCCGCCTCATTTGTAAAGTCTTTGCTAATTTCCAAAGAAAAATGACGCCTTTGTCAGAGGTCTGAAGCTCCGCTAAAAGCATCTATTCGTTATTACAGTTATCCCTGCATAGTGAGCGAATGAAGGAATGATTCCAAGTGACATTATGGGCAGGAGCTGGAGGATGAGGCACAGCCAACTCTTATTAAACCAAGAAGCATGTTTCATGCACCCACAGTCAATGGACAGAGCAAAAGCAATCAGAAGTAGATGCATGCTTGGAACATGGCCGAGAAGCTCTGCAAAAATATTTAAAAATTAATTAAGGGGGTGATAGCATCCATAAAGAGAACACCCAAGACCAGAATTGTTAAGAAAAATGGTCATCAGTGCTGTTCATACCCTTAAGTAAACTGGAATCAATGTTGCAAACTCCTCTCGCCCTGTAATTTGTGACTTTCAAGATGTCTGAATCGACGTTCACAGTAAATGTCCTTTAACAGTCAAGAATCTCTATAAAAAGTTATTGTGCAGATGCTGAAATACTCATTTACACAAAACATGACACTACTGTCACTAGATGGAAATTTTATTTTTTTATAAATTTATTTATTTTTGGCTGCGTTGGGTCTTCGTTGCTGTGCGCGGGCTTTCTCTAGTTGCGGCGAGCGGGGGCTACTCTTGGTTGCGGTGTGCGGTCTTCTCATTGCGGTGGCTTCTCTTATTGCGGAGCACGGGCTCTAGGCGTGCGGACTTCAGTAGCTGTGGCACGCAGGCTCAGTAGTAGTGGCTCGGGGGCTCAGTAGTTGTGGCTCGCGGGCTCTAGAGCGCAGACTCAGCAGTTGTGGCGCACAGGCTTAGTTGTTCCGCAGCATGTGGGATGTTCCTGGTCCAGGGCTCAAACCCGTGTCCCCTGCATTGGCAGGCGGATTCTTAACCACTGTGCCACCAGGGAAGCCCAGGTGGAAATTTTAGAGTTTTACTTTATCTCAGTGCACATCAGGGAGATGGCTAAACTCTCCAAGTAGGTCTGTCTGGCTAAGCTGGAATGTTTGGAAGAAACATAAATCAATTCACTTCCACCTGTGATCAAGAACAAGGATTCCAAACACGCCGAATTTTGCTTTCCTAAGCACCAACATCAAATTCAATTTGCCTTTAAGAAGAAATACTCAATTCAGTCGTTCTCCACCTTGAAGGTACTTGAGAATTTCAGACACTCAAGCTGCCTGATTTCCTGGAGGATTCTGATTCAGGAGGCCTGCTGGGGCTTAATAATCTGCTTTTCAAATAAGCCCTGCAGATAATTGTGATGTGCATTGGCCTATAATCATTCTTGCAGAGAGAATGATGACCTCTAACCTAGTGATTCCCAACTGGGGGTGATTTTGCCCCCACCCCCATTCCACCACCAGGGGCGTTTGCTAATGTCTGGATACACTTTTGGCTGTGACAGCTGAGAGAGGGGTGCTGTTGGACAGAGCCCTGGGTTGCTCCTAAACATCCTACAGCGAACAGAAGAGCCCCGACAATAGAGAATGATCTGCCTCAAAATGTCAGTGTCGTCACAGTTGAGGAACCCTGTGCAAACCCACTGGTTCTGAACCTCGGCTCCATACTGGAATTACCTGGAGAGCTTTAAGAGATTCTTATGCCTATGTCTCAGCCCCAGAAAGTCTAATTAGTCTGGCCTGTAGCCTGGAATTTGGGACTTTTAAAACTCCCAAGGTGATTTTTAATATGCAATCAGGGTTGAGAATCATGAATCTATGCCAGCGGTTCTCAAACTTGACAGTGCATCAGAATCACCAGGAGAACATTAAAAACAGAGATTGCAGGCCTCCACCCTTAGCGGGTCTGATTCAGTAGGTCTTGGGTGGGATCTGAGAGTCTGCATTTCTGCAAGTTCCCAGGCTGTCCTGGGATGCATTGAAAAGTAATTCTCACTCTTTGGTCTCATTCTGAGCTGCGATTTTAATTTTGAGACTGCTAAGCTACAAATAGTCCTGACGACATGAAGAAGAAGAGAGGAAGAAACTTTAATTGACATGTACACACTGCTATATTTTAAATGGGTAACCAACAGGGACCTACTGTACAGCACAGGGAACTCTGCTCAATACTCTGTAATGACCCAAATGGGAAAAGAATCTGAAAAAGAACAGATACATGTGTATGTATAACTGAATCACTTTGCTGTACACCTGAAAGTAACACAGCATTGTTAATCAACTATACTCCAATATAAAATTTAAAAAAAATTTTAAAATAAGTAAAATAAAGACCAAAAAAAACCACAGAAACTTTAGATACCTTGACTTGAAGGAATGAAAAGCTCACCAGGGGCAGGGGAGGCAATCCTAACCATTGTTCAGCATCCGTCCCCTCTTTTGCGGAAAGGGGCCTGAGACTTCCCATCCCAGAGCGGCTGAACAGCAAAGGTGCTCAGGATTTTGTCTTTTAATCTACCTTGAACATCAGCTTCCACGATCCCTGCTGAGGACGAACAGGCAGCTAGAGATAGTGACAGAGCGTAGCACAGATGTGTGACTGTGGCTCACGGGTTGTCCTCAGGGTCTGCCCGGGGAGAGAATGCCCGGTTTCGTAGCTACTGCTTCCAGACCAGACTTGCAAATTACAGAGGGGTGAAGATGGAGTGAGTGGAGAACGAGGATGTGAGTGACCAGCTTCTAGTGTGGGGCAACGCTCCCAATACTGACTGCCCGCTCGTTCTGTGAGAGGCACTCCTATGGTACCCAACAAGCCTGTGGGAGAAACAAGGATGGGTAGGATGCATTTCCTAAAGGTACGGAACTTATTTACATTAGTTTCTTCATGGTGCTTCTCATGACCAGCCTGAGAGCACACAAATCATAACTTCCAATTTCTTATTCTACTGGCATTTCTTGTTTAAGTGACTCTCACCTTGCAAGACAGGGGAGATGGGTAGAATCGCAGTTTTGGATCCATTGCGCTTGGGTTGGAATCTTAGCCCGGCTGCTCACTACTTTTATAAGCTTGGCCAACTCTTGTCACCTCTGTGTGCCTCACTTTCTTCAACGGTAAAGAGGGAACAATGATAGTACATGTTGTGTAGGTTGGTCACAATGATTAAGTGAGATAATATATTTAAAGTGCTTAGCACTGTAACCCACACATAGTGAGCTCTCCAAAAGTATTAGTTCTTATTATAGCATCCCAATCAGAACTCTTATTATGGAATATAAGCTTTATGAGCAGCATTTTAATAAATCAACAAAGAAGTAAAATCAACCATGTTCTTTATTTTTAAAAAAATACCAGGCAATAGCAGAGGGCAGATTATTTTTAAGAAGAGCTTCAGTAAAGATTGCAAAGACCTCATTTCCAAGAACTTCAGGAAATCTGTTAGGTTCAGTTGTTCACATGCATTGGCCCAATTGCCAATGAGCATGTTTATCTTCAAAGAGTCATTGACCCTGCCAAAGTGAAAAAAGGCTCAGGTCATTGAATGAAAACTCTCCGAAATGAAATGATTTCTCGGAGCAATGCAAATAAGCATGAACAACTTTAGATCCATCGCTTCCTATTTTTCTTCAGCAAAACTTGTGAGAGCCTATTGACGTGTGTTTGGAAAGTTATATTCAAAGAGGCTTAAACAGCAACTGCAAGTCCAACAAGAAAAGAGTTTTCATTTAGTCCTGTTCGAGATGGTTGCCAGAAGGGTCAGCAGAGGATTTTGTGTAACATGAACATCTAAGCATTGCTTTCACATTAGCGCTCGCACACATTCTAAATGCAAGATTGAGAAACCACAGAGCCAGCTGTCAAAAAAAAAAAAAAACTGATGAGAGGGGAAAAGAGTCATGAGGCCCTCTTGCAGCAAAATCATCAGACTGTGCTTCTCTTTTTGCTCTGCCTCGAAGGAATCAAGGGTGTCAGGAAGAGGGAAGAATCTTTGACACAAAGAAGAAGAAGGGCAGAAGATTATCATCAAGTCTAACCCTGTGAGCATGTTGAGCACGTGACTTTTCCGTTGGTGGTTCTGATGGGAAGAAGCAACTCACCAGCTGAGAAGAGGCACAAGAAAACAAAAGTCTTAGGCCCTAAACTGGCTTCAGATTGTGGGTTTAGATCTTTAGGTCAGGGTTTCTCAACCTCACACTACTGACATTTGGGGCTGGATCATTCTTGGTGGGCGGGGGTCGGGGGGGTGGCTCTGTCCTGTGCATTGTGGGGTGCTGTTGAGCTGCAACCCTGGTCTCTCCCCACCACATGCTAGTAGGACCTGCCCCTCCTCTGCAGTTGTGAGGATCAACAATGTCTACAGACATTGACTGGTGTCCCCTGAGAGGCAGGATGACCCCCAAGTTGAGAACCACTGCTTTAGATCTGACCCAGATGAGAAAACTTCAGAGTGGTCCCCAAATGATCTGCAGAGAAAACCGGTTTTGAAAACGTTTCCAATCCATCGTGAACCAAGACATTCCGAAACACGATAAAAATGAATTACTTAAAAAAAGTAAAGTAGCAAAAGGACGTAAAATACAAACCAATTTTTTAATGGTTAGATTCAAATGAAACAAAATTACTCTATGAAGTTGGCAAAAAGGTTTCCAAATGCCTACTCTCCATTTCTGTACTTACCTCATATGGATGAGTAATGACCAGTAGACTGGCTTCAGTCCTCAGTAGTACTTATTTGGAGCAAGTTTGACTTAGAAAAAATGCATTGAATCAAGTAATTGCAGCATAGTAAGAAATTGTTCTAAAGTCTTTATATCATGTTCAACATTTCGTCACCTTTAAATTAGATGATTTAGGGCTTCCCTACTGGCGCAGTGGTTAAGAATACGCCTGCCAATGCAGGGGACATGGGCTTGAGCCCTGGTCCGGGAAGATCCCACAGGCCCCGGAGCAACTAAGCCCGTGCGCCACAACTACTGAGCCTGCGCTCTAGAGCCCGTGAGCCATGACTGCTGAACCCGCATGCCACAACCACTGAAGCCTGCACCCTAGAGCCTGTGCTCTGCAACAGGAGAAGCCTCCGCAATGAGAAGCCTGCGCACTGCAACGAAGAGTAGCCCCCGCTCACTGCAACCAGAGAAAAGTCTGCATGCAGCAACGGAGACCCAGTGCGGCCAAAAAAAAAATAATAATAATAAAACAAAATAATAGAATAAATTTATAAAAATATATAAATAAGATGATTTAGGTTAGCTTTAGTGGTTTTGTTGGTGACTTCTATTTAGTTTTTAAAAGGAGTACATGCCTTTGGAAAGGCATGATAATTTTGTTTGTTTGTTTTGTTTTTTTGGCATGATAATTTATAGCTGTTATCCACCAGAAAGCTGGCTATGAAGACTCCCGCTGAAAAATAGCATTTGTCTTGTAGATAGTACATCATTTCTTTGATTCATTCATTGATTCATTAATTCAACATGTATTTGTTCAACAGTCCACAGTGTACCAGGCATTGGGTTGGGCACTGGGGATCCAAAGATAAGTGAGGAAGAAGTTCCACCTCTGAGAGGAGGGTAGTGGCATTCAGAGAACCTTCCTGGAGGAAGTGATATCCAGCAGGACCCAATGCATGACTAACAATTCACAGGACGAAGCAGAGGAGGCAGAGAGTGAGTTTCAGGCAGAGGGTACTGCATGCGAGGCAGTCAGCAGTCACCACCCTTCCAGGGAAGTGAAAGTAAAGCATGGCTGGAGTTGAGAGTAGAAGGGGAAGAGGCAAAAAAGATGATGCTGTAGAAATAATGCAGGGATCAGATCATGAAGTCCTTGTCGGCCCTTGCCATGCCAGCTATGGTGCCAAGGACCAGTAGCACTAGCATCACCTGGGAACTTTTCGGAAAGGCAGACTTTCAGGCCCTACCCCCGGATCGGCTGAATCAGAGTCTGTGTTTTGATAAGAACCCCAGGGGATTCTCAGTAGAGCCTGGGAAGCACTTCTGAGACATAGGAAGGCTGAATTTTTTATTGAGCCTTTATCCTCAGGGATACAGGTAACGATTACAAGGTTTTTAGGCACTGGAGGTTGGCTAAACTAGTATCCCGAGGCACTCTTGCCTGCCTTTGCCATAGGTGCCAGGTAGATGTGCACGTAGCTCAATATTGACTTTCCCAGACTCCCTTGCTGCTGGAGGAAGGGCAGAGCACCTCAGTGGAGATCTTTAAGAAAGCTACTGCTTTCCTGATTAAAATAACATGTGTGGCCGGCAGGTCCCTTGGCTGTTTCTTTCTGCGTTTAATGAGGTTGTATTCCTGGAGCTGTGGCAGCCATCTTGACTATGGGAGAAAGGCCAGTGTTAGGCTAGCCTTGATCTGTTGGACTGTGGAACCGAAGTCAGGAGACACTTCCTCCAGATACTATTTGTGGTTTTTTTTGTTACTTGCAGCTGAAAGCCCTCCTATGACTAGCCTAGAATGATACATCATTAACATATCACTTAGTGTTGTGTTTGTACATACACAAAATCCAAAACAACATTTACTTAAGCAAGAAATATATTTACCGCTCTCACATAGAGAAAATACAGCAATATGCAGTCTAGACTAGAATGGCAGTTCCTTACCACAGAACACCAGGAACTATGTTTATTATCTTTGTCTTTTTCACTGCTTGACTTCTATCCTCATGATAGCTGCTGACATTCCACCCATCACATCTCCCCGCCAGGTCAGTGGACCACTTCCTAATTTTTCAGGAGTCTTCCTTGAAATCCCACACCATACTTCTACATACAGTTCATTGGCCAGGACTTGCTACGTATTTACACTTTGCTGTGAAGGAGGCTAGGTGATGTATTTGTTTTTCTGGGTTGCCATGTACTAAACTAAAGACTAGAACTGTATGACATAGTAAGTAGGAGGAAGAAGATGTTTGATATCCATACCTCTCTGGAAAATTCTATCACAGTCAGGTTGACATTTCAGGAAGATCATTCTGCTAGCAGTGAGGAGAACAGGTTGTAGGGAAAGAACACTGGAGGTGGGCAGAACAATGGATTAGGCGGTGGAATACTCGAAGGGGGGGGGGGTGACAAACTACTGGCCATAAGCTAAATTTGGCCTCCTGGGACTTCCCTGGCGGTCCAGTGATTAAGACTCTGCACTTCCACTTCAGGGGGCGTGGGTTCAATCCCTGGTCGGGGGACTAAGATCCTGCATGCTGCGCGTGCGGCCAGAAACAAAAAACAAAAAAACCCCAAAAGAAACCCCAAACAAATAAATAAATAAACGTGGCCTCCTGCTTGTTTTTGTAAAGAAAGTTTTATTGCATCATAGTGAGGTCACACACTTAGATATAGTTGTGTAGAGGGAAACAATCATTTTTTCCCTGTATCCTTCTGAGTTCTCAGCTGGGAACCTTGTAATCAAAGACAGTTTAATAATAATGTATACCTCCTGTATATATGGGAGAGACCCAGAAAAATTGAGTAAGAGTCCCTGAAATGGCCCCAAGCCACCACTTTAAATGTCTTCTACTTAGTTAAAGACAGAAGACACATGTTGGAGAGGGGAGGGAGCCAGTTATGGAAGGTTAGCAGGAAGTGAAGCATGGTCAACAAGGGTCAGGTTATGCGGATTTAAGTGGGTGCCTTCTCCATGGAGAAGAGTTTCTGGAGATTTAGTGTCATCCTCTTCCTGGTACAGAGAGGGAGATGTTAACAAATAGAGATTTCCCTTAAAAATGTAAATGTCCTTTACAAGAGAGTAGCTTCTACCGTGTTTCTGGAGAGTCTTCTGTGTCTGCTGAATATTTTATTTCTTAAAAATAATCAGCTCAAAATAATCCTCAGGCCAAAGAGGCACATTTTGGGGTGGCATATTCTGCTCCCCTTCAGCTGCTTTCTCGGTATGACAGCGGAGTTGAGTAGTTTCTACAGAGACTTGAGATGTATCATTATTTATGGTCCATTAACTAAAGAACCAGAAAAGTAATTCAAGTTTTGAGATCTTGGCTATAATGAATAAAAAATGAAAGGGCCCTAGTGCTAGAACGGCCATGGAAACATGGAGTGTCTACAACATGTCATAGACTGTGCTAGAGTTGTGTTTATGCTGCTTGTTAATACCCAGTGACAGTTCTTTTTTTTTTTAAATTTATTTTATTTATTTTTGGCTGCATTGGGTCTTCGTTGCTGCGCGGGCTTTCTCTAGTTGCAGGGAGCGGGGGCTACTCTTCGTTGCTGTACGCAGGCTTCTCACTGCGGTGGCTTCTCGTTGCGGAGCACGGGCTCTAGGCGCGCAGGCTCCAGTAGTTGTGGCACGTGGGCTCAGTAGTTGTGGCTCGCGGGCTCTAGAGCACAGGCTCAGTAGTTGTGGCACACGGGCTTAGTTGCTCCACGGCATGTGGGATCTTCCTGGACCAGGGCTTGAACCCGTGTCCTCTGCATTGGCAGGCGGATTCTTAACCACTGAGCCACCAGGGAAGCCCCAGTGACAGTTCTTTTTAATTTTGTTTTTTGATGATTGATAGTTAACATTTTTAAAGTATCAAAATATCATATAACTAACGTAAGTCACAATTTGTTTTTATTTTGTCCTGTATCTTTATCCTTTGTCATTGTATGATCTTTGCCTCGTTTTGAGTTCTGTTAAAAAACAAAATTCAAGTGAGTAAATTTGAAAGATCTTATTGGCTTTATTCAACGATTCATGAAGGGCAGCATCCTGTCTAGCAGATAGAAAGGAGCTCTGAGGAGCTGTACTAAGTGAAAGACTTTTTACAGGCAGAAGGGAGCAGGAACAAGGAAGTCATTCTGGACAAAAAAGCAGGTTGGTTATTGCAAGGTTCCTTTCCTTCAGGGGATGGCAGGGGTCTATCACGTGGATTACCTAACTAGTGCTGATCAGGTGATTTCCTTATCGACTGGTTTAAGTTTCCGTTTCTGGGAGAGCCGAAAATGTAATTAAGTCTTGGTTCGGTGACATGAGGCTTAGCATAAGCAATTCCATTTGGGGCCTGCTGTCTTGTTTTGAACAGTTCAAAACCATTCTGAGGATTTGTGGGAGGTGCCTGGATTTGCACAGACCTATGTGAATTTCAGAGGTCCTATATTTCCTAACCTGGAGAGACACGTCCTCCACATAATATCCTGAACATCCCACCATCTACTCAAAGGGCTTTTTGAGCCAAGAGCCCTTTCCAGTACAACCAAGCACTTTCCTCACTTGGGAAGAAGGAATCTAATCGTTGTGTTGGCAGCGAAGCCTGCGAGTTGCTGCTTTTGTTCGGTGGCTATTTGTAGAACCTATTTGTAGATGCAAACTTGCCCTTTTACTCTCCCCTTACGAGTGACAGGCAGGGTTGCTATAGCATGCAAAACAACTCTTCTTTCCCCATCTGCCTTCCAGTGACATTTCTTGGCTCTAATCATAATCTAAAAGCCCTGCCCTTCTCTCCAGTCCTGGCAATACTTGGTAGCTAGCCCTAGATTCAGGAATCCCCCCCTTTTAAAAAACATTTATTATTTGTTTATTTTTTTATTTTTTGGCTGCATCGGGTCTTAGTTGCAGCTCAGGTCTTAGTTGCGGCACGCGGGGTCTTCGTTGAGGCGCGCGGCTTTCTCTCTAGTTGTGGCGTGTGGGTTTTCTCTTCACTAGTTGTGGCGCGAGAGCTCCAGGGTGCATGGGCTCTATAGCCGTGGCACGCGAGCTTAGTTGCCCCGAAGCACGTGGGATCTTAGTTCCCTGACGAGGTATCGAGCCTGCATCCCCTTCATTGGAAGGCGGATTCTTTACCACTGGACCACCAGGGAAGTCCCTGGGAATCCCTTTTTGATATAAAGAAAATAAAGGAGACCAAGTAGTGGAGTTACGGGTTATCTAAAGGAGCTAAATAAGAAATGGAGTAATTTCACAGATCCAGCAAAGCAAAAATCCATTTAATTAGCACCCAAAGAAAACATACTTAATAGGAGCGATTGCCAGGAGAGGATTCGGTTAGTATTTTCTGTTTCCGAGGACCATCTTAGAGGGTAGAAAGTTGTTAATGGCACCTGTCAAGGTGTCTCTTTTATAGGTGCTTTGGAGAGCCTCAGAATGTTGAATAATTGGTCCCCAGAATAAACTCTGTTTAGCTAATGGGTTTCAAACATTAAATGAATCCATTAATTCTCAGTGGAGCATTAAGCATCTGAATTCGTTTTGCAAAGCTGAATATCAAAGTAATTTTTGAAATGAGACTAAACCTAGAGCCACTTATTACTAGTGATTACACCAGCAGTTCTAACAACTAGACCCAACCAAACAGAGGTCAGGCCATACCCTGCCTTTTTTTTTTTTTTTTTTTTTACTGTGCAAGATGAACCCTGCACAAGGGGTATGCTTCCACCAGTGCGGAAGAGGGTAATCATTAATTGCCTCAAGACCAGTGCAGGGATGTGTTATGGTTAGTGTTCTAAGCTGTTTCCCCTAAGGCAGATTTACATTGTCTTTCATTCAGCAAATATTTATTGAATGCCTCCCCTGCTTCAGATGCTACATTTCCAGGATGAGTTTTGTTAGAATAAGGTCAACTATTTTCCACATAAGTCTTTTGGAAATTTGCCTCTCCTGTCCTTCTGCCTCTGAAAAGCCCACACTCTCTAAACAGTGTGCTTCATTAGCCAGCTCCCAGCATGACACAGCTGTATAAGTGGGAAGGAAAGAGTTAACAGCTGATCTGCAATCCAGCTTTTCCCACCTTGGGGTCACACCAGGGGAAAATGACCGGAGCAAATCTTGTAGATTTGCTAGCTGGACTTCATGATGGTATTTGCTAATGGGGAGTCCTTACCTATGGGATGTTTTTGTCAGGATATACCAGGTTTGTATAGGATTACTTATGGTAAATGTACCTGGAATCTATGGATTTCACGGCCAGCTGGAAAATGTCAGTGTCATCCTTTTAATTATCAGAGTATACAATGAATAAGTTTCATGACAAAAATAGCTCCTTTTGTGTAAGTGATACCCCATATGTTAAACCTGGGCCAGGGCCACCCCATCCGAAGGCTGTGATTCCCTGAGGATATAGAGCCCACGTCTTATTCCTCTTTGTAACGCTGTGCCCAGCACAGTACCCAGTACCTAGAGAACAGTCAATAAATGTTTAGCTTATTTTAAAGAATATACATACGTAGCCCACTTATAAATGGCCACAAACTATTTAGCTAGCAAAATCCATAAAAAGAGCATAACAGCTTCTAACCAAAACTGTTGCAGCCAAGGGAATGATGAAAAGTCAAATAAAATGGGAAGGCCCTTAGGAAAAAGGACTTTGGAGCAAAAGGAAGGAGTTTAGATCAGTGTTTTTTAAACTTTAATGTGCATATGAACCACCTGGGATCGTGTCTATATGCAATTTCTAATGCAGGGGATCTGCTGTGGGCCCTGAGATGGTCTTTTCTAACATTTCTAAAGCCTTGTGGTCGGGAGCTGCAGCATCAGCATGACCTAGATGCTTGTTAGAAATGCAGAATCTTCAGCCCCGCCCAGCCTTTCTTAATCAGATTCTGGCTCTTTTTTCATAGGTTCTTGATTCCTTCGAACTCACTCTTTGAAAAGGGCCAAGGACTCTCTATTGTGCTTGCTGTCTCTGTCTCTGTCTCTGTCTCTCTCAGGTTACCAGGTCCTTCTTGAGAAGTGATATTTTCTTTGGTGCCTCTATAGCTCCTTCATAATTGATTGGCTTTTCCAGGCTTATGGTTGAGGGGCAACAAAGCAGATTTCTATCTCTTGTAACTTCCTGAAACCATAAAACTTTGAACTTGCAGTCCAGTTGATTCAAGCCGTGTTTGTTTAGGGGCTGCCTGGCAAACAGTCTAATACTATTATGCATGCTCTTTACTGGAGGACGGGCAAATCCAATATTGAATAATGAGTCCTGTGGGCAAGGAAAGGCACGTGGAAATTTCACCTATAATTGAGTCAAAGAACATTAGATTCAATAGCTAGAGAAAATTGTACCTGGAGTAAATAAAATGCATTTGTATTCAGGTACCTCACAGGAGTCAGTCACCTTTTTATTCTCCCCTGAACCTTGAACAAAAAATGTATACTGATTTTTTTTTTTTTTTTTACATATTTATTTATTTTGGCTGAGTTAGGTCTTTGTTGCTGCGCACGGGCTTTCTCTAGCTGCGGCGAGCGGGGGCTACTCTTCGTTGCAGTGCGCAGGCTTATTGCAGTGGCTTCTCTTGTTGCGGAGCATGGGCTCTAGGTGCGTGGGCTTCAGTAGCTGTGGCTTGCGGGCTCTAGAGTGCAGTCTCAGTAGTTGTGACACACAAGCCTAGTTGCTCCGCGGCATGTGGGATCCTCTTGGACCAGGGCTCGAACCCATGTCCCCTGCATTGGCAGGCAGACTCCCAACCACTGCGCCACCAGGGAAGCCCCTGTATACTGATTTTTAAGCCATGAAATGGAAGGGTTAATAGGTACAAGTAGCCAAAGATCAGTGCCAGAACCTTTGAAATTCAAAGATGTAAGTGAAGAAGAAACTACTACTGGCATGAAGTGAAGTACTCAGCAGAATTTCTGTCTTCAGAGAAACATCAAGATGGAAAAGAAGACTCAAAAAGGAAATGCCATTAACACAGGGAGAGAGGCAGGCTGAGATGATAGGATTATATGCAGTTATATCCAAGTCTGCCAATACTTAGAAAAATGCCATTAACTTGAAACATACTTACATTTAGTGGCTGTAATGAAATCCCCTAAATTAGGATTCTCATAATGGCCTTGAGGTCTATTTGGATTTGCCCTTAGTGAAGGAAAGCCAACAAAAGCGGGTGTGTTTCCCGGAGGTAATAGCTGCCTATGGGCTATGAGCTGTTCATGATAAGCTTCCATCTAAGGGAGTCCCAAACACGTTTCACATATTTGATCCACAGAAATGTAACCGACAAATATTGGTCCAGATAGGGTTAGGGAGGAAGGGAGAGTCAGACATAGGCAGTCTGGTCATGACTAAAATATAAACTAGCTATAGGGGGGAAAGTGGACATCGAAATGCAAATCCACAGGAAGGTCTTGGAGCGTGCAGGTAGCATTGAGTTAAAATACACTTTCTGCCATATTCAGTTACTTTTACAAATGGAATTTAGAAAATGAGAGTCTAAAGAGCTATACCAGGCTGAACAGTATAGATCTTTATATTTACACGTGTCATGGCATTTTAACTTGGAAGCGTCACCTTTGGCTCTGACAAATTTCTGTTGCAGGCTGGGCTTACAGGCATACAGGATCCCTTCAACATGTGTTAATACTCCTAACACAATGTTTTCCCAAGTGTATTCTTAGGATACTTAGTCCCAAAATATAGTGCTTGAAAAGAGGATTCCATGGTTATAAAAATTGGGGAAATACATAATATTCTCAGAGATTTGTCAGGCACATTAGTACACTAAAGAGTCTGAGAAAGTTTATGGGGGGAAAACTTCAGTTTTGTTTAATAGTGTTTCTCAAAATTGTATGACGATGGAAACCTTTTGGCCCAGAGTAAACTATAGAATTAGTATTCTAAGGGGTCTCCTTGGGGGGAAATGCAGGCCTATGGAGAGAGAAAGCAGCACTTGAGAAACTGCTCGGGCATGATATTAATGAAGCTATAGTCATTTCTGCTGAGATGCGAGTAGGGTAAGAAAAGCTCGGGGAAGCTCCCTGCTCACTCAACATCTGGGTGAGCCTGAACACTGTCCGGCTCTAGTGAGCCCATGACGAATGACGGAAGGAATTCCATCATTGTGACGCTTGGAAAGACAATGGCCTTGCTGACCTATAATTCCCCTCAGGGCTGCAAACCAGCTATTCTAGGTTCTTTGAGAACAGCCACTGTCTCTTTTACTTGATATTTTTCCTATGCCACCAAGTTACATGCTTTGCCTAAAGCTGTGCTTGGTAAATGTTAATTAATTGACATGAACGATTAATTAATTCTTAATTAACAAAAGCTAGAAACGAGGATGGGAAAGGCTAACCTTGAACTTCAGAAGAGTCTATTTTTTAAAGCTAAGGAATTAATTCCTTCATCAAGTAGGCTCCACCCGTGTGGCAGGTAGGTGCTAGGTGCTAGGGACTGGAGGGTGAATGTCATCCCTTCCCCTTGTGGAGTTTATAGTCTAATGGGGAGAAAGTCATTAATAAATGTCACACAAGCAGCAACATGGATGGACCTAGGGATCATCATATTAAGTGAAGTAAATGAGAGAAAGACAAATATCATATGATATCACTTATATGTGGAATCTAAAAAAATGTTACAAATGAACTTATTTACAAAACAGAA
Source organism: Eschrichtius robustus (assembly GCF_028021215.1). Classification (NCBI taxonomy): domain Eukaryota; kingdom Metazoa; phylum Chordata; class Mammalia; order Artiodactyla; family Eschrichtiidae; genus Eschrichtius; species Eschrichtius robustus. The sequence continues at coordinate 12,661,184 of NC_090845.1, read as the reverse complement.
ATGGATTCACAGGCATAGAAAACAAATTTATGGTTACGAAAGTGGTGGGGGGGAGATAAATTAGGAGTTTTGGATTAACATATACACAGTACTATAGGGCTTCCCTGGTGGCGCAGTGGTTAAGAATCTGCCTGCCAATGCAGGGGACAAGGGTTCGAGCCCTGGTCCGGGAAGATCCCACATGCCATGGAGCAACTAAGCCCATGCGCCACAGCTACTGAGCCTGCGCTCTAGAGCCCGCGAGCCACAACTACTGAAGCCCACGCGCCTAGAGCCTGTGCTCCGCAACAAGAGAAGCCACTGCAATGAGAAGCCCGCACACCGCAACGAAGACCCAAAGCAGCCAAAAATTTAAAAAAACAAAAAAATATATACACACTAATATATATAAAATAGATGAATCTGAAAAAGAATATATATATGTGCATATATATATGTATAACTGAATCACTTTGCTGTGCATTTGAAACTAACATAGCATTGTAAATTATACTTCAGTTTTAAAAAAAGTCACATAAATATCTAAATATAAGCAGCAATAAGTGCTATGAAGAAAACATGGTGGTATCATGGGAACATCTGATAGCGGAAACTGATCAACCACGTCCTTGGAAAGAGAGAGGCCTTTTCTTTTTGAGATAGCATTGATATAGAACATTATATTAGTTTTAGGTGTAAAACATAAGGATTCAATATTGGTATATATTGCAAAATGATCACAACAAATCTAGTTAACATCTATCACCACATGTAGTTACAGAATTTTTTTTTCTTGTGTTGAGAACTTTTAAGATCTACTCTCTTAGCAACTTTCAAATATCCAATACAGTATTATTGACTGTAGTCACCATGTTGTACATTACATCCCCAGAACTTATTTATTTTATAACTAGAACTTTGTACCTTTTGACCCCTGCACCCATTTCGCCCACCCTCCACCTCCATGCTCCGTAGCTATGAGCTCATTTTTTTGGTGATTTTTTTTAAGAGTCTAGAAATAAGTGAGATCATATGGTATTTGTCTTTCTCTATCTGATTTATTTCACTTAGCATAATGTCCTCAAGGTCCATCCATGTTGTCATTAATAGCAAGATTTCTTATTTTTTTATGGCTAAATAATATTCTGTTATGTATATATTGTGTATTTATCCATTCATCCACCAGTGGACACAGGTTGTTTCCATGTCTTGGCTATTGTAAATAATGCTGCAGTGAACGTGGGGGTGCGTATATCTTTTTGAATTAGTATTTTCATTCTCTTCGGATAAATACCCAGGAGAGGAATTGCTGGATCATATGGTAGTTCTGTTTTTAGTTTGTTTGAGGAACCTCCGTACTGTTTTCCGTAGTGGTTGCACTAATTTACATTCCCACCAACAGTGCATAAGTGTTCTCTTTTCTCTACATCCTCGCTAACACTTGTTATTACTTGTCTTTTTGGTGATAACCATTCTGACAGGTGTGAGGTGATATCTCATTGTGGTTTTGATTTGCATGTCCCTGATGATTAGTGATGTTGATCATATTTTCATGTGCCTTATACAGTTGACCAAAGGTACCTTGCTTACTGGCCATCTGTATGTCATCTTTGAAAAAATGTCTCTTCAGATCTTCTGCCTATTTTTCAACTGTATTGTTTTTTTTTTGTTTGTTTGTTTGCTATTGGGTTGTATGAGTTCTTTATGTATTTTGGATATTAGCCCCTTATCAGAAATATGATTTGCAAATATTTTCTCCCATTCTGCTAGTTGCCTTTTTTATTTTTGTCTGTGAAGAAGCTTTTTAGCTTGATGTTGTCCCACTTGCTTATTTTTACTTTTATTGCCTTTGATTTTTGGTGTTAAATCCAAAAAATCATAGCCAAGACCACTGTCAAGGAGCTTACCCTCATGTATTCTAAGAGTTTTATGATTTCAGGTCTTACATTCAAGTCTTTCAGGTCTTACATTCAATTTGGAGTTAACTTTTGTGTATGGTGTAAGATAGTGGTCCAGTTTCAGTCTTTTGCATGTGCCTATCTAATTTTTCCAACACCATCTACTGAAGAGACTATCCTTTTCCCATTACATATTCTTGGCTTCTTTGTCATGAATTAATTGACCATATATGCATGGGTTTTTTTCTGGGCTCTCTGTTCTTTTCCATTGATCTATATGCCTGTTTTTATGCCAATACCATACTGTTTTGATTACTATAGCTTTATAGTAGAGTTTGAAATCGGGAAGCATTATGCCTCCGCTTTGTTCTTTGTTCTCAGGATTGCTTTGGCTACTCAGGGTCTTTGTGGTTCCATACAAATTTTAGGATTGCTTGTTCAATTTCTGTGAAAAAATGGACCGGAATTTTGGTAGGGATTACATTGAATCTGTAGGTTGCTTGCTTTGGGCAATATGGACCATTTTAACAGTATTAATTCTTCTAATCCATGAACACAGAGTATCTTTTCATTTATTTGTGTCTTCTTCAGTTTCTTTCACTAATATTGCTTCACTGTACATGTCTTTCACCTCCTTGGTTAAACTTATTCCTTGGTCTTTTATTCTCTTTGATGCACTTGTGTATGAGATTATTTTCGTAATTTCTCTGATAGTTCATTATTAGTGTATAGAAATGCAACGTATTTTTGTATATTGATTTTGTATCCTGCCAGTTTATTGAATTCATATGTTCTAACATTTTTTGGTGGGGTCTTTAGGGTTTTCTATATATAATATCATGTCATCTGACAGTTTTATTCTTTATTTACAACTTGAATGCCTTTTATTTTATTTATTTTTTTGCCTAATTGCTCTGGCTAGGACTTCCAATACCATGTTGAAGAAAAGTGGTGAGAGTGTGCAGAGAGGTACCTTTTATGAACAAATGAGGAGCTGAGAGCCACCTTGAAGAGGTGAAGGTGGGAGGTTGGGATGGGGGGAAGTTCCAGGCATAGAGATGGAACCAGACTATTTAGAGGGAGAGAGAGGGGGAAAATGAGGCTGGGAAGGTCATCCTTCAGCAGCTTGTAGGCCAAGTTAAGAAATTTAATCATGGGCTGAGAGCCATGGAAGACACTTAAGGTTTTAACCTGGGGAGTGATATGATAGGATGTGCATTTTCAAAGGGTCCTCAATGTCGCTGACTACAATATGAAAGAATGACTGCAGAGAGTCAGAGGGGAGGCCCAGACACTGCCTGAGATTGTTGCAGAAGTCCAGGTGAGAGATGCTGTGGATTGAAGAAGGGGGATGGCAGTGGAGAGGGCAGGGGCCCTGTACGGTCAAGGATGAAGGTCAGGTTTCTAGCTGGTGTAAATGTGTTACTGAACCAAACTGGGTTCTGCTCGCTCACGTGCAGTAAAGCTGATCTATTGACACTGGGTTGTGGTGAAGGAAAGTGCAGCATTTATTGCAAGGCCAAGCAGGGAGTATGGGTGGCTAAGGCTCAAAAGACCTGTTGGCTTTCAGGGAAAGGTTTTTAAAGATGAGGTGAGGGAGAAGGTTCTAGGGTGTGTGATCAGCTCGTGGACATTCTTCTGATTGGTTGGTGGTGAGGTAATCGGGACTCAGCATCATCAACCATCTGGTTCCAACTGGTCTAGGGTCTATGTGCTTGTGGCTAACATGCAGTTAACTTCTTCCTCCTGGTGGGAGTTTCAGTATTTGCAAAACAGCTCAAGGATATGGCTCAGAAAATTATCTGTAGTCCTTGAGGAGGAACTAAATTTGTTCCGTAGCTAAACTATTGTTATTTTGTCTTGCTTGTTTTCCTTTGTTTCTGCTTTTTCTCACTCCTCTGATTAAATTTGCTCTTTGTAACTCGGGGAAGGCCTAAAAGGCTAAAGTTTTTCTATAAACAGGAGGCAGGCAGAGGACCTGGCAGGGGGAATGTCTGTCCCAGGAAGGCCCCATAGGGTCCCGCTTGATTACAATCCTCCCTTTTCCTTGATACTCCTAAATCTTGAGGGGAAATAGGTGTGGAACAAGAAAGGGAATAGAGTTTTAGATAGAGAGGTTAATCATAAACTCAGCAGAGGAACTCAGTTTTAGGGGTACTTGGTTTTACATGGATGGAGGGTGGTACCATCCATTGAGATAGGAACTGGAAAACTAGGTCTGGGGGAGGATCATGAGTTGTTTTTGACATTTTGTGATGGACACCTGGAACTGCTGAGTTGATGATGGATACATATATCTAGACCTAGAACAGGAGGTATGGTTAGAATATCGAAGGGTTAATGGCTTGCTGGTGCTAATTGCAGCCCTGGGTGTAGAGGAGATCACCTATGGAGAGAAAGGAAAGAGAGCCCAGTTCTAACTTTAACGTCTTGAAGACTTGGTGGAGGAAGGTGAGCCAGTAAAGGACACTAAAGTGGGAGAAAAGAAAAGCAGGAGTTTGTTGTCTCAGAAACCTAGTGGTTGATACAGCCAAATGCTGCTGCAAGAACTCACTTCGGATTCAGGCTGAAGCAAGTGCAGTGGAAGAAGTGATAAGGAGGTCGTTGCTGGACCTTAGCAAGTACTGTTTTGCTAGAATGATGGGAATAGACACTAGGATGGAGTGAGACAGCAGGGAGCAAGGTGGAAGTGGAGATGTGGTGAGGACCCTTGTTAAAGAGGTTTGTCTAAGAGGAAGCCCATATTTTACTTCTGATTTTGGCCTTAACTATGTGAGAAACCTCACTTATATCTGGCTCTCAGCTCTTAGAATCAAGATGGTCTATTCCACTGTATATAGAATGGTAAATATGAATGTTTTCCTTTCATTCATTCCCAATTCTCTTGTGTCTCTTAAGAGAATCTTGCTGATGGTGATTCTAGTTTTAAAGACAATACATATATTTATTATACTACATGACCCCCCCCCCAACACACACACACACTATGAAGCAAACCAAATGCTTTATCTGGTGTTAGAAAGGTTTGGACTCACCAAGATATGGTTACCATATCCATCTCTATTTTGGCACCTTCCCAATGAATTTAGGAAAGAAAATTCTGACTATACTCAATTCTACCCTAAGCACTGAGTTTAGGATATAATTCCTCTATAAGGTACACCTCCACCTTTAATGACTAAGATCTTAAGTGGTTTAAGAGATCTCAGAGCAGTAAATACTGGGTTTACAAGGAAGCTTTGCTTTTTACATCAGTTTCCTTTTAAGCAACTTATTAGTTCAGCCACATGAAAAAAATTTAAATTTTGGTAGACTGCATCATACCATTGTTATTCCCCCTAATTATAACCTTCTCCCTCTCCACCCCTGCAAAAGGAAGTAGCTGGAGTCACGGAGTATTGGAAAAGTACCTAAAACACATTTTTGACATTTAGTTTATGCCTGAGAACAGTGATTTGGTATTTGACTCAAGCACATTTGCCTGTTAGTGGGTGAAAGCAGTTCAGGGCAAATTTAACTGCAAATAGTAAAGTTCTACTGAATGAATCTGTATGACAATATTAGGGTGAGGGTTTGCTGCAGAAAAGAGAGAGGAATATTGGCATGGGAAAGACAAATGATTCACGTCTTAGTTTGTTATAGTCCCAGATCCTGCAAAAGGGGACAGTCATAATATTAGTAGTTTTAAAGTTTCTTGCCGTCAGAAACAAACATACATAGAAGGTAAAATCAAGTTTGAATTCATGGGGCAATAGCAAATCCATGCAGAAGGAGTTTTGGGTGACTTACAAAAGCTAGTGACATTTTCAACACACATACACATACACTGCTCTATAATGACCTGAAAATTTGCAGGGGACTTTTTGGAATAATAGAATTCAAGGCACTGGACTTTGATACAAAGTAAATTAGACAGTAAATATGCTGGGAATCATGATGCAAGTCTCCATAAGAAAAGGATTTTTTTCCTTTCTTAGTTTTAATCTTTTCTCATAGCTACCTTAACAGAGCATATGTATGTCTGAGAACACTAATTTAAATAAACTAACTGAAATGGATTATTCGGGAAAAAAAAAAAGGAAAGTTAAAAAAAAATGAATTGTTTTTCACTACAGCTTCGTTTACAAAAGCACACAATTACTGGAAGTCCTCTTTGCCCTAGCACATTAACTCGTCGTGAGAATGTTTCTCGAGTGTTTATGATTGAATCAATGTTTAAAATAGTGGAGACATACTTTCCCTTAACAAATGATTTATAAAAGTTTGAATATTTGTGTGCACTGAAGTTATGAGACTGGAGAAAGCCAACCAGGATAGAGACATACTGTCCTCCATGACTATCATTTGATGCCTAACACAGAAGTTCTAGTCTATTTCTTTTCATGTGAGGACATCTGTGAATTCAAAGCAGTCAGACTGGGTAAGATTGGGTTCAGCTTTCTGACCCTCTGTCTCCTGGTCTGCAAAGTGAGGGGACCAGATTGGATGAGCTTGCAGGTTCTACCAACACACGCTCTATATAACCCTTTCCCTTGAGTGGGGGCTGGGGCTAGTGAATGTGATGGGATAACACTCCCATGATTTAGGTAAGCTTACACAGAAGGAGGGATTTGTCAGATGTAATGTTTCTAATCAGTTACCTTTGAGTTCATCAGAAGGGAGATTTGTCCTGGGTGGATCTGATCTAATCAGGTGAGCCCTTGGAAGTGGATCTTTATCCAGTTGAGCCTCCACGGAGGATGCCATTGGCTGACAGTCTTGTGAGACCTTGACCAGAGAACCCAGCCATGCTGTACCAGACTCAGCCCACACAAACTATGAAATAATTTGGGTGGTTTTAAGATGCTAACTTTGTGGTAATTTGTTACGTGGCAATAGAAGACTTCTATATGATCTGATTGTGTTAAACACATGACTCCTTGAGGTGACTAGACTATGGCTGCGACAACTAGTAGCGACACACCCTACTAGGTGCCCTTCTACAGAGTGATGGATAAACCTCTCAGAAGGTTGATGCTGCACAACACAGCCCTCCATCAAAGTAAACAGTACATTAACCTGTACGTTTCAAACCTTTCACAAAGTAAGTTCTGTCTGTAGCTTAGAATACCAAGTAAGTTTCCAGCCAAGGGTCTTGAGTGGTTATTTGTGTTTTGTCACCTCTGCTTCTCAAGTATTCTATCTTCTCTTTTTCCTCTCCTGCTGTTTAGGGTAGGTAAAGTTCTCAGAGCTGTCCTTTCAACATTGTAACCTGTTACTCAGATGTGGCAGTTCTGAGCGGTTGTAACAAGCAGTGGACTTGGGAGACTAGTTCAACTCTTGACTCTGAAACCAAGTAGCCTGTGACCTTGGGAAAAAGAATTATTTCTCAGGCTCTTGGTTTCCTTATCTGTAAAACACAAGGTCTTATCATGTATTCTCACATTGTTCAGACAAAGGAACACGGACAACTGGTAATTTCAAGGACCACTCAAATTCTCACTCTAGAAAGACTTGAAAGTGTGCATGATCTTGTTCCTATGGGTCAGAGAGATGTTCCTCTGTATTCTTGCCAGTTGAACCAGTTGTCTCAAATATTTTAACACGTGCAAGAGATTGGCTTTACTTTGCATGGCAGGGGACATGAGTAGGGTAGGGAAGAGAATCTTTGGACATTAGAGGGAAGTAATTATATTCAGCGTTAAGGATGAAATTGTTACGAAGATGTGAAAGATCCTATGTGATATTTTTATGGAATTGTTACAAATGTAAGGGGAAACTGTTATGGGTGGGATATTGCAAGATGAATTCCAGGTGTGGGTGTGGTGTTATGACGGGGTGTGGGTGCCATGGTGGAAGGAAGCATCAAGCCAAGTCTTCCTCAGACTGGTAAGGGATACTCCTTTACAGGATTCAGGGCAGTGGATCATTACTGGCCATCTACACGCGTCCCTTGACCTGGGCACCAGAATCCAGAGTGAAGTACCAAGAAGGCAAGGATGGTAGTACAAAGCAGGGAAAAGTTTGGAGAACTGACATTTGGCTTTGAGTGAGATGGGATATTCAGGACATCAACCCAAGTGTGGAAAGTTCTAGGGAGCTGGAATGGAAGGTGTTGGAGGCAACATCAGCAAAGCCAGGCTAGCCTCTCCGGGGCTGCTTTTAAATGCAAGATTTCCTCTCACTCTCACACTCATCCTGGGAAGTTGTACTTTGATATCAGAGGCACTTAGGGATGAGGAAACTGAGGCTGAAAGAGGTTAATTAACATTCCCGGGTCACACAGGTAGCAAATGTCAGAGAGGGGACTTGAACACGGGCAGTCTTCGTTCAGAGCCCTCACTCCTGACCACCACTCCCTCAGCTGGGACAAATGGGAGGACTTCCATTCCGTGCCCTTGGGCCGGGGAGAAAAGGAGCCCTATGCTTCTGGGGACCCACGTTGTTCTCTGACATCAAGAAACCTCGTTACTGGTAAAATTCAGAGAAGAGCTGGGTTGCTGTAAAGTAACTAATTCTTTTCTAGCTGGAGCTTTCCCCACAAAGGAGCTCTTTCCTAGAAAATTGCATCTTTCGGAAAAGGAGGCCACACCCTCAGAGTCCTGGGTAGGTGTGGGGCTCCTTGGTAGGTTACCGGTCTGTTTTTGTGGCTTCGTTTTGAATTTCTCCCATGGTTTTGTATCTCGACCTCTTTTGCAGTTTAGAAGATGGACCTGTCCTTTTCATTCTATTTTATGGAGCTGCACGTGGGAGTTGTGTCTTCCAGTGGCGAGGGGGGAACCACACCAACGATCCCCAGGGCCTTTGCCATCACTATCCGGGGCCGCCCCTCCTGAACCACACCCACGTCCCGTGCGCCGGTGCCTTCTCACCGGGACCACCTACCATGCGCCCGGCAGCCAGGTAGGACTTCTTGTCAGCCTGCTTCCTGCAGGTTCCTGTCAGCAGGCAGGTGTATAGGTACTAGGATTGGGGGATGTGGGGCAATTCTGACACGTGTGGCCACTCTAGTGATAGGTTCTGTGATGGAGCCCCCAGCTGTGACAGTGAGGCCAATGCTAAGTCGGGAAAATGGAGAGCTCCCCTGAAGAGCAGCCAGACCCTGACCCAGGGGCGAGGAGAAACGGGACACACAAAGGACGGGTTCACCTGAGGACACAATTGTGTCTTTGGAAGTTTGTGGTGCCGTCCTTATAAAAAGGTAAGTAGGTCCAGAAGAAATTAATGTGATCTTTGAAAGGTCAGAGTGAACCTGAGCACTGATTTTTAAGATGCTTTATCAATTAGAGACCAGAGGTTTTTCCTGATGATATTTATTGCATAAATGTAATTATTTTTCTAAAACATATTAAAATAGAAAACATGTTCTTTTGATCAATTTATACAAAGAAAATACCAATATAGTAATAAAAATACTGAAAATATATGAAAAGCACCAGAATATTAGAGAAATTACACCGGCAACAATTCTAGGAATATATTTTTTTTTTTTGCAATTGTACAATAAAGTGCTATTAAATCCAGTCAAAATTAGTGGCAAGATATAAAAACAGTTATGGTATATTATGAAATTTGAGGCTAGGTTTACCAGCAATTGTATTTTTAGGCTACTTGCCTCTAGTGATATTTCATTAATGTTTTCATGGAAACTCTATGAATTTCCATTCCAAGTGAAAATAATTTAAATCTGAACGTTGGTCCTTGGTAATTTGGTCATGAACAGGTAATGACATATTAAAAAATAAAATTATTAGTTATAGCGTACTCAAAATAATCATACAAATGTGGTTAAATAAAATCAAATGAAGACAATAAAATCAAATGTAAATGTATGTGATCAGTTAAGACAAGTACAAAAGTTTAGATGCCTTTGATTTTATGGTTAATTTTCAGTAAATTTTGCTTAGTCACATTTAATAGACACACAAATGTTAACAAGAAACGTTATTAAATTCAACTGGCCAGACATCAGGGAAAAACATTTTAGTGAGTCAATGTAATTTTCATGTGAAACATTAAAGGGACACCGTTAGGACAATACATTTCCAATTTTGACTATTTCCTCGCTTATTTGCTGAAGAACAAAACACATACACAGATACTTTGGGATTAGATTATAACAAAGCCAGGAATCTAACATATAAGGGGAAACCGCTGTGCACACACACAGGGAGATACTATGGACAGTACTTAGGGTGGGCTGCAGTCACTTTCACGTCTGGAGGTGGCAAACTGAAACAGAAAAACCCAAATTAAGACAAAGTATCAGACCAGTGTCCATTTAAGGTTTTATTTCCTAGGGCAATTTTGAACTCTATTTTTTCATTCTTCATAATGCCATTTTGGATCACGTTCTCAAGATGAAAGCCGCCAACACTACAACCTCAGAATAAAACATCCTCCAAACATGGCTCAATCAAAACTCAAAATTTATTTTACAGGCAGACTATTTTTTTCCTTCATATAAAGTAGATTTATATGTGAACCAACATGGACCGAAACTGGTTATGTTAAATGAGAAAACAAACTACTTTCATTAGGCTCTGCTCCTGCGAGGTGTATCATGTTACGAATTGAGGAACCGTCCTCAGTATTGCTGTGACAAAGGCAGAATATATCAAGTGAGTCAATTAACCCTGGTCTGAAGTTTTTACAGTATTTTTCACTCTGAAACGGAGAAGTGACACTTTCGATTTTTTTTTTTTTCACCCTTACCGATACGCCAGTCTTTCGTCAAGTTCCCTTCTCGTGGCTGATTTTAGCAAGGAATTGAAACGTAAATGAATTATACTGCTATGCATCTCAAAAACTAACTTACTTTTCAAAAAAATTTTATCTAACTCCTTTCATTTAGAAAGGAGGGTGAAGGTGGTCCAATGGAGGATCAGGCCTTTAGAATAAGTGAAGCAAAAGGGTCTGAGTCCAGCCAGAGAGAGCAACGTGAAACTGCGTAAAAAAAGACTGGAGAGGTTCTTCTTCTGGACGTTACTGACTGACAGAATTTAGAGAAAATCCAACCAGACTTAGTTCCCCAAATCCTAGCTAAACGAGAGAGAGTGTGAGTGTTCATTAAAAAGTCTGAGATTAATAAAGGGCAGGCAGGCCGTTAAGGAAGACGGATAAGAAACAAAGGCTAAAGGTGGTTTGGCATTAAGTAGTTGTACATTCCAAAAGAACATCGACTAGCATCTGTTAGTAGTTCTCAAAATTACAAAGTCATGGTTACAGAAATTACTCTGTATGTTTTTTCAATATACATGTTCTTCTATATACATAGTATAGAAAAGCTAGTAAGTTGGCTCAGCTATAATAATTCTGTCAAAAAAAAAAAAAGCAGATGACAGTTTTTGGCTGCAACAAAGCATGTTACTTTTCCGTTCAGCTAACATATATACATGATAAAACAAGCTTTAAAAGTACTAAATCAAAAGGGAAAAATAAATTATCTCTATTAAGTCACACAACAGATATGCCTTTACTTACTTGACTAACTACCTATAGTCTCTTATAATCAATACCTTCAGCGTTTCCTTATTCTAGCAGTTTATTTTCAAGACATGTTTCAGCTCGCCCCCTAAATGCCGTACATTTCCTCGGAGGAAGCACAGATGTGCGACACTTTCAGCACGGTGGAGAAGTTCTGGGTGTTACTTTTTCCAACTAATGAACGGAAAAACCATGTTTCCTACCGAGCACCGCTTCTTTAACTGTACAACAAATAGAAGAAAGAGATGACAAAAGCAAGCGAGAGCACTGTTAAGGAAAGCAGCCATTGCTGGAACCAGATACAACGCTGAACTTGGTCTTCAAGCTTCCTATTGCTTTCTAGTAAACGATTGAGCTAAAGAGGGGAAAAAAGGACGAAAGGTTTGTATCAATAAAACAGTACAATAATCATGTGCACGACAAACAGGAATATTAGAAATCCCACAAACATTTACGGGATAGAGTCCATCTACTCTGAAAGGCTGGGAGCTGGAAATGCAATGCAGAATTAGATTGGGTTGGTGAACGGATGTGTATCTGTTTATTCTCATTTTGAAAAGGTCTAATTCTCTAGTTGAGAAAGGAACAAAGCAATCATTTCCTGGAGGTACTGAAACCAGCTATTCAGAAAGAGAGCCCCTCCACCTTTTTCAAATTTAAATGCACTACATGGTACCTCTTCCATGAGATCAAGTTCTTCCATACCCCCCAAAGCACCATGTGCTTTGCTATAAGGTCCCTAGCCCAAATTGAAATAGCCAGAGCTTTCAGAAAGTTAGTTAGAAGATCTCCAAAAGTAACTCACCACTTACCATTTCTGATCTGGCTTCCCTTCACAAAGAAGAGAGCATTTCTGTCGTGTCTACGCCAAAGGTTTTCTTTATGTCAGTGGGGAAAAAATGGATTTCTAATATTGATTAACATTAAAGACTTTTAGTTAGGAAGAAAGAACACTTACTTGTAGATAGAGATCCTCAGTGGTTTTCTCTGACATGTTAAAGGCATGGTCTTTTAATGTAAGAGTGGTTGGCTTACTGCTCTCAACAATATGGCATCTTAACCTATGAAAGTACAAAGGAAACATAACTTCTTAAAGTTTTTAATGAATTTTTGGATAGTAAAATGTAAAATGAAAAAAGTTAAACACAGAAGTGTATGTAACAGAGGTGAAAGTACTCATTCCTCTCCCCAGATATACCTAAGGGAGCAGCTAGCTAGCTCAGTGTGTGTGTATCTTTGAAGGGGAGCAGAATTTACCACCCCAAAACGTGCCTCTGTGGCACAAGGTTTATCTTGAGCTGGTTATTTTTTAAGAAAAAGCAGACAAAAGTGGAAAGCTTTTTCACTTTTCAGTAAAAGCTCTGAAAAGTGAATAGAAGTTACCTTTTTGTGAGACACGTACAGTTACAAGGGAAATCTCCATTTGTAAGGGTGTCTCCCTCTCTGCCAGGTAGAGGAGGATGACTTTGTATCTCTAGAAACTCTTTATCAATGGAGAAGGCAGAGACTTAAATCCGCAGGACAACCTTAGCCGTGTATGTTGTGCTTTTCCTGCCATCCTCCCAGAACTGGCTCCCTCACCCCCAACATCATCTTTTCTCTTTAGCTGGAGGTGGTACTTAAGGTGGTGTCATGGGCCATTGCAGGAAGTTTTACTGTTTTCCTGGGTATCTCAAGTATACAGGAGGTATACATGCTATTAAACTTCTGTTTTTTTCCTGTTTTCTTCTGTTCATCTGTCTATGATTACGGGGGGATGGGGGGAATCTTAGCCAAGAAAAATAAAGGGAAAATTATTTTTCCTCTCCTACAGTTTGGCAACCTACCATGGGAGCTGCTGAGATACCATACTCACTTGGGAGCCTGCAGATGGGATTCTGGAAAACTGGCAGAAGCCCGAGAAGGGTAAGAATTCTTACCAAAGTCAGCTCTCCTGGATCTCAGTCTGGTGCAGTTGAGAGAGGAAGGTAAAAATTTCACCTTGTCCCTTCTTTTCCAAATTGAGATTAGCAGGAGAAAATATTTGTGTCAGCTAGTTCCTTAGGTATTGTGACTTTGGTAGAGATTTTTGTTATGAGTATTTTTGTCTTCTACTGGTCCTCTTTCCTCCCAGAGATGGTCATTGTTTTCTTTTATCTCTGTCTTTTGTGTTGTCATAAGGAGAACCACAGGACAGATGAGATTTTCCTCTTGTTTTATTCTGTCTTGAGAGCTTGGCTTTATGACCAGTGAGAATATTCTCTCTGGTCTCTGCCAGCTGGATGATGCATGTGTCTGCATGCATCTGGCGACCACCTGAATAGGCTGGGGATCCGAGACACTAACTGATAAGCAGCATTCTCCGATGGTACCGGCTCTCGTGGGCGTCTGTCATAAGGACCCCTTGTCTCAACCTTCTTGTCTTATTTAGGGCTGGAAAAGTCCTATTCCAGTAGCGCTTACCCAGTGTCGCAGGTTTGTAACTGAAGGCATATCACATTCTTATGGGAAACTGGAGACACTTTTCACGACCCCATTCTTACCACCTGTGACAATGAAGGTCTTTGCTTTCTTAGGCTAACTGTGGGAGTGAGCTTTCTGAATCTTGTGAGGGCTGCATCTCTTGCACCCCCTTTCGGGATGCCTCTTGCATCCATGGTTAAGCCAGAAAAAGGCTTATAGGTTTGAGTTGCTATTGAGATTAATATAAGATCCTACTGCTCATCATTGGCCAAATGATGGATCTTTTGAATTGGAAAAACTTCTGTGTTCAAACATTTTTTAGAGAGCTCTCAGCCTAAACAACTGTCTTCTTGGTATCTATGGAAAGACCAACTTGAAAGGAGGACATGAAGGAGTATGGTGGCCAGCCTTAGGGACGTCCTTAGTAAGATGAAATTACAAAGCTCTTTTTACCTCCACTTTCAGAAGATATCTACCAAATTTAGAGAAGAGTTAAAAAGATCAGTGGCCATTCAGTTCCCCACTCACAGGGACCTTGATTGGCTGCTAAGGGGTGTTCTTCACACCCATGATTATACTGTAGTTGTCAGCCAAGCCCGATGGCCCCCTAGGGAAAACAGGCACACTCACACGGGCAGCATGACCAGAATTCCTCCCAAATTATCAGGAAATGGATCAGCTGAAGGCCAGTATTCAGGGGCTGACAGAAGCAATAGTAGGGTCTTTTTCCCCTAAGGTGAATTGGTCCAAGGTTGAATTGTGCACTCAGAAAAAGGAGAGCATTCAAAGGCCTTTGTTGAACGCTTTATACAGACTTTGTAAAGGCATGCTGCATTAAGCCCTGAAACTCCAGAACATAGAAATCATTTGATTTCCATCTTAATTGGAAATCTCCCTGATATAAAGCAAATTGAAGAAAATGTAGTTGGATGGGCAGGTCAGTCCCTTGATGTCATTCAGGCTGCAGTCCAATTTTTTGAGGAATTAAAAGCAACTGTCTTTGTCTTGCAAATCTTCACAAAACCAGAAATTCAGCTCTAGAAGCAATTCAAAGTTCACCTATTCTAACCATTCCAAAACCTGCCCTATTTATCTCAAGATACTTGTAGGTATTATAAAAGACCAGGTCACTGGAAACAGAACTGTTCTGTACTTAGAAAAGTAAGAAAAAATTTAAATGGTAATTAATTACTCTAAACCTCTGATAATAGGTAAAGTACCCCCAAAACTCCAGGAAAAAAACTTACTTTCTCTGTCCCTTTGAGATATAAATTTTCTACCCCACCTTCTCTAGGACCTGATAGCCAGCTCTTAGAAATGCAAACTTTAGGAAAATGAAGCTCATCAGAAGTTAAAAAAAAAAGGAGCTATTTTGAAATTGGGCAAATGAGAAAAGCAAAACAAAAACCCCCCCACACAAATATCAGTTTAAAAAGAAAAAAAGCTTTAGCACTCTAAGTAGGTAAACTTATTCCAACTGCCAGAAACACAGTTCAGATCGAACTGTTCTTTCATAAGCTAGTGAGTTTTGTCATTGTACCTAATTCATGGCTAAAATTTTGGAACCAGAGCTATAAGGTCTCTGGTTTGCATCTGTATGTTTACATGTGTTTATATATGTATGTTATAAATGTTTGATATTTTTCTACCTCTGAATGGTACCGCCAAGATTAATTCATAAAAACTATTCAACTGGCTTAAAGAAAAATAAGTGCTTTTCAAATTAAATATTCCTAAAACTCTCAGAAATGTAGAAACTAACCCCCAATTTTTTTCTTCAAGTTCACATGATCTGGGATAATCTTTCTTTGGTAAATAAAAGCTGGGTTAAATCAAGACAGTATGGTACTGGCACAAAAACAGAAATATGGATCAATGGAACAGGATAGAAAGCCCAGAAATAAACCCATGCACATATGGTCACCTTGTCTTTGATAAAGGAGGCAAGCATATACAGTGGAGAAAAGACAGCCTCTTCAGTAAGTGGTGCTGGGAAAACTGGACAGCTACATGTAAAAGAATGAAATTAGAACGCTTCCTAACACTGTGTACAAAAATAAACTCAAAATGGATTAAAGACCTAAATGTAAGGCCAGACACTATCAAACTCTTAGAGGAAAACATAGGCAGAACACTCTTTGACATAAATCACAGCAAGATCCTTTTTGACCCACCTCCTAGAGAAATGGAAATAAAAACAAAAATAAACAAATGGGCCCTAATGAAACGTAAAAGCTTTTGCACAGCAAAGGAAACCATAAACAAGACGGAAAGACAACCCTCAGAATGGGAGAAAATATTTGCAAACGAAGCAACGGACAAAGGATTTATCTCCAAAATATACAAGCAGCTCATGCAGCTCAATATCAAAAAAAAAAAAACAAACAACCCAATCCAAAAATGGGCAGAAGACCTAAATAGACATTTCTCCAAAGAAGATATACAGATTGCCAACAAACACATGAAAGGATGCTCAACATCACTAATCATTAGAGAAATGCAAATCAAAACTACCATGAGGCATCACCTCACACCAGTTAGAATGGGCATCATCAGAAAATCTACAAACAACAAATGCTGGAGAGGGTGTGGAGAAAAGGGAACCCTCTTGCACCGTTGGTGGGAATGTAAATTGATACAGCCACTATGGAGAACAGTATGGGGGTTCCTTAAAAAACTAAAAATAGAACTACCATATGACTCAGCAGTCCCACTACTGGGCATAGACCCTGAGAAAAACCATAATTCAAAAAGAGTCAAGTACCACAATGTTCATTGCAGCACTATTTACAATAGCCAGGACATGGAAGCAACCTAAGTGTCCATCGACAGATGAATGGATAGAGAAGATGTGGCACATACATACAATGGAACATTCTTCAGCCATAAAAAGAAACGAAATGGAGTTATTTGTAGTGAGGTGGATGGACCTAGAGTCTGTCATACAGAGTGAAGTAAGTCAGAAAGAGAAAAACAAATACCGTATGCTAACACATATATATGGAATCTAAAAAAAAAAAAACAAAAAACGGTTCTCATGAACCTCGGAGCAGGACAGGAATAAAGACACAGACGTAGAGAATGGACTTGAGGACACAGGGAGGGGGAAGGGTAAGCTGGGATGAAGTGAGAGTGGCATGGACATATATACGCTACCAAATGTAAAATCGATAGCTAGTGGGAAGCTGCCTCAAAGCACAGGGAGATCAGCTCGGTGCTTTGTGACCACCTAGACGGGTGGGATAGGGAGGGTGGGAGGGAGGGAGACACAAGAGGGAAGAGATATGGGGATATATGTATATGTATAGCTGATTGGCTTTGTTATACAGCAGAAACTAACACACCATTGTAAAGCAATTACACTCCAATAAAGATGTTAAAAAAATACGATACAAGGATGTAATGTATAGCACAGAGAATACAACCATTATTTTATAATAACTTTAAATGGAGTATAATCTATAAAAATATCAAATCACTATGTTGAATACCTGAAACTAATATAATGTAAATCAATTATACTTCAATAGAAAACAAACAAACTGGGTTAATTGGTTGGTTTAATTAGACAGGCAGGTCTTCAGAGTTAGCAACATTAGATATAATAGAGACATGCAACCTTTATTCTACCTGGGCTTACTATTCAAGTAAGTTCATGTTATCTCTGTTACAAAATTTGTCAGCAAGAACACCACCTTGGCATGATGGCTGATTTTGCGTAATGTCTCCTGGCGTTTGTGTGAAGAGTCTAAACAATTGTTGGGAGCAAGTGATTTAGATACATGTCAGCGAGATAAAAGTTAGGTGAACTTATCAGCAATGAGTATGTTTTATGGTATATCTTTAAAAACAGTTTTCCAAATGTCTTTGGTAACTTGAAACTTTATAGAGTTTTGCTCAGTTAAATGATAGGAAATTCACTGAATATCTAGATCATTTCCAAATAAGATAAAATACTTCTTAAACATTAATTACTACACATAGGTTTATCTACTTTTGGCTTCTTATTACAGAATGAAAGCTATTTGGGTATATTAGTAAACATATCTTGTGCCACAATGAAATACTATGAGGAAGTATCTACTTCTAGAAATTATGAAATATATTCATAATTTCTAGAAATTATGAAATATATTCATAAATTTGCCAATCTAAAGAATGCTGGTGTAACAGACTGCAAATGCTTATTTATTAGTTTTCACTAGAAAGTAAGGTTTCTAAGGATTATTAAAGCGACTAGAAATAAGTATATATCAACCCTGTACATAAGAATTAGGATGTGTTTTTGGCCAAGAGAAGTAGGGAGATGCATTTTTGTTAAGGGAAGTGAAAGTGATTTTATCCTAAAGTAGAGCTATAGTTATTTCAGAGTAGAAAGTAGGAGAATAAAGGACAAACTAAATGGATACAGAAAGTTGGGAAGAGAGAGAGAGAAAATTTTACCTTGTGTAGTCGAGCTGGCTAAAATTGAATAAATTTGTTTTAAGGGTTTTAAAAATAAGCTTAATAAGCTTAGTGTAATTGCATAAGACTAAATTTTCTTTTTTTGCTAAGAGGACAGTTTTACTGGGCTGTTGGTCTGGTCTGCTCCTGATAAGAGATTGTGAAAGGTTTTTCTTTACCTTTTTAAGTAATCTGCCTAGAAAGCAAAGATTTTGCACTTTATCAAAATAATTTCCTGTGCTTCATGTTATCTTTATCATCAGGTCTTTGATTAAAAGACTCAGTTTTAAGATTAAGGCTAAGTTTTGCTCGAAACTATGTGACCTTCTGTATTTGCCTTTGAAATGTTTTTAACTGTCACTTTGGTTAACTGGATAATTAAGTATTGTTTCATAATGATTTATGATTCTATTTAGTCAAGCGTCCAAAACCTTTTGATATTTTTGACAAACTTCCCCAAATCAAATTCTAAATGAAGTCTTTTTGACCTCAAACTAACTTTGGGATTTTCCCCAGGGCCCCTGGAACATCTCAAAAGATGTGTTCTCTCTCTTTATAAAAAGATATTAAACCACTTAGGCTTATTTGATATGTTAAATTACGTGGGACACATTGTCAAATAAGAATACTAAACCTTCTTGATTGTATTTGTATAGAAACATGTTTCACCTTCAAAGAGATTCACAGAAAGGACTCTGACAAGTACTCTAGAACACAGGTTTCTGATAACTTGAAGATTGTAAAACTGAGCTGGGTAAGAATTTCCAGAACGAATGGAAAAAACTGAATTCAAGCAGAAAAAAAATTAATAATGTGGGATTGAATGAATTGATGAGAATGATTACACTTTTTATGACTTTTTGTTTGAAACATGTTTTGTTTCTCCAGATTTAAGGGAAACTTTTCCTCTTAAGCTATCTATGATTTACTGCAATTTGGTGAATTATACCTTTGTAAGCAGAATTGAGACAATTTTTCTCCATACCTGATCCCTCCAGAATTTAGAAACTCGTAGTGAATATTCTCATTTTCATGGTGATATAGTTATTTGCACAAGTTCAATGAGAATCTGTTCTCCTTGTAACAGGACACAATTGGAAACATGGTTGTATTATCAAGGTTTTGACTTGAATGTCATATTTGAAAATGAAATGCATAAAGTCGGATATGACCAGATGGCTTTAAGGAACTAAAGACCCTTGGAAACAACTGACCTGGTACCTTGCTTACAGGGTTCCAGACAGCCTTACTAGGTGAGTAAGGAAAGTCACTTCCTGGCAAGCTCAGGAACCTCAATATTTTGGGGACCTCAAGAAGAGAGGAATTTGCCTAAATTGGCATAATAACCTTACCCTTGTTTACTGTGCTTTTCCTGATAGCTTTCCTCCACCCCACAACATCTTTCTTTTGTCTATCACTGGAGATGGTACTGAACGTGGTGGCTTGGGCCATTTGGGAGAGTTACTCAGTTTTCCTGGGTCTCTCCCACATATACAGGAGGTATCCATGTTATGAAACTTCTTTTTCTCTCCTGTTCATCTGTCTTTTATTACAGTGGGTCTCAGCCAAGAACTTAGAAGGGTAGAGGGAAAATTATTTTTCCTTTCCTACATCCTCCAGCTTCTTAATGCAGGTATAAATAACACAATTACACACAGTGCTCAATAACCTAAGAAAAGTTTTTTATGTGATATTCAGTAGAATTCACCTGATCTTACGATGTGAAGGAAACCACCCTTTCTAGATGGGAGGCAGTGCTTTCACCTGGGCCTTCAGTACCAAACCACCAAGTCTCCCTGTTTCTGTGAGGTAAGTGATTCTCTTTTGACAGTTACAGAAGAGCAAGCCATTAGAAGTTGATTTACAAAGCAACTCATGTATAACAAAACCAAAAAGAAAGAAAAAAACCCCATAATTTTGAGGTACTGTTTCGTAAGAACTTCAAAAGTAGGCCCTCCTGAAACATAACTTGAAAATTTAAACGTCTACTCCATCTAAAAACACGTCACAACTGGCATGAGCCTTATCTAGATCTGTGTTCCTTCCTACCTCGGCTTTAGGTTCTGTTCCTTCTAACTTTCTCAGGAATTTCACTGTCAATGGTTTATCTTGTAAGGTCAGCCTCTCCTTCTGAAATGGTCCTTACTATGGTTTTAAACAACGCTCAAATATCTCCCATTACAAAATCCCAAACAACCCCTTCTCAACAACACAGTCTTCCTTCCAACTAGGGCCCTGGTCCCTCCCCAACAAGCCAAACCTCCAGAAGTCTTACTACCTCTGTTTCTTTGGCATCTGGCTCCTACCAACTGAAAGTGTTCCCCGTGAGGTCATCAATTATCTCCATCAGGTCACCAGCAACGGCCAGCTCTCACACCTCATCCTTGACTGACACTGGCAGCACTTTGTGAAACACACTCTAACCTGGGCCTTAATGACACAGCTCACCTACTGCTTTCCCTCCTGACTCCCTGGATGGTCCTCCTTCATTTGGCTACTAAATATTCCTCTGAGCTCTGTCTGTCTAACTTTCACCCTCTCTCGCTGGGTACAAGTTAGACCTAGCCTAGAGGCAATAAAGCTCATCTTCCCAGGCCCATTCTTATTCTTCTTGTTCTCCTACGCTCTATGAACTGCCCGCAAAGGGTAATCTTGTCCAAGGCATTTCAGATCAGGTCGACGTTCTCCCAGTGGTTTTACAATGGTGCCCAAGCTGCTCCTCTGGGCGCTGTCTGCCTCCAACATTCTTTCTTACTATGAATCCTCTCACACTCTGTTCCAGCCACATCTGGATTCTTTCAACTCCTTATTTGAAGATTCAACTCAACCACAACCCTTACTAGGTTTCTCAGCTTCTCGTCTATAAAATGGGAAAAATAACTACCTATATGACCTAGGGTTGTTTTAGTGACTAAATGAATAAATAAGAGTAACACACTTAAATAGAACTTGCTATATGCCAGCGCTAGTCTAAGTGTTGTTAACTCAGTATCACTCTTTCACCTATGTCTGCCCACAGTCTATTTTTCTACAAAGCCTCCCAGAGTACTCCTTTAAAAAAAAACAAAAAACAAGCCGATCACCTCCTCATGGCTCTGCTCAGCACCAACTAATGGTCGCTCCTCTCAAAATCACAAGTTCTCACTATGGCAATGATCTGGCATCCCTTACTGGATTCAGGCTACACTGACCTTGCTGTTCCTCACCCAGGCCAAGCACACATCTTTTTCATTTATGGTTCCCTCTACCTGCAAAGCTCTTTTCCCCATTATCTATGTGGCCTACGCTCATTTCCTTCAGGTCCTACTCAAATGTCATCAGTGTGGCCATCCTTAACTACCCTCAACTGAGCTTTCTCAATCTTGGCACCAGTGACATTTTGGGCTGGATCATTCTTCGTCCTGGGGAGCTGTCCTGTGCATGGTGGGATACTGAGTAGCATCCCTGGTCTCCACCTACTAGATGCCCACAGCACCCCACTGTCCAGTTATGACAACCAACAATGTCTCCAGGTATTGACAAGCGTCCCTTGGGGGGCAAAACTGGGCACACTCCGAAAAAAAACCCCACAACCAACCTTCTTCTCTATTCTCCTCCTCTTTTCTATACATCTTTTTTGCACACATGCACAGACACACATGTGTATGCCTATATATAGTCACAGGGTTTTCTATTAAATAGGATAATTGTCATACGTATTTTTCTGTGAGTAGGCTCTTTTCTTTTCCTAATAGTATATCACAGATGTCTTTTTCCTGTATCAGAACAAACAGACGTACTACACTCTTTTGAATGGCTTCAGAGTACTCCTTCTCAAATGCGTTCCACTATTACTCTACTGATGAACATTTAGGTTCTTTTCCATTTTTCACTACTACAAACAATTTTTGTGAAAGAATGTTTCACTGCAGCAAACATTCTAGTACGTAAGGTGAGCATTCCTACAAAGGTAACTGCTGTAAGAGAAAATCCGTGTTTGTAATTTTGACACATCCAGATTCTTGCACAGGCTGGCAAGCAAATCTCTATTAGCAATCTCCCAGAGAAACTCCAGGTCTTATTCACCTGGGTACCCCAGAGCCTTGTAGGGGTTGGGGCCCACAGTGTAAGCCTAGATATCTGCCAAATGCCAGGAGGAAGGGATGCCTGCTTAGCCCATGTAGGCGCATTCCTCTTTGGGATTTTTCCCATTGCAATTTGAGAGCCTGTAAGGGAAAAGCATACCTATGCTCCATTACTTTGTTTCTAGGAACTTCTTTCCAGAACTGAGTCAATTCTGCTGGGCCCGTGCCAGATGACTGTTCCATTTCTGCAGCCATGATCAGAAAACGGTCTTGGGCAGAGACTGTTAACCCTGCATTCCAAAAAGGTAACGTATTATATAACAAACAAACAGGAACCTTTACAAAGGGACAAAGGGTTGGCTACGTGGCTTAGGCATTATTCTAGAAAACAACACTAAGGAAAAAGAATAATATGGAACTACCTTAAAAAAGGAAAAAGTTCTCCTAAAGAAGATGAATTTTTTGGTTTGAAATTCAATTTTACTTGTTAAAAAAAATTTTGTTTTAATGACAGCCATTCACCCGTCTCATTTTACAGGTGAGAAAACAGATGCCCAGAGTGTGGCGAGGTGACTCGCTGATACCCTGCTAATTTCTAGATTCCAGTCCAGCTTTGCTGAGTCATCACCCAGCCCCAGGCCCCCCGTAACACCCCACTGTGGCCAGCCAGGTGACAACTCACCCCCGTGGGGAGACACAACTATATCAACTGATGCACCCGGGTCACAACTGCTGTTGCTTGGCTTGACTCTGTACTTTTCTGGAGCAGTTGTTCTCACCTGTTTATGAAAAACAGTAGTCACATGACCTTTACACTCTCTGGGGGCAAATGGCTTTAAAATGACTTAAAAATCATTAATAAAGTCTATAAAACAATCTTGGTGGTTATGTATAGACTATATATTTTCCCATCTGCAGGAAAAAAGCATCTCAATCAAGTAGAAAAAACACACTCATCAGTCTGTCACTTAGCCTTCCTCTTAAATTAAAAAAAAAGAAATCCAACTGTTAAATATTTATCCTGTTAATCACCTGAATTTAATAATTCATGTTCAAAAAACAACACACATTAGAACACATGTTACAATAGTGTCCAGAAATTTAAAAGCAGTAATCAAAGGACACTAGGAAGTAGATGGTTCAAGGAAGGAATACCCTACAATATGGGGCAGTGGTGGGCTCAGTCCTGTTACACTTAATGCTCAGTGTCTGTCAGGTTAGTATCCAGTATAAACTGTACTCCAGAATATACCACACTTGGGGGAAAATGCACTTTAGATTTTATAGTTTTATTTTTTCACTCTCTCTATGAATTAAATTATTCATACAATGAAAAGTGATTCTTTTTTTTTTTTTTTAAAACAAACATTAAATCCTGGGGCTAATTTGGACAGTACCCTATTGCTGCACATTAAAGACTAAGATACAGACCTCAGAAAATTTTAGATAAGCTGTGACACACGGTTAGAGATAGAAGGCAGTATAAGCCTAAAAATATAAATAAAAATACCGTGCAAGTTCAAAATTATCAATCTTTCAATTTTCACACATAATTTATGTCTTTCAGATATTTACCTTAAATGCCACTATGTTTTTCGTTACATTTGTCAACACTATTAAAGCTTTCTTCTCTTCAGGTTCTGTACTTCCAAAATACAGTTCTTCCGCTGGGCTAGGTGGCAACAAAAGCATAAGCCAATGGTATTGCTCAGAATAAATGACAATCTAATCATCAGCTTGAAGAAAAATATTTGGTTAATATTTTACACTCATTTGTATAAAGAGATTTCATCAAAGAAGATTACAAAACAATTACCTAATGTATTTTGTATTTTAATCTTACTGATTCAATGCACGCTATTTAAATGTCCTATGGTTTCCCCCAAGATCTAAAAGCAAAATAGGAAAGAACAGGAGTGAATTAGGAATTCTGAATTAGTCCTATAATCAGCACCACCTTAAGGTTTATTTATTAAAACTCTTTGGTAGGTGATTGATTGATAGATAAAGATCAGAGAAGAAATTCCTGCTTCAACTTTACCTAATTACAAACATTAGAATGGGGCACATTTTTATACATCAACAGAAAAGAGTATAACTTAAAAAGATCATCAGGGATGTATTTAAGTAAAAGAGTAAGTCCTGACTATAGAAAGGTTTTTTTCTAAGTAATATGGAAGGAGATAAACACAAAGTATGGGGTGGGAACTACAGGAAAAAATTGTCAAAAAATCAGTGAGGCTCAAAATGCAAATTTTACTATTATTGGCCACTGTATATTAAAAATAAAAAGACTCAAGCAAAGTTTGTGTAGTTTAATTACATGAGCCAAATCGGGTGCCTCCAAATAATGCAAAGGACTGTGATTTTTATGTATTTACTTACTTTTAAAAAAATTTATTTTTATTTTGTTGCTGCACATGGGCTTTTCTCTAGTTGCGGCGAGCTGGGGCTACTCTTTGTTGCAGTGCACGGGCTTCTCATTGGGTGGCTTCTCGTTGCAGAGCAGGGGCTCTAGACACACGGGCTTCAGCAGTTGTGGCTCTCGGGCTCTAGAGCGCAGGCTCAGTAGTTGTGGCACACGGGCTTAGTTGCTCCGCAGCATGTGGGATCTTACGGAGCAGGGCTCGAACCCATGTCCCCTGCATTGGCAGGCGGATTCTTAACCACTGTACCACCAGGGAAGCCCGGACTGTGATTTTTAGATAAAAAGGTGAATTCTTCAGATAGCCCTTGACTTTGAGCTCCACCTTTAAATAGATTCATTTTATATCAGGAATATCTGCATATCAGAGATATTTATTCATGTAAAGAACACACATTTTAAAATAAGTGCTCTCCCAGGAGAGCTGTGCCCAGCTTTGGACAAGACATAAATTAGTATGGTTGCTGGTGTCTTTTTAAAACCCAATCCGAAATATACCACAGAAAAGACAGGAAGGTTATGGATCTCAGAACTGCTCTCAGTATCCAGCACAGAAACCATGAAAAGCTCTAGGGAGACAGAGGTTGGTTAGGTCCCTGTGTGTGTGTGTGTAGGATAAGCACTGATTTTCTGGAGGGATGGGTGGGCATTGCAGAGTTGGCTTTCTCCCTAGCTGGATCTTTTAGCCATACGTTGATAGTTATAAGCCAGGACCTATGGTTTTGACAGGCCTCCAGAGAAAAAACAGTAACTTCCAAACTAGTAGAGGGAAAAATGGGAAACAAACAAATTCCAGAGTGGGGGAAACGACAAAGGAAAACCATGGAAAAGAGAACATGCACATGTGTTTCCCTCCTTCCCTCTCACACACACACTCATGCAGATGGTGAAGATAAATCCAAATAGAACAGTAATCAAAATATATATATGTAAACAAACTAATCTTGTCAGAGAATTTCAGATTTGATGTTTAAAATGTCTGGCTCTATTGTTCATGAGTCTTTAACAGTTACATAGAAAGGTTTCAAGTAAAGGGATAGAAAATGATACAGTAGGCCATTACTAAATAAAGTTGGTAAAGCAGTATTAACATAAGGCTGTACAGATTTACCAACCAAAAGCATCATTAGTGAGAAAGGTCTTTACATAATGATAAGGAAACAATACTGAATTTTTTGGATTGAACAACCTAGAAAGAAAAATAGAGATGTGCTGAAATTTGGCTTTGGTAAAAACCCTATTTTTCTGGTTCAGCTTTAGCTTTTGGAAGGTCAAATCGATAAATGGCTACTTCAGTGTCATTTCTGGCAACCTCAAACTTGTGCAAGTCAAACACTATCAGTAAAATGAGAAAACTACATGTCATTCAGATTTGTTGTTAATATATGAATATTCACTCTTATTACCTGATGTGGGATAAAGGCCCTTTAAACACACTCAACAGAATAAATAACAAAAAGGTAGCTACAAATATCCACTATATCTGGAAACCAAGGTGAGTCTTCAGATAACCCTTAATTTTATATTTCCAGTTTCAAAAACAGTCCAGAAGTTTTCTTAATTTTGCAGTTCCCTCAAAATGATCAAGATATATCATGAAAGCACAGCTAATAAAATCCTCAACTAGTACCTGATGTGTAATAAGGGCCCTTTAAACACACTCAATGGTTTCTTGAAAGCTTTCATTTTGGAATCAACTTTTTCATTCTCTTCTGCTTTGGAAGTAGGTTCCGTTACGTTAACCTAAAGACAAAAAATATATATATATATGAAGAAAGAAAGAAAAAGAAATTGAATTTCACACTGATAGGAAGTTCATTAGGTCACAAAGTTAGCATTATAGTGACTCAATCCAAATTACAATCTTTAACATAGGTTTATTATATCTAAATTATATATTTAACATATAGTAACCTGATGATTAACCTATATTTGAGTACCTACTATGTAAATAGGCCCCTTTAGAAAATGTAACATGGTCTTTCCCTTAAGAGTTTTTATTTTTATTTTTTTGGCTGCCCCACACGGCTTGTGGGATCTAAGTTCCCCAGCCAGGGATTGAACCAGGGCTCTCAGCAGTGAGAGCACAGAGTCCTAACCACTTGACCACCCGGGAATTCCCCTCCCTTTTAAGCGTTTTAAAATCTGTTCTACATTGCAATATATTTATCCCTCTATCAAGTCCCTGATATCTCATAAAAACATAACTAAGTGTTCTTTAAAAATGAAAAAGAGAAAGTAAATCAAGGTAATGTTTTCAGTTAATTACTTTTTATTTATTTTAGATAGATAAAAAATATTTTAGATAAAAGGATTCTTTTAAGATGCGTTTAGCCAATTTTTACACAAAAGCAGGGAATCAACCTTTTATATACTGTAGCACACTACCAGTCAACTAGTGCCATCCTCCTTCTTTCTTTTTACGTACAAAGATGTGGAAGGGCAGCAAGTTAAGTGAATTACCTAAAATTACATAGCCAGCTAGTGGCAGAATTGGGGCTAGGTCACAGCTTTTGTCTCAATTTCATTTTTTTTTTTGTGAAAATTACCTTTTTAAGAAGAGCTGTTTGTTCTTCATTAGAAATTGTTTCCAAGGTTTCTTTGCCATCACTTTCTATATCTTCTTTACTTGAAGCTTCATCCTCACTGGCAATAGGCCCATTTTCACACAACGGTGTCTGGAAGTCATCATCTACAAGTGGTGGATAGCTATACTTGAAAGGATCCTGAGAGAAAAGAATTTTGTATCAGCTTGCTAAGAGGTGGGTGGAGAAATAATTCTCTTAGTAAAGTTAAAATCCATTCCTCTGGCCAAGAAAACAGAGTTAATTAGATAGTGAAATTTAAAACAAAGCAAGCATTTCGAAACAGCAAGGGAAAAAGCAGGATGTGGTGTGGGACAACTGGCCAGCCATCTGTAAAAGAACCAAATTGGATCTTTAGCTCATTCTTTTTTTTTAGAAAAATTTATTTATTTTATTTTTTTGGCTGTGTCGGGTCTTAGTTGTGGCATGTGGGATCTCTCGTTGCAGCGCACGGACTTCTGTCTAGTTGTGGCGTGTGGGTTTTCTCTCTCTAGCTGTGGCGCATGCGCTCTGCAGCTGTGGTGCGCGGGCTCCAGAGTGCATGGGCTCTGTAGTTTGCGGCATGAGGGCTCTCTCATTGAGGCACACAAGCTCAGTAGTTGTGGCGTGCGGGCTTAGTTGCCCCGCAGCATGTGGGATCTTAGTCCCCCGACCAGGGATCGAACCTGTGTCCCCTGCATTGGAAGGTGGATTCTTTACCACTGGACGACCAGGGAAGTCCCTAGCTCATTCTTTATACCAAAAAGAATTTCAGATGAATAAAAGCTTTAAATGTGTGTGTATATTTTTAAAAAACAACGTAAGCTCCAGAACAACACATAGGAGAATTAAAAAAACAACAACAAAACCCGAAAAACACAAAACCTAAGTAAGGGAAGGCCTTTTCTAAGTAAAACATGAAACCTAGAAGGCATAAAAATATTGACAAAAATTGAGCACGCCAAAATGAAACATTTTTGATTGAGGGCAGAGACAAGACGGCAGAGTAGAAGGACATGAGCTCACCTCCTCTCATGAAAACACCAAAATCACAACTAACTGCTAAACAAACACTGATAAGAAAACACTGGAACATACCAAAAAAGATATTCTACATCCAAACACAAGAAGCCATAACGAGACGATAGGAGGGGTGCAATCACGATAAAATCAAATTGAATACCTGCTGGGTGGGCTACCCACAAACTGGAAAATAATTAGATGGCAGAGGTTCTCCCACAGGAGTGCAAGTCCCGAGCCCCACATCAGGCTGCCCAGCCTGAGGGTCTGGCATCAGGAGGAGCCCCCAAGAGCATCTGGCTTTGAAGGCCAACAGGGTTTGATCACCGGAATTCCACAGGACTGGGGGGAAACAGAAACTCCACTCTTGGAGGACACACATAAGGTCTGATGAGCACCAGGACCCACAGGAAAAAGCAGTGACCTCACAGGAGCCTGGGCCAGACATACCTGCTAGTATTGGAGGGTCTCCTTATGAGGCAGGAGGCAGATGTGGCTCACTGTGGGGACAAAGACACTGCTGGTGGTAGTTCTGGGGAGTGCTCATTGGCATGAGCCCTCCTGGAGGCTGCCATTTTCTCACCAAGACCTGGCCCCACCCAACAGCCTATAGGCTCCAGTGCTGGGATGCCTCGGGCCAAACAACCAACACGGTGGGAACACAGCCCCACCCATCAGCAGACATTCTGCCTTAAGTCTTCCTGAGCCCACAGCTGCTCACCAGAGGGACAAGACCCAGCTCCATATACCAATGGGCAGGAACCAGTACCTCCCACCAGGAAACCTGCACAAGCCTCTTAAATAAATGGTTTTTTTTTTTTTTTTTTTTTTTTTTTTGACCACACCGTGTGGCTTGAAGGATCTTAGTTTCCCCAACCAGGGACTGAATGTGCACCCTCAGCAGTGAAACCATGGACTCCTAACCACCGGACCGCCAGGGGATTCCCTGCAAAAGCCTCTTAGACAGGCCTCATCCACCAGGGGGCAGACAACAGAAGCAAGAAGAACTACAACCCTGTAGGCTGAGGAACAGAAACCACAATCACAGCATGTTAGACAAAATGAGACCAGCAGAGGATTATGTCCCAGATGAAGGAACAAGATAAAAACCCCAGAAGAACAACTGCATGAAGTGGAGATAGGCAATCTACCTGAAAAAGAATGCAGAGTAATGACAGTAAAGTTGATCCAAGATCTTGGAAAAAGAATGGAAGCACAGACCGAGAAGATAGAAGAAATGTTTAATAAAGAGCTAGAAGATCTAAAGAAAAAACAAACACAGATGAACAATATGATAACTGAAATGAAAAATACACTAGAAGGAATCAATAGCAGAATAAATGAGGCAGACGAACAGATGAGCTGGAAGACAGAAAGGTGGAAATCACTGCCATGAAACAGAATAGAGAAAAAAGAACAAAAAGAAATGAGGGCAGCCGAAGAGACCTCTGTGACAACATTAAATGCACCAACATTCACATTAAAGGGATGCCAGAAGGACGAGAGAGAAAGGACCTGAGAAAATGTATGAAGAGATAATAGCTGAAAACTTCCCTAACATGGGAAAGGAAATAGTCACCCATGTCCAGGAAGTGCAGAGAGTCCCATGCAGGATAAACCCAAGGAGGAACACCCTGAGACACATATTAATGAAGGTGACAAAAATTAAACGCAAAGAAAAAATATTGAAAGCAATAAATAACATACAAGGGAGCAGAAGCAAGAAAAACTACAATCCTGCAGGCTGTGGAACAGAAACCACACTCACAGAAAGACAGACAAGATGAAAAGGCAGAGGGCTATGTACCAAATGAAGGAACAAGATAACACCCCAGAAAAACAACTAAATGAAGTGGAGATAGGCAACCTTCCAGAAAAATAATTCAGAATACTGATAGTGAAGATGATCCAGGGCCTCGGAATAAGAATGGAAGCAAAGATCGAGGAGATACAAGAAAGCTTTAACAAAGACCTAGAAGAATTGAAGAACAAACAAACAGAGATGAACAATACAATAACTGAAATGAAAACTACACTAGAAGGAATCAATAGCAGAATAACTGAGGCAGAAGAACGGATAAGTGACCTGGAAGACAGAATGGTGGAATTCACTGCTGCGGAACCGACTAAAGAAAAAAGAATGAAAAGAAATGAAGACAGCCTAAGAGACCTCTGGGACAACATGAAACGCAACAACATTCGCACTATAGGGGTCCCAGAAGGAGAAGAGAGAGAGAAAGGACCAGAGAAAATATTTGAAGAGATTATAGTCGAAAACTTCCCTAACATGGGAAAGGAAATAGCCACCCAAGTCCAGGAAGCGCAGCGAGTCCCATACAGGATAAACCCAAGGAGAAACACACCGAGACACACAGTAATCAAATTGGCAAAAATTAAAGACAAAGAAAAATGATTGAAAGCAGCAAGGGAAAAACAACAAATAACATACAAGGGAACTCCCACAAGGTTAACAGCTGATTTCTCAGCAGAAACTCTACAAGCCAGAAGGAAGTGGCAAGATATACTTAAAGTGATGAAAGGGAAGAACCTACAACCAAGATTACTCTACCCGGCAAGGATCTCATTTAGATTTGATGGAGAAATCAAAAGCTTTACAGACAAGCAAAAGCTACGAGAATTCAGCACCACCAAACCAGCTCTACAACAAATGCTAAAGGAACTTCTCTAAGTGGGAAACACAACAGAAGAAAAGGATCTACAAAAACAAACCCAAAACAATTAAGAAAATGGTCATAGGAACATACATATCCATAATTACCTTAAACGTGAATGGATTAAGTGCTCCAACCAAAAGACACAGGCTTGCTGAATGGATACAAAAACAAGACCCATATATATGCTGTCTACAAGAGACCCACTTCAGACCCAGGGACACATACAGACTGAAAGTGAGGGGATGGAAAAAGATATTCCATGCAAATGGAAATCAAAAGAAAGCTGGAGTAGCTATACTCATATCAGATAAAATAGACTTTAAAATAAAGAATGTTATAAGAGACAAGGAAGGACACTACATAATGCTCAAGGGATCAATCCAAGAAGAAGCTATAACAATTATAAATATATATGCACCCAACACAGGAGCACCTCAATACATAAGGCAACTGCTAACAGCTATAAAAGAGGAAATCGACAGTAACACAATAATAGTGGGGGACTTTAACACCTCACTTACACCAATGGACAGATCATCCAAAATGAAAATAAATAAGGACACAGAAGCTTTAAATGACACAACAGACCAGACAGATTTAGTTGATATTTATAGGACATTCCATCCAAAAACAGCAGATTACACGTTCTTCTCAAGTGCGCACAGAACATTCTCCAGGATAGATCACATCCTGGGTCACAAATCAAGCCTCAGGAAATTTAAGAAAGTTGAAATCATATGAAGCATCTTTTCTGACCACAACACTATGAGATTAGAAATGAATTACAGGGGAAAAAACGTGAAAAGCACAAATACATGGAGGCTAAACAATACGTTACTAAATAACCAAGAGATCACTGAAGAAATCAAAGACGAAATAAAAAAAATACCTAGAGACAAATGACAATGAAAACACGATGATCCAAAACCTACGGGATGCAGCAAAAGCAGTTCTAAGAGGGAAGTTTATAGCGATACAAGCCTACCTCAAGAAACAAGAAACATCTCAAGTAAACAATCTAACCTTACACCTAAAGGAACTAGAGAAAGAAGAACAAACAAAACCCAAAGTTAGCAGAAGGAAAGAAATCATAAAGATCAGAGCAGAAATAAATGAAACAGAAACAATAGGAAACATCAATAAAACTAAAAGCTGGTTCTTTGAGAAAATAAACAAAATTGATAAGCCATTAGCCAGACTCATCAAGAAAAAGAGGGAGAGGACTCAAATCAATAAAATTAGAAATGAAAAAGGAGAAGTTACAAGAAACACCACAGAAATACAAAGGATCACAAAAGACTACCACAAGGAACTCTATGCCAATAAAATGGACAACCTGGAAGAAATGGACCAATTCTTAGAAAGGTATAACCTTCCAAGACTGAACCAGGAAGAAACAGAAAATATGAACAGACCAATCACAAGTAATGAAATTGAAACTGTGATTAAAAATCCTGCAACAAACAAAAGTCCAGGACCAGATGGCTTCACAGGTGAATTCTATCAAACATTTAGAGAAAAGCTAACACCCATCCTTCTCAAACTCTTCCAAAAAATTGCAGAGGAAGGAACACTCCCAAACTCATTCTATGAGGCCACCATCACCCTGGTACCAAAACCAGACAAAGATACTACAAAAAAAAAGAAAACTACAGACCAATATCCCTGATGAATATAGATGCAAAAATCCTCAACAAAATACTAGCAAACAGAATGCAACAACACATTAAAAGGATCATACACCACGATCAAGTGGGATTTATCCCAGGGATGCAAGGATTCTTCAATATACGCAAATCAATCAATGTGATACACCACATTAACAAAGTGAAGAAGAAAAACCATATGATCGTCTCAATAGATGCAGAAAAAGCTTTTGACAAAATTCAACACCCATTTATGATAAAAACTCTCCAGAAAGTGGGCACAGAGGGAACCTACCTCAACATAATAAAGGCCATATACGACAAACCCACAGCAAACATCATTCTCAACAGTGAAAAACTGAAGGCATTTCCTCTAAGATCAGGAACGAGACAAGGATGTCCACTCTCACCACTATTATTCAACATAGTTTTGGAAGTCCTAGCCATGGCAATCAGAGAAGAAAAAGAAATAAAAGGAATCCAAATTGGAAAAGAAGAAGTAAAGCTGTCACTGTTTGCGGATGACATGATACTATACATAGAGAATCCTAAAGATGCTACCAGAAAACTACTAGAGCTAATCAATGAATTTGGTAAAGTTGCAGGATACAAAATTAATGCACAGAAATCTCTTGCATTCCTATACACTGATGATGAAAAATCTGAAAGAGAAATTATGGAAACACTCCCATTTACCATTGCAACAAAAAGAATAAAATACCTAGGAATAAACCTACCTAGGGAGACAAAAGACCTGTATGCAGAAAACTGTAAGACACTGCTGAAAGAAATTAAAGATGATACCAACAGATGGAGAGATATACCATGTTCTTGGATTGGAAGAATCAATATTGTGAAAATGACCATACTACCCAAAGCAATCTACAGATGCAATGCAATCCCTATCAAATTACCAATGGCATTTTTTACGGAACTAGAACAAATCATCTTAAAATGTGTATGGAGACACAAAAGACCCCGAATAGCCAAAGCGGTCTTGAGGGAAAAAAACGGAGCTGGAGGAATCAGACTCCCTGACTTCAGACTATACTACAAAGCTACAGTAATCAAGACAATATGGTACTGGCACAAAAACAGAAACATAGATCAATGGAACAAGATAGAAAGCCCAGAGATTAACCCATGCACCTATGGTCAACTAATCTATGACAAAGGAGGCAAAGATATACAATGGAGAAAAGACAGTCTCTTCAATAAGTGGTGCTGGGGAAACTGGACAGCTACATGTAAAAGAATGAAATTAGAACACTCCGTAACACCATACAGAAAAATAAATGCAAAATGGACTCGAGACCTAAATGTAAGACCGGACACTATAAAACTCTTAGAGGAAAACATAGGAAGAACACTCTTTGACATAAGTCACAGCAAGATCTTTTTTGATCCACCTCCTAGAGTAATGGAAATAAAAACAGAAATAAACAAATGGGACCTAATGAAACTTCAAAGCTTTTGCACAGCAAAGGAAACCATAAACAAGACGAAAAGACAACCCTCAGAATGGGAGAAAATATTTGCAAACGAATCATCGGACAAAGGATTAATCTCCATAATATATAAACAGCTCAGGCAGCTCAATATTAAAGAAACAAACAACCCAGTCCAAAAATGGGCAGAAGACCTAAATAGACATTCCTCCAAAGAAGACATACAGATGGCCAAGAAGCACATGAAAAGTTGCTCAACATCACTAATTATTAGAGAAATGCAAATCAAAACTACAGTGAGGTATCACCTCACACCAGTTAGAATGGGCACCATCAGAAAATCTACAAACAACAAATGCTGGAGAGGGTGTGGAGAAAAGGGAACACTCTTGCACTGTTGGTGGGAATGTAAATTGATACAGCCACCATGGAGAACAATATGGAGGTTCCTTAAAAAACTAAAAATAGAATTACCATATGATCCAGCAATCCCACTACTGGGCATATACCCAGAGAAAACCGTAATTCAAAAAGACACATGCACCCCAATGTTCACTGCAGCACTATTTACAACAGCCAGGTCATGGAAGCAACCTAAATGCCCATCGACAGACGAATGGATAAAGAAGTTGTGGTACATATATACAATGGAATATTACTCAGCCATAAAAAGGAACGAAATTGAGTCATTTGTTGAGACGTGGATGGATCTAGAGACTGTCATACAGAGTGAAGTAAGTCAGAAAGAGAAAAAGAAATATCGTATATTAACGCATGTATGTGGAACCTATAAAAATGGTACAGATGAACCGGTTTGCAGGGCAGAAGTTGAGACACAGATGCGGAGAACAAACGTATGGACACCAAGGGGGGAAAACCGCGGTGGGGTGGGGATGGTGGTGTGCTGAACTGGGCGATTGGGACTGACATGTATACACTGATGTGTATAAAATTGATGGCTGATTAAAAAAAAATAATAATAAATAAATAAAAACAACATTAGCAAAGTAAAAAAAAAAAAAATAATAACATACAAGGGAACTCCCAGAAGGTTATCAGCTGATTTTTCAGCAGAAACTCTGCAGACCAGAAGGGAGTGGCACGATATATTTAAAGAGATGAAAGGGAAAAACCTACAACCAAGATTACTCTATCAGCAAGGATCTCATTCAGATTCGACAGAGAAATCAACAGCATTACAGACAAGCAAAAGCTAAGAGAATTCAGCACCAGCAGACCAGCTTTGCAACAAATGCTAAAGGAACTTCTCTAGATGGGGAAAAAAAGGCCACAACTAGAAACAAGAAAATTATGAATGGAGAAGCTCACTGGTAAAGGCAAACTAACAGTAAAGGTAGGAAATAATCCACACACAAATATGCTATCAAAACCATCAATCATGAGAAGAGGGAAGTAGAAATGCAGGATACTGGAAATGCATTTGAAATTAAAAGACCAGCAACTTAAAACAATCTTATTCGTATATAGACTGCTATATCAAAACATGGTAACCGCAAACCAAACATCTGCAATAGACACACAAAAAGGATAAAGGAATCCAAACAGAACACTAAAGTAAGTCATCAAATCACAAGAGAACAAAAGAGGAAGGGGAGAAAAAAGACGTACAAAAACAAATGCAAAAAACAATTAACAAAATGGCATTAAGAAGGGAATTCCCTGGTGGTCGAGTGCATAGGACTTGGTGCTTTCACTGCCATGGCCCAGGTTCAATCCCTGGTTGGGGAACTAGGATCCTGCAAGTCATGCAGCATGGCCAAAAAAATAAAATAAAATAAAAAATGGCAATAAGAACATACATACAGATAACTACCTTAAATGTAAATGGATTAAATGCTCAAACCAAAAGACACAGACTGGCTGAATGGATACAAAAACAAGACCCGTACATATGCTGTCTACAAGAGACCCACTTCAAATCTAGGGACATACAGACTGAAAGTGAGGGGACTGAAAAAAGTATTCCATGCAAACGGAAATCAAAAGAAAGCTGGAGTGCCAATACTCATATCAGACAAAATAGAGTTTAAAATAAAGACTGTTATAAGAGACAAAGAAGGACACTACATAATGATCAAGGGATCAATCAAAGAAGAAGATATAACAATTGTAAATATATATGCACCCAACTTAGGAGCACCTCAATACATAAGGCAAATGGTAACAGATATAAAAGGAGAAATTGACAGTAAGACAATAATCGTGGGGGACTTTTAACACCTCACATCAATGGACAGATCATCCAGACAGAAAATCAATAAGGAAACACAGGCCTTAAACGACACATTAGACCAGATAGACTTAACTGATATTTATAGAGCATTCCATCCAAAAGCAGCAGAATACACATTCTTCTCAAGTACACGGGGAACATTCTCCAGGACTGGTCACATGCTGGACCACAAAGTGAGCCTTGGTAAATTTAAGAAAACTGAAATCATATCAACAATCTTCTCCGACCACAATGCTATGAGACAGAAATCAACTACAAGTAAAAAACCGTAAAAAAACACAAACACGTGGAAGTTAAACAATATACTACTAAACAACCAATGGATCACTGAATTAATCAACGAGGAAATCAAAAAATACCTAGAGACAAATGACAATGAAAACACGACAATCCAAAACCTATGGGATGCAGCAAAAGCAGTTCTAAGAGGGAAGTTTATAGCGATACAAGCCTACCTCAAGAAATAAGAAAAATCTCCAATAAACAATCTAACCTTACACCTAAAGGAACTAGAGAAAGAAGAACAAACAAAACCCAAAGTTAGCAGAAGGAAAGAAATCATAAAGATCAGAGCAGAAATAAATGAAACAGAAACAAAGAAAACAATAGCAAAGATCAATAAAACTAAAAGCTGGTTCTTTGAGAAAATAAACAAAATTGATAAACCTTTAAGCAGACTCATCAAGAAAAAAAAGGGAGAGGGCTCAGATCAATAGAATTAGAAATGAAAAAGGAGAAATTACAACAAACACCACAGAAATACAAAGGATCACAAGAGACTACCACAAGGAACTCTATGCCAATAAAATGGACAACCTGGAAGAAATGAACAAATTCTTAGAAAGGTAAAACCTTCCAAGACTGAACCAGGAAGAAACAGAAAATATGAACAGACCAATCACAGGTACTGAAATGGACACTGTGATTACAAAATTCCCAAGAAACAAAAGTCCAGGACCAGATGGCTTCATAGGTGAATTCTATAAAACATTTAGAGAAGAGTTAACACCTATCCTTCTGAAACTATTCCAAAATATTGCACAGGAAGAAACACTCTCAAACTCATTCTATGAGGCCACCATCACCCTGGTACCAAAACCAGACAAAGAGATCAAAAAAAGAAAATTACAGGCCAATATCACTGATGAACATTGATGCAAAAATCCTCAACAAAATACTAGCAAACTGTATCCAACAATACATTAAAAGGATCATACACCAAGATCAAGTAGGATTTATCCAAAGGGATGCAAGGATTTTTAATATCTGCAAATCAGTAAGTGTGATACACCAAACTGACAAACCAAAGAATAAAAACCATATGGTCATCTCAATAGATGCAGAAAAAGCTTTTGACAAAATTCAACACCCGTTTATGATAAAAAAAAAACTCTCCAGAAGGTGGGCATAAAGGGAACATACCTCAACATAATAAAAGGCATTTACGACAAACCTACAGCTAACATCATACTCAATGGTGAAAAGCTGAAAGCGTTACCTCTAAGATCAGGAACAAGACAAGGGTGTGCACTCTCACCACTT
This sequence comes from Eschrichtius robustus, assembly GCF_028021215.1. Taxonomy (NCBI): domain Eukaryota; kingdom Metazoa; phylum Chordata; class Mammalia; order Artiodactyla; family Eschrichtiidae; genus Eschrichtius; species Eschrichtius robustus. Next base: position 12,623,319 of record NC_090845.1, on the reverse strand, counting down.
TTATACAACACTGTTGTGTATAGGACTTCCAAAACTATCAGAGAAGATATAAAAGGAATCCAAAATGGAAAAGAAGTAAAACTGTCACCGTTTACAGATAACATGATACTATACATAGAAAATCCTAAAGATGCTACCAGAAAACTTACTAGAGCTCATCCATGAATTCAGTAAAGGTGCAGGATCCACAATTAATACACAGAAATCTCTTGCATCCCTATACACTAACAATGAAAGATCAGAAAGAGAAATTAAGGAAACAATCCCATTTACCATTACATCAAAAAGAATAAAATACCTAGGAATAAACCTACCTAAGGAAGCAAAAGACCTGTACTCTGAAAACTATAGGATGCTGATAAAAGAAACTGAAGATGACACAAACAGATGGAAAGGTATACCATGTTTTTGGATTGGAAGAATCAATATTGTCAAAATGACTACACTACCCAAGGCAATCTACAGAGTCAATGCAATTCGTATCAAATTACCAATGGCATTCTTCACAGAAGTAGAACAAAAAATTTAAAAATTTGTATGGAGACACAAAAGACCCCAAATATCCAAAGCGATCTGGAGACTATACTACAAAGCTACAGTAATCAAAACATTATGGTACTGGCACAAGAACAGAAATATAGATCAATGCAACAGGATAGGAAGTCCAGAAATAAACACACCAACCTATGGTCAACTAAACTAGGACAAAGGAGGCAAGACAATCTCTTCAGTAAATGGTGCTGGGAAAACTGGACAGCTACATGTAAAAGAACGAAATTAGAACACTCTCTAACACCATACACAGAAGTAATCTCAAAATGGATCAAAGACCTAAATGTAAGACCAGATACTGTAAAACTCTAAGAAGAAAACATAGGCAGAACACTCTCTGACATAAATTGTAGCAATATCTTTTTTGTTCCACCACCTAGAGTAATAAAAATGAAAATAAAAATAAAGAAATGGGACCTTATTAAACTTACAAGCTTTTGCACAGCAAAGGAAACCATAAACAAAACAAAAAGACAACCCACAGATTGGGAGAAAATATTTGTAAACAAAGCGAGACCAACAAGGGATTAATGTCCAAAATATACAAACAGCTTATGCAGTTAAAAAAAAACCCAAACAACAAACAAAAAAACCCAATCAAAAAATGGGCGGAAGATCTAAATAGACCATTTATCCAAAGAAGATATACAGATGGCCAAGAAGTACATTAAAAGATGCTCAACATAACTAATTATTAGAGAAATGCAAATCAAAACTACAATGAGGTATCAGCTCACACTGGTCAGAATGGCCATCGTTTAAAAAAAAAAATCTATAAACCATAAATGCTGGAGAGGATGTGGAGAAAAGCGAACCCTCCTGCACTGTTGGTGGGAATGAAAATTTGTACTACCATTATGGAGAATAGTATGGAGGTTCCTTAAAAAACTAAAAATAGAACTACCATATGATCCAGCAATCCCACTTCCTGGGCATATATCCAGAGAAAACCATAATTTGAAAAGATACATGTACCCCAACGTTCACTGCAGCACTATTTGCAATAGCCAAGACATGGAAGCCTAAATGCCCAAGAGAGGAATGGATAAAGAAGATGTGGTACATAGATATAATGGAATATTACTCAGCCATAAAAGGAAAGAATTAATGCCATTTGCAGCAACATGGATGGACTTAGAGATGATCATACTAAGTGAAGTCAGACAGAGAAAGACAAGTATCACATGATATCACTTATATGTGGAATCTAATAAAAAAATGATACAAATGAACTTATTTACAAAACAGAAACAGGCTCACAGATCTCAAAATCAAACTTACGGTTACCAAAGGGGAAACATGGGGGTAGTGATAAATTAGGAGATTGGGATTAACATATACACACTACTATATATATAATAGATAAGTAACAAGGACTTGCTCAGTTGCTTGTTCTACTGTATAGAACAGGGAACTCTACTCAACGCTCTGTAATATATGGGAAAAGAATCTGAAAAAGAATGGATATATATGTATATATATGTATAACCGATTCACTTGGCTGTACACCTGAAACTTACACAACATTTTAAAGCAACTATACTCCAATAAAAGTTAAAAAAAAAAAGACAGAAATAATTGGATGTTTAAGGGGGAAAAAAGAAACATCTCTGCAGCCATCTTTAATGACCATCATTCAGTAATAATAGAGACTTTTCATTTGGTTTTTCAGATGTCTGGGAATCAAGATACTTGTAACCAGTTTAAGGTCCAATTTGGCTGAAGAAATAATTGTGCATGTCTGTATAGGAAAAATTTAATTTTCTGTTACCCCCACCCCACCCAGTTTCTCTTGCAGTGAGTTGAAGTGTGTTGGGAGTTCTGTGGAGGATTATGTTGAGTTCTGATAGTCTGGAAACAGAATCTCAGACCTAAGGATAATATATATTTGTTATCCTTTAAAATAAATCTGAGTCTCAGATCATAAGTGTTGTCTAGGGACTTTGTACTATTTCTTCTTTTCTTTTTTTTCCTTTTTAAAATCATCTTTAGCTGGTTGCCAAAAGCTGCTGAGAACTTTCTGTATAACACACCATCCTCGTGGAGAGTAAGAGTAAATTGTGGTTTAGATATTTTATTCAGTTGCTGAGATGATCTTTGATAGGTTCCAGATGTATTGTACAAATAAAAGATGTATTGTAAAAATAAAAGGTTGATAATTCCCCCCAAAAAATATTGGTTCAACTTTTTTAAAATGAAAGAAGACAAAGTAAAGCCCACACCAAAACTTTTCATTTTGCTAGTCCTTTGGTTCTAGTTGAATACAATTTTGCCAGTACAAAGTAGATTGTAAAAATCAAATAATTGAAATATTATTAATCAAATTAACCCAAAGCATACCAAATCCATAGGTTTCACAGTTTACTTTAAAAAGTCATTATCCAAATATGTTTCATTGTTATGGAGTATTAAAAATTTAACACATATCTACTTACTCCTGGTCTCTTACTTCTAAGTAGTAAGATCATTTCCAAAAAATGGAAATGACAGTATATATTACATTTTAAATTAAAAACTGTTCAACAGTAAACAACTGGAAGCAAACTAAAGACACATCAAAAGGAAATTAAATAACTTATGGTTATTCCTTAAACAATTTATGGTTCATCTCTAGACACTGGAATACTATGCAGCCATAAACAAGAGTAAGACAACTTACCACATATTGATTTAGAATGATCTGTAAGACGTGAAGAAAAAAGCAGGATACACAAGTGTATAAATACACTACTTTTTTAAAACAGGTGGGAGCGAGAAAGAATTATATATATACTATAGTTGCTTATATATATACTGCATATTTACTATAGTTGCTTATATAGGTAACAAAGATCCCTGGAAATAAAAATAAGAAATGAAACTAGGGAGGGGAACAGTGTGGGTGGCATAGCAGTCCAAAGACTTTTTACTGAATACTTGTTTCTGAATACTTTTACTCCATAGGTTTCAGTTTAGAACCATGTAAAGACATGACCTATTCACAAATAAAAATTTAACACCTCGAAAACTTAAATAAAAAGTGTCTGTAACACTGCTTGCTATTTTAGGGTATCTATGATTTTTCTTAGGATGGTAAGATATTGCTTTTCCTTTTTCCTTGAGGAAAGAATACAGCCTCATGTGCCATGACCCAGTCTTATTTTAGAAACAGGTTTCAAGTACTGTACTTACAGTTCCGCCCATGTGAAGAGGCAGGTATTCTACACTGACATAGTCTTGGACGTCATTTTTACTTGTAAACTTCAACAAACTCACTGCTTCTGGACCAAGCCAGGATTTCACAATTTTGAAAGCAGCTGAAGAAAAAACAGTCACTTCATTAAATTGCTTTCATTCTCTTTCTCGATTTACTTACTGTATGTGCTAACCCACGTCCTCTGAAATTAGTTCAGGCTAAAATCTGTTAATATGTATTTTTCCATGGCACAGTACTTAATTCACATTCTCTAATCTCTGTAGGCATCTACATTTTGACTGTCCCTTATGGGTTTCAAATGTTCCAGGAAGATTCAGGAAGATTAAATTATCCTGATGTTCATTAATAAACCTATCAGGGTTTTGGCCTCTGTACAATCCATCAATGATCCCAACTACTAAGATTTCCAGACAATGAATCAAACAGCATTGTGATTCACTAATATGTACAATAGTATGAGAAGAGTCATTTGCCTTATGCCTCTCTGATAAACCCCCAATCTGAAAAACCTTCTCAAATGAGAAGTCAGGAAGAGAAAAAAGCAGGCTTCCTCATTATGCGTGAGCCAGACCCAGACTTTCCATCCTAAGCCTAAACTTCTGTGCCTTTCTCCCAAGCCCTGCAGCTTAGAACTGTGACGATCTTATAGAACCTGCAAGAATAAACTGTTATCAAACACAGCTGTTTAGTAATTACAATTTTGTTCTGTCATGCCATTCTGATTTATACTTAAACTTTTAAACCTCGTTTCCATCATGACTTTCTAAGCACACTTTAAAGGAATTAAAAGAGAAATCCAGCATTAAATTTGCAAAAGCGTCAATGAAAAAAAATCAGGAAATAAAACAGCATGATAAACATTAAACAGTAGTTCAGAAAATTGCATTTTTACTTTGGCTAATTATGCTTAAAATTTTTTTACATAACATTTACATTTTCATTAATTTCAATTTAAAAAGTCTGAGTTGACATGTTTGAAGCTATGCTACTTGAATTAACTGAAGTGCAAAATCTGACTTTTTATAACAGCTTTATGGAGATTAAACTTACATACCATAAAATTCACCCTTTTAAAGTATACACATCAATGGTTTTTATTTAGTATATTCAGAGTTGTGTAACCCATCACCACTATCTAATTTTAGAACACTTGTCATCACACCGAAAAGAAATCTGCACCCACTGGCAATCTCTCCTTATCCTCCCCCTTCTCCCATTCCCTGGCAACCACTAATCTAGTTTCTGTCTTTATGGATTTGCCCATTTTGTATAAATGGAATCATGCAACATGTGTTTTTTTTTTCCTACTGGCTTTGTTCACTCAGCATGTTGAGGTTCATCTGTGATGTAGCATGTATCAGTATTTAATTCCTTTTTATGGCTGAATAACTTTCCATTTTATGGATATGTAACATTTGTTTATCCATTTATCAATTGATGAACTTTGGATTGTTTCCACTTTTCACTATTATGAATAATGCTACCATGAATATTTGTGTACAACTCTTTGTGTAGACATATGTTTTCAATTCTCTTGGGGATATACCTAGGGGTGGAATTGCTGGGTCATATGGTAATTCTATGTTTAATGTTTTCAGGAACTGCCAAACTGTTTTTCCACAGTGGCTGCACCACTTAACATTCTCACCAGCAATGTATAAGGGTTCCAATTTCTCCACATCATTATCAACACTTTCTACTTTAGTCTGTCTTTTTGATTATAGCCATCCTAGTAGGTGTGAAGTAGTATCTCATTTGGTTTTTACTTGCATTTCTCTAATGACTAATGATGTTGAGCATCTTTTATGTATTTATTGCCCATTTGCATATCTTCTTTGGAAAAATGTCTATTAAAATCTTTCACCCTTTTTAATTTGGCCATTTGTCGTTTTATTGTTGCATTATAAAAGTTATTTATGTATTCTAGACCTAAGTCCCTCATCAGATGTCTTATTTGTAAATATTTTCTTCCATTCTGAGAGTTGTCTTTTTACCTTCTTGATGGTGTCCCTTGAGGTACAAAAGTTTTCAATTTTAATGAAATACAATATATCTATTCTTTTGTTGCTTGTGCTTTTTTGGTGTCATACCTAAGAAACCACTGCCTACTCCAAAGTCATATAGATTTACTCCTATGGTTTTTTCTAAGAGTTTTATAATTTTAACTCTGACCCATTTTGAGTTAATTTTTGTATATGATGGAAGGTAGAGGTCCAACTTCATTCTTTTGAATGTGGATATTCAGTTGTCCCAGTACCATTTATTAAAAAGACTAATCTTTCTCCACCTAATTGTCTGGGCACCATTGTTAACAAATCAATTAATCATAAATGTTAGGGTTTATTTCTGGACTTTCAATCCTGTTTTACTGATCTATTTGTCTATTCTGATGTCCACACCACAACATCTTAATTACTATAGCTTTGTTGTGAGTTTTAAAATCAAGAGGTACAGGACCTCCCTGGTGGTCCAGTCGTTAAGAACCTATCTTGCAACGCAAGGGACGCTGGTTCAACCCCTGGTTAGGGAACTAAGATCCCACATGCTGCGGGGCGACTAAGCCCACGCATCACAACTAGAGAGCCCGTATGCCGCAACTACAAAGCCCACGCGCTCCGGAGCCGGCGTGCCACAACTAGAGAGAAGCCTGTGCACTGCAACAAAGAGCCCGTGCATTGCAATGAGAACAAAAGATCCTGTGTGCCTCAACTAAGACGCAACCCAGCCAAAAAAAAAAAAAAAAAATCAAGAGGTGTTGAGTCCTGCCATTTCACTGTTCTTTTTCAAGATTATTTTTACTACTCTGGGTCTCTTGCATTTCCATATGAATTTAAGGACAAACTTGTCAATTTCTGTAAAAAAAAAAAAAAAAAAAAAAAAAGTGGAGGAGGCAGTTGGGATTTTGACAGGGACTGCATCGAATCTTAGCAATATTAGGTCTTCTAATCTATGAACAAGAGATGAGTATTTACTTAGGTCTTGAATTTCCTTTGATGGTGTTTCGTAGTTTTCAGCATATGAGTCTTCAACTTCTTTTATTATTTCTAAGTATTTTGTTCTTTGTGATGCTATTATAAATGGAATTGTTTAATTTCATTGTTGTATTATTGATTGCCAGTGTACAGAAATACAACTGGTTTTGTGTATTGACTTTGTATCCTGCCACCTTGATGAACTCATTTATTAGTTCTAATAGGCTTTTGTGTGTGTGTATTCCTTAAAATTTTCCATATAGAAGATGTCACTTGCATATATAGATAGTATGACTTCTTCTTTGCCAATCTGGATACTTTTTATTTCTTTTTCTTGCCAAAGTGCCCTGGCAATGTAAGTGGTAAGAGCTGACAACCTTATCTTGTTCCTGATCTTAGGGGGAAAATATTCATTCTTTTACTGCTAAGTATGATGTTAGCCGTGGGTTTTCATAGATGTTGGTTTTACATAGATGCCCTTTATTGGGGTGAGGAAATTCTCTTCTGTGAAAAATTAACTTTACCCAAAGAAAGGTCTGGCCTTTACCCTCAGCTTCTGGAGGTAACCTTCATGCCTGTTGAGTGTCTTTGTTTGCCTAGGGACCCTGAGTCACACTGGAACAATACAATTTAGGGTGGGGGCTTTGGGTCACACAGCATCTGTAGACCTCTGGAGAGACTGGAGACTGAGATGAACCATGTGATAAACTGATCAGGCCTAGGAAATGGAGCCCCAATAAACACTCTGAACACTGAGGTTTGGGTGAGCTTCCCTGTTTGAAAATACTTCATGAGCATTGTCACATACTGATGACGGGAAAGTAACACACTCCACATTTGGTACTTCCCTGGATTCTGCCATATGTTTGTTTTTTTTTTTACCCTTGGCTGATTTTAATCTGAATTGTTTCCTGGTAATAAACCATAACTGTGAGTACAATAGCTTTCAGTGAGTTCTGTGAATGATTCTAGTAAACCTGAGGGTAGTTTTGGAAACCACTTGAACTTACAATTGGTGTCATAAGTGAGGGTAGTCTTGTGTGAACTACTGTGATCCAACTAACTTTGCAGTTGTCCCAACTCTTTGCACCTTCTATTCCTAGTTTCTTAGGTGCTTTTATCAGGAGAGTGTAGTGGATTTTGTCAAATACTTTTTGGGTCTATTAAGATGATCATATGGTTTTTTTTCTTTAGTCTATTAATATGTTGGATAACTGGTTGATTTTCATATGTTGAACTAACTTTGCATTTCTGAGATAAATGCCACTTGATCATAGTATATAATCCTTTTTATATGCTGCTAGATTCAGTTTGTTACTTTATTGAGGGCTGGTCCATTTATATTCATAAGGGATATTAGTCTAATATTAGTTTTCTTTTTCTGTGATGTCTGTTATTAGGGATATACTTGCCTCATAAAATGAGTTGGGAAGTGTTTTCTATTTTTTGGAAGAGTTTGAGAAGAATTGGTGTTGATTTTTCTTTATATGTTTAGTAGAATTTACTAGTGAAGCCATTTGGGGTCTTAGCTTTTCTTTGTGAGAAGTTTTTTGATTACTAATTCAATTTCTTTTTTTATACTTCTATTCAGAATCTTGAGTCCATTTTGATAGTTTGTGTCTTTCTAGGAACTTGCCCATTTCATCTAGGTTATCTAATTTCTTGGCACACAACTGTTCACAGTATTCCCTTATAATCCTTTACATTTCTGTAAGGTCAGTAGTAATGTCTCTTCTTTCATTCCTGATTTTAATAATTTGAGTCTTTTTTTCTTCATCAGTTTAGCTAAAGTTTTGTCAATTTTGTTGAACTTTTCAAAGAACCGAGTTTTGATTTCATTGGTTTTCTCTACTGCTTTCTATTTAACAATTGATTGGCAAACACAAATGAAAATGCACATTCTGAAAATAACATTAAATTTACAACCACATCCGAGTTGGTAAAGAATGTTTTTCAATGGCTTAAAATTTTTTTTTTTTTGCCAAAAAATATACCATGACTGTCCTAAGGATTATGTGACTATAGAGATTTGGACTAAATTTTAGATTCATCCCATTTTCTTCCTCAACACCTGAAGCCCATGAGAGAACCTAGCCAAGGTCTGCATTCTGTGACATATCCCATCTGTAGATGACAAACAGGCTTCTGGCTATAGTTTTACCTGAATGACTGACATTTTAAAACTGTTTTTAGACAAGACTAATGGGTATCCCCAGAGCCTGGGGGTACAATGTTAGCCCAGTTTGCTTAGGAACAGCCTTTGCGTGTTCTAGCTCCAGCCTCTTAAAATTACACACCAAACACAATAACATTCTTTTGTAAACCACCATAGAAATATGGCTAAATTGGCAAAGAAAAAAAAAATCAGACGTTTTATGTTAGGAAAGTATAAGTAACATACTCACCGTTCATTATCCAAGGCATATCAAAGATCACCATTTTTGCTGAAAGATGAAAAAAAATTCATTGTCTGTGACTTAGTACAACAATAGTAGTCATTTATACCTGGCCTAAAAAAAACTAGTGATCTAAATGTATCTAAAAACTGAGATGGATGACTCAGTTTTAATTCCGTAAAGTGTGAGTGGTGCTAGAACTAAACTGACTTCTCACAATGGTGAGGGGCTCACCTAGGAGGATGGCTTGTGTGAAATGAATAATGTACTATCACTGCCCTTTGGCAAATAGCGTGTTCTTTTATTCATTTATTGCTTTTGTTGTTTGCAGAAAGGTACCAAAAAAAAATAGTAAGTGGGTAAGTGGAAACTCTGGACGTGGCATGTCATATTAGTGCTGAAGTCCACTGAGCTTTAAAATGATTTCAATGTCTAATTTATGGCTTCAATTCTAGTTTTCTAGATATTATATTGTTAAACCCACTCTGACAGTTGCCCCATTTTTAATAAACCATTATGTTTTAAGAAACAAAAATTATTTCAACTTTTCTTAATATTATGAGCCTCAGGAAGCCAATAATTCCAAAGTATACAGAAATTTCATTTGTATACTTAGATGAAGATATTAAGCAACCCTATTAACAATTGTGAGAAAGAATCAGAACCCACAGAGGGGATTTTTGATAACAAATTCATTCTTCTATTCCAGATGAATCAAAACATAATTTCATTCTTCCCTGAACAGAGAACTTCCTAGAATGATTATATTAATGTAGGACAAATAATGTACATGTAAGGAACAAGGTACTTGCAAAGAGGTACACTGGTGCTCAATACCTCAGTCTTCATCTGAGATATGCCTAAAAAGATTTGGACTCAAGATTTTAAGAATATTTATATTTCATGACAAATTTTGAAACATGATCAACTTAAGATTCTATAAAATTCAATGTCTGCAAAACATTATGTAGCTAGAATAAATACATTATCTCTAGTTATTTGGAATGAGTGTTCAGTTCATCTTTATATAGACCCATGAATTTATTAATAGTTTTCTCAAAAGAATCTTAGATGTGTTTTATAAAGTAATAGTAATATTTATGCTCTTTATAAATAGCTCTTCACAAACCCCTTTGGATATTTCAATAAACAAGTGGATATTTTACTTTCATTTTGTACATGAAAGAAAAAATCTAATAATACAGGGCAGTGATTCCCTACTGACCAATGACTGGCACCACTCAGCAAGTCTTAATGAATCAGGGTATATGCCAGATCCAGGAAGAATTCAGAAGGAACAGCAGATCCTACAGGTTCCCCAAACTAGACATTACTTTTACCTAAAAATGTTCATGAACACTCTCTCTGAAGACACGAGAGCACAGGGCTAGGAGTGGCACTGATCCTCCATATCCACCATGCTTTCTGTCTGTTTCTCACATCACATTAACACTAATGTGAAAGCACATCAAAACAAAATGACTTAGGCATTTCATGCTTTAGTGTCACCTGAGTCACAAGTCCCCAAAGATGCTAATTGTGGTATTTGCCAGGGGTGTGCCCAGGCAGACCTGTGAGTTTCCATTTCTGATGACCCTGTTGCCTCTCTGCTGTCTCTTCACTTTCAACCCACTGGGGTTTCTGAAAATATTTGACTGTTTATGTGGAATGGCATCTTGATTTTCCTAGGGGAAAGCCATCATATAAACCTATTCAGTCAAAAATGAATATATAAGATTTAGGAGTTCTTCATTCAGGTAATTAATAGAAGAGTCACAATTAAAAACAAACTCCAAATGCCAGATTCAAAGGTCGTGCACACTAGTCAAGTGTTTTCTTAATGACAATTTAAAAATAGCAACTAGAAACACAATGTACTTTATGTATGAGTATAGCCTATCACACAGTATACTTTACTTACCAATACTGCTCATCTGTTTCTTGCATGTAAGAAGTTCCAAATAATATTTAAAATTAATTTCTCAATTGAAAAATTAGTAAAAATGGGATAATCTTGGAAATAAATGTGTTTTTACGTCTCTACGTGTGTGTGTGTGTGTGTGTGTGTGTGTGTGTGTGTGTGTGATAGGATGGCATATACACAGATTATAACTTGAACTCTTAAAACTAACTGTAAAGGACAATGATTATTTATGAAAAATTTCTCCTGTACCTACTAGGATATGTACTTCAACTTCTAGAACACATTTAAGCTCTTCACCAGAAAACAATGTCTCAGGTATTAAAGTCTAAAATAATACAAAGCTCCACAATTCTTAGACACTGTCTACGATTTTGCTATATTGTATTTTTATAAAGGAGGAAGTTACTTACAGAGGTATTTAGGGTAATAAACCTTAAAGCAGTTGATGATGAAGCGTACAAAGTCCATGTCCTAAAAGAAAGATTATACATTTAAATCTTTAAGACTGTCCACATTAGAGAATTTTAGATTGCATATTTCTAAAGGTGATAAATTATTAAATATAAATGAGGTAATTATTAAATTCTTTTAAAAATAGCTCATAAATAAATATTTATATTCCCAGGAGTTAGTTTTTAAGTTATTAAGCTACTTATAATAATCAGTCCTAAAACTGAGTTAAAGAAATTAGCTTAAACATCATTCATGTTACCTCAGACTAGTTAGATACTTCAGGCTGCTAAGGTAATGTGGCATTATAAAACGGATCTAATGAGGAACCCCCATAAAGAAATTCTAAAAATCTGTTGAACAATTAAAGAATTATTAGAACAAGTATATAGTTTACAACCTGACTACTTGGTACGACAATATATATGCATGTTAATTCTGATATGTTTGTTTTTTAAACCTAATTTCTATACCTCATAATAGAGTCAATAAAATATATTTTACTGATCTTTTATACAACAGTTAATCTGATCATATTGGTCTGCTGTATCTACTTCACTTCTAGCTTCTTTCCTCTTGTGTAGGAACCCAGAATAAGAATTAGAGTTTTTTAGTTTATATTTAAATGTTGTTCACTGACTTCAATTTCTAGGAGACACAGCCGACTATTGGTTCTACTGCACTGAACACAGCAACATGAAACTAAACTATTAGGGTTACTATTCACATGGATCATTTCATTCTGTGTGTTTCCACTGACCACAGGCTGACTTACTGATCAGCCATCTTATAAGGACCGTAGGATGAAAGATACAACCAGGCAAACTTAAATCCATCAGTTACTCAAAGGTGAGCTGCCCTAGAGATCTGAGTCTATAAAGTTATTCCTAGCATGTGAGTTGTAACATCTTTAACGCTAATAAACTGAAAATAAGCAACCATAACTATATTACGTATTTATTATGGGATAAATCCTAGCATATAATAATACCTTTATAACTAATCATTATATCCACTGTGCACAGAGTTGAATAATTTGTAGTTAAGTAAGAGTCAAAGAAGATATCTCAAAATAATTAGTTATGTAAAGATTTGGTTACCTATTATATGATCTGTGGCCTCCAGACTTTGCCCCAAAAGTCTCTGTCCAATATTCTTTTCATCTTTAATTGAATAACCTTGCTTATAAAATCCCAAATCACTGCTAATTCAAGTCGATTTGATAGGATGCCACTGGTGTACGTGTATTAGTGGGTACTACATAAAGAAGCTCCATGAAACCCATTGCTCTGCATTCTGTGAGGATGTTTTCAAGGACGCTATTCATTATCTTGTAAAATGTCTTCCCTTTGAAGACCCACGAAAGACTTTTCTGGACTTCCCTGGCTGTTCAATGGTTAAGACTCCACGCTTCCAATGCAGGGGGTGCGGGTTTGATCCCTGGTAGGGGAACTAAGATTCCACATGTGTGCAGCCAAAAAATAAAAAATAAATAAATAAATCAAAAAAAATTTTTTTTTAATTAAAGAATAAAACTTGAAAGAAAAAAAAAAAAAAAAAGAAAGACTTTTCTTCTGGTTCAAGTATCAGCAATAGATACACTTCTCCTAAGATGCTGGTTTTAAAGTATGTCCACTGAGTTATTTTATTTTATTTGTTTTATCTTTACTGGAGTATAACTGCTTTACAATGTTGTGTTCACTGAGTAATTTTAAATGATTCCATTTCTTTCAGGCAAGCTTAAAGTCAAATTAGTGGCCTAACTGTAGTAAATAATTTAAATTTTGACTTGCAATTATGTATACATCTTTAAAGGTTGACTTAAATCTTTTCTGAATTACGAGGGTCATGTATAAACATAATTCAGTAAGATTCTAGTATTTGAAAACATTAATGATTTAACTACTTAGTAATGCAAATAAACTTTATAAATTAAAGATAATGAAATAGTATATAAGTAGCTTGAAAAATAATCAGCTCAATTCCTTGCCCCTGTATTTGTCAATAAAAAACATTAAGATTTATTTTTTATGATTCTGGGTTAATAAGTCATACATAAAGGATAACAGAATCATAATTTATTTTTATGCAATATTTATTTATCTAGGCATTTTGATTTAGGTTTTGGGTATAAAATGGTTTAGTCTGTAATCTAGAACTCATTGACATGGAAACTAGATTGAAAAAATAATCCAGGGCAAATGACTCTTAGGGACAAAGAAAGATGAAAAAAAACTTGTAGTCCCACTGCCTAAAAAAACTCTAGCCTGTTTTTTGTTTGTTTGTTTGTTTTTTTAATGTCTAAGGTTTCCCTTTTGGGGGCTATGTATCACTATGATATATAACCCTGTCGCCCTTTTCTCTTAAAAAAAAAAAAAAAGCTATTTTCCAATATTACTACAAATTCTTTACAAACACCATTTTACATAGCTACACATACTCCATCAATTAGATACACCATAATTCGCCACTTCACTGTGTTGACATTTACATTTTTTCTAATTTTTCACCATTTTAAATGATACTCTGAAAAAACATTTTGATGTACACTTTTTCTATACTCAGGTTTATTTCTTTAGAATAGATTTCCAGAAGTTAGTTACCAGGCAAAGAGTATGAATGTGAACACTTCAGGGATATTAACATATTTTGCCAATTGGATTTTGAAAAAGATTTCAACACTGCCCCACGCGTGTCTCCGAACGCCACTTCACTGCTACCAGAATTAGCCCCGCTTTGAGTGTTAGAGACAACAGCTCTAATAAATGTGCCAACAAATCCCCATCGCTGCTGAAGGGTTTGTAGTTAGCACTAAGGTCACAAGGGCCCAAATTAAAGACCGGTAGGTTTTATTTATTTTTTAAGCTTGGCAAAATCACCTGAAGAAAACTGGTTTCCAAAGCTAACCAAATCAAACAGAAAGTGAACCTAAACAAGCACACAAAAAACCTCAACAAAATCACAAAGTGCTGGATGTGCAAAAGTGCAGGTGAACATCTCGCCACTGCAAAACATGGTATGCGGGTAATGGTACGCTGGAGAGCATACATTACTGTACTCCACATTTCCTGAGTGCATTACTCTGCGCCAGGCACAGGGGAGGTGCTGTATAGGGTATTATTAGCTCTGATAGAAAAGTTCACTGTTACCACATCTACTCATTACCCTGTCAGCCTCGACGTCTTCCTTCCATATCCTGTGTATCAGACAAGGAACATTTCTAGGAAATCTACAGTTTCAACGCCAAATACTGAAGCACATTTAAGTTTTTGCAAATCCTATTCCACGTTTGACTTCAGTCACAATGCAGGGGGTGGAAGTAAATCCCAAACATGACTTGGGTAGCTCTATTTTATAGGACTACTTGGTCAAGGGGGTAGTGGCAGGGAGGACAGGAGAGAGGGAGGATGCCATGATAAACAATGATTTAGAATTAATGAAAAATGCTTACTATGCTATTTATTCCAGTCTCTGACAGGTCAAACATCACTGTTACAGGTTTCCCATTTTCTCTCTTAGCATACCGTTCCAACCAGAACGCAATAAGCTTCTTTTTGTCCAATATGGTCTTATGGTCTTTTATATGATACTTCACCCTGATCCAGACTTTAAGCAGGTCATAAGATAAAAATAAGAAAAAATATTTATGGCATTATAATATTATTTATGCATATATTATATCATTCCTTTTCCTTAACATTTGTCTTTATTTTGTTTCTCAGATTAAAAACATCTCTTCGAAATAGTATATACTTGGGAACCTTAAAGAGTAGCAGAAAGGTAAACTATTTTCCCCCCTTAGAAAATACACTTCCCCCCTTAGTAAGTAAGGGAAAAAACAATATTTGGTAATAACCTAAAAGTACTCTACACTGTGCTTAACAAAAAACAGAGCACTAGGAAAATGTTCCGTCCAGAGGAAAAGCCCAGACGGAAGCACGATGGCAGCATGAGCGGGTGTCGTGTGTGGGGACGGAGCCTGGCAACCGTTCACAGTGGTGGCAGCTAGGACAAAATGTGACCAGCGGTGAGAGGAGCAGCTAAACAGAGAGACAGGGGGGGCTTGAAGGACTCTGCATGAAATGCTAAGGGGGTAGGGGTTGGGAGTGAACTGAGGAAGTGCTACTGAAATCAGAGGAGGGGCTAAAGTGAAGCTCTGTCAGAGGAAGAGCCGATGGCTGTGGGCCCGAGCTGGGAGTACAGGGAGGGCGGGTGGTGGGACGCATGTGGTTTAGCTGTGTGTTGTATTGAAGGCGGCCAACCATCAATGCGGTGGGCAGCTGGATGTGTACATGCATGTGGCCTGGGGACAGCCTGGGGTCACCGCTGTTGGGGGGAAGGCAGCTGAAGGTGCCAAGGTACTTGAGCT
The DNA here is from genome assembly GCF_028021215.1 of Eschrichtius robustus. NCBI lineage: Eukaryota > Metazoa > Chordata > Mammalia > Artiodactyla > Eschrichtiidae > Eschrichtius > Eschrichtius robustus. The sequence continues at coordinate 12,607,460 of NC_090845.1, read as the reverse complement.
CACCCAAGGAGACTGCATCAGCTGGAAAGTAAAAGAGGCCAAGAAAGGAACAAAGCCTGGGAAGCACATGTGAGGTACAGGTGGAATAAGAGGAATGGGAAAGGAAGATTGAGGAGGAGGAGCCAGCAATGGGAGGAAAATGCTACGAGAGTATGTGGGAGGCATGCAGTCTTAGCCGGAGGTAACTCCTGGAGGAGACAGTATGTCTCTCACAAAAAGCAAAGCCCTTACCCTTGACTTGGAATGCACTCTTTGTCCCAGGCCTGAGGGATGTAAAAGAGATTAGCAAAGCTATCTCAGGCCAGGAGACCTCAGGGAACTGAGAGTCCTGGTTGTTCCTTATGGCTGGGGGCTGTGTGTGTGCCTGGTTAGGGGAAGATAATGTTCAAGGATGGTCTTGTAAACTTGTTGACGTCCATGGTGGTGAATGAACTGAGACGATAAGCAATTCTAAGGGTTCATTGTCTAATAATGAGTTCCTCTTCCGTCCATATAAGATTCAGTAGATTCTAAATAAAGTATCTTGCAACCATCAGTTGTCTTGGTCCTTCTGACCCCATACCCACGGTGCTATTCAGTCCCTTACCCCTCAGCGTGGGGACCTGGAAGACCCCCTGCGGTGGCTGGACCATCGCAAGAGTACTGTTACAACAGGAGCCGACCATGGGCCACACACAGGGTGCGCAAGGTGGGCACGACCGTGCAGGAAACTGCCTTGGCAGGACATCTGCTCAGGATGGGGCTCTGACACTCCTGCTGAGTCCCAGCATTGGTACAAACCAAGTTATTCCTGTATCCCCTTTGCCCAAAATCCGGCTTGGTCCATTTAGCCACCCTTAGTGACTATCAAAAAGATTTTCCATAAAGATACTGGGTTGAATTTTAACATCAGTAAATTAGAAAGAAGATAATGACTCTGAGTTACATCATTTTGGCTGTGTGATGGGATGTGGCATTTGCCTTTACAGCCTACTTTATTATGATGCAAACGGTACATTCAACTACTAAGTGTCTGACGCTTGGTCCAGCTGGCCCTAACAATCCCTATTGTAGGAAACCTGACGTGTGGTACATACCACACGTAGAAAGCTCTGCCTATTGTTAATTCAGTTGAGATGGATGGCTACATCTCAAAATCCTGAAAAGCCAGTACATACATTATACTTACACAACTTGTTGCCTTCTTTGTCATAACCGTGGAGATAAATACCACCAATTTCCAATAACCACCTGGGAATGGAGGCTTCAGTCAGGTCTAAAAAGTGATCAAGTTTGATGAGTAATTGTAACTTAGAGGCCTTTTAAATAGAAAACTTACAACATAAAGGTTACTGTTAATATAGTAGCTCTGATATAAAAAAAGATAAACTTATTAAAAAAAGAAAAAGCTTATGTAAACATCTGGAAAGAACCTCTGACGATAAAAAAATGGTGTTTCTTACTAAGTAGAAAAAAAACTACATAAAGACACAGATGACAGAAATGGAAAAAATCCATTTCCTTTTACATAACAGCCATTATGATGTAGACACATCTTCATGTTCTAGTTGTATTTCACATAATGACTTGCAAACAAATATTATCACGATTAGACAATTTCAAAAGAACATAGCAGTAAATATCCACATTATAGCCTCAGAAGTGGTATAAGAAATCAAAGTTTGATAACCAGTAGAGTCTAATACATTTATAATCTTGGGGCAGGTGGGAAATACTTCAAGAAAAATGCTAGATCCTTCAGCAGGAGGTCCACTCTCTAGTGAGGCCCAGAACCAACACAGCAAGGCAGCAAATGTCAAGGCTTTTGTGTCATTCATCAGTACTTCTCCGAGAACTCTCAAAGATTTCTTTATCTTTCCCCACCCACCTTTCATCATCTCTCTGCTGTCTGCCACTAGAAACTAGCAATTCTATGTAAGAGAAAACAATTGTTGAGTTTACAGGTTTATTCTGTACTTAAATGATTTAGAAACATCAGGTTTACATTTCTTTGCTTGACTAATAAATGCTTCACTGTTGAAATTACCTACAGTTTTTATATTTCCAATCAAATTATTTTTTAAATACTCTCCTTCTGATAGATTCCTTCTCCAAGTAGGATGACTGGGGAGAGTATCTGCTCTGGATTTATTTGTTGACTATTTTGTATTAAGTCTCCAGACTCAGTCACTCCAGAGTTTATAATCCTCAAGGTCAGGAAATCCTTCTTTATACCTCATCGAAACTAGTAGTTGTGCCAGTTTCTTCCTGTCAGATTTTTTAGGAGGAGAGAGATAACGGGTAACCTTTCCTGAAAAGAGTTCTCCATTTACTTGAACACTATTATAAAATCCCCTCTAAGATTTAAAACTCCTTTTTTGGGGAGGTGGGGAATTTCAATCTAGAACTGGGCCTTGAAATCGAGAAGTTAAGAGGAGGCTGCTATAGGCATCCTTTGGGATAAGCTTGCTTTTTGGGGACTCCCATTCGTCTTAGTAATTCCACATGGAGCACCTATTAGCACAGGAATTCTGGGAATAGAGACAGACACCAGGCAACAACTGAGAAAAACAGGCAAATGGTATCCCCTTATTTCTAGGCCTAGTAGTGAAGATGCTGTCTTGGTATTTTAATGGTTCTAAACCAAATAAACACAGAATAGGAGACTCTGCTGTGAGTGAAGAATGTGACTGTGATTCTGCTCCTTGATGATCTGATTTCCTTATGAATAATCCTATTTTAAGATTTACTCATAAGATGTTCCTTTCAAATGTTACTGGGTTTTTATAAAAACATTACATTCTGATATTTATGATGACTGCCAAGAATATTTGCAAATACGCTGTAAGTGTAAAATAGTAACATTTATGCAGGGGATATAGTACACGGTCAAGGTTAAATTGAACAGCTTACCATTGACAGACATTTCTTTCCTCCACTGAAAACTCTCATCAAGCATCTTCAATGTTTCATCTACAACATTATGCCTCCAACATAAGTAACTCTCAACCCAGTTATCATCTTGTTGTAGTCTTTCAACATCACGTGGATCATACTTATCTGACTTATCTAGGGGAAAAACAGTAATAAATATCCAAGTCAGATAAATTCAGCAGTGAATGATAACCAACACTAATACCAAAGGAGAAGAAAGACCTGGAAGATAAAGCGAAGCTACTTGAAGATAGACACAGGGATGCAGTTCAGAGGAAAATGCAATTTAAAGGATTGATGGAATTTCTAAGTGTGACTAGAATAAAGTTATCTAAAAATTGCAGCTTTATTTTAAGACAAGCCACCACAGATTTAGAAAATAAGACCATAGTAAAATATTTTGCATAACCCTCTAAAACCATAAAGCAACATCTGGGAAGATCGATTATGTTATCTGAACTTAAAATACTCACTCTAGTCAACGAAAAATGAACTTTTATGTATAAAGAAAGAACTAGGTTGTACTTAAAAAGACATGTGTTTGCCAAGTGTCTTTTTTGAAAATGAACTAAATACAAAATGGAAAACTGTGTATGTAGCAGTCAACATTTCCCATAATTCATTGGAATAATTGTTGCCAAAAATTTCTCATTATCCACCTACACACATGCTGTGTTCTCACCAACCTCTACATACCTCTATAACCTCCTTCCACGCCCCGCTCTATTTTTCTGTAACTGAATTTTCCTTGTCTCCTCACAACCACCTTTGCACATCCAAATTCTACCACGCTGCAAGACTCCTTTCAAATGCTTCCTCTTCCATAAAAATTTTCCCTGGGCCTAGAAGTAATTCCTTCCCTCCTGTGAATAGCTACAGGACCTAAACTACGCACTTAGCACCCTTGAATCAGAGTTACTCGTGTTTATGCCATATCTTCCCATATAGAGATCGTAACAGCACAGTCTATATACATCCTAAGAAGCCCCCAGAGCAGATTACATAGTGCCAATGAAAAGGCCTTCAGGAAACATTTGTTGATTGAATCTATTTTTTATTTTCTCTGTCAGTGGTACCCTCCCAGGGACCCAAGGAAGAAACTTCAGAAAATTGCCTGGCTCCTTCATCTCTTTTTTTTTTTTTTTGCCCCTAGTTAGTTGCCAGATTGTATAGGTTCTCTCTCCTCTCCAGTAGTTCTGAGCTATTTCAGGCCCTAAGCGATAATAGCTGAAAGGGCGGGGAAATATAAAGAGCATCCATGGAATTATCTTCTTTGAGTCCCAATTTCCTTATCTTTAAACTGTTTTAGATACTCACAGGGTTGTGTGAGGATCAGAGAAAAATGTATATATGAAAGTACTTGAAAGTTTCAAGCACTATAAAATAAAAGATGAGGCCATAAATCATGTATCTGTAGAGTGTTACCTTGGATATGGCTTTCAATATCTGGGCTCTATTTTTCTAATCTTTACAATGAGTGGTTCTGTTGTAGGTAAACCTTGGAAAATGGTATTTTAGCTCTGTCTATTCAAAAGTTCATCAGTATTCAAAGGACAACTTTTCTTTAATTATGATTTATAAACACGAGTTGAGATATAAAAGAATTTATATACTGTTTAGCAGCAAAAAGGACCCTGGGAGCACCTGCCCCTAAAGTCAGATCATCCAGTTTGGCCACTGGACAGCTCTCTCCACTGGACCAATATAGTGTTTTCCTTGAAATTACTGTCTGACTTCAAGAAAATTTCTCCCAAATACCCCAGTCTGAATAACCATAGTTTACTTAACAGTTGTTCTTTCAAATAAAAATGGTGGTCCATGAAAAATGTGACTAATTTAGCTAGCAACTCAAATACGCATAAGTATTTAATGTGTACTTCCTGATTTTGTTACCCAGAACATTTAAAGTCCATGTACTCAAGGGTCAAGATTTAATAAAATTTACTGCTTCATCGGGGGCTTTCTAAAATAAAACTGACTTAAAAAAAAAAAGTTTTAACTGAGAGTGCTTGATTCGGGCCAAGGAGGCAGCAGTTTTGCCCACCATTGCTTCCGTGTAATCAGAGCAAACGAAAAAGGGAAAAAAGCTTCTTAGTATCACTGTGAAAACAGCTTTGACCTCATGGGCTCCTGAAGAGTCCTGGGCATCTCCAAGGGTCCGCAGACTACCACTTCCCCAGGACAACACGTGGCAAGTGGTGAAAACTCAAAAAATATTAGCCATAAGAAGAAGAATCAGGGCTTCCCTGGTGGCGCAGTGGTTGAGAGTCTGCCTGCCAATGCGGGGGACACGGGTTCGAGCCCTGGTCTGGGAGGATCCCGCATGCCGCGGAGCAACTGGGCCCGTGAGCCACAGTTACTGAGCCTGCGCGTCTGGAGCCTGTGCTCCGCAACAAGAGAGGCCGCGATGGTGAGAGGCCCGCGCACCGCGATGAAGAGTGGTCCCCACTTGCCACAACTGGAGAAAGCCCTCGCACAGAGGCGAAGACCCAACACAGTCATAAATAAATAAAAGACCGTGAATTTCAAAAAAAAAAAAAAAAAAAAGAATCAAACATTATTGTTGTTATTATCATTATTCCTACCACTGCTGATATTACCACTACAGATACCATAAACAAGACAGTGCCCATTACCAAGAAATGTAAAGCTTATTGCTCTTGGATAGCTTTTAGGGATGCAGTTCTTTGAAATTAGAAATCTCCATTTAGATTAAAATGATTAATTATTGTTATTAATAGGACATGTACTTACATATGAGACACCTGTTGTTAAACATTTACCCCTAGAGACAGGTAGAGATGGAAACAGCTAGAAAAGACAGAGCAAGAGAGGACTGGGGAGGAGGTCACGTAGGAGTGGAGGGAGAGAGGCTGTAGAAGAGTAGGGGCAGAAGAGGATAGAGAAGAGGGCTGAGGGGAGGAGAGGGAGAGACAGAAGGACACACAGGGAGAAACAGAGAGAAAACTGAGCATTCAAGGTAAGGAAAACTTGGCCTGGGACCACAAGGCCAAGTGTAATAATAACTGCTTATGACAACACAATTTGCTGCTTTCAAACACAGCTCCCAGACAACTGAACTGAGGGGAAGCAAACCACACAGCCCAAAACGTACCTCTTTGGCATACTGATTATTTTGGGCTGATATTTTTAACAAACAGCACATACAGGAATCTTTAAAGTGAGTAAAAGTCACCCTTTTATAAGAAACATTTACATGTATAAGGGAAGTCTCCATTTGTAAGTGCCTCCCTCTCTGTAACAGGAAGAGGAGAATGATTGGAAATCTCCAGAAACTCTTATCAATGGGAAAGGCAAGCACATAAATCTGCACAACCATACCCTTGTTTACTGAGCTTTTCTTGGTCACCTCTAATAACTGACTCCCCACCCTAGCATCTTCTGTCTTTAGCTGGAGATGGTATTGAAGGTGGTGGCTTGGGCCACTTCGGAGAGTTGCTCAGTTCTCCTGGGTCTCTCCCACGTATACAGTGGATACACATGTTATTAAACTTTTGTTTTTCTCCGGTTCATCTGTCTTATATCAATTTAATTATTAGGCCAGTCAAAGAACCTAGAAGGGTAAAAGGAAAATGTTTTCCCCTCCACAGAACCCTCAAGTGTTAGGGAGTTTTCTGAAAACCAGTCCTTCAGTAAATCCAGATGTTACAGGAAGACGCGAAAGATGTACACTCAAAAGGTATCTGAAGATATCAAAACACACATGTGCGCACACCCCTCCCCCCCACCTAAGACACATCACTTTGAAAGACTTTACCTCTCAGTGATTAAAGCATAGAGATGAGGAAGAGATCTGCCTTATACACAGATATATATGTGTATACTCTCATAATACCTTGTCCTTATTACTTTCACCTTGCTGAGGACCAGGGAAAACTTCATCACAAACCAACATTAATCTCAAGTGGTGGACTTTTAAGCCTCATCCTTACATTTGTTCAGAATAGCTCAGAGCTCATTTTTGGCCACTCCTCTGTTAAGAAACCTCAGTGAACTATCACCACACCTATATGGTTCACTGTCTCTTTCTACTATTTATTTCTTCTTCCATAAATTTTGCTCTGTAAATTGGTCTTATATTTATACAGTGTATCCCCACCAAACAAAGTGGAAAGTTCCTAATTTTGCAGAGGAAGGACTAGATAAATGGCAATGGTAATTCACCTCTGGGTTAGACAGGACTAAATGTTCCAGAGTAAAGATGACCTCTCAGCTTTTTGTTTCTTCCTCTCTTCCCTGCGTGTGCATGCTCACCTCCTTCACGCTCTCTCTCACATACACAATTTTAAGTGTTGCAGGATAAACAGAATACAGTGCTTACTCATAAAACAGAGAATTCCATTATTAACTTTTCTTTTTCTCTCTTGCATTTGTTGGCTGGTGAAATTACCAACCAGCCAGAAACTGTGTTTTAAGGTTAACAGGTGTGAAAAAAATTCATAGCCAGATTCAGGATACTGGGCAGAGTGATGAAATCAGAAGGCCCCTGCTACTACAAACTATGTACAGGGAGACTGAGCAAGTCACTCTGGGCTTGATTTTCTTCTCTGTAAAATGGAGATAAGGTCTGCCTATCCACAGTCTAATGAAGATCAAGGGCACTTTGAAAATTTTAAACACAATACCAATGAATTTTCATTAACATAAGGTAGAATGCTCCCTATGAACAGAAGATTAAATTCTAATTGACCTATTAGTCGGTTGAGAAAATCTTAAAAGTATATTATAGTTATTGTAAATGTGCCTAGAATTCATATAAAAAGGTTGAAAAAATACAAAAGTATTCTGACAATGAAAACCAGAAAACAGTTATGAACTGGGTGGCATACTGTTCAAAAGCAGCAAATATACAGCTATCAAACATCAACAGTAGTTTAAAACCTCTTAGCATCTGTTATTTCTCCAAGGACTCTGAGCACTGATGCACTTAAAGTCCTGGTGGGACCGGGGAAGAGCATTTGTACTGGATGGACCACTTCTATTGGCTGGACCATGTAAATGTCAACAATGGGTGTGATCAGGCTGAAATAACGAAATATTCCCTTTAGGGCATCCTCTGCTGGTTGGCCACAACCTACCCTGCATCTCCTCTTTCCTGTGAAGCTAGCTGGTGAGAGACTGAGAGGCAGGTGATCATCTACGATGGGATTAAGCCATTGGCCTACAGCGGCGATTCTCAAACTTTAGCACCTCTCAGAGTCAGCAGGAAGGCTTGTTAAAACGGGGATAACTGGGCCCCACCTCTCGAGTGTCTAATTCATGGGTGCGATCCCAGAATCTGCACTTACAGCAAATTCCTACAGGATGCCGCTGCTGCCCCAGGGACCACACTTTGAGAACTACTGGTCTATCACAGGAGTTGGCAAAATTGTTCGGTAAAGGGCCAGATGGTAAACATCTAAGTATCTTAGACTTTGAAGCCACAATATGGCCTCTGCTGCCGATTCTTCCTCTTTTTTTTTTTTTTTTAGCAACACTTTAAAAATACAAAAAATATTCTTAGCTCAAGGGCTATTAAAAAACAACAACCATGACAACAGGACTTTGCTGACCTCTGGTCTGCTGTAGAGAGGGGAGGTGCTTTGTGCTTCAGCTCCTATCCTTGAAGAGCTGAATTCATATGCTGGATATGTACGAGATATTATATCTTGGATGACTTCTCTCCCTTTTTTATCTATTGTTTTCAGTGTTCTTTAATAATACTTTATAATTTTCTCCATAAAAGAAAAAAAGTTGTGTATTTCTTCTATCAGATTATTAAGCAGTCTAGAGATTTTTGTGTTGCTACCACGAGCCAATAATGACAAGACTGGCAAACGTTATACCTCTTATATTCCTTGCCATATTGATAACTAGGTTATTTTATATCCAGTAGAATTACAGAAATAATATTGTAGATCACTGTCTTTTTCCTGACACTCTGGGAATCATTTTGAAGGTTCATAATTAACCATGACCTTTGCTGTAGAATTTTAGAAGGCACGCTTCAGAGCTAAGAAAGTTTATCTTGTTTGGTAAAAGTTTTGTTTGTTTTTCATAAAGGTGAATTATAGCCAGTGTGGTTTCTGTCTTTACTGAAATAAACATTTTCCCTCATTTAATTTGGTTACTGCAAATATGTTTGTATTTGCTTAAACAAATATAGAAAAAAGAAACAGAAAACAAATATGGCTAGCTAAAGAAGGAAGAGGAAGAGGGAGTGGAGAGGCACAAGAGATGTAAGACACTTTGCAATGTGTACCTTTTTATATAGTTTTGGTTGTGAACTGTGCCCGTTCAAAAACTTCACTGAGAAGCATTTTGTTAACGTGGTAAATTCCTCTGCTGCATTTTCTGATTATGAATTATCTTTGCATTCCTGGGGCTAACAAAATACCTTGGGCCTTATGTGTATGTGTGTGCCTTTGTGATGGTGGGGTGGGAAGAGTGGTAGAGGTCTGTGACTACCAATTCAATTTCTTTAATAGTCATTGATGTTATTTAGGTTTTTTACTTCTCGTTGAGACAATTTTAGATGATTTTTCTTTTCTCCAGAAAGTTTTCCACTTAATCTAAGTTTTCTAACTTACTGTGATAAAGCTGGTCATTGAATTCCTATGATTTTTTAAATCTCTACCACATCTATAATTCTATCTGCTTTTTGTTCCTAGTGTGTATGTGTTTGCCTTCTCCCTGTCTTCTAATCAGTCATCCTAGGTTTGTTTATTTTACTAGTTCTTTCAAAAGGCCAACTTAGGTTTATCATACCTACTATCTTTCTTTCCTATACCATGAATATCTGCTCTTTTTTCCTTCTACTTTCTCTAATTTACTCGTGTTCATTTTTTAGCTCCTTGAATTGAATCTTTAGCTGATTTTTATTGGGCCTTGTTTTCTAATAAATGAAAGTGAGACCATAGATATTCTCTTGCTCAGCTTTTAAGTATTTTGTAATTTCCATTGTGATATCCTCTTTACCCTACGAGTTATTTAGCAGAAGTAAGAATTACACACATTGCTGGAAAGTTGTTAACCCATGGGTTATTTAGAGGTGTTATTTTAGTTTCCTAACATTTGATTTCTTTTTAAGTACCTTACCTCTCATTTAGTTGCTTAATGGGGTGAGAATATGGTCTGTATGATCTAGCTGCTTTGGAATTTCTGAGACTTCCTTTATGACTTAATATGTGGTGAATGTTTGCAAAAGTTCCAAGAGCACAAATATATATTCTACCCACATAAAGTTACAACATCATATTATACTCTCTATTAGCAGAGGCTTGATATTTTTAGACATGTATTAAGGACAAAAATTGATAAAATCTTAACACATCTTGTCCTCTTCTTGTGATCATGAGAACTTTAAAAGGTTGACCTGGAGAATGTTGGAGTAGAATTTAAGGAAATCCAAGCGCGCGCGTGTGCACGCGCGTGTGTGTGTGTGTGTGTGTGTCTGTCTGTCTGTTTGTCTACCTACCTATCTTCTAAAGGCCTCCTCTCTTGGGGATAATACATAATTCATTAGTTATGAGGACTAATTTATTATCACCCACCATATGTTAGCTCAAAAGAGAGCTAGGAATTGCAGACGCAAAGATGAATAAAGCCTGAGCTGATCCCTTGGATGGTTCATAATCTAGAGAGTTTACGTAAAATGTCCAGGAGTGTAGTTCCACTTTGTTTTTCTTAACATTTTTATTGGAATATAATTGCTTTACAATGGTGTGTTAGTTTCTGCTTTATAACAAAGTCAATCAGCTATACTAGTTCCACTTTAAATGCCATTTTCCTTACACCCTTCCTTTCCAGAGAGGGCAGTTGATAAGAACAATCCCGTTTTTATGTACCTTTACGTACAGAGCTTCCTTCTATTCACTGATCTTCCTGTCCTTGAAATTCTCCTCTCAGAGATCATCTATGATACTAACATTTCCTAGTTCTTCTACTTCTCTAACTACTTTGTTTCCGTCAGCCTAATAAGACGAAGGCATTCTGCAAGGTTAACTGCATAATTTAAAGAAAACAGAGAAAATAGAGACATTTTCAAAATTAAGTTTACCACCAAGACCTCACCAAGGGAAAATCTAAAGGTTATACTTAAGATGAAACAATAATGCTACCAGATAAAAGATCTGAAACTTAAGGAATGATAGATAAAGATATTGGCAAATACATGGTATGTAAGCAACCACTGGTATATAAAACAACAAAAATCAATTGGAGGAGGGGTGATTTATGGGAAACCAGGTTAGAACTCCACAATGACCATACCTTTTAGGGAGTAGAAAAGAGGAAACACTGCTAACTCATTTTATGAAGGTTGCATAATTTTGATGTCAAAGTCACACAAGAAAAGTGCAAGAAAAGAAATTTACAGACCAATTTTTCCATACAGATGCAACACGCCCAAACAAAATATCAGCTAACCGACTACAGCAATATATTTTAAAAACCTGAGTAATATAATTTACCATATTAACAGATTAAAAGCGAAAAACCAAGTGAACATTTCATCAGATACAATGTGTTCAATAGATGAAGAAAATGCATTTAGTAAAATTCAACCCTCAACTGTGATGGGAACAAAACAACAAACAAAACCCCAAAACTAGCAAAGCAGGAACAGAAGGAAACTTCTTCATTTTGATAAAAGATATCTACAGAGATCGTGTCCGGGGGTATCTCTCTAAGACCGGGAATAAGACAAGTAGGCTTTTATCAATGCTTCAATTCAGCAGTGTTCTAAATGTTCCAGTGAGTATAAAACAGAAGCACTTAAAGCTCTAAAAATTGCAAAGTTAGAAAGAAAACTATCATTATTTCAAGGTGATATTTTTGTCTACATAGAAATACAACTTATCTAGAGATAACTTATTGAAATTAATAAGAGTCAGTAAGGTTGAGTCCAATATTAATGTAAAAAAAGTCAAATGTACTTTCTATAAACCAGCAACAATCATCTAGAAAATAAATTCTGAAGAGATACTGTTTAAACCACCACAAAAATAAAACATATAAAGTATCTGGAAATAAACTGAACAAAAATGGGTTAACCTTTATGGAGAAAATTATAAATCTTTCAAGAAGGAAGAGTTCAGCAGATAGGTATACCAGGTTCTTAGAAAATTTAACCATGATGATGTCAAGTCCCCCAAAACTGATCTTCTGATTTCACATGATTCCACTCAAAATCCCAAAAGAGGTTTTGTTTTGTTTTTTGGGGGTTTTTTGCAAAAACATGATAAACTGATTCTAAAATTTATATGGAGGAACAAAGGGCCAAGAAGAGCCCGAAGAAGTGATTTTCATAAGCAGAAACCAAATGGCCCATAAAGATATGGAGAGATGCTCAAACACACTGGTACTTAAAGAAATGCAAATTAAAACCACAATGAGATATCCCAACACCCCCATCAGATGGGCAAAAATTTAAAAAAACACTAACAATGCCAGATTTCAGGGTGTAGAAAAACAAGGACACTCAAAAAGTGCTGGTTAAAATGAAAACAGATGCAATCAGTTTGGAAACTAGTTTGGCATTATCTAGTAAAGTGGACCGTGTGCCTATTCTGCTACCCACCCGTTTCACTGTTGGCTACAAACTAGAGCAGCAGTTCTCAAACTTCTTGGTCTCCAGACCCCTTTTACACTCTTAAAAATAACTGAGGGCTCTAAAGAGTTTGTTTGTTTATATGGGTTATATTTACTGGTAGTTACTATATTAGGTATTATAACAGAAAAAATTTAAATATAAGGACACACGAGCACACATTCTGTCATCTGTCAGAGCAATATCATCACATGCCATGTAACCTCTGGGAAACGCCACTGTATGCTTGTGAGAGAATGCCAGTGAAAAAGGAAAATGATGTCTCAGTGTTATTATGAAAATAGTTTTGGAGTCTCAAGCCCCTTGAAATGGGCTCAAGGAACTATAATTCCTAGACCAACTTTGACAGCCACTGCCCTAGAGAAAGTCTAGGCACCAGGTATATCTGAGAATGTTTATAGCAGCATTGTACATAATAGTAAAATCTAGAAAGAACCCCAAATCCATCAACTGGTATTTTCATTCTGTGAGCTACAACACAGCTATAAAAAGGAATCAACTACAGTATGAATGACTCTTGAGCAACAGAAGAAGCAAGTCATGGAAAAAAAATATTCAGCTTTTATTGATATTTCAAGTTCAAAAAAGAGGTAAACTTAATAGAGTACTGGTGAGGAGTACGTCACAGGTGGTAAAGCTAATGAAAAGCAAGAGAATGAGTAACGGCAAATGTAGGATAAGCAGCTGCCTTGTGAATATCCGGGTTGAGGATACCCACAAAGTTCTTTTTCTTTTGTTGAATAGTGAGTACAAGGGTGTTTATTTCATTCATGTTTTATACATTTTGTACATAAAAGATATTTCAAAATTAAAAATAAGAGGCCAAGACAAAACAAAAAGACTAGAAAAAGTTATTGGACGAGAGACAATTATTAAACTTAACAGCAATGGGAGAAACCACAAAGGAATGGGTAAGTTTGAATACATTCAAAAAAGGAAAAAAGTCAAAGTGACATAAATAAGAAAAGCCCAAAGCAATTTTAAAAGCCATACTAAAGAAAAAAAAATTTTAAACTACAAATGGATGTAAACATATGAAAAGAAGTTTATTCTCATTAGTAATCAAATGCAAACAAAGAGGCATGAGTTAAATGGTCCTAAGGCTGTGCTGAGACTAACACTTTCATATGTGCTGGTGGGAATGAATCGTGGTGCAACTTGTATGGAGGAGAATTAAGCATACATATGAAGTATCTTAAAATATTCACACTCTTCAAACCAACAATTCTACTTCTACACATGACTCTTAAGGAAAAAATCTGAACTACTGTGCAAAATATTGTATTAACAAAAAACTGGAAAGAATCTAAATGTCCAAAAGGGACTACTTCAGATAAAACATAAGAAAATTCTCTTTTATTTAAAAAACTGAATATTAAGTAGTAATGTAAAACGTGGCTTACTTCGTAATATGGGGAAATAAGATCATGTCAATAAAAAAAATGCAACACAGAAAAACTACATACAGAATGATCTTTTAACTATTTTTTTTAATGTATAGAAAAAAAGGCCAGAAAAAAATGCACCCACTGTTAGAAGAGCTATCTCTGGATGATAAGCTTATAGGAGATTCTCCAGACTGTTTCTGGTATCACCCAAATTTATTTAAGTGAATTCATATACTTATAGAGTCAGAAAACAAACCTAAAATTACAAAACCCACAATCCTCTCAGTTGCTCTTAAACCTCAATAAAGTACAAATGCATCGCTTTGGTGGCCAAGGCTCTCTACACTATATTCCCACTGTTTTTAGGCAGGTGTGCTTACCCTCCTTAAGGCTCATCAAAGCGGACTTCCTATGGCTTCCCGAACAAGCCCCACACCTTCTCACTTAAGCATCTCAGCTTGGACTATTTGAGCCACCTGGATCACATTCTCTACCTAGCCGAATTCTAGCATCTTCCAAAGTTCTTGCGAAACACCACCTTTTCTAAGAAGTTTTTTCTAACTCGGTGCTAACCCAGTCACCCCCACTAGATGTGATTTTTTCCTGCTCTTTGACTCGTACAGAAATGATTTTTGCACTCATTCCTCTTGATAGAGCTGTTTTAATGACTCTGCTAGATTGCAGTAGTTCAGGAAGGGGCTCTATCCTTCTTCGGCTCTTTCTCTAATATTGACACAGCTTCCCAGAATTAAGCACATAGTAAGTATGTGAGGAACTGAATACATTATTGTCACAAGGGATTAGTCTCTTTCCTTGGCCACAAGAAGGAGGAACAGAGAAGGGAAAATGTTTCTCAGTCGAGACTCAGCATGAAATTTCTCACAGAAACAATGAGGACAGAAACAGTAGTAGTGCTACAACAATTATGGACTTAGATTTTATTCTTTTTGCAGCTACAAATCTATCCATAATTGGTAACTTAATTTCTGTGGAAACACAAACATGTTCGGAATTCCCAAGAACCTACTCCCCAAAGAGGTGTTGGAGTACAGCCAGTGTGTAAGGCGACATACTTGCAAATAATAAATATTTTCCTTTAGGAAAAACATCATGTTTGCTTAAGTCTGCCTTAAGCCTCTTCTGAAACAAAATATTGTTAACAGTAAGAGAAAGGGGAAAATGAAAGACAGAGGAAGGAGGAAAGTGGATGTTTCTCAACACCTAATTTCTAAAAAGTAAACTTGAAAGGGAGAACACAGGCAAATCAAAAAACCCTTTTCACCACTTTCCTACTCTACCTTTACCCAGTGCTGTATTTCAGGAAACAACTGAAACTTTAAGGGGAGAAAGTCTTTAAAGAATTTTTATTTTCGTTTCCAACGCAAGTCTTTAAATTAATTAAATTAATATTTGCAATGGCTATGCAGATAACTGACCCACATACATTCACACATACCCAGGTGTGACAAAACCCTCCCTATACTTAATGCCAGACAGTGCTTTACTTTGAAATAACACTGGTCTTTAGGAGACATTTTGTGAGGGCTGCTCTTTGCCAGATTTTGGTGGGGGGGGGGGGAGACGGTCAGGACAGCTCTTAATCTAGACTTGGACTCATCTTCGTATGTATGTATTTAAGCATTGCTATATTCAGTGACTATGTATTCAGAGCTAAGTATACAGAGGTGAGTCAGACCCTGCCCTCAAGGCCCACAGGCTGCCCCAGACCCACTGACATTCTACTGAAGGAAATGAACAATAAGGAAACAAATGAACAGGGAATTACAGGTTATGGTAAGAGCCGTAAAGGAGACAAGACAGGGAGGCTACTTAATAATTGGCAAAGGCCTCTCAGATACATGTAAACCAAGATGGAAAAGAAAAGAAGAACGTAGCCATGCTCACTCCCTATAAAGAGCCTTCCAGGCAGAGAGAAGTGGAAAGGTCCCGAGATGCAAACAGACTCAGTCCATCTGAAGTGCATAAAAGCAGCAGTGTGGCTGGTCATGTTATTCAAACTGTGGGTCACATTTGTAGGCTGAGATGTCAACTTTGCGGGTCATTGTATCAGGGAGTCATAGGTTTTCAGCATAAGTATTCTTTAATGAACTTTTGCTTCAGTTATGTGTGTGCATGTGTGTACTAAGTTACAACGTGTAATACGTTTCTTACTGTGGGCAGTGGTGAAATCTGTACTAAGCAAGAGGAGTAGTAACAGATGAGGATGGAGCTCATCCAGCTCGTGCATAAAAAGATTACTAGAGTGAATTCAGAAGAGCTGAGCACCAGCCCCGGCCTAGCTACTAACACTAGGGCGTTTGAGCAAATCACTTCATCTCTCTAGAGCTCACTTTCTTCACTGTAAAAATGAGAAGGTTGGACCAAGATGACCTTCAAGATCTTACCTATCGCTAAATTCCATGACTATATCCTGCTTCCTCCCTCGGGCCTAAGTAAATGACCATTAGGGAGCACTAGCTCATTAGGTCAAGTTCTGGGTTACTTCTTACAATGTTATAAACCATGTAGCTCCAAGAGTTACATTTCTACAGAAAGCAATTTTAGAATTCTCTCTTTACTGGAACCAGCTGTCTTATTAGAAATGAGATCTCTGGGCTAAAAGTGAATCAAGTGCTTTTGCAACTCTCTGGTACAAAGTTTGGAATGTGAAGAAAACTGACGGGGAGGGATGAAAAGATTTACTGACTAGGTTATTCCGAACAGATTTCTTTATCTGTTCTAGGTTATTAACTGACATACCATCTAGGGCAGTCTAAAGCTGTAGGGAACCTCCGCTCAGCACTAAAAGTCCAGATGTAGAAGCTGAACTTTCACATAACCAAAAAGACTACTGAGGAAAAATACTGAGAGCCTACGATATGCTAACCCCATGCTACACAGTTTGATATATGCCTTTTCATTTGATTCTCCTAACCTAATTATTCACATTTCACACTTATGGAATCAGGGGCTCAGAGAAGACAAGCAAGCTAGTAAGTGGCAGGATCTGGATTAGACTACTTATTCCATATTTATAATACATTATCCTGCAGGCTTCTGAAAATTACTGTAATCTTTAATTACAAAGATTAAATCATCAGTTAAATACTGGACTACTCAAGTTATCTGTGACATCTGGACACAGAACGTTCACCCAATAAGTCAATTCTGGACTCACAGGTACTTTGCTACGTACAGTGTGGGATGAAAAGATAAGAACTTGCTCCAGCACGTGGGGAGCCTGCTGGGTTGTAGGAAGTGGAATTAGGCAAAATGGCCGAGGAATTCAGATCCCCAATTAAGCACACGTGAGTAGTATCACAGCTGTTTCCAGGTTCATTTTCTCGATTGTTGCTGGTGAAAGGTCATCAGAGGAACAGTGCCACCTGAGCCGAGGGCCTAACAAGTGTCCTGCAAGTCCCATGAACTCGAGACGCTCAAAACACGTCCAACCTACGTCAACCCTTATAGGAAGCAACGGACGCATCACTTGCCCAATTGCAGCAGTGTCCTCGCCATATTACGGAAAGTAAAACCCGGGAAACGTGGAGGGCACGGCCCCTAACCCCGTGAGGATCGAAATGGTCCCTAACGCCTCCCACAGACACTCCCGCAAACACCCCAGCAAAGTTGGGGACGCTCATTGCACACCTGCCTCAACACCGAGATTGCGGTACCCACCTGTCACGTACTCAGCTTCGAACCTCCGTCGCACGTCAGAGATGAGCTTGGCTTTATTCTGGGCTTGATACTATAAGGAAGACACGAAGGGACGCTTAGACATTACGCGCACCATCCCACTTCCCCGCAGCCCAGCCCACCTGCACCTGGGCGCGCGGCCCCCGGGCCTCAGAGGCGGCTTCGGGGTCCGAGTTGGAGGGGCTCGGCAGCGGTGCGGTCCGCTCCTCACCTCGGCCATGGTCGCGGTCGTGGACGTGATTGCAGTTGCCGTCGCCACTTCCACGACTGCACTCCGACTATCTCATCACAGGCCAAGCCGGCCCGGAGGTGAAGAGGGAAGGGCGGGAGGTGGAGGCGGTCGCGTGACAATGGAAGGCGGGCAGCAGCGCCGCCACGCCGCCCAATCCGGCGCGGCCGCCTGGGAATGGAGGCGGGACCAGGCCCTCAACCTGGCTTCCCATTCACTTCCCGTTCGGACGCCGCCCCCCGACGTCTCCTGCACTGCGGACCCGCCCCCGCCAGCCGGCGGATCGCGGGCGCTTCCCTCTTCAAGCTCAGCCCGGGCTAGCTCCTCCTGCCATTCGCTTTCACAACATTCCCCGGAGGCCCCGCCTCCTCAGCCTCCCTTGGCAACCGAGTCCTGGCCGGCTAGGCAGGCTCCGCCTCCTCTGCGCTGGACGCAGCCTCCGGCCTGGGTCTCCCAAGATGCAGCGCGCGGGCGGGAGGTTTGGAGCCGCCTGGTGCTGAGCGGGTTTTCGGCGTCGGGGACGTGGCGGCCGCGGTGTGCTAGAGCCTCACACGCTGAGGTAGGGCCGGTGGCGTGTTCCCTGACCCAGCCTTCGCCGAGGGGGTGGCGACGGCGGCGCAGGGTTTTGCTCCCCTAAGTCCCTTTATTGCGGAAGAGCGCGAAGGAAGTGGGCTTCCCGGGGCCTGTGCCCACCCTTCTCTGGAAGGATAACTAGATTACTCCAAGTGCTTACTCTATTCGGGGATTATTTCGCTTGACACTTTCTTCACCTCTGCAGCATCTTTCTCACTTGGAGGGTGAAATACTTAACAGAGGATATATCTTTGACATCTTTAAAACAGGTATATAGAGTTAAAAGATGTAAAGCGTCTTACGGTTTAAGTAAGGTAGTTCTCAGCCGGGGCAATTTTGCCCCCCCGGGGGACATTTGACAATGTCTGGAGACATTTTTGGTTTTTGCAACAGAAGACTACCAAGAAATTTTAAGAACGGCCCCCATATTCCCACCAGCCGTAGTCAACCACGATGGACACTCTTTTGCCCCAAATTTTGTTTATATCTTCACTTTTTTTTATGGGGGAAAAATGAACACTGTTTAATAAGTATTTGAATACGTCCTTGAAATAGTATTTCAGATATGGCTAAAGTCTCTCTCTGGCTCCACTCGCCTACTCTGATATTCCTCTTCTCCAAAATCAACAGCCATTGGGATTTGGCATGAATCTTTGCACCTTTGCTTTTTTTGTTTTGGACCAGGCTGCCTAGGTTTGAATCCTGGCTCTGTCACTTCCTATCTGTAGGCCTTAAACTCCATGCCTCAGTTTCCCCATCTGTAGAATGGGATAATACTGCCTACAGCATAAGGACGTCATGAGGAATGAGTTAGTCCAAAGTGCTTAGAACAGTGCCTGGCATAGAGAAAGCAGTCGGGGAATACAGCCATTGCAGGTAAACAAAATATATCATGCTGTTTTATGTGTTTTGATTTTGATACATAATGTACTACGGTATACATTTTTCTTCAACTTAAATTTTTTTCATTTGACTTTTGAAGTCTAGCCACAATGATACACATCTAATTCATTCCTTTTAACTGTAGTATGATATTCCATCTGTATTTATTCATTCCCCTATTGGTGTTCATTGAAGTTTTTGCTTTTTAAAAAAAAATGCAAATAACAGCAAAGTGAACATTCTAGAGCAATGTCTTTGTGCACTATTATGTAGGATTATTTCTCTGGGTTCATATCTAGAAATGAAATTGCTGGGTATATATGCATTTCTGTTTACTGCCAAATTGCCTCCCAAAGTCTCCCTTTAATTAAGTACTTGTAATGATTTCCTAACAGATGGCTCCTCCTCCAATCTCAATTCACTCCCCCATCTTCAACACTGTCACCAGGATCTTTATTATTCAGAAGTACAATCCTGTGATTTCTATTTTTGAAATCTTTCAGTGATTTATCATTGCTTAGAGAAAGCTAGAATTCCTTAGTATGGTATCAAGAACCTTTAATTTCATCTTTCCTGATTCTCTTAGTGGATCACCATCCCCCCACATTCATCTACATTTCAGGTACACTAAGTGTTGTTGGGAAAGGGAAAGGGGAGATTGATTCTGGGCAAGCCCCAACAAATGACCTAGGTATATAGGTAGAAAAAGTTTTAACAGTGGACCCATTCTGTAGCCAAGTTAATTTACTTAGGTAAACAATGTCCTATATGTTGGAAAAATGATATCTATGGGTATTACGCTCATAAGTTTATGTTTAATATTATTAGGTGAAGTTTTTCTTTGGGAGTCTTAACTCTATCTTTTTTCCAAAGGTACGATTCCAAAGACACTTTCCATTGGTCGCAATCTATCGATTGGTTTCTTAGAGTTTTATAGCTTTCATTTGCAGGTAATATATAGTGTCTTTTAGGATCTTCCTGAACCAGACTTGTAGTTTATTTAAGAGTTCTGAAATTTATAATGCCAAATGTTATTATTAGCATTGAACAGGAACATTGTTTACTTGGTGGGAGGCCGGGAGAGAAGGGTGATAATTCGTTGCCCATCTACTATATTTAGGTTAGCATGTATTGTTTTTCTAGTATACTCACACATCTGTTTTCATTTTGTATGTAAAATAATACAGTCAACTTTGATGTGTGGTAATACAGAACAGGAAAAGCTCAAATTAACTACCTAGTATTTTGCAAATAATCTGCACCCAAATCTCCCCTCCCTCCCTCCCTCCCCCACCCTCCTCCAGAGCTGAAACAGGAGGTAAAACTTAACTGGTTTGAGTTACCTGTTTTATTCTGCAGCCACTGTTATAAGAGTACCAAGTAAAAAGTCAAGTGACTAATAGGCTGGAATACTAAGCCTGGTGTCCTGATTTGATTAATCAAGCCTTGTTTATATTGGTTTAAGAACCTCTAAATTGAACCTGGGTTTGTTTCCAGATTATTTCTATTTGAAAAAAGAACATTATCACTTATTCCATAGCCTTAAAGATTTGTCTTATGAACATATACTCAGAACTTTTACTTTTAAAAAAGATGTTGCATAGTATAAAATAAAACAGGTGTTCACAGATATGTGAATTCAGTAAGCCTTGAGATTACAGAAAGTTTGAGGAAAAAATTTATCTTTATAAGTATATTAAAGTTTCTAATTTTTAACCCTGAAGATGGTCCATTTAGAATAACTTATCTTAAAAATGTGCATGTTTTTGCAGTAGTATTTAAAAATAAAAAAATAATGACCTTTTATGTAACAGTTATGTTTTTTAAATCTATTTGAGTCTAAGTCCATGAGAAGAACTTTGCTTTTTGCCTACAGCTCATGCTAAAAGCATGTTGGGTTAGGATTATAATAGGGCTTTGAATGCCATGCCAAGCTTTTTAGCAGTGGCTTGCACCTGTTTATCTCTATGTCATTCATACGTTCAATACACTGTTTCGCATCTGTCTTTCCAGGTAGTAGTTTAGGGATCATAGATCGTAGATCTGGGCGGTGGCGGGGAGTGGCGGTAAGTGCATGCAAAGCTTTTAAATTAGGGGACAGTTACCCAGTCAAGTTTGTGTTTTAGAACAATAACTGAGGTAGCATAAATGAATGGATATATTAGAGGGGAGAGAGACTAGATTAAGGAAGACTGATTAAAGGGCTTCTTTTATCGCAACGTAAATGAGAGATGAAAGCCTGATTCGTCGTAGTGGCAGTTGGATCAGAGAATTGGAAGAAAGAAGTTTCTAAGTTAAGGAACTTGGTGATAGCATTAAAAGAATAGAATGTAAGGGGCCTGATTTTCCTAACTCACTACTTTATGAAGGTGCAACAATACATACTCCAAAGTTTTTTGAAGGGGGCGGTTCTGTAACCTTTTACTTAGTGGTCTTACCACTAAGATCCTCCTTACTCCTGTCACACTTGGGTGTTGGTGAACAAGAGCATTGTGTTGATGACACATTAGTTGTGACATTTACTATTAAAATAACAAAATCCTTTCCTGGACAGAAGGTATTTTTGGTTGTTTTTAGTATTAAGAAATCTGAACACCTTTTGAAGTGAGTAGGTAGTAAAAGACAGTGAGTTCTTAGATCTTTACCTCAGAATATATAATTTATATTTACAATATATAATGCTAAAAAAAGAATATATCATTTAGTGCTAAAAAAGGAAACTTTCTTAGAAGTCCTCTAAGAGGTCTGAGATGTCTGTGGGAAATTTGAAATAAATTAGTAGTCATACATTTTGATGTAATATAACCAATATGTGTATTTCCTTTCAAGTAAAACGTAGTTTCATAAGTAAGAGCCACACCTTTGGTTACCCTGCCTATCTTCTTTACTGATGAAGCTGAAACTACTCTGGGGTACCTATTGTCCCAGATCTTCGCATGAATTGCTTAACAACAAGCCAGGAAACTGGCTTCTGCTAGTTTGTATTATGATCTAGTATCTCCAGTTACTTCACTAATACTTCTTGAAATTCTCAAAAACAATATCGATTTGAAAAAAAACCCCCAAATGCCATAGAGGAATGTATTTGTCTGTTGCTGCATAACAAATTACTCCCAAATTGAGCAGCATAAAACAACAAACATTTATTAACTTAAAATTTCTGAGGACCAGGAATTTGGGAGCCGCTTAGCGGGGTGGTTCTGCTCAGAAAGGCTTGACTGGAGCTGGGAGATGGGATCTCTGGAAGGCTCACTCACATGGCTCTTGGCAAAAGGCCTCAGTCCCTTGCTGGCTGTTGGCAGGAAGCCACAGTTCCTTGCCATGTGTACATCTCCGCGGGGCTGCCCGAGTGTCTTAATGATACGGCAGGTGGCTTTCCCCTGTGCAAGTGAGCCAAGGAAGAGGTCACTGAGGAAACCACCATGCTCTGTCACCCAGTCTTCTGCTGTATTCTGTTGGCTGGAAGTGAGTCATAATGACCAGGCCTCACTCAAGGGGAGGAGAATTCCTTCTTGATGGAAGGAATTTCAAATAAATTTGTGAGCATATTTTATTTTATTATTATTTTTTTGGCTGCATTGGGTCTTCGTCGCTGCGCGCGGGTTTTCTCTAGTTGCTGCGAGCGGGGGCTACTCTTCGTTGCGGTGCGCGGGCTTCTCATTGCGGTGGCTTCTCTTGTTGCGGAGCACGGGCTCTAGGCGTGCGGGCTTCAGTAGTTGTGGCACATGGGCTCAGTAGTTGTGGCACACGGGCTCTAGAGCACAGGCTCAGTAGTTGTGGCACATGGGCTTAGTTGCTCCACGGCATGTGGGATCTTCCCAGACCAGGGCTTGAACCCGTGTCCCCTGCATTGGCAGGCGGATTCTTAACCACTGCACCACCAGGGAAGTCCTTCAACCGCATTCTGTTTCAAGCACAACAGGAAAACAATATTACTTCCTTGTACATGACCTAGTTTTCATTTATTTCTAAAGTACTTTATTTTCCTGGTGTAAGTGATCCACAAATAAGAGAAAAGAGAGAGTATGAGTTAGAGTGAGTGACGAGAGACATTTCAGCATTCACAGACCATTAAGTATGCAACTATTCTGATGTTTCTAAGATTAGGTACTGTATGAGCCAGAGCCGGCCATGATGATGAGAATGATAGTAGCTAGCCTTTATTAGCACTTTCTGTGTGCCAGCTTCTGTTTCAAGTGAGTTGTATTAGCTAATTCCAGCACCTTGTGGGGTAGATACTGTTACTACACCCCATTACATAGATGTGGATGTGAGGCACGAAGGGGTTAAGTAACTTGCCATAGATCACACATCTAGTAAAAGGCAGGCCCAACGTTCAGAGGGTGCTCTAAAGGTGCACGGTTCTTAGCATATGCTAAGCATTTGGTAACTGTTACAGGAGTGACTCAGCATATATAGCTACTGGATAAAGAGACATCAACATCTTTTTCTTACATGTTTTCTTACATGTGTTCAGTGGAGGGGGTGTTCCTTTGTTCTGTATTCTACTTTACTAATTCTCTCGAGTCGCCTTTCTTATAACCAGTGTTCAGAGTAAGGGAATGTGTGCCAGGACACTGTAGTGGTTAAAAGTGTAGGTTCAGGAGCCATGGGCCCCTCTTCCAAATCTAGTGCCATTGCTGATTAGCTTTGTCAGCTTGGAAGAATTTTCTAACCTTTGTTAAAATACGGTTTTCTTGTTTATAAGATGGGATAATAAGAATACTTACTTTGAAAGAGTAGTTGCGAGCTTTAAGTGAAATAATGCATGTATTGTACCTGGCGTATAATAAGCATGAATAATTGATAGCTATTATTTAATTCTTGTGTTCATTATAATAATGATACTCTATTTTAATCCTCTGTTTTATAGAGGATCCTCTATTTTATAGATCCTCTATAATCTCCATTTTCTTCTACTTTGAATGAGGATAGTGACTTCCTTAGGGTGTAAAACTGCACTGTTTTTGCAAAGTAAGATTTAGGATTTATTTCTGTTACTCTTATGGAGATTTTTTAAAGCCATGTTACAGCATCTCCTGTTTTTCTTTCTGGGCTTTCATTTTGGCCATCGAGTCCGTTCGAACTCCTTTCTCAGGGAAGCAGGAGCCCAAGCGCCTGGGCTGTGGGAGTGCTCTAATTTGAATCCTTGACTGACTGAGTTGTCATTGTAGAGGGGCTGAGGCCGAGAGGGAGAAACCAGATTTGGTCGGTAGGTTTGAGAGACAGAAGTAGAACCCTTAAGAAATTCCCTGAGCCAGAGAGAATGTGTGCAGTTCCTTACAATAGAGCACCCACACCTTTTAATAGATGCTGTTAACACATTCGGTTATCTTTTGTGGTGCGATTATTTGCAAACTGTGTTTTTTAAGGGCTGTACAGAAATAATATTTGGGATACAGTTTTTTGATAAGCGTGACATTGTTAAAATAGCATGAAGAGCTTAAAAATGTCAAAGTTTATAGTTACCTGTGTGATAGTTCTCTAACAAAAACATGTGTTTTCTTTTCAGCTCTGCCTACTGGATGGCAGTTTCCCTCATTTCATTTTTAGGTTTAGAAGCATCAACTGGAATCGATTTACATTCGAAAATTGGACTTGATACTCTGGCTTTACTAGCAAACAAGCAATGTCATCTAATGAACAAGAAAGGCTCTTCTGTTATAATGGAGAAGTCCTTGTTTTTCGTTTGTCTAAAGGAAATTTTGTAGATGAAGGGCCTACAAAAACACCTGTGTTACATGTCAGAAGAATGGTATTTGACAGAGGAACAGGAGTATTTGTTCAGAAATCCACTGGATTCTTTAGCATAAAAGAAGAATACTCTCATTTAAAAATTATGGGTTGCGACTGTGTTTCAGATTTCAGAACTGGAATTAATCTGCCTTATATTATGATACAGTGCATTAAAGAGACTAACATTTTCAGATATTTTCTACTATTTCTTCACAGTACCAATAAATTTGAAAAGCGTTTGAGTTTTAGACTACTCTATGAGTTGAAGGACAGCATAAGGGTCCTTAATGGCCCTTTAGTTTTATGGAGACATGTCCAAACATTATTTTATATCTCTTCCCAAACTGGCAAAGTTGTTACTGTGTCCATTAAGTTTTCCTCTATTGAGTGGGCAGGGGAGATTGAAAATGTAGGTATGGTTTTGTTAGGACGAAAGACATGTTACTTATCTGAGGAAGGATGTACCCCACAGCCTTCAAAATCAGATTATGCAACTTGGAATACTCAATTTTGTGTATACTCCCTTGAAAGGGGAGAAGTAATAAATGATACATACATTATCCCTCCTGCTTATACCAGTGTGATAGCATGTGTGCATGTCTGTGCAACTGAGATTGTCAACAACCAGTTAAGAATGTCTCTGATTGCTCTTACTCAAAAGAATCAGCTGATTTCATTCCAAAATGGGACTCCTAAAAGTGTGTGCCAGCTTCCATTTGGAGATCCTTGTGCAGTTCAACTTATGGATTCAGGTGGAGGAGACCTCCTTTTCGTCATATCCTTTAGGTCCAGTGATGCTTGTGCTGTTTGGGAAAAGAACTTTCAGGTATGGTACTTTTAATCATTCAGTTGGCATAGTCTTAGACCAACTAAGCATCCCTGTGCTTCATAGGATTCATCCTGGAGTCTTATTATCCAAATCAATTTTTGGTGCTGCACTAAAAAGAAAATCATATATGTTACATCGTTCTTTTTTCTTAAAATTATCTGAATATTACTTGATAAAGATTTTGCCTTGCGATTTTGAGTCATAAAACCCTTGAGTTTTTGGAAATACATAAATACATAACTACAATTATTATCTATTTATTTGTCTTTTACTATAACTTTCTAATTTTCATTAATTGGTAATAATTGGCTTTGTATTTTTACTTAGAATAAGATCATAAACCTTTCTAGAAAACTCAAATCAGTCGTTGAGCTTTTTAAAAGTTGGTCATTATCGTTTTAAACTTAAAATGAAATCTAGAGGAATTCCTTGAAAGCTGTCATTGTCCCTTTAGAGACAAATAATTGTTCTCCAGAGAAAAGTGATGTGTTAATTTTTCTAAAAACCGTTGCTTAGAGAATTTCATTATGTTACATTTTGAAACTCAGAGTTGTCCTTTGAGCAAGCATTCACATTTTATCTACATGTACTCATGTCTTTTAATGTAAGGTTGGGAAATTGCTTTAAAATACTCAATGGTATTGAGCGTTCAATAACGAGTAAGAAGGTGCAGAAAATGAAAAGGCAATTGGAGGATTGTAACGATAATATTTCTCTGACCCTGGTGTTTTGTTAACATTGCGTCCTCCTGGCTTAAGATGTTTATCAGCACATTCAGTTAAGTGATATGAAGTGTTTATAGTTTAAGATCTTCCAAAGTAGTTTTTTTAGTACATTATACAACCTTTTAAGTTCTTGTGCTGCTTTGGGAAAAAAAGCAGATACTGCTTTACTTGATGTGCCCTGTCCATTTAATTAGAAGCTCAATTAAAATGTCTATCACAGGACTTCCCTGGTGGTCCAGTGGGTAAGACTCCGTGCTCCCAATGCGGGGGGGGGGGCCCGGGTTGGATCCCTGGTCAGGGAACTAGATCCCGCGTGCTGCAACTAAAGATCCCACATGCCACAAGTAAGAAATTGTCTCTGCAAGTTTTGACAAGTATCTATGTAGCAGGCATTTCAAAATTGAGATCATTGTCAAGTATATGTGAAACAGATAGTGGTGTGTTGTAGATAGAAAGAGGCTAATATGTTCTAGAGGTGCGATGTCTGATACGGTAGCCACTAGCCCCAGGTGGCGATTCAACATTTGAAATGTGGCTGGTGTGAATTAGAACGTGCTGTCCATGTCAAATACACACCAGATTTCAAAGGCTTAGTAAAAAATGGAAATAAAATATCTCTTTAATAATTTTTATTGATTATATTGCATTGAAATAATATTTTAGATAGATTAAATAAGTTTCACCTTTTTACTGCTACTAGAGAACTTTCTTTTATTGGCTACTGGAAAATTTAAAGTTATATATGTGCCTCGCATTTGTGGCTCACGTATATTTCTTTTGGATGGCGCTATTGTAGAGCTAGAGATTGCAAGCGTGTGTGTGCATGCATGCGTGCACAGCTCTATGGTGTTTGCGTGCTGAGCACATTCTTATTACCAGTGTCTCTTCACATGGTTCATTATAGTCCATGCTATTCATGGCGGGGCAGTGGGAGGAAGGGAGGATATGAGTTTACAGCTTTCTCCCTGCAAGAGTGAAAAATCACTGCTTTGGAATTAACCTTATAGGGGAAAGATTGATATTTCATTATATAGATTGAGAGTCTTATGTTCTTGCTCTAATGCTGGCTACCCTCCACCTAGGGGAGGATGTATCCGTGCGGGATTCTAAGTGGGAGTTTCAGCTTTTCTGCCTGAGGGAGAAGGGGTTTCTGATCCCCATGGTGTTAGTTTTCTAGGGGACCAATCTGGAAGCTTTCAGCTTTATGGATCTTTACGTAGTCGTCTTCTGTTTTAAACTTGGGGTCTCACGTTCTTGTATAAACTTAAGAAATCATTTCATTAGGCTAGGATGATTCTAGGTGCCCCACTATTAGGATCCCTCCCTTTCTGTGCCCCTCATAATGACTATGTTCTGTCCTACCAGAGTTTAGGGTATTAATTAATTTCATATGGACTCTTAAACGTTATTCTGCTTTGAGAGCTCTTAAAGTGTTTGCTAGTACCGTCTAGTTACCTAATGCCACTGAATTCTTTGTTTAATTGGTTTGATTATAAATACATATCCACTAAGGCTTATGGGAGTGAGGGTCATCCTTAAATTAACCAGTTAGAGAAAGAATCTTCACTAGAATTAGTCATGAGAAGTGTTAGAATTTATAAATTATAAAATTTTAATATAGAAATCAGGAACGTGACAGTCCCTGGACAAATGTTGATAAAGAAATTTCAGTACCTTGCTGTTTATAAATTGATGACTCCTTATGTCGTCTCATCTCCCAATATCTTTATTTTAGTTTCGTTTTCAGTGTTTACCCTACCATTTTCATTGCTTGTTTGTAAGATTGAAGATGACAAATTAGAACTACGTGCAACAAAAGGCTTTAGCTTACTTCACATCTGATTTTTTTCTTTCTCTATTCCTTCTTTACCACTCTCTTTCAGGTTGCTGCTAAGTGGGAGAAAGTTAGCTCAGTACTGATAGATGACTTTCTTGGAACTGGAACTGAACAAGTACTGCTACTTTTTAAGGACCCCTTGAATTCAGATTGCCTCAGTTCCTTTAAAATAACAGACCTGGACAACTTAAACTATTCAGTAAGTTCTGTTTACTTTTTATGCATTACTTAAGAACATTTTAGAAAATTTGAGCACT
This sequence comes from Eschrichtius robustus, assembly GCF_028021215.1. Lineage (NCBI taxonomy): Eukaryota > Metazoa > Chordata > Mammalia > Artiodactyla > Eschrichtiidae > Eschrichtius > Eschrichtius robustus. Next base: position 12,578,782 of record NC_090845.1, on the reverse strand, counting down.
TTAAAGTTTTTGACTTACCCTTTAAATATTTTTGATTTCATACTTAAAGTAAGCTTTTAGAACTTTAAAAATACATACATTGAATCTTTTAAATAGTACAGTGACTCTTCTTTCAACAAAGGTTATACAAATTGACTTTTTAAAAATATTTATTTATTTTTATACAGCAGGTTCTTATTAGTTATCTCTTTTATACATATTAGTGTAGGTGTTTTTGTTATAAATTTGGAATATAGTATATCTGGTATTCACTCAAGTGACAATAATACTGTAAATTAACTTTATCATTGCTTCTGAAAAGCACATTTTATACCAATAAACATGATAATATTGGATTAATTAAGGAACAAAATAAAGCGAAACTGCTTTACTAAAAGAAGTAACAGTTCATAATATCTTAAGATTTTGAGCATAAGGAAAATAATACTCTGGAAGTTTCAGATCTATATAAAACATCTCTGAGCCTCAGTTTTTTTTTTTTTTTCTGTTTTTTTTTTCCCGTTAGTAAAATGAGGATAATTCTTATTTTCTCTAGTTAAGGGATTTTATAAAAGCCTAGTAAGCTGATACTTTTTGAAGCAGTATACAAATGTTAGGTGGGTGGTAATAGTGGAAATAATAATTTCTTTTTTCTAGTTATGAGAAGATGAGGGGGAAAATATGTATCTTGTCTTTTATATAACAATGTGTATTGTGGCACACTGCCTTTTGGATAAACTTTCATTGTATTTTGTTAATCTTAAGAATTTTCAATTTATTTCAAAATTTCAGTTTTAGTGTATTGTTTTATTTATTAGAGTGAAACATTGGATTACAATGAAGATGACTTACTTGACAACAAAAAGAATTATTTGGTGGTTCCACCTCTGGAAAGAAGATTGAAAGTTAGTGTCTTTGTTTGGTTTTTGCTTTTGCTTTTTTGGATTAGTGCTGTTCTAAATGAAGGAAAGAACATTGAAAGAAAGGTCCTTGAAGTATAAGAAACTGGGTGATTGGGAGGGAAAAATATGGTACAGGTATCCCCTGCTTTTTGAAAGTTCGCTTTACGCCACTTTGCTTTATGCCGCTTTGCTTTATGCCGCTTTGCTTTTACGAAAGACCTACGTTAGCACCTGTTTTTGCTAACCGAAAGAAATCCAAAGAGGACTCGCTTTTATGAAAACAGGCGAAAGTGAAAATAGCACTCAGCATTTGTTTTGCAAGAAGCTGGTTACAGAGGCAGCGCGCGTCCCGAGAAGCGAGAGTGGCCCCACCAAGCTCCTTCCTGGGGACTGCGCTCGGCATCTCAGCATCCAGCCGCCATAGCTCTGACCTGTGTCTGTGAGCACCTGTGCTTTATCTCTCATTTATCTTGTGCATCCCTTAGCAAGATGTGTCCTAAGGTAATTGCTTCTTTGCTTTACATCATTTCATAATGGCTTTCAAAAGGTTTCATAGGCATGATCTACTTTTGGGTAGTGGGGAAACCTTTATTTCAAAGGATCTATTTCCTTTTTTGGTACCTCTGTAAAAGCTATTATGACATTACTTATAAATGTGTCATCTAAACATGATACCTTTTTGTCGTAAGATTATGTAAATTTAATAAGCCTTATAAGATAAAATAGAGGCTGACTTGTGAAAACACATTCTTCCTAGTTTTTAGGATCAGTATACCATAACTCTTAAAGGAGCAGCAAATATGATGAATCATGACATGCTCTAAACATGATCAGTTTACCTTCAAGTTTTCCATACAAAGCTCTCTAAAAAAGTTTTTGATTTTTTTCCAAATGTACAAAGGTAACACACATTCCCTGCAAAATACTCAGACTATGCCAAGAAATATTCAAGAGACACTAACAATTACCTATGATTCCACTACTGTGATATAGCCAATTTTAACACTTTGACTTGCATATTCTTGTTGATGTTTTTAATGAATATATGCAAGTTTACATGGAAATGTGATTATACGATGCCTGTTCTTATGTAACCTGCCTTTTTTCATTTATAAAAATTTTCCAATATACAGAAAATTCATAGACTAAAACAGTGATTATCTCTAGTCCCCATGTAGATTCAACTATTGTTATTTTATAAAAAATCACATTTGTCTCATCTGTTTCTGCTTGTGTGTGTGTGTATGTACATGTATTTGTACATTTTTGCAGAACCATTTGAAAGTTGCATATATTCTAATACTTCACTCCTATGTGTTTTAGCAGGAATCTCCTAAAAATAAAGACGTTCTCCTATGTAACCCCGATACCATTATTCACTTAGAAAGTTAGTATAATAATCTCTTAATCTTATTTACTATTCAGTTCATATTCAGGTGGCTTCAGTTGCCACAAAAGTGTTTTATATGGCTGCTTTTTTCAGGATCCAATCAGTTTACACTTGCACTTGATTATTATATGTCTCATTGGTCTTTTTATCTAGAATTATGCCCTCTCCCCCTTTTGAAAAAAGTGACACTAATGAGGAGGCCAGGCCAGTTGTCCCTCCTTTCTGATTTGTCTGTTTCCTTGTGTTGTCATTTATCTTTTTCCTTTATCCCTGGCAAACTTTTTTGGGGAAGGGCCAGATAGTAAATATTTGTACTTTGCAGGCCCTTTAAAAGTTTTTTTTGCAAGTATTTTAATATTAAAGTGAATTCAGTAAATGCTTAGTGAACACATATTAGATGTGAATGTGAACAGTAGATAAATAAAACATAATGGACATAGAACCATAAAGGAAAAGATTGATTACATTAAAAACTTTTGTGCTGCAAACAAAGTAAAATAAATAAAAAGACAAATTATATAAAAAGAAATTGGAACATATTTGACAAAGGATTAATTTTCTTAATATAAATAGGCATTCTAAAACAGTATTGTTGAGTATGTAAAGTGGTCCAACCTCCTCAGAAGGAAACTTGTTATAGCTATTAAAATGTGAATTGCACATATCTTTTTACTCTTGCAGTTTCACTTCTAGAAATCTGTTCTAAACATATACTTATACATGTAAGCAAAGCTGATTTCACAGGAACGTTTAAGTAGTATTAATAAAGTTCAATCAAAATCTAAATATCCATCATTAGGAGTATGGTAAATAAATTATGATATAACTGAACCATGGAATACTATGCAGCTGTCAGAAAGAATAAGGTACCTCTTTATACTGATTTTTAAATGATGCCAAAATAATTTAATTTATGAAAGCATGACTTTTAGAAATTCCACTTCTGGTAATATGTCACTTAATTTATTTGAATCAACTCTGATGATAAAAACAACTTAAAATGATAGGTGAAATATGTTTTTAAAATCTTCTTAAAGGCTTCAAAAAGCTGAAAATATGAGAATAAATTAGCGGGCCAAACTCTAAAGGCTGGAACCCAGGGAGACAAGCAGAACACTGATGCTACTATTGCCCTGGGAGCGTTTGTATTTAACATAAAGCAAGAGTGCCCTAGTCACCTGGCAGAAACAACATAAAATCCTCTCTAGGAATACACATTTATCCTAGTCTCTTCTGAATCTCACAAGTAATTTTTTTTTTAACATCTTTATTGGAGTATAATTGCTTTACAATGGTGTGTTAGTTTCTGCTTTATAACAAAGTGAATCAGTTATACATATGTTCCCATATCTAAATCTCACAAGTAATTTTTTAAGGAAAATGAGCCACCTACAGAATAACTAAGCACATGAAGAAACAAGGCATCATGATTAATTATTCACAGAAAATAACCATTTCTATAAACTAAAAATAAATTGAAATTAAAAAAAAAAACAACAGATGAGTTTAACAGTTGACTCAAAGAGATGTGGAGCAAATAGGCAAACTGGACTGTTAGAAAAATTATCTAGAAGGTATCAACAGAGACAAAGAAGGAAAATATGAAAGAAACAGAGAGGGAAGGCAGGGACATATGAAGGCAGGGACTAAGAGATAGCTGAGCGTCCATGTTGTTTCAAGTATCCACATGTTACCACTAGCTCTCAATGTGGCTCAAAACATTTCTGAGCGCTGGAAGGCCTTTTAGAGATGAACAAATCTACCCTCTCCGCCATTTTGCATACGAGGAAGCAGATGGAGAGCCAGAAATGTGAGGTGGCTTGCAGAGTTAGAACTAGAGTTCGGCTCACTGTTCTTTCCCCTATGCAGTTTATTTTCCAGCCACTTGTTGGAGGGGATAAGGAGAGGCCAGGACCTTGGAGACACTTGTGCATATGTACAGGAATGTTCACAGCAGCATTGTTTGTAATGCTCCACAGCTGGGTATAACCCAACTGTCCATCAGCGGGAGGAAGGAGAGGGGAACTGGTGTAGTGAGTCGATGGGGTGCTACAGAGCAGTGCAAGGCACGAGCTACAGCTACTAGCGACAAATACACGACTCGAAAAGCGATTACATACAGAACGATTCCACTTACAAAAGCTCAGAAGCACAACACACACACACACTAAACATATTCTTTAGGAGTTCATATGATGGTGGTAAAATGATGAGGACCAACAAGGAAGTTATCCTGAAAGGCCAGGGTAGTGTTGCCTCCGGCAGAGAGAGGTTCTCCATCGGGGAGGGCCCATGGGCGGCTCCTAAAGTGCTGCTTTTTTGACCTGGGTGTGGTTCCAGGGGTGTCTACTTCATCATTAGTCTATGAACTGCTTTTTTGTCTTGCACACTCTTCTGCACATATGAAAGAGATCACAATAAGAACAGGAAAGCAAGATTCGGTGTCACGCAGTGCAGTGTGCTCCTGTATTTGGTTTGGGGTAGGTTTTGTTTATGGGGAGGAGAATGAAAGCATACCTTAACATATACATGGAAAAGTTCTGGAAAGGTAAGCAATCTTTTGGCTGTGCAAATGGGATTGAGGGTCTAGGAAGGGAAGGTGAGATGTCTTTTTATGTTGTTTAAATTTGTTATCGGGCTTATTTTCATAATTTTATAACAAAACTTGTAACAACATAGAATATTTAAGTAGTCTAATGACACACGATTTATTCCTGGAGTGGGGGTCACATTGAAGAGAGCAGGGAAGAGAGACCACGGATAATTTCTGAGGGTGCCCTCATTGTCAGTCTGCCCGTGTATCCTTCTCTTCCACTCCCTGCCCCTCCAGCAGCCTCAGACTTGGCTCTCCACCCCAGACAGGTACATCTCACGGCCCCACAGTCATGAGTTACTCGACTAATGACTGATGGAACGTGAATGACGTGGAGCCCTCAGAACTAGGCTAACAGATGAAGTTTTAAAACGTTAGGTAGACACTTCACATACTTTGTGCACCGAGGGAAGATAGAATTCAGTCTTTACTCTCCAACTTCTATTCATTGATAAAAGGAAAAAGAATTTATCTGCCTTAAAATGTAATTTAAAAGAAAGGCAAATAGAGGTTGCATCTTGTTTTTTTTTCAGTCTAGAAAAACATGTTATATTAAAAGCTGGATTAATACTTAAACAGTCTCAGATATCCATCTGAAATGAAACAGCTTCTAAATGTTCAGTGACGCGACTCTTTTTAAATTTTCAGGAGTAAAATATATTTCATGAATGTTTCATCCTTAGTGCTGAAATCTATTTACCTGGTATAATAAGAGGAACGGTTTGCTGTATGCCCAGTTCAGAGCCAATTTTTACCCCCGGTAGTTAAGACTGGACCCGAGCACTGAGTTTATTTGCACAACAATTAACGTGTGACAGTTTGGGATCTGTTACATGTTACCTTTAAAATTTTGCTATGAAGGTCATATGAACAGAGGATTTCAAGCAGTATCAAATCAAAAGTAAGCATTTCTGTTCATAATGATACATCTTGCTTTTTGAAGCAGAAATTATTTCAACAAGAAAAACAGTTTTCTTGTTGGAGTAGGAGTGTTGGTAGGCCTTGCTTTTTATTAATGTTGATTGGACTTATTCATATTCATATTGATTCATTACTTAACTCAGTAGTGAAACAGATGCAAATACATTGGCATTCTCTCAATTTGATATGTAAGCTATTGTAATTATTTGCTGTGTTTATTTTCCTTTGTAATTAGAGACTCAAAATTTGTAAATAAAATAGTTTTGCTCTGAGATGTATTCTTTACTTGTCTATAGAAAAATGAATTAATAAGCAAATTTGGAGAAAATACTTACGTATTATTGGTACGTTCGGTTTCATTTGAAATTATATCTCTGGCAATGATTTTTCTTTATACTCTACAGGTTGGTTTGGTTTCTGTTCAGGAATTACAGCAGCATCTCTTGCTTAAGGAAAAAATTATTTCAAAATCTTACAAGGCTTTAATGAACCTGTTTCAAGGGAAAGATGATAGCACATCAAGTGCAGAGGAGGTAAAGTTGATCATGTGACCATTTTATCATTTTATGAATTGAAAACCTACAAGCTATTGAAGAGTTCTTTAAATTAGAATATTGGAATATATTAGAAAATGCTGCACAATGGATCAAGAAGGAAAGTGGCAGGGATTATGTAATGGTGGGCTTTTATGACATTGAAAACTATTTGGTTAAAAAGCCAATATTTTACCAATTTGCGGATTATTCTGTAGGATATTAAAATCTCAGTTATCAGGAACCTCGGGGAACAAGTCCTTTTGTTTAAACAAGGTTTAAATATTAAACTGTTTTATTTGTATAGTTTGAATAGAAATTACTCCTAAGTGAACTACAGATAACCCTTGAACAACATGGGGGTCAGGGGCGCTGACCCTACACGCAGTGAAAATCCACAAGTAACTTTACTGTGGGCCATCTGTATCCCTGGTTCCCCATCTGCAGATTCAACCAACTGGGGATCAAGTAGTACTGTAGTGTTTACTATTGAAGAAAATCCGCATGTAAGTGGACCTGCACAGTTCAAACTCCTTTTGTTCAAGGGGCAATTGTATATGTTTTCTGACTTCTTAAACAGAATATACTGAGTATTGTTTTACCTTGTATTAATGGTGACATAATTTCATCATTAATATAATTATTCTTTTAGTCTGTTGCATGGTTCATTTCTAAGGATATTTATTCCTCTACTTAATGTCCCTAAATTGCTATGCTCTTCTAGTCCTCATATCTGCTTTTTATAATTTTACTCTCGTTTCCTTTGTGGTTGACCATCGTAAGAACCTCTTCAGGTACCTTGCAGTTACTTATGCCAGTATAGTAATGTAGAAAGTGAGCAAAAACTGCTTTGACTTCATAAAAAATAGGATTTATGCACATTTGTTCCCTACAGAGAAAGATAGCATAACAGAGTTACAGATAAATCAAGAAAAGCTGGACATAGGCACACTTGAAGTTACATTTTCTTCCCTCAAGTCACTCTAGTGCCTTGCTTTGACTTCCTTTAAGATTTACTGTTCTTGTAATGCTCTTTGCCTTGTGTCTGTATTTCGGTCTTAGCCATATGATGATTTTGGCCCAAAATATTATTCCATTAACATAAAAAACAAAAGCACATCGTCTTGCATTTCTGTATTACTGTTCTCATCTCCTGGGAAACCTAATGCGAGTCCTTGTAGAAAGTCACTGTTCAAAGTCTTCCCATTTCCCTTCCCCACTTGACCCCGGTGATTTTGCTGGTGTTAGAAAAGGGGAAGAAATGTTAGAAATTAATGCATTGAAGCCACTGCGTGCAAGACACTGTTTTGGGCCCTTTACATTGTTAACTTTAAGAGCATTTCTGGCAGGTAATAAAAATTTCTGCGGGTTTCAGGTGAATAGCCTGCCTCAAATCTGACAGCTACTGGCAGAAGTGCCAGATTCCTAGGAACATGTTTCGTTCACTGTAATATAAGTGCCCATATCTTTTTTCAGTAATTACCACATAGAGGGGCAGTATAGAGTAATGGTTAATATGCAACATGGGCTCTGGAAGCAGTTGCCTCTGGTTCAGATTCCAGCTGAGTCTTGCTAACTGTGTGACCTGGGGCGAGGTACCTAACCTCCCTATGCCTCAAGTTTCCTTATCTGGAAAATGTAGATAATAGTACTACCGACCTAGGGTACTAGAGTTACTGTGATGGTTAAACAAATTGACGCATGAATGGCATTTAGAACAGTGCCTAACATATAGCAAGCATTCAGTAAGTGTTGTGTATTATTATTATCATTACTCCTCCTCCTATTTCCATTTCTATTATAAATCCATATGTGTGCGGAAATAAGTGAGTGTGGCCTGGACTTTAAAGAAGAAAATTTTAGCATCAACTCTACTAGAATTTTTTTAAAAAAAGGATAAATAAAAGAAGAAAATTTTAGCAATAATCGATCAGCTGTCCTAAGATAGTTTAATCACTGTTATTCATACAAAAGTTTCCAGTTACATTTTAGAGCTAGTCACTGCTAAAATAAAGATTGGATTGTTCTCAGCATGCCTTGAGCACGTATTGTGAGATTATTTTTCAAAATGGACTCCAGGTTTACATCCCTGCTGGCTCTGTGTTGGGTACCCAGAGCCCTGTTTACAGTCAGGCCATGCTTCTTGATCCAAGTAGATGGTTAATTGTATGTTTTATAAGTTTTATTTTAGTGAATTATATATAATCTATAGTATATTATTGATGATAATTTATTTTAAAATATGTAAGCCGTAAGGCCCAGCCAAAAGCTGGTTTACATTATTTTTTTTAGTTTTGCTGCATTTGGCAGGTTGTTTTTGTTTTTTTTTTTTGTGATCAGTTATTTAAACATTTTTCCATAAGGAATGTCTTGTCACTCTTTGTGGTGAAGAAGAAAATCCTGTCTATACCTTTGATGAAAAGTTATCAGATAATTTTCAAGATTCAGAACAGCTGGTAGAGAAGATATGGTATCGCGTAATAGAGGATAGCTTGGTTGTTGGAGTGAAAACCACATCTTCTTTGAAGGTGTAAGTAAATTCTAACATGATAACATTATCTTGATGCTCTACAACAGCACTGTCCAACAGAAATATAGTGCATGGAGGTATTTCATTCTAAATAATTACCAAAATCGACTCTTTTGAAAACTTAGTAGTTTTTTTTTTCTTGTTTAAGAGGAAAGGAGAAAAATCTACCTCAAAAATAAAGTACAGGCATTACTTTACCTTTCCTTTCTCCTAAAAAAATTACTTCCTTAAGTCCAGCATATTTATAATGTCTTTGCTTTCCTATTTCAAGAGAAGTGCTATTACAGAATCTTTAAAAATGTGTTTGGCTTTTACACTTCATTTTCTGATATATTTTACATTTGAAATGATGTTTCCTAGGAAAGGAGAGAATAAAACTTTTTGGTTGTTGTTTGTATGGCATTTAATCATCTGTTTGATTTTAAAGAATGAGCTTTTAGAGTAAACAGAGCTCTGTATTTTTTACAGGTCCCTGAATCATGTGACTTTATCGCTGTCAATGGATCAAGCCCCTAACTCCAGCTTTCCGCTCATTAAGTGTCAAAATAGGGTGATCAAGTTGAGTAGGATATCTTCCCCAGTACCAGGCTCAGTGCCATATGAAATAGGATCAGAGGTAAAAAAAATCAAGTTGAGTGTTGAGAGTGAGAAAGAGGAAGAGAAAGAGGAAAGCATTGTTTGTGTACAACCATCTGAGAAAGAGTATGTGCAGATGATTACTGCTGTAACATCTCTTTCACCACTTTTAGCATTCAGTAACTTTTGTTGCATTGTGCTGCTACAAATTAGAGAGAGAGAGAATGGTAACCATTCTGCAACTCGTTACGTTCAGTGTGGCAGACTTTTTTTAAGTCTAGAAGATCTTTCAAGTGGGAAATACCTGCTGACATTTCCAAAGAAGAAACCTATAGGTAATTTTTGTGGGTCCTTTTTAATCATATACCTAATTGAATCAGAAAATGTTAAGAATTCCCTTTATGTGATAATGGGCAGAGTTTAATGACAGCACTTGTGACATGTTTTTGCCATAGAACACGTGGAAGATCTCTTTGCGCTTCTTGCGGCCTGGCAGAGAGCTTGTTTTCAAATCATATCACCCAGCTATGCTCTGACTTCAATGAAGGTGTGGCTCTTAGAACACATGGAATGTGAAGTTATCAAAGAATTTCCAGAAATTTGCTTTTGCAAAAGGCCAGGAAGTTTCTATGGGACACTCTTCAACTGGAAACAAAGAACACCATTTGAAGGGATTTTAATAGTCTATTCCAGGTAATGCACATCAAATTGGAATTGGTCCAGGGAAGTGTGTGTGTGTGTGTGTGTGCGTGTGCGTGTGCGTGTGTGTGTGTGTGTGTGTCAACAGGGATCCCCGTGGTAGTGTTCTATACCATTGTGGGACATGTCCAGGTCATCGCCTGGTACAACATGAATGAACAGGTGGTCTCATTTAGAAACTGAAGCCGTTTTGATTTTATGTTTGTTTTTGGCTTTTTGGTGGGGCTGATTAGGGCCTAATAATGACTTTAAGATTTCCCCTTACTGCTCCCCCACAATGAAGTTTTAAAAATATAATTTTGATCGTATTACTCAGAGAAAGAACTTTAATCAGGAAGCAACCTGATTAATACTGAGTTGGTTTAGGATATGTATACGGCTGTTCCTCTGTATCCATGGAGGATTGGTTCCAGGACCCCAGTGGACACAAAAATCCACGGATGCTCGAGTCCTAGAAGACGGCGTAGTATGGTCCGCCCTCCATACCCATGGGTTCCACATCTGCAATTCAACCAACCAGGGGGCTGACTGTATTTGATTGCTACAGTCTGAATTATGTCAGTGACCACATGAATGCATTATTGGTTCTGATGATTACTAGAGAGTTTAGAAATGAATATTAATTGATTACTACAGTATGTTGTACATGACCATTTTGCACTGTCCTAAGTTGTGTAATATTGTGTTTGGTTTTTTATTCCAGGAATCAAACAGTTTTGTTCCAGTGCCTTCATAATCTCAGCAGAGTTCTCCCTATAAACAGTTTCTTCAAATATCTAAAATTAGGAAGTGAGGATTTCCTAATTGGTCATTTGGCATTAGCTTTGGAGAAGGAGTTGGTTACCTTTGGTTCTTTTTCTTCTGCCTTAGTTAAGGTTGAAAGCAACTTGGTGCAGAGTTGTGAAGCAAGCAAAGAAAAGAGTAGTGGTGGTGTGGCTGCCTTATCAGACATAGAGGAAAGCATCCATCCCTACAGAAAAGAACTTCAGAGAGAAAAGGAGCAAATGTTGGGGACGAACCTAAAAGTGAGTGGTGCCCTTTACAGAGAAAAGACTTTGAAATTAGCTGAGGTTCAGCTGAAATCAGACCTTGCTGCCCAGAAAGTGACTGATTTATAATTACAATCTCAGCTTGGTTATATTTTAGAATACTTTTCCCTGCCAGAGTGTTTTGGTCCTACTTGTTTTCATCTTACATTGTATGCCTTCTCTGTAAAAATAAAGATTGAGGCTTACTGTAGAATCTTTGGTTTTGAAGATGCACAAAATAGCATGCCTTAGAGCAGCACTTCTCACCTGGGCTCATTTTGCCTCCCAGGGGTGTTTGGCTATGTCTGGAGATATTTTTTGGTTGTCAGAAGTAGTGGCAGGTGGGGAGGGCAAGAGAGGGGTGCTATTCAGATCTAGTGGGTTGAGGTGAGGGATGTGGCTAAACTTCCTACACAGCACAGCGCAGCCCCCGACAAGGGAGGGTCCAGCCCAAATGTGAGTAATGCCCGGGGTGGAGAAATCCTGCCTTAGTGTTTCCACTTAAGACATAGGTGATGGAACAATATTTTGTTCTAAATGTTCAAAAAACCTTAAATAGCCCTTTTATTATACTCTGCTTAGTAAAACCTAGCATATAAAAATGAGCTTCAAACAGATAAACAAGGTTGTCACGATTCAGAAGTTTCTGTAAACATCAAGCCCCTGTGGAAATTTAAATGGCAGAGTGTCTAGGTGAGACCATTATGGTGGAAACCCTTATTAAATTAAATTTTCTTAGAAAGCCTCTATGAAATTGCATAAGTCTATAGGCATGTGAAAATTTGGGGGCATTTCTTTGAAAAGCATCTCTCTTTCAAAAGGCTAAGCATACCTCACAGGCCACTATTTTTAAAAAATTGAAATTGCCTTTAAGCCACCTGAAATTCCAACTCTAGGCAAAGCTAAAATGTAAAATCCTAACTAAAGTAACTTAAAGAATATGGCACTCCTTAGGGACTGAGAAGTTTAAAAATAAGTGAAAATTCACTTCAGTTAAGTGATTTTTAAGGGGTCCAATGAGGCATTTCAAAGGGATAAAAATTCAACCTATTCTCTTTTCTTTTTGGAAAAAATAAGAATTCTGAAGTAATAAGAGCATGTCAGGAGAAGGGAAAAGACACAAAAGGATATGGGCCAAAAAGAATGTTTCTGATCCTTTTTGCTCTAAAATCCGTAAGTGAGATGGAAGTTTCTGTCTCAGATGAAAGACATAAAGATGATTATAGAAAGTGGTATTTCACACTTGCAGCAGTGAAGTGCTAATCCCCCCCACCCCGTGCCTCAGAAGTGCTTGTCCCTAATGATCTGGTGATGCAAGTGGGTTTTTGAGAAGCTAGGTTATTACTGTCTTGTCTCGGTTTTTATGGTTGTCCATATAATATGCTACCTCTTTTTTTAGTAATCCATTGCAAATTGAGTTCTATAACTCTATAGCTCGATTTCTATGAAATTTCAATGAAAAATATTTCACACTTTCTGGAAATGAAAATGTGATAATTTCAGGATTAATTCTGGAAGTCTGAAAGCAATGTGTGTCAGTAGATGTAGTGAAACTTCCCATGACATGTTCTGAAAGAACAACCAGGTAGAAAATATAGGAACTAAATTGTAAAATGGAGGCTGTCAAAAAACTAAACAATATAATTGTAATAGTTTAATAGTTTATCTATAGAAAAGCTAGGATAGTAAAAAAAAAAAAAAAAAAAAGCATATTGCTTATTTTTTATTTATAAAAGCAACCAAAAGGTATTAATCTGTATGTACCAAATAACCTCTTTACAAGTGAGCTTTGTACTCCAGTATAATTGTTTTTTCTTTTTCTTCTTTTTATTTTTTCACACACACACACTGTATTTTATTTTTACAAGAGATAAATACACTGACACCAAGCATTGTAAATGGATGACTACAACAAAAGCAACAGTGATTGCAGTTACCAAACACGAAACACACTCATACTATGTCATAATATTGACATTCAGTCCGGTAATCCTCCACTGTAACAGCTCCTTTACTCTGCAGTGAAAATTGATTTGTATATTTTTTGCCTCTGAGTCCTTGTGGGATTTTTTTTTAAATTCAAACAGAAAGTCACAAAATTATAATCATCCTCATCGGTTCACTCAGTCCCATGTAATTAATTTTTTTTTTCATCTTGATCTTTTGTTAGCACTTTTATGAATTCATCAGTTTTTCATTAGAGTTCTGAAAATGCTTATTCATTCAGTTCAGCAGTACAGTCAGTTACCAGAAACCTGTACTTGTCAGAGTCTTTTCCATGAATTCCCTGAAGATGAAACCCTTTTATAGGAACATTTTTGCAAAAGCATCACAGTACACCCAGAACTGTCTGTAAATGACAAAAGACTTAAAAATGACCACGGTTAAAGATCTGATGAAAGTTCATAATAATGCAGTTGACAAGGAAATTTAGTTATTTCTGAGATATACATTTTAAAGTAATAACTAGAATTATGACTTATAACATTATACCAGAACATATAAGATTTTTAGAAATTTCATGTAATGTCTGAAACATTTATATTAACATATTTCCATACAAATAACCCAAAGAAAGTTTAGTGTTAGTTGTTTTTTTGTTTGTTTGTTTGTTTTTTTATACTGCAGGTTCTTATTAGTCATTAATTTTATACACATCAGTGTATACATGTCAATCCCAATCACCCAATTCAGCACACCACCATCCCCACCCCACCGCGGTTTTCCCCCCTTGGTATCCATATGTTTGTTCTCTACATCTGTGTCTCAACTTCTGCCCTGCAAACCGGTTCATCTGTACCATTTTCCTAGGTTCCACATACATGCGTTAATATACGATATTTCTTTTTCTCTTTCTGACTTACTTCACTCTGTATGACAGTCTCTAGATTCATCCACGCCTCAACAAATGACTCAATTTCGTTCCTTTTTATGGCTGAGTAATATTCCATTGTGTATATGTATCACAACTTCTTTATCCATTCGTCTGTCGATGGGCATTTAGGTTGCTTCCATGACCTGGCTATTGTAAATAGTGCTGCAGTGAACATTGGGGTGCATGTGTCTCTTTGAATCATGGTTTTCTCTGGGTATATGCCCAGTAGTGGGATTGCTGGATCATATGGTAATTCTATTTTTAGTTTTTTAAGGAACCTCCATACCGTTCTCCACAGTGGCTGTATCAATTTATATTCCCACCAACAGTGCAAGAGGGTTCCCTTTTCTCCACACCCTCTCCAGCATTTGTTGTTTGTAGATTTTCCGATGATGCCCATTCTAACTGATGTGAGGTGAGACCTCATTGTAGTTTTGATTTACATTTCTCTAATAATTGTCGAGCAGCTTTTCATGTGCTTCTTGGCCATCTGTATGTCTTCTTTGGAGAAATGTCTATTTGGGTCTTCTGCCCATTTATGGATTGGGTTGTTTGCTTTTTTAATATTGAGCTGCCTGAGCTCTTTATATATTTTGGAGATTAATCCTTTGTCCGATGATTCATTTGCAAATATTTTCTCCCATTCTGAGGGTTGTCTTTTCGTCTTGTTTATGGTTTCCTTTGCTGTGCAGAAGCTTTGAAGTTTCATTAGGTCCCATTTGTTTATTTCTGTTTTTATTTCCATTACTCTAGGAGGTGGATCAAATCAGATCTTGCTGTGATTTATGTCAAAGAGTGTTCTTCCTATGTTTTCCTCTAAGAGTTTTATAGTGTCCGGTCTTACATTTAGGTCTCGAATCCATTTTGAGTTTATTTTTGTGTATGGTGTTAGGGAGTGTTGTAATTTCCTTCTTTTCCATGTAGCGGTCCAGTTTTCCCAGCACCACTTATTGAAGAGACTGTCTTTTCTCCATTGTATATTTTTGCCTCCTTTGTCATAGATTAGTTGACCATAGGTGCGTGGGTTAATCTCTGGGCTTTCTATCTTGTTCCATTGATCTGTGTTTCTGTTTTTGTGCCAGTACCATATTGTCTTGATTACTGTAGCTTTGTAGTATAGTCTGAAGTCAGGGAGTCTGATTCCTCCAGCCCCGTTTTTTTCCCTCAAGACTGCTTTGGCTATTCGGGGTCTTTTGTGTCTCCATACAAATTTTAAGATGATTTGTTCTAGTTCCGTAAAAAATGCCATTGGTAATTTGATAGGGATTGCAATCTGTAGATTGCTTTGGGTAGTATAGTCATTTTCACAATGTTGATTCTTCCAATCCAAGAACATGGTATATCTCTCCATCTGTTGGTATCATCTTTAATTTCTTTCATCAGTGTCTTATAGTTTTCTGCATACAGGTCTTTTGTCTCCCTAGGTAGGTTTATTCCTAGGTATTTTATTCTTTTTGTTGCAGTGGTACATGGGAGTGTTTCCATAATTTCTCTTTCAGATTTTTCATCATCAGTGTACAGGAATGCAAGAGATTTCTGTGCATTAATTTTGTATCCCGCAACTTTACCAGATTCATTGATTAGCTCTAGTAGTTTTCTGGCGGCATCTTTAGGATTCTCTATGTATAGTATCATGTCATCTGCAAACAGTGACAGTTTTACTTCTTCTTTTCCAATTTGTATTGCTTTTATTTCTTTTTCTTCTCTGATTGCCGTGGCTAGGACTTGCAAAACTATGTTGAATAATAGCGGTGAGAGTGGACATCCTTGTCTCGTTCCTGATCTTAGAGGAAATGCTTTCAGTTTTTCACCATTGAGAATGATGTTTGCTGTGGGTTTGTCGTATATGGCCTTTATTATGTTGAGGTAGGTTCCCTCTATGCCCACTTTCTGGAGAGTTTTTATCATAAATGGGTGTTGAATTTTGTCAAAAGCTTTTTCTGCATCTATTGAGACGATCATATGGTTTTTCTTCTTCACTTTGTTAATGTGGTGTATCACATTGATTGATTTGCGTATATTGAAGAATCCTTGCATCCCTGGGATAAATCCCGCTTGATCGTGGTGTATGATCCTTTTAATGTGTTGTTGGATTCTGTTTGCTAGTATGTTGTTGAGGATTTTTGCATCTATATTCATCAGTGATATTGGTCTGTAATTTTCTTTTTTTGTAGTATCTTTGTCT
The DNA here is from genome assembly GCF_028021215.1 of Eschrichtius robustus. Lineage (NCBI taxonomy): Eukaryota > Metazoa > Chordata > Mammalia > Artiodactyla > Eschrichtiidae > Eschrichtius > Eschrichtius robustus. Next base: position 12,562,571 of record NC_090845.1, on the reverse strand, counting down.
GGTTTTGGTATCAGGGTGATCGTGGCCTCATAGAATGAGTTTGGGAGTGTTCCTTCCTCTGCAATTTTTTGGAAGAGTTTGAGAAGGATGGGTGTTAGCTCTTCTCTAAGTGTTTGATAGAATTCACCTGTGAAGCCATCTGGTCCTGGACTTCTGTTTGTTGGAAGATTTTTAATCACAGTTTCAATTTCATTACTTGTGACTGGTCTGTTCATATTTTCTGTTTCTTCCTGGTTCAGTCTTGGAAGATTATACCTTTCTAAGAATTTGTCCATTTCTTCCAGGTTGTCCATTTCATTGGCATAGACTTGCTTGTAGTAATCTCTCATGATCCTTTGTATTTCTGCGGTGTCTGTTGTAACTTCTCCTTTGTCATTTCTAATTTTATTGATTTGAGTCCTCTCCCTCTTGATGAGTCTGGCTAATGGTTTATCAATTTTGTTTATCTTCTCAAAGAAGCAGCTTTTAGTTTTATTGATCTTTGCTATTGTTTTCTTTGTTTCTATTTCATTTATTTCCGCTCTGATCTTTATGATTTCTTTCCTTCTGCTAACTTTGGGTTTTGTTTGTTCTTCTTTCTCTAGTTCCTTTAGGTGTAAGGTTAGATTGTTTAGTTGAGATTTTTCTTATTTCTTGAGGTAGGCTTGTATAGCTATAAACTTCCCTCTTAGAACTGCTTTTGCTGCATCCCATAGGTTTTGGATCATCGTGTTTTCATTGTCATTTGTCTCTGGGTATTTTTTGATTTCCTCTTTGATTTCTTCAGTGATCTCTTGGTTATTTAGTAACGTCTTATTTAGCCTCCATGTGTTTGTGTTTTTTACGTATTTTTCCCTGTAATTCATTTCTAATCTGATAGCGTTGTGGTCAGAAAAGATTCTTGATATGATTTCAATTTTCTCTAAATTTACTGAGGCTTGATCTGTGACCCAAGATGTGATCTATCCTGGAGAGTGTTCCGTGTGCACTTGAGAAGAAAGTGTAATCTGCTGTTTTTGGATGGAATGTCCTATAAATATCAATTAAATCTATCTGGTCTATTGTGTCATTTAAAGCTTGTGTTTCCTTATTTTCATTTTGGATGATTTGTCCATTGGTGTAAGTGAGGTGTTAAAGTCCCCCACTATTATTGTGTTACTGTCGATTTCCTGTTTTATAGCTGTTAGCAGTTGCCTTATGTATTGAGGTGCTCCTATGTTGGGTGCATATATATATATAATTGTTATAGCTTCTTCTTGGATTGATCCCTTGAGCATTATGTAGTGTCCTTCCTTGTCTCTTATAACATTCTTTATTTTAAAGTCTATTTTATCTGATATGAGTATAGCTACCCCAGCTTTCTTTTGATTTCCATTTGCATGGAATATCTTTTTCCATCCCCTCACTTTCAGTCTGTATGTGTCCCTAGGTCTGAAGTGGGTCTCGCGTAGACAGCATATATATGGGTCTTGTTTTTGTATCCATTCAGCAAGCCTGTGTCTTTTGGTTGGAGCATTTAATCCATTCACGTTTAAGGTAATTATCGATATGTATGTTCCTATGACCATTTTCTTAATTGTTTTGGGTTTGTTTTTGTAGGTCCTTTTCTTCTGTTGTGTTTCCCACTTAGAGAAGTTCCTTTAGCATTTGTTGTAGAGCTGGTTTGGTTGTGCTGAATTCTCTTAGCTTTTGCTTGTCTGTAAAGCTTTTGATTCCTCCATCGAATCTGAATGAGATCCTTGCCGGGTAGAGTAATCTTGGCTGTAGGTTCTTCCCTTTCATCACTTTAAGTATATCATGCCACTCCCTTCTGGCTTGTAGAGTTTCTGCTGAGAAATTAGCTGTTAACCTTATGGGAGTTCCCTTGTATGTTATTTGTCGTTTTTCCCTTGCTGATTTCAATAATTTTTCTTTGTCTTTAATTTTTTGCCAATTTGATTACTACGTGTCTCGGCGTGTTTCTCCTTGTGTTTATCCTGTATGGGACTCTCTGCGCTTCCTGGACTTGGGTGGCTATTTCCTTTCCCATGTTAGGGAAGTTTTCGACTATAATCTCTTCAAATATTTTCTCTGGTCCTTTCTCTCTCTCTTCTCCTTCTGGGACCCCTATAATGCGAATGTTGTTGCGTTTAATGTTGTCCCAGAGGTCTCTTAGGCTGTCTTCATTTCTTTTCATTCTTTTTTCTTTAGTCTGTTCTGCAGCACTGAATTCCACCATTCTGTCTTCCAGGTCACTTATCCGTTCTTCTGCCTCAGTTATTCCGCTATTGATTCCTTCTAGTGTAGTTTTCATTTCAGTTATTGTATTGGTCATCTCTGTTTGTTTGTTCTTTAATTCTTCTAGGTCTTTGTTAAACATTTCTTGCATCTTCTCGATCTTTGCCTCCATTCTTTTTCCGAGGTCCTGGATCATCTTCACTATCATTATTCTGAATTCTTTTTCTGGAAGGTTGCCTATCTCCACTTCATTTAGTTGTTTTTCTGGAGTTTTATCTTGTTCCTTCATCTGGTACATAGCCCTCTGCCTTTTCATCTTGTCTGTCTTTCTGTAACTGTGGTTTTTGTTCCACAGGCTGCAGGATTGTAGTTCTTCTTGCTTCTGCTGTCTGCCCTCTGGTGGATGAGGCTATCTCAGAGGCTTGATGGGAGGGACTGGTGGTGGGTAGAGCTGGCTGTTGCTCTGGTGGGCAGAGCTCAGTGAAACTTTAATCCACTTAACTGCTGATGGGTGGGGCTGGGTTCCCTCCCTATTGGTTGTTTGGCCTGAGGCGACCCAACACTGGAGCCTACCTGGGCTCTTTGGTGGGGCTAATGGCAGACTCTGGGAGGGCTCACGCCAAGGAGTACTTCCCAGAACTTCAGCTGCCAGTGTCCTTGTCCCCACGGTGAGCCACAGCCCCCACACCCCGCCTCTGCAGGAGACCCTCCAACACTAGCAAGTAGGTCTGGTTCAGTCTCCCCTGGGGTCGCTGCTCCTTCCCCTGCGTTCCGATGCGCACACTACTTTGTGTGTGCCCTCCAAGAGTGGAGTCTCTGTTTCCCCCAGTCCTGTCAAAGTCCTGCAATTGATTCCCACTAGGCTTCAAAGTCTGATTCTCTAGGAATTCCTCCTCCTGTTGCCGGACCCCCGGGTTGGGAAGCCTGACGTGGGGCTCAGAACCTTCACTCCAGTGGGTGGACTTCTGTGGTATAAGTGTTCTCCAGTCTGTGAGTCACCCACCCAGCAGTTATGGGATTTGATTTTACTGTGATTGTGCCCCTCCTACCATCTCATTGTGGCTTCTCCTTTGTCTTTGCATGTGGGGTATCTTTTTTGGTGAGTTCCAGTGTCTTCCTGTTGATGATTGTCCAGCAGCTAGTTGTGATTCTGGTGTTCTCACAAGAGGGAGTGAGAGCACGTCCTTCTACTCTGCCATCTTGGTTCCTCTCCTCCAGTATAATTTTTCTACTTACTACAGAGTAGAAAAGTCAGAGTTTGAGGAAATGATGCCCTTGCCATGCTCTCATGATTCAATTGTGTTTGCCTCTTTAATCATATTCATTTGACCACTTCATAAACGATCTGAGACTGTCCTCAAAAACCTGTGTTCCCAAAAGGAAACCCTCTTACACTGTGGTGGGAATGTAAGTTGGTGCAGCCACTACAGAGAAAAGTATGGAGGTTCCTTAAAAAACTAAAAATAGAGCTACCATATAATCCAGCAATCCCACTTCTGGGCATATGTCTGGAGAAAACTCTAATTTGAAAAGATATATGCACCCCAGGGTGCCTACCTGGTGCCTTCCCTGGTGGCGCAGTGGTTAAGACTCCATGCTCCCAATGGAGGGGGCCCGGGTTCGATTCCTGGTCAAGGAACTAGATTCCCACATGCATGCTGCAAGTAAGAGTTCGCATGCCACAACTAAGGAGGCTGCCTGCCACAACTAAGACCCAGCACAACCAAATAAATATTTTTTTTTAATTAAAAAAAAAAGAAAAGATACATGAACCCCAAAGTTCATAGCACTGTTTACAATAGCCAAGACATGGAAGCAACCTAAATGTCCATCAACAGGGGAATGGATAAAGAAGATGTGGTACATATACACAATGGAATACTACTCAGCCATAAATAAGAATGGAATAATGCCATTTGCAGCAACATGGATGGACCTAGATATGATCATACTAAGTGAAGTAAGCCAGACAGAGAGAGACAAGTACCATATGATACCACTTATATGTAGAATATAAAATATGATACAAATGAACTTATCTACAAAACAGAAATAGACCCACAGATATAGAAAACAGACTATGGTTACCAAAGGGGAACGTGGGGGAGGGATAAATTAGGAGTTTGGGATTAGCAGATACAAAATATTATATATAAAATAGATAAACAACAAGATCCTACTGTTTAGAACAAGGAACTATATTCAATATCTTGTAATAACCTATAATGGAAAAGAGCATGAAAAAGGATATATATATATATGTATAACTGAATCACCTTGCTATATACCGGAAACTAAAACAACATTGTAAATTAACTATACTTCAATTAAAAAAAAAGAAAAACAGAAATCCTGTCCTCTCAAATCCACCCTGCTGAAGTAGAAATGAGTTTTGTTTTGGAACAGAGCCCACCACAGTTTTCAGACACAAAACTTTGCATTGGCCTCCTGATCCCTTGAGTAAGGAATGTGTGCCAGCCAGCTTTGGCAGGACATTATTCAGTTTTGTGACTAGGTTGAGGGAAGGAAGAAGAAATGTAACATTCATTTATTGACTATCAACTATATACCAAACAGCTTGAAAACACACACAAACCCCCCCCCACAGTAATATTCATACCTATACATATATATGGTTTAATCCTTCATAGCAGCTCATTAATGTTGTCCCCAGTATGAAAAAAAAAAAGTTAGACCAAATTAAGGGGGTGCATGCAAGCAACTTGATCCTATAACCTTGTTAGACATTTTTTTGAAATCAGCAGACCCTTTAAGAATTCTAATAATGTACAAATGAATCTTCTATTGTCCTGATAACATCTCTTTGTACTACATAGAGTTGACCACTCAGTTTTCTCCCTGTCTCAGGAAGGAAAAGATCCAATTAACTTCTTTGCCTGCCCTTCCCAATAAAAGCAAAGCTTTGTATCCTTTCTTTTTTTTTTCCCCCCCCAAAACTTGGCTAATACCAGATGTTGAAAGGTATCCTTTTTCTTGTATTCAAAATGTGAAAACATTACTTAACATCCTAAGAATTTGAGAGTGAGAGCTCTTTCTTGGGTAATGTCCTCTGGAGAACTTGAGGCTTTTACTGCTAAAGACAGTATGGTGCAATGGAAAGAATGCTGATCTGTAAACAGTGTATTTAATTGAATCCTTCAAAGCTTTGTTCTGTTTTCAGTTTTTGACTTGAATTGCTTACCGCCTCTACAAAATAGCCCTATCCTGTAAAATCCTACTGTGTTGAGTATCTTCACAGTGCTAATAGTGTGGCCATTTCCTAGGACCTTATTTCAATAATCCTGTGTTGCCTTTTTGTTCAGTAGGGTAGCAGGCACTATTCAGGTAGTGAATGTTCATAAGGGCAGAAAATCAGACACCTGCTGTGCCCTCACTATGCAGATTTTTCCTGTGCTACACTTGTGAGCAGCTATACTGGACAAGTGCCTGTGTGCCTAACTGGAGGTCAACATAATAGTCCTGAGTTCAGCTAGGAAACTTCTTTGGCATCTTTAACTTCATCTTGGATTATCCATTTCCCCACAGCAGCAGTCACTTACCCACAAAGTATAAGCAGTGTTATGGGCCAGTAAAACATACTCTTAGTAACCAGCCAAAGCATTTAGCGCTAGATACCAAGTCCGCCAGGAGTGGGAGGTAAGTGTGATGCAATCGGTTGATTGCCTGGTCCACATCGATTTCCTCCTTTTCTCATACCAGAATTCTCATTTTGCTCAGGAAACTTCCTTCCCACCATTCATGTGACTGGGTAAGTGGACTCCATCCCCAGTTCCAGAGGTTAGTCCTGACTAGTCTAAGCCAGTTAGTGCAGGACATTTCCCAGGCATTCCCAGGACATTTCCCATTTCCCATTTCCCAGGCAGCCGTTACTGGGCTGGGCACAAAACCTAAATTGGGCCGAATCAGACTGAGGGGAAGGGCTTGGTTCTTCCCCTCAGTCCAATTAGGAAGAGGTTTTTCCTGTCCCGCTGGAAGTAGCTGGCCCTAACTTGAGAAGTTGAGAGTTAGAATCACAGGAAATTAGGCTTTAGAATGAATCTGACACTGTAGACTGAAAAATTGTTTTATGGTGTCACTGAATCGAATGTAAGCTCACCCTTTCCCGGGACTGCCCATTACTTCAGGAAAAAAAAAAAAAAATTCCTTGTGACAGAAGTCAAGGTTTCTGTTACTTGCAGCTGAAATCATTTCTCACTGCTTGAAATGGGATAAAGAATCCCAGAGAACCAAGCTGACTGTCCATACATGTGCAGTCCCAGGACAGGAAGAGTTTCCTACAGAAGCAGGGTGCTTGTACCTGCTAAAAGCCGTGTAGGCAAAAGCTGCCCCTCCCTGCCCCCACTCCCCACAGTTCATTTCTGGGCAGTGGCTTGCTAGGCTTCTTTCCTGTTTTGTCTTTTCCTTTTTTTTTTTTTTTTTAAGTTTACAACTCAAATTAATTCATACCTGATAGTAGTTTATATCTGAGATAAGCTGCATTTTTTTTTAAATTCTTTATCTTTTCTGTCTTCCTTAGCTTTCCTCTGGTATTACACCAGGGCACTTGTTTAATGATGCCTTCCTCATTGGGTTAGAGATATATGTCAGATTATTTAACCTATTTCTCCATATTTCCTGTTTTAGAATATAAAATTATAAATGTAAGGACCACATCTATTGTGTTACTTAGATAGCAGGAGAATTCAGTCTTGTAATTCTCTTCTGACAGCTGTTCTCATATTCTCAGCTATATCTTCTCCAATGGGAAGAGAAAGGAATCTTTACCAATTTTGATTGTTCTAGGAGTCTTTGTGCTAGGAAAAACGAATGTGATATTATGGGACTGTTTTAGAAATAGAGTAGTATTGCTATATCAAAAGAGATGAACAGCCTTATTGATTTAGAGCTTGCAGCCTTTTTAAAGGTAACAAATATGTGCTAGAACATGAGTACTTGCATTTTAATATATACCAGGGAGCAAAAGATAACCTTTCTAAACTTCACTGTAGCCTCATACAAAAAACAAGATGATGGAAATATTTAGTGTAGTTTTTATAAGCCTGATAAAATGTTTTAAGGTGTAGAATGACTAATTTGGTTATGTCAAGTGTGACAATAAAATCCTCTTATACGTTATCCAAAAAGGAAATGAATATGCTCTAACACTTGAAAGATTCTGGTAAATGTAGTCAAAACATTGGGAGTGGAGGCAGCGGGTACCATCCGAAGGGAGCCAGGACCAAATGTGTTCTGACAGTCTTCAAAACCTTCAGAGAAAGTGACCATATAGTACATGTGTTGAGCCTAACAAGGGGAGATGGGGCTTGGTGTGCAGACTGGTCTGTGTTTCCTGAAGCCAGTGCCACCTGGAAGGGGAAAGAATTAGTCTGAAACTATAAATAGTAGGAAAAATGATTACATAAAATTTAGGGAAAGAGTTGAAGAAAACTAATCTGCACTTGGGTACTAGTTTTCTATAATGTGATGTGCTGGGCAATAGCAGTAGCTAACATTTATTGATTTTTGTGTGTCAGACATTGATTTGAATGCTTACCCCATATGATCCTTACAACTCTCTGAAACTGTGCTTTCCAGGACATTGCCAGTAGTCTTGTGTGGCTATTTACATTTAACTGAATTAAAACTAAATTAAAAATTCAGTTTCTTACTTGCATTAGCCACATTTCAAATGCTCAATAGCTACATGTGGCTAGTGGCTACTATTTGGACAGTACAGAATAGAACATTTCCTTAGTCTCAGAAAGTTTTATTAGACAATGCTTCTATAAGATGTGCTCTATTAACTATCTCTTGTTTACAAATCAAGAAACTGAGACCCACACAGGTTTAATACTACACCCAGGGTCATATAGCTATAGTAAGGAACAGAGCCAAGATTGACATCCATTGTAGCTCCAGGACCTTTGCTTTTTCACCACTATGCTCTTTGTGGTGAAAGAGCAAAGGTCAGTTTGTAATAAAGTCAATTTGTAATAATATAGTGCCATGTCTTCTGACAGTTTTATATTAACAAAAAGCACTTACTGTTTTAAAAATTTACAAAAAATGTATAGTTCAATAAAAGTATAAATTTATTAATATTGAGATATCGGGAAATGTGGGCCTTTTTTTTTTTTAGTAAAAGGTGAAAGATTTATATGATCTGGGCCATGTTATTTTTTTTTAAAATATTTTTTATTGAAGTATAGTTAATGTACAATATTATGTAGGTTATGGGTGTACAATTTAGTGATTCACAATTTTTAAAGGTTATATTCCATTTATAGTTATACAGTATTGGCTACATTCCCTGTGTTGTACAGTATATCCTTGTAGCTTGTTTTATACATAATAGTTTGTACCTCTTAATTCCCTACTCTTATATTGTCCCTCCCCCCCTTTCCTCTCCCCACTGGTAACCACTAGTTTGTTCTCTATATCTGTGAGTCTGCTTCTTTTTTGTTATATTTACTAGTTTGCTGTATTATTTTGGATTCCACATATAAGTGATATCATACAGTATTTGTCTTTGTCTGACTTACTTCACTTAGAATAATGCCCTCCAAGTCCATCCATGCTGTTGCAAATGGAAAAATTTCATTCTTTTTTATGGCTAAGTAATGTTCCATTATGTGTATGTATGTATACACACACACACACACACACACACACACACACACACACACACACACACACACACACACACACACACACACACACACACACACACACACACCCCATATCCTCTTTATCCATTTATCTGTTGATGGACACTTGGGTTGCTTCCATATCTTGGCAATTATAAGTAATGCTGTTATGAATAATGGTGCATGTATCTTTTCAAATTAGTGTTTTTGGGTTTTTTTTGGATATATACCCAGAAATGGAATTGCTGGGTCATATGGTAGTTCTATTTTTAATTTTTTGAGACACCTCCATAATGTTTTCCACAGTGGCTGTACCAATTTACATTCTCAACAATGGTGTACTAGGGTTCTCTTTTCTTCACATCCTCACCAACATTTGTTATTTGTGTTCTTTTTGATGGTAGTCATTCTGACACATGTGAGGTGAAATCTCATTGTGGTTTTGATTTGCATTTTCCTGATGATTAGCGTTGTTGAGCATCTTTTCATGTGCCTGTTGGCCGTCTGCATGTCCTCTTTGGAGAAATGTCTATACAGGTTTTCTGCCTATTTTTTTTTAACCAGGTTTTTTGTTTTTTTGTTATTGAGTTGTATGAGCTGTTTATATATTTTGGATATTAATCCCTTATTGATCATATCATTTGCAAATATTTTCTTCCATTCAGTAGGTTGTCTTTTCATTTTGTTATGGTTTCCTTTGCTGTGCGCCATGTTGTCTTAAATCCTATAATGAGCGAGTTCTTAGAGGTGATTGCTGGCCCCAGCTGAGTTTTATCTCTTGACTCCTGCCTCCAACTATATCTAAATACTTGAGTTTCTCTTTCTTATTTCCTTTCAGTTGTCTTTGTTAGAACTATCACTCTCCAGAATTATTGCATTTACCATTGCTCATTTATATTTTGGGGTTTCTTAAAAGAAAGTGTCAGTTCTTTAAATAACCCTTAAGTAACTTGTCTTTGAGACATCTCTAGGAAGTCTTAAGATTCTCTGAAGTGTTTGTCATTGGCTGGGAGTCACTGCAGTAGAGCTTGGAATTCCAGGAAAAGTTAGCCCTTTTAGAAAACTTAACGTCTTTATTCCACATGAGTACAACACTTGAGAAGAAAAGGAGTGGAATTCTGTTTTCCTTTTTCATCCTTTGTGTGCTCTAATCCTTCCAAATGATGTGCCTATAGAAAACATTTTGTCTGTTTCAAAATATCAATAGTGTATGAAGTGGAAGAGGATATGGAGATCTTTCATCCAGTCATGTGTTTATTGATGTTTCATTGAATACGTTGTCATGCCCAAATATATAAGTAGGTGCTAGAGATCTAAAGACAAATATGACTCTCCACAGCTTTCAGAAAGCTTGCAGTCTTAATGGGAGAGACAGTGGCACAGAGCTATATGCTATACTAATTCATAAAAGTATTCCTGGGGTCTCATGGGAATACCCTTATGAGGCACTGTACCCAGTAGGGACACCATCTGAAAGCAAGAGTTCTTAATTTTGCATAACAGGACTCTTCGGGGATCTGATAAACTCTAAGGATATTCATGTTGGGGTGGTTGTGGATTAAGTGGTATTATAATATACTGGAATTTTGCCTGATGATTCAGGGATCCTCCACCAGACCTGTTGCTGCCCCATGAAGAAAGGCCCAGAGAGATACGTATACACAAAGAAAGAAGTTCAAACCAGAGCACTTGGGACAGTAAAAAGTGGTCTAAAGCATTTAAATCATGCAATTTTGAAATATTTATTGATCGAAAAATTGGTTTTACTGTATTGGTGAACCCATACTATAATTACATTCAAAACCCTTTTAGAAAACCAAATTTATTCTAAAAATTCAAATAACATATCTGTGTATAGTAAAGCAAATAATTTAAAATTGATTATTTGAATGATTTTGCCTATTCTGGTAAACACATAATATTAAATTTGCATCTTAATCATTTTTAAGTGTACAGTTCAGTAGTGTTAAGTATATTCACACTGTTGTGCAATAGATCTCTAGAACTTTTTCATCTTGTGAAACCAAAACTCTTTATTCATTAAACATGAATTCTCAGTCCTCCTCTCCCTAGCCCTTGCTTTACACTAATAATTCTCAGCCATGGTTTTTGATAAGAATTACTTGAGGACTTCTTAAAGGGCTTTGCTGATCCTAAGCCTCACCCCAAAGATTCTGATCCAGTTGGGCTAGGTTCTGCCTTGGGCCTTAGCATCAGTGTAAAAGCTCCCGCGGTTATTCTGATGTATAGCTAGAGCCAGTGCATTACAACAAGCAGCAAATCAGCTTGGCCATTCCAGGGGACATGTCTTCACAGACTTCTCTTTGTCATCTTTCTGTTCACAATGTAATAATGCCGTTATTTCCCAAGCTTTCATGTATATACAAATCACCTGAGGATCTTGTTCAACTCTACATTCTGATTTAGCAGGTCTAGAGTGGGGCCTGAGACTGCATGTCTGACAAGCTCACAGGTGATATTGATGCTGCTGGTTCATGGACCACACTCTGAAAGGCAAGGTGATACGCAACTTTATGGTATTGTCAAAGTCAAGACTTTTGTGTTGGGGAAAATTCAAGTTTCCAAATATCATCTTGTTGTCATTCCATAAAATCCTTACAGTCTGATGTGTTTTCTGGATGGCTAACTACAAGGTCATCCATCTCTGCTGGCATTGTGCTTCCATTGATATAAATCCTACCCAGAAGTATATTGCCCTGCATTATCCCAACATCTTTGGTGATGAAAGGAAAACCAAGGAATACATAAGCTTAATCTTACTTTCTTCTTTGACATTTCCCACTTTAGGTTATCTTCGATATCTTATGTCCATAATCACTGTGGAAAGATGTCTTTTCTTTAATTTGTAACCATGAAGAATTACTCCGAATACTGAAACAATGGAAAGATAATGATTGTACAATGCCAGATGACACCCTTTATCCATTAGGACTTACATTAAAGGAACATCCAACTCAAAACAAACGTACCGGTGAAGGAGATGTCATGGTTATTGTAACTGGTGGGAGGTGTGCAAGCTTGAGATGGTTTAATTAGGCAGCTCAGCAGGATATTAAGGTGTACACGTCTACACACCACTCAGTCCAGAGGGAGAAAGCTTACAGAAGAGTGAGGAACATCTCCCCTCATGCCTTACTACCCACATTCAGTCCTGAAATGGTCTGTGGTCACTGAATATCCTGTAGTGATTGGCTTAGGCCTGGGTTATGAGAGGGAGACCTCACTGCTTCCTGTTTACTACTACCTAAATGTTTTTACGTAGGTATTTGTTATGGGTTGAATTGTGTCTTCCCCCCATCCCCCCCCAAGATACGTTGAGGTCCTAATCCTTAGTACCTCAGAATGTGACTTAGTTTGGAAATAGAGTTGTTACAGATGTGATCAGTTGAGATGAGGTCATACGGGAGTAGGGTGGGCCCCTACTCCAGTATGACTGGTGTCCTTATAAGAAGATGTGAAGGCAGAGACAGGGAGACTGCAGTGTGACAATGTAGGCAGAGATTGGAGTTACATAGCTGCAAGCTGAGGAATGCCACAGGTTACCAGCAAGCCACCAGAAACTAGGAGGGCGCAAGGAAGGATTCCCCTACAGATTTCAGAGGGAGCATGACGCTGCCTACACCTCGATTTCCAACTTCTAACGTCCAGAACTGTGAAACAGATTTCTGTTGTTTTAAACCACTGAGTTCGTGGCATTTTGTTTCAGCAGCCCTAGGAAACTAATGCAACACTTATCCATTACGTTAGTTCTAAATATTAAAAAATCAAGAGTGTATTGGAGGAAGGAGGGTAGGTTATTATAAAGGCAGTGAAAAGTACAACAGCATGATGTTTGCATAGGACTGTAAGCCGATGGTTGTTAGTGTTAAAGTATTGGGTTGGCCCAAAAGTTCATTCGGGTTTTTCCATAAGATGTTACAGGAAAACCCGAATGACCCTTTTTGGCCAATCCAATATAAGATTCTGTCATCATCTTTCCATTGTTTCAGTGTCACTTCAGCGACTTCCCATTACTTTTAGAATAAAGATCAGAATCCATATGTGACATGTGAGGTCCGGTGTCACCTAGTCTCCCTCACGAACCTAGCTAGGATTCTGCTCCTGTCCCCGTGGGCGCTAGTCACCGACAGCCCATCAGTTCTTCAAGCACAGACTTGTGCTTCCCATCTCATATTCTGCACATGCTCTTCCCATTATCTGTGCTGCTCTCTCTTCATTCCTGCTCTTCATTCACCTAGTTTCATGCCCATTCATCCTTCAGATCTCAGTTCTTAATTCACTTCCTCATGGAAACCTCTCACCTTCCAGGACCAGGCCAAGTTCCCCTGGTGTGTAGATTTGTAGTACACCGTACTTCTTTCCAGTGACTATAATTGTAATTTAATAGCTAACTAATTATAGGCAGGTACTATAGTTAACTCCAGTTTGAAATCAGGGCTGTTGACTCCAAAACTTAAAAGCCCCAATACGCTTAACTTCCTTATGGGCAGGGCCCATTTTCTGTCTTGATCACCTTTTTATCCCATCTGGCATAGTACTTTGCACATAACTGGTACTTAACTAATATTAGTGTAAATTTTTTAAAAAGAAAATGTTAATGAATGAAATGTAGTTTTAACAAATTCAAGTAAAGAGCCAACCTTGGTGTGTTTGTGTGGTACTAGGGGATTTCCATATCACAGATCACATTAGGAAGCTTGTACTTAATTCTTCAATCAGTGGTTCCCAGGCTTTGATCATGTGAGCGGGTGTAATTTTTACAATTGAGGAGACCAGCATAGATTTGACATCTTTTTGTTTTACCACGTAAAATTAATGTTAAGAGATGGCACCCATGCCACCATCATTTCATAAAACATAACATATTGGTGCTAAATATATAATCATAGAATGCAGATAATTTAAACTGAATAAATTTGGTTTCATAAAAAAATCACCATGTTTATTTTTTCTCAGTCTCATTGTGCAACACACCAATGGAAACGTAGGGACTGGCACTCGTCAGTGCATCAGTGTTTAGGAATCATAGACGGGAAGTTTTGAAGGAATTTATGTTGGCATGTGGCACAGTCTGATTTTTATTTTACATATACAGCCTTGTTAGCTGTTTGGAGGCTGGATTGTAAGGGACAAAGAGTAGATTTAAGAAGAGCAACAAGGAGATTGCTAGAGTGGTCTAGGCATGAGATGATGAAGTACTGGTTTAAATTGGCAAAGGTAAAAATGAAGAAGTATATTGCAGAGATATTTAGGATGTATGGTCAACAGGACTTAGGTTTTGATTTTTTAATGATTCTTAAAAGGTGGGGAATCAAAATCACTGGAGTCGTGTACACACACACACACACATGCCTAGACTAGCCCTAGACCTGAATCAGAATGGTCAAGGGTAGAACCTGGCTGTATGTATTTTTATTTTATTTAATTTTTTTTTCCTCTTTGCTTTTTTTTTTTTAACATCTTTATTGGAATATAATTGCTTTACAATGGTGTGTTACTTTCTGCTTTATAACAAAGTAAATCAGCTGTACCTATACATATATCCCCATGTCTCCACCCTCTTGCATCTCCCTTCCTCTCACCCTCCCTATCCCACCCCTCTAGGTGGTCACAAAGCACCGAGCTCATCTCCCTGTGCTATGTGGCTGCTTCCCACTAGCTATCTATTTTAGATTTGGTAGTGTATATATGTCCATGCCACTCTCTCACTTTGTCAGAGCTTACCCATCCCCCTCCCCATATCCTCAAGTCCATTCAATAGTAGGTCTGTGTCTTTATTCCCGTCTTGCCACTAGGTTCTTCATGACCTTTTTTTTTTTCCTTAGATTCCATATATATGTGTTAGCATACTGTATTTGTTTTTCTCCTTCTGACTTACTTCACTCTGTATGACAGACTCTAACTCCATCCACCTCACTACAAATACCTCCATTTCGTTTCTTTTTATGGCTGAGTAATATTCCATTGTATATATGTGCCACATCTTCTTTATCCATTCGTCCGATGATGGACACTTAGGTTGCTTCCATGTCCTGGCTATTGTAAATAGAGCTGCAATGAACATTGTGGTACCTGACTCTTTTTGAATTATGGTTTTCTCAGGGAATATGCCCAGTAGTGGGATTGCTGGGTCGTATGGTAGTTCTATTTTTAGTTTTTTCAGGAACCTCCATACTGTTCTCCATAGTGGCTGTATCAATTTACATTCCCACCAACAGTGCAAGAGTGTTCCCTTTTCTCCACACCCTCTCCAGCATTTATTGTTTCTAGATTTTTTGATGATGGCCCTTCTGACCGGTGTGAGATGATACCTCATTGTAGTTTTGATTTGCATTTCTCTAATGATTAATGATGTTGAGCATTCTTTTATGTGTTTGTTGGCAATCTGTATATCTTATTTGGAGAAATGTCTATTTAGGTCTGCCCATTTTTGGATTGGGTTGTTTGTTTTTTTGTTATTGAGCTGCATGAGCTGCTTGTATATTTTGGAGATTAATCCTTTGTGAGTTGCTTCATTTGCAAATATTTTCTCCCATTCTGAGGGTTGTCTTTTGGTCTTGTTTATGGTTTCCTTTGCTGTGCAAAAGCTTTTACGTTTCATTAGGTCCCATTTGTTTATTTTTGTTTTCATTTCCAATACTCTATGAGGGGGATCAAAAAAGATCTTGCTGTGATTTATGTTAAAGACTGTTCTTCCCGTGTTTTCCTCTAAGAGTTTGATAGTGTCTGGCCTTACATTTAGGTCTCTAATCTATTTTGAGTTTATTTTTGTGTATGGTGTTAGGGAGTGTTCTAATTTCATACTCTTACATGTAGCTGTCCAGTTTTCCCAGCACCACTTATTGAAGAGGCTGTCTTTTCTCCACTGTATATGCTTGCCTCCTTTATCAAAGACAAGGTGACCATATGTGCATGGGTTTATCTCTGGGCTTTCTGTCCTGTTCCATTGATCTATATTTCTGTTCTTGTGCCACTACCATACTGTCTTGATTACTGTAGCTTTGTAGTATAGTCTGAAGTCAGGGAGCCTGATTCCTCCAGCTCCGTGTTTCTTTCTCAAGATTGCTTTGGCTATTCGGGGTCTTTTGTGTTTCCATACAAATTGTGAAATTTTTTGTTCTAGTTCTGTGAAAAATGCCAGTGGTAGTTTGATAGGGATTGCATTGAATCTGTAGATTGCTTTGGGTAGTAGAGTCATTTTCACAATGTTGATTCTTCCAATCCAAGAACATGGTATATTTCTCCATCTCTTTGTATCATCTTTAATTTCCTTCATCAGTGTCTTATAATTTTCTGCATACAGGTCTTTTGTCTCCTTAGGTGGGTTTATTCCTAGATATTTTATTCTTTTTGTTGCAATGGTAAATGGGAGTGTTTTCTTAATTT
Organism: Eschrichtius robustus; assembly: GCF_028021215.1. Taxonomy (NCBI): domain Eukaryota; kingdom Metazoa; phylum Chordata; class Mammalia; order Artiodactyla; family Eschrichtiidae; genus Eschrichtius; species Eschrichtius robustus. Next base: position 12,546,321 of record NC_090845.1, on the reverse strand, counting down.
CACTTTCAGATTTTTCATCTTTAGTGTATAGGAATGCAAGAGGTTTCTGTGCATTAATTTTGTATCCTGCTACTTTACCAAATTCATTGATTAGCTCTAGGAGTTTTCTGGTAGCATCTTTAGGATTCTCTATGTATAGTATCATGTCATCTGCAAACGGTGACAGCTTTACTTCTTCTTTTCCCATTTGGATTCCTTTAATTTCTTTTTCTTCTCTGATTGCTGTGGCTAAAACTTCCAAAACTATGTTGAATAATAGTGGTGAGAGTGGGCAACCTTGTCTTGTTCCTGATCTTAGTGGAAATGGTTGCAGTTTTTCACCATTGAGGACGATGTTGGCTGTGGGTTTGTCATATATGGCCTTTATTATGTTGAGGAAAGTTCCCTCTATGCCTACTTTGTGCACGGCTTTTATCATAAATGGGTGTTGAATTTTGTCAAAAGCTTTCTCTGCATCTATTGAGATGATCATATGGTTTTTCTCCTTCAATTTGTTAATATGGTGTATCACGTTGATTGATTTGCATATATTGAAGAATCCTTGCATTCCTGGAATAAACCCCACTTGATCATGGTGTATGATCCTTTTAATGTGCTTTTGGATTCTGTTTGCTAGTATTCTGTTGAGGATTTTTGCATCTGTGTTCATCAGTGATATTGGCCTGTAGTCTTCTTTCTTTGCGACATCTTTGTCTGGTTTTAGTATCAGGGTGATGGTGGCCTCGTAGAATGAGTTGGGGAGTGTTCCTCCCTCTGCAATATTTTGGAAGCGTTTGAGAAGGATAGGTGTTAGCGCTTCTCTAAATGTTTGATAGAATTCGCCTGTGAAGCCATCTGGTCCTGGACTTTTGTTTGTTGGAAGATTTTTAACCACAGTTTCAATTTCAGTGCTTTTGATTGGTCTGTTCATATTTTCTATTTCTTCCTGGTTCGGTCTCGGAAGGTTGTGCATTTCTAAAAATTTGTCCATTTCTTCCAGGTTGTCCATTTTATTGGCGTAGAGTTGTTTCTAGTAATCTCTCATGATCGTTTGTATTTCTGCAGTGTCAGTTGTTACTTCTCCTTTTTCATTTCTAATTCTATTGATTTCAGTCTTCTTGCTTTTTTTCTTGATGAGTCTGGCTAATGGTTTATCAATTTTGTTTATCTTCTCAAAGAACCAGCTTTTAGTTTTATTGATCTTTGCTATCATTTCCTTCATTTCTTTTTCATTTATTTCTGATCTGATCTTTATGATTTCTTTCCTTCTGCTAACTTTGGGTTCTTTTTGTTCTTCTTCCTCTAATTGCTTTAGGTGCAAGGTTAGGTTGTTTATTCGAGATGTTTCCTGTTTCTTGAGGTAGGCTTGTATTGCTATAAACTTCCCTCTTAGCGCTGCTTTTGCTGCATCCCATAGGTTTTGGGTCGTCGTATCTCCATTGTCATTTGTTTCTAGGTATTTTTTGATTTCCCCTTTGATTTCTTCAGTGATCACTTCGTTATTAAGTAGTGTATTGTTTAGCCTCCATGTGTTTGTGTTTTTTACAGATCTTTTCCTGTAATTGATATCTAGTCTCATAGCATTGTGGTCGGAAAAGATACTTGATACGATTTCAATTTTCTTAAATTTACCAAGGCTTGATTTGTGACCCAAGATATGATCTATCCTGGAGAATGTTCCATGAGCACTTGAGAAGAAAGTGTATTCTGTTGTTTTTGGGTGGAATGTCCTATAAATATCAATTAAGTCCATCTTGTTTAATGTATCATTTAAAGCTTGTGTTTCCTTATTTATTTTCATTTTGGATGATCTGTCCATTGGTGAAAGTGGGGTGTTAAAGTCCCCTACTATGATTGTGTTCCTGTCGATTTCCCCTTTTATGGCTGTTAGTATTTGCCTTATGTATTGAGGTGCTCCTGTGTTGGGTGCATAAATATTTACAATTGTTACATCTTCTTGTTGGATCGATCCCTTGATCATTATATAGTGTCCTTCTTTGTCTCTTGTAATAGTCTTTATTTTAAAGTCTATTTTGTCTGATATGAGAATTGCTACTCCAGCTTTCTTTTGATTTCCATTTGCATGGAATATCTTTTTCCATCCCCTCACTTTCAGTCTGTTTGTGTCCCTACGTCTGAAGTGGGTCTCTTGTAGACAGCCTATATACGGGTCTTGTTTTTGTATCCATTCAGCCAGTCTGTATCTTTTGGTTGGAGCATTTAATCCATTTACATTTAAGGTAATTATCGATATGTATGTTCCTATTCCCATTTTGTTGAATGTTTTGGGTTTGTTATTGTAGGTGTTTTCCTTCTCTTCTGTTTCCTGCCTAGAGAAGTTCCTTTAGCATTTGTTGTAAAGCTGGTTTGGTGGTGCTGAACTCTCTCAGCTTTTGCTTGTCTGTAAAGGTTTTAATTTCTCCGTCAAATCTGAATGAGATCCTTGCTGGGTACAGTAATCTTGGTTGTAGGTTTTTCTCCTTCATCACTTTAAATATGTCCTGCCACTCCCTTCTGGCTTGCAGAGTTTCTGCTGAAAGATCAGCTGTTAACCTTATGGGGATTCCCTTGTGTGTTATTTGCCGTTTTTCCCTTGCTGCTTTTTTTTTTCTTTTTTCTTTTTCTTTTTTGGCCATGCCCCGCGGCATGTGGGATCTTAGTTCCCCAACCAGGGATCGAACTCCTGCTCCCTGCATTGGAAACGTGGAGTCTTAACCACTGGACCACCAGGGAAGTCCCCCTTGCTGCTTTTAATATGTTTTCTTTATATTTAATTTTTGATAGTTTGATTAATATGTGTCTTGGCGTGTTTCTCCTTGGATTTATCCTGTATGGGACTCTCTGTGCTTCCAGGACTTGATTAACTATTTCCTTTCCCATATTAGTGAAGTTTTCAACTGTAATCTCTTCAAATATTTTCTCAGTCCCTTTCTTTTTCTCTTCTTCTTCTGGGACCCCTATAATTCGAATATTGGTGCGTTTAATGTTGTCCCAGAAGTCTCTGAGACTGTCCTCAATTCTTTTCATTCTTTTTTCTTTATTCTGCTCTGCAGTAGTTATTTCTACTATTTTATCTTCCAGGTCACTTATCCGTTTTTCTGCCTCAGTTATTCTGTTATTGATCCCTTCTAGAGTATTTTTAATTTCATTTATTGTGTTGTTCATCGTTGCTTGTTTCCTATTTAGTTCTTCTAGGTCCTTGTTAAATGTTTCTTACATTTTGTCTATTCTATTTCCAAAATTTTGGATCATCTTTACTATCATTATTCTGAATTCTTTTTCAGTTAGACTCCCTATTTCCTCATCATTTTTTAGGTCTGGTGTGTTTTTACCTTGCTCCTTCATCTGCTGTGTGTTTTTCTGTCTTCTCATTTTGCTTATCTTACTGTGTTTGGGGTCTCCTTTTCACAGGCTGCAGGTTCGTAGTTCCCGTTGTTTTTGGTGTCTCTCCCTAGTGAGTAAGGTTGGTTCAGTGGGTTGTGTAGGTTTCCTGGTGGAGGGGACTAGTGCCTGTGTTCTGGTGGATGAGGCTGGATCTTGTCTTTCTGGTGGGCAGGTCCACGTCTGGTTGTGTGTTTTGGGGTGTCTGTGAGCTTATTATGATTTTAGGCAGCCTCTCTGCTAATGGGTGGGGTTGTGTTCCTGTCTTGCTTGTTGTTTGGCATAGGGTGTCCAGCAGTGTAGCTTGCTGGTCGTTCAGTGAAGCTGGGTCTTGGTGTTGAGATGGAGATCTCTGGGAGATTTTCGCCGTTTGGTATTACGTGGAGCTGGGAGGTCTCTTGTGGACCAGTGTCCTGAAGTTGGCTCTCCCACCTCAGAGGCACAGCCCTGATGCCTGGCTGGAGCACCAAGAGCCTTTCATCCACAAGGCTCAGAATAAAAGGGAGAAAAAATAGAAAGAAAGAAAGAGGGTAAAATAAAATAAGATAAAGTAAGATAAAATAAAAGAAAGTTATTAAAATAAAAAAAATGAAAAATAATTATTAAGAAAAAAAATTTTTTTAAGTAAAAAAACAAACAAAAATAAACAACGGACGGACAGAACCCTAGGACAAATGGTGAAAGCAAAGCTATACAGACAAAATCTCACCCAGAAGTATACACATACACACTCACAAAAAGAGGAAAAGGGGAAAAAATAACATATCTTGCTCCCAAAGTCCACCTCCTCAATTTGGGATGATTCGTTGTGTATTCAGGTATTCCACAGATGCAAGGTACATCAAATTGATTGTGGAGCTTTAATCCGCTGCTCCTCAGGCTGCTGAGAGAAATTTCCCTTTCCCTTCTTTGTTCGCACAGTTCCCGGGGTTCAGCTTTGGATTTGGACCCGCCCCTGTGTGTAGGTCGCCTGAGGGCATCTGTTCTTCGCTCAGACGGGACGGGATTAAAGGAGCAGCTCCTTCGGGGGCTCTGGCTCACTCAGGACGGGGGGAGGGAGGGGTATGGATGCAGGGCGAGCCTGCGGTGGCAGAGGCCTGCATGACGTTGCAGCAGCCTGATGTGTGCCGTGCATTCTCCCGGGGAAGTTGTCCCTGGATCACGGGACCCTGGCAGTGGCGGGCTGCACGGGCTCCCAGGAGGGGAGGTGTGGAGAGTGAGCTGTGCTTGCACACAGGCTTCTTGGTGGCGGCATCAGCAGCCTTAGCGTCTCATGCCCGTCTCTGGGGTCCGCGCTGATAGCCGCGGCTTGCGCCCGTCTCTCGAGCTCCTTTAAGCGGCGCTCTTAATCCCCTTTGCTTGCGCACCCCGAAACAAAGAGGGAAGAAAAAGTCTGTTGCCTCTTAGGCAGCTCCAGACTTTTTCCCGGACTCCCTCCCGGCTAGCTGTGGTGCGCTAACCCCTTCAGTCTGTGTTCATGCCGCCAACCCCAGTCCTCTCCCTGCGATCCGACCGAAGCCCGAGCCTCAGCTCCCAGCCCCGCCCTCCCCGGCGGGGGAGCAGACAAGCCTCTCGGGCTGGTGAGTGCTGCTCGGCGCCGATCCTCTGTGCGGGAATCCCTCCGCTTTGCCCTCCGCACCCCTGATGCTGCGGTCTCCTCTGTGGCTCCGAGGCTTCCCCCCTCCGCCACCCGCCGTCTCTGCCCGCGAAGGGGCTTCCTAGTGTGTGGAAACCTTTCCTCCTTCACAGCTCCCTCCCACTGGTGCAGGTCCCGTCCCTATTCTTTTGTCTCTGTTATTTCTTTTTTCTTTTGCCCTACCCAGCTACGTGGAGAGTTTCTTGCCTTTTGGGAGGTCTGAGGTCTTCTGCCAGCGTTCAGTGGGTGTTCTATAGGAGCAGTTCCACGTGTAGATGTATTTCTGATGTGTCTGTGGGGAGGAAGGTGATCTCCACGTCGTACTCTTCCGCCATCATCTCGCCTCAGTCTGTATGTATTTTTAAAAGCTACAAGTATAATTCTGATGTTCACCATCCAAATAAAAACCATGGATAGATGGTCAGCAGACCAAGAGGGAGTAGTCAAGGAATACTCCCAGGTTTTTATTTTGGGTTAATGATAAAATTTAGGGAAAAGAGTAGTTTGAACTCCTTCAATGAATCTATTCCATTTTATGAAAACAGTTTTTTATTAAATGAACTGAACTCAGTGAAAGCAATCTTCTTTCCCTACTCTCAAACAGTGTTTCTCGCACATCCCTATAGCTTCTCTGTTACTCCTAGGTACTGAAGAGCAATCCCATTTTCAAGTATTGAAAAGTTCATTTCAATCTGTTATCTGCAAAATGAGACTATATAAGAAAGCAGATACAGCATAATTACAGTAACAACAAAAAAATACCTATAACAAGAAATGTGCAAGGCCTGAAGGAAGAAAACATTTAAAGACTACTAAAGGATCCTCCCCTCCAAAAAGAAAACATAAATAGTAACACATTATTTTAAGGTAGAAACTCAGTGTCATTAAGTTGTCAGTTCTATGTTCGTTTATGGATATATACCAATCCCAATAAAAATACCAATAGATTTTCTTTGGAACAAGTCATCCTGATTCTAAAGTTCTTGTGAAAAAATCTGCAAGCCAGTAAGGTCATGAAAACTCTGAAAAGGAAAGCGTGGTGGCAAGTGGAGAGTCACCCTACTGGATATTAAGATATGTAGTAGAATATCAATAAGTAAAAGTGTGTTTCTAGTGCACACATAGACACACACCAGAATAGAACAGAATAGAAAGTTCAGAAATAGAACGAAATGCATATGAGAATTTGTACATTATAATGACAGCATTCCACTTCAGTGAGTAAAGGATCATCTTAGGGAATCCAAATAGCCATCTGGGGAAGACAAGGGAGAATGTGCCCATTACCAGGATCAAAGTTTCAAGTATAAAAAAAGGTAACAAACAAAAAGATGAAAATAAGTAATAACTTCCATGTTAACTTAGAGTGGGAAAGACTTACCAATCTATTTCACAAAATCCAGAAGCCATAAAATTCAGTCACGTGAAACGAAAAACTCAAAACATCTTTATTAAAAAATAAAGTGAAAAGACAAGATAACATGGGAAAAACATTATTTGTGACATAGCTCAAAATAAGGACTAGTATCTGCAATACAGAGAAAATGTCTTGAAAATGGTAAAGGGAAAATGTCAGTAGAATAAAAGGGCAAAGAAAAAAAACTAATTGAGAAGGATATGCAAATAAAGATTTGACAACATGTGCAACTTCACAAAAGCAAAAAAAATCTGCATCAATAAAACTGGACTTTCATTAACAGCTTTCAGCTCTGTGATCTTGGTAAACTGGATGTATATGTGGTTTCAGCAAGCCTAAACCTTGAAATGCATGCTGTAAAAAACGTTCAGACTGGTAGGAAATTTTGTACATAAAATTCAAAGTGTAAATGAAAATAACAAATACCCTTAGTGACAAAACCAAAAACCCTGGACTTTCATGTAGCAGTGAAATGAAATGTGTTGCCACAGGCCCACTCTCCCACTAGACAAAATTGGATACACTACGAAAATCACATTTTAAGGGGTTCAGAGAGCTGTGGAAACAAAGGACTGGATGAACTGAACTTACAGAAAAGGGAAAATTGTTACAAAGTGATTTGATAATTGCCAGCCCTTTGTTTATCTGGGGGCAGGATGTAGATCAGGCTTGTTACGTGCAAAGTGCTTCTGCTTGAGGACAGAGAAGTCAGCAGCCTTTTAGCAGTTGCACAGTACTGTAGTGACAAATTCAAATATTAAGGGACCCTAAATGCACACAGTTTTCACCTTGGGATATTTTCATTGTTCTGTGGCTGCACAAGAAATGGTGGAGCTAGCACAAAAACTTCTAAAAGACAGACTGAGATACCTCTCAGTTACACAGTGCTGCCAGAGAGGAGCTCTTCTTCAAACACACAGTGAGTTTTCTCTTAAAGACGTTTGCCAAGTTTTAAAGCTGCGTGAAGCAGGAGGCTAAAGGAGGCTGAAAACCTCTGAAGGTCAGAACTGTCTGTTAGCTTCTAGGGCTGAGGAGATGTATATTTCCAGAATCTAGGAACAGGAACATACCAGAAGGAGATCGAGTCTTACTAACAGTATATTCCTGATCAAGCTCAATTTCTGACTGGATGGAGTTTATTAGCTACTCACCTTAATTGCCTAATGAAATAAAAGGGAAACCCTCTTTTCTGTGAAACTTCTATGGTTCTTCTATACACACTACCTGGCACACAGTAAAATTTCTAGATGTGTAAAAAGGTCAGACTGGCAATTAAGAGGGAAAAAAATAGATGCAGATCCATAGATGTTGCTGATACTGAAGTTAGCTGATAAGAACTCAAATATGTTATATAATATAGTCTAAATAGAGGAAAAGGACAAAATAGATGACAAGAATAGAAAATTTAAAACACTTGGAATGTTTAAACAATAATCAGGGCTTCCCTGGTGGTGCAGTGCTTAAGAATCGGCCTGCCAATGCAGGGGACACGGGTTTGAGCCCTGGTCCGGGAAGATCCCACATGCCGTGGAGCAACTAAGCCCGTGAGCCACAACTACTGAGCCTGTGCTCTAGAGCCCGCGAGCCACAACTACTGAGCCCACGCGTCTAGAGCCCATGCTCCGCAGCAAGAGAAACCACCACAATGCGAAGCCCACGCACTGCAACAGAGTAGCATCTGCTCACTGCAACTAGAGAGAGCCCACGCACAGCAACAAAGACCCAATGCAGCCAAAAATAAAATAAATTTAAAAAAAAACACCATTCACTTTATTAAAAAAAAAAACAATCGAATAGAAAGTTTAGAACTGAAAAAGGCAGTATCTAGGGACTTCCCTAGTGGTCCAGTGGTTAAGACTGTGCTTCCCCTGCAGCAGGTGCGAGTTCGATCCCTGGTCAGGGAACTAAGTTCCCACATGCCGCGTGGCCAAAAAATTTTTTTTTAAAAAGGCAGTATCTAAAAGTTAAAATACAATGTATGAATTTGGCATCAGAGGGGACATAGCAGAATGTAGGATTAGTGAACTGGGATATGGGTCAATAAAAAATGCTCAAACTGAAGCAGAGAAAGAAAGGGTGGAAAAAAGATTAGAGTATAAGAGACATGTAAGACATACTCAAATGGTTTAACATTCATGTAATCAAAATTCTGGAGGAAAAGAAGAGAATGGGGCAAAAGCAATATTTGAAGAGGTAATAGTTGAGAATTTGTTTAAAACTGGTGGAAGACATCAACCCAGGGACTCAAGAAGCAAGTAGGAAACTGCACTTATGTGCATCATGGACAAACAGCTGATAAAGACAAAGTCAGAAAATCTTAAAAGGCATTAGGGAAGAATACATTGCCCTCAAAAGAACAAGAGTATAAACCAACAGTCAATGTCCTATCAGAAACAATTGACACCCAGAAAGCAAGGGAATTTCACCTTTAAACTGCTTATAGAACTGTTGGTCGAATGTAAATTGATACAGCCACTATGGAGAACAGTATGGGGGTTCCTTAAAAAACTAAAAATAGAACTACCATACGACCCAGCAATCTCACTACTGGGCATATACCCTGAGAAAACCATAATTCAAAAAGAGTCAGGTACCACAATGTTCATTGCAGCTCTATTTACAATAGCCAGGTCATGGAAGCAACCTAAGTGTCCATCGACAGATGAATGGATAAAGAAGATGTGGCACATATATACAATGGCATATTACTCAGCCATAAAAAGAAACGAAATGGAGTTATTTGTAGTGAGGTGGATGGACCTAGAGACTGTCATACAGAGTGAAGTAAGTCAGAAAGAGAAAAACAAAGTATGCTAACACATATATATGGAATCTAAGAAAAAAAGAAAAAAAAGGTCAGAAGAACCTAGGGGCAAGACGGGAATAAAGACGCAGACCTACTAGAGAATGGACTTGAGGATACGGGGAGGGGGAAGGGTAAGCTGGGACAAAGAGAGTGGCATGGACATATATACACTACCAAACGTAAAATAGATAGCTAGTGGGAAGCAGCTGCATAGCACAGGGAGATCAGCTCGATGCTTTGTGACCACCTAGAGGGGTGGGATAGTGAGGGTGGGAGGGAGGGAGATGCAAGAGGGAAGAAATGGGGACATATGTATATGTATAACTGATTCACTTTGTTATAAAGCAGAAACTGACACACCATTGTAAAGCAATTATACTCTAATAAAGTTGTTTAAAAAAAACTGCTTATAGAAAATAACAGCCTAGAATTCTAGGTGTAGCAAAAATATGCTTCAAAAATGAAGATGGGACTTCCCTTGTGGGTCAGTGGTTAAAGCTCCTGCTCCCAATGCAGGGGGCCTGGGTTCAATCCCTGGTCAGGGAATTAGATCCCACATGCATGCCACAACTAAGAAGTCCACATGCTGCAACAAAGATCCTGAGTGCTGCAACTAAGGTCCAGTGCAGCCAAAATAAATAAATATTCAAAAATGAAGATGAAATACATACATTTTCAAAGACTAAAGAATTTCATTGCCAGCAGGCCTGCTCTAAAAGAAATATTAAAGGGATTTCTCCAGGCAGGAACAAAATGATGCTGTATGGAAACATGAAAATTGCAGGAGGGAATGAAGAATGTATTAAAAGATAAATAGTAAATACATATGAATAAATATTGTACAAAACAATAATTGTCATGTCTTGAGTTTAAATTACGTGTACAATTAAAATACATGACAACAGAAGAGTGGCATTGCCAAGATTGCAGCAGGACACCCAAGCCTCTATCTCCCTACAAAGAACTACAATTAGCAATCCACAAAGAAAAATAGCTCTGGGAGTGCTCAAGAGTCCACTTAAGAAGCTTCAGCAACACAGTGGACCACAAACCTGAGAATAACTATAAAACAAGAGTAGGAAGAACAGTTTCATTTTGCATGCATCATCCCAGTGCCAAGTCAACACTGCTCAGTGCCAAGAGGGAGCTCCCTGGTCCAAAATAGTTCCCTTTGCTGGGAAAAGGAGAAAGGAATAAGTGATCAGCTTACCCAGGCTTTCAGGGCACTGCACAAAAGACTTGCTTGATTTCATCCTACCCAGAGACTGGCATAGCTGAGACATCTAGAGATGGCTAGGAACAAGGAAGAAGGGCAGAGGCTACCAGTATCAGCCATGCAGTGGGAGTGAACGTGGTTCCCAGTGGCCTGCTCTGCAGAGGACCCCAGTAGCCTTTGCCACTGAGGACCACGACAGCCTTCAGGATGCTGCAGAACCCCTGCAGCTTTCATCATTGAGGACCTCATCACAGACCTCAGCAGACCTCTCCACAGATGATCCGAACAGCTTTCGATGTTGAGGAAACCAATAGCCACCACAGCCACTGTGGACCCCCTACGGCGTCTGTTACTGAGGGCTCCACAGGATTTTGCATTTGCAGACAGCAGCTGCCTGAGTCCCTTCCTGTTTTCCTCTACCTTCTCCTGGTGACCTTGCTGCAGGATGCACAGGACCCGGGAGCTGCGCTGACAACTAGCCACGGTCTTTGTGACTGTGTGGGTGCGTAATGCCAGCTTAGGTCCATGCATTACCACCATGTGCATACCTGCAGCTAGCCCCAGTAGATGCATGAGTGCATGCCAAAGCCCAGGCACCACAGCTCCTTGTATGCCTGGAGCTGGCCCTGCATCCTTTCACTGGACCTTACTGCCATGCATGTACCTGCAGTTAGCCCCTGCAGCCACACAAGGGCACATTATATAGACTGGAACCCTGCAGATACTTGTGTGTCCACTGATGGCCCTGGCCCCTGACATTGGCCCTTATCACTGCATGTGTACCCGCAGCTGGCCTCTGCCCCCACAAAGGCACCTACAGCCAGTGCCCATAGTCAAACATGCTCACCACCAGCTCTGGCCAGAACTATTACCAGTCCCACACCCTCACCTCTGGACCTGGAGGCATCACTAAGGACCCCAACATCCATTGCAGCCACCAGATACCCTGCAGCTCTCACCACAAAGGATCCTGGAGTTGTCAACATTGTGATAAACAGCTGCCTGAGCCGATGAGACACTATGCACCCCCCAGACCCAGAGATACCACATGCCCCCACACTTGGCACCTCACACCACCAGACCAAGGGCCACAGCATGCACCAGCATGCCCTGACTCACAGGTGAAGTTTTTTCCTTACTAAAATCAGTCCATAAAATCTGAAAGAGGTGACTCCTTCTTCAGATGCACAGACACATAACACAAGGTTACACAGATCACGATGAGTTGGGAAACATGACACCACCAAAGGAATAAGTAAACTTCCAGTAACTGATCCCAAAGAAATGGAGATCCACAAACTGCCTGACAAAGAATCCAAAATAACTGTTCTAAAGTTCAGAGAGGAACAAGAGGACACAGATTGACAATTTAACAAAATCAAGAAAATGATGCAAGAACAAAATGAGAAGTTCAACAGAGAGAAAACATTAAAAAGACCAAACATATTTTGGAGCTGAGGAATATAATGCCTGAAATTTAAAAATGCAGTAGAGAGCTTCAACAGCAGACTTGGGCAAGAGAAGAGCGAATCAGTGAATTAGAAGACAGTTCATTTGAAATTATCCAGTCAGAGGAGAAAAAAGAATGAAAAGGAACGAAGAAAGCCTACAGGACAACTTCAAGCCAAATGATATTCACATTATAGAAATCATAGAAGGAAAAGAGAGAAAGGAACAGAATGCTTATTTAAAGAAATAATGGCCAAAAACCTCCCAAATCTGGGGAAAGATATGGATGTCCCGGTACATAAAGGTCAAAAGTCCTCAATCAGGTTCAACCCAACTAAGACTTCACTGAGACACATTGTAATAAAACTGTCAAAATCAAAGACAAAGGGAGCATCTTTCTAGAGAAAGGAAGATCAGCAAGAGAAAATAAGCTCATTACATACAAGAGAAACCACATCCCCACTCCCACCCCCAACATAAGTAGATTTCTCAGCAGAAATCTTGCAGGCCAGGAAAGAGTGGGATGATATATTCAAATTGCTAAAAGAAAAAAAAATGCCAGCTGAGAATACTTTGCCCAGCAAAGTTGAACTTCAGGAATGAAGGAGAGATAATTACACTCTGAGGCAAACAAAAGCCGAAGGAGTTCATCACAACTAGACATACTTTACAAGAAAGCTAAAGGAAGTTCTTCAAGTTGAAAAGAAAGAGTGCTAAGGAGTAACATGAAATCATATGAAAGTATAAAACTTACCAGTCAGGTAAATATATAGTGAAATTCAGAACACACTAGTATTGTAATAGTGGTGTATAGATCACTTATAACTTTAGTGTAAAGGTTAAATGACAAAAATATTAAAAAATATAGCTACAAGAATTTGTTATTGGATACACAATATAAAAAGGTGTAAATTGTGACAGCAAAAATATAAATTGGAAGAGCAGTGTACTCTTGGTGGGAATGTAAATTGGTACAGCCACTATGGAAGACAGTATGGAGTTTCCTCAAAAAATTCAAAATGGAAATTAAGTTTAATTAATTAAAAATGAAAAATTCTTATGATCCCTCAATTCTCACTTCTGGGTATATATTCAAAGGACATAAAATCAGTATCTTGAAGAAACATCTGCAATCCCATGTTCATTTCAGCACTATTCACAGCAGGCAAGATATGTCCACTGATAGATGAATGAATAAATAAAATGTGTTATTTATACATAGTTGAATATTATTCACCCTTAAGAAAGAAGGAAATCCTACCATTTGTGACAACATGGATAACCTGGAGGACATTATGCTAAGTGAAATAAGCAAGACAGAGAAAGACAAATATCACATGATCTAACTTATATGTAAAATCTAAAAAAAAAAAAGGAAGGAAAAAAAATTGAACTGGTAGTACAAGAGAGTAGATTGGTGTGTACCAGAGGCTGGGGGGTGGAGGAAGAGAAGTAATTGATCAAAGGGTACAAACTTTCAATTATAAGATGGATAAGTTCTGGGAACCTAGTGTACAGCATGGTGAATGTAGTTAATATATGCTTGAAATTTGCTAAAAGAGTAGATCTGAAGTACTCTCATCACAAAAAAAAGTAACTATGGGAGGCGATGGGTATGTTAATTAGATTGTGGTAATCATTTCACAGTGTATCAAAATATGTTGTACACCTTAAAATATACGATTTTTATTTGTCAAAAATAAATTATTAAAATAGTAATATAAAATGCATGGCAACAATTACAAAGCAGTCTGGAGGGTAAATGGATTTTAAGAGTATTAGGTTCTAAACATATCAGGAAAATGAAAAAATAATAGTTTGTATTAGGCTGTAGTAAGCCAAAAAAGCATGTTGTAATCTGTAAGTTAAACACTGAAGGTTAATAGATGTTTGGATGGCTTAGAAAGTCCACTCCTAGGTACTTACTCAAAATAATTTTAAAAATATATCCCTCAAAATTCTTGTATACCAATGTTTATGTGGCTTTATTTTAATAACTGCTGAAGGAAAGAACTCACATGTCCTTCAATAGGAAAACAGGTAAACAAATTGTGGTATAATATCCCTACTATGGAATACTACTCAGAAATAAAAAAGAACAATGACATGGATTAATCTCATAAACAATGTTGTATGGAACAAAAACAAATACTTCATGATTTCATTTATATGAAGTTCTAAAACAGATAAAATTAATCCAGGGACTTCCCTGGTGGTGCAGTGGTTAGGAATCCGCCTGCCAGTGCAGGGGACACAGGTTTGAGCCCTGGTCCAGGAAGATCCCACATGCCACAGAGCAACTAAGCCTGTGTGCCACAACTACTGAGCCTGCACTCTAGAGCCTGTGAACCACAACTACTGAAGCCTGCATGCCTAGAGCCTGTGCTCCGCAACAAGAGAATCCACCACAGTGAGAAGCCTGCGTGCCGCAACAAAGACCCAACGCAGCCAAAAATTAAAAAAAAAAAAATAATAATAATAATAAAAAATCCATGACTGGGGAAGATGTTATCTAGAAAGGCACATGGAAATTTTCTGGGGTGATAGAAAGTTCTAAATCTTGATTGGAATGTTGGTTACATAAGTGTATAATATATATTTGTTAAAAATCATCAAACTATACCTTTAAGGTCTGTGCATCTTATTTTATGTAAATTTACCTTGATAAAAAATTATTGCCAAAACAACAACATAAGGAAAGAGTAGTAAAAATTTTATTAATTAAAAAGGCAGTGGCACAAGATTGTAAATCAACTATACTTCAATTACAAAAAAAAGGCAAATGAAAAGGAAAAGGGAACATAAACCAGATGGGCCAAATAGAAAACAAATAGTAAGATGGCAGATATAAGTCCAACGATAACAGTAATTACATTTAATGTAAGTGGATTGAATATTCCAGATAAAAGTTACAAGTTGTTAGTGTTATTTGTATATTTCTTACTTTAGATTTGTCTGTCTTACATACAAGAGATACACTTTAAATAGATACAGAAAGGTGAATAGTAAAAGGGTGGACAAAGATATAACATGCCAACATTAAGCCAAAGCAGGCTAGTATAGTGATATTAATCTGCAGACAGTAAGAATAGACTAATTTTTCAGGTTCCATGTTGTCTAGAAACTACAGAATTTACCCACATATAAAGTTAACACCAAATATCATGTGATCCCCATTTTCACAGTGAAAAACTACCATGGTTCAGATTTGTGGAGATCATTCAGGTAAAAAGAGCAAGCAACATTTTGCAGAGTCATTAGAAGGAAGCAAACCTAGAAATACAGTTAATTGGGAATTTTCTAGAGTTTGTAGAACTGGGAGAGTCATTTCCCTCAACCACACACTTGGCTTCAGGAGGGTTCAGACCAAAAATTAATACCAGAACCCTGTGAATTAATTTGCAATGAGTATGAAGTCTTATACTAAACTAAAGTTTACTAAACTAACTAAACTATACTAACTAAAGTTTACTATTTTGTGAACTCTGCATGGAATGGCTCATTGTAGGTTTAATTACTCTCAGCTAATCATGCATGTTATTCTTATTTTAGAAAACAGTCTGGATTCAAATCTGGGATCCACCATTTAGTAGCTAGGAACTTTAGGCTAGTTACTTAACCTCCACGGGCCTCGGTTTTTGTCTGGAGCTCAGCTGAGCTGGAGAGAGCTGAGCTGCCAGGTGTCAAAGTAGCTGATTAAGACAGCCAGCCAAAATAAAAGTACTGAATAGCATTCAAGCATTTACGTACCTACTGTGATAGTATAAGCAAGAGCGGAGAGAGCATGGGCCCACGTGGAAGGGCCCATTGGTGGAGCATTAGTTGGATCAGCACAGACAGAGGGGTCATCTCCCTGCTGAGGGAGCCCCATACAAGAGGCTGCTGCAGTTTTATGGACCTGGGGGCCAGGGGGAGGGAGAGGGGAAGGACCAGGAGTGGAAAAGGACTGAGTCTGAGTGGAGGAAAGTGTGTTCAAGGATCTCCTCTTCTCCCCCCTGATAAAGATGTCTCATGGGAGGCACCAGAGGATGAGAAGGAGGCCTCTGAATGAAGATGCCTGGGCTAGGAAGGCAGATATGCATCAGGACGCCTGCCAGGTAAACCTTTGTAATTGCCTCTGGTTGGGCCTGAGAAATCACGCATAGGTTTTTGGCTAGAAGCTGGACTCCTCAGTTTCAACTGTAAAATGAGGGATCTTAAATGACATGATGCATATAAAATGTTTAGGAGAACACCTGGCACATGGTAAACTCCCAATAAGTGTCTGTATTGTTATTATTAGTATTACCCCTGAGTTAAAACTTCTTGTGATGTTGTGATACATAATAAGATATATATATATATATATATATATATATACACACACACACACACATATATATATATATATATATACACACACAGTTGACCTTTGAACAACACGGGTTTGAACCTTGAGGGTCCACTCATACGTGAATTTTTTTCAATAGTAAATACTACTGTACTACGTGATCTGAGCTTGGTTGAATCCAAGGATTCAGAAACAGGGATATGGAGGGCTGACTCTAAGTTACACTCTGATTTTTGACTTCGAAGAGGGTCAGCGCCCCTAACCCCTGCATTGTTCAAAGGTCAAATGTATTTGGTCTTCATGCTCATTTCTGGCACAGAGCTCCTAAAACCCTTGGAATTTCCTGTAAAGAGAGTTACAGTGGTGTGTTTTGTTATGTTAATGAGGTGACCTTTGGACTGCACTTAAGGATGGGGGCTGGTTGTCAGTGGAGCCAGCCCTGTGATTCGAGGGTTGGAATGTTCAGTCCCACCCTCCCACCCCCAGGGGAAGGGAGGAGGTGGGCTGGAGATTGAGTTCAGTCGCCAATGGCCAATGATTTGATCAATCATGTCTATATAATGAAGTCTCCATAAAAACCCCAAAGGACTGGGTTTGGAGAGCTTGCAGGTTGGTGAACATGGGGGAATTTGGGGAAAGTGGTGCCCGAAGAGGGCAAAGAAGCTCCGGGCTCTTTCACCACACCTTGCCCTATGCATTTCCTTCATCTGGCTGTTCCTGAGTTCTATCCTTTTATAATAAATTGGTAATCTAGGGAGTAAATGGGTCTCCTGAGTTCTGTGAGTTGCTCTAGAAAATTGATGGAACCCAAGGAGGGGGTCATGGGAACCTCTGATATATAACTGGTTGGTCAAGAAGTACAGGTAATAACTTGGGCTTGCGACTGGCATCTGAAGTGGGAGGGCGGGCTGCCTTGTAGGACTGAACCCTTAACCTGTGGCATCTGATGCTGCCTCTGGGTAGATAGGCACCAGCTGGTGTCCAGAGAATTGTTTGTTGGAGGTGTGTGGAAACCACCCCCACACGTTGAAATTGGGTCCAAAAACCCGAGACGTGTAATTGCTTACTTGTAAGCAATTCCTATAAATAATTGCAGTTAAGACTCTGCTATCTGCCCCTCCTATGCTACTGGTGAGAATAAAACAGGTAAAACTTTTCTACAAAGCCACTTTACAATATGTATCACAGACTCTATGTATACTCAAACTCTTTGAGCATGGACACTGCTAGAAATTTATTGTAAGGAAGCAATCCAGCATGTGGGAAAAGATATGTGTGCTCAGAGATGATCATTGATTTCAAACAGTAAAAAATGAAATGTCTAGCAGTAGGAAAAATGGTTTTAGAATTTGTTTCATACATGTGATGAAATGTTCTGCAACTCTCAAAAATCATTCAATTTACTGAGATAACAATTTTCATTGATTGGATTGGCACAAATTTAAATGTTCTTTGACAATACCTTCTGCCATCAAGGACATGGAGAAACTGGCACTCTTATGTTTTAAAGGTGGGAGTGCAGATATATCCCTTAACCAGGCAATTTGGCGGTATCTAAACGAAATTACAAACGCGTATACTATTTGACACATCCTACTTCTAGGAATTTATCCTAAAATATATTTGCAAACATATGTATCTGTGTGTATGTATTTACTTTGACATTGTAACGGCAAAAAAGTGAAAACTGAAAGGAAGTAAAGAAATTGCATACATCCATTCAGTGGTATTCTATGCACCTGTCAAAATGGAGGATGCCCTCTATGCAGTGATATGGAAAGATCTCGGTATATATTGTTCTATCAGTAAAGCAAGGTACAGAACTGTGTATGGCAAATCACCTTTTGTGTTAGAATATGAAACAGTGTGAGTATATTTTCCTGTATGATTGCATTTGCTTCTATCTGGAGAGATGCATAAGAAACTGGTAGGCTAAATAATGGCCCCTAAAGATAGAACCACTTCCTAAACTCTGGAACCTGTGACTATTACCTTATTTGGCAGAAGATGCGATTCAGTTAAGGAGATTTTCCTGGATTATGCAGGTGGGCTTTAAACGCCATCACAGGAGAGGCAGACAGTGATTACAGACACTGAAGAGAAGGCAGTGTGACCACGGAGACAGAGAATAGAGTGGCTCAGCCGCAGTCAAAGGACGCCAGCAGCCATCAGAAGCCGGAGGAGGCAAGGAACAGGGTCTCCCCTAGAGCCTCTCCAGCGAGCATGGCCCTGCTGACACCTTCATTTCTCCTCGGTGACACTAAGTTCAGACTTCTGGCCTCCAGAAGTTTGAGAGAATACATTTCTGTTAAGCCACCAAGCTTGTGGTAATTTGTTACAGTAGCCATAAGAAACTCATTCGGAAACTGATAAAAATAATTACCTCATGAAGAATTAGGTGATTGAAACAGAGGTGGGAGTAAGATTTTTCACTGATAATCTTTTTATAGTGTTTATTTTGTCAAATGAGATGAGTACATTTACATTTAAAATGTAAACTGTAGGGCTTCCCTGGTGGCGCAGCGGTTAAGAACCCGCCTGCCAATGCAGGGGTCACGGGTTCAGGCCCTGGTCCGGGAAGATCCCACATGCCGCGGAGCAACTAAGCCCGTGCGCCACAACGACTGAGCCTGCGCTCTAGAGCTCGTGAGCCACAACTACTGAAGCCCACGCGCCTAGAGCCCGTGCTCCACAACAAAAGAAGCCACCACAATGAGAAGCCCGTGCACCGCAACAAAGAGTAGCCCCGCTCGTTGCAACTAAAGCCCGCATGCAGCAATGAAGACCCAACGCAGCCAAAAATGAATAAATAAAATAACTAAATTTAAAAAAATGTAAACTGTAAATCTCTCCTTTAATTCAAAGATTTCCCTCTCTTCTCAGGCTGGGCCCCCAGTTCTGCAGACCGGCGGTGAGGAAGAGGACTAGACTGCATTCCGGACTGCGCTCGCTCAGCTGTCCCGGCTGGCTCCTGACGTGGAGATTCAAGGCAAAGAGCAGTCCCTCTGGATTGGCCTTAGCACAGTCTGGCTGTTGGTACCTCTGTCCCAGCAGCCTGCCCGACTGAAGGCTCTTCATTTCAAGGCTTGTTTGTGTGAGCTATTCAGAGATCCTCCTGGAGGTGTTGGCCCTGCTGCATTCCATGACCAGGGTGAGAAATGACTTCCTATAATTCCCCTTTAACTCCTCTCCCTTTGAATCTTGGGAATCAGGTACGGAGTTCTCACATATTTTCCCACACTGAATAATGGGTGCCTTCCCCTCTTATATTTACATCACCAAAGGAGTTCTGTAGCTTTTATAGAACAATGAAGATCATTTCAAGGATACCACCCACCATGGGCACTCCATTCAATATCTGCCTTAACAGGCAATCTATTACACAAGCAACCACAAAGTTCTGCCCTTTTGAATGCCAGAATGTTTCTCAATTCCATTCATTTGCCTCACCACCATCTTGTTCAGGCCACATCTTTCACCTGGATTATGGTGGCGGCTTCCTAACATTGCCTGCTTTGTATTGCTCCGTTCCAATCCATTCTCCAAACAGTAAGCAGAATACCCTTTGGAAACGCCAGTCAGATCATGTCACCTCCTTGTTCAAAACAAGTCAGATGTTTCCCATTGACCTCCTAGTGAACCCCTTAACATGATTTTACAAGACCGTTGTGATCTACATACTTCTTCAGCTTTACATGTCATCTTCTTCTGCCTCCTCCACTGCTTACCAGTCCCTTCCCTTCTTTCCTAGTCCTGTCCTCCCATCTCCCCAAAGGAGTTTCTTGTTGCCTCCTTGACCCCCTTGACCTAAGTTTGAAGGAGGAGAGAATGACCCCACGAGAAAGAAAACAAAAATACCAGGATGTTCTCATTTCTTTTCACTTTGAGAAATTACCTCTCTTCTAATTTTTCTAATAAGTCTCTCTGGGTTTCTCCTGAATAAGCTGGTGGAGGTGGTGGGCACTGAACCAATCACTTGGGTGATTAAGTCATCACCTGTCTTTAGAATGACTAGACACATGACACCCATTGGCCTCAGCTCTGAGGGCTTCATGGGACCCCTCAGACAATAAGAAAAGCACCATTTAATATCACTTTACATTAGCTTAACATGGCCTGGTTACGTGACTATATGAATTTGTAGCAGACTAAAAGAGAACCTTCTGGAATAATAATCTGTTTAAATAATTAGGTTATGTATATCAGAAATCACATTAAATGTTTTATTCTATTTTATGTTCTATGTCCTATGTCATAACCATTTGTCGTCCGTATGACAGAGGGTTAATTTGTTAGAGGGCAACATTTTCTGAATACATATTTTAAAATATAATGAAAACATGAAATTAGATAGATGCCTTTTTTCCTGCTTTACTGGCTTTTATCAAGCTTATACCCTCAGCATGGGGCTTCACTTTTCATGTGATTTTTTTTTTCTCTGTCAAGGATTTTCTGTAATTGAGACTTGTAACCTATTACTGAACTGTGGTACAACGGTAGTGTATTTCAACGAAATTGATGTGGCAGTTTCTTACCTAAAAATAATATTTTAGCCATTGTAGGCATTATGGAATTTTGAGAAAGCTGTTTATGGTAAAAATATCAATTTTCTATATATGCTTTTATCTTTATAGAAATAAAAGAAATTTGTAATAGACCAAAATCATTATACTTTTAGTAAAGCAATGAATAGAATATTTTAGGCACTCCAAATATATATCTGAATTTCTAGATCAGTATTAACTTTGAAAAATGTTCAGGTTCTCATCTCTTTTGTCTTGACATATCTGTGGAATTCATTTTTTTTGAAGGGGATTACATAGCTAAGGAAAGAATGCATACAAAAAAGCATTTTTAAAAACTTTTAAATTTGAGTTCCTATACAGAGTTCTTGTATACTACTCCCCAAACTTCTCCTTATGCTAACATCTTGCATAACTATAGTAAAATGCATTTTAATAATAAAATACTATTTTTATATAAAGTTTTAGACAGCTGAGATTATTGCCATCTATCTTTCTCCGTTATCTTTTTTAGATTTAAACTTCAAGAAGGTAAAATCTAGGTCTAACTGGATTTGTACCATAACAAAGGCTATTTATTACCAGTGCCCTGAATTCAATAGTTTAGTTACTTTTGATATTAAATTTTATTAGGTTTTATTTCATGTATGTGACCTCCTGTGGTTACATTTTTATTCTGTACCTCCTATCGACTGAACTCTTAAAAGTCCCTGCCCTCGATGAGCTTCCCTTCTAGTTAGGAAACAAAGAAAAGACAGAACAAATGAGATGGGCAATTGTAATACCAACATGATGGGTATTACAATACAATAAAGTTAGTTCAATAGTTATGAGAGCATATAAAACATGACTCTTACCTAGTTTTGGGGGATCAGCAAAGACTTTTTCCATGAAGTGGCTTTAAATTGTGACGCAAAGGAGAAGTAGGAAGCATAGCAGTAAAGAATGGAGGGAAGATTATTTCAGGCTGGGGAACAAGAAGGGGAAAGGCTGGGAAGTGAAAGGTAGGGGAACAGGGACGGGGAGAGAGGGAGAGAGATTGATTGATTGATTAGTATTTGCCAGAAAGGGAAAATAAATCAGGAGGATAGGACTAGGAAAGAAGGACTGGGATGATTAGAGAGCAGTGGCGGAGGCAGAGGAAGATGACATGTAAAGCTGAAGAAGTATGTAGATCACAACGGTCTCGTAAAATCATGTTAAGGGGTTCACTAGGAGGTCAATGGGAAACATCTGACTTGTTTTGAACAAGGAGGTGACATGATCTGACTGGCGTTTCCAAAGGGTATTCTGCTTACTGTTTGGAGAATGGATTGGAACGGAGCAATACAAAGCAGGCAATGTTAGGAAGCCGCCACCATAATCCAGGTGAAAGATGTGGCCTGAACAAGGTGGTGGTGAGGCAAATGAATGGAAATGAGAAGCATTTTGGCATTCAGAAGGGCAGAACTTTGTGGTTGCTTGTGTAATAGATTGCCTGTTAAGGCAGATATTGAATGGAGTGCCCATGGTGGGTGGTATCCTTGAAATGATCTTCATTGTTCTATAAAAGCTACAGAACTCCTTTGGTGATGTAAATATAAGAGGGGAAGGCACCCATTATTCAGTGTGGGAAAATCTGTGAGAACTCTGTACCTGCTTCCCAAGATTCAAAGTTAGGAAGACCTGTAAACTTAGGACAGAAAGACCTCTTCTGAGAACCAGTGGCAGAGACAGACAATGAAATCCTGTAAATGCAATGACTGAGGAAAGGGGGCTTGTGAACAGGGACCAAGACAGGGGTTTTGGAGTTTATGGAGAAGGGCTGGTTTAAGCATAGTCTGTGACTGGTTCTGGAGGCTCCTCCAGACCTAACCTCCCGAGCTATCATGGTACATGATGTGACATGCCTCGCAGCCTGAGATGGGCTCTGGAACAGACTTTGCAGCAGCAGTCACTGTACAGAACTTGTTTAAAACACAAAATTGTGGGAGAACTCTGTCAGATAGCAGTCCTCTAGTTGGTTCTCCAGTGGGTGTTTGTATGAAGAACCAATACCATCCTTTGTGTCCTGATCCCACCCCTGGGATTGGGTAAGGCCTTGGAGGCCGTGGTCAATTATGGGGAGATGTGATATACAGGGAGGAAATGGACTTGCTGCTACCAGCAGGGGTGGAACCTTGAATGTATAATTGTTCATGCCTGTATTGTCCTTAGTGATGGTGAAACAGGTGGCATTGGTTCTAATTGGGTGTTAGGAGTGAAAGAGAAGGAGGAATCAAGGATGTTTCTCAGGATTTTGTTTTGGGATCTGGGTCAACAATGGCACCATTCCCAGACATGTGGAATTTGCTTCCTATCCGTGTCTTATACTTGGCTAGGTTTTTATGTCTCTATCCAGACACCAGACAGTAACTAATATTTGCATAGTGCTTTACCATTTGTCAGGGGCTTTCACATATATTATCATATGTGATGCTTTCCAATGCCCTGAGAAGTTCACTAGGCAGTCTACTATTTCTCTTTATTATGATAAGGAAATTGAAGCTCAGAGAGGTGGAGTGAACTGCTCTAGGTAGTAAGAATTCCGGCTCTGAATCCAGTTCTTCTTTTTTTAATTAATTAATTAATTAATTAATTAATTAATTAATTTTTCTGCGTTGGGTCTTGGCTGCTGCGCGCAGGCTTTCTCTAGTTGTGGCGAGCGGGGGCTACTCTTCGTTGTGGTGCGCAGGCTTCTCATTGCAGTGGCTTCTCGTTACGGAGCATGGGCTCTAAGCACGCGGGCTTCAGTAGTTGTGGTTCGTGGGCTCTAGAGCGCAGGCTCAGTAGTTGTGGCTCACGGGCTTCAGAGCGCAGGCTCAGTAGTCGTGGCGCACAGGCCTAGTTGCTCTGCGACATGTGAGATCTTCCTGGACCAGGGCTCGAACCCGTGTCCCTTGCATTGGCAGGTGGATTCTTAACCACTGTGCCACCAGGGAAGTCCTCAATCCAGTTCTTCTAATTCATTCGCTTGTTCATTTATATATCCATTCTTTATTTCTTACACAAATATTTACTGGGTGCTTTCTAGACCAGTTACTGGGGTAACCTCTGGAGATACAAAGATGTGCATGAGAGTCCTTCCCTGAAGGTCTGGCGCAGTCAGATGCATTCACACATAAGAAAAACACAAGTAGATTCCTCCAAAAGAGTAGAGATTTTGGAAGGGCACAGAGGAGTCCACATTAATGATGTGTAGGAGATGTCAGATGGAGGGGGAAGAAAGATACCCGAGGCAAGTGCTTTTTCTTACTGCACGTTCCATGGTTCTCTGATTTCAGAATCTTGAGTGTCACTGAGAGAAGTGTGAAGTTAATGAGACTGAATTCTACCTTTTATGAAAAATTTGGAAAGAAGTAAGGACTGAATTGAGGTACAGCATTGTTTTATGCACGTTGTTGGATTTAATGAATAAATTGTTCCTTTAAAGGTCTTTTTATTTTTTAAGTCAACTATGCAATAAAAGGAATTATGTTTACAAGATGGGTAATTTTCTCTATTGTATTACACAGCTTGAACCCAGAATACTAAACATTCCTCCAAATTACAAAGCAGGCAAAATAGAATTTTCATAACTAACCAATGTAAAATCGTAATTGTTCACCAGGGTGGGATAGAAATCTGTGTTCCAGCAAGTGAAACTATGGTGGCCCCTTTGAGCCTTAAGGGAAAATGTTATGACATTTCTATGGAAAGAGAAGTTACAAAGTTAGACCTTTCCATCCCAAGTCAATGTGAGCACTACTCCCTTCCGAAGTTAAATGGTATAATGTGTCATCAGTTCATGTTGAATGGAACGTCTTCTGAATTTTCTTGCATCATAATTTGTCTTTTCTATACCTCCACACCCATCTTTTTGTATCAGCTAATGGATGGGAGACCAACACCTACTTCCCTCTCCAAAGCCCTGTGCTGCCTCCACACCATCACTACTGTAAAGGAGAAGACTTCTCCCTCATCCCAGCTCTACACAGCCCCATCTTTTCTTTTCCCTTTAAAATGTGAATCTAACTACTTTGCTCTTGGTGGTAAAAGTAAGATCTTCCTTGAAGAACATTCTTAGAAATGGCAAATGAAACATCAAGGGAAAAGAACACGATTTAGACTGACCCATCTCCAAGGCCAGAACCTCGCCAGTGACACTGTGCATGACTCCTGCTCTGTTGTGGTGTAGGACAGAGACCCTGCTGCGGGCAGAAGCCATCGGGGGTTCAGTCCTGGCTGCGACCCTAGCAGGGCACTCTTCCAGGCTGGCCCACCTCACTTGTATCTAGAATGAGAACACCTAGACCTTTGTCTCAGTAAATGTTGGTCAAGTGAATGAGGCCCTGGAGCAGACCCCTAACCTGTCTGGTTCAGTCACTTTACACATTGGAAACATTCCTCAGAAGGCTTCTCTGTCCCTGGAAATGTATTATCCCTGAGGTGGCCCGTGTCTTCTCACTCTTCATACCTCCCTGGGTGATCTCACTCACTCAAATGGTTTGATCTATCTTCTATTTATTGGTAAATCCTAAATTTAGAATTTATAGCCTCTCCCTCTGTCTCCTTCTCACCTCTCCTCTGTTCCCTCCTCTCCTCTCTTCAGCTCTTGTCCATAATAATAGACCCTTTGCATTCCCAAGTGTTGCACCTGAAGAATCCATGAACTCTTGGAAACCGCTATGCACATAGAAGAGAGAATAGAGAAAAAACAAACACAAAACAAAAACCCAAACAAAACACAAAACCAGCCAACAAAAACCAGGTCCCTCTGACGTCTTCAGCCAGTGGCTCTACTTACGTGTCCCACCCATTCTTCAGTCTTGTCAGTTCTTCTATCCAACAAACAGCCTCTCGGATCATCAACTCCCCCTCATTCCTCCTTCCCACCTCCGGTCCCAGTCCTTGTTATTTCACATTTTACTTATTACAGTTAACTGTCCATTGGTCTTCCTGACTTTGCTTTTTTTCTGTTTTGTTTCCTCTATCCTGTTGCTGATTAGTCTCCCTAGAAATCTGTTTTTGTCTTGATATCTCCTTTCTTCTTGGCGGGTAGGACAGGGTGGCACCGTTTCGTGTACTAGCTCATATGCAGAGTCTCCCTCCAGGCACTCGGAGTCAGCCATCCAAGGGCTGCATGTCACCTGGCCATCCTGCTTCCCACCCCTGACACCCACTTCTAGACCTGTGCAGCCTAATGCATAGCCACTTTTTATTTAATTTTAATTGACTGGCTTTTAAATTTAAGAACTGAAGCACCTTTGTCAATGTGGATGCAAATATTAACAGAAAATGATTTTTAGTATTTGATTCAGTTACAGGGAAACTTTCTTTTTTTAAAAAAATTTTTTTTATTTATTTATTTATTTATTTATTTTTGGCTGTGTCAGGTCTTCATTGCGGCACATGGGCTTTCTCTAGTTGCAGCGAGCGGGGGCTACTCTTCGTTGCGGTGCGTGGGCTTCTCATTGCGGTGGCTTCTCTTGTTGCAGAGCATGGGCTCTAGGCGCTCAGGCTTCAGTAGTTGTGGCGCATGGGCTTAGTTGCTCCACGGCATGTGGGATATTCCCGGACCCGGGCTCGAACCCGTGTCCCCTGCATTGGCAGGCGGATTCTTAACCACTGCACCACCAGGGAAGCCCCAGGGAAACTTTTTTGTATAAGTATTTGGAACAACTTGGGTAAATGAGTTCATCTTTTCAATTGTAAATTTTACAGTATCTAAACACAGGTTAATTATTTCAGATGAATTTAACATCCAAATTGAGATATGCTGTAAGTGTGAAATGCACATTAAATTTCTGAGACTTAGTATGAGTAAAAGAATGTAAAATATCACATTAATAATTTTTATATATAGAGTACGTATAGAAATAACATTTTAGATATATTGAATTAGATAAAATATATTTTAAAAGTGAATTTAATCTGTTGATTTTTGCTTTTTTAAATAGGGCTACTAGAAAATTTTAAATTACATGTGTAACATGTATTACATTTCTATCAGGCAGTGCTATTCTAGAACAATTGGGCTATTTTCCTTATTCTCTCCTCCCTTCAACTTATTTTCCAGGGCAGGCTAAATTTTTAATATTTCCTATAATCACCCCCTCCATCTTCATAAATAATTCATAATTGTTAGATAACCTGTTCGAATGAATGGTTTAGAAAATGTGATCCAGGCTTCCACCCCCTTCTAGTGTTTCCTGTCATTGTTCTTTGCATCTGGAACATCCTTGTTTTCTTTTCCAAAGTCTACATTGCCTCTGGGTCCAACTCAGATGACCTGTCCCATCCCACCCCTGTGCCATCCTTGACCACATGCCATGGGTTGATGTCTCCTATTTCTTAATTCCCAGAGCACACAGAGTTAGTTTCTACATGCGCAGATTCGTTGCCACACTCTGTACCACTTTTCATTGTTCTGACTTCTTACATGTAAATCTTCCCTTCCCTTCTAGAACGTTCAGTCACTGAGTCAAGCATCATGCTTTCTGGGAATGTAAATTAATACAGCCACTATGGAGAACAGTATGGAGGTTCCTTAAAAAACTAGAAATAGAATTACCATATGACCCAGCAATCCCACTACTGGGCATATACCCAGAGAAAACCATAATTCAAAAAGACACATGCACCCCAATGTTCATTGCAGCACTATTTACAATAGCCAGGACATGGAAGCAACCTAAATGCCCATCGACAGATGAATGGATAAAGAAGAAGTGGTACATATATACAATGGAATATTACTCAGCCACAAAAAGGAACAAAATTGGGTCATTTGTTGAGACGTGGATGGATCTAGAGACTGTCATACAGAGTGAAGTAAGTCAGAAAGAGAAAAACAAATATCGTATATTAACACATGTATGTGGAACCTAGAAAAATGGTACAGATGAACCGGTTTGCAAGGCAGAAATAGAGACACAGATGTAGAGAACAAATGTTTGGACACCAAGGGGGGAAAGCGGGGGGCGGGTGGTGGTGGTGTGATGAACTGGGAGATTGGGATTGACATATATACACCAATATGTATAAAATAGATAACTAATAAGAACCTGCTGTATAAAAAATTTAAAAATAAAATTTAAAAAAAGCATCTGGGCTTCCCTGGTGGCGCAGTGGTTAAGAATCCACCTGCCAATGCAGGGGGCACGGGTTCGAGCCCTGGTCTGGGAAGATCCCACATGCCACGGAGCAACTAAGCCCGTGCACCACAACTACTGAGCCTGTGCTGTAGAGCCTGTGAGCCACAACTACTGAGCTCACGTGCCACAACTCCTGAAGCCCGCGTGCCTAGAGCCTGAGCTCCGCAACAAGAGAAGACACCGCAATGAGAAGCCCGCGCACTGCAACGAAGAGTAGCCCCCGCTCGCCCCAACTAGAGGAAACCCGTGCACAGCAACGAAGACCCAACGCAGCCAAAAATAAATTAATTAATTAATTAAAAAAATAAAAGCATCATGTTTTCTGCTTCATTTGACACATCTACCGGATTTAAATTATGATTTTTTTTTGAGCAACACAAAGGCTCAATAAGGACCAGTGCAAGAATATTCCGTATAGTTGAATTGTACCCTTATTGATTTGCCAAATATTAAACTTGGCAATTTTAATTAATTAAAGAAATATATTTATATTTTGTAAGATGTGCTGTAGTGGAAAAAGAATTTGCCACGGAGTCAGCAAGCTAAGATTTTAGTTCCATTCCTGCCTCTATGGGCACCTGCCCTTGGACAAGTGCACTTCACCTTTCTGGAACTTTCTTCATCTAGAAAAGAGATTAGGTAAGCTCTAAGGTATATTGCAAATCACATATTTTATAAGTCTATGTTGGAAATCTTTCTCAAATGCCTTACATACTACTCTGAATTTTTAAAATAGAACATGCTGAACAGAAATCAGCATTTTTAAAAATGTCAGAGTCATTATTAGGGATGTCAATTATTATGCACTGACAGTGTAATGCAGCTAAGGGGTTATTGTGTTGTGAATGAGTGCTTACTCTCCAGAGCAGTGGTTTTTATTTTTTAATTAATGTCTGCCCTTTAATGTCCTCTTTTAATGTCAGACTGTCACCTGTCACTTATTGCTAACACTGGTCCTGCCTGTATTAATACCTCCCCTGTCCTCATCCCAAGTAATTTGGGACTCCTAAGCTAAGGTGACGTGGGGAAACCCAGTAATGGGGAGCTTGTTTGACTTATGTCTGAAATTGGGCATGTAGTCCTTCAGCAACCATTTGCTGGGTGCCTGTACCTGTGTGACAGGCGCAAGATGGTGCAGGGGCTGAAGAAGAAATAATTTATAAACCATCTTAATAACCTTGGGGGACTGCGCAGTGAGAAGTGTCTGAACTTCAGTGCAGAGCTTCTGCAGGCCTTTTTCTTCACTTCTCAGTTTCTAGCTCCTTTCCTGATGGCCGAGTTTCCCAGACAAGTCACCAACAGATAATAGTGGGCTTAATGATAACAATGGTTAATCAGTACAGTGACGAACTCTCACAGAAGTACGCAAAGAGACAGAACAGAGCAGAAAGTCCAGAAATAGATTCCATGAATATATAGGAACTGAATGTATACAGAAGTAGTTTCCCAAAACAGAGAGAAAAGAATGGGTTATTTAGTGTCTTATTTAATTCTTACAAAAAGCTTGTGAACCACGTAACACTTCTCCCCACTTTATAGATTAGGCAAAGAGAGGTTCAGAGATTTGCCTGAAGTCTCCATGGTAGATCTGAGAGAAAGTGTATTATCTTTGGTCTATTTCTCCCCTTCTTCAGCAGTGGGTCCCACCATGTGTTAGATGACCTGAACAGTTCTAGTGGTCAAAGGAAGCAAATAGAAAAGCAGTTCTCAATTAGGAGTAATTTTACCCCCCAGGGTAAAATGGGAAAGTTGTTCTTGGTATCTAGTGGGTCGAGACCAGGGATGCTGCTAAATATCTTGCAACACAAGACAGCTCCCAAGCATGGTCCAGCTCGAAAGTTAGATAATGCTGAGGCTGAGGAACCCTACGATAGATAAAAGAAAGCTTAGTCCTTCACTTGTATTGTGGATTGGATTAAATGAGTAATTATTTGAAGTCTATTTTTATTCTTTTTTTTTCTTGGTCACACCATACTGAAGCAAGGAACAAGTAGGAGGAAGGTGGGAAAGAGCTTCTGATGCTTGAGACTACCTGAAAACATTTTTATTTTATCTTTTCTATATGAATACAAGTAAAATCTAAAGATCTGCTACAGGGAATTCCCTGGGGGTCCAGTGGTTAAGACTCCGTGCTTCCACTCCAGGGGGCATGGGTTCGATCCCTAGTCAGGGAACTAAGATCCTGCAAGATGCATGGCATGGCCAAAAATGTAAATCAATCAATCAATCAATCAATCATCTGCTACATATCTGTAGTAGACAATGCTAATATTTGCCTCCAATTTTTGTGGGTGGGGGGTGTGTTGAGTACATGCCTCTTGAAGTTAGGTGTGCTCATGTGACTGAAATATGAATTATGGGTGGAAGCAAGTTCATGATTTTCCATGCTCTCGTCCTAGACCACAGCAGCCATGGGAGTGTATGTTGGTATGGAGAAAGCATAACATCTGAGCGATGTGGAAAACTGCACCAGTGGAGAACAGCAATCCCGCCCAGTCTCCCAGATCTGCTAGACTTTGTGTAAGAACCAATCTTTTGTTGTGCTATACTACTGAGAATTTTGGAATTATTATTGTAGTACATTCTAACTTATCCTGACTAATACATCCAAGTTAATTAGCAACTAGTCTGGAATTCTTGAACCCCCAAATTGCTGGGGTGTTGCTTCTGCCTTGGGAATCAGCATATATTAATATTTCACATGCATATTCATTTATTTTGCTTTCTCAAATTCTGATTAGCATTGAGGTCCTAGAGAGATGTTAGTCTCTATAAAACTCCAGTGACTTGGCATTAAGCAGCAAATGTTCTCTCATATAGTTTCTGGGCTACGTGTGAAGGAATGCTTTTTTTAGGCTTTGGAAATACATTTTATGTCTGAAATGATTTCTGTTGACATTAAAATATGTGCTGAATTGTGACATCTCAAGTTTGATGACTTTTACCTGCTCATTGTATAAATTCTGTTATGTAAGCTATAATGTAGACTTTATTTAGTTTCCTGAATTCTAGATTAGAGAGTGTGAAAATTTCTAGGACAGGGGTAATCAACCTCTCTCTCTTCTCATCCACACACTTCACTCTCTCTTTCTCCCTAATTTGAATCAAAACTATGTCATCATTTCTCTGACCTGTTGAAAACAATTTACCTTTTTTGGTAAGTTAAGGCTTCAGAGACTGAAGACCAATCTTTTCTTTTTAAGTTATCATCAGTACTCTTGTAAAGTTACTTTATATCTACCATCCCATGTGCTTTTTACTAACGCCTTCTAAACATAAGCTCATCCTTTATAACTTATATCTAACATATTTATTATTGCATTTATTTACTTACTCAAAAGTGTTTATTTACTTCGTAGCAATCCTATATCTTTATTGCATGAGCTGTAACTGTAACACAAGGGTCAGCTGCCTGGAAATCCTCAGTTCTTTTCGCCTATGGGAGTTTTGTCTCCTTTTCCTCTCATGTCAAGTAAACTGCCCTGAGGTGCAGTCCCTCAGGTGGTAGAAAATCTAACATGCTGACGAAGACATCCGGGCTGTTCCATGCATCTGACTTTCTTGTGGTCTGTCCACACTGTGTCCAGGGGGTGTCACCTCTGGACCCCGGTGGCTGCTATCTTCTCTCCACACCAGCAGAGCTCTCTCCGAGCGTACATCCCCTCTGTTAGAGCACTGCTCTGCGCTAGCACACAGGGCTATTGTAACAGACTTTGATGGAAGGGTTAGGGGTACTAGAGGGGGACCGCAACTCAGAATAGTCAAGACAGGCCATATGACGTTGAATCACAGGCACGCCAGTTCTCTAGCATCCCGTGGCCATCCTCATTACTGGGAATTGCTCGGTGGGTGTCTTTCTTTTCAGGCATAGCCTGTCACCATGATACTGGGCTCTCTTTCATTTTCACACTCTCTAACATGTTCCCTGCCCTCCTTTCTCCGGGCTCTCCCTCCATCTCTCTCAAACTCTCCTCACCCCATTCCTTTGAAGCCCATAATCCCCCTTACTCAAGTATGTGCTACACTTTGACTTTCCTGATCTTTAACTCAACCCTGGTCCTGCTTCTTTTATTTTATTTTATTCTATTTTTAATTTTTTTAATTTTTGGCCACGCCACGGGGCTTGCGGGATCTTAGTTCCCCGACCAGGGATTGAACCCACGCCCTTGGCAGTGAAAGTACTAACCACTGGACTGCCGGGGAATTTCCCTGCTTCTTTGTTTTATAAACTTCAGCCAGACATTCTGCCAAACAAAGGCCGTCTACTCTGGGTAGACACCCTTTGGAAACACATGCTTTCAGTTTAGCGTTTTCTTTAATCTAGCACATCGTTTGAAATGGGAGTTCCTAATTTCTAGAACAAGGAGGAAGCAGTATGAGGCATCGAGGCATTTGAGGAGCGTGAGAAGGAGTAGAGAACTTTGTGGGGAGGAGGAGTAGCATGTCAGAGCACAGGAGACTTGTTGAGCTGTAGCCGATGAGACTGGAGTGGTCAGAATGGCCTGTGTAATGGAGGCTCTTGGGAGGTATCATGCGGGCAGAAGGAAGCTTTTGTTTTTTGTTTTTTTTTAAATTTAATTTTATTTATTTTTTAATACAGCAGGTTCTTATTAGTCATCAGTTTTATACACATCAGTGTATACATGTCAATCCCAATCGCCCAATTCAGCACACCACCATCCCCACCCCGCCGCGGTTTTCCCCCCTTGGTGTCCATACGTTTGTTCTCTACATCTGTGTCTCAACTTCTGCCCTGCAAACCGGTTCACCTGTACCAGTTTTCTAGGTTCCACATTTATGCATTAATATACGATATTCGTTTTTCTCTTTCTGACTTACTTCACTCTGTATGACAGTCTCTAGATCCATCCACGTCTCAACAAATGACCCCATTTCGTTCCTTTTTATGGCTGAGTAATATTCCATTGTATATATGTACCACAGCTTCTTTATCCATTCATCTGTCGATGGGCATTTAGGTTGCTTCCATGACCTGGCTATTGTAAATAGTGCTGCAATGAACATTGGGGTGCATGTGTCTTTTTTGAATTCTGGTTTTCTCTGGGTATATGCTCAGTAGTGGGATTGCTGGATCATATAGTAATTCTATTTTTAGTTTTTTAAGGAACCTCCATACCGTTCTCCATAGTGGCTATATCAATTTATATTCCCACCAACAGTGCAAGAGGGTTCCCTTTTCTCCACACCCTCCCCAGCATTTACTGTTTGTAGATTTTCTGATGATGCCCATTCTAACTGGTGTGAGGTGATACCTCATCGTAGTTTTGATTTGCATTTCTCTAATAATTAGTGATGTTGAGCAGCTTTTCATGTGCTTCTTGGCCATCTGTATGTCTTCTTTGGAGAAATGTCTATTTAGGTCTTCTGCCCATTTTTGGATTGGGTTGTTTGTTTTTTTACTGTTGAGCTGCCTGAGCTGTTTATATATTTTGGAGATTAATCCTTTGTCCGATGATTCGTTTGCAAATATTTTCTCCCATTCTGAGGGTTGTCTTTTCGTCTTGTTTATGGTTTCCTTTGCTGTGCAAAAGCTTTTAAGTTTCATTAGGTCCCGTTTCTTTATTTCTGTTTTTATTTCCATTACTCTAGGAGGTGGATCAAAAAAGATCTTGCTGTGATTTATGTCAAAGAGTGTTCTTCCTATGTTTTCCTCTAAGAGTTTTATAGTGTCCAGTCTTACATTTAGATCTCTAATCCATTTTAAGTTTATTTTTGTGTATGGTGTTAGGGAGTGTTGTAATTTCCTTCTTTTCCATGTAGCTGTCCAGTTTTCCCAGCACCACTTATTGAAGAGACTGTCTTTTCTCCATTGTATATCCTTGCCTCCTTTGTCATAGATTAGTTGACCATAGGTGCGTGGGTTTATCTCTGGAGAAGGAAGCTTTTGAAAGATGTAAAGGAGCAGAATGTCATGCTCAAAACTACATTCTAGAAAGATCACTCTGGCTTGGGTCAGAGGGCCACAGTGTGGAGTCAGAGAGAACAGTTATAAGCCTTTGACCGCAGAAGGAACTATAAAATGTGTGGGCTGAGGCAGGACAAGGGGAGGGGCATGAAATGGATTTGAGAGCTATCGCGAAGGTGGGATTGAAGGGGCTCAGCAGCTGTGTGGGCAGGTGAGTCAGTGAGAGGATGGACCTGGCTTGAGCAGTGGAGGGGTGCTGGTGCCCTCTCCGAGACGAGGGAACATGGAAGGAGGAGCACTTTGCGGGGGGTGGGGGTGGAGGAAACCATGGGTTCAGTTATGCCCATGGTTAGTTTGAGGTACCAGTGCCACCCTCTCAAAGATGTTGAGTTGGCAGCTGTAGACCCCCAGATGCCGGCACCCACAGATGTAGCATGCTTGGTTTTGAATGTCCTTAAGGAACACGACATTCCTATAGCACAAACGTAAATCAGGAGGTGAAAAATTGGTGTTTAAGAATGAATCATGTAGCCTATGAGTGCGACTCACCCATCTACTTTTTGGGGGATCAGGAGCATTCAGGAAGGGTGGGTTCAAAGACCAAAGCCAGAAGTGGTGGCTAGTAGGGTGAAAAGGAGGAGACGATAAATACAATTTCAGCCTGTGGAGTTTGAGCGGACAGAGTGGCATAGAAAAGCCACTAAAAAGTCAGGTCTGGAACTTGGGTGGTATCAGGACTGGAGCTGTAGGTTAGGGAAACAGAAGTCGAATCCATTTTGCCAAACTGTAGCTTTTGATTTCTTGATTTCTTAGCTCTGCTAAATGGCATGGAGCTGAGAAGCGGGCCCTAGCCTTTTGAGTTTGCTCTACTTTCTTCAAGGCACCACCCCCCCCCCACCTCACAATTGGCAGAGACAGGTAGTTCTTTAACAATCTGCAAAGGGATTGAAGTGAGTAATGAACTTGGAAAAGAGGGTGAAATCTAACCCACATCAGCAGAACTATATCTGTTATCTCTGTGTGCCGAGGATGAACACCAAGCATGGTATTGGAAGCCAGAAACGTGCTAAATTTTTACTTCTGACACTTTTTCTTATTTTAACTTTACTGATAGCTATATGATGCTCCTTCTACCCTCCCCCCCTCCCCCCCAGAAAAAAAAAGAAACTTGTCAGGTTGGCATGAGTTTCTTCTCCTCCCCAACACTCCTCCACCCCACCCCACTCCTCCCCCCTGCCCCACCTACACACACCCAGAGTTATTACTGGGTAATTTAACTCAGGCATTTCAAAATGCAGTTTCTTCATTGGTGAGGAAACACATGGTGATCATTTTAAAATATTGAGTGGCAAAAAGAATTCCTGAGGTCTTTAAGATGACAGATTAAACTGGAGTCTTGTTCTGCAATAACATTTTCTGGCACCAAGTTTATTGCTGAAATCCAAGTAGCATGTCTGCTTTGCCTCAGCACCATACATGCCTGTGGCTAATCAACAGAGAGGTCTCAAAATCCCTGAGTGATCTGCACATTTGTCCCTAGGAATAAACGTTACTCTCTTTGGGAGAGCTCAAGGCTAAATGATTCAGAACCTAGTCCTTTTGGCATGTACAAAACAGTAGCTTTGGGCTTCCCTGGTGGCGCAGTGGTTGAGAGTCTGCCTGCCGATGCAGGGGACACGGGTTCGAGCCCTGGTCTGGGAAGATCCCACATGCCGCGGAGCAACTGGGCCCGTGAGCCACAACTGCTGAGCCTGCGCGTCTGGAGCCTGTGCCCCGCAACGGGAGGGGCCGCGATAGTGAGAGGCCCGCGCACCGCGATGAAGAGTGGCCCACGAAGACCCAACACAGCTAAATAAATAAATAAATAAATAAATAAAGTAGCTATTAATTTAAAAAAAAAAAAACAGTAGCTTTCTTGGAGTCAGAGACAAATTCGTGACTGACTCTTTTCCACCACTGCAAATGTCTTGGCTCTCAAAATGAAGCTTGGTCTTCATATCTTGGAATGAAGAGAATTTATTCAAGTCTCAGCAGTACCTAGATCTGAAGATACCAGCATTGGGGCCCTAGGTTTTCCAGAATTTCTTGTATTCAGTGCGTGCTGAATCTTTTCGCCTTCTGAAATACATTTTCAAGGACCATAGTAGAAACCACTGCCTGGTGACTTTAAAGGAAAGGGTTGCTTGACTTAAGGCCTATACATTTCTTGGGTTGTTTGATTGCATTTCAGCTTAGAAAACAAAAGAGGGTACCAGGTTCAATTATCTAATATCCTAATTCATTTGGATGTCCTATATTCACGTTAATTCAGTTTAGCCCAAACTGAATTTATCATCTCTGCCCAGTGTTTTTTCTCCTCCCACAATTCCTGTCCTAAAGAATAGTACCACCACCCATGCAGACACCCAATCGAGAAGGGTGGGAGTTACCCAAGACTCCTCTTGCTTCATCACCAGTCTCCAAATTTTCTTGATTCTATCTCTTCAATCTCTTATTTCCATTTTCTCCTCTGCCTTCCCACCACTGTGATGAAGGTCCCCATCACCTCTTACCTGATCTGTGGTAACAGGGTCCTATCAAACTTTCCTGCCTCCAAAAGCTTACTGCCCCTGATCTCAGCCATCGGTCTTGGCGTCCTTACACAATGACCCTTCTGTGTTGCAAATCTGATCGTTTTATTACAACTTAAGACCCCTGGGTGGTTTTCCATGACTACAGGGTAATGCCTGAACTCTTTAGTATAACCACCAAGGCTTTCCTTCTATGACCTGGTCTCTGCCCTCCCTCCTTACCCTATGGTCTGACATTCTGCCCTGTGACACAGTGTTTCAGCCACATCATATGATACCATGCCATCCTATGACATGCCTGGCTCCATGGCCTCGCCATTCCTTTCACGTACCCTGCATATTCCATTCTCTGCCTGGAGGGTCCTTCCTCCTCTCCTCTGATAGGGAAACTCCTAGTTATCTTTTCAGAACATCTTATCCTTGGTAGCACCCGCAATAAAGCGCTCACAGCGTCACCTTACAGTGGTCCTATCTGAAACGTCCTTCTTTGCTGGCAGTCCAGGAGCACCTCCAGGAGGAGCCGTGATCCATTTATCTTTGACTCTCTTGCCTAAATAGCCACAAGAAGAGAGGAAGACAGGCCATATGGCCACAGTCCCAAGGTTTCAAGGAAATCACAGAGCTCTTAAAGGAGAATAAGCCACAAAGCTCTTCTTACTGTCCATCTTGCCCTTTTCTTTGTGTTTCCTAAGGCCTGGAGTCTTTGCAATTCATTTGTTTCCTAGCAGGCACCAGTGCTGTTGGCCTGGGGACATGGTGTTAATAAAAAGAAATGGAGGAGGGGTGGCTGTGTTAACGGTGCGAGGGGCTAGTGGTCCTTTAGACGGAAGGCAATCTGGGAATCACGATTATGCTTCGAGCTCTGTTTTTCAAACTTTTAGAGACATGATTCCCCCACCAGAAGGATATACGGTTTTGTTATGATCTAATACACATAAACACATACACAAACATATGTGAAAAAAACAAGTGAAAAAGAGGTTCATGAAATGGTTACCTTTCCTATATGGCAGGCATTCTGATATTTTCTATTCTAATTAGTCTATCCTGGTCTATTTTGTTTTTTAAAAATTCTGGTTATGACCTATCAAATGATTTTACAATTCACCAGTGGGTCATGATCCTTATTCTGAGGAATCCTGTTGCCACAGCGGCCTGTCTTTGACTCAGGTACGTGCTTGTATGTAGATGGAGACAGCCACATTCCCAGAGGCCCTACTGAGAAACAACCGTGTGTGGGAGGGAGCCACCCATGGTTGGTGGCATCAGTATCAAGCTGAGGAAGAGAATTCCTTGCAGTTTTAAAGAACTGAAAGAAGTGTACAATGCAGCTCAATTCTGACTCTTCCAAGAGCTGAATAACGTTGCCTGATTAACAGCGCATGAACTCGGAGACTGGAACGGCCAATGACTGACTCTTTGGTCCCAGCACCTTTGGTCATAGGGATTTGGAAGCCTGTGCTATGGCGCCACCAGTGGAGAATGCTTCCAGCAGCCACACCGATGTAGTTGTTCACTCTGCATACCAGACTGACTGTGTAAACAAAGAGTGTAAACAGAGGGTAAAAGGTGTAAACAAAGAGTGGCTGAGTGTGTAAACAAAGCCCAGGCAGAATTTAAATCCCTTACTAATGAGCAGTGATGTTTGTCAAGAGAACACTGTTGTTTATTCCATTGGATTTCACATGCAAAACTCTTGTTTGGTATTTTCACAACAACTTGAGAGGGGGGAAAAGGAAATTTGAGATCAAGGCAGAGGCAAACAGGGCAAAATGACAAGTAGTAGAACTTTCAGATATGTGTTAAGCCAAGTTTTAAATCAATTTAGTTAGTTATTTAGGTAATTTAATCTAATATAATTACTTATAAAACCAAAGCATTTATATGTTGTTCCATCAAGCAGGTACAGAATATATACAGGTTCAGTGAAAGAGGAGATTTCAGCTCATATCTATTTTCCATGCTTCCTGTATTCATCTCCTAGAGCTGTTGTAACAAAGTACCACAAACCGGGTGGCTTAAAACAATAGAAATGTATTCCCTCACATTCTGGAGGCTAGAAGTCTGAAATCAAGGTGTCAGCGAGGCCCTAGGGGAGGATCCTTCCTTACCTCTTCCTAACATCTGGTGGTTTGCAGCAGTCCTTGACTTTACTTGGCTTGTAGATGCATCACTCCAATCTCTGCCTCCATCTTCACGTGGCATTTTCCCTGTGTATCTCTGTCTTTACATGGTATTCTTCTCTCTGCCTCTCTCAGCCCAGGGTGACGGTGTTTTTGCTGGTATAAAATTCTCAAAAATGTGTCAGTCTTCAGGTGAAATTCACAGGAGTCTGAGCCATTAGACATGAGGATCCTCCACAGATCCTTCCTGGATGACCCCCTCTCTGCTCCTGGCTTCTGCTGAGATGGTTGATTGGATTCATAAATCACGTGTCCAATCTCCTTAACAAACTGTTGTCCAACCACACCCTTGGTGTTCTTGCCAGAGCACACTTTCTCATCTTTTGCTGCTATCTGAATAGGCTGAAAAATTTCCAAATCATCAACTGCTGGTCTCTTTTTGCTGATCAATTCTTTCTCAATTTGTCCCTTTCCTTTAGCATTTTATCATAAGCAGCCAGGAGAACACCTTCCACACTTTGCTTAGATATCTGCTCAGCCAAATATCCAAGTTCATCACTTACAAGTTCTACTTTCTATAGAACTCTAGGACACAATTCAACCAAGTTCTTTGCTACTTTTTAACAAAAATGGTCTTTCCTCCAGTGTCCAATGACATTTTCCTCTTTTCCATCTGAGACCTCACTAGAGGCACCTTTGATGTTCATATTTCTACCAGCATTCTGTTCATGATGACACTATGTATTCTCGGAGATCATAGAAGTTTTCTCTACTGTGTTCCTCATTTCCTTCTGAGCCTTCACCAGAATCAGCTTTAATGTCCACATTCTGACCAACCATCTCTTCAAGGCAATCTAGGCTTTTTCTGTCAAGCGCCTCAAAATTCCCCAATTCCAAACCATTTCCACATTTTCAGGTGTTTGTTACAGCAGCACCCCACTTTCAAGTATCAAAATTTGTATCAGTCAGGAATCTCCAGAGAAACAGTACTAGTACTATATATACACATATGTTAATCTATATCTATCTATATCTGTATCTATTTATCTATATCTATCTGTCTATCTATCTATCTAGTTTGGCAGGATGGAAACTCAGGCAGGAGTTGATGTTACAATCTTGAGGCAGAATTTCTTCTTCTTCTTCAAGAAACCTCAAGTTTTGCTCTTAAGACCTTCAATTGATTAGATGAGACCCAACCACATTGTCAAGGGTAATCTCCTTAAAGTCAACTGATTATAGATGTTAGTCACACCTACAAATACCTTCACAGCAACATCTAAATTATTGTTTGATTAAATAACTGGTTACTATAGCCTAGCCAAGTTGATAAATAAAGCTAACCATCACATCCCCAAAGTCAGACTTGGTCACATTCTGTTATGAATTATCACTAAGTATCTGATCCTTTATAAACTCAAAGTATCACTTACTTATACTTTTATTTGTAAGTTTTAGGCTTCATACTTAACCAGAAGTCTCTTGTATTTGTTTTACTTTACAGCCTTGCTTTGTAGTACATATGATTTTGAAAATACTAGGTATTAAATGCCCTTCTCTTGAGTATCAGGCCTCTATGTAAAATATACTGCTTTTTTTTCTCATTAAGAAAGCATTTCGATTATTTAAATATTTCCTTTAATGAAATTGAGTTCTTTATCAGAGGACGTTTTCACACCCACTGGCATGATATGGTGCAACACGGGCTGGTAAAGCGCAAATCACAGGGCTGTGTGCTTGCTAAGGGCTTGTGTCTTCAGAGACACAAGAGTGGATGCAGATGATAGAGGGAACACCTGGCTGCCCATTAGAATCACCTGGCGATCTTTAAAAACAAATCCCAGACTAATTAAATCAGAAGGGCTAGGGGTGGTAGGTAGCCAGGTGTCAGTATTTTTAAATCTGTCAGATTCAGTGGTTTAAAAATACACCCACACATTTTGTGATACTCCTTTCTTCAAGAGGTAAAACTTAATTCCTTCAGCTCATTGAGAGTGAGCTGGACTTAGTGACTTGCTTCTAACAAGAATATATGGAGGCAGTGACCATATGACTTCCAATACTAGGTCATAAAACACTCTGAAGCTTCCTCCTGGCTTTCTCTCTTGAGTCACATGCTTTGGGGGAAGCCAGCTACCGTGGCCATGAGGACACTCAAGGAGCCTTAGAGAGAATCTCATGTTATAAGGAACTGAGGCCTCCTACCAACAGCCAGCGAGGAACTGAGGCCTTTGTGATGGTTAATTTCATGTGTCAGCTTGACTGGGCCATGGGGTGCTCAGACATTTGGACAAACATTATTCTGGGTTTGTCTGTGAGAGTGTTTCGGGATGACGGTAACATTTGAATAGATAGACTGAGCAAAGCAGATTGGATGGGCCTCATGCAATCAACTGAAGACCTAAATAGAACAAAAAGACTAAGAGGGAACTCCTCTTGCCTAAGTCCTTGAGCTGGGACATCAGTCTTTCTGCCTTCAGACTTGAACTGAAACAGCTGCTCTTCTTGGGTCTCAAGCCTGCTGGCTTTGGGACTGGAACTGACGCCATCAGCTCTCCTGGCTCTTGGGCTTTTGTACTTGGACTGGAACTACAACACTGGCTCTTGTGGGTCTCTAGCTTGCTGACTACAGATCTTGGGACTTCTCAGCCTCAGTAAGTGTGCAAGACAATTACTTACTTTATATATATTTATATCCTATTGGATCCTCTCTGGAGAACCTAGACTAATGCAGCCTTCTGCCAATAGTCATGTGAGTGTACCATCTTGGAAACCCCAGTCAAGCCTTCAGATGACTGCAGCCCAAGCTGACATCTTGACTGCAGCCTCATGAGAGATGCTGAGCCAGATCCCCCACCTAAGCTATTCCCAAATTCCTAATCCACAGAAACTGCATGGGGTAGTAAATGTTCTTTGTTTTAAGCTGCTAAGTTTTGTGGTAATTTGTTATACAGCAATAGATGACTACCACACTAGGTGATTCCATTATGCAGCCAAGCTTAAGGAGAACTGCTTTACTCTCCCATCAGTAAAAATCATGAAATACCTGCTTTTTAGGCACTCAAAGGGATCTTGACCACTTATTTATATGGTAAGGGGCCTGTCAAATGTCTAGGCGAAGCAACAGATCTGTAGTGCTGACTTTTCTTTGCTTCTCAGTATTTTCCAGTTTCATCCTATGTCCAAGTAAACCCTCCCATCGGTGAGCTTCATTCCTGGACCATATTACATTGCCTTGGTCCTTGTCTCTTTGCACTCAGAATTGACTTTGCAGCTCCAGTAATTCTGTTATCTCATGTTTGGGTGTAGACATCTTTGTGTTTGGAACAGAGTAAAAGCCCTATGAAAGATAAAATATT
Source organism: Eschrichtius robustus (assembly GCF_028021215.1). Lineage (NCBI taxonomy): Eukaryota > Metazoa > Chordata > Mammalia > Artiodactyla > Eschrichtiidae > Eschrichtius > Eschrichtius robustus. The sequence continues at coordinate 12,504,452 of NC_090845.1, read as the reverse complement.
GTTCTAAATTTTTCTGCTAGTTTGAACCTTTCCTCTTGATTTTCAGAAGAAAATTCCGTAGGAAAAATAATAGAAGCCACTAGACACAAATTCCCTTAATTTTCTTGTCATCAAACTGCTTTTGTATCCAATCTTTCTTCTCCTCTGGCTGTTATTCTTGAAGAGTGGATGTCCTCTTTTCACAGGCTAATATTCCCACCTGTGCTCTGCATCACATTATCTCTCCCTCTCCTCAAGGGTGAGTCTGCATCTTCACTGCTTCTTCTCTTCTAGCTTCTTCTCATTGAAACTACTCATGATTGAAGACTGCACTCTTTCCCCAGCTGAACTGTTATAACCTAGAAGGCAAGGGCAGTGTCTTGTTAACGAAGATTCATTGAATACATGAGTGAATGTATTAATTCTGAATATACTGAAGCATTTAATAGAGAATAGAGTTATTCTTTTTCAGTGTCTACCCCAAAGTTTGTATTTCATTTTCTTGAAAATAAAACCTAAGATGGAAGTTACAGCCTCTTCACCAGAGATGTAGTAAAAGAAGCTACAAAGGTATTCAACTTAAAATAGAGATGTGTCTGGTTGGTGGTCAACTACCAATTTGGCAACCTAATGGCCACTTTACAACATTTAAAGCATCATATTGAAACTAAGAAGCTGGAGATCCAAGACACCTTTCTTTTATTGCTACCTAAGTGTTCTTGCTTTCTCTTTATTTTGCAAAGTCTGAAAGTCACATTCACTCAAAGAGCATAATAAAAATTTCCCTAGGAAGCCATTAATACGTGTGAGAATCACTGTAGCAGGGTGGCTACTGCCTCTCTCTCAATCACACCATTTATTACATTCTCCTTTTGGAATGTAAACTACAAACTGACTACATTTGATTTTTCCATCACACCCAATATTGTATGTACCTGTTCTCTCCTCATCCTATAGGCTTTTCATGGAAGAGTCAATCATTGCCATGACTTAGAGAGGGTCAGCTAGACACAGAGGAAAGAACATGGACTTTGTATTTAATAAGAGTTAGTTGAATGCCAGTTCTACTACTTATTAGCTATATGGCTTTGGGGAAGTGATTTAGTCTTTTAGAATCTCAGTGTCCTCATCAGTAAAAATAACGTACAGCTCAGAGTTGTCATGGACATTAAATGAGATGATTTTGAAAACATTTATTATGGCGGCAGTTTCTTTGCCTTCCATATTCACAGATGACTTCCAAATGTATGTAGCCCCACTTTTCTCCTTAGATCCAAACCCACGATTCCAACTGCATATCTCAAAGGTATCTCATAAAGGCATCTTCACCACAGTAACACAACTCATTATCTTTCCTTTCATCCTTTCTCCTCTGGTGTCCTCTAGTTTAATTAACAGCAACATCACTCAGTCATCCAACCTAAAAACCTTTGCATCATCCTCCATCTTTCATTTTCCTCTCCCTCAGTCTTCATCCCCAGGATCTGTCAGTCAACAAACTGTTGATTCTGGCTTTAAAATTATAACCTGTCCTTTTCCTCCCCACTTCTGCCTTGGTTATGACTCTGGACTTTTCAACCTGGACCATTACCTGGCTCCATGTAAACAGAAGCATGTCACTCATCTGATTACACACAAGACATATTTGTAACAATGTCCTAGAGGACCCCAACACCCCTTGTAGCCTCTGTGGACCCCCCACAGAGGGGGGGTGCTCACCAAGGACCATGCAGTTGTTGATGCTGTGGGCCATGGTACCCAGAACCACCAAGTCACCACAGCCCCCCAGACCCAGAGTCGCCACATACCCCTGCACCTGGCACCTTGCACCACTAGGCCCAGGGTCATAGCATACTCCAGTACGCCCCACCCACAGGTGAAGGTCTTTCCTTCCCTTTCCTTTCCTTTCAGCCAGTAAAGTCTGGAAGAGGTGACTGCTTCTTCAAATGTGTAGACACCTGTGGTAGGCTATAGAGATCACAAAGATTCAGGGAAACATGACTCCACCAAAGGAACACAGGAAACCTCTAGTAACTGACACCAAAGAGGTGAAGATACAGGAATTGCCCAACAGAGAATGAAATAATTCTTTAAATAATTAATTCTTTAAATAATTGTTCTAAAGATGTTCAGAGAGCTACAACACAAATAATCAATTTAATGAAATCAAGAAAACAATACAAGAACAAAATTAGAAGTTCAACAAAAGAGCAGAAATAAAATAAAAGAAATGTCGGAGCTGAAAAAAACAGTGACTGAACTGAAATTCAATAGAGAGCTTCAACAGCAGATAGGACCAAAAGGAGAAAGACTCAGTCCATTCAAAGACAAATCATTTGAAATTATCCAATCAAAGGAACAAAAAGTAAAAAGAATGAGGGTGTTCCCTGGTGGCCTAGTGGTTAGAATTCTGGGCTTTCACTGCCGTGGTCCAGGTTCAATCCCTGATCAGGGAACTGAGGTCCCGCAGGCCATGCAGTGCAGTTGGAAAAAAAAAAAGGAGAGAGAGAGAAAGAAAAAAGAATGAAAAGAAGTGAAGAAAGCCTGTGGTCCTTAGGGATACCATTAAGAGAAATAATCTGTGCATTACTGGGGTCCTAGAAGAATAAGAGAGGGAGAAGGGGTAGAAAGCTTACTTAAAGAAATAATGGGGCTTCCCTGGTGGCGCAGTGGTTGAGAATCTGCCTGCTAATGCAGGGGACACGGGTTCGAGCCCTGGTCTGGGAAGATCCCACATGCCGCGGAGCAACTAGGCCCGTGAGCCACAACTACTGAGCCTGCGTGTCTGGAGCCTGTGCTCCACAACAAGAGAGGCTGCGATAGTGAGAGGCCCGCGCACCGCGATGAAGAGTGGCCGCCACTCGCCGCAACTAGAGAAAGCCCACGCACAGAAACGAAGACCCAACACAGCCAAAAACAAACAAACAAATAAATAAATAATAATTAAAGGTGCTAATAATTAAAAAAAAAAAAAAAAAGAAATAATGGCTGAGAACTTCCCAAACCTGGGGAGAGACTTGGAAATTCAAGTTTGTGAAGCTAATAGGTACCCCCAAATTTCAATCCAAGATGATCTTCTCCAAGATACATTATAATAAAACTGTCTAAAGTCAAAGACAAAGAAAGAATTTTTAAACAGCAAGAGAAAAAATTTCTCTCAGGTAAGTGAACCCCCATAAGGCTATCAGTGGATTATTCAGCAGAAACCTTCTAGGCCAAGAGAGAATGGAATGGTAGATTCAAAGGGCTGAAAGAAAAGAAAAGCAGCCAGCCAAGAATACTTTACCCAGCAAAGTTGTCCTTCAGAAATGAAGGTGAGATAAAGACTTTTCCTATCAAAAGCTGAGGGAGCTCATCACCGCTAGACCTGCCTTATAGGACATGCTGAAAGGAGTTCTTCAAGCTGAAATGAAAGCACAGTAACTAGTAATATGAAAACATACAAAAATATACAACACAGTGGTAAGATAAGTATAGTCAGATTCACATACTCTAATACTATAATATGGTGGGGTGTTAACCACTTAACTCTAGTATAAAGGTTAAGGATGAAAGTATTAAAAATAGATACAGCTCCAATAATTTGTTAACTGATACACAATATAAAAAGATGTAAATTGAGACATCAAAAACATAAAATGTGGGGGTGGGAGTAAAAGGATAGAGTTTTCTATGTAATCAAAGTTAAGTTCTTATCAGCTTAAAATAGACTGTTATCTCTATAAGATGTTTCAAGTAAGCCTCAGGGTAACCACAAAGAAAAATCCTATAGTGGATACACACAAAATTGAGAGAAGGGGATCAAAGTATACCAACATGGAAATTTATCAGTTTGCATAGGAAGGCAGCAAGAGAGGAAGAAAGTAACAAAGGACATACAAAACAGCCAGAAAACAATTGACAAGATGACAATAGTAAGTCCTTACCTATCAATAATTACTTTAAATGTAAGTGGATTAAATTCTCTGATCAAAAGTTACAGAGTGGTTGAATGGATGAAAAACGAGACCCAACTATATGCTGCCTACAAGAGTCTCACTTCAGCTTCAAGGATACAGATAAGCTGAAAGTGAGGGGATGGAAAAAGATATTTCATGAAAATGGAAACTAAAAGAGGACAGGATCGCTATACTTATATCAGGTGAAATGCACTTTAAGTCAAATTCTGTAATAAGAGACAAGGTCATTATATAATGATAAAGGGATCAATTCATCAAGAGGATATAATGATTGTAAATATATATCAACCCAGTAGTGGAGCACTTAAATATATTAAGCAAATACTAACATCTGAAGGGAGTAATAGACAACAATAAATAATAATAGGGAAGTTTAATACCTCACTTTCAAAACAACAGAAGTGTCCATCGACAGATGAATGGATAAAGAAAATGTGGTTATATACGTATACAATGGAATATCAACCGTAAAAAAGAAGGAAATCTTGCCATTTGTGACAACATGGTTAGACCTTGAGGGCATTATGCTAAGTGAAATAAGTCAAACAGAGAAAGACAAATACTGTACAATCTCACTTATATATAGAATCTAAAAACATTGAACTCGGGACTTCCCTGGTGGTCCAGTGGCTAAGGCTCTGCTCTCCAACGCAGGGGGCCCGGGTTCAATCCCTGGTCAGGGAACTAGGTCCCACATGCTGCAGCTAAAGATCCCACATGCCACAATGAAGATCCCGTACGAGGCAACGAAGATCCAACGTGCTGCAACTAAGACCTGGCACAGCCAAATAAATAAATAAATAAATATTAAAAAAATATTAAGTATGAATATAAACTGTTTAAAAATAAAATAAAAACATTGAACTCGTGGAAATAGAGAGTGAAATGGGGGTTGTCAGGGGCTGAGGGGTGGAAGAAATTGGGAGATGTTGGTCAAAGCGTTCAAACTTCCATTTATAAGATGAATAAGTTCTGGGGATCTAATGTACCACATGGTGACTCTAGTTAAAAATACTGTATTTTATACTTCAAAGTTGCTATAAAAGTAGAGCTTTAATGTTCTCACCATAACAACAACAACAAAATGGTAATTATGTGAGGTGAAGGATGTGTCGACTAACCTTATTGTGGTAAACACTTTGTAATATATACATGTGTCAATTCATCACATTGTACACCTTAAACTTACGCAGTGTTATATATCAATTATATCTCAAAAAAGCTGAAAAAAAGAAGTGAGAATTCATGTTAGAAAAAATCTGCACTTTAAATTCCTTATCCAACAACATAGATCCTAAATGGCACATTTCCATTTTTCAATTTACAGTATTATAAATGAAGTATTATTTATGACAAAGTGTCTAGATTACTTCCAACTTACTGTTTGTGTTTTTAACTCTTGACAAATTACAACTCCTTTTACAATGAGGCAATAGGTCTAATTTTTTTAAAATAGGGCATTAATATTGAAACCCAGCCCCTGATTTCTGTTGGCCAACAGGGTTCAATGTATATATTCATCCCAGAAAATTGCTTAGCTTCAGGGAGGGACAGGTCAGCCAGGTGGGGAGGGAGAGTCAGGTTCTAACCAAAGTAGGGCATGATGAATTGACTGACTTCTGTGGAGAGCCTTGCTTTTTCTTCAGATCAAACATATTCAGTGTCTTGAAAAACTCCTCTCACTAATTTGTGCACATATTTCTTTTGAGATTGATGCTTTCGGAAGGAAAGTACAGAATGACAGTGTCTAAGCGCAGCGCTTTTAGCAAGATATTCCTGACCCAGTTAAAGAATCTCAAATTTCAGGCAAAAACCCATGCCCCCAATTTCCATGGCATTTGTATGACACATTTGAGTGGATTCATTACAATTTTTAAACCTTTCCCAATATAAAATATTATGAATATAAATGTAAGATTTTTAGGTGTAACAGAGTTGTCATCCATTTTTTGTTTTTGTCATTCTTACCCTAGAAAGAATGGAGGCTGCTCTGGAAAGCAGGCTGTTAAAATGTCCCTTTTTGGAATGTGTTAACAAATGTAATTGGTTCATATAAAAGAGGACATGGGCTCTCAATGGCCACCTTAGGAGGAAAAGGTATATTAACAGTTGAGAGGATAATAGGAGGGTTTATCACTGCTTCAAGTATAATGAACACACAGAACATACCTTTTGACATTCTGGGTTATAGTTCTAGCCGTTGCAGGTTGTAGCTTTCTCACCCTTTCTTGAAGTGGAGCTGAGGAGCGGCAGGGTAATCGCTCAGCTCCAGCACATCCTCCTTCTAGGGACTCTGTAGAAGATGTCTTTAGTGCCCATGTCACCTCCCTCACCTGCTTCTAACTTCAGCCACTGCTGTGTCGCACAGTTCGTTGCATGCTCAGATGCACCACAACAGCGTCTGTATCAGTTTGCTAAAGCTGCAGTGACAAAATCGGGTGGACTGAGTGGTTTACCCAACGGAAATGAATTGTCTCACGGTTCTGGAGGCTAGAATTCCAGATCAAGGTGTTGACAGGCCATGCTCCCCCCAAAGGTGCTAGGGAAGGTCTGTTCCCGGCTTCTCTCCTAGCACCTGGCAGTTCCTTGGCTGTGGCAGCAGAACTTCAATCTTCATGTGATATTCTCCTTGTGTGCTTGTATCTGTGTCCAAATTTTCCCCTTTTTCTAGGGATACCAGTCGTATTGGATTAGGGCCTATCCTAATGAACTCATTTTAATTTGATTACCTCTGTAAAGAACCTATCTTCAAATAATGTTACCTTCTGAGGTGCTGGAGGTTAGAACTCCAACATATAAATTTTGCGGAGGAACACAGTTCAACCTATAGCAGCGTCACACTTTAAACTTGCACCTTGCCTTCTGTCTCATGGCCTTCTCAGAGCTGAAGCCATGGAAGCTGCTGGGCTCAGAAGGTGAGTCTGTTGACACCCTTGGGGCAATCCTCAAGCAGTCAGGAATGGGACCCGTGAAAAAATGCACCACACTCCTCCCCTTTGGATGGATTATTCTGGCAGGCAGGTATTCCATCTTTTCTCAGAAGTCCTGACAAGACTGGGTCCCAGTTGCTACAACAGTAACTTTATTAACGCACCCTGACGTTGGCTTTCTCCCGTCTCACTGATCCTTTCCCTTACTACAACTTCTTGGGATTCCCCTCAGACAAATTACCAACACTCTGCTGAGATGATCTCTTTGTCTCAGACTCTGCTTTTGGGACTATCCAAACAGCTGCTTTTGCTATCTTCAGTAGAAAAACTAAGTATTCCCCTATAAGGTTGCATCTCAAGTTATATGATAGTAGTGCCTCTGATTATGATATTAACTATGAAAAGTATATTTTTCTAGTCTTCATAAATGTGGCCTGTCTTGCTAGTATGATTATAGTAGACGTATAGAAAATATAACTTTATTGTTGAAAATACCTACTCCCATTTTGGCAGATGAGAAAAACTGAAGCTCACAGAGTATAATTGATAATACAAGAAGTTAGAAGCAGAGATAGGGCTAGAACCTAGATTCTCTGATACCTGAATTAGCATCTTTGCCCACTATACATTTAATTCCTGTTGCCAGGAATACTTCATATGTTAATAAATGTTGTTCCTTTTAGAGGGTGTTTTTACAAGCTTTTAAGGTAATAGAATATAAACTTCTTAAAGACAGGGAAGATTCCTACTTATATTTGTGACAAATGGGGTGGTCTTTTATAGAACGAGTGCTAACTAGATATAATGTTAGCTCCATAATGGCACAGATTTTTGTCTGGTGTGTTCGTTGATATATCCCAAGAACCTGGAATAGTGCGTGGCACATAATAGGCATTTGACAAACATTTGTTGAGTAAACAAATGAATGTAGATATGCTTAAAAGACAAGAAATAATTGTTTCTGTCTCTTTTGCCTTCTGTTAGAGGGCCACCTAAAATCCATTAATAATAGCACAGTTATACATGTCAAAGAATGTTCAAGATTGTTTACGTATATCTGTGATCTAATTTAATCCTCACAATATCCCTATGAGGTAAGGAAACCAAGGCTTAGAGGAACTTCATAGCTATTCAATATCACAAAGCTTATGATTGACCCAACCATGTTTTGATCATGTGGCCTCTGATTAGCATAACTTAGATAACTGCATTGTTAACGCAATAGAAAATGAGGGCACACGAAGCTTTAGTCTCTACTCATAAATTAAGCAATCATCTTGCAAACATCATAATCGAAAGGTGAAGGATTCAATCCAAGATATTTCTACACATTGAGTCTGATGGAGTGTGACGACTCTTCATAAAACCAGAAAGAACCTTTACTTCTCCCCATTCGGTTGTTGCAAGTCTGCTGGGAGTGAATTTTACTGAAGTGAAATTACTTTCATTGTCATGATTCCTTATGTTATTAAGCACCACTATTAATTGTTGGTTTTCTTGGTGTAATTTATTTTTTTCTGAGGAAATAATGTTCTACTGAACAATGGCAAGCAAATAAAATCTCCTCTTTGTGAAATGTCAGCTCCCTTTGACAGCCTGAGACAATGTATTCCAGAGGTTAAGTCAAGGGCTCTGCAGTCAACTGTGTGACTTTGACGAGTTCCTTACCCACTCTAAATTCCAGGTTCTACATCTGTAAGATGGGATCCAAAAAGTACTTAGCTCTTAGTGTTGTGCTAGTAAATGAAATACCGAAACCAAAATACTTTGCACAGGATGTGGCTCTAAATGTAAATGCTTAATAAAATATTGCCACTACCACCACCATCACTACTACCACCATCGTTATATTGAAGAAGAGTCCTTTTTTAATGGCATAATACCATTATTTGTTTGAAGAAAGATCACCTTTGCTAGAGTATGGATGGTTTCTCTGGGTCTGAAGATACAGCATAGAAAGTGAAACTTACAAGATGCATTGTGTTCCTTCTTATGTGATTTAGGGCCTCACCATCTCCTACAGCTGTGCTGTCCAACATAATAGCCACTAGCCACATGTGGCTCTTGAGCACTCCAAATGCAGCTAGTGCAAGTGAGGAACTGAATTTTTAATTTTATTTAATTTTCATGTATTTAAATTGAAACTTAAATAGCTACTTGTAGCTAGTGACAACCAGACTGGACAGCATTGTATTTTGTCATGCTGGGGATGGGACTTTGCAAGCCTTTGCCAGCTGATGCCCTGTTAGGCTCTGCCAGTAGGGGGCACTAGAGGGAGACTTCAAAGTTGGGAGGAGAAGGGACCTCTTCCTTCCTGTCCACTTTTGTTCCTTCAGTTAATGTCAGCACAGCAATGGTTCTTCACCCTGACAGTGGCAATTGGTTTCAGTACTTGCCACACTCCTAGAACTAGGCCCATTGTACTCCTCAGAGATACCAGGACCAGCTGGGCAGTGCCCGCCCCTTCCACCCATGCCCCCAGGGCTGGGCTCCAATTCCATGGGGCTCTTCCTCCAAACCTTTAAATTCCACTAACTCTGATCTCTTATATAGGGACAGCTTGCTGCTTTAGTTTCCTGACTCTGTCTTATGGTTTCTTTGACAAGAGTTCAATGAATTCTCTAGATTAAATCTTTTCTATTAAAATACCTGGCATGGTGTCTGTTTTCCTGTCTGGACCCTGATACCAGCTTCCTGGGATCTCAGTCCATGTGGGGCCTATTCCTGCTACTTCAGCCAAATGTAGCTCCAGCCCCAGGACTTCACCTAGAACTTCACCTCTGGCACAATCTAGCCAGATTTTCCCTTTTTTTTTCTGCTAATTCTTTTTTTTAAAAATGTTATTTATTTTATTATTATAAAATATTTTATGATTATAAAATGTGGACTCAACACATGGGTTGAGTCCACATTTTAGCTATTGTGAATAATGCTGCTATGAACATGGATATGCATCATATATGTTTTAAGAGACTTTTCATGAAGAAAGCAAGAACTGAGTGAATCTCAAAGGGCACTGGTGAGAGAATACTTTAAATGCTGAGGAAAATGGAGGTTTTTCCTTCCTCTCACTTCCTTGCATTTACTTCTGTGACTCCCCCTAATGGATCCCCCCAGCCTAGGTGGGCATGTTCTCCCAAGAAATTCACCGTATAGTGACCAAGGCCGTGTAAAAGTTACCTCTCTTCAGAGCCATAATCCCCATTTTGCCTTTGACCCATTTTCTTCACTGAAACATTTTGCATGCTGACATTTCACATCATTCAACTCACTGGGCTCTAAGTCCATGGTCTGTGAAATATATTATCATTGGATTCCAGACAAATCCTTCTGGTGTCACAAACATGGAGAGCTTGGCACTAAGGAGGTGGCAGCCAGGGCAAGGTTGAACTCATGGTGTTCCTGGGTGGTAATGAACTTCTTGATACCACTAGAGGCCCAGTAAAAGATTATATTGCTGCTTCTTGGACAATTTTACCCCATTCTGCTTCCTGCATACTAATTATGGGGTTCTTTCTCCTCACTTTCTTATCAGGAACATGGTAAGGCTCATTCGAGGTACACTTTTCCTCAGCTCCCTTCCCTTGCCACAAGGGCCAAAGAGAGACTAGGTGAAATAGGCATTAGCACAAATAGGAGTTTAAAAATAGTTTCTTTCCTTTGGGGGAGGTTCTTTGATTTTTCAGGTTCCATTCTTGGCAACCAATGACAGGGAGAAGGGCCAGACCCCACCACTTTTATTTTTTTAACATCTTTATTGGAGTATAACTGCTTTACAATGGTGTGTTAGTTTCTGCTGTATAACAAAGTGAATCAGCTATACATATACATATATCCCCATATCCCCTCCCTCTTGCGTCTCCCTCCCACCCTCCCTATCCCACCCCTCTAGGTGGTCACAAAGCACCGAGCTGATCTCCCTGTGCTATGTGGAGGCTTCCCACTAGCTATCTATTTTACATTTGGTAGCGTGTATGTATGTCCATGCCACTCTCTCACTTTGTCCTAGCTTACCCTTCCCCCTCCCCGTGAACTCAAGTCCATTCTCTACATCTGCGTCTTTATTCCTGTCCTGCCCCTAGGTTCTTCATGACCTTTTTTTTTTTTTTTTTTTTTTTTAGATTCCATATATATGCGTTAGCATACGGTATATGTTTTTCTCTTTCTGACTTATTTCACTCTGTATGACAGACTCTAGGTCCATCCACCTCACTTATTTTTAGTTTTTGAAGGAACCTCCATACTGTTTTCCATAGTGGCTATACCAATTTACATTCCCACCAAGAGTATAGGAGGGTTCCCTTTTCTCCACACCCGCTCCAACGTTTATTATTTGTAGACTTTTTAATAATGGCCACTCTGACTGGTGTGAGGCGATACCTCATGGTAGTTTTGATTTGCTTTTCTCTAATAATAAGTGATGTTGAACATTTTTTCACGTGCCTGTTGGCCATCTGTATGTCTTCTTTGGAGAAATGTCTATTTAGGTCTTCTGCCCATTTTTTGATTGGGTTTTTTTTTGTTTGTTTTATGACATTGAGCTGTATAAGCTGTTTGTATATTTTGGAAATTAATCCCTTGTCAGTTGCATCATTTGCAAATGTTTTCTCCCATTGCATAGGTTGTCTTTTTATTTATAGTTTCCTTTGCTGTGCAAGAGCTTTTAAGTTTAATTAGGTCCCATTTGTTTATTTTTGCTTTTATTTCTTTTGCCTTGAGAGACTGACCTAAGAAAACATTGCTACAATTTATGTCAGAGGATGTTTTGCCTATGTCCTCTTCTAGGAGTTTTATGGCATCATGTCTTATATTTAAGTCTTTAAGCCATTTTGAGTTTATTTATGTGTATGGTGTGAGGGTGTGTTCTAACTTCATTGATTTACATGCAGCTGTCCAACTTTCCCAACACCACTTGCTAAAGAGACTGTCTTTTCTCCATTGTATATTTTTGCTTCCTTTGTCATAGATTAATTGACCGTAGGTGTGTGGGTTTATTTCTGGGCTCTCTATTCTGTTTCATTGATTCGCAAGGGTCTTAATAAGGGAAAAAGGGAGGCAGGATACTTGAAGAAGATGTGATGACCTAAGCACGGGTTGAAGTGATAAGATTGCTAGCTTTGAAGACGGAGAAGGTGCCATGAGCTGAGGAATGCAGGCAGCCTCTGGAAGCTAGAAAAGGCCAGAAAGTGAATTCTCCTCTGGAGCGTTCAGAAAGGAATGCAACCTTGCTGACACCTTGATCTTAGTCCAAGGAGACCAATTTCAGACTTCTGACCTCCACAATTGTAAAAGAATAGATTTGTGTTGTTTTTAAAAGCCACTAAGTTTGTGGTAGTTTGTTACAGCAGCAATAGGAAACTCATACTAACACAGGCATATATTGCTAACATAGCACATCTGCATCCATGGGCATTTGTAACTGCTGCATGCATGGTGATAGGGGCAAGTGTCCATCTACTCCAGAGTATCTTCTCCTGTAGTTATGCCCCAGCATTTCCATACTGAAATATGTGTTGTTTTTATTGTGAAATACATTCTTTTTTTATTCTTCCTTTATATATTCTTCCCTTTGGGTTCAAAATCCTCAAGATCTGTTCCCACAAATATCCCTCTGATTTTTGCTCTTATAATTGAACCAATTCCTAAAGGTCTTCCATTATATAAGCCTTCTCTTCCCAAGTTTGATGCCACACTCAACTTCTCTCCCTGGGTATGCTGGAATCTGATTATGGTTATTGACTGAGTCACAATGACTGGTGGGCTACAAAATATTAATTTTGTTCCACGAGGGCACACAGTCAGGCCAGGAAATAAGAGTTTCTCTAAGCAAGGGTAGGAGAACTGCTCTGCAGACTCAGGAGGCCCAGTGGGAAGCACTTCATGGGGAGTTGAGGATTCAGGGTATTCTTCAAAGTGTTCCAGATATTTCCATTCAAATTGCTGGAATTGCACTCTTTTCAGGGCACTGCCTTCACTCACATCAAAGACATGGCAGGGCTATGAATCCAACTGATACTGTAATTCAGCAAGCAAACTTGGATTTGATCAGACTCAAAGTCTGAGTTAGATTTTTGGATATTTTATTTTTATTGCTGTAAGAGAGAAAATGTTTTAAAGCATGTTATAGAAAATCTTTGATTTTAATCTGTGCCTCGAGGTGAAAGCTTAGGCATATGAGGCTTTTGTTCTCCACGCTTTAAATTCAGTACTGCCATCAGGAGCAACCTCCCATCCTTCAGAGGAGAATGTCTGGGGCACATTCTACCAGTTTCTCAGAGTGTCCCCAGTGGGAGAGAGTCCAGCTGCCCTCAGTAACAGATCTCTTTTCTAATATCTCTCTCTCTCCATGCTCCTTCATTCCTGCTTCCTGGGGTCACCTCCCAAATAAACTACCTGCACCCCCAAGCCCTTGCCTCAGCCCGACTTCGGGGAAACCCAAAACTGGGACACCAGGTTCTTGGACTAAACTCACCCTACTACCTGTTTTTATATAGCTCACTCGTGAGCTAAGAATGATTTTTCACATTTTTAAATGATTGAAAAAAATCAAAATAATATTTTGTGACACATGAGAATTATATGAAAATCAAATTTCAGTGTCTGTAAAGTTTTATTGGAACACAGCTACGCCCATTAATTTTTGTATTATCTACGGCTGCCTTTGCACTGCAGGGCCGTGTTGAGTAATTGTGACAGAAACCATCTGGCCTACAAAACCTCAAATAATTACTATCTAACTCTTTACAGTAAAAGCTTGCTGACCCGTGGATCTGGGCAATACATGTTCTACTAAAATTGAATTGTAACATTATCAAGTATAGGCTAAAATCTAACCTTCTATGTTGCATCAAAATCATTTATTTCAGAATATTTTAGACATTTAAAAAGTTTAGCCGAATTTCTACCCAATCATCATTAATAACTTACTTTTTAGACCTCAGACTAAGATGTTATGTTGTAGGAAACTGTCTTCTGGTTGTATGTATAGAACATAGAGTTTAAAAACCCAGAAAACGATTTCAATATTTAACCTTAAGATTTACTTCTTAAGTAATCTTACTGAGTGCTTGGCACATGGTAAGCAGGTAGGGAATATTTAATAATAAACAAATGAAAAATGACCATACTCTTCTGCGAGACCAAGTAGTTCTCCTGTATCATGTTGGAAATTTAACTTGTTATAGAGAGAAGTGTTTCATTTTGTAAAATAAGTGGTCCCAGGCCACAGGGAAACAAGCCTCTTTTTCACGGTTGGCCATAATCATGGTTCAAAGTCATTTGATCTATTCATGTGTATCTAGAGCACGAAGCCCCTTTGTACACAGAAAGTAATCAACACCTAAGAATTTCTCATTTTCCTTTATTACATTTTGCTGTATTTGCGAGTTCTCCATTACTTAGTAATGCACTTGGAAAATATCCAGTAACTTAACGTTTAGTATCAACTAAGGTTTATTAATGTAGTGGATTCTATTTCATGTGGAATGCTCTTCCTTACTGAAAAAAATCATTAATAGTTTTCCATTGCTCACAGGCTGCATCCAGATTCCTTAGTTAGACTCATCCTGGGTGCAGCCTATGTCACTGAGCTTATCTCCCATTATCCTCCGGTTAAATATCCTCTTACTCTGAGAAGCATCCCCAACCTTTCTGGCCTCCATTATCTCTTCGTACGCATTAGGTGCCCCCAGAAGCAGCCTTGGAGACAAGGATTCGTGTGCAAGTGATTTCTTAAGGAAGTGCTCTTGGGAGAAAAGGGTGAGGGAGCAGGGCACGCAGGATAGGGAAGAGTGGGATTGCAAGTGAGGTCTTGCAGAGGGTACATCGGCCTCATCCCGCGGGGGAGCTCTGGAGTGTGCGTTACTTCTCAGCCTTTGCCTTGCCTTGAGGAGCAGGAGCTAGAGTTTTATACTCTCAGGGCCCTGAGTTACTGGCTAAGGGCTGCTCAGGGGCAAGTAGGACCCCAGGCACTGTGGGCTTTCCCTGCAGGCGGGCAAAGTGACTTTAGGCATCTAAGGGCATCTTCTAAACAAAGTCACAGCTACAAGCTGTTACAAGCAGAATCACACTGAAGCTAGGGAAGGGTGCACAGAAGTGGTGAGAGGGAGCTCAGTTTCTATCACATCGTTTCCTCCAGCATGTGCTTGCCATGTGGCGGGTACCACCTTCTACTTCCAAATACCACGGGAAGGAGAGAGCCCTGGGAGCGAATCTTGGCCCCCTACCCAACCAAGGGACCTTGGTCATACGTCTAAACTTGTCTTAGTCTCTTAGACTGTGCTTCTTTAAGTAAGCATATTTCTATATACCTCAGAGGATTATTCTGTAGATTGAAAAAGATACCTAGGAAACTAGCACACGAGAGGTCTTCCACACGTGTCAAATCTGAAATTGTTCCACTTTGCCAGTCTCTGGCAACTCGTGCTCTCCTGGCCATAATCTAGAATTAGTCTCTATTCTTTGACACATGGAATGAATTATGAGCTTCTCTATTTAGTCCAGTTAAACACCATTACCAAGGATGCATCATCTGTAGTTGGGTTAAGCAGAACTTCCCAACCTCTATTGACATTTTGGACAGGATAATTCTTTGTAATGGTGGGGGGCTGTCCTGTGCACTGTAGGATATTTATCAGCATCCTTGACCTCTACCCAGTACGTCCTAGTAGCCCTCCCTCAAGTTATGACAACCAAAAATGTCACCAGACATTGCCAAATGTCCCCTAGGGAGCGAAATTACTCCTGGTTGAGAACCACTAGATTAAAGAAATTCCTAGGAACTGTGCAGAGTTGATTTCAGTCTTGGAAACCATGCAGGTTGAATAACAGCAGTACCTTTTATTTTTTAATAAATTTATTTATTTATTTTTGGCTGCGTTGGGTCTTCGTTGCTGCGCGCCAGCTTTCTCTAGTTACGGTGAGCGGGGGCTACTCTTCATTGTGGCGCACAGGCTTCTCATTGTGGTGGCTTCTCTTATGCACAGGCTTCAGTAGTTGTGGCATGCGGGCTCAGTAGTTGTGGCTCACGAGCTCTAGAGCGCAGGCTCAGTAGTTGTGGTGCATGGGCTTAGTTGCTCTGCGGCATGTGGGATCGAACCCGTGTCCCCTGCATTGGCAGGCGGCTTCTCAACCACTGTGCCACCAGGGAAGTCCCAACAGCAGTACCTTTTAAATGCTGTTCTTTTTCTCTTTAAATAATACAATTTTTTTCACGCATCGTTTTTGTGTTTTGGTTGTTGCTGTTTTGCTTTGCTTTGCTTTGGCATTGGGGAAGGCGAAAGGGAGGAAATTCACATATTTCAAATGCAAGAATTTGAGGAGCCATGCTTTGAACAACATCTGGGTCTCAGGGACCAGAGAGCTCACATACATCATATCTCAAGTCTCTGAAGGAGGCAGGATTTGAATGCAGACTGCCTTGCTCCATCCAGTGTTTGAGAAGCAGCCATTGACAGACTATGATATTGGGTAATGATTGATGGTTTCCTAGATAACATTTTACTGGGGACAGGAGGAATAGAATGAGTGTTGTTGTGTCAGATAGGATGTGCCAATTTCTTATTTAGAAGGAAGATTGACAATGCTTTGTGACTGTGATTCTAATGAGGCATATTTAGGAGTGAATATTTCCATATGAAATGCCATCCAGTAATCTTATCTTTATATGACCTATGGGTTCCAATTTCAACTCGTTTCAGTCATTCTTGTCAAAGAGATAGCCAGAGTAATTGAAATCATCAAATTACTGTAATTGCAACTTTATCCTAATCCAGTAATTATCCCCTTAATTCAGTTTTCACCACTGAATATTTATCTCTATTAGGAGCAGATAGAATTGAAAAAAAAATATTGCATATTGCAAATTGTAATCTCAGGAATTTGAACAGGTACAAAGTCATTACTTTCTCATCCTAGAAAAATAATTGGCTGTTTTCAAGCTTTCCCAAAGTGATGATAGGTAACTGCTGAGAAACTGCTCCCAGCAGGTGCCCTAATTGGTAGACACCTGGGAAAAACCAGCTAATTTACACTACACCAGACCTTCATTTAGGAGAGGCTTTTGAATCTTCGGGATTTAGGTTTGTAAACCTTTAAGTATTTCAGCATTATAATGATTGGTTTTATTTTTGTAAACCTGCTTTTATACCCAGCAATGCCTGGCAAGGCTTCTGAAACAACCTATTCTTACTTGTGGGAAAGCAGAAACACCCGCAGAGAGCAGTAGACAGGGCCAGCATCGCCGGCCACTCCCCTGTAAGCACCTTCCAGATACCCCAGCTCACCTCACATGGGTACCCAGGAGTCCTCCTACCTTTCTCCCTCTTTCTACTTCTTTTTTCAACCTCTTCCCCCAGCTTCATCCCCCTGACTGCCCAAAACCCTACCCATTGTGGCCCAGATGGCAGGTCTTCAGCCTTTGTATTAGCAAGTCCCATTTTGCTCTGAATCCTTATTCGGTTCAGAGTGGCACACCCACAAGATAAACAACCCCCTCTCTTGCTAACGTCCATCACTACTCACAGCTTTACTTTGTTGTTTTCTTATGAATAACTAGTTTAGTCTGGTTAAGTGATTGTCAAACCTTATTTTAGCAGCCAAGTATTCCCCTCAAATAAAACCAACTAAGCCCCCTATTTGTGAAACAAGACACATGTGCCATTGCTTTTGGAGAAGCAGGGGACCCTGGGCCATCTCTCTCCAGTCTTCAAGCCTCCCCTCTCAGCTCAGCTCAGACACTCCCTAGACTGGAGCGTTCCTTTCAATACCATTTGCAAATCACTGGTCTAGTCCAGCCTCCTTATTTTACAAATACGGAACTTAGTCCCCAAGAGTTATAGGCACAAGTTCAAAGTTACATTGCTTGTGTTTGATAGAGGCAAGATTTGAACTGGCCCAGTGCTCTTTCCTCAGTGGTCCTCCCAACCCTCGTGGCCAGATGTCCACTAGATAGATATTCTTGACAACTTGAAGCAGGTAGGCATTTTCCCTAGGATGTCTGAACTATTTGCTTTATCATTGTTGAGCTGAAAAGCTCTCTGAGAAGATACTACATCCAAGCTGATGATATGCAGCTTCTCCCATCATGAGGAAACCTCTCCCTGCCCCGTCCTCCCTTCCCCCGGCTATGGTTTTGAGAGCTACCAGGGGACATAAAACGTGCCCACAAACAAATCACCGCTTGTGTTCGCATTCTCCTGACCCCCAGCAGGCTCTCTGATCTCAGGCTCTGCCTTCTCCCAGCTGAGTTTCTGGCCATTGGTGGCCTGTCCGCTGGGCACTGCTGCTCTTGCCTGGAGATCTGGTGTGGAGTGCATGGAGACTCTTTTTTTAAAAATAAATTTATTTATTTATTTATTTTTGGCTGCGTTAGGTCTTTGTTGCTGCGCACGGGCTTTCTCTAGTTGTGGCCAGCGGGGGCTACTCTTCGTTGTGGTGCACGGGCTTCTCATTGCGGTGGCTTCTCTTGTTGCGGAGCTCGGGCTCTAGGTGTGCGGGCTTCAGTAGTTGAGGCTCACGGGCTCTAGAGCACAGGCTCAGTAGTTGTGGCCCATGGGCTTAGTTGCTCCGCAGCATGTGGGATCTTCCCAGACCAGGGCTCGAACCCATGTCCCCTGCATTGGCAGGCGGATTCTTAACTGCTGCGCCACCAGGAAAGCCCGAGAATCTCTCTTTTCTCTGTCATCCTCTCTATAGCAGCTTCTTGTGCCTGGGAGCTTTACAGAGTTTTTAATGAACGTGACTGGGAGCCCTCCATAAAGCACAGACATTTGTCCTATAGTAGATGCTGGGTAGAGTGATAACTCTAAATAACTGATTTATCATGTGGTATTCAAAATGGCCCCAACTCTCTGATCACTATTACTGGGTATCTGGATCAAACTGGTTATGTAGGAATTTTTGTTTTATTTTGTTTTAAAAAAGTTTTGTCCCAGGAGGTGCCTTAGTTCCACAAACAATCAAACAAAAAAAGAGATTTCTGGAAGACTCAACCCTCTGGGCCCACAGACATGCCCAGACAGTCTCAATTCCCTTGGTGACCCAGGAGACGCTCACGCTAAGAGTCCCCTACGCTGTAAAAAGTAATTCTCACAGCTTAGGATTTGTCTACGAGCTGGACTCTCCTCGAGCCCACTGAACTGGTCCAGAATAGACAGCTTCCTTTCCTTGCTGCTTCCTATCAGCTCCAGGCTTCCCAGGTGTCCTCATCATGTCATGTTCTGACTCAGCCTAGTTCTCCTGAGGGTCCCCTGTTCCACCCACACTGACTGGCCAAACATTGATTGTATTGAAAGACAGAGTAAGGAGGGCGGGGGAAGGATCGGCAGTAGGAAAATCTGCAAGTATAGAAAAGAGAGTGATATGTTAATTAGCGTTAAATAATAGTTTGCAATTGATAAAGGCTTTTTTTTTTTAAAGTTTTTAATTAATTATTTATTTATTTTTGGCTGTGTTGGGTCCTCGTTTCTGCGCGAGGACTTCCTCTAGCTGCGGCAAGCAGGGGCCACTCTTCATCGCGGTGCGTGGGCCTCTCACTATCGCGGCCTCTCTTGTTGCGGAGCACAGACTCCAGACGCGCAGGCTCAGTAGTTGTGGCTCACGGGCCTAGTTGCTCCGCGGCATGTGGGATCTTCCCAAACCAGGGCCCGAACCCGTGTCCCCTGCATTGGCAGGCAGATTCTCAAACCACTGCGCCACCAGGGAAGCCCTGATAAAGGCTTTTATATATACTTAAGTCACTTAACAACCTTGGGTGTTGGGCATTGTTATCCTTCTAAGCTTTTAATTTCTTTGAGAATACAGTGCCAGGAAAATGCTATTATGTCCTCAGAAGAACTGATGTTCACTCTCCTTAATGAAAACCAAATATATGTAATTTCATTTTTCCCTGCGTGCCCTGGCTTCTAGGAACCTCAGATTCTAATGTGTTGAATATTTAAGGCTATTACAGCAACCTTTATTATAGTTAGCATGCTTTCTCTCTTTTCTTTGTTCTGATTCTTCCTAGCTCCCCTTCCTCTCTTTTCCTTTTTTTCATTCATTTCTTTATTTTCTAATATATACCTTCTTTCAAAACATTTGAAGCAGATTATGAAAGCTTGTACCAAATGATACCAAAATAAAAAGATTGGGTTAGATGCCTGGAAATAACAGAGTGGAAACAGAAGTGGGTCCCAAAAGGAAATGTTCTAGTTTGCAGATAATATAGAGACATGGCCAGGGCTTTAGGAATCTGATCCTTAGCTACCTGTGAAAGGAATAGGAAAGAAAATATGTATTGAAACACTTGTACTTTTCCGCTGAGTTATATACTTCCCATGAATCATAGGAAAGTTTTCCCTCTTCCCAGGTTATAAAGAAATTTGTCCATTTTTTCCCCTCTAGTACTTTTAAGATTTCAAAAATTTACGTTGAAATCATTGATGCATTTGGACTTGATTTTGGTGCACAACATGAAGTGGGGAGCCAACTTCATCTTTTTCCACAAGGCTACCCAGTTGTTCCTACACCACTGATTAAAAAGTCCAACTTTACCCAACAGGTTAGAGATGCCCCTTCTATTATGTACTAAATCCCATGTGTATTTCTATCCTATAATCCTAGGCTGTTCAGTTATATTGGCATTTCTAGTTGTGCACTAGTTCCATGTTTTTAAATTATTGTGCCATTATAAATATGGTTTGATTTCTAATAGCACTTGTCATTCTTCATTGCTTTTATTATTTTTCAGGTGTTTGCCTAGCTATTCTCATCTATTTTCTCATTTAACTTTATAATCAGCTTGCATAACTCTCGACAAAAAATATTGGCATTCATTGGGATCTCATTAAATTTATAAAACACAATTGAAAAATTTTAATGGCTGCTTAATATTCTTTCATACTGATACACCCTCATTTATCAAACCATTATGCTATTTTGGATATTTAGGTTGTATGCGTTGATTGTTTTGTCAGATCTTTATTTACCCTCCTTCTTTTGAGTAATTGCTCCTATCTCAGTCTAATCATGTGATTTGGTTGAGGGCCATTAAACAAAGAACCTCATCACGCCCTGGTAGTTGGTTCAACAGATGGATCTATGACTCAAGACAGGCCAGTCAGACTCTTTCCCTGGGATCTCTTTGAATTGGGAATCTCGTCAGGTATAGAAATGTGAGGTGGTGAGCCCAGAATTATAACCAAGGATGGTTTCACTTCATGGGAACGTAGCAAGAAAGAAGAAAGCTGACACCTATTGAGTGTCTGGTGGCATGGACCTCTAGCTTCAGGTACCTCTAACTAGAATCACACTCTTGCTGGTTATGGGAGCCAAGAAATCCCATTTCGCTAAAGATAGTTCTCTCCCTGGCTCCAGCTTTATTGAGGTATAATTGACAAATTAAAATTATATCTATTTAAGATATACAATGTAATGATTTAAGATACATATACATTTTGAAATGATTAATACAATCAAATTAATTAACACATCCATCACCTCACATAGTTACTATTTTTCCTGTGTGGTGGGGACACTTAAAATCTACTCTCTTAGCAAACTTCAAGTATACAGTACAGCATTGTTAGCTATAGTCACCATGCTATACATGAGATCCCCAGAACTCATTCATCTTATACTGAAAACTTGTACCCTTTGACCAACATCTTCCCATTTCCCCCTCCACTCAGCCCCTGGCAACTACTGTTCTACCCTCTGTTTCTGAGTTTGACGTTTTTAGAGTTCACCTATAAATGAGAATATACAGTATTTCTCTCTGTGTCTGGCTTATTTCACTTAGCATAGTGTCCTCCAGGTTCATCCATATTGTCACAAATGGCAGACTTTCCTTCTTTTTTATGGCTAGATAATAGTACATTGTGTATATGTAACACGTTTTCTTTATTCTTCATGTGTCTGTGAACACCTAGGTTGCTTCCATGTCTTGGTTATTGTGAATAATGCTGCAGTGGGCATGGCAGTTCAGATATCTGAAGATACTGATTTCATTTCTTTTGGGTAAATACTCAGAAGTGAGGTTGCTGGATCATATAGTGGTTCTATTTTTAATATTTTGAGGAACCTCCATACTGTTTCCCATAGTGGCTGCACCAATTTACATTCCCACCAACAGTGTAGGAGGGTTCCATTTTCTTCCCACCCTTGCCAACACTTGTCACCTTTTTGGTAGTAACCGTTCTAGCAGGTGTGAGGTGATATAAATATAGTTTTCCTTGAAGTAATACTGAGCAATACAAGAGATATTTTCCCTCCCTCCCTCCCTGCCTTTGTTTAGATGTGAGGATCTTACTGAGTGTTGAGTATCCTCTAAATTGCGGTCTCGGCCTTTCCACAGGTATCTTTTTCTCCTGTTCCTCCCTGCATCCTGCATGTCAGCCACAGTGCTTTATGACTGTACCTTTGTCTTTCTTGCCTTTGAAACCTCTTCCAAGACTCCCAAATCCTCTCATTTTCTTTTTTTTAAAATTATTTATTTATTTATTCATTCATTCATTCATTTATTTATTTATTTTTGGCTGTGTTGGGTCTTCGTTTCTGCGCGAGGGCTTTCTCTAGTTGAGGCAAGTGGGGGCCACTCTTCATCGCGGTTCGTGGGCCTCTCACTATCGCGGCCTCTCTTGTTGTGGAGCACAGGCTCCAGATGCGCAGGCTCAGTAGTTGTGGCTCACGGGCCCAGTTGCTCCGTGGCATGTGGGATCTTCCCAGACCAGGGCTCGAACCTATGTCCCCTGCATTGGCAGGCAGATTCTCAACCACTGCGCCACCAGGGAAGCCCCTCTCATTTTCTGATTGGAATAGCACTATTGTGATACTTCACCTTTCATAAGAAGTACGTTCAGAGCACTCATGACCCTCGCCTTTGCTAACTTGAAATGTTTGTTCGGACTTTCTTCTGAGCTGAAGTTTTGTGCAAGGCATGTGTATGTCCTAGAGCTAGCTCTTCAATCATCATTGAAGTGTTGGGTTTCACTCGACTGCTGTTTTTTAAAACACCTTTTTAAAATAACCTCTTCGTAAATTGCTATACGCTATATAAGATTAAAGAAAACTGAAGGTGAATCAATGAAAACACACATGACCAGCTAACGTCACACATAAGCCCGGGGATGCATCCTTTGCCTAGCCTATAGACTTGTGACAACTGCTCTTTAAATGTTTGCCTGAAGAAAATTACCCATTATTGGAATTACACAAAGCTTTGATTGTTAAGTCAGCAGGGTTTTGCTTCATTTTTTCCTGCTTTGTTTTCTGTTTGCATTTAGTATTAACTCAAAATTTGATGTCTTTTGAGGGAAGAACACAAATTTGATTCATCCCCACATTACTTCCAGGTGCTTGCTAATTTATTTAATGGTTGAATGAATTGTCTTTCGCACATTAGTTTTTCCCAAAGCACCTGGCACAGTGAAGCCCTCAAAAATTTATTGAATGAACAAATAAATGTATGAGTATATGAATGACTATGGAATGAATAAATGGAAAAGTGTAGAATACATCAATGAACTAAATGTTTTCAAAGGAGAAATTTTCTTTTTTTTTCTTCTTTTTTTTTCATGGAAAGGCATTTTATTTTAGATATAGCAATGTGTACATGTCAATCCCAAACAAAGGAGAGATTTTCTGAGTACCAGAGAATTACAGCAATCTGACTTGTCAGTATAACAAATTGTTCATTTATATCTCTCTCGAGCAGGATTTCTCAGCCTCGGCGTTGATGACATTTGGGGTCTGATGATTCTTTGATGTGGGGCCGTCCTGTGCACTGCAGGATGTTTAGAAGCATCCCCGGGCTCTACTCACTAGATACCAGTAGCTTCCACCACCTCTGCCCCCAATTTTGACAACCAAAAATGTCTCCAGAAAGTGGCAAGTGCCCACTGGGGGGCAAAATCACCCCAGATGAGAGCCACGGCTCTTAAGATCATTCGGTTCCCCATTTCCTCCCTTCTCTCCAGCTGCCTGTTTAATAATGTGTAAATTGTTTTTAAAGGTCTTTCCGTTCCCCCAGCAGCCGAGTGGATACTAGCAGGTCTCTCAGTTGTCTAATGTGCATTTGCCATTCCAATCTTTGCTTGAGGAACTGCAGGACCTCATATGTGCAACAAACATCGCTCGCCCGTCATCAGCATTTTTGGGCTGAATCATCCTGTCAGGCTTTGTCATGTTGAAGCTGCTGTGGCCAACTTCAGTAAGCAAGAACAACAAAAAAATGCCTTCTGACTTCCCTGACCAAGAGGTCCTGTTTGACAGATTTAATTCAATCAAATAGATGCTGAGGCATTTCATTAATAAATGACGAACTTAACTGTCATTTCTGAGCTATCTTCTTACTCTTCAACTAGAGAAGGGGGTTTGCTTCTTAAATGCTGGAACCATTCTCGATTATTGTCTCATGAAAGAGACAGGCTGACTGGCCAAGATAATGGGTAGACAGTTATCTATCGTATTAGTCATCATTTACTGTGTAACAAATTACTCCCCACACTTAGTGGTTTAAAACAACAAGCATATATGATCTCAGTTTCTGTGGGTCAGGAATTCAGGAGCAGCTTAGGCAGGAGGTTCTGGTGCAGGGTCTCTCCCAAGGTTGCGGTCGAGACGTCAGCTGTGGCTTCAGTCAGATGAAGATTTGATTGAAGCTGGGCAGAGGAATTTGTTTTACTCATGTGGCTGTTGGCAGGTCAACCTAGCAGATTGCGGAAAACAAGCACAAAAACAAAACCCAGGATAACCAGTTAAATTTGAATTTTAGATGAACCACAAATAATTCTGTAGTATAAGTATGTTACAAGCAATATTTGGGACATCCTTATACTAAACTGTTATTCATTGTTTATCAGAAATTCAAATTTAGCTGGCATTCTTTTTGCATCTGACAACCTTATTGGCAGTAGGTCTCATTTCCTTGCTGTGTGAACCTCTCTCCAGGGCTGCTTTAGTGTTCTCATGGCGTGGTGGCCCGCCTTCCTGAGAACGAGCGGCAGAGAGGTGCAATCTACTTTGTCTTTTATGATCTAGCCTCAGAAGTCACGTGTTATCCTTTCTGCCAATTTCTGTTGGCCACATAGACCACCTCTGATACAGTGTGGGAGGGGTTTATCCAAGGGTCTGATCATAGGGTGCCATCTTGGAGGCTGGTTCCCACATCTATATTGTGGGATTTCAGGGCTGCTAGTAAAATCTTCCTCAGTCTCCAAATATTACCCTATTGTGGTAGGCCGAATTCTAAGGTAACCCCTAATGAGTTGTCCCTTTGTATCATACCCTCCCCTGGGCAGAAGCTGGGACTTTCTTCTAGCCAAGAGAATATGACAAAGGTAATGAGATGTCACTACCTTAATTAGGTTATGTTATATGGCAAAGGTGATGGGATTTTATTTTCATAATTCTTTTACATTGTCTGGGTCCCTCTTAGTCTACTAGAGTGAGAGACTCTCCCTTGCTGGCCTTGAGGAAGTTGCCATGTTGAGAAGTCAGCTAGAGGGTCTATGACAAGGAAGGTGGGTGACCTTCAGGAGCAGAGAGAGAGTGGCCCTTGGCTGACAGCAAGAAAGCGGGGATCTTGGTCCTACAGTGGCAAGGGAGCAAATTCACTCAACAACCATGTGAGCTTGGGAGAGGATCCCGAGGCTCCTGGAAGGAGTGCAGCCCTGGTGACACCTTGATTACAGCCTTGATCGTGAGACCCCAAAGCAGAGGACCCGGCTAATCTGTACCTGGACTTGTGATACACGAAAACTCTGAGAAGATAAATATGTGTTGTTTTAAGCTGCTAACTATGTGGTAATTTGTTACAAAGCAGTAGGTCACTAGTTCATCTTTCTATCTTTGGCGCTGCATTGGGACTGACACTCCACCTTCGGGAGAGTATTGGTAAATCTTACTCCCGTCACATGCCCTCTATTAAACTGTATGCACTTTCACAATGTGCCTGAAAAGAGACAGAAAGCCAATTTGCAAAAACTTGATTCAACAAGTAGTTGTAATTAAATGTGGAGAGTTGCAGGGGACTTTGAACACACAGCAGGGTGAGCTAAAATAAAATAGCCTAGGAATTCAGGAAAGGGCTTCTGGAGGAAGTGATTTTGAAAGTTGGAAGAGTAAGTTATTTAGGCACAAAGAAGAGATGCGGAATATGAAGGCAGAGAATTTTTCAAAAGTATAAACTATTGCGGTATGACAGAAAAAGTGCCTAAATCCTGTGTGCGGCTTGACAAACTTCGCAAAGCAAACACCCCTGCAACTGTCGCTCGGGTCAGCAAACAGTCCTACCTGCCTCCCAGAAGCCCCGCTGTGTCCCATTCCAGCGAGTGACCCGACCTCCTTCTCTGCAAGGGTAACCCTGTCCTGACTCGTAACACCGTAGTTTAGTCTTGACTGTTCTTGTACTTCACATGCTTAGACTAATATAGCATAGGCTCTTCTGTACCTGGGTTACCCCCCCAGTGTTATGTTTGTGAGATTCATTCATGTTGTTGCATGTAGCTGTAGTTACTTTTCTCTCATGGGTGCGGAGTATTCCCCTTTAAGAAGAGACCACATTGCTTCACGTTCATCTGGGTGATCTGGGTTGTTCCCCGTTTGAAATCAAGGAGTGGGGCATCCAATGTGACTTATGGGGAATGAAGCAATCTAGCACCAGCCTACCTTTCCAAGCTTGGTTTAGACCGCCCTCTGAAATATGAGTGTTCAGAGGAGGGGGTAATCTAAACAGATGTCAGAAGGGTAGGCCAGTGCTAGATTGCTCCCTGCCCTGCAAGCCACGTTTGAATTTGACTTTATTCCAAGGAGCCATTTAAAGGCTTAAAGTCAGTAAAAGCTCAAAATTCATTTAGAATATGTCTTCCTGGCTAAATTTGAGAGAATGAATTGAAAGGAAGCAAGTCTGGTGCAGGGAGACAAATTGACTATTTCAATAATTGTGAACCACAGACATATTTGATCTTGTAAGGGTTTAATGAGTTTGGTGTTGATGTTTTCTGCTAAAGGACCTTGCATTTAATCATTGTTTTTTCTTGGATCAGCCAGAAGACTTAGCTGGCATTTTTCACAAAAGAATGGGGAGGCTGATGGAGCTGCTGGTTTGCTTTTGTTGGCTGTCACTCTGCAAATGCTACTATAAAGAACACAGGAAAAGTCCGAGGGCCACTGTCTGAGCGGGGCCTGCGACCATAGTAGGAGAAGCATGATTCCAGTACTTCAGTAATGGGAATGCATGCCTATGCTTGTGCAAAGAGGGCATCCTCCATTCTCTTTGGTTCGACCTGTGTGGTCAACACCCCCTCCTCCATACACTGAGACAGTTCCACCCAGAATGGTCCTTTCCCCATGTTATGACTAGGCTTCCCCCTTTGCGCTATCTTTATAAACCCCCAACCAGGGTTAGCCATTATGTCTACATCATGCACACGTTCAGAGCACCCCCTTCTTCACTCCCTTTATAGGAAGCTCACTCTGTAAGTAGGCATATGCCCGTCCTCTCCAGCAAGGACTGTACCTGTCTGAAACCTGTGTCATGTCTGTTCCCCATGTATCCACCACCCACCCTCCACTTGTTTTTCCCGGTCTGTCATAGTCTTTCTCACCACCATTCACTAAATCCTGTCTACTCTATCTCAGAAAACCCTTTCATGACCAGTTTTTCCTTCCCACACTTACTGCTGATTTTCTACCCCTATTTCAGTCACTCAGCATCTCTCGAGTGACCCTGACAAAATGACTCCAGCTGACCTCCTTGCCCAGGCTACCTACCCTACTTCAGTTTTTTTCATATGTCCAGAAAGTAATGTCTTTTTTAAAAAAAAATTTTATTGGGGTATTGTTGATTTACGATGTTGTGTTAGTTTCAGGTGTACAGCACAGTGAATCTGTCATACAAATACATATATTTACTCTTTTTTAGATTCTTTTCCCGTGTAGGCCATTACAGAGTATTGACTTAGAGTTCCCTGTGCTATACAGTAGGTTCTTATTAGTTATCTGTTTTATATATAGTAGTGTGTATGTGTCAGTCCCAATCTTCCAATTTATTCCTCCCCGCTCTTTACCCCCTGGTAACCATAAGTTTATTTTCTACATCTGTAACTGCTTCGGTTTTGTAGATAAGTTCATTTGTAGCCTTTTTTAGATTCCACATGTAAGCAATATCATATGATATTTGTCTTTCTCTGTCTGACTTACTTCACTCAGTATGAGAATCTCTAGGTCCATCCATGTTGCTGCAAATGTCATTATTTTGTTCTTTTTTATGGCTGAGTAATATTCCATTGTATATATGTACCACATCTTCTTTATCCATTCCTCTGTTGATGGGCATTTAGGTTGCTTCCCTGTCCTGGCTATTGTGAATAGTGCTGCAATGAACATTGGGGTGTATGTATCTTTTATGGTTTTCTCCAGATATATGCCCAGGAGTGGGATTGCTGGATCATATGGTAGCTCTATTTTCAGTTTTTTAAGGAACCTCCATACTGTTCTCCATAGTGGCTGTACCAGTTTGCATTCCCACCAACAGTGTAGGAGGGTTCCCTTTTCTCCACACCCTCTCCAGCATTTATTGTTTGCAGATATTTTGATGATGGCCATTCTGACCAGTGTGAGGCGATACCTCATTGTAGTTTTGATTTGCATTTCTCTAATAATTAGTGATATTGTGCACATTTCCATGTGCTTTTTAACCATCCGTATGTCTTTTTTTGGAGAAATGTCTATTTAGATCTTCTGCCCAGTTTTTGATTGGGTTGTGTTTTTTTTGATACGCATGAGCTGTTTGTATATTTTGGAGATTAAGCCCTTGTCAGTTGCTTCATTTGCAAATATTTTCTCTCATTCTGAGTGTTTTCTTTTCGTTTTGTTTATGGTTTCCTACGTAATGATCAAGGGATCAATCCAAGAAGAAGACATAACAATTGTAAATATACATGCACCCAACATAGGAGCACCTCAATATACAAGGCAAATGCTAACAGCCATAAAAGGGGAAAGTGACAGTAACACAATAATAGTGGGGGACTTTAACACCTAACTTACACCAATGGATAGGTCATCCAGACAGAAAATTAATAAGGAAATACAAGGTAACACATTAGACCAGATAGACTTAATTGATCTTTCTTTATAGGACATTCCATCCAAAAGCAGCAGAATATACTTTCTTCTCAAGTGCACATGGAACCTTCTCCAGGATAGATCACATCTTGGGTCACAAATCAAGCCTTGGTAAATTTAAGAAAACTGAAATCATATCAAGCATCTTTTCTGACCACAACACTATGAGATTAAAAATCAATTACAGGAAAAAAACTGTAAAAAAACACAAACACATGGAGGATAAACAATATGTTACTAAATAATCAATGGATCGCTGAAGAAATCAAAGAGGAAATCAAAAATACCTAGAGACAAATGGCAGCAAAAACACAACAATCCAAAACCTATGGGACTCAGCAAAAGCAGCACTAAGAGGGAAGTTTATAACAATACAATCTTATCTCAGGAAACAAGAAAAATCTCAAATAAACAACTTAACCTTGCACCTAAAGCAACTAGAGAAAGAAGAACAAACAAAACCCAAAGTTTGACACTTTCCTTCCACCTACACCACAATCAGTATTCACTTTTAGAGTTTCTGAGATTGTTGCTGCCCGTACTATAAAACCATTGATTGCTGTTCTGAAAAGTGATGAGATGCATGGACCCAGAATGGACCCATGTTCCTTGGGGCTGGTCAAAGGAGGCAGTTGTTTCTTAGCCCTCTAAAAGTTCACTCTTTGCCCAGATCTCACAATCACGCTGCTAATCCATTGTCTACACACCTTCCCCCAGTCTGTGCATGCTTAAGTACCAGGACTCCCCTCAGACCTGTTCCTGGTGTTATCACTCAACCTGGGTAATAATACCGTCTACTTCTACCAGCACTGTGTCCCCAACTCCTTCTGATCTCTCACCCCTGTACCCAATCATGAACTGCTATCCATTCTCTTTCAAAAGCTTATCTCATGCCAGCCCCTTCACTTCTTTTGCCATGCCCTAATTCAGACCTTCATCACCTCTGGAATCATCTGCAACTGACCTCCCTGTTACCATTCCCCCTTCTGTAATTTATTTACAATTATCTAGACTCTTCCTCAAATACTAAACTGCTATGTTACTCTTTAAAACCTTTGAAGATTACCCCTGTAACGATATATATATTTTATGGCTATTTAATAATATTCCATTGTATGGATATACTACATTTTGTTTATCCATTTACTAGTGAATGAACATTTCAGTTGTTTCTAGCTTTTGGTGATTATGAATAGTGCTATAAATATTTGTGTGCAAGTTTTTATTTGAATACCTGCTTTCAGTTCTTTTGGATATATACCTTGGAGTGGAATTGCTGGGTCATATAGTAACTCTGTGTTTAACTTTTTGAGGAACTACCACAGGGGCTGCAGCATTTTACATTCCCATCAGCAATGTATGATGGTTCTAATATCTCCACATCATTGTCAATACTTGTTATTTTCTGGGTTTTTTTTTTTTTGTTAGTTATCCTAGTGCATGTGAAGTATCTCATTGTGGTTTTGACTAGCATTTCCTTAATGGCTAATGACGTTGAGCATTTTTTCATGTGCTTATTGGCTTTTTGTATATGTTTTTTGAAGAAACGTCTCTTCAAGGCCTTTGCCCATTTACCCATAGATTTGTCTTTTTTGTTAATTGTGTTTTTTTTTAAATTTATAGAGAGAATGCTTTGCTTATCTCTTTTAAATTTTATTTATTTATTTATTTATGGCTGTGTTGGGTCTTCGTTTCTGTGCGAGGGCTTTCTCCAGTTGTGGCAAGCGGGGGCCACTCTTCATCGCTGTGTGCGGGCCTCTCACTATCGCGGCCTGTCTTGTTGCGGAGCACAGGCTCCAGACGCGCAGGCTTAGTAATTGTGGCTCACGGGCCCAGCTGCTCCGCGGCATGTGGGATCCTCTGGGACCAGGGCTCGAACCCGTGTCCCCTGCATTGGCAGGCGGATTCTTAACCACTGCGCCACCAGGGAAGCCCCTGTTAATTGTGTTTTAAGAGTTCTCTATATATTCTGGATATGAGACCCTTATCAGATATATGATTTGCAGATATTTTCTCCCATTCTGTAAGTTGTCTTTTCACTTTCATGTTAGTGCCCCTTGCTGCACAAAAGTTCTCAATTTTGATGAAGTCCAATTAATCTATTTTTTCTTTTGGTGCTTGTGTTTTTGGTGTCATAACTAAGACTCTATTGCCAAATCCAAGGCCAGACCTACTTTTAAAATTTCCATTTCCCACCATGAACCTTAATCCTGTGGTTTACCCAAAATGAATCTCTAATGAGTCCCTGGACATGCAGTTTCCTTTACCTGGCAAACCTTTTCCTCAATTCAAATATCACCTCAGTGAATTCTCAATATCCACAGGAAGTGTTACTTATTCAAATACCTTCTTCCTTCAGGCACTGATTCTATCTCTGTACTCACTTGGTATGTAAATTTACCTGTGTCTTTTTCTCCTTTTAAGATTATGGTGCTTTGAGCACAGGGATGAATTTTGTTGTGCTCTGAAGTCTATGCCTTTAGTAAATGCTCAGTGTTTGTGGAGTGAATGGATGAATGAGCAATTATGAGAAATAACACATTCTCTTGTCATATAGCTTTAAAAGCCATTCCTTACATCCCATTCATTTTGTGGAAAGGGGAGACAGATTTCCCACTGCAAGAGTCAGATAGATATAAGAGTGATTGAATACGTGGCCTTGTCACTTGACACTGAACACCCAGAAAGGTTCTTCTTGGCTCACCTACTGCCTGTGGTCCTTTTTGGAGACCTTCCAATTCTCTAAGGCCACCTATGACTCTCTTTACATGAGAAGTCAGGCGAGGGGAATCTCACATGAGATCTAACCTGTGCTTCTCTTTATTTCTAAAGAGATACCCCACATCCTATTTTATTTAAAGCTAGGGACATGCTATCAATAAGGAAAAAAGTCAGTCATGGGATTCAGGAACTGTTTCACAGAAGTATATAAAAAATGAGTGCTATCCAGCTGCCTGAAGTTTAATCTATTCTCTGATTCCACACATAGTTGTAATAAGACACAAGACTGCCTTTACCTTTGTTTCTTTTTGTCTTTCTCCTTTTGTTCCTCTTCAGTATCTTACACTTTCTCTTATTCTCCCCCTTTGTGCTAGTATTGGGGCAATCAAAGAGGTTATGCTGTCAACAAAATACCATTCTGTGGACTTACGGTTTTTGTAGTTCATGAGGGTGGGAACATTTCCTTTGAAAGGAGCAAGATCTACCCGTCTACACTGATAGACCTCTTCTTAGGTTGAGATGAGAAGTGGCCCAGACTTTATACTTGGGCAGCCATGACTTCACAGAGGAGCCATAACCCATGTGGTAATAAGCTCATAGCCCATTGTGAAGTAGCATCCATGCCCACGTGAAGCCATGACAGTGTAACCCTTGCAGTGTCCCCCATTGTTCTACACAGTTCTGCTAATTCACAAAAGCCCTCACACTCCCAGAGAAAGACAGTCCGCTCTCTAGCCATGGTAACAATCAAACCCCCGAACAAGATGTTTTATCCATCACTGATTACTCTCTGAAAGGCAGCCAATCAGCAACAATCTCACACTTTGACAGTCAGCTGATGGAAAGCT
Organism: Eschrichtius robustus; assembly: GCF_028021215.1. NCBI lineage: Eukaryota > Metazoa > Chordata > Mammalia > Artiodactyla > Eschrichtiidae > Eschrichtius > Eschrichtius robustus. Next base: position 12,471,908 of record NC_090845.1, on the reverse strand, counting down.
GCTGATTTTGCACATGTTTGTAAGGCTGACCACTCCTGTCTCTTTGACAAATGTAACCTGAAAACAAACCCATCCCCTAAATCAGCAGTTTGTTTTGCTCAGGGAGACTCTGCCTGACCAGTAAAGCTCTCCCTTACTTAAGTGAGAAAGAAATTCAGTCTTTTGGTTTCAGAAATTGTGTGACGGTCTTATCCTTTGTCAGTTTTCCATTATGTCTTGAATGTCTGCCTATGACAGTATTAACAGAGTTCTGTCATCTATGCTATATATGATATATCATGCTAAAAACGACAGTTATTGAACATAAAGGTGTAGGCATGCTATATACATGATGCTGAGTCTTGTAGTTATTGAGCACAAATCAATGTATATTTTACACAGTCACAGGTTAAGAGAGGTATTGTATCTCTCTAAGGGGATTAGATAAGCATTTCATGTATTCAATTTTTAAGCCCTCTCTGTTCTTATAGTGAAAATTTATTTATGTATTTTTGGCTGTGTTGGGTCTTCGTTGCTGTGTGCAGGCTTTCTCTAGTTGTGGCGAGCAGGGGCTACTCTTTGTTGCAGTGCGTGGGCTTCTCATTGCGGTGGCTTCTCTTGCTGCAGAGCACGGGCTCTAGGTGCGCGGGCTTCAGTAGTTGTGGCGCGTGGGTTTAGTAGTTGTGGCTTGCGAGCTCTAGAGCACAGGCTTAGTAGTTGTGGCACACGGGCTTAGTTGCTTAGATGTGGTATCTTCCCGGACCAGGGCTTGAACCTGTGTCCCCTGCATTGGCAGGTGGATTCTTAACCACTGCGCCACCAGGGAAGTCCCTAGTTTGATTTTTTTGACTTTAGGTTAGAAAAGTCAAGTTTTCAGATTTCAAATATGGCCTCTGGGCCTAACTCAGCCTGCAAATGGGCTCTTAAAAATACTTAAACCAACATTTAGAAGTCTGGAAATTTCACACTTAAGTCTAGACTTCAGTATTTTCTTAAAAAAAAAAAGGTCAACTTGGTATTCCAGGGCCTCCACTGCTGCCTAGCTGCACTCAGCAGCAAGAGAGGAGCTGCGGCTGCCGCTGTTCCCGCAGTCCCAGGACTCCCTGGTGTTGCCCCCCAGGGAGGGGCAGTGTCAGCTTCCCTTTATCAACATTCTCTCCTTGTTGTTTTTCTTGTAATAGGGACCTACTATTCTGCACAGAACTCTCTGTCATTCAGTTGTTTGTATTAAGTGCATTATAGCTTCAGAGGGTGATCATTCCAGTTCGTTTATAGGCTTTTAAATGTGACCCCTTTGACCAATAAAAACAAGCCAGGTGACAAACCCTTTCCCAGTCAGCTTGGGTTATAGGCCCTTTTCCCTCACTGGTATAGCATCTTCATTTCAGGTTCTTTCCTGGTTATAAATTTAAGTGTTCGTACCTCCCTATTTTGGAGGCTTTTGGCTTGTCTTCTCATTTTTTCCATTAATAGCATATTTTCTTCCTTAAAAACAGCAACAACAATTTTATCCCCTGCATTTAGCTGCTGTGGTCGATTGTGAAAATGGCCACAGTTGTTCTACTTCTTCTGTCCATGATCTAGGGAAGTGCTCTCCCACACCGACTCCAGGCTGGCCTCGCGACTTCCTTTGGCCGGTGGGACATTCACAGCCATGATGTGAGAGAAGGTTTGGAAAGCATTTGTGCGTTGGGGTTCGCTCTCTCGCTGAGCTTCGGAACTGTGGGCACCATCACACGAATGAGCCCGGGTTAACCTGCTAGATGATGACAGACACATAGTTAAGTCATCCTCATCACCCCAGCTCGTATTCAGCCAACTGCCAGACAGGTGAGAGAGGGCATCCTAGGCCATCCAGCCCCAGCCAAGCTGGCCCAATGCAGAATTGTCTAGCTGTCCTGCTGAATTGTGAGAAATGATAAATTTTTCTTATAATAAATTTTTGTTTTAATCTTCTAAGTTTAGGGATGGTTTATTATATACCAAAAACTAACTGGTACATCCTAAGTCAAAGAATGTTCTATTACCAAAAAAACCTACATTTTTCAAAAATGTCAATATCCTGAAAGAAAAGTACTGTTACAGATTGGAGAAGAGTAAAGAGGCATGAAAATCAAATGTAACACGTCATACTGGATTGGGTCTTGGACTGGGTGGGGAAAATGTTCTAAAAGACATTGATTGGAAAAATTGAAAAAAATTGGAATACGGGCAATAGAATAGATAATAGTATTGTGACAATATTAATTTTCTTAAAGTTGGTAATTATGTTGTGACTATGTAAGAAAATATCTTTGCTATTAGGAAATACACAGTGAAGTGTTATGAGGTAAATTGACATGATTTATGCAACCTACTCTCAGAGAAAAATAACAATAATGATATTCTCTCTCAAAGAATAAATAATAATAATAATGCGTGTGTGAGAGAGGAGGGAGGGAGGGAGGGAGGGGGAGAGAGAGAGGGAGCGAGGGAGAGAGAGACAGAGGCAAGGGGGAGGGAGAGGAGGAGGAGGAAGGTGAGAGGGAGCGAGAATTATAAAGCAAATGTGGCAAAAGTTAAAAATTGATCAGTCTGGGTAAAGTTATATAGAGGTTCTTTATACTATTCTTGTATCTTTAAGTTTAAAAATATTTCAAAAATGTAAAAAGGAAAAACTCAACAATTGAGGAAATAAAATATTAACTGATGCAGCTTTCTTCAGAAACCCTCTAACAACACTATCTCAATACATATGTTTTAGGCAAAAGCCAAGATACGTATTTATGTAGACATCAGATCTAGGGGCTTATGATTGAAATGGGAAATGGAGGATGCTAGAATCATGTTCATTTTATGCCCAAGACATGTGGAGATCAACAGAAGCCCTTTAAGGGGTAGTGAAGAGGCTGGTGGAGAGGGAGCAGAACATCTGGATTTTTATCTTGGTTCTGCCACAACTATCTTTAAGTTTTAAAGCAAGTTATTCAACTCTCTTGGCCTCAGTTTTCTTTCTAGATTACATGGGAAGGTGATCTCTCAAGGTTCTTAATGTTGCTAACATTTATAAAATACTTATAAAATGAAATCAAATGTGTTGATCAGTGACTTCTAGTGTTGTAATCTTAGTGACCCTTTGTTACTATGTGGTAAGTACACATGCCATATATTTATGGCTGTAGGTGGGTGCCTCATTACATATGTAGAAGTATAGTGGGCATAGGCTTGGGTTATTACCTGGCTGCCCCTGTAGAAGCTAGGCTATCTGGGGGTGATATTAGCAGAGAATGATTTTTGCACAGTCATGACGTTGGAGGCCCTCATTGGTGATCAGGGTAAGTGATACAGATTGCAAGGCCTGGGATTAGTAAGGATCGACACCCTCCTCTCTCCCTCAGTGTACACACATACATATAACCCTAGCTCCCCAAAATGACACAGGAGCGAAGAATCACAATGACAGAAATGACAGGGTGGCATATGGAACAGAAAGACACGTTATAATCTGGAAGACATGTAGTGGATTGCCCATAGGGAAGACTTGTATTTTTAGCAGCATTAAAACTTAGCCCAAATAAGAATGCCAGTGTCACTGTGGAAAAGTGTCCTGGACCCTTTTGTTATTGTCAAGGATTTGGGATACATAACACAAAATGGCATTTTTTAGAAAAGTGCTGGATATCTCTGGCTCTTGGTACCCTGCAGCTTTATTATGCATCCTCACTACCTCTCCTCCCTCTTTATGGCTTACTTTCACATTCCTTTCCTCCTGCTCCTTTTTACTGCCCCTCACCCCTTCAAAGGCTGGTGCCACTCGTGAGCAATATTTAAGCACTTTGGGAGTCTCTCAGGGGAAGGATGCTATTTGAAAAAACAAAAACTTTGTATTGATGTAAGTACAGCTTAATGAATTTTCACACTGAATGCACTTTGTCACCAGCCCCCCACCCCCATTCCAGAAGAGAACATTACCTGCATCCCATGAGCCATTCTCACTCTCTTCCCATTCAATAGTTTCCTCCAAGGGTAACCATCATTCTGACTTCTAACAGCATATTAATTTTGTCTGTTTGGAACTTTACATAAATGGGATCACACAGTAGGTACTCTCTCATATCTTTCACTCAGCATGTGTGAGATTCATCCATATTGGTACACGTAGTTGTAGTTCGTTCATTTTCATTGCTGTGTAGTATTGCATGTAAGGTATACCATAATCTATCTGTCCATTCTATTCTTGGTGGGCATATGTATTGTTTTTGTGTTATAGCTATTTTGAACAGTGCTGCTCTGAATGTTCTGGTACTTGACTTTTGGTAAATACGTGTATGTGTTGGGTATATATCTGGGAGTGAAATTGCTGGACCCTAGGCGATGTCTGTGCTCAGCTTCGGTAGATGCTGTGAGGGCATTATTTTGCACATGCCTTTTATGGCCCAAGCACTTGCCATGCCATCTCAGTGAGTCTTCACAAAATCCTTTCAGGATCTTATTATTGAGCTTACGCTGCTGCTGAAGACACTGAGGTTTCGAAGTGGTAAATAAATTGTGCAAGGTCCCTTATTATTTGGACTGGAGCAGAGATTAGAACCCAGCCTGACTTGACTTCAAAGCCTGTTGTTGTTGTCGTTGTTTTAAATGATGCCCTCCCATAAGCTTCTGATCTCAGATTTTAAACCATGCCAGACTATTTTCATATGATTTAAGGATAAATGGTAGTGCCTTTCCGAGCAATGCTATTTATTTTATTGGTAACATTTCTAGCTATAAAAACCTTTGATGTGTGTATTGCCTAGAAATGCTGGGAAAAGAAAAGGATGCAAAATGGTAAAGATCTGTGTTCTCTCTGTTCCCAGGTGAGACAGAGATATTACCTGTTTCCCCAAAATTTGAGCTCCCCTATTGTAGTGTCAAGTTGGTGCTGGCAAACCAGGAACTATGTTTCCTATCCTGCTTCTATCTAGTGGGACCACGTGACAAGTTCTCACTACAGGATTAGTGATAGTGATGTGTGTCATCTCCAGGCAGAAATAGTTGAAAGCAGGTGTTCCTCCTCCTCCCTATCTTTTCTGCATACCAGACAGACCCAGAGAATTCAGTATGGGCCTTTAAGTCCATGGTGATGCTGAAGCCATCAAGGGAGCCTGAGTCCCAAATCACAGCTTGGAAGAGAGGAAAGCTACCTGCCAATCAGAAACGCCCGTTTGGGGGACTTCCCTGGTGGTCCAGTGGTTGAGAATCTGCCTTCCAATGCAGGGGACGTGGGTTCCATCCCTGGTCAGGGAACTAAGATCCCACATGCCTCGGGGCAACTAAGCCCACATGCCGCGGGGCAACTAAGCCCACATGCCGCAACTACTGAGCCCATGCGGCACAACTAGAGAGCCCTCACACCGCAACTACTGAGCCCTTGTGTTCTGGAGCCTGCATGCCACAACTAGAGAAGCCCACACACTGCAACAAAGAGCCCGTGTGCCACAATGCAGACCCAGCCAAAAAAAAAAAAAAAAAAAAAAGATCCCACGTGATGCAGCTAAGACCTGGCCCAGCCAAATAAATAAATAAATAAATATTTAAAAAAAAAAGAATCCCACACCCATTTGGACTTTGCAGGAGTGAAGAACGATAAACTTCTGTGTCAAGCCTCTGAGATTTGGGAGCTTGTCTGTTACAGCAGCTGCTGTTACCTTAACTAATACACGTGGTGAGCCTCCAGGCTCATCTCACCATTTCCTCCTGCTTCCCTCATTTGGATTCTGGTACTTTTTCCATGGCTGAAACCCTGAAGACTTAATTCCCTGACTCTTTTTACTGGCCAGAATCATAGGAAGTAAATGCTCTGCTCTTGCAGGGCCCTGATCTGATTATCTTTGTGAATCATCTTAAGCCCCATTATTTATTGCGTGTGCTGTGACAATGTAATGTAATTTAATGTAATTTAGCCTTTGAAGCTCTTTGTTCTCTGTGAAGAAAGCCCTTACAGAATGAAAAAAAGGCCTTTTTGTGGCAACAATGGAAAACTTAGTGGAACCTTTTTTGTATATAGCCATGAATTTGTACAGCTCTTTTATGCTTCAAACTTCAGCCCTCACAGAAGCTTTGTGACATAGGACAGGCAGCTTTTATTATCTCCAGTGGGCAGTTGAAGAAAATGAAGTGCAGAGAGGTTCAGTCACGCTGAACTAGAAACCAGACTAGTGACTTCAGTCCACTGTCCTTTTGGCTCCTCTGTGATGCCCCCGTGTCTGTGTCAGGAGTCAGGGAATTATGGCAGAATCTACCAAACCTCATTATGATCGGCTGTTACATGTGAGATTGTTCCATCTGGGTCTGAAGAATTAGTAATTTGAAGAAATCAATTTCTTAATTTCTTTAAAGTTGGCTTCTTGTGGGCTAATTTTACATGTTAGTTCCCAAAGCCTTATTAGCCTATCACAGGGCTATGTTGTACAGCTGTGTAGATGGATCACTACATAACCATATCTGGCAGCTGATATGGTCATACAATGATGATACAATTGCCACAAGATCCAGGTGAGGGTTTTGGCACATTCTAAGCACAGATCTGAGCCCTCTATCTATAGGTGTAAGCCCTCCCTCTTTCCTTCTACTTCAAGACTGGGAAACTAGCAAGTTTCCCAAATTCTGATGCTCACTATCTCTTCCTGCCTGGCCATTTTTCTTTTTGTCCTCCCAGTTTTACTGAGATGTAGTTGACATACAGCACCATATAGGTTTAAGGTGTACAGCACAATGATTTCACTTACATCATGAAATGATTACAAGTTTAGTGAACACCCATCATCTCATACAAAGTTAAAGAAAGAGAAAAGAAATTTGTTCCTTGTGATGAAAACTCTTAGAATTTACTCTTAACAACTTTTGTGTATAACAGCAGTGTTAATTATATTTATCATGTTGTACATTACATCCCTAGTACTTATTTATCTTATAACTGGAAGTTTGTACCTTTTGACTGCCTTCATCCAGTTCCCCCTCCCCTGCCTACCCATTTTTCTTACTTCCAGACTCACTCTGGCTGCCTGCCATAAAGTCTCATGCAAATATTCCTTCCTTGGTTTGCCTGTCCACCAAGATTTGTCCTTTCTTCTCTGCTGACTTCTCCTCCTTGTAGGTACCATTTCTTTGCAAGGCCTCCCTACCCTTACCTTTCATATGAGCATCAAGATAATTGACCAGGGACTTCCATGGTGGCACAGTGGTTAAGTATCCGCCTGCCAATGCAGGGGACATGGGTTTGAGCCCTGGTCTGGAAAGATCCCACATGCCGCGGAACAGCTAAGCCCCGTGTGCCACAACTACTGAGCCTGTGCTCTAGAGCCCACGAGCCACAACTACTGAGCCCGAATGCCACAACTACTGAAGCCCACGGACCTAGAGCCCATGCTCCACAACAAGAGAAGCCACCGCAATGAGAAGCCCGCGCGCTGCAACGAAGAGTGGCCCCCGCTCGCCGCAACTAGAGAAAGCCCGCACACAGCAACAAAGACCCAGCGCAGCCAAAAATAAATAAATAAATAAATAAATAAATAAATAAATTTTTTAAAAAGTTAAAAAAGAAAAAGATAATTGACCAAACCATGGAGATTTTGATTCTCATGAGGTACAGTCCCATCACTGTTTTTCTGTAATGCATCCCGTGTATGTAATGCCTTCCCTCATCCTACCCACTCTTCCAAGCCCTGCTTGAGCCATAGTTTCTTTTTCTTTCTCTTTCTTTCTTTTCTTTTTTTTTTTTGGCCACACTGCACGGCTTGAGGGATCTTAGTTCCCCGACCAGGGATCGAACCCAGGCCCTCGGCAGTGAGAGCGCGAGTCCTAACCACTGGACCGCCAGGGAATTCCCGAGCCTTTCTTTCTATAGTCAGGGTATCCCCAGCCTTTCTGATATTCCTGTCCTCTAAACACTGCCATGGGATGCTGCAGAAGAGCCCTGAAGAGGGAACCAGAAGTCCTGGATCTAGCCTGACACGTCCAAGGACCCTGTGGCCCTGGGCAAGTCACTTAGTGCTTCTGACTCTCAGTTTCCATTTCTATAAAATAAGGGCATTTGGCTGATGACCTCAAAGTTCCTTTCCAGACAGAAATTCTCTAAATTTAGGCTTGATTTACTGATGGGATCCAGCCTAGTTTTCGGCTCATGCCCTATTTAGTTTTCCATCAACACCAGAGCGGACTCAGAAAGTCTTGGTCTGTTTCCTAGCAGTAAGTACCTAAGGATCCAAATCAGTTGAGCTCTTTAGGGAATAAATTGTCATGCATTTATTCTTCCTTCAGCATACATTTACCGAATGTATTAGTTATCTATTGCTGCACAACAAATTGCCTTAGAATGTAGCAGCTTACTACAATTAACATGTATTACTGCACGGTTTCTGTGGGTGAGGAATCTGTGCAGGGCTTAGCTGGGTCCCCTGGCTCAGAGCCTCTTACAAGGCTGGAATCCAAGTGTTGGCCAGGACTGCAATCAACTCAAGGCTCAGATGGTGGAGGATTTGTTTCCAAGGGCATTTATATGATTGTTGGCAGCCTTCAGTTTCTCATAGGCCTCATAGGTCTGAAGGGCCTGAGTTTCTCACTGGTTGTTGGCCAGTGGTCTCCCTCAGTTCCTTGCCACATAGTCCTCTCCACAGGGCAGTTCAAAACATGGTGGCTTGCTTCTTCAGAGCAACCAAGCAATAAGAGCCAGAGAGAGCAAGACAGAAATCACAGTCTTTTGTAACCTGATCCCAGAAGTGACATCCTGTCCCTTTTGCCATACTTTATTTATTAGTGGAGACCAGCAGATAGCCATCTGCTTTTTCCATTGAATTGTGAACTAATTGAAAAATCAGACAGGTAGGTGAGGCAGATGGGAGGCCCAAATGCAGACATCTGTTGCTTAATGCTGGTTTTCTGTTAATGAAATTAGATGTTCTGCACAAAAATTCTAAAGGAGACCTTTTTCAATTATTTTAAATGGGAAAAAGTACTAGGCATTACAAATCAACCCACACCCCCAACCAACTAAAGCACATTAAAATGCCCTTATGTAAAGAACAAACTGTCATATCATGAGGTAAAATGCTTAAAACATGGCTTACTTGACACCAAATAATTAATATGGCTGTCAACAAGCAGTTGCTTCATCTATAGTCACGTCATTCTTACTGCCAGCAACATCCTAGCCACAAATCCCCTCTGTTGACACTCTGGAGAACTTCACAGTATCTTCGCATGCTTCTGATCCATCCAAACTTGATTTATTCTAAATGCCAAATGTATTAGGAGTGAAACTTGAGACGTTCCCTGCATGCTCTTTTGTTTAAAAGGTTGCATTGATCTTTTAAGGCATAAATGCAATTTTTTAATACAACCCTCATTCCCCTGAAAAGTATTCAGGTGAAGTTTGGATATTAAAAACCAAGAGACATTTTCCTGAGAAAACATTAACCAAAGATACATTCTGTGTGGTATATACCTGTGTCACTTTTATGGTAAATAGTGCTGATATTGGAAAATGTGATTTAAATCTGTGGGCCAGCAGGCTCTAAAATTCTGCTCTGTAGGATGGACTTGAGGACACGGGGAGGGGGAAGGGTAAGCTGGGACAAAGTGAGAGAGTGGCATGGACATATATACACTAGCAAATGTAAAATAGATAGCTAGTGGGAAGCAGCCGCATAGCACAGGGAGATCAGCTCCAGCTCGGTGCTTTTTGACCACCTAGAGGGGTGGGATAGGGAGGGTGGGAGGGAGACGCAAGAGGGAAGAGATATGGGAACATATGTATATGTAAGACTGATTCCCTTTTTATAAAGCAGAAACTAACACACCATTGTAAAGCAATTATACTCCAATAAAGATGTTAAAAAAAAAAAAAAAGATGGATCAGGCCAGAATCGTAAACTGGAAATAAACTTAAAAGAAAATAAAATTCTGCTCTGTAGAATTATTTAGACTTATCTGTTGAGTCATACTTCATGCTGGAGAACCGTGGGCTTTCCCTGAAGGGAAATGTTGAAAACATTTCCTTTATGGGAAACATTTCTATTAGGTTGAAAGCACATGGCAAGACCAGAGCACGTGTAATTTTGGAAAATCAGCGGTCCCCCAAAAGAAGGGAGAGAGGAGGGGGCAGGAAAACACTTTCAAACTTCACAATCAGGTTCAGTCACTTTTCCTTTCCAGGGAGGGGCTGAGAGAGGCCAGAAGAAATACCCTAGTGAGTTCCCTCCACATGTAAAGATAGCCCCGAGTTTGGGAGACAAGACCCTTGCGACAAACCCTGTATTGTAGGTTCTAACACTTTACGTGCATGAATCTCACAGTGGCGTTGCAAATCAGGTGTTGCCATCATTATTGCCATCATAGATGGGGGAACTAAGAATGTAAGAGATTAAGCCAACCCATCAAAGGAACAGGAACAAATAGAGACAGAGAGTGACACATTTGAGACTTGAACCCAGTCCTATCCGTTGCTAAATCCTGTGTTCTTAACCACAGAGTGATAATACCGTATTGTTTTGCCTACCATGTTTAAGTCTTGATTGTAAGTGGAAGTGGAATGTTGCTGAATTTTTAGCTGATAGCATGGTGAAACTAGTAAAAAATTTTATCCACGTTTCTAGGGTCCATTTTGTTTCCGTCTTTGTCTAGGCCAGAAGTTTTCCTCCTTTGCTTAGGTTATGTTCAGCAGTAGATGGATCTTGTCAGGTTACAACAGGAATATTTAATTTCAAAACTTTAGAGATCACCCCTCTTTCGTCTTTGTCTGACCTCCTTTATACTCTGCAGCCAAAATTATGTTCTGAAATGCAAAATCAATCTTGTTCCTCCCCTGCTTAAAACCTTATAATGGCATACCATTACTTATAAGAGAAATCCCAAAGTCCTTAGCCAGGCATGCGACTTCATATTTTTCATCCCCGCTTTTCTCTCCAGCCTCATTTCTCATTCCCATTCCAGAATAAGATCCAGCCATTTTAAACTATCTGCAGCTGGCGTAGTTTCTCTATGAAGCAGGATGTAGAACACTAAGAGTTTTCACCGAATGATTTGGTAAAAGTATAACCATAGAATCAGATCCCCAAAAGCCCTCAAGTACATCTCCAATTTGCCCACCAACTGCCCCAAAGTACCCCTAGTATATTCATAATGAGTTGACTGTTTCTTAAGAATCCAGAGTCCCCAGTCATCAGTCTCAAGGCTTTTATTGGGTTTAGAGGTGACCAGAGGCTCCCAGCAAAACATTGGATTATGTGTTTGTTCAACCAAATGGGAAAGGTGACTGTCGTTGTTGGATTCCGAACAGCTAGGAAAGCAAAGAAGCTGAGAAGGTATAGCTGGAATCAAGAAAAGGTCATCTCCTCAGTGGGGCTAGAAAGGAAAGTTGTAAGTCAGCCTTAATTCTTTTTTTTTTTTAATTTTTAAATTAAAAAAAATTTTTAAACATCTTTATTGGAGTATAATTGCTTTACAATGGTGTGTTAGTTTCTGCTGTATAACAGAGTGAATCAGCTATACATATACATGTATCCCCATATCTCCTCCCTCTTGCATCTCCCTCCCACCTTCCCTATCCCACTCCTCTAAGGTGGACACAAAGCACCAAGCTGATCTCCCTGTGCTATGTGGGTTTAGGGTTCTCTCACCCGCAGTCAACGCACAGGCTGGATGGATCTAGGTCACGGTAACTTCAGGTTGATTTGCAGCCCGGTGTTGCCTTACCGCTTCATTAGCAGCTTGTTAAACCAGTCGCTAAAGCCATTAAGAAAATTCCTGGTAAGAGGGAACCAATGGGAGCACCATGTATTGAATGTCACTTTGATACCTCCCAGGATCCACTAACAGGACTTTTTTTTACCAGTGTTGATGTGTGCTGTTCTGATATTTACAGTCTGCAGACCCTTACATGTGAGCCCATTTAAATGACACTGGAGAGCAAAAAGGAAAAAAATAAGATCCATCCAAGGCTTTCCTGAAATCAATACCATAATTACATTTTAGACCCTCCAGGTATTAATCTCCTTTCTTTCAGAAAAGCATTCCATTTTCCTAGCATTGGTCTCTTAGAAATAATACTGCTTCTCCATGGCTCTGTTGAATTTTTTTCCCCCTGAGGGAGAAGGAAAAGCAAGCTTTTCCTTTTCACCTTCTTTTCTCCTGCAGCCCTTCTCTCTTTTAAATTGAATGTTCATTCATGCTCTAAAAAGACTGTGCACAGACAAAGGGCTGATGTGAAAATATTTTATAATATCAACAGCTTGAACATCAGCTGTTTTCAGTGCTTTCTGACACTCCTTGATTTCATTATTTTATTTAACAAATATTATGATTTTTTCCCTCTAAAAATAATGCTAATACTATTTGCTGAACACTTGTTACAGGCTAATTGTTGTTCCAAACACTTGATATGAATTGACAGATTTAAATCTCATTAGAACTCTGTGAAATCAGTACTATTTTCACATTAGGACTCCAATGCATGGAGAGTTTGGAACCTTTGCCCAAAGGCTCACAGCTAGTAAAGGCAGAACAAAGATTTGATCCCAGGCAGTCTCACTCCAGCACCTGCATGCCCAACCACTAAGCTATATGTGGCTGAATCTGTATGTACCTTACACTGGGTGCTACGTGCCTAGAGGACTGTAAAAAATTAAACACAATTGGTGCCTGTACTGGATTGAATAGTGTTCCCCCGAAATTCATGTCCACTTAGAACCTCAGATTGTGACCTTATTTGGAAACTGGATCTTTGTAGTTATAATTAGTTAAGATGAAGTCATACTGGCCTATACTCTGAAAACTATAAAACATTGACGAAGGAAATTGAAGATGATACAAAGAAATGGAAAGACATCCCGTGCTCTTGGATTGGAAGAATTAATATTGCTAAAATGGCCATACTACCCAAAGCAATCTGCAGATTTAATGCAATCCCTATCAAAATACCCATGACATTTTTCACAGAACTAGAACAAATCATTCTAAAATGTATATGGAACCACAAAAGACCCTAACTTGCCAAAGCAATCTTGAGGAAAAAGAAGAAAGCTGGAGGTATCACTCTTCCTGACCTCAGATTATACTGCAAAGCTACAGTAATCAAAACAGTATGGTACTGGCACAAAAACAGACATATAGCTCAGTGGAACAGAATAGAGAGCCCAGAAATAAACCCAGGCACCTATGGTCAGTTAATCTACTACAGAGGAGGCAAGAATATACAATGGAGAAAAGACAGTCTCTTCAGTCAGTGGTGCTGGGAAAACCAGACAGCTGCATGTAAAAGAATGAAATTAGAACATTCTCTCACACCATATACAAAAATAAGCTCAAAATGGATCAAAGACCTAAATGTAAGACTGGAAATAATAAAACTCCTAGAAGAGAACATAGGCAGAACACTCTTTGGCATAAATCGTAGCAATATTTTTCGGAGCTGTCTCCTAAGGCAAAAGAAATAAAAGCAAAAATAAACAAATGGGACCTAATTAAACTTAAAAGCTTTTGCACAGCAAAGGAAACCATCAATGAAACAAGGAGACAATCTACAGAATGGGAGAAAATATTTGCAAATGATATGACCAACAAGGGGTTAATATCCAGAATGTATAAAGAGCCCATACAACTCAACATCAAAACAACACCCCAATCAAAAAAAATGGGCTGAAGACATTGCCTAGAGTCACACACTGGGACATGGTGGATGGATCTGCCTCTGTGACAGTGGATCAGTCCCTTAACTGTGCTGTGTTTCAGTTTCCTTATCCCTAGAATGATGATGGTGATGATGATGGTAATGACGGTGGTGATGCTGCAGTGATGATGATGGTTGTCATGCAGGCGAACTCCATGCTAGGGTGTCTGATGGGAAACCACTCTTTTCTATTTTACAGGAGAATAAACTGCCCAAGGCCACCATTCCTGTGATCACAGGATGATCTGGCAGAATTTGTGTGAAAGCAATTTGTAACCTGTCCTTGTGCTGTACAAATGTTAGTTACATACAGCAAAAGTCCTCCTAATAGATTCCTCCCACTGGCCTTGGTATGCCAACTTAGGCATTTTCAACACTTAAATCAGGAAAATGTTTTCCTTTCTGTATTAGGTCAAAGTGAAACAATAAAAACTCTATTGTCCCCTTTTACCAAAGAAGTTTGCTCAGACTGTCTATAGATAGGGTCTTTTCATTTTCAGTCAGGCTTTTTGATGTTTAGATGATAATTTAAAATTGTAAGAGTTACAGTAGACCACCCAAGAATAGACTTCGTTTGTAGGTGATAGATTCTGAATGATGTCTGTAGTGAAATAAAACATTATTAATTGAAGGTGGGTAGGAAGGGAAATTAGAACTAATGTTTATTCGGGTACCAATCAGTTTAGCCCTTACCTACAATGTATAAGGTAGATATTATTGTTATATGTATTTTACAGTATCTTCAGTACTGGGGCATTAAAGCTTTCCCCAAGGACACCCTGCAAATATGAGACCAAGGGAGAATTTAAACTCAGATCTGACTCCACAAACTATTCCTTTACAACGATGCCACCTGCCTTCCAGAAGAATGGGCAAATAACCACAGAGAGGTAGAATAATTTGAAGGAGAAAAACTTCCCTTTCTAAATTTTTCTACCTGGTATACATGGCAAAAGCTGATGGGAGTTATTTAGGAAGGAACTGAGATAGCACTCAGAGCGTTTTGGTTTCTGAGCCCAAAGTTACATTAACATGCTGTGTGGTATGAGGCATGTCACTCTAATGCTATGTGTTTTGGTCCTGATAAGATATAGTATTAATAGTCAGAAAATAGTTAAGCATTAAGTTTGAACTGCAATTGTCTTTCAGAAAAATTATCTGAAACTTGGAAATAGGCAAATCGGCAAAAAAAAAAAAAAGGTTACAAGCGTTCTTTTGGCACGGTGCTGGGCTTGACATTGCATTACCTGGGCCATTTTACCACTCTGTAGAGGCAGAGGTGAACGTGCAGAATTTTGTTCAGTAGAAATGTGAATAATTTCTGTCTGAAGAAGAGAGAACTCCAAAGGTTACTGCTTATGGCCTGTTGGACATCGACCAGTTTGGTTTCTAAGGCCAGAAAACTTTATTCTAACAGTGCTTATAAATACCTAACTTCTCAAATTCTCTTAGGACTGGTTTTAATACTTTACTGTTTTTTTTTTAAATCAACTAATAAGTTAAATACAATTTTTGACTTGTGTTAATTTTATATTTGTATGAGAGTCATGATTTGAAAATTATGGTTTAAGAGTTTTTAGCTAGGAAGCCTCAAATCTACAGCCTTTTCTGGAATTTCTGCCTCTGCTTCCTCCAAGTGACACAGCAATGGCACTGGAAGTCGAGACAGTCACCTGGCACTCTGGGATCCTCCTGCAGCAATTGATGGGCAAAGAAGGGGGTTATGTACTAGCTGGGGTGATTGCTCCTGACGATCAAGAGGAAATTGAGTTGCTACTATACAATGGGAATAAAGGGAAGTATGTAAATATATCTGAAATGCAGGAGACCCCCTCTCAGAGCTCCATGTCTTAGAAGGCCCATGTCTTCTGATAAAAAAGTGAAAGGAAAAGGTCAATGGGAAACTATTACAAAAACTTGATACAGGCAGAACTGCTAATGTCCCAGACCCTTAAGGATCTGTAGAATTAGGGTGTTTCAAAACACACTTTGAAAAATCCTAATCTAGTGCAATTCTTTCATTGTTACAGACCCAAAACCTGCTTAAGTTTTCACAGCAACTTTTATCTAACTGGCTAGTAATAGGTTCCTTAGTTCTCTGAGCTTCTCATGCAACACTCAGTTAAGTCCTTAATAAGTATTCAATATTCACTGAAGAAGTACCATACTGATTTAACACCTACTAAGTGCCAGGCACAGACCTAGACCTTGGGAATACAACATTGAACCTATGTTCCTACTTTCTTACATGAAGCTGTCCTTTAAGTGTGTGTGGGGGCGGGGGAAGGGGGGGAGAGAGAGAGAGACAAGCAATAAATACATAAAAGCATCATTTGGAAAGTGACAAATGCTATGTAAAATATAAGGCAGGAATGATTATAATGGTTAGAGGCTACTAGTTTATATAGGGTGGTCAGAGAAAGCTTCTCTGATAAGACATTGGAGCAGAGACCTGAATTAAATCAGTGAATGTGTTAATTAAATCAGTGAATTAAAGCCCTGAGTGTATCTAGAGCAAGGGCTGGCAAAGTACGGCCCACAGGACAGATCTGGCCTGCCACTTGCTTCTGTAAATAAAGTTTTGTTGGGACACAGCCACATCCATTTGTGCACACATTGTCTATAACTGTTTTCATACCATAAGAGCAGAGTTGAGTAGTTGCAGCAGAGACGGTATGGCCTGCAAAGCCTAACCAATTTACTATCTGGCCTTAAAAAGTTTGACAACTCCTGGTCTAGGGAAAGAGGGTGCCAGGCAGAAGAAATAGCACGTGCAAAGGCTCTGAGGTAGAAGTGTGGTTGGCATGTTTAAGCACTGGGCAGTATGCCTGGAGGGAGTGGGGATGGATGGGAGAGGGTTGTGGGGTGGAGGGAGGGAAGGTCAGATCATGTGGCCACAGTGAAGGTTCTGGCTTATTCTCTGAGTAAGATGGGAAGCCGTTGGAGGTTTAAAGCAGAGTGACGTGATCTGATTTATGCCTTGAAAGGAGCTTTCTCGCTACTGTCTTCCTTTTATCTCTTCTACCTTTCTCACTACCCTGCCCCTAAATCTTTCTCCTCAGAAAGCAGGGATAGCTTAAGAAATGATTACACATTGAGGTGATGGAGCCTTGGTTAGTTCTAATCCTTGCAATATGAAGGGTCTCCTAGGTCTTGAGTCTATCATTTTTGAGGACCTGGAGCTTCTGATGAGGCTTCAGTGTGCGTGAGGACTGACCGAGCTGTCCACTCCATGACCAACCCTAGGGCCTACCAGAAAAAGGCCGGCATGGCACACACTTCACAAAGAGCACCCCAGAGCTTTGCTCTTCTCTTTGAAGACACATTCACCTATTTATGAATCATTTATGCCAAAGTAATAATGTACTTTCTAAATGCTGACTTGTGGTCTACAAACATCTAATACACACTACCCTCAGCTTGGGGGAAACTATATTACTTGTTATTTTTGAGATGCATTTGCACCAACATAGGAATATTCCATCTTTTCTTATGTGGGGACATGTGTGACGATGTGAAGATCATTTCCCCTCCTTCAGGAATGGAAATAAACACCTTATAAAATGAATTCCATTGGTCTTTTATTCAACTCCAGTATCTTTTGGGCCATTCAATAACACACGATATTTACTGTCAGCGAAGATGTTCTTGATACTATATGCACCATTTGAGCTACCTCTCTTAGGCATGTTCAACAGAAATATTCTATTGTACGCTGTCCTTTACCAATTTATTTTGTTATCCATGAGGGTGGGTCAGTGGTACCATGACTTTTTACTTTCCAGGCTTTTATTTTCCTAGACAGTGTGGATATAGTGAAAGGATATAGTCTGAGGAGTTAGGAAGCAAATTATGCCAGATGTTCAACCTCTAACAGGATAGGTGGCTTGGGTGAGGTGTCTGATTCATGGAGCGTCTGTTTATCTATTGACTCTTTGTGATTGGCCACCTTGGACAATTATTAGAATTGAATGCAGTTGTAGACATCAAAACATGTTGATATGTTGAAAGCACTATATGAATATGAAGTTGTGGTGTTATTTTTAATTCTTCTACTTCGTGATCTATGAAGAGTATGCATTACTTGAATCATTCAATCTATACCGAAGGAAAAAAAAAAGAAAAAAGCCAAACCCAAATTGGTGAAAATAAGAAGTTTAAAGCAGAGGTTAAAACATTAAAAAAGGCTATTTGGCAGATATGTGGTTTACATTCATTCGACAAATTGGCTTCAGGCTTAAACTAGGAGATGCAAAAATCCTAAAAAATATTCTGAAGAGGCTTTTCTCTCTTTTCCAGAGCTGTGAATCATATGATATGGAATTTTATGCTGTGTTTTGGTTAGAACCTACTTATTTGATGTTAATGGAGTAAGCAAAATGTAAAATGGTACTCATTTAATCTTTATTGGAAAATCTGCTTTCAGAATTTGGCAGTTCTCCTCAGTGGCGTAGATGAGGAGCTTAATGCTAATACTGTTTGGGAGGATTTTTAAAATTAGTCTACAGCCAGTCTGGTTTGTAGCATCTGTTTTGGACCAAGGTGTTTGAGAATGCCATAAAGAGTCTTAAGCCTTAAGTCATCTCAATCTGTTCTTAAAACCAAGTGGTAGGAATTGAAAAGCGTTTAAAAGACAAATCCCCCAGTAATCCATTATCTGAAAAATGGTAGCAGTAGTTGGTTACTTCTTGTCATTGCTTGGCTGGGAAAAACTTATGTAACTTTGTCAATAGGCACAGCATAGCCTCCTTCACCAACTTTTTCCCTAGTGATAGGAATAATATTCCTTGAGCATCTGAGCTTTGGCAGGCAGTGCAGAAAACCCATGGAACCATAACCATTTTCTTCCAGAAGCTTCCAATCTAATGAAAACTGGTAGTAAGTTATCTTCGTCAGAGCCATGATTTTATTCTTGAACTATTTTCTTTCAAATACTTTTGTAAAAGAAAAACATCCTCAATAAAATCTCTAATAACATTACAGGGGAATTATCTATTTTGCCAGAGTATGTAGTGCTCAAAATCTTTTCCCCGAGATTTTATTTATATAACCCCAATTCAAGAGTTCTTTCCACTGAATGTGGACTAGAATTACGGAAAAGTCAAGAACCCCTCTTGCCATCCAGGATGCCTTTACCTACTTGAGTGGCTGGCAGATACGTTTAGAAGTGAATATATATATATATTTTTAACATCTTTATTGGAGTATAATTGCTTTACAATGGTGTGTTAGTTTCTGCTTTATAACAAAGTGAATCAGTTACACATATACATATGTTCCCATATCTCTTCCCTCTTGCATCTCCCTCCCACCCTCCCCATCCCACCCCTCTAGGTGGTCACAAAGCACCGAGCTGATCTCCCTGTGCTATGCGGCCGCTTCCCACTAGCTATCTATTTTACGTTTGGTAGCGTATATATGTCCATGCCACTCTCTCACTTTGTCCCAGCTTACCCTTCCCCCTCCCCATATCCTCAAGTCCATTCTCTAGTAGGTCTGGGTCTTTGTTTCCGTCTTGCCCCTAGGTTCTTCATGACCATTATTTTTTTCTCAGATTCCATATATATGTGTTAGCATACGGTATTTGTTTTCCTCTTTCTGACTTACTTCACTCTGTATGCCAGACTCTAGATCCATCCACCTCACTTCAAATAACTCAATTTCGTTTCTTTTTAAGGCTGAGTAATATTCCATTGTATATATGTGCCACATCTTCTTTATCCATTCACCTGTTGATGGACACTTAGGTTACTTCCATGTCCTGGCTATTGTAAATAGAGCTGCAATGAACATTGTGGTACCTGACTCTTTTTGAATTATGGTTTTCTCAGGGTCTATGCCCAGTAGTGGGATTGCTGGGTCGTATGGTAGTTCTATTTGTAGTTTTTTCAGGAACCTCCATACTGTTCTCCATAGTGGCTGTATCAGTTTACATTGCCACCAACAGTGCAAGAGGGTTCCCTTTTCTCCACACCCTCTCCAGCATTTATTGTTTGTAGATTTTTTGATGATGGCCATTCTGACTGGTGTGAGATGATATCTCATTGTAGTTTTTTTTTTTTAATCTAACTTTTTTTTAATAAATTTATTCATTTGTTTATTTATTTTGGCTGTGTTGGGTCTTCATTTCTGTGCGAGGGCTTTCTCTAGTTGCGGCGAGCGGGGGCCACTCTTCATCGCGGTGCGCGGGCCTCTCACTGTCGCGGCTTCTCTTGTCGCGGAGCACAGGCTCCAGACGCGCAGGCTCAGTGGTTGTGGCTCACGGGCCCAGTTGCTCCGCAGCATGTGGGATCTTCCCAGACCAGGGCTCGAACCCATGTCCCTTGTATTGGCAGGCGGATTCTCAACCACTGCACCACCAGGGAAGCCCCTCAGTGTAGTTTTGATTTGCATTTCTCTAATGATTAATGATGTTGAGCATTCTTTCATGTGTCTGTTGGCAATCTGCATATCTTCTGTGGAGAAATGTCTGTTTAGGTCTTCTGCCCATTTTTGGATTGGGGTGTTTGTTTTTTTGATATTGAGCTGCATGAGCGGCTTGTAAATTTTGGAGATTAATCCTTTGTCAGTTGCTTCATTTGCAAATATTTTCTCCCATTCTGAGGGTGGTCTGTTTGTCTTGTTTATGGGTACCTTTGCTGTGCAAAAGCTTTTAAGTTTCATTAGGTCCCATTTGTTTATTTCTGTTTTTATTTCCATTTCTCTAGGAGGTGGGTCAAAAAGGATCTTGCTGTGATTTACGTCATTGAGTGTTCTGCCTATGTTTTCCTCTAAGAGTTTGATAGTGTCTGGCCTTACATTTAGGTCTTTAATCCATTTTGAGTTTATTTTTGTGTATGGTGTTAGGGAGTGTTCTAATTTCATACTTCCACATGTACCTGTCCGGTTTTCCCAGCACCACTTATTGAAGAGGCTGTCTTTTCTCCATGGTATATTCTTGCCTCCTTTATCAAAGATAAGGTGACCACATGTGCGTGGGTTTATCTCTGGGCTTTCTATCCTGTTCCATTGATCTATATTTCTGTTTTTGTGCCAGTACCATACTGTCTTGGTTACTGTAACTTCGTAGTAGAGTCTGAAGTCTGGGAGCCTGAGTCTTCCAGCTCCGTATTTCTTTCTCAAGATTGCTTTGGCTATTTGGGGTCTTTTGTGTTTCCATACAAATTGTGAAATGTTCTGTTCTAGTTCTGTGAAAAATGCCAGTGGTAGTTTGATAGGGATTGCATTGAATCTGTAGATTGCTTTGGGTAGTAGAGTCATTTTCACAATGTTGATTCTTCCAATCCAAGAACATGGTATATATCTCCAACTATTTGTATCATCTTTAATTTCTTTCATCAGTGTCTTATAATTTTCTGCATACAGGTCTTTTGGCTCCTTAGGTAGGTTTATTCCTAGATATTTTATTCTTTTTTGCTGCAATGGTACATGGGAGTGTTTTCTTAATTTCACTTTCAGATTTTTCATCATTAGTGTATAGGAATGCTAGAGATTTCTGTGCATTAGTTTTGTATCCTGCTACTTTACCAAATTCATTGATTAGCTCTAGTAGTTTTCTGGTAGCATTTTTAGGATTCTCTATGTATAGTATCATGTCATCTGCAAACAGTGACAGCTTTACTTCTTCTTTTCTGATTTGGATTCCTTTTATTTCTTTTTCTTCTCTGATTGCCGAGGCTAGGACTTCCAAAACTATGTTGAATAATAGTGGTGAGAGTGGGCAACCTTGTCTTGTTCCTGATCTTAGTGGAAATGGTTGCAGTTTTTCACCATTGAGGACGATGTTGGCTGTGGGTTTGTCGTATATGGCCTTTATTATGTTGAGGTAGGTTCCCTCTAGTCCTACTTTCTGGAGGGTTTTTATCATAAATGGGTGTTGAATTTTGTCGAAAGCTTTCTCTCTATCTATTGAGATGATCATATGGTTTCTCTCCTTCAATTTGTTAATATGGTGTATCACATTGATTGATTTGCATATATTGAAGAATCCTTGCATTCCTGGGATAAACCCCACTTGATCATGGTGTATGATCCTTTTAATGTGCTGTGGGATTCTGTTTGCTAGTATTCTGTTGAGGATTTTTGCATCTATGTTCATCAGTGATATTGGCCTGCAGTTTTCTTTCTTTGTGACATCTTTGTCTGGTTTTGGTATCGGGGGATGGTGGCCTCGTAGAAAGAGTTTGGGAGTGTTCCTCCCTCTGCTATACTTTGGAAGCGTTTGAGAAGGATAGGTGTTAGCTCTTCTCTAAATGTATGATAGAATTCACCTGTGAAGCCATCTGGTCCTGGGCTTTTGTTTGTTGGAAGATTTTTAGTCACAGTTTCAATTTCAGTGCTTGTGATTGGTCTGTTCATATTTTCTGTTTCTTCCTGGTTCAGTCTCGGAAGGTTGTGCATTTCTAAGAATTTGTCCATTTCTTCCAGGTTGTCCATTTTATTGGCATAGAGTTGCTTGTAGTAATCTCTCATGATCGTTTGTATTTCTGCAGTGTCAGTGGTTACTTCTCCTTTTTCATTTCTAATTCTATTGATTTGAGTCTTCTCCCTTTTTTTCTTGATGAGTCTGGCTAATGGTTTATCAATTTTGTTTATCTTCTCAAAGAACCAGCTTTTAGTTTTATTGATCTTTGCTATCGTTTCCTTCACTTCTTTTTCATTTATTTCTGATCTGATCTTTATGGTTTCTTTCCTTCTGCTAATTTTGGGGTTTTTTTGTTCTTCTTCCTCTAATTGCTTTAGGTGTAAGTTTAGGTTGTTTACTTGAGATGTTTCTTGTTTCTTAAGGTAGAATTGTATTGCTATAAACTTCCCTCTTAGAACTGCTTTTGCTGCATCCCAGAGGTTTTGGGTCATCGTGTTTTCATTGTCATTTGTTTCTGGGTATTTTTTGACTTCCTCTTTGATTTCTTCAGTGATCTCTTGGTTATTAAGTAGTGTATTGTTTACCCTCCATGTGTTTGTATTTTTACAGACCTTTTCCTGTAATTGATACCTAGTCTCATAGCATTGTGGTCGGAAAAGATACTTGATACGATTTCAATTTTCTTAAATTTACCAAGGCTTGATTTGTGACCCAAGAAATGATCTATCCTGGAGAATGTTCCATGAGAACTTGAGAAGAATGTGTATTCTGTTGTTTTTGGGTAGAATGTCCTATAAATATATCAATTAAGTCCATCTTGTTTAATGTATCATTTAAAGCTTGTGTTTCCTTATTTATTTTTATTTTGGATGATCTGTCCATTGGTGAAAGTGGGGTGTTAAAGTCCCCTACTATGATTGTGCTACTGTCGATTTCCCCTTTTATGGCTGTTTGTATTTGCCTTATGTATTGAGGTGCTCCTATGTTGGGTGCATAAATATTTACAATTGTTATATCTTCTTCTTGGATGGATCCCTTGATCATTATGTAGTGTCCTTCTTTGTCTGTTGTGATAGTCTTTATTTTAAAGTCTATTTTGTCTGATATGAGAATTGCTACTCCAGCTTTCTTTTGATTTCCATTTGCATGGAATATCTTTTTCCATCCCCTCACTTTCAGTGTGTATGTGTCCCTAGGTCTGAAGTGGGTCTCTTGTAGACAGCCTATATACGGGTCTTGTTTTTGTGTCCGTTCAGCCAGTCTATGTCTTTTGGTGGGAGCATTTAATCCATTTACATTTAAGGTGATTATCGATATGTATGTTCCTATTACTATTTTCTTAATTGTTTTGGGTTTGTTATTGTAGGTCTTTTCCTTCTCTTGTGTTTCCTGCCTGGAGAAGTTCCTTTAGCATTTGTTGTAAAGCTGGTTTGGTGGTGCTGAATTCTCTTAGCTTTTGCTTGTCTGTAAAGCTTTTGATTTCTCCATCAAATCTGAATGAGATCCTTGCTGGGTAGAGTAATCTTGGTTGTAGGTTTTTCTCCTTCATCACTTTAAATATGTCCTGCCACTCCCTTCTGGCTTGCAGAGTTTCTGCTGAAAGATCAGCTGTTAACCTTATGGGGATTCCCTTGTGTGTTATTTGTTGTTTTTCCCTTGCTGCTTTTAGTATTTTTTCTTTGTATTTAATTTTTGATAGTTTGATTAATATGTGTCTTGGCGTGTTTCTCCTTGGATTTATCCTGTATGGGACTCTCTGTGCTTCCTGGATTTGATTAACTATTTCCTTTCCCATATTAGGGAAGTTTTCAACTATAATCTCTTCAATTATTTTCTCAGTCACTTTCTTTTTCTCTTCTTCTTCTGGGACCCCTATAATTCGAATGTTGGTGCGTTTAATGTTGTCCCAGAGGTCTCTGAGACTGTCCTCAATTCTTTTCATTCTTTTTTCTTTATCCTGCTCTGCAGTAGTTATTTCCACTCTTTTATCTTCCAGGTCACTTCTCCGTTCTTCTGCCTCAGTTATTCTGCTACTGATCCCTTCTAGAGAATTTTAAATTTCATTTATTATGTTGTTCATCACTGTTTGTTTGCTCTTTATTTCTTCTAGGCCCTTGTTAAACGTTTCTTGTATTTTCTCTATTCTATTTCCAAGATTTTGGATCATCTTTACTATCATTATTCTGAATTCTTTTTCAGGTAGACTGCCTATTTCCCCTTCATTTATTAGGTCTGGTGGGTTTTTACCTTGCTCCTTTATCTGCTGTGTGTTTCTCTGTCTTCTCATTTTGCTTAATTTACTGTGTTTGGGGTCTCCTTTTCGCAGGCTGCAGGTTTGTAGTTCCTGTTGTTTTTGGTGTCTCTCCCTGGTAAGTAAGGTTATTTCAGTGGTTGTGTAGGCTTCCTGGTGGAGGGGACTAGTGCCTGTGTTCTGGTGGATGAGGCTGGATCTTGTCTTTCTGGTGGGCAGGTGCACGTCTGGTGGTGCGTTTTGGGGTGTCTGTGGCCTTATTATGATTTTAGGCAGCCTCTCTGTTAATGGATGGGGTTGTGTTCCTCTCTTGCTAGTTGTTTGGCATAGGGTGTCCAGCACTGAAGCTTGCTGGTCATTGAGTGAAGCTGGGTCTTGGCGTTGAGATGGAGGTCTCTGGGAGATTTTCACCGTTTGATATTACGTGGAGCTGGGAGGTCTCTTGTGGACCAGTGTCCTGAACTTGGCTCTCCCACCTCAGAGGTACAGCCCTGACGCCTGGCTGGAGCACCAAGAGCCTGTCATCCACATGGCTCAGAATAAAAGGGAGAAAAAATAGAAAGAAAGAAAGAAAGAAAGAAGATAAAATAAAATAAAATAAAGTTATTAAAAATAAAAAATAATTATTAAGAAAAAATTTTTTTAAAGTAATAAAAAAACCCAAAAAAAACCAGACAGACAGAACCCTAGGACAAATGGTAAAAGCAAAGCTATACAGACGAAATCACACACAGAAGCATACACATACACACTCACAAAAGAGAGAAAAAGGGAAAAAAATATATGTATTGTTGCTCCCAAAGTCCTCCTCCTCAATTTGGGATGATTCGTTGTCTATTCAGGTATTCCACAGATGCAGGTACATCAAGTTGACTGTGGAGATTTAATCCGCTGCTCCTGAGGCTGCTGGGAGAGATTTCCCTTTCTCTTCTTTGTTCGCACAGCTCCCGGGGTTCAGCTTTGGATGTGGCCCCGCCTCTGCGTGTAGGTCGCCTGAGGGCGTCTGTTCTTCGCTCAGACAGGACGGGGTTAAAGGAGCAGCTGCTTCGGTGGCTCTGGCTCGCTCAGGCCGCGGGGAGGGAGGGGTACGGAGGAGGCGGGGCGAGCCTGCGGCGGCAGAGGCCAGCGTGACGTTGCACCAGCCTGAGGCGCCCCGTGCGTTCTCCCGGGGAAGTTTTTCCCGGATCACGGGAGCCTGGCAGTGGAGAGCTGCACCAGCTCCCGGGAGGGGCGGTGTGGAGAGTGAGCTGTGCTCGCACACAGGCTTCTTGGTGGCGGCAGCAGCAGCCTTAGTGTCTCATGCGCGTCTCTGGGGTCCGCGCTGATAGCCGCGGCTCGCGCCCGTCTCTGGAGCTCGTTGAGGCGGTGCTCTGAATCCCCTCTCCTCGCGCACCCCGAAACAATGGTCTCTTGCCTCTTAGGCAGTTCCACAGTTTTTCCTGGACTCCCTCCCGGCTAGCTGTGGCGCACTAGCCCCTTCAGGCTGTGTTCACGCCGCCAACCCCAGTCCTCTCCCCGGGATCCGACCGAAGCCCGAGCCTCAGCTCCCAGCCCCGCCCGCCCCGGCGGGTGAGCAGACAAGCCTCTCGGGCTGGTGAGTGCTGATCGGCGCCGAGCCTCCGTGCGGGAATCTCTCCGCTTTGCCCTCCGCACCCCTGTGGCTGCGCTCTCCTCCATGGCTCCGAAGCTTCCCCCCTCTGCCACCCACAGTGTCCGCCCGCGAAGGGGCTTCCTAGTGTGTGGAAACCTTTCCTCCTTCACAGCTCCCTCCCACTGGTGCAGGTCCCGTCCCTATTCCTTTGTCTCTGTTTTTTCTTTTTTCTTTTGCCCTACCCAGGTACGTGGGGAGTTTCTTGCCTTTTGGGAGGTCTGAGGTCTTCTGCCAGCATTCAGTAGGTGTTCTGTAGGAGCTGTTCCACATGGATGTTTTTCTGATGTATCTGTGGAGAGGAAGGTGAACTCCGCATCTTACTCTTCCGCCATCTTGAAGCTCCTCCTCTAGAGGTGAATATTAAAAAATTTTTCTAATGTGGGGACCACACCCTGCCTCCAAAAATTATACAGCATACACTTTGATTAGACATGATCGTTTAGCTTAGGATTTTCCCCCAAGGTGCCTCCCATCCCACCATACGTAGCATCAGGGCTCTCCCTAGGACACTTATGGGGTCAGGCCCATCTTTGGGAGGCATTTTAGCCTCAATTTTAGAGGAAGAGAATTGAGACCAATCAAAGACTTTGCCTTATTTGTTTGGAAAGAAGCGAGCAATAAGACAGAAATAGTGTTTTAGGAAAGAGTCACAAAGCATGGCACTAATCTTGCCAAAGCTAGGAATTGTGTAGCTTCTTGCCCAGTGTAGTGCAGTTCATAGTAATAATAATTTTATTATTATCTGTTAGTTATTGAGAATTTACGATATGTTAGACACCATGCTAATGGCTTTCCTTGCATTTTTCTCGGTTCATCCTCTTAAAACTCTATGAAATAGGAGCTACTCAGAAAAATCAGGTAACTTATCCAAGATAACGCTGTTGATAGGTGGCCGAGCTAGTCTTTCTATCTCCAAAATTCACGTGTTTAGCCATTCTGTGATATTCTTCTCTATGGAAATGATTCAATATTTGAATCGGTTTAAAAGGCTATAAACATCAACTTAGGAATCCACATCTTCCTGAAAATTTTATGAAGGATACCTTTAGTTAAGGAAAATCTACAAGGGCTAAGATGAGTTACCTCTATTTCACTGGGGTTCTCAGCATTGTTTTTCATCATGGAACTCCCTTCCTGACAAGATCAGGATGGATAGGTGGACAGGTTGGTCTTTTAAATTGCTTTTCACTTTGGTATTTTACGATCACGCAGTGCTCTTGGAACTTTTCCATGTCTCATATGAAGTATCCAGTATTAGACTCTGCTCGCATTGACTACTGTTACTTCCATGTCTCCATTTCCCTGTTTCTACAATGAGAATAATGTACTTTTTTCTCTCTTCATGGGGATACTATAAGCTACTCTTATATTACAACAAAAATATAATAGCTATATAAATGCTTCAAGTTTATGAGGAAGACCAGAAACAAAAATCCAAGTTACCATTGTCATCTAAATTATTTACATTGTAATGCAAAAATGGAAAGACTCATAGCTTCTGTGGCACACTTAGCTTTATTGAAATTGAACAAATATTTTTAATAACCCCTTTTACAGCACATGTAAAATTTAATTTTTTCATTATATATTTTACAGGTTGTCTTTTATCTGAGTAAGCAAAAATACGTCTTTTTTTTTTTTTTTTTTTTTTTCTTACTTAAAACATGTAGCCAGGATTCAAACCACGTAGCTCTGGTACCAAAAAGGCAACGGGTTATGAAAATCACAGTACAATTTTAAAATTCTTTAAGTTAGTTAAGGATATTTCAAACAATATTCACTTGGATTGACAGTAGAAATCATGGGTCAGTTGACATTAGGACTAATAGTTACACTTACAATGAGAGCAGAAATGGGAAGTTCAAGCTAATATGAGCTACACCGTTCAGGACACATCATCTCCATAAATACTGTGGCTGAGAGGCTGCAACGGCTAAGTCACACTTGAGTACTTAATTGCATGTAAATATAGCCAAAGTGAAAAAAAAATGTAGTGTGCTAACTTGGATCTAAAAGAAAATGGGCATTTATTTTTAAGAGGACATACGATCAAATCAATTTCACAATACGCAATTCAAATCCCCAAATTACATCTAGGAAAGAAAAAGAATATTAAAATGCACACCTACACGGACAGTAAAGTATAAACCTGTTCTTTGTGATTGGTATTTATTTTTTGTTGTTGTTTTCTCGACAAGTAGAAGTTATTTATGACCCACAAAAGGATTCCTCAGGTGAAACACTAATTACAGACATTGTAAAGAACGTAGCTCAGGAGGCTTGTTTTAAAAACGAGGCAGCATTTTCCTGAAAAAGTTTGGTCCTCAACTCACTATAGGCTAGTCACTATGGTCAGATCCTAAGCATTTTCCTTTTGTGTGTGCGTGTGCGCACGCGTGTGTGTGCATGCACACGCGCGTGTTTAAGCTGTCTTTTCAGTACCAGAATTAGTCAAAACCAAACCAAACCAAACCGAACCAAAAGACAAATAGCCCTCAAGTACTTGACTTTGCATATCATGTCTATTTAATGCATCATCTGAAAGAGCAATGCTAAAGACTGTGAAGGGAATTATGCTCACTTGATTCTGCAACACCGTAATTTTGTGCAAACATTTTCCTTCATTGCCCGGATAACTTATCTTTTTTCATGTAGGTGCCAGGAAACCCGCCCCCATGATCCTCCCTCCCCCCTCCCCCAGTCTTCTCCTCTGTCAAAGTGATATAAAGACAATTTCACTGTGTATTTACAAGCACAACAGTTAGGCAAGAAGGTCCCAGGGTCTGAAGAGCACATCTATTTCTTGTGGACATCTTCATGCCGAATGATCTTGTATGTGATCCAGTAAAAGATGTTGAAAATGAGGAAGGCCAATGGGAAGGCAGCTCGAGAAATCGTGTCAATCCTTTTTGCCCGGTCCACAAACTTCTTCTTGATGGCATCTGCATCTTTGGGGGGCTGTGGGAGCTGGCTGGCAGGTGTGGCCTTGACAGCTGTTCCATCTTTCACTTGAAGGCAGTGACCCATCCCGTAACCACTGAAATTAAAACGACTTTCACGAGTAACATCTTCTTCCTGGAAGAATAAAGACAGGGAAAGCACAGATAGGTTGTCAGTCAAATCAGATGGAAGGTGCTTAAAATTCTTCAGAAGTAAAAGGATAAATCACAGTTAACTGGTAGTGTGGAAGGCTTTTGGAATAGGGAGTTGTCTTTCAAGTTCAACTCAATTATTCATGGAACAGATACAGTTCATTAACTTTTCGGGCTGAGAAATTAAGTGTGAGAATAATGACTCCGTGGTCATTTTAATTAATTAACAAACAGAAATACCTACATTATATTCAGCACTGACTGACGTTCCCAAAATCTAGTTTATTGATCCACAGCTTTGAATAGACTGTTTTAAAGCTAAATCTCCAAATCCCAGTATTACACTCTAAATCTAAGAAGAGGACTGTTCGTTCATTCACTCACTCATTCATTCGTTCACCCATTCTTTCATTTTCAACAAAGCATTTACTGAATCTCTGCCTTGTACCTGGCTCTGAGCCAGGAACTTCTAGTATTGTGGCTCATTCATAGCCCAGTTCCTTCCATTAACATTGGCCTTAATGTTTGTGTTAGATCTAAGATTAACCCCTTAAATGTATAACTTTTCCCCTCCAGCCCTCTAGTTCACCTCAGTTATATAGCAGAGATTAAATATTCAGTGTTTGGAGTTGAATATTTCTACCATGGTTAGTTTTTCTAGTGTCAACTTTTTACATTGATTCTTTGGCTATTCATATCTACCATATGAACATATGTCGTTTTAGCTGATGTCAGTGGTTTTTTGTGTTATTTCTACATGAATTAGATAAAAGACTGAAAAATTGTAACCTTATGGTAAAGAGCAAATACCCTACATAGAGACAAATGTATGGAATTTGGGTGTGTGGTTGGGTTGAAAAGATGGGATTGAAATGACCTGCTTAATAAAAATCTAGTTCTAAATAGCCATCGATTGAATCATCATCTTCTGCAACTAGATTACTGTTTTCTACAATACTGTGCCACCCCTTTGAAACACCAAAGACACTGCACTCTTTATCGTGCTAGAGAAGAATATTATATTAATTAATTTGGTTATATTTTTCCAAAAGACAGTAAAATTTGGTACTAATTTTATTTCATCGATGTTTATTGCATGTCAGTTGTGCCTTCACACATATAAAAGATATACTGAATGAAGGACTTTTAAAAATTTTATTGGAGTATAGTTGGTTTACAATATTGTGTTAGTTTCAGGTGTACAGCAAAGTGATTCAGTTATACATATATATATCTATATATCTATATTCTTTTTCAGATTCTTTTCCCTTATAGGTTATTACAAGGTATTGAGTAGAGTTTCCTGTGCTCTACAGTAGGTCCTTGTTGGTTCTCTATCTTATATATAGTACTGTGTGTATCTGTTAATCCCATCCTCCTAATTCATCCCCCCCGCCCGCCACGTTTCCCCTTTGGTGACCGTAAGTTTGTTTTTGAAGTCTGTGAGTCTGTTTCTGTTTTATAAATAAGTTCATTTGTATCATTTGAATGAAGGGCTTTTAACATAATATTAATGTGAGATAGCCCAACTGTAATCCAAATGGTACAGCAAGGACAAGTTTAGGTCAGGAAAATCAGGCCAAAGCTCTTCTAGTAAAATAACTGTAAAACTACTCCTTTATGAAACCATCTTCCCAGTACTTTTATGTATATGAGATTGTCCTGCACAAGTTGGTTCAGGATGCTCTGTCTCATTTGTTAACAAAATGTAATAAGGATTTTTCATTCAACAGTTAATTGTTGAGTGTTGAGTCTATGGCGAGCATTTTGCTAGATGCTGGGAGACAGTTGATGAAGTTGGACAGGAGCCCTACCTGCATGGAGCTTTCAGAACCCAGTGGAAGTGGCCAACCTAAAGGCATTCTCATATAGGGAAGCTGGCTAAGAAAACCCAGCCAGACATTAGAGTGCTTCCGTGTACTCAGCTCTATAAGCTCTATAATGAAGACTTCAACTGGACTCAGATTCAAAGAGTAAATCTGGTTTCTTTGTCTAAAATGGGAATGATATAGTTTATGGATGCAAAAGTTTCAAATACGTGAAGTATTTAAAAATGTGGACTAAACAGTTACATTAATCATTACAGTGTCATTGGAAGACTTACTAGCAAGAATGTTGGAAGACTTATTAGCAAGAATGGAAGCACACAGGTCACTAGGAGGAGGGGACTTGTTAGTCACATGGGTTATAAGCAGTCTTATTCTTCCTGCCTATTACTAACTGGTAATTAGATCTTAACCAGCGTGTGAGGGAAGTAGAAACGGTGTGATTTGGTTTAGTTAAGAGATCCAGACTAGGAATTTGGCTATTTGGGTTCTAGGCCTGGCTCCAAAGGTTAGAAGCTGTGCTGATCTGAGGCAAGATATTTATTCTTTCAAGGGCTCAGAGACCTCATGCCAAAATGTTGAGTCTGGATTAGGTCTGTGGGTCTCAGCTTTGGCTGCTAGGGAACCTTTACAAGTATATGTATGCTTGCCTCCCCTCCCAGCCTCTTCCAGATCAACTGAATCAGAATCTCTGGGAATGAGAGCTGAGAATCCGTATTTATTTTAAAAAATCCAGTGACTCTAATGCAAAAGGTTGGAAACCAGTGGCCTAGATCAGCTCTAATGTCCAGCTCTAACCTAGTCTATGTTATTAAGTCTAATATAACTTTTCAAGTGGAAACAGTCCCTCAAAATACATTTCCCCTTATCTGCCTAAATTTACTGTGCTGTTTTTCCTTTCCATATCTGTAGAATCTTACAAATTGCTGTTCTTACCTCTATAAACACTTAGAAAGTCATGATTAAGTGTATAGTTCACTGCCTGAGTGAGATAAGATTCTTTTAAATTTACTGGGTCCCTAAAGAAATAGGAAGAGTAGTTGGCTAGTAACCTGTTTTTAGCACATGAAACAAAAGGAAACCTAAATACACACATCCATGTTTCTTTTCAGACTGACTCATTCATTTAATTTCTGTAGTCTTTCTTCACATACTGTGAATGGACAGCTGAAGAGATTAACTCATTCAATTAACTAGCAGAAGCAGAATAGAATGATACCAGGTTAGGTTATTATTATGGCGTACATTGCCGTGCAAACTGTGGGTGCTTAATAAACGTTTGTTGAATAATGAACAAAGGGAATTTTAAGAGAGTTTTCTCTCTGCTTGAAAATACTTTCACCATTCATTCAACAGTATTTCAAATTATGCTTCTGAGCATAGTTACAACTAATTAAATCAATTCTTTAAAATTCTCCACCACAAAAATAAATCTGTCATAGGTAGAAATTATCCATTTAATTTTTCATGTGCAGGAGATATGAATGCTAGTTTAAGGGTCTTCTTATTTACCATTATGATTCATTCAATGCATTTTAAATATAGAACCTTAAATTACCCACATCAAAGGGTATAGTCTTGATTCAGAAAACATAATTGCAACCAATTTGAATTTTTGTGTTATAATGAATGACTAATTGCCTTTATAGCAGGTTCAGAATAAAAACGTTATGGTAATGTGGCAAGATTCCTATATGAGGGCAAAGTGGAGATGAGCTTGAGTCATGGATAAACTGAAGCTAAAATAAAGAACAATCTGTAGGCACAGATTAGTTGAATGTATTCACAGTGACAGTTGGTGTAATCCTCTCAGTGAGGAAAGAATTTCAGGCATATATTCTCCATTTCTTCTAATTAGCCAGAAAACCAATTACTTAATTATTGCTGCTCACCTGCCATCTTCAGTATCTTTGAGCAGTAAATACTTCTAGCTCACTCTGTTTTGTTATTCACTGATTAAATTCCCACAGAAAATGAATCATCCAGTCGAAGTTTCAGTACATGCAATTTCTATATCCCACTTTGATAAAATCTCCTTAAACCCTGTCTGTCTGCTGTAGGAAGCACTGCCATGGCGCTATGCAATTCATTGGAGACATCATCTTATTTTATCTTATCCATCAGTTTTACTTATTGTAAAATTCACCCATTCCTGTGTTTGGAATAACTCTTGTCTAGGTGTGAAATTGAACCTAAAGCTCACCAGAATTGCATCGTACTGAATCGTTTAAGCAAATAATTTCAATATAGTTAAAGAATATAGGATTTATACAATGAAAGATTTCAGTGGGACCCATATTTCCAATTTTTCTTTTACGTCCTAGAAAGGAGGAAATAAAAGGACTCCTATAAACTGGGGTAGGGGAAAACTCTTTCCATCCCATTTCTCACCCAGATTCTTTGATTGAATCTTTGCCCTTCTATTGGAATAGGAAATGGCCCAGTTGGAACTGAAGG
Organism: Eschrichtius robustus; assembly: GCF_028021215.1. Taxonomy (NCBI): domain Eukaryota; kingdom Metazoa; phylum Chordata; class Mammalia; order Artiodactyla; family Eschrichtiidae; genus Eschrichtius; species Eschrichtius robustus. The sequence continues at coordinate 12,438,606 of NC_090845.1, read as the reverse complement.
TTGCAGTGAGCTTCAATCAATGCAAGGACATTATGAAGTCTCCAGCCCTCCTTAGGAAACAGTGTGAGTCCAAACACAAGCAGGTTTTCACCAAAAAAGTCCCCTGAGCAAATGAAGGCTGGGTGATGCTTAATGGTAGCCCTGCTTGGGCTTCCTAGCCTTGGGGAGGAGGGATGGCCTTGAGAAATTCTCAATTCTTATGGCCTCAGTTTTCTCCTCTGTATCATGGGGACTTGGGAGTAGATATGAATAATAAATAGATATCATGTATTGATTATAATTATATACCATGCACTTAAAACCACAGTCAGTCCTATCACCAAACCATCCCTACAAATCACATGGTTTCAGAGGAAATTGAGACCGAGAGAAGTTATGTGGCTTCCTGAAGTTATATTGCTAATAAATGTTGAAGCTGAAATTCAAATCAGGTCTGTCAGATCTCCAAATTGTCTGATTCCAAAGACTCTGGAAGTCTTTGGTTTTTATGAATTTGTCCCTATCAAGCCCCAAATGGCTTCCGTTCAAGATTATGGAAGAAGAATCCCACTGAAATTTGTAGAACAACAGATCTGAAATAAAGTAAACCCAGTATAACCCCTTGTTGCTTAATGGCATGTGGTGAAATAAATTAAAACTGTCACAGTGTCATTTTGGGGCAGACAGTGAATAGCATTTTTTCCAAAAGAAAAGCAAATCAGTGGATCATCTCTTTTTCAGTGCAGGATATCATTATGATTGATTTTTGAAGAAGAATGAACTTCTGGTGTTCATTTCTTGAGCACTTGCCATTTATGTATTCATATTTCCAACAAATAATTCCTTGAGCACCTATTATGTGCCAGGTATGTGGTGAGGATACAGCAGTGAACAAGGAGATGAAGTCTCTTCTTTTTTGGAGTTTACATTCTAGTGGGGAAAACAGTAACAAGTAGAGAAATTATGTGACACACACACAAATACATATTTATACATATACATATACACAGATAAGACACCCCACACATTTGCACATACACAAACACACACACACACAGATAATGATGGAGGCTTTGAAGGAAAACAATCAAGGTAAGACACTTAAGAGAGATGAGTGACAGAGAAGTGGATGTTTTAGATTGAGTGGTCAAAAAAGTCCCAAGGACATGCCAGGCACTGTGCCATTTGCCAGGAATCCAGTGGCGAGCAAGACAGATCAGACTCTTGCCTTCAGGTAGTTCCCAACCTTGAGGTGAAGACAAACATTCATGGAAGGATCACATGAGCACGGAATTACTAACTATGATAAGGGCCCTGAAGGAAAATTATAGGGTGTTAGGAGAACATATTAACGGGGGTCCCAGTCTAATCTGGCTGATAGGAGAAGCTTTTCCCTGGGGAAGTGATATTTCATTAGAGATCTGAAAAATGAGAAGCATTAAAGAGGGCACAGCAGAGTTGGGAGATGTCTGAGATAGGAAGGTTTGCTGCAATTGAGAGATGGTAGGATGGCTCGTGGAATGCAGAAGGAAAGTGGGGTGAGACAAAGTTTCAGAAAAGACCAGGGGCTAGCTCACATAGGACCTTGCAAACCGTGGTGTCGGTTTGGAGCTTTATCTTAAGAACCAAGGGAAGGAAAAGATGAATAAGACCTTGGGTTTTGGGGGGGTCATACAGAACCAGGTAGAGAATTATATGAGAGAGATTCTTGAGATATGTACAAAGGTTTATTGGAGCTCAGGTGAGCCTGAAGTCTTTAGAGTTGGTGAGGGTATGGATGGTAATACTGCTGAGATATACAAGGCAACGTGCAAATCATCTATGATCCCCCTAATCTGAAAAAGACTCTGTAGCTACCTATCGGTGTTTAGAACTCATTTCCAATTTTCTTTTTTTATTATTATTTAAAATTTTTGCTTCCCAATCATGTTAAAGAATAGGTAGACAGGGACTCTGGATTATGGTAGCTGATTTCCACTAATGTCTTTACTCACCAAAGGATAAGCTCCTAGGAGTGTGCCCACCTCATCTCTGTAGCCCTCTTCCCTGGCACAATGCTGGGCCTATGAGTTATTCAAAACCCGTGCTTGGCAAGATCCTCTTGATTCTGAGAAAAGTCTCAGCAAGGACATGCTTCCTGGGGGAAGGGAGGGGACAGCAATTGTCTCCTAGCTGATTTCCCTTTCTTTGCCACTTGCAGCCCTTTCTGCGGCCTCTGGATCAGTCTTGCCCAAAGAACTTCCATTCTGTCCCTTTCACTGCAGACGCACTAGCCTTGGCATTGTAGAGGGGCAGAGGAAACACTGGGACAGAATCTAAAAGGCTCAGATTGAATTCCCTCAGTCCCTCAACATTTTTGCTCTTCTATTTCCTCTTTAAAATGAAGAGATTAGCCATTTGGCCATTTTCTTAGTTTGAGTATAGGACTATAATGCTGGCTAGTATATTGCCTTGAGACTAATCTCTAGCTGGTTGATGTGTTTAAGACATCCTTCCCAACTGCAGACTACACAGTATGCAAGTAAGGATCTTAAAGTCTTCTTCCTCCTGCTGCCCTCATGCCTTTGCTGGGGTTGGCCTTGTGGGCATGCATACTGTGCCCTCACACGCCCTAGTACTTAGAAGGGTACTATACTTGGTTTAATGCTTTGCTGTAGCCATCTTGAAATTCATAATGATTTTTGAACAAGCACCCCACGTTTTCATTTTGCACTGGGTCCCACAGATTTTGAAGCTAGCCCTGCTTTCTGCTCCAGTGGAACTAAAGGAATGCCATTGGCCCATTGCTTTCATTCCTGGCTTAATACTTTTCAAGAGTGTCTCATCTCCTTTATGACCACTCCTAAGCTCCTTTGTGACATTCAAAGACCCCCTATGTCCTGTCTTATACCTGCTTCTCTCATGGGGTTTCATGGTCTTTGGCTTTATTCTTTGCATAGAATACTCCTCACCTCTCTTCACTTGGCGAGCTCCCGCATGTCCTTCATGACTCTACTCATCCCATTCAGGATGCCTTTTCTTGACCCCTGAGCCTGGGCCTTGGGTTTCTCCTCAGCTCCTGTAGCACTGGGTTACATGCCTCCATAATGGAACCTGCTGTCATCATAGTTTACATGTCGGCCTCTTTTATGTGACCTTCAAGTGGAAGGACCCAGTTTTGCATATCTTGATCACCCCAGTACCTAGAACAATATTTGGCTAAAGCTGCCTATGTTGAATATTATATATAAGGTAAATGCTTCTTAAATGAATGTTGGAAAAAAGTCTTTTGTGATATGAAAAACGCTTTCCTAGCTTACTTATTTTATGGTTTATTTTTGCATATTGAATTTATATAAAATTAGGGCAAACGTAAACTCAACAATGCCACTCAAGAACTGAGGTATTTATGATCTATATTTGAAACACTGTCCATTTTTTTTGGCCCAGTGTTAAGCTAGTGAGCAGCCCAGAGAGTGTGAAAATATGTAAAATTAGATCCACCTTATTAACAATCTTAGCAAAAAATGCATGCTTCTTTGCAAAAAAAATAAATAGAAGAGACAAACACTCCAGAATACAGAGAAATAGTTTTTCATTTATGCATCTATTCGCAAATCAAAATAATAAAGCTAGGTAAATGAAAAGCCAGTACATATTATATACTTACAAGTATTTCACCAAATAAATGAGACCTTATCAGTTATTACCCATAGCAAAGACTAAGGAGTATTTGCATAATATTAAGGGTATTTGAATTCATATGCCATCCATTTGGGTTTGGTGAAGAGAGTAAAATTCCTATAAATCTACGGTCATCACCAAATATCAGTTTTAAGTCTTGAAATTTTAATTAATGGAACATTTTTCTTCACACATCTCTTAAAACAAATTAATACCTGCACTATGGTGCTGTGCACAATGTACACAAAATCATTACACAAAATCTCTTTCACGAAATCTCTTTCATTGCCTCAATCACACATGTTATTTTTACAAGCCTCTCTGTGTATATAAAAAGAAAAAAGCCAGCAAGGTTTCTTATTCGGGCCAAAGCTCACCTCCGGTAACAGGGGGAAGATATGTGGGCAAGAGAGGACAAACAGAACTCAGCTGTGGTGTGAGCTGGGATTCCAAAACTGCTGTTGCCCCAGCCTGCAAATGCCTTGCAGGGGTTGGGGCATTGGGAATTGAGCTGGGCTAAGACTCCTGGTTATCCATGAAAACCCATCTGTCTTTCTTCTTCCATTGGTGGGTCTTTCTTGAGCTCCAGGTTGCTTAACTATGGCACTGTTGACATTTGGGACCAGGTAATTATTTTTGTGGTAGGGAACTATGTTGTATATTTTAGGATATTTAGCAGCGTCCCTGGCCTCTACCCACTAGAAGCAAGTAACACACATTTCCCCCACAGTCATGACCGTGAAAAGTGTCTCCAGACGTTGTCCGATGTCTCTCGGTGGGCAGAATCGCCCGTACTTAAGAAGCCCTGCTTTAGCTGCTCACCCATGTGCGCCTGGGGAGGCTGTATTTTCTAACGTCCCCTGCACCTGTGTGGGACCATGCGACACATCTAGAACCAGGAAGTCTAACCAGCTCAATCTCCAAACCAGAATCTAGGCACCTCTTACCAGAGCCTCCACTCCATGCTGAGCTGAGCCACCTGACAGTGGCGCATCAGAACCATTTCCACCAGAATTATAGTGATCATCTTCTACCTAATCCCCTGGCTTCTAGACCCTCCCTCCCAACAAGAAGGTCTCTTCTCAATCCAGCAACTAGAGGGATCCTGTTAAAGTGTGAGTCAGGTCAGATCTTCATGAGCTCGAACCTCCAGCGGCTCTCACCTCAGCAAAGTACACGTCCTTGTGATGCCCCCCCTTTACCTCTCAGAGCTCAGCTCTTGCTGCTCTCCCTCTAGTCCGGGTGTCAGCAAACATTTTCTGTAAAGGGCCGGGTAGTAAATATCTTACACATCATGGGCCACCCTGAAGTATAGGTCCCTTTAATGCGTATTTTGAATCTAATTTCCTAAAGTGAACTATGTACTTCACTCTATTTTGGACCACACCTCACCTCCAGCACCCTATTTTTTAATAGACTGGAAGTAATTATCTAAAAATACTTGTTTGACTTTTGGCTCAAAATCTATAAAGCAGAAACGTTTTCACTTAATGTCAGCTGCAGTCTTAGAGAGTAGTTTAGAAATCAGTTACATGGTTGTGATGTTTCGATGCCCAGAGGCAAGCAGTGCCTTGCATATGGAGATTCCTTCCTAGTAGTCCCTGTCAAATCTGGCCTGGCCAGAACGCTCGGAAGACGCATGAAATTCTAAGAAGCGTGAAGGTGAACACCTTCCATCTGGAGTATGAGCTGCTCGATTATTAGCGTAGTTTGCCATCTGTTCAGGGTACAAACAAAGTGAATGTTGACACTGTCTACACAGTGCAGACTGGAGGGGGCAGGTGGTCAGAGGGTGAGCCCACTGCCGAAGTAAAAGGTGTAACGGCGGCAGCAGCAGTGCGTCATGTCAAGCATTCACTTGCTTTCTAACGTGGATGGCTGTGACTGCCAAATTCTTCAGACCATTATCATGCTTTGATCTCTATATATAACATACACACTTGGTGTCAAAAAGTGGTTACTGTGTGAGATTATCTGTTGTTTGCCTGGCACTTCCACTCCTGTAGAAGTGCCTGCCTACGGCTGGGAAGAACTACATTTTCCAGAATTCCCTCCTTGATTAGTTCCAGGTAAGGGTTTGCTGGTGAGAGGAATTTGGGAACTTTGGAAGGTAGAAGGGAAGGAGAGGCCATTATTTTGGGGAGTCTTTGGGAGTCAGATGAGGCTGCCCTGTTAGACACAGCGGCATTACAGACCTTTCTGTGGGCTCCCATTTTATGATTCCACTTTGGAGGCCAGATATGGTAGCTTCTCAGGTTTTCCTGTCAATACCTGCTTTCCCCCCCAGAGCTTCAGCTTAAAGTTCTGTCCTCTGACTATAGCCTTCCAGACCTTCCTTCCCCCAGTTACTCTCATATTTATATAAACCGTAATTTCTATAATAAACCCCTTATCCTAGTAGTGTGTATAGTGTCTCTGTTTTCCTGACTAAACCCATCCAGATACAGATATACAGGTAATCCAGGCTTACAAGTACAAAACAGCATCTTGATGCAAGTTACTGTAGTTTTCTTCAATTAAGATTTATTGAGCATCATAATGTACCAAGCATTAGAAAGAAGTAAGGGCACAAAAGACAGAGCCCTGCCCTTGAAGTCAGTGTGGGATTGGTGGAGGGTGCCTAGAACATGTGGACCAGTGGCTCTCAACCAAGAGTGATTTTTTTCCCCCCAGGGGACGTGGGGCAACGTCTGGAGACATTTTGGGTTGTCACAATGGGGCAGAGGGTGCTATTGGCAACTAGTCCATAGAGGCCAGGACACTGCTAAACATCCTACAATACGCAGGATGGCACCTCACAACAAAGCATGAATTATCTAGCTTCAAATGTCAATAATGCTGAGGTTGGGAAACCCTGATACGGACAAATGACTCCAATATAATGTGATATGTGCTATGATAAAGGAATGTACAGGCCACGGGATACTATGGAAGAGGTGATGTCAGGCGAGAGTCATTAAAGGAAATTTAGATGGCACTTTTTTCTGTAATAATACCATGGAATGCACTGCTTCTGGAAGAATACATGAATATTACAGATATGTTACAGAAAAGCAAATGTAAAGGCAGCCTCGTTTGGTTCACTGAGCCTGCTTTTTAGTGCAACTACAGAGCAGCTCAAGGACACGTGTCTGTGCCATTTGGCCAGGTGTTAGTATCTTTTAATCTTCCTGTATCTTAATCAGGGAGGATTTGTTACAAAGGACAGAAACCTGCTCATGACAGCTTAAATGGGAGAATTTCTTTAGGAAATTACTATAAAAATATTGTAAGAAAATCTCTTGAGTCACCAAGGGTAGAGAAGCAGTGCCCTGTAAAGGTAAGAAGGCTGGGTTCTAGATCCAGAACTCCTGGTTTCCAGTCTTGTCTCTGTCACTAACCAGTGTGGGAGCTGGATAAGTCACTCAGATCTCTACGTGCCTCAGTCTCCTCTGCAGTAAAAAAAGAGAATAATGGCATCTTCCTTTTAGGGTTTTTGAAAGGATTCAGTGAGCTAATGCACACTGAGGGCTTGTATCATTGCCGGTATACAGTATGTACTCAGTAAATGTTAGCAACGATGATGATATTGATGGTGGTGTAAGCAGGGCTCCCAGTCCAGGAACTCCAATAAGCAAGTCAGCAAATGAGATTATTCACCATCTCTCTGGGCTGTGATTCTCCCCCATTTCTGCTTTTCTCCTTTCAGCTTCCTTTACTTATGCATATTTCAACTGGTCCACCCCAACCTCAACCCTATGGGAACCGTTTCAACTCAGGTCGTTACTACCATTAGAGCTTACTAATTAGAGCACTCTTCATTCAAATTCTTGAAAGAGAGAATGTCACTGATATCCCAGTTTATGGACTGTTGTACTTGGGTCATCGGATAGGAAAAGGGGTAGGAGATACAAACAGGACAGCCTGAGTGCAGGGTAGGGGGCAAGGGAACCCTGCCAGGGTGCTGAGTGTTCCTGAAAGCCCACCACACGAGGAACCATAGAAGGAACAAGAGAGGCTGGCCTTGAAAACAGATGAACGTGGCTCATATAACAGGTGTTTTCAGAAGAGGGAAGACCACCTGTACTAATGATTCCAAGGTTGCTGATCAAAAACAATTGGTTGATGTTACAGGGAGACAGAATTCAACTCAACATGGGAAAGAACTTTAAACAACTCTATGCCTGAACATGGAGCACAACATCTTGGAAGGTAATGAATTCCTTGTTGCTAGAGATATTCGAGTGTTTGATCATTTCTTGGAGATGTTTGGTATTGATGTAACATGTGGGTTAGGGGCCAAGATAACCATTTATGTACCTTCTAATTGTGGGTGTCTCTGGTTGCGTATGAAAGTTGCTAAGGTAAGAAGTCCAGGAGGGAAAACCAAATTGAAGGTGCTGACCCAAGTGCAGGAAAGATGTATTTAGTAAGCTGTGCCCTGCTATGACCCTCCTTGACCTCCCGGAAGTTTCTGATCACTTTGATCCCATTTTGAGAAATCCTGCTCTAATGTAATCAACCCACAGCAACAGTTTGGTTCAGGTGTATTTTCTCTTTTGATTATTTTTGACTCACATACTATTTTATGTCCTCATTTCTAAGGGTTTCATTTAGGCAGCAAGTCCCTTGCTGCTGTTATAATGTTGAAGAAGATTCTAATGTAGAATATATAAAATATAGAATATAGAATAATTTGAAAAACCACAAATAGTAATGTGCAACCTCATATTATGTAAACTAGGCACAGAATGGATGTATTTTTAGAGGTCTACACAACATGTTTGTGGAGGCCTGTCTTTATGATAGCCACTTTTGACAGCCTAGAGGCTCCACGCCATAATAGCACCCTTCCAAATAGCCACTTCTTTCTTTCTCCTCTTCCCTCCCACTGCTCAGTTTCTGCTGAAAGGAGCTCAGAGGGAGAGGAGTAGACGCTGTTGGCTGTCAAAGGTTGGCGAGCTGTTCATTTCTGCAGGGAGCTCAATAAACTCAAGAACTGAGAACTCAGTCCACAGGATTGGATCTATATTTGGTCTTGCCCTTGATCTCTTCCTCCCAACTTTGAAGAGATAGGTTAACATCATGATGAAATCACCCAGGTGTGACTTGGAGAAGGCTTAGGAGGGTTGACAGAGGGGCAGTGAGGCGTATCCTGAGGAAAGAGACGTCCCCCGGCCATTACTTCATTGCTTTCTGCAGTTGCAGAACAAACACGTTTTCTCCAGGTGAAAAACTATAAACCTGCTTTCTCTGGCTGATCGTATTTCTTTTGGAATTTGAATGATCCTGATAAGCTAGGTCTTCTCTGTTGAGTGTGGATGGACTGTAGGTTCTGTTTTAAAATTAGCAGCAGACGAACACTGTAAACCATCAGGAGGCACTTTTCCTGTTGCTTCTCCCAAGGACATTCAGAGCAGCAAAGTGAACCAGAAACACAACCTGTGCTCCATTCTTCTGGATTGTTATTTAGTTCTGCAGATCATCTGTGCCCCAGCTCTCTTCTACCTTCCCTGCAACCATTTGTTCACTAGTACTTCAACTATAGCTTCTTATAGGCAACTCTTGCAAAAAAAAAAAAAAAATTAGGAAAAGGAAAATGGGAAAGAATGGAAGGGTTTTTTTGTTTGTTTCTTTTCCTTTTTCTTTTTTGTATCTGTACTGCATTTCCAAGATCTCCCCTCCTCTCTGCTTCGTTACTATGGTTACCAGATTTAAGATTTCAGACAGAAAGTTGTCTGTAGGCCCAGAGGGAAGATTGATTGCAGTAAACCCAGAAGACAGAGATTGGGCACAATTCGAAAATAATACCGGGATCCATTGATCTAATTGTCAACCAGTCAAGTCTCTAATTAAGAGAGTGTGTGTGAAGGTATGTAGCACAGGACATGGCATGTAATGGGGACTCTGCCTCCTTTTCCTTTTCAAAGATGCCAACGCAATAGTTATAATCAGAGGCAAAGAAGAAAACTTAAGTGGTGATAAGAAGATACATTTTCATGGAAAACAGATTTAAGTCCTGGGTAGGTGTCTCTTTCCCCCCAGTGAGTGCCTCCTTATAAGGCAGGTGTCACACCCAGCTGAGGACAATGCAGCTTCCACGCTGCAGACACAGGTTACTTCCTGGTGAGCCCACAGGGTTATGGGCACCACAGTGCTCAGGTGGGGAGTGGGTGGGGCTGGTAAGTCAAGGGCGAGGGGCTCAGTGCATTGTGGTGAGGCATAGCAGTGCAAGGTCGGCCTCCTGTCCCTGTCGTCATAGCAACCAAATAAGGACCCCTGCTACTGGACCTGTGACTGACTCTTAGGAGTATTTGAGAAGGTTTAAGCCAGAAAAGCTCAGGTGAACTTGTTTACCTAACCCGCTGTACCCTGAAGTCACTTCTTTGCCGTGACCCAAGGTAGGAAACATATTTTCCATTCCCCACCAGGACACACACACACTCCCACACACATGAATATATCTAACAGAAACAAAAGGTTCACAAAGTGGTATTTACTTTTTCAAAGCAGGATTCACTCTGATATTTTCTAATTTTTTTTTCTAATTTTTATTTTGCAAAGAAGCTGGTGGTGAGCCACTGAACCAACTTGATGACCCACAAGTTGCTCACAGCCCACAGTTTGAAAAGTACCATGTTTAATGGCCTTGGTTGGTTTCTTTGCTGTCAGTATCCATTCATCACATCTTTACTGAGCATCTGCTGTATGATGGGCATGGGCTTGTCATAGGGAAATCTAAAAGAGAGGCTTCCAGATCCACAGGAGACTCCTGACCAAGAGTCACACGTTCTGTTTAAACGCGTGGCCGCTGTCATCTGTCATGCTTGAGAAGGCTCTGGGATTTCACAGGGAGTCTGGGAGACGGCCACTGTGACCGGGCATGGCGCTAGGCCCTGCCACTTCCTACTGAGCCCTAGACTCTACATGTATACAGCTTTTGTTTGATTTTAGCAACAAGGTAGCAGTAAATGCTTCCAAGTCCTCTAGAGCTTCACAGGAGAAGCAACTTTCTGTTACAAGAAATAAGCTCCAGAGATCAAGGATTCCGAATTCACTTTTCTGGTTATCCATGAACTGATCATTTGCCTCCAGAATAAACATGCAGATCCTGCTGGCACAGATTGCCAGCCCCTTTATAATCAGGCCGTAACAGACTGTTCGAGTTTCATTTTCCATCATCTCTCATGACATAACCTATGCTTTAGAAACTCTGTTCCCTCAGTGGCCCAAACTTTTCCACATCTCTAGGCCTTTCCATGTCCTATTCTTCGCGTCTAGCGATTCTCTTTGACTTGTCTGCCTGCTGAATGGCAAGTCAACCTTCCGTCCTTAGCTCACCTCTGTGTAGCAGTAGCCATGCCTTTTCCTAGTCTCTCCTAAATGGTTGCCTTTCTTAGGTTGGAGTTGAATACTATAGTTGTGAGTGTCTTGTGCACTAAACAGTGGGTGATGAAATTAGTCAGAATAATACATAGGATCGTTTTCAAGAGTCAGAGGACATTGTACATGAGCATGAGGAGATACGTTTACGTCAAGAGCTCCATTATACTATTCCAGGTAGCTGTCCATTCCTTTCCCCACAGGTTTGTTGTGTGTTGGGCTAGAAGTCAGAGGCCAGTGGGCTGGATCCTTAGGAAGACATAGCTCTGTATGTTTAAGTGCCCCGTATAAGAAATGGCATGACTTCTGATGACTTAGTGCTGGCTGGTTTCCCACCTTCAGGCCACTGAGCTATGAGCCCTGAGTAGAAACCCGCAATTCATTCAACATTTCTCAAGTACCTAGTATGTACCAGACAATGTGACAGGCTCTTCAGATTGAAAGATGAATAACAGGCTTTGCTGTTTAGATTTCTGATGACATTTTCCTGCAGGTTTTTTTAAAAAACAGACGAAGGGAAGAGAAAGGAAATATTTGATGAGTGTTGGCTGTGTGCAAGTCACCGTGGTTCACATGCATAATCTTGCTTCCTCCTAATAGTAATCCCGTGACAAAGGGTTTATTAGACCCTTTTTACAGATGAAGAAACTAAGACCCAGAGTATAAGACCACGGCTCCACATCACTCAGCAGATATAGTACCAGCCAGGATTTGAATTCAGCCAGCTGGACGCCTGGCCAAAGCTCATTTCACTATGCCATGATTGTCTCCTATCTCTTTATTTTTATGATTTTAAGAGAAGAGGTGTATATTTTTAAAGAGGACAGGAATTCTTATGGCAGAATTATTCTAGAAAAGTGTGCTATAATGAAACATGTTGAGGGGATATTTGGCTGGTATGAAAAAAGCTGGCTTTATGACAGGGATTTTTATAAGTTCTTTTTTCATCAATCTGTCCTCAAAGACTGGAAGTGTGAAAGACCGTTTGTTGATACTATGATGAATTAAGGCATCTACGGTCTGGCAGCCAGGAACTGGCTGTCTGTACGACATTTAGCAAACCTCAGAAACTCCCTATGGAGATATCACAGCCAAACTATCTTAATTCGAAGCATTTTGTTCTTTCCAGAAGTCGTATGACTATTTAGAACAACTGTTTTACTATCATACAGACGTGCACAGTTCAATCCTGTTAACCACAGTGAAACTCCTCACCCTGGCATGGATTCTTTTGGATGGCATTTCACATCGTCTCCTCCTCGCTCGTGTGAACACAGAGCTTAGAGAGGGCACCTTCTCAGTTATGGGAAAAGGTGTTGCGTAGGGCTCCCGTTTGGCTCTCAATACCAGGTGATAATCCTAGGTCACTGAATAGCTAGTGCTACTCTTCTTAGGAAAAACAAAACCAACTGATAACAATAAGCAACACAGGATTAAATTATTCTGTATGACTGAAATCTTTCATAATTAAAAATAGATAAAATTACTGAAAAAGAGAGCAGTCATAGCGATGAACTTAGCATTTCTCATCACATGAAAATTAATTTTATTTAGTGCTTTGGGGCATTTTCCTATGCCTTAATAGCGTGCCTTATTTTAGACTGTGCATATTGCAATATGTGTACATTAAAAAAATGGACTGTTTGGCAAGATGTTCTAGAGCAGCACATTTCTCAAGCTTCAACGTGCTTGTGAATCCCCTGGCGGATCCTGTTATAATGCAGATTCTGATGCAGTAGGTCTGGGGTGGGGCCTGAGAGTCTGCATCTCTAACCCGCTCCCGGTGATGCCTGTGCTGCTGGTCAACGGGTGACATTTTTTAAGAAGCGAGGATCTAGCAAAGTAGTTCTCAAACTTGGCTGCACATTGGAATCACCTGGTAAAGCTTAAAAAAAAAAATCAAGATGTTTTGCTTCCCCCCCCTCAAAGACTGCCTTAATTGGTCTGGGGTGTGGTCTGGGCATGCGGAAATCTTCAGAAACGCCCAGGTGACTACACTGTGTAGCCAGGATTGAGAACCTTGCTCTAGTGCGTTATCTTTTCTCTAGAAAATATGAGGACTCATTTCTCATGTGACTTTTGTTGCTCTTGAATAAATCCAGCAGCAGACAGAGTGAAATGAAGTGGGAACATTCAATAACTTAACCTCCTCATGTTTACACTCGTGTCACCTTCTTGAAAAGCAATTAAATTATATGCCCAACAAAATTCGTACTCTTGTTACCAGGACAAAGAACCATATTTTGGATCCCCTTCTTTTTTTACTATCTGGTATAAATAGAAGCTTATATAGAATAAAGAGCTAACTTACTAAAGAGGAAATACCTAATTAAAAGGTTTTTCTGGCTCTGTCTTCTTTTGGGTTATACAAGTTCTAATTAATTACTCCTCACCTGAGTAGTATCTTTGTAAGCATATTGTAATTATGAAGCTAAACTTTTTTTTCTCTCAAAAGCCTCAGCCCTCTGTGTGTCTCTGTCCCTGAGATCAGGGTTTCTTAACCTTGGTACTGTTGACATTTGGACCAGATGATTCTTTGCCGTGAGTGCTGTGTCCTGTGCTTTGTAGGATGTTTAGCAGCGTCCTGGCCTCTACCCACTTAATGTCAGTGGCACATACAGTCTCTCCCCCTCACCCCCACCAAGTTGTGAGAACCAAGAATGCCTCCAGACATTGCCAGTGTCCCCTGGGGCAGGGGAGAACTAGCCTCTGCTTGAGAACCACTGCTTTAGATTAAAGGACGTTTCCACGTCACTGACTCTCGCTTTCACCTTGAATGTCTCAGCGTGGGAAGCTCTCCAGGTTCATCTAATGCAAATGAGAGGTATACTGTCAGCAAGATAGGACGAGACCATTTTCTGGTGAGCATTGAACGTCAACTTCAAGAGTGGAATTTTCATTACCTATGAAATAGAATATCTAATTCTATTTTATTTATTCACAATAACACGATGATATTAGAATACCTTACATTTAACATTCCAAGACGAAATGAAGTTTACAAGTGCCACTTCCTCCTTGAGAACAGCCCCTCCTCATCAGCTGGGAGTATCTTCCCTTCCTAGGAGTGGCCACGGCTCTGACTGTATTATGGCTCTTAACACTCTCTATTCCATATTAGAAAATTTTTGCATTTAATTTGTTTTCTTATTGATCTCTGAAGCTGCATGGAGCCAGTTTCAAGCAGTTTTCATAGCCTCACTCCCCCTTATCTAAAACATAACTCTGTACAAAGCAAGCATTATAAAAAATATTTGTTAATCAAATGAATTCTAGGGTTGTCCAGCAACTTAGAGCGAAAACTAAGAAAACAGGGCCCATTTCTTTATAACCGCTTCAGCGCAAAGCCAGGATCATTTATTTTGTAAATGGTTGCACTTGCTTTTGATGACCATTCATCAGTCAGGTGGGAAATAACTCCAGCTTCACTTAAGCGTTTTGTCCTCAAGTGAGTTTATTACAAACAAGAATACTATTGAGAGAAGACAAATTAATATTGTGATTAGTAAACCCACATCTCTTTAATTTAATGTCAGAGAGGCACCAGACTTCTCTCATTTAGTTTGATCTTTTTATGAGAATCCAGTTCTGTTGGAATAACTACAGCTTGCATCATCGCGAAGAATTCTACAGCAATTAAGAGCTATCCAGTCAAAGGAGAAGATTTAAGATATCTGCCATCATAGCCTTTCTCAGACAGTAACAGAGCTGAAGGCACAGGCTTAGATTTCCGGGACATAAAGAAATAGAATTGTATTATGAAACCTGTCAAGTTGTTTGGAAAAACCAGTAGCACAAACATATTTTAGCATTTCCAACTGTAGGTTGCAGTAGATGGAATGCAGTTGTTTATCTGTAATTTGAAGAAACCACTATTTTGCCACTCACTGCTCTTTCTAGATCCTTAGCCCTCTGTTTTCACACTTTGGGCACAAAAGGTACTCCAGGATCTGTTTGGTATTTGGTGAGGAGGCAGAGGACAGGATTAAATGGGACCCTGATTGTCGTCAGTCCCCTGCCCAGGAGGCGTTGCTTTTGTTCTCTCCAGAGCAACCCTGAGACAAGGTATTTGTGTGCAAGTAGTTTATTTGGAAGGTAGCATTGGCGGGAAGTGGGAGAGGACAAGGGGGAAAGTCAGTAGAGGGGGTGTGAATGATCAGCCATCACCACTGTTGGCCAGTGGGGCTCAAACCTCTCACAGCCTCAGACTTGGACCTACCAAGGGCTGAGGAAGCTGAGTATTTGGCCCCCAACACCCCAGCTCTCATTGGTTGAGAGCCGCTCTGGCACTTCTGGCCTGCCTCAAGGATGCATGGAGAGCGCTAGAGTGGTCTGTGGACGCTCTCAGACAGTCGCAGGAAACCATTGCCATGTGTGGTCGTTAGAATAATGGCCACCAACCATGTCCATGTCCTTATCCCTGGAACCTGTGAATATGTTACTTTCCAGGGCAAAGAGAGTTTGCACGTGTGATTAAGTTAAGGCCCTAGAGATGAAGAGAGGGCCCTGGATTATCCAGGTGAGCCCAATTTAATCACAAGGCTCTTACAAGTGGAGAATCTTTCCCAGCTGTGGTCAGAGGGATACGTGCCTATGGAAGGAGGGTCAGAGAGATGCAGCGTTGTTGGCTCTCAAGATGGAGAGAGGGGGCTGTAAGTCAGGGAATGTGGGTGGCCTTTAGAAGTTGGAAAAGGCAAGAAATCAGATTCTCCCCTAGAACTTTGTTACATAACAAGATGAAGGTGGCCACCGTGTACTGGCCCCCTAGGTTGTTTATTTCTCCATTGTAGGCTGAGACCTGTTATCTCAAAAGCCTGCTGGCACCAAATGCAAATTTTACACATTGAATAATTTTTTAAATGGCCCAAACAAGCAGATTGCTAGTCCCCTAGAGCCTGCGTGCTTCGCACACCTCATATAACTATGCCCGGCGTCTGCTGGCCAGTGATAAGGTAGAGCCTGTGGTTAGAAGACCCCAAGCTGCTGCTGCCCTTCGGAGCTCTCCAATGGGACCCTGCCTGCATGCTGCTGAATGGCGCCACCAAGACAGATAAGGCCCCCTCTCGGATCTCCTCGTCCCCAGGAGTCCCTTTGCCCTCGTCCCTTCTCGACGGTAGCTCCTCGTTGTCAGCCCCTGGCCCGGTGCCTGCCGTGAGGGACTTCCCCCCACCCCCCCATGCAGTCCTGCCCAAGCCCATCCCTACAGCTTGTGGTGTGGTACTGCCGCTCGCGAGCACAGTTTCCCCTGATCAGCCCCTGAATCCTGACAACCCCACAAGCCTCCAGAAGCTATGCAACTTTGCCGATACCTGATTTTCACCCAGGGAGGCCCGTATTGCACTTCTGACCTCCAGACTTACAGATAATAAATTTGTCTTGTTTTAAACCACTAAGTTTGTGGTGATATTATAGCAACGATAAGAAGCATGTGTGTGGGGCTTCCCTGGTGGCACAGTGGTTAAGAATCCGCCTGCCAATGCAAGGGACATGGGTTCAAGCCCTGGTCCGGGAAGATCCCACATGCCGCAGAGCAACTAAGCCCGTGCGCCACAACTACTGAGCCCACGTGCCACAACTACTGAAGCCCATGTGCCTAGAGCCCGTGCTCTGCAACAAGAGAAGCCACCACAATGAGAAGCCCGCGCACTGCAACGAAGAGTGGCCCCCGCTCGCCACAACTAGAGAAAGCCCGTGCGCAGCAACGAAGACCCAATGCAGCCAAAAATAAATAAATAAGTAGAACAAATAAAAAAAAAAAAAAGAGAGAAGCATGTGTTACTGCAAATAATTCAAACCACAAAGGCATTTTCGTATTTACACTTGTGTAAGGCAAGCTTTGCTAAGGTCACAGTATGTATGTCAGATTTGGAAAGGTAGTTGCAGCAAAACTACAAAAAGATAAACGTGTATTCATAATAATCTATGCCTCTGGGGAGGGGCTTTTAGGTAAGTGTAGAGTAAGTGTACAATTAAAAGTGTTTAATTAGAAATGCTGAAGCAGCATTTTCCTGACACTGCCTCATTCCAGCCTGGCCATTTCTGTACAGAGCGACATTCCGACAGTTCCATTCTGATTATAGCATCTTTAAGACCTTTTGGTGGCTCCCACTTCGTGAGCAGCTGTAGTCTTTCTTCCTCATCCTTCCATGTCCCCAACCCTTGGCCAGACCCAGCTCTTTTTTTTTTTTTTGCTTTAAGTTCATTATCTGTTTTCATCCTTATGAAAGTATTTTTTTTAATTGAAGTATGGTTGATTTACAATGGTGTCTTAGTTTCTGCTGTATAGCAGAGTGACTCAGTTATACACATATATTTTCTTTTCCATTATGGTTTATCACAGGATATTGAATATAGTTCCCTGTGATATATAATAGGACCTGGTTGTTTATCCATCCTATTTGTAATAGTTTGTGTCTGCTAATCCCAAATTCCCACTCCATCCCTCCCCCCCGCCGCCCCCTTGGCAACCACCAGTCTGTTCTCTACGTCTGTGAGTCTGTTTCTGTTCTGTAAATAAGTTCATTTGTGTCATATTTTAGATTCCACATATAAGTGATATCATATGGTATTTGAGACCCAACTCTTGATGATGACCTGAAAGCACCATGTTGTTTCTTGCCTCTGAGCCTTTGCATAACTGTTCCCTCAGCCGGAATATCCTCCTCACCCCTTTTTCATCTGACAAGTTCTTACTCCTGTGTCAAGACCCAGGTGAACAGTCAATTCCCTGGTGCTGCTAAGTGGAGGAGATGCTCTCTCCTTGGTCGTCACCAAATCTTGCACCTAAACCTCTCATGTGGTGCACAACATTCTGTGTTGAAATCATTTGTCTGGGAGTCTGTCTATCCTAGCAAACAAAACACAAATAGCACCTAAAGGAGACTAGTTGATACAAGTTTTCTTATTTTAATGTTGAATTCCCTTTAAAAAAATTGTATAGCGAAAGTCTCTTAAAAGGGTCTGTGTGCAAAACTAGAACTTCAACTAAGTTTGATAATTAGAGGATCACTGATGTTAAGGACCTGGGGTAACGGTTTTATTGCAAAAAAGGGGTGGGGGATAGTAGCTACTGTATTGGTCACATTTTCATTTACGTAGAAAATGTTCTCTTTTCATTCTTGACATTATATCCATTTCTCTACCCCCCTCCTTGGACCATCACATGAGTCATACTTTTGTCTATCCATTCTGTCCGGCAAAAACCTTACTCTTCACAGGCATGTGACCTGCAGTGAACATAGGGGTGCACATATCTTTTTGAAGTAGTGTTTTCATTTTCTTTGGACAAATAACCAGAAGTGGAATAGTTGGGTCAGATGGTAGTTCTATTCTTAATTTTTTGAGGAATCTCCATACTGTTTTCCATAGTGGCTGCACTAGTTTACATTCCCACCAACAGTGTACAAGGGTTCCTTCTTCTTTACATCCTCTCCAACGTTCACTATTTCTTTTCTTTTCAATAATAGCCATTCTAACAGGTGTGAGGCGATACCTCACTGTGATTTTGATTTGCATTTCCCTAATAATTAGTGATGTTGAACATCTTTTCATGTGCCTGTTTGCCATCTGTATATCTTCTTTGGGAAAATGTCTATTGAGAGTCTCTGCCTATTTTTTAATTAGGTTGTTTTTTAATGTATTTTAGATATTAACCCCTTATCAGACATATTATTTGCAAATATCCTATCTTCCATTGCATGGGTCGCCTTTTCGTTTTGATGATAGTTGTCTTTGCTGTGTAGAAGCTTTTAAATCTGATGTAGTCTCATTTGTTTTTGCTTTTGTTTCCCTTGCCTTTGGATTCGGATCCACCAAAAAAAACTCAGTAAGACTGATGTCAAGGTGCTAACTGCTTATGATTTCTTCCAGGAATTGTATGGATTCAGGTGTTACATTGAAGTCTTTAATCCATTTTGAGTTAATTTTTGTGTATAGTATAAGATAGTGGTCCAGTTTCATGCTTTTGTGTGTGGCCGTCCAGTTTCCCTAACACCATTTATTGAAGAGAGTGTCCTTCCTCCACTGGATGTTCTTTGCTCCTTTGTTAGTTAATTGTCCATATATGTGTGGGTTTATTTTGGGGTGCCCTTTGTGTTCCACTGATCTGTTTTTGTGCCAGTACCGTACTGTTTTGATTACTATAGCTTTGTTGTTTAGTTTCAAATCATAGCGTGTGATGCCTCCAGCTTTGTTCTTCTTTCTCAAGATTGTTTTGGCTATTTGGGATACTTTGTGGTTCCATACAAGTTTTAGAATTATTTGTTCTAGTTCTGTGAAATATGCTGTTGGAATTTTGATTGGGATTGCAATCTGTAGATTGCTTTGGGTAGGATGGACATTTTAACTATTCTTCCAATCCATGAGCATGGAATATCTTTCCATTTGTGTCTTCGACTTCTTTCATTAGTGTCTTAAAGTTTTCAGTGCCCAGGTCTTTTACCTCTTTGGTTAAATTTATCTCTAGGTATTTTATTCTTTTTAATGCAACTGTAAATGGGTTAGTTTTCTTAATTTATTTCTGATAGTTTGTTATTAGTGTATAGAAATGCCACAGGTTTTTGTATATTGATTTTTGTATTCTGTGACTTTACGGAATTTGTTTACTAGTTCTAACAGGTTTTTGGTGGAATCTTTAGGGTTTTCTAAAAAGTGACAGTTTTACTTCTTCCTTTCCAATTTAGATGCCTTTTATTTCTTTTTCTTGCCTAATTGCTGTGGCTAGGACTATCTTGAATAAAAGTGAGAAGAGTGGGTGATTTTACTTTCTTAATTTTTTAGAAATTATTTAATTTCTTGTAACCTTTCAATCCCTCATTATCTCTGGTATTGATTACAACAAGAACCTGCTCCTCTTCCTCTTGCCTCCTGTCCTGCTCTGTTTGAAGCATTTTCCATAGTGCCCAACTGGACTTTTTTTTTCATAATGCAGATTTCACCATGGCATCCCCTCCCTACTTAAAAACTTAGTGTCTCCCCATTGCCCCGAGGAGGAAGTTCAACCCTCTTAGCATGGTGTGGAGCCTTTCCTTTCCTAGCACCTGTTCACCTCTCCAGCTTCCTGTCTTGTTACTCAACCCTGAGGGAGCCCACATGTTGGCTTGATACTGTCTTAGTTGGCTTTTTCTAGAAGGCTCTCAGACAAAGATATGAGTACAAATAGTTTATATGGGAGGTCATCTCGGGAGGCGATCTCAGGAGGCACCAGTAGAGGAGTGGGAAAGTGAGGTGGGGAAAGAAACAATGTCAAAGGTGCATTGGTACGCAGGTTACAGTGTGGGCAGCTGGGGCTCAGTGCCACTTGGAATCCCCGGGAGCCAGTGTAGAACATGCCTCAGAGGGACAAGGAAGTTGGGATATTTAACCCCCGCCCCCAGCGGTTACTGATGGAGGGCTGTTCCTGGAGTAAGCCCTCAGTGTTGCCAGCTTGCCCTGCAAAAGTTGAGCATGCTTCTGGGGCCTAAGACACTCTCCTTCTCCTCACACCAAGGCAGAGCAGAACTTGTAGTAGGAAGCCACCACTGTGGCTTTCCCTTACCTTCAGACTATTTTATTGATTCATTCACTCATAGATTCAGTGTAGATGTATTGCACACTTTCTACAAGCCATCCACAAAGTCTGCCCTTGGGATGCTCACAGGCCAGGGAGAGACAGAAAATGCGTCGGCTTATTAGTCTATGTACATATGACGTATTGGGATACAGACTCTACGGTAAACACTGTGCCGTGGGGCACTCTCTGCCTCTAAATACAGTGGTGGCTTCCTAATCCACACAGGTCTGTGAAAGCCTCATCTAAACCCCTCAACCTTTAAGACAAAAACCAAACATGCCTCCTGCCTCCCAGGAGAAGCATTTACAACCTCTTCAACATCCTGCTTGCTAAGGAAGCAGTTGTTACCTTAATTAATGATGTATGAAATCCTCTTTAAGCATTTTGTGCAAACACGTGGCAGAATATGGAAAAAATGCTAAATGACAAAAGAGAACATACACTGTTGCACTGTATTCTTCTTGAAAGGAAAAAAAAAAGCTTCCTTCCAAGGACAAGGAAAAAGGAGACCCGTAGGGATCTTCAATCTAAAAATACCTTTATAAAGTATTTTCTGTTTGTTAATCTTTCAATGGCTAGTTTCCCAACGTGGAATCTCTGGGGTTAATGTCCTTGACATGACTATGGACACCTTAGTAGCAAAGGTATGAGGTAATGATGGCATTTAATTACCGAAAGCCGTTTTCCGAGTTCTCTGGAGCCTCGCTACTCAAAGTGCGGGTCTCTGGACTTGCAGCATCAGCGTCAGCTGGCCCGCAAATGTTGGCAAAGTCCCAGGCTCTGAGCTACTGAGTCAGCATCTCTTGCGCTGGAGCCCAGGGATCTGTGTGTTACCTAGGCGTCAGGTGATGCTCATGTGCACCAATGTTGGAGAAGTACTGATCTAGAGCAGGGCGGTCAAGATGCAGTCCATACACCAGCACCACCTGTGATTGTTCATTGCAGTCTGCAACTGGGCAAGTGCACTTGTCGTTGGTTATTCTCAATTCCTGTGCTGGTCTACAGAGTGAGGATTCCTAGGCATTCTCCCAGTGTGAGTAACAAACCCACTTTAAGAGTTCCCCACTGGGTTTTCTCTAGAATGAATAACACTGTTTGTTGCTTGTTTAATGCTGTCCTACTGCCTTCCCTTTCTCTTTACCACCAAACGTGGATGTGTGCGCCTATTGAACCACACATGTTCAGGTGTTAATCCTAAAAATAAGTTTACATTATGACTCTTCACACCAATGAGCATTCCCTAAATAGGTGTGATAAAGAGCTTAATTTTTTTTCCTACCCACATACAAGCATCTTCATCTCTCAGAATCAGGATGTTAATTCAGAGTCTGAACCCAGTATTTTCCAGCTGTGACCCTGCCTTACTTCATGCATGAAGCTATGCATAGCATCATAGATCTTTTTTGGGGGTGGGAGGCATCCACATGAATTGTGTCTTAATGAATGAAGCCAATCAGATGGAGTTTTCCTTCCTACTCAGTGCATTTGAATAAATAAATCAATTTTTTGAAGGTAGGCTGCTGAATAGAATTTGCCTTTTTCTAATGTGAGGGAAAGACAACTGGCCATCACCCAATGGACCCCACGTGTATATGAATCAAGCAGGAATTGACTCTGACGGATGTTAGCAGAACCGGAAGTGCTCTCCTGCCTTGGTGGGCAGGTGTTTGCAAGGGTGACACGATTTACATACAAGAAACAGAAAATAATCTAGAATGTTTCATACTGAGAAGTGTAACCTACCAATGTTCTAAACCAAGGTTTTCTCCACCGTGGAACTGTCAACATTTAGGGCTGGATAATCCTTTGTCGTGGGCACTGTCCTGGGCACTGTAGGATATTTAACAGCATCCCTGGCCTCCACCCACTAGGTGCCAGTAGCACCCCTCCCTTGGCTGTAACAACCAAACATATCTCCAGACATTGTCAGATGTGCCTTGAGGGGGGAGGGCAGAATAGCCCAGGTTGAGAACCACTGCTCTAATCCTTTGCAGAGGAAGAAAAAGGTGAGAGACCTTAAAAAGCAAGATTCTCAAAGGTTGACCTTACTCTAAATATAGTTCAGTGGGTCCCCCGTTTGCTTAGATTTGTTTGGTCGGTCAGGCTTAGTGGTAGTGACATCTGCATTTCAGCAGCCTTCTTTCAAAGTCCGTTTACATTCTAATTGGGTTGGCAGGGTCTTAATGGCCTCTGTAGCTTTGAGAAAAGTGCCCTTGTACTAACTGGCTGTGGCTAAACTACATCTTAGCAGTGGGAGGTAAAATGGAAGAAGTCAGCTTACCCTTAATCTTTCTACTTCTCTTGTTTGGACACTGTAGAGTAAGAGCACGAATTCATTATTTCAACCCTATGATTATAAAAATAGCTGTACCTGGCTGACATCTTGCTGTGCAGTCTAATTTCCCTTTGTGGAAGAAAGACGAGAGGAGTAAAAATGGGGGAGGGAGCAGGTCGGCAGCCTATTGCTGTATTCTAAGATAGTTGATTTTAATCTGTAGACTATGTTCCCCCATACATTGAGCAAAACCTTTATGACCCTGCGTCTACCACATACCTTTGTGGTGCAGAAAGTGGATACTAAAACAAGCAATCACTAAACGTAGAACTTCGCACATATCAGGGCCTATTTTAGGAGCTTTACCCATGGGAAGTCATTTTATTCTCACCACAGTCCTATGAGGTGAATACATATTAACTCTATTTACAGATGAGAAAACTGAGGCACAGGGAGTTTTTTTTTTTTTTTTAAGTAACCTGCCAGGGTCACAGACCTGGTAAATTACAGAGCCTCAGTTTGAATGTTGCCAGTTGTAGTAATCTCACAGAATACCAAGCTCAGGGTTACTCTGAGACCATGATAGAGTGAGACAAAACAAGGTCACTTCATAATGTTATCAAAGCACAGATGAAAACAAGGTCACTATGACACCCAGAAAATACTAAACGTCTTTCTTTCGGTTAAAATGAGTGACTGCTGCTTCTTTACCAAATATAGTTTTATTTTCACTCTAGTCTGCCCTCCTATAAATAAGATTTATTGAGATACCTAATCACTGAATTTCCCCTGCTTTCTGACAGCATCCAGTCTAGAGCAAACCTCTGCTTCCGTAGGCTTTCCTCCCAAATCGCCCAGTTTAGAGCCCTCTCTATGTTCCCCCCTCACTGCAAAGTGTAGTAAACCCAACTTAACTACCAGCTTGTTCCTGGTGGCGTTTGCTTGAAGGGCATTGACACCTATTTGTCAGTGTTAAAAAGCTAGAAGTGGTAGCTAATTTTCCAGATGAGTAAATCACTATCAAGAAGATTAATACATTCTAAAAAATGGGCCAAATCCAAAGAGGTGAACATTTATAGCAATAAATATAAAGTCCTTTCTTTAGGTTTGAAAAAAATCAAGCACATAATCAAGAACAGATAACTTGACAGCTATTTGTATTAATAGGAAAAAAAAGACTTGGGAAATGAACAAGCATTAGCGACGTCAAAATGAGCCAATCGTGGAATATGACCACTGAAAAGCACTACTATAATTTAATGCTCTATTAAAAAGTGCAGATAAAGAGGGGATATTACTGCTTTTCTGTATTACATACTGATCATGCCTGGGCTGTCACATTCTGTGACTCATACTTCAGGATGTCACTAGCGAACTAGAGAAAGGGTGACCAGTGTGCTGAGGGGCTGTAAGCTGTATCATAGGAAGGACTAGGTCAGTTTAGCTCAGAAACTTTGAGAAGACCTGCCAGCTCACCATCCTTAAGTGTTTGAAGGGATGTCTCCAGGAAGAGAGGAAGGAGACTTTGGTCCTTAAGGAGAAGGAATGTTGGTCTGACTGGGGACTTTCCAGGACCCCATGGGTGTGAAAAAGCCACTCCCAGGTGACCATTTGCTCTGGGTCCTTGTCTTCTGGCCTTCACCAGTGGGGCTTATGCCCCATTGGAATGGGAAGATCTAAGGGCCTTGGAACATTGAGGAGGAAATAGTGCAGGGCTCTGGACCTCCCGAGTGGAGGGACAGGGCTTCTAAGTTGTTCCCCTCCTGGGGCATTGCCCTGGGATTTGAGGCTAAAGCCTGGATAACGATAAAATAGCTACTGTTCTTGTAGGTTTATTCCCCTCCAGTAGGTCAATGGGAAGATGATTGGTTAAGAGCAGGATTCAGGTATTTCTAGGTAAAGTGTCCTAAATAATACCTCCCCATACATTTCAATTTTATATTCTTCTGTAAAACGTACAACAAATGGGTAGAAAGTGACACCTTATGAAAGGAACAAATTACATACTATGCATGCTTGAAAGAGTGGTATCATTTCCACCCTGTAGGATCAGGAAATTATTATTTTTAAATTGAAGTATAGTTGATTTACAATTTTGTGTTAGTTTCAGATGTACAGCAAAGTGATTCAGTTATATGTATATATATTTCAGATTACTAGGAAGTTATCTTTTGGGAAATTGGCAATCTATCTAAGAATTAAAGGACAGGTAAATGAAGGGAGGGAAAGGGAAAATGGCAAAAAAAAATGAGTACTTTCCCAAGTTACTGTCACGTGAGACATTTTGGTCAGGGCCTCACATTCTCACCCTGTTGTCTAATTAGGTTGAGGCCCCATCTTTTCTTCTGGGGAGGTTGAAGTCTGAACAGTGTGTTCACAACATTCCCTTTAAGAGGCGGCTCATCCTCAGGTGGCCTGGAAGCCATAGCCATGTTCTCAAGCAGCTACAATTGCTGTTTAGTCACTGAAAATAAAGAAGTCAGATCTCTATGGGTAACTGGAAACCTGAAATCAGGCACAATGCCAAAGTCAGGAGTGGTGTGGGCAGATATAAAAAGACGGGGCGAGGGAAGCGCAGGTGAGGCTTTAAAGTTCTTACGGGGAAGTTGTTAAACCATCACATGGTGTGAAAAGTTACTGGAGCTGAGGGCATAACATAAAAATAGGATTTTACTACTCAGACCTGGGGCACATCAACTTCTTACAGGCTGGGGTTGGCCCAACCATAGGGATTTGCAGGTTCTGTCAGTGAAGATCTCAGCTTGATTGTTGCTGAGAAACTCTGCTTTGATAAAATTGGCTGCTTTTTGAGATGTAGAAAAGGTAGAGCAGATACACCTAGTTGCGTATTGCCTGGTCCCCTCCTTGAAAGTGACCCTGTTTCATAACTTGATGGTTCAATAAATACCAGGCCCTCTTCCCATGTAAGTAAATGTCATCTCCGGGCTCTCTCAGTAAACATCTTCCTTGAATAAATCATCATGCCAATGTCACTTTGGGAAGTAATCTGCTCTGGGATTTTCTTACACTGTCTAAAGAATCAGGCTGTATTGTGTCGGGGAGGTCAGTTTCCCAATGGGAAATTAAAGAGATGACTTTTTTATTGGGAATATTGAACATTTTAACATGGTGGCTTGTTTTTGTTTTTAAACTCAGGCCACAGCCTATTAGGGTCTGTGAAAATTTAATGGTTCAAGACCAGCTGGGCTGGAACTAGGGCAAGGTAAGGTCTCAGGTGCAAAATGTAAGGGGGTGCCAAAACCCCAGTACTTCAGATCAATATTTTAATGCAATATTTGAAAAATTCCTTATTAATGCAAAAATCCATGGGGAAAAACTACCAAATTTAAATAAAAACAAGATCTGACCCTGTACTTGTGTGACTAATCTCACTTGCCTCACTCTAATCTCATCCCTGATGGACCAGTCTTAAAAAAACAGAATAGAAAATATTAGGGTGCATTAGAGGTGTTTGTTTCAAGCGTGTGAGTGGGAGAGAGATACTGGATCAGAATGTAAGATGTAAAACGTGAACTCCGCAGAGCAGCAGCTGAGGTCTGGGACGCTGGAGCCAGGCTGCCTGCGTGTGTGGCTTTGGGCGTTTTACTTAACCTCTCAGGGCTTTCCTCTCCTCATCTGTACAATGGAGATAAGAACACTGCCTTCATTATTGGCAGGATGACCACTTAATTGATCCCAACAAGGGCAGTTTTGATAGTGGAAAGTGGCTCGGATAATCCAGCTCTATAATGTTGATGCTTTTTTATTTTACAGTAATTATCAAACAGTAAGACAATTACAGATTTAAATCATCAAGAAATGACAAAGCCATTCAATCATGAGCATTTAGATGTCCACAGCAAGACTGCTCAGCCTCTATTTTGTTGGTCTCATGTTCACTGAACTTACGATTTTCCCATGTTTTCCACTGACCCCACCAAAGGGTGGCCTAGTGGCTTGCTGGGTTTTGTATGCCATGTCATGGGCCAAGGCTGGTGCCCCAGATGGCCAGCAGGACAGCAGTATCTCATCACTGACAGACCAAAAGAAAGAAAGATTTATCCCTAGCCTCTTGTGTCTGAGTGCACCTCATTTTATCAGCAAGCTCCCTTCCAGCTATCCTGGAAAGAGTGTTAGTTATGACATTGCTTCTGGAAAGGGTCAAGAACAGAGGCCAGGGATGGTAATGGTTATTTTTTAGATTTCAGCACATGTTAAAGTGAGAACTTGTGTACTGCACCTGTGTACCCCCAACCCAGAAGATCACACCATGACAGAAAGCAGATATATAGAGTGGAGGTCCACCAAACCCATCTGAGTTTATTTTAATGCAACTATTAATAAGTGTTTTGGTTTAAAACGAATAATCCGAGACAAATGCTGAATTACACAGGGCATCAGGAAAATAGGCAGAAACAGGACTTTCTGCATAAACTGGGCTGTATGATCACAGTACTCACAGTTGTGGGGACTAAATCAATTCTTGTATGGAAAGTACGGTTTATAGTAACCCCTCAATCAGTGCGAGCTCTTGTTACCATTTTTTCTAAGCATAATTCAGACTCAAAAAAATTGGAAAG
This sequence comes from Eschrichtius robustus, assembly GCF_028021215.1. Lineage (NCBI taxonomy): Eukaryota > Metazoa > Chordata > Mammalia > Artiodactyla > Eschrichtiidae > Eschrichtius > Eschrichtius robustus. The sequence continues at coordinate 12,411,197 of NC_090845.1, read as the reverse complement.
TGCTACCTTGGAAAGATGCCATTTCCTAAGGGACAAATAATTGGAAATGCTTCCCCCTTCTTTTTTTTTTTTTTTTTTTTCAAAATTCAATTGTCAGTGATAGCAAGAGCCTTGACTGCGAAGGGGCACCTGCTGATTGTTTTAATTGAAGTTTTAAATTTAATTGTAAACCTTAAATTTATAACCACAGACCTCAGATGGGCTCTCCCACTACCTCTGCCTCAACATTCTGACCCCATCTCTCTCCTTGGAGCAATGGCTTTTTTATTCTCCCAAACTACTATTTAATACTATATCTTTCCTCCTTAAACCTTCTCCATTCCTCCTTTCCATCCCATTTTCAGCCGATAACCTGCCTCATAATCCTTGGAAATGATAGGAGCAATTAGGAGCTCCTACATCGTACCATCATCAAACTACCAGTGGATCAGCACCCATTGTCATTCTCCCATTTTGTCGGTGCAGTGGTGCAGCACATGGGCTCTGGACACGGCATCACACCTCAGGTCTTGCCGTGCTACTTCGTGGCGCATGAGCACGGGCAAATTATTTAACCGTGCTTTGGTATCCTCATCAATGAACTGATACTAATTTAAGTCATTATTAAAATGGCTGAAATATCTGTCTCCATGTAAGGCCAACCCTGACCCTTGGCTCTGGATTTCACCCTTTCTCATCTTCTCAAGGTGTTTTCTTTTTTTCCTTGAAATTATGGTGTCCTTTCACTGCAGTGTTGATTTCTCCCTTTTTGCTACAGTATTCCTGTTGGCAAACATGTTCTTTTATTTTCCATTTTGTAAAAAGTTTCCTCCCATGATCCCACATTACCTTCCATGCTATCTTCTAGGCTCCCAGCGAGTTTAATTTATCATTTTTTAGGGGGAACAGATTTTGAAAAGTCTCTCTCATCTCTTGTATGTAAAATTTTAACTTCAGTTCGCTAGTGATATTGTTACAGGCACTGGAGTTCTCCATATCCAAGAGCATATTTCTCTCCCAGAATCTGAAACTGAAAGCAAGTGCAAGGCTTCTGGAGTCCTATATGAAATTAAATTATAAACCAGGGCACTGCTTCCCAAATGTGTCTGCACACTGGCATTGCCTGGGGACCTTCAGAAGATACACCTGTGCCCCATTCCAAGACTGGGATTAATGGGTATGGGGTATGGCCAAGGTTTGGGATTTTTGAAAGATCTCCAGGCTATTCTAATGTGCCGGCAAATTTGGGAACCACTGAACTGGATATTTCGAGCCATGTATTTCCAACCTCAAACTTCTAGATAATGTAAGTTTTGGGTTTCTGCATTAAAATTAAAGTTGAGACAATGAGATCAGTCTAATTGGATTTATCAGCTTGAAATCAACATGAGTAGGGACCTTATTTACATAAAGCCGAGCAATTCATGAAAAAGTCAATCAAAGCAGTTTTGTGAGCAAAGACACGCACACAAATTATCAATGTTCAAAACTATAGGATTTTAAAGTAATTTTGTCAAATGGAATATATATCTCCAACTACAGTTGCTAGATAAAACACAGGGCTCCCAGTTACATTTGAATTTCAGATAAACAACAAATAATTTATTAATATAAGTCTGTTCCATGCAACATCTCGGATGTACTTATACTAAATATTATTTATCTGAAATTCAGGCTTAACTGTGTGCCCTATATATTTTTTAAATTGAAGTGTAGTAAATTTACAATGTTGTGTTAGTTTCAGGTGTATAGTCAAGCGATTCAGTTATCTATATGTATATGTATGTGTGTGTGTGTATTCTTTTTCGCATTCTTTTCCCTTATAGGTTATTCAATTGAGTATAGTTCCCTGTGCTATACAGTAGGTCCTTGTTGGTTATCTATTTTATATATAGTAGTGTGTATGTGTTAATCCCAAACTCCTGACTTATCCCTCTTCCCCCTTTCCCCTTTGGTAACCATAAGTTTGTTTTCTATGTGTGTGAGTCTATTTCTGTTTTGTAAATAAGTTCATTTGAATCATTTTTTTTAGATTCCACATATAAGTGATATCATATGATATTGGTCTTTCTCTGTCTGACTTATTTCACTTAGTATGATAATCTCTAGGTCCATCTATGTTGTTCCAAATGGCATTATTCCATTCTTTTTTATGGCTGAGTAATATTCCAGTGTGTGTGTGTGTGTGTGTGTGTGTGTGTGTGTGTGTGTGTACACCACATCTGTTTTATCCATTCATCTCTCGATGAATTTTATTTGCTAAAAGTGACAACTCTGTCCCAATTTTAAAGGACTAACCTGAGCAGTAATTCAGTATAGTAGGATGAATCAGGACAAAAATTAACTTCAGCTTCTTGCTCACGATGTATTGTTCTATTTTCTAAATTACATTGCCCGGATAACCACCTCAAGCTCTACCTGACTTTGTCTGCACTCAGGGTCAACTGTACCTTATTCTGCCTCTTCTGCCTTCTCCGGAGCCGCAGAAACTCCTTGTGCTGCCTGGAGACAAAGTTCACTGCTGCATATTCCAGTAAGGCTGCAAACACAAACAGAAGGCACACTGCCATCCAGATGTCAATCGCTTTTACGTAGGAGACCTGAGAGAGAGGGAGAGACAGAGACACCGTGAAAACTTGTGGGGAAACCAGGTTCCTTATGGTGTGAGCAGCAGAATAACCTCACTTCCCTTCATCAAGGATTATCTTCTAGGCTTTCCTTAAGAAAGTGCTTAAGCGTTTTCCATCCCACTTTGCAGATTCTGGGCAGAGCAGTGAAAGTTACATGCCCCCCTGCCCCAGGCCCTTGTTCCATTTCTCTCAGTATAGCCCACCTGCTCAAGTAACCTCATCCCTGAGACCAGCTCCAAAGGTGACTACAAGAATTGCCTTCGTGAAAAAAAAGAAAGAAAAAACTTTGAGGTAAAACAGTGGGCGCTGCTCTTGAAACTGCTCATTTCCTTCTATTTTTTTCTTACCATTTAAAAACTCATTAAGATAATTCCAAAACTTGGATGAGAAATAAACTATATATGGCTTTGGGTCCTTCAAAAACCAATTTGTAACTTCCATTCAGCTTTTGATCCTAACTGACGCAGAAACAAGTTTCTTCTTTTTTTTTTATTGAAGTATACAATATTATACAAGTTACAGGTGTATAATATAGTGATTCACAATTTTTAAAGGTTGTACTCCATTTGTAGTTATTTCAAAATGTTGGCTGTGTTCCCAGTGTTGTACAATATATCCTTGTAGCTTATTTTATACATAGTAGTTTTTACCTCTTAATCCCCTACCCCTAAATTGCCCCTCCCTTCTTCCCTTGCCCCACTGGTAACCACTAGTTTGTTCTCTATATCTGTCAGTCTTCTTTTTTGTTATAGTCACTAGTTTGTTGTATTTTTTAGATTCCACGCATAAGTGATACCGTACAGTATTTGTCTTTCTCTGTCCGACTTAGGTGCAAATGGCAAAATTTCATTCTTTTTTATGCTGAGTAGCATTCCATTGTGTGTGTGTGTGTGTGTGTGTGTGTGTGTGTACACACCACATCTTCTTTATCCATACATCTATTGATGGACACTTAGGTTGCTTCCATATCTTAGCAATTCTAAATAACGCTGCTATGAACACTGGGGTGCATGTATCTTTTCGAATTAGTGTTTTTGTTTTTTTCAGATATATACCCAGGAGTGGAATTGCTGGGTCATATGGTAGTTCTATTTTTAGTTTTTTTAGAAACCTCCATACTGTTTTCCCTAGTGGCTGCACCCCTTTTCTCCACATCCTCGCCAACATTTGTTATTTGTGTTCTTTTTGATGGCAGCCGTACTGACAGGTGTGAGGTGATATCTTACTGTGGTTTTGATTTGCATTTCCCTGATGATTAGCGATGTTGAACATCTTTTCATGTGCCTGTTGGCCATCTGCATGTCCTCTTTGGAGAAATGTCTATTTGGGTCTTCTGCCCACTTTTTCAATCGAATTGTTTGTTTTTTTTGATGTTGAGTTGTATAAGCTGCTTATATATTTTAGATATTAACCCCTTATCGATCATATCATTTGCAAATATTTTCTTCCATTCCATAGGTTGTCTTTTCATTTTGTTCATGATTTCCTTTGCTGTGCAAAAACTTTTAAGTTTGATTAGGTCCTACTTGTTTATTTTTACTTTTATTTCCTTTGCTTTAGGAGACAGATCCAAAAAAAATATTGATGTGATTTATGTCAAACAGTGTTCTGCCTGTGTTTTCCTCTAGGATTTTTATGGTTTCTGATCTTATATTTAGGCCTTTAATCCATTTTGAGTTTATTTTTGTATATGGTGTAAGAGAATGTTCTAATTTCATTCTTTTACATATAACTGTCCAGTTTTCCCAGCACCACTTATCGAAGAGACTGTCTTTTCTCCATTGTATATTCTTGCCTCCTTTCTCGAAGATTAATGGACCATAAATGTGTGGGTTTATTTCTGGGCTGTCTATCCTGTTCCATTGATCTGTGTGTCTGTTTTTGTGCAAGTACCATACTGTTTTGTTTACTATAGCTTTGTAGTATAGTCTGAAGTCAGGGAGAATGATTCCTTCAGCTCTGTTCTTCTTTCTCCAGATTGTTTTGGCTATTCGGGGTCTTTTGTTTTTCCATACAAATTTTACAATTATTCTCGTACTTTGAAAAATGCCATTGGTATTTTGATAGGGATTTCATTGAATCTGTAGATTGCCTTGGGTAGTATCATCATTTTAACAATATTAATTCTTCCAATCCAAGAACGTGATATATCTGTCCATCTGTTTGTGTCATCTTCAATTTCTTTTATCAGTGTTTTATAGTTTTCGGAGTACAGGTCTTTTACCTCCTTAGGTAGGTTTATTCCTAGGTATTTCATTCTTTTTGATGTGATGATAAATGGGATTGTTTCCTTAATTACTCTTTCTGATATTTTGTTGTTAGTGTATAGAAATGCAACAGATTTCTGTATATTAATTTTTTTATGCAGCAATTTTACCAGATTCATTGATGAGCTCTAGTAGTATCAGGTGGCGTCTTTAGGATTTTCTATGTATAGTATCATGTCGTTTGCAAACAGTGACAGTTTTACTTCTTCTTTTCCAATTTGGATTCCTTTTATTTCTTATTTTCTGATCGCAGTGGCTAGGACTTCCAATACCATGTTGAATAAAAGTGGCAAGAGTGGGCATCCTTGTCTTGTTCCTGATCTTAGAGGAAATGCTTTCAGCTTTTCACTGTTGAGTATGATGTTAGATGTGGGTTTGTGATATATGGCTTTTATTATGTTGAGGTTAAATAGTTTTAAACTATCACAATTCAAGATATTCAACCAAAGTAAAATATCAGGGCTGTAGCCTTGGGAAGGTATCTGGTTAAAAAGGAAACTTTTATGACCCTTCAGTGATTGGTTGAGTGCTTTGTACATCTTATTTGATAAAGCAGATTCTGAAAGCAAATACTTTTTACTTGCAATGAAAAGTTCCCTTCATCTCACTCAACTTCCAATTATTTTTTAAAATATGAGGGGGAAAATAATTAGATGAAGTTGTAACATGTTGGACCACAGACTACAAATGATTCTTATTCAACTGCCTATGTGAATGTGTACTATCTAGTTCTAATTTTTAAATAGGGTTTCCTACTTTTTGGTAGCTGTCACTGAGTGTTTGCCATCCAAAATTTATGCATTTTACATATATTAATTTTCTAACCATTATGACAACTGTATTACCCCCATTTTCTGGTGAGGAAACTGGGGTACAGAGAGGTTAAATTATTACCCAAGGTGAGAAAGCTAAAAGGTGGCAGAGCTAAGATTGGAATTGGAACCCAGTCTGACTAGTGAATCTCCTTTCTGGACACACACAAACATACTACTAGGATTATACCTTTTGTATCTTGCATTTCCCTTTGACCTTTATAGTGAGCATTTCCCATGTAATTTAACTTTCTTCTAAATCATAATTTCCAGTGCTTGTATAATTGTCTATACCATCATTAATCATTCTGTATGATAGAATATTTAGGTGATTTTTAGTTTCATTTTATGCTACTATAAATTTGGGAGCTATGAATATTCTCCCCCCCCCCCAAATATTTAACTGTATCTCTGATTATTTGTTAGGTCAATTTTTAGACTGGGATTATGGGAGTAAATGCTAAGAAAATATGCTCCTGACTTAGAAAGTTAGTAGGAGCATAGAGGATGTAAAAGCAGAGACTCTAGAATGAGACGCCTGAAGTAAGAAACACTGCTCTGTTCTTGACTCTAACTTTGCCAAATTGTTTAACCTGTCTCTGCTTCCCCTCCTCATCTGTATAAAGGAAAATAATAGTAGCTATTTCGTAGAGTTATGTGGATAAAATCACTTAATGTATGCAAAGTGCTTAGAATAGTGTTTGGCACAGAGTAAGTGCTATATAAATGTTTGCAATTATTTGACTACATAAGGGTGTGATTTTGTTAATAGAAAAATCTTGGAAGAGACAGAAAAATCAACAAGGAAAATAAAAGTCACCCACAGTCCTAATATATTCCAATTATTATTTTTAAGGTTACCACCTGTCTTACACTGTTTGTCCCCATCAATCTGAACTACTTGTCAGTCCCACATATGTTGTGACAAAGTGGTATAGCACCTGGGATGCTTATTCTCAGTCTTTCTGATTAACAGATGACTCAGAATCCTTCATGACTTGGCTTGGATACCAGCTCCTCTGGGAAGCATCCCTAACCTTCCTACTTTTTGTCTCATCTGGGTTGGGGGCCACTTTTCTTTGCTCCCTTATAACTCTCTATTGAGCCTGTCCTTTTTCAGTCCAGCAGCTTCCCTGACCCCACCACTAGACTCACTAGACTGTAAACTTTTTTTTTTTTTTTCCAGAAAGGTCCTTTGTAGTATCACTCTTTGTATCACTAGCCCAGGACCTGGCAAATAGTGAGTAAACATTAGATATGTGGGATGGATGGATAAATGGATGATTGAATGACAGAAGGAAGGAATGAAGGAAATACCTGGCTATCTTTCCATTTTTGTACTTTAACTTCAACAATTCTTTACTATATAACATTACCCACAATTGTATATATTTGATATTTCTGAGAGTGGACTATTAGTGCATTTAAATTCTCTCAGCTCACCAAGCATTCCTGGAATGTTTCTTTCCTTAATAAGCAATAATTTTCTTATATTTGCTGTTCTGGAGCAGTCCTATTCTCCTGTAATAACAGAACATTACCAATCACAGCATTCCGGTTATATATTATTCAGATGGCCTTTGAATGTTTTAAGACCTAATAATGAGAAGAATTTGTCAATGCCTGGTAGATGTCCATACCAAAAGCTAAGTCCAGTAGAACTCACCATCATTCCTCCCCTTGCTAGTGTTTACAGCACTCAGTCATTTGTAAACCTTTCCCCCCCTCTCCTTCTAGCCATCAGCAGGCCAGGCACGTATTTGGCTTCTTTTATAGCTGCTCATAAACGAATCCTTTCAGTCTCTTAATCATTTTGGTTGGTCTCCGAGTTTCCTCCAAATCATGATCATCTTTCCAGCATTGAAGTGCTGGTATTAACTGCATTATTCACATGGATTTAGGTGGTGGTGTGAGACATCTATTACATATGATAGGATGTTCCTTCAGTGCTGGTCTCTCAGGATTGAAATGCCTTTTTGTTACTTCTATCCAGCTCTGATGTCAGATTCTCTCCCTTTGGCTGCTAATCCTTAGATGTTTTTACCTCACATTTTTTCCTGTCACATTATTTTTATGATTCCTGTGCTTACATGACCCCTTCCTGAACTACTTTACTACAGTCTTGCAAAATAGTTTTCAAATTAATGAAGCTCTCAAAATGCTAGTATGATTCATTTAGTGTTATCTTTCCAGGTATATTTAATTCAGAAGCATAAACACTGAGGGCCTAATATGTGGAAGGCACTGTAGTAGGTGCTGGTGGGAGGTGGGGCAGAAGATACAAGAATAACTAAGATGCACATTGATTCTTCCCAGGACTCCCCAGGTGATACTCCAGGGGAACCTGTTCATACTGTGCTCCAGAAAGCATCATTCACATAGGTCAGGGAGCAGCAAATTAGGACCTATGAATCGAATCTGCCCCACCACATTTTATAAATAGTTTTATTGCAACACAGCCATACTCATTCATTTATATATTGTCCACGGCAGCTTTTACAGTAAAATGGCACAGTTGAGTAGTTGTGACAGAGACCATACGGTCTGGAAACCCTAAAATACTATGTGGCCCTTTACAGAAAATGTTTGCCAGCCCCTGACATAGACTGCAGTGTTGTCTGGTTTGTCCTGGGGATGTAAATCTTGGTGGCCCTGCTTGGTGCTTGAGAAAACCACGGTCTAGTGAGGGAGACAGTCAAGTGAACATAAAACTGATACAAAGCAGATGGTCTCATGTGCCAAAGTAGAGGAAAAACCAAAAGGTGGCTGGAAGATGGGGAGGTCAATGTTGACAGGGAAAATCAGAAAAGGCTTCGTTCCTGGATGGCATGGCATTTGACTTAGGGCTTGAGGAAAGCCAGGACTTTGATGGGTGGAAGAAGCTGTGAAAGCAAAACCATGAAGGTGGGAGAGAATAGGTGGGCTTGAGGATGGTGAAACATCCAGCGACTGGGATGTGCTGGGTACCGGGCAAGTGCATGGTGAGGTACGGACAGGTAGGCTGGGCCAGCACAACGGCCGGGCAGAGGCATCTGGGTTTCACACTGCTGGTAAAGATAAGCTAATTATGGTTTTGAGGTGGGGTATAGACATATAAGTCCTTTTCTAATTAGCTTGAATTTCTTTGTCTCAAAAGCAAGAGTCTTAGCAAAAGTAGACATTCTCCCTCCATATAGAAATTTACCTTCTCTCCTGACACTCTCAACTCTACACAGGGTCAGTTCTCTTCCAAGCTTTCTAACAACATCTCTGAATCCTTTGCTGAATCTTCTTCGATTTCTTATCTGTGGTCCTTGAACTCTTTCCTCTTCAATTTTCCCTGTATCTTCAGGTCCTCAATAAATTCATCCACTCCTATAGTTTCTCTCTCTGTGTGTGTGTGTGTGTGTGTGTGTGTGTGTGTGTGTGTGTGTGTGTGTGTGTGTCTCCCATAGCAGAGATTGGCCAAGTTCTTGTGAATCCCATTTCCTCTTCCTGGGACGCCAGTAAACTAGATTTTCCAGTTCAGCTGGATCCCTAGTGGAATGTGGGCAGAAGTAATATACACTGCTTCAGGGCCTCTAAAATCTCCCAAGAGGTCATTAGGACTTAACCTTTCTGCAGCCACCTTGTCACTCATCTAAGATGGCAGTGCCATAAGATGGAAGAAGCCTGGATCCCTAAAAGACGCAGGGCCACCCACTTCACAGTGGAATGTAATGTGAGTGAGAAATAAAGTTTTATTGTTTTAAGCCATGGAGATTTCAGGGTTTTGTGTTTCCAATACTCCCAAACCCATCACTCAGCCCTGACCTCCTGACGTCTCACAGCATTCTTGTGCTAATTATAAAAGCCCCAGTGTGTGTGGGGGGGTACTTCCCTGGTGGTCAAGTGGTAAAGAATCCACTTTACAATGCAGGGGATGTGGGTGGTTCCATCCCTGGTCAGGGAACTTAGATCCCATGTGCCGCGGGGCAACTAAGCCCATGTGCCACAACTACTGAGCCCGCGCGCCTCAACTAGAGCCCACGTGCTGCAAACTACAGAGCCCACGCGCTCTGGAGCCTGCGTGCCACAACTAGAGAAGAGAAAACCCACATGCCACAACGAAAGATCCCGTGCCACAACGAAGATCCCACATGCCGCAACTAAGACCCGACACAGCCAAAAATAAATAAATAAAATAAATTTAAAAAAATAAATTAAAAAAATAAAAGGCCTGGGAAATTCCCTGGTGGTCCAGTGGTTAGGAACCCGCGCTTCCACTGCAGGGGGCATGGGTCTGATCCCTGGTCCGGAAACTAAGATCCCACAATGCCGTGCAGCATGGCCAAAAGATATATAAAAAGGCCCGCAGTTAGGATGTGCAAAAGCAAAATCATTAAATGCCCCTCCTTCCCATTCACTTCATTTGAATCTTGCTTCCCACCGGCAACACTAGTTTCACCATTAGTTCTTTCTTTGCCTTCACCTCTATTATTCAATCTGTTGCAAAAGCTCAACATTGACTTCTGCAAAGCACCCTTAGGTTTACCCTTTTCTGTCCATTCCAAAGATGTCACTGCAACCCTGGCCACCAACGCTTACACCTGGTTATTATAACAACTTCCTAACTGATCACCCTGTACCCAGTTCCTCCTTGTGGCACTTTATCCTTTTGCTTCTGCCAGATTAAATTTAAACACCAATTCATTTTGCAACACATCTGCTTAAGAACTACTGTGGCTGCCTAGTATAGGCTCTAGTATCCAAGATCTCACACAGCATGTGTCCTCCCTAGTTATTCAGTCTTATTCCACCCTTTCCTAACATGAACCCTGTGCTTTGTTTAAGCAGTTCTGCTTACCCTGAGGAAGCCAAGTCCATTCCTACTGAGAATCCCACTCATTCTCAGATGGGTGTGATTTTGCACCACAGGAGACGTTTGGCAATGTCTGGAGATATTTTTGGTTGTCACAACCAGGGGGAGGTGCTACTGGTGTCTAGTTGGTTGAGGCCAGGGATGCTGCTAAACATCCTATAACGCACAGGACAGTCCCCACAGTGAATAGTTATCCAGCCCAAAATGGCAATAATTCTGAGACTGATAAGCTCTGAGATAGACAAAGCACCCGCCCCCAACCCCGGTATCCGTGCCTGGTTCAGTGGTCCTCAGCTGGGGCTGATGTTGCCGTGAGAGGACACTTGGCAATGTCTGAAGGTGGTTTTGGTTGTCCCACCTGGGGAGTGAGGTTTTGCCACAGGCTTCTAGTGAGTAGAAGCCAGGGATACTGCTAAAAGCCCAACAATGCATAAGACAGCCCCCATGACAAAGAATTATCCAGCCCCAAATGTTAATAGTATTAAGGCTGAGAAATCTTGGTTTACACTCTTCTCCCAGCATAGAAATTCTTCCTCCCTTTTCCTGCTTTCTCTACCTATGTATTTCCAGGTAATTCCTCAAGGAGTAGCTCAATCTCCATCTCCAGGGTGATGCTTTCTCTGCCTATTCTAGCCCACAGTGGTCTTACCCATCTTTAGGATTTGTAATGCACTGATAGTTAGGATCAGACAGTTGAGTGTTTGCTTCATGTTTGCATGTTTTATCTGCCCAATTAAAGTATAGGATGCTTGGAGGATAAAGACCCAGGGATGTCTTTTGTATCTATATCCCCAAGAACAAGTCTTTGTGCATTGAGTAAGTGCCCCATAGTTTCTGTTGACTGACAAGTTATTCAAGCTGCATATAAATTCAAATTCCTTTCACAATCACTAAAGGGAAAAAATTTAGCTCACGTCTTTTAAAGCAATAGCTGATGATATTAACATTACTCTAGATTTATTTTCACTAAGGGAAGGAAGAATAGTTATTCTGCTGAATTTACAATTCCTGTAGTTTACAAACATATCTGGTGAAACAGTAGAGCCAGTCAAGTTGTTTAGGTTTTTGTGGCACTAAATAAACATTTATCTCATATTTGAACAGATCAGTTAGTTGGCGGAGTTTAGCTCATTACTCAATTACTTTGGCATCATGTTGACATTTCTTAGAGATATTTTTCATTTGTGTTTTTTTTCTTTTTCTACACTATCTAGGTATTTTTGAAAACCTTGGCAGTTTTTCTTGAGGAAATTTTTTCATTAATTATATACTGAGATCAGTTTCAAAATGGAAAATCAAACCATGAATTTATTTACTTTAGTCCCATAATTTGTTTTGTCTACATTCAAAGACTACACCATTTCCTGCGTCATGAAGCCAGTCATTCATGGGTTCGGCCATTTTCTACCCAGTGTTTATCCCCATCATAGAAGAGTGGCTTGTCATTGTATAAGGATTGCCTGAATGTCCTTACAGCTTGGGTGCCCTCTCCATCCCTCATGGGCAAGGCACTCCCATTTGACAAAGTGCCAACTAAAATATATCCACATTCCCAGCCCCTAGGCTGACCCCAGAGAGCTGAGACATTCCTCTAGCAGCCAGTCAAGGAGGATGGGTTATGAACACGTATGAAGAGAAGTTCTCTACAGTAGAGAAAAATCACAAATAACTGTGATAAACCAAGTATTTTTTTTAATAGAAAAGAGACAAAATGGAATTTATAGGACAATCTCAAAATACTAAGATATTTTTCTTGTTTTAAGTGGAATGATGTCTCACACCCACCTGCTTGAGTCAGTGTTTAATTATTCTCAGAGTATGCATACAAACCACTGCTAAACCAGAATACAAGCTTTTCTGCTCTGTACAGTACAGTTTCTTTTTATCCAGTTTAGAAGGAAAAATTTTAATTAACCCTGATTAATGCAGCTGTTGAAATGGATACCCGTTGGTCACAGTAGCCTGACTTGTGCTTCCATTACATGGGACAGAAGCCTTTGGTAGCTCCAATCAATTCGTCTTTTATTGAGTGCTATGAAGTACACCACCACCCTCTCCATCCTCATTTTATGGGGGAGAAAAAGAAGTTTATTAAATGCATGTCTAAATCTTATACAGGTAGTAATCAACAAAGATGGAAATGAGAATTCTGGCTTTGACTTTCTGTTTTGTCTCTTACCTACATTCAGTCATGGTAAAAATATCATCAGAAAAAATATAAGCAGTCAAATTAATCCTAGTGCCAAAGATTCATGGTGTTGGACAATTTTATCTTTACAATTTCACTGCCAAGTTGCCATTTTTATTGCCTAATTAAAGAGCTCACATCTGCTGTTTAACTCCAGGAAAGTCAGATTTCCTTGGAAGAGAAGGATTGTGGCAGCACTGACTACCTGGCCTGTCCCAGTGTAACCACCGCGCCCCGTTTTCTCTCCATGTCTTACACTCTTGCTGGGTTCTGGGTAGAGTACTGAATAAACACAACTCTTGTGAGGGTGCTGTTTGTAAAAAGAGCCATTGGGTGGCAGTGCCTCCAAGCCTGGTACCTGCAGGAACCAACTAGTTACCAACGGCATTCCTTAGATCACAAAGCTTTCATCAGGACAGGACCTGAACAACCTCAGGGACCAAATAATTTGGGTGTTGAGTGGCACACAGGTCTAGTTAACTGATATTATTTCTTAAGATGAATAAATTTCTCTCCATTATGGTGGTCAGAAAACTGTTCAAAGTTGCTTGCCAGAGCACACTCTCCGTGTGAGTTTTGTGAGTGGAGAGGTAAGAGAAGGGTAGAACTGCCAGCCCCAGAATGCACGAATAATCCTAGGTGACAGCCACTGTTAGAGGCATCATAGGGACACCCTAGAGAAAGGCACCCCCAAGGCTCAGCCTTCTGCTGAGCCAAGGTGAGGAAGGAGTGGCATCTGGAGGAAGGGGAGGGAGCAGCACTGGTGGGGCTTTTTCCCCGTGCTGCGTCTGCCACATGTCTCACCATATTCTCAGCTGATGGACAGGAATACTGATTCCTTCCATAGTCTGCTTCCGGTGGCTGCACCTTCAACGACAAAAGAAGTGCAGTATATTGCTTCTTAGGCAAGGGCAGGAATGAGGAGGGAGTTGGGAGTCAGGAGCAAATTGCCCAACAGTGTAACAACAACCACGATGAAGAAAAGAGCCAATTGGATGATATCAGTTTTGGAAAGGCAACCAAAGGCTTTTGGTGGATAATGAGATGATACTCCACTTAATAGATATCTGTGTAGTCATTGTGTGTGTGTGTGTGTGTGTGTGTGTGTGAGAGAGAGAGAGAGAATCAGGGAGAATATGAAGATGGGAAAAGGAAGGAAATGATCCAAGGATTCCAGTGTCATGGGGTCATTGAAGGATTGCATAAGACACTTCCGGTAAATCTTAACACTCATTTGGCAGATTGTGGACCCTCAGTCACATTGGTTTGCCAGGAATGAGCTCTTGAAGATATTACATAATTCAAAGCTTGCATAATTCAAGGCAATTTCCCCTAGAGGAATATATAAAAAGTAGAATTTGTTGTATTTCATGTTCTGTGCACGCATTAAGACTTTGTTAGTATTTCTATCTTGCCCTATTTCAAACTCACACAAGCTAAGTTCACATAAAATGGCAGCTCGTTGTAGCGAGCACTCCTATATGTCAGGGGGGCTGCGATGTGCTGTTACGAAAACAAAACAACCAACTCCCACCACCATCATCAGTGAAAAGCTTTCAACCACAGAACTCTAGGAGTTATCTCTGTGATATAGATAAGAGAACTGAGTTTACTCTTTAACTTTACCAAGATCACATGGCAGAAGAGTGGGTGAGCTGCTATTCACATCTACTCTGGCTTGACTCCACCCTCCGTGCTTTTCTGGCTCCCTGACCCCTGAGGGAAACCGTCTCCAGGGAGAGAGTCGGCAGAATTACTCACAGACTGTGGTTTCACCAGATGACAACATCTGATGTGAAAGAGGTGAGAGAGTGCAGGCAGCGGGCTGGGCGAGCTCGAGACAGCACAGTCACACCTGCAGCCGTGGAGCTACTATGAAACGAAATGTTGAAACATGAGAGCGAGCCACACTGTCCTTCATCTGCTTTCTCAGCCGTGGGTGCTGTTTCCACTTCTTTATTTACTCCCCCGCCCACCTCATCGCAGGTTCAAATTTCATTCTCATAACAAGGAAGGAGAGGAGGGAAGTTTAGTAAAAACTGTCCAGTCTCGTTCTCTGACTCAGGCTGACGGAAGGGCCTTGGGGTGGCGGCTAGGTTTGTAGCGATGACAGTGGTTTTCTCCTGCCCTCCATCTGCTGCTCCCCAGAGAGGGGGCTGGATGGGAGGGGAAATCTGGAGAAGCTGAGCGGTCTCCACCTCCTAGACTGGGCTCGTTGCCTTATGATTTCCAAGTTGGCTGTGCTCCCTGGAGTAGCATGAGGAGGCCAGATCAGGAAGGCAGCACGGGCCAAATCTCTCACCCCCGACCATTTGTGAAACCCTGAGCCTTAGCAGAGTGAGCGGGCGGGCCATTGCTGGGTATGTGCGGGCTCTTCGTCATCCCAGAGCAACCACGACGGCGGACTTCTGATGCAAGCGGACTTCTGAGATGCTCGTTGGGGTGGGTGAGATAGGTGAGCAATGGACGATTCTGGACTACAGAACGGTGGCAGGCTTAGAAGCCCATTCCAACCTGTAGTGATAGAGAAGCCATTTCCTCAAGAGCACCTGGGATCCTGTGATGACTCGGGGGCACAAAGAGGCTTCTCCAGGTGCTGAGCTTCCCTGCAATGCACCTGAATCCTCTGAGCACTGGGATGCCACAGCCTGGGGATGAGGACGGGTGTTCCTTTGGTGGAGGGCAAGAGTGTTTCACAACTGAGATATTAATATCTATTGAATGGCAGTCAGTGGTAGCCAAGAAGCTTTACCACCCACCCCCTGGCCTGTGGCCTGGTTTAGCTTCAGCTCTGCACTTTAATGTGAGCTCATGGTGCAGGCAGCAGGTCAGTGAGGAGGGCTCTGCGGGAGCCACCTTGATAGAAACCTTCCCTTCTTGACCTGAGACCCTGGGCACTCATGCCTGGGGCGTGGCAACCTCAAGCTCCTGAAGTGAATCAGCTACCTACTGTCTCTCATAGCATCCCGAGTGAACCTGAAATGGAAAAATTCCAGGCCCCCATCATGTTCAAGGTTACATGTGGGGAGAAGAAAACAAGAAAAAGATCTCCAGGTCAATCAGAGACCTGGAATTAACATGGTACAAGAGCCTCTGGCTGGGCTGGTGATCTCACTTTTTGTTACTGTAAATTACCCAAGAGCTGGCCTCCACTGTGTCCATTTCCTGTAGCTGAGCAGCATTTTGATGCAAGTCAGTTCCATGCCTTTCTCCTCACCACAAAAACCAGAAGCACAAACCACCCACTAATAATTAGCTACTTATTTGCACTAGATATGAGCCTTCAGGAATCTGTTGGTAGTTGAAAAGAAATCCTACAGCCTCTTGAATAAAATGACACAAATAGATAAACAGGCTCTTTGAAGAAATTAAAAAGGCCGTGCTATCAGGAGACATTTCTATATTTCAATATGGAAGTGTACAGACTGCTAAAAAAAGAACAAAAGATAAATTGTGAATGTGGAAAGATTTGGGTTGGGCTTATTGAGCACATCAGTTTCTAATGCATCAGTTGCATATATCTGCTTCAGAGAGTTTAGATGAATCCCAGTCCCTTGATGGAAATCAATCCTGTAGCATTACAGAAGCTAAGAAAAGGAGGGGCAGGGCTGTGATGGAGAGAGCAGTGAGAAGATGCCAGGGATGTGGGTCTTGGCTTTGCCACTGGCTGACTTTGCAAAGGTGGCCACGTCATTTCACCCTTCTGGGCCTCAGGTTCCTTCTTGGAAATAGGAAAGGGTTGGATGATCATCTCTAAGGTTTCTGAAAATCTATAACTCAAGGGAAAGAGAAAGTGATGAGGGAGGAAACTAAGTCAGTAGCAGGATGGGGTCCCAACCTCAAGGTGATCAGGGCCGTGAGTACAAGAAGCGGCCTTCTGGCTCTCTGCTGTGCCTTCTTAACAACCTTCAGTGTCATCCAGTAATGCGTATTCATTGAGCACCTCTGTGTGCCAGGCAGCACCTGCCTAAAATGGTGAATTCCTTGCTTAGAAACAAATTGTATTGATGAAAACATTTATCTGCATAAGACTATGTGTAGCAGATGTACTGCAAATTCACCAGCAAATTTAGTGAGAAAGTCTCCTGTAAATCATCAGCAACTCACCTCAAGCTCCTGAACCTTGCTGCTTTTCTGCCTGAGAGTTGGTTTTTTGTTTTGTTTTGTTTTGGTTTTGGCACTTTAATAACTTTCTCAACTTGCATGCAAGGAAGCTTAGAACACTCCAGGGGGACGCCTCTCAACCATAGGGAGATGGGAGTTAGTGGATAAAGACGCCGGATTTCCGGTTACTTGGTGGGATAAATCTGATAAGAATTCTGTATGGTTTTTCAGAGGATCCCCAGCAGGATTGAACCATACTTGCCGTCCATGGTAACTGGCTCAGTAATAGACTTTATTGGCTTTTCTCCTTTTCTTGTTTACACTCCATACTCTCTCACTTGTCCTTCCTGAGGACCCCTCCCAAATGAGCTATCTGCATCCAAATACTTGTCATGGGGTCTGTAGTTTACTGAAGCAAATGGCCCAAACCTAAAATTAGATCAGGGAAGGCCGGCACAAACGTGATGCCTGTCACATCATGCACCGTTTAGAACCAGCATAGCAACCAACCACAGGTCCTCCTGAAAATTCCTTTCCTATTGACGAAAGCACTATATCTGGCTGGTTGCCTCGTCATCAATGAGAGTGGAGTGTCAACACAGTTCAAAACCCAATCTGGAGAAGTAAGCATCAAATCAATTTGGGATCTATATTACCCATGTCATTTAACACCCATTACTGCCCTTTTTGCTCTGCACATCTAATTTTAAATTGACAAAATTACAATTGTGTAACTGTAACAGAAACTAATTTCCAATCTAATACTATGCAAGAGGCAGCCCGCATATACCAACCCTCCTGGGGTCAGGGAAATAACGAGAGCAGCTTATTTGTAGAAACATCATAGAAGTTGTTCCATGCGAGGTATGAAGTTTGTTAGGAAGATTGAATCACAGTTATATTTTGAGCCTAAAAGGATATAGCTATTATGAAGGTACAAATTACTCCTTGTTGGAGAACGGAGGGAACGAAAAGTGCCCACCCAACTGAGGAGGCATCTTGAAACCGAAAAATGAGGGAGGCAGCTCCATATTATTAATGAATCAGTTTATTAATTATTAATTTATTATTAATGAACAGGGTGGGATTGGGATCAGGCAGACAGCGATCCGGAAGCATTTGCAGCTGCACTCCACACGGCCAAGGGGCCACTGGGACAGTTTTATAGTTAACCTAGGGTATGGGGGTAGGTGTTTGGAAATAGGACGTGCATTCCTAAGTCAAAATTCATGAATGGGTAACTAGTCTAGTGGGTGCTGGGAATAAGTCAGCAAAGATTTTCATCATTATTTGGGGACTAACAGAGCATAGAGGCCACCTGGTCCTAATGATTATTAAACAATATCTATTAGCTACAAAGCCCCTGACAGAGAAGGGCTTTACTGCACAGTACAGTCCTGGGTAGGGTCAGTGGAAGGACACGAGAAACTGTAAGGGCCCAAGATGGCCTCAGTTGTGCTAATAGCCATACACTCCTGTTGACAGGACATCACTTAAAAATGTTAATAGCGGGGGGTAGTGGTGGGATGAATTGGGAGATTGGGATTGACATATATACACTAATATGTATAAAATAGATAACTAATGAGAACCTGCTGTATAAAAATTTTTTTTTAGATGTTAATAGCATTACACTCGAAGACCAATGAAGACTTCGTTTTACTAGCGTGTGGTAGGCAGCCTTCTAAAGTGGACCCCAGTGATTCTTGCCTCCCGGTATTCATATTCTTGGGTAACCCCCTCCACGTGACTGCGGGCTGGACCTAGCAACTTGCTTCTAACATACAATATGGCAAAAGTGAAGGGAGGTTACTTTCATGATGAGGTTATAAAAGATGGAGTTCTGTCTTGCTTGAGCTTTCTTTCTTGCTGGCATTCTCTCTGGCTCTCCTCACTGCTTGCCTTGGTGGAGAGGGCTGCCTGGCAAGGAACTGAGTGTGGCATTCGGTCAACAGTCAGTGAGGGACTGAGGCCTCAGTCCAACAGCCCAGGAGGAACTGAATCTTGCCAACAACTACTTGAGTGAGCTTGAAAGTGGATCCTTTTCTAGTTGGGGCTTCATGTGAGACTGCAGTCCCAGCTGACACCTTGATTTTAGCCTCCTGAGAGACCCTGAAACAGAGGTCTCAGCTCAGTTGTGCCTGGACTCCTGACCCATAGAAACTGTGAAATTAAAATGTTGTTTAAGCCACTGAATTGGGGCGGGTGGGAATTTGTTAGGCAACGGTAGATAACTCATATGTGGTGTCTTTAGGAGAGAGAAGAGAGAGATAAGTTGTTTACTTTGGGCCTCATGAATCTGGAATTTGGTAAGAATTGATGATTTATTTTTGGACTTTTTAAAGAGGAAAGTTCAGTTAAGAAAACTAGTAAGATATCTGTGAGGATAATCAGTATAAGAGAACAAGAACCATAATATATGTTTTAATCTACTCATTCAAATAAGATCCCTGCTTAAACATGTATCAAGTAGCTATTGAAAATCAATTTACCTATGCTGGAGTCCAGGGGTCGGCCAACTATTGCCCATGGGTTAAATCAGTCTTGCTACCTTCTTTTGTAAAGAAAGCCGTGCCCATTCTATTACATATTGTCTGTGGCTCTCTTATTCTCTACTTAAAGTGGTAGAGTTGAGTAGTTACAACAGGGATCTTACAGCCCAAAAAGCCTAATATATTTACCACCTAGCCCTTTACAGAACATTTTTTTAATGAACTCCTGATCTAATCATATAATTCAAGGTAACCACTATCCAAGGCAGTCTGAATTAATAAATTTTCTCTATATTTTGGTTAACATAGAAAATAAAACTGGATAGTTCATAATCCAAAACATTCCACTGTAGGGTTTTTATTTCTGGAATTACCTACATTCTCTCTCAATTTTGTGTTTCCAATACAGATATAGGGTCCCAAAATGATTTGCATATTTTTAGCAGTCAACAAATGATTGTAAACTGTTCCCCATGTGTGAGATGCTGAGAGATACACAAAGATAATTAACATTTGGTTCCTTCCTTTCAGAAACCTGCTTTATAGAGGTAAAGAAAGACAAGAAAATAGATGATGGCCGTGTACTCTAGCAATCCTGGGTTGGCGTGGTGGTAAAATCCATTAGCACCAGTGTTCGACTTTGAGGGTCCAAATCAGGTCTTGCCTCTTCCTAGCTGTACACTTTGGGCAAGATACTTAATCTCTCTGTGCCTCAGATTTCTCAGCTGAAAAATGGGGACAATAATGAAGCCCATCTCATAGATTTGGTGTAAGGATTGAGATACACATGAAATAACAAGCGTGTAGTGCTTAGAACTGGGCCCGGTACCTTGCAAATGCTCAAACACGTCAGCTCTCATCACCATGGTGGAGTTGACCTCTTGGACTCACGTCCTGCCATTAGAGTCAATGCCTTGAGTACTGCAAATTAGTTAGATTAATTAATAGTTTCATCCAATTTAGGATCTTCATTAAAGTTAAATGTGGGAGTCAGTCTCGTGTGACTTCTTTCTGGATGGAAGCACTTAAGAGATTTCGAGCAACTGCTGTATCTTGAAATCAGTGCTATCACTGAGGGCTAATTTTCCTGCTGCTGGTCTTGTTTTAAAATTACCCTTTGGCCTGAAATGGCTCGATTTTACCTTTAAATCCCAAACTGAATTTTCTGAGAACTGGGGAAAATTATTCCTGTGGAATTTTAGATAAACAGGATGCAAGCTATAGTCTCTCAAATGCTATTTAGAGAATCATTGATGTTTTTATAATTCATAATTGAATTTGATCTTTTCTATAAACTGGTTGAGCTTTATCCAATATTATGACTCACGGTGGTAATATTGAAGGCATTTCGTTTATGAGTAACAGTATGAAAATAATAAATTTGCATAACTTTGCCCAATTTTCTCTAACATTCTGAGGCGTGTTGTCATCATGAACAATTAGTATTATGTATGTTGTGTAGGGTACATTGATCTTTCAAAAATATTTCAATATATAATTCATTCTGTCTCCGCATACTATAGTTGTGCAGATACTGAGTTCAGAGAGCTTGAGAGATTTTCCTAATGTCAAAAAACCAGTTAAGAACAAAGCTAGATTACTCAGCCATAAAAAAAAAGAAACAAAATTGAGTTATTTGTAGTGAGGTGGATGGACCTAGAGAATGTCATACAGAGTGAAGTAAGTCAGAAAGAGAAAAACAAATACCGTACGCTAACACATATATATGGAATCTAAAAAAAAAAAAAAAAAAATTGGTTCTGAAGAACCTAGGGGCAGGACAGGAATAAAGACGCAGACGTAGAGAATGGACATGAGGACACGGGGAGGGGGAAGGGTAAGCTGGGACGAAGTGAAAGAGTGGCATAGATATATATATACTACCAAATGTAAAATAGCTAGCTAGTAGGAAGCAGCCGCATAGCACAGGGAGATCAGCTTTGTGCTTTGTGTCCACCTAGAGGGGTGGGATAGGGAGGGTGGGAGGGAGACGCAAGAGGGAGAGGATATGGGGATATATGTATACATATAGCTGATCCACTTTGTTATACAGCAGAAACTAACACAACATTGTAAAGCAATTATACTCCAATAAAAATGTTAAAAAAAAAGAAAAAAAAAGAACAAAGCTAGACCTGGAACAGGATTCTTGGTCTAATCTTATTTCCACTGTAATGTCACATATTCATTCTAGTTTTAACACTTGAAATATTTTTATTGTATTGTAATTCTTTCAACATTTTATTTCCTAGTGTCTTAGATCTAACCATTAATTGGAATATTTGATTAACTAGAATGCTTCCTACAATACCTATTTCCAGGAAATTTATGCCTCTGGAAATGGTTTGAACCAGATGTTCTCTTAGACCCCTCCCAATTCTTTTATTTGTCTTTGATAATTGATAACAGATTTCTGTCTTATTCACTGTTAAGATGATTTTTGCCATGCAGCAGTGCTGTGGATGGTCAAAGACTGACTGTATGACCCCCTCCCCTAATTTGAGGATCTGTTGAGTTCAGCATTTGCCTGCTTGTCCTTGCTAATTCTCCAATGGTGATTGAATCTATTTAGAGTAGTTTGCAAAGGGTAGATGACAGAATACTAATCATAGAAATTTAGAGACAACTTTCTAGATCAACTAATCAAATTCCCTCATTTTTCAGATGACGAAAGGCAAGGAAAAGGGGAAGATTGTATATGTCTGCCTGCTTTAAACCATGTGGATTCCATGCATTTTGCAAGCATAATTAAGCATGGTGGGTGAGGGGGTATTCAGAAGAGATAAGTAGCCACTAACTCAAGATACAGATTAGCGGGCTCCCATTTGGGGATGAACATATGTCTTGAAAAATTAAGTTGATAGAGTCAGTCACTACTCATAGCAAATTACTTTAATAAAACCAATACTCAACTTAGACTGGCCTAATTGCCTGGAATTTCTATTGCGGAAGGGAAAAAAGGACTGAGGAAGTTTCTGAATGTTGGAACCAGAGCAGTGACATGAGATTAGTGGCTTCTTCTGGGGCAGGGTACAGAATAAGGGATGTAGAAAATGCTGGTGATAAACACTGACCACTTTGCCATTTTTCCTGGTTCACTTGGGCTACTGACCACATCTGAGTACCAATACGGTAGACCGCCAATGTCTGGATGGGAATCATAGGACTTGTTTGGAAGACTACCTACTTGCCAGACACCTCCAGTCTATCCTTAATATTTTCTTCCCAGTGTCTCACCCCCTCTCTCCAGTCTCTTTCTCTAAGAGGAATTCTAAAGAAGGGAAGGTTATGGAGATATTCATCCATTCATTCAACAAATGATTATGAGGCCTTTCTGTGTGCCAAGAGCTGTCGGGTCCTGAGAATGCAACAGTGAACAACACATGCTCTCTGTTCTTAAGGACCTTGAATGCCCATTGACAAGTAAATAAGCAATTATAATACAGTGCAAGAATTGTTAAAATAGCAGGAAGTACAGGTGCTAGAGGAGCAGATAGGCAAAGAGCTTATCTGGGCTTAGGGTGTACCTGGTTTGAAAACATGTCTCAGAGGAAATGTCCAGTAAGTTGAGACTTGAAGCGAGCACAAATGGAAGACCTCATACTGTAATTAATGAGGAAGATCTAACTGACATTTTCTGAACTCCCTAAAGAATATGGCTTCTTTGCAAACACCCACAGAATATTCACCAAAATCAACCAAGTATTAGACTACATAGATGATCTGAATAAATTGCAAAAATTGGAAATAGTACAGCAAACATTTTCTCATGATAATATGGCAAAACTAGAAATAACAAAAACAAGAACAACAAAGCTCAGAAAATAAAAAGTCCTTTCTTTCTGGGGGAAAAAGGAATTTCTCTTAATCCTTGAATCAAAGAGGAAGTACAAACTGAACTTGCGTAGTATCTAGAAACTTGTAATAAAGCTATGTATTACAATTTGTAAGACATAACTAGAGCTGTGCTCAGAATTTTTATATTAATTAAAAAGAAAGAAAATTAAGACTCATGAGAGACTACTTTGTTCAACTTAAACGTATATATTTCAAAACCTGGATGGAATGGGCAATATTGTAGAAAAATACGATTTACTGAAGGTGATCCCAGAAGAAATTTTTTAAAAAAATCAAGTAGACCATTTCCCTGGAAGAAATAGAGACATTTCTTCAAGGGCTACATTCTTCAGCATATAGATAGCCATATGATAAGTTAATATGAAGTATTTTAGTATTAGATTTTCTAATAGCAAATTATTGCATTCTTGAATAAAATCCCACTTGGTCATAACTTATTATTTTTAATGCCTTACTGAATTGTTTGCCACACAGAATTAGTGTCCATTTTCCTAAGTAAGACTCGTCTGCAGTTATCTTTCGTGTGTGTGCGTGTGTGTGTGTGTGTGTGTGTGTGTGTAATCTTTTTGGGGAATTTTGGCATCACTGTTAGGTTTGCTTTATGATTTAGAAGTTTTTCTTTCATACACTAGGTTCTGCAATAGACAAAACAGATTAGAATTATTTACTCTTTCAAGGTATACTAGAAGTCCTCTGTGAAACCATCTGGACCTGTGAAATCTAATATGAAAAACTATAAGGTCATCTACTGATATGCTAAACAGATATTTGTAAAATTCAACATAAATTCTTAATAAAATATTTAATAATATTAATTTTTGGAAAATATGTATGCAAAAGCCAGAACTATGTTTAATGGGGAAACACTGGTAGAGTTACAACTAGTATTAGGAACAAAACTGGGATGCCAACATTACCATTATCATGCAACATTGTACTAGAGGTTGACATTAAAGCATTTAGGCAAAAGAACTTAACTAGAGGTATAAAAATTGCAAAGGTGGTAGTAATCTAACTACTTGTGAATGACAGAACAATCTACCTGGAAAACCCAAGAGAATCAACTGATAAGTCCACAAGAATTAAGATAATTCAGTAAGGTAGCAAAGTATAAAATTAATATATAGAAACCAAAAACTTTTATTCATATACAGTAAAAATATTTGCAATAGAAGAAGAATAAAATATTTGAGTAAACTTAAAAGGAAATATGTAAGAATGCAAAAGTTGATTTGAACAAATGAAAAAACATTCCGTGGACTTGTGTAGGATGGTACAATATCATTTAAGTTTTAATCCTTTTATGGGTTAAATGTGTAGCTATAATGTGTTCCTGATAAAAAGATGAAATGTTGACCTGTTGAGAGGGATACAAACTTAGAACCTGTGCCTGTGGAAGATGGGGTCAGGGGAGACTTTTTTATTACCTTATACGGGTATTCATGCAAATGCATTACCTGTTCAGAAAATTAAATATTTTTATTAATCAGGTACAACTAAACACCTAAAGCCTGAACATTCATATATATTTTGTTTGGTGCCTGAAATTCTTACCAGGTTAATTTCTCTATTTTTAAGTCATTATTCACATCTAAAATACAGTTTTGAAACTGAGTTTAAGTGAATTGTGTTGTTCATCTTTCTGTGCAGTAATATATAATTTGAAGTTAATGTGAAAAAAATCTGAGCTGAGCTTTCTGGAACTCTGAAATCAAGTTATATCTGTCCCTTTAGGTAAAATTGTCTTGTTGATCATGAATTTTCATTAATAGGTCTTTGTGTGTGAGTGAGTGTGTGTGTGTGTGTGTGTGTGTGTGTGTGTATGCATGCATGAGTGTATGTTTTGTTCTGCTTCATGAATTTTAAAGAGATAGATCTTAGAATATATAATTCTCCCTCATTTATCACAAGTCACCAAATGGACTTATAGTGACAAACCAGCGAGTATCCAGGAAAATGATAAATCCCAGACGTCCTGGCACTTCATTTCTTTCTACCTACCCCCTTTCTCAGATATGATATGGAAATTAAAAGTGATAAACTATTTATGTTACTATTATGTTTATTTGCACAGAGTTGCAAATTTTAATAAATCATAGGCTTAATATTATTCAGCTCAAAATTTATTAGTAATCTCTGAAAATGGACTTAATTCTTAGATTGGATGATATCGATAAGTCTTTTGTATTTTAAAATTAAGTTTTAGCAGAGCTAAATACTTCCTAGAATTTATTATTTTTCTCTTGGCATAATTTTCAACTATAGAGTTTTTCCAAGATGAATTAATTTTTCTGCCCTTTTTGTTTTAGAATTCAATTTCTCTGATCATCCAGCTTGTCCAGAAATTGACAACTTTTCTTTGATCAATATGAGCCATTCTCTTATATCAAGAATAACAAGAACTAGGACTCCCAATGTATTTATTATCTCAATGCAACTAAAATGATGGGAATGACAGTATACTGCCAAGTTTGAAGGTCATATTTGATCCTTTACCATGACACCTACTTGAACATGCCCTCCTAAATATCATTAAAGGTAAATGAGACAATTTGAGGTCTTTTTTCTTCCACAGATGGAAAATGCTCCTTTCCCAAAGTGTGTAAATCAGTCTCATGAAAGTATCTGTCCATTCATTCATTCATTCCTGTAACATTTTTGAACATCAATAAAATACAGTGTTGTCCACTGTGCTCCTGGCACCATGTTAAGGGCTAGAGATAAAAAAAAAAAATGAATGAGACAGGGTCCTGCCATCAAAGAGTTTATAGTCTAATAAAAGAAACAAAGAAATGCTATGAGCTTTTCATTTCGTTACAATCAATGAAATTTGTATCTCTAGCCAGGACCTTCTATTAACTCCATACTTGTATATCCAATGCCAATTGAATAACTCTTTGATGTCTAATGAACATCTGTGCTAACCTGCTCTACCTGCAGTCTTTCTCACGGTCACGTTGGTTGGTTACTCCATCGTTCTAGAGGCTATACTAAAAAGCTTAACTCCTTTCTTTCATTTAAGTTCCATATCCAATCCATCAGGAATTTCTGTTGGTTTTACTTCAGTATACATCCACCAGAATGTGGCCATTTTTTCATCTCCCCACTGCCGGTCACTGGTCCCACTCTCTATCATCTCATTTGAATGACATAGCAGACTCCTCACTACTATCCCTGTTCCCTCCCTTGTTCTCCCAGAGTCTATAATCAACAAAGCAGCTGCAGTAACCTTTTTAGAGCATAAATCATATCATGTTGCTTCTTTGTTCAAAACCTTCCGTGGCCCATATTTCACTTAGAATATAAGCTGGAATTCTTCCAGTGGTCAACAAGCATCTACACGGTCCATCCACCATAATTACTTTCACCTCATCTACTATTTTCCCCTTTACTCTCTACTCCAGAGGCACTGTCTTCTTTGTTGTTCCTGCCTTAGAGTCTTTGTGCTGACTGTTCTCTCTGCCTGGAATGTTCTTTCCTAGATATCTATGTGCCTTTCTCTTTACTCCATTTAGTCCTTGCTCATTATCATCTTCTCAATGAGAGAAGACCACGGTATTTAAAATTGCATCCTGCCATTTGTCCTCTCAATTGCCCATCGACTTTTCTTCCCCTTTTCCCAAAGCACATATCTCCCTCTAAAGTACCATATAGTTTACTTATTTATTATATGTATTGTTTGTTATCTGTCTCGCCCTGCTGGAATGTAACCTGTAAGAGTGTGGAGGGTCCTTTTCATTCATAAATCCCAAGAGAACTTGGCACATAGTAGATACTCCATAAACATTTCTTGAATGAATTTGTTGACTGAAAAAATTTGCCAGAACCCAATTTGCAACAAATAAATTCATCGAATGACCAATTTACCATATTTAAAAAAACTTCTCAAATTACCAAATTATTTAAAAACTATTTGTGATGAATTGCCCTGTTTCCAGTTAATTGTTAGACATGCTACGAGGGTCATCTACTAAAGCAGGAGTCAGCAAACTTTTTCTGTAAAGGGCCACATGGTAATTATTTTAGGTTTTGTGGGCCATACATTCTCTGTTAAAACTACTCAATTCTGCCTTTGTAGTGCAAAAGCAGCTGTAAACACTATGTAAATGAATGACTGTGAGTACATTCCAATAAAATTTTATTTACAAGAAGAGTAAGCTGGATTTGGCCCATGGGCCATCCCTTGCTGACCTCAGTTCTAGAGGACACTGGAGCCCTTAAGGGAAGTTGAAGGGTCACATACCCAATGTCTGTTGTGGCTAAACTCAAGGTTTTTTGTTTTTTTTTAAATTTATTTATTATTTATTTATTATTTTCTTTTTGGCTGTGTTGGGTCTTCGTTTCTGTGCGAGGGCTTTCTCCAGTTGCGGCAGGTGGGGGCCACTCTTCATCGCGATGCGCGGGCCTCTCACCATCGCGGCCTCTCCTGTTGCGGAGCACAGGCTCCAGACGCGCAGGCTCAGCAATTGTGGCTCATGGACCCAGTTGCTCCGCGGCATGTGGGATCCTCCCAGACCAGGGCTCGAACCCACGTCCCCTGCACCGGCAGGCAGACTCTCAACCACTGCACCACCAGGGAAGCCCCAACTCAAGGGTTTTTATCTACTCAGACTGGATTCAAATTCTGGGTCTGCATTAATTTAACCTATCTCATTGGGTAAATGAGTTACCCTCACTTTTAAAAATCTTAAAATGGCAAAAATTTTAACCTATCTCAGAGTGGTGATAATAAATTGAGAAAGTGTATATGACAAGGGCAAAATATAGACATATGGATGGCCACTGTGTTTTCTCCTTTTCTTCTAAGAGGAAGGTTTTTTTGTTGTCAGCACTTCTACCTCTGTGGTAAGGTCAGTTGATTCAGCATTCATCTATTGGCTCTGTAGAACCAAGGTTGAGGCAAAAGAAGCCTAAAACATAGTAGACTGGTTTATATTGGAAAGGATACAAAGCTACTTGAGAGAGAAAGAACTGGATTTGGAAAGGATGAGGAGGGAGTGGGAAAGAGAACAAAAGCCATACTGGGATGGGTTTCAGGGGGAGAGTTTTAGAAGTTTGGAAGAGGTGGGTTCTTGGAGGCAGCTCTCATGCACTGCTTTGTAGTCTGGAGGGTGCATGGGGGGTGCATGGGGGTGCATGGAGGGTGCATGGGGGTGGGGAAGGAGGGAGAGAAGGATTCTAAGAAGTGTTGCTCTGTGTTACGAATGTAATTCTCCTTCTGGAGTTTTTAGGGTGTGCAGTAAAGACTAAAACTACAGTTTAATTTTACAGCGTAGGACTTGAAATACAACCATTTTATTGCTTGGCCAGGAGGCAGCCTAACTTTATAAGGGTTATGTAAGTATAGCACTAAGCACAGAGCCTGACATAGAATAAGAATTTAAAATGGGAATTATGTCATTTTTGTTATAGTATTTTTACCTGATGAGGGGGAGAGAAGGGAAAGCTACATAGAGAGTAAACTCCTAAGTTGAATTTTGTAAGCTAAGTAGATGTTTGTCAAGCAGGTAAGTGGTATGAGTATGAGCTTAGGCTTTGGAATCAGAAAGTCTGGAGTTTCAGGCCTGGTTCAGTCGCTTCATGTTGGCCTTTGGGCAAGTTGCCCAATCTCTGTGTGATTCAGGTTCCTGGGAATGAAAATGATAGTAACTAATGCATAAGGAGATTGTGGGGATCAAATTTGATAACACATGCAAGGTACTTAGAAGAGAGATGAAACACAGTTAAGTTTATCTTATGTTAGTCAATGTTGTTGTAATTATGAATATTTAATCTGCACTACTGGAGCCAAATAGCATGTGGAAAAGGGGAGACCCATCATGGATACATTAATCATTATCATCATCACGAATCATCATCAAGCATTGTTTCTTTGGGGGCTTATATTCTAACTTCAAGATTTTGCAATTAAGATTCCTATAACTGGGACACGAACCTCTGAATCCTAGATGGATTTTGGCAGTTGAACTGTAGAAATAAAACCACGACATCTGGGGGTGGGGGAAAGTGGTTGAAGAAGCAAACTAGCAACAGAATAATGATGGTCCGCATCTTGGCTGGAACCAGAGACTCATGAAGTCTGGAACCAGAGCCATGGACTCCAGGCCCAGAGGGCTGGCGTTCTCCTGATCCTGGTTTTCTGAGCCATTCACAGAACTTTGATAAATCAAAGGAGAAGAGACAGAAGCAGGAGAGTGCCTAAATGGACCTTTTCATCACCCAAGGGAGCAGGAGTAAATCCACTGAACTCAAGGCACTGCCTAGAGCAGTGATATTATCTCCGTATGTGTTGGGAGCATACTGCTGCAGATTCCAAAGTAGAATATTATACTGAGTAGAGAAGTTGAGCCAATGATGATGGCGCTCTGGTTTTGTTACTTTTCTGCTGCCCCAAGTATTAGATGTTTTTGCCTTCAGGTAATTTATGTTTCCCATAAATGCACTAAAGGCTTGATAGTTTCAAGACTTAAATAAATCTACCTGAGTCTTTAAGTCATAGACTAGAGACATTTACAAAGAATCCTGCTGCAACCACCCTTGCCCTCTGTCTCCCCCTTAACCCCTCCTAGCTTGTTTCTGCCTCAGGGGTGTTATTCTTGCAGGATCTCAGCCTATCTTTCCCTGGCTGGCTTCTTCCATCATTCAAGCCTCTGCTCAGATGTCCCCTCCTCAGACAGGTCTTCTCTGATTACCTAGCTGAGTTAGCTTTCCCCACTCTCATCTAACAATTTACTACTCTCCAGTACTTTACTCTGCTTCATTTTTCTTAGTGTTTATGACTATCTATGCCTCTATTCTGCTTTCTATTTTTTATTTACTTGTTTGTTATTCATGTCTCATTATAATGTAAGTTCTATGAGGACAAGAGCTTTTCCTGTCTGTTATTTACTCCTGTATCCTCGATGCCTGGAACAGTACCCAGAACAGAATAGATGCTCATAAATATTTGGCAAATGAATGAATGACTAATAACTACTTTAATATAAAGTCATTCATATTTGACTGACAAAGAAATTGACTTCCCAGCAAGTTCAGGGGCCTGCCCAAGGTCAAAGATGTCATATCTTTCAGAGCATGAACCCTAGTCTTTTGCTTTAGTACCCCATCAAGCATGAACATGTAATTGAGTCACCACCATATGTTAAGCACTGTACAAAGGGCAATTTGGAGAACACATAAAAAATAGAAGAGGTGGATTTGACCCTCAAGGATCTTCCAGTCTAACACTGAATACACAACATGCACACCTTTTAGCTGTACAAATTTTACCTAATATTGCTTATTCTAGAGAAGTGTTTCTCAGAATAATTAAATTAAATGTGTTTCCCTTTAAATTAAATGTGAAACTTAAAAATAAACTTAAACCCCATATCAGGGCTGTGCCTCAAACTAATTACAATTAGAATCTCTAGGAGTGGGACGCAACTTTGGTATTTTTTTTTAAGTTCTCTGTGTGACTGATGTATAGTCCCTGCTTCAAAAGCCATTGCCGCAGCCCAGTGCATCTCAAATGCTAATGTGCACATGAATCACCTGGGGACCTTGTTAAGTTGCAGCTGGTGATGTGGTAGGTCTGGGGCAGGGCCTGAGAGCTTACATTTCTAAGAAGCTCCCAGGTGATGCCTGTACTGCTGGTGCTTGACAACAGTAGGGAGGTTCCTGAGTGTAGGAAGTGATCTGTGTTAGAAAATAAAGTCTTTGTATAGTTATGAAATAGATATGTAGAGAGCCATGCTATAACATAGATGGATACATGGCATAGACTCCATATTTCATAGTGAGGTTCCCTTATATTTGGGAAAAAATTGAAAAACAACAGTATACAAATGCAAGCAACTCAGCCCATTGTAAAACATACCCCACAAATACTGGGAGCATGTAGAAGGAAGCAATCAAGAAAATATCCTAAACGACAAGGATTTACTGTATAGCACAGGGAACTATATTCAATATCTTGTAATAAACTATACTGGAGAAGAATCTGAAAAAGAAGATATATATATAACTGAATCACTTTGCTCTACACCTGAAGCTAACACAATATAGTAAATCAACTATAGTTCAATTTTTATAAATTTAAAAATTAAAAAAAATTAAATATCCTAAGAATGGAAAATAAGTACCAAGCTATGGAAACCTTCTGGATGGATTCTGGGAATAGAGCAAATCCATAAGTGCAGCTGCAGAAACTGACTACAGATTCCTCCAGGGAATAGTGGCCATTGAAGAGTCAGGAGGGGTTTATACAGGAACCCTCAGTTTGGATTATTTTCACCAAAAATAACAGACGTCTCATGGGAATCTGATCTGGTCATCACCTTTCCAGATCTACAGCAGGGAGTAGATCAGGGGTGGCTGAAGAGAAAATGAAGTGAGGCTCAGTCCAGGTGTCCTTGGCCAGAGTACAGGGGGAGAAGGGGTACCCACCACCACGAGAGTAATAGAGAGCCCTGGCAGGCACTCCCCTCCCTGCTCACAGATTCTCCACACAACCCAGCCTGGCTCTGATCTCTCCTGGTTTGTTTTCACCTGACATTTCCTATTTCCAAAATGAAACTTCAAGATTCTGGGATTGACCTAAGTGGGCACTTAAACTTCCATCTTGCGAGAATTCCCACTGTGCAGGTAGGCCCAGCTCAGTGTGGATATCACACCTGGCTTATTGGCGTCTATCCAAACAGCTGTCTCTCTCCTGCATCTCAAAATACCTTGAAAATCCGAGGTACCACATCCTTCATCCCCAATTATGTTCAGTATCTATCATGCTTAAGGCACTGAGTATAAATGTAAGCTCACCAGAGGTGGGTGCTGATTTCAGAGACTACAGATGCATTAGGGATAGAAACGCCCACATGCTAACTATGTATGGAGAGAGAACTTGGTGAGGGAGACCACCTCAAGGACATCAGGATGACTCTCTGCCCTCATTTACATCCCTGACTCGATTTCTGCTCAGGCAGGTGAAGGAGTGACTGGATGACAGCCTTGAGAATGCACGCTAAGCAAAGGTAGTTGCCTGTGTTCTAAGTTAGGTTGGTTCTTTGGAGCTTTACATTTCAACAAACCTGATTTTACTGTGGGATATCTGAATACGATAACACGGAGTTAAGCTATAATTGTGTGATATATATATATAATATAAATGTATACTTTAATATTATATAATATAACAATGCATTTTATATTTTAAATTATATAATAGAATTTTATATTATAATATACAGGATAGTATCCGGCATCGTTTTACTTTGAAGTCTCTCAACACTCAGATCTTCACATCTAACAAAGCACATTGCTCCCTATCCACAGGTTTGGAATTGCAAAGTGTGGGAAAAACAGTTTTCTGGAATTACAGTTGACCCTTGAACAACGTTGGAGGTTAGGGGTGCCGGCCCTCCATGCAGTCAGAAATCCGAGTACCACTTTACAGTCGGCCCTCCATACCCTTGGTTTTGCATCTGTGGATTCAACCAGCCGTACATCATATAGTACTTTAATATTTACTATTGGAAAAGAGACACGTATAAGTGGACCTGTGTAGTTCAAACCCATGTTGTTCAAGGATCAACTGAATTTAAAAGCTACTGCTTGAACTTCATTTATAGGCAAATTCTTCCCTCATGAAATAATACCACTATCACAAATGATTAAGGTCTAGGTGTTATTCAAATTCAACAGGAGAAGAATAAAGAATATATTCAAGTTTGCACGCAGTCATCTCAGAGATGACATGCTCTACAGTGACTACTCCACTATGATAGTTAAACTGTTGACACACATCTTCTGGAATACAGAGAGTTTTCCTAATATCATTATGTAGATAATCAAAAGGATATAGGAAACATCCTTCCTTCTGCCTTCCGTCTAAGAACACACTTCTCAGTACCAACATTCACAAAAAACATATTCTTTTGATTTTTAGTTGAACAGCATAGCACTTATTCCACATTATAAGTGGACGTTGATGAAGTCACTAAAGCAATAAAAGCCCATATCAAAGAGCTCAAGCTTGGGATGTCACAACTGAGGTTTCCCTAGCCTTACAAATACAGGCAAATGTGGGTCCTCCTGGTGTATCTTTTGAGGATGCAAATGAAAATGAGACCCTTGTGCACTTGGGGGCATTGGGGTGAAGGTGAGATTGTGATGAAATAGAAGGCAGAGGAGTGAGTTGTCTCTACTATAATAAAAGAGTGCGATATACAAGCCACATTTTCTTTTTCTTTTTTTTTTTTTTTCCGGTCCATGCTGAGTAGATGGCTACTAGAATTCCTTGGTGGGTGGAAAGGAGCTGGGATCCACTCCTTAGGTTTCAATGCCCAGGCTCCATTAGGGAGGAGGCTGGGAGGAGCGGTTGGAGGTGCTCTCTAATGAGACAGGAGACTTCTTTGTTTTCCCAGAGGTGAAAGATACAAGAACATTCGGATGTATTTTCCCTTTCTGCCATATTTACTTGATTAACATGTCACTAAAGAACAAAAGAACAGAAGGGAACAGGGATTTTGTTAATTTTTTTTTTTTCCTGCATGGAGCTTAATTTGCAAACCATGAAGAAAAATTGATCCTTTTCTTATGTCTGCTACTCTGTTGAGTGTGTCCTATGCAGAAAATCAATTTCCTTGTCTCAAGTCAGTTTGCCTAGTTAATTAACTTAGAGGCTTAATGGAGACAAACATGATTAAAACACAGTTTGAGAAAGGTTTCAAAATTGTCATTTATTATATATAATAATATTTCATCAGAGATTTCCCTATAATCATCATGGTGTGTTTAGATTTTGTTTTCCTTGCCTCAATGTTTGATTAGTTCTTGAAGGTGATTAGTTCAGTAGTCTTGTCATAATCAGAAACTAAAGTATTCCTACTATGCTTTAATATGTGCAATATAACATTACCTGGGTTGGAAGATGATGTTTCATATAAATCTATAAGTTGGTGTTTTATTTGGCTTCTGTAGAATTCTTGCATTGAACAGTCATTACATATTTGTCAACTAACTAATTCAGAACAACGATAAAGAATTTTAAAGATCAAATTTTTGGAAATCACCAAAAAGTTATCCAGTTATCCAAACAGTTATCCAAATGTTTTGGATAACATTTTTTAGCTCTACTTTTTTTTTAGAGTAAGTGATCAAAATCCATGTATACCTGACGAGATAGAGAAGAAGACTTAGGAATATATGTTTGGAATCAGATGAGGCAGGTTGCAGAACTTAAATATTAGGGAGAAAGATGACATATTGCATCTTGAACTTTATTTACTTTAAAAGTTATTTTAATCCCTCAGCATTAAAAATAAAGTTTATTTAAAGTTGCTTAAATATTTTTAAATTATTAGGCAGTAAACTTACTGTCCTCTAGTTTTTGCTAGCTGTGCTGTATCTACACTGTCAAAGCATAAAGCCATTATGTGCTATGTTTTCTCCTTTATAGCCTTAATTTAGTTTTAGTTCTGCAGATAAATAAGGACCACCAATCCTTATACTCTTAAAGTTCATGGTATAGATATACTACAGTGAGCTTATTCATTCAACTATTGATGGACATTTGCGTTATGTTCAGTTTTAGAATATCGTAAATAATACTGCTGTGAACACTTACATACATGTCTCTATGTGGACGTATATCTTATTCTCTTGGGTAAATGCCTAGGAGTGGGATTGTTGTGTTATATGATAAGTGTCTCTTTAACTTTACCATACACTGCCATATTATTGTCAAACAGGCTTTCACATTTTGCATTCCTACCAGCAACATACGAGGATTTCAGTTGCTCCACATTCTCACCAACATTAGGTATAATCAGTCTCATTAACTTTAACCATTCTAGTAGATGTATAATGGTGTCTCATTGTGATTTGATTTTGCATCACCCTAATGACTAATGATGTGAAGCATCTTTTCTGGTGTGTATTGGCCATTTGTATATCTTCTTTGTAGTGTCTGTTAAAACTTTTTGGCCCATCATGTTATTGGGTTGTTTCTCTTGTCATTATTGACTTGTACCGCTCTTTTTATATTTCAGATATAAGCTTTCTCTTCAGCTACATGTCTTGCAGATATTTTCTCCCAGTCTATGGCTTGCTTTTTCATTTGCTTAAATGACAATTTAAATTTAATAAGGTCCATGTTAGTATTTTTTATTTTATGGTTTGTGCTTTTTGTGGTTTGCCTGAGAGAACTTTGTCTAATCCAATATTTCAGATTTTCTCCTGTGTTTTGTTAAAGTTTAATAATTTTATCTCCTAGATTTTTAGATCTATGGTTATTCAAGATTCATTTCAAGTATCATTTTCCCTGTGACTCTTCGAGGAAGAGTTCATCAAACCTTCCTTCCGTACTTTCATAGCACCATATGTACATTTATCTCAGAGTACTTAATTGCAATTATTTAAATGTTTATTTTCCCCACTAGACTGTGAGCTTCAGTGCATAGTGATAAGTCTTACTCATTTATTAATACCAAATGCCTAGACCATGCCTGATATATAATAGGCCTTCAAATAATACTTGTGAAATGAATGGATGAATGAATAAATGAAAGAATGCAATTATACAATATTAATTCCTTAAATCATATTTTTACAAAGCACTTTTGCGTCAGTACTTCATTAGCATCTCACAAGAAACCCGTGAGACAGACACTGTGTTACCTCCATGTTTATAAACTATTATTGGTTCTCTAAAGCCTAATGAATTAAGATCAAACTGTTTAGCTTGATGTTCAAAACTGTCTATGATATTATTCCCCCCATCCTTTCTAGCTTTGTTTTCTGCTATCCCCTTTCACATAGCCAATGGAACAGTTGCACTGGGCCATGTTCTTCATCTGTGCCCTTGATTTCTGCCTCTTCACATTCATTCATCTCTTCCACCTTAAAATTCTCTCCACCCCATCCCTGCTTGAGAATATCCTACTCATCTCAAAAGCCAATACTTTGATGTACCTTCCCAGGATCTGACCAGGTGAATGACCAGCTACCTGTGACTGCTCCTTCATTTACACAACCACACACCTCCATCTTTTTTACCTTAAGTTAAAAAAAAAATGGTGTTTGTCCTTAGCTTTAGACCATTTTTCTCTTGGTACCTATCTCCTGGCTGTGGCGTGCTTGCTCTCCTCGATTCGCGGGTTCCCCTTGCTTCGTTGCTGCTCCTCCCTCCAAGTTGCCCTCTTCGGCCTCATATATCCTCAGACAAAGAGTCATGAGATCTGGATTCCAACTGTAGCTCTGTCAGGCACTGGCGGCGGGACTTGGGCCCTTAATTGTCTCCTTTGCAAAGGAGATCTAGTCCTGCCTGCCTTTAAAGACTGCTCTAGAAATTAAATAATACAATGGCTGGGAAAGTCACTTGTAAATTTAACATGCCACAGAAATACAAGCTATTATAACCATTATTGAAATCAACGTTTAGCTTGATTCCATGCATCTCTCAGCCCTCACAGTTGAAGACAGATGTGTCTGGGAGGAATGTTTTAGGGCAGGTGTACTTATGGCATTTGCTTAAAATGGCCCTTAACTCCTGAGCCTCCCTGTGGCCTAGGTGAGCCCTAAACACCACCTTCTTGTTCCTCCCTACATTTTGCTTTATGTTCAGTTAGACGCTTTTGGATCCCTCTGTGCGACACTCAACATCTGTGCACGCTTCCTCCTGACAGGCTTTCTACAGCTAAAGTGAAGGGGAATGATGACTTATTTCGCCTGATTTACTCAAGTTGTTGTAGTTGTGAAACCTGGCCTGAATGTGGCTGTCACTGTCTTTTATGAGGGGCAGGGATCCAGATGGCAGGAAAGGAAGGCTGAAGCCCAGAGTAAACAGTCCCTTCCTGTTTTCAACACCATCAAAGGATTGTACCTCCCCAGGCAAAACTAACTGCGAGGTCATCGCAACTGGGCTGCCCACTTTCTTTGACTAATGGACCCTCTCCCCCTTCGTTAAACCTTCCCCTCTGGCCTGTTATCACCCTCAGTCGCCTTTGTCACATGTCTGCCTGCACATCGCAGTTATCTTCTTCCAAGCCCTCTGGATTGGTCTGAGATTGAGTCTGGTTCCCCAAATTAAGTGCACCTACTTTCTCGACTCCCTCTCACGGGGAAGGTTCAAGTTAGTTATTTAATGACACGAGGAGAGGCCATGGTTAAAAGCATAGCCTCTGGTGCAAGGTTCTCTGAATTCAAATTCCAGCTCTGCCATACTGTCTTTCTGATGATTGCAAGTTATTGAACTTCTCTTGCCTCAGTTTATAAAACTGTAAAATGGGCTACTGAGAGTCCCTACCTCATTTCTTGTTGGATTAAATGAGTCAGTTAAAGGGTTTAAAGAGTTTATCACGTAAGGAATTCATTAAAGTGCCCAGTACCAAGTAAGCAGTCAATACAAGTGCTATATGCCAATTAATTGAATTGAACCTAGAACAGAGACATAAAGCACATGGCTTCACACCTTTAACTGTTTATGTTCTAATCTTGTGTTTGCCATTTCTTGGTCACACAATCTAAGTCTAGGTAATTAATCTTTGTAGGCTGAATTTCTTCATCTGTAATAATAGTACCTTCACCATATTGGGTTGTGTTAAGCATTAAATAACGTATGTATTAAATTACTTTTAGCACGGTGCTTGGTACCTAATAAGCATGCATTTGGATTGGGTACTTTTATTTCTTAGATGACTAGAATTCCCCTTCCTAATTATTTAATCATGGTCTTCTGGAGCATTGTCCAAATGTCTCCACTTATTCCAGAGGGATGGCTTTCATCGTATATTCGTAAAGTCGGGTCAGAAGGTAGAAGAGCTATTTTTGCATAAACTAGATTTGTGATACTTCTCAACTCACGAGGATCAACAGAGGTATTGTACAAGGAAGACAAGCAAGGGAACAGGCAAGCAAATGGGCAGTTTAAATTAACCCAACAGATAAAAGCCCTTTAATTAGTTTTCAAAGCACATCTGTCATCTCACACTGCAGGAAAAACCAACCATCTAATACTGCACCAAGTCCGGCGAGCCCCAGGTGAACTCTGTTCCAGAAGCTGTGACGAGTTCTTGTTCTAGTCTTTCCTTTAGCTTCATCCCAAAGAGGCAAGATAATGGACTGAGAGCTGCGTTTTGTTTGGATCTGTGTTCAAAGCTTTTTTCTTTGAAAAATGACGCTGCCATTTGCACACATATTTGTGTATAGTGTCTAATTATGGGCTCAAAGAAGAAAAGACCCAGAAATAGAGTTTACGGTTATTTCTCCATATTTTTCTCAGTTTTCTATTGCTAAGAGTATAACTTAATTCCTGTCCCAGAGGAAGAGACTAGGAAATATAACCCAATAAGAAAATGAATCATGTACAGCCATCAGGAATGGAGAAGAGAAAAATGAGGGCATCAGTTAAGTGTTCACCTTCACTCTAGTGCAAGAAAAGGAGGAATATTTATTAGACACTTTGATCTGTAGGTAAAAAGAGTCTATGGCTCACATCAAGGAAAATATACATCCTCCACCTTGCAGTTACCTTTTATCTACCCAAGCTGAGTAATCAAACCATGGGCAGAGCAGGCATGGAATTTGCTGTTCACCTTTACCTGCCTATGCCATTACTGTGGATCACAGAAGTCATATCAGTTGTATAAAATCGATATTTTTCATCAGTGCTCATAGAAGAAAGTTGCTTGGGCCATTTTTATTTACGCCTCCATCAGAATTCTTCACCCGAAGATGAAGGCTTAAGCATTAATATGTTTTCGGAGATTGAACAATGAACACTATTTACAATACCCATTAAAGTGCTGTGATTAGTACTAGAGGTTAGCACTAGCAAGGTATAGGATAAACAAGCAAGCAAGAAATTGCTTTTATCAAACTATAAAGCCAAAAGCCAATACTGAACTGAATTATCTTCTCCTGTTAATTCCTTTCCCTCAAACCAGCATTTAATTTGACTAGTAAGAACGTTTAAGGACAGAGCAATAGTTTAAACAATTTAAAGCCACTCACTTAGGTAGGAAATAAAGTTTATTGTTTGGTAGACCAAGGAACCTTCTAGGTGTTTGGTTTTTTTAAAGCATACTAATTAAAAAGATAAATAAAATCCATCCTCTGAAACCTTATGTCAGCAAAAGAAACACTGTAAGTTAGGTTTATAAAATTAATTTACTCTGACTTGATGTCCTGGGCTTTTCCTTATGAGATTTTGGCTCTAGGGAATGCCATACCTCTTTACCTTGCTTGAATTAACAGGCTTTGAATTCACTTTTTTTTTTCCCATACAGAATTCTCTATTTTTTTTAGAAAGTTTGGAATATTATTTGAAAGAAGGATTTTCCAAATGTCTAGCTTGCCCCATTAGTTTATTAAAATCCATTATCCTCAATTTCTCTATTGCTAAAAAAAATTCACTTCCTTTCTTTGATTATCCCACTAGTCTGTCTAAACTCCAGTTTTCCATCAAATAAAGCAGGAGATGTGAGCTCTGATGAGGAGAGGCCCCTGAAAATCAGAAAGAAGAGTGCCATTTGGGCATGATCATGAAGAAACTCTCTGGAAAAAATCTAAGAACTGGAAGTGCTGTCCCAATGGCCATGGAAGGAGAAGGGCAAAGGAGGTCAG
Source organism: Eschrichtius robustus (assembly GCF_028021215.1). Taxonomy (NCBI): domain Eukaryota; kingdom Metazoa; phylum Chordata; class Mammalia; order Artiodactyla; family Eschrichtiidae; genus Eschrichtius; species Eschrichtius robustus. The sequence continues at coordinate 12,371,428 of NC_090845.1, read as the reverse complement.
GAGTGTAGAGAAAATCCAGTATTTTGGTGGCACACCTGGGTAAGCAGAGCCCGGTGGGGGTGATCTGCACCAGAGTAGAGGGCCCACAGAGCTGTTTCTAGAAGCTGTAGGGGGTGGAAAAGTGTATTCCTTGCTTAGTGGCTTCCTACTTTTGCTCTGTGTTAAACACACAGAGGACCCGTACGCCTAACCTCTTTCTCTTCTGAGAAGATTCCTGAATCTACATATTATACTTTCTTGTAATCCTGGAAATTAATTTTTTTATCACCACTTCCCACCTTCCATTTTTCTAACACCTTGTGACACCTATGTTGTGTAGGCTTTAATAATGGATTTCATGACAATGATGTATGATGTCAGCATGTTCCCATTTCGTTGATGGAGCTGTCAAGGCACTCCTGATCTTGGCCATGTTGCTACAGGAATGAGAAAGAGCCCTTCAAAGTCAAGGAAGAAAGGGAAGCACAAAAAGCAAGATGACATTCCTGGTATGATTCAAATTTGAGGAAAAATGACTGTCAAACCCAGCACCTGGTGAACTCTCTTATACTCCCACTAGAAGACTCAATATTCTTTTCCTTGCCCTAATTGTATTGTGATAATTACTATCAAGATGGTGTGAATTGGACCCTCCTCTTCTTGAGATGACCCCATGATCTCTAATAACCTGAGTTAATCCCTGCGTGTTTCTCAGGCCTTTTAATTTTCTCTACCCAATCCTTGCTTGGCCTTTTAAAAGAATGCAAAGAGAAGAAACCAGAATTATTAGTTTTTTAATTGCTGTGTAACATACTACCACAAATTCAGTGGCTTTTAAACAACACCCACTTACTAGCTGATTTCTGTAGGTCGGAAGTCAGGCCCAGCATGGCTGGGTTCTCTGCTTAGGGTCTCACAAGGCTGAAGTCAAGGTGTCAGTCAGCTGTGTTCTCATCTGGAGCTTGGAGTCCTCTTCCAAGCTCATTCCTAGTATTGGCAGAATTCAATTCCTTGTAGCTGTAGGACTGAGGTACCTGTTTCCTTGATCACTGTCAGCCAGGGGACTTTCTCAGCTCCTTAAGGCAGCCCATACTCCTTCTCTTGTGACCTCCTCTATCTTTAAGCCAGAGTTGAATCTTCCTTGTGCTTCAAATCTCTCTGACTTCCTCTTCTGCAACCAGCCAGAGAAAGGTTTCTGCTTTTAAGGGCTCATGTGATTGGATCTGGCCCACCCGGATCATCTCCATATGTTAGGGTCAACTGTGCCATACAGTGTAACACAGTCACAGCAGTGACATCTCGTCACATTCACAGATTCTGGGGGAAAGGGACATGGAGTCTTGGTGGGGAAGGGCATTTTTAGAATTCTGACTACCACACCAGGTCAAAGAGCATATGAAAAAGGGTCCCAGGGCTGACTTTCCTTTGAGCCAAATAATTCTCAAGAATCATTTTATTAAAATCCATGATGTAGAAAGTTTTTTTAAAAAAACATAAGCAAAATAAAAATAACTGTCTGCTCAGTGGACATATTAACAGCAAGAAATCCATGTAGTTATAACTTGAATTGTGCAAAAGAAAAAAAATAATGACCAAGTGCAAATCATTGCACAGTCTTATGTGAGCATTTATGGGAAGCTAACACTCTGATGGCATAGGATAGTAAGGGTGTGATTCCCCTCTGAATCTAATGAGTCACGAGAGGAAGGACAGTCAGTCAGCACTGTCCTCTGTCTGCATCGCATCAAATGACTGAGGGGCTTGGTCACTGAATGATCATACCTGGTTGTACCTTGAAATGTCTCTTTCCTGAAAAATTGTTCCTGACATGATGCTGGCACATGCAAAGCAGTAGAGATGAAGACTTATTTCTTCCAGTATCAGGAAGAGCAGATTCTCATTAGCAGAGGAACTGCCAGGCACCTAGCCTAGACAGATGGACTTAATGAGAGGAAAAGCTCATGGCCTCCTTTACGTTACTGACAGAAAGGAAGTGCTCTTACTTAGGCAGTTTCTCCCCTGCCACATTTGACTTGTGCTCTCTCGCCACTTGGATATCCTTGAATATATAACCTTTAGAGGAGTGTATTATAGATTTTAGAAATTGATTCTGGTGGAACCCAAGTCCTCATTTTATTAAAGTGCTCCTGGGTCTTGGGCTGCCTGGACGGGGAGCTGTTCTTTTTCTCCTAAATCTTTTAGTTCCTATTCAGAGCCAGGCTGAACAATTTACAAGTCATGAATATGTATAACTTGGCTTGGGCCCTCCTAACTCATACACCAATGGAGCCATTAGGCATATGTTGGGTCCTCAAAGCCAAATGGACCAGAAAGAACATTTTCAACAGGCTTCAGTGATCACTTCAGTGGTCATTTCACACAGCCAGTTCTGTAGATTCCCATCCAATCTCACAGTTTTTGTTTGAGTGGTCCAGATCCACATGTGAATGCTTCCTCAATTCGTTGGATGATGTTTTAGCCTTCTTTTGATTGAACAGACACAATGAGGGCATAATCTGACCCCCCAAGTAATGTTATCAATAATGCTATCGAGAGCTTGCTGTACACTGTGCATACTCTAAGAGCTTTATATAGGTTAACCCCAATCATCTCCACTATGAGGCAAGTCCTGTCATGATACTCATTATACAGATGAGGTGTCAGAGGCATATAAATACGACCAACATCATATGGCTTGAACCCAGGCATCTTGGCTTCAGAGTCTATGCTCTGAACTACTAAACTATGCAGGATTTTATCTCACTTCTGATAATATATGCAGGATTAGAACCCCATCATATAGAATTCTACACTTTAAAAAATGGTCATTTTGAAATCAGTTTTTGAAAACCACCACAGAGAGCTTCTTAAAAGGTAAAAGTTGTTACCCCTGAAAAACCTTATTAGATTGGTTTACTAAAATTATGTAGAACTCAACATAGTGTACTCAGATAATCGAGTTAAACTCAAAAATTGTGCTTGGGCAATAACATAACGTACAAAAACTTGGAACAAGCACTTCACAAAAGAAGATAATTAAACGACCACTAAGTATATGAAAAGGTGCTCATCATCGTTAGTCATTAGGGGCATGCAAGTTAAAATTACAATGAAGTACCTCTAAATACCATCTGAATGGTCAAAATGAAAACGACTGACAATGATGAGTGTTGACACAGATGTGGAACAACTGGAACTCTCATACATTACTGGGGAAGTGTGAATTGTTTCAACTAATTGGCAAAACTGTCAATATGCACTGGAGCCAAACATATTCATACTCTGTGGCCCAGCAATTCCATTCATAGATATATTCTTACAATGAATGAATGTGTATATCCATCAGAAGTTATATATCAAGTGTTCAGAGCAGATTTAACACATAATAAACTAAAACCTGGAAGTGATGCCTGTCGATGGGAAAATGGACAACAGAAAGGAACAAATTACAGCTACACAAACATGGATACATCCCACAGACATTACGTCCTACAAAAGAAGCCAGTTATAAAAGAATACATACTGTAAAATTCCATTAATATGAAATTCAAGAAGAGGCAAAACTAATCAATAGTTAAATAAGTCAGAACAGTGGTTACTTCCGGGGAGAGGTGTTGACTGTGAAGGGGAACTAAAACTATCTGGAATACTGGAAATATTCTCTATCTTGATCTGAAATGTATATACATGTTAAAATTCATTGGGCAGTACAATGAACATTAGGGCATTTTAACGTATGTATTTTTTCAACTCCAGAAAAAAGGAAAAGATTTCTGCCTGGGAAATTTTTTTTACATATGGTTGAACAGGACATCTTAGCGCTTTTTCATTTCCTTTTCATTTGCATGATACTCCTTGCCTCATGGTGCAATACTTGTTGACTATTTTTCTTATGATGCATTTACCACATAGGTATCTTCCAAACAAAAATGTTGAGGCATTGCAATTTTTCTTCCTTAAAAACGCCTGCTATATTTTGCCTCTGTCTTGGTAAAGCAATAGGCTGCTTTTCTTTTTTTATTTTTATTTTTTGACCACAAACACAAATCTTTAAGGAAAACAAACATTTAAAATTTATATCCATTTTAAGGGTGTCACTATACTGTGGCCATGCAAAGAGGAAGAAACAGTGCAGTGGCAGGGAAAAAGTGTTGTAAAATATTCTCCCAATTAGGAATCAAAATTGAATTTCAGTATTAAAATGCTGTTTGGATCACCAAATATGTGAAATTCACATATAAGATATACTTGTTCTACACATCATGCAAAAACTTTTTTTTTTACTATGGCTATTTTGGCATCTGTTATAGTAGTTCTCTTTACTATTACAAATATTCTGCTAAATAATACAAGTTTTAAAAAGTTGTATGAAAACATTCCCATTAAAGCTAAGAAGAGCAAATATAGCAAACAAATGGGGGATTATTTAAATAAAATTAAATTCTCAGGTTTAGGTAGATTTCAGTCCTTTTTGTGGATTTTGCAGGCATTTATAAGAGTTTAGAATCTTACAAAGGCAACACAAGTCTCAGAGTTGCTAATGATGGGCAGCATTTGAGGAGTAGAAAGCAGAGGGGCACAGGGCCCAGAACTGAAGAGCTGGCTTTAGCAATCATCCCTGGGGCTCCCATACTGACACTGAAATAGAAAAGCTATTTCAGTGTCAGTATGAAAAGCTAAAGTTATTGTCACCAAGTAACTAAAACCATAAATAATTGCAGTGCAGGAGGGAATTTATTCTAAGAGTGTTAAATCATCTAATTTAAATAATTAACTGTTGAGGATTTCCTTGCCTCTGATGTGAGATTTCCTCCAATGGGAAATTCCCAATCTTCCTCTAGTTATTCATTCAACAAATACAAATTGAGCACCTGCTTCGTACCAAGCTCTGTGTTATGCTGGGTACACAATGGGTCTCTGCCTTCATGAAGTGTATGGTCTACAGTGTCGTATTTCTCAGCATTAGGGACGTGATTCCCATTAAGATTCACCCGGGAAGGGAAGTTTGGGTGACTTCCTGAGAAAGGAGTTTTAAGGAGAAAAGAACTACCTTTTATGGAATACACCATGTGACATTTTATTTATAGAATGTCATGCGAGACCCCACAGCAGCTTAAAGAGGTAGCTATTATAATAACTGGCTTGACCAAGGGCACTTACGGCTGATAAGGGATTCAGATCCAAGGAAATCTGAACCCTGGATATTTTATCCCACTACAGGAGGCTGCCTCACCACCACCCTTCCCAAGGATCCTTGGCAAACCTTTCTTTTCATAGTCCTCAAACATCAAAGAAACCACATATTAAGTAGCTTTGGTACGCTTTTACCTACATGCTGAAAATGCCAATTCAATAACTCCTTTCCATCTGAGACACAGAGTGCTGGAATTCAAGGGCACTGGATTAGCAATTAGGAGACATGCAACTGAGACCCTACCCTTTTTATAGTAAAATCTTCTCTAGGTACCACTCTTTCATCCATAAAAGGCAATAATAGGCATCGGCCCTGCTTATGTCCAAAACTTGTTTTGATGATTAAAAAAATAACAGATTTGAGGACTAAGCATTATGTGAAAATGTATTCTTATTAATAGAGTTCGCCTATCCTCCAAAACCAGCATAGGTACTGTGTACTTTCCTTTCAATATTTAAAAACTTTTTTTCTTTGTTTTCTATGGTTTTTATTTTTGTGGCTCTTATTTTTGGAGCCACATGGCAATTGACATTTATGTTCTTCAATATATGTACTATTATATGTGTATCCCTTAAGCTCAGGGGAGCAATTAAGCACTGTAATTCAGAGTTTTTCAGATTTTATTAAGGTAATGCTGTAACATATACAATTTATTACATATTACTTCTAGTAGGGCTTAGGGATAACCCTGTAATCAAACACAATATTTCTTTGGCAAGCGGTATGAATATTCACACTAAATGGGATCTGCAGACCCTATAATTAGCCTCCCATCAGTTGAGGACAGGTTTGCTGCCAAATGAGCTATGGAAAACCTTTTGGTTTTCAGAGCTTTGGGGATTTCAGAGGTGTGGCTAAGGGATTTTGGACCTGTACATTTTCAGGAGTGCTAGCTATTTACATTTTATATTAAGTCTGCTCCCCCCTCCCCCAATCTTAGATGCTTTATGGTCATTCTTTTATTTGGTGGGAGCGTCCCTGCTGTCCCCACTGCTGTCAACCCTGGGAGAAACTCCTCTTCCTTGTCTCACCTCCTCCATGGTTCCCTACTATCCACAGGGGTGGGTCTCTGGGCGACCATGTACATACATGTAACTATTCCCCTGATGGTAATTGATTTGTCCAGGGTGAACAGACAACCTGAACTCGGGTAATCAGAGTCCTATCCCTGACTCTGCCTATCACAGCTGGTGAAAACAGAGGTGGAGTCCTGTCCCAAAGCAGATGACCCTTTCCTCTGGGAATTTGGAACTGGACCAGAAAGAAAGCAATCCCTGTTCAGGTGCCTAGAATTACACAAATGAACATCCTGGCACAGTTTATAGCCAGGCTCTGTACCCTGTGCAAATAAGAGACAAGGGGGAGAGGGAGAGAGAGAGCTGGGTGGGGGGCAGGGAGAGAGAGAACAGAACAAATCACATCTTTTATTTAGAGACAGACAAAGAGGTTCCTACTCTTTTTCATCTCTCCAGTCCAGTTTGGATGCCCACATGCACATCAATTCTTAGATTACATAAGATTTTTCAGTTGTTTCAAAATAGGTATCACTTTCAAAAAAAAAACTTTAAGAAGTTTAGAATAATTTTAGATTTATAGAAAGTTGCAAGGATAACACAGAGAGGTTCCATATACCCTACACCCAGTTTTCCCTAATGTTAACATCTCACTTTGGTTGTTGCGCCTAACAAACCAATATGGATACCTTAGTTTTTGCCTAATTTTTGTTGTTGTTGTTCAAGGATCCAATCCAGGGTACCGTACTATATTTAGCTCTTGTCTCTCCTTAGGTTCATTTTGGCTTTGACAGTTTCTCAGACTTTTCTTGTTTTTTATGACCTTGACAGTTTTGAGGAGTACTGATTAGGCATTTTGTAGAACGCCCCTCAGTTGGCAACTGTCTGATGTTTCTCTCATGATAAGACCAGGGTTATAGGTTTTAGGAAGGAAGACAACAGAGGTAAAGTTCCCTTCTCATCACATCATATCAAGGGTATATACTGTCAACATGACTCCTCACTGTTGATGTTGACCTTGGTCATCTGGCTGAGGTAGTGTTTGTCGGGTTTCTCCTCTCCTCTTTTTGCCCTTTCCATATTGCCCTCTTTGGAAAGAAGTCACTATACAGAGCCCACACTTAAGAAGTGGGGAATTATGCTGCACCTCCTTGAGGGTAGAATAGCTACATAAATTATTTGGAATTCTTCTGCATGGGAGATTTGTCTACTATCCCTCAACTATTTTTATCCAATCATTTATTTATATTAGTATGGAGTCCTGGATATTTTTTTTTATAATATCGGTTATAATCCAATACTACTTTATTTTGTTGCTTAAATTGTTCCAGCTTTGGCCACTGGGAACTCATTCAGTTGGCTCCTATGTCCCTTTGACATACCTCTACTGTTAGGAGTTTTTCTTTTCTTTTCTTTCTTTCTTCCTCTCTTTTTCTTTCTTTCTTTCTTTTTCTTTCTTTCTTTCTTTCTCTCTCTCTCTTTTTCTTTCTCTCTTCCTTCCCTCCCTCCCTCCCCCCTTCCTTCCTTCTTTCTTTCCTTCCTTCCTTCTTTCTTTCTTTTTCCCAATCTCAGTATGGCCAGGGAAGACCAGGAGCAGTGATTCTACTTGGGCACGAGGAGTACTATCTCTTTGCTGTCAATTCAGGCTGATATTTGATCCCCATGATTTGGGGCTAAGAGACATACACAGTACCCAAAACTCCTCCCTAGGAGTTGTTTCCAGTGGAGAACATGAGATACGTATCTCACATGACCGAGTTAATGTCACATAAACAACAAATTAACAGTTCTCTGGAGGCCCCCCAAAGTTCGTGACAGAAATTGTCTTACACTCTGATATTGTGAAGCGTACGAAGTGTACATCATATCCTTCTTATAAATATATCCTTCTGTTTCCTTCTGAATAGTGACATGGACTGCAGCCCTCATATTTCTCTTAACTTATTTGCTTATTTGGTGACATTTACCAACAAAAGAAGGTTCCCACTCACAAGCTACCACCTACGTACTCTCACAGACACACAGGTGTTATATAAACAGATCATGCTGATGGATGGTGTCACTATTTGCTCCTTGAAAATCTTCAGTAAATGACTCTGGCCTCCTCTTCTCTCAGCCACCCGTGTTTAGTCAGATTCCATTTTTGCTGTCTGTCTTCATTGTCTCAGTGGACATGACAAAGCCAGTTTATAATTCTGCAGTTATTTACTCTCAGTGCAGTTCAGAAGGTTCATTTAAATGCTAACCGCTTGGTGTTTTTCTTTAAAGAACTGCTCATAAGCTATGTCTTTGTGAAGCACTATACATTTTACAAAATGATGTCTATGGGGATACTAGCCATTGCAAGAGGATTTGAGAATCTTTATCAGCTTTCCTGCCTTCTCAGGTTAAACTTGCCAGAGGCAATTTTGTCTGCTGTTGCATAATTAATAGAACACATAAGATTTTTACTCGTTCCCTTAGCTTTATTATTCATTTTAATACTGCACTGATTTGATTTTAACCCATTTAAATTATTCCAAATTCCATGCAAAAATGTATTCAAACATAAAGATTAATTCACTTAATTAACCTTTTGATTAGAAAATAAAACCCCAGTACTTATCTATATGGATTTTCCCCTTGAAATAGACTGTGGAGAATTGCAACTTAGAAGCTGTATTTCAAGTGGCTACTAATTACGGTCAAATCTACATGATGGAGGAATTAAAGGAATTAACCCATGCACAATTGCAAGATCCCTTACCAAAACCCTTGTTGAAAAATAAAGGCGCTATGTGGTAATGAGTGAACATTTTCACTCCTTGGCAGTCACCGAGTTTTTAAACTCTTTCTGCGGTGCCTCAGTGTCTAATAAGTTCAAATGGTTTGGACTGAAGTGGATGGTTTCTTTTATTAATCCCACAGATACTTTTGCTCTGCTGCTGCGTTCCATCTCTGTGCTAGAAACAGTGGAGATTCAAAGATGAGCAACATATAATTATGAGCAATATATAATCCTCACCCTAAAGGTGACAATTGTCTAGTAGAGAAACAAAGAGAAGTCCCGAAACCACCATACTGTAAGGCAGGATGAGATCATGGACCAAAGAGAGGAGCTAAACCGTTTAGAGGAGGAAGACCTTCTTTCTGTCTGGGGGGATTCAAAGGCCTTACATTGCCTTATTTTTCTACCTCACTCCTGAATATAATTAACATTCCAGATAAATGGGACTACTTACTTCTTCCCCCAAATCTTCAGTGCTTACTCATCTCTAATATTTATTTCAGATCTTCCCCTGTCACTTCTGCTTATTGTAATTCTATCTAATCTTCATACATCAACTCCAATACTGCTGCTTCTATTCAATCATTCATTGTTTTTACAAACCACCTATTAAGACATGAATCTCCCTTCTTTGACATCCCATAGGACTCGCCTCTGGTCACCTTTGTAATACATATACTTTTCAATGTACTTCTCAGCTTCTTCCCACTAGATCATGGGTTTTATTGGAACACAGCCACACTCATTTGTTTATGCATTGTCTACCGCTGCCTTTGCACTGCATCTGCAGAGTTGAGTAGTTGTGACAGAGATCTTATGGCCCACAACACTTAAAGTATTTACTATCTGGCCCTTTGCAGACAATATTTGCTGACACTTATACTAGATTAAAAATTCCTCAAGGGCAGGAACTATCTTACTATTTTTAAACCTACTTAATGCCTAACATAGTAGGTAATATCTTGAATACTTACTGAATTGAGTTGAACTTAATTAAATATCTATGTGATTTAGTGACTGCATCCATGGGAGCAAAAAGCAGGAACCATTAAGAGAAACTGACATGTAAAGAGGAGTTGCTGTATGAGAGAAAAGGTCCTTTCTTCCCAAAGCAGTCCAGAGTGTGTTATAAAAAAAAGAAATAAGAATAATCAGTCAGCTATAAGCCTAAATATATTGGAATGAATATATCACTTTGAAGAAAATCTTTTGATGAAACATCTTGTAGAACAAAACCGATTTTCCCATTAGGATATTAATATTTTTGCCCATACGTACCAATTATTTATTTATTTTCCAAAACATTTTTTCTCAGTCTTAGAGTTCATAGACCATGTATTTAATAAATGCAGACTTCATTGATTAGAACAATTGTACTCTTAGCATTTACAATCTGATGCTGGTTCTGGTAATTATTTCAATTATCTAAATTGTCACACTCAATTTATTTACAAGCTGTGTCTAATTTTAAAAATAAATCAAAGATTTGAAACCTTGGCAGTGACTTCTACTCAAGGCCAAGATGGAGTAATAAGGACCAGATTGACCCTCCATCCTGAATCAACTAAAAAAATCTGGACAAAACATGAAAAAGTGGTTTTCAAGGGACTAGACATTAGGCAAAAAGGACAGTGATCCCTGAAAGATGGAAAACAAGCAAGGTCAGTTCTGCTATTGCTCTAACTTACTGTCTTAAGAGAGTTTCCAGGTCATGATGCAGAGAGGAGGAACCCAAGCAGAGCCCAACAAACTCCCAAAATTAAAGAGATGGAGCTGAGAATCTGGGGAGTCCACAGTAGCTAGAGTTGACAGCGTAGAGTACCAGAATGGAGAGAATTGCAGAGAGAGAGAGAAAGAGAGAGAGAACTTCAGAAGTCTGAAGAGGTTTCCTTTGGACCAGTCAGCAAAGTAGTGATAAGTGCATACATGTGAGGAAGGTAGCTGAGGCTAAGAAAAGAACCAAAACAAAAAAAAAAAACCCAGGGACTTCCCTGGTGGCGCAGTGGTTAAGAATCTGCCTACCAATGCAGGGGACAGGGGTTCGAGCCCTGGTCCGGGAGGATCCCACGTGCCGCGGAGCAACTAAGCCCGTGTGCCACAACTACTGAGCCTGCAGTCTAGAGCCCGCGAGCCACAACTACTGAAGCCCATGCGCCTAGAGCCCATGCTCTGCAACAAGAGAAGCCACCGCAATGAGAAGCCTGCGCACTGCAACAAAGAGTAGCCCCCGCTCGCTGCAACTAGAGGAAGCCTGCACAGAGCAACAAAGACCCAGCACAGCCAAAAAGAAAAAAAAAAATCAAACTAGAGGAGAAAGTACTTGGAGTTCTCACAGGGCTGAAAATAGTGCTTGTTGTTCCCACAAGCCAGATTAGAACACCTGAGTATTCATGGGGCATTAGACAGTGTATTCAGAAGGGCCTTGCTTAACTAAATTACTGCTCTGAGCCTACCTAACAAATCTTAAAAGCAAGATCAAAAGGATCAAGTTGTTTCCAAGTAACTTAACTGTGTCTCAGGGCATCTTGATAATTTTTATAGAAAAAGAAAATCCAGCACCCAACAAAGTAAAAAGCACAATGCCTGGCATCTAATACAAAATTACTAGGCATGCAAAGAAGCACAAAGAGACACATAACTGGGAGAAAAATAAACCATTTGAAAACAACCCAGTATTGATACAGATGTTAGAATTAGCAGATAAGAACATTAAAAGTCATTTTAATTGTATTCAGTCTATTCAAAAAGCTGGAGAAAAGACTGAACAGGGTAATAAGAGACATGGAAGAGGTAGAAAAAAAAAAAAGACCGAAATCAAACTTCTAGAGATGAAAAATATAATGCCTGAGAAGAAAAATATACTGGATTGGGATTAATGGCAGATGATACTTTACAGAAGAAAAGATTAATGTATTTAAAAATATGACAGTAGAAACTAAAATGAAATAGAGAAAAGATCACAAGAAGAACAGAGGCTCAGTGAGCTGTGGAACAAGGTCAAGTGGCCTAATATACATGTAATTTAATTCTCTGAAGAGGAGGAGACAGAGAGGGGTACAGAAAATTTATTTGAAAATTTATTTGAAAAACTAATGGATACAGTTTTCCCAAATTTGGTGAAAACTATGAATCTACAAATCTGGGACGCTTGATAAACCCCAAGCACAAGAAAAATTAAGAAAATGACATTGAGGCACATCATAATCAAGTTGCTCAAAAGTAGGGATTGAAAGAAAATAGTTAAGATGATCAGAGGAAAAAAGACACATTATGTACATAGTACTGATTGGAAAAAAATGCCTAGTATTTAATGTTCAGTAAAAATATCTTTCCAAAACAAATGCAAAATAAAAGACTTTTCAGACATACAAAAGCTGAAAGAATCCATCACCAGCAGATTTGCACTACAAGAAATGTTCAAAAGTCCCATAGGCAAAAGGAAAATGATACCAGATAGAATTATATATCTACCCAAGGAATGACGCACACTGGGAATGGTAACTCTACAGGTGAATATACAAGACAGTTTTCAAGTTATTAGAATCATGCAAAAGATAATTGACTGTAGACAAAAATAATGTAGGGTTTATAATATATTAAAAATTATGACAACAGTAGCATAAAAGCTGTATGAGACGAAATGGAAGTTTGCTTTGTAGGACTCTTGTACTATATGAGAAGGAATATAATATTAGTTGAAGGTAGACTTTGATGAGTTGAAGATTTATATTATAAACCTTAAAGCAATCAGAAAAATAATACAAAAAGAGCATGGACAACAGGCCAACAAAAGATATCACACACAACACTCTAAGGTACTATATCCAAAAGAAGGGAGTGAAAGAGGGAAGAGGTTAAAGAATAGATGTGACAAATAAAAGATGAGTAATAAAATGATAGATTTAAATCTAACCTTATCAGTAATCATATTAAATGTGAATATTCTAAACATCTCAATTAAGAAACCCCTGGGTGGGGTTTTCTGCTAAGGGCTAATGGTCATGAACCTGACAGGTTGGTGGTGTCACAGAAGTGGGGAGGCAGTTACTGTTTCCTGTTGATGCCAACCATAGGCCACGGACTCTCCCGCTACTTCTCTGGTTCAGACGAGCACTACTCAGTCCACTGTGCTCTGCCGATAACCCCGAATTGGGAAGTACGCGTTGGCACCCAATGACACGACTCTTTGATATGTTAGCTACAAGTCAGTGCTGCTTGGGCTCCCAGGGCTTTGTGGAGGAGGCTTTCCATGGTTTCTCACAGCCTTCCTTCCCTAGTACTCACGTCTGAGTTACAAATCCCAGGCTGTACTCAGAACACCTACTTCTTCCAATCCTGAGATGTTTTCCTAGGTTCAAGCCTCTAGGCCCTCATTTTTAATTCCCTTAGGATGAGTTCTCCTCCAGTTGTTGACTTTGGCTCCATTTCTGTCTCCACCAATTCCTTACATATGGTCATATGTTTCTTACCATGTCCAGTTCTACCTCCAAAATTTATCTCGTATTTATCCATTTCTCTTTATTCCCACAGCCAACACCCTATCCAAGCCACCTCTCCCTTGTTATTGCTATTGTTCCCCAACTAGTCTCCCTACCTCCACCCTGGCCCCTCTCAAATCTTAGTCCACAGAGTGCTCATCATAGCCCTTTTAAAAAGATAGATCACGTCATATCCTTACGGTCAGAAAACTCAAACATCTTACTGAGGCCTACAAGGCCCTGTGTGACCTGGGTGGCTTTGTGTTTGCCACTTCCCCTTTAGTTTTCTACATTCTAATCAGGTTTTCTTTCTTTCTAATTCCCTGAAGTTCACTGGCTCTTTCCAACCTCAAATCCTGCAGACCAGCTCTTTCTTCCTCTGGGATCATCCTTGGTCACCTTCATCTAGGCACCTCTTACTTAGCCTTCACATCCCACTCGGACTTCACTTCCTTGGGAAAAGTCTCCTCTGGCACTTGGACAAGCACCCATTTACCTGTTACATGCTCCCATGGCACCCAGAATTACTTCTTAACAAGCATTATCAGCTAATTACATGCTCAATATTTGTCACTCCAGTGGGATATGAGAGTGGGGAGCACATCTATTTTACCCACTTCTGTATGCCCAGTGCCCAGCATAATGGTTGGCTCTTGAAGTTCAGTATAGTAGTTCATTAAATCTAAGATGCCAGTGACTATAAGATGCACCATTATTTTACACAGCACTAAGAAAGAAAAACATCTCCAATTCAACTGATCGGTCTTCAATTTTAAGCTACAACCCAAACTCAAAGCTCTGAAAATAGGGAAAAAAAAGTATCTTACAATACAGTATATACCATGAATAGTAAATAAACTGAATGAATGAGTACAAACTAATCCTATAACACATATTTCCATATTTGCAGAGCATCCTTTCTCTGGAGTCTCCCCAAAAGAGAAATCCATGTATATGATTTAGAACCAACAATAAAACGTATGGTTTATGGGGAATGGTCTTCTACATGAGCCAATTACAAAGTGTTAATTCCTGTTTCAATTCCTCTTTTAATTAGGGTTACATGGGGGCAAGAAACATTAATAGATACCAATTTCTGTTTAGTATCTTGTACCTTCAGATTCTCTCCGATGACAGAAAGGTGCTAATTTCCCTTTCCATAAGAAAGGATTGTTTAGGATGTGAGCAGAAAACAGCAGTGGAAAGCAAAATAAAGGGTGGGACTGTTCCAGGGAGAATTTAGAACTGTATGGAAGACTCACTATGATTACTCCAAACTGTGAACCATAATTTAAGAATATAGAAGGAATCTCTAGGTTACTGAATTCTTTGAGTCCCATCAATCAACCCTCAAGTGTATAAACTGCAACAGGCATAAAGGACATCCATTTTAAAGGCTGAAGGGACATTAGTGACTATAAAGTAAGACAGGAATAGAGCTGAGGGTCCCATTAAGTTTGAATTCTGGCTTTGGTACTTATTAGTTGTATAACCTTGAGTCTCAATTTACGTATCAAGAAAATGGGACCAATAATATCTAGCTCATAGGGTTGTTGAGAAGATTAAATAATACATAAATGAAAAGCACTTAGTAGCAGGTCTGGAACCTAGAGTCAATTAGTATCAGCTTTTGTTGTTTTCATTCTGAAAAAGGAAGAGGAGGAAACTGCCTAAAGTGTATGAGTTTCCTCTATTATTTATTCATTATTGGTGCAATCTGGGTTTTTTAACTTCTTTAATAAAATATTTAAAAGTACCAGGATCAAAAAAAGAGAAGGAGAAAGAATGGGCTTGTGCTAAAATGTTCCTCTAAGTTTATTTGGGGAACCTGTATTTCTTTGCTTTACCAAACAACCTTTATTCAACTTTTTATAAACAAGATGTCCCATTCATAGTGGAGAAAAAAAGCATCAGGATCACAACTGTCCAGTTCAGTGAATGACCACAAGATGAACATGCCCATCTAATTGCCACCCAGGCCAAGAAATATAACATTTCTTGCCCCCTGAAGCTCAGCCCCTCATGGTCCCTCCCCATCACTAGTCCCACGCTACTTCCCAAATCCTACCAGAATTCTAGCTGGGACACCATAGATGAATTTTGCCTGTGAATATTTTTTTATGATTGTTAACTTTTCCTTAATGTAAGATTTGAGAGATTCATCTCTGTTGTTATGTGTGACTGCAGTTCTTACGTTTTTATTTCCATCTAGTATTTCATTGTATGAATAGGCCACAATTTATTTAACCATTTTATTGCTCATGGTCATCCAATCTGCTTTCCTTCAACCTTTTACTTGCCATTAAATGATGGATAATAGCCTCTACCAGGTTGGGCGCTTAACGTAATCACACTGATGAAAATGATGGTTCAAATGGCTACAGCTGATACAAGCAATAAACAGCAACTGAGTTCAGTTAGAAAGTCTGCTGAGGATGAATGTGTAACAGAAGCCTCAGGAATCATTATAAGTTATTCTTAATATGAAAGAGAAAGGGCAATCAGGCAAACATTGTCTCTTCATCAAAATGGTGAACAAAGTTGCCAACTGCATGTAATACACAGTGAATGCAATCTGCGCAGCCAAAAGACAGGGATTACAGAGCCTGGAAAATAACTTATCTCACACTCAAAAGCTTCCACCTGTAATTCGCATAATACGGACTATGTGATGAAACTTAAAATTCTTAGTTCTTCCTCTGGGAGGATTTGAATTGACCAGTGGTTTGAATCTTGGTTCTTCACTTGCTAGCAACATAACTGTGGGCAAATTGCTTAACCTCCTGATGTTTCAGTTTCCCTACCTGTACATTGGTGATGCGAAGTTGTATCAATACTTATCTCATATGTTTGCTGTGAGATAACCTACGTAAAGCTTTTAGCACAGTGCTGGGCATGTTGAAGAAACTCGGTAACCGTTAACAACGGGAGGTGGTGTGGCCAAGAGATTAATCATACCAACTCAGACTCAACTGCCTGGATTCGAGTCTAGCTCTGTGGGAACTTGAGCTACTTACTTAACACCTCTGTGCCTTAGTATCCTCCTCTACAAAGTGAGGATAATAATAATATGTAGTTTATAGTGTTGTCATGAAGTTTAAATGCATCTATATTCTGGCAAATGATACACAGTGAAAACACTTCCCAAGACAACAATATTTAGAGCCACAGTTCTCAACCCTGGCTACACATTAAAACCAGCTTTAAAAAGTGCTGACGCCTGGACCCTACTGCCAGATAGTTTAATTTATCTGTGGTGGAGTATGGGAAAGCTTTAAAATCTCTGCTGATTCGAATGTGCAGCAAAGGTTGAGGCCCCCTGCTTTACTGACACTTCCTTATCAGGCCAATTAAGCTCCTGCACTTATTCCTACTCCAATCACAGAACATCAGGAACCATTGAACGCAGTCCCCTTATAATAATAACTACTGAGGGCCTCTTCTATGTAAGTCACTCAGGTCATGCAGAGTTGAACAGTACTTGGTCCTCTCCGCAAAGAGTTTACAAAACATTAGAGCAAGTACATAGGGCCCTAATCACTAAGCCACAAGTCTGAATGCAGTGACTGATATAAGACACAAAGTACCATGGAGGTAAGGAAGAGAGGCCATTTATATTTGATGGAGATCCAGGAGGGCTTCATGTAAGAAGTGGCATCTACTTCAAGCAGATCTTGAAAGACTGAAAGTGAATTAACCTCCTAGTCATCAGTTTTCCCATCCCTAACAGGATTGCTTGCACCCCTTCTGCTAACAACACAAAAGTTTTAGATTTTATTAGTTCCTGTGTAGTTCGGAAAATATTTGGATATTCCAGTTTCCTTAAGGCATGGTCAATTTTGGAAAGCAAACTGGGGTCACCCCCTTTTTTTCATTAGGGATGGAAAATGGTTTGCTTTAGGCATATCACGCAGTTTGCTTCAGATTGGAGCTCAGGGCTTCTCAAGTCCTAGATGATGATGCAGTCCAAAGCAATCCTTAAGTTCAGATGCACAGATACTTTTTAATGACACATGAAAATCAGAGGAAAACAAAAACCCACTTGGTTGGTTCTTGTTAAGTAAAGAAAAGGGGGTATTTTCTGATGATTGGGCCCCTATGGAAGAGTATGAGGGCTTCACCTCTGGCCCAGAGTGGCTGTAGAGAGTTCAGCTGAGGAGAGCTCTGGACGCCTTTATCAGAATTCAAAGAATATATTTGCATCCAAACAAACTGGAGGAGCTGGAAGCGGAAATGGGCACTTGTATCGGCACATTGAGAAACCTCCAAATTGGTTGTGACGGTGCTGAGGAAGCAAAACTGAGATAAAAATAGCCTGTCTGGATGCCCTCTCATCTAAACCATTGCCACTTTATTATTGTTTCTTTGGTTATATTACTCTATAAGAAATAGCTATCAAAGAAAAATGAATATAACACTACTTGATACAATCCGTCAGAGAAGTAAAACTTTATAAAAATGATATTATGTTAGAGTGACATACTGTAGGTAGCCAGGATTCTTGGTGGTAAAGAATAGCCAGTTAAGGAAAGATGGGCCCCTGGCTATGTGGTTTCCCTTTTATTTGTTCTGTCTTCTAGAGAAAGGTTAGATGGAGTTTTCTCAGTGACTAGACATTAGAGATGTATGTATTCATTAATTCAATCAACAAACATTTATTGAGCATATACTATAGGCTAGGTGCTGTTATAGGGAGCAAGCCGGATGAAGATCTTTGCTTTCATGGAGTTCATATTCAAGGTAAAGGAAACAGACAATATAGAATAAAGACAATCCGTAATAGAATTTGATATGAATCAGTGTTGCTCTAAGGTGATAAAATACAGTGGGGAAACAAATCAAAAAGTTGAGTTGGGTCAAGGTGTGGATGAGGGCGTGGGTGAAGGGATAATGGCTAGTACGGGCATTATTGAGAAGATAAGGTTTAAATAAAGACTTGGAAAAGGTAGAGAAGTTAGTCATGTGAATATCTGGGGGCAGAGCATTCCAGGCACAGAGAACAGTCATTGCAAAGGCCCAGGGATGACAGCATGTACCTGGCATATTCGGAAAACAGCAAGGAGGCCAGTGTGCCTGGAGTAATGAGCAGGAAAGTGGCAGTTAGCTGGCTGCCATCTTGGTAATTGAATAAGTGGGTCGTTTGTCTCTCATCATTCAGCAGGCTAGCCTGGCTTTTTTCACATGGTGGGGTTCATAGGGTCCCAAGAGCAGCAAGAGAAAGTGAGCTACAGTGTGCAAGCATTTTTCAAGTCTCTGGTTATGTCACATTTGCCATTGTTCCTTCGGCTGAGGCGAGTCACATGGTCAAGTTGACAGTCAACGTGGGAGGGGGCTATTACCCAAAGGGTATGGATACAGAGAAGGGAATTATTACAGCCATTTTTGTTAAAAGTCTACCCCAATGCCCTTACTTTACTGAATTATAATCTCCTATTTTATGTATATGTCAGTCTGTTTCTTCATGTCTATATCCTGAGTTTGTAGTACATGCTCCATAATAGTTCATTTTTTCTTCACTGTGTGGCATTTATAAGAACCGAAGACATTTAGGCTATATGACGCAGCTGGGTTCCCCATTTTAGTGAAATGGAAAGAGAGTTCAAAATAATCCTGAACCTCAAAATATTTATAAGCCTCACCAGGAGGTGAGCAGAAGCACAGCCTGGGTAGCTTCTCCCACTGTCAGCTCCCTGTAAAAGCTGCCAACAACGTTCTTGAACTAAGGTGCCAATAATGCTCCAGCTCTGTCCCAAGAGAATTTACACACATCATCTCTTTGCATATTTTTTATCACACAGTCGCTGCATCAACGACTCTTCAGTTTGCTGTGGCTCAGGAAATGTCAGAAGGGAAAGTTTATGAAGTCTCCCACGTACACAGACCTCTGGTTGAAGTAAGCAGGCCTGCAGATCAATTTGCTAAAGCTTGGCTTTGTTACTTTTCAATCTTTTATCCAAGAACTCAGTAAAATCCTGATTTCACAAAACAGAATTGTTCCCCACCTCTTTCAGAAATACCGATCTGACCTAGGACATTCATTCCAATTAGCTGGGGATGTACCTGATTCAAGGAGCATTCATCTTTATTTTTTAGAGTTAAAACAGACATCCCCCAAAAATCCTTACTTCAAAACTTTTGTAGGTATCAGTCTTACTGCTTTCATAGTTTCTCTTGCTGCAGTCTCTAGATAGAAACATTCTCATGGGGAATAAAGCAAGAACAAACATGGCAGGACTCTTGTTTTAAATTCCAAGCTGTCCTGGGTTTGGCAGCTTCTTGAAATGGTCCAGCTGGTCTTAGTTGACCAGATGGCTGAAAAGTAAGGCAAAATTTCCTTATACAGGAAATAGGGCATTTCAGTTAATAATGGCTAAAGATAATGCCTCTGGATCTTTGCTGCAAGGAGATGGTTATGGACCTGTCAGAGTCACCTGCACACTGCATCCCAACTGTCCCGTATCAATGCTTGCTCTCAGCTCTACAGCCTCTGGGCTGTAGCCACAAATGGGACTCAAGACACACTTAGGAGTGGCTGCGAATCGTTTAGCTATAATAACAAACACAGTGTAAAGGAAAAGAATTGTTCAACTCTGTTTGGCCACACTCAAAGCCTGCCTGATGTCTCACAGCCTTCTATTCAGTTCATCCTGATATTTTCCTGTGGGTTAGAAAGACGACAATACACCCAGCCTTCAGTCTTTTTTTTTTTTTTTTAAGCTTTTTAAAAGCCAGAGTTTATTTCTATTTAAATCTTTAAAATGTCCCAAGTCCCAAGGATTTCCAGGTTTAAGATAATATTACAGTCAGGTGATAACTGTTGGTGATAACTGCCACTAGGGGTTTTATGCACCAAACTGTTAGAACATTACCAGCAGAACAGCTTCTTGGAGGTTGATAAAGATGTATATTTTAAAAAAGCAATTTTATAGCTTCAAATGGGAAAGTACCTATGGAACAGATATAATGCCAGTGTTTCATTTTTCTGTATTGAGGGAAGAGACTGAACTTCTAAACACCAAACCAAACAAAACCGACCAAACCAAGCAAAAACCATAAAAAGCTTTGGTTGGCAGGAAGTCAGGGAATTAACTTGGAATCAATAAACACAAGTTTCTTACTTGAAATGTGTTTAAAATTCGTGAAGCATGTTGGAAACCTGCCCAGATTGTCTTCTAGAAAAGCTTGTTTTATAAGTGTAGCCCAAATATTATGAAGAGCAAAGTCCTCATTGCCTGGAATGACCTTTACCTCCTCCTACTTCACCTATTTAGTCTGCTTCATAGATTCAGCTCAGGCTCCCTCCTTCAGGCCACGTTCCTAGCACTACTCCTTCCTTCTTTGACTCCCTTCCCCTCTCGCTCTTCCCTCCTCCCCCTCCATTTCCCCCTCCTCCATTTAATAATGTTAGGCATCCTCATCGATGTCCATATATTCCACATTGTTTAATAATTACCATTCCACGTATCTGTCTCTGGCATACCAGATTACAAACCCCTGAGGCAGGGGCAAGGACTGTTTTTTTTTTTTTAATCTTTGATTTCCCCAGCTCTTAGCACACTGAATAGCCCAGAGGAGATGCTCAATAAATGTTAGTTGAATAAATGATGGATGAATGAACTGCCAATTAAATTATACCTGGAATACCACTTGACTACAAGCCTTTTCAACAGTTTATTCGTTCACTAACCAACTCTTTACTGAGCACCTCCTATGAGCCAGGTGTTATACTAAGTGGTGGGTAGGTAAACATGGACAAAATCAAGAGTCCTTGCCCTCATAGGGCTAAAACTCTAAAATTAGGTATGTTTGTTTATTTTATAAGTATAGTAGTACGGGAATGGGATTTCTACACATATGTATGCAGGATGCAGGACCTTCTAGAAGAAATGCTATCTAGAGACCATTATACCTGACACCCTGTATTCTGGAAGACTAGACATTTGAAAAGAATTAACTGAAGTCATGGAATTTGTGGGTGTTGACAGCGCTATGGCATTTTCCTTACTCTCCTAAAGGGGGTTGGGAGGAGGTGGTTTACCCCACCACAGCAAGAGAAGAGCTCTCCTCCACATGTCATACCTGCTGAGCTGCTGAAATTCCAAGTTGCCCTGGAATTGGAGAGTAAAAGAGTTCTTAGGAGAACCTGTCGTGTGTCCTCAGCAGGTTGGGTTTTGTATGAAAATATGAACACAAGTACTTCTTTCTTACCTGGATAAATTCCAAAGGCAGTAGTTAGCTGGAATACCCAAGATGAAAGGGTGAAGGCAGAAGGGTTAACAATTAAGTTGCATTTCCACTATTTAGCTTGGCAAGAACACATGTTCTTGGTGGGCCAAATAAATGGTGTGGGAAATAGCCAGATGTGAATCTTGTAAACATGCCAACCAGGATGGCTGTCTAGTTGAGTAAGGAGGCCCTGCACGTAAGAAACTGTATGGAATATGCTGCTAGGAGACGATAGCTAAGAGGAGACTGTAAGACATCAGCCAGAGTGCATTATTCATCCAGGGATGGCGTGGTATGTGGGACCCCCAGAAATCTCCGAAGAAATCAAGTTCAATTCACAAGAAAGCTGGCATTTGGAGGCTTGCCGTTAGAGAAGGCAAGAGTTAGAATACAGCAGTGTGAGTCACATACAACTTTCTTCCATCCACCTTTTTACCCTCAGCCTGGTGAACTCAGCAACAGGAGCGGGGAAGAGAATTGGAAAAGCAAGGGGAAGAACTGTGAAGGAACAGACAGTGTGCCTGCCTCACTGCATATCTTCAAGCCAAAGGGCAGGCCTGAGCTGGGGGCAAGGGATGGAAAGAATATGAAGTTGGGTGTGAGACTGAAGTTTTGCTTCAGGCTAGATGACTTTTTAAAAATCTGATAGTGGACTATCATAAAGTATCTATCACCAATATTTTAGGTGTCTATTAAATTGTAAAACACACATTTGTTCATTCTGGGTCTAATGACATAATATGTAGTGACTGAGAGTCTGTGGAATCTTCCTGAGGTCCCCCAGGGACAGGGTAAACAGAACCAACTGTTTTAATGGCAGTGATTGGAGAAAAACAGCCATTGCTTATTCAGACCCTCTAGAGCTTAACCCATCCAATAAACTGCCTACCTATGAAAAATACACACATGCATGTACACGCACACATATGATAAACTTTGGCTCATCACATTGGCAGCATGACTATAAGCAAATAACGGGCCATCCAAAGAACATGGTGTCTTCTATTCATAAGGCCCTGTATGAGTCTTCTAATACAACCTCCCATCCCATGGAGCAGTCTTTTCTATTACGTTATGGATAGGGAAAAATGACCAAATAACCAGAAGGAATTGACTGCCTACCCTATAAAAAAAACTGAGCTCAACAATGTATGCAGATAATGCCCTATTTTATCCTCATTTAATTTATGAAAGGGGTAGAAAATAATATGTTCATTTCAGAAATGAGGAAACAGGCTTAGAGAGGTTGAATGAAGTGAAGGCTCTAAGATTTGGGTACAGGCCTGCCTGTGTTTCAAAATATTAAGATACCATCGTGGATATATTCTTAACTTCCCAAAGTCTACTTGAGAACTTCTGAAAAGGAAGACATACTCCTTTAGAGAAATTCCTTTCTTCTATAGTATATGTCACAGTATTATGATATTATTCCATACATTAGAGCCCTAATATTTTTCTGGAAAACCTTTACCCATAGATTCTGCTTCAAGCCTACTCTATATCTTCTACATGGTTTCACATGGGGGAACATGCTTGTTCATTAATTTATTTATTTATCCATCTGGTGAGGATTTATTGATCAACGAGTCTAAGTCACACACTGTTCTAGGTGCTGGAGTTAACATGAAAACAAGACAAAGTTTCTCCCTGAATGGAACATACATCCCATTTAGCCTCTTCCCATAGATCATCTCTCATTTACTCCACTCATCCTCAGTTCCTTCTTTTTTCCACTGCAAAATAATATTTAAGAAAATATAAGCATTTGTCGTCTAAAACAAAGATACAACACTCATATACAGATATATTTATAATGATCATACAAATGCAAAAAAAGAAAATCTGAAATATCCAAGACGGTAAAATAAATGATGATTTATTTAGTCTACATCAAATAGACTATTAAGTTACTGCAAATTACAGTCATGATAGATTTTTAATGCCATGCAAAATAGGACATAGTATAGAAATGTATAAAAGTTTGATCTAAGTTTTCTGTGTGTGCATGTGTGGGGGTTTGCCTACAAACGCATGTGGAAAAAAACACTCGACAGTTATATACTGGCTGGTTAACGTTAATGGTACTTTCTGTGTTTTCTATCGTATGTATAAAGAAGCATGTCTTACTTGTTATAGATTAGGAAGTGCAGTGTGCATGCCTACTCTGTAAAGGGTGTCGCCCTAGGCCCTGGAGCAACTGTACAATCAGTACAGTGAAGCACCTTCTCAGGGATGGCCATGTTTATAAATTAGAATGCGTGTGTATGTGTGTAAGTAATTATTTGTTTTCCGTGACTCATTTTGTATCCCATTTTCCTTTCTTACTGTCATCCATATGAGTCACAACTCCCCACAGTCAGTTGAGAGCCAACCGTGTTTAATAATAGCCTAAGAAAAACACGTAGGAAGGTAAACCTGTGATGGCAAAAGGATAACCATGATGAGTTCAGAGCTGAATATAAAATGATTTTTTGTTATACCCTCTTTTGGTTTATCTGAGTTTCTGACTGCCTCTCATACAAAGATCACTAATCAGTGACCATTTATTTAGCAGTAGTTTTTAAAAACTGAAGTATAGTTGATTTACAATATTATATTAGTTTCAGGTGTACAGCATAGTGATTCAATATTTTTATAGATTATACTCCATTAAAAGTTATCACAAAATTATGGCCAGAATTCCCTGTGAGGTACAATATATCCTTGTTGCTTATCTATTTTATACATAGTAGTTTGTACCTCTTAATCCCATACCTCTGTCTTCCCCCACCTGCTTCCCTCTCCCCACTGGTAACCACTAGTTTGTTCTCTATATCTGTTAGATCGTTTCTGTTTTTCTATATACATTCATTTTACTTTTAAGATTGCACATTTAAGTGATATCATACAGTCTTTGTCTTTTTCTATATGGCTTATTTCATGAAGCATAATATTCTCTAGCTCCAGCCACATTGCTGCAGATGGCAGAATTTCATTCTTTTATATGGTGAGTAATATTTCATTGTATATTTATACCACATCTTCTTTATCCATTTGTCTATTGATGGACACTTGGGTTGCTTCCATATCCTGCCTATTGTAAATAGTGCTGCTATGAACATTGGGGTGCATGTATCTTTTTGAATTAGTGTTTTTGATTTTTTCTGGATCTGTACCCAGGAGTGGAATTGCTGGGTCATATGGTAGTTCTACTTTTAGTTTTTTGAGGAATCTCTATGTTGTTTTCCCTAGTGGCTGCACAAATTTACATTCCCACCAACAATGTACAGTGAATCCCTTTTCCCCACATCCTCACCAACCAACATTTGTTATTTGTAGACTTTCTGATGATAGCCATTCTGACAGGTGTGAGGTGATTTTGGTTTTGATTTGCATTTCCCTGATGATTAGTGATGTTGAGAAACGTTTCATGTGCCTGGTGGCCATCTGCATTTCCTCTTTAGAAAAATGTCTATTTAGGTCTTTAGCCTACTTTCTGTTTCGGTTGTTTGCTTTTTGATATTGAGTTGTATGAGCTATTTACTTATTTTGGATATTAACCCTTTGTCGATCATATCACTTGCAAATATTTTCTCCTATCGGTAAGTTGTCTTTTCGTTTTGTTGATGGTTTCTTTTGCTGTGCAAAAGCTTTTAAGTTTAATTAGGTTCCATTTGTATATTTTTGCTTTTATTTCTTTTGCCTTAGGAGACAGATCCAAAATAATATTGGTACCCTTTGTCAAAGCGTGTTCTGCCTATGTCCTCTTCTAGGAGTTTTATGGTTTCAGGTCTTACATTTAGGAGTTTAATCCATTTCGAGTTTATTTTTACATATGATGTGAGGAAATGTTCTAATCTCATTCTTTTACATGTAGCTGTCCAGTTTTCCCACCACCACTTATAGAAGAGACTGTCTTTTCTCCATTGTATATTCTTGCCTACTTTGTCATAATTGACCATAGGTGTATGGGTTTATTTATGGGCTGTCTAATCTGTTCCATTGATACATGTGTCTGTTTCTGTGCCAGTGCCATGCTGTTTTGGTTACTGTAGCTTTGTTGTATTATCTGAAGTCAAGGAGGGTGATTTCACAGCTTTGTTTTTATTCACAAGATTGCTTCGGCAATTTGGGGTCTTTTGTGATTCCATATAGATTTTAGGATTATTAGTTCTAGATCTGTGAAAACTATCATGGGTATTTTGATAGGGCTTGTATTAAATCTGTAGATTGCTTTGGGTAGTATTGCCATTTTAGCAATATTAATTCTTCCAATCCAAGAGCATGGGATATCTTTCCATTTCTTTGTATCATCCTCAGTTTCCTTCATCAGTGTTTTATAGTTTTCATAGTATAGGTCTTTTACCTCCTTTGTTAAGTTTTATTTCTAGGTATTTTATTCTTTTTGATGTTGTTTAAACAGGATTTTTTTCTTTCTCTTTCTGATAGTTCATTATTAGTGTTAGAAAAGCAGCAGATTTCTATATATTAACCTTGTATTCTACAACTTTTCTGAATTCATTTATTAGTTCTAGTAGTTTTTTGGTGGAGACCTTAGGATTTTCTATATAAAGTACCATGTTATCTGCGAAGAGTGACAGTTTTACTTCTTCCCTTCCGATCTGGATGCTTGTTCTTTCTTTCTTTCTCCCTCCCTCCCTTCCTCCCTCCCTCCCTCCCTTCCTTCCTTCCTTCCTTCCTTCCTTCCTTCCTTCGTTTTTTATTTTTTGTCTGTTTGCTGTTGCTAGGACTTCCAATACTATGTTGAAAAAAGTGGCGAGAGGGGCTTCCCTGGTGGTGCAGTGCTTAAGAATCCACCTGCCAGTGCAGGAGACACAGCTTCCAGCCCTGGTCTGGGAAGATCCCACATGCCACGGAGCAACTAAGCCTGTGCGCCACAACTACTGAGCCTGTGCTCTAGAGCCCGCGAGCCACAACTGCTGAGCCCACATGCCTCAACTACTGAAGCCCACGTGCCTAGAGCCTGTGCTCGGCAAAAAGAGAAGCCACCACAATGAGAAGCCTGTGCACCACAACGAAGAGTAGCCCCAGCTCACCACAACTAGAGAAAGCCCATGCGCAGCAACAAAGACCCAACACAGCCAAAATAAATAAATAATAAACAAATTTTTTTTAAAAAGTGGCAAGAGTGGGCATCCTTGTCCTGTTCCTGATTTTAGAAGGAAGACCTTCAGCTTTTCACTGTTGAGTATGTTGTTAGCTATGGGTTTGTCATAAATGGTCTTTATTATATTGAGATATGTTCCCTTTATGTCCACTTTGATGAGAGTTTTTATCATGAATGGATGTTGAATTTTGTCAAATGCTTTTTTTGGGGGTCTATTGAGATGATCATGTGATTTTTATCCTTCTTTTTGCTAATGTGGTGTATCACATTGATTAATTTGCAAATATTGAACTATCCTTGAGTCCCTGGAATAAATCCCGGTTGATCATGGTGTATGATCCTTTTTGTATATTGTTGGCTTTGGTTTGCTAACATTTTGCTGAGGATTTTTGCATCTATGTTCATCAGTGATATTGGCCTGTAATTTTCTGTCCTTGTAGTGTCTTTTTCTGGTTCTGGTATCAGGGTAATGGTGGCTTCATAGACTGAATTTGGAGTGTTCTGTTCACTTCAATTTTTTGGAATATTTTGAGCAGGATAGGTATTAGCTCTTCTTTATATGTTTGGTAGAATTTTCTTGTGAAGCCATCTGGTCCTGGACTTTTGTTTGCTGGGAGTTTTTTAATTACAAATTTAATTTCACTGCTAGTGATTGGTCTTTTCAAATTGTCTGTTTCTTCTTGATTCAGTCTTGGCAAGTGTATGCTTCTAGAAATTTGTCCATTTCTTCGAGGTTGTCCAATTTGTCGGCATATACTGTTTGTAGTATTCTCTTATGATTTTTGTATCTGTGTGGCATTGGTTGTTATTTCCTTCTTTCACTTATTATGTTGTTTATTTGGGTCTTCTCTCTTTTCTTCTTGGTGAACCAGGCTAAAGGTTTATCAAGTTTATCTTTTCAAAAAATCAGCTCTTGCTTTCATTGATCTTTTCTTTTCTTACTTTTGGTCTCTATTTTTATTTCCTCTTTGATCTTTATTATTTCCTGCCTTTTGCTGACTTTGGGCTTTTTTGTTCTTTTTCTAAATCCTTTAGGTGATAGGTTATGCTGTTTATTTGAGATTTTTCTTGTTTCTTCAGGAAGGCCTGTATTGCTATAAACTTCCTTCTTAGAACTGCTTTTGCTGCATTCCATAGATTTTGGAAAGTTGTGGTGGAAAGTTGTGTTTCCATTTTCATTTGTCTCAATGTATTTTCTTATTTCCTCTTTCGTTCCTTTATTGACCCATTGGTTTTTTAGTAGCATGTTGTTTAGTGTCCATGTGTTTGTTCTTTTCTCATTTTTCTTTCTGTAACTGGTTTCCAGCTTCACACTGTTGTGGTCAGAAAAGATGCTTGAAATAATTTCTATCCTCTTAAATTTGCTGAGACTTGGTTTGTGGCCTAGCTTGTGATCTGTCCTGGAAAACGTTCCATGTTCACTTGAAAAGAATATGTATTCTGCCATTTTGGGATAGAATTTCCTGTAGGTACTATCAAGTCCCACTGGTATAACGTGTCATTTAAGACCACTGTTGCCTTATTGATTTTCTATCTGGATGATCTGTCCATTGATGTAAATGGGGCATTTAAGTTCCCTGCGAGTATTGTATTATTGTCAATTTCTCCCTTTATTTCTGTTAGTATTTGCTTTCTATGTTTAGATGCTCCTTTACTGGATGCATATATGTTAATGTGTGTAATATCTTCTTCTTGTATTGATCCCTTTATCATTATATAATGCCCGTCTTTATCTTTTGTTACAGCCTTTGTTTTAAAGTCTATTTTGTCTGGTATGAGTATTGCTACCCCCTGCTTTCTTGTCATTTCCATTTGCATGAAATATCTTTTCCCATTCCCTCTCTTTCAGTCTGTGTGTGTCTTTAGTTCTGAAGTGAGTCTTGTAGGCAGCATATAGATAGGTCTTGTTTTTTTTAATACAATCAGCCACCCTATGTCTTTTTTCATGTATAAATTTGTTTTTTTATTTATTTTTGGCTGTATTGGGTCTTCATTGCTGTGCGCGGGCCTTCTCTAGTTGCGGCGAGCAGGGGCTACTCTTCGTTGCGGTGCGCGGGCTTCTCATTGCGGTGGCTTCTCTTGTTGCAGAGCACAGGCTCTAGGTGCACGGGCTTCAGTAGTTGCAGCACATAGGCTCAGTAGTTGTGGCTCGCGGGCTCTAGAGCGCAGGCTCAGTAGTTGTGGCGCACAGGCTTAGTTGCTCCATGGCATGTGGGATCTTCCCGGACCAGGGCTGGAAGCTGTGTCTCCTGCATTGGCAGGCGGATTCTTAACCACCTTGCCACCAGGGAAGTCCCCACCCTATGTCTTTTGAATGAAGCATTTAGTCTATTCATATTTAGGGTAACTATTGATAGGTATGAACTGATTGCCATTTTATTACTTGTTTTCTGGTTGTTTTTATAGTTTTTCCCTGTTCATTTCTTCTTCTTTTTGTTTCTTCCCCTGTAGTTTGATGATATTCTTTAGTATGCTCTTGTTCCTTTCTTTTTAGTTTTTGTGTATCTATTGTAGGTTTTCGATTTGCGGTTGTCATGGGGTTCATATATGTTGACCTATGACTATATCTACTTGTTTTAAACTGATAGTCATTTATGTTCAAACACATTTTAAAAGATCTACATTTTTTTAACATTTTTATTGGCGTATAATTGCTTTACAATGTTGTGTGAGTTTCTGCTGTATAACAAAGTGAGCCAGCTATATGTATACATATATCCCCATATCCCCTCCCTCTTGCGTCTCCCTCCCACCCTCCCTATCCCACCCCTCTAGGTGGTCACAGAGCACCGAGCTGATCTCCCTGTGCTATGCAGCTGCTTCCCACTAGCTAGCTATTTTACATTTGGTAGTGTATATATGTCAGTGCTACTCTCACACTTCGTCCCAGCTTACCCTTCCCCTTCTCCGTATCCTCAAGTCTATTCTCTTCTTATGTGTCTTTATTCCTGTCCTGCCCCTAGGTTCATCAGACCTTTTTTTTTTTTTAGATTCCATATATATGTGTTAGCATATAGTATTTGTTTTACTCTTTCTGACTTACTACACTCTGTATGGCAGACTCTAGGTCCATCCACCTCACTACAGATAGTTCAGTTTCGTTTCTATTTATGGCTGAGTAATATTCCATTGTATATATGTGCCATATCTTCTTTCTCCATTCATAAAAGATATACATTTTTTTACACCCCTCCCGAAACTTTTGCGTTTTTAATGTCATATTTTACATTTTCATGTTTATCCCTTAACTGTTTATTGTAGTTATAGTTGCTTTTACAATTTTTTGTCTTTTAATATTTGTACTGGCTTATTTAAGTGGTAGATCCTTAGTCCTTAGTATATATTTGCCTTTCCTTTTTGGATTTTCCATTTCCTATAGATTCTTACTTTTTTCCATTTAGAGAAGACCCTTTAACATTTCCTTTATGGTAGGTTTAGTATTGATGAACTCTTTTAGTTTTTTCTTTTCCAAGAAGTTTTTACCTCTCCTTGGATTCTAAATGACAGTCTTGCTAGGTAGTATCCTAGGTTGCAGGTTTTCCCCTTTCAGCACTTTGAATATATCATGCCACTTCCTTCTGACCTGCAAAATTTCTGCAGAAAAATCAGCTGATAGCCTTATGGGGGTTCCCTTGTATATGGCTCTGTTTTTATCTTGCTGCCTTTAAAATTCTCTTTATCTTTAAGTTTTGCCATTTTAATTATGATATGTCTGTCTGGGTTTATACTGTTTGGGTCCCTCTGTGCTTCCTGTACCTGGACATTTGTTTCCTTTTTCACCGGTTTGGGAAGTCTTTAGCCATAATTTTCTTAAATACATTTTCAATCCCCTTCTCTCTCTCTTCTCCTTCTGGGACCCCTATAATTTGAATATTGGTACACTTAATGTTATGCCAGAGATCTCATAAACTGTTCTCATTTTTTTAAAATTTGTTTTTCTTTTTGCTTTTCTGATTGGGTGGTTTCCATTACTCTATTTTCGAGATCACTTATGTGTTCTTCTATGTCACTTAGTCTGCTATTCATTCCTTCTACTGTGTTTTTTATTTCAGTTATTGAATTCGTTATTTCTGATTGGGTTTTTAAAAATATTTTCTTGTTCCTTGTTAACATTCTCACTGTGTTCATCTATTCTTTTCCCTAATTCAATTAACATTCTTATAAGCAATGCTTTGAATCCTTTATCCGGTAAGTTATTTATTTCTGTTTAATTATGTATTTTCAGTGGTTTTCTCTTGCTGTTTCAGCTGAGAGTAGCTCCTCTGCCCTATTATTTTGCTTAACTTTCTTTGCCTCTATGAATTTAAATGAAACAGTTATCTATTCCAGTCTGGAAGGGGTGTTCATATTATAGACTGTATGTGCCTAATGCCTTTGGTGGGAGAGCAGATTTGATGTGGACATAAGCCAGGTCTTTCATCAGGATGTGCTGGTAGCTGTCACCTTGGTAGGGCATAAGGCTGAAGATGGAGGGGCTAGAGATGTAGCCGGGTGTGTGGTGGGACTTCCCTTCTGCTCAGTGGCCATCACTGCCCTCCAAGTTGCTGGAGTAGAAGCCCTGAGGGTTGGGCTTGATCTGGCTCTGTTCCCTTTAAGTGTCTGCTTTCCCCTTTCCTAGCACTGGGACCTTTGCCCCAGAGCTGGGGATTGCTGAGGCAAGGGAGGCCCATGTGGGCTCTCGGCTCATTTTTGCCACAGACAGATGTCTGAGCTGTCTCCGATGTGCTGCCAGTACAGGTGCCAGCAGTTATTTCCCTCGATCTGCTCAGATGCAGCCTCGGGTCCAAGTCCCCTTTGTCCCTCACTGCTAATCACTTCCCCCAGTCTCTGCCACCCCTGCGCTTTTGTGGAGCTGCACTGCAGGGCAGGCGGGGCTGGTGTGGACTCTCTTTGTGTATTGGGGTAAGCTGTGGTGGAGTGGCCATCATCAGAGTTCTGGGCTGCTTCTGATAGGATGTTTGAGTAAGCACCAACGCTGGCTACTGCCGCCTCACCCAGGCTCTGCCCTGGGACTGGGTCATCTCTGCATCCCATGACCAGGTTTTTTCCCTGGTTGTGGCAGCCCTAGATCCCATACCACACTGCGACGTGGAGTAAGCTTTGTTGGAGCATGCACTGAGGCAGTTGTGGGAAACTTGGCAGCCACTGGAGCGGTCCTCTCACCGCCCTCTCTGCCCTGCCCCAGGGGCAAGCCAGTGCACACGCACTCATGCACATGCATGTTCCTCAGGAGCAGAGTCCAGGCTTCCCCCAGCCCTCCTATTAGTCCCAGTGGTCCTTCAAGCAGCCGAGGGGGCTTGTCTTCCCTGTGTAGGATGCCAGGACTGGGGCTTCCAATTGTGGTTCTCACTGCTCACTCCCCAAGGCGGGCGTCTGTTCGTGTGTTCTCCCTTTTCCTCTGAGTCCCCTCCCAGGGGCATAGGTCCTGACCTGATTGCTTTTCTTCCCTTCCTACCCAATTCCATATGTATCTTTCTTGTAGCCTTGGTTGTACAGGAGTCTTTCTGCCAGTTTCCAGTTAGTTTTCAATGAGAATTGTTCCACATGTAGATGTATTTTTTTTTAAAATTATTTATTTATTTATGGCTGTGTTGGGTCTTCGTTTCTGTGCGAGGGCTTTCTCTAGTTGCGGCAAGCGGGGGCCACTCTTCATCGCGGTGCGCGGGCCTCTCACTGTCGCGGTCTCTCTTGTTGCGGAGCACAGGCTTCCGACGCGCAGGCTCAGTAATCGTGGCTCACGGGCCCAGTTGCTCCGCGGCATGTGGGATCTTCCCGGACCAGGGCTTGAACCCGTGTCCCCTGCATTGGCAGGCGGATTCTCAACCACTGCGCCACCAGGGAAGCCCCGTAGATGTATTTTTGATGTGTTCATGGGGGGAGGTGACTTCCATGTCTTCCTATTCTACCGTCTTGATTGATCTCCTTTTTAACAATAGTTTTGACCATGCTGTAAAATCACAATGGCTAATAAGAATGAATAACAAATTTGTAAAAAAACTCAAGCTCCCATTTTGAAAATAAATGACTATTCTTTTTGCAGCAATGAGTAGTTGGAGGCTAAATGTCTTGTTTTCACATTATCTGCTTGCAGTGTGCCTTCAGTACTTTAGCTGTCTAGTAAAATGTAAAATATATTTGTGTGTCCTAGTGTTTAATGGCATGGCATTACAGTGATAGCAGTAGCTAATAAATAACGGGATATAATCAAATGAACCTGTTTGGAAGGAGGCACAGAGGGGATTAGAATTTCTATTAGGCAATATTGATTTGTGATTATGTAGCTGAAAAAAAAAAGCTGTTACCATTTCTGACATCTGTATTCCAACAGAAATATGACACAGGTATCTTGTACTATTTGTTATTCTAGAAAGTAAAAAAGTATCAGAGACAGCTCTATTCCTTTCTCTATTAGCATACCAAATCTAATATTTATCTTTGGAGGCATGGAACTTGAAAAATTTGTTTAACTATTTTCCCACTATTCAACCCGACTCCATTATAGCCACAGGCCTCTTCCGTACGCCATCTTATCTTCCAACATAGGAGATAATGTGGAACATTACATAACATTTCTCATCATGTCAGTTGCAGCACAACTGAACATAAGCCCAAGCCAGCCAAGATAGGGGATTACATCTCAGTTATTTTCTGGAACTGAGTTTTGGAGGGACTGCTAAACCAGTATGAGACAGTGTATACTGAATACTAAATTGAACTCAGATTCCTGGAAAATTGAGGCTAATGGCTTAATGTACTCAGTGAAAGGGGGAAATACACATAGGCACATTTTGGGGCGCTGGGGCATTTCACAAGCAGAACATTTACCCTTACTTGCTTAAGCAATATTTACAAATGCAGAGGGCCGCTCTTAATAAAAATAGATTATGCAGCCATTATGATTTCTTATTCAGGGTGCTACAAAATGTCTTTCTGTCCCCAATATCCACTCCACACTTCTCTGTCAACCTGCCACAGTAGCCAGAACTTTCACCATCGTCAGTGAGTCCACTGTCCTTCTCTAGGTAACTGTGTCACTCAGAATAGTAGTGTTATTAGCCATGAAGGTAAATTAAGGCATAGCAAACATCCATGTGTCTGATTTGATGCACCCTCATACTGCACCTTTATTTCTTAGGTATACTCATTGCATATGGCTTTTCTGTGTAAATTTGCAGGAGATTAAGTCAGTCTTTTATTACTGTAAATGACTTCACTGAGCATGTGAATCACAATAGCCTCCCCAGTAACTACTTGACAATACAACGTAGGTTGCATCAATCTTACTCCAGTTCCTGCAAGCTTCATGCCTCATAAACAACATGAGGTCAGAAGTACTCAAGGGCTTCTTAGAATTCCTGAGACATGTTTCTGCCTCCACTCATTCCTCTTCTCTCTCAACCCTGAATCCCCTTTCCCCTAATTGATCTGATTATGAAGCTCCCCCATGTCCTCAGAGCTCTAACTCTCAAACTCAGCTTTCCATTCTCTTCTTACTGCGTTTGCATCTCCAACAGTGCCGCAGGGTAGCAAACATTTCTGCCTTCACAGAATTCTCCAGCCCGTAGACCTTTGACAAACCTCTCAGGTCACTGGTTGTCAAGTGAGGAGATTTCTTACCTTTGGCAGAGATGCCCTGGAGCCTGAACTCTGGGTGGTCATCGTTAAGACTGTCGTGATGCCCAGTGCAACTCTGGCAGGGGCTGCATCCATGTTTATCCAAAAAGAGACCCAGGACAAAATGACTATCAACAGACTGGGGATGTACATCTGGATCAAGTAATAGCCCATCTGGCGTTCCAGGTGAAACTTAACCTCGATGCAGGTAAACTTTCCTGGAAACAGGAAGTGATGATTTAAAATCCAATTTGAATTTATCTTTCCCATTCCAGCCTCCCACTTTATTTTTATTAAAAAGGAGCATTAAAGATGGATTTGAAAGATTGCACAAAACGCTGACACTACACACCCAATTCAACTCTTTTCCAACTCAACCCGTAATGGAAATGACAGTGTGAGAACGAGTGATCTAAAGAGTCACTGGACCAAAACCATGTGGCCTACTTAATTTTCAAATCTGTGCTTGTTGCAGCCTGATTATTTAGACAGAGCTTCAGAATTTTCTAGACTATCCATTGGAAAGAAAATATTCATGTTTTGTGGGGGTTATAGTATGTAATATATAGGATATAATATATAACCTACAGCATATATGTATAGCATATGCTACACAGCATATAATATATAACATATAATATGAAATAGTTGAAACCATTCCTTCCTAAGTAGTAAAGTTCACATGGGGCTCCTAAAGGATTTGGATAATTGTGTATCTATCTTTGTGTTACCAATAGCAAAAGAAAAATATACATTTGTAGAAACCATGAATATAATCTAGTCACTGTAAAAATTTCATAACCTCCTGGGTAATTGCTTGAGGACATTTAGAATAGTCCTAGAATCTGTTTACAGTGTTGCATTGCCTATAAAATACAGTGCATATAAAGATATTAAAACTTGTAACATACTATTAAGAGACAGATGTTCCTGCCCCTTACCACTTTCCTTCCTCTTTAATTGGCTTGGAGTTAGAAACACAGAAGGTAATTTAGCTTAGCTCACACAAATTATGAGATAGGGTTGGGTTCTTCTTGGCCAGGAAGAACACCTTAGAGTCAGGTTTTAGTTATTTCATAGGAAGCATTGTTGACTTCTGGAACAAGTGTTCATGGGCCAGAGCAGTCACTGAACAAACCATCATGTCTCGACTGCCTCTCTTTGATCAGCTGTGTGGCATCAAAGACGAGGGCGTTCATAGGAAAAGCTATCAACTTTACTGGGCGGGCATAATCTTCCAGGGAACAACAGATGCCCACTTGTTGCTGCTACCTCACATTCTCCCCCTGCCCCATGTGTCTGTCAGCACCACTGACAATGCATGACTTTAGAGCCAGCTGACTCCCCGCAAGCTGATTTTCATGCACGCTGTCTATAGGACTGGAGAGTACAACAGCTGTATTTCTGGGTTTGCAAAGACCTATGTTATTATTTCTGTCTTCCACTAAAGCAGAGAGTGCAAATTGACCTGAGGAGCTAACGTCAAGAATGGATGCTGGGAATGGGCCAGAATTCATACACTTCCTGCACCATTTACAAGGTCTCATACACTTTTCCTCAGACTCATTTGATAGTAGATGGTCAGCAAGAGAACAGCAAAAGATCCCCAAATCTCTTTCCTTCTCTCCCTCTTTTGGAAAAATTATCTGTTGGGCTCCCTGACCTGTTCGAAAGGATATAGGCATCTTATGTGTTGAGGGGATTTTGAGCCAAGCCCAGGACAGTGCCTTGTAGCTCCACTTTCTTGGTAAATATGCAGCAATTAAGGTGGTGGGATATATACTCCAAGTGGCAGATGGAGCCCACTTGGGTTTAGCAGCTCAAAGGAAACTTACCAGTGTTGTAGTGCTTTGTGCAGTAGCCGAGCTCCTTCTCTTCTTTCAAAATGAACTGAGGCAGGGTCAATCCTTCAGCAACTTGAACTGGACCATCACTTAACCACTCAAATATCAGGTCATTCATCGTGTACCCAACTGGAGTAAACAAATCAGAGTGAAAAATTGAATGCATCTTTCCAAGAAAGCTTGAAAGTCTAGCCATATAAAGAAACAAACAAGGAAATCATCTAAAGCAGACATGCTCAGTCAATTCAAGAGCAGTTTTTAATAAAAGAGCTGCAGTCATCATGACAACTACATGTCATTGGAGCCAAAGAAATGGCAGACAGCAAGCTATTTCTGAATGATTTTTTTTTCTGTGTAATGGGAGAATGGAATTTATGAAGTCCATTTTTCTTCTGCCCACTCTATCCACTAAATGTTTCTGAAGAACAAACAAGTAAACAAACAAAAATCCTTTGAAGATTGTCTTTACTTGAAAGGGCTGTGTCTGTGGATATCCATTAAGACAATGCAGTTCATGGCACCAGTATTAGTATTTCAAATGAAAAGCATTCCTTTTTTTAAAAAAAAAGAGAATGGATTTATCACAGGCCTGCTTAAAATATTTCCATTGCAAACTTGGCCCCTCTCCTAGGGTCTGTTAGCTTTGTTTTGAGAAAGTTTATGTTCAAGTCCTTATGGTCAATCCTCAGTTACTTTAGCAAGTGGGGAAGGCTATAGGCAGGTAACCTAAGAGGAAGCTGTGGGATATGCAAATCAAGCATATTCATTTGTGCTAGTGTCTTGCTAAAGGGGCCCACACATCACAATGATTAATGTGAAGCAAAACAGATTCTCTGTTATATAAAGTCATATTGTTATATGACTTTTGAACCATCCAAAGTAAGATTGTTATCAGTTTAGTAAACCAAAGTTAGCTCTTAGTCTCCAAGCTCCTGCTAACTAGGTCATTATGTCAAGGGCTTCTGGGTTTTTTACACCCCGGAAATGAAGGCTACTCTTTTTTCAGGCATCAGTTCTCTCCCTTCTTTCTTTATTTGTGATATTTGAACTCTAAAAGGAGATTGAGGAGGACAAGGGTTATTATGTGAGGTTTTGGCTGGCCAGTAACCTCAGCAAGTTTATTAAGTTTATAGATTCTTATTCTTGTTTACTGCAAGGTAGTGACTCACCAAAGCTACCCAGAAATCAATGGCAAAGTTAATTGGAATCTACTTTCCTCTTTCTTTGGGCTACCTTTTCCATTCAAAGCCAGAAAATAAAAACAAGCAAGGAATCACAAAGGGGACTTCGTATAAGCACTGATGGTCCACAGAGAGAATGGCCAACCCTATCCCTTCCACATCAGTGCTGCATGAGCCCTTCTTGGGTATCTCCACCAAATACTAGAAGCTTGCCAAACACCCCCTATTCTTGTCTGGTCGGCTTCTTGCTGACCACTACAATAATAGTCCTTGTCAGCCACCCGGAAACCCCAGCTGGGGGCAAACAGAAGAGGTAAAGATGTGGGGAAGGAGGACGTAATATGAGGGTAGAAAAGTAAAGAGCAATTCCCACCCTTCACAGTCAAAGTCAGTGGTAAACACATCACTGCTTCTTTGATTTCATTACTTCTAGGTCCTGCAAGGACCAAGCATATTTACTAATTGGAGTTTTTAAGCCTTGGAGGAGCCTCAGAGGACCGCTATGGTTGCTGTTTTATAGAGAAACTAAGCGTTGGGTTGAGTCCGGGGAGAGGTGGGAGCAGTAGAGAAGCCACAAAGAAGGAATCATTATGTAGGAAAAAGTTTTTCTTAACTGTCTTCTCAAGAGAAGGGGCGATAGGGAAAAGGTGAATATATAAAGCCTATTGTAAGCCAGAAATTCTCATTTTATTCCTGACAACTTCTTCAAACAAGGATGTTTCATTATTTTGTTTATTTCTGTAGGAAGTTTCAAGGGAAATCTACAGTGATTTTAAATGATCAGAAGGAAACCCTGTCACCGCCTCTTTTTTAATAATAGTTGATATGTCTTTTTACATTTGTTATTTTTCTAAACCAAGAAGTCAAAAGTATTTTCTTGCCCCTGCCTCATTAAATCTCCTAACATCCCTGTAGGTCAGTAGCACTTATTATTCCCTGCATTTTACAAACAGAGAAACTGACAGAGCAAGCCAGAAAAAATTTCATGTCTCCTGTCTAAAAATCCCATTACCTTGGAGGCATCAGCAACTTACGGCACATGTCAAAGATTTCAGTGGCATCAGGGCCACGGCATAAAGGGGACAAAGTAGTAGCATTTTTCTATTCCCTTCACCAGGCCTTTGGCTATCCATTGCCCATCTAAGCGAGATGCCTTTATTCCGTATCATCTCATGCCCCTCAGTTTTGCATCCTCCTCTGGCTAAGGCCCCTGCGTCTTGTCCTCAAATCAGTTATCCCTTCCTGCCAAAATTCCTTTGGGGTGAAGGTCTATACAAGCATAAGATAGAAGGAAATACAATTTTCTGACTAGAATGTGATTCATTATAGAGGTTAAATGACTAATAATCTTAATGTTCCCAGGAGACATGTTCATTTCAAAGAAAAGCTTACTAAATCAGGCTCATTTTTTGAGGAAGGGCAAGTTATTTGGCATTTTACCTCGAAAAATGGTCTTCGCTCTATTGGATATAAGACATGCACACACACTTTTGCTTGTCCTTCCCTTAAGGACCTCGGGAGTTGTTAAGTAGGTAGAGAATGAGTCTTACGGGTTTTTTCTCCTTAATGACACATTGAAAGAACCAGGTCATTGGTTAAAACAAGCAGGTGGTCATTTCAGTAGTAGTGACTTACAGCTCTCCAGCTGCATTGTACATGTCTGGACATCCATTGGAAAATTCTTCAAGTCCATGGGACAGGATAAGGTCAAGGTGAGCCTTAGCAGAGAAAAAAAATTTTAAAAACAAGTTTTAAATTTTTGAGGTCTGGTTCTTGAGAAGCAAACCAAAAACACATTTGGCATTAAGCAGAGTGACACTGATTCAAGTACTGAAGTCTCAGCTCTCACTCAGGACAATGCTTTCTAATTTTCAAATGAACAGTAGTCATTGGTAAATTTTTAAAATACTATAGAATTTTGCTGTAACCCCATACTCTCCACTTCCCATCTTCCAGCCTCTGAGTCTCATCTCCCCAGTGGCACTGGTCTCAAGTTTATTCTAGAATCAAGAAGAGCACTGAGAAATAGTGTAACAAGAACCGTGGGCTCTTCTTACACACACTGATGTCCAAAAGACGTAAAGTTTATACTGCTTTAGAATTGGACAGGTGGGCTTTGCTTCAAAGACAATAAATGATGTGATAAGCGTAACTGGTTGTGATAAGTATTCGTTCTCCTTCCATCAGGTGGGCAAATACTTCAGTATCTTTTCATTTGCTAACTACATGGATAGGTCAGTTGTACATTGTAGCATTCATTCTAGAATTTTGACAAATCTGGAGCGGGTAATCCTTGATCTAAAAAAAAATAAAAAAAAACAAAACCATTTGAGGATGGTGGCTTGTATAAATACATAGTCTTCTCCTCTCTGCACCCTGGGGGGACTACTATGCTCCCCCTTTCCTTAACTTTCCAAGCTCCAGCCAGCTCTGATTAAGTCTTTTATCAGGATATTGATTAAGCCACCACCTCTTTTCTACTATTTCCTTTTTTAGTCCTCAAGGAAATGGTACACACCTCTTGCTCTTCAGTTTTTCTATACCTCGGAGATTCAAGGGAGGAAATTAAGGTTGAGAATCAGCAGACCTGTGTTCCCTTTCAAGTACTGCCTCCAGCTGCCTCTGTCCCCAAAGCAAGACCTTAAACTCAATAAACACGCATCCTCACCAAATGATGGGGTAGGATCAAATGATGCTTATTGCCATTTAGCTCTAGTACTAGAATCCATGTTATTCTGAAGTTCACTGCTCCAAGTTCTGTTCATTTTCTCTCAAACATCTTTTCTATCCATAGACCCTTCTGACTCTTACACCATTGCCTAAACTCTCCCTTTCTGTCATGCTCTCCCCTCCTGGGTCCCTTCTCTTTCCTTTCTCAGCTTCATGTTATACCTTCTATACAAGCCAAGACAAAATAAAAAAAAGAGTGGCCCAGTTATTTTAAAGAAAGAAAAGATTGGGGATTTGAAGTGAGGTTAGACAAAGAATCCATGCTGACAATCTTCAAAATCATCAAAATACAACAGTGACTGGGAAAAGCAAGATACAAAACAGTGCAGTATAATCTCAATTATGTAAATATGTTTTCAGTATTGGAAGTAAACCCAACACTATATTAAGAGTAGATATTTCTGGTTGGTGGGATGATTCTTTTTTTTTTTTTTACTCTGTTCATTCTGCATTATCTATATTGACAAGTGTAGGCTATTCTAAGATGTCCGTCTTTATGTAATTAAACATGCCTTTCTTCAAACAATAGCTGAAGGGTAAAATTATTAAATTATGTTTATTCAATAATGTTTTGCTATATTATAATTATATTATTATTATTAAAATTTTGCCACAAACATACAGTATTTCATCTTCATTGTTAAATAAATTACCTACCTTCTCTGAGCTATTCTGAGAACACAAATACCATGTTTCTAAAGGGAAAACAATAGTTTTGGGTTCTAACCATCTGAGTTAAAATAACATTTTAGACAGGAAAAATAATTTTTGTCAGTTGTGGAGTTCATTTAGAGATATCAGTATAAATATAGTTAAAGATATTTAAATTTCTTCCCAGCATAAAGACTTTTTTTTTGAGATTTTATTTTATTGAGATCAATGCCATGAACTCTTTAAAGTAAGGGAAGAGTAAAAGAATCAAAATGAAAATCTCTAATAATCAAAAGTAAGGGAAGAGTAAAAGAATCAAAATGAAAATCTCTAATAATCAAAAAATTTAAAAAATTTGACACTTTATTAAGAGAGGGGAATCTCAAAAGGATCTGTGGGTTTAAAACTGTTACTAACACAGTAAAAGAATCTATTTATTCTTTTCTATTTTTTTAAAGAGGAAATATTTACATCAAACAAAAATATGTCCATCATATAAAAATAATCAGAGGGCATGTGTATAGTTTAAGTGAATCAAAACTAGAAAACTTGGAAATTTCATTATGATTTTGAAAAGTTTACTTTTGAGAAATTAGAAACTAATAATAGCAAAAATGAATACAGCTTAAAAACATGCAACAGGAAATTCAGTTGTATTTTGTTTGCTATTGGAAACAACCCAATTTTAGTATTCTTAATCATAGGTTTGCTGAATACAATTCTTTTGTGAAGTGAACTTTTCACATTTATTTAGGGAGAAGAGGCTTCAGACACGATATTTCTGCCTTTGTGGCAGATCTAACAATCCTATAGGGACCCAGAATTCTTGGGGTCAAAACTGTTAACAGCCATGGAAAACCCCCCTGAGAGAAATTCCCAATGAGCATGAAACTCTCTCTGAATTTTGTCTCAGCTGAGAACTCAGTGGGTATTTCCCTTCTTCCTTATTTGTTTTTCTAATTTCCTTTCTAGGTAGGTTTTGTATGGGAACCCAATGGGTGCCAATAACAAGGAGGCAAGTTAACAGCTCCCCACTTTGCTAAATCACGTCATCCGCTGAGCAAATGGGAAGCGATTGGAAAGATCTAATCAGTTCTTTCATGGCCAAGAGAGCCCATAATTTATGACGTCTAGTGTACCACACATCTGCAGGCCTAAAACTCAGACTTGCCTTTTACTTACTTTTCTCCTTTTCATTGAAGTATATATTAAACACAGTAAAAATACACAAATCTTAAGTTACAGCGTGATACCTTTTTGCATCTATACCCACCTGTTTAACAAGCACCCAGACCAGATTTAGAATATTCCCATCACCCCCAGAACATTCCCATGTGCTCTCTTCTCAGTCAAGAACTTTCAAAAGTAACCACCACTGCTTTTTTTAAAAACTATTTTTTAATTTAAAAACATGAGTTTTGGGGAAAGAACGAGACGTTATTATTTTGTACAGAGATGCAGAAATTGCACCAAATCAGACTGACACATACAACATATACTAAGATGTGAACTATTTTTATCCCCTTTACTCTGGCTCTCCATCTTTTTTTGGGGGGGGGGTCTCACAGAATTAAGTATTTTTATTGAAAGTCAGATTTTCTGCTAGCAGACACTGCCTACAGCATGTCAGATTTGCT
The DNA here is from genome assembly GCF_028021215.1 of Eschrichtius robustus. Classification (NCBI taxonomy): domain Eukaryota; kingdom Metazoa; phylum Chordata; class Mammalia; order Artiodactyla; family Eschrichtiidae; genus Eschrichtius; species Eschrichtius robustus. Next base: position 12,329,007 of record NC_090845.1, on the reverse strand, counting down.
CTCCTCTTCCTCACCATCTAAAATATTAAGGCCATTGCGTGTGAAGGCAGTGAGCTGAGGCCACCCATCTTCCATTTGACTTTTCTTAAAGAACTCATTTCCTGAAGCATTGTCACGCATCCCCCACTGTCACTGTGGCGACATGCATGCATTCAGGGCGCCCCTGCTCCTGTTTGCACAAGGGAAGGAATAAAGTTCCCTTACAGAGGCCCTACTTCTTTATAGAGAGTACGAAGGCTGAGTGAACATTTTGATTTTAAAGGCAAGAGGGTAAGACAAAGCACAGGAAGTCAGCTTCCCCCCAAATCTCCCTCCCCTTCCTTACTACTGTCCTGTTCAGTTCACCTTGCCATCAAACCAGCTCTTGGGTTTATACCTTACTTAAAGTTTAAAAGACTGATAGATGCAGACATTGTAAGCTGAGTTAATGTTATAATTTTTTACGTCAAATATATTTTTTAATTTACTTATTTCTCTCCTACGCAAGGTTCTTCCCTTATGCAAAAACCACAAAGGCTACAACTCTCTCTTTTTCACCATCTAAAATAATGCCTTGAACAGATTAGGTATTCAATGAATATTTGTTGAGTAAATGAATGAATCTTCATCCTCAAGCTCTGTGGGAGAACTTAAGGCTTTTATTCAGCAGAAATGGGAAAGGACAAAGAATTTAGAAGAGAAGAAGGGTCATCCGAGCCCACGGGGTGTTGCCAAATTCCCAGACCGGCAAAAGAAGCCAGAAAGCTGGCCTGGCCCTTTCTGTAAGTTGCTAGCATTTCTAGTGGGAACTAGAAATAAGGCAAATCAAGCTGCAAGAAAGCCCGGAAGCCCTGTCCACCTGTCCTTGAGCCTTGCTCAGGTAGCTGGGTCCACGGCCAGGACTGTTCTCCTCTTGCTAGAAGCATGCGGACTAATCACTTAACTTTATAACGTCATGGCAGACAGGAGGTTCCTTGACTCACAAAGCAACTACTCGTTCATAAGGCACTCAGTATTAGAAGTGGAAGTCCATTCCCAGCAAAAGATTCTTGAGGGAAAAAAAGCCATTTGAAGAGAAAACGAATTTTCAGGTGGAATTACGAATTGTCATTAGGGATCTTCCTGCTTCAGGCAAAGATTGCCAGTATCCTCTTTTGAGAGAGTTAATTCTGATGGTTATAGTCGTCTGTCTTGTTTGGAAAGGAAGGGTAAAGGTATGCTTCTGTGTTTCAGGAAAAGCAAGAGTCTCAGGTATATTGCTGCTGTTCCTCTGTCAGAGACCATGCTTAGCACACGCTGTGTAGCACACTGCAAACCCTAGCAGTACACGGAAATATCAGAGGGGGTAGAACCTATGGTGTTCTTTAAGGATTAAAATACTTAATAAGGAAAGATAAAACTTCAAGTGATGTCGATAGTATTGATAATCATTCTCTGAGCACCTGCTGTAGGTCAGGTGCTCTCATTATTTTGCAGTCATGGGGTGCCATCCCACGAGGCACACAGCATTCTCTCTGTCTTTGAGATAAGCACATTGGAGCTCAGAGAGGTTAAGCCGCTTTCCCAAAGTCACAAAACCAGTAAGCAACCGAAGTTAGATTTGAACCCAACCTTGATTGATGTCAAAGCTTATTTATTATTTTCCACTCTACCACGTTTCCTCCTTAGAAAAAGAATCTGTTATCATCCTCTTCTGTCTGTGAAGCTAGCAGAATAGGTTGTAGACCTTTCATTTTTTCTGCAGGCATCCCGGCTTCCCGTGACTTTTCCTTTTAAAAACTCCTCCAGCCTCTCCTGGCCACCTCACAGAGGAGAAGCACCATTGACTGGGGATCCGGGGGCCTGGGTGGTGGACCAGGCTTACAGAGAAAGAGCAATTTGACCTTAACTAAATCTCTGGGCCTCATTCCTCACCCACGACCCCATCCTGCTCAAAATCTCTATGATTCTAAACTGTAAGTGACAGTGACCAGCATGAAGGTTTCCTCTTATAGGTGAATTTCCACTCTTGAATATGATGAAAGCCTTAAGTCCAAATAATAATGCTTCTTAAAATTGGAACTTTCTGGCAGTCTGGGTATATAGGTGAGATATTTGTTGCCCCCATAGGGCTTTGTCATCCAACATCCTAGAATGCTATCCACTCTTTCTCCAAGAACATAAGGACAGCCTTACTGTACAATGTAGGTCTGTTGACCCTTTCCTCTCAGGTGTACCTGGAAATCTCTAAACCATGTGACATTCTAATGTCAGGGAGATTTGACAGGATGCATCATGTATTGAACAAGAGTGTCCTCCTAACCTACCTAGACCTTAAGTGAAATTAGCGTGGGGCAAGTTAGAAGTCAAGTTAAATGTGCATCACTTTTTTAAGATTTTTTTGACGTGGACCACTTTTTGAAGTCCTTATTGAATTTGTTGCAATATTGCTTCTGTTCTGTGTTTTGGTATTTTGGCCACGAGGCGTGTGGGATCTTAGCTCCCCAACCAAGGATCGAACCTGCACCCCCTACATTAGAAGGCAAAGTCTTAAGCACTGGACCACCAGGAAAGTCCCAAATGTGCATCATTTATACAACTCACACATATGGGGAGAGGGAGGGAAGAGTTAGAGGAGTCATTGGATTAAAAGACCCCACCAGGCTGGTTGTCTGATCAAGATCTCCTTTAGCACCATGGGTTTCAAATTCTGGTGGGCGTAAGTGTCATCCAGAGGGCTTGGTAGGAATGCAGGTTCTCAGGCCCTCCTGAGGAGCAGCTCAGGTAAACTGATGCTGGTCTTGTGGAGCACATTTTAAGAAGCTCTACTTCAGCATGTCCCAAGGGAGGACTTTTATTTACTGTCCCTGTGATGGACTAAAAGGAGAAAAATTTGAAAGGGAAATAGGAAGGGATTGAGAAAGGGGTCTGTGATTTTTCAGTAGCTCTAGCACTCTCTTTGGAAAATATGACTTTCTATTTGAAACCAGGTCCGGACAATGAGGCCCAAGTAGGCTTCTAAGTGATTGGACCGGGGGTAGAGAGACAAGGGGGGTTAATCACGAGCCTCAGTCACCATGGAGTGGCATGCTGGTAAGGTCAAGGCAGTAAAAACAAGGTCAGTTCGTTGGCAACCAAGAATATGGTGGGTGTGGCTAGAAAATTGGGAAAGCTGCTAAGAGGGGTGGAAGGTACAGCAGAGAAGAACCCAGACCAGATGCTTATTAACACACACGAGTGTGCAAAGGTGGACAGTGGAACTCTACTCAGGGCGCTGTCTCTGGTCTCTGACTAGAAAAATCAGCCACCAAGAAATTTCAAAGGAAATTGGGGTGGTGGCTGCAACATTCACTGGATGACCCCCAACTAAAAATTTACAAAAGCTCCTGGTACTGAGCAGGGAGGAGGTCAGAGCGTGCAGGAAGACCAGCTCCAGGTCTTTAGTGAGGAGGGATTCGTGTTAAACAGAACTCCACCTGGGCTGTGATCTAGTACATCCATTTAGCAATTTTTGGCAAGCATTTATTGAGTGTCATGCTTATCAGACACTTGAAATAAGAGTTTCTCTCTTGAAGGAGATCATAGTTTAACATTACTAAGATATTATTAATATATATGTGTATATATGTGTGTGTGTACATACATATATTCTTTTAATGGAGTCTATCCCAATAGTTCTGCATTTATTATTCAACTTTTTAAAGTTGTTTTCAAATTCTCATTTAAAGAATCCTTCCAGATTATGTAAATCAGACATAGCTGAACTAAATCAAATAAAAGGCTTTTCATGACTCCCTTGGGGCCTAGATAAGCGCTCACACTGATTGGGTAGAGCAGATAACCTACCCTTCCAGACCTAGGTCCTGAGAGGGCCCTTTGGGTCTGTCAGGAAAGTATGACTTGCAATAATCACTTGATGATCCTGAATCAAAACTCAAGGTACCCGCGAAAGGATCTTTGTCCACAGAGAACAAAAGTAATTGGTCCAAGTTTGGCTAGGCAGGCAAGGCATGAAATGTGGCTGTGCTTTTTTATGTAAGTAAAGGTTGAAAATTCATGGCTGCCAAGTATAATGAGCTAATAGACATTTAGCTAAAGGCTTCCATGACTATTAAGATGCAAATCTAGGGAGAGTATAGTGTTTCAAGTACCCTTAGTCGTTTCCTCCTTTGTGTATATGAGTTGATAGATTCTCAGGTTCCCTGCGGATATCCCTGAGAGCAGACTTTGATACTGAGAGTATCAAGCGGAAGGATGAACCTAGGTGGATAATGGGGCTCGGAACCCTGTGGCTAGGACACCAGAGAGAAATCATTTTTCCAGTATTGTCTAGGGCTGAAACTAAACCCCAGGTTGGTCGTAAGCTGTGCAGTTAGACTCTATCCCCTTAGTTAATTCCAAATAAATATAAAACCTGTTTTTCCATGTTGACCTTGGGATTTTCAGGAGATGAATGGCAACACTGCTGGTTCATCAGCTGTTCTACTCCTCTCCCCTGATTAAAATGCCAGTGGCTGACTAGGAAGGTCCATGTTTACCAAACATTATAAAGGCATCACAGAAAATACCCATATGCATTGAGCAGTACTAGCTGGGAAGGACAGAAATACAATATCTGCTCCCATCTGTGCCTGGTCGCTTCAGAAAATGTGCACACATATGGTGGGCCCATGTTAATTAAGTCCAAACATGGATTGGATTCAACTTGGAGAGCGACTGATAAATCTGCAGCTAAAACTTTTCCAAATGTTTTGATATTTCCTGAACAAAAATGTTTTGAAGGTGGTGAATGGGAGAGGGCTAAATGGAACACCATCAGAAAGAAGAGCTGAAATTATCAAAGATTCATATAACCAATTCTGCCCACAGTTTAGTTACATTTTAAATTTCAGTCATATCACAGCTAGTATTTATTTATACAACCAAATATTCATGAAGATAAAATGTTATTAGCCTGCACATTAAAATAATGACAACTGACTTGTCCACAGTCACTCTATTGCCTCAGTTCACAGGTATTTAATGGTGACGCTGAGGTGAAAAAAGAGGGAACAGCACTGTATAGCAATGTTTTATTTGGGATTATTTTACTTTTGGTGAAAGCGAAAAAGAACAAGTGCTTGTGAACTGCAGATATGGTTTTAAGAAAACCAAAGTAACTTTTCATCTGCTGACAGCTGAGAGCAAAATTGTGTTACTTTGCTGGTATTTTGCTGCACTGAGACTTCTGCTGTGGTAACTGGCGGAGAGTTGCTGGCCACTGTTTTTGGTGGCAAAGGTTGGAGAGAGAACGGAGTCTCAGTCAGATGATAGGATGGTCCATTCTTGATTAGATAACACTTTGAAACCAAGCACAATTCCTTAGTTGACTCTTAACAAGCAGCTAAAGAGGGGGCCCAAGCCATTATCTGAAAAAAAGATGCAACTGTCACTTCTGCTAGGAGCGATATACCTCCCAAAGGAAGGAAACCCAAGGCACAGAGAGTAGTCATCTGCTTGGGACTCATGGAAGGTGAGTGGAGCCTGAGTGTAACAGGTACTGAGTAAAGAAATGTCCGTGTGTACGGGTTAGGAAGAACGGGGAGAACTGTCTCGCCACTCCCCTCCCCTTATCCTACAGCCAACCCAGGGTGATTATGACATTCACTGAACATTTAGTATGAATCGGGGACTGAGGAAAACTGCAGATCAAAGAAAAAGTAAGTGACTTCTCATGGTCACTTAGTAAGATTGGATTTGAACCCAAGTCCTCCTGAACTTCAGAACTGACATCTGCCCCACCCCCATAGTGTTGTCTTTAATCCCTTAGCTCACTTTTTGCTTTCTATCTTTCATCTAACTGCTCAAATTTAGCAAACTATCTCCACTAAAGTGAAACATCAAATAAAACATTTGTTCTCTTGTCCTTGGAAAGGGATGATCAATCCCATATGGGACGGCCTTGCTCTGAGTGTGTGTCACGTGTAGAACTTCACATAATTATATATGTCCTTAATTGTCTTTCAGTGACTGTCCAATGATAAATGTTGTATCAGATGTTGGTTTGTAATTTTAAATACCACAAGCAAGGATAGACTTATTGGAAAGACTGTTGAGCTTTGAGGATAGACGATCTTTTCCCATTTTAAAACGGAGTGTCTTTCCTTTGAATTATGTGCTATGAGAATGCACTAAAGTAATTCATGCGTTTCATAAGAGCCATGGTGATGTTATTTGTGTTTATTTTCGGATTAATGCCATCCAGGGAGCCTTTGAAAAGCAGTACTGTGGACCAGGCAGAGGCCCACGTCAACATAAGTTCAGCAGGCTCACCAGGACCTCTGAATTTCCTTTGACTTCCTGCCACAGGAAAATTCAGGTGATTAATAATGGCAGACTAGCCCTCGAACTCTGCTGGCTCAAATCTACCAGGTGATTTCCTTTAGTCTTACATATCCAGTTAATAATTATCCTAGCCAACCATCTTTGTATAATTGTCTGAGAGTATATAAACCCATAATTCATGAACACATTCTAAAATAATATCTCATGGATACTCCTGCTGGTTGAATCAGAGGGTACAAATGATCTAATTTGCGATTGGGAAATTTCTCAATAGGGAGCTCAGTATTAAGTATTTGTCACGCTGTAAAGTATATGTTGACTATAAGGCTGCCTGTTAAACCACAGGTAGTCCCACCTTCCTTACCCCACTCCAAAGTCAGTTCGTCTCCTCAGATATTCAGTTTGGGAGAAAAAGGTTCAAAGATCCAAAAGTAGTTTGAGATAGGCACCTTACAATTCAGAATCTCCTCTTGCTGACTCCCAAACCCTAAGGGACATGAAGGACCCACTCTTATTTCCTCATCCAGAAGGAATTTTGCGGTTTGGGAAAGAGATCATTTTGAGACTTATTATAGACTTATGACGGAGCTAGAAGGAGCCTCAGACTTCATCTCATCTCCTGGTTCAATCTCATTTTATATAGTAAGGAAACCGAGACTCAGAATGATGAACTGATGGGGTTAGAGAGGCTGGTCTTTGAGCCTAGAGGGTACAGTAAATGATGGAAGGAGGTGTGGCGCTCCTGATGCCCTAAGCTACCTTCTTGGTATTCTGTTCTTTGCACCATCACCTTCAGAGCAAACTCTAATGAATGTTAATGCAGTGGAAAGTTACCTCCAAATGGAGAAAAACCTACTGGTTGCTATTGCTAGTCCAATCAGGCAAACAGTCAAGGAAAAGTGGTCGTGCCGCCTGCCATGTATTTCATTGCATAACCCCCTTTTTTTCCTTCAAACAAGGGTAAAATCCTTACTCTGTTGTGTTTGAACCAGTATTACGCCCTTGAGTGTATGTGTATTTCTGAACCCAATCAGGAGCTCAGCAGAGCTTTCCAGCACTTTAAGAGAGTCTGTCATGTACAGAGCACACTTTCTAGACTTTAATGCTTCTACCCTCAGACGCATCGTTTTTGAGGACCACTGTCCAAAAGTGCCCCCTCCGCACCACTTAGCTCAGCTCCTGCCGAAGCCACCGGCATATATGCATGCCAGCACCTCCCACCCTCCCAACCTTGCTTGCCCTAGGAAGAAGGGAATCGTCGTTTCCATGGCATTTTCCAGCACTTCTCTGAAGCCTCATTGCTTAATTCTGATGTGGGCGCTTATGTTACAGTCATTAATTACTGCATTAAGTCAAGTCCCAAAACTAATGAGGATTTGGACACAGATTTGGAAAATGAGAATGTAATTTTGCCTGGATTATAGGATATAAAGATAAACATGGTCCAAATATGCACAGAGAGAATAAATCACAGCTTTGCATAGCTGCCTTCTAATAGAAAATATGGGCTTACGTGTCTCATCACAATTGAGAGTAAGATAATCAAAGTATCACCATTGGTAACATTTAGACAGGTCTTAGTTCACTGTGCATTCTATTTTCAGCTCTGACATCTAAATAAAGAATGTTCTTTTTTCCTATGCCATAAAAATCATCCTATAGCTAAAGTTAGAATCTTTGAAGTTCTTGTATCAGGCTGTAGGATGAGTCAAGGGTGGGAGGCTATGTTAGAAAAGTTGGCCTTTTATGTGTATGGATAGAGTTGGTCATTAGACAGGATTATTTGGGGAGCTCTGTTGGATGTCTGTCTAGAAATCTACGCCCCACCTACTCTCAGTGGTGCCTGTCATCTATCATCAGAGGTAGAAGGCATGTCAATCCCCAAGAGTTCTCTATGACAACTCAGATACTACTGGGACGGTGGGGCACTGAATCATCAACACCTGCAATTATGAATTGAATCAAAAGGAATTAACAAGTAAATCACCTCTAACACCATAAAGGAATAAGTTTCAGGTCAGATAAAGTTTGATGATGAGGGGCACAGATGTGTTGGTGATGCGGGGTGCTGTTGTGGAGGGTCAATCCCATAACTATTTATTGTTTGGAGAACTCTATGCAGTTGGCAGGTAGCATAGGGTCCCTAGGTACCTGGTCAGTAAAATAAAAAGACACTGAAGGCAAACAATAATGTCCGGAGATCGTAGGGATCTATCCTGGTCAGTTTACTCTTTGTCTTAAAGACTGGGACAGAAAGCACAATCATGAAATTACAAGAAAATACCAAGGGCCCTAGAGTACAGGGCAATGCCACTTTTGACTGTCTATGCATATAGCATAGAGTGTATTCTACTAAAGCTTTTAACCAAATCATCTCTTTTTGAAAGCTGAGGAAATAGAGGTTCAGGGAGAGAACAAATTTTCCCTAGGTCACACAGCTAGTTCTGAGGCCAGAGACCCTAGCCCAAGGGTGTTTGACTCTAAAACCCCAGTCTACTATAGTATCAGAAGGAACCAGGATAACATTCAACATCATAAGGTTCAGAGTAGGCACCCCGAACCATACAGCGAGCTGAAAACTGCAAGATGAAGAACATCTTGGTGCTGATTTTACACACTGTAAAATTAAACCAGCAACATAGTTTTGGTGACTAAACATATGTCCACTAACTCTGGTGGGATGAAAATGTATTTCATTTTCAAAAATGAAACAAAAACAGTGAGGTAATCCCTCCATCCTTCTAAAAATGGTAGCCATTTGTTTATCATGTTAACAAATGTGGGAAAAAGCGACTGATTTAAGTTGTAGCAAATATGATTTAAGTTATATAAGGAGGAATTTCTGCACAATGTTAGAGTAACTTATTATAAGATCCAAGGAGAGAATATAAAATCTCCTTGTCTGAAGGTCTTTAAAAATAGAGTAAGTTCTCAACAGGTTGCCTGAAGGTAAGGAGTTGACTTAATAACTTTAATGGGTCTTTTCAGCCCTTTAATCCCTGGGATAGTGAAAGTTTTCAGAAAGTAGATATGCTATATAAGCTATACATGCTGTATAAAACTATCAAATGAGCTTCCTATTTGAAGGTCAATTGTGGCATCTTGAATTTAAACAGTCTTTTTAGACATTTGCGAAATTTGAAGATACTTTATATTCTCATCTTAAATCTTACCTTCTTCCTCCACTAGTCCTTTGAAAATTGAGTCCCCAAAAGGTTGGTTCGAAAATGACATGTGTTTGGTGTTGTATTTGTTTGTGTCTTTGGATTTGAGTTGGAGTAAATGAAGAATTAATGTGGGGTAGGAGATGATAGCTCTGAAATAGAAGTCAAGAGCTTTGATTCTTGTCCTAGCTTTCCTATTTATGGGCGCCATTATTTTAGCTCATTTAACTTTTTAAAGAAGTCACTTCCTCATCAGTAAAACAAGGATATTTTGCTCTGTAATACCTTCAATTTAAAAAAAAATCCTATGCTTCTATAAAAGTCAGAGTTTCGGCAGAAAAGTCTCAGAAGCAGTGGGAAGTAAGGGAAGAAAACAAATATTAGCAAAGACATTGTGGACGTGTGAGATCAGCTGCTCCTCTTTAAAAACGCTCACCCTCTCCTTTTCTCTTTCATATTGCACACCATAGGTCATGATGCCCTGACTTCTACTACAATTCATTATACTCGATTCAGTAAATATTGTTTGAGCACTAATATGTATTATACTCAAGGCTCACCTCGTAATTCCACTGTGGATTCAGGCCTTTTAAAGTAATATGAATTTAGAATTTGACTGTCTCTGAAGAGGGTATACAAAGCAAGATGTGTGTCCTTGTTTACACTTTGGTCAAGAATGGTCAATACTTAATGGGGTGGGTCAACAAAAAACTTGAAAACAGAGTAAGATCAAACACATGAGGGAAGTGAATAATTAGAAAAGAAATCAGAGGATAAGTGGACAGAAATAGATTTGACACTTTTTCATCATCAGAGACTATGTCCTGCATCACTGGATAGAAATTTTCTTAAATATTGTTTGAGCACTAATATGTATTATACTCAAGGCTCACCTCGTTATTCCACTGTGGATTCAGGCCTTTTAAAGTAATATGAATTTAGAATTTGACTGTCTCTGAAGAGGGTATACAAAGCAAGATGTGTGTCCTTGTTTACACTTTGGTCAAGAATGGTCAATACTTAATGGGGTGGGTCAACAAAAAACTTGAAAACAGAGTAAGATCAAACATATGAGGGAAGTGAATAATTAGAAAAGAAATCAGAGGATAAGTGGACAGAAATAGATTTGACACTTTTTCATCATCAGAGACTATGTCCTGCATCACTGGATAGAAATTTTCTAACACTGAGCTAAGACCTTTGGTTCCCATTTAAAAGATTTGTTTAAATTTTACTCAGGTGCCTCAGGTGTTTGAATCTGCAGGACATGTATGGATTTCTGGCCTACTGTCACTCCCTTTTTTAAATCTTTGTCTTCTGGCAAACAGATATATTACCTCTTGGGAAGTGTGATCTTGCTTGTTATGAAGTCAATGGGCTGCATAGTTCTCTTTGTGTTTTGTTTGGCCATCAAAGCCTTGGGCTTTGGTTTCCATGCAGAGTTAATTCTACCTCTGCTCCTACAAAGCTAAGAAAGCATATAATTTTTCCCGGCTGAAATGCTACCATCCATTTGCTTTAGGTTTCAGGAAAATTCAAATACAAAACATAACCATAGAACATTATTTTTTTAATGTGGACCAATGTTGAAGTAATTATTAAAATGTGTCAGGTGGAGGCAATTCATGAGTTTATCTTTGGTACTTCTGTTGTATGCCTTCCTTCTATCTTTCTTAACTCTCTTCGTCCTATCTGATTTTTCCTCTCAGGCATCCAACATGCTCTTTCTCACTATTCTTCACAGACATTAAACCTACTATCAGAAAGAAAATTTCGTATCAGCCCTTTATGGCTTAGTATGAATTGAGGACAGCGTATTCCCTCTCCTGGGGGTATTTGCATTGTGAACCTGAGAGTTGAAGGAAAGTCCTTCCTAATGGAATATCAGCAAGGACTTTCCAGCACCTTTAAGACACCAGAAACTGTACTTTAAACTTGAGTTGGACCTGCAGCTGGGCATATATTAGCACTAATTCCTCCTTACCCTCTAGTTAAATTGAGTCCAGTGACTCAAGTAAACAGGAGTGTGGGTGCCGACCCCCAAATTCTAACAATATTTGAGTCACAGAATTCGTTTGCAAAGTTAGAGCCACTTTTCTTTTCCTTCTTCCCTATTTATTCCTACTACTCAATTTGTCTTATGTCTGCCTGCCTTGTTAGACTGGAGCCCTTCCAGGACAGAGACCACATTTCACTCAGCTCTGGATCTCTAGGCCCAGCACAGTGTCTGGCTCATTGAAAACCCTTCCAGGCAAGTAATTAGATTCCTGCAATTCAAATCTGCCAAGAGCTGTGTTTCCCTAAAATGGCGTGCCCAGTTCTCCTACACCAAGGGTCTTTCCCCTGATTTCATAGAATACCCACAATGAAGGGAAAGTCTAAACCAGCCTGCCACAGGACAAACTCCACCCAACCCAAAACAATTGTTGGGGTATTTCAGAGCCTACTGGGAACCAGAGATAGAAGAATTGCCTCTGGATCGAGTCTCAGGAACATTATATTCTTCATGGTTCTAGAATGGAAGGGCCTTTATAGAACAGAAGGAAAAAAAAAAAACCCTGGTTTTATTTCGGCAGTGCATGATGCCAGGTATTTACTAGAGCAAATGCCACCCAAGGCCCAGAGGGTTAGCTGGAGCAGCTGATACCCTGTGCTGCTTTTTATAACTCTCCTTCCCAGCACCATGCTCTATATATGTCCCATTTCATCAGGTCACATCAACTTAGGTTGTGCCCAATACTGCATCTTACACCAAATGCATCACCATGTGGAATATTCTGTGTTTCCTTAAAAATTTTTATAAAAATAAATGTAAAGTTTCTTAAAAATAAAGTGGGGGAAGCTTCCCTGGTTCTTTGTGGAAGCGGTGACTTTGCCACTTTTTACAAATGAGCAGCCTCTTTCCTTCCAAAAGACATTGCAGCTATCTGCCATCAGCAAGCTGTGAAATTACTAGGTTAAGAATGGAATATACAGTACAGACCTAAATTGTATATAGAGTTGTGAAATGCAGTTTTGGTGGTGGTGAGTCTGCAAACTTGTGAAAATCATTTGCAAAGACACTAGCTGTCTTTTTTTTTTTTTTTTTTTTTGTAATAAGATTGGAGAGAAAGGTGGAATTCTCTAAAGGATCTTTAAAATGTCAATATTTATTCAATGTATTCGATTTCTCTCATATACAATACACTGTCTTGGCCCTTTGGGAGGGGTTACAAAAGATGCAAAATCCGCATATCTTGGCCTTAAAGAGCTTATTATTTAGAAAGAATGTTAACTTAAAAGTGCAAACAGCCATCATTTCATTTATTGAGAACATACTCTGTGTCATGAACTGTGGCAAGTATTTTTATTTACTCTATATCAGGGGTTGGCAAACTATGGCCAAAGAGCTAAATCTAGTCCACCACCTGTTTTTGTAAATAAAGTTTTATTGAAACATGGCCACACCTAATTGTTTGAGTACTGTCTATGGCTGTTTTGTGCTATAATGGCAGAGTTGAGTAGCTCTGACAGAGTTGAGACAGTCTGACCGGCAAAGCTAAAATACTTTCCATCTGCCCTTTACAGAAAATATTTGCTGACCTCTGCTGTATATAATTCATTCTCACAAGAATACTCTGAGATAAATATGGTGTTTCCCATTTTCCAATTAAGGTAACTGAAGGTTATAGCTTATGTAACTTAGTAAGTGGCAAAGCTTCAGTTTAATTCTAGGTTTGTCTGATTCCAAAAGTCTATGTTCTTATGCTATATTTGTGTACAGAAGTAGCCAAAATATGGGGTAGGAAGAAGTCAGAGCCTTACAGGTTCACAGAGAAACTATTATTAGAGTTCCAAAAAGGGAGTGATTATTTTGACTGTAGGGTGATAAATATTCTGGAGAAGATCATATTTGAATAAAAAAGCAGAAATGCATCTGAGAAATTTTCTATCCCAAGCTCAAGCCCAAGAAAAGTTAACAGATCAAGATCACATGTTTAGTTAGAAGTAGATCTGGGATTAGAACCAGTTTTCCATTCACTGAGCTCAAAGTATGCTGTCAGTGACGATACTGAGCCATTGAATCTTTGTGTGTGTGGTGTGTGTGTTTAAATGCTATAGAATGGCATAATTATTTGAAATGAGAATTTGTATGTTATTCTCAGTGGTAACTGAACGAAAGGGCCTGCACTTCCTTTATTGAACCGATCAAAAACATATTTGTGGGGCTTCCCTGGTGGCGCAGCGATTGAGAATCCGCCTGCCAATGCAAGGGACACAGGTTCGAGCACTGGTCCGGGAAGATCCTACATGCCATGGAGCAACTAAGCCCGTGAGCCACAACTACTGAGCCTGCGCTCTAGAGCCCACGAGCCGCAACTACTGAGCCTGCACACCTAGAGCCCGTGCTTTGCAGCAAGAGAAGCCACCGCAATGAGAAGTCCGCACACCGCAAAGAAGAGTACCCCCCGCTCACCGCAACTAGAGAAAGCCCGTGCACAGCAACGAAGACCCAACACAGCCAAAAATAAATAAATAAAATAAAATAATAAATAGAAACATATTTGTGCAGATATTTATATGATACCATCACCTACCCACCATCCTACCAAATATATTTTGGTTATGGTGAATTACATTTCTGAGACCATGGGAACCACTGGCACTCTCACCAACTTTAAGTTTAGATAATAAACAAGAGACCACAAAGGATAATATTCATATACATCTTGCCCTGCAGAATCATGCAGCTCTAGGTCAGGAGAAAAATGGAGAAGGAAGCAGGGGACAGCCGAAGGAAGCTTACCTGATACTGTAGAGCACTTTGCCATTTTTTGAAATGCGAAGCAACTTGTTGTCGGTGGTGACATCATGGAAGTTGGCCCCCTTCTCATTGGCAAAGAACAAATCTGGTTTCCAAATGGAGTCCAGCATCGATGGGTCTAAGTCCAGAGAATCATCAGGGTACTCGCTATAAGCCAGCCGTGAATCATTCCACTGTTGTCTCAGAAAAATATTCACTCGGTAGTCCTACAGAAACGCCATGCGTAAGAGTTACTTCTTGCCCACTCTGGCATATTTTCCCCTCACTCTTCTGCCTGATTCGATGCATGCAGTGTTGGTATCTGAGTAAACCCAGCTGTGTATATCTTGGTCAAAATAAACCACTCAATTCTATTAGGAGTGGGAACAGAGGCGAGAAGGAAAGAAGACTTGACCAAACCAGAACACTAATGGAACGAGTTGAGCTGGTTGAATTTTTGTTTCATTTAATCATTCTGGGAGGAAATAATACTAACTCAATCTGATTTTGCTGTAGAAAAAGGTAATGATAAGTACAGGAGTCAGTCTGTGATGGCAGATTGTCAAATAAAACCGATTCATTTTCCAAATCAGAAATGACATGATCTCTATTTTCAATCTGCTCAGATGCTCTGGGCAGAAGAAAACCCACTCTGTAATTTTGGTAGTAGAAATCTTATCATAAAACTCTGACATGATGGGGCAATATTTTTTAAATTCATCAACATAAATATTAAGATGGTTCATGTTGACAAGATAATTCCCTTACAGCTACTTACTTTTGAAATTCTTAAATAGTTTATCATTTCTCTGAATGGGTTGTATCTACAGTAGTCAACTGGATGCTTCATCAAAACAGAAATCTTTTTCATGTTTTCCTAATCTGAGCACCTTTTGATAAAGGTGTGCCTCCCTGTGGGAGCCTCAGGTACACCCTGTCATTCCCACTTGGCATGGGAATTTTCTTCTGTGCTAATGAATCAGCTTGGGACAATAACTTCTCTTCAGAGGATTTCTACTCAAAGGTCTTTAGGTTCCTGGAAACTGTTGCTTCGCTTGACAGAGCAGACCCAATAAAGGCTTCAACAATATTCCCTAGTCAAGCAGGACTATGGTTCAGAGCTAACAGTGGTCCACATCTGCCACTGTGATCATTTAGAGTGATATATACTCATCCCATCTTACTCTCTTTCCTTTACCTTTTTCACCTTCATTTGCTTTGTCTCCACATCTTTGTTTGGGCACCTGGATTTTGAGTCATTGTTTACTTTTCTCTAACAGTGACCAACATGTCCTCGGTTTGCCTGAGAACTTTCCCGTTTTAGCCTCAGGTAAAAACGAAGCTTTCAGGGAACCCACTCAGTCCTAGGCAAAACTCAGATGGTTGGTTACTCTATCAGGTACAATGGAGACCACCTCGGGTTGGTCGGTTTTGGTTAATCCCTTTAGAGCCAAAAGAAAATCTGTAAGTAAGTTATAAAGATCAGGGTGTATGGAAGAGAACTTCAAATCCAGTTCCTTCTGCTTATTACTAAACTCCACAAATTCCCATGACTTCCCCCCCCCCTCCAAATACAGCCATCCTGACGATCAGGCTGATAGAGTATTTTGGAAGTGGCAGTTCTTAGAAAGAGTGCCCAGTGTGGGTTTAAAGAATGCTAATAATCAAGTAGTTACTAACTTCTGAAAATCAGTCATCAGAACCCAGCTTATTAGGAAAAGCTGAAATATTAAAAGAAATAACCGTACGTTTCTTTGTTGTACAACATAAGGACTTTCTGACTTGGAAAATTTTATCAGCTCACTTTTATTTGGGATTATACCAGGCTTGCACAGCAAATTCCCAGACCTAAGAGGGTGCTGTTGTGAGGCCAGCCAGGCTTCCATCCCATTCTGTTTGCTCACTGGCTGCCCCCTCCTTCCACGAGTGAGCCAAGGGAATGGCAGAACCTCAAAGTTCTCCCCATCACATATTTTGCATTTTGGGGATTGTTCAAAGGGACCAGAGGGTAGTAACTGGAAAGAGATTACCAGTTCAGTGTTTCATCGGCAACAGGAGTGACTGGAACCTTTGGAGTTTTGTGTGAGTAAAGAGTGGGAATGTGTGATTTGTAGAAAATCAAAACAGGGGCTATTGAAAATATAATAATCCAATTTGCATATAAATAGGCACTGGATAGATCAGCTGTGAGATTTTCTTAAGGTTTCCTGAAGGAAAAAAACGCAGTGTCTCCACTGTGTGACATCTACCCCTTTTATTTCCCTTAGGGTGGGAACCGATTATCCTTCATGAAATTTTGTGTGTGGGGGGTCTATGAGCTTGTTTCAGTAGGAGAGAAGAGGATGTCATCTCTTAGCCAATTCTGGAGGTAGAAAAACTCTAAGTATAAGAAGTAATGACAGCTGGAAATAGCAGAGGTGAATGGGTTAAATTTCTTAGGCCATTGGGAGGCCATTGAGGCCCCCCACCCAAGAAGGAAACATAGAATGGGAGAGGCTATAAGACGCCAGATAGCGAGCATTGGGCAGCAAAATCACCAGGACAACATCGTCGCAGTCCTCCTTTGAACCTGAGAATGATTTAAAGATGCATTTTGAGAGACTCTAGAGAATATTACATTAGTGACATACAATATGAAAACATTGACCTTTTTTTAAAAAAAAATCTCAATATAAAATTTCCCAGCTAATGTATTAATACATCTTTTTAAAAAGTCTCTCCCACAAGTATTCTTCTCCAGTGTTTCCTGCTTTTCTGTTTTGAATTTTATATATTTAAAATAATAAAATAGGTTCTCCCAATACCAGAACTTTAAAAAGAGCACTGAATCTATCTTATCACAATAGAACCATTAAATATCTAACAGTTAATTTAAAATAAATTAATTAGCCTATTCGTAAGCAAGAATAAGTGGAAAAGTTAGAGGAGAAAATACATTTTACGCCACAATGACAGGAATTATATGAAACAAGACTTTTATTAGATATTTTGGGAGTATTTGTTCTTTATAATGTATAGGAATTAAAATTTTCCATAATTTTGTTCATGATGCTATACATTATTCCAAAATAAATGGCAACCCTTAAAACCTTTAAGAGTAGAAAAGGACACCCAAGGATATAGAGAAGTAGATAGCCAAAGGAAAGATTTTCCGGGGCTGTGCCTCTGTAATTCTTTCAGTTCACTATCATTTTCAATGTAGGGTACAAATTTGACGCATGATTTATCTATGCATCACCTCTGTTTATTTACAGATAGGTTTATTCTCTCAAGATATTCCAAACCACAGGAGATAGTTATATTGCTCTGTAGCCTTTCTTTGTCTTTATTTTTGCTTCTAGGTTTAATGAAATATTAAAGAAGTAAGTATTAAGAGACATGCTTAAGTGTAGACTGAATTTTCTTTTATACTGCCTTCTCTCTCCAGAGACAGATTCTACTTCAAATAAATGACGTATTTCCTTGTATTAAAATTTGTTTTCCTATGATTGACCCTCTGGGTACTAGATTAGGTAATGGAAACATTCAAATTAAAAAGTGTGTGTGTATGTATATATATTATATATATATATATGTGTATATATATATATATATATGTGTATGTGTGCACATGTGTATGTGTGTAAAAACATACACATATCTTTTATTTTTTCAAAAGCTATATGTAAGTCATAGAATCTTTATTATATTCTTAACACAGTTAATAAAAGTACCTATATTCCATACTGTTATTTCATATCAAATTTAGAATTTCTAAAGTTTTACTTTTCTTGGTACCTTCTAATTCTATGCCCATTGCCACAAAGATTGTTTCCTTAAATTGAATTATTTTGTTACTATTATATTTAGTGTAGCATTTGTACATAGAGATTGCCACTCTGTCTCATAAATATTGTTATTAAACTTTACTACTACTCTCTTTTTATTTTTATAGGTATACATTTTTCAATCCAGTTATGTTATAAAGTTATTAGAGACAAAGATATGCTTTGTGGATTTCCCACAGACCTATATGGCACTTTAGTTTTAACTTCTAGCTACACTGCAGTGAAGTTTTCATCATCTTGAGTCTGTGCTAGCTTTGAATATGGGAAGTTAGCTTTGAATTTGAAATTATGGGAGGGGGGGCAGTTGCTTTATGATGAATCCAGGTTTTAACATTGCATTGTTAATTTAGAGACCAAGGACACCTTATATCTCAGATTAACAAAATGTTAGGTAGATTCTTGGTTCTCCCTTAAAAAGTCAGAAATAAGGAATGTAGCTACCTGCTATTCCTGGTAAGTTAGCATCTCCTTATGAGTTGCTTATGCACCTATAGAATGAAAGGGAGCCTGTAATGTCATTCCAGCAGTTACAGCATAGCCTGCATTCTCCTAAGGGGCTATCTACACCTTATCCAGTTCTTTAGGAAAGTGATTTCAGATCGGAGATAAAACAACTCTTCACCCTGTAGCGGTAACCAGCAGAGCATGTGGAATTTGGGGAAGAGTTTGGGGAGCTGGAACCATATGCTAGAGATGCTCTCCAAGTGGACACGTTTTGTACACTTTCAGCTCTTTCTACCCCCTTCCCCCTATTGCAGTCTCTCATTATTAAATGAGGAAAGGGTCTGAGTCTGCTGCTGTAGCATGGGGAGTGTTCCAGCACCCATAGGTCCAAATCACACTCTATTCACCCACATCCTTCCAGGCAGTCATTTGGAAACTTTGAGGAGACTATCTCTTCTCCATTTTCTGATGGCCCAACCTTGGGGACAGCTGTATGCAGATGGCATGCAAATACTCTTGACCTTTACTGACATTATCGATATTCCCAAACTATGCCTTTATAGTAGGAAGGAGGCGGTTGCAAATACACTCCTCATCCTGTAAATTCACTTGCCATCACTAGCTAAAGGAAAAGGGGAAAGAAAGAAAAGGAAATGGTAAACTGACGTTCCAAAACTGAAAGGTAACCTGTCTCATCATACATCCCTTACTGGTCTTCTGAGTCTTTTGGAATCATAAGAAAAAAAAAAAATTGTTCCACTGAATACTTTTAACACAGGGTCAGCTAGTAATGAACATCACCAGGTCCCTGTGACTCTTAATGAACAGAAGTACATATTTTGAAATAATGTGCATGATCATAATGATCCATAAAAATATTCCTTAGAATAACACAAATATATTGTCCTGTGAGCACAGTCTTTAAACACTAACATACCAAAGGAGTAAGAGGCAATACTGCGTCTGTAAGTGAGCCTAATCTTTGTGGGCAGTTAGTACCAGCAGTAATTTAGTGGGATTTCATCAAACATAAGAGGGCAGACTGGATAGAACCAAAAGAAAGTCATATCACATTCTTAAAACAGATAATTATTGCCTCTTATTTAGAAACAAACATCCAAACTAAATTCTTCAATAATGGTATCAAGGGTCGTGGGATAAGAGTGGGACATGAGGGAAGAGAGGGAAATCAACATGTTCAGAAACTCAAGATTCTGAGACATTCTTGGAAAATAATCATTCCAGAAAACATAGAGAAAGCAAAACTATTATCCCCCCCCCCCATAGCACTAATCAACGTCCTCGATGACTACATATATTACTGTGCATAAAACCTAAGGGCCTGATGTCTTGACTCCAACTAAAGACAGTTCAAGGAAGAATCTGTTTCTGTTTAACTTTTTTGACCATTTTTTTGAGTCACATTTTGTGAGAATATTCGTGGATGGTAGAATCTCAGGGTTTTGGTAAGGGAAGCTCAGGCTGTGATGACACTCTGTGGGTACATCAGGTAGATCCCCAGGCAGGGCCTAAGGGGTATGGGAAAGTAAGACCTTTTCAAGGTGGAGCAATTCTTATGTTCTTATGAGCCCCTGAATAATGTCCATTTTAAATAGTGGTGCCTTAGATCCCGGAGTTGGCAACCTATGGCCTGTGGGCCAAATTTGGCCATAGCCTGTGTTTATAAGTAGTTTTTTTTGGAGTACAGCCACACCCATTTGCTTACTATTGTTTATGGCTGCTTTTATGCCAAAAGGGCAGAATTAAGTAGTTGTGACAGAGACTGTCTGGTCCTCAAAGTCTTAAGTATTTACTGTCTGGGTTTTTAGAGAAAAATGTTTGCCAGTCCCTACCCTACATGATATGAGGATTTATTCTTTGGTTTAAGCATGGTAGAGTTTCAAAAAACATTTTTTTTTTTTTAGTTTCACACAAAAGCCATAATTGAAGAAAATAAAAGATATTTTTTAAAAGCCAAATTCAGTTTGTCATTACATCAGAAGCTAAGAAATAAAAGAAGCACAGTACACATCATTCTTCTGATCATGCGATTCAATACGTCTCACACAGCAGAATAGACAGGCTGTTGATATTACACTTGGACAACGATTTCCAAATTTTCGCATAGGAAACACGACAAAGGACACCTTAATAAGTGGCCATGAAGCACCTAAGCAGCCCATTTATTAAACACCTTCAGTAGCTCTTAAAGACACAGGAAAGCAAGGATATCCATCGTTTCCATTTTCATCTCCTTAAATGTTTAGCTTTTTCTTGCATTAATGAACACTGAAAAGGTGCACATTTACATTTTTGATTGAGGGTAAAATGCAATGAGGAGATTTAATCAAAGCAACTTAAGGGTCTAATTAATGCAATCAGCGTTAGGTCGTGCAAATATTGTCATTGAATGCCATCGTGTAAAGCTGGTGATAGTGATTTGGGCGTCTGGAAGATTTGCCCCTCTGTTACCAGGATAAAACCAGGAGGGGAGAGACAGAAACTGAATGCCAAGTACAGAGTTGGAGTCTTCTTTCCATGTTCAGCTTTTCTTATGAGTCATTTAATAACCCTATCAAAACTATCCTGGTTGGGTAAAATTCTTAATGCACTACATACTGTCAAAGCCCCAAAAGTCTCGTTTCTGGACAATGCTGTGTCAGAATAATATTAAAACGGGTAGTGGAGTTGCATGATGTCTGACTTGCCAGTGGAAAGGGGTGATAAGAGGTAAATTATTCTTTTCTAACATCAAGGACACCAAAAAGTACAGTAATTTGTTAAACACAATCCTGGTAGCCTAAAAGAGAGAATTCATAAACACAGGGGAACACTATTTTTTACTTCTCAATGGCATTATGCTCATTATTTCACTTCTTGAGTGTTTCTAGGACATCGGCCACCATAGTAGTATAGTCAAGCTCAACTATAGTTTATTTCTATCTCATCCAATAATATGGCTGTATACTTTACATAGTACTGAAAATTTGAACCAGCCAATTGACTTAGGACTTAAATTGCATGGGGGCCAAGGAAATGTTTTACCCAAAATGTAATCTCCACACAATAGCCTAGCACTGTAAGTCTACTGATCTAATAGGCTGTGTCACAGGCAACAACACCATCTTGACACTGATAAGGAATCTTGGTGGATTTTACAGTATCTGACATCTTTTTCATATATGTGAAACATGTCTGCCCTTAGAGTGTGATGGGTTTTTATTAGTTTTTTATGTTTATGTTTTTCTTTTTTTGGAAAAGCCATGCATGTGATGTAATTGCTTTGGACTTGGAACAACTTTCTATTGCCACCAAATTGTGTGTGTGTGTGTGTGTTCATTGTAAGATCAGCTCCTTGGCGTATATCTTAAATCAGTGGTCCCCAACCTTTTTGGCACCAGGGACCAGTTTCGTGGAAGACAATCTTTCCATGGACCGGGGGCGGGGTGGGGGTGGGGGATGGTTGGGTGGTTCAGGTGGTAACGCGAGCGATGCGGAACGGCAGATGAAGCTTCGCTCGCTAGCCCGCCACTCACCTCCTGCTGTGCGGCCCCGTTCCTAACAGGCCTCAGACCGGTAACAGTGCGAGGCCGGGGGGTTGGGGACCCCTGTCTTAAGTGTAGCATGTCTGAGGCTTGATTATGTTAAAACTTCCCATTATATGAAAAATATCTCCCAAACTTTGAAATTTGTATTTCTGAAACATTGGAGATGCAAATATTTAAATATCCTTAACTATAAACCATGCTTAATACTGATAATTCTACCTAAATCTAACCGAACATCACGTGTTTCCAAAATTTCTCTGGCATGATGGATAAAAGATTATTGAATTTTAAATAAATAACTAATTGTTTTCTAGAGGTGAATGAACTTGGAAATTGGCACTCAGTAAATGTCCCACAAATATACAACAGTACTCTTTGATCGCATATCCCATTCCTTCACACGATGGCTTCAGTGCTCAGTCCCACTCACCATTGTAGTTTCTGCTATTGACCCAAAGCTGTTGATAAATATGTTGCAGGTAACATTTACAGGAGGCCCTGCAAGTTGAACAATAAATAGAAAATTTGACAGGTGGTGTTCATGGCATAATCAAGTCACGTTTTTCTCTTGCCAGTGGCGTTGTAGCACTTACCATGGTGGTTTCTGTGACTGATCCAAAACTGTTGATAAAAATATTGCAAGTAACGTTTACTGGAGGACCTGCAGAACGCAATAAGAATGTTGCAAGAGACATTGAAGCAAAAATACAGCTCTATCAACATCTGTGCAAATGACTAGAGATGTAAACAAAATTAAAATGATGGTGAGATTGCAAAAAAAAAAAAAAAAAGTTTTACCCAGAGAGGTTAACAGTGATAGCATTCCCACTAGCATTTCCAATAATGACAGTTATGCAATGATAACTTACCCTGAAGAGTTTTGGATTTGGAAAATATAAGCTGAAGACTATTAAACGGAATTCACTGTCAATAGTTGCTATCAAAATTGCCTTTTGGGTGGGTGACTTTCTTTGACCTTAGGCTCATCAACACTGTAGATGTCAACAGTAGGCGCCCATGGTGATGAAATAGCCCATGTTTATGAGTTTAAATAGAGCTGCGTTTTGAACTGTGGATGGGTCAGGAATATCCACCTCCTTTCGTGTGATACCCTTTAAATCAGTGGATCTAATTTGATTCTCTTGATACCTCTGAATTTACCCTATTCCTTCTTTATATCCTGTGACCACCCCCCCCTCAATGAAAAATGATGCACAGAAATACAAAATCAAAGAAAATTAGCTCATTTTAAGAAACAAACACAGCAGTGTCACTTAATGTCCAGACTGTTGCCTCAGTAAATATACTGTGAAGAAAGATTTATTAATCCTAGATGTGCTGTGAACAAAGAGCCTACTTTTTCCTCCAGAGACGGAGGGACTAACTCTCTTTCCTCTTGCCCTTTGTCTCTCATCCAAGCACTAACCAGGCCTGACTCTGCTTAGCTTCAGAGATCAGGTATAATCAGACGTGTTCAAGGGGTATGGCCACAGACTCTTTGCCCTTTGACAACAGATAAATCACTTTCTGATGACTTCCAGTTTCATGTTATGCTGAGCAATATGTTTATTGCCCTCATGTAGTTTCCCCATAATGCTTTCTGAGATAAGAAATGGTTCATGCTGCCATGAACTGTCTATTCACTCACTGCTTTCCCCTGTGGAAATTTGTCTCTTTTCACTTGACAAAGGCTCAGCAACCTGGTGCAAGCTACACCCCAGTTGGCTCAGTACCCAACAAGTCGGTAGGATCTGAATGAGGAGGAGTTTGACTTGAGGCCTCCCTCAAAGGCTGGTAGTAAAACACAGCTGTGGCCACACTCGAGCGCCATGTTTTTACTTCTACAAGTCCACGTTGAGTTCTCAAAATGAGGAAAGGAAAAGGGCTCAACAACTAATGTACATCCCCAGGCAAGGACTTTTGGTAAAAGAAGGAGCAAGGAGTTTGGGTAAAAGAGATGTACTGAGCTGTTTTTCTTTTTAACATAACTAACTTTCTGTTTTTAGTGAAAAAAAATGTGTTTATTTTTAAAGAAGTGTTTGTAGGCATGGAATCATAGGCACCACCATATTACCAAAACATTTTCAGCCTGCATCTTTGAAATATTCCATCTTTTAGTTCATCCCTCTGTTATTCAGCATCTGCCAAATTGACTTCTTCTCCATGGTCACTTCCTACTCTGCTTGATTTTGTTTTTCTGTTTTGGTTACTCAAAACAAACAAAACAAAGCAAAACAAAAAACAAAAAGAGTCTCTTTCTTGGCCATAGAATTTTATTCTATAACAAATATATTCTTCTGCTAATACGAAATAAATTAGACAAGGTAGAGGCACGTCATGAGAAATTGTGTATCTTTGCTTTTTTTTCCTCTCTTCACAAGAAAATATTTCCTTTTAGATGGTCCAATTCAGGATGGAAAACTTTCATGAATTTTTATATGCAAGATAGAAAATGAATGATGTGGGAAAAGAAACAGGAAAGAGAGAAATGTCATCTTAACAGGAAGAATTTGAAAATCCAAATGTAGGTTGTCCTGTACTGTACATTATCTGATTGTCTGGCCTCCCCACCTGGCTTGAAACCAATTAGGAGGCTGGGTCCTACCATCATATATCTGTTTTTAACCTTCCCAGTAAATGACAGTGTGAGTATATTGCTAGAATTCAAAATATTTTTTACGCCACCACATATTGACACACTGTACTAAGCACATTAAAAATATTACCTAGTTTAATCCTCACAAGGGAGGAATTGTTTTACTGCTCCAATAAATATTTTCAGATGAGGAAACTGGGGGTTAGAGAGGTTAAGTGACTTGCTTAAAGTCATGCCACAGTAACTAGAGAAGCTGAGACTCAATGTCTCATCATTCTGATTCCAAAAACCTAAACTTTCAACCACTTTGCTGCACTGGATTCATTGCATAATATCCTCTGACCTGCCAACCATGGTATTTCCCATTGGTTTGTACATTTCTGGGATAATTTAATCCTTTACATCTGATCGCTTCAATCTTGGGCATTGCCTTAAGGTTCATTTGCATTTGGATATAAAACCTTGGGAAGAAAAAAAGTAACTTTTTTTGATAAGGGATTAGCACATGCGTATAATAAGAGCCCACATATATTAAAACCTCGCTGCATGCCAATGAGTGCCTTATTTCATTCTTCAGTAATTACATGCTTCCATGTCCCCCATTTTATGGATGAGGAAACTGAGGCATAAAGGAAATTCATTAATTTTCCCAAGGTCACAGAGTTTGTAAGAGGCAGAAACTGCCTAACTTTAGGGACACCTTTTTAAACTACAGGGATAAAATGCCTGAGGCCAATAGACTCATTCTAAGGATAGAAGTTACCTAAATATGGGAATATGCCTGCAAGTTCTTTGGGTTGAATGATAGAATTGTTTTTCACTTTTAAGAGTTATCCTGACATGTGCCAGCACAACCTTCCCTCTGTGTTTTAGCCCAATAATCTGCTAAGGTGTTCTAATTAACAAGAACACATTCTTAGATGTGAGCACCAGCGAATGAATGTGTTCTATAAACTGCAGAAAGAGTTAACACTAGTTAACCTCATCTAATTGATTGATCAGCAAAGATATTCCAAAGTGAATTGGATGAGAATTTGACTGGGAAGAAGAATTATGTAGACATCTAATCTCTCATATTCCTATCCTCCCCTCCCTCCCTCCCTCCCTCCCTTCCTTCCTTGTCTCCTCTCTCCCGTCTACCCTCTCTCCCTCCCTCTTTTCCTTTCTTTCTCACTCTCTTCCTTTATTTTTTGCCTTATTCTTATGAGAAAGAACAACCTTGCCATAACTCAAGTATAAATGGAAGTAAAAAGTATATTTAGAATACTTCATAGGGATTTGGAAAAATGGCTCCCCTCCCTGACCCCCAGCACAAGGTATAACAAGCCTCATCCCATACTGATCCTCTTTGTTGCTAAATATCTCTCTCAGACTCTTCTTTGGAGTAAGGCATTTGTTTTGGTAACCCAAGTAAAGTTACAGTTATGCTACTTGAGAGGGATAATAGAGTTATTGATTATTGCTCATTAACATCTTCAGTTTTGGATCAATTGATCAAATTCGCCGTAAGAGGGAATAGGATCACTGTGAATAGTGCATCGTAACTATTGTATCCCCTGCTACTCAAAGCGGGGTTGGAAGATCAGCAGAATCAGCACCGCCTGGGACCTTGCTGGTCCCAGAAACTCAGGCCCCATTCAAGTCCTGCTGAAGTGGTCTGCACTTTAACAAGGGGGATTTGTTCCTGCAGATCAATTTTTTCTCCCTTTCAAGATCAAAATCATTTCTTTGTTTCATTCAGTCTTTCATGAGTGTTCCTTGAAATGTTAACTCTAGTCCATTAATAAAACTTCTAAGGTCAAACCCAAAGTTGTGCAACCATCACCACTATCTATTTATAAAACTTTTCCATCACTTCAAACAGAAACTTTGTAACCATTAAGCAATAGTGCCCCATACTTCTCTCTCTCCAGCCCCCCCCCTGCAACTTTTAATCTACTTTGTGTCTCTATAAATTTGTCTATTGAAGATATTTCATATAAGTAGAATCATACGATATTTGTCCTTTGTGTCTGGCTTCTTTCACTTAGCATAATGATTTCAGGGTTCATCCATGTTGTAGCATGTATCAGAACTTCTTTTTTATGGCTCAGTAATAATCCATTGTATATATACTACATTTAAAAAATTTTTCTGTTGGTGGACACTTGGGCTGTTTTCAGCTTTTGGCTATTGTCAGTAATGCTGCAATGAATTCTTTGAGTTTCTGCTTTCAATTCTTTTGAGTATATATCTAGGAGTGAAATTGCTGGGTCGTATGGTAATTCCGTGTTTAACTTTTTAAGGAACTGCCATGCTGTTTTCCACATTGGCTACACCATTTTACATTGCCACAAGCAATGTATAAGACTTCTAATTTTTCCACATCTTCACCAATGCTTACTTTCCATTTTTTGATAATTGGTATCCTAGTAGGTGTGAAGTGGTTTTGAATTTCATTTCCCTAACGACTGATGACATTGAGCATCTTTTCATGTGATTATTTGCTATCTTCTTTGGAGAAAAGTCTATTTTTGTATTGGGTGGGTTGTCTTTCTGTTGCTGAATTGCAGGAGTTCTTTATATATTCTGGATATTAAACCCTTCTCAGACATGTAATTTGTAAATATTTTCTCCCATTCTGTAGATTGTCTCTACTCTTTCCTTGTAATGTCGTTTGACACCCAAAAGTTTTTAGTTTTGATGAAGTCCAACTTACCTATTTTTTTCTTTTGTTGCTCATGCTTTGGTGTCATCAAAAACAAACAGACATTCAGCTGCCAAATCCATGGTCATAAAAATTGACTCCTGTTTTCTTTTAAGAGATTTATGGTTTGAGGCCCTATATTTAAGCCGTTGATTTATTTTGAGATAATTTTTGTATATGATGTGAGATAGAGGTCCAATTTCATTCTTTTGCATGTAGAAATCCAGGTGTCCTAGCCCCATTTGTTGACGACTGGTATTTCCCTCACTGAATGGACTTGCTACCCTTGTCAAAATCAATTGGCTATAGATGTATGGACTCTCAGTTCTATTCCATTGGATAGAACTGATGTTTATGCTGATGTAAGTACCACACTGTTTTGATCACTGTAGCTTTGCTGTAATTTTTGAAATCAGGAATTGTGAACCCTTCTAGTTTGTTCTTCTCTTTCAAGATTGTTTTGGCTATTCAGGGCCTCTTGCAATTTCATATGAGTTTGAGGATTGGCTTTTTCAATTCTGCAAAAAAAAAAAAAAGGCTGTTGGAATTTTTATAGGAGTCATATTGAATTATAGATTGCTTTGCATAGTATTTACACCTTATCAATATTAAATATTTCTTCCCATGAACATGGTGTGTGTTTCCATTTTTTAAAGTCTTCTTTAATTTATTTCAGCCATGTTTTGTGATTTGCTTTGTACAAATCTTTCACTCCTTGGTTTAATTTATTCCTAGGTATTTTATTCTTTTAGATGCTATTGTAAATCGAATTGTTTTCTTCACTTCCTTTTCAGATTGTTTATTGCAGTTGTATAGATACACAACTGATTGTTGTGTGTTGATCTTGTATGCTGCAGTTTTACTGAATTCATTTATTAGCTCTAGCAGTTTTCTTTTGGATTATTTGGGGTTTTAAATGTATAGGACCATGTCATCTGCAAATAGAGATAGTTTTACTTCTTCCTTTCAAATTTAGATGCCTTTTATTTGCTCTGGAAAAAACTGCCAATAAAGTGCTGAATAGCAGTGGTGGAAACAGGCATCCTTGTCTTGTTCCTGATCTTAGGGAGAAAGCTTTGTCTTTCACCATTTAGTATGCCTCTTGTAGAAGGCATATAGTTGAATTATGTTGTTAGCTGGGAATTTTTCATAAATGCTCTTTGTTGTGTGGAAGAAATTCTCTTCTATTCCTAGTTTTCTGAGTGGTTTTCCTTTTTTACTGTTAAAAGATGTTGGACTTTGTCAACTGCCTCTTCAGCATCAAATGAGATGATCACATGTTTTCTTTCCTTCATTCTATTAATGTAGTGTATTGCTTTGATCAATTTCATTATATTGAACGGCCTTTGCATTCCTGGGATAAATCTCTATTTGCCATGATGTATAATCCTTTTACTTCACTGTTGGATTTGTTTTGATACTATTTTGTTGTGGATTTTTGCATCTATATCCACAAAGGTTATTTGTCTGTGATTTTATTTTCTTGTGGTGTATTTATCTGCCTTTGGTGTCAAGGTAATGTTGACCTCGTTAGGAAGTATTCTTTCCTCTTTTATTTCTTGGAAGAGTTTGAGAAGGATTGGTGTTAATTCTTCCTTACATGTTTGTAAGAATTCACCAGTGAAGCCGTCTGGTCCTGAACTTTGTTGGAAGGTTTTTGATTATTTAGTCAGTTTCTTTACTTGTTATAAGTCCGAGATTTTTCTATTTCATCTTGAGTCAGTTTAGGTAATTTCTGTATTTCTAGGTATTTGTCCATTTTATCTAGGTTACCTAATTTGTTTACAGTCTTCTCTTATAATTCTTTTTTACCTCTGTAAGGTCAGTAGTAATGCCCCCACTTTCATTTCTGATTTTAATTATTTGAGTCTTCTTTTTTTTCTTTGTCAGTCTAGCTAAAGTTTTGTAATTTTTGTTGGTCTTTTAAGAGAGCCAGCTTTTGGTTTTGTTGATTCTCTAATTGCTTTTCTATTTTCTTTTTTATTTTTGTCTACTTTGATCTTTATTATTTATTTCCTCTGCTAGCTGTGGGTTTAGTTTGCTCTTCTTTTTCTAGTTCCTCAAGGTGTAATATTAGGTTATTGATTTGAGATCTTTCTTCTTTTTTTTCTTCACACACACACACTGTATTTTATTTTTACAAGAGATAAATAGACTGACAGCAAGCATTGTACATGGATGACCACAACAAAAGCAACAACGATTGCAATTACCAAACATGAAACACACTCATACTATGTCATAATATTGACATTCAGTCCAGTAATCCTCCACTGTAACAGCTCCTTTACTTTGCAGGGAAAATTGATTTGCATATTCTTTGCCTCTGAGTCCTTGTGGGATTTTTTTTTTAAATTCAAACAGAAAGTCACAAAAATTATAATCATCCTCATCGGTTCACTCAGTCCCATGTAATTAATTTTTTTTTTCATCTTGATCTTTTGTTAGCACTTTTATGAGTTCATCAGTTTTTCATTAGAGTTCTGAAAATGCTTATTCATTCAATTCAGCAGTACAGTCAGTTACCAGAAACCTGTACTTGTCAGAGTCTTTTCCATGAACTTCTTGAAGATGAAACCCTTTTATAGGAACATATTTGCAAAAGCATCAGAGTACACCCAGAACTGTCTGTAAATGACAAAAGACTTAAAAATGACCACGGTTAAAGATTTGATGAAAGTTCATAATAAGACAGTTGACAAGAAAATTAGTTATTTCTGAGATATACATTTTAAAGTAATAACTAGGATTATGACTTATAACATTATACCAGACCATATAAGATTTTTAGAAATTTCATGTAATATCTGAAACATTTATATTAACATATTTCCATACAAATAACCCAATGAAAGTTTAGTATTAGTTGTTTTGTTTGTTTGTATTTTTATACTGCAGGTTATTATCAGTCATCAATTTTATACACATCAATGTATACATGTCAATCCCAATCGCCAAATTAAGCACACCACCATCCCCACCCCGCCGCGGTTTTCCCCCCTTGGTGTCCATATGTCCATTCTCTACATCTGTGTCTTAACTTCTGCCCTGCAAACCGGCTCATCTGTACCATTTTTCTAGGTTCCACATACATGCGTTAATATACGATATTTGTTTTTCTCTTTCTGACTTACTTCACTCTGTATGACAGTCTCTAGATCCATCCACGTCTCAACAAATGACTCAATTTCATTCCTTTTTATGGCTGAGTAATATTCCATTGCATATATGTACCAAAACTTCTTTATCCATTCATCTGTTGATGGGCATTTAGGTTGCTTCCATGACCTGGCTATTGTAAATAGTGCCGCAATGAACATTCGGGTGCATGTGTCTTTTTGAATTACGGTTTTCTCTGGGTATATGCCCAGTAGTGGGATTGCTGGGTCATATGGTAATTCTATTTTTAGTTTTTTAAGGAACCTCCATATTGTTCTCCATAGTGGTTGTATCAATTTACATTCCCACCAACAGTGCAAGAGGGTTCCCTTTTCTCCACACCCTCTCCAGCATTTGTTGTTTGTAGATTTTCTGATGATGCCCATTCTAACTGGTGTGAGGTGATACCTCATTGTAGTTTTGATTTGCATTTCTCTAATAATTAGTGATGTTGAGCATCTTTTCATGTGCTTCGTGGCCGTCTGTATGTCTTCTTTGGAGAAATGTCTATTTAGGTCTTCTGCCCATTTTTGGATTGGGGTGTTTGTTTCTTTAATATTGAGCTGAATGAGCTGTTTATATATTTTGGAGATTAATCCTTTATCCATTGATTCGTTTGCAAATATTTTCTCCCATTCTGAGGGTTGTCTTTTCGTCTTGTTTATGGTTTCCTTTGCTGTGCAAAAGCTTTGAAGTTTCATTAGGTCCCATTTGTTTATTTTTGTTTTTATTTCCATTACTCTAGGAGGTGGATCAAAAAAGATCTTGCTGTGATTTATGTCAAAGAGTGTTCTTCCTATGTTTTCCTCTAAGAGTTTTATAGTGTCCAGTCTTACATTTAGGTCTCGAATCCATGTTGAGTTTATTTTTGTGTATGGTGTCAGGGAGTGTTCTAATTTCCTTCTTTTCCATGTAGCTGTCCAGTTTTCCCAGCACCACTTATTGAAGAGACTGTCTTTTCTCCATTGTATATTGTTGCCTCCTTTGTCATAGATTAGTTGACCATAGGTGCATGGGTTTATCTCTGGGCTTTCTATCTTGTTCCATTGATCTATGTTTCTGTTTTTGTGCCAGTACCATACTGTCTTGATTACTGTAGCTTTGTAGTATAGTCTGAAGTCAGGGAGTCTGATTCCTCCAGCTCCATTTTTTTCCCTCAAGACTGCTTTGGCTATTCGGGGTCTTTTGTGTCTCCATACAAATTTTAAGATGATTTGTTCTAGCTCCATAAAAAATGCCATTGGTAATTTGATAGGGATTGCATTGAATATGTAGATTGCTTTGGGTCGTATAGTCATTTTCACAATGTTGATTCTTCCAATCCAAGAACATGGTATATCTCTCCATCTGTTGGTATCATCTTTAATTTCTTTCATCAGTGTCTTATAGTTTTCTGCATACAGGTCTTTTGTCTCCCTAGGTAGGTTTATTCCTAGGTATTTTATTCTTTCTGTTGCAATGGTAAATGGGGGTGTTTCCATAATTACTCTTTCAGATTTTTCATCATTAGTGTATAGGAATGCAAGAGATTTCTGTGCATTAATTTTGTATCCTGCAACTTTACCATATTCATTAATTAGCTCTAGCAGTTTTCTGGTGGCAGTTTTAGGATTCTCTGTGAATAGTATCATGTCATCTGCAAACAGTGACAGTTTTACTTCTTTTCCAGTTTGTATTCCTTTTATTTCTTTTTCTTCTCTGATTGCTGTGGCTAGGACTTCCAGAACTATGTTGAATAATAGTGGTGAGAGTGGACATCCTTGTCTCGTTCCTGATCTTAGAGGAAATGCTTTCAGTTTTTCACCATTGAGAATGATGTTTGCTGTGGGTTTGTCATATATGGCCTTTATTATGTTGAGGTAAGTTCCCTCTATGCCCACTTTCTGGAGAGTTTTTATCATAAATGGGTGTTGAATTTTGTCAAAAGCTTTTTCTGCATCTATTGAGATGATCATATGGTTTTTATTCTTCAGTTTGTTAATATGGTGTATCACATTGATTGATTTGCGTATATTGAAGAATCCTTGCATCCCTGGGATAAATCCCACTTGATCGTGGTGTATGATCCTTTTAATGTGTTGTTGGATTCTGTTTGCTAGTATTTTGTTGAGGATTTTTGCATCCATATTCATCAGTGATATTGGTCTGTAATTTTCTTTTTTTGTAGTGTCTTTGTCTGGTTTTGGTATCAGGGTGATGGTGGCCTCATAGAATGAGTTTGGGAGTGTTCCTTCCTCTGCAATTTTTTGGAAGAGTTTGAGAAGGATAGGTGTTAGCTCTTCTCTAAATGTTTGATAGAATTCACCTGTGAAGCCATCTGGTCCTGGACTTTTGTTTGTTGGAAGATTTTTAATCACAGTTTCAATTTCATTACTTGTGATTGGTCTGTTCATATTTTCTGTTTCTTCCTGGTTCAGTCTTGGAAGGTTATACCTTTCTAAAAATTTGTCCATTTCTTCCAGGTTGTCCATTTTATTGGCATAAAGTTGCTTGTAGTAGTCTCTTAGGATGCTTTGTATTTCTGCGGTGTCTGTTGTAACTTCTCCTTTTTCATTTCTGATTTTATTGATTTGAGTCCTCTCCCTCTTTTTCTTGATGAGTCTGGCTAATGGCTTATCAATTTTGTTTATCTTCTCAAAGAACCAGCTTTTAGTTTTATTGATCTTTGCTATTGTTTTCTTTGTTTCTATTTCATTTATTTCCACTCTGATCTTTATGATTTCTTTCCTTCTGCTAACTTTGGGTTTTGTTTGTTCTTCTTTCTCTAGTTTCTTTCGGTGTAAGGTTAGATTGTTTACTTGAGATGTTTCTTGTTTCTTGAGGTAGGCTTGTATAGCTATAAACTTCCCTCTTAGAACTGCTTTTGCTGCATCCCATAGGTTTTGGATCGTCGTGTTTTCATTGTCATTTGTCTCTAGGTATTTTTTGATTTCCTCTTTGATTTCTTCAGTGATCTCTTGGTTATTTAGTAACGTATTGTTTAGCCTCCATGTGTTTGGGTTTTTTACGTTTTTTCCCCTGTAATTCATTTCTAATCTCATAGTGTTGTGGTCAGAAAAGATGCTTGATATGATTTCAATTTTCTTAAATTTACTGAGGCTTGATCTGTGACCCAAGATGTGATCTATCCTGGAGAATGTTCCATGCGCACTTGAGAAGAACGTGTAATCTGCTGTTTTTGGATGGAATGTCCTCTAAATATCAATTAAATCTATCTGGTCTATTGTGTCATTTAAAGCTTCTGTTTCCTTATTTATTTTCATTTTGGGTGATCTGTCCATTGGTGTAAGTGAGGTGTTAAAGTCCCCCACTATGATTGTGTTACTGTCAATTTCCTCTTTTATAGCTGTTAGCAGTTGCCTTATGTATTGAGGTGCTCCTATGTTGGGTGCATATATATTTATAATTGTTATATCTTCTTCTTGGATTGACCCCTTGATCATTATGTAGTGTCCTTCCTTGTCTCTTGTAACATTCTTTATTTTAAAGTCTATTTTATCTGATATGAGTATAGCTACTCCAGCTTTCTTTTGATTTCCATTTGCATGGAATATCTTTTTCCATCCCCTCACTTTCAGTCTGTATGTGTCCCTAGGTCTGAAGTGGGTCTCTTGTAGACAGCATATATATGGGTCTTGTTTTTGTATCCATTCAGCAAGCCTGTGTCTTTTGGTTGGAGCATTTAATCCATTCACGTTTAAGGTAATTATGGATATGTATGTTCCTATGACCATTTTCTTAATTGTTTTGGGTTTCTTTTTGTAGGTCCTTTTCTTCTCTTGTGTTTCCCACTTAGAGAAGTTCCTTTAGCATTTGTTGTAGGGCTGGTTTGGTGGTGCTGAATTCTCTTAGCTTTTGCTTGTCTGTAAAGCTTTTGATTTCTCCATCAAATCTAAATGAGATCCTTGCTGGGTAGAGTAATCTTGGTTGTAGGTTCTTCCCTTTCATCACTTTAAGTATATCATGCCAATCCCTTGTGGCTTGTAGAGTTTCTGCTGAGAAATCAGCTGTTAACCTTATGGGAGTTCCCTTGTATGTTATTTGTCGTTTTTCCCTTGCTGCTTTCAATAATTTTTCTTTGCCTTTAATTTTTGCCAATTTGATTACTATGTGTCTCAGCGTGTTTCTCCTTGGGTTTATCCTGTATGGGACTCTCTGCACTTCCTGGACTTGGGTGGCTATTTCCTTTCCCATGTTAGGGAAGTTTTCGACTATAATCTCTTCAAATATTTTCTCTGGTCCTTTCTCTCTCTCTTCTCCTTCTGGGACCCCTATAATGCGAATGTTGTTGCATTTAATGTTGTCCCAGAGGTCTCTTAGGCTGTCTTCATTTCTTTTCATTCTTTTTTCTTTAGTCGGTTCCGCAGCAGTGAATTCCACCATTCTGTCTTCCAGGTCACTTATCCGTTCTTCTGCCTCAGTTATTCTGCTATTGATTCCTTGTAGTGTAGTTTTCATTTCAGTTATTGTATTGGTCATCTCTGTTTGTTTGTTCTTTAATTCTTCTAGGTCTTTGTTAATCATTTCTTGCATCTTCTCAATCTTTGCCTCCATTCTTATTCCGAGGTCCTGGATCATCTTCACTATCGTTATTCTGAATTCTTTTTCTGGAAGGTTGCCTATCTCCACTTCATTTAGTCGTTTTTCTGGGTTTTTTTTTTTTTGTTCCTTCATCTGGTATATAGCCCTCTGCCTTTTCATCTTGTCTATCTTTCTGTAACTGTGGTTTTTGTTCCACAGGCTGCAGGATTGTAGTTTTTCTTGCTTCTGCTGTCTGCCCTCTGGTGGTTGAGGCTATCTAAGAGGCTTGATGGGAGGCTCTGGTGGTGGGTAGAGCTGACTGTTGCTGTGGTGGTCAGAGCTCCGTAAAACTTTAATCCACTTGACTGCTGATGGGTGGGGCTGGGTTCCCTCCCTGTTGGTTGTTTTGCCTGAGGCAACCCAACACTGGAGCCTACCTAGGCTCTTTGGTGGGGCTAATGGCAGACTCTGGGAGGGCTCAGGCCAAGGAGCACTTCCCAGAACCTCCACTGCCAGCGTCCCTGTCCCCATGGTGAAACAGAGCCACCCTCCACCTCTGCAGGAGACCCTCCAACACCAGCAAGTAGGTCTGGTTCAGTCTCCCCCAGGGGTCACTGCTCCTTCCCCTGGGTCCCGATGCGCACACTACTTTGTGTGTGCCCTCCAAGAGTGGGGTCTCTGTTTCCCCCAGTCCTGTCGAAGTCCTGCAATCAATTCCCACTAGGCTTCAACGTCTGATTCTCTATGAATTCCTCCTCCCGTTGCTGGACCCCCAGGTTGGGAAGCCTGACGTGGGGCTCAGAACCTTCACTCCAGTGGGTGGACTTCTGTGGTATAAGTGTTCGCCAGTCTGTGAGTCACCCACCCAGCAGTTATGGGATTTGATTTTACTCTGATTGCACCCCTCCTACCGTCTCATTGTGGCTTCTCCTCTGTCCTTGGACGTGGGGTATCCTCCTTGGTGAGTTCCAGTGTCTTCCTGTCGATGATTGTCCAGCAGCCAATTGTGATTCTGGTGCTCTCGCAAGAGGGAGTGAGAGCTCGTCCTTCTACTCCGCTATTTTCTTTCTTCTTTTTTAATGCAGGCATTTACATTATAAATTTCCCTCTGAACACTGCTATCACTGCATCCCGTAAGTTTTGGTATGTTGTGTTTTTGTTTTCATTCTTCTTTAATTTCCCTTGTGATTTCTTCTTTGACCCATTGGTTGTATAAGAGTGTGTTATTTTCCAAATATCTGTGAATTTTCTGATTTTCCTTTTATTATTGATTTTTAGCTTCATTCTACTATGTTTGGAAAAGATACAATACTTTTTATAATTTTTATCTTTTAAATTTTATTAAGATTTATTTTGTAGCCCAATATATGGTCTGTCCTACAGAATGTTGCATGTACACTTGAGAAGAATGTGTATTCTGCTGTTGTTGTGTGGAATATTCTTTATATGTTTGTTAGGTCTAGTTGGTTTATAGTGTTGTTCATATCCTATATTTACTTACTGATCTCTGTATTGATGGAATCCCTCTATTACTGAAAACGGTGTATTAAAGTCTCCAGCTATTACTGTAGAAGTATTATTTCTTCCATCAATTTTATCAAGGTTTGCTTCATATATTTTGGGGCTCTGTTGTTTGGTGCATGTATTTTTAGGATTGTTATATCATCATGATGATTTGACTCTTTTATCAATATATATTGTCATTCTTTGCCTCTTTTAAGAGATTTTGACTTATGTTAGTATAGCCACCTCAGCACTCTTTCGGTTACTATTTGCATTGAATATCTTTTTCCATCCTTTCACAGTCAATCTACTTGTGTCTTTGGATCTAAAGTGAGTCTCTTGTAGACAGCATATTGTTGGATCATAGTTTGTTTTATCCATTCTTCCTATCTATGTCTTTTGATTGAAGAGTTTAGTACATTTACATTTTAAATAATTACTGATAAGGAATGACTTCTGCCATTTGGTATTTGATCTCTGTATATTTTACAGCTTTTTTGTTTTTCCTTTTGTCTATTACAACCTTCTTTCGTATTTAGTTGATTTTTTTTTTTTTTGTAGTGAACCATTTTGATTCTCTTTTATTTCAAAGGGGTATACTTTTTAGATTTTTTTTTTTGTGGTTACTGTGGGGATTACATTTAACATCCTAAATTTATAACAGTCTAGTTTGAAATGATATCAACTTAACGTCTATAACATACAAAGACTCTACTCCTGGACAGCTACATCCTCCTCCCTTTATGTTTTTCTTGTCACAAATAATATCTTTATTTATTGTACATCCAGTAACATAAATTAATAACTTTTTAATGAATTTGTCTTTTAAATCCTGTAGGAGATAAAAAGTGGAGTCACAAACCAAAAATACCATAATACTGTTTTTATATTTGCCAGTGTATTTACCTTTAGCAGAGATCTTTATTTCTTCATTAGGCTTTGAGTTACTGTCTAGCATCCTTGCACTTCAACCTGAAAGATTCCCTTTATCATTTCCTGTAGGGCAAGTCTAGTTGTAATGAACTCTCTCAGCTTTTGTTTATCTGGAAATGTGTTAATTTATCTTTCATTTGTGAAAGATAGTTTTGCTGGATATAAATTCTCAGCTACATTTTTTTTTTCTTTCAGCACTTTAAATATATCATCCTTTGCCTCCTGGCCTCCAAGGCTTCTTCTGAGAGATTGGCCAATGATTTTATTGGGCATCCCATGTAAGTAATGAGTTGCTTTTGTCTAGCTGTTTTAAAAATTCTTTCATTGTCTTTGGCTTTCAACAGTTTGATTGTAAAGTTTCTCAGTGTGAATCGCTTTGCGTTTTCCTACTTGGAGTTCATTGAAGGTTTTGGATTTGTAGATTTATATATTTCATCAAATTTGAGAAGCCATTATTTCTTCAAGTATTCTATTCAAATATTCAAAGATTCTTCCCACCCCTTTCTCACTCACAGAATGTTTATGTTGGTCTGTTTAATGGTGTCCCATTGGTCCTTTAGACTCTGTTCCGTTTTCTTTATTCTTTTTCTTTTATGCTCCTCAGACTCAGTAATTCACTTGCCCCGTCTTTGCGTTCACTGATTCTTCTTCCTGCTCAAATCTACTGTTAAACTCCTCTAGTGAATTTTCCATTTCTGTTTTTTCACTTTTCAGCTCCAGAACTTCTGTTTGGTTCCTTTTTATAATTTCTAGCTCTTTATTGATATTCTCATTTTATTCATACATCAATTTCCTGATTTCCTTTTATTGTTTGTCCTTGTTTTCCTTTAGATCTTTAAGCATATTTAAGACAGTTATTTTAAAGGATTTATCTAGAAAGTCCAATGTCTGGACTTCCTCAGGGATGATTTCTGTCAATTTATTTTTTATCTTCAAATAGGACATACTTTCCTGTTTCTTTGTATGCTTTGTGATTTTTGTTGGTAATTAGACATTTGACTGTTATAACTGATAACTCAGGGGGAAAGT
This sequence comes from Eschrichtius robustus, assembly GCF_028021215.1. Lineage (NCBI taxonomy): Eukaryota > Metazoa > Chordata > Mammalia > Artiodactyla > Eschrichtiidae > Eschrichtius > Eschrichtius robustus. Next base: position 12,290,532 of record NC_090845.1, on the reverse strand, counting down.
AAGGGAAAAGGGGGAAATTAGATTCTCCCCCTTTGCCCAGAGTTTGCTGGATGTTTTTATTGTTGAAAGCTAATGTAGGCCATCTGTTTGGTGACTTTCCTACACTATTTTTGGAAAGACTATGTTCCTTCTTCTGTGTGGCCTTTATAGTCTCTGTTTCTCAGCTTGTGTTCAACTAGGGTTTCGATAGAAATTTTCTTGAATGCCAAGGGCTAAAAAAAATCTAACAAACAAACAAACAAAAATACCTTTCCCAGTTTTTATGGATTGTCTCTGTTCTGGGGCACTCCTTCAATACTTAGGCATTCTTGAGCTGAACCTAGCGATCAGCCCAAGGTGAAATCTTAGGATCTTCTCAGGCCTTTTCTGAGCATGCATCTTGCCCTGAGAATGCATATAGCTTTCTAAATTTTCCTGCTTGCATCCATGGCTGATTTTGAATTTCGTAATTTCCCTAAGAAACTCTCCTCAGCTTTTGCTCTCAGGCCTTAGATGGTCTATTGTATGTTTCAACTGTAGTCTTTTACCCAGGCATCTGAAGGTTTTTAGTGTTTCTTGCAGTGTTTTTGATCAATACCTACTGCTTTTCTATCCTGAGTTCCACCACGTTAGGTGGAACAAAGATGAGCACTGTTATGGGCTGAATTGTGTCCCTTCAAGAAATTTATATGTTGGAGTGCTAACCACCAGTACCTCAGAATGTAACTGCGTTTGGAGAGAAGGTCTTTAAAGAGGTAATTAAGGTTAAATGAGGTCATAAATGTAGTTCCTAATCTGACACAAATAGGGTCCTTAAAAGAAGAGGAGAAAAGAGACATCAGGGATGTGTGTGCACAGAGGAAGGACCATAAGAGGACACAGTGAGAAGGTGGCCACCCGCAAGCCAGGGAGAGAGTCCTTGGGAGAAACCAATACTGCTATCACATAGATCTTGGACTTCTAGCCTAAAGAGTTGTGAGAAAGTAAATTTCTATTGTTTAAGTCACCTAGTCTGTGGTATTTTGTTATGACAGTCCTAGCAAACTAATACAAGTGCTTTGCATCTGTCCTTCTGGTAGCACACAGACAGGTTAGAATACACAGACAAAATAGTTTGTGAATAATGTTTGCTTTGCCTCCTCCAGAACGAGGGACCAGGGTTCCACACTGGGAATGTAGGCTGCCACTGATTCAAAACCAAAATCACTACTGAGGAGGGGATGGGACAAGGACAAGTAAAGACACCACAAAATTTTCCTGCCATTTTGAAGTTAGCTTTTTCTTGATTCAGTAGTTTCTTGGTTGCTGTAGACCTATGACTATTTTCCAGAATTCTGACAAAGTTATTTCTGACAGTTTATACTTACTTTCTGATGTTTCTGTGTGGGGAACAAGAGCTTGGAGATGCCTACTCTGCCATTTTGTTGATGTCAGCCTTTTCCTCTGCAAAACTTTCATACAGTCATGTGAATTATGGTGCTTCTAAAGGAGAATAAAGTATGTGTTGTTGTTTCCCAACTTTTTATTTGACCATAGGAGATTTTTTGTTTTTTTTGAAATAGACCATCCTTTTTTTTTTTAAAAAAAATTGAAGTATAGTTGATTTACAATGTTGTGTTAGTTTGTGGTATGCAGCAAAGTGATTCAGTTATACATATATATTCTTTTTCATATTCTTTTCCGTACGGTTTATTACAGGATATTGAATATAGTTCCCTGTGCTATACAATAGCATCTTGTTGTTTATCCGTTCTCTATATGATAGCTTGCATCTGTTAGTCCCAAACTCCTAAGCCAACCCTCCCCTGCCCCCCTTCCTGTTTGGCAACCACAAGTCTGTTCTCTATGTAAAATAGACCATCCTTTTCATGGAGCACATTTCAAAGATGGCAGGCATTCTTCAAACATAGTTTTGAAAATGCTGATCTACATTAATTCATTTATTAATTCAATTAACAAATTCTTGTTGAACAATAAATATATTAGATGATAATAATATAACTATAAGAACTAAAGGCTATTATACAGGTATTATCATACCCTGTGATCCTGCCAAGGAGGGAATGTTTTATTGGGGGCTGCAGGGTAGGTGCCTGGGATGAGAAGGTAATGGAAGAGGAACAAAGAATCAGTAAAGATCAGCTTAACCTTTCCCAGTTATCTGTCTAAGACTCTCAATTTACGTAATGATCCTGTAGTCTAGGAATGTAATTCAGGGATGCAAGTCACAAACTCTGCTTGTAATCAGATTTGATAAATGTATTAATTCCTAGATGAGTTCTCTTAAAAACTCAGTGGCCTAGATGACAGGTCGGCAACATTTTTTTGTAAAGAGCCAGATGGTAAATATTTTAGGCTTTGTGGACCACAAGGTCTCTGTTACAATTACTCAATTCTGTCTTTGTAGTGAAAGTAGCCATAGACAGTATATAAATAAATGAGTGTGGCTGTGTTACTGTAAAACTTTATTTACAAAACTGGTGGTGGACTAGATTTGGCCATGGGTCAAGTTTGCTGGGCCCTGCTCTGGACTCGTAGAGTCGGAGGTTGGAGAACAACAGAAATGGTTCTGGAATTCCATAATCTTTCCATATCTTGAAGTGAGGACTGGCCATGGACATGGAGGAGCATAGGGACTGTCTGTAGGTCTATCTACAATGAGCTTGATATTGTGCTTTGTGGCATGAATAAAATCCACTTTAGCAGAAAGGGTGGATGGGAAATGATATCCTTTGGGCCAGCTGCACTGTAGTGGGCCCAGGTGAAAACCATGAATTTCCAGTGAGACCACTATGCTATCACAAGAGCCAGGAGGCAGTATGGAAGAGAAATGGGGCCAGGACAGATAATGTGGACCACAAATATTTGACTCAGTAATTATATTTAATATGACTCAGGCTTGCTCATAAAAATGAATCAATGGTAAGAGCATTCTGTATCTTGCATATTTAAAACCTGGAACTGATTTTTATAACTTCTACCATGGTAATGAAAATTTTATCTATTATTCATAGTGACTGAATTAAAATAAGCTTATGTATATTTGTATTGACCAAAGCTTTCTAAATTAACAATAAATACTATTTTTTAAAGCTTTATGATGGATTCTACTTTAAAATAATCACCAGAAACAAACACTGTATGACGTCACTTATTTGTGGAATCTAAAAGAGCCAGACTAATAGGAACAGAGATTAGAATGGTGGTTACCAGGGGCTGGGGGGTGGGGGAAATGGGGAGATGTTGGTCAAAGGGTACACACTTACAGTTATAAGGTGAATAAGTTCTGGGGATCTAATGTACAGCGTGGTGGCTATAGTTCTCAATACTGTATTATATACTTGGAAGTTGCTAAGTGAGTGAATCATAAATGTTCTTACCACAAAAAAGAATTTGTAATTATGTGACATGATAGAGGTGTTAGGTAATGCTACATGGTAATAATTTTGTAATATGTAAGTGTGTAGCTCAACACATTGTACACCTTAAATTTACACACTTGACATTGTTATATGTCAATTATATCTCAATAAAGCATGAAAACATTTAAATGAGGGCTGCAGCGAAGATAAAAAAAATAAGCACTAGGAAAGAGTAGAGAATCTGTGTAACACCAAAACAACTAGTCACTATTCATTAGTTTTGCCTCAGTTATGTTATTTTCCAACATCATTTTAGGGCAAAAGACTTGAGAGCAGAGGGCATTCTTTGAGTTCTAAGATGAAAATTATTTTTTCTCTCTTGTCACAAATAGACAAGAATGACATTTTGACTTTGCATTTTATTCCTTGTAAATAATTTAATGAGTCCTCAAGTATCACAGCTGATTGAGTGTGGGGCCCCTGGATGGGAATGGAATAGTAACTATATGTGCTTGATTTATACAGAAATTAAATTTCTTTTGGAATAAGAAGATTTTTATCTCACAGGAAGATTCTCACCATTAGCTCAAGAGATAAAGGGAGAAAATAAAGCACATAGAGAAATCAAGAAGATGTATAGTTAAGGGTCAGAGACTTGCTGTTTGAACATGGGGAAGCACTGTTTCTTGTGATGGCTTCCTGTGTTGCATGGTACTTTGATTTGATGCCCATGAAAGAGAGAGTCTTGGAGGATGAGAGGGTTGTAAAGGGAGGGAATGGCTTTTCATGGTGGCACTCCCTTTGTGAGGGGTGATTTGAAGCATCTAATCTCAAAGAATGGAGAAAGTTGTTGTTTTTTTTTTAATGTCATGATATTAATTAGAAATGGTCACACAAACTAACCCATTGCATTTTTAAAATCTTCTTGAAAATTCACCACTAATGAGTTATATACTATTGATTCTTCTGCCCAACACATGGTCAAAACGATTTTATCAGTCCTATTACATTCAGTTTAGTTGCTGACATCCAGGTCTGTGCAGAGGGCAAACTATTCAGATAAGTAAAAAAGGTTGGATATTTACTGATTCCCACAGCCTGATGCAGCAAACCATTCGCTTTGGACCAGCCATGCTGATAAAATGATAAAACTGCCAGACAAAGCAATTAATTAGCAACTTAGGTAGCTTGAATACAGAGAACCAAATGGCAGAATCTGTGAGTCCTTCCCACTAATGTCTGCCACTTGTCAGCTGCTCTCACACAAGGATGAGTGAATGGACAGATGTGCACACGGCTCAGATCCACGTCAGAGGGCTTTGAGAATGCTGGCAAGTTTCTGTCTTTGCATACTGTGGATTTCTCCATGATTTAAAAAGAAGGGATAAGACAGGGGCCATTATCTTATGCAAGATGATCACTTTTAAGAGAGAAACTGGGTGCTATTAATAATTACACAAGAACGCCAGGCATAAACCAGTACTGTCCTGAGAAACCTGGACTTTGGGTCATACTACTCAAAGATATATTTGAAGTATGGTAACTACCAGTCTGTCTTATTTTTGCCACTAGCTCTGCTTATTATTACCTGTGAATTTTAAACAGATTATAGAAACTCTCTGGGTCTATTAATTCTTCTGTAAAATGGGAATAATGATGGTTGCCTTGATGTTAATTGTGAGAATTGGTAGTAATGTATGGAAAGCCCATGATAGTAAAATAAATTGAAGCTTATTTATAGTAATAGTAGTAATATTACTATCATTATTACAAGTTCATTGGATTGTCAAAGTATGCCTCTGCTGGAGGTACATCATTAAACCCATTTTAATATAGAGTAAACTGAAATGTTGAGACTACAACTTAGATTTCCCAACTTTTTCTATGCTAAGCTTTACCTGAAATAATGCCCATCTCATCCAATTTCCTTTCTCTTCTCTCCATAAATTTTTTTTTCTCAGCTCTGTAGAAATTTTTAGCAGGATCCAACCACCTTGTATAACTTCCTTGCTTTCAGGAACTATGCATAAACATTCTTCATGTCTAGACAACCACGTAGCACCATGGGTTTGAGATCATTGCTGCTAGCTTCTTTATTTAAAAGAGGGTTTCTCAGGGACTTCCCTGGTGGCTCAGTGGTTAAGAATCCACCTGCCAATGCAGGGGACGTGGGTTGGAGCCCTGGTCCGGGAAGATCCCACAACTACTGAGCCTGCGCTCTAGAGCCCGCGAGCCACAACTACTGAGCCCGCGTGCCGCAACTACTGAAGCCCGTGCGCCTAGAGCCCGTGCTCCGCAACAAGAGAAGCCACCGCGATGAGAAGCCCACACACCACAAGGAAGAGTAGCCCCCGCTCGCCGCAACTAGAGAAAGCCTGTGCACAGCAACGAAGACCCAAGGCAGCCAAAAATAAATAAATAAATAAATAAATTTTTAAAAAATAAAAAAGTAAACAATAAAATAAAATAGGGTTTCTCAACCTAAGGACGATTGGCATTTGGGGCCAGATCATTCTTTACTGTGGGAGTTTGTCTTTTGAGTTGTAGGATGTGGAGCGGCATTCTTGGTCTCTAGTCACTGGATACCAATAGCACCCCGCCTCCCACAGCCCCTGCTGTGACGACCAAAAACATGTCCAGACATTGCCACATGCCCCCTGGGGGACAAAAATCACTCCTGGTTGAGAACTACTAAATTATAAATAGCAGGTAAAAATGCAGGATGAGTGGACAGGCAACTTAACAAGGATTACATGTTATGTAACAATGAAATGCGCTTCAGAGTATTCTTCTGCTTAGCCAAACAAATGCTAGGGTCATGTTCAAATATTTTTGGTCATATGACTTTCTGATAAGAAAGTCATCTCTCATGTATTCCAACAAAGACTGTGGATTTTTAAAAATATTTAAACATACTTTGGATGAATAAATGGCAGTATTTTGGAATTTGTACTCCTTTGTTTGGTTTGTTCATCAAGAAATTAAATTTGGTGCCTCTTTGCAGGCATTTGCTGAATTCTGTGCATTTCCATCTTATATCTCTTCAGGCAGTCATTCAGTCAGCAAACATTTATTGAGTACCCATTATGTGCCTGGTCTTGTACTGATTATCATTTACAGTTAGATGGTGAATTGTGGGACAAAATATAAGAAAATCAGGCATTAAGGACAAGTCAGAAACAATTTGCTGGAAAGCCCTTCACTCATTCTGCCAGAAATGTCAGATGAAACAAAAAGTGTGTGCCCAACCAAGCACCACAGAGAGGGCATTTTTGTAAGCCTCTTTCTAATACAAGCAAACTGCTGCTTTTTTGTTGTTTGCAGAGTCATAGTGACCTTTGTGAGCAGTTTGTGTTCTGGGAGATTTAGGGCTCTTTGTTTGTGGTGACAAGATTCATCTCCTATTTTAAAGATCTCAGAGACTAAGTGGAAACCTTCATGTTGGGAATAATTTGTAAGTGTGATCTACATATATTTCTATTTATGCTATAATAAAATGTCATCAGATGGAGAATTGCTGGAAAACGTGAGATTCTTGCCATCTTGGGATTGGGGTGGATAATAAATAAAGGCCCATTTAGCCTTAGAAGAAGACAATTTTAAATGTCATTTGGAATTAGTTTTGAAATGAAGAGATCTGAGAATTTCTCATGAACCCAAATGATATTTCCCCTTTCATTTTAGCAAGTAACAAAAATAGGATTAAAGATGACTTTCTCTCATGTTAATTGAATCCTCTACTACTTTACAAAATGAATAGCAAGTTCATCAACTTGTTAGGGCCTGACAAATTGAAAACAGATTTGTTTTGCATTAGTAATTTTTAAAGAGGGAACTATGCTGGTTTTGAGGTTATAATAATGAAATTGGTGGGTGCAATTCACACACATATACAGTGAATTTTCCCATGATTCTTCCTACTTGAATGTCATCTTTCTTGCAACTTCCAGAGCCCTATAATCCTTGCCATGTTGTAGTATAGTCATTTTTTTTCATGTTTGTCTAATTCTGTCTAGTATGTTCTAGACAGTATGCTCAGATCTGATTCCCTGTAGCGTTTCCTACGGCATTTATATAGTACTAAGCACATAGTAGGCATTCAATAAATGCTCCGTGAATGCTGTTGATCAGAATATAAGCCTGTTTGTGTAAGTAAATGCCAGTGGCATGCCAAGAAATCTGTGCATTTCTATTCTATTTCAGAGCAACTTTCAATACAAGGCATTTTAACCCCATCAGTTGCCTCCATCCCTTCAGCTTCAAAGAGGAATTCATTCAAAAAGTCCTTCATTTAAATCAATTATTTCATCTCAGCCTGTGAAATAGAAAGCGCATTCTGTTTGCTCTCTTTGCGAAGCACTCAACACGAATGATAAAATTATGACAAAAACATGACAGTCACCAATGAGCAACATTACAACATGGCCCTTTGAAACTACTACTGAACTGCCATGTTTGAGGTGGGGATCGGGAAACTTCTTGACTGTTGCCCTCCCTCCTGACATTATCCCTCACCAGTGCAGCATAGAATAAAGGGAAAAATCACAAACTTCAGAGCTAGAACTGGATTTAAAACCTGTCTCTGCTTTGTACTATTTGTATAACTCTCTGTAGGCTATTTAATCACTCTGGGCTCTAGCTTCCTCATCTATAGAAGGAGAAATATCTCCGTCTAATTCACAGGTTCATTGGGAGGAGAATGTGACAATGTGTGTGAAATGCCACCTATTTCTTTTCTCTTACCATCTCCTTCCCCTATCAAGGAAGGATCTTCCTCCTAAACCTTGAGATTTTCCCTTTATTTAACAATTAGATGTACTTTTCTCAAGCCTCATACCTCTGCTCTACATTTTATTATGCTCACCCTTACTCACAGTGTTGAGAAAAATACCTGGATTTTAAATAGGCTCTAGCAAAAAAGAAGAGATCTCCTTATTGGAGAAGGAGTGTATTATTGAATCTAGCAATCATGAGTATAGGGAAAAATTGTGCTTCAAGGGAAGACTCTGGATTGTCTATAGTACACCCCTCCATGCCATCCGACTCTCATTCTATGGGAGCTATTTTATAACTCTTTAAATTGTATAACTCATAGCGATGGGAAATATCTCTTGCTTAGAGACATGCAAATCCTGCCGTGTCCGGTGCCACAGAGGTTCAAGTGACTGCCCTCCCCCACCGTGAAGAGGCTGGTTTTGCCTCTGTTTGCACATTCAGGCCAGTAGTCTTGATCTATAAATGTGTCTGTTTCTTAGATTTTCTTTTGAACTGGTTATGCCATCTGCCTGGTTCCCTCATTGATGAATGAGTTAAATAAAATTTAACACGTATTCATTTTATATCTGCACGAGAGTCATGATTTTATCTTTTTTTTTTTTTTTTTTGAAAATTATCTTTTAATGTGAGTTGTTAGAAGAAATTATTACCCTTTGGAACTGTTAGACTCAGAGCCAGGCTGTGGAAGCTTAAAGACCTAAATCCTGTTCAAGGCCATGACAGTGCTGGGAACCCAGCACTTCCGGTTCCACAGTCAAAAGAGATCTTAGAGCGCCATGTCTGCCGGTGAATAGTACCTAAGCTCTCACATCCCTCCTCTGTTCGTCTGTGGCTTCCAGAAATGGGGACTCGTTTCCTCATTAGGCATTCTGCACCATTTCTCAGAGGGTAGGAAGGTCACCATTGCACTGGGAGGAAACAGAAGTTTTCTATGTCAGCAAGATTTCTAAAAATAGAAACCAGAGTTCCTGACATGCATCCTTCTCTACTAACAACTAGGACAGCCACTTCCCTACTGCAGAGGGAAACCCTGAAATCATGGTGCTTGTTGCGTTTTCGTGTGCTCACATATGACGGATAAGGCCCCTTGCATTTATGTAGCATAGGCTTCCATCTCTCTTATCTCATGCTACACTAGCCAGCTTTGTAACTCAGTTTAATTAAAAGGACCTTTACTGGACTTCTTCTGTATATTAGGTGCTTACTTAGTTTGGGCTACCCTCGAATCAAGGATTCAGGTGAAGGTAGTTTATTAAGGAGGCGAATAATACACCAGTTGGGAAGTGGGGAAAGAGATACAGGGTAGGGAAGGAAGCCAAGAAAAGGTGCTGTAGCAAGTCTATTATCCATCCCCCAAAAGCACATGAAGATTTATCCCATAAGCAACTCTGGAAGACACACTCTTCTGAGCTATTCTGCCCAAGGGGAGAAGGAGCTGGGGCATTTTATATCAACACCCAGTTGTCATTAGATGGGAGTATTCTCAGGGGGCATTAATTCATCTTCACTTCTGGTCGGCCACAAGAGTGGGCAAAGTGGCTTAGGTCAGAGAAAGCCCTCAAGCAAAGAAATGCAAGTGCTAGTGTTTGGAAGTCAGATGGTGCAGTGATGTGGTAAGGGATTGGGGATAGGGGTTGGGTGCCGACAGTGGTGTCTCCGTGGTGCTGGGAATACCAAAATGTACCCGATCCTTGAATTCAATAAACTCACAATTTGCCGTGGCAGAAAGACATGAATTAGACTAATTATGATGTAACATGATGATAAGCCTAACATTTTAAGGGAATGTAGCACAGGAAGCAATGAATCATGCATGGGAAAAGGAGAAAGCGAAAGGAGAGGAGAGATTCTTTGTAGGGATGTTGATGAATTTCTTTACATACAGAGGAGGGGAGAGAGACGGCTCTATTTTATAAAAAGGACATATCACTAGGCAAAGTGTAATCAGCAATTGAAAGTTTTACCTGCATATTGATCTTTGTATTGTATAGCTTCCTTGAAATTCGAAGGTCCCCCCAAGTTTGCATTGTTCGAGATTTTTTAAAGTTGTGGAGAAACTTTCCTATCCCTGGATCTTAGTAGCGTATATTTCCACCTCCATCTCAGTGTGACAGGATCTCTGATGCTGAGCTGAGTAGAGCTGTCCTTCCAAGAGTCAAGAAGCTAAGTGGCCTCCTCGCATTTAGCACTGCTGGGTTTATACTTAAAGTGGAGAATGCCCTTCTCCTGTGAGACACCATCCCTTCCTGTGGGCTCATGACAATGGGCAGCAGCGTCACCTTGGCACCTCGAGAGGCTTACAATTTGAAGACATGGGAGTTTGAATGCTTTGCTAAAGAAACAGGATGGGGTTTGTACTCATAATCCTTTCATACTAGAGAGGAGATTTGTTGAGGCTTTTAAAAGGCTCTAATTTTGTGTGTAGTACCAAACACAATAGAGCAGCGTTGTAGCAAAGAAAATCCTTTGAGGAGAAATGGCCCCATTCTCAAACTCTCAGGAAATGGAGGGAGCGTGTCCCTCAAGTTAAAAGGCAAGAATCTTTCTAAGAGAGTCTTCTTTCTGGGGATTAGCCTGGGTCAACGCATACCTCTCCACATGTTCCCTACTGGACACTGGTAGCCCGCCTAGACCACTGCAAGGAAGAGTGCGGTGGGTACGTGTGCAGGCTCCAGCCCCAGATAGCCTGGATCTGACCAGCTGCTCTGCCTCTCACAGCTGTGCCGACTGTAAGGATTCTGAATATTAGTTTGTAGATTTAGAAAAAGGGAATTGGTCATAGGAGTGCTTATCAATTTTGTCGGGAATGAATGAGATCATGCATGGAACACACCTAACATGTTACTTGCCACATCACGAGGCACGCGTTCTCTCTGTAAACCCCACCTATACTTCAGGCCTCACTCATTCTCTGTCTCTTCCGTATACTTTAGCCATCATCAACTCCCCTTACTCAGAAATCCTAGTTTCCGTGACATCATTCCCTATGTAGCTGCATGTTTACATAGACAAGAGTTGGCTTGTGGTGCTCAGACTTGTTTTCCGTGTGCTATTTCATTTGCTCCGCAGCGTGTCACATTGCTAAAGGACAGGGGTTGTCTGATATTGCTTTCAGCAAGTTCCCAAAGCCCCTATAAGTTAGGCACATCATAAGTGTTTCTCCCAAATACTTTGAGATTCATTTGTACCTTGCTACAAAGTAAACTTGACATTGTTCATAAGCACTAAGTACTTCCTGTGCTTAAGAAACAACCACGTGCATTATTTCAGAGAGCAGTCTCAATTCTTAAAGAATGCTACCCCAGCTACCAAGGCAAACAGCACTCAAAACCTTTCCTACTCTGTTCCCTTGGCAGGCTTGGACTCCTCATATATGTTGGAAAGTAATCATAAGGAGAATCAAATTGCAAACTTCAGGTTTCAGACTTAGCGTTTTCTCCCACTGTGCCTAAATGACTGAGATTATTAAATGAAAACATTTCCTGGAGCCCAGATAATAAAGTGCACTAGGAAGCAGACTATAGGACTAGAGAAAATGCCAGGTGGAAGGGCATGCTTTTGGTATGTCATAGTCAGCATTTTCCTGGAATATATTTAAATGCATCACACATTTGTACTGAAAGAAGATGTAAAAAAATGACTAGAAAATGCCATTAGTCAGAGACAAAAATCACAGAATGTGTAACCCATGAAGGTAGCAGTTGCTGTATCCCATCTCCTTTCCTTAGCCACTGACTGCCTCCCCACACACCAGACGCCCCCCGGAACCCCCCCTCCAAAACGATCTACAAGCTGGTTCCAATACATTCCCAGCAGAAAGCTATTGGGTGATTGGAGAGAAATCAGCTTTGCTCATTCATTTAATTATTCATCAAACATTTATGGAGGATTAATAATGTGCTCGAGTCTGAGGATGCAAATTTGAATAACAATAAACAGATTCTGAAGCAAAGTGCTCCAAAGGCTCTTGCAGGCCTCCAGACTCACAGCCCCTAGCATAGCTCTGTAATTAAGAAACAGATACAAGTCTAACTCATGAACTTGGTGTACAACAACACAAATCTTCCAGGCCTTTACTCTTGGTAACAGGCTGGATGCCTGCCAGACTGCCTGGGATTGAAAGCTAGCTCTGCATCCTTACTACCCATATAACCATGAGCAAACACATCAGCTCTCTTTTCTCAGTTTCTTCATCTGTAAAGTAGGGATAATAATAACATGCATGCACTTCTCTGTAAGGTTATTGGGAGGAGTAAATGAATGAATATGCAAAGTACTTAGAAGAATGCTTGACACATGGTAAGGACTCAAATAATATAAACAAATAATGTTATCGTTATTAACGCTTTCTGAGTTGCTACAATTAAAATGGTGTGAAATATATGGATGGATGCGGTGAGGAATAAAGAGTTGGCCAAGAAGGCAAATGATGGATAACTTGGACCCTGAGTCCCTTTTGTTCCCCTCATCTTCTGTTTGAGTATTGCCTCTAATACCTTCTGGCTTCATCTTCTGGGTCTTACATTTAAAATACATTTAAAAAATTCTCCCTACTCAATAAGCCTACTGAGAAGTGTATTTTAGTAGAAAACTCTGTTTTATAATGTGTTTAAATTTCACAAATGTTTCCTGAATGTCTGGGTGATCTGTCCTGATGCTAAAGAAGGCCATCAAGACAAAGCATCAAGAGCCTAGTGCCCTTTTTCAGCTTCATGCTGACTGTACTCAGGACCAGCCAGCCTAGGCGGTGGTGGTGGCCCCTCTGTGGCAGACGACAGGGCACTGCTTCACCAAGAAGATGGAGGCCATTTCATACAAAACCAAAACCCAAACCAAAAACCTTTCTTCCCTCAAACTTTGTGAACTGATATCTGATCTCCCTTTTTCTCCCTGGCGTTAGTCTTTTTTTTTAACATCTTTATTGGAGTATAATTGCTTTACAATGGTGTGTTAGTTTCTGCTTTATAACAAAGTGAATCAGCTGTACATATACATATATCCCCATATCTCCTCCCTCTTGCGTCTTCCTCCTTCCCACCCTCCCTATCCCACCCCTCTAGGTGGTCACAAAGCACCAAGCTGATCTCCCCTCCCTATCCCACCCCTCTAGGTGGTCACAAAGCACAGGGCTGATCTCACTGTGCTATGCGGCTGCTTCCCACTAGCTACCTATTTTACATTTGGTAGTGGGTATATGTAACTGCTACTCTCTCACTTCATCCCAGCTTACCCTTCCCCCTCCCCGTGTCCTCAAGTCCATTCTCTAGGTCTGCGTCTCTATTCCTGTCCTGCCCCTAGGTTCATCAGAACCTTTTTTTTCTTTTTTAGATTCCATATATATGTGTTAGCATACGGTATTTGTAGTGAGGTGGATGGACCTAGAGTTTGTCATACAGAGTGAAGTAGGTCAGAAAGAGAAAAACAAATACCATATGCTGGCATTAGTCTTTTAAATGAGAAGTCTACACACTCACTTTCCCGTACTTTCTCCAATCTCATTCACTCTACAACCAGCTACAACCTGGGCTTCGGTCTCAGTGCTCTAGAGATATCGCCCTCGCTAAGGTCAAAAATGTCCCACTGACCAAACCCAATTGCCCACTTCCTTGCCTCTTTCTATTCAACATCCCTGCTGCACTCGGCAGGTTTGATTTCCTCATCCCCAAAGCTCTCTCTTCCCTTGACATCAATGACTACATCTTTTCCTGCTTCTCTTCCAGATGTTGTGACCACTCCTTCGTATTCCTTGTCGAGTCCTTCTCTCCCCCCATTCCATCAGTGTTCATGTGCATGGGAGTCTCATCCTTACTCCTCTCTCTCTTCATTCTGCACATTTGCACTGAGTGATCTTAGTTAACACTCTCATGATCTGATGACTCCCATTCCTACATTTCTAGCCCTGATATCTCTTTTTGGCTCCAGATTAACATTTTCAACAGCAGATTAGACATCTCTATGTGGATTTGTGGCGGTCATCTCAAAAACATGCTCAAAGCTAAACTCATTATCTCCCTCAGCATCTTCTTCCTCTAACGTCTCCTCTGAGTAAATGAGAACATCGTCTGCTCAGTTGCTGAACCTGGAACCTTGAGTCAAACATTACTCTTTCTCTTGTACCCTCTATATCTTGTCTGATGCAATTTGACTTGAACTTATCTTGTTAATTTAGCCTCTCTTTTCTAATCCCACAGCCTAAGCCTGAACTGTCATCATTTCTCTCTTGTGGGTGATTGTCATGATTCCCTGATACCCCCATCTTTCTAGCATATCCTTCTAAAGGCATCTTGAGTTATCTTCTTAGAATCCACATCTAATCATGCCCCTTCTCTGCTTAAAAACCTTGATTTGACTTCCTGTTACCTACGGTTAGATCTTAATGCCTTAATAATCAGCTTAACACTCTAGCCCTAACTAACTTTATTCTCTAGCCTCGTTTTCTATGACTTCCGTCCTTTTACTTCCTTCAGTTACACTCATGTTTTGTTATCCCCCCCAAATAATCAAATTCTTTCCAGACATGAGAGTTCCCTACCTGAAGTCCCCCTTTCCATTCCTTGAACGCCTATGCATCTCTCAAGACCCAATTAAAACATCACCTTTTATATGAAGCCTAGAGCTACTTCTTTTTCTCCTCTGCAGATTGAGCGCTCACATGTTAAAGGCTCCAGAGAAATATAAACATTATCATTAGTAGTAGCTACCTTAGTTGGGCCTTCCAGGCTTTATAAAGATTTTTGGTCCATTGTTTCATAATCTGGGAGAATCCTGTAACTTGAGAACCACTTTGCAAGTTTTGATGAAGATGGGAGATAAGGCTCAAGAGGAGCATTCTAGAGGAGAATCAACCACAGGCTTGCTGGTTGGAAGGAGTTAAATGCTATAACCATGAAGTAAATCTGATATTACTTCAGCAGCTGGAAATTACTGGTAATTCAGGTATATCCAAAATTAACATTTGAGTGTAGTGATTTTATTCACTAAACATTTCACGCACTGAAGAGGAGAGTTGCCTCAGGCCAGTGGATTCTATCTGGGTAACCTTAATGCCACCATAATCCCTGTTCAGTATTGGGCATGGAAAATAAAGCTTTTTAGACATGGGATGTTGGTCCTGAAATAGTAGTAAAGTAGAGGGGCTGGGATAGAAAGGCTGGGGGTTAGAAAGCTGGTACGTTAACAATTTGCCTTTTAATTCTCCTCTACTTGGTGCCTAGCACAGTGACATATGCATAATAAATGCTTGATATGTATCTATATGTGAAGGAATCCACTCATCTCATTCAACATTAAACATTTATTAAACTCCTACAAAGGCAGGAAGTACACAAAAACCTGCAACTTTGAAGATAAATTAGCATCATCCTGTAATAAAAAGGGGGGACATCTATGTTAAAAATACCTTCGATAAAGTATTGCAGATCGAGAATGAGTGTCATTGTCATCATTCTCTAAATGATGGCCTACATTCCTCCCCATCTTAGGCTTTATGTATCTGGAGAGCTAGTGCTGGTCTAAGTCCTGTCGGGTAACAAGATAACTTTTTCTCCCCCCTAAATAACAAGAATGGTAAACAAAATTACAGCTGTTTTCCATTATGAGAAATGTGTAAGGAGTGAAATGAGATCATACATGGCAAAAGACTTTGTGCATTTTGAAAGAATCACAAATATTAGATAATAATTTATTATTTTAGTTCAATTGCTCACACCCACCTTTGCATTAGTACAGATTCTGTGATTAATGATTGGTGTTATACATTTTTATATTCATCTGATACGTGTTTATTGGCTTCTACCTACTGTCAGGTGTTGGAGGTACAATGAAGAATGAGATAAGTCCAATCTCTGGCCTCCTTGAACTGGTCTAGGAGGGAAAGGGACAGGGAAGCAGCCAGTCACGAGAGAGCTTGTAGACTGAGCATGTAGGAGAGGATGGACTTAGTAGTGTAAGGGAAGCTTTCTAGAGGAAATGGTATTGATGCTGAAGTCTGTAGGATGAGTAGGAATTAGGCTGGTGAAAAGGAAGGCATGGTGAAGGGAAATGAAAGTGCAAAGCACCAGAATAAAAGGTTTGAGAACAGGAAACACGGCACTGAGGTTGGAACAGAGTGGGAGGGCATGGCTGGGCATGTGGAATGGTGATGTTGAAGAGGACGATATTGATGCTCCCCCCTCAAGTTCCTTGGATCCCATTTACCATTTTGTGCCTCTCACCTCAGTATGCTTTTTTCTTTTTAATTGACATGTAGTTGATGTGAAATATTATATAAGTTACAGGTGTACAGTATAGGGATCCACAATTTTTAAAGGTTATACTCTGTTTATAGTTATTATAAAATGCTGGCTGTATTCCTCGTGTTGTACAATATATCCTTGTAGCTTATTTCTTTTATATATAGTAGTTTGTACCTCTTAATCCCCTACCCCTATATTGCCCCTCCCCACTTCCCTCCTCCTACTGGCAACCACGGGTTTGTTCTCTAGGTCTGTGAGTCTGCTTCTTTTATTGTTATATTCCCTAGTTTGTTGTATTTCTTAGATTCCACATATAAGTGATATCAAACAGTATTTGCCTTTCCCTGTCTGACTTATCTCAGTTAGCACAATCCCCTCCAGGTCCATCCATGTTGCTGCAGATGGCAAAATTCCATGCTTTTGCTTTCAGTAGCCAGAACATGTGTTTTTTCACCGAGGACTGTCCCAGAGCTATTGGCGCTCACTTAACCCACGTGAGAAGAGACAGAAGCATGTGGGAATTTACTCTCCCTACCGTGCCCCCCATGCATACCCTGAGGGCCATCTTTACCCAATAACTAACAGAGGGGGTATGCAAAGCCGGCTCTCTGGCCTCCATTCAGACAGCTCTGGGGTGTATCTTACACTCCAGAGTTCCCCGGAGGGGTCAGGTCGAACTCATCCACTGTTGGACTTTGCTTGAGATCACACCCTTACTGGGCTTCCCCGCCACGTCCTTCTCTGATTTCATCACTCTCTTATGTCTCCCTTGCTCACTTATCCTTAATAAATCACTTCCACACAGCATCCGCTTCGCAGAAACCCAACCTCAGACAGATGTAGTCAAAAACCTAACCGTGAAAACCCCAGTAAGCCATGTACGGGTGTATAGACTTTATCTGGAAGTGATGAGAAGTCCCAGGAGAGTTGCAAGAGGCATGAGGGGCCTAGAAATTCAAGGATACTAGTATTCGAGCTCTTCACTCCCTTGGGTGACAGCTCAGCTTGATTTTCCTGTGCATTCAGATAAAGACATAACCAATCAGGCACCCGGAGCAGCTGCCTGATGGAGTTTCTAAAAAAAAGTATAGGAGTTTATTTCTGATCTCAGCTTTCCTGAAGGATCTATTTATTATCCACTCTATATTTCTTTGCTTTCTTTCCACCTGCCACATCCCCCCTCAGAAGTCAGTAACTTTTTTCAGAGGCGTTATTCTGCAATTTATGTGGCATTTTGCACGATGTCACTGGTGGACACTTTTTGTTAATACCCTCACCTGCTTTGCTTCATCACTGAAGCAGATAATTTATTCTGACATTTATATGGAAAGTTAGACCCTGAGGGGATACCTGCTTTCTTGGGACTTTACATATGCAGTTATTATGGCACATTATTAGCACCTGCTTCCAGATTCTTATATAATAATTATGCTCTCTCAATGTATGGAGGAGTGAGAAAGGTCCCATGGTGAAGGACTCATAACAATCATGGACGCTTCACATGTTCATCCACTTCTACTGAGTTCTGCAAAGACTCCTTCGCGCAAGCTATATTGCTGTTAGTTGTACACTGACATCTCTTAAATGAACTCAGCGGGGCAACTGGGCACTATAGCAGACTTTTCACCCAGGGGCTCACAGAAGCCCAGTTTCCAGTAGGAGGAAAATAAAAAATGTGCCTGTGATTATGCTATTTGCAGAATCTTGTTGACAAGTAGAAATGCGGAATTTTTTCCTTGAGATAAGTGTATTCTCTTGCTGAGGAAATCCTTTGTTTAATGGGCTTTGGGATATTTGCCCCCAAGTCAGAAATTTATACATTTTGCTGAAAGCCCTGCATGTTACAAACTTGGTTGGCATCATGAGATGTATGGAACAGGAAGCCGCCTGCTGAGTTTTAAGTGGGAATATTTGCTCGGAAGATTTGAATAAAGGATGAGCTTAAATGAGGCATATGTGCACGATAAACAAATGTGAATATTGGAAATGTAGGTGCTTGGGGGAAATAAAAGGAATACGTATCCCAGACTGTGGGTAATTCCTCCTATTTTTGGAGAACTAGAGAAAACATGTCTGATAATATAGGATTAGTCTGGCAAGGGTCAGGTCACGTATGCCACTGGTCACAGAGAGGTCACTAACTCCAGAAAATACAATAGGAATATTCCAGAGAAAATAAATACTGAGTAGCATAGCAACCTTGTTGGTAACAAGCTATGACCTCAAATTTTAGAGAGAACAAGCAGAGTGGCATTTTATCTATAAAAAATCTTCCTGAAAACAATTTGGTGCCAGGGTTTCCTATTCATAAGGCATGGCATTGGGCCTGTGTGACATTTCTTTTCAAACAGAGACGATCTCTTCTTAAATTTTTATATTTTGAGAAGACACTATATACTTCATTTTAAAATCAAATCTCAGAAAATGCTGGGGAAACTGCTATCCTCTTATTCATATTCCATGACTTCTATAACTAAGGATTCAGCAAAGCCATCTCCCCATCTGCCACTATGATGGCACTGTCTGCCTCCTAGAAATGCAGAAGCCTCAGTGATACTGGAAGCAAATGATAACAAGGAATCTGAGTCAGGCACCCAGGCTATATGATACAAAGTCTGAAGACAGAGTAAGCAAACCGTGTGCGTGCTAAATCACTTCTTTATAGTTAATCTTCACTCAGTTCCTCTTCAAGGTCCAGTATATGCCAACCCTCAATTACCAGAAAAGCTTAAACATCGGTATTCCATTATCTGTGGGTTGTACAGTGGAATATCAGCAACGCCAGTGCCATCACATGGATACCTTGAAGCAATATTTCAAATAAAGGACTTGTTTGATACAGAATGTGTAGTGGCTCCATCATCAATGTGTCTTCATCTACTGTGTGAGATACAGTTGACCCTTGAACAATGTGGGTTTGAACTATACAGGTCCACTTACATGCAAATTTTTTTCAGTAAATACCTGCTAGTACTATACAATCCGCTCCATGTTTGGTTGAATGCACCCATGCAGAACTGTGAATACCAGAGGGCCTGTCGTAAAGTTATACATGGGTTTTCAATTGCTGGGATTCGGTGCCCCAACACCCGCATTGTTCAGGGGTCAACTGTAAATGACGTGGATCAGGAGCCATTAAGGCTAAGGTAGCTTTAGTATTTCCCCACCCCCTACTTTGTTCTCTATATTTTACTAAGACCCTGGAGTAAGAAACAGGAAGAAAAAAATCGTGCTTGCTTATTTGACAAACTCAGAGAAAGTATGAAGGAAGAACTAGTAATAAACAAGTTATATATATAGATAACTCTTTTCCCAAGACATTTAGTGATATTTCAAAGACATTTCTCTTTCTGCATCCATCTTCATTGAAAACTATTTTCAGTAGTTTTTCCTGGGAATTTATATATCTAACTATATGAAACATCAATATTGAGCAGACCAACTTAGAATATATTTTAATACTAATAAGTGGGGAGTTCCCTGGTGGCACAGTGGTTAAGAATCCGCCTGCCAATGCAGGGGACACGGGTTCGAGCCCTGGTCTGGGAAGATCCCACATGCCGCAGAGCAGCTAAGCCTGTGCACCACAACTACTGAGCCTGCGCTCTAGAGCCTGTGAGCCACAACTACTGAGCCCATGTGCCACAACTACTGAAGCCCATGCACCTAGAGCCCTTGCTCCACAGCAAGAGAAGCCACTGCAGTGAGAAGCCCGTGCACCGCAACGAAGAGTAGCCCCCGCTCGATGCAACTAGAGAAAGCCCACGTGCAGCAACGAAGACCAAACGCAGCCAAAGATAAATAAATAAAATAAATTTATTAAAAAAATACTAATAAGTGAAGACCTTAACCTTAAATCTACACACGTTATTTGAGATAAATATTGCATACTTTCAATTATTAAATGAAGTTTTTTTTAGTATGGATTCAAATTTTTTAAAATTTCAAGGAAGCGATGGGGAAAAAATTCTCAACAAACAGTTGAATGGAAATTGTACGAGATTTATCCATCTTGGAAAACTGCCCGAAAGAGAATGGCAATCCAAAAGGAAATTTTCCATACAGGCATGCAACTTTGTCATATTCTGCTAAAAAATGTCTTTAGTTCAGGGTTAAAGGTCACTTGTTTAAGCGTGTATTTGTCACTCAGCATTCAAGAATCATAAAGACTAAAACCGAAGGTGATTATCAGATCAAAGTATTTTGCTGTACTGACATGTTTTTTCTTTTGTCTTCAATATTTGTTTTTTCAAAATGCCACTGTTTGCTTATTTGTTCATGTAAATGAAGCAGGAGATAAATAGCCTGCAATAATAATCTAACTTGTAGAGTAATTCTCTTGTGGCATCAGAATGCTAATGTTGACCATGTATCGAAATGAAAGCCACATTTACTGAATGCTGGGGCCTTCCCACTCTTAGGAATGTTATCTTTCTAGCAGATCATCGTATTTTTATGTGTATGTAGGTTTCCCATCATCATCACCTATTTTCATGGCAAAAAAATTTTTTTAGATTTATGGATTTTACCAAGACCACATTTTCCAAAGTGTATCCCATGAAACACCAGTTCCCCAGAATGTTACTCATGTAAGGAATCTATGATCTAATAAGTAGAGGATAAGCCCCTGGGTAAAAGAAGTTTTAAAAATATCTATTTATTTGTATATTTTTACTGCAGGTTTTCTCAAAACATTTTAATACGCTAATGAATATTGGGAGTCTCTTGGAGGCTGTTTTGCAGAACTTCCATTCTTATTTCACATTTTAAACCTTATATCTGAGGACATCTCATGGGACTAGCGTTTCGAGAAACATCTTTGGCCAGATGCTGAACTAAAGAAACATGGTAGCTGCTTTTCCTAGAAGCAGCCTCTGTACATGAATTTGCTACCTCCGAACCTTTCAAAAACAAGACAAAAATTGTGAATGGCTGATTTCTCCAGTAATCCTCTCATAAGTTTCCAGAGTCTTCCAGAGAATAATGATCATCCTTGAAATATTGGGAGTCAAAATAAGATATCAGCAACTGCTGAGAATTCTGGATAGAATTAATAATTTCTCAGAGACCAATTCTCTAGGAAGATTGGATGCATCCAAGCTCTTCTGTGGGTGAATCAGTAATTTACAAAAGGACATACTCAAAGATGTTAGACTATAAAGACTAGGGACTATCAAAGTTGGACCTAGACATCTTGGTCCAAGTCCTTTATTTTGGAGATGACAAGAATTAATCCCAGAGAGGTTAGGTGGCATGTTCTAGGTCACAGCTGGCAAAAGTGTAGTTAAAACAAGGCCTCATGAGTCTCAGTTTAGATTTTTTTTTTCTTGTAGGATCTCCCCCTGCCTTTATTTGGTAGGGCAATGCTGGCCCACAGTATCTTGGGAAAAATACTGTAAGGAAGATATTATTCTTCAGCTACAGGAGCAAAAACTTCTCATTCTAGTGCTGTAGTTCTTAAACTATAGGGAGTAATGAAATCGTTAAAGTCAGTATTTTCAGATCCCATCATTCAGTGTTTCTGGAGAGGTAGAGCTGGAGAAATGCGGGGCCCAGATATGTGCCTTTTTAACAGGACTCAGGCTCTAAAGCAGGTATTCCGAAAAGCGTGGTTTGAGAAACACATCTGGTTGGTTGCCGGTTTAGTTTAGCATTAAATCCTAAGTCCTTTGACTTGGTGTACTCTATACAAAGTTCAAGTATGCAAGACACAATTAATTCAAAGGAAAAAGTAGAATATGAGAAATCCATTTTGAGCACTGCAATATATGTATAAATTATCCTGAACTGTATCATCTAACTGGAGTTGTTACAGTGTGGTTTGCCAAATGTGTGTATCCTTCACTTTTCAGAGACTTGGAGGTTCAAAGCTAAATAAACAGACCCCTTGTTTTCTGAATACATTTGAGGCAGAGGGGCGCAAAGAATGCTATTTCTAAGAGAAAGCCTGATATAAGAAATCTCAGCTGCCTTGTTGGGCATGAATTGGTTCTTAGAAATCAACATCTTGAAGTATTTAAATGTAAATAAATCAGAAGAAGATAGATTATATTATCGTCTACGTATACTTGGGTTTTAAAAGTGAAAGAAAAATTAGGTGGTTAAGTGGTTCTGAGGTTTTCCTAAAGTAGCAGAATTGCCACGATCAGTAGCTGTATTTCAGGTGCAGTAATCAAACCAACCAAGGAGTAGGAAACAAGCAACTCTCCCTTAGACCTGCCATTTCCTCAAAATGCACAATACTCTGCCCCTGGGCTTCATGTTCTTCTAACCCTCCCACCCAGTCCTTTTTTCTTCTAACACTTCTACTTCAGCTCTGTATAGACAGAAGAGCACGGAGGAAAGACTGTGTCTGAGAAATGCTGCCCCAAGAGACTTGGCATTAAGTCTTGTGCTCAAATCTAAGTCCACAACCCATCCCAGCATGGGAAGCCTGGAGGGGATTGACTGTGGGACAAACACAACAATATTAGCAAACATATAAACATATTAAATCAGATAGAAAGGAAGCTGTATTAATTATTTTCATATATTTCGCAGGAAGATCTCTCCCTCCTCCCTTCCCGCCCTCCCTCCCCGCCCCCACCCCTGTCCATCGGTTGCACATCTTTCAGTTGTCTGCCTAGGAAACAGAACTACCACGTTCCACTATCTTGCCCTCTCTTCTCTGCATTTGGAGGTATCATTTATCTATTGGGATAGTATATCCAGATGATATCCCGTTCTCACTTCCCTGCTTTCCCAAGACTGATAAAGGAAGGCTTACTAAACGGATTATCAGTTTGGGAGCTGTCTGCTCGACCAGGTGGAAGGGTGGCTTTGCTCATAAGTTGACTTTGAGCTGATTATCTTCCATTTCCCCCCAGAGACTCTCCTCTTTTCTGTTCTTCTCTGTGCTCTGGGAAGCTGACCTTCCGGGTTTGCATCATTGAGCTCCCTTGCCCTCAGACTTCGAACTGGATTTGGCCAACGAGAGGTTCCCGCAAGGAAATGGAATGCAGGAGGAGAGTGAGGTCAGAATATTTATTCCCTAGCTTCCTCCCTGCTAGGCCAGCACAGATTGACTCCATTGCTCCATAGATCTCCTTAGGTGGCCTCTCTGTAGAGCCACTTTCTCTAGGTTCTGGCAGCTACTCCCTCCCTTGCCTCTTCAGGTCTACTGCTGGCAGTCCCAGAGTACTACATTCTCCCTTTAGGGACTGGTTTTTTCCAAACCCTCCCACACCCTGTTGGAGTGTGTCATTTCTTTCCTGCAAAGATCCTGGATGGTACAGCATTAAACTTACAAATTATGTTCCAGTTTTTACTGAAGTGAGAACTGACATTTAAAAGCTTAAATTTCTGTTTACCACTGTATACTTAGCAAGGAACATGGTGCCTGGCATATAGATACTGCTCGCTACTTATTTATTAAAGGAATAAACAAATGAATTGTGTGTTTAGATTCAGATATATAGATGGAAAACCTTTACATGTAATTTTTTTGTGCTCACATATGTGCTTCCTTGCTGCAAATTTATTCTGTTGCTTTGACAATGCATGGGCAAGTGTAGCTTATTTTTCCTCAAGAAAGTATGAGCCACCTCCTGATAGAAAAAAAAAGAAGAAATAGAAAACAAGACTTATCCAGTCACATTCATGATAATTGCCTATTGAGTTTCCGCATTTTGACTCGATCCAGGATTTTATTTTTCCCTCTTGGATGGACATGTTAATAAAACAGAGCCATCGTTTGGTGTACTCATGTATTATACTTCCTAAAGGAGTGGTGAGTGCATAAGCCAGAGCATGAGTCAGAGAGAGTGTCCAGTTTCCCTCTCATACTTGCCCCATGACCACATTTGGTTGGCTAGCCAGACTAGACTCCATAATGGAAATCTAGTGACTTTATTCTTACAGGTCCTTCACACTTAAGAATACCAGTTAGAGACCTATTCCTTTTGCTCATGTCCTTCCTTCAATGGGCTTCACATGGCTAAAAGTGTCTGCAATCAGTCACAAGTGTTCAGAGTAGCCCTCTCAAGAAAGAAGTCAATGAGGAATGTGCTGCATCCTACAGTCGAGACAGCCTCTTAGGTGTTAACTCCAAGGAGAACACAGAATGCTTCCAAAGACCTTGTTATGAGGCTTAATCAACTATATTTTCATTTTTAAGACCCTGTTCCAAACGTGTCTGATCCAACACACCAAGAAAAATACCCAACACCACGAAGAACAAGCTAATAACTATTTTTTCTCTAAGTCTGATAGTGCCAACTGGACGCATTATAATGTCCACTCTCTAAGTGCCGAGATACCCTGATGTATATGCCATTATTTTTTTAAATGAAGTCTCAGATTATCAGCAAAATGGACTGAATTGTTCTTCAGCATGGGGAGTAACAGAAAGCACTATAGAACTCAGGATAAAAAGTTTAGGCTCTTTTCATAATGAAAATTAAGGATATGAAATCACCCAGAATCAACCAAGGAACAATACATTCTCAAAAACTAAATTATGGGCTTCCATTTCCAGTGCTCTTAACCTGCCGCGTTGTAGAGACTAAATGTTCTCCTTAAAATACTTATTCTAAAATAGAAAATCAATTCACGTTTGTGCAGTGACCCTTGCAACTGCAGTAACTGGACAAGAAAATACATCAGAAATGACAGTCATATATCTTCCATTAAATTTAGAGCCCTTTCTAGGACCAAGCGAAATTGGTTCTATGTCTTTTACTTGGTTCATTTAAAAAATGAGTCTAAGAAAATAATCAGGGATAAGATTTGAATGGATAAAGATAATTCCTTCCCACAAATGGCTCCCTTTTTGTCTCATATTTAGGAATATGAAATAGCCCTTTCAGGTTGGAAATCTTCCCACCAGACTAATAAAGGAGAACCCGCTGAGACATGTGACATCTACATCCTGCTTACTGTGGTAGGACTCTAAAATGCTAGAACTTCTTTGACTCGTTTTTTTCCATTAAAAAAAATTCAAACAACTTTAAGGACCCAATCACCATGAAGGCTAAGCTTTGAGAATTCATAGTCAGTGTCAGTTATCAAAGAGAAATAGAAGACTAGTAATAATAATTCAAATTATTTGTAATAATTTTAATAGTTGGAAACAAATCATTCAGATGTATGATCTCATTTGATGCTCAGAACAACCCAAATGAGGTGGGCAAAGTCAGAAGAAAACCTGAGTCATGGAGAGGTGGAGACATCTTTTCTCCAAAGTGGCTGAACCAGGACATGAACCTGGGTTTTCTGGATCCAAGTCCAAGGCCCCTCCCACTCTACTACTCTGTCACCATGGAATGGAAGACGTACTCCAATAAATGAACTTATCCTTTGGAATAGACTTTACCAGAGTGTGTTAGAATGCTGTAGATGCCTCCTTCTTGATGTTACCTCAAATCCCTGACAAGCAACTTGCAGGCCCATCGTAGCAGCCTGGTATATACAAATGTGTTGGTTGGTATACATACAGCACCCAAAAGCTAAAATAAATTGTGACACAGCCAGTGGATTTTGGATATTCAAAAATCTTCATCAACATCATCCCTGAACAAAACTGTCATATATAAATTTCTCTTTGATACACCCAGCTTTTCCTTTCAGTAATCATTTCCTCCCTTTTATCTCCTATTGTCTTATTCTATATAAAATGACTGTACCCTTTCAGGTGCCTGAAGGTTTCCACCACTTTCTGCACTCAAGTCAAACACTTCTGAAAAAAAAAAAAAAAAACTTCTGAGACTTGTAAGCATTCTGTTCTTTTTCTCAGAACCCATGGTATTATCTGATGCCCGCATCTGCCAGAGTGATCAAAGAAATGATCACACTAGGGCTACATTATCACCAACTGAGAGAATCACTCTTTCCAAGCGTCTCTGCTGGACATTTGTGCTCAAGTCACCCCTCCAGGGATTGGTAAGCACAACACATGAGCTTGAGCTCCACTTGGCTACAGACAAGAAACTTTCCAAGGGGAGAAACATGAAGACCTCTAGTTTTTTGGAAGTGGATCTGTTTCTTACTTATATCTGAAACACCTTTTGAGCTGATAACTCCTTGGAAAATAAAGGAAACCATACTGCATGCAAATGTAGGTTTTAATATCGCACATCACACTTTAAAATTTAGGTCTCCGGATATGGAAAAAAGATTAGTGTGCATGGCCTGCACAAAGAAGTGGAGGGAATAATTATCTCCTGGCATTATCTATTCCAGATCCTATCCCAAAATGAATGTTCTGGTGAAATGTATTTATTCACATTGGGATGAAACTTAAGATATAACTCTAAGTTAATTTTCTTTTCAAAGAAAATTTCATTAAAATAGATAAAGGCTTTGTTTCAAAGAGAGAGAATCAGAACTAATGCATTTTGCCCAGGTTTGAGCATTTCATTTGGCTTCTTTAAAAGCTTAATGTTTAAAGTGGCATTTTCAAGATACAGTAATACTGACAAAGGAATATCTGATAGGATGATGGAATAACACCATGACAAATCAACTGACAACGAGACAAATCACCCAAGTGGGGAAAGAGGCTTCTCTGTTGACATAGAATCAACATTTACCATGGTTTCAGAAACAGGTAATTGTGAATGGACATAGCTTGTGTTTTTATCTGAACTGAGGATTTTGAAAATTTATGTTTTGACGGGGTCTGACCCAAGTCTCTATGGCTCTCATAGATGGAATGCAATTGGCAACTCTGACTCATGACTTTGTTTATACACTTGTGCTTCAGCACATCAGAAAAGCTATTTTTTCCCTATAGTTTCTAAGAATGACTCTCAATTACAGAGTCTAAGTCTGAATCACTTCTGGTTCCCTTTTCTAGCTTACATCCATCTTCCTTCTTGTATATATGCCCATTATGACATTTTTCAGAGCCCATCAGGGATATGGAATAGACATGAAATATTTTACTGACTTGAAAGGATGCAGGAAAAATTCCTTCCAATAAGAAGAATTGTGCATATACATTTCTTTTCCCTTGCCAATGCACGGCAGCAAGGAAAACAGAGAAATGTGCTAATATTTAATAAGACTTCTAGAAAAGCCATAGCCTTTATCTCAACAGCCCATATTTGGCTCTTGCTTATATTCTTGTGGTCAAATTTTGCCCTTTTGTCTTCTTATTAATCACCATTATTGTTGTTTTCAATACCATTGTCATGACCATCACCATGTTTATTGTTATCATAGTCAGTTTGGTTTTTGGCATTTACAGGGAGCCTATCACTATTCCAGATACAATCACACTTCCTAATCACCTTTCATTTCTACCTACTCTATAAAATTTCTCATTGATACATTGCTAATCAACTGCAGTAAGTACTATAGTCTTCCTAGCCTCTTTGCTGTTACAAGTTCCCTATTATCTCTTTCTCTTATTTCTTTCTCCTCAGCTCAGCTAAAATTGTCTTTGCTAGCCACTACGACCACTGGTTCGTCCCTCAAAATTTCCCACCCCTTCCCAATATCTCGTAGTAACCTCTAATGAAATATAATCTGCAAAAAACAAAAACCCTGAATCAGTACGCTGTACACCTGAAACTATGTATAATATTACATATATAAACTATATATGTAATATTATATATATATAAATAAGGTACCTCCCTGCCCTCTCAGATGCGGTGCGGGGGTGAGTTGATAAAACATAAATGTGCAAAAGAACTGTATTAGACATATAAAGTTTCATGGGAACACCAAGGAGGAAAAATCATTTTAGTCTAAAATAATGGGGAATGTTTTACATCTAGGAAAAGCCAAGATCCTCACAGTAAAGAGAATTGTGAGAGCTGTTAGGTAATTGATCTGATATAAATGGTCCATGTAAGTAAAAGTTATGAAAGAATATCAGGGTTCATTGAATCGGAGAGTTAAGGGAAGAGGGAGACAAAAGTCAGTGAAGTTCATTAATGTTAGAGTCTTAAATTATATTCACCCATTTCCCTTTTATAAGTCTTTAAAACATCCTGTACTCAGGTCTTTAGGACAGATCTCAAAAACATGGCCATGCTTTGCTATGATTGATATTCTCCTCATTTATTTATTCTTTAAAATCATGAGAAATGTTATCTCCAAAGGGTGACATCCCCAGAAGAACCAGAAAAAAAAGCTGTGTGTGGAAATTATTGCTCATTCTGTGTGGTCACTTAAAGTAGCATTGGCAACATGGGTGTTTGTTTTATTACTCTTTGTACTTTTCTTCCCTTTTAAAAAATTATTTCTAGAAAATAATGAATAATAGCTGCTATTAAACAAGATGCTCATAAACTTGAAACAATTTTCCATCTCTGGTCCTTCTCTATGAAGCTTTCCGTGAATAGCTTAATAGGAAAGCATCTTTACTTTTGTTGGAATCCTGTAGTATTTTATTGTATAAGTATTCATGTAACATCTAGTCTCTCCACTGAAATTTTTGACGGTAGCATCCAAACCTGTTTCAACTCTCAAGTTTTCAAAGCATGCAGTAGTTAGTATCCTGCATGTAGTTCAGACTCAAAAGTTACTGAATGGCTCAGTGAATAAATGTACAAGTGAGCAGGCCCATTGAAAAAGCTGACTCTCGAATACTCACTCATAGGATTTTATTTCAAATATTGACTTCCAATGACCACAAAATTAATATGAAATTGGGCGAACATGAAAATTGTTTTCAGCAAAATCAAGCTTTTGAACTAAGTTCTGTTGTCTCTTTTGGAAATACTCTATAAGTCAAAAACATCTGTTTGGTCAAAATTCTGACACGTTTCTTTATGAAATGTGCCCTTAGCTGGGTATATTCAGAGGTGCAGCATTTAAAGAAGAAAGGAATTTTGAATTTAGTTTTCATGCTCATATTTGCCAATAATAAAAATTAATCAAACCTCAAGGAAAGCAATCCAATTAAATAGCTAATAAGCAAAACCAAAGCGATGCATGAATTATGACATAATACCTAGACTATTATAGATTTATCCTTTTATAAAATATAAGCACTTTACAATGCATTATTTCAAGTTAAATTACAAGATAAAATGCATTTATTTAAAATATGTGTCCAAAAATTAAAACATCAAAAACAATTCAATTAATAATTAATTGGTTCTTTCTTATTTCAGTATTTTTCTGATTCAGAGTAAAAATAAATCAAATAGATAAAAGGTAATTTCTAAAAAAGTAATTTATATTAATTACATTTTTGTAATGTTAAACATACAAAAACACCAAATTTTTGGTTTGTTTCTAATTGAACAAAGAAAGTATCCACCATCTTTGACATACACACTTTACAATTCTGTGATCTTCTTTGTTAACTTCAGATAAATAATTTCAAATAAAGAATTAGAATGTTTAAACAAGGGGAAACCAAAACTTTGTAATATATTCACTTAGAGCCTTTTCTCACAAGGTTTAAAAATGAGAGAGGCCTGAAAGTGTATTAAATGGCATGTTATATATTGAGATGTAAACTTCATTTTGGGAGTACGTATTGAAAACCCAAACCAAAGATTTTGGTGTAACGATTCATACAAATCAAGTCCATCATTTGTTCTTGTATTCATTTCCAGTCCCACTCCCACTTAAGATAACATAGGAAGTGTGGCAATAATCTCTGACCTTAGTTTTCTTTGTGGAACATAACACAAATGAGGAAAGTTTTTGAAAGTGGCAAGCAACATGGAAAATTTAAGCTATTAAATCAACTAGTTCAAAAGAATGCCAAAATGAAATGAATACTATGCTTGTTGTTTTCACTTTATAATAAAAAGCCCTGAAAATTTTTTTTCAGAGTATTCAAACATCTAGATTTCCCACAGGCTTAATTAACGTAAGTTTCAGTGAAACCTACCTTTAAAATTTGGCCTGATTCTTGCGTCATATCCTGATGTCCTTCCCATTAATTTGTCCAAGAAATCTGAAGGAGATAGGGTCTGCGCAGGTTGTTTTCCAGACCTGGAGTCATGGTCTTTGCAGAAAGCTGCCCTAAACACATCATTAACTCTTTTAGCAACAATTCCATTCTTATCACCTGAGAACTGATGCTCACAGAATGTTTGACATCATGTTTTGTAAATATATTTGATATGTTAAGAAGAAGAAAAGGAAAATTATAAACTCTTTGGTCAACTTCCTAACTTGTACATGGTCTAGAGTTAACTTTAAGTGATGAAAGGTATAAATCCTGAGTCATACCTCCTGAGTTACCAAACTTTGCCATAAGATGTTTAAGATGATACAACATGCATAGCTTTAGGTTGTAGGTTTTATGGATATATAAAGCTGTTTCTTTCTAGTGTCATCAGAAAAATGAAGATAATTTCTAAAATTTATGTGATTGTCTTAAATTATTTCCCCATGGCTTCTAAAACATTCTTCCAGCATTTCGGCCCTTAATATGTCCTCTACTTTTTATAAAAAATATATAATAAGATGGGCAGAACAAAGTAAATCATGAACTAAGGATCCCATTGCTTATTTTGTCACCTGCTAGATTCTATTCCAGCTTTCAGCTATTAATAATTTCCAATGTGTTTTCTAGAAGAAAATCTTCACTTGGAAATTTAACTTCATTTTAAAATAGGTCAACAATGAGCATGTCTGTACTTCTGTTATTTTATCAGTTGTTATTTATATATTAGCATTTAAATTGCTGACTCTCTAGTAAAGTATTCATGAAAAAGAACTTCTAAAGCGTTCTGTCTTTTGCATTATCAAAAACACTAAATGGTAATTGGAAAATTTCTCAGACTTTCATTTTCCTTAGAAGGCTTATAAGAAGAGCATATATGGTTTGTAGCGAAATGAATTCTTTGACAATACGTAGTGGTTGACTGAATGTTGATTTCTTCCATAAAGTATATATTTTACAAGCTTTCTTTTCAGCATTTTAACAAATAATATTGTTAATTCTTATCACTAGGAAAATACCACATTCTTGCCGGTTTTTCAAAGAAGTAATATTAAATATAAGTACAAAGATGATATAAACATTTGGTAAGAGTTAAAAATTGATACAATCACCTAGAAATACTCACATTCCCATATGCAGATTCATCTGATTAATCAAGTATTATTTGATTATAATGGTGATGGTGGTGGTGATGAAGATGATGATGATGATGATTCTAATAAAACCCAGCCTACAATTTTTCTTAATCATAGTAGGAGGTGTGAACCTGAAAGGAACATAGTGGGTTTTCCCAGTACTCATAGCATTATTGCTATATGTTCCATTTTTCTTGGTTCTGTGAAAAAATACCATAAAATTTGGTGAAGATTAAATGAAGAGTCCTACACTTTGTTGTATGAACATCTCTTATCTCTATCTTGTCTTAGAACCTCTTAGCCATTAGGATGGCTATTTCACTTACTGGTAATAATCTGGTATTTTGAGGTATCAATTGATTAGACGATTTGTAAATTAAGTAGAAAATGCAAGCATGCAAATAGTGATTTCTCACTTTTTAAAATTATGCATAGTCCATTTCTCATGCATGCATGAATACAAAGATGTCATATTAATTCAGTTTTGATAGGCAATACATTTCTAAATATATTGAACAGTAGACTATAGTGGTAAAATGAGATTTTAAATGTTTTTGATATTTCAAGAAATTTCCTGAATTGTAGTTCTCATAGCATGCATCTAGTTGCTGAAATACAATAGAAGTCCCAAGTTAGCTAAGAATCTGGGTTCTTTTATATTTTACATAAAATGAGCATGCTCCTGGCAAATTAATTCAATCACTTCCACCATATGAAAAGCACTGCATTCAATAATCCCTTTAAATGACTTCCAGAAGAATTTGAAAGGAAAAAAGAGAAAAAAATCACCATTATTTAGAAATGTAAAGAGCATGCAACTCATCAGAGTATCTTAATATCACATTGGCTGTGAAAATACGTTGAAATGCACAGAGCGGGGTTATGCATCATAAAACTTGCCTTTGTGAAAATTTACCACCTTCCCACCATAATTAAGCTTTTTAAAAGAACAAAAGAACTCTAACTCTCCTTTATAAAATTAACATAATGTGGTCCGGGGCATAGAGAAATAGATAAAAATTGCATGACACGTTCTCTTTCAAACAGTTTTCATGTGGAAAATATCGGCATGCAAAGTCGTTTCACCTACCTGAAGTGGTTTGTCTCTAAGAAAAATGCAAACAAGGCTGTCAAAATGTTCACTAGCTGCCGGTTCATTCCTGTATCTGTGATGCTTGTGGAAAATATTCCCGAAATGATTCCAGAAAGAAGCTAGGACAAAGTATCTATTTATTGTCCAGACTCAAAATCTGGCAGGAATCTAGTTTCCTTGAAAATCAAAAAGAGATTTGGGTTTGTACAGTTTGCTGAGAAAAAACAAAAAGTGCCAGTACTGGGCATCATGGTCAGGTCAAACGGGGGCTTAGGACCATCAGTTAACCTAGGAAAGACAAAGCCTTAGAACTGATGGATCCCCCAGCTGCTTTTCCTGAATAATAAAAATGCTGCTACCTTAATCGCATCACCATGCAAAGGGGGCTGGTGACAATGCCATGCTGCAAGTCGGGTTGCTGTAGCTTTTGTTTTATGTCCTTTCTATTTAGCAAACCCCTTTTCTCTAGAAAATGTTCTCTTTTTAAAAGAAGTTGTAAATGAGGGAGAAGAAAGGACTCTGCGTGCTGGAGTGGGTAGGAAGAAGAGGACAAAATTGCTGAAATCCTGTGCTGGAATGAGGGCTACAGAAAGACGGAGACGTGATCTTACCGAGCCTATAAATTTCAGCACTCGGACAGCTCCTAGCTCTGAAGTGCGCATGTTTCCTTTTTCAGTCGCTTGGGGCGGGGGTCGGGGAGAGGCATTCCAGAGGGGACATGCCTGCTATTCCAAGGCAAAGAGTGACTGGCCGTTCCGCGCGAAGGGGTGCTGAAGGGGTGCGGTGATGACCAGGGAAGAGCAGAGGTCAGGGTAGATGGAGAGGGTGAAGAAGGCTAGGGTCTGAGCTCCTGGAAATGCGAGTCTGTCGGTGGGTGGGCGGGACGGGAGTTTGAAGCAGAAAAGAGAAGGGAATGAGGTCTAGGCGTGGGAAAAGAAAATTGGGCGAAGCAGAGAACAGGATCTAGAGTACTGAAATTATAATAGGGGAGTGGGTAGTCTACTCGTTATCAGTGAAAGCTAGAGGCAAAAGAGGAATCCTGTGCTGAAGAGGAGGGTACATTTCATGGGCATAGAGAAGCCCATATGCAGAAAATGGTCATGAGGATCGATAATTTAATTTAGAAGCCCTTTATACCTTCCTCGCCCCTTGAGTGTTTTCGTTTGATTTTAGCTGCCTGTTCCCAAAGGATCTCTCTACTTCTTTACTAGGGAAAGCCCCTTCTCTGAGCTTTCTTCAGCGGCTCAAAATCCTTGGGCATCCTCTTCAAGTCACGGATTTGTAGAGGAGGAAAAATACAATGGGCCGGCAGGGGGCAGTAGCAATCTTTTCTTGCCCTGGTTAAAGGTTAGAGAGTAGGGCTCCGAGTAAGAGCTGGAGCAAGGAAGGGTGAGACTGCGGGTGGAGTTTCATCTGCCCATTCCAGTTAATCACCAGGGGGAGGAGTCGTGTAATAAAGTGTAAATGTTCTCCTAAATTGGCTAAAGAGACAGAAAATAGTGAAAGTTTACAAATCCTGTACAAAAGCATGACAGGTAACCTTGCTATTTCAAATTAAACTTACAAATGTTGTTATTAATAAAAAAGAGGAAGGGTAGATAGTTCAGTGTAAGTAATTATCAGCTCTGGCAAGGGGGAATGAAAAATGCATGTTCTGCCATGAGCTGGGTGTGTAACCTACTTTTTGTCTGTAAAATGTACCTTGTTCATCACCTTGGCACTCCACTGCAGATCTTAATTTTAAAACAAAATAAAATGATTAATTTTCAGTCCATAAATGACTAATATGCCCATGGATAAGTTTAAATATTATGGCAGAGTAACAAAGAATTCTATGTTTTTAGAAAGTAGATTCTGAGAAAAAAATGCATGTTCTTTTCACCTTTTAATCTTAACATAAATCACCTGAAGAGCTTGTTGAAATGCAGATTCTGATCTGGTAGGTCTGAGGTGGTGCCTGAGATTCTGCATTTCTAACAGGTTCCTAGCTGAGGTTGTTTCTGCTGGTCCACCGATCACACGTCAAGTAGCAATGGTCTGTATGCCCTTTTATCCGAAATTTATCCCACCAAGACAGTGAGAATATAGGACCTTTCTTTAGATGAAAAGCAGCAGTGCCCAAGCATTCTGCTTCCATACAAAATCAGTTCTTTGGAAGTGTTCTCTTAACTCCCAAAGCCCAGAAAAAGTGATTCAATTTAAAAGGAAAACAGTATGGTGTAGGGTGAGACATCCCTGGACTGCAGCTTTGAATCTGTTCACTTCCGAATTCATTCACATGGAAACTCTAGACCTGGTTTTATCCCTGCAGTCCTGACCCAAAAAATAAAATCAATTCTTGGAAATATATTTCTTCAATTGGTGCTATAGAAAACTCATACAAGATTTTTTTGTGTTCAAGATTCTTTCCAAAAGAGAAAATATTTATGTAAAAGTATATGAAAATGAGTTGTCCTAAAATTTTTTGAGGTTGTAATGATGCTTAAAGTAATACAGTCTTTGCAAGTCATTTCTTTCAACAGCAGAGTTTTGTTATTAAACAA
The DNA here is from genome assembly GCF_028021215.1 of Eschrichtius robustus. Lineage (NCBI taxonomy): Eukaryota > Metazoa > Chordata > Mammalia > Artiodactyla > Eschrichtiidae > Eschrichtius > Eschrichtius robustus. The sequence continues at coordinate 12,255,512 of NC_090845.1, read as the reverse complement.
GAGTAGGGTGAGTAGGGAAACCTGTGACAAAGGGAGACTCTGGCTAGCAGCATGAGATCAAAGCACATATTATTTTAGAGTTGGAAGGAACTTTAGAGAGGATCTAGTGTAACCTCCTCATTTTACTTCTCAGCTCTCCTCAATTTGGATTCCAGCTCCTTCAATCTACAGAAACAGCTCTCACTAAGGCTGCCAATGAATTCCTTGTAACTAAGGCCGAAAGATATTTTGCTGTTGTCATCTTACTTGACGTTTACATGGCACTTGACATCATCGATCTCTTTTCCCTTCTTTTATTTAAATTTATTTTTATTTTATTGTGAAAAGAACACTTAACTTGAAATCTACTCTCTCAACAGATTTTTAAGTGTAAAATACAATGTTGTTAACTACAGGCTCAATATTGTACAGTGCATCTCTAGAACTTACTCATCTTGCATCACTGAAACTATACCCACTGATTAGCAGCCCCTCATTTCCCCCTCTCTTCTGTCCCTAAGAGCTACCATTCTGCTCTCTTGAAGGGCTTTCTTCCCTCGACCCTGTGACACAGTACACTCCTGGCTTGCCTCCTATTCTGTCTCCTTGGCAGCCATATCCTCCTCTACCTGGCTTGTAAAAGTTGGATTTTCTAAAGTCTGTACTGGAGGTCCTCTTATCTTCTCATACTACACTCTCTTAGACAATATTATACACATCTGTAACTTGCATTTTCCTTTTATGCAGATGACACACAAATATATATTTCTGTCCAGACCTGCACATCCTAAACAATTCCTGTTGAATGTCTCAAAGGCTCCACAAAGTCCACAGGTCAAAACCAAACTTTTAATACTTCCTTCAAGTCCTGTTTCTTTTCTGCTGTGCCTGTTTCATTATCACCAACCAAAAGCCAAGGCATCAACGCTAAGACTCCCTCTCCATCGCCTACCATATTCAGTTCTCTACGAAGCTCTGTTGATTTTCTCTCACATATTTACCAAGTCTGTCCACTTCTCTCCCTCTCAGCCTCCATGACCCTAGTTGAGCTACCCTGATCTCTTGCTCGTACTGTGGCCATAGTTACCCAACTCCTCTACCTGCACCAGCAGCAGGTCCTCCTCCACCTCGTGATTACACTGCATCCACAACGACTGGTCAGAAATCAAAATCTGATCACGTCATACCCTCTGAGTAACATGATGACTTTCCGCTGATCCTTAGGTAGAACAAGAAAACTACTTAACATGATCTAAAAGTTCCACGTGGTCTGGCCTATGCCTACATTGTCTTTCATCTCATTCCCTACTCATCTCATTCCTTCTCCTCTATCCATACCGGCCCTTTTTTAGTCCCTCGTGCTTGCCATCTTGCTTAATCCCAGAGAGTGCTCATGCCTCCCATCTTGTCTTGTTAACATCAGCTTATTTTTCAAATCTCTTCTCAAGTGTTATTTTCTCAAGAAGGACTTTCCCGACCTGCACACCTCTATCTATTACAGGCTCCCTTACTACTCAGCAACTTTGATTCAAAGAGCTCGTCACCATTGCACGTATACATGTATATGATTAATTGCTTAGGTAATGAGCTTTGTAATGGACAGGGGCAGCATTCAGTGTTATGACAGGAATCATAATGGTGATGAGAATGTAATTTTTTGAATGCACCCAGAAGTGCTGCTTAAAAAAACCAATATACTTACATATGTATCGTTCTGTCAAAAATTACTTGTTAATCATTTTAAATCTAAAAAAAAAATTACTTGTCAGGGAATTAACAAGTTGAGTACTATGATGATTTGAAAGGAAACCCAGCTCAGTGGCTCAGGAGTCTATAGCATGAGATGAAAATACAACTAAGAGACTATTAATCTGATGTCCTTAATCCAGGTACCACCTCTAACACTGATCAGTTATATGACCATGGGCAAGTCATTTAATACCACTGAGCCTCATTGTCATAATATATAAAATACAGATGATGATATTGCTACAAAAAATACGGAATACTCTTGAAAGTCTTATCACATCATAGCTGACTGTGTGCTTTAGGCTCGTAAGCTCAGTTCTGAGCATCTACTGACTGCTACAGTTCATGTTTTCACTGTCCCTTGGACAATTCCACTTTCAAAGACAGTAAGTCTCAGGAGCTTGGAAAAGATCTTATTTGCAATGCAATAGAATCCTGAAGTTGAATCCACCTAAGCTTCTAATTCACTGAATCACAGCTGGTTGAGGCATGCGGCACCCTTGTTTTGTACTCTTACCAGAAAAATGAGAAGATTCTGACCCATCCTACAACATCATAAGGATCAATACACAATGTTTGGTCTATATGATGCCACATATTAAAGAATTCTAAGTAGATGTAAACAAATAGACATTTCTTATGAACATCAGAATCGTTTGAACATCAGTATCATTTACTGACACTGATAAATCTCTAACATATACATAATGCTTTGTAGTTTTCAAAATACCCATACTATGTAGTAGGCAGAACAATGATTAATCACTATATTTTTTCCAGTGAGGAATTTAAAGCTCATGTAAGTTGATCAATTCTCCCAAGTCCACATGATTATTAAGTGACAAAGTCATACTTTCTATATTTCCTATCCAGGGAACAGACTTATTTCTCATCATATGTATGACTGATATTTTTCAAGTCACGGAGAAACTACTATATACCCACACTGTTTTTAATAACTGTGTTTATGAGTCCATTGTAGTAAGTGCCCCTTTGTTGATGGAATTTTGGTCTCCATTAAATTCATACACACAAATGACAAATGGAAACCCCATTTGTTTTTAATAAATTTATTTATTTATTTATTTATTTATTTATTTATTTTTGGCTGCGTTGGGTCTTTGCTGCTGTGAGCGGGCTTTCTCTACTTGCGGTGAGCAGGGCTACTCTTTGTTGCGGCGCGAGGGCTTCTCATTGCGGTGGCTTCTCTTGTTGCAGAACATGGGCTCTAGGTGCACGGGCTTCAGTAGTTGTGGCACATGGGCTCAGTAGATGTGGCACGCAGGCTCTAGAGCGCAGGCTCAGTAGTTATGGCTCACGGGCTCTAGAGTGCAGGCTCAGTAGTTGTGGCGCACGGGCTGAGCTGCCCCGTGGCATGTGGGATCCTCCTGGACCAGGGCTCGAACCTGTGTCCCCTCCGTTGGCAGGCAGGTTCTTAACCACTGCGCCACCAGGGAAGTCCCGAAAGCCCATTATTAAGAGTCTCAAAGTCAATTTCCTTAGGAAAAGAGTTGAAAGATGTCTAATATCCTGCCTCAGGTCACCTCGTGAACTCTTATGGGTCTTCCTGAAGAGAGATGGCCCTCCTCTTACGTGGGCATTCTTTCTTCCATTGAAAAGATGAAGTAGAGATTAAGAAAGGACTTATTAATTTATAATTGACACCAGCTGAGAAGTAGAGGTTTAGGTAGAGAGGGCAAGAAGTTGTTTTACCAAATCTTTAGTTGCTTGAGGACGTTTCCTCACAGAGAATGATAAACCCAATTTCGTCGTGATAGAATGTTCTGAGTTACATTCTCCTGCCTCCAACAGACCCTCTTCTCACTCTAGGGCCCTAGGTTGGAATGGATTTCTGAGTGAGAAAACCTTCTGACGTGAGGCTGCATGGTCATTATGATATTGGTTAAAATGTGTAGCTTGTGAGATTAATGATTAGTGATTGCCATTTTTGACTATATGTAATATCTCAGGTATCAGGTAGAGTCTATCTCTTAAATCCTAGATCTCTAAGCTACCACTGCAGAGTCAACAATTGACTCTCAACCTTCATGGCCACTCACTGGTCCGTATGTCCTTTATCTCCTTGCAGTGGTTATATTGGAAATAAAGGGCACATTATGGAGCCCACTCCATTGGGTTAAATAAGTTGATAGGAGGACAGGAATTTTATTTAATTTAATTAATTAATTTCTTTATTTTTGACTGTGTTGGGTCTTCGTTGCTGCGCACGGGCGTTCTCTAGTTGCGGCGAGTGGGGGCTACTCTTCATTACGGTGCACGGGCTTCTCACTGTGGTGGCTTCTCTTGTTGCGGAGCTCGGGCTCTAGGCACACGGGCTTCAGTAGTTGTGGCACGTGGGCTCAGCAGTTGTGGCTCACGGGCTCTAGAGCGCAGGCTCAGTAGTTGTGGCGCACGGGCTTGGTTGCTCCGTGGCATGTGGGATCTTCCCGGACCAGGGCTCGAACCTGTGTCCCCTTCATTGGCAGGCAGATTCTTAACCACTGCGCCACCAGGGAAGCCCCAGGACAGGAATTTTAAAAGGGAGGTAAAAAAATGTAGTTCCCACATTTTGATTTGTGCAGGCTGCTGCAAGCACTAGTACTGATGAATTTAAAGCAGTTTTCAATGGCCAGCGTTGTCTACAGAGCAAGGATGCCTAAAGAGCTGCTGTCACCCTGCATTTATTCTCCAATTTTTAGAAATCCAGCTTGCTTCTCTCTTCTTTATCTTGTGGAATGAATAAAGATGCTCAGCATGCAGAGAGGCAAGCTTCAAGGCCGTGAAGTGTAAATGTGAAATCCCTGCTCTTCCAGGTTCCATGCAGACAATTGGATGTCTGTCCAGAGCATTTCTGGATTAAGTGACTTAGATGTCAGAAAAATCATTTTAGGATTGGAATTCTTCTGCTTATTAGTGCTCAATGTTCATAGACCACAAATGTGTCCAGCACTTGAAACAATTTCTATTTCCAGTGATGATTCATACAAGTGATTGCTTCTCTGTTGGCTAACGTGAGAAATGCAGCATTTCTTTTCATAAACATCAAGTAGGCAAACAATAATTTGGAGGATAAATCAAATATAATCCTACTCGAATGTATTGGAAAGGTTCCTTCTTTGCCACAATTCTCAAAATGAAAATAACGAATAACAGTAAGATTGACTGCTGCAGTATCACTTGTCTTAGAATCTCCTAGGTTTGGTTCTACAACTGACACGAAAACCGCCTCGACATCACCTGAGTTATCATGATACTCTTGCTGAAATTTTCTTTTGGAGAGTTCTCAGATTTTAAATATTTATTATTGACTTGATAATGTTTGTCCCCCCCCCCCCCCCGCCCATATAAAATGCCTCTTCTTGGTTCACAGAAGACTAAAAAGAAGCTGATTTTGAAAGAGTGAATTATTTTAAGTTGGACAATAGCAATAGTTTTATATTTGCAAGTAAGCTAGCACTTGGTAGTTGAACTGGAGTTCCACTCATTATATTCAATGACAACATTTTTATTATTGTTGTAAAGCATAGCATAGATACTAATGGGAAAGGACGTAGGTAATCAACAGTCCTGTCAATCAACCAGTCAACAAATATTGATTGAGCATTTACTATATACAAAGTACTGTGTATTTCTCTGAAGATGAGGCAAAGTAATATAGGACATTATTTCTGCCCTCTAGGGACTTATGATCTATATGTGAAGGTAAGAAAAATAAATATTATGGGATCAGGACTCTAGGTCAGGGTATCATCTGGGCAGGTCAGCTTACTGACACCCAAGAGCTTCAAAATGTGGCATTCACCTATGGATTCTTCACCATTTAAACTCTGGTTCTTAGCTTGGCAGGTTCACAAAATTAATCTTGTCTGTGCCCCAAATATGTTACTAATCAAGGATGTGACATACCAACTATATGTCATATAAACCTGACATATAAACCGGAGTGAAAATGTAGCTATCAGGCTGCCAAGTAACCCATGTGGACTGAATGATGTGTAAGCTTCTCGGGTGCATTCTGCCTAGGAAGGTTTCATGATAAACATGAAATTAGAGTTATAGAGTTATAGTCAACCATCTGACCATATGGTTGAAATGTGAAAAAGTTGAGTAGAACCTATCTCAAATAGACTGATAGAGCCATCTCCAGCTTCATAATAGCCATTATGAACATTTATATTATCTGTTCTTATTATTCACTCCTTGGAATGGAATTTGAGTTAGCTCTCAGACCTCTCTCTTTGATGCCCTATTTCTAATTAAACTTCACTGCTAATTATTACCTTAAATTGCTTTTTGAAAATGGTGTATTATGAAGTATGGGATATTTATAAAAATATATATCTGGAATATTTATAAAATATACATAATAATGATAAAACAAATTTCTATGTAACCACACATAGCATAAGACATAGAAAATAACCCACACTTCTGAAGCCCCCTAAATGCTAATCTACTAATCTCATCATTTTCTTGCTTTGCTTTATTATTCTAACACACACATACACACATATTGTTTAGTTTCTCATGTTTTAACTGGTACATAAATTGAGTGAGATTGTTTGTATTCTTCTGTGACTTGTTTTGTTTGGTCCATATTATATTGTTGCCATGTAGCAAGAAGTCATTCATTTTCTTTTTTTTTTTTTTTAAACATCTTTATTGAAGTATAATTGCTTCACAATGGTGTGTTAGTTTCTGCTTTATAACAAAGTGAATCAGCTACACATATACACACGTTCCCATATCTCCTCCCTCCCGCATCTCCCTCCCTCCCACCCTCCCCATCCCACCCCCGCAGGCGGTCACAGAGCACCGAGCTGATCTCCCTGTGCTATGCGGCTGCTTCCCACTAGCTATCTATTTTACATTTGGTAGTGTATATATGTCCATGACACTCTCTCACCCTGTCACATCTCACCCCTCCCCCTCCCCATATCCTCAAGTCCATTCTTTAGTAGGTCTCTGTCTTTATTCCCATCTTGCCACTAGGTTCTTCATGACCTTTTTTTTTTTTTTTCCTTAGATTCCATATATATGTGTTAGCATACTGTATTTGTTTTTCTCTTTCTGACTTACTTCACTCTGTATGACAGACTCTAACTCCACCCACCTCATTACAAATACCTCCATTTCATTTCTTTTTATGGCTGAGTAATATTCCATTGTATATATGTGCCACATCTTCTTTATCCATTCATCCGATGATGGACACTTAGGTTGCTTCCATGTCCTGGCTCTTGTAAATAGAGCTGCAATGAACATTTTGGTACATGACTCTTTTTGAATTATGGTGTTCTCAGGGTATATGCCCAGTAGTGGGATTGCTGGGTCGTATGGTAGTTCAATTTTTAGTTTTTTCAGGAACCTCCATACTGTTCTCCATAGTGGCTGTATCAATTTACATTCCCACCAACAGTGCAAGAGTGTTCCCTTTTCTCCACACCCTCTCCAGCATTTATTGTTTCTAGATTTTTTAAAAAAATTATTTATTTATTTTATTTATGGCTGTGTTGGGTCTTCGTTTCTGTGTGAGGGCTTTCTCTAGTTGCGGCAAGTGGGGGCTACTCTTCATCGCGGTGCGCGGGCCTCTCACTATCGTGCCCTCTGTTGTTGCGGAGCACAGGCTCCAGACGCGCAGGCTCAGTAGCTGTGGCTCACGGGCCTAGTTGCTCCGCGGCACGTGGGATCCTCCCAGACCAGGGCTCGAACCTGTGTGCCCTGCATTGGCAGGCAGATTCTCAACCACTGCGCCACCAGGGAAGCCCCGTTTCTAGATTTTTTGATGATGGCCATTCTGACCGGTGTGAGATGATACCTCATTGTAGTTTTGATTTGCATTTCTCTAATGATTAATGATGTTGAGCATTCTTTCACGTGTCTGTTGGCCATCTGTATATCTTCTTTGGAGAAATGTCTATTTAGGTCTTCTGCCCATTTTTGGATTGGGTTGTTGGTTTTTTTGTTATTGAGCTGCATGAGCTGCTTGTAAATCTTGGAGATTACTCCTTTGTCAGTTGCTTGATTTGCAAATATTTTCTCCCATTCTGAGGGTTGTCTTTTGGTCTTGTTTATGGTTTCCTATGCTGTGCAAAAGCTTTTAAGTTTCATTAGGCCCCATTTGTTTATTTGTGTTTTTATTTCCATTTCTCTGGGAGCTGGGTCAAAAAGGATCTTGCTGTGATTTATGTCATAGAGTGTTCTGCCTATGTTTTCCTCTAAGAGTTTGGTAGTGTCTGATTTTACACTTAGGTCTTTAATCCATTTTGAGTTTATTTTTGTGTATGGTGTTAGGGAGTGTTCTAATTTCATACTTTTACATGTACCTGTCCAATTTTCCCAGCACCATTTATTGAAGAGGCTGTCTTTTCTCCACTGTATATGCTTGCCTCCTTTATCAAAGATAAGGTGACCATATGTGCGTGGGTTTATCTCTGGGATTTCTATCCTGTTCCATCGATCTATATTTCTGTTTTTGTGCCAGTACCAAACTGTCTTGATTACTATAGCTTTGTAATATAGTCTGAAGTCAGCCTGATTCCTCCAGCTCCATTTTTCTTTCTCAAGATTGCTTTGGCTATTCGGGGTCTTTTGTGTCTCCATACAAATTGTGAAATTTTTTGTTCTAGTTCTGTGAAAAATGCCATTGGTAGTTTGATAGGGATTGCATTGAATCTGTAGATTGCTTTGGGTAGTACAGTCATTTTCATGATGTTGATTCTTCCAATTGAAGAACATGGTATATGTCTCCTTCTGTTTGTATCATCTTTAATTTCTTTCATCAGTGTCTTATAGTTTTCTGCATACAGGTCTTTTGTCTCTTTAGGTAGGTTTATTCCTAGGTATTTTATTCTTTTTGTTGCAATGGTAAATGGGAGCGTTTCCTTAATTTCTCTTTCAGATTTTCCATCAGTAGTGTATAGGAATGCAAGGGATTTCCGTTCATTAGGTTTGTATCCTGCTACTTTACCAAATTCATTGATTAGCTCTAGGAGTTTTCTGGTAGCATCTTTAGGATTCTCTATGAATAGTAACATGTTATCTACAAACAGCAACAGCTTTACTTCTTCTTTTCTGATTTGGATTCCTTTTATTTCTTTTTCTTCTCTGATTGCTCTGGCTAAAGCTTCCAAAACTATGTTGAATAATAGCGGTGAGAGTGGACAACCTTGTCTTGTTCCTGATCTTAGAGGAAATGGTTTCAGTTTTTCACCATTGAGAATGATGTTGGCTGTGGGTTTGTCATATATGGCTTTTATTATGTTGAGGAAAGTTCCCTCTATGCCTACTTTCTGCAGGGCTTTTATCATAAATGGGTGTTGAATTTTGTCGAAAGCTTTCTCTGCATCTATTGAGATGATCATATGGTTTTTCTCCTTCAATTTGTTAATATGATGTATCACGTTGATTGATTTGCGTATATTGAAGAATCCTTGCATTCCTGGGATAAACCCCACTTGATCATGGTGTATGATCCTTTTAATGTGCTGTTGGATTCTGTTTGCTAGTATTTTGTTGAGGATTTTTGCGTCTATGTTCATCAGTGATATTGGCCTGTAGTTTTCTTTCTTTGTGACATCTTTGTCTGGTTTTGGTATCAGGGTGATGGTGGCCTCGTAGAATGAGTTTGGGAGTGTTCCTCCCTCTGCAATATTTTGGAAGAGTTTGAGAAGGATAGGTGTTAGTTCTTCTCTAAATGTTTGATAGAATTCGCCTGTGAAGCCATCTGGTCCTGGGCTTTTGTTTGTTGGAAGATTTTTAATCACAGTTTCAATTTCAGTGCTTGTGATTGGTCTGTTCATATTTTCTATTTCTTCCTGGTTCAGTCTCGGTAGGTTGTGCATTTCTAAGAATCTGTCCATTTCTTCCAGGTTGTCCATTTTATTGGCATAGAGTTGCTTGTAGTAATCTCTCATGATCTTTTGTATTTCTGCAGTGTCAGTGGTTACTTCTCCTTTTTCATTTCTAATTCTATTGATCTGAGTCTTCTCCCTTTTTCTCTTGATGAGTCTGGCTAATAGTTTATCAATTTTGTTTATCTTCTCGAAGAACCAGCTTTTAGTGTCATTGATTTTTGCTATTGTTTCCTTCATTTCTTTTTCATTTATTTCATTTATTATATCTTTATAATTTCTTTCCTTCTGCTGGCTTTGGGGTTTTTTTGTTCTTCTTTCTCTAATTGCTTCAGGTGCAAGGTTAGGTTGTTTATTCGAGATGGTTCCTGTTTCTTGAGGTAGGCTTGTATTGCTATAAACTTCCCTCTTAGCACTGCTTCTGCTGTGTCCCATAGGTTTTGGGTCGTCGTGTCTCCATTGTCATTTGTTTCTAGGTATTTTTTGATTTCCCCTTTGATTTCTTCAGTGATCACTTCGTTATTAAGTAGTGTATTGTGTAGCCTCCATGTGTTTGTATTTTTTACAGTTCTTTTTCTGTAATTGATATCTAGTCTCATAGCGTTGTGGTCGGAAAAGATACTTGATACGATTTCAGTTTTCTTAAATTTACCAAGGCTTGATTTGTGACCCAAGATATGATCAGTCCGGGAGGATGTTCCATGAGCACTTGAGAAAAATGTGTATTCTGTTGTTTTTGGGTGGAATGTCCTATAAATATCAATTAAGTCCATCTTGTTTAATGTATCATTTAAAGCTTGTGTTTCCTTATTTATTTTCATTTTGGATGATCTGTCCATTGGTGAAAGTGGGGTGTTAAAGTCCCCTACTATGATTGTGTTGCTGTCGATTTCCCCTTTTATGGCTGTTAGTATTTGCCTTATGTATTGAGGTGCTCCTATGTTGGGTGCATAAATATTTACAATTGTTATAGCTTCCTCTTGGATCGATCCCTTGATCATTATATAGTGTCCTTCTTTGTCTCTTGTAATAGTCTTTATTTTAAAGTCTATTTTGTCTGATATGAGAATTGCTACTCCAGCTTTCTTTTGATTTCCATTTGCATGGAATATCTTTTTCCATCCCCTCACTTTCAGTCTGTATGTGTCTCTAGGTCTGAAGTGGGTCTCTTGTAGACAGCATATATATGGGTCTTGCTTTTGTATCCATTCAGCCAGCCTGTGTCTTTTGGTGGGAGCATTTAATCCATTTACATTCAAGGTAATTATCGATATGTATGTTCCTATTCCCATTTTCTTAAATGTTTTGGGTTTGTTATTGTAGGTGTTTTCCTTCTCTTGTGTTTCTTGCCTAGAGAAGTTCCTTTAGCATTTGTTGTAAAGCTGGTTTGGTGGTGCTGAACTCTCTCAGCTTTTGCTTGTCTGTAAAGGTTTTAATTTCTCCATCAAATCTGAATGCGATCCTTGCTGGGTAGAGTAACCTTGGTTGTAGGTTTTTCTCCTTCATGACTTTAAGTATATTCTGCCACTCCCTTCTGGCTTGCAGAGTTTCTGCTGAAAGATCAGCTGTTAACCTTATGGGGATTCCCTTGTGTGTTATTTGTTGTTTTTCCCTTGCTGCTTTTAATATGTTTTCTTTATATTTAATTTTTGATAGTTTGATTAATATGTGTCTTGGCATGTTTCTCCTTGGATTTATCCTGTATGGGACTCTCTGTGCTTCCAGGACTTGATTAACTATTTCCTTTCCCATATTAGGGAAGTTTTCAACTATAATCTCTTCAAATATTTTCTCAGTCCCTTTCTTTTTCTCTTCTTCTTCTGGGACCCCTATAATTCGAATGTTGGTGCATTTAATGTCGTCCCAGAGGTCTCTGAGACTGTCCTCAGTTCTTTTCATTCTTTTTTCTTTATTCTGCTCTGCAGTAGTTATTTCCACTATTTTATCTTCCAGGTCACTTATCCGTTCTTCTGCCTCAGTCATTCTGCTATTGATCCCGTCTAGAGTATTTTTAATTTCATTTATTGTGTTGTTCATCGTCCCTTGGTTCCTCTTTAGTTCTTCTACATCCTTGTTAAGTGTTTTTTGCATTTTGTCTATTCTATTTCCAAGATTCTGAATCATCTTTACTATCATTATTCTGAATTCTTTTTCAGGTAGACTGCCTATTTCCTCTTCATTTGTTAGGTCTGGTGTGTTTTGACCCTGCTCCTTCACCTGCTGTGTGGTTTTTTGTCTTCTCATTTTGCTTATCTTACTGTGTTTGGGGTCTCCTTTTCACAGGCTGCAGGTTCGTAGTTCCCGTTGTTTTGGGTATCTGTCCCCAGTGGCTAAGGTTGGTTCAGTGGGTTGTGTAGGCTTCCTGGTGGAGGGGACTAGTGCCTGTGTTCTGGTGGATGAGGTTGGATCTTGTCTCTCTGGTGGGCATGTCCACGTCTGGTGGTGTGTTTTGGGGTGTCTGTGGCCTTATTATGATTTTAGGCAGCCTCTCTGCTAATGGATGGGGCTGTGTTCCTGTCTTGCTAGTTGTTTGGCACAGGGTGTCCAGCACTGTAGCTTGCTGGTCGTTGAGTGAAGCTGGGAATAGATGTTGAGATGGAGATCTCTGAGAGATTTTCGCCGTTTGGTATTACGTGGAGCTGGGAGGTCTCTTGTGGACCAGTGTCCTGAAGTTGGTTCTCCCACCTCAGAGGCACAGCCCTGATGCCTGGCTGGAGCACCAAGAGCCTTTCATCCACTCGGCTCAGAATAAAAGGGTGAAAAAAATAGAAAGAAAGAAAGAAAGAGGATAAAATAAAATAAAATAAAGCTATTATACTAAAAAATAAGAAAAAAAATTATTAAGAATAAATGTATTCAGAAAAAAATTTTTTTTTAATTTTTAAAAATAGATTTATTAATTTTTATAGTAAAAATAAGAAAAAAATTATTAAGAAAAAAATTTATTAAGAAAATAAATTTTTAATTTTTTAAAATAAAAAATATGAAAGTACTTATTAAAATTTTTTTTTAATTTCTAAAAATAGAAAATAAGGAAAAAATTATTAAGAAAACATTTATTAGGAAAAAAAAATTTTTTTAAGTAAAAAAAAAAAAAAAAACCACGGACGGACCTAACCCTAGGGCTAATGGTGAAAGCAAAGCTATACAGACAAAATCTCACCCAGAAGCATACACATATACAGTCACAAAAACAGGAAAGGGGGAAAAATTAATATATCCTGCTCCCAAAGTCCACCTCTTGAATTTGGGGTGATTCGTTGTCTATTCAGGTATTCAGCAGATGCAGGCACATCAAGTTGTTTGTGGAGCTTTAATCCGCTGCTTCTGAGGCTGCTGGGAGAGATTTCCCTTTCTCTTCTTTGTTCGTACAGCTCCCGGGGTTCAGCTTTGGGTTTGGACCCGCCTCTGCGTGTAGGTCACCTGAGGGCGTCTGTTCTTCACTCAGACAGGACGGGGTTAAAGGAGCAGCTGCTTCGGGGGCTCTGGCTCACTCAGGCCCCGGCGAGGGAGGGAGCGGTACGGAGGAGGCGGGGCGAGCCTGCGGCGGCAGAGGCCGGCGTGACGTTGCAGCAGCCTGAGGCGTGCTGTGCGTTCTCCCGGGGAAGTTGTCCCTGGATCACGGGACCCTGGCAGTGGCGGGCTGCACAGGCTCCCGGGAGGGGCAGTGTGGATAGTGACCTGTGCTCGCACACAGGCTTCTTGGTGGCGGCAGCAGCAGCCTTAGCGTCTCCTGCCTGGCTCTGGGGTCCGCGCTGATAACCGCGGCTCGCGCCCGTCTCTGGGGTCCGCGCTGTTAGCCGCGGCTCGCGCCCGCCTCTGGGGTCCGCGCTGATAGCCGCGGCTCGCGCCCGTCTCTGGAGTGCGTTTAGGCGGCGCTCTGAATCCCCTCTCCTTGCGCGCCGCGAAACAAAGAGGCAAGAAAAAGTCTCTTGCCTCTTCGGCAGCTGCAGAGTTTTTCCCAGACTCCCTCCCGGCTAGCACCGAAGCCCGAGCCTCAGCTCCCAGCCCCCGCCCGCCCCGGCGGGTGAGCAGACAAGCCTCTCAGGCTGGTGAGCGTTGCTCGGCGCTGAGCCTCTGTGCGGGAATCTCTCCGTTTTTCCCTCTGCGCCCCTGTTGCTGTGGGATCCGTGCTGATAGCCGCGGCTCGCGCCCGCCTCTGGGGTCCGCGCTGATAGCCACGGCTCGCGCCCGTCTCTGGAGTTTGTTTAGGCGGCGCTCTGAATCCCCTCTCCTTGCGCGCCGCGAAACAAAGAGGCAAGAAAGAGTCTCTTGCCTCTTCGGCAGCTGCAGACTTTTTCCCGGACTCCTTCCCGGCTAGCACCGAAGCCCCAGCCTCAGCTCCCAGCCCCCGCCCGCCCCGGCGGGTGAGCCGACAAGCCTCTCGGGCTGGTGAGTGCTACTCAGCACCGATCCTCCGTGCGGGAATCTCTCCGCTTTGCCCTCCGCACCCCTGTGGCTGCGCTCTCCTCCGCGGCTCCGAAGCTTCCCCCTCCGCCACCCGCAGTCTCCGCCCGCAAAGGGGCTCCTAGTGTGTGGAAACCTTTCCTCCTTCACAGCTCCCTCCCACTGGTGCAGGTGCCGTCCCTATTCTTTTGTCTCTGTTATTTCTTTTTTCTTTTGCCCTACCCGAGTACGTGGGGATTTTCTTGCCTTTTGGGAGGTCTGACGTCTTCTGCCAGCGTTCAGTGGGTGTTCTGTAGGAGTAGATCCACGTGTAGATGTATTTCTACTGTATCTGTGGGAAGGAAGGTGATCTCCGCGTCTTGCTCTTCCGCCATCTTGCCAGTATCCCCCCTCATTCATTTTCATACTGTGTTGCTCCGTTCTCTGAGCATGCCACAATTTATTCATCCATTCCACTGTTGATAGATGGGCTTTTGGGTTGTTTCCAGGGTTTTTGCTATAATAAATAATGCTGCGTAATATTCTTGTACCTTTCTTCTCCTGTACATGTGCATATGTAGAGGAAGAATTACTGAACCCTAAGGTATGCAAAGCTTCATTTTATTAGATGATGCTAAGTTGTTTCTTACAGTGTACTAATAATTTACACTCTCACCATAGTGGAGAGAGGTTCTAGTTTCTTTATATACTCACCAACAGTTGGCATTGTCAGACTTCTTAATTTTTGCCAATCTAGAGAATGTTAAATAGCATCTCGTGGTTTCAGTTTGTATTTATCTAATTACTAATGAGCCTGAGTACCTTTTCAATATGTTTACTGACCATTTGTGTTGTGTCTGTGAAACATCTGTTTATTTCTTTTGAAAACTATTCAATTAGGTTTTTCCTTTTCCTTATTTTTGTGTAAAACTATTTTATAGCAATCTTTTGCTAGTCATATATGTTACAAATATCTTTTCCCAGTTTGTGGCTTTTCACTTTCTTTATCGTATTATTAATATAAATTTATTAATTTTTCACTTACGATTTTTGCTATTTTTGTCTTGTAATATCAGTATTGCAATTATGAAGATGTGTTCTTCTATTATCTTCAAAGTTTTTAATATCATTCACATTTAAATGATCAATACCTAGAGCAAATGTTGTCTATTTTAATTGTCTATGTGAGTGTCATGCACTTTTAGTTGTTAATTGATAGGTGTAGATCATATATTAAAACAGGAACCAGCTGCTGTCCTTCTAAGAATTTTGAAATTAAAATGCCCTATAATATCAGCATAACACATTAGAGCCTAATTTTGCAAAGGCACTTCAAAGAGATAAAATGGCTCCTAATCCAAAAAGACCTAAGTGTTCTTCTGGTAATGTGTGGCTGTATAATAAAGTACCCCCAAACTTTTATGGTTTAAAACAACTATTTGTCTCTCAAGGTCTGTACCTGGAGTGGGTTCATATGGACATACTTGTTTGGGGTCTCTCAAGCTGTTGTATGGAAGCTGAGGCTTGAGTCATCTGAGGGCTCAATTGGGTCAGACTTCCAGATGGCTTACTTGCCTGTCTGGTATTGATATTACTTGTTGGGTATTGGATGTGAACTCAGCTGGGACGGTCAACCAGCGGACCTACACATGGCCTTTCCCTGGGACTTGGGCTTCATACAACATGGTGCCTTGGGTTCTGAGAAGGTGTGTCTCAACAGTGAGCATTCCAAGAGAATAAGGAAAATACTGCTGCAAGGATTCTTATGACCCAGTCTTGGGAGTCATGCTGTGTCACTTCTGCTGCATTTTACTGATTACACATGGCCAGCTCCGTTTCAATGTGGAAGGGAATTTCTCTAGGGTGTGAATACTAGAGGGTATGGTTCATTGGGCAGTTGTCTTTGAAGATTAACTATAGCAACCATGCCAAAGGATTGTCAGTATTAATGTTTACAGAGACTGTTGTGTCATCTTCCAGTTCAAGCAATAAAGAAGAGTAGATAGACTGAAAACAACCTCTCAAGACAAAACACCTAAAATTTGTGGATAAAATATGTTTTTAAAAACAAAGTTGAACTGGCCGTGACCTAAGAGAAATTCTCAGAGACCCGAAACAAGAGAGCATGAATCCAAACTAAAATTCAAATGCTAAAGACAGGAGTTACCCTAGAGTATCTCTTTATCCCCCAAGATTTGTGACTTCGGTTTTATGGCAGCTTGGTGGGATGGGGGAGGGAGAATGAGAGAGAAGGCCTAGAGCCCAGACAAGGTGGGTGGTCTATTTGGAAACCCTCTGTATAAACCACAGAAAAGGAGAGATAACACAGAAGCATTTGCCTACCCAAAACTTGACTCTAAATGGAACTAAAACATATCTGAGAATTTGTAACCACAGGAAAACCTCATATGGGCTTGTGATCCTAAATCTATAATCCAAATACCTCAAACCAAGAATTTATTTAAAGTTGTTCTGAGTTGGTGACTTCAAGTATCTCTGGTGGAAGCAATGCTCATCCACTTGGGAGAAACAAATTTCAACACACACTTCAAAGTTTTCTTTCAGCTAAAGTTATAATGGATATGATTTGCAAACATAAATCACAGAACATATGACAAAACAAGGCCTCCAAAAGTAAGAGCCGGGAGAAGCAGTGAATAATAAAGGAAGATACTCAAACACTTCAGATACTAAAATTATCAGACTTAGAATAAATATATTAATTATGTTTAACAATTACAGAAGCAAAGAATGAGTGAGAAATAAGTGACTCAAAAAGAAACAAATACAGTACCTAGAAATTAAAAGTATAATAATTTACATTTACAAGTCAATGAGCTATTTAAATATCATATTAGATATAGCATATAAGGTTACTGGAAGAGAGACCAAAGATATTATCTGGAAAAATAACACAAAGAGACAAAGAATTTGAAAACATGAAAGAGAGGTTAAGAAACATAGAGGATAGAGAGAGTAGATCTAACACATGACAAGTAGGAGTTTCAAAGAAATAATAGATTTCAGGAGTGGTGATTTGTGAAGAAGCAATGACTAAAATTTTTCAGAATTGATGAAAAACTTGAAGCATCAGAATCAGAAATTCAAATGAAATCCAAGCAGAATAAATGAAAAAACTATGACACCTAAATAAATTGTACTGAAAGTGAAACCGAAGACACTCAAGACAAAGAGAAGACCTTGAGATCAGTCAGAAATCAATTTTTTAAAAATTACTAAGTGACCACAATTAGACTGACAGCTGAATTCTCAGCAATAATAACAGGACAAGAAGATAATGAAATTAATTATTCAATATACTGAGGGAATATAGCTGCCAATCTAGAATTATTTATCTGCAAAATTCTTTTAAAAACAAAAGCAAGAGTGAAATAAATATATTTCCAAACAAAACTGAGACTGTTTACTGACAATGGAAATGTCAAGAGAGGAATAAAAGAGAAATAAAATTTAGAGTGAAAGACTATTTCAAGAAAAAAGAAAATGACTCCAGAAGGAAGGTATAAGATGCAAGTAAAAGTAGTGAACATAGAAATTGCTATACAAATGGGTAAATATGAATAAATAATAATGGTATATATTAATTTCAGACAAAAGTAAGTTTTAAGGTGAAAAAAATCTTACTACAGACAGCCAGGATTAGTACCCAGATCATCTGGATTAAAGCTATACTGTGACATCACATTGGAATAGAGCAGAAAGAACAATTAAGGAGGATGAAGATGAGCAGAGAGAATAATAGAAGAAGTAGAAGGTCAGAGGGCATCCTGACAAGTTGTTAAATGCTAAAAAAAAAAAAAAGTTAAATAGGATTAACATAGTTAACTGACTGTGTTATAGGTTTAACATATTCATCAAAGGTTTCTCTCCTCCTCCTCTTCCTCATCCTTCCCCTTCCCCCCCTCCCCCACTTCCTCCTCCTCTTCCTCCTCCTCTTCCTTCTTCTCCTCCCTCTCTTCCTCCCCCTCCCTCTCTTAACTCCAGGTTCTCAGAGACCAAGATGCTAGACTTAGTTCACTTCATATAAGAACGTTAAAGGACAATGTAATTGTTGCCCTCAAGAGTATAAAGTCCATTTTCTAAAATATGCCAAAGATGCGTATCTCCATCTTTCAGGACAGCCGTAGAGGGGCCATGGGTCTAGGATACATAAATGATGGGAATTCCTGCCAAATGGTTGACTGTTGTAACAGGCAAGGAAAAATGGATGGAATCTCTATTAACAGAGCCTTTAAAAAAAAGTGTGGGTCTGTCATAAACCTACTTATTTCCCTCCAGGCTTGTGCATCTATGGCACATGATATTGAGAATTGAGAAGATGTATATCCAAGTTCTAGTTCCTGCTTACTAGCTCTACAATCATAGACAGATTACTAGCTCTCTGAGCTCCAGTTTCCCTTCAGTAAAATGGGAAATGTATTAACTTCCTTGTCTACCACCCCTGGTGGTAGCAAGGATCCAATGACATGGGTTAGAGGGCTATATCAACTTCGAGGACTCCAATAAATGTAAGCTATTGTTATTCTTGAATAAATGCTTTCATTATCACGGTCACATGAGGCCATTTATGTAATAGCTTCCTTAATCATTTACTTAATTCTAAGGAGAGGATTATAATTTATATTCAACATTTCACATTAATTTAGGAAAATAGAAAAAAAGAGAGATGTATTTTTCAGTGATGATGGATAGTATATGCAAAACATATATGGATGAAGAAAACAAGATCCTTTTATTTTTCAGATGGGAAATTATCATATGAGCTTCTGGAAAGAAAACCTAATTCAACTTTTATGTTCCTAACTTTAGTAATAAAAAGTATGTTGAGTAATCATGCCAAATGACTTGGATAAATTGCTAAATATGAATGAGGGGAGAATTAAATTGACACAAAGGAAAGGGTTTCTTGTCAGAGAAAAATTTTTGAAGGGAGCTGGAGATTATTTATTTGTTTATTTTTTATTCTTAAAACTGATTCTTTTTATTTACTAAAAGACATAGGTTTGAAAATGAAATCGTTGCTGTCCTTACCATAAATGGAAAACCTATACTACTACTACCAATAAATAAAAATAAATGCAATGAACAGCAATATGATTAAAATCTACCTGTAAACTGTTGCCCACTCCCTCTTTATTTTTTTTTTCCGAGAAAGAGGAAGAAAATGCTTCCATCTTTTTCCTTTTTTTTTAAATTGAGGTATAGTTTTTTACACTCCCTCTTTATTAAAAGGGAAGATTAGCAAGGATTGAAGACATGCTAAAAATGTAATCTTCCCTTTTAGCATGTCTTCAATCCTTGGAGATCATTTAATGTAAACATTAGACCTACTCTGTGGAAAATATTGAGTTGTGTTTGCTTCTTGACCAGGGCACCAAGAAATGTAATCAACTAAAGAGATGGAAACAATTGAGTAACCATTAATCTTTCTCCTTTTAAGGAAATCTATTTTTTGTTATGGTTTGCAATGCTTTCAAGATAAGGCTAAATTATATTGTAAAACTAAATCAGTTTTTAAGTCAATACTAGACAAATCTAGTTGCACAGGCTCCCATCATATAATTAGAAAATTAGCTATTCTATTTATTTATAGGATACCATAAAGAAATGGTAAATGCAATTCTCAATGTCATGTATACAAAGTCACACTGATACAGATAAGAATGAAAATGAAATATGAATAATGGATGATGAATCATTTTCTTGGGTCTCCAGAAGCCACTTAAAAATTAAGATGAAACGATGCCATTATTAATCTTTTGTTACATAAGGACATTGAAAACAATCTTAGTATGGACTTCAGACCCCTTGATTCCATTATGTTGACTAGACCCATTATCCCCAGGGGCATGTCCTTTCACCATGGAGTCACAGCTTCTTGCACCAGGGTTGCATACCCCTTCTACTTTCCAGTTCTGTCTGGCAATCCATTCTCTTCCTAGCATCTTCTCAAGAATCTATAGGGCCCTTGGGCACTCTCTTTTCCCTGTATGTCCCTCCAGCCTCTGGAGACTGGTCAATGGGCTACACAAATTAGGCTTTATTGACCAGTTGACTTCCAGTCGATTTCAGCCAATAGGAGGCACCAGCAGGAGATCAGAGTTGGGAAGGAAAGAGAGTTGGAATATTTATTCCATCACCTCCCTCCCAGCTGAGCAGAAATTTGCTAGGGGCTTTTTTTTTTCTATTGAAAGCCAAATTCAAAGAGACAGAAAATAGATGGGTGGTTTACAGCAACTTGGGAGAGAGGAAAATGGGGAATGATTGCTAATGCATTTGGGGCTTTGGTGAGTGATAAAAATATTCTTGAGTTGGATAGTGGTGATAGTTGAAAGCCCTACAGATATACTAAGACCATTTAATTGTGTGTATCAAAAGGGTGAATTTTATGATGGGTGAATTATACCTCAATTTAAAACAGATAGAAAATATACAATGGAATATTATTCAGCCATAAAGAAGAATGAAATCTTATCACTTGCAACAACATGGATGGACCTCGAGGGCGTTATGCTACGGGAAATAAGTCAGACAGAGAAAGACACATACCATATGATCTCACTTATATGTGGAATTTTAAAAAAAACAAAACAAGCTCATGGATACAGAGAACAGATTGGTGGTTGCCAGAGGTTGGGGGCGGTGAGGGGGGCAAAATGGGTGAAGGGGGTCAAAAGGTACAAACTTCCAGTTATAAAATAAATAAGTCATGGGGATATAAGGTACAGCATGGTGACTGTAGCTAACAATAGTGTGTTGCATATTTGCCAATAATACTGTATTGCAAGTTGCTAAGAGAGTAGATCTTAAAAGTTCTCATCACAAGAAAAAGATGTTATGACTATGTATATGGTAACAAATGTTAACTAGACTTACTGTGGTCATCATTTCACAATGTATACAAATATTGAATCATGATGTTGGACACCTGAAACTAGTATAGTTGTATGTTAAGTATACCTTAATAGAAAATGGATAGAAAAGTTGCAAACCAAACTTTTGTAGCACAAAACAAAAAATATGGATAAACAAAAAAGGAAAGAAACGTTAAAAACTAAAATCATAACATAAAAAATACAAATGAAAAATGTATCATTTATATCAATTAAAGTACATAGACAGAAAAGACACACACACACACACGCACACACACACAGACACACACACACACACACACACACACACACACACACACACACAGTTCCTGGAAGGTGGGGCTCTCTTACAGCTATAGTTCTTTCCAGTTTTTAGTAATGGATCCATTCTTGTGCCTTCAGGCCTAAGATGGTAACAGCTCCCTGCTGTGTTGGCTTCTTATTGACTTCCTTTAATCCTGACCACAGGCCTTTGTAAATAGCCCTTTTAGTAAACCCTCTTCAATTAACTCATTTGAGTACACCCTCTGTTCCCAGCCAGGACGCTTTCACATACAAGCCACCATTGCCCATGAGATCAAGTTCAAACTCTTCTCTCTGACCTTTAACTCCCTTTCCTTTTCTTTACCTCTGTTTTGCAAGGTGTGCCTCAACTTTACTTTCTCTTCTTCCTTATCAGCTCTAGCACATGTTTTCTATGCTCTGTTATGACTTTGCACTTGGTTTTAAATTCTTATATAATTATTTAGTTAAATGTAAGACATATTTCACCTAAAGATGACACAGAAATCCATTCTTTATACTTCTCATAGCTTTTAGTCCAGGAAGAGGCACTAATTAGGAGCAAGATTTGAAATTTCAACTCATTATTTCTTGATTTGCTTCTCTTCCTTTCTAGCCTTTCTTTTTTTTTGTTTTTAACAGCTTTATTGGAGCATAATTACTTTACAG
Organism: Eschrichtius robustus; assembly: GCF_028021215.1. Classification (NCBI taxonomy): domain Eukaryota; kingdom Metazoa; phylum Chordata; class Mammalia; order Artiodactyla; family Eschrichtiidae; genus Eschrichtius; species Eschrichtius robustus. The sequence goes on along the minus strand of NC_090845.1, from coordinate 12,233,698 downwards.
TGGTGTGTTAGTTTCTGCTTTATAACAAAGTGAATCAGCTATACATATACATATGTTCCCCTCTCTTCCCTCTTGTGTCTCCCTCCCTCCCACGCTCCCTATCCCACCCCTCTAGGTGGACACAAAGCACCGAGCTGATCTCCCTGTGCTATGCAGCTGCTTCCCACTAGCTATGTATTTTACATTTGGTAGTGAATATATGTCCATGCCACTCTCTCACTTCGTCCCAGCTTACCCTTCCCCCTCCCCATGTCCCCCATGTCCATTCTCTACGTCTGCGTCCTTATTCCTGTCCTGCCCCTAGGTTCTTCAGAACCATTTTTTATTTTTAATTTTTTTTTAGTTCCATATATATGTGTTAGCATGCGGTATTTGTTTTTCTCTTTCTGCCTTACTTCACACTAGCCTTCCTTATTTTCTTCCAGTCTTAACCCATGCCTTCATCGCTATTTTTCTCCTGGACCCAATTCTTATAACCCTTTAAGTCCTGAGCATCCCTTTATAAAGCCACTAAATTGGATTATTGATGACAAACCAAAGGACTCTGAGTTTATGAGTCTGACAGTCCTTTGCTCTCTCAATATAACAAAGTCTGAATTTTTCACCCTTCCGGGCACAACACAGAGCTCATATTAAACTTTTTTTTTTTTTTGGCTGATCAAAGAACGGAGGTCAATTTACTTGGAAAGTGCTTTCATGTTTACTTAAACTAAACACTGTTGTTAGTTCTTACACTGTAATTTTAAAAATTCAAGTGAAAGATGCTCAAGGGTCATTTAGTACATGAGGCTGTTGAAGCAGGGAGGATGAAGATGAGACTGGAATGGATTTTTAGAACCAGATTCCACTTTGGCGTTATACTTCAGTTTATTACAGTAATGTCTCCTTTTGTACCCCCGCGGGCCAGCTTATGTTCTTCAAGATATGGCCAGAACACATTCGGTGCAGGATCATAGAGAGAGGGAGGACTTCTTTGCCCACAGTAGAAGGGTCCAATTCTATTTTCCTGGTAATAGGCTTAAGAGGCACCACTCTATACCCCTCTTTAGGGAGGAGTGAGAGCAGTGGCAGGTAACTAAGCCCCATGGAGTCTCGGGAGGTGGGCATTCTGGGGCCACCCCAATTATGGAGGGCATGGCAATTGTTTCTGATGTCATCTCTGCAGCAAGCTGTAGTAGCATGAGCCTTGAACTCCAGAGTTGTGTTTGAATCCTGGTTCGGTCATTTACTAGAACCAGGCATGCTGGATGGAACCAGGTTTCTGGAGGGATTCTAGCTTTGGTGACCTTGAAATCATGGATTCATTCAACAGATATTTTATTGAGTTCCTACTGTGTTCCAGGCTCTATTATGGGCATGGGGGATATTAAAAATGGAAGTAATATGGAGTCCCTAACCTCATCGAATTTACCATGACTTTGCAGGCTGGCCTCCTCTCCAGCCGTCAGTTGACCCTAAAAGGGATAGATGGCACATTGCCCGCCTGTGTCCATAGGCAATCATGCAAAATGCACTAATTAAATGTCTCCATAATGACTGTGTGCTTCAGGAATGGCCTGGTGCCAATGCCTTGAAAAGACTGTGCTCCAAATGCCACTCTTGTCCTGAAGCTAATGGATAAAGTGACCACAGCATACGCCTAGAATTGATTGTTTTCTTTGGATTTAATCAAGCACTCCTCCCCTCCTCCCCTGAAAATGTTAATGCTTTCTCTCTACTACAGCCACTATACCTTAACGTGAAAAGAATTAAAATTTCCCCTCTGATTTTTAATTATCCCCTGACAGCTTTGGGAAATGGCATGGGTAACACAAATCAGAAGTGCCAGTTGGCCTTGGAATGCATCCTGCGTGCTTTTGAAACAGATTTTCTGAGTTATGTTTTGAACAAATGTTAACGTTAACTTGTGTTTTCTTAACAGACACCAAGAGATGAGCAGAAAAGGTAAAAAGGTCCTTCACAAATGTGATGGTGTGACAGGAGGACTTTCAAGGATCAACAATACCACGAAGGTAACTGGCCAGCAGAAAGGGAAGAGGTCATGTAATATTTCTTAAGAATGTCTTTCCAGGTGACGTATGCTAAGCTGTACAACAGACATTTCCTCGACTGAGGTCCCATTTATATCAGCGCTTCTCTAAGTATAGTTGGGAATTGACTTATTTTTAAAAAGGAAATTTCTAGTCTAAAAGTTTCTGAATGCTAGCTCTCAATTTCTGTACTCTTTTTTTCATCACAGACCAGTAATGAAAAACTAGCCCTGGTCCATGAACCACACTTTGATTAGCCCTGTTCTATATAAATAATAGGCAGCACCTTTTAATGGGCAGACATTATGGCAAATATTTTATAAATATCATAATTTAGTCTTCACAACAATCCTGTGAGGCAGTTCTTCTTTTCTTTTTTGCAGATGGAAAATGAGGTTTAGAGAGTTTAGGTTATAGGCTGAAGGTCACAAAATCAATCACTGGTGGAATGTTTCTTCCTGACTCACATCTGTCCACCACCATCTTTCCTTAAGGATCAGCACGAAGCAATGTTGGATAGTTTGTAATATGCAGGGTTATTGATAGATAATGACATCAGGAAGGATCGGGTCCAATAGGCCAAGGTCATAAATTAATACTGGAAGCAAAAGACCAGGAGAACCAGCTGAGGCATGAGTCAGGTACTAGGTAATTGAAGATAAGAATGATTGAAACGGAGTTGGTTGCCAGGCTATGGAGTGTTCCTCATAAGCAACTACCCCAGTAAAAAACTGGAAAAAAGGATTTCCCTTTTGTTAAGCATCCTTTTTTTCCTAAAGCATCCAAAGATATTCTTATTAACAGCTGTCACCTGATTCTTCTACCACCTTCCAATGTACTATCTGGATCTCACTATAACTCAGCGGTCCTGATTCTTTTAAGGCGATAGGGTCATCAGCGTCTATCCATAACACTTTACATGGCAAAGGGAAGGACACATCCTTTGGTGCCACTTGAGGCTCAATTGGAGGGTCTTTATCCTCAGGGAGACCAAATAGTGTACTATCCAGGGTCAACAAATTCAAGAACTTGTCTCCTCTTCATCAGCGCGTCCTCTTTACAGAGAAACACAACGGAACTAGGAGTAGATCACCCCCTAAGGCTGGGAGGTGGCCACAGAGTGATTACTAAGCTATTTGCAGGAAAACAAGAGGACTTCACCAGGGAATTAGCACCTAGGGAGACCCACTGGAGACAAAATGTGGTGTCTTAGGGCTGGATCAGTCCCCTGAGAGCAGGGGACATTGAAGCTAATGATAGAAACTCACATTGCTAGCTAAAGTAGGAAGAAGAAATGCAAGACGGAAAATGATATAGGAGAAACTGAAGAAAGTGCATTGTCAACGTAGGGATGCCAGACAAAAGGGAGGAGCCAAGGAAAAAGAGTCTCTGAGCAGCGGGAGGTAGTAGGTCAAATGTAATAGACCAGGCCAAAGCATGCCCAAGCCCCAGGGATAAGTATTACATTCAAATTATAGAAAATACAGAAAGGCACTCACAGACACACACACACATCACAAGAAATCAGTCGCCCATATTCCCACAATCCAGAGGCGCTTATTTCAGTATGTTTTCTATACGTTATTTGACTTGGAGGGTAAGCAAAGCCCAATCAAGCTGGTTCCTTGACTGTGTTCTGAGTAGTGTGTGTGTTGGAGAAAAAGAGAGATGTTGAGGCCAGGACTCTGCAAATAGGGGCAGCTAATCCAGTTCTGAAAAATAGTGATAATGCTGCAGATGGCCAAGGCATCGTGGGATTTCTGACCCAGAGAGATCTTGAAACTCATCCAGTTGGTGGTTTTAAAAGTCTGTTTTTCAGAGCTGTATAGGTTCAGCACAGATGTCTCACGGGCTGTCTGGGGCAGAATGGGGAAGGGTTGAGTGTAGAGCAAAGTGGTTGGGTTATAGACCCCCAACCTGGCTTCAACCCAGTGGCTCTGCTTTAGCTCCTGGATATATTCCTTTCTGGTTAAGATATCACTTGAAGAAAGGATTCTGCTACTCTTAAAAGAGGAAAATAAAAATGATTGAAAGCCAAGTAATCATTCTGCAGATAAAGAAACTGAAATCCAAAGAGATGAGAGGACATTTAGAAGATCTCATGGCCAGGTATGGTAGCTCTAAGGAGCATTCTTGATTCCCTAGCCCCTCTGTGACATTGACCTTGAAATCAGCTGTGTACTTTAATAATCTTCTTTAGAATAGGCTTCGTCTTACTCAGAAAACCTCTGGTCTTGGCTCAGGATTATACAGCAGTATGGTGCTCTACTGTCCCTGTTTTGCCAGGTCTGAGAGGTTGGCCTGGCTGTAGGACTTTGAGTGCTAAAACTGAGAAAGTCCCAGTCTTCCTATCAGAAAGCCCCTGATTCCCAGATGTTTCTTTACTAATCACTCTGTTTTGTTGCTGGAATCCTGAGTAAGTTTCTGTCTCACTTTAGAGTCTCACTGAGTCCTTCACCTGTTGGAGCCCAGTCTTTGAGCCCGGCCTTCTCAATTCTGCCTTCTGACCCCAAGGTTTCTGATCCTTACCTGTGTAGATGCATTCTGTCTGCTTGCTTCTGTCTGCCATGGACAGCACCCTCTATCCAGCCTTGATTTCTTTCCCTCTGGGATCTGATCTCATGGAGTCATGGAAGATGTCACTGGGTGTCACTTGCTGTCCATGCAAATTGCAATAACTGCTGGCTATTTTCCTAGTCAGTCCTGCCAAACTTCTCATACATTCTGGAAGGTCCTAGACCCAAATTCAGACTTTCGTCAGAGCTTCTTTCCATCAGCTTTTCTCTTCACTACTGACAGTTTTGGAAAACATTGTATCTTGGCGGGTAGAGGTCAACTATATATTTTATCCACCATGCAGTCCATGGCCTGAGTGCCTGGACCTATCAAGTTAGCAGGGGATAATTTTTTTTAACTCCATTTATCAAACAGCTAGAAAGAGTCTCTTTAGACCACTGCTGATCGGTGTATCTGAATTATTCTCAGCACTTAGTTTTACCTTAAGAAGACGTGGTACGTATCATCCAAGGAGGGTTTTGTTAAGTAACTCGAGCATGGAATTTTAGCGTCTTATTTGATGAGAACTCTGCCAAAGTGCTCCTGTTACTTCACTCAGCATTTGGCCTGTGGCGAGAACCCTGTGGCCTCTGCTCTGCTCATCAGCCCACTCAAATCTATTCTAGGCTTACTTGGTAGATTCTGATCTGAACTATTTTTCCGAGTCCCAGACATGTTCTTTTTCAAAAACGAAGAACTGGTTTGGCTCAACTCCGTGTCTCTCCTGCTCTCTCCAGCTGCAGCAATGGTACTCAGACCTCTGTGCTCAAGGGATGCGATTAGAGACATGAAGTGGCGTTGAAATTCACGCCATAGAGCGTTCAAGTTCAGTGAGCATGGGAAAGATCATGGTGCTTTTCTTTCCATTCAGTAAACGCTGAGTTATATTTTTGCCCCTTCATTTTTAGTTCCTTTGGAGGGGAAAAATCACTTTACTTCCTACCAAACTTAAATAGTGAGACAGACATCAGTGGTGCTGTAAACATGCTATGGGGAAGAAAATCTTAGTAGCTACATCAGTGGAAGAAATACTGGAAGAGGAAGTGCCCTGGTAATTTTGAAATAGAACTTAGGATTGTAGCTCATAGCACACTGTCTTGGGACTCATCAGTTACCAACATCTTTTTCTACAGATGAGGAAAGTGAGACTCAAATCAGAGTGGTGGTTCTCCACTCTGGCTGCTCATGAAATCTGTCTGAGAGCTTTAGAAAATAGGGGTGCCTGGGCCCCACCTCCAGAGCCAACCTGATTGGTCAGGGATGGAGCCTGGCCTTCATGATTTTTTATTATTAATTTTAAAAATTTTGATTAAAGTATAGTTGACATACGATATTATATTAGTTTCAGATGTACAACATAGTGTTTTGACATTTAAATACATTGTGAATTGATCACAATAAGTCTAGTAACCATCTGTCACCATACAGAGTTATTACGGTATTACTGACTATATTCCTTTTGCTGTGAATTACATCCTTATGACTTACTTTGTGACTGAAAGTTTGTACCTCTTAATCCTCTTCACCTATTTTCCCCAACCCCTACCCACTTCCCCTCTGGCAACCACCAGTTTGTTCTCTGTATCTGTGAGTCTGTTTCTATTTTGTTTTGTTTGTTTATTTGTTTTTTAGATTCCACATATAAGTGAAATCACACGGTATTTGTCTTTGTATGTCTGAATTATTTCACTTAGCATAGTACTCTCTAGGTCCATCCATGTTGTTGCAAATGGCAAGATTTCATTCTTTTTTGTGGCTAATATTCCATTGTGTGTATATACCACATCTTCTTTATCTGTTCACCTGTTGATGGACACTTAGGTTGTTTCCATGTCTTGACTATTGTGAACAATGCTGCTATGAATATAGGGGTGCATGTATCTTTTTGAATTATAGTTAGTTTTCATTTTTTTCAGATAAATACCCAGAAGTGGAACTGCTGGATTATATGGTAGTTCTATTTTTAATTTTTTGAGGAGCTACCATACTGTTCTCCATAGTGGCTGCACCAATTTACATTCCCACCAACAGTGTATGAGGGTTCCCTTTTCTCCACACCCTCTCCAGCACTTGTTATTTCTTGTCTTTTTGATAATAGCCATTCTGACAGGTGTGAGGTGATATCTCATTGTGGTTTTGATTTGCATTTCCCTGATGATTAGTGATGTTGAGAATCTTTTCATGTGTGTGCTGGCAAACTGTATGTCTTCCATACCACCCTGCATCTACTGCATTGACCGAATGATTTTTATCCTTCATTTTGTTAACGTGGTATATTGCATTGATTGATTTGTGGATATTGAATCACACTGATGGCTTTAAAAAAGCCTCCCCCCACCGGTGGTTTTCACAGACAGCCAATGTCCAGTGTCAGAATGGAGTAGAACAAGGCCAGGTGAGTCCCAGATCAGAGATGGGTCCACTGCCCCCATGCTGCCACCTTGCAGAATGCTGGCTGTTGGCATTGCAGAGAACACTGAAAACACTGAAAGTAGGTGAGCCATAGCCACACAGGAGAGGGAAAGGGTTTCAGCCAGGAATTGAGTAAGAGGGAGAATGCTAGTTCCATGTAAGTCAACTGCAAGCATTTCCTGGGAGCCACAGGACACACAAGGACATGCTGACATGCTACATAACTCAGCTTGGACTTCAGTAGGGTCTTACCCTGATTGTGGTACCCTCTGGAAAGAGATACTAATCATTCAGCAAATGCAGTAATGCTGGACCTCCTTCAGGAGGCAGATGCTTGGAATCCTCTTCCTTTCCAGAGGATTCAAGGAATCAGAACATTCCTGTCAACTGCTTAAGTCAGCAGGTCATTCATTAAGCCCCTCTTTTACCACCCTACCACTCTGTACCTGCTAGATTAAGTAAGCATCACTGAGGAAACTATGAATGGGACTGTATTTGGAGATAGCATCTTTAAAGAGGTAATTAAGGTTAAATGAGATCATTGGGGTTGGCCATAGTCCAATATGACTCGTGTCCCTAGAAGAAGAGAAGATTAGGACACTGACATGCACAGAGGAAAGACCATGTGAAGACACAGGGAGAAGATGGCAGTCTACAAGCCAAGGAAAGAGGCCCTCAGAAGAAACTACCCCTGCTGACAACTTAATCTTGGACTTCTGCCTTTCAGAAATGTGAGGAAATAAATTTCTGTTGTTTAAGCCTCTTAGACCGTGGTACTAACAAACGCATGCAACTACAATATCCATGCCTGGCTGGTAAATAGGACATGGCCCCAGACTCCAAATCATTCAGAGTCTAGCCACTTGTCATAATCCACTGGAGGCAGTTTTCTCCAGGGAGGGAGCAGTGTAATTGTGAATGAGGCTGTGACTAAATCTGGAATTCTGGAACTGCCTGCAAGAATGGGGCAAGGGAGAAAAAGTGCTGGATCTTGGGCCAAAGCCAAGTGGAACATAAAGGTGGCCAAGCCAGAACAAGGCACCAGGAGGGGTGCCAACTCACAGAATTACAAGCAAAACAGGGAGGGGTTGTGATGGAGGAGAAACAAGCCAAATGATCCAGCCAAGAAAGAAGAGGACCAGGTCACAAAGGCAAATGTTTAAAAAACAAAGCCCAGGCAGAAGACAATGGTAAAGGGATCATGAGGACTGCTTTCTGGAGCCATAGCCCACCTGAGACCCAGTTGCTGTAACATATAGCTTTAAAAAGCTTAAACTCGAGGGCTTCCCTGGTGGTGCAGTGGTTGAGAATCTGCCTGCCAATGCAGGGGACACGGGTTCGAGCCCTGGTTTGGGAAGATCCCACATGCCGCGGAGCGACTAGGCCCGTGAGCCACAATTGCTGAGCCTGTGCGTCTGGAGCCTGTGCTCTGCAACGGGAGAGGCCGCGACAGTGAGAGGCCCGCCGCACCGCAATGAAGAGTGGCCCCCACTCGCCACAACTAGAGAAAGCCCTCGCACAGAAACGAAGACCCAACACAGCCACAATAAATAAATAAATAAATAAAAATTATTAAAAAAAAAAAAAGCTTAAACTCGAGACGTTCAAGATGGTGGAGGAGTATGACGTGGAGATAACCTTCCTCCCCACAAATACATCAGAAATACACCTACATGTGGAACAACTCCTACAGAACACCTACTGAATGCTGGCAGAAGACCTCAGACCTCCCAAAAGGCAAGAAACCCCCCACGTACCTGGGTAGGGCAAAAGAAAAAAGAAAAACCAGAGACAAAGAGAAAGGACGGGACCTGCACCAGTGGGAGGGAGCTGTGAAGGAGGACAAGTTTCCACACACTAGGAAGGCCCTTCGTGGGCGGAGATGGGGGTTGGGCAGGTGGGAAGGAAAGAAATCAAAAAGATCAGAGCAGAAATAAATGAAATAGAAAGAAAGAAAACAATAGCAAAGATCAATAAAACTAAAAGCTGGTTCTTTGAGAAGATAAAGAAAATTGATAAACCATTAGCCAGACTTATCAAGAAAAAAAGGGAGAAGACTCAAATCAGTAGAATTAGAGATGAAAAAGGAGAAGTAACAACTGACACTGCAGAAATACAAAGCATCATGAGAGATTAGTACAAGCAACTATATGCCAATAAAATGGACAACCTGGAAGAAATGGACAAATTCTTAGAAAAGCACAACCTTCTGAGACTGAACCAGGAAGAAACAGAAAATATAAACAGACCAATCACAAGCATCACATCTCTGAAATTGAGACTGTGATTAAAAATCTTCCAACAAACAAAAGCCCAGGACCAGATGGCTTCACAGGCGAATTCTATCAAACATTTAGATAAGAGCTAACACCTATCCTTCTCAAACTCTTCCAAAATATTGCAGAGGGAGGAACACTCCCAAACTCATTCTACGAGGCCACCATCACCCTGATACCAAAACCAGACAAAGATGTCACAAAGAAAGAAAACTACAGGCCAATATCACTGAGGAACATAGATGCAAAAATCCTCAAGAAAACACTAGCAAACAGAATCCAACAGCACATTAAAAGGACCATACACCATGATCAAGTGGGGTTTATCCCAGGAATGCAAGGATTCTTCAATATATGCAAATCAATCAGTGTGATACACCATATGAAGGATAAAAACCATATGATCATCTCAATAGATGCAGAAAAAGCTTTCAACAGCATTCAACACCCATTTATGATAAAAACCCTCCAGAAAGTAGGCATAGAGGGAACTTACCTCAACATAATAAAGGCCATATATAACAAACCCACAGCCAACATCGTTCTCAATGGTGAAAAACTGAAACCATTTCCTCTAAGATCAGGAACAAGACAAGGTTGCCCACTCTCACCACTATTATTCAACATAGTTTTGGAAGTGTTAGCCAGAGCAATCAGAGAAGAAAAAGAAATAGAAGGACTCCAAATCGGAAAAGAAGAAGTAAAGCTGTCACTGTTTGCAGATGACATGATACTATACATAGAGAATCCTAAAGATGCTACCAGAAAACTACTAGAGCTAATCAATGAATTTGGTAAAGTAGCAGGATACAAAATTAATTCACAGAAATCTTTGCATTCCTATATACTAATGATGAAAAATCTGAAAGGGAAATTAAGGAAACACTCCCATTTACCATTGCAACAAAAACAATAAAATACCTAGGAATAAACCTACCTAAGGAGACAAAAGACCTGTATGCAGAAAACTATAAGACACTGCTGAAAGAAATCAAAGATGATACAAACAGATGGAGAGATATACCATGTTCTTGGATTGGAAGAATCAACATTGTGAAAATGACTATACTACACAAAGCAATCTACAGATTCAACGCAATCCCTATCAAACTACCATTTTTCTGCATTTTTCACAGAACTAGAACAAAAAATCTCACAATTTGTATGGAAACACAAAAGACCCCGAATAGCCAAAGCAATCTTGAGAAAGAAAAACGGAGCTGGAGGAATCAGGCTCCCTGACTTCAGACTCTACTGCAAGGCTACAGTAATCAAGATAGTATGGTACTGGCACAGAACAGAAATATAGATCAATGGAACAGGATAGAAAGACCAGAGCTAAACCCACGCACATATGGTCACCTTATTTTTGATAAAGGAGGCAAGAATATACAATGGAGAAAAGACAGCCTCTTCAATAAGTGGTGCTGGGAAAACTGGACAGCTACATGTAAAAGAATGAAATTAGAACACTCCCTAATGCCATACACAAAAGTAAACTCAAAATGGATTAAAGACCTAAATGTAAGGCCAAACAGTATAAAACTCTTAGAGGAAAACATAGGCAGAACACTCTATGACATAAATCACAGCAAGATCCTTTTTGACCCACCTCCTAGAGAAATGGAAGTAAAAACAAAAATAAACACATGGGACCTAATAAAACTTAATAGCTTTTGCACAGCAAAGGAAACCACAAACAAGATGAAAAGACAACCCTCAGAATGGGAGAAAATATTTGCAAATGAAGCAACTGCAAAGGATTAATCTCCAAAATTTACAAGCAAGTCTTGCAGCTGAATATCAAAAAAACAAACAACCCAATTCAAAAATGGACAGAAGACCTAAATAGACATTTCTCCAAAGAAGATATACAGATTGCCAGCAAACACATGCAAGGATGCTTAACATCACTAATCATTAGAGAAATGCAAATCAAAACTACAATGAGGTATCACCCCACACTGGTCAGAATGGCCATCATCAAAAAATCTACAAACAATAAATGCTGAAGAGGGTGTGGAGAAAAGGGAACCCTGTTGCACTGTTGGTGGGAATGTAAATTGATACAACCACTATGGAGAACAGTATGGAGGTTCCTTAAGAAACTATAAATAGAACTACCATACGACCCAGCAATCCCACTACTGGGCATATACCCTGAGAAAACCATAATTCCAAAAGAGTCATGTACCACAATGTTCATTGCAGCTCTATTTACAATAGCCAGGACATGGAATCAACCTCAGTGTCCATCGACAGATGAATGGATAAAGAAGATGTGGCACATATATACAATGGAATATTACTCAGCCATAAAAAGAAACGAAAGTGAGTCATTTGTAGTGAGGTGGATGGACCTAGAGTCTGTCGTACAGAGTGAAGTAAGTCAGAAAGAGAAAAACAAATGCCGTATGCTAACACATATATATGGAATGTAAAAAGCAAAAAAAAAAAAAAAATGGTTCTGAAGAACCTCGGGGCAGGACAGGAATAAGGATGCAGACGTAGAGAATGGACAGGGGGTATATGGGGAGGGGGAAGGGTAAGCTGGGATGAAGTGAGAGTGGCATGGACATATATTCACTACCAAATGTAAAATAGATAGCTAGTGAGAAGCAGCCGCATAGCACGGGGAGATCAGCTCGGTGCTTTGTGTCCACCTAGAGGGGTGGGATAGGGAGGGTGGGAGGGAGACACAAGAGGGAGGAGATATGGGGATATATGTATACGTATAGCTGATTCACTTTGTTATAAAGTAGAAACTAACACAACACTGTAAAGCAATTATACTCCAATAAAGATGTTAAAAAAAAAAAAAGCTTAAACTCACTTTCCTTTCATGCTCTTTTATCCGTATAAAAGCCACTGTTGAAATTGAATTCTGGCATCCCCATTAAAATATGGTTGAGTGACAGACTGTTCATAACTGTGTCATGTTGGGTTCCTCAGAAGCAGATGCTGAGAGGAAGATTCTGGAATACAGTAGCTTTTAATAGTAGGGAGGATAAATCTCTCCTTATTTTCTACCTTCTCAAAAACATTCTTGGCAATTTTGCATACTTTGTTTCCTTATGTGCATTCTTCAATCATTTTAAGTTTAAAAAGAAAGCCTGTTTTGTTTCTGATTGAAATTGTATGAAATTGATATATTTATTTGGAAAGGATTGACGTTTTTATTATATTACGACTTTCTATCCAGGAGCATGGTGTGTCTCTACATTTATTCAGGCCTTGTTTTATGTTGCTCAATAAAATTTATAGCTCTCTCAAATAAATCTTACACTTTCTTTGTTAAATTTTTCCCTATGTATTTTGTAACTTTTGTCTCTATTGTTAATGGGATGTGTGTGGTAATTTTTTCCCATTTTCATTTCTATCTGGTTTCTACCAGTAAATGAATTGATCTTTAAAGTATTTTTCCTGGTAACTGGTACCTTACTAAATTATTTTACTTGTAATCTAATAATTTACTTTTAATTGTGCCTGAACGTTTTTCTAGGAAACCACTGTATCATTTGCAAAACAGGATAATACGACTCTCTTCCAACATTTACATAGCTTCTTTACTTTTTAAGGTGTATTGCATTAGCTAGAACTCAGAAGAAGTGAAAATAGCATCTCTTTCTTGAGCGAGCATAAGCTACTGGCTAGTGTTCACGTTAGGGTTGTAATTGTGACAGCAGGTACTTTGTCATCCCTTTTATGGTCTGTCATATTCAGGGTGATATTGCAGAGTCAGAGCGGCTCCCTGGGCAGAGCCACATGGAATCAGAGGGGTTTTAAGAGACACATTTTGACAGAGTTCTTCTGCCCAGCTGTGAGGTTGAGTGGGGCGGGGTGTGAAGTACATCTCAGGGGTAGATTGTCCCACGCAATTGGTTCTTTTTAAAAATTATTTTAAACAGCTTTATTGAGGTATAGCTGACATACAATAAGAGCAGAGGTTTTTAATTTTGGTGAAGTCAAATTTATCTAATTTTTATTTTATGAATTGTGTTTTTGGTGTGATATCTATGAAATCTTTGCTTAACCCATGCTCACATAGATTTTTCTAGTATGTTTTCTTCTAGCACTTTCATAGTTTTAGATTTTTCATTTAGGTCTATGCTCTATTCTGTGTGAATTTAGGGGTATGGTGTGAGGCATGGTTCAAAGTTCATGTATTTGCATATGGATATCCAATTGTTTCAGCAACTTTTGTTGAAAAAGATCATCCTTTTTCTGCTGAATTGCCTTTGCACCTCTGTTGAAAATCAGTTGTCTGTATATGTCTGAGTATATTTCTTGAGTCTATATTCTTTTTCATTGATAGTTTTTTTCTGTTTTTGCTCATACCACATTGTCTTGATTAGTATAGTTTTATAATAAGACTTGAGTAGCCACACTTTTAAAAACTAAGAAAATTTGAACTTTTTACTTGTTAGGTCTGGTCAAAATGCCCCCTCTTTAAACAGAATGGAGTGAAAACACTCCCAGCAACATACGCAGGGTCGATGGAAAGCTAGAGGCTCAGTCAGCCCCTCCCTCCCTATGTGTAAGGACTGTGCTGCAGGCCTGATGTTTATGAGGCCCAGGACCATATCTCACACCCTCCTCTTTCCTCAAAGACAAAACCCGCTTCCCATAACTGGGCCCATGTGGATCCACACACTGAGAATTGTAAATGACTGCACGGAGCTCGTTTTCCTCCTCTTATTCTTACAAGGCATTCCTTTTAATGCTTTAGAAATAAATAGCTGGGGTGCTGTTCCCTTCACCTTCACCTTTTTGCTTCCCTGTTTTGAAATCACTGGGCAAGCTCAAAGCAGCCAAGATCAAGTTGCCCTGGTTATTGGATAATTTCTCTCTTCCATCTTGACCCCTCATCATCCCCTTTACATCATCTTTCCATGAGGTACAAGTATTTATTTGAGTGCCTTTGGCTCGATGCTCTCTAGAGCAAGCAGCTGTACTGTCTTTCTCTTCTGTGCGCTAAGACACCTGTAATAATTATCAACCTAAAATTAACCCAATGCACCAAATGCACACTGTTTGGTTGCCCCTCAAAGCTTTTTGTTTTTCCTGGCGGATCCTCACTGGAATGGCGTTGTACTAAACTAAATTTAACACATGTATAATGAGAAGATTTCGCCTCATTTTTATAGGACTTTGATGCTCTGGTATTTTGAACCAGCCAGGCTGTGATAGCTCAAGTTGCCTAGTAACCAGCCAAAGACCAGCACCAGAGTGAAACCCAGAGAAGCCACATTCTGTAATAAAGAAGAGCAACAGCCAGGAACAAGCAGGTCCAGGGTCACGGCTGGGCTGGATCCGCACTCCTTTGAGGATGCGGCTGACACGTCTTTGGTTAAGCTGCTCAAATCCTCCATCTGTAAAATGGGCCTGACATTTGACAGCAGGTCCCTGTGTCACATATTGTGAGGATTAATAAAGAATTTGTAAAATAGTTTGAATCCTTCAGACTAAATGCACTTGGGAAATACGTTGGATTTATAATAATTTGGTGCTCCCGTGCAGCTAATGTTGGGAAGCAGGGTCAGCTCAGTCTCTGATTTCCAAGATTCTAAAGCAAATCCAGTATTATCAGCCTCTCTGCTTGCCTTCTATCTGAGATGACTATTCGGACACATCTCAAGGATGGAAAGTAGTGATACATTGAAAACTTAGGGAAAACATATCCAAGTATTCAAAACCAATCTGAGTTATGATGTCTGAGGTCGATCCACAAATGTGGGATTTGCTCATATTTAATTTGGCTAATCTTAGAGAAGTCTGTCACTTCAAAGAGTAGAAACTCAAGACAAAGGTGTATAGTGCCATGAATAGAATATAAAATGGCTTCATTTGGGTTTCAGTCACCGCTCTCAATGCCAAGGGGGAATTTTGGGTCACCTGAGCCAGCATGCCTTACCTGGGGTTCAAGCCGCTCTCCTCCCCCTGCAATCTGGGCATCTCATTTTTTCCCCTCACCATCACCCCAGGTAGACCTTGGGTGCTGGTTTATTTCTTCTCCCCGCAAACACACTGAAGTCCTCACAGCTGCAAACATCAAAGCTCACAAACTTCTGCCCTTTAATTTGTTTTCATTGTTCTCTTGAATGATCTGAAACAAAGTTATCCTGAAAACCCCCAGCTCAAGTCCTCCTTTGTAAAATGGATTGTTTTATTTCCCAGGCCCACATTGGTCATAAAGCCCCTGATGTATCACTAGGCATCAAGAAGAACTGGCTTCAAATCCTTTCTCTGTTGTTTTCTGTGCATACTTAAGGCAAATTACTTCATCTCTCTCAATCTTAGATTATCATTTATAAAACAGATCATAATATACTCAAAAGTTGTTGAGAAGATTAAATAAGGATATATGTGTATAATAAATGTGGACACATATCTCCTTATATGTGTATATATGTGTAAGGATAATATAGGTATAGACACAGAAATAGACATATATGGTCAGATATCTATATAGATGCACAGTCAGAAATTTCTTAAGTACTCAATGCTCAGTAAGCTTGTTATCAATTACATTATCTCTCTGCCCTTTTTCTAGTTTTCATACCAATCATGGCAGCTTTTCTAGAGGCTAGAGTTGGACCCTATATCACCTAACAAAATCCATGTGTAGATGTGTTCCTTTAGAGGAGATTTAAAACCAGGTTAAAAAGTAAAACATGTTGTCCACTAGCCTACGTTATAATTTTCTACAATGTTTAGAGAATCCGGCCACTTTGTCTGTTCCTCCACTCCATGTAGAGATCATTTGTTAATCACAAGTGCAACAAGGCAAAGAAACCACCTATTAAAAAAAAAAAAAGGAAGCATGTCTTGGTCGTTTCTTAAGGGGACAAGTTTTTATTGTCTTATAGAGAATATTTTTAAGTGGTGTTTATCTGTTCTAAGAGAAAAACATCTAAACCCACAATCCTGGAGAGAGAAACCACCACAATGAAAATCCTCAAGGGCTCCTGGGCCATTTGTGCCTTCTCTCTGGGCATTAGGGAACGCATTGTACGGAGACACATGATTGCCTTGGCTAAATCTGATCCACCAGCAAGGACTCGGAAAGACATTCATTTAATCACTTGTCCTGAAACCACTGCTGAAATTGCAGACAGCTGAAGTGACAGGAAACCAAGTCCCCGCATTTAGCGTGAGAAATGAAAGGAGAAATCATACAGAGCGTTGATTAAAGGCCAGGTGCTGTGGCAGCCCTCATCCTCAGAACACCAGGAAAATTCTAAACGCCGCCCTGACCCGTGTTAGTTTTCTTCTAACACAGGAACTGCTGGAAATTCCACTGTGTTTCCCCAAAAAACCCATCTGGGTGCTTCTGTGAAGGCAGGTGATTCCCGAAGCGCCATAACTCCAATGACACTGGACTTTTAAGATGTATTCTTTCCAAAAAAAAGCAGAACAGGAGTCTTCCACTACCGTTCTGGTTTGCCCAGGACTTACCCAGCTTTAGCAGGGAAAGTCCTTAGTCCTGGGAAACCCTGCAGTCCTGGGAAAACACAGAACAAGCTTTCTAATAAATATAGCCGGGGTGGGAAATGTCACATGACCACCAACTTCTTTAAGCAGAACAAGACTCTGACTTGTTCAATTTAGGAAAATCCAGAAAAAAGTTGCGGTTAACCCACAATCCTAATGCCATCCAAGATCTGCTCTTTGTTTTCCAGTTTGATAGTTACACTTATTTTTGAGGCAGGAACCCCTTTGCAAAACTGATGAAAGCTGTGGAACCTCTTCCCAGAAAAATCTATGTATATTCACATTATATTGAAGTATAACATAGGTAAAGTATACTAATCAAAAGGTCATAGCTTGATAAATGTTTACAAACTGAACAGACCCATATCAACAGCACCCAGATCAAAAATAGAGCATTACCAAAAAAAGAAAAGAAAAAAAATAGGGCATTACCATCACCCCCGTAGGACCACTGTTTCCCCTTTCAGTCACTAGCCCAGCAAGGGTAAATGTTACCGCAACTTCTAACACCTTAGTGTTTGCCTGCTTTTGAATTTCATATAAATGAAATCATCTAGTATGCACACTTTAATATTTGGCTTCTTAAAATTCAACATTATTTTTGTGAGAGCAGACCACGTTATTATGTGTAGTTGCAGTTCGTTAATTCCCATTGGATTAACAAACCACATTTATTTACGCATTACATTGTTGGGTCGGTTTTTTTTAATTAATTAATTTATTTATTTGAAGTATAGTTGACTTACAATGTTGTGTTAGTTTCAGGTATACAGCATAGTGATTCAGTTTTTTATATATATATATATATATATATATATATAAATTATGCTTTTTCAGATTCTTTTCCATCATAGGTTATTACAAGATTTTGAATATAGTTCCCTGTGCTATACAGTAGGTCCTTATTGGTTATCTATTTTATACATATGTATCAGTGTATATGTTAATCCCAAACTCCTAATTTATCCCTCCTCCCCTCTCTTTCCCCTCTGGTAGCCATAAGTTTGTTTTCTATGTCTGTGAATCTATTTCTGTTTTGTAAATAAGTTCATTTGTATCATTTTTTTAGATTTGGACCATTGTGAATAGTATTACTACAAACATTTTCGTGCATGTCTTTGGGTGAACAAATATGTGCATTTCTGTTGGATATAAACCAAAAAGTAGAATGGCTGGGTCCTGAAACACACGTATGTTCAGCCTTAGTAGATACTGTTTTTTCGTTTATTTTTAAATTTACATACAGTGAAGTTCACTTTCATTTTGGTGTGAAGTTCTGTGAGTCTCGACAAATGCATACAGTCTTGTAACCACCACCATAATTGGGATTAAACAGCAAAAAATTCCCCCAAATTCCCTCATTCTGCCCCTTTATAGTCAACCCCTAACCTACACTTTTCCCTGACAAACCACTGATCACTCTGTATAGTTTTGCTTTTTTGGTTTTTTTTTAATAAATGGAATTATGTAGTATGTAACCTCTTTTAGATTGTTTTATTTAGAACAACGTATTTGAGGTTCACTTATGTTCTTTATATATACTTAGTTCAATCCTTTTTATTACTGAGTAGCATTCCATTATTTGGATCACAATTTGTTAGTTCATCAATCTATTGACTTTTTTTTTCTCTTTAAGGCTTCTGTAAACATTCACATACAGGTTTTATTTTTTGGTTTTTGTGGGTTTTTTTTTTTTTTTTTGGCTGCATTGGGTCTTCGTTGCTACACGTGGGCTTTGTATAGGTGCGGCGAGTGGTGGCTACTCTTCGTTATGGTGCACAGGTTTCTCATTGCAGTGGCTTCTCATTGCGGGGCACGGGCTCTAGATGTGCAGCCTTCAGTAGTTGCAGCACATGGGCTCAGTAGTTGCAGCATGCAGGCCCTAGAGCACGCCGGCTTCAGTCGTTGCGGCGTGTGGACTCAGTAGTTGCGACGCACGGGCTCTAGGGCGCGCGGGCTTCAATAGTTGCAGCACACAGGCTTAGTAGTTGTGGTGCACGGGCTTAGTTGCTCCGCAGCATGTGGGATCTTCCCAGAGCAGGGATCGAACCTGTGTCCCCTGCATTGGCAGGCGGATTCTTAACCACTGCGCCACCAGGGAAGTCCCACATACAGGTTTGTGTGTGAATGTAAGTTTCATTTCTCTAGGATAATCACTTAGGAATGTTGGTTTATTTGGTGTTCTGTTGACCTTTATGAGAAACTGCCAATTTTTTTTCTGGAATGACTGTCCCATTTTGAGTTCCCATCAGGAACGTATTAGCGTTCCAGTTGCTCTGCATCCTCATCAGCACTTGGTATTGTCAGGTTATTTTATAAGCCATTCTGATACTTGTGTAGTGATTTCTTATTGTGGTTTTCATGTACATTTCCCTAATGATTAATGTTGTTGAACACACTTTTGTGTGTTTACTTTCAGTTCTCAGATAGTTACTTTATGTGTTTTGTCCAGGGTTTTTTAGTTGTAATTAGTGGGAGGATAGGATGAATTGTGCTTCCTCCATCTCACCAGATCCAGAAGTCCTCAGTATCTTTTGAATTTATTATATGCCTCAGAGAATGTGCTTTCTGTTGGTCTCACAACCAGCACAGCAAATAAATGGAGCATTAACAGCATGAGGACTCCAGATGATATAAATGCATTTCAACGAAATCCATCTCCTTTGAATCATGTTTGCCAGTTTGATGAGAGCCTGCTGTTCTGTATGATATGCTCCTACAAAATTCAAGTGGGCAAAAGAACTGGTGTGAATTAATTGAAAATACACCCCACACTTTTGTGACTGTCACCCCCATTTTGCTTCCCACAGAAGCAAATTCACCCATTCCTCTTGAGTTATGGTATTTTAAACTGCTATCATAGAAAGTAACTGTATCTGCTTGGATGCTTTCTCTCTTTTTCACGGTTCTATTGTAATGACCTCAAGTTTGATTTGACCCAGTAGTCCTCAAGGTAGGGAAGCAGGCTTTCCCCTGCTTCTCAGTTATGCTGCCTTAACAACAGAATTGGTAGGCACGGGTCATGATGGTGACAACACATTTGTCAAACTGGAGCTGGTCTCGAAGCATGCTATTTCTAGTATAGCCAAAGGTTAAGATGCCCAAATATTGATATCCATTCTCGCTTATTAGGCAGGAGTACGTGAACGCGCACGTAATCCTGGATGTCAGGTGTTCTGAATGGCTGCATGAACTCATCCAGGCCATGAGGATGGTGCTCTTCAAAGAGTGGTCTGCAGACCCGCAGCGTCAACATCACCTGGGAGCCTGTTAGAACTCCCAGGGTTCGGGCACCCCCTTCTGAATCCGATCTCTGGTGGTGGGCACAGGAATCTGGATCTTAACAAGCTTTCCACAGGATTCTTATGCATTCTGAAGTTCAAGAACCACTGCTTACTCATTTATACTTATCACAAAGCTGAATTTAAAAGTTGGGAAGAGGAAAGGAGATGCCTCTCCCAATATTTTCAAATTTGTGAGTGCTGATTTATTACTCCTTTAGGACCAGACTTCCCTAAACCTAAAAAAAGAACTAAAATGACTTCAATAATAACCGTGAACAAAATTGCCAGCTTACAGGAGAGTGTGTGGCCCTCCTTTTACAGTCATAGGTGGCAAAATATTATTGTGAAGTGCAGGTAAAAATACAACCCTAGTTTGGAACTATTTTAGAGGAAATGCCCACCATAAAGTAATTTTCCATGAAGACAGTTTCTTATTTTCCTTACGATTCATGTTTTAAAAACTAGTGTTCAGAAAACAGGAAAAAACAGGCAAAGCTATTGGTGGTGTATTTCCCTCAGGAAAGAAATTATTTTCTGAGCATAAAACCAGGGCAAAGTGAGCAAGTTTTAGAGTAATTCGGACTATCTTCTCAGTCTTGAGCCTTGTTAAAGGAATTCTGAGAGCTGAAATCAAGTAGAGGTGACCCGGGAAGCTGGCAAAAAAAGACAGAAGCAGTCTTCTAAATTGGTCTCGAATTGGTCAGATGCTGTTAATAAATATTTATTGGGTGCTTATTATGTGCGGAATGTGTGCTTCATGCTGAAGCCCGGCCATCATTATACTGAATGGGAAGTGTGCTAAGCTAGCCTTAGAAAATGTCCACCAAAACCCATGTAGGCAATAGAAGGTGACGAAGTTTTTGTCTTTCCCTCTGTACTCTCCTTCCACTCCTCTGCAGTCTCCCTATCCCTTATCAAGGTATGTTTTCTTCTACGGGAAGCTGATAGTACTGATTTAGCATCAGGGGCACAGAACTTTCATTGTTTCTTTGTTTCATCCAGCCGTGAAGATTCACCCTCCCCCCTCCCAGTTAATACAGAAAACACGCATTTTGCACACTGATGAACTGAAATCCGAGGGGTAAAGTGTGGACATGAGCTAAAAGAGATTATTATCCAGAAGGAATTTGTTTTTTGGAGAATTGTCTGTCCCTCCTGTTGAAACTTGAAGCAAAAGATACATATCATATAATACTTGTATCTGTTTTTCCAATTAATTTCTCTAGGAAAAAATTCAGTAGAAGTGAATTAGTCATCACATCTTCTCTCTTGATCTTGGGACTGGAGCTCAGGTGCATCAGCAGTTTTAGCCCTCACTCTGCCCCACTTGGACTTCAATTGCAGCTTATTGAAAAAGAGGTATTGACTATTTAACCAGAACCACAGAGATGTTTGGCACCTTGCACGTGCTGCCTCTGGAGGATTCGTAGCTGGCTACTCATCTTCCTACAGCTTCAATCTCAGGCACATGAGTAGCGGGAGAAAGAGGCAGAAGATTATCTGAAAAGTGAGGGTGCTGACTAAGGCATTAACTGGGCACTGCCTCCCGGGAACACCTAGGGGAGTAAAAAGCAGGACAAGGGCGTGCTTGGGGGGAGAGACTCGATGGCCAGGTGCCTGGGGTCCCTTGATTTCTCATCATATTCCTTCTAGGTGCTATGCTTCCCTTCTGTTTGGAAAGAAATTGTGGTGTTAAAGGATTTTTCAGAAAGAGGAAGGAAACAATCACTTTATATCAGCAAAAGGGTTTTTCTTTGGTTGTAAAGGGTTTTGTTCATTTTCCTTTAACATTCCAGACATCTGCCCCAGGTTCTGCTCCAGCAATTTTTAATGTAGTCAGGGGTCAGCAGTGGCTCCTGTTGCTCAAGAATTTGGAAAGTCCATTTGCAGACATTAATTCACGATGGGAGAGGAGCCAGCCTTGCATGTCTTAGATGGGAGTTTCCTAACCCTTATGAGTTTGAGGACCCCTTTATACCAGCAGGAAAATTTCCAAGTCATATCATTTTACCTGGTTGTAGTATTAGTTGATTGAGCAAATACTTGTACTAGGAAAAGAACTGACTATTGTTTCAAAAACAGTTTTAAATGATTATTTGATCAATCACAAGACCTGAAGACATTTGAAAGTAGCAGTTCATATATAGGAAGATCTACTTTTATTCATTATGCAGCCAATACTTGCTGAGCAGGGGGATTAAAGATCCTTTTGCATAGCACTCAGAGTTCCTCAGTGTCCACAGTGCAAGGATTTGAAGCTGGTGACTTAGACAATGAATGCTATTAAATAAACGAATGAATAAATACAAAAAAATAAATAACTGGGGGAAAAACAAACCTGGATTTATTAGTAAAACAGGAAGAAGCAGATCTCTTTGCTGAGTCTGAAATTACAATTACTTTGGTTGGTGAATGGGAAATTATTTTGTGATAATTCTTGTTACTGCTCTGAACATCTGTGATGAATTTAGGGGTACTTGTTGCTTTTGGGTAAACAAACTGTGTTAGTAGAGCAATCAGATGAGATAAGTCTGCTTTAGAGGTAGATTCTAACTATTAAAATGGGTTTTAAAGATGGTTTTATCTTCGGGGATTCAGGACTACAGGCCATGCAAACATTCATGGCTTTGAGATGTAACATTGCCAGGATGGATAGGAATGTCCCAAGTGCCCTTAGCAAGGATGGAAGGTAACTTGATGCCTCCTACTATACCGCCTCTAGTGTTGATGGGATGATGATCACCTGTAAGGTGAGGAAAACACCTGTTTAAAGAGGGATGCCGACTCCTCGCGGAACGGTGTTACAGCTAAAAGCAGGCTCATGACTGCTACTTCTCTATCTCCCCATTCAACTCTGAATCATGAATCCCCATCTGGGATCTCTGGGGGTGATGATGGGGCTTCAAGTGCCATTAAGTGGACTTTTGAGCTAAGAATAAAGCATCACCTGAATCTTATCTTGGTTCATCCCTTCTCTTCTCCTTGAAGTCCTCAAGGTCACTGTGTCCACAATGGACAATGGTACGGGAAGAAAGGCTTTATTTCTTTTCAATGAGCCTGTGGCTGAAACTCCAATGCAGACCTTTCTAGGCAACTGGACAAGAATCCATGGCTTAGACCTGGGGCAGGGGGTGAGAGCTCAACCCGCCTCTAATCCCAAAGCCCACTTTCAAATTTTACCATCCTTATGGAAACTGTATTAGAAATATAAGGTTAGGATTTAGAACATCCGAGTGTATGTGAGATAGAAAAGAAGGAAAGGAAGCCAGAGCCCAAGGCCGGATTCTGCTCCACGGAGGCAAGACAAACAGAGAAATACACCCGTGTATTTGACCCTCTAACACACAGGGTGAAACACACGCTGAAGTATTAGAGTCTGAACCGCTCAGATTGGCAACACGTGCTTTGGGGAGGACCTAGAAAGTAGATGGGAGGAAGGAAGAGATCTCCTTTCTCTGTAGTACCAATGGAGCTCATTCTAGAAGACCACTGTCCGCTTATGAACTCTACCCTGGAGGATACAGAACTTTGGAAATCTTCACACAATGACATTTTTTGGCAGATGAAATTCTGCTCACAATCCTCTTGGCACAAGAAGCTGCATGGAAACAGTATTTGACTTCCTGAAGCAGAAAAATAATCAGGCTCATGCTGACGTTTGATGAATTAAGTGAACTGAAGTATGAAGTTTGACAAATTTGTTCATTGGAGTTTCCTTCAATCAAGAGGAGAAACAAAATCCATAGGAAGTAAATCTTTGCTTCATCTCCTACTGCTGTTATTGAAAGAATTATGGAGACTTTTTCTTTTTTTGCAGAAAGCCAATGAATTGCTTGATTTTATAAAAAGTGGACAAAAGCAGTATCTAACTCTAAGGAAACAAGAATGTTCTAGAACAGTGCTGCCCAATAATCTGTACTTTCCAATGTGGTAGCTAGCAGCCACATGTGATTATTGAACATTTGAAATGTGACAGTGTGGCTGAGGCATTGAATGTTTAATCTTATTTAATTGTAAATAGCCACATGTGTCTAGAGACCACCATATTGGAAAGCACAGTTCTAGAAGAACTGTTTCATTCATGGGTGCTATATTTTTATTAAATATATCATAGACATAAAAGATTATATAATATATACAGTTTAAGTGATATTAAAATAATTCACATACCCTCCAACCCTTCCTAAGAAAGACAATATTACCCAAACCTCTAAGGTTCCGCAAGTGCCCCTGCCTGATCCTTTTGTATCCCATCCCACCCCCAGAGGTAACTACTATCCTAAATTTTGTGTTCATCATTCCCTTAGTTTTTTGATATGTTCTTACCAAAATTTTTGTGTATTTCTAAACAAAATTTTGTTTCACTTCACATGTTTTGGGACATTTGATAAACAGAATTGTACTGTGTGCATTCTTTGGTGACTTGCTTTTTTAAACAATATTATGTTTAACAGTCACCCATTATTCATGCGTAGAGCTGTATGTCATTTTCACTGCTCTTATTAATATACTAACATACTTTATTTAATGGAAGCACAGACTAGGTATTCTTTTGTGCTGTACTCCAGTATATTAATACACTATAGTTTTTTCATCCATTCTCCAGTCTATGGTAATAGTGTTGTTTCTATTTTCCTGCTATTACAAATACTCAAGAGTATTTTTCACATGTTCGTAGGGTCAGATAAGAGAGGCCCTCTTTAGGGTACATGCCTGGGAGTCAAACTGCTAGGTAAGAACGGTACACATATGTTTGCTTTACGAGGTCATCCTAGGTTGTTTTTCAAAGTGGCTGTACCAATTTATACACCCACCAGTAGTTCAAGAAGTGGTTGGTTCTCCATATTCTGGCAATAATCATCTTTGTCAGACCTTTTCATTTTTGTTTATCTGGTAGGCATAAAATACCATTTCATTGTATCCTTAATTAGCATACCCAGATTATTAATGGGATCAGGGATATTTTCAGTCTCATAGTTTTTCTTTTGAAATGTCTGCTTGTTTTCTTTTTTTCACTAATTTGTGGGATTTTAAAAATATTCTGGATGTGAATCCTTTGCCAGTCGTGTACTACAAATATCTTCTCCCTATTTGTGGCTTGTCATTTTATTTTATGGTGTATTTATTAAACAGTAATTCTTAATTTTAACGTACTTAAATTTAGCATATGTTTCCTTTGCTTGTGCATTTGTTATCTTTTTTTTTTTTTTAAACATCTTTATTGAAGTATAATTGCCTTACAATGGTGTGTTAGCTTCTGCTTTATAACAAAGTGAATCAGTTATACATATACAATATGTTCCCATTTCTCTTCCCTCTTGCATCTCCCTCCCTCCCACCCTCCCCATCCCACCCCTCTAGGTGGTCACAAAGCACCGAGCTGATCTCCCTGTGCTATGCGGCTGCTTCCCACTAGTTATCTATTTTACATTTGGTAGTGTATATATGTCCATGACACTCTCTTAACCTGTCACATCTCACCCCACCCCCTCCCCATATCCTCAAGTCCATTCTCTAGTAGGTCTGTGTCTTTATTCCCGTCTGGCCACTAGGTTCTTCATGGCCTTTTTTTTTTTTTTTTTTTTTTCCCTTAGATTCCGTATATATGTGTTAGCATACTGTATTTGTTTTTCTCTTTCTGACTTACTTCACTCTGTATGACAGACTCTAACTCCATCCACCTCATTACAAATACCTCCATTTCATTTCTTTTTATGGCTGAGTAATATTCCATTGTATATATGTGCCACATCTTCTTTATCCATTCATCTGTCGATGGACATTTAGGTTGCTTCCATGTCCTGGCTATTGTAAATAGAGCTGCAATGAACATTTTGGTACATGACTCTTTTTGACCTATGGTTTTCTCAGGGTATATGCCCAGTAGTGGGATTGCTGGGTCGTATGGTAGTTCTATTTGTAGTTTTTTCAGGAACCTCCATACTGTTCTCCATAGTGGCTGTATCAATTTACATTCCCACCAACAGTGCAAGAGTGTTCCCTTTCCTCCACACCCTCTCCAGCATTTATTGTTTCTAGATTTTTTGATGATGGCCATTCTGACCGGTGTGAGATGATATCTCATTGTAGTTTTGATTTGCATTTCTCTAATGATTAATGATGTTGAGCATTCTTTCATGTGTCTGTAGGCCATCTGTATATCTTCTTTGGAGAAATGTCTATTTAGGTCTTCTGCCCATTTTTGGATTGGGTTGTTGGTTTTTTTGTTATTGAGCTGCATGAGCTGCTTGTAAATCTTGGAGATTAATCCTTTGTCAGTTGCTTCATTTGCAAATATTTTCTCCCATTCTGATGGTTGTCTTTTGGTCTTGTTTATGGTTTCCTTTGCTGTGCAAAAGCTTTTAAGTTTCATTAGGTCCCATTTGTTTATTTGTGTTCTTATTTCCATTTCTCTGGGAGCTGGGTCAAAAAGAATCTTGCTGTGATGTATGTCATAGAGTGTTCTGCCTATGTTTTCCTCTAAGAGTTTGATAGTGTCTGCCCTTACACTTAGGTCTTTAATCCATTTTGAGTTTATTTTTGTGCATGGTGTCAGGGAGTGTTCTAATTTCATACTTTTACATGTACCTGTCCAATTTTCCCAGCACCACTTATTGAAGAGGCTGTCTTTTCTCCACTGTATATTCTTGCCACCTTTATCAAAGATAAGGTGACCATATGTGTGTGGGTTTATCTCTGGGCTTTCTATCCTGTTCCATTGATCTATATTTCTGTTTTTGTGCCAGTACCAAACTGTCTTGATTACTGAAGCTTTGTAATATAGTCTGAAGTCAGGAAGCCTGATTCCCCCAGCTCCATTTTTCGTTCTCAAGATTGCTTTGGCTATTCGGGGTCTTTTGTGTTTCCATACAAATTGTGAAATTTTTTGTTCTAGTTCTGTGAAAAATGCCTTTGGTAGTTTGATAGGGATTGCACTGAATCTGTAGATTGCTTTGGGTAGTAGAGTCATTTTCACAATGTTGATTCTTCCAATCCAAGAACATGGTATATCTCTCCATCTGTTTGTATCATCTTTAATTTCTTTCATCAGTGTCTTATAATTTTCTGCATACAGGTCTTTTGTCTCCTTAGGTAGGTTTATTCCTAGATATTTTATTCTTTTTGTTGCAATGGTAAATGGGAGTGTTTTCTTAATTTCACTTTCAGATTTTTCGTCATTAGTGTATAGAAATGCAAGAGATTTCTGTGCATTTATTTTGTATCCTGCTACTTTACCAAATTCATTGATTAGCTCTAGGAGTTTTCTGGTAGCATCTTTAGGATTCTCTATGTATAGTATCATGTCATCTGCAAATAGTGACAGCTTTACTTCTTCTTTTCCGATTTGGATTCCTTTTATTTCTTTGTCTTCTCTGACTGCTGTGGCTAACACTTCCAAAACTATGTTGAATAATAGTGGTGAGAGTGGGCAACCTTGTCTTGCTCCTGATCTTAGTGGAAATGGTTTCAGTTTTTCACCATTGAGGACAATGTTGGCTGTGGGTTTGTCATATATGGCCTTTATTATGTTGAGGAAAGTTCCCTCTATGCCTACTTTCTGCAGGGCTTTTATCATAAATGGGTGTTGAATTTTGTCGAAAGCTTTCTCTGCATCTATTGAGATGATCATATGGTTTTTCTCCTTCAATTTGTTAATATGATGTATCACGTTGACTGATTTGCGTATACTGAAGAATCCTTGCATTCCTGGGATAAACCCCACTTGATCATGGTGTATGATCCTTTTAATGTGCTGTTGGATTCTGTTTGCTAGTATTTTGTTGAGGATTTTTGCATCTATGTTCATCAGTGATATTGGCCTGTAGTTTTCTTTCTTTGTGACATCTTTGTCTGGTTTTGGTATCAGGGTGACGGTGGCCTCGTAGAATGAGTTTGGGAGTGTTCCTCCCTCTGCAATATTTTGGAAGAGTTTGAGAAGGATAGGTGTTAGCTCGTCTCTAAATGTTTGATAGAATTCACCTGTGAAGCCATCTGGTCCTGGGCTTTTGTTTGTTGGAAGGTTTTTAATCACAGTTTCAATTTCAGTGCTTGTGATTGGTCTGTTCATATTTTCTATTTCTTCCTGGTTCAGTCTCGGCAGGTTGTGCATTTCTAAGAATCTGTCCATTTCTTCCAGGTTGTCCATTTTATTGGCATAGAGTTGCTTGTAGTAATCTCTCATGATCTTTTGTATTTCTGCAGTGTCAGTGGTTACTTCTCCTTTTTCATTTCTAATTCTATTGATCTGAGTCTTCTCCCTTTTTCTCTTGATGAGTCTGGCTAATGGTTTATCAATTTTGTTTATCTTCTCGAAGAACCAGCTTTTAGTGTCATTGATTTTTGCTATTGTTTCCTTCATTTCTTTTTCATTTATTTCATTTATTATATCTTTATAATTTCTTTCCTTCTGCTGGCTTTGGGGTTTTTTTGTTCTTCTTTCTCTAATTGCTTCAGGTGCAAGGTTAGGTTGTTTATTCGAGATGGTTCCTGTTTCTTGAGGTAGGCTTGTATTGCTATAAACTTCCCTCTTAGCACTGCTTCTGCTGTGTCCCATAGGTTTTGGGTCGTCGTGTCTCCATTGTCATTTGTTTCTAGGTATTTTTTGATTTCCCCTTTGATTTCTTCAGTGATCACTTCGTTATTAAGTAGTGTATTGTGTAGCCTCCATGTGTTTGTATTTTTTACAGTTCTTTTTCTGTAATTGATATCTAGTCTCATAGCGTTGTGGTCGGAAAAGATACTTGATACGATTTCAATTTTCTTAAATTTACCAAGGCTTGATTTGTGACCCAAGATATGATCTATCCTGGAGAATGTTCCATGAGCACTTGAGAAGAATGTGTATTCTGTTGTTTTTGGGTAGAATGTCCTATAAATATCAATTAAGTCCATCTTGTTTAATGTATCATTTAAAGCTTGTGTTTCCTTATTTATTTTCATTTTGGATGATCTGTCCATTGGTGAAAGTGGGGTGTTAAAGTCCCCTACTATGATTGTGTTGCTGTCGATTTCCCCTTTTATGGCTGTTAGTATTTGCCTTATGTATTGAGGTGCTCCTATGTTGGGTGCATAAATATTTACAATTGTTATAGCTTCCTCTTGGATCGATCCCTTGATCATTATATAGTGTCCTTCTTTGTCTCTTGTAATAGTCTTTATTTTAAAGTCTATTTTGTCTGATATGAGAATTGCTACTCCAGCTTTCTTTTGATTTCCATTTGCATGGAATATCTTTTTCCATCCCCTCACTTTCAGTCTGTATGTGTCTCTAGGTCTGAAGTGGGTCTCTTGTAGACAGCATATATATGGGTCTTGTTTTTGTATCCATTCAGCCAGCCTGTGTCTTTTGGTGGGAGCATTTAATCCATTTACATTCAAGGTAATTATCGATATGTATGTTCCTATTCCCATTTTCTTAAATGTTTTGGGTTTGTTATTGTAGGTGTTTTCCTTCTCTTGTGTTTCTTGCCTAGGGAAGTTCCTTTAGCATTTGTTGTAAAGCTGGTTTGGTGGTGCTGAACTCTCTCAGCTTTTGCTTGTCTGTAAAGGTTTTAATTTCTCCATCGAATCTGAATGAGATCCTTGCTGGGTAGAGTAATCTTGGTTGTAGGTTTTTCTCCTTCATCACTTTAAGTATATCCTGCCACTCCCTTCTGGCTTGCAGAGTTTCTGCTGAAAGATCAGATGTTAACCTTATGGGGATTCCCTTGTGTGTTATTTGTTGTTTTTCCCTTGCTGCCTTTAATATGTTTTCCTTATATTTAATTTTTGACAGTTTGATTAATGTGTGTCTTGGCGTGTTTCTCCTTGGGTTTATCCTGTATGGGACTCTCTGTGCTTCCAGGACTTGATTAACTATTTCCTTTCCCATATTAGGGAAGTTTTCAACTATAATCTCTTCAAATATTTTCTCAGTCCCTTTCTTTTTCTCTTCTTCTTCTGGGACCCCTATAATTCGAATGTTGGTGCGTTTAATGTTGTCCCAGAGGTCTCTGAGACTGTCCTCAGTTCTTTTCATTCTTTTTTCTTTATCCTGCTCTGTAGTAGTTATTTCCACCATTTTAGCTTCCAGGTCACTTATCCTTTCTTCTGCCTCAGTTATTCTGCTATTGATCCCATCTAGAGTATTTTTAATTTCATTTATTGTGTTTTTCATCATTGCTTGGTTCCTCTTTAGTTCTTCTACGTCCTTGTTAAATGTTTCTTGCATTTTGTCTATTCTATTTCCAAGATTTTGGATCATCCTTACTATCATTATTCTGAATTCTTTTTCAGGTAGACTACCTATTTCCTCTTCATTTGTTAAGTCTGGTGTGTTTTGACCCTGCTCCTTCATCTGCTGTGTGTTTTTCTGTTGTCTCATTTTGCTTATCTTACTGTGTTTGGGGTCTCCTTTTCACAGACTGCAGGTTTGTAGTTCCCGTTGTTTTTGGTATCTGTCCCCAGTGGCTAAGGTTGGTTCAGTGGGTTGTGTAGGCTTCCTGGTGTAGGGAACCAGTGCCTGAGCTCTGGTGGATGAGGCTGGATCTTGTCTTTCTGGTGGGCACATCCACGTCTGGTGGTGTATTTTGGGGTGTCTGTGGCCTTATTATGATTTTAGGCAGCCTCTCTGCTAATGGATGGGGCTGTGTTCCTGTCTTGCTAGTTGTTTGGCATAGGGTGTTCAGCACTGTAGCTTGCTGGTCATTGAGTGATGCTGGGTCTTGATGTTGAGATGGAGATCTCTGAGAGATTTTCGCCGTTTGGTATTACGTGGAGCTGGGAGGTCTCTTGTGGACCAGTGTCCTGAAGTTGGCTCTCCCACCTCAGAGGCACGGCCCTGATGCCTGGCTGGAGCACCAAGAGCCTTTCGTCCACACGGCTCAGAGTGAAAGGGAGAAAAAATAGAAAGAAAGAAAGAGGCTATAATATAGTGAAGTAAAATAAAGCTATTGTAAAGCAAAGCTATACAGACAAAATCTCACCCAGAAGCATATACATATGCACTCACAAAAAAAAAGGAACAGGGGAAATATTAATATATCCTGCTCCCAAAGTCCACCTCCTGAATTTGGGATGATTCGTTGTCTATTCAGGTATTCAACAGATGCAGGCACATCAAGTTGTTTGTGGAGTTTTAATCCGCTGCTTCTGAGGCTGCTGGGAGAGATTTCCCCTTCTCTTCCCTCTTCACACAGCTCCTGGGGTTCAGCTTTGGATTTGGACCCGCCTCTGCGTGTAGGTCGCCTGAGGGCGTCTATTCCCCGCCCAGACAGAACGGGGTTAAAGGAGCAGCTGCTTCGGGGGCGCTGGCTCACTCAGGCCGCGGGGAGGGAGGGGTACGGAGGAGGCGGGGCGAGCCTGCGGCAGCAGAGGCCGGCATGACGTTGCACCAGCCTGAGGCGCGCAGTGCGTTCTCCCCGGGAATTTGTCCGGGGATCACGGGACCCTGGCAGTGGCGGGCTGCACCGGCTCCCGGGAGGGGCGGTGTGGAGAGTGACCTGTGCTCACACACAGGCTTTTTGGAGGCGGCAGCAGCAGCCCCAGCGTCTCACGCCCGTCTCTGGGGTCCGCGCTGATCGCCGCGGCTCGCGCCCTTCTCTGGAGTTTGTTTAGGCGGCGCTCTGAATCCCCTCTCCTTGCGCGCAGCGAAACAAAGAGGCAAGAAAATGTCTCTTGCCTCTTCGGCAGCTGCAGACCTTTTCCCGGTTCTCCCTCCCAGCCAGCTGTGGTGCGCTAACCCCTTCAGTCTGTGTTCACGCCGCCAGCCCCAGTCCTCTCCCTGCGATCCGACCGAAGCCGAGCCTCAGCTCCCAGCCCCGCCCGCCTCTGCGGGTGAGCAGACAAGCCTCTCGGGCTGGTGAGCGCTGCTCGGCGCCGAGCCTCTGTGCGGGAGTCTCTCCGCTTTTTCCTCTGTGCCCCTGTTGCTGTGGGATCCGCGCTGTTAGCTGCGGCTCGCGCCCGTCTCTGAAGTTCGTTTAGGCAGCGCTCTGAATCCCCTCTCCTCGCGCACCAGGAAACAAAGAGGGAAGAAAAAGTCTCTTGCCTCTTCGGCAGCTGCAGACTTTTTCTCGGACTCCCTCCCGGCTAGCTGTGGTGCGCTAACCCCTTCAGGCTGTGTTCACGCCGCCAACCCCAGCCCTCTCCCTGCGATCCGACCGAAGCCCGAGCCTCAGCTCCCAGCCCCCGCCCGCCCCGGCGGGGGAGCAGACAAGCCTCTCGGGCTGGTGAGTGCTGGTCGGCACCGCTCCTCCGTGCGGGAGCCTCTCCGCTTTGCCCCCCGCACCCCTGTGGCTGCGCTCTCTTCCGTGGCTCCGAAGCTTCCCCCTTCTGCCACCCGCAGTCTCTGCCCGCGAAGGGGCTTCCTAGTGCGTGGAAATCTTTCCTCCTTCACAGCTCCCTCCCACTGGTGCAGGTGCCGTCCCTATTCTTTTGTCTCTGTTATTTCTTTTTTCTTTTGCCCTACCCAAGTACGGGGGGAGTTTCTTGCCTTTTTGGAGGTCGGACGTTTTCTGCCAGCATTCAGTGGGTGTTCTGTAGGAGCAGTTCCACGTGTAGATGTATTTCTACTGTATCTGTGGGAAGGAAGGTGATCTCCGCGTCTTACTCTTCCGCCATCTTCTCTCCTCCCCCCTTACAGATCAGTATTCACTACCAGCCAAGGCTTGAGAGATCCAGTCCTAAATCGTCATTTTACCGGCTTGAACCATTCCTCATACAAGCTGTATTAGTTTGGCTCTCTTATTTTTTTTCCTTTGGGCTCACTGCCTCACTCGCTCATAGGATGCTGCGTGCAGAAGCCTTGCACCTGGCACTTTAGGCCAGAGTTCCTAGTGCCAAAGGGCCACGCCGGACACCTCAGCTCCGGGACACTCAATTCAAAATCGCATTTGTTATCTTTAAAAAAAAAAAAAAATCCTCCCTACTCAGAGGTTGTAACATCTTTCTCTTATATTTTCTTCTTTATGTTTTAGTTTTGTGTTTGCCTTTAAGTCTTTTATCCATCTGTAGTTGATTTTGTTTATGATATAAAATGGGGATACAAATTCATTTCTTTCCATAGGTATAACTATTCATTCTAGTATTAGTTATTGAATAGATGGGTTATTTACTCACTGATCTCCCATGCCAACTCATGTTTATGCCGGCCAGTTCTAGGCCCTCTCTTTTCATGTATCTTTCATCTCTCTTTATCTTTTCAAGTATCTTTTCATCTCTCTTGTGTATATGTGGGCACAATTCCAGCCCCTCCCTTATGTTCCGTTAGTCTGTTTGTCTAACCCTGAGACAATACTGCCATCTATTAATTACCATAATGTTGAAATAAGGCAGCCAGACAGAAAATAACAACCAATCTACGCTTCCGTTTACTTTAAAACTCAAAGCAGAATGCTTCACATTCTCTCCAGTGAGGCATAGAGAAGAGCAGGAGATGAAATCAAAGAAGTACTGGCTGGGACAGATCATGGAGTGAGATGGAAGCCACTGGAAGATTTTCAGCAAAGGAGCGACATGACCTGGCTTATGTCTTCAAAGTATCGCTCTGGAGCTTAATTGAGTATAGACCTTTGTGAGGCAAGAGTAGAAGCAGGGAGACCAGTGCAACGATCCAGGTGAGAGAAGATAGCAGATGAGACCAGAGTGGAGGCAGTAAAAGTAGTGACATGTGGTTGGATTCCAGGTATATTATGAAGACCAAGCTGATCATATTTGCTAATGAATCCACTGTGAGGCATAAGAGAAGAGAGGCATCAAAAGAAGAAGAGAGGTATCAAGAATGATACATTAATAAAAAAGAATGAAGTAATGCCATTTGCAGCAACATGGTTAGACATAGAGATGATCATACTAAGTGAAGTAAGTCAGACAGAGAAAGACACATATCATACGATATCGCTTTATGTAGAATCTTAAAATGATACAAATGAACTTATTTACCAAACAGAAACAGACTCACAGACTTAGAAAACAAACTTACGGTTACCAAAAGGGAGTGGGGGGCTTAAATTAGGCATTTGGGATTAACATATACACACTAGTATATGTAAAATAGATAAACAACAAGGACCTACTGTATAGCACAGGGAAGTCTACTCAGTATCTTGTAATAACCTGTAATGGAAAAGAATCTGAAAGAGTATATATATATATATATATATATATATATTCAATATAAATATATATATATGTTCAATATAAATATATATATATGTATAACTGAATCACTTTGCTGTACACGTGAAACTAGCACAACACTGTAAATTAACTATACTTCAGTTTTAAAAAAAGAACGATACATTAAGATTTCTGGCTGAGCAATCATAAGGATAGATTATGTAGTGTCTAGTACATAAATAACGTATATATGACATATATGGAATATATGTAAAGTACACACATAGTGCCTAGTACAGGTTTGGGACATGGTATGTATATGTGTTTAATAAATAGTCCCTCTCTCTCCCTCATGGGACATGGACATAAAGGACAACCTAGTTCAGACTCTGATATCCTATAGTTCCTTAAAGCTAGAGATACCCTCACACTCAAGTTGTGACCCTGGGTGATGCTTGCCTGATAATGTAGTGAAGATGGAAGAGTGATGTCTATAAGCCTTGATACTTAGCCATCTGATAGGCGCTAACAATCATGCCCATCTTGGGAAATAATCAGAGTAAACAAGAGTAGCTGTAACGATGTGGCTTCCAAGAGGACATTTTTTTAAGACCAAGAGCTATTTTAGCATGATCCTGAGGGTGAAAGCTTACAGTAGAGAGCTTTGAGATTTCTGTGTTATCTGGATATAAATAGAACATTTGAGCCCCTTGGAAGAAAGCTTAGGTATTTACCAAGATGGCCATTATTTTCTGCTGCGGCTGACCAGTGAAATGCTTTCCAAATGCTTTTCTGATTGCATCAGCCCTTTAAGATGGATGTTTTGATATGACCTCGTTGACTAGGTGACTTTCAGAGATGACACACCCCATTACCAACATGACACAGTGTCTCCCCACACACCTCAGTCTGCAAAGCCAGGACCAGGCACTGGTTTTCAGGTTAACATTATGAACACCAAGTTAATGCGTGGTTGCTACAGAAACCATGCTTTCTCCTTTCTTGGGTTTATAATAGATGTCTAACCAAAAGACTTGGTCAAGGACTGCATCCCTCTGGGCCACTCTCATGCCTTCTGTACCTAACATCACTCATATCCCTGAGGACTCATATAATTATGCCCAAATTCTACTCTCCCTTCTGTTGGGTTAATTGCTAATATAAGGTCAGCAACATTGTGTTCTTGACTTGGTGTTCTTTTTAAGACATAAAAAAAAAAAAATACAGGGCAATAATCAGCAGTTAACATTGACTAGGTTGAAACAAAACCAGGAACAAGGTGATGCAAAGTGTGTAACAGATGCTTTAATGTACTTTGAAGATTCTTTTCCATTTGCATCATCAGTCAAGTACAGCAGTTATTTTTATATCGTCGTGACTCTAGCATTTGAAACTTGTAAAACTAGTATAAAAATAGATCAGGGTACAAAATAAAAGGGGTCCCTGTCACCCACACTTTTTTTTTTCTTTGCCTGTCAGTTTTTTTCTTAAACATCTTTATTGGAGTATAATTGCTTTACAATGGTGTGTTAGTTTCTGCTGTATAACAAAGTGAATCAGCTATATGTATACATATATCCCCATATCCTCTCCCTCTTGCGTCTCCTTCCCACCCTCCCTATCCTACCCCTCTAGGTGGTCACAAAGCACTGAGCTGATCTCCCTGTGCTATGCAGCTGCTTCCGACTAGCTATCTGTTTTACATTTGGTAGTGTATATATGTCTATGCTACTTTCTCACTTTGTCCCAGCTTACCCTTCCCCCTCCCTGTGTCCTCAAGTCCATTCTCTACGTCTCCATCTTTATTCCTGCCCTGCCCCTAGGTTCTTCAGAACCTTTTTTTTTTTTTTAGATTCCATATATATGTGTTAGCATACGGTATTTGTTTTTCTCTTTCTGACTCACTTCACTCTGTATGACAGACTCTAGGTCCATCCACCTCACTACAAATAACTCCATTTCGTTTCTTTTTATGGCTGAGTAATATTCCATTGTATATATGTGCCACATCTTCTTTATCCATTCATCTGTCGATGGACACTTAGGTTGATTCCAGGTCCTGGCTATTGTAAATAGTGCTGCAGTGAACATTGTGGTACATGACTCTTTTTGAATTACGGTTTTCTCAGGGTATATGCCCAGTAGTGGGATTGCTGGGTCGTAGGGTGGTTCTATTTTTAGTCTTTTAAGGAACCTCCATACTGTTCTCCATAGTGGCTGTATCAGTTTACATTCCCACCAAGAGTGCAAGAGGGTTCCCTTGTCTCCACACCCTCTCCAGCATTTATTGTTTGTAGATTTTTTGATGATGGCCATTCTGACCGGTGTGAGGGAGGTGATACCTCATTGTAGTTTTGATTTGCATTTCTCTAATGATTGGTGATGTTGAGCATCCTTTCATGAGTTTGTTGGCAATCTGTATATCTTCTTTGGAGAAATGTCTATTTAGGTCTTCTGCCCATTTTTGGATTGGCTTGTTTGTTTTTTGGATATTGAGCTGCATGAGCTGATTGTATATTTTGGAGATTAATCCTTTGTCAGTTGCTTCATTTGCAAATATTTTCTCCCATTCTGAGGGTTGTCTTTTCGTCTTGTTTATGGTTTCCTTTGCTGTGCAATAGCTTTTAAGTTTCATTAGGTCCCATTTGTTTATTTTTGTTTTTATTTCCATTTCTCTAGGAGGTGGGTCAAAAAAGATCTTGCTGTGATTTATGTCATAGGGTGTTCTGCCTATGTTTTCCCGTAAGAGTTTGATAGTGTCTGGCCTTACTTTTAGGTCTTTAATCCATTTTGAGATTATTTTTGTGTATGATGTTAAGAAGTGTGCTAATTTCATTCTTTTACATGTAGCTTTCCAGTTTTCCCAGCACCACTTATTGAAGAGCCTGTCTTTTCTCCATTGTATATTCTTGCCTCCTTTATCAAAAATACTGTGACCATATGTGCATGGGTTTATCTCTGGTCTTTCTATCCTGTTCCATTGATCCATATTTCTGTTTTTGTGCCAGTACTATACTGTCTTGATTACTGTAGCTTTGTAGTATAGTCTGAAGTCAGGGAGCCTGATTCCTCCAGCTCCGTTTTTCTTCCTCAAGATTGCTTTGGCTATTTGGGGTCTTTTGTGTTTCCATACAAATTGTGAGATTTTTTGTTCTAGTTCTGTGAAAAATGCCATTGGTAGTTTGATAGGGATTGCATTGAATCTGTAGATTGCTTTGGGTAGTGTAGTCATTTTCACAATGTTGATTCTTCCAATGCAAGAACACCCACACTTTTTTGATGCAGTAAGACATTATGGAGTTCTTATACATAAAAAGGCAATTGTGCCGGACTCTAGGAAGTATAAAGAGATAACAAATGGTCCCCACCATTAAGGAGTTTATTATCATGGGGAGATAGAGTTAGAAGCCAATGGTTTTAAAGACAGCAAAGGCCCATGATCACTTCCAGGGAGCATTTTGGTAGTGAATAAGAGATGAATGCTATAGACAGATAATAATACAAATTCAGATTTATTGCATGGTTCTAGTTCTGTGTTCCATGTAACATCTCATTTAATCTTTACTACAAACCTATGAAGTAGGATATTATTTTTATCACCATTTTACAGTCAGGGGAATTAAGGTACAGTCAGGTTAGGTAAATTCCCCAAGGCATACAGGTAGCAAGTGGTACAGCCAGGATCTGGAAGAATCCAAGCAGTCCTCCTTCAGAATCTGCATTACAACCTCTGCATTGTTCTGCCATTCTGATGTCTAGGTGGGAAAATCAACTTTACCACATACTGTAGTAACAAAGTGTCGGTGAAAAGAGAGAACTTTTTATTTTGTGCCCTGGTCTGTCTGTGTACTACTTTTACAAATTTGGAAAGCAGGAGTCATGATGATGTAAAAATAGCTGCTTCTTGAGTAGTCAGGTAATGGTAAAAGGATCTTAAATCACGTTCAGGTAGCTCTTTCATGCTCCATATTGGGAGAGGGTTGCCTGTTGGTTTACAAATGTTTATTGCATGCTTCAAACTTTAAATGTGTTGTCTTAGGAAGAATGCCAAATTAAAAACACTTAAGGTTGCTGACTCCATAGTGGCAGATAACCAGATGGACAGCAGAATTTGGACTTAGTGGTATATCTTTAGCTGCTCTAAGACTCAGTTTGTTCTCTTGTAAAAGGAGAATAATACTATCTACCTTATAGGGTCTTTGTAAGTATTAAATGAGCTATTGAGAATAAAATGCTTAACTTTATGCCTAGTACATAAAAAAATACTCCATGATAATGACAATGGTGATGGTGATGGTGATGGTGATGATGATAAAACCGTCTCTGCTGATGACATGCTCAATTTTAGAACCTTAAATTTTAGGACACTTAGCTGAGATGTTCTATGTTTTATACTTATGAATATAATATTTATAATTAGAAATTGTCCTTCAGTGAGCTCTTCTATGGTCCATTACTGACTTCTACGTACTTCATCTTTGCCATCTCTCTGAGACCTTATAAAAGCATTTGAAAGAAATTTTTACCAATTTCCCTATAACCAGAGTTGACTCAGCAAAACTGGGTGAGAATATTTTTTCTTAGATGAAAGTTCCTTCACCCCCCACTCCCCCCATTGCCCAGACATTAGAATTTGCAGAACATGATTCTGAACAATCTTGTGAACAGATGAGAACATTCCCAGAGTTGAAAGAAATAGTGTGATCATGTTCCCTGTAAGTGGAATATCTCACCTAATTCATTATACGTACTGTGCATACATCTACTTCCAGTCTGTATTGTCCACTGTAACCAGGCACACTGAATTTCAATAAATAATTCCCTGGGCATTCTTTAAAGATCTAAATTAATTTATAATTGTGTTCACTGAGCATTATGTATTCTTTGTGGTTAGAGATGAGACATCAAGAAAGGCTTCTTAGGATTCTGGAATTCCTTCCATTCACTATCACAGGAAGTATGCTCTCAGATTTTAGAATACTAATTGAAAGTTAAAGCACATTTTAAGAAGTCTGGAATGTATAATTAAACCAAATGGTTAGTCCTACTTGCTACTGTGTGCATATATAAGCATTTTAATTGTATTCAATTCTATAAAATAGAAGCATTTAGTTGCTTTTTTTTTCTTTCAGCTTTCCAAGGCAATATTTACGGGAGTGGGCTAAAACGCAGACTTATAAATAGGACCAAATTTAATTGAATTGGAAGAAAAATTCACCACTACGAGGGTATGTACGTGTGTGTGTGTTGTTTTTATGCCCATGCATTGTAATCACTCTTCACGCCCTGAAATGATAAGAGTATTTTTGTGGATCTCACGTAATTCATTTACAGTCACAGCATGAAGGAAAATCTCTCCAGATCAACATATTAGAGTATATAGTGGGAGAAGTAGCATAGCTTTAATTTTATTAATGAAGATTGGGTGATTTTCTATATTTTAATCTTTTTTTCCCACATGGGCCTCACTTCCCCTGCCAGTAAACCTCCATTGTTAAAATGTGAAAGAGCTCAAGCGACCAGCAGCTGAATTTTCACTCTAAATTGCTAGCTTGCATGAACTGCCAGCTGCCAATATCAAGCGCTCATCCCTGTCTCATGACTCACCATTGACCTCAGTGAGATAAACCATCGGGTGTGGGCCTAATATTGACTTATCCCTGGCTTTGGGGTGTTCAGTAAATACCAAGGGCTTAGTGAAGGCTAGGAGAGGCCACCCGGGCATTAATTAGGCCAGTAGGTGAAAAGTGGAATCCAGCAACATAGATCAGGAATAAAGCCAGGAGACCCATTGGAAGCTAGTCTGGAAACAAACAAACAAACAAAAAAACATCCTGGGTATAGCAATATTAAATCTGATTCAGTTAAAGAAGGTTTTAAATGATTATCCCTCAGTGGTGTAAAAACAGAGCAAACTCTCTCTCCGATATTCAGCGCTCAACACACTTCCTTCTAAGCACCCAGTAAATCTCTGGAGGACAACTGAAAGAATGAACGTGAATGTTGAAAGCCCAATTTAGTGTTACATCCGCCGCTTTGCCTCTCTATTTTCCTGCATGCCTACTTCTATCTTCTTTCTTATGTTCTCCCTCTCTGTCTCTCTTTCCCTCTCTCTCTCTCTGTCTCTCTCTCTCTCGACTGATAGTCTCTCCTCCCTCATCCATGTGACATGACCACATCATGACTCAACTCCTGAGTTAATATCAACTCTATTGCAAAGACCAACCCAAATGGAACCAAATTTCTTAGTACGAATTCCAAATAATCTGTGCCCCACCTTCTCAAAAAACTACTGGAGTCAACTTAGAATAAAAATGCATAGACATTTGAATCCAGGCTAGTCAAAAGGAATTTAAATTGCGGTCAATTTAAATTGTGAGACTATAACAGGAATAAAATAATGAAATGAAATAGTCACTGTAACTGACATGTAACTTTACCTGGTAGGCAAGATAGTTAGGGAAACACAATAGATCATAAAACTGTCACCACCTAATAGAAGAAATTGTCATTTTTTAAAAACCAGGTCTTATCATAATGCTTGACACATAGTAGGTACTCAGTAAACATTTGTCAGATGACTGAAAGAAGGTAAACAGTTTCATGGAGAAAATGTAACATTATATGCACACAGAAACACATTCACACAAATAAGATACAAGTCAGTGTGAGTATTTTTCACCCAACTAGCAATACAATAGGGGCTACTTCAACCACATCTCTGTACAAAATATGGATATCTTTTCCGTGAGGATTCTGATACAAGCTGAGAGGTAACATGAGACAGTAGTTCAGAGAAGGCTTTAGTCCTACTTACAACAACTTTGGCTATATGTAGCAGAAATGGATTCAAGTGGACCCAAACTAGTATAAACTAAAAAGCCACTACTTATCATTAAGATACAATAACCTGGGGCTTCCCTGGTGGCACAGTAGTTAAGAATCCGCCTGCCAATGCGGGGGACACGGGTTCGAGCCCTGGTCCGGGAAGATACCACATGCTGCGGAGCAACTAAGCCCATGAGCCACAACTCCTGAGCCTGCGCTCTAGAGCCCGTGAGCCACAACTGCTGAAGCCCGCATGCCTAGAACCCATGCTCCGCCACAAGAGAAACCACTGCAGTGAGAAGCCCACACACTGCGAAGAAGAGTAGCCCCCGCTCGCTGCAACTAGAGGAAGCCCATGCACAGCAGCGAAGATCCAATGCAGCCAAAAAAAAAAAGATACAATAACATGGACCCCAAAGGCCTTGGGAAGAGATTAGAATGAGGGCTTAAGACACCATCTGCATTCTGTCCCTTTCTCATCTCTGCATCACTCTACAAGCCTTCCTCATTTCTTTCTCTTTTTCTCTAAGTTTCTTTTTTTTAAAATATTTATTTGGTTGCGCCAGGTCTTAGTTGTGGCAGGTGGGCTCCTTAGTTGTGGCTCGCCGGCTCCTTAGTTGCAGCACATGGGCTCCTTTAGTTGCGGCAGGCGGGCTCCTTAGTTGCAGAAGGTGGCCCCCTTAGTTGTGGCATGCGAACTCTTAGTTGCAGCATGCATGTGGGATCTGTTTCCCTGACCAGGGATCGAACCTGGGCCCCCTGTATTGGGAGCGCCGAGTCTCATCCACGGTGCTACCAGGGAAGTCCCTTTCTCTAAGTTTCTTTCTCTCTCTTCTCCTGGGATTCCCTGCTCTTTAATCTGCATGGTGAAAAACAGGATCACACCACCATTCATGGACTCATATTGCCTTCTTTTAAGTAAGCAGTCCTGATGGAAACTGGAATCTCAGTTCCAATTCCAAATTTTCAGGGAAGGTCCTCTATTTTGTCCAGTCTGAGTCACACATTCAAGTCTGGACCAATCGACTGTGCACAGGAAGCCAAGGCCATATCACAGAAAATGGTTGCCAGGGTACTGCTCTTACCTTTTGGGTGGGACTGGGGTGATGTCCTGAAGAAGGATTCTCCTGTAGCCAAGATAATATTATTGAATTCATTGCTTTGAGGGGATCTAACACTTAACACAAGGCTAGAAGCAAGAGATCCTAGAATTATTGGTGGATAACCTAGACCATCTCTTGCAAGTATAACCCTTCCCAAACATGATTTTGGCCAAAGCTGCATGTCAGTACAAAAATAAGCTTTCCAATGGGCATCTGATATGTATATACTTTGTGTTGTTAATAGAAATGAGACCCATATGCTCTTGCTTTCAGATGACTATGTGGAAAGTTTAAATAAATGTCTTTTTTTTTTTTTGAAAATTAAAGAACCTGGCTTGTATTCTCACTTAGATTAAAAAGTCATCCTGGGCTTCCCTGGTGGCGCAGTGGTTGAGAATCTGCCTGCCAATGCAGGGGACACGGGTTCGAGCCCTGGTCTGGGAAGATCCCACATGCCGCGGAGCAGCTGGGCCCGTGAGCCACAACTACTGAGCCTGAGCGTCTGGAGCCTGTGCTCTGCAACAAGAGAGGCCGCGATAGTGAGAGGCCCGCGCACCGCGATGAAGAGTGGCTCCCACTCGCCGCAACTGGAGAAAGCCCTCACACAGAAACGAAGACCCAACACAGCCAAAAATAAACATAATAAATAAATAATAAATAAAAATTAAAAAAAAAAAAGTCATCCTACCTTTATTTTAAATTTTTATTGGAGTATAGTTGATTTACAATGTTGTGTTAGTTTCTGCTGTATAGCGAAGTGAATCAGTTATACATATACATATATTCACTCTGTTTTAGATTCTTTTCCAATATAGTCCATTACAGAGTATTGAGTAGAGTTCCCTGTGCTATACAGTAGGTCCTTATTAGTTATCTATTTTATATATAGTAGTGTGTATATGTCAATCCCAATCTCCCAATGTATCCCTCCCCCTTCCCTCCCCCCGTACTGGTAACCATGAGATTGTTTTCTACATCTGTGACTTTGTTTTCTAAATAATTTCATTTCATCCTACCTTTAAGTGGAAATGGGCCTCAGATGGTCTTGAGCACAGAGTCCAAATTTTTCTTAGAAAAGAACTTAAAGTCTGCTCTAAGTCCTGCATGAGAACACAGAGATCCCACCCACGCCGCAAATAAACAGATTATAGGATATAGGAGAGATATTTTGACCTTGGAAGCTTTACAGGGAAGTGTTAGGGTCAACTGCCATGAGCACCATAGCACCCTTCTGGCCCTGAGGAATGTCTGGGTCACAGGTAAGGGAGAGAAAACATGTGATGGCATCAGATTCCCAAATATCTTTCCCTTGAAAGCATGCATGACATAGGTGTTAATCAGCTTATAATAACCAAGAGACAACAACTGCGTGTAGTGGGGCCAGAATGCAGGGTTCTTAGGATAGGAATGAGTCCCCTATCCCCGTGTATTAAAACATTCAAAGCTGGTCCATTCTTACCA
The DNA here is from genome assembly GCF_028021215.1 of Eschrichtius robustus. NCBI lineage: Eukaryota > Metazoa > Chordata > Mammalia > Artiodactyla > Eschrichtiidae > Eschrichtius > Eschrichtius robustus. The sequence goes on along the minus strand of NC_090845.1, from coordinate 12,190,160 downwards.
TGGGTAATACAGAATTTTCAGGGAGATCTAGACGTATCTGTTTTCCCCTTCCTCTTTCTTCACAGCCAAAAACAAACTGGATAGAATGGTTAGAACAAATGTCACATTCATGCATTGGGAGGAGAGAAGGTAATATAACAGTTTGCTCCTTTGTCCAGTTCCCACCAAACATATAAAATTTCCAAAAATGTTTCACTCTCTGCTCGTTGTAGTGAAATTTCCAATAGCATGAGGCACAGTACTAAACACAGGCCAGTAGACTCAGGCTGAGACCTAGCAGACCCTTGGAGGAAGAAATGATTAATAGTATCAGAATGACATCCTTGAGGGACTGATCTCCTATCTCTGAGACAACAATAATCTAACTTTACAGAACAAACAGCACCACTAGACTGGGACTTGAGCCATCTTAGTGCATTCTGAAGAAACGGAGGAACTAAAAGAACAGCTTTAGAATCGCAGTCAGGAAACATGCCAGTAAGACAATGGTTGGAGTGCACTTGGCAGGCTTTAGGGAAACGCCAGCTGAATCCAATATGTTCATTACACAATGCAAGCGAAATCTGAGCAAGTGGAAACCCAGCTGAAGCAAATGTAGCTGGAACGCAGAAATAAAAAAACAATCAGGAAATGGGGCAAATGTGGTTAGAAAGCAGTACCAAAAATCAGTCAGGGAACTTGGGGATTTCTTAGGGCTTGTGAACCAAATAAAAGAGACTGGACTATAGAGGGCAGTGGTTCTCAAACTTGGTCCCTGGAGGAGCAGCATTAGTCTGCCAACTTGTTAGCAATGCAATTTCTTAGCCTTGTCCCAGTCTTGCTGAATCAGAAACTCTGGGGACGGGGCTCAGAAAGTTGTGATTTAACAAGTACCCCAAGTGAATGGTTATGAAGAGGCATTTATATAGTTCACTTGATTTGTCATTGGTGATGACAAATTCCGGGAGTCGTTGGGATAGAAACCAGACGCTGATGAGTTGAAAACTCTACCGGCCATTAGTGCTATCCTCTGTATGTTTCCACCTCTCAGTCTCCCAGGATCCTGGTGAGATTGCACTTCTTGACCCCACTGTGGTCGCCAGCTGACTAGTTTTGGCCAATGAGTTGTGAGGGGAAGTCACGTGTATCCCTTTAGGGTTGAATATTTCATGATAACCTTCAGAGCTATTTCCCTCCACCACAGCAACCACCAAGCTTCATCATGTGCTCCTTCATTTGGATGGAGCCAGAAGTGAGGAGACCTGCATAAAAGAAAGTGAATCTTTCCCATCATAAAAAAAGAGGTATTTATTAAGCATGGAGGGAGAAACATTATATATTTGTCATGTATAGATGGGAGAAGAAACAAAAATGTTTGAATAAATGTACTATAAGCATATTCCCTAGAGTTCTGATTTTCAAAAGCCAGGTCATGACACATTACTGGGTCGTGAAATACATCTGAGTCACTGATCAGCATTTAGAAAAGTGGATTAGAAAATATCTATTGAACTTAAGGTATTTTCTCCTCGAAATCTTCTTTTCAGTCATCTGTCTTTGTGTAAATGTATGTATGTGTGTGTGCAATTGGGATGCAAAAATTATTCAATACCTTGGATAGAGGTCAAAATGTTGCAAAACCCACTTCTCTAAGACAGTGATTCTTTTTTTTAAAATTTATTTTATTGAAGTATAGTTGATTTACAATGTTGTGTTAATTTCTGCTGTACAGCAAATTGATTCAGTTATACATATATATACATTCTTTTTCATAATCTTTTCCATTATGGTTTATCACAGGATATTGAATGCTGTTCCCTGTGCTAAACAGTAGGGCCTTGTTGTTTATCCATCCTATATATAATAGTTTGCATTTGCTAATCCCAAACTCCCAATCCATCCCTCCTCCATCCCCCTCCCCCTTCTCTATGACTAAGGCAGTGATTCTTAAACTTTAATGTACATAGAAAGTACCCAGGTGTGTTGAAGATGAATTTCCAGGCCCCAGGCAGAGAATGTGGTACGCTAGACCTGAGGTGGACCTAAGAATCTGCATTTTAACCAGTGCGCCAGCTGATTCTGATTCAGGTTGTCTGCAGATCCACTTCGAGCAAGTTTCTAGGGTAGACCTTGTAACTGATATTAATGATAAAATTTTAACAATTCAGATTAAATATTTTTGAGCCCCAGTTAAGGCTAGGCTAAAGGTTGTGGCGTTTATAAAGTTTAATTAGACATGGATCCTCCCCTCAAAGACATAAAAAAATTTAAAGAAGCAGTCTTTATTGTTGGGCCTGCCTGATTTGGAAAGTCTACAAAAGACAAAAAGGGTAAAATATCCCTGGGGATATTATTTGCCACTTACAATCCAGTTAGTAAGGGAAAACATATGGGGGCAATCAGAATCTCTGATAGCACATATAGTGCCTCTGTGAGTAGTAAAAAGGGGTACCTATTCTGGGCAAATGAATTAGGAAAACACACACCTAATGGGTGGACCATCTAGAAAGAGTTGCCCCTTCCTCCATATTAATGTAGACTTAGGCCAGCACGGTGGTTCTGTGTGGTAGATTGCAGCAAGGGCCATGAAGTAGTCTTTTCTACCCATACTCTTTGGTACTGCTCTCCCACACTAATTCTAGACTGTTGTTAAGACTTGATTTAGCCAATGGGACATCTGCAAACATGATGCAAGCAGAGATTTGAAAAGGGCTTATACTTTGGAGTTTGCCCTCTTGCTGCTCTCAGTAACTTTTCTTACCATGCAAACAGTCCATCCAGGTTAGCCAGATGGATGGTGAGAGGAGTCTATAAGGGGAGAGGTCTCAGTCATCCCGGCCATCCGAGCTGAGGCCATCCTAAACCAGCCAGCTCCAGCCCATTCATCAGCTGACTATAGATGAAAAAGCAAGCTAGCCAAGATCAGCCAAGCCTAGAAGAACCACCCAGCTGAGCCCAACCCATATTGCCAACCTATAATAATGAGCAAAAAAAAAAAAAAAGGTTATTGTTTTAAGCCACCAAGGTTTGAGGTATTTGGGTATTTGGAAAAGCCTGATGTGACACTTAGCCAGTAAGCTCTGACTGGAAACAGTCCTTATTCAAGCCCCCAAGCCCAATAATCTGTACAGGACACAAGCTGCACCATTAAACATGGCAGCCTGAGGTGCAAAGTATGTTAAGCCAGATTAAGCTGTAAAGGCTGCAGGGTAACCACCAATAAATCTCTGCCTGGTAGAGTAGTTGGATTCTGACTGTCCGGTCATATAGGAGAGAGTGAAATGACTCAAGAAGAGCCTGCTGAGCTGGGAAATTAGATGGTCTAATGATAAGATCAGACTCAGTGAATGCATAATAGATTGTACATCATCACAAAAATTCCAGATTGACTGTTGTAATGAAGGCAGTCATTGTACACACATGGCCTCTTAGGCGTAAGGATTGCTTTGGGCATTTTTATTAAGAAAAGTATGCATATTTAGAAGATATAATTACTTCAACATTTTATTATCCATCTGGATCCTGTGCAAAACCATTCTTCAAATGTGTTCCTATGTAACAGAGCAGCAGGAAACAGCCAGACAAGCTCCAGTGACAATTTCCCCTCACTCTCTACATGTTATCACGCCATCAAATATGAAGGGAAAAAACTGGAATCTCTCTTCCATATTTTCTTCAATTTGGAAAGTTTTCCTTTTCCTTTTAAAATCTGGAACAGTTTCCTTTCATGATATCCACAAATACCTGCACTGATGACAGAAAAAGGAAAATCATATCCCTGCACAGTCCCCTGTGTGCAGAAATGAAGTCTGAGCAGGCTGGTTTATCATTCTAAAGTGGGAGTAGACAACTGTTGAATTAGAGATGAGTTGCGTGCATAGAAAATGACAAGACACAGAAATGCCCACAGCCCAAGGGCAGCACCTTATACACCTATTGAGGATGGGAGGAATCCCGGAACAACCCTGAGAGCAATCAGCAATGCTGGTGTTCTTTAATGGGGTCCGTGGATACACCATAGCTGGGATGCAGAACCACTGGGATTAAGCGCAACAATTCATGTGAACGAATGTGTGTGTTTTTACCGGTGGAGAGGGTTCAGTTGCTTTCATCAGATTCCTAAAGGGATCTTTGTCCTCACTACCCTTCCCCAAGAGTTAAAAAACACTACAGTAATGGAATCTTAATTTGTGAGCATCTCACTTCATTAGAGGATGACTTGGTTTTCTTCCTTTTCTTTTCTTTGACAGCTTTATTGAGGTATAATTGATGCACAAAAAACTGCTCATGTTTAAGGTATACAATTTGATGAGTTTAGACATATGCATCCACCCATGATACTATCCCCACAATCAAGGGAATAACCATATCTATCACCTCCAGAAGTCTCCTTGTGTCCCTTTTGTGTGTGTGTGGTAAGAACGTTTAACATGAGATCTACCCTCTTAAGAAATGTTTAAGGGCACAACACCATGTTGTTAACTGCAGACAGTATGCTGTACATGAGATCTCTAAAACTTATTCATCTTTCGTACCTGAAATTTAATACCTATTGAACAACAACAACTTATGGGGAGCTCTTGTTCAACTGTTCTTCTTCTTAAACCAGACCCTGATTGTCCTTTACACAGAAGTACTTTGCACTCCATATGTAACATGAATCTTTTCTTTCCCTTGACTTTCCCCTGCTCTACCATTCTCACACCACAAAATCAAGATGTTGCTGTTTTTTCATCATGCAACGCAATCTACTTTTTCACTGTGTATGTATAAAACCGAGTTATTGCAACCCTTGTTGGTTCTCAGGTGATCTCATTCTAGGGACATCTACAGTAGTTTGTGATTCTCCCACAGAATTTCAAATTAGCTGGAAATGTATGGAAAAACATCTTCCAGGCAATGAAATGAAGCTATGGGGTAAAATTGACCAGACTACCTCATTTATTAGCTGTGTAACTTGGACCGTTGCTTACCATCTATATGTATTAGTTTTTTCCTTATAAAATGAAGATAGTAATGATCACTAGCTAAGTGTATTGTTGAAGCATTAAATAAGGCAATCTTTTTTTATTGAAATATAGTTGGTTTACAGTGTTGTGTTAGTTATTGGTGTACAGCAGAGTGATTCAGTTATATATATATATACACACACACATATATGTATATGTTCTTTTTCAGGTTCTTTTCTGTTATAGGTTATTACAAGATATTGGATATAGTTCCCTGTCCTATACAGTAGGACCTTGTTGTTTATCTATTTTATATATAGTAGTGTATATTTATTAATCCCAAACTCCTAATTTATCCCTCCATCAGTTTCCCCTTTGATAACCGTAAGTTTGTTTTCTATGTCTGTGAGTCTGTTTCTGTTTGGTAAATAAGTTCATTTGTATCATATTTTAGATTCCACATATAAGTGATATCATATATTTGTCTTTCTCTGTCTGACTTACTTCACTTGGTATGATAATCTCTAGGCCCGTCCATGTTGCTGCAAATGGCATTATTTCATTCTTTTTTTAATTAATTTTTAATTGGAGTATAGCTGATTTACAATGTTGTATTAGTTTCTGCTGAACAGCAAAGTGAGTCAGTTATACATATACATATATCCATTCATTTTTCAGATTCTTTTCTCATATAGGTCATAACAGAGTATTGAGTAGACTTCCCTTGTGCTTTACAGTAGGTTCTTATTAATTATCTATTTTATATATAATAGTGTGTATTAGTTATCTATTTTATATATAGTAGTGTGTATATGTCAATCCCAATCTCCTAATTTATCCCCCCTACCTTTCCCCCTTGGTAACCATAAGTTTGTTTTCTACATCTGTGTCTCTATTTCTGTTTTGTAAATAGGTTCATTTGTACCACGTTTTTTTTTTTTTTAATGACTGAGCAATCTTTTAAAACACAGAGCAGAGTACCTAGAACATAGTAAGTCTTCAATAAATACTGGCTGTTAGGATTAGAAATAGCCTACCTCAGCATTTGTTGGTTTATGTTTCCCACATACTGTTTACATCCCCCAAGCCAGGAACACAGAGCCTCTGAGTCAAAAAGAAGAAAGAGGACTGTAATCACATTGTGATCTGTAGTGTCACGACTAGTACTTAAATGAGAATACAGTCTACGTATTACGCTCTCAGCCTTATGTTTGTTCAAGATACTATGATACCACGGCTGTTGAAGGCGCCCTTTTGAGCCTGCTCCGCGCTACTGTGGCTTTCTATCACCATCAATCAGAGCAACACATGTTAATTAAGCACTTTACTGTTTTTGCACATGATTTATTAGGTCTCTTTTCGTTAATGTGTTTGATCAAAAAGAAAAGTAATTAAGTGGGGAACAGTGGCGGCAAGACATAGGCGGCATCAATTATTAAAAATAAAAGTTCTTCGGATGAGAGCCTGATCGTTCATCCTTAAGCCATCCGTGGCGTGGGCCTCAGCTGACGGCAAACCATCTGAACAATTACTACCTCTAATTCTTAGATTCACTGTTAATTTTTTTTTTTTTTTTTTTTAATTTTATAGCTACTTTTATTTTTATTTCTTTGTTTATTTTTGGCTGTGCTGGGTCTTCGGTTCGCGCGAGGGCTTTCTCTAGTCGTGGCAAGCGGGGGCCACTCTTCATCGCGGTGCGCGGGCCTCTCACTATCGCGGCCCCTCCCGTTGCGGGGCACGGGCTCCAGTCGCGCAGGCTCAGCAGTTGTGGCTCACGGGCCCAGCCGCTCCGTGGCATGTGGGATCTTCCCAGACCGGGGCTCGAACCCGTGTCCCCTGCATTGGCAGGCAGACTCTCAACCACTGCGCCACCAGGGAAGCCCCACTGTTAATTTTTTAAGAGTGTTGAAGGGAGATATATTTTGATATTTACAATCAAAATACCAGTAGCTGGCAGAGGAAGACTGGCATTGTACAATCTTCTCTTTATCCCTTAATCATAGAAAATCAGTAAAACTCCTCTCCAGTTCAAAAACCTGTGATTTGTCCTTTAAATATCAGTAATACAACTTTGTAAGATAGACATCTCAGAAAATAGTGACTGCACAAATTTAATGGGGAAAAACACATTTTAAGAGAAAAAAATACCCACTATTTCTTCCTTGAATAACTTGTTTTTCTAATAGAAGGACTCATTAGAAGTTAGAAGGCAACCCCAGAGGTCATTGTGTGGATCCCTCATTTTTCTAGGCAGGGTTATAAACAAAATCTCCTAGAATTTTTTCTAGCCTTTTCGATAAAAGCACCCCAAGGTGGAGACTATTATTCAGGTATTATGATTAATCCTGCTATTCTGATGAATCTATAAAATGAAAATCATCATCTCCTACCCTCAAGAGATATTTAAGAGGCTGTGGGTTCTCAATATCTCAAAGCCGATGAGTTTTAATTCTTGGAGTCAATTTAATGACACTTAAAGAGTCACCATCAATTATGTTTGCAACAGGGTAGGGTATAAATAGACAAATAAATTGGATGCCACTGCCAGGGAATATTCAGATATGGCAAGAATTCAGCCTTAGACTATAAGAATAATGTATCTTACTATAATGATGAAGCTAATTTTCTACTTTGCAATTTATTACTCTCTTTCATTTTGAGACTATTTTTAAGCTTCAGTATTCTACTTTATATTAGAAAAATTTTGGATTTGAAGGTCCTTATTTTACAAAATGGGCCAAATGTGAAAGCGGCACGGCCATATGCAAACTGGAACATGACCTGCTGAATGGGAGGTAAAAATCTTGACTTAAGGATGAAAATAATATAGGATATACTTTGATTTGTAGAAGGATCTCTATGAAAATATTAATGGTTGTGACTCTCTTAATAATTATAAATTATAATTATAAATTTTTGTGTTCTTCCTTACTTTTCAAATCAAATTCTACATTAAAAGTACATTGATTTTGAAATTAGATCAAGATCTGTTTTTTAAAACAGATTTTATCAAGGTAAAACAGTAATAAATTAAAAATAGTAGAAACCTCACGATTTTTTAATTTCAGTTTTTGGTGTAGGTAGATTTCTAGATATTCCTGATTTAACTTTAATAGTAGGATATTGTACCAAAAATGGAAGTAGCCTTAAAAAGCATCTACATTTCCCAAAGTAAGTTCCATAGAACATTAATCTTTTGAAATGGTCTTTATAAAAAGGGTTCCACAATCAAATATGTTTGGTGAATACTGCTCTCCATATTCAGAGGCTCCACGTAAAGAATTCAAGAAGCTTGCCTCTAATGAAACCTGTTTAAGTGTACTTAACTGCAATATCTGCATACCTCATTTAACCACAGATAGCAATTTTCCATATAACTTCAATTAACATCTTGTCACACTTTGGGAAATGTTAATCTAGATTAATCCTCTCAAGAAGGAAACTTATTCAGAGAGTTATTGCCCAAGGTCCAACAGCTAGTTAATGGCGGCATTGGCTTTGGAACTCAGATATTCTGACTCCCTACCGAGTGCTCACTTTTATTAAACCCAAGTGTTCAACATCTTTACTTAAAGATGAAGAGGGGCCAAGTCCTCCTTCCATATCCATCCAACAGTCCTTTCCTCACCTCAAGGAAACAGAGCAGGGAAGATTCCTTCTGACATTTCCTTCCAAGATTCAAGTCAACCTAACGCTGTGATACATCCACATGTCTTAGAACATTTGCAGGATTATAAGCAGACTTGAATAGTTCATCAACTGACCCACTTAAGCAGGAAAATCCTGCCTCACCCTTTGCTACTACCATTCCTGCAATTTGAAGTGCTCCTTTTCCCCCCAATAACCTTGAAGTAAAAGATGTTTTGTCTTTAAGCACTAATGCCTCTTGAAGGCCATTTATGTCACACTTCAGGAGTTTTTTCTCATTACCTGAGGAATCATGAGAGAGTGAAAATCTCTATCCATCTGGGGTCTGAAATGGAATCCATGTTCAAAGCAGTTACTGCTTATCTCTACTAGTTCTATTTTCTTATTGTACATAGCTTAAATGATTGGACATGCAGGCCCATCACATCAGTACACCTCTGATTTGGAGTGTTTTGCACAGTGGCAGTAAATTATTTGTTGTTCATTTACTGTCTAAAAATCCAGACCTTCCCATATTTCCTTTGTTGTCTGGTTACTTTCTTCTTCTTGTTTACTTTTTCTTCCTTTTTAATATTCTAAGACATTTAAGGAACAGTTAGCACCTCTGTGTGACAATATGGCTCCACTCTTTATGCTGTGGTGTGTGGAAGAGCAGTTCAGCCATTGCTTTGGGAGTTGTTTTAGAAGTACAGAATCTGGGGCTTCCCTGGTGGCGCAGTGGTTACGAATCCGCCTGCCAATGCAGGGGACACAGGTTCGAGCCCTGGTCTGGGAAGATCCCACATGCCACGGAGCAACTAAGCCCCTGCGCCACAGCTACTGAGCCTGTGCTCTAGAGGCCGCAAGCCACAACTACTGAGCCCGCGTGCCACAACTACTGAAGCCTGCCCGCCTAGAGCCCGTGCGCCACAGCTACTGAGCCTGTGCTCTAGAGGCCGCAAGCCACAACTACTGAGCCCGCGTGCCACAACTACTGAAGCCTGCCCGCCTAGAGCCCGTGCTCCGCAACAAGAGAAGCCACTGCAATGAGAAGCCCGCGTACCGCAATGAAGAGCAGCCCCCGCTCGCCGCAACTAGAGAAAGCCCACGCCCAGCAACGAAGACCCAACGCAGCCGAAAATAAAATAAATTTATATAAAAAAAGAAATACAGAATCTCTGAAAAGCTGCTCAACATCACTAATTATTAGAGAAACGCAAATCAAAACTACAATGAGATATCACCTCACACCAATCAGAATGGCCATCATCAAAAAATCTACAAACAATAAATGCTGCAGAGGGTGTGGAGAAAAGGGAACCCTCTTGTACTGTTGATGGGAATGTAAATTGATACAGCCACTATGGAGAACAGTTTTGAGGTTCCTTAAAAAACTGAGAATAGAACTACCATAGGATCCAGCAATCCCACTACTGGGCATATACCCTGAGAAAACCATAATTCAAAAGGACACACGTACCCCAATGTTCATTGCAGCACTATTTACAATAGCCAGGACATGGAAACAACCTAAATGTCCAACGATAGACGAATGGCTAAAGACGATGTGGTACATATATGCAATGGAATGTTACTTAGCCATAAAAAGGAACGAAATTGGGTCATTTGCAGAGATGTGGATGGACCTAGAATCTGTCATACAGAGTGAAGTAAGCCAGAAAGAGAAAAACAAATATCGTATATTAACGCATATATGTGGAATCTAGAAAAATGGTACAGATGAACCTATTTGTAGGGCAGGAATAGAGACGTAGATGTATAGAATGGACATGTGGACACTGGGGAAAGGCGAGTGTGGGACGAATTGGGAGATTAGGTTTGACATAAATACACTACCATGTGTAAAATAACTAGCTAGTGGGAACCTGCTGTATAGCACAGGGAGCTCAGCTCGGTGCTCTGTGACGACCTAGATGGGTGGGATGGGGTGTGGGATGGGAGGGACGTCCAAGAGGGAGGGGATAAATATATACATATAGCTGATTCACTTCATTGTACAGCAGAAACTAATACAACATTGTAAAGCAATTTTACTCCAATAAAAAATAAAAAAAAAAGAAAGAAATACAGAATCTCAGGCCCCACCCAGACCTACTGAGTCAGACTCTGCATTTTAACGTGATCCTCATGGGATTGTGTGCACCTTAATATCAGGAAAGCACTGGTCTAGGGTATATTCCAATGCAAGGAATTAATTTGGGAGGCAGAAGCTGGAAAGAATTATGTTTACTCACCAACTCCTTCTGAACTCAAGCAGTCTTTTTGGCTCTGAAATAGACACCAAAGCTAATATATTAGGTGTGTGAGCTTTTAAGTCTGTGAAACAGAAACAAACCTGGAGACTTTCTGAAACATTTGAAAGGAAGCATTAAAATACAGGCCACTGTGACTAATTTAGTCAATTTCGCTTTGATGTAAAGTAAGCTAACAGGCAGCTTCCTTTCCCACTCTGAACTGACAACCCAGCAGCACAGCTCAGCTTCAACCAGGGCTAAGGAGGGGTGTGGATAGAATAAATGCAGCCCTCTCATTTCCCCCTGCGGAACCATCCTGGGTGAGCCGTTAGCGTGCACAGCAGAGATGTAGTCAGTCCCTGGCTTTCTTCTATCCAGGCATGTCCGCTCTGTATTTCCCTGCCGCTATCTTCTTGGGACTAATGGGGAAAAGGGAATCAAGTCTTTAACACTTCCTTGATTTAAACAAAACCCCCCAAAAAGTGCGATTTTCCTCAGGATACCAAGAAGTGGTGTGTGTGAGTGTATTCTAATCTTATTTGATAAGGCGCGATTGATTTCTTTTTCCATGCATTTTTAAAAACATCTTTATTGGACTATAATTGTTTTACAATGGTGTGTTAGTTTCTGCTGTATAACAAAGTGAATCAGCTATACATATACATATATCCCCATATCCCCTCCCTCTTGCGTCTCCCTCACACCCTCCCTATCCCACCCCTGTAGGTGGTCACAAAGCACCAAGCTGATCTCCCTGTGCTATGCAGTTACTTCCCACCAGCCATCCATTTTACATTTGGTAGTGTATATATGTCCGTGCCACTCTCTCACTTCATCCCAGCTTACCCTTCCCCCTCCCCATGTCCTCAAGTCCATTCTCTACATCTGCGTCTTTATTCCTGTCCTGCCCCTAGGTTCATCAGAACCATTTTTTTTTAGATTCCATATATATGTGTTAGCATACGGTATTTGTTTTTCTCTTTCTGACTTACTTCACTCTGTATGACAGACTGTAGGTCCATCCACCTCACTACAAATAACTCAATTTCGTTCTTTTTATGGCTGATAATATTCCATTGTATATATGTGCCACATCTTCTTTATCCATTCATCTGTTGATGAACACTTAGGTTGCTTGCATGTCCTGGCTATTGTAAATAGAGCTGCAATGAACATTGTGGTACATGACTCTTTTTGAATTATGGTTTTCTCAGGGTATATGCCCAGTAGTGGGATTGCTGGGTCGTATGGTAGTTCTATTTGTAGTCTTTTAAGGAACCTCCATACTGTTCTCCATAGTGGCTGTATCAATTTACATTCCCACCAACAGTGCAAGAGGGTCCCCTTTTCTCCACACCCTCTCCATCATTTATTGTTTGTAGATTTTTTGATGATGGCCATTCTGACCGGTGTGAGGTGATACCTCATTGTGGTTTTCATTTGCATTTCTCTAATGATTAGTGATGTTGAGCATCCTTTCATGTGTTTGCTGGCAATCTGTATGTCTTCCATACCACCCTGAACGTGCCCTATCTCGTCTTTCCATGCATTTTGAAGTGCTGTATCTTAGCAGTAGCTTTCTCTAAGGAACTTTACACAAGCAGCTCATTACACCATGAAAAAAACCCCTGGAAGGTAAAGGATCAATATGTATTATGCTCAATCTTAGAGCACTTGGAGACAATGCATAGAGAGAGCTAAACGTGGTGAGTTGTATTTCAGACTACTAGCTCTTAGCTATATACCCTATGTAGTGGTGTCCCTAGACTCCATTTTTTAGAATTAAGGAAAACTAACTTCCTAGTTTCATTAGGTTTGCTGTTAGGTAGTCCTAACGATCCTCTCAGCGTATAATAAGGAAGTAGATGGATGCCAAGAAGCCGTGAAGATGCATCTTAGTCAATACAAATTTCAGGGGTAATGAATAACTGAATTTCCAAGCTATTGGTACCATGCATGCTGATGGCCCTGTTATTTGGCTCTTAATTACTTAATTGTTAATTAACTTTTCACCAGCTCATCTGTGGTCGATGGACGTTCATGTACTTTCAAGTCTACATCTAGTGTGGGGATTCTGAATATTCCTGCTGAGGGGTTATGCCTTAGCCAAAGATCACAATCCAGGGTTAAACATCTAAAATCAAACAGGCAAGGAAATTTGAGGCAGAAATTAGGTGTAGGTTGCCTGGCATGGAATAAAATCTAAAATACAAAGTCTGGAATAAAACAATAGGCATTGATATATTTCTCAAGGGCAAGCACTTGGGCCCATTTTTATTTGAATTTGAAATCCATGGGTATATATCCCACCAGGATGTCCAGGGATCTGTTCAAACTAAACAAAATTGTGATAAGGTAAAATGGAGAATGTGGCACTCCTTCCATAAAGCATATTTTTACTTTACCTCTGAAGTCTTAATCTAAAGAAGAGATTAATTGGTGATATTCACTCTTATTGAGATCAAGAACTAGCAAAGAATTTGAAGCAAAGAGGCTTTTGGTTCCCTTCAACACATGTCATCCAAGCAACTGCCAAGTCTGACTGTATTTAAAGCAAGCCTTACTGAAAGTAGAGGACACTTGAGTGAGACTTCATTTTTCCCACACCTAGGATAGGATATCAGCCTTCCTAAATACAGATATCTTTTCAATACAATAGCTGGTATAGTTAAGTATGTTCAAATTTTGCTTTGCCCAAGGCATTTAAAAGCATGCAAGAGAATTACAGTTATATGCCAATAGCTTTGAAAATATGCATGATTGGAATATTTTTCAAAGAAAACAAAAATTATTAACTCTGACCCAAGTACAGTTAGAAAGACTGAGTAGACCATAAAATAAATTTTTTTTTAATTGTGAAAATTCTCCCTTCCCCTGCAAAAGCCATTATGCCCAGCTAGTTCTACGGAACAGTGCTATCATATCTTTAAAGAAAAGATAATCTGGGTTCTATTTAAACTGTTCCAAAAAAAGAAAAAGATAAAAGTCCAAATTTATTTCTAAGAGACTAAGCTAACTGACATGCTAATCAGATGACAGCCCTATTGCCCGAAAGAAAACTATTGACCAATCTTATTTACGAATAATACTGCAAACATTAGCAAATTGAATGTTAAAGTGGATTCTAAAAGAATAATACACCACACATCAGAAATACAAGGATAATTCAACATCAGGAAACAATTTACACAATGAAAGAGAAAAAAGCCATATCATCATTTTAATAGGTTTATGTGCTAAAAGTAAACAGAAATTCATGATAAGATTATTAGTAAGTGATGAATAAAAAAGTGTCCCTTTAACGGGAGCAAGCATATTTATCAAGGACCAAGAACAAACTTCTTACTAAGTAGTAAAATAGAGACATTCCCATTAAAAACAGGATCAAGACAATGATCCCTACCGTCAAACAATTTTTCAGTATCTTCCTGGGCAGTAAGAAACACTCATTCAGTTATCAAAGTCAGTGTTGAAAACAAACATCACTTTTAGTCAAGCAAGTGGATTATTGAGCCTTACTTAGTCAAATTTTATCCTCAGAAATTTTTGCCAAATAATTTCTCAACTATATTGCTCGTTAACTAAGAGAAATTCTCTTTCACCTGTGATAGGCACACAGTATCATTGTCCTATGCGATTTTCCAGATGTTTCTCTGAAATTGTGCTGACACTCTGGTTCTATCTTTTCCTGACATGTAGACTATGATTATCTTTTATTTGTCAAAGAAATCTATCATCAGAGAGTTGAAAAACCTAACCTCACACTCTCCTATTGCTTTCTACCTCCCATAGTTTCAGAAATAGCAATATCCCTCATGTTACAAAGCAGGTTTTATATCTTTGATCCATCACTCTGAATTGTAGTGGCTCTGATTTAGACGCAAAGCTACTAGCCCAACTGCAACAGGGAACCGGCTTAGCAAATCACCGTTCATCCTGAAGAAATAAAGACATATTCTTAGCGGTGACAAATTAACAGAACAAACACATTAGGCTCAACGTTTACATGAGTAATGTCTATGGAGTTCTAATTAGAAGCATATTAATGAGGAATGTTGAATATATACAACTTGGAGTGAAAGAGCTATTTTGAGAACTTTGCTTTTCTTTAAAGGTCACTCTTTTATATTTATAATCTCTGTTGAGCTTATGTTTTATATTCTTCTTCTATGAATCACAGTATATTAGAGATGAGGATGGCCTTATTTCAAGTACTTTGTGTTTGTATTGATGTCAACAGGCTCTGTTTTCTTAGCCTAGCGAAGCATGTGGAATTAGTAGGGACGGTGGCATTTGCAAGCCAAGATGGCAAGGTGGATGGGGGTCACTGTAGTTTTCCTATCTAGCGACATTGAGAAATTATCAACAAGGGTGAATGTATTTTGTTTTACCTTGAGGCCTTACACTTAATTTGAGGAAAGAAGACAAAAATCACAATGGCCTTGATCAGGAAAAGAAAAGTTATAATCTCCTGAAAGGTTGTGCAAAACAAACCGTTCATGCTCTCAAAGTATGTGGATCTGAACTAGCTTCTTTTTTAACTTTTTCTTTTGAGGTAATTATAGATACACCTGCAGTTTTAAGGAATGATATAGAGATATCCTATGTACCTTTTATTCAGTTTCACTCAATAACATCTTGTAAAACCAAAATACAATATCACAACCAGGGTATTTCCCTAGTTTTTACTTGTACTCATTTGTGTGTGTGTGTTGGGGTGTGTGTGTATGTGTGTTCGTTTAGTTCCATGCAAGTTTATCACATGGGTAGGTTTGTCTATCCACCACTATAGCCAACATCCTGAACAGTTCCATCACCTCAAGACTCTTCTGTATTACCCATTTCAAAGCACAACTACCTCCCACCTGCTCTCTTGTTTCCCTGTCCTTAACCCCCGGCAATCACTAATCTCTTCTCCATTTATACACTTTTTTTCATGTCAAGAATGTTGTATAAATGGAATCCTATAGCATGTAGCCTTTTGGGATTTGCTTTTTTTACTCCGCATAATTCTCAGGAGATTCGTCCAAGTTGTTGCATGTTATCCGTAGTCTCTTGTTTTTACTGCTAAGTAAAATTCTGTGGTGTGGATGTAGCATAGTTTGTTTTACTATTCACACATTGAAGGACATCTGTGTTGTTTCCAGGTTGGGGTTATTCTGAATAGAGCTGCTTTGAATATTTGTGCACAGGTTTTGTAGGAACATACGTTTCCATTTCTCTTGATTAAGTGCCCAAGAATGCAATTGCTGAGTCTTATGATGATTGCAGGTTTAGTTTTACAAGAAACTACCAAACTGTTTCCCAGAGTGGCTCTACCATTTTACATTCCCACCAGCAGTGCAAGACTGATTCTATTATTTCTCCACATCCTTGCCAGCACTTCGCGTGTCACTATATTTTATTTTAGCCAATCTGATTGTAATGGAATGTACTTTTAATCCGGGGCTTCTCATCCTCAACACTACTGACATGTTGGATAGGATAATTCTTTGGTGTTGGGTGGGGGGGAGGGGCGGTCCTACGCACTGAAGGATGTTGAGCCACGTCCCCGACCTCTATCTGCTAGATGCCGGTAGCTCCCTGCCCCCACTGGGACAACCAAAAATGTCTTTAGGTATTGCTAAATGTCCCTTTGGGGACAAAATTTTCCCCTCTTAAGAGTCACTGTAATCCATCGTGACATTCAAAATCTAAGCAAAACAAGATCACTAATGCTCATTTATCTCCTCCTCTGGGCTCTTTCCCGGTTTTGGAAATTAAAAACTTTTCTTAACCACCCACTTCCCTCCTCTTTTCCAACCAAAGTCCTCAGCTCATCACCCAGATCCATAAGATGATAAGCCTGCTCTGATGACTTACTAGACTAAGACCAAAGTGAAATTGCTTTCATATGATTCTAACTATTAAGTCTTGCCCAGACTCTAAACTCTCAAATTGTCTCCACTAGCTATGAATGTGCCTGCTCCAGCTTGTCTATAAGATGCTAATCTCGTGAAGGAGAAAATTCAGAACATTTATGAGACGAGAAAGGAGAGGAAAATCTGGACAATGGGCTTTCTTAAAGGGGGGCTGGGGCAGATCAGAATGAACCCAGGTTAAAACAGATAATGCTACAAGTTGGGAAAAGCTAGAGTTCCAGTGGCTGTGCCTGCAGCGTTTTACCTCTAAGCATACACTCTGCCCATCACTTCAGGTATATGTCAAAACACTAATTCCCCCACTTCTCAGCCTATTAAAATGCTTCTCATCTTCCAAAGCTCAGATCAAGTGCTGTCTCTCCTTTAACACCTTCTCTAATCCTCCCAGCTGGAACAAAATCATCTTTCCCCTGGATTCTGCCAACATTTATCTCCGCCTTGATCATGGCTAGGATTTATATCATTCTGAACATGCTTTGGTTATGTGTGCATCTTTCTCCATAGTGAGATGGCCAGCTTCTTGAATTTTATTTATCAGTGGCTTAAAGACCAGAGCAAGAATGCCTGTACAGGGGTACAGTAGGGTACATAGAAGGCCGAAGGGGAAAAGATGGAGAAGCAACCGGCAGCTGAAAGACAATGGAAGAAAGGATGATTTCCAAGTCAGCATTTTTAGGGGGCTTTGGGGCTAAGCCCATCTTGGAATTTGAATCCAAGTAATCTCTGGGACTGGGGGAAAAAACTGTTTACTGTGAAATAAGGGCAAAAGATCTTCTGGGTCAATGGCTCTCAAACTGAATCACTTGTAAGGCTCCTTAAAATACAAATTGCTAGAAATTTTGATTTGGTGTCTGGAATGAGCCTGAGAATATGCATCTTTAACAGCTTTCTAGGTGATACTGATGCTGGTAGTCTAGCACCACACTTGGAGAACCACTGTTCTAGCGCGGGCTGTGTTGATGGCATGGGCTTACCATCAAGGTTCCAACACAGCCTGTGGAGGTCAGCCCAGCTGTACTGCAATGGAGAGCTGTTGGGGGAAGGACTTGAATAGGGAGACCAAATTGGGTAGCACCTCCTCTTTGCTCAGACAAGTCTAGAATCTCCCCATGAGCATGGGCTCTGGACCTCTTTTAATGACTTTAACTAGACAAACATTCAATGAGACATTCATAGTCATCTTTGTAGCTCTCAAATGCTTTGCATGGGTAGGTAGAGGACACTCAATAAATGCTCATTAAATTAAAAAAAAAAGGATGGATGAACTTAATATCCTTTTAGTCCTTCCGTGTTCCTTCCATAGAGAAGTTAGTTGCCCAATAAAAGATTGTTGGTCTTCCTGCTGCTGCTGCTGCTGCTGCCATAATATGCTTCTCAATCTGATGCTAAACAAGGTGCTATCTATGGAGGACAGAGGATGGGGAAATAGTTGGTGGAATGAATAATCAGTTTTGAGGTGATAAAGGTCTATAAAGCTAATCTAGGCTGCAGATATTCCCCATGAGCTATTTAACTACTGGAATCTTAATAAAGATGCATAGGTAAGTAGGTGGATGGATGGATGGATGGATGGATGGATGGATGGATGGATGGATGGGTGGATGGACGGATGGACAGATGGATGGACAGATGGATGGACAGATAGTTAGATACAGAGATATACCCACTCCCCTTCATGGGTTCTGTGGGTTCTGCAGGCAAACTTCTAAGATGGCCCCAAGGAGCCCCACCTCCTGGTATTCACACCCATGTATAACCCATGCTCTTTGAGTATGCCTGGACCACCATAGCAAGTTGTTTTAAAAATTGAATACAGAAAAAGTAATAGGATGTTACTTCCTCAATTGAAAGTAACAAAAATTCCAAATCACTGTGACTTCCTTCCATCTGACTTGCTCTCTCTGTCTTGCCTTTTCATATGCTCGTGCTAATAAGTCCACATATGATACTGAGAGATGCCCTGTGGAGAGGCCACATGGCAAGGAACTGAGAGAGGCCTCTGACCAACAGACAATGAGAAACTGAGGCCCTCAGTCCAATATGGGTCCCACAACCTCATGAGTGAGGTAGGAAGCACATCCTTCTAAGTTAGCCTTGAGAGGACAGTGGCCTTGTTGGAGACCCTGATACAATGGGCCCAGTTATGCCATATGTGGATTCCTGACCCACAGAAACTGAGGTAATAAATGTGTACTGTTTTAAGCCCCTAAATTTGGGAGTAATTTGTGATGCAGCAATAGATAATACAGATTCTTTTCTAAAAATGCCAAATAATTAGCATCTTCTGCATATCACCAAAGAAGTAGTGTGTGTGTGTGTGTGTGTGTGTGTGTGTGTGTGTGTGTGTGTGTGTGTGTGTCTGTATGATCAGGCAGGATTCCAAAGAGATTTTTGATCCCTTCTAATGGGCATAGTCTTATTTCCCGTCACACAAGACTTGTTGCCAATCTGATTCCCTAAAAACGTAAACACCAACATTTCCAGGATTAATTAGGGTTGTCATTCTTATCATTATTATTCAAACTTTCCAGTCCTAATCGGGCCATCCCACTCACCTTATTCACAACTAATTGACAGAACTGTGATATTTTGTAATAATTTTCAGTCTTACTCTTTCTGACTTACATTTCTAGCTCCACTCATATCTTCTCGCAGACTTAAGCGAGACTCAAGAAGAATGTGGCTACACCCCAGCCGTGGCTAGAGTCTCAAGTACTTCCACCATACATAGACACTTTTACACATCAAGAATAACAGACAGCATTCATTCACCTATCCATTTAATTTTCAACAGATATTGACTGATGGCTTACTAGGAGCAATGCGCTGTGCTAGGAGCGGTAATGGGAAGTCTGCCATTGGCGTGTACTTTGACCAGCCTTTAAAAATGAAACACCAGCAATGCACCCCTTTCCCTATTGCTGGCATGGCATCTGACTTGAGATTTGAAACTCTGGCTAGCGCTTTCCCAAGGTGCCACCATGAGGGCTAAGGGAAGATTTTAGGGGTTCATCTCTCTGTAAAGATGAACCTCAGCAAGGCAGACACCAGTGTGTGTCTGATATGGATTCATCTCTGCTTGCACAGCCAGCAGGTAGCACAACCACAGTTCATAACATCCCTTGTCCCCCAGGGTTCCCAGAGATCATAGGAAGTGAGCAAGAGACAGAATATGCTCATGAGGCACATTTCTTATAACTGAAAAGCAATATATAAGTATTAAAACAAATCCAGAAGAGGCAATTTGGCAATGCATATGAAAAGACTTAATTTGTAGTTTGCAGATCTTTTGATCTAGCAAATCTACTTCTCGGAATTTATCCTAGGCGGGTGGAAATCACAGGGCTTTGAAAAGCTGCTTCCATGGGTATTTGCTAAAATTATGTTCATGAGGGAAGAAAGCTTAAATATGCACCAAGTATAGACTGAGTAAATGAATTATTATATAATTCACAACGGAATATAATCCAGCCCCTAAAATAATATTGTGGAAGAATAATTAAGAATTAAGAATAATTAAGAAGGATGTTGAGCATCCTTTCATGTGTTTGTTGGCAATCTGTATATCTTCTTTGGAGAAATGTCTGTTTAGGTCTTCTGCCCATTTTTGGATTGGGTTGTTTGTTTTTTTTATATTGAGCTGCATGAGCTGTTTGTATATTTTGGAGATTAATCCTTTGTCAGTTGCTTCGTTTGCAAACATTTTCTCCCATTCTGAGGGTTGTCTTAAGAAGGAAAGTGTTAATGTTCATTATATATTATAAAGTGAAAAAGTAGGCTAAGAAACAATATGTACAATATTTTTATGTTTTTGCTTAAAAATGTGTGTGTATACATCTGTGTATTTTATATATGTATACATACATACAGAGGGAGGGAGAGAGAGAGACTTTAATAGTGGTTCTGTCTAGATGTTGAGCTTATGGATAGTTTGAATATTATTTAACTATGGTCTATTTTTCTATAATGAATGTATTATTGAAATTAGGGATAATTTAAATTTTATTAGTTTTATTTGACTATTGTCTATGTTTTCTACAATGACCATACATTGTTTAAAAAACTTTAAATTATTATCAGAAAAATGAATCAACTGAAAAAGTACACTAAAGGGATTCTTAAGCCAAATCTTGAGGTTTTTAGGTACACAAAAAAGAGAATATATGTAAGCATCTTCAATTCTACCTTCTGCCCAGAGACTTAGCTATCACTCAAAGGCAATGGAAAGGTAAAGGGTTTCAAACATCACTGTCAGGTAACAATTCTAGGTCCTGTTATCTTCTTCTGTCATTGGGACTTTCCTTTTGCCAATGAATGAATCAAAAGGAACTTGTCTTTGGGCTGTGGGAGAGAAAGGAAATGGCCTTTCAAGGAGGAAGGAGAGAGAGAGGACAATCCCCTAGATAAAGACAAACAAATGCCATCTGAGGAAGGCACATACGGCTGCTACGGAGAGGTACGTCCTCAAAGGCAGTTCAAACACAAATGCATTCTGTTCAGAGGCAGTGGGTGTTTTTCCTTTTCTTTTTTTAAAATCTCAATAGACAAATAATTCAAAGAAACCGAAATCTAGAAGATGTAAATACAATAGGTGTAGGAAATACTTGGTCTCTTCATGAGATCCAATAAAACCTGGTACTTTACCAGGCAACTGATTTTTATTTTAAATCAAAATAATACTTCACATTAAGTAATTTTCCCCTCTGAAAAATTTTCCATTTCTTTTATCTGAATTAAAAAAGAGAGCTTTCCAACCTGAGTTCAGTTGAAGCATACCTAAAATATCTAAATAGACCAGAAACATATAATTTTTTAACATCTTTATTGGAGTATAATTGCTTTAGAATGTTGTGTTAGTTTCTGCTGTATAACAAAGTGAATCAGCTGTATGTATACATATATCCCCATATCCCCTCCCTCTTGCGTCTCCCTCCCACCTTCCCTATCCCACCCCTCTAGGTGGTCACAAAGCACCAAGCTGATCTCCCTCTGCTATGCAGCTGCTTCCCACTACCTATCTATTTTAACGTTTGGTGGTGTATATATGTCAATGCTACTCTCTCATTTCGTCCCAGCCTAACCTTCCCACTTCCTTGTGTCCTCAAGTCCATTCTCTATGTCTGCGTCTTTATTCCTGCCCTGCCCCTAGGTTCATCAGAACCATTTTTTAATTTTTTTGATTCCATATATATGTGTTAGTATATGGTATTTGTTTTTCTCTTTCTGACTTACTTCACTCTGTATGACAGACTCTAGGTCCATCCACCTCACTACAAATAACTCAATTTCGTTTCTTTTTATGGCTGAGTAATATTCCATTGTATATATGTGCCACATCTTCTTTATCTATTCATCTGTCGATGGACACTTAGGTTGATTCCATGTCCTGGCTATTGTAAATAGAGCTGCAATGAACATTGTGATACCTGACTCTTTTTGCATTATGGTTTTCTCAGGGTATATGCCCAGTAGTGGGATTGCTGGGTCATATGGTAGTTCTATTTTCAGTTTTTTAAGGAACCTCCATACTGTTCTCCATAGTGGCTGTATCAATTTACATTCCCACCAACAGTGCAAGAGGGTTCCCTTTTCTCCACACCCTCTCCAGCATTTATTGTTTGTAGATTTTTTGATGATGGCCATTCTGACCAGTGATACCTCACTGTAGTTTTGATTTGCATTTCTCTAATGATTAGTGATGTTGAGCATCCTTTCATGTGTTTGTTGGCAATCTGTATATCTTCTTCGGAGAAATGTCTATTTAGGTCTTCTGCTCTTTTTTGGATTGGGTTGTTTGTTTTTCTGATATTGAGCTGCATGAGCTGTTTGTATATTTTGGAGATTAATCCTTTGTCAGTTGCTTCGTTTGCAAATATTTTCTCCCATACTGAGGGTTGTCTTTTCGTCTTGTTTAGGGTTTCCTTTGCTGTGCAAAAGCTTTTAAGTTTCATTAGGTCCCATTCATTTATTCTTGTTTTTATTTCCATTTCTCTAGGAAGTAGGTCAAAAAGGATCTTGCTGTGATTTATGTCATAGAGTGTTCTGCCTATGTTTTCCTGTAAGAGTTTTATAGTGTCTGGCCTTACATTTAGGTCTTTAATCCATTTTGAGATTATTTTTGTGTATGGTGTTAGGAAGTGTTCTAATTTCTTTCTTTTACATGTAGCTTTCCAGTTTTCCCAGAACCACTTACTGAAAAGGCTTTCTTTTCTCCATTGTATATTCTTGCCTCCTTTATCAAAGATAAGGTGACCATATGTGCGTGGGTTTATCTCTGGGCTTTCTATTCTGTTCCATTTCTATTTTTGTGCCAGTACCATACTGTCTTGATTACTGTAGCTTTGTAGTATAGTCTGAAGTCCGGGAGCCTGATTCCCCCAGCTCCGTTTTTCTTTCTCAAGATTGCTTTGGCTCTTCGGGGTCTTTTGTGTTTCCATACAAATTGTGAAATTTTTTGTTCTAGTTCTGTGAAAAATGCCATTGGTAGTTTGATAGGGATTGCATTGAATCTGTAGATTGCTTTGAGCAGTGTAGTCATTTTTACAACATTGATTCTTCCAATCCAAGAACATGGTATATCTCTCCATCAGTTTGTATCATCTTTAATTTCTTTCATCAGTGCCTTATAGTCAGAAACATCTAATTTAACAAATGCTTTGACTCAACTAGGTTGCTTCTTCCTAGGAGACACAAAACCTCCCAAGAAGATATACACTCACTAAGTGTACAGAGAAATCATTTATCCATTTACTCATTTAACATAAATTTACTCATTGCCACCTGTTAAATGTCCAGGATTAAAAAAATAAATAAAGACCAATCCTGCCCTACAGCAACCCTCAGTAAGAGAATAGGTGGGACAGTTGAGAAAGTAGACTTGTTAAAGTAAAGCGGACAAGCAAATCCTATTTTCAGCACAGTGTATTAAGTGCTTTAATAGATTAATGCACAGTGTGAATGCTATGGAAGACCATGGGACAGATATTTTTTAAATACCCAACAGAAGGAGGCATTAGTGAGGCTTCCAGAGGAGGAAAGACTTGCCGAATCTTGAAAGGATGGGAAGTTAACGCAGTAGATGAGTGGGGCACACATGTAAGGGCACAGAGGTGTGACAAAGCAAGGATCACTAGCTAGGTTGGGAACTTACAAATGATATGGCAGTAAGATGGGAAGAAGTCAATAATATTAGGATATAGGCTCCAAAATATCAGTGGCTTAAGCAAGATAGACATTCATCTTCTCTCTTGTAACTTCAATCATAAATCATCCAGGGAGATAAGACAGATTTACAGTGTGGGCTACCCAGGCCCTTTCCATCTTGTTACTCTGTAATCTCCAACCCATGGCTTCCATCTCATGGTCTGAATGGCCACCCCAACTCCTACCATCATGCCTGTATTCCAGGAGGAGTGTGGAAGGCATGCTCCTTTCCTTCAAAGTGAATGGACCAGATATTTCACTCATCACTTCTGCTCATACCCTTTTGGCCAGCACCAAGTAATATGATTGCAAGAGAGAATGGAAATGCAGTCTTTACCTGATCATCATATGCACAGCAAAAACTCAATGATATTATTACTAAAGTTCAAAGGGAAGAATGGATAATGGGGGCAATTAGCAGTTTCAGATACAATTATCCAGTTGGTAAGTGGGTTGGATTGTGGGATCTGGCTGGAAAGCAGGAGGAATAGCATTATCACATTTATATTTTTGAAAAACCACTTAAGTTAAGGTATGGAATTTGGATTTGAGGGAATCAAGTCAGGAATTATGGAGACCAGTTAGGAGGCAGGTGCAGTAGACTAGATGAAAAATGATGGTAGCCTAAACTCTGAAAAGAAGTGGTCTGATCTGAGAGAATTTTAGGAACGATAATCCATAGCACTTGGGGATTGATTGAGTATAAGGAGTGACCAAAAGAAGGAAATAATCAAGAATGTTTCCTAGACTTCTGCCTGGAGATTTGGATGGACCATTCTCAGAGACTGGGAAGAGTAGAGAGGGAGTCAATTTGGTCAGCTTGAAGTGGTGAACTGATATCGTAAGAGAGGACAGGATTAATAAAATGAATTTTGGACTCATAAGAGATCATGTCACTGATGAAATGCGGACTGGATACATATGAAACAAAGGAATTCTTAGGGCAACATAAACATACCTGTTAATTTCTGTTATTTCACTGAAACAGAATTTGATTATACACTGGCTGTTAACAAGCTCATATGGTTTAAGAACTTGTAAGATTTCCCAACTGTGGTATAGTAAGTTACTGTTAAAAATTATTTATTCACTCCCCCATTTTTGTGGGTGGAGTATACTTGCCCATCCCTTGATTCTGGGTTTGTCCACTGACATGCATTAGGCAATGGGATGTCAGGAGACACGAGGCTTGAAAAATACTTGAGAAGCTGGGCTTTATCAATTGCACCTCCGCTATCACCATGAGAAGAACTTACTATCTCCTTATTCCTGGGAAGAAAATGAGAGCCACAGAGAGCAGAACCTCCCCATCCTAGTCCCTCCCAGATTAGTCATCCCCAAGCTCATCTTCAAATTTGTGGGCTTATTGCTCTATGCTTCTGAGATTCCATGGTTGTTTGTTACGCAGCAGTATTGTGATCATAGTGACTGATACACCAATAAAAATATTTCCTGATACAATGCCTAGAATCCCCAACATAACTAATATTTCTTAAATGAGTAACTCATGACAATTTTGTATCGTGTTACTGTATGATATGTGAGTTTTGATTGGAGAGAAGAAATACAGAGTTTGGTTGAGATGAATGCCAGACACCCAAAAGAATTCGTGAAGTTCCTGGGCTTTGGGTGGTAGGAAAAGGAGATGAGAAGACAAAAAGAGTGGAGAGCAGGAATGAAGCTAATATTCACCTTCTTCACATATTTTTTCAGGACGTATCTGGCATTCAACTAAATGCTTGACTTGGAGGGAGGCAGATCTTTTTAAACTTTAACACTGCTACTCCAGATATACTATATTCGTGGATTAGAAGACTCAATATTGTAAAGATACTATTTCTCTCCAAATGGATGTATAGATTTTATGCCATCTCAATCATTGTGAGAATATACAAACTGACTGTAGCATTTACATGGAAATGCAAAGGCCAGGATATCCATGGTAGTCTTCAAGAAGCACAGAGCTGGAGGAAAATGCCAGATGTCAAGATTTATTATGAAGCTTAAAGGAATGAAGTCCGTGTGGTACTGGGGCAGGAAGAGACAAATAGACCATTGGAACAAAATAGAGAGTCCAGAAACAGACTCACCCATATACAGTCACATGATTTATGACCAAATTGACTGCTGTACAATGGGAGAAAGGATATTTTCAATTATTTAAATACCCAAATGTAAAAAGGAATGACTCTTGCCTACTACCCCACATTTTCCCCCAAATTAATTTCAGATAGAATGTAAATATAAATGTAAAAGTAAAGCAATGAAAAGAAATAGGATACTATATTCATGACATATGAGTATGCAAAAAGTTCTTAAATAGTATCGTAAAGGAAATAAATGACAATTTGGACTATAATTCTAATCATCCAGTTTTGGGATGACACTACCAGTACCATTTCAAGGGTGAAACGTGGACCAGAAGTCATTATTTCATTTATGGAATAGACACTTAAATGTATTATTGCCACTTCAAGGCTCACTGTATAAAATCCCCAATCTCCAATAGGAAAGACCAAAACTTTCCTTACTAGTGATATGGATGCTGAGTATAGAATGAATGAGTCTCCTTTCTAATATCAGGTATTATTCACTGGTATTAGAATCAATATTAGGGAGCAATCCTAAAGAAGTCATCTTTTTCCAGTATAATTTTCCCCAGTATTAGTATGCTCACCACAGAGAGGCATCACAGAGCCAAGAGAGAACGCCTCCTTGCTCCGTGCCCTCTAAGCCCTGGAGTACTGCATTAAAGGCCCATGTGAATAGCAAGCTTCCTTAGTGCACTGTGATGGTCTACAGACACTGACTACTTGACTGACTGGTGGCAGCAAATCTCACGTGTTAGGTCACTCTGAAATGGAAAGAAAACATCACACACGATGATCTGAGTCAAGGGAAAAGAAGATTAAACCTATATAAGCAATACTTAATAGCATCCATCAGATACAGGAAGGTAAACATATTCAATTTCAGGCATTTCAAGAGCTGAGAGGTTCTTGGGAAAGGGAGACTCAAAAGACGGACTGCCAGAGAAGCACGGAAATGAGCCCAGGAAAGGACAGCCAGAGCAGGAGCCCCGTGTTCTCTGTGCTCTGCGATCACATGCACACAGGGCGCAGACCTCACCTCAGGTGACCCAGAGGCTGCCAAAAAAGGCTGCGCCTGAGTAAATGAAACGGTGAGCTATTTTTCCCCTGCAGATGTGTGTCACGATGGATTTGTCGTCCCAAAGGGAGGAGTCAGAGCATGAGCACTGAAATCATTCCGTAGCGAGATGTCGGCACGCCCCACAGAGAACCCTTCCTCGCTAACAGGCGCGTTCCCTGGCGCCATGCAGCTGACCTTGATGATTCCAAGCGAGGCCTGGCAGAATTCGAAAGTTCTGATTGTGAAGGATGTGTGTGTGTGTGTGTGTGTGTGTGTGTGTGTGTGTGTGTGTGTGTGTGTGATTCTGTCACTTACAACAGGACGGGAGGCGTTTTACAGCCTCCTGCATGGGGGTACTAAGACGCAACACTTTTCTTTTTACTGAAGTATAGTTGGTTCACAGTGTTGTGTTAATTTCTGCTGTACAGCAAAGTGATGCAGTTATACATACATATGCATTCTTTTTTATACTATTTTCCATTATGGTTTATCACAGGATACTGAGTGTAGTTTCCTGTGCTATACAGCAGGTCCTTGTTGTTTATCCATTCTATATATAATAGTTTGCATCTGCTAATCCCAGACTCCCAATCCATCCCTTCCCGACCCCCCTCCCCCTTGGCAACCACAAGTCTGTTCTCTGTGTCTGCAGACGCAACAGTATTGAGCCATAACAAAAAGCTGCCTATTAAGGATTGCTCTTGTATCTCTCGGGGAAAGAAGGAGACATAATGCCTCCCAGGAGAAAAAGCAATGTATATTATCAACATTCAAGAAATACTGTCAAGAGGTCATTTTTTAAACGTAATTCCCACCCCCACACCCCATTTAAGCTGCTACAGTGACAGATAGCATCAAATAGTAGCTTCTCCCCTGGCGATGTTACCTACTCAGATCTTGGATTAAATTAGTTAACCTCTTCTGGATTTCTTTACCTGAAAAATTAAAATGTGAAGTATTTGTTAATTGCCTGCCTTAAGGTCTCCCCCCAAATAAAGAACCTATGAACATTTAAACTCGGACGATGACTTTCTGTTCTGCCAGCTCACTGTATTATGCAATAGCGTGCTAATACCCAAATGTACTTAACCTTGGCAGAGACTAATTGAGCGACTTAAAATGACTTCAACTTTTATTTTAGAAGTGCACAAGTACAAAATATCTGCAGCCGTTACTGAGAAAGCTTTGGTGATTTATTTCTGTATAGCAGAACCAAAAGAATTTTCATTAAAAAAAGGAACTGCTTCTTAATCAAAAAATGACTTTTCCCTTTAATAAAACAAAATCAGCCATTCATAGGAGTTTCATGCATAACTGGCTGTGTCTTAAATACACTGAATAGGCTTAGAGGATTAATGATATATTTAGAGATTTTAGCACAGTTAGGAGTACCTCCCGTTCCTTTTAAACATCTCCCACAGCTCAAATCCCAAACGGACTCACAGAGAGAGGAAGACAATTTGTCAGTTCTGAAATATTGTGTAATATGGATAATCTTGAGAAACAAAGACTCTATGAAGCTAACATGTCAATCTGTGTGTCTAGAAGACAACTCTTTGCAATGGATTTAGCACAACACATTAAGATGCTGGCGTTGCTAGTTCTAAAAAGACGTGAGTAGAAAGTGGCTTTTTTGTTTTGTCTGATCAGTGTAAGTTACAGTGGTCATCAGCCTTCCAGACTGTCCCCTCAGTCACTGGCTCCCTCCCTGCTTCTTCCCTTGATTCAATGAAGTTGGCTACACTCTGATGGGCCATGGAGATTAATTCCGGATGTGTGCAGAATCCACCTGGCAAACCCGATAAAGGCAGCTTCCAAGAGTAGAAACAGAACAAAGGCATGAATAATAACATAGGGGGATTTACAGAGGACAAAAATATGGGCCGCCATTTGAAAGTGACAGTAATTACTTAAGTAAATGTCAAAA
Organism: Eschrichtius robustus; assembly: GCF_028021215.1. Lineage (NCBI taxonomy): Eukaryota > Metazoa > Chordata > Mammalia > Artiodactyla > Eschrichtiidae > Eschrichtius > Eschrichtius robustus. The sequence goes on along the minus strand of NC_090845.1, from coordinate 12,161,149 downwards.
CTCTTGAAAGAAACAAGAGGAAGACAAGTCATGAATATTTAAAGTTGAAACATGCCATTCTGTTGATGTGCTATTTGGAAAGAGATCCTTCTTACATTAGCTCAGGTAGTGTGTTTTGGAAGTGGTGTACAGCCTATCTATCTTTATAATGGGCCAACTGACTTATAAATGATACATAATCCACACATATTTTATCCAGTCCCTTAGTGCCTTGCTACTCAAAAGACTAGCAGCCTTGGCCCCAGCTGGAAACTTGCTAGAGATGCAGAATCTCATACCCCATTACAGACCTACTGATTCAGAACCTGCATCTTAACAAGATTCCCCAGGTGGTTTGTGCGTGGTTAAGTTTAAGACGCTCAGTCTCAGAACATTTTTATTTTTTTTATAAAATGATCCAGGGATTCTTTATTTCTTCTTTTATTTTTGGCTACGTTGGGTCTTCGTTCGTGTGCGTGGGCTGTCTCTAGTTGTGGCGAGCGGGGGCTACTCTTCGTTGCAGTGTGCGGGCTTCTCCTTGCGGTGGCTTCTCTTGTTGTGGAGCACGGGCTCTAGGCATGCAGGCTTCAGTAGTTGCGGTGCGTGGGCTGAGTAGTTGTGGCACATGGGCTTAGTTGCTCCGCGGCATGTGGGATCTTCCCGGACCAGGGCTCGAACCTGTGTCCCCTGCATTGGCAGGCAGATTCTTATCTACTGCGCCACCAGGGAAGTCCCAGAACATTTTTAAATGGCATCTTTTCAGTGATGCGTTGTTCCAATCTTCTGCATTTAGAATAGTTTTGTGGATAGTAAAAGGGCTGCAGTTGCCTCAGAGAATAAAACTATAAATAATTTGTTAACCTACCTGGTCTGGTCGTGAATAGGTTCCTAACTGTCCAATTGTGGTAATTTATAAGAGAACCTCTGAAGAATATATAATCCCACAGAGGTTCACAGATTAGGTTTCAAGAAGAAAAGTCTGCAAATTATTAATGCATTAAGTATAACATTCCTGCTACATAAAGACAGTCCTCCATCTCCTTATTTCCTTAAAACATTGGTGTAGCATTTTCTTAAAAGAAATTTAGATTCCAATTACTGATGGGAAGGTTATCAAAATATTTCTGACCTCAAACAGTAGACCAAGTCAAGTCAGTACCAAGAAAAGTACAGTGTACTCAGAATAGTCAACTGTTAGACCTGGCAATCACTTTAGAAATCAGCTAGCACACCACCACCCTATTTTGACCATGCAGAAAATAAATTCCTACACGGTGAAATGATATGTTCAAGACTTCACAAATAATTGATGACAGAGCCAGGATTACAGGTCCGGTCTTATGAATCAAATCAGTGCTGTTTCTCTGCTCAACATGCATGGATGTGATCTGCATGATGACTGAGGTGTGCAAATGGAATAAAAACCCCAGCTTTTCCTGTCTCCAATCGCATCACCCAGTGCATTCAACAGTGCCTTTACCTGCTCGTTTTGAAGCAATTATTTTTAAGTGAATTTCAAAAGCAGTGTCCAAAAATAAAAAGGGGGTGTAGCCCTTAAAAAATAGAACTTTTTCAAAAGGAGCCAGGTGCCTGTTTGAATGGTTAATGGATAATCTTGAGCATCTGCTTGAAGTTAGCATTTATAACAATTATGTGTGCCAATGTAAGCTTCTTTGAAGAAAAGAAGAGGTGGTTTGAGTGAATTACTTTCTCAACTTGAGACCTGGAAAGTCACAATGAGGCCTGCTATTTTTCCCCTTGCTTTTGCCACATGGATAAGAGGACCCAAGGAAGTTAGAAGGGCAAGCAAGTTCTCTTCCCTGAGCAGGGGAGAGAGTGTGTACAGAATACTCAGCTAGCACAGAGAGATGAGAAAGCCGACGTGCTGCTCCTCTCAGACCTCCAGAGGCCTGGGCTGGTACCAGAAATACTCACAGTAAGAAAAGGCTCACGGTAAACTGCTTTTTTCACCTTTAGAATAATTGCTTTATTCGCCTTTAGAAGGCTCTTTAATTTAGGAGGTAAATTAAGCCAGCTCATAGTTAAGTTTGGTGATAGATTTGGTATTGCTTTTCCCTAATCACCAGTGAGTATTTCATTAGCATGTTTTATTCCTTTAAAATATTTTATGGACTTTAAATGAATAAATAAATTATGTGCTAATCTATAATATCCGATATCTTCAACAAGAGTAAGTCCTAACCACATGAGCAACTCACTGTTCTCATTCACCTGATAGTGCCTGCCTAAAACACAGCGTAAAGGAATATGTAACTTCCTAAGCATTAGTCATTTCAATTTTTTTGTAAGAGGATATTAAAATGAAACTCTCTCTCAGTTTTGGTTGAGAGGATGGAGAACAAAACAATCATTGGCAACAATTCCCACACTCCAGACTGGAGAGCTACGCCACTTCTGCAGGACTTGGAGAGGAGGGATCTGAAAACGTCAATGAGTTACCTTCTCGTCCAGCTCTTACTCCTTGGGAACCGGTGCTCCACTTTTGCTTTGGTCTCCCAAGAGTTAATCCATCGTTACTGGAAATGGAATTTGCCACCCAGCCACTCTTAACCAGGTGGAGTGATTTGATTCAGTTGCCGTATGTAGGAGCCAGGCATCTATCTGTCTTTGACAAAATGCCGCAATACTCCTGAAGTGAACTCTAGAGAACCGGTGCCTTAAGCTGCCGGAGTGAAACTCTGAGTGTAGTTTTTTCCGGTAATGTAACAAAGGGAGATTTTTTTAGAGAGAGTGTCTTCATAGCACTCCTCAGTTCACACGGTGCTGTCTCCCACATTTATCAAATGGACAGGGACTTGCGGTAGGTTGTTAAATAATGGCCTTCAATTCATCACACCTCCCAGAAGTCTTGCCCTGTTTCATCCTCTCCCTCTTGGACTCTGGACTTGGCCACGTGCCTTGCTTTGGCCAGTAGAACATCAGTACATGCCATTCAAGCAGAGGTTTGATACATGCTTGTGCAGTGAGTTTTGCTCTCCTGGAACCCTAAGACCATGGTGCAGAGCTGACATTGAAAGACTACGTGAAGAGAGAGGCCCAGCCATCCAAGCAGAGCCACCAGCTGGCTGCAGTGAGCTCTAGTGAGAGCACAGAACTGCCCAGTCAGCCCACAGAACTGTGAGGAGTAATATTGGTTGGCCAAAAAGTTCATTTGGCCAACCCAATACAGCCTTGCTGAACGAACTTTTTGGCCAACCCAGTACACCCTTGCTGTTCTAAGTCACTATATCTTGGGCCAGCTTATATTGCAGAAATAGATAATTGAAACACGATGTAGGGAAACTGTTCACTGCATCCATTTAAAAAAGCAACTAATCGGCAAATGCATGAAGTATAAATTTTAAAGTTGGTCTTAGAGATGAAAAGTAAGATATCTAAACTTTGAGTAAATTTACATCTCTGCATAATGGATTCCCAAAGAATTAATAAACAAAATAGCACACACATCCCTCTCATTCAAGGATTTTCCTGTTTCAACTCTTTAGTACCTATACAAGTCTCTGACTTCCAGTTCTTTATAAGATCATACAAAATTTCCATCTTCAATGTTTTTAATATAAAAGGTCCCCCAAATATCATTTAATATGTATGTGTGCATGTGATCTAGAAAGGTCAAATTATTTACTAAGTCACCTTAACTAATTAGTAGCAGAACTGTGTAAGTCTCAGGTCTCATAATTTTGAGTCAAACCTTCTCTCTGCTCACCATGTTTCTTAAACTGCTATACTTGTATTCTTGGAGAAGTCAGGCAGAGTACCAAGGGACTTGGGAAACTACAGGAAAACCGTGGTGCATCTTTCTGGTATGTATCTTTACTTGATAGAATTTACTTTGATGCTATTTTTTAAATTAAGAAAATATAAACATATTGTGCAAATGTAACATTCACAAAAGGCTTGGTTCAAAAAAATAGTAAGCTAGCTAGCTCCCTGAGAGTAGATTCTTTTTTTTTTTTTTTTTTTTACCAAATGAATACTCTCGTGGAATATTTTAGAAGCACTACACTAGTCTGTCACTCCTATGCTTCTGGTGATCTCTCATTATCATCACGGAAAAGGAGAGAATTCCATGTGAAGAGGCATTGGAATTGTGAACGTTTCCTTGATAAGTCACTTCTCTACAAAGCATGAATGTAGGAAAGGAAGGTGAAGACTTGAATCAATTAGATAATCTTTGTGCAACACTGTGTACAGATTATCACAAGTCTAAATCACTGCTTTTTTTTTTTTAGAGGATAATCCTTGATTTCATACGTCCACAGAATATTTACAAAGGACTGGCATGCACTTGGCCACCAAAGTCACTGGTTATTAAATATCCAAATTTGTATCAAACACCTAAGAGAGATCAGTGGTTTTCACACCCAGAGATTCTGATGTAATTAGACTTGGGTGGGACGTAGGCATCGGTATTTTTTAAAAGTTCTCCAGGCTTGTTTCTTACCATAGGACAAAATTTTTATGATTATACTAGATACTGAAAATAAGAGGTCTTCAATTTGTTCACTGTCTTAAGTAGGGTTGGCAGTATTTTCCAGATCTATTTTTCATACTTCTTCAAGTCTTGAGAATACCCAGGGTAAAAAGGGAGGTGGAACAGAGTTCACAATCACTGACATAATCTCTTTTATGTTGAGAATGTCTTTGTACTAATAGTGGGTGAGGCTTGAAAGTCAAGAAGTTAATTTTTCATGACCCATCTTAAATACCAGCCCTATCTTGAAACTGCCCAGATGGTCTCCATCTTCATTTTGTTTTCTATTACAATGCCTTCAATGTTATCTTTCTAACAAAACACATGCTGTATTGTGATTGCCCTTCTCACAAATGAGTAATGGTTGTCCATTTATTAAGAAAGTCACAAATTTCTTAGTCCAATATTCAAGACCCTTATTGAGAACCAAACCATTCTTGAAGCCAAATTCTAATGACCCAACACACCAGTCTCTTCCGTTGTTATTCCTAGACTACGTACGATGCTTCCGCTATAAGTGGCTTTGCCAAGAATTTCCTTCTTTCCTCCCTCTTTTCATGCTTCAGAGCCCTAGGCACATGCTACCACCTCCATTAAAATATCTCTAACCCTAATCAGAATGAATAGTTCTTCTTCTACCTGCCCAGCGTTGATTTGCATCACAACTAGTATTTGTTGTACAGTGGTTTTCATTATTGGTATTTATGTGTCTGTCTTTCTCCCTAGAAGATGACAACAATAGAAAAAGACAAAGACAGTAAAAAAGAATGTTTAGCAACCACTTATTCTTTTGCCAGCTGCTAAGCTAAATGCTTTCTATAGTTCATACTTTAATTATCACAACAACTGTGTCATTAATACCATTTTATAGATGTAGAAACCGAGGCTTAGATGGTTTAAGTAGCTCACTTCAAGGTCAAATAAGCTAGGAAGCTGTAGCTGTAGCTTAGATTTGTCTCAGACCAGGGTTCAAATTTTACCCACTGTGCTATTCTACTTGTAGTCAGGGGCAGTATATAATTCTTTGTGTATCCTTTGCCATCTCCCAATATCCAGGATAAATTCCTTAGTCATAGAAACTCCAAAAGCTTTATTAAATTGTAGGTCTTGAAAGAGATAAGATTTACTCCATTGGCAATGTAAACAACCACAACTTTTTCCCACAGACAAATTTATCATGTGTGTCTTGTGCTTCAAAATACAGTCTGAGTTATCTTGGTTGACATGGGAATGGCAGATGGATAGATTTTCAATAAAGGTATATAATGGGCACAAAGAAGTCTAGTGGGGAGAGGGGGCTTGGGAGAGACTCTTCGATGGCTTTGTATAAACTCCTCTTTCCCACAGGGCATATTTACATAGGAGTTTAGTTAAATAGGCTAAGAGACCATGTGTATTTGTGAAGGGCAAACAGTGAGGTCATCCTCTGTTTGGGGAACTCAGTTATCCATGTTTGATGTGACTCCCCCGAGGGCAACAAGCTGACCCTAGTTGGAATTGCTAGAATTTACGCATTGGCATTCAAAACATGTTGGGCATATGTAACACCTGCCATCTCTATGAGGGAATCCAAATTGGAAGATAAAATTTACTAGATACTAGGCAGCTCGTGGTCCCTTCTGAATGTAGAGTTTGAATAATCTATCTGTCATTTATAGTCATGGCAATGAGCCATGACACCGATCAGTGCCAGATGTGCTAATTTACGAATGGAGGTATAATTACTACTGAAAACTGCCAGGAGGAGGGAAGGAGGACTTTTGAATAAGTTTTGAGAGGAGAAAATTATCTAAAATCTAGCTGTTTAATCCGTTTGTGGACTTCGTGTGTGCGATTATAAACAAATCACCTGAAAACAGAGGCAGGCATTTAGTTTTATGGCTTCTTAGTACCTTTTAGCTAAATTCCCCTGAAACCACAGAAATAAGCCATCAAGGTTAGTGCTTGCTGTCCAATACGTAGCCACTTGCCACGTGTGACTATTGACTATCTGGAAGGTGATTATTCTGGATGGAGATACGTTGCCAGTGTAAAATACTGATGTCAAAGACCTTGTATGGAAAAATCATATACAATAACTCATTAACAATGTTTTATATTGATTATAGGTTGAAATAATAGTATTTTGTCTATACTGGGTTAAACGAAAAATTATTTAAATTAACTTCACCTGGGGTTTTTTTGCTTTTTTACTTTTTTTCATGTGGCTATTTGAAAATGTTTCATTTTCTTGTGGGGTTCGCATCATATTTCTGGTGGACAGCTGTGGCCTAGGTAAAGGATCTGACTCCAGCATCACATTGCCTAGGTTTTAATCCTGGCTTCATCACATACTAGCTGTACGTCCTTGGGCAAATTACTGGCCTTCTCTGTGCCTCAAGTTTCCTCATATGGAAATGGCGATAATACTACTACTTCATGAGGTTTCTGAAAGGATGAAATAAGAACATGCCCACACAGTGCTCCACTTGGTGCTTGGCTCATGGTGAAAGTTCAATAAAGGTTAGGAATTTTTTAAGCTTTCAGGAGTAGCTTGCACATTGATCATCTCCCTGCCGAGAACTCTTCAGTTGTTTCCCTTTGCCCACAGGACCCTAAGCACCTCAGCATGGCTAAAAGGAAGCACCTACAAAGGCTGGCCCCAGCCCAGCTCTCCAGCCTCCTGTTCTCTATCCCACCTTGAAGTGACCTTCTGCATTCCACTGTCACTTCAACACACCACGTTCTCGGCTGTTTTTGCAGTTTTGACATTATTAGCTCTTCCTCCCAGGTCTATTCTCTTTCCTCTTTCTCTGCATGCAAAATTCCTTCACCACCTGTGTAGGGGTTACTTACTTTGTCAAGCTCTCCGTAATTCTCACCTTCACATTGCAATCTTGAAGAGCTACCCACTGTACAAATGTAACCTGTATATCTATTATTGTAAATGTCATACTGCATTGTAGTTAGGGGTTTACCTGTCAGCCTCCCTCACTCAGGTGGTGTTCCTGAGAATAACAAGCACATTTTACTTTTGTGTGTGCCCACCACTTAACACAACTCTTGGCTCACAATAGATTTGCAGTAAAGGTTAACTGAGCTCTTGACACAAACGTGAGCTAATCTATTGGTGGAAGGGGTAATTCTCTGCTAATATGATTTGTAGATTCCTGAAATTCCCTCTGTCTCCCAAACATACCTCATTTTGCTCTCTACATTCCCCAGCGATCATGCTTCTCTGTGACTTATCCTCACCAATGCAGCTTGAGTAGAAGTGTTGTGTGACATTCAGTCCCAGGAAATTAAGAGCAGGTTACCTTTTCCATCTTTTTTTTTTTACATCTTTATTGGAGTATAATTGCTTTACATTGGTGTGTTAGTTTCTGCTGTATAACAAAGTGAATCAGCTATACATATACATATATCCCCATATCTCCTCCCTCTTGCGTCTCCCTCCCACCTTCCCTATCCCACCCCCCTAGGTGGACACAAAGCACCAAGCTGATCTCCCCGTGCTATGTGGCTGCTTCTCACTAGCTATCTATTTTACATTTGGTAGTGTATATATGTCCATGCCGCTCTCTCACTTTGTCCCAGCTTACCCTTCCCCCTCCCCATGTCCTCAAGCCCATTCTCTACGTCTGAGTCTTTATTCCTGTCCTGCTCCTAGGTTCTTCAGAGCCATTTTTTTTTTTTTTTTGCTTTTTAGATTCCATATATATGTGTTAGCATACGGTGTTTGTTTTTCTCTTTCTGACTTACTTCACTCTGTATGACAGACTCTAGGTCCATCCACCTCACTACAAATAACTCACTTTTCGTTTCTTTTTATGGCTGAGTAATGTTCCATTGTTTATATCTGCCACATCTTCTTTATCCACTCATCTGTCGGTGAACACTTAGGTTGATTCCATGTCCTGGCTATTGTAAATAGAGCTGCAATGAACATTGTGGTACATGACTCTTTTTGCATTATGGTTTTCTCAGGGTATATGCCCAGTAATGGGATTGCTGGGTCATATGGGAGTTCTATTTTTAGTTTTTTACGGAACCTCCATACTGTTCTCCATAGTGGCTGTATCAGTTTACATTCCTACCAACAGTGCAAGAGGGTTCCCTTTTCTCCACACCCTCTCCAGCATTTATTGTTTGTAGTTTTTTTGATGATGGCCATTCTGACCGGTGTGAGGGAGGTGATCCCTCATTGTAGTTTTCATTTGCATTTCTCTAATGATTAGTGATGTTGAGCATCCTGTCACGTGTTTGTTGGCAAACTGTATATCTTCTTTGGAGAAATGTCTATTTAGGTCTTCTGCCCGTTTTTGGATTGGGTTGTTTGTTTCCTGGATATTCAGCTGCATGAGCTGCTTGTATATTTTGGAGATTAATCCATTGTCAGTTGCTTTTCTGCAAATATTTTCTCCCATTCTGAGGGTTGTCTTTTCGTCTTGTTTATGGTTTCCATTGCTGTGCAAAAGCTTTTAAGTTTCATTAGGTCCCATTTGTTTATTTGTGTTTTTATTTCCATTTCTCTAAGAGGTGGGTCAAAAAGGATCTTGCTGCGATTTTTGTCATAGAGTGTTCTGCCTATGTTTTCCTCTGAGAGTTTTATAGTGTCTGGCCTTACGTTTAGGTCTTTAATCCATTTTGGGATTATTTTTGTGTATGGTGTTAGAGAGTGTTCTAATTTCATTCTTTTACATGTAGCTGTCCAGTTTTCCCAGCACCACTTATTGAAGAGGCTGTCTTTTCTCCATTGTATATTCTTACTACCTTTATCAAAGATAAGGTGACCGTGTGTGCATGGTTTTATTTCTGGTCTTTCTATCCTGTTCCATTGATCCATATTTCTGTTTTTGTGCCAGTACCATACTGTCTTGATTACTGTAGCTTTGTAGTATAGTCTGAAGTCAGGGAGTCTGATTCCTCCAGCTCTGTTTTTCTTCCTCAAGATTGCTTTGGCTATTTGGGGTCTTTTGTGTTTCCATACAAATTGTGAAATATTTTGTTCTAGTTCTGTGAAAAATGCCAGTGGTAGTTTGATAGGGATTGCCTTGAATCTGTCAATTGCTTTGGGTAGTACAGTCATTTTCACAATGTTGATTCTTCCAATCCAAGAACATGGTATATCTCTCCATCTGTGTGTGTCATCTTTACTTTCTTTCATCAGTGTCTTATAATTTTCTGCATACAGGTCTTTTGTCTCCTTAGGTAGGTTTATTCCTAGGTATTTTATTCTTTTTGTTGCAGTGGTAAATGGGAGTGTTTCCTTAATTTCTCTTTCAGATTTTTCATCATTAGTGTATAGGAATGCAAGAGATTTCTGTGCGTTAATTTTGTATCCTGCTACTTTACCAGATTCACTGATTAGCTCTAGTAGTTTTCTGGTAGCATCTTTAGGATTCTCTTTGTATAGTATCATGTCATCTGCAAACAGTGACAGCTTTACTTCTTCTTTTCCGACTTGGATTCCTTTTATTTCTTTTTCTTCTCTGTTGCTGTGGCTAAAACTTCCAGAACTATGTTGAATAATAGTGGTGAGAGTGGGTAACCTTGTCTTGTTCCTGATCTTAGTGGAAATGGTTGCAGTTTTTCACCATTGAGAATGATGTTGGCTATGAGTTTGTCATATATGGCCTTTATTATGTTGAGGTAAGTTCCCTCTCTGCCTATTTTCTGGAAGGTTTTTATCATAAATGGGTGTTGAATTTTGTCAAAAGCTTTTTCTACATCTATTGAGATGATCATATGGTTTTTATTCTTCAATTTGTTCATATGGTTTATCACATTGATTGATTTGCATATATTGAAGAATCCTTGCATTCCTGGGATAAACCCCACTTGATCATGAAGTATGATTCTTTAAATGTGCTGTTGGATTCTCTTTGCTAGTATTTTGTTGAGGATTTTTGCATCTATGTTCATCAGTGATATTAGCCTGTAGTTTTCTTTCTTTTGACATCTTTGTCTGCTTTTGGTATCAGGGTGATGGTGGCCTCGTAGAATAAGTTTGGGAGTGTTCTTCCCTCTGCTATATTTTGAAAAGTTTGAGAAGGATAGGTGTTAGCTCTTCTCTAAATGTTTGATAGAATCTACCTGTGAAGCCATCTGGTCCTGGGCTTTTGTTGGTTGGAAGATTTTTAACCACAGTCTCAGTTTCAGTGTTTGTGATTGGTCTGTTTATATTTTCTATTTCTTCCTGGTTCAGTCTCGGTGGTGTGTTTTGGGATGCCTGTGACCTTATTATTATTTTAGGCAGCCTCTTTGCTAATGGGTAGGGTGTGTTCCTGTCTTGCTAGTTGTTTGGCATAGGGCGTCCTGCAGTGTAGCTTGCTGGTCGTTGAGTGGAGCTGGGTCTAGCGTTGAGATGGAGATCCCTGGGAGAGCTTTCGCCGTTTGATATTACATGGGGCTGGGAGGTCTCTGGTGGACCAATGTCCTGAACTCGGCTCTCCCACCTCAGAGGCTCAGGCCTGACACCTGACTGGAGCACCAAGACCCTGTCAGCCACACGGCTTGTACGAAAAGGGAGAAAAAAAGAAAGAAAGAAAGAGTAAAATAAAATAAAGTTATTAAAATAAAAAAAATTTTAAATTATTAAGCATAAAAAAATTTTTAAGTAATAAAAAAAAGAAAAAAAGAAAGAAAGAAGAGAGCAACCAAACCAAAAAACCAATCCACCAATGATAACAAGCACTAAAAACTATACTTAAAAAAAAAAAACAAAACAGACAGAACACTAGGACAAATGGTAAAAGCAAAGCTATACAGACAAAATCACACAAAGAAGCATATACATACACGCTCACAAAAAGAGAAAAATGAAAAATATATATATATGTTAAAAAAAAGGAAGAGAGCAGCCAAATCATTAAACAAATCTACCAATGATAATAAACTCTAAATACTAAATTAAGATAAACATAAAACCGGAAACAAATTAGATGCAAAAAGCAAACCCCAAGTCTACAGTTGCTCCCAAAGTCCACTGCCTCAATTTGGAATGATTTGTTGTCTATTCACGTATTCCACAGATGCAGGGTACATCACGTTGATTGTGGAGATTTAATCCGCTGCTCCTGAGGCTGCTGGGAGAAATTTCCCTTTCTCTTCTTTGTTCGCACAGCTCCTGGGGTTCAGCTTTGGATTTGGCCCTGCCTCTGCACTTAGGTCGCCTGAGGGCATTTGTTCTTCGCCCAGACAGGAGGGGGTTAAAGTAGCAGCTGATTAGAGGGCTCTGGCTCACTCAGGCCGGGGGGAGGGAGGGGTACGGATGCGGGGCAAACCTGCGGCAGCAGAGGCGGCGTGACGTTGCAGCAGCCCGAGGCGCGCCGTGCGTTCTCCCGGGGAAGTTGTCCCTGGATCAGGGGACCCCGGCAGTGGCGGGCTGCACCGGCTTCCGGGAGGGGCGGTGCGGATAGTGACCTGTGCTCGCACACAGGCTTCTTGGTGGCGGTAGCAGCAGCCTTAGCGTCTCATGCCCGTCTCTGGTGTCCGTGCTGATAGCCACGGCTCGCGCCTGTCTCGAGCTCGTTGAGGCGGTGCTCTGAATCCCCTCTCCTCATGCACCCCGAAACAATGGTCTCTTGCCCCTTAGGCAGGTCCAGACTTTCTCCCAGACTCCCTCCCGGCTAGCTGTGGCGCACTAGCCCCCTTCAGGCTATGTTCACGCAGCCAACCCCAGTCCTCTCCCTGGGATCCGACCTCCGAAGCCCGAGCCTCAGCTCCCAGCCCCCGCCCGCCCCGGCGGGTGAGCAGACAAGCCTCTCGGGCTGGTGAGTGCAGGTCGGCACGGATCCTCTGTGTGGGAATCTCTCCGCTTTGCCCTCCACACCCCTGTTGCTGCACTCTCCTCCGTGGCTCCAAAGCTTCCCCCCCCCCACCCCCTGTCTCCACCAGTGAAGGGGCTTTCTAGTGTGTGGAAACCTTTCCTCCTTCATGGCTCCCTCCCAGAGGTGCAGGTCCCGTCCCTATTCTTTTGTCTCTGTTTTTCCTTTTATCTTTTGCCCTACCCAGGTATGTGGGGAGTTTCTTGCCTTTTGGGAGGTCTGAGGTCTTCTGCCAGCGTTCAGTACATATTCTGTAGGAGTTGTTCCACCTGTAGGTGTATTTTTGATGTATTTGTGGGGAGGAAGGTGATCTCCACGTCTTACTCCTCTGCCATCTTGAAGGTCCCCCACCTTTTCCATCCTTTCTCGCTCTTAGGTCCACACAGCTAGAAGCAAAGGACTCCAAGATGGCAGAGTCACAAAATAAAAGTCACTAGTCCCTGAGTCAGCATTTGGAAGAAAGGCAGGCAAGAAGAGCACTCAATCCCCATGAATCTGTGCTCTAAATGCTTTTACTGTGTCAATCCATTAAAATTTGGAGGTTACTACCGCAGAGCTTTGCCTATTCTAACTAATAAACCCACTATGGTAAATAGAATTAGAAAATTTCATCTGCATGATAGTCTCCTAATTGCCTATGCTCTTGGGAAGAGGAATAACACATTCACCTAATCCACCCTGATAATCACAGATTTTCCTCCTTTCCAGAGAAATCGAAGAAACAGAAGATGTCTTAGAATTTTAGGGGGCTTAAAAGGGGGTCTCTGAAAGGAGGGGGTTGGGCAGAGGGCATTGGGAAGTAGTACTTTGGGGTTTCAGGACACCAGAGACAGTCCTCATTTACTTCAATGGTTAAAAGTTATACCAAAGGAAAATAAATTATAAAGGAATTATTATGCACCACCCAGCTCACTCATGCTACTGCTTCCTTTTACTTTACTTTATGCTAGATAAAGCTGAGCGGATGTATAAATAGAAATGACTGGAGCCTTTACGTCTAATAGCAGAACTCATTTTTATTTCATTTTTGGCCTCTTGATAAAGCTAAAGGATAAAGTCTTTTTTAGAAAGCTTTTATTTTGGATCTGTTAGGCTGTTCTGTTCTAAAATGTCATCAATATTCTTTAAGGTATCAAAACTAATTTTAGCAAAAAGCCCCAGGAGTTGACTGTTGCTGGTCTGATAATGGATATCAATTTTTTAAACTTAAAACAACTAAGAGCTCCTAAAAAAACCCCATAAACCAAGCAGACTTTGCTCCTCAAACAATGAGCTCTATGCTTTTTTCACTTTCCACAGTTGTACCTCTTCTTATAAGCTACAAGAGGCATATCTGAACCATGACAGTGATATAATCCCTTTCATCTTAGACTTCTCACATTTCCCAGTTCATTTGATCTTCTGGCCAGAGGAGAGTAACCAAATCAAGATTCCAGTTTTTATTTCAACAAGCCATATTGACATATGTGTAGATACACATACATTTACCAGCTGTCTTCATTTTCTACATCTTTTTATTCTATGTGAACTCTTTTTCCCAACATAGTCGTTCAGTAAAGAATTTGGCCCAAAGAGAACATCTGGCCTTTGCCCTGTTTCTGGGAGGTAATCTCTGGGCTCTTGTGATGTTATGCCTGTTAGGACTGTCCTTGTATGCCTGGCAGCCTTCAGTCATACTGGATAGTCTAACAAAGTGATTTAGGATAGGGTATGGCCACACCCATAGAGTCTTTTTTTTTAGATGAGAAAGTTCATAGCATCTTTATTCACAAGAGCAAACAATTATAAACCACTCAAAATTTCAGAAAATTAACAGAAGAATGGAACACAAAGTATGGCAAAATCAAACAGTGGAAGAATTTTTAACAATCGAAAGAATAAACTACTGATAAATACAACTACAGAGATAAATCTCAAAACATGCTGAGTGAAAGAAGCCCTGCAAAAAAGACTACATACTGTATAATATTAGTAAATTCTAGAAATCATACACCAAATTTCTTTGATAGAAGACAGATCATTATTTGCTTGGGGCTGGGTTTCTGGGGGCACACCCATGTAGTCTTAAGGTGAGGGCTGGCCATGCCAGAACCACCCACAATGTGATTTAGGGTGTGGGCTTTGGGTCATGTGGTATCAGTTGGCCTGGAGACTGAGATCAACCATGTAGGCAATCAATTGATCAATCATGCTTACATAATGGAGCCCCAATCAAAACTCCAAATGCTGAGGCTTGAGTTAGCTTCCCCGGTTGGCAATACTGCATGTGTGTATCTAGAAAGTAACATATCTTGACTCCATGGGGAGAGGACAATGAAAGATTTGTGTTTGGAACCTTCCTGGACTCTGCCCTATGCCTTTCTTCCCTTGACTAGCTTTAATCTGTATCCTTTTCCTACAATAAACCATAACCATGAGTATAATAGCTTTCAGTGAGTTCGGTGCGTTGAAACTGAGGGTGCTTTGGGGAACCCTTCCCAAACTTGCAGTTGGTGTCAGAAGTGAAAGCAGTCTTGGGGACTGTGCCCTCCAACTTCATATTCTGACCTAAACTCTTCACAATGGTATAATGTAATTGGCAAAGATTTGGGGGCAGAAAATCCAGGTTCAGTGGCAGGCTCTACTAGCTGTGTGAATTTGGGCAATTTATTTACTCTCTCTGTGCCTCAGTGTCCTCATCTGTGAAATGAAAATAATACCATCTATATGCAAGAAGACTACTGCAAAAATTAAATGAGATAATGTGTATGGGCTGTTTAAAAATTGTGAAGTTTTTATACATGTTAATTATACAAATGTTTCCTTGTTGCCTTTGAAATTATTCCATGTGAAATCATGCTCTCTGGATTCTTAATCTGCCACTATATCAAAATTATTTTTTTTCCTAAACACAGACTGCTTTCAAATTACTGGAAATATCTGTAATCTCATATCTCATTTCAAACTCATAATGCACTTTGAATGAAAGAACACTAATCATTTCCTGCAATGATAGGGCATAAAACCCCAGATAGGATGAAACAAATAATCCAGTAAAATTAGGTATTCAGAGTATGGGCATTAGAGGGAAATCACACAACTGTCAATAACAACACCTTAAACTTGTGTAGTTTTCTCTAGATTTAAAATCTTTTTTTTTAAAGTTATTATTATTTTTTTACATTTATTTATTTTATTTATCTTATTTTTGGCTTCATTGGGTCTTCGCTGCTGCGCGTGGGCTTTTCTCCCGTTGGGGTGAGCAGGGGCCACTCCTGTTAGGGTGTGCAGGCCTCTCACTGCTATGGCCTCTCCTGCTGCGGAGCACGGGCTCTAGGTGCGTGGGCTTCAGTAGCCGTGGCACGCAGGCTCAGGAGCCGTGACACGTGGGCTCAGTAGCTGCGGCACGCAGGCTCTAGAGCGCAGGCTCAGTAGCT
Source organism: Eschrichtius robustus (assembly GCF_028021215.1). Classification (NCBI taxonomy): domain Eukaryota; kingdom Metazoa; phylum Chordata; class Mammalia; order Artiodactyla; family Eschrichtiidae; genus Eschrichtius; species Eschrichtius robustus. The sequence continues at coordinate 12,145,451 of NC_090845.1, read as the reverse complement.
GTGGTGCACGGGCCTAGTTGCTCCGCGGCATGTGGGATCCTCCTGGACCAGGGCTCAAACCCGTGTCCCCTGCATTGGCAGGCAGATTCCCAACCACTGCGCCACCAGGGAATCCCCTAGATTTAAAATCTTTACAAACATACATCTTGACCTGTCCCAATAATTTTCTGAAATTGCCAGAATTTTTAATGTTACCTCACTTTGTAGCAACTTGAAACTGAAAAGAGCTATACAGCCCAGAGTTTCATTTGTTCATTCATTAAACACATAGCTATTGGGCAATGACTATCTATTATGTAATGTATCAATACTATTCTGGGTGCTGTTCTACAGTGATAAATAGGCAAAACCCTTGAGCTCATGAAACTTACATTTTAGGGATTCTGGTTTCATACATTTGCCATGTAGCTATATATCATAGAAGTATCTGAGACAGGACTTGAATGTGGCTTTTCTGAAAACTACTGCTGTGCTTTTTTTTTAACCATTCTACTTTAATCTATCACTAATATAGAATCAATCTCCCATATACTGGTCAGACCATATCTTTCATCTGTACTTTAACTTACACAGTGAAAGAATGTCTTTTATAGGGTGATTTCAGACAAGGAACAAACAAGTAAAAAAAAAGAAAGGATATCTTCACAAATCCCATCAGACTGTAAATGAAAAAATGTATATAGTTTTTGAACCTAAGGGAAATAACTATTTAATTGTTTATAGTCCCAGATTAGTAGAAGTGTATACAACCTTTGAGAGTTAGAAAGTTGTGGAGTCGTTGCTTATTTGGAACTAAGTTAGGAACTTGGGATATAAAGTTCATTACGAAAATTATGGACTCTTAACATCAATAACATTGCAGTCTAGCCAAAGATGCATTTTTTTTTTACCAAATTATACATTCTTTATCTCTCCCTAAAAGAAATTTGGTGACTCCTACCAAAGTTTTGTTGTAAAATAATTAAAGTGTTGATTCACCCATTCAGCAGTTATTTATGGGGCATCTATTATGTGCCAGCAGTGGCGCTGGGACTGGGAATGCAACAGTGTGTGAAGCAGGACAGCCTCTACCTTCCTGAGTCCTGCAGTGTAAATTGGTAAGACAGAAGATGCCCTCCAAAGGGAAGGAGAGCACAGGAGGGAAGCAGGTGGATGGGTTGGAGGTTGAGAATAGCCGGGTGTGAGGACCTGCGTGTGGGCAGGGAACAGTCAGGGTGAGGGCACAGAAGCACTGGTCCATTCAAGATGGCTCGGAAAGGCTGAGCAGAGTGGGCAAGGGGAAATGTCAGTGAGGCAAAATAGCCAGGCTGCAGCCAGATCATGGAAGGCTTCATGAGCTGAGTTAGGCATCTGGCCTTTGTTGTAAAGCCTTTAGGAGGCATCAGAAGGTTTCAGAGAACGGTGATATGACCATATTTGAGTTTATGTAACCAGAAAATGGAGAATGTACTGGAGGAAAGTGAAAATTTCAGGGAAGGGACCAGTTAGGTAGCCATGACAGTGGTCCGGGTCACAAAAGAATCATGTACTGAAACAGGTGGTGGTGTCTGTGGAGAGAAGATAAACTTGAGAGACAGGGAAGTGGAAAAGTACACAGGCACAGAAATCAGTTGAACATGGAGTGTGGCTAGTTCAGTTGAGTGGATGGTGGCTCATTTATAGGGCTGTGAAACACTGGGAGAGAAATATTTCCGTGTGCATGCGTGTCAGAATTTGATGGCTCGGTTTTGGGTTTATGTTTGAGACATCCATGGAGAGACGACATGACTAATGGGAATATGCTGATTTGTAGCTCAAAGGAGAGGCATAAAAAAATTCAAACTGCCCAAAGAAAGGAACGTATTATATCCATTAAACAAACTAAAATGCTCCGTGTTCCTTTATCACTTGAATAATTTGTCCTCCACTCTCTTCCTGTTCTGCTAATTGGATACAAATAATTAATTCAAATTGGTAGGCAATAGGAGTATTCTCTTTAATGCATATTTATTATTTGCCTTTTGTCACTGTCAGTATGGACTTAATGCCATCCACAGGCTCAGCTGGTCCCAATTTAGTAATTATTGCTTACTTTTGGATGTTCAATTTGTTGCAGAATGCCTGAGAGGGACACTTTGTAAGGGCCATCATCTTCAGATATTTAAAAAATATATCCTCAACAAGGTATTTTGAGTTCTCTTGCCCCAAAAGAGACAAACATCTGGGTACCAGGGAGAGTACATTGTATTATTTCTCAAGAGAGCTCAAAGCAGAGCAACGTGACATAGGAGCTTCAAACCACTGACATAAGGCAGAAAAAGTACTTTTTCTCCAAAGCTCAAGTATCAGATGTATTTTTATCTTCCTCTAATATGAGAGTTTATTGACCCCTTTTATTTATTCCTTCCAGTAACTCCTGGTGTACCATGCCATATTTTGTCACTGCAAACAGTGCTCTTGATTTATATTGTTGCCCCAAATTTAGAAGTCTTTATTTTCTCTTCTTTCTCTTTTGCTCAAGTATCATGAAATTGACACCAAAGTATGAAAGTCTAGATCAGGGGTCAGCAAACTACAGCCCATCAGCCAAATCTGGCCCATTGCCTGATTTTTAAAATAAAATTTTATTGGAATGCAGCCATGCCCGTTTGTTTACATGTTGCCTATGGTTGTTTTTGCACTTTAAGGGCAGAGTTGAATGGTTGTGATTGAGATTACCTGGCCCACAAAACCTAAGCTGTTTCCTATCTTGCCCTTTAGAGAAAACGTTTGCCAACCCTTAGTCTGAATGAACTCCCTTGTCTGTACCTGTCAATCGTTTATTGTCTAAAAAGAAAAAGAAATCCCAACATTATTCCAAGGGAACACCAAAGAATGCGGAGACACAGGCTACCCAGTGTCTACGCAGGCTAGATTCTCATAACTTTGCCAGCAATAACAAGGAATGAGTCAATGCAGATACTTATAAACCTTTAAGGTTTTTCCCAAAGCTCTTTAACTTTTTATTGTTATGGGTCATAGTATCATGACTTATTATTTATCATGGGAACCTTAATACTGAACGGCAACTTTTTAAAGTCCTTTGTGTTTATATATATTTAGTAGATTGATTCTATTAAGAGCCCTAGTTTTTCACTTGCACTCCCCCTCTTGTGTCCACACCCTTTACCATGTGACTTTGCAGTTTCTCTCACTAGAGAGGCAGAATGTGTTTTCCCATCTTTTTCATCGGAGGTGGCCTTGTGACATGCTTTAGCGAGTAGAATTTGATGAAGATGATGGTGTGCCAGTTCTGAGCCTAATTCTCAAGAAGCCTTGTATGTTTCTGCTCTCTCCCTTGGATCTCTGCTTCTGCCATAAAAACATACCCAGGAGCGTGAAAGATACCTATAACATATCTGAGTCACCCCATTTACTCAAGCCACAGCCAGACAAGTTCAACCAACAGTGAGCAATATCCATACCTGTAGGTGAACCTAGCCAAGAATGGCAGAGCCCATTTGACCAACCACTCCAGACGTGTAAGCAATAAACACTTACCATCTTATGCGGCTGAGGTTTGTTCGTTCATCTTGCAGCATTATCGAGGCAGTTGGTAACTGATACAAAAAATACTGAAATTACTTATCTGGTTGTTACGCCAGTCCTTCTTTTCAAAAACTAATTAAGAATGTTACAGAATACAGCCAAATTGATTTTGAGAAATTTGAGTCACTTATAAAACTTAATCCAAAGAGTTCAGGTAGAATAATTTCTATGAATTGTCAAAATTTTAAAAGAGCCAACCAGAAAACACTAGCACATTTGGATTATGGCAAATTTCATTTGTAATTCTGTAATCACATTACATTTAAATATCCCCAAATCCCCGTACAATCAATTCCCCAACATTTTTGCATGTATCCTAGAAGTTTTAGTCCAAATACAAAACAAATGAGAATTCAGCAAATTGTAGCTATAGAATATTTCGATGCAGTTATCTGTATTTTGCAGGGATTTTGGCCCCTCTAACACTTAATTCTGTGTACAACTACTACAGACAAGGAATAATGAGTCACTTTTTTCTAGAGAACTTGGTGAATAGGGCGTCACGAGATCTCCAAATGTGAGTTATAGCTTTGCCCAAATCCAAAGAGACCCACTGCATGTTGGGATTCCTACTTGGATCTGGAAGAGGCGATGAGAAAGTAATTCATTTTAATAGTTTGGTAGTCTATGTGGCTCAAACTTTATGATCTCCAATAACTTAACTGACTTGGATGCTGTTTGCTTGGGATCTGATGAGGGACTCTCCACGTGTTTAATTGGCACCTGGATTCAGGTAGGGGTAATGCCAATAGCCTAAGAGCCATGTGGTTTCACTTGCAGATATCCTGTGGTCTTACTGCTGCTAATGGCGCTGCTCTGCTGGGGAGGGGGGGGGAATGTCTCCGTCTTCAGTCTATCTTGTACAAGGGCTTAATCCCTCTTCTCTCTGGAGATCCAGCGTTCTCAAAAATTTCTTGTTTGAGCTGTATTTCCTCCCTGTTCACCCTCCCTTCTCTCAGGATCCTTTTAAATTTTCCTAAGGAAGAACTTCTTTTCTTTCCGAATATTTTTAAATCAAATCTCATTTAGCCAAACTTTTCTTGGGGTACTTCCCCAGTTTTTTTTTTTTTTTAATTTTTTTTCTTTTGGCTGTGTTGGGTCTTCGTTGCTGCATGAGGGCTTTCTCTAGTTGTGGCGAGCAGGGGCTACTCTTCATTGCGGTGCGCGGGCTTCTCATTGCGGTGGCTTCTCTTGTTGCAGAGCACGGGTTCTAGGTGCGCGGACTCAGTAGTTGTGGCACACGGGCTTAGTTGTTCCGCGGCATGTGGGATCTTCCTGGACCAGGGCTCGAACCCATGTCCCCTGCATTGGCAGGCGGATTCTTAACCACTGCGCCACAAGGGAAGCCCTTCTTCCCCAATTTTGAATCATCTTTCATTGAAAATGTGTGGGTGAGGAGGGAAGCCCTCACCCATCCCCCATGCACCTTCTTAGTTTCAAGTCAAAAATTCTAAATGTTCCAGACAGGAAGAAGTATTTGGTCTTTTTCCAAGACTGGAGAAGATCTGGGCTTTGTGCCAGCGTCTCCTTCTTTATCTCATTTGGTTCTGTCCCAAGAAGGTCATCTTTTCTTAAACAAAATTTTGTCTGCAAGTATTAGTTAACACTTTGGTTGCATTGTTTTGAAACAATTTCAAATCAGTATGCTTAGGAACCATGTCTCACCCTGGATGTAATTATGAATATAGTTCGTGACTTCTCAGACATTCTTAGTTCTGTATTTCACCAGGTTACATGCACATCTCTTGAACAGAATTTTCAAAAAGAGATTACTTTTTGTTAATTTTTTTACCATTGGCAGTTTCACGTTTTAATGAAATACTTTTGATTTTTCACTTGAAATGTGTCTAGTTCACATAGAAAATTACTTCTGAGACCCAAACTTTTGCATGCCATTAAAAAAATTTTTGGCTCAAATCATCCAAAGTTGGAGTTCCAAGTTTGTAAAACTTTTTCAGAAGAGGAGCTTTTAAAACTCTGAAATACAGATTAATTTCTACACATGATAAATTCATCATAGCTTAAAGTAATAGCAAAACTTTTGATCTTACTTTTTTCCCCTTGAGCTCTTCCTCCTTGGGTTAGTGGCAATAAGCATATTCCAGCTCCTTTCTTCCCTTCTCACATTTAAACCCAATTTTGCCTAATAAACAGCCCTTTATCAGGATGTTGGTTAGGAGGTACTTCCCTCATCCCAGATGTTACCATTCCTGATGGATCTATTCTCGGATCAGTGTCATGATTTTAATGTCAGTTGTCCTTAACATCCAGACACTGCAGTACTAATCCATGTTACATTTCCCCATTTCCTCCCAATTCCCTCAGCCCTAGGGAACCACAAATCTTTCTGTATCTCTGGATTTGCCTATTTTGGATATTTCATATAAATGGATTCATAAACTATGTGATCTTTTGTGACTGCATTCTTTCACTCAGTATAATGTGGGGTTTTTTTCTTGTTTTTTTTTGTTTTGTTTGTTTGTTTGTTTTGTTGTTGACCGCACCATGTGGCATGTAGGATTCCCTGCCCAGGGATCAAACCTGTGCCCCCTGCAGTGGAAGCATGGAGTCTTAACCACTGGACCACCAGGGAAGTCCCGATGATGGACATTTGGATTGTTTCCACTTTGGGCTATTATGAACAATGTTGCTATGAATATTAGTGTACAAGTTTTTGTATGGACATATGTTTTCACTCCTCTTAGGTATATACCTAGAGTAGAATTGCTGAGTCAGATGGTAACTAAGAAATCGACAGAGTGATTTCCAAAGTGGCTTCTGTTCCCACCTGCAATGTATGAGGATGCCAGTTTCTCTACAGCCTTCTCAACACTTACTGTTTTCTGTCTTTTTGATTACAGTCATCCTAGTGGGTATGAAAGTCGTATCTCATTATGGTTTTGATTCTGCAATGCAATTTTAATGTTCTTATCAGTTAAAAGCTACAATGCAGGTGCTGAAATCGATGCAGAAATCTAATACTTAGAACCTCTTTCACTTTGTGTGGCCATTAGTGCAGCTTACTTGGGGCTTTTCTGCCTTCCAAGTCCTAAGGCAGACTGCATTTCCTGAATGGCTTGCAGTGAGGTAGGGCCAAGTGACTCGCTCTGGCCAATAAGCTGTGAATGGAAGCAGTACCTGTCACTTCTATGCCAAGCATTTAATTGTTGTTGCAGGACCATCCAGAACTCTCTCCCTCGACCTTGAGAACCAACAACTCTCAAGATAGTGACAGCTTTGATAACCTGAGTCATGGGGTTTGGGGATATTCAGCAGAACTGACCTGTGATGCACATGTTATGTGAGTGAGAAACAAACGTTTGTTATTAAGAGATGGGTTTTTGGTTACTGCAGCATGACTGGGCATATCCTGCATGATAAAATAATCTTAGTTTCTTTACCATATTAGAGTTCAACAGATATGGGAAATAATTCAGCATCTCTAAGCCTCAGCCTCCTCCTCTAAACATGGGTGTCATGACACTACCTCACACAATTGCTTGAAGTTAAGCAAGACAATGTATTGTTCAATAATGCTTAGCACAATGCATGGTACATGGCAGCTTCTGAAGAAATGACTGTTATTAATAGAAGGGCAGTGAGGTGAGTGCTGTAATATTGGAGGTAACTCTTTGCGGAAGATGATGAGTTAAGCCTTTGAACGACCAACCCATAGAAGCAAGGAGGCAGGGAGAAGGGTAGTAGCTTTTCTTTGGGTAGTTTGTTTGAACCTTGCCGCAAGCCTGCCTGGCAAACTTTCTTGTTCATGTACAGATGCATACCGTTATTGCAGGGTGGGAGGACCTTCTTTTGGGTCTTGATTTTTCTTCCCAGAAGAGGAGAAATGGCCACAGTATTCTGACTCATTTCATGGAATGAGGAGCACACAATTTAGAATGTAATTATGTTTAAAATATGCTGGAAAGTGATTTCATGAATCCAGAATTATTGATCACTCTTCAGAATGACAGGCAAAGGGGAAAATGCCAAAACAAGTTCCCTTGAGAACATTTAGAATCAATATAAAATATAGTTTTCTTTATATGCATGCCTTCCTTGAGGTTTAATGAGGCAGGGACCTGGTTCAGCCTGGCAAAGGACAATCAACAGAATTAGTTAATACCATGCAAAGATTTCCGTACAGGGTGAGAGGAAAGAGAATTCAATAAACCCAGTCACTTCCATCCATTGGGCACTGGTGTCCACGAATTTTCTTTCTTGGCTTTGTCTCCACTTTCTTCTTTTCTCTTCTTAAATGCTTGACCGTTCCTCTTTGTTCTTTAGCTGATTTGCTCTCCTACTCTGCCTGCATTTTAAATACTAGTACTCCACATATCAAGCATAAATCTTGTTCTCTCCTCATCCTGCAAACCCTCCCTCAAAGTACTCATTCTCTACCACGGTTTTACCTGCCCCTATGGGTTGATAACTTCTCCAAGGCCTTGTTTCTGGGTGCATGTTTCTATCTGCTTATTAGAAACCTCCACCTGGATGTCTTACAATATTTAACCTGCCTTGTTCCTTCTTTTTGAGACATTATTCTTTTATCTTCACCAGCCTAACTCCTTCAGGTCTCCTCTTAAGCTTTACTTCAAGGTAGTGTTTCTTGAGACTGAGATCTACCTGAATGCAGTATCCAAACACCCTACTATTTTACCTTAAGCAATTCAGAGCCAATTGTTTTAAATTATAAATTTGTGAGGTTATTCATTTTTCTCTCTTCCATGCTAGACTTTTTACTCTGTGAAGGCGAACACAGCATCTGCTTTGATCTACATCAGATTCCCAGTTCCTAGCACATGTTAGCCACTCAGTAAAACTTTGTTGAATAAATGAATCTGTTATATAATCTGTACCCATAATACTCCCCACTTCTCCTGTTTCTATTCATATATTCCTGGACATAATGAATGTGTCCCCAGGTTATCCCATTAGTTCAACCAGAATCTGGGAGCCATCCTATATACCACCTGTATACCACTCTATATACCTCACCTGTAACATCTAAACACTCACAAATATCTACCATTCCTCTTGAGAATCCATTCCCTCCTCTCTCTCTCTCTCTCTCTCTCTCTCTCTCTCTCTCTCTCTCTCCTCTCTCTCTCTCTCTCTCTGCTGTTGTTGCTTTGTTTAGGTTCTTGTCATTTTTTCTGAATTCATTATCTTCTAATCCTTCACCATCACTACAGAACATTTTCTTAAAATACTGATCTGACCCCTTACTCTTTTACTTAAAACCCTTCATCAAACTCCCTATTGCCTTGAAGATAAAGTTCATATTCTTAGGCCTGATCTACAAAACCTTCCACAATCTGACAATCTAGTCTCAGTCTTCCTCGCTTACCCCTTTCATCCTCCCCCATTCCTTCTGGTCATCCAGAACTAATGATTCCCAAACCTACCCTCCTGCCTTTGCACAAATTCCCCTTGCCTACAATGTTCCCTCACAGATATTCTCTACCTACTCAACTCTTCACATTTCAAAACAAAGCTTTAAGTTCCCTTCCTCTGGGAAATCTTTCCAAGCTCTCCCAGGCAAAATTTAGTGCATTCTCTGCACTCCCATGGCACTTTGCAAGAGTCTCAGTTGTAGCCCCCAACGTCTTCAGTGATTATTTTTTATTCAGTTATTATTATTTTATTTTTTATTGTCCCGACCCCTACATTGAACCATGAGCTCCTAAAAGCAGGATCTAGCTATTATTCACCTCTGAATCCACTGGAATGCTGGGTCTATATTTGCAAACTATTTGTCTCGTAAAAGACTTGGACCCAGAATATATAAAGAACTCTCAAACTCAATAAAAAGTAAATAAATATCCCAATATAAAGTGGGCAAAAGATTGAACAGACACTTTGTCAAAGAAGATGTACACATGACAAATAAGCAATAAAAATATGCTCAGTATCATTTGTCCTTGGGGAAATGAAAATTAAAACCACAGTGAGATACTACCATACTTATTCAAAGGTCTAAACTAACAAAGACTGAACATATCAAGTGTTGGCAAGGATGAGGAGGAACAGGATTTTCATACCCCACTGATGGGAATGTACAATGGTACAGCCACTTTGGAAAACAGTTTGTGGCGATTTCTTAAAAAGTTAAATACCTACCATATGATTTGACCATTCCACTCCTACGTATTTATCTGATAAAAAAGAAAGCATATGCCCATACAAAGACTATCATAGAAACTTTATTTGTAACAGCCCCAAATTGGAATCAACCCAAATGTCTATCAACAGGTTCATGGATAAATAAACTAAGATATACCCGTAAAATGGAATATTACTCAGCAATAAAAGGAATGAACACACAGAAACATGGATGAATCTCAGAATAATTGTGCTGAGTGAAAGAAGTCAGTCCAAAAAAGTACATACTTTTGGACTCTATTGATATAAGATTCAATAAAATGCAAACTAATCTATAGTGACAGGAAGCAAATCAAGTATTTCCTGGGGATGAGAGATGTGATGGGAAGGGCATGGAAAGCTATTGCAAAGGGCCACAGGGAAACTTGGGGGTCGTGAATATGTTCATTATTTTTATTGTGGTAATGGTTTTACTAGTATATACATATGTCAAAACTTAAACTGTACTCCTTAAATATATGACATTTATATGTCAATTTTATCCCAATAAATGTGTTTTAGGGACTTCCCTGGTGGCCCAGTGGTTAAGACTCCACACTTCCAATGCAGGGGGCACGGGTTCGATCAGGGAAGTAAGATCCCGCATGCTGTATGGTGTAGCCAAAAAAAAAAAAAAAAATGTGTATTTAAAATAACCCTTAATTTTTTTAACCATGTTGTCAAGGATTAACTTTTTAAATTACCAAAGGCTCTTTTAACACAATTTTTAATTCATTTTACAGACTCACTAAATCCTACCTTCACTTTGCACATGAGACACCCACTTGTCTGCCCACCTAGGCAAAGAAACATTGGGCTAACTTCTCCTGCCTCCCCCACTTTTACCTCCTTCACATTCTCTTCTCCATCCTGACAGAAGGGAATTTAGCGCTGTTTTTTATAGCTCTCCGTTATCTTCTCTGCAATGTCTCATGCATGGCTAGTACTCGTTGCTTCACAAGTGTTTGTCAACCATGTGTGCATAGATGCAGGACGGTCTTATTGCCCTGGGTGGAGTGGTTACGCCTTCTCAGATGATTAAAATTAACCAGCTCTAGGTCAAGAGGCTGGCTTTAATCTCATGTATAGAAATGCACAATGTTTTTCAGCTCTAGGATAATTTAGCCTGTAAATGAGAGAAGATTAATGATGTGGCTGCAGTTGACACCGGAGTAAGTTCCTCAAGAATGTACGTTTTACCATCATTAGCAGGCTGAAGAAGATGAGGACAAACAGAGAGAAAGGATGAAGCATAGGACAGGAACAATTCTGAGAGGAGAAAGGAATACACCTAGGAAGCAAACCTTTAGCAATCGAGCGCACTCATATTTATAGAAATGGAATAAAATGTGAGAAGACTGAAACTAAGGGATTATTTTCCTTAAAGTAAACATCAATTATGTTTACAACCACATGAAGAAGGAGCAAGTGAACAGCAACTCAAGGCAGCAGTGGAATGAGGCAGCCTCCGTTAGAGACGCAGGCAGCCTCCGTTAGAGACGCAGGCAGCCTCCGTTAGAGACGCAGGCAGCCATTGCTCGGTGCTTGGAGGAGGAAAAATCATAATGCGATTGACCTCGCCTCGAGCAACCCTGGCCTGGAGATTCCCGAGCAGCTCCTTTCAAGGTGACAAAATACCAGTTTCAGCCTTTTCGCTTCAGTAGTAGCTCCCTCCCCAAACCTTGGTAGCAATTTTTTCTTCTCTACATTTCTCCAGCCTCGACTTGCCTTTATTTTTGTCACTGGGAGCAAGCCAAGGGCGAGAAATGATCTCTTCCCACCAAGTTGTCCAGGAAGAAAGCCCGCCTTATCGTTACTTACATTATCGAGCAGCCTCGTGCTCCTCAGAGTGTGCTCCTTGGGCCAGCAGCATTGGCACCGTCTGAGAGCTCATTACAAATGCAGAATCTCGGGCCCCATTCCAGAGCTCCAGAATCGGAATCTGTATTTTAATAAGATGCCCAAGTGGTTTGTGTGCACATTCAATTTGAGAAGTGCTTGTCTAACCCGCAGGACATCCTGTGTAAGGTAAGGATTACTCAGTTTAGAAAACGAGAACAGGGAGGTGAAGTGACTTGACAAGGCTCAGTAACTAAAAAGTGCCAGTGTTGAGACTTTTAAGGTAGTTCCCACAGTTCTAAATGCCAAGCACTCCTCCCTTCCACCATGCTTTTCTCCATGGAAATGAATTCAGTAGTTCTAGTCGTAACTACCCCACTCTCAACCTTATCCGTTGACTCATTGCTAAAACCCAAACTCTTACTCTCAGATATGCATGACTTAGATTAAACATTGCCCATCCCTTGAAATATTTTAAACACCAATTATCTGTGGGGAAAATAACTTAATAAATTCCTTGAATCTTAGTGTTTAGGAGTTTGATCAGACTGTTGCCTTTACCCATGGATGGGAAGAGCAAAGCAGCTGGCGGTCCACGTTGCACCCTGAGGCAGAGGAAGAAGGAGAAGGATTGGAGGAGGAGGAGGAAGGAAAGATGAAGGGAAGGTGCCTCAGGTTTATAATTCAGCCCTTCCAAGGACCTTGGCTTGAAGGTTTCTGTGGCTGCTGGCTTGAACTTGTTCCATTGCTTCTGTTATGGGCCTCTGAATATTCTGAATTAGGCCTGTGTCTTTTCCCTGTGGTATTTCCAGGGAGATGTATGCAGAAACCCCTGCAGATATTCACCACTGCTACCCAGGGTCACAGAGAAGAAATATGAAATAGTTGTGCTTATTACCAGTGCTCAAGGCAGCAGCAGCATAAAAAAAAAATACTCCAAGACTCTATGGTTACCAATAGTAGCTGTTATTTTTGAGGTTCTACTATATGCCAGACACTGTACTAGATACTTACCAAATATTCCCCACAATACTATTGAAAATATGTATTATTTAGTAAATGCAGCTGATGAGGGATGGAACCTGGCTTCTAACCCAGCCCTGTTTGAGACAAGAGTGAGTGTTCTTTCTATCATAATATACTACTGTGGCATGCTTCATTTAACCTCCTACTCAACCTTCAATGCCTGGCTTAAATCACCCCTTCACTAGGCAGCTCTCTCTCAGTGACTTCGGTGAGATCTTCTCTCTGTAGCCCTGATTTGGCACTGTTCATGCGACAGCTTGAACTCTTGCTTCCTTTTTAATTCACATTCATTCTCCCCCAGGTTGCAATTTATGCCTGTGCCCCCCCCCAAGTCCAAAACCCTGAGCCCTTAAATGTTCTTTGGGTCACCAGCGCCAGCATCATAGCAGGAGTTCAATGGTGTATCATCAGTTGGCATAGAAACTGAGTTAGGCACATAGTCCACCGTCTAGAAACGTCCGGAAGTCAAACATTTGCTGTTGGTTGAGCCACTCCACATTGTTTACATGTCGCCTCCAATAGCCAGCAGCCCCCCTCCCTATAGCAATGGCTTACCCTTGGGAATTTTGTACCCATTTACGAGTTGCTCTTACACTGGTTTTGTGCTGCTCTTCTTTCCCCTCATTCTCTTCCAAGAGGAGAACATGGCTTGGGTTCTCTTTACACTTGGCTTCTCCTCCCTCTCTGGTCTTCTTTACACTTTGGACTCTAGGTGAATAAAGGAAGGAAATAGAACTTCTAGTGGCTCTCTTCCTCTCTGTGTACTTGCACTTGCTTGTTCTCTCTTTAACATTTGAGAATTTACTATGTCTCAGACATTGTGCCAAGCATTTCACATGTATCATTTAACTCTAAAACACACAAACCTATGAAATATGCACTATCATTCTCCCCATTTTGCCTAGGAAGACCCTCAAGTATAGAAAGGTTAGGTAAGTTGTCCATGATCACAGAGCCAGGAAATGGAAGAGCCAGAATGTGAACGGAGGCTAAGTGCTGCTGTCAGTCACTTATCAACCGATGTCAGTGAGAAACATAAGTGAAGCACGGCAAATGCAGAAGCACAGACCAGTATGGTTGTGGGTAGCATGTGGAGTACCAAGGAAACGGGATCTCTAGACTTTTCTTGTAACCAGTCCTTGACTGGGCCCTGTCTTCCTGCCTTCTGTTACAGGCGCTCAGAGAATATAGAATTGTTATTAGTTTGAGCTAAGCTCTGAGAAGTATAAAGTCCCAGTGAGTGTTGATGTTACTATTATTTTTTTTATTAGTTATCCATTTTATATATCTTAGTGTATATATGTCAATCGCGATCTCCCACTTCATCCCACCACCACCCCCGCCACGTTCTCTGCTTGATGTCCATACGTTTGTTCTCTACATCTGTGTCTCTATTTCTGCCCTGAAAACCGGTTCATCTGTACAATTTTTCTAGGTTCCACATATATGCATTAATATATGATATTTGTTTTTCTCTTTCTGACTTACTTCACTCTGTATGACAGTCTCTAGATCCATCCACGTCTCTACAAATGACTCAATTTCATTCCTTTTTATGGCTGAGTAATATTCCATTGTATATATGTACCACATCTTCTTTATCCATTCGTCTGTCAGTGGGCATTTAGGTTGCATCCATGTTCTAGCTGTTGTAAATAGTGCTGCAATGAACATTCGGGTGCATGTGTCTTTTTGAATTATGGTTTTCTCAGGGTATATGCCCAGTAGTGGGATTGCTGGGTCATATGGTAATTCTATTTTTAGTTTTCTAAGGAACCTCCATACTGTCCTCCATAGTGGCTGTATCAATTTACATTCCCACTAACAGTGCAAAAGGGTTCCCTTTTCTCCACACCCTCTCCAGCATTTGTTGTTTGTCGATTTTCTGATGATGCCCATTCTAACTGGTGTGAGGTGATACCTCATTGTAGTTTTGATTTGCATTTCTCTAATATTTAGTGATGTTGAGCAGCTTTTCATGTGCTTCTTGGCCATCTGTATGTCTTCTTTGGAGAAATGTCTATTTAGGTCTTCTGCCCATTTTTGGATTGGGTTGTTTGTTTTTTTAATATTGAGCTGCATGAGCTGTTTATATATTTTGGAGATTAATCCTTTGTCTGTTGATTCATTTGCAAATATTTTCTCCCATTCTGAGGGTTGTCTTTTCATATTGTTTGTAGTTTCCTTTGCTTTGCAAAAGCTTTTAAGTTTCATTAAGTCCCATTTGTTTATTTTTTGTTTTTATTTCCATTTCTCTAGGAGGTGGATCAAAAAAGATCTTTCTGTGATTTATGTCCAAGAGTATTCTTCCTATGTTTTCCTCTAAGGATTTTATAGTGTCCGGTCTTATATTTAGGTCTCTAATCCATTTTGAGTTTATTTTTGTGTATGGTGTTAGGGATTGTTCTAATTTCATTCTTTTACATGTAGCTGTTCAGTTTTCTCAGCACCACTTATTGAAGAGACTGTCTTTTCTCCATTGTATATCCTTGCCTCCTTGGTCATAGATTAGTTAACCATAGGTGCGTGGGTTTATCTCTGGGCTTTCTATCCTGTTCCATTGATCTGTATTTCTGTTTTTGTGCCAGTACCATATTGTCTTGATTACTGTAGCTTTGTAGTATAGTCTGAAGTCAGGGAGTCTGATTCCTCCCGCTCCGTTTTTTTCCCTCAAGACCACTTTGGCTATTCAGCGTCTTTTGTGTCTCCATACAAATTTTAAGATTTTTTTTGTTCTAGTTCTGTGAAAAATGCCATTGGTAATTTGATAGGGATTGCATTGAATCTATAGATTGCTTTAGCTAGTATAGTCATTTTCACAATATTGATTCTTCCAATCCAAGAACATGGTATATCTCTCCATCTGTTTATATCATCTTTAATTTCTAAAACTATAAGACATATAGTCTTATAGTTTTCTGCATACAGGTCTTTTGTCTCCCTAGGTAGGTTTATTCCTAGGTATTTTATTCCTTTTGTTGCAATGGTAAATGGGAGTGTTTCCTTAATTTCTCTTTCAGATTTTTCATCATTAGTGTATAGGAATGCAAGAGATTTCTGTGCATTAATTTTGTATCCTGCAACTTTACCAAATTCATTGATTAGCTCTAGTAGTTTTCTGTTGGCATCTTTAGGATTCTCTATGTATAGTATCATGTCATCTGCAAACAGTGACAGTTTTACTTCTTCTTTTCCAATTTGTATTGCTTTTATTTCTTTTTCTTCTCTGATTGCCAAGGCTGGGACTTCCAAAACTATGTTGAATAATAGTGGTGAGAGTGGACATCCTTGTCTCGTTCCTGATCTTAGAGGAAATGCTTTCAGTTTTTCACCATTGAGAATGATGTTTGCTGTGGGTTTGTCATATATGGCCTTTATTGTGTTGAGGTAGGTTCCCTCTATGCCCACTTTCTGGAGAGTTTTTATCGTAAATGGGTGTTGAATTTTGTCAAAAGTTTTTCTGCATCTATTGAGATGATCATATGGTTTTTATTCGTCAATTTGTTAATATGGTGTATCACATTGATTGATTTGCGTATATTGAAGAATCCTTGCATCCCTGGGATAAATCCCACTTGATCATGGTGTATGATCCTTTTAATGTGTTGCTGGATTCCGTTTGCTAGTATTTTTTGAGGATTTTTGCATCTACATTCATCAGTGATATTGGTCTGTAATTTTCTTTTTTTGTAGTATCTTTGTCTGGTTTTGGTATCAGGGTGATGGTGGCCTCATAGAATGAGTTTGGGAGTGTTCCTTCCTCTGCAATTTTTTGGAAGAGTTTGAGAAGGATGGGTGTTAGCTCTTCTCTAAATGTTTGATAGAATTCACCTGTGAAGCCATCTGGTCCTGGACTTTTGTTTTTTGGAAGATTTTTAATCGTAGTTTCAATTTCATTACTTGTGATTGGTCTGTTCATATTTTCTGTTTCTTCCTGGTTCAGTCTTGGAAGGTTATACCTTTCTAAGAATTTGTCCATTTCTTCCAGGTTGTCCATTTTATTGGCATAGAGTTGCTTGTAGTAGTCTCTTAGGATGCTTTGTATTTCTGCAGTGTCTGCTGCAACTTCTCCTTTTTCATTTCTAATTTTATTGATTTGACTCCTCTCTCTCTTTTTCTTAATGACTCTGGCTAATGGTTTATCAATTTTGTTTATCTTCTCAAAGAACCAGCTTTTAGTTTTTTTGATTTTTGCTATTGTCTTCTTTGTTTCTATTTCATTTATTTCTGCTCTGATATTTATGATTTCTTTCCTTCTCCTAACTTGGGTTTTGTTTGTTCTTCTTTCTCTAATTCCTTTAGGTGTAAGGTTAGGTTGTTTATTTGAGATGTTTGTTGTTTCTTGAGGTAGGATTGTATTGCTATAAACTTCCCTTGTAGAACTGCTTTTGCTGCATCCTATAGGTTTTGGATCGTCGTGTTTTCATTGTCATCTGTCTCTAGGTATTTTTTGATTTCCTCTTTGATTTCTTCAGTGATCTCTTGTTTACTTAGTAATGTATTGTTTAGCCTCCATGTGTTTATGTTTTTTACGTTTTTTTCCCTGTAATTGATTTCTAATCTCATAGCACTGTGGTCAGAAAAGATGCTTGATATGATTTCAATTTTCTCAAATTTACTGAGGCTTGATTTGTGACCCAAGATGTGATCTATCCTGGAGAATGTTCCGTGTGCACTTGAGAAGAAAGTGTAATCTGCTGTTTTTGGATGGAATGTCCTATAAATATCAATTAAATCTATCTGGTCTATTGTGTCATTTAAAGCTTGTGTTTCCTTATTAATTTTCTGTTTGGATGATCTGTCCATTGGTGTAAGTGAGGTGTTAAAGTCCCCCACTATGATTGTGTTACTGTCGATTTCCTGTTTTATAGCTGTTAGCAGTTGCCTTATGTATTGAGGTGCTCCTATGTTGGGTGCATATATATTTATAATTGTTATATCTTCTTCTTGGATTGATCCCTTGATCATTATGTAGTGTCCTTCCTTGTCTCTTGTAACATTCTTTATTTTAAACTCTATTTTATCTGATATGAGTATAGCTACTCCAGCTTTCTTTTGATTTCCATTTGCATGGAATATCTTTTTCCATCCCCTCACTTTCAGTCTGTATGTGTCCCTGGGTCTGAAGTGGGTCTCTTGTAGACAGCATATATATGGGTCTTGTTTTTGTATCCATTCAGGAAGCCCGTGTCTTTTGGTTGGAGCATTTAATCCATTCACATTTAAGGTGATTATCAATATGTATGTTCCTATTACAATTTTCTTAATTGTTTTGAGTTTGTTTCTGTAGGTCCTTTTCTTCTCTTGTGTTTCCCACTTAGAGAAGTTCCTTTAGCATTTGTTGTAGAGCTGGCTTGGTGGTGCTGAATTCTCTTAGCTTTTGCTTATCTGTAAAGCTTTTGATTTCTCCATCGAATCTGAATGAGATCCTTGCCGGGTAGAGTAATCTTGGTTGTAGTTTCTTCCGTCTCATCACTTTAAGTATGTCATGACACTCCCTTCTGGCTTGTAGAGTTTCTGCTGAGAAATCAGCTGTTAACCTTATGGGAGTTCCCTTGTATGTTATTTGTCGTTTTCCCCTTGCTGCTTTCAATAATTTTTCTTTGTCTTTAATTTTTGCCAACTTGATTACTATGTGTCTCGACGTGTTTCTCCTTGGGTTTATCCTGTATGGGACTCTCTGCACTTCCTGGACTTGGGTGGCTATTTCCTTACCCATGTTAGGGAAGTTTTCAACTATAATCTCTTCAAATATTTTCTCTGGTCCTTTCTCTCTCTCTTCTCCTTCTGGGACCCCTATAATGCGAATGTTGTTGCATTTAATGTTGTCCCAGAGGTCTCTTAGGCTGTCTTCATTTGTTTTCATTCTTTTTTCTTTATTCTGTTCCACAGCAGTGAATTCCACCATTCTGTCTTCCAGGTCACTTATCCGTTCTTCTGCCTCAGTTATTTTGCTATTGATTCCTTCTAGTGTATTTTTCATTTCAGTTATTGTACTGTTCATCTCTGTTTGTTTGTTCTTTAATTCTTCTAGGTCTTTGTTAAACATTTCTTGCATCTTCTCGATCTTTGCCTCCATTCTTTTTCCGAGGTCCTGGATCATCTTCACTATCATTATTCTGAATTCTTTTTCTGGAAGGTTGCCTACCTCCACTTCATGTAGTTGTTTTTCTGGGGTTTTATCTTGTTCCTTCATCTGGTACATAGCCCTCTGCCTTTTCATCTTGTCTATCTTTCTGTGAATGTGCTTTTTGTTCCACAGCCTGCAGGATTGTAGTTCTTCTTGCTTCTGCTGTCTGCCCTCTGGTGGATCTACTATTTTTTTTTATAAATCATTTATTAGAGAAAGAATGTAGCTGCCACTAATATCTTCCCAAACTCAGTATAAATGATTTTTGAATAATTCAAGTGTTGGATTATTCTTATCCACTTGACCTTCTCCAGTAGCAGAAATCTTTAGGAGTTGATGGTTTGCAGGTCTTTGAAGAAGCCATTATGCAAATGCAAATATCATGTCCGCTAAAGATATTTGTGGTAGGCATTATGGCAGACACAAAAAAGCATAATGTATTCTCTCAAAGGTTCACCGTCTTTTTTGAGAAAATATACCTGATACATGTTTCTTATTAAAGAACAATAAAATTTTTAAATGGCTCTTTGAGAGGATGATGACATTCACAAGATAATGGATAGTTATACCAACAGCAATTCAGGGAAGAGATACATAACTTCTGGCTAAAATAAGTGATCTAGGCAAGTTTGGTGGAACAGATGGATTTTAAACTAAAGTTTAAAAAGTCAATAGAATTAAAGGAAGGAGCAGTGAAAGGAAGGGCATAAACAGTTGAGTAGCACAGCATGGGAGACTAAACAATCCATAATAGAGAATGTCTTTATGCATAAACAAATTAGCATCATTATTGCACTTAGTTTGGACTTTGGACTTGAGTGAATAGAGACTATCTGTGATCCAGTTTGAACTCTGTGTCTCTCAGCCCAGGGATTTTTGCCAAGTTCTTCTGGTAACAAAGTTCAACACTGCAAAGGAAGCAACAACTGTTGCTTGGTGGGCTCTCTTGGGTCATTGCAGGACTAGATTTCAGGGCACATCAAATGGAGTATCTGCTTTGGAGAAACACTGCCTAGTATCACCCAGTCTTGCTCCACTAGGCCCCCGGAAGGACTTTGTACTTATCACTTAAAAGTGAGACATCTGATCTAGCAATCCCACTCCTAGGCATATATCTGGACAAAACTATAATTCAAAAAGATACATGCACCCCAATGTTCATAGCAACACTATTCACAATAGCCAAGACATGGAAGCAACCTAGATGTCCATTGACAGATGAATGGATGAAGAAGATGTGGTACATATATACAATGGAATATTACTCACCCATAAAAAAAGAATGAAATAATGCCATTTGCAGCAACATGGATGCAACTAGAGAATATCATACTAAGCGGGGTAAGCCAAAAAGGGACAAATACCATATGATATCACTTATATGTGGGATCTAAAATATGACACAATTGAACCTATCTACCAAACAGAAATAGACTCACAGACATAGAGAACAGACTTGTGGTTGCCAAGGGGGAGAGAGGGTAGGGGAGGGAAGGAAGGGGAGTTTGGGATTAGCAGAGGCAAATTATTATATATAGGATGGATAAACAACAAGGTCCTACTGTATAGCACAGGGAACTATATTCAATCTCCTGTGACAAACCATAATGGAAAAGAATATGAAAAAATATATATATGTAGGTATAGCTGAGTCACTTTGCTGTACAGAAGAACTTAACACAACATTGTAAATCAACTATACTTCAGTAAAATTTAAATAAGAAAAAAGAATCAAGACCATCTAGGGAACCTGTCCAGAAAGGGCACAGAGGAGAGCATAGGGCTTAGTTGGGCCTCAGACTAGGAAATATGCTAATGGGTCTCTGAACCTTTGATTTGGGGTAAACATCTTTTGCCACCCTTAAAAGAGGATTCAATAAGGCATTGGCTTAGGCATCCATGCTCTGAATATTTGTATTTGAGGAGGGAATACAAGCAAAACCTCTGTGGTCAAATTCACATGGTGAAGACAAACCCAAAGAGATTTTTTTTCTGATGAAATAATGGCCATCAAGTACAGTGGTGTGGTTCCCAAGGATGCAAGATGGAGGTGGACTGGAGCCTCTGCTTTTGCTCTTGTGTTACCAAGAGTTCTTTCTCTCTTTCTCTCCCTCCATCCTCATTCTCTTCCCTCCTCCCTTTTCCCTGAATTTTTCATTAGTATTTTATTGATGATTTTTTTCTTTTTTACTCTTTTCAGGTAACCAGGAGACTAGGTCTCACTCTACCCATGGAACTTCCAAGATGAAAAAAACGTGGTGGCCATTAGTAAGGAGACAAGTGCAGTCTTAATCAGGAAAAACTTTCACCAAACCTAATCATCATTGGAATAAAGGTAAAGAGTGTCTAGGTTTTGGTCTGTTAAGAAACAGAGGACCAGGTAGAAATTTCTGGAGTATCAGAAAGACAGCTCCAGAGTGGAGCAGGCATTACATTTACAGAAGTCCAAAGGCTGCCCAAGCCTACTAGAGGCGGGTGATAACCAGTCCATCAGCCAGGCGCACCCCATTCAAGAAGCATCGTATTTGGCCGGCAGGGAAGACTGTCTTCTCCAGCGCTAGCCTCCTCCTGGGTCGCTTTCTTGAGCTTCAGACACAACACCAACGAGCCCAGTCTCCTCTCTTTCCAAAAATGACTCACAGTCTAATTTGTGTGATTCTAATTCCTTACTCTGTAAATGAACAAATGGTCTCCCCAAACAATGCAGAGATGTGTTAAAAATTTACATATATGCCTTTGGGGTTTTCTTTTTAGAGCAGTAATAGATGAAATCAGTTCACATTCTACTGGCTCTTTTCATTAAAATTCAAAACAGCATTCCTCTCTCATCCATGCCTACGTCTCCTCAGAGACTCTCCCTTTGATATCTAGTTTTTCACGAATGAAATACAATAACTAGTATGGCATTCTGGAGGGCTATTTATAAAGCTCAAGCATACAAATAAGAACTTCCAATCACCAGTTTTGGCTGTGACACATGATAAAGTAAAGGTGTTAGTGGAAGGCTTCAGCTGGTACTATGACCAGTTGCTCCCTTATTTCACGACGAAGTTCTGCAGAACACGTGTTTCTCGAGAAAAATCCTGTCTGGGTAGACTTAACCACTAGCTTTACTCATTCCAACAACCTAAAAGGCAAGTACTGACAAAAATAAACCAGTCTGACCCCAAACGTGCCAGCCTAGGCCTAGGGTGCACTTCCACTAAAAATTAGAATCAAAGCCTCTAGGAGTGAAAAGAAACTAAAACTGGACTCCAAATGAACCTAACCTAGTTCTTTACATAAACCTAGTGGACTAAATCTAGGAGTTTCTGTATGAGTAAGAGAAGATGTGACATCAGTCATGCAAACAACTAAGGGAATTCTATAATAGATACTAAGTGAAAAATGTTATTTTAGTTCCCTGAAAAAAAAAATTTCTCTGTGAAAATCATAATCAGTACAAAAAATTTAATTCCCTTCTATAGAAGCTGCTCTTATAGATCTGATATGGGGAAGCTAGTAAAAAAGACAGTGGGCTTTGTCTTTTTAGCCATTTCTCCTCACTCACATGGGCAGAAGGGACGTGAGATGAAAGTATACTGTTCAAGAAACAGAATTCCTTCCTTGCCCCTCTTTATTCTCCCACGTAGGAATAACCAATAATCTGCATGAGTAACAGACATGTTATTGATGGTTTGGCTTCTGAAAGTAAATGGAGTATGTAACATTGCTTGATTGGTTAAAATGCAGTGTTAGGGGAATTGAAGGATGGACAGAAAATTGACAGATATATTGACAATAAAAACAGTGACTATAATAATAATGTATTTTATTATCATAAGCATCTGGTCCTACTTTAAATGACTCTATGCTCCTGAGCTTTTGCAGTATGTTCCTGGATAATGCATTATTTTGTCCTCTTCTTTGAAGCTGGTTGTCCCTTATTATGGTCATTAAAATGCCTACTTCTCGTGTTTTTCAAAGTGTAATATTCATGCCTTTCATACATGAATTTTTTGACGTTGGTAATTCATGAGCGTGCAGGTGAGTATGTGTGTGTCCATGCATGTTTGTTTGTGTGCCCATTTATGTCTTAATATACACATTTTTGCACTTCCTGAAATTCACCTTTATTTCTATTAGTTGAGACTAGAAAGTAATTGAATTCTGGTGAAATGCAACTCTACTGTCATCTTGATGATATTTGTTAGAGAGAATTTTGACTTTGGTGTGTGAGTTTCTGTGACTTAGTAGTAACCAGTGTTTTATATCGCTTTATAATTTTTCAATTTATTTTGAAATATTTCAGTCATACAGAAAGGTATTGAAATAATATTATAGAAATGTATGTACATCTCACTCAACTTAAGAAATTATATATTACCAAAAGAATTGATACTCCTTGTTGAGGCCTCTTTGATCAAAATTTACACCCTTCTATATAGATAATCACAGCCTGGGTTTTGGTGGATTTCTTTGGAGTTTAATTATGTATGTATGTTTGCTTGAATAATATTTAATGTTTTAAACTTTACATAAATTGTATACTGTTTTTGTCCTTCTGAAATTTGCTGTCTTCATTCAGCATTAAGCTTAGATTTTCATCTCTATGGATACATGTAGCTCTGGGCCCATGGATTTTTCATTGCTGTTTATTATTCTATGGGATAGATAAACAATAATTGAAACATTCTCTTAATGATTGGCATTTGGGTTCTTCTTATTTTTGCTATCATGAAGTTGCTACCAGTAGTACTGTTGTGTTTGTGCCTATATGTGCATGCATGAGAGTTTATCCAGCACATAGACCTAAGAGTAGAATGTCTGGGTAACAGGGTATTAATGACATTGATAGACATTGCCAACTTGATTTCTAAATTTTTGTACAGATTTATACTCCTAGCATCAGTGTATCCTGACCATAAGTAATATGAACAGATTTTAATTTTCATTTCCTTGATTACTAGTGAATTTGAGAAAACTTTATACATACACATACATATGCTCGCAGGCTTGTAAGTTCTGCCTAAGTTTGAGGGTAGAACAAAACTGCATAGAAAATGGTACTGATGAACTGGTTTGCAAGGCAGAAATAGAGACACAGATGTAGAGAATAAACGTATGGACACCAAGAGGGGGAAAAGGGGGTGGGATGAATTGGGAGATTGGGATTAACATATATATACACTAATATGTGTAAAATAGATAACTCTTGAGAACCTGTTGTATAGCACAGGGAACTCTACTTCACTGTGCTGTACAGTAGAAACTAATACAACATTGTAAAACAACTATACCCCAATTAAAAAAAAAAACTGCATAGGCACAAGGTGGTGGTTGGCTGCTACTGTGGGATAGGCAGGAAACCTGCCCATGTCCTGGAGCCTTCTCTAAAGAAAGGTGAAAGCCATCTGCTGTGGGAATGGCGAAGTGAGGCAGGAGGAGAGGAGGTTTTATATATAGCCTTTTAACAGCAATCATGATAGAAAACTTCCCTAGGATAATACCCTTGATGCTATTGGAACTATTAGCCTTATCTTTCAAGTATTGCATGACCTATAATATGCATTCAATAAACGTAATATCCCTACCTAACCACTTAGTTCTTCTATGAGGGTAGGGGAAAAGGGAATGGGAGAGAATGCATAAAGATAGTAATTCCTAACTCATTAAATTGAGTGAGATATAATTAAGTAAGGTATAAAGTGCTCAGCCCTAAAGTTGGAAAAGAATATTCGCTCAAGAAAGGTAAGCTACGGGACTTCCCTGGTGGTCCAGTGGTAAAGAATCCGCCTTACAATGGACGGGACATGGGTTTGATCCCTGGTCAGGGAACTAAGATCCCACATGCCGCGGGGCAACTAAGCCCACGTGCCACAACTACTCACGTGCCTCAGCTAGAGCCCGTATGCCACAAACTACAGAGTCCATGCGCTCTGGAACCCGCACACCACAACTACAGAGCCCACACACCCTGGAGCCTGTACGCCACAACTAGAGAAGAGAAAACCCGCATGCCACAACTAGAGAGAAGCCCGCGCACCACAACTAAGAGCCCGCGCGCCGCAACGAAAGATCCCGCATATCTCAATGAGGATCCCGCGTGCCGCAACTAAGACCCGATGCAGCCAAAAATAAATAAAATAAATAAGTAAATAATAAGTAAATCTTACAAAAAAGAAAGGTAAGTTAGAAAAGATTTTTTAAGGAAAATAAAGATAACTTCTCATAATATGCCGCTTACAATGTTCCGTGAGGTTACATAAGGACCTCTTCCCATGCCAGACCTTAATTCACTGTCTCCAGGCTATTTTGGATTTGGAGATCAGACAATCCAGCTTACTAGAAGTAAGAGTAAATAAGTGTTGAGGTTTGTCTGAGTATCTTTCCTATGAGTAAAGAACAGGAGATGTTGGTACTTTGATCAGACACATTTTTATAACTTATTTTTTGTTCTTGGCTATGTTCCTGATAGGTGACAACTTGAGAACTGAAAAAATGAGGATTTCTTTCTTTCTTTCTTATAAATGTCAGTAGACTCTAATAGCTTACTCTCCAAAAATAAGCTTTAGTCTAGGAAAGTACTGGAGGGAGGTTTATCTCTTCCCAATAAGCCAAGAAGAGGATATATTAATACTCTTTTATAAACTCAAAGAAATAATAACTAACAATTAAGCATCTAAGTTTTTACTGTGTATGGCCTCAAAATTTATGTTCCAAAGTGACGTGATATGATACACATAACAACTTAGGAACAATCTGTAACATCAAAAGTATGATTATCCATCAGGGTTTAAATCTCAGTATATCCTAACAATCTCAGAATATCTTTTCCAATAAATAAAATATAGTTAAATGGCAGCTAGGTCATATAGGTAGTTCTAAAAGACTATATAAACCATGATTTAGCCAGACCCCAATATCAATAGTATGTGCCTGAACACTAGATTACTTCAGATGTGAGGAGGAAGAAGAAAATGCCCTTTTACTTTAATACTTTCCCGTCTCTCTTTATGAGTCTTATATTGCCTTTTTTGCCCCTCTCTTAAGGATATCTGTATTTTCATGCTGTCCCAAATCCTCCATCCCTTCCCGGTTAAAGCTCTGAATCTCTAAGTCATTCAGTGAAATTGAGATAATATTAAAGCAGGCTGATTGAACTAATTCACACTAACATGAAAATGGTTTCTTAATCCTTCCAAAGGAATTTGAACTCTTAAAAGGTAGCTTTGATAAGCTAATTGAATTCTCAGTATCAGTATTTCAGGCACATTAAGTAAGTAGAAAATTCAATTAATATTTGGTGAGATATTTGGAACGATGGGAGATGACTTAGGTATCATCACTGCCTTAGGAATTGCTTTTCATAATCTATTCTCTCCCAATAATAGAGCCATTCAAATTTCTCCAATAATATCTACTTTCCATAATAGTAATAGATATATCTAGAGAGGGCTTTTTAAATGGTCATGGTCATATTTTTATATCAAAGACTGGTATACAAGGGCTTCTTTCAGAAGATAAAAATAATCACTTTTGAAACGTTTGTGTTTTATTTTTATCTTTTGAAATTAGTCTTTTGGGCTTTGTTTTTTGTCTTCCTGATGGAGTTGATGGGAAAGGATAATTCATAGACTCTGAAAAGAAAACACTTCATCCTTTATGCTCCCTCTCATTCTGACTCCAACAATAAATAAAGAAAAAAATGGGAAGGGGAGGATGAAAGAAAAGAAGCGAAGACAACCCACATATCGGAAGTAATTATTCATCCTAGATCTTGACATAGAAGGTAAGCTTTAAAAAGAGGCTTGCCTCTGTGTCTTGCAGTAAAAATGAATATTAACATGAAAGGATGTTATCTGCAAAAGCAGTGAAAGATTAACCTTAAAGTTAAAAGGAAATAAAATCAAGTTTCATGTGATCATAAAAATGTATTGGACACAATTACAAATCTGGTCTTCTAGTCAATGAATACCTGATTCTTGAAATAAATGGTTTTAGAGATAGCAATGTAAGGAGTATCTTGACACGATGGTTATGATATCTCAATTGTATTAGTGATTCATAGCCCAGTGAGTCCATGCTTATGTTGTACTTGATGACGAGACAACCTGCTCTTTGACAAAATGGTGCCATGTGTCCTAAGCCTTTTCTAAGTCCTGCTGGAGGTCACTGATCCAGAAGAAATAGAAAATGATTCTTGCTCATCTTTTAAAGATTCCTTTGTTTCATCCAAGCATTCTCATTGATTGAATCTCATTACTATGCCTGCACTGAAGTCTCATAAGCCATGCCTGTCTTTCTCTCTTCTGGTCTGTTCGGCTCAGACCCTTCTTTGAACGAGGCTGAATTGAAACAGAAATTTGGGTTTCTACTTCACTTTCGTCTTCACTTCTCAAGGATCAGAATTTTCCCAACACAGCATTTATTTTTTAAAAGAGAAACGTCCTTCAGGAGTTGTTCTGTTCTTAAAACTGATGGCAACTATCTGATGTTAAGCAAAGCTTCAGTCAGGGAATTCCATTCACGAATGGGGTGCTTAATTTGTTCATTCATCTGTTCACAAAGATTTATTAGGCCCCTACTACATGCCAAGTACTAGATTAATTACCAGACAGAAAGCAGTGAGCAAGAGAGACCATCTCACATCTTAGGAAGCTTAGCACTGAGGCAGAAAGACAGAGCTGAACGATAATTACAAGATTGAGGATGTTATTTTCTTTCTTTCTTTTTTTTTTTCTTAAACTGAAGTGTAGTTGATTTACAATGCTGTGTCAGTTTCAGGTGTACAGCAAAGTGAATCAGTTATACATATACATATATCCACTCTTTTTTTTTAAGATTCTTTTCCCATGTAGGCCATTACAGAGTACTGAGTATTCCCTGTGCTATACAACAGGTTATTGTTAGTTATCTATCACCTTCCGCTCTTCTGACCACCTCTTTTCCCGAAAGGATGGCGTTGCCAATTCCGTCCCTAGGTTGCCCTTCCCCCACAGACCTCACTTTCTAGCCTTGAACACTCTCCTGTTTTTTCAGCTTAGACTAGCATTGCCTTAGCACAGTTATATGAGTCTGTGAACATTTCTTTCTGCAGTAAACGTGCAGGTTATTACCAGATATTGAATACAGTCCCCTGTGCTGTACAGTAGGACCTTGTTTATCTATTTTATATATAGTAGTGTGTATCTGTCAAACCCAAACTCCTAATTTACCTCTCCCCTCCTTTTCCCCTTTGGTAACTATAAGGATGTTATAAGGTGAGAAGTGCATGTACCATCAGGGCATACATAGTAAAGGCCTTTTGGAAGAAGGCATTTAAGCAGAAACCAGAAGGATCAGTAAGAATGGCAAATGCTAAAAGTGGGGAGGGCTTATGCAGAAAGTACAACTTATGTGAATACTCTGAGGTAAAAGAGAATATGACCCATTTACAGAAAAACAGTTCTTTATTGCCAACACATGGAGAATGAGGTCAGGAGTGCAAGGGTGAGATTTTAGAGATAGGTGTGATTCGTATCACAGGGGACCTTATAGTCATGCCAAAGAGTTGGTCTTTTTCCTTAGGGCCATGACAGATTTTTAAGTTGGGGAGTAACATTTGCATTTTGAAACTATCTCTCTGCCTGTAATTGTAAAACTAGATCTGAGAATTGTGAGATTGGATGCAAGGAATCCAGTTATGAAGTTATTACAAACCTCTGGTTCCAGAAACATGGTAGCCTAAGATATCAGAAAAAATATTCTTGCTGTAAATAGCTAGACGTTCTGAAAAGAAAAAATAGTTTAAGTAAGTGTGTGTGGTCATAAGAAATATAGATGACAGAAATGAAGGAGCTAAAATCCCAGAGAAGCCAGCAAGTGAGCCAGCACTGGCTGTCTGGGAGAGTTGACACTACCCGGTCATTTGCAAGCTTAGGTTTTAATACCCAGGAAGGGACAGAGGTGTTGTCTTGAGCCTGAATGAGGTGAGAAGTTGGAATTAAGATCTCAAAGGGCTGCACCCTCAATAAAAGCGTGAAATAGATAAAAATCCACCCATCAGCAGAGGGACATAGGATGAAACTTTGAGCTCCTGTCTTTCTTAAGCTGGCCTTGAGAAAGGGTGCTCTCATCTGAGAGTTTTAGCTCCTGGGCCTTCACCTCACACAGATTTGGGGTTCATATTTATACTACCAACTTGGACCAAGAACACCCAGGAAACCAAACACAAAATTCTTCTGGAGAAATGTTCCCATAACCCATACCACAAACAATATTCATGGAAAAACAAAACAATACAAATGTCTGCTAAGAATGGTTTCAAGAACAAAATTTGATATTTTTAGAAGGAAATAGTTTATAATGAATGAGAATCGTTGGAGATAACAATCCACATATTCAAACTGGAAAGAATTCAGGAAAATGAAATGACATTCTTGAAGGGAATATGAAATTAGTAGGTACATACAGCAAAAAAGAAGGAACAGACTCTAAGAAACAGATGCTAATAAAAATGATAGAGAAAATAGGGGGCTAAAAGAACTTCTAGAAATGAAAGACATAGTCACTTAAATTAAGTCAGTGGACAGGTTAAAAATTCTATTAGAAATAGCTAAAGAGAAAATTAATTAACTACAATTTGGATCTGAGTAAGTTACCCAGAATGCAGCATAGAAAGCTACAGAAATGATTATCACAAAAGAAAAGTTGAGAAAAATAGAAGATACAATAGGTAAGATCAACATGCTCAATAGGAATTCCTGAAGTAATACACAGAGAATGAGGGACAGACAATATTCAGAGAGAAAATTGTATTGCTCTTTAATTGATTAAAAACAAAAGCAAGCATATGATAGCAATTCAAGGGAAGACTTTCTGAAGGAGTTGATGTATGTGTGGTGTAGTAAATTGCAAATAGATGTTAGCCAGGTAAGACTTTTTTTTTTGCCTTTTAAAAAATTGTGACATAATTTACATACTATAAAATTCACCCATTAGTTCTCCAAAGAAGATATACAGATAGCCAACAAACACACGAAAGAATGCTCAACATCACTAATCATTAGAGAAATGCAAATCAAAACTACAATGAGGTATCACCTCACATCAGTCAGAAGGGCCATCATCAAAAAATCTACAAACAATAAATGCTGGAGAGGGTGTGGAGAAAAAGGAACCCTCTTGCACTGTTGGTGGGAATGTAAATTGATACAGCCACTATGGAGAACAGTATGGAGGTTCCTTAAAAAACTAACAATAGAACTACCATATGACCCAGCAATCCCACTACTGGGCATATACCCTGGGAAAACCATAATTCAAAAAGAGTCATGTACCACAATGTTCATTGCAGCTCTATTTACAATAGCCAGGACATGGAAGCAACCTAAGTGTTCATCAACAGATGAATGGATAAAGAAGATGTGGCACATATATACAATGGAATATTACTCAGCCATAAAAAGAAACGAAATTGAGTTATTTGTAGTGAGGTGGATGGACCTAGAGTCGGTCATACAGAGTGAAGTAAGTCAGAAAGAGAAAAACAAATACCGTATGCTAACACATATATATGGAATCAAAAAAAAATGGTTCTGAAGAACCTAGGGGCGGGACAGGAATAAAGACCCAGATGTAGAGAATGGACTTGAGGCCACGGGGAAGGGGAAGGGTAAGCTGGGACGAAGTGAGAGAGTGGCACGGACTAATATATACTACCAGATGTAAAATAGATAGCTAGTGGGAAGCAGCCTCATAGCACAGGGAGATCAGCTCAGTGCTTTGTGACTACCTGGAGGGGTGGGATAGGGAGGGTGGGAGGGAGACGCAAGAGGGAGGGAATATGGGGATATATGTATGCATATAGCTGATTTACTTTGTTAAAAAGCAGTAACTAACACATCATTGTAAAGCAATTATACACCAATGAAGATGTTAAAAAAAATTTCACCCATTGAAATTGTACAACTTAATGGGTTTTAGCATATTCACAAGGTTATACAATTCTCACCATTATCTAATTCCAGAACTCCAAAAACAAACTCCGAACCCGTTAGCCATCACTCTCCATTCCCTGTCTCCCTCCAACCCTGGGCAACCACTAATCTAGTTTCTGTCTCTATGGATTGCTAATTCTGAACATTTAATACAAATGAATCATATAATGTATGGCCTTTTGCATCAGACTTCTTTCACTTAGCACAATGCTTCAAGATTCATCCATGTTGTAGCACATATCAGTACTTCATTCCTTTTTATTCCATTGTATGGAAATGCCACATTTCGTTTATCCATTCCTCAGTTGATAGACATTTGGATTGTTTCCACTTTTTGATGATTATGAATAATGTTGCTGTAAACATTTGTGTACGAGGTTTTGTGTGAATACATGTTTTTTATTTTCTTGAATATCTTCTTAGGAGTAGAGTTGTTGGGTCTATATCGTAACTCTACATTTAGCATTTTAAGAAAACTGCCAAACTGTTTGCCCTGCAGCTGCAGCATTTTACATTCCCATAGCCGATAAGACAGTATGTAGGTATGTGTACATGCATAAGGGAAGGAGAAATGGAGGGAGAGAAATACTTATATCAGGGACGTGACAGTGACCAAAAGGAAAAGCAATGGCATTAGAGTCAGAATAGCACGAATCAAACCCCGAAGATGAGCAATTGTATTTTACGTTGAAGAAAATAGAAATTGTTTGGTATTGCTGCAGCACAAAATTGCAAGGCAGAGGGTTAGAGGATTTAGAGATTTAAGACAAGCAAGATTGTTACCACCTCTTATGTCACCTTGGTCAACTCAGGTAACATCTCTAAGCTCTGGTTTATTCATCTGAAAAGTGGGATTAACACTTCTTATCCTGTCTACCTCCCAGGATTATGGGAATCAAATGGCAAAGAGGCTACAAAAGTGCTCGTAAGATTGAGGGTGTAGTAATAGCAGAAAGCTAGCTCCAGCATAAGCGTAACTAGGTTGATGCCCAGGCACAGCCTCAGTGTAGCTCATATAGTTTTGATCTCCAACAAAGCCATAGATTCC
This sequence comes from Eschrichtius robustus, assembly GCF_028021215.1. Taxonomy (NCBI): domain Eukaryota; kingdom Metazoa; phylum Chordata; class Mammalia; order Artiodactyla; family Eschrichtiidae; genus Eschrichtius; species Eschrichtius robustus. The sequence continues at coordinate 12,113,740 of NC_090845.1, read as the reverse complement.
CCCTGTTTTTCACTTCTCAAGTGAAAAACATTGATGCACACCAACTATCCTTCAGAAAACAATTCACGTGACATGTCCTTCTGATAGTAAACATCTAAAATAATTATTTATTGATTTACTATCAACTTAACAGTCTGTTGAGGTGTTCTTTTGGGAAGAACTAATATGTACTTTTTCACAGTAATTCTTCTACCTAATTTGTTCCACGATACTTCATTTAGTGTGAAATACTCTAATAAACGAAAATCTCAGAAGTTTAAACAGTTTATTTGTTTACATAATAGTCCAAGATGGTCAACAGGGGCAAGGGTCAACAGGGGCAAGAGGAGCACATGGGAAGGCTCTGTTTCCATTCAGTCATTCTGGGAGCTTCCAATGTCATAAGAAAAATGAAGCATAACAATAAATAATGTCGAATATATATATGAGCTGCCACATGATGTTGGGGTCTGGGAGGTTGCAATGGAAGAAGCAGGTCCAAGGTTTGGAGTGGTCTGTGATGAGTTCCTGTATAAAGATGGATGCCTTAACATAGTGGAGAGGTATTCCACGAAGGAGACATGAGAGGAGTAAAATTTTGGAGGTGGAAGAAGCCAAAGTGGTTTCAAATGAGACAAGCATTTCTTCCTTTTTAGAAGTGTGCCATGGTTGTGTAAGATGTTAACGATAGGGGAAGCTGGGTGAAGGGTATACAGGAACCCTCTGTACTAGCTTACAACTCTTATGTAAATCTAAAATATAAACAAGTTTTAAATAATTGCGTGTGTGTGCGTGAGAGAGAGAGAGAGACAGAGAAAGAGAGAGAGAGTGAGAGAGAGAGAGAGAGAGAGAGAGAGAGAGAGGGTTTGGGTGTGTCTGTGAGGAATGTAATAATGAAGGACACAACTAGGACGGAGGAAATGGGAGAATCACTGTAGTTGTCCAGCTACACAACTGAGGCAACTGATGCAGAAAGAACAGGTGTTTGTCCAAAGGCACATAGCCACTTAGAAGCAAAACTGTGACTAGCCCACTCTAGTGTTCCTTATATAGAATAAAACAAGCTTGAAAATGAGCTTGAAAAATGGGAGAGATCCTGAGTAGAGAGTATTTGCGACCAAATGCATTGTCGGTAAATTTGTGCTCATTATGGCTTCAGACTGTACAAGTTAAGTCATGGGAAGCAAACTTCTAAAAATGATTGATGTCAAATTTAACAAATTAAGAGTTAAAATATGCTCTTCCCCGTAAATAACCTACAGGATGATTTACTTCACCATATGTGACTAATGTTCTGGTTTTAATCAGCAGCATATTGCATAGCGAATGCTTACCTGTGACCTGGTCCACTAAAATTAATTGGTAAACATGGCTGTATTTTTAGAATGTAATTGCAACATTTATTAATGAAGGCATGAAACAGCGTCTCATGGTTTCATGTCTGCCAATGGGGATTTCATAAGGGCATTAAATAATATTATTACAGGGTCCAGGGTGGAGCCCTGACGTTCCATTTTAAATTATGTTATTTTCATAGTTTCTTGAATGGAGATGGGGATGATAGATGTTAGAAAACGTTACTGTAAATATGCAGCAAGGAAAAATATGTGTGTGTGTATATATATATATACACACATATACATGTATGTATATTTATAAATTACACATATATTATATATCTAATCTGTAGATTTAATCCTCCTTTGCTTGAATAGTCACTAAAAATATTAACAACAATAATAATTTATTATATTATTTTATACAGTTGTATAATAACCATCACATATAGAACTTTCTACATGTCAGGTATAGTTTTAAGCCATTCAGATACATCAACTCATAAAGTACAAGGAATGCCTGATTTACAAGTAATTAGCCAACAGATGACATCCTCCATTCCCTGTGTACAGGTGACCCTACGCAAAACCACTAGATTACCACTTGCCATGGGAAGAAAGCCACTGGGGAAGAAATGGTACATTTTCTCCAGATTCAGACTTAGGAGAATAAAAAATTAGGTAGGGGAATTTAGGAGGCCTGGTCAGGAAGAGACTCATAGGCTCTTGTGCCCCTACAACGTCCCTTCCCATCAGTCACCCAACCCCTGCAGTCACACACACCACATCCTCACGTAAATCTCCTTGCCCTCCAAAGCTGCCTAAATGTTTCACTTCCGCTGTGTATACTGGAAATTTTGCCAGTAAGAAATTTACTTGTAATAACAAGGATTTTCTTAAAAAATGATACTTTCCCAGTCTGAGATATTAGAGTATTAATCAAATAAAAATTCCTGTAGATTCATTCAAGGGGAAGTTTGCTTCTTCCTACTTGATGGAAGAATGTTTGTTAGAGGGGCTAAGCCCCATGGAGCCAAGCAAGGCAGTGAAAGGAGATAACGAGTGAGTGAACGTGATGGGGAGTAAGATGTACTCTTTAGAATAGACTTGTTAAGACAAAGACTACACCAAGATGAGACTCGGAGTTGGTAGAGAGCAAGCCTGATGAATACTGATGGAAGACATTTCCAGACAGAGGGAACAAGACAGGAGATCCTGGGGTCTGTAAGGTATTGGAAAGACTTCCATTGGTACTCACGTGAGATGGCAAAACCTTGGAGAATTTTCAGCAGTGCAGTGATGTGAACTTGCTTACATCTTGCAGGATCTCTGTGGCAGTTCTGCTGGGAAATGACCATACAGAGGCAAGAGTAGGAAGAAGGGAGGTAAGTTAGACTACTGCAAGCAATGACAAGAATCTCATAGGAGAGGCTGGTGGTTCTACCAGAGTAGCAGTACATAGGTCAAAGTGGTTATATTTGTTGAAGGATCGGATGTGAGGTGTGAGAGAAAGAAGAATCACCAATAACACCAAGATGGTTGGCCTGAAACACTGGAACCATTAAGTTACTATTATCTGAGATGTGGTAGGAGAAGGTATTGGGGAAAAGATCAAGAGTCCAGTCACGTACGTGTAGAGTTTGAGGTGTCAGTTAGATATTCAAGTGGAAATTGTGAGAAAAGAGTTGAAAATGGGAGCAACAGTAACTATAAAATTATGTGCCATCTTAAAGACTTGCAAGATGACCAGGATATCCTGAGGAAAGGTTTTTTTTTTTCTTTTATATTATCAAATTGGTGGAACACGAGCATTTGGGGACAAGATATGACAGTCTTGAATAGACTACTGAAGATGGGTGGAAAGTTTCACTAGGGCAAAGGCAAGAAAGTAAAGATAGGCGAGCATCAAAGACAAACTTCAACCATTTAAACTACTGCTCTGAAAGAAAAAAACCAATTTAATCCCTGCCTTGCACATCCCCTCTACATGCCATGGACTCCTGCCCTACCCAGCTTTCCAGAATTCCCACTAATACCATTAGTTCAGCTTCTGGGGCTCCTTCATCTCCCAAGAAACCAATAGTTATTTATAACATTGTTTCTATGGATAATTCCAAATGATGCCCACCTCACTTGAAAATACAGCACTGCCTGGATTTTAAGAGCAAAATCATGCCTAATTAGGTAATTCAGTTCACATCTCAAATTGTCTGGGCTCCTTCACTATCACTTGCAGTTTTCTCCTCATATAGCTGCCAGTCATCCTTAGAGGGCACATGTTCGCTGCAAACAGAAAGTTGATGGGGCTTCCCCATGGGGCTTTAGAGGTTAGACTGTCATTCACAGCAACTCCTGACCTTCTGGAACAGAATGCTCTGCCATTGCTAGATTTTGTGACAACTTAGAGTCCTATGTACCCCCATACTGTCTCCAGAATTCTTTTTTTCCATTAATAAATTAATTAGAATTTTGTTTTGGGAGAATGTTGTGACACCTCTTGAGATAATTGGAGACGTCCTGGGGAGTTGCAGAGCCAGAGTCAGGCATCACTTCTCTGAGATATTTTCATCTGAAAACTGGGGAAATTGACACAAGAAAAATAAATGACATGTGGCGTTTTAGGCAACTGGGGAAAAAAAGGGTCTCTAATTGAGAAGCTGAGTAAAAGGACAGATAACTAATGATACAGAATGATCAACCCAGTTCTGATGATCAGCTGAACAAGTTGAGATGGAGATTCTAGTCTCAGAGTTGTATATGGGCTGAACACATAGACACAGGATCCAGGAAGTACTATGCAGTTACCTTGCCCTGAATATTTAAGTTCTAGGGAGGCACAGTAAGAAGGACCCCAATTTTCCAGTAGAGATGATGGAAGGATCGTTATTATCAACCTAGTGCTGCTTCACTTCTTCTCCAATGTAAATATGGATCTCCATTATTCATGGCAGTTTATTAGGGCTTAGATTTCACTCCCCACGCCTCCACTCCAGCACCAGCTGGATCCCCATACAGAATGAATAACTGCTAAACTGGAACATGACTTGCAAAGCTGTAGACTTTTATTTTGATGGCTTCTGGCAAATGTCAAAAATGTTAACAATTTAGATTGTTTTGAGGGTTTCCTTTTGCTCTGACCTCCAGCTTGTACTTGGCCCACCAGATTTTCAGCCTAGGTCAAAACTCAAATAACATGTCAGGCAATGAAGCGAAGTTTGATACTAAGGGAGAAAGGAAAGGGTGCCGTGATCAAACTCATGGATAGGCCCCAAAGTCATTCATTAGATATTCAATCCACGAGAAAACATAATCAGACGCTCAGCTCACTGCTGATGCTAGCCAAACTCCTACTTCCTGCCTGTCCCCCTCTGCTACAGGGCTGCTTATTCATGCCTTTAGCCTGGAAACAGATGGGGTGAAGGAAGAGACTGAGTTGTGTTGTATAGTCATGAAAGGATATCTAAGAGGAGATGAGAACCCATAAAATAAAAATTTCACAGTTGAAAAAGAATGCTTAGTGTCCTCCCATCCAACTCTCTCATTTTACAGATGAGAAAGTAAAGTCAAGAGAAACAGAACGACTTGTCCAAGATATGAAAGCTGGGGCGAAGTGAGAGTAGCATCGACATATATACGCTACTGAATGTAAAATAAATAGCTTGTGGGAAGCAGCAGCATAGCACAGGGAGATCAGCTCAGTGCTTTGCGATGACCTAGAGACGTGGGATAGGGAGGGTGGGCGGGAGGCTCAAGAGGGAGGAGATATGGGGATATATATATGCATATGGCTGATTCACTTTGTTGTACAACAGAAACTAACACAGTATTGTGAAGCAATTATACTCCAATGAAAATCTATTTAAAAAAGAAACAGGGAGGCGGAGCGGGCAGCAGCCAGCGCGGGGGGCTCCCCCGAGCAGCTGTGTGGCTGACAGGGTCTTGGTGCTCTGGCCGGGTGTCAGGCCTGTGCCTCTGAGGTGGGAGAGCCAAGTTCAGGACATTGGTCCACCAGAGACCTCCCAGCTCCACATAATATCAAATGGCAAAAGCTCTCCCAGAGATCTCCATCTCAATTCTAAGACCCAGCTCCACTCAACGACCAGGAAGCTACACTGCTGGACACCCTATGCCAAACAACTAGCAAGACAGGAACACAACCCCACCCATTAGTAGAGAGGCTGCCTAAAATCATAATAAGGTCACAGGCACCCCAAAACACACCACCAGACGTGGTCCTGCCAATCAGAAAGACAAGATCCAGCCTCATCCACCAGAACACAGGCACCAGTCCCCTCCACCAGGAAGCCTACACAACCCACTGAACCAACCTTAGCCACCGGGGGCAGACACCAAAAACAACGGGAACTACGAACCTGCAGCCTGTGAAAAGAAGACCCCAAACACAGTAAGTTAAGCAAAATGAGAAGACGGAGAAACACATAGCAGATGAAGGAGCAAGGTAAAAACCCACCAGACCAAACAAGTGCAGACGAAATAGGCAGTCTACCTGAAAAAGAACTCAGAGTAATGATAGTAAAGATGATCCAAAATCTTGGAAATAGAATGGAGAAAATACAAGAAACGTTTAACAAGGACTTAGAAGAACTAAAGAGCAAACAAATAGTGATGAACAACACAATAAATGAAAATAAAAATTCCCTAGAAGGAACCAAGAGCAGAATAACTGAGGCAGAAGGACGGATAAGTGACCTGGAAGATAAAATAGTGGAAATAACTACCACAGAGCAGAATAAAGAAAAAAGAATGAAAAGAATTGAGGACAGTCTAAGAGATCTGTGGGACAACATTAAACGCACCAACATTCGAATTATAGGGGTCCCAGAAGAAGAATAGAAAAAGAAAGGGACTGAGAAAATATTTGAAGAGATTATAGTTGAAAACTTCCCTAATATGGGAAAGGAAGGAGTTAATCAAGTCCAGGAAGCACAGAGAGTCCCATACAGGATAAATCCAAGGAGAAACATGCCAAGACACATATTAATCAAACTATCAAAAATTAAATACAAAGAAAACATATTAAAGGCAGCAAGGGAAAAACAACAAATAACACACAAGGGAATCCCCATAAGGTTAAGAGCTGATCTTTCAGCAGAAACTCTGGAAGCCAGAAGGGAGTGACAGGACATATTTAAAGTGATGAAAGGGAAAAACCTACAACCAAGATTACTCTACCCAGCAAGGATCTCATTCAGATTCGACGGAGAAATTAAAACATTTGCGGAGAAGCAAAAGCTAAGAGAATTCAGCACCACCATACCAGCTTTACAACAAATGCCAAAGGAACTTCTCTAGGCAGGGAACACAAGAGAAGGAAAAGACCTACAGTAACACACCCAAAACAATTAAGAAAATGGTAATAGGAACATACATATCGATAATTACTTTAAATGTAAATGGATTAAATGCTCCAACCAAAAGACACAGACTGGCTGAATGGATACAAAAATAAGACCCATATATATGCTGTCTACACAAGACCCACTTCAGACCTAGGGACACATACAGATTGAAAGTGAGGGGATGGAAAAAGATATTCCATGCAAATGGAAATCAAAAGAAAGCTGGAGTAGCAATTCTCATATCAGACAACATAGACTTCAAAATAAAGACTATAACAAGAGACAAAGAAGGACACTACATAATGATCAAGGGATCAATCCAAGAAGAAGATATAACAATTGTAAATATTTATGCACCCAACATAGGAGCACCTCAATACACAAGGCAAATGCTAACAGCCATAAAAGGGGAAATCGACAGTAACACAATCGTAGTAGGGGACTTTAACACCCCACTTTCACCAATGGACAGATCATCCAAAATGAAAATAAATAAGGAAACACAAGCTCTACATGATACATTAAATAAGATGGACTTAATTGATATTTATAGGAGATTCCATCCAAAAACAACAGAATGCACTTTCTTCTCAAGTGCTCATGGGACATTCTCCAGGAGAGATCATATCTTGGGTCACAAATCAAACCTTGGTAAATTTAAGAAAACTGAAGTCATATCAAATATCTTTTCTGACCACAATGCTATGAGACTAGATATCAATTACAGGAAAAAAATCCGTAAAAAATACAAACACATGGAGGCTAAACAATACACTACTAAATAACCAAGAGATCACTGAAGAAGTCAAAGAGGAAATCAAAAAATACCCAGAAACAAATGACAATGAAAGCATGACGACCCAAAACCTATGGGATGCAGCAAAAGCAGTTCTAAGAGGGAAGTTTATAGCAATACAATCCTACCTCAAGAATCAAGAAACACCTCAAATAAACAACCTAACCTTACACCTAAAGCAATTAGAGAAAGAAGAACAAAGAAACCCCAAAGTTAGCAGAAGGAAAGAAATCATAAAGATCAGATCAGAAATAAATGAAAAAGCAATGAAGGAAACAATAGCAAATATCAATAAAACTAAAAGCTGGTTCTTTGAGAAGATAAACAAAATTGATAAACCATTAACCACACTCATCAAGAAAAAAAGGAAGAAGACTCAAATCAATAGAATTAGAAATGAAAAAGCAGAAGTAACACTGCAGAAATACAAAGGATCATGAGAGATTACTACAAGCAACTATATGCCAATAAAATGGACAGCCAGGAAGAAATGGACAAACTCTTAGAAAAGCACAACCTTTTGAGACTGAACCAGGAAGAAATAGAAAATATAAACAGACCAATCACAAGCACTGAAATTGAGACTGTGATTAAGAATCTTCCAATAAACAAAAGCCCAGGACCAGATGGCTTCACAGGCGAATTCTATCAAACATTTAGAGAAGAGCTAACACCTATCCTTCTCAAACTCTTCCAAAATATTGCAGAGGGAGGAACACTCCCAAACTCATTCTACGAGGACACCATCGCCCTGATACCAAAAGCAGACAAAGATGTCACAAGGAAAGAAAACTACAGGCCAATATCACTGAGGAACATAGATGCAAAAATCCTCAACAAAATACTAGCAAACAGAATCCCACAGCACATTAAAAGGATCATACACCATGATCAAGTGGGGTTTATCCCAGGAATGCAAGAATTCTTCAATATACGTAAATCAATGTGATAAACCATATGAACAAACTGAAGGATAAAAACCATATGATCAACTCATAGATGCAGAAAAAGATTTCAACAAAATTCAACACCCATTTATGATAAAAACCTTTCAGAAAGTAGGAATAGAGGGAAATTACCTCAACATAATAAAGGCCATATATGACAAACCCACAGCCAACATCATTCTCAATGGTGAAAAACTGAAAGCATTTCCTCTAAGATCAGGAGCAAGACAAGGTTGTCCACTCTCACCGCTACTATTCAACATAGTTTTGGAAGTTTTAGCCAGAGCAATCAGAGAAGACAAAGAAATAAAAGGAATCCAAATCAGAAAAGAAGAAGTAAAGCTGTCGCTGTTTGTAGATAACACGTCACTATTCATAGAGAATCCTAAAGATGCTACCAGAAAACTACTAGAGCTAATCAATGAATTTGGTAAAGTAGCAGGATACAAAACTAATGAACGGAAATTTCTTGCATTCCTATACACTATTGATGGAAAATCTGAAAGAGAAATATAAGGAAACGCTCCCATTTACCACTGCAACAAAAAGAATAAAATACCTAGGAATAAACCTACCTAAAGAGAGAAAAGACCTGTATGCAGAAAACTATAAGACACTGATGAAGGAAATTAAAGATGATACAAACAGAAGGAGACATATACCATGTTCTTCGATTGGAAGAATCAACATCGTGAAAATGACTATACTACCCAAAGCAATCTACAGATTCAATGCAATCCCTATCAACCTACGAATGGCATTTTTCACAGAACTAGGACAAAAAATTTCACAATTTGTATGGAAACGCAAAAAAACCCAGAATAGCCAAAGCAATCTTGAGAAAGAAACACGGAGCTGGAGGAATCAGGCTCCCTGTCTTCAGACTATACTACAAAGCTACAGTAATCCAGACAGTATGGTACTGACACAAAAACAGAAATATAGATCAATGGAGCAGGATAGAAAGCCCAGAGATGCACCCACGCACCTATGGTCACCTTATTTTTGATAAAGGAAGCAAGAATATACAATGGAGAAAAGACAGCCTCTTCAATAAGTGGTGCTGGGAAAACTGGACAGCTACATGTAAAAGAATGAAATTAGAACACTCCCTAACACCATACACAAAAATAAACTCAAAATGGATTAAAGACCTAAATGTAAGGCCAGACACTATAAAACTCTTAGAGGAAAACATAGGCAGAACACTCTATGACATAAATTACAGCAAGTTCCTTTTTGACACACCTCCTAGAGAAATGGAAATAAAAACAAAAATAAACAAATGGGACCTAATGAAACTAAAAAGCTTTTGCACAGCAAAGGAAACCATAAACAAGATGAAAAGATAACCCTCAGAATGGGAGAAAGTATTTGCAAATGAAGCAACTGACAAAGGATTAATCTCCAAAATCTACAAGCAGCTCATGCAGTTCAATATCAAAAAAACAAACAAGCCAATTCAAAAATGGGCAGAAGACCTAAATAGACATTTCTCCAAAGAAGATATACAAATTGCAAACAAACACATGACAGGATGCTCAACATCACTAATCATTAGAGAAATGCAAGTCAAAACTACAATGAGGTATCACCTCCCTCACACCAGTCAGAATGGCCATCATCAAAAAATCTACAAACAATAAATGCTGGAGAGGGTGTGGAGACAAGGGAACCCTCTTGCACTCTTGGTGGGAATGTAAACTGATACAGCCACTATGGAGAACAGTATGGAGGTTCCTTAAAAGACTAAAAATAGAACCACCATACGACCCAGCAATCCCACTACTGGGCATATACCCTGAGAAAACCATAATTCAAAAAGAATCATGTACCACAATGTTCACTGCAGCTGTATTTACAATAGCCAGGACCTGGAAGCAACCTAAGTGTCCATCAACAGATGAATGGATAAAGAAGATGTGACACATATATACAATGGAATATTACTCAGCCATTAAAAGAAACGAAATTGAGTTATTTGTAGTGAGGTGGATGGACCTAGAGTCTGTCATACAGAGTGCAGTAAGTCAGAAAGAAAAAAACAAATACCATATACTAACACATATATATGGAATCTAAAAAAAAAAAAATGGTTCTGAAGAACCTAGGAGCAGGACAGGAATAAAGACGCAGACGTAGAGAATGGACTTCAGGACGCAGGGAGTGGGAAAGTTAAGCTGGGACGAAGTGAGAGAGTGGCATGGACATATATACACTACCAAATGTAAAATAGATAGCTAGTGGGAAGCAGCCGCATAGCACAGGGAGATCAGCTTGGTGCTTTGTGACCACCTAGAGGGGTGGGGTATGCAGGGTGGGAGGGAGACACAAGAGGGAGGAGATATGGGGATATATGTATATGTGTAGCTGATTCACTTTGTTATAAAGCAGAAACTAACACACCATTGTAAAGCAATTATACTCCAATAAAGATGTTAAAAAAAAAAAGCTGGTTAGGTGGAAAGCCACTGAGCAATAGAAAGGAAGGAACTATTGATATCTGCAACAAGGTAGATAGATCTCCTTGGAATTATACTGAGTGAAAGAAGTCAATCCACAAAGGTTACATACTGTATGATTTCACTTATGGGACTTTCTTCAAATGACAAAATAATAGAGATGGAGAAGAGATTAGTGGTTGCCAGGAGATGAGGGCAGTAAGTATGTGCTGCTATAAAAGGTCATGGGGAAATCCTTGCAGTGATGGAAATGTTCTGTATCTTGACTGCATCATTATTGTCAATATCCTTGCAATATTGTGCAGTTAGTTTTATGAGATGTTACTCATGGTAGAAACTGGGTAAAGGCTATATAAGGCGTATATGAGATTTCTCTGTGTTATTTCTTAACACAGAGATATGCAATTACTTCCAAAATTAAAAATTTAATTTAAAAAAGTACAGTTCAGAACAACACTAGTTGTTACGTTTATAACCATTCATGAAAACGTTTCCTTCATCTTGATTAGGTGATGGTTTCACAGTTGTATACATTTGTCAATCTTATCAAACTGTGTACTTAGTATCTGGGCATTTATTGTACATGAATTATATCTCAATAAAAAAGAAATACAGGGACTTCCCTGGTTGCGCAGGTGACACGGGTTTGAGCCCTGGTCCGGGAAGATCCCACATGTTGTGGAGCAACTAAGCCCGTGCACCACAACAAGTGAGCTGCGCTCTAGAGCCTGCGAGCCACAACTACTGAGCCCATGAGCCACAACTACTGAAGCTCGCGCACCTAGAGCCCGTGCTCCGCAACAAGAGAAGCCACCGCAATGAGAAGCCTGCGCACCGCAACAAAGAGTAGCCCCTGCTCGCCACAACTAGAGAAATCCCGCACGCAGCAACGAAGACCCAATGCAGCCAAAAATTAATTAATTAATTTTAAGAAAACCATAACTATAAAATCAATATCTGCCAACACAATTGTTGCTCCAACTTTTGGACTTGAAAGGAAAGCTGTACAAACCTTTCATGAAAAGATACTTTCCTCTGACTTGCCTTCTTAGGACCAATAAACATCCTGTTTGCATTACCACCACCACCCCTTCAAAAAAAAAAAGCAAATTAGAGCGGAGTCTACAGCATGGATAGTATGACTCTTAGTAGAGTGCCCACTCCAGGGCTAAGATGAGATATTTCAAAAGTGGCCTCAATTCGTGAGTTACGCTCTACAGGGTTGCAGATTCTGAGTAAAAGGGTGGTGAAATGGCTCCAGAATAAAAAAAAAGGGGGGTTGTGCAATGAAAATATGAGACCAGATGTGAGTAACTAGCTACAGAAATAGGCTTTGGGGTGGGTCTGAAGTTTGGGACTGCTAAGAGGGCAATTTGCAAGTGAAGTTGACTTGGGAAATTTATCTTCACTTCATCCAGCCTTGCCTCAGCCTCAGTATGTTAGTTACCCTTACCAATTATTTGCACCAGTGCCTGGGGAGACATGTGGTTAGAGGCTCCAGAATAGTAGGGAGAATGAGAAGGGGGAGCTTTGAAAGGACCTGAAGGGGTTTTCCCTCATTCAGGTGATCCTGCCGTGGGTCTGTAAGCCATGGAAGGTTGCCCCTTTGCCTGGGCAGCTGCTGGATCCCCTGTGTGTTCCTGTGTCCCCATCTGTAGGCAGTGCCTCCTTTTTCCTCCTGCCCCTCACATCACTACATCTTCATGACAACTGTGCCAGAATCACTGCTGCAGTTCAAACAAAAAGGTGCTGGTAGGGTGATCAACTCATTTTGATTTGCCTGGCACTGATTCCGTTTTAGTACCGAGTATCCTATGTCCCAGAAACCCCTCATAATCCCAGGCATTTCAGGGACAGCTGGTTACCCTAGGAGCTGGTCAAGGTCAGAGGTCACCAGAGAAAGTTGCTTGTCACTAAAAGGTTTCCCACAGTGTCATTTAAGCTGATGAACTCACCCCAGTCCAGGCTTAGAAATTTGATTTTTATTCCCCACACTGAAAGTAGATCCATCTTATGGGAAGACTCACATCATTCCATGTTTATTGAAACTGACACATAAAGCCAAATACCACTGGAAGGCTGACCTGGCAGATCAGAGCATTCTCTCCTCATAGGGAAGCTTCATGCAAAGACCAATGATTGGCAGAAATTTTTCAGGTGAGCAGGGAATCAGAAGACGGAGCCTAAACTTTATGATCCATGACAGATTATGCCAAAACAGAGAGAAAAGGGCTGGAGTCCAGGGGCAGATACACACACCTGAGGACACACACATGTACGCCAACTGAAAGAAAACTTTCACTGAATAATTCTCACCCTTGCAACACATGATACCTCAGGTATTTTCTATTTTGTTCTATTCTATTTCATTTAAAAAATATTGGTGGTTTAAAAATGTTTGAGAAGCACTATGATCAAACCTGACAATCATATGTTCATAGCCTTTCTCCAAACAGGTTAAATTACAATGGATTGGATTTCTGCTACTTAAATGGCGCTCACTTTCCCACCCAGCCTCCATGTATGCTCAAGTCACTGTGACTGAAGTTGTGTGTCGAACTCTGCTATCTGACATTTCAGATGCAAGTTTACCCCTAGCTTTACCCCTGGACATTCTCTGTGTGTGATTGCGTGTGTGTGTGTGTGTGTGTGTGTGTGTGTGTGTGTGTGTATTACTAGATTAATCCTCATTGAGACACATTCTTTCCAACTTCTTGGGGAGCATCTCACTCATGCCCCCAAGGAACATCCTACAATAGTTAACTAATTACTCATTTTCTAGAACTTGACAATTAGCCAAGTGCGTTGCTATATGTTATTACTTGAGTATCCGTGAAATAGATCAAGCAAGTATCATTGTCTTCAAATTTTACAGATATAGAAACTAAGGCTTAAAGAGAGTAAGTGATTTTCCCAAAGAGCATAGCCAGAGAATGACAGAGATTCTATCCACTGATAGGATCAGCACTAAGATCTCAGGAGGAAGACTTGTTAAGACTTTGTATTTCACCTTCCAATAGATGTCTATCTCAGCAGCCTCTTCCATACGCCCTCCTCACCTTTCTCCAAAGAATACCCCCTTGTGTATCAGGACATTGTTCTGAGGAGGGACCAGAGGAGAAGCCAACATGTAGGTATCCTTCAAGGTCCAGACTCTGTTTCCACGTCAACCATCCCCTTTGTTGTCTTACCTTTGATCTCCTCTACTTTGCCAGCTCTCTCCCACTTCATCACCTGGTACACTACCTCAGTTCTCTCCCACTCCCCGCTCATCAGTCTCTTCCTTTCTATTTTTTAAAATCTATTCTCATCAGTCTGCTTTATTTATGGAACCATGGTCAGGGGCAGCACTTTCTGGTACCAAAGATGGTTCAAGCTCACTACAGACCATCATTGACTTACAATTTATGTGTCAGGGGCCACATGGAATTAAGATACCCCAGAAATAAGAAATGCCATATGAACTGCTGGGCTTAATCAAGGCCAGCCACAATAGCAGGCAAACCGTTTCGTAAATTATCCTGAGCCACTCTCTCCCTCACCCATATTCTTGTCTGTGATACCTGATCCCATTCACTGCTTTCAACTTTGTTTTGCTCTGGACTTTTAGATTTCTAGTTTTCTCCATCAGAAGGGCCTCCCCCGGGGAGAGTTTCTTACTGCCCATCCCACCACCACCTCCAGGAGGTAAAACAAACCTGAGGTTCAACTCCTAGAGTTAACTGAGTGCTTCCTAGAATTTAATTTTTGCAGCTTCTTCTGTGCTTACCACCCTGGCTTTATAGTACCACAAGGTGCCTCCAGTTATCTTGAGGAGAAACAAGGAATCTACAAACTAATGTTAGCTTTAATATATAAAATCATAGGGCATTTTCAGGGGAGAAGAATGGTGTCACCAAATCAAACTGTGTTCATACTTTGCAACTTCAAATTGGTTAGGAACCACTGTTTTAGGGAACCATGATTATAGCATTTGCAGACTAGGGAATGTTGTATGGTGAGTTTGAACATATATTCACAACAATAAAGTAAAAATGTACTGATATATGTGTGGAAAATATACAGCTGAGTACTAATGCATATGGGGGTCTTTTGAGGGCTGGGAAACTTTATCAGTGTGCACATTTACATTGTTAGGTGATTGATTGATTGAGTGATAACATTTGTAATGCCCGAAGCAGAGAAAAAAAATGTTCCCCATGTTTTGGCTTCAAAATGCTGCTGCTGTCTGAAATGCAAGCCATGAATTCTCAGGAAGGCTCCTTTCCCAGTGTGGTGTCAGCTCAGTAAAGGGAAGACCAAGCTCAGGCTAGACGAAACTGGGTCTCCAGAGACCGGTGAAATGCAAACTACCGAGGCACGTGGTCTCAAAGTGTTCCATGACATGGTTGAGTCTTCCCACATAAACGAGGTGGGGGGATAAATTGGAAGATTAGGACTGACATATACACAGTGCTATATGTAAAATAGATAACTAATAAGGACCTACTGTATAGCACAGGGAACTCTACTCAATACTCTGTAATGGCCTGTATGGGAAAAAAATCTAAAAAAGAGTGGAGATATATATATATATATATATATATATATATATATATATATATCTGATTCACTTTGCTGTACACCTGAAATTAACACAACATTCTAAATCAACTATACTCAAAGTTAAAAAAAAAAATTCCAAGCCTGCCTCTAGTCTGAGCACACCCAAACCAGAGAGTTTCTTCTGGAAGCTCAGAAATTTAAAAACAAAGAAAACAAAACAAGAACAGCAGCAGCAACAGGACCCTTAATCTTCTGTGTCTTGTTGCAATTTAACTTATTTTCATGCATCCAGTAGATCATAGTGGCTAAGTGTTGGGCTTTGGGTAGAGATATACGGAACAATTTTGCATCCTGGCTCCTGCATTTACTGGCGCTCTCTCTCTCTCTCTCTCTCTCTCTCTCTCTCTCTCCCTCCAAATCATAGTTTCTCTATCTTTAAAACAGAGATGTTGGGAGTTCCCCGGCGATCTGGTGGTTAGGACTCGGCACTTTCACAGCTGAGGCCCCAGGGTTCAATCCCTGGTCGGGGAACTAAGATCCCACAAGCCACATGGTGTGGCCAAAAAAAAAAACCAAACCAACAGAAACAGAGATGATAAACCCCAATTTGAGAACTACTGTAAAATAGAAATGAGTTAATGTATTTGTGGCTCCTGGCATATATAAGATGTCCAATAAATGGAAGTTATGATTCTTTTCCTCTGTGGAAGAAAAGGATTTATAAAAAGAATCTTCATTCACCCCTTAAAATACTAGAAGATAATGTAGTAATCATCCTACATCCTGCAGTCTTTAGTCTTTGTTTTCCTTCTTTTCTCTGCAGGCCAAACATGTTTGGCTTCTTTAATTTTTCTCATACAGTTTACATCCTGGTTAATATTTGAAGGTATACTGGCTCCTGATCCTGGTATAGCAGAAGTGAGTAGTTTATAGAAGATTCCTCCTGGATCCCCCACTAAATAGAGTATAAACTTTAAGCAAGTCTCTTTAACTCTTGAACACTCTTATCTATTGAATAAAAAGTGGATAATTGTAGAGAGGAATAAAATGGGAAAGTATGTGAAAGTGATTTGTTTACCAACAAATGGCTCTCTAATTGTTAGTAAGGATTGATATGATATAACCATTGATTTAATAGAATTTTCAACTCTAGAAATATATTCATAACTATAATAATGCTTTCTTAAAATACTGTTTATAAACCTTACTTGACTTGTAGTCCTCTTTCATAAAAATATATAATAATCCTGTAAACCTCCTTTGGACATTTTAAAAATCACTTAGGCTCTTTTCCTGGTAAGAGGTAAATAAATAGTTTTTAAGGAAAAATGTGCACATATACTTTACTTAAGATCATTATACTGTTAAATAATTTAATAGAAAGTTTAATTGAAATATAGTAATAGTCATAATTCATAAAGACAAATTTTACTTTTTCCCATTTAAGGGTGATACAAGCATTTGATTTATTTTAAATAAGTTTTTAAACAAAAATGTATAATTTATTAACAAATTAAATTCAAAAGTTATATAAATATTTAATTTGGCAATTGAATAGACAAACCATGGATTAATATTGAACAATGTGCTGTGGTATTTAAAATTGGTAAGAATCATTTGGATGGCATGATATTTAGAATTCTTGCATCTTTTATTTAAACACCCACTTGGCTTATTTGTATAATTTGGAGGTTTTTTGCTAAGTGACATCACGTAGAGGTAGCCACTGCTCTTTGCAATTGTAAGTGTGCAAACAATACCTGGCAGGTGTGGGGGGTCTTCATTTTCAATGAATGAAAAGTGACAGTTATGTAATTTTCACCACTTAATCTTTCACACTGTCTTTGGGAGTCCTAGAGTAATCTTCATGTGCGAATTGAGAATTTGGACCAAATGGATGCAGCTCATGGCTGTGATGGAGGTCATCTTTAGGCTCACCCACAGAACTGTTATCCTTTCTATGCTCTTCACTAACCAGTGTTTCAACATCAGTGTGCTTTATAAGTCCTGCCTTACCCATCAGTTCATTATTACATTAAATTAAATTAAATAATATTTGACTCAGAATGGAAACAGTTTGAAACTTTATGATACTGATAAGCTCCTTGGGAGCTTTGTACATAAGTGATGATTGGAGTCACTACTGAGTGTGCTCATCTGATTTCCACTACTTGTCATACAGACAGATATCATATGCAAATATCACTGTGAACTCAAGATAATCTCAAATACTTCTCTTTCAAAGGAAAAGTATTCATTTCAAGTATATCATTTCAAGAAAGAGAGGGAAACCAATACTCTATCAGTATTGATATGCTGCAGTAACAAACAGCCCCAAACTCTCAGTGGCTTCATGAACATAAAAATTATTTCTCACTTATGGGGTTTCTGCTCGTGGTGTTCACTCAGCACTTGCTTTGTAATCACTACAGCAGAGGGATAGGACTGTGGCCAATCACTGGCTTTTAAGGCTGACAACTGGAAATGACACAGGTTACTTCTGCTGTCACTTAATTGGCTGAAACAAGTTACATGGCTGCTTCAAGGAGGCAGGAAAGTGCAGCCCTATCATATTCCTAAACAATCCTGGTAACTACCACAGATAAAAGAAACGGAAAACTTCATAGTCTGAGAAAACGCTGCTCTAAAGGACCGTTCTTCCCAACCTGAGAGGTTTGGGCATTCCTGTGCTGGAATTTTGCACTTACCACCTTCTTTTTTGTGCCTTTTCAGTAAGTCCCCCAGCTTCCCCTTCGACATTTATGACAGCTAAACATTAGCAATGCGTATCATAACTTTTCCAAGCTTTTCAAGTTAATTTTTAATGGGTGTATACTTTCTAATGAGGATTCTAGCTATAAACTTAAGTCATTAAGATTGAAAACAGAGCTGTCAACACAGATATGACCCACTTTTCTGGTAATCACTGGTCGTCTTCGGCTGACTGTCTAATACTACCCCATCCAAGAGACATTGTTAATAAGGATTTGGCATTTGAAGCTTATTTTATGGTCTATTCTCTTTATTTTCTTGGCATGTTAAAACTAACTGTATGTTTGTCCAAACTACATAATTCCATTTATTTAAAGGTCAAAATTGAGCAGAACGTATATATGGTGCTAGAAGTCAGGGTAGTTGTTGTATTTGAGGGAGAAGTGACTGGGGCAATGCATGGGGGTGCAGGATTCTTGGGGGGGTTAATGTTCTGTTTTTGTTTTAGTGGGGTTTTTTTATATGGATGCTGGTTACACGGGTGCTTTTGTCTTATTAAAATGCATTAAGTTGTACTCTTATTCATGTACTTTCCTGTATGACATATTTTTTTTAATTGAAATATAGTTGGTCTAAACATCATGTTAGTTTCAGGTGTACAGCACAGTGATTCAGCTATATATATATATACATATATATATATATATATATATACATATTCTTTTTCAGATTCTTTTCCCTTATAGGTTATTATAAAATATTGAGTATAGTTCCCTGTGTAGGTCCTTGTCGGTTATCTATTTTATATATAGTGGTGTGTGTATGTTAATCCTAACCTCCTCATTTATCCCTCCCCTCCCTTTCCCCTTCGGTAAACATAAGTTTGTTTTCTATGTCTGTGGGTCTATTTCTGTTTTATAGATAAATTCATTTTGTATCTTTTTTTTTTTAGATTCCACATATGAGCAATATCATATGATATTTGTCTTTGTCTGGTTTACTTCACTTAGTATGATAATCTCTAGGGCCATCCATGTTGGTGCAAATGGCATTATTTCATTTTCTTTTATGGCTGGGTAATATTCCATTGTATATATGTACCGCATCTTCTTTATCCATTCCTTCAAAAACTAAAAATAGAGTTACCATATGATCCTGCAATCCCACTCCTGGGCATATATACAGAGAAAACTATAATTAGAAAAGATATATGCACCCCAATGTTCATTGCAGCGCTATTTACAATAGCCAGGACATGGAAGCAACCAAAAATGTCCATCAACAAGTTAATGGTTAAAGATAACATTATATTTCAATACAAATTTCACTTTAAAAAAACTAACTGGACTTTTATGGCAGTTCTATAACTTTAGTGACAGGATTTCATTCTATAGAGAAGATAGAGGAGAAGGGTCTGTGCCCCCCCTCAGCTTTGGCTGTTCCATCCCCTCGTCTACTCCACAAAGGACATTTTCTTTTTAAACGTTTCTTTAATTAATTTATTTATTTATATTTATTTTTAGCTGTGTTGGGTCTTCGTTTCTGTGCGAGGGCTTTCTCCAGCTGCGGCAAGCGGGGGCCACTCTTCATCGCGGTGCGCGGGCCTCTCACTGTCGCGGCCTCTCCCGTTGCGGAGCACAGGCTCCAGACACGCAGCCTCAGTAGTTGTGGCTCACGGGCTTAGTTGCTCCACGGCATGTGGGATCTTCCCAGACCAGGGCTTGAACCCATGTCCCCTGCATTGGCAGGCAGATTCTTAACCACTGCACCACCAGTTGTTATTTATTTTTAAATTTATTTTTGGCTGTGTTGGGTCTTCGTTGCTGTGCGCGGGCTTTCTCTAGTTGCGGTGAGCGGGGGCTACTCTTCGCTGTGGTGCGCGGGCTTCTCACTGTGGTGGCTTCTCTTGTTGTGGAGCACGGGCTCTAGGCGTGCGGGCTTCAGTAGTTGTGGCACGCAGGCTCAGTAGTTGCGGCTCACGGGCTCTAGAGCGCAGGCTCGGTAGTTGTGGTGCACGGGCTTAGTTGCTCCACGGCATGTGGGATCTTCCGGACCAGGGCTCAAACCCGTGTCCCCTGCATTGGCAGGCGGATTCCCAACCACTGCACCACCAGGGAAGTCCCAAGGACATTTTCTTAGTACTTTCCTTAATCTGTTTTTTATGCACCTGGTGGTGAGTGTGGAGAAAAACTTTGAAGAGGGTTCAGTCTCACCCTCTGCAAATCTGCAAACTACCCTGGTTGCATTCTTCTTACTGGTGTGCAGTTGGGTCTACCCCAGATAAATGAGCTTGCTTCTCATGGATATTGGGTCAACGTTGTTATGAAAACAGCTTCCCTATGGTTCACGAAACTCATGAATTCGCAGTTTTCCCATCCTTTTGTCATTGTTAAAAAGAGTGAAAGCGTCTCTTTCCAGATCTCTATATCCCCGAGCCTCTTGACATTGTTGAAGAGGCAGGCCAACAATCATGGAGGATGCTCCTCTCCATGTTTCCTCATGACTAAATTCCAGATTATTCGTTATTGGCAGGAACACCACAGAAGTGATATCGTGTCCTTCTCAGTGTATGATGTCAGAAACCACATGAGTTTGGTTTGCCCCAGTATAGGTAGTGTTAACTTTGATCACTTGATTAAGGTGGAGTCTTCCAGGCTCTCCACTGTGCAGTTACGCTTCTCCCCATTGTAATCAATGAGTAAATATGGGGTCAATACTCTTCCTCATCAGATGTTTACCCATTAGTTTAAGCATCCATTGATGGTTTTCTAATTCCATCATTCTCTGTTTATTGGTTGGCGTTTTTCTGTAAGGAAGGGTTTTTTTCTTCCCCATCATTAATTTATTTATCTGTTTTTTTTTCATTAGTATAGACTCATAGACTCTTAGTTTATTAAGTAAGTTATCCATTAATCTCTTTATTTTCATGCTCAAATTGCTCTAGATTTTACTAATATGAGCCTCCTCAAACAGCTACCTGTATCCTTTTGGAATATCCGGTAAATTTTTTTGAGTAGTTGTTATTTTCTGGTGAGTGAGATATTTCAAGCTAATCTTGTATTTCCCTGTCCTGACCTTGAATTGGCCTTTTCTCTAAGGAGTTCTGGTTCATTTTATTGGAAAATAGTATTTAAAAACCAAGATCTAGGTACTATACATGCTTATTTCTACTGATTATATAGATTTTTGAATTCACACTGATACCTCTGATTCCAACATAATGCAATAAAGTATATTCTCAATTTCTCCCTATATGTTAATACCTCTTTTATCCAGCAGTGAGAAACCTGACTCCAATTATCTTCAGTATATTTACTTATAGGATCAATTTTCTAGTATGTAACCAACCTTCCCATCAAAACCTCTGCTCCCAGCCAGACACCTTTCTTAACTTACTTGGGGTCTGACACGGGCAATCTGAGCTACCACTCCTCCTCCGTATAATTGTCCTTCTCGCCCCTACAGGGTTCCAGCGCCACCCTTGCAGGCAATTACCTTGCATGGCTTTTGGACTGAATTATTAAGGAAGGAAGGCAGGAAGGAAGGAAGGAGGGAAAATAGCCTTCATTTTTAGTGGATGTTTAAATAGAATTCTGCATTGATTTACTTTTTTCTTTTATGGCTTTAGAGATTTCCATTCTATGTCTTCTGGCCTCCATTGTTTCTGATATAAGATCAGTCATTAATTGAATCATTGCAGTGTGTTAAATGTACTATTTCTCTTTGGCTGCCTTCAAGATTTTCTTTTTATCTTTGGTTTTCAGCAGTTTGACGCTGATGTGCCTAGGTATGGTTTTCTTTGTATTTATCCTGTGTAGGGTTCACTGAGCTTCTTAGATACATGAGTTTAAATATGTCACCAAATTTAGAAAAAAATATTGTAGAGATTTTAGATTACATCACCTTCCATTGAAAAGGGATGATTTTTATTCTAGTAGGCAATTAATTTTGTAACCGAGCAAGACCCCATGGGGGCCTTCCTGGGACAGGCCTTCCCCCATATCCTCTGCTTTAGCTCTTCTCTGAGGTACCTAGATAATAGTATTTGATGCACATTTCCTGAGTTGTTTTGCAGATGTAAAAATCCCCCCTCTCCAACAAATGGAAGATGTTAACTACTTGACGACCGTGAGCACATATCCCCAGGCCTCCTAGAGCCTAAGGACTGATAATGTTAACCCCTGTGACACCACCCTGCTACTGCACCATCAGCCAATCAGAGAATTGTGCACAAGCTGATCACAGACCCTGCGACACCACCCTCGCCAACCTGGCTTTTTTTTTTACTATGGGGTCCATGCAAGATTTATTTTGATGTCAGAGATCAGGTTGACCCGCTACATATTATTTTGCTGGTTTGAGATTAATATTTTTTTAACATCTTTATTGGAGTATAATTGCTTTACATTGTTGTGTTAGTTTCTGCTGTATAACAAAGTGAATCAGCTATACATATACTTATATCCCCATATCCCCTCCCTCTTGCATCTCCCTCCCACCCTCCCCGTCCCACCCCCCTAGGTGGTCACAGAGCTGATCTCCCTGTGCTATGCGGCTGCTTCCCACTAGCTATCTATTTTACATTTGGTAGTGTATATATGTCAGTGCCACTCTCTCACTTCATCCCAGCTTACCCTTCCCCCTCCCCATGTCCTCAAGTCCATTCTCTACGTCTGCGTCTTTATTCCTGTCCTGCCCCTATGGAGAACAGTATGGAGGTTCCTTAAAAAACTAAAAATAAAACTACCATATGACCCAGCAATCCCACTACTGGGCATATACCCTGAGAAAACCATAATTCAAAAAGAGTCATGTACCACAATGTTCACTGCAGCACTACTTACAATAGCCAGGACATGGTAGCAACCTAAGTGTCCATCAACAGATGAATGGATAAAGAAGCTGTGGCACATATATACAATGGAATATTACTCAGCCATAAAAAGAAACGAAATTGAGTTATTTGTAGTGAGGTGGATGGACCTAGACTCTGTCATACAGAGTGAAGTGAGTCAGAAAGAGAAAAACAAATACCGTATGCTAACACATATATATGGAATCTAAAAGAAAATTGGGTCTGATGAACCTAGGGGCAGGACAGAAATAAAGACGCAGACCAACCTGGCTTTTAAAAGCGCTTTGCCGAAAGCCGTCAGGGAGCTCAGGGCTTTTCAGGGCATGAGCTAACCCTCTCCTTGCATGGCCTTTCTCTTCTACAAACTCGGACGTTTCCGTTTGTTTGGCCTGACTATGCATCGGGCACACGAACTTACTTTAACAGTTTGTCTGGATTCAGATTCAAAACTCTTTTTGGCAGTAGGCGGCAGCTGAACCCGCTCAGTTCTTTTAGCTTTGCAGATCTTGGCTTTCCCTAGGACTCTTGGAATCTTACTTACACAGTATTTGGGTGGAGTTAATATCAGATTTCCAGTCTCCCCTTCTATGGCTCCCTCCTTTAGGATAAGCCTACTTACTTTCCCACTGCTCTAGTAGTTCAGAACTCTATCTTTGAATTCCTCAAGCAGTAAGACTGTAGCTTTCTGCTGGAGTTTTAGCAGCCCCTTGCTGGGCTGGCTGGTGTGCCCTCAGGCAAAAAGTCATATAAATGTAAATTTAACCCAGTGCAGTTTTCTTTCAAGGGTCAACTTCTGTCTCATTTCTTCCAGCTTTATTCATTCACCACACTTTTAAAATAGTTTATCTTAAAATTGTATTTCCAGTTTTTAATTGTTATCTATGGGATTGATAGTTGGATACAAGTGACTCGGCCATTGCCTGAACAGAACTCTTCTCTGTTTTGTTTTGTTTTTTTAAATCCTTTCATTCTGTGACATTTTGCCTGATATATTTTATTCGTGTGTTTATTTATCTGGATTGTAGTTTATAGACTCATTTATTTTTAATACTAATATATTTAGTCTATTATGTACTATAGCCATCTCTTTTTTTGGCACTGTAGCTACTTTTCTGCTGCTCTTTTTTTTCCTTCTGGCTCTTTGATGGTTTGCCCTCCTCCAAACTAAAGTAAATCAGTATACAGATCCTTCTCCGAATAAAGCAAAATAATCAGCATGCTTAGATTTACCTTCTATCTCTGTCATCCCCTTGGTGTGGAGATGTATTATGGGACATGTTTTTAAAATTTATAATTAGTGCTAATTTTGATTTAACAGGAAGTCTTACTAATTTCTCTGCTTAGCGTTGCTTCTTTTTTTTTAATAAATTTATTTACTTTATTTTATTTATTTATTGTTTTTGGCTGCGTTGGGTCTTCGCTGCTGCGCGTGGGCTTTCTCTAGTTGCGGCAAGCGGGGGCTACTCTTCGTTGAGGTGCACGGGCTTCTCACTGCAGTGGCTTCTCTTGTTGCGGAGCACAGGCTCTAGGCTCGCGGGCTTCAGTAGTTGTGGCACGCGGGCTCAGTAGTTGTGGCTCGCGGGCTCTAGAGCGCAGGTTCAGTAGTTATGGTGCACGGGCTTAGTTGCTCCACGGCGTGTGGGATCTTCCCAGACGAGGGCTTGAACCCGTGTCCCCTGCATTGGCAGGCGGATTCCCAACCACTGTGCCACCAGGGAAACCCCAGCATTGCTTCTTGAACCCCACTGTCTCCTTCTGTTGTTGAACCCAAGTTCATGTGCCCCACGCACAGTGAAGCCAAACAAGTGTGTGTGTATGTGTTTCTGTGTCTGTGTCTGTGTGTGTGGCACCGAGTATTGTTCAATTTATTTTGCTCAGCAAGTGGTTGGGTCAGTCTTTATTCTTTCTGTTTACCATTGGGAAATCCTAACATATTGAGTTGTACTTCCATTATCTCTATTTTCTCTTTCCAGAAATATTTAAGGATATTGGAATTTCTGAATCTGCTATGCAGTTATCCTGTTGAGCTTTTTATTTTCTAATTATTATTTTTAATATCTAAGACTATAATTGACAACACTTGTTTCTCTTCATAGGTACAAATCCCTTTTACTCTCTAAGGATACAAATTAAGCTTATTTTAAAACCCTGTTCCATTCGCTCCTCTTATCCTGTTTCCTTGGTTGGAAATTCTTTCGTTTGCTGGGTCTCGTCTCCCCTTCATAATTGGCTTTCGTTAAATGTGTAGAAATTTGGGCTTGTATACTCAACTTTGTAATCAAAATCTCTGGATAGACAAGAGATGCTACAGTGATTTCTATTTTCAATGCATTTGAAGTAAGACTAGTGGATGGACAGCTGAACTGCCAGGCACTGAACCTCAGCAGCTTATCCTCTATGATTGGTTTCCCTGTCCCTCTCAGGGATATGACTTTATTCTTCGATTCAAGATCCCACAAGACATTGATAGGCATCCCCCTTTGCTAGTGTATGGCTCAGTTCATGCAGGAATATGCCTGACTACTCTTGCTGCTGCCCTACACTAACCAACATGCAGGAGCCAGCCCCTTTCTGCTCCTGGGATCATGGACACCCAGGAGGGAAGCGTTCTTAGTGTTGTTCTCTCCTTTTGATATGGACCTCACTTCCAAACATTTGGGTCTGCCATCTCCTTTTTCAGTACAGTTCTCTTGGTTTTCTACCTTTCAGAACTTTCTCAGAGTTTCTGGTTTGCCAACGTTCTTCTTTTTGTTTTTGTGATTGATGATGCAGTCATTAATTTATCATATCTTTGCTATCATTTCTAAAGATTTTATTAAGGAGGGAGAGGCTATGTGTTCAGTATAGAATTCTGAAACAGAATTCATCATTACTTTTTTCCCTCCAGGGTTAATATATTTTATATTATATAATATTTAATACTGTGTAATATTAGCTGATATGAAAGTAAGACTCACTTAATAAAAAATGTTTCACAGAAAGAGTCTACGTATATGTCCCTTCAAAAGAGGCATGTTAATCATTTTTTCAAATGCCAATGTATCAGAAAAAGCCATTCCCCTTTCAGGTCACAAGCTAATTCTTCTGCTAACAAATTAATGTAATGAGTTAATGCTACCACTAGAGTAAGAACTACTTAATTGTCATAATTAATTGAAGCTAAACATAATCATTGCATAATCAGGCAAGGTACATTTTGAGATGCTGTTTCATTGATTTTTCAGGGTGGTTTCTCGTTCCCTGAACTTAATGATAAAATTGAGCAAATCACAGTGTGCCTCTCAGCAATTAGTTCCAATTAGTCAGATTTAAATTCTGTCATGAGTCATGTACCTTGTTTCTTTAGTTATATTTCTCCAGTACGATCTAGAACTTAAGGATATGTACCCATTAATTAAGAAAATCACATTAATTGCCAGAATACACTTGTCAATAATTTTAATTTTGTCATTTATTATAAAATATCTGGTGAATACAAATGAGTATGTGTATCCTATAAAATATTAATAAAATAAGCTCCCGTGTACCAATCACCAAGCTAAGAAATGTAACATATCCAAAATTTGAAGCCCTCTGTTTGTCCTTTCTTGACTCCTCTCTTATTCTTCCAGGGTAGTCATTATCCACATTTAGCATTTGTGTTATTATACTGATTCTCTTTAAGATTTCTGTGGCACATGTGGACATACACATGCATTCTTAAAATGCAAAGAGTTTAGTTAAACTGTTTTTTAAAATTCTTATAAATAGTATTCCTCTACCATTTGCTTTTTTATTCAGTGTTATGTTTCTATGGTTAACCCATGTTGATGAATTTAGTACTAGGTTGTTAATTTTCTCTACTGTGGAGTGTTCCATTTTATTATTATTCTAGAATGTTCTTAACCTTTCTCCTAAAACAGGCATTTATATTATTTTTAGTGTTGTTGCTGTTCTTGGTTATTGTTTTGTTTGTGCTTTTTTCTGTTATAAAAATGTGGCTAAAAACATTTTTGTTTATGTTTCCTATGTGCACATAGAAGAGATTCTCTAGGGTAATAGCAGGAAGTAGAATATCTGGGTTGGAGGTTACACTATTTTAAAAATTAATGAATAGTGCCAAATTTTTTCAAAGTACTTATTTATAATTCCACTAGGAATCTATAAGATTCCCCCTCACTCATATGCATACCACTTGGTATTGTCAGGCTTTAAAATGTTTTGCCTGTCTGTTTGTCTTAGTAAGCTTGGGCTGCCATAACAAAATACCATAGCCTGGGTGCCTTAAGCAACAAAAACTTATTTTCTCACAATTCTAGAGCCTGAAAATCCAAGGTCAGGTTACCAGCATAGTTGGGTTCTAATGAGGGCTCTCTTCCTGGCTTGCAGATGGCCATCTTCTCACTCTGTCCTCACTTGGCAGAGAGGGGTGGAGGGGAGAGAGAGAGAGAGAGCTCTCTCTGTGTCTTTTCTTATAAGAACACTAATCCTATGGGATTAGGGTCCCACCCTAATGATGTCATTTAATCTTTATTAATTCCTTGCTCCAAATACAGTCACATTGGGTGACATCAACATATACATTTTGGGGGAGACACAGTTCAGTCCATAGCACTGGTGGACTGCAAAGACATCTCATTGTAGTTTTCCTTAAAATTTCCCCAACGTGTAATGAGATCAAGCATGTTTTTCTAAGTTTATTGGTCATTGAGGTTTCCTCTTTCTGTAAATGTCCTTTGATCATTTTTCCTTAGTTTGCTTATCTTTATATGGACTTATACAGATTTTTATATCTTTATATGGATCTTTAAATGAATTTTTATAATTTCTTAATGTATTTTGGATAATAATTCTTTGTTGATGATATAAGTTGCAAATATTTCCTCCTAGTTTGTGGCTTATATTTTCAATTTCTTTATAGCATATTTTGATCACCAAAAGTTCTTAATTTTTTTAAATAAATTTATTTATTTTTTTATTTTTGGCTGCGTTGGGTCTTCGTCGCTGCACGTGGGCTTTCTCTAGTTGCGGCGAGTGGGGGCTACTCTTCCTTGCGGTGCGCGGGCTTCTCATTGCGGTGCTTCTCTTGTTGCGGAGCACGGGCTCTAGGCGCACGGGCTTCAGTAGTTGTGGCACACGGGCTCAGTAGTTGTGAGTCGCGGGCTCTAGAGCGCAGGCTTAGTAGTTGTGGTGCACGGGCTTAGTTGCTCCACGGCATGTGGGATCTTCCTGGACCAGGGCTCGAACCCGTGTCCCCTGCATTGGCAGGCGAATTCTTATCCACTGCGCCACCAGGGAAGCCCAAAAGTTCTTTATTTTTTTAATGTAATCACATTTATCAATTGTTTGTTTCATTAATAGCTTATACTTTTATATGTAGTTTATAAAACTCCTTTCCACCCAAAGCTCATAAAGACAGTCTCCTATTTTTCTTCTAGAAATTTTAAAGTTTTGCTTTCCTCACTTAAGTTTTTAAACTACCTGGAACTAATTGTGTGGATGATCTGTAATTAGGATCCATTTTTTTTCTTTATAGATTAATTAATTAATTAGTCAGACCACTGTTTATTGAGAAGCCCATCCATTCTCCACTGATCTGAAATGCTCTCCTTGTATCTGTTTCTGGGCACTCCTGTATCATTGGTCTATTTTTTTCTATCCCTGTATGAATTCTGCACTGTCCTAATTACCATACCCTTTCACTTTATTATATAGTAATATCTCCCATAGTAAATAAGCTCACCCTATTTTTCTTCATGAATGTACATACAGAAAGGAGAAAGAGACTCCTTTCTCTTCCATATAAATTTTTGAATTAGAATCTGTTGTGATTTTCATTGAACTTCCATTGATTCTATAGACCACTTTGAAGAGAAGTGGTATATCTACATTGTTTTGATTTTCTAGCCATAAACAATTGTTTGGTGTCCTTTAGTGACTTTTAATAAGTTCCAAAATTTTTTCATATATAGATTCTGCCCAGCTTTTATTACATGCTTCTGATTCCAGGTCTGTAATCTACAACAGAGAGGACAGAAATTGAACTGTTCAGTAATACTATGGTTAAAAAACAAAAAACAAAAAACTGGACCTAGGTGGATGGTACTTGGGGCACCAGCATACAAGATCTCCCCAATAATCTCTCAGTTGCCTCATCCAGTAGAAAAATAGTGAAGAGACTCTAGACAAAGAAACCTCCAATCCTGGTTTTGTAATTAAATCACTGTGCCTTTAGGTTAGTTATTTTACATGTTTGAGCCTCAGCTTACTCATCTGAAAAATTAGAAAGGAAAACAAACCCCAAAGTGTTCCAATCTAGCATTATATGAATTTTATTAGGAGAAGATTCATAGTAAAGAGAACAACTAACAGGGTCATGAAACTTTCAAACATTATCTTCTGACTTAGCTTTCTTGCAATAACAAACAACTCTCATTTACAGTAATTTATAGGAATAAACATTTTTTTCTTGCTCACAAGTCATTAGCTGTGGGTTGGCCATGGCTACTGTAGATCTGATCAGCTCTGCAGCTTTTGCAACTGTACCCTGGTACTCTCCCTGTGAAATGTCCCAAAGCACTACTTCCTAACCTAACAGTTTCTCACATGAATTGTCAATAAAAATTAAAATTGTTTTAATTACAATGTATTTGTTCTGCTTATAAAAGCAGTATGTGCTTAGGAAAGAACATCTGGAATCCATAAAAAAAATATATAAGAATATAATGCAAGTGACCCATAAATCCAATAGCTGGATATGATTAATATTAATTTTTTGATATTTTTCCTTTTAGTTTTCACCTTTGTGTCAATGCATATATATGTAAGTTTTAATAAAATCAGAATTATGTTGTGCAAGTCATTCTGTAATCTTATAACAAAACCTAATGTATAAGACTTACCCAGCAGGCAACGCTTCTGTCTCGGGTTAAAATGGTGAGTAGGCCTGCCGTTGCAGCGTCAAGCAAGTGGCTGGAGGGTATTCGAAAAATGGTATTACAATGCTGCCGGGTTCAATAAACTGGGCTTAATGCGAGATGATACAGTATATGAGAATGACGATGTAAAAGAAGCCATAAGAAGGCTTCCTGAGAACCTTTATAATGACAGGGTGTTTCGCATTAAGAGAGCACTGGACCTGACCATGAGGCAGCAGATCTTGCCTAAAGAGCAGTGGACAAAATATGAGGAGGATAAATTCTACCTTGAACCATATCTGAAAGAGGTTATTCAGGAAAGAAAAGAGAGAGAAGAATGGGCAAAGAAATAATCATGTAGTCTAAATCTGGATGCGGCTATCCTGAAGTATTTTTATGAAGCTGGTTAAACCTAAAATGTACAATGTAGAACTATCTGGGCTGTAAATGTATTACTTTAAATAAATCTCTATTATAATTATTAAAAAAAAGAAAAACCTAATGTATATTGTAATCATATATTTCTTTGTCTTTATGGACTTTAAATACAGGAATGTAAATGGCTGCATAATATCCCAGAATATGCATGCTTCATAACTTAGTTAACCCTTTCTCCATTGTTAAAGTGTTTCCTTTGTTCTGCAACTATAAGTAAGGCTGCAATTCATGTTTTTGTAAATAAATCAGAATATTGGTCATCTATTACATCTTTATGAAAGATTTCTAGAAGAGTAACATGAATTCTGGTGTTGGGGTGAGTTTATGTCAAACTCACCACATAAACCTGACATCTCAGTGTAATGGGGGATAAATATGCTTGCAGTTGAAGTCATATGACCATGAGTTATCTGGTCGTTGAGAGTAAACCCAAGGGCAGGCCATGTTCAATTGACTAGGGGTGAGGGGTTTAGTTGGAGGAGGTAGGTAATGAAGTAATGTAGGAAAGAGGTCTTGCATTAGCGAGTCCCATTTTTATGCCAGGCACCGTTTTGTTTCTTTTTTTCTTTTTGTTTTTTTTTTGGCTGCGTTGGGTCTTCGTTGCTGCATGCGGGCTTTCTCTAGTTGCAGTGAGCGAGGGCTACTCTTTGTTGTGGTGCATGGGCTTCTCCTTATGGTGGCTTCTCTTGTTGTGGAGCATGGGCTCTAGGCACCCAGGCTCAGTAGTTGTGTCTCACAGGCTCTAGAGCGCAGACTCAGCAGTTGTGGCACAAGGGCTTAGTTGCTCCGTGGCATGTGGGATCTTCCCAGACCAGAGATCGAACCCGTGTCCCCTGTATTGGCAGGCCGATTCTTAACCACTGCACCACCAGGGAATTCCTACTGTTTTGTTTCTGAGCTGTTTGTTCTGCCTTCCTGCTGGCACTATCCTGCTAGCAAGTCCTCCTCTTGCCTTGGCCTTTGCATTAGTATTTATACTATCTGACCAGCCAGTCACGTGTCCTCAATGGGCACACACTTACAACTTATCTTCCATACACACACAGCAAATTTTAATCACTCTTATACATCTAAACATCTGAAATAGTTCTTATGACAACCAGTATGACCATATCAGCTTATCTATGCAGGACTAGTTTTTACTGTAAGTATTTGTTCTTTTTAGAGTCAAGAGGATATTTAATTCATATGCTATTTGCCTTTTAGAAAGCTTCACAGGGATATGGTGGCTTATACGGCACCATATGTAGCATTAGATCTTCAGGAAACAGTTGAGCAGTGACCGAAAGTTGGGGCAATGCAGATGGGAAAGCCTTCTCTCGAGGTCAGATCCACATAATGACATGATTACTACTAGAAAGGGAAGAATCCTGATTGGCTTCAGCTGACCAGGTAGAATACATTTATTACAAATATTTATTTATTTATTGTTAATTTATTTTATTGAAGTATAGCTGATTTACAATGTTGTGTTAGTATCTGCTTTACAGCAAAGTGATTCAGTTATACATTTACATACATTCTTTTTCATATTCTTTTCCATTATGGTTTATCACATGATATTGAGTATATTGAATATAGTTCCCTGTGCTATACAGTAGGAACTCATTGTTTATCCATTCTCTGTGTACTAGTTTGCATCGGCTAACCCCAAACTCCCAATCCGTCCCTCCCCCACCCTCCCTCCCCATTGGCAACCACAAGTCTTTTCTCTGGGTCTGTGAGTCTGTTTCTGTTTCATAGATAAGTTCATTTGTATCAAGTTTTAAATTCCGCACATAAGCAATATCATATGACATTTGTCTTTCTATGTCTGACTTTACTTAGTATGATAATCTCCAGGTCAATCCATGGTGCTGCAAATGGCATTATTTCATTCTTTTTATGGCTGAGTAGTATTCCATTGTATATATATGCCACATCTTCTTTATCCATTCATTTGTCGATGGACATTTAGGTTGTTTCCATGTCTTGGTTATTGTGAATAGTACGGCTATGAACCTAGGGGTGCACGTATCTTTTTGAATTATAGTTTTGTCTGGATATATGCCCAGGAGTGGGATTGCTGGATCATATGGTAGTTCTATTTTTAGTTCTTTGAGGAACCTCCATGCTGTTTTCCATAGTGGCTGCACAAATTACATTCCCACCGACAGTGTAGGAGGGTTCCCTTTTCTCCACACCCTCTCCAGCACAAATATTTATTTTTATTAAGCACTTATATAGTGCTTACTATACTCCATGCCTAAGAACTTTATAAATATCATCTGATTTGATCCTTACAACTCTATGAGGTAGGTACTATTTTTATTATCTCCATTTTATAGTTTAGGAAACTGAGGAACAAAGAGTGTAAGCAACTTTCATAAGGACAGTCAGAAATTCAACCAGAAGAGTTGGTTCCAAAGTCCAAGCTTTGTATGAGGCAGTATGTTAGGACTAGGGCCAACAAAATTATTTTAACAAAATCACTAACCTTGACCTCAAGGTTAGCATGGATCTGAACTTACAAGTTGAACCAAATGATGAAAATACTGTGACCAGGTCAAAAATAAAGGGACATATATAAAGATCTTTAGGACTAAAAATGAAGAAACTATTAATACTACAAGGAATTAATGACACTATAAATTCTGCATGGGGTATGTGGGGAGGGTACAGAGAGGAGATGACATTTGAACTGGGTCTAAGAATGAGTAAGACATGAAGGAGTTACATGTCAGCACTCAAAGAGTGAGTTCCAGCACTCAAATTATTTCTCAAACTAGAAGGGAAAGAAGTCTGCCAAACTATGTATATTAAGGGCTGGGGAATGTGTCTCTGGGCACACAGCGTGATTATATTTCCCAGAATCCCTTGCAGTCACAAGCAGCCACGTGACTAAGTTCTGACCAATTGAATGTGGACAGAGATGCATTCTGTTTCTAGGCCCTGCCCCTAAAAATCTCCTGTGTGATCCTCTGCATTATCTCTTCTATCAGTGATGTGCAGAAGATCCAGCAGAGTTTAGGACCTTGAGGACATGAGGGGTAACAAAGCCACAAGATGGAGAGAAACTGGATCTCTGAGTTCCCCCCATGGAAGGGTGCCCGCTAGTCATACACACCTGATTGTACTTTGTATGAACGAGAACTAAACATTTTATTGGGTGAGGCTGCTAAGATTAGGGGGTTTGTTACAGCAGCTAGGATTTTTTTACCCTAACTAATAAAGAAATCATTACTTTACAACTTAAGTTTTTAATCTCCCTACTTCCCTGTGGATCAAGGACATAATGAGTTATAGGAAGAAAATATAAAGCTAGTTTATGAAGGAAAATATGGAAGGACATGCATGCTAATTCACATGGGTTGTATGTACAGGGTGAAATTCGAGGTAATTGGCACGTGTGTGGGGAAGAGAGAGAGAGGTAAACAGTGAAAGAAAAGGAAAAAAAGATCTAAAATGGGGTTGACAAACTACCACCTGTGGGCCAAATCCGGTCCACCATCTGTTTTTGTAAATAAGGTTTTATTGAAACACAGCCCTGCTCATTCATTTATGTATTGTCTGTGGCTGCTCTCGCCTACAAGGGCACAGTTAAGTAGTTGCAGCAGAGACCACAGGGTCCATAAGCCGGACACATTTACTCTCTGGCCCTCTATAGACATAGTGTGCTGACCCCTGCTCTACAAAGAGCATGTACATATTCACCTTCATGCATCTATGTAAAATTATATATATATGACATATGCATAAATACTTTTAAACAAATATTAATAAGAGAAAAATAAAGCTATATTTTCTTTGCACTTGTAAGTAACAGTGTGCTTAAACTTTAGCCCATATCATGGAAGTTGCATCCATGTCAACAGTTTGCATGATTCTCCAGGGCACAGTTAAATGATTTTTCCCCGCGTTCATCCTACCCTGCACCTCTCATAATGTCTCCATGCTGTCTTCGCATGACATTTGACCTGCTGTTATCACCCCTGTCACTTTCCTACATCGTGCTCCTACATCACTTGTGCTCTGCTAACTAGCTCCACACATGAGTTAGGCCATCAGATTTTTCTATTTAAGAAGCTCCTCTCAGTAAATACTTTCCAGGGACACTAGACAGGATAATTTTCCTCAGTAATGTTTCTCCTGACATTCTTTCTCTGAGTAGCTTCAAGAGCGACTATGTCCTGATGGGAACAAAAAAACCTAAGGAAAGGCTGCCCATTCTCTGACTCCAGAACTTTCAAAATTAGGATAATATATTTCTCCACCCAAGAGTCTCTTATTACAAATGTACAGAGGGTTTAAAAAAAGTGTGTAAAAGGCTGGATTGGCATTTTTATCCATCTCTCTGTGAGTCCAAAGGGAGAATCCTCGGTAAAATCTGTAAGTATGAACACTGATTTGAAAAATTGTCTGAAAAGCAAACTTCTTATGAGGAGTCCCTGAGAGTGGGAGAGGAAAATGGGGAAGGAGGGAGAAGACAGAGGCAGATACTCCTGGTCTTTGAACAAAGCAGGCCGCCCCCTGCCATCTCCTATTCCTCCACCAGTCCTTTTTAATAGTGTGTACGCCTGCTCTTTTTATGGAATGAAGATAAATCTAAGATGACCACGTGATCCAGCAGTCCCATTCCTGGGCATATATCCAGAGAAAACCATAATTCGAAAAGATACATGCACTCCTATGTTCATAGCAGCACTATTTATAATAGGCAAGACATGGAAGCAACCTAAGTGTCCATCAATAGATGAATGGATAAAAAAGATGTGGTACATGTATACAACGGAATATTACTGAGCCATAAAAAGAATGAAATAATGCCATTTGCAGCAATATGGATGGACCTAGAGATTATCATACTAAGTGAAGTAAGTCAGAGAAAGACAAGTATCATATGATATCGCTTATATGTGGAATCTAAAAAAAAAATGATTCAAGTGAACTTATTTACAAAGCAGAAATAGACTCACAGACATAGAAAACAAACTTATGGTTACCAAAGGGGAAGGGGGAGAGGGATAAAGTAGGAATTTGGGATTAACAGATATACACGACTACATATAAAATACATAACCAACAAGGACCTACTGTATAACACAGAGAACTATACTCAATATCTTGTAATAACCCATAATGGAAGAGAATGTAGAAAAAAAATACATGTATTTATATATTGTATGTATAACTGAATCACTTTGCTGTACATCTGAAACTAGCACAGCATTATAAATCCACTCTATTTCAATAGAAACTTTTTTTAAAAATTAAAATAAAATGATCTCTCTCTCTCTCAAACACACACACACACACACACATCCACATCCACACATGAACTATTCTAACACTCTCTGCAGCACTGCCTGTCATCCCTCAGTCCCTAAAATCACCATCGCCCACAAGCTAAATTCAGTCAGCTGCTGGAGGACAAATGTAAGAGTTTCATTTTTTAACTGGAGAGGTGTCCAACCTTTATAAAAAGGAAAACTCTTCTTACAGACTTCCAGTTTCAACTTACATTGTTTTTATCATAATGTTATATAGTATGTACAAACATAATATATGAATAGGTCTCCAGTGTTGAGTGCCTTCTAAGAGCCAGGAATTCTTGTAAGGACTTCAGTGACTAAGCTTGTTTTGTCTGCACAGAAATCCTACGATGTCAAAACTGTTATTATCCCTATTTTCTAAAGCCAGTTTTCAAACATAGGCATGATCATTGCAGATCCATGAACTTAACCAGTATTCTCCTCCTAAATGTTTATTTCTTTGAAACAAAGATAACAAGAAAACATAGTTTAAAATTGCATGTGAACAAAGCAGTAAAATAACACACACACACACACACACACACACACATACACACCATACATGCACTCCCATACATATGCATGTATGTGTTTGTGTGTGTGTGTAGAGAGAGAGAGAAAAAGAGAGGGGGAGAGAGACAGAGACAGAGAGAGACGGGAGGGAGAGTATGCTATGGCAGCTTGTCATTTCTGTATACCAAATTCTGTATTAGTCACTTTTGCTTGCAGTGACAAACAGTCCCCCGGAACTTAATGGCTTACGGTCATAAACATTTATTTCTCACACACGTTGCGTGTCGGCAGTGACACCTTAGCTGTGGGTCAGTTGCGTGGACTCTGGCTTTGCTCAGCTCTGATTGGCTCTGCTTTGCTTCACTTGTCTTCCTCATTCTAACGTGCAGGGCTCAAGGAGCTCTTGAGGCGGTCTGCCCATTTCTGGCCAAGAGGATGTGCAAAAGGCTAAGCCAAACCACACAACCATACTCAAAGCTTTTGTTTGAACTTGATCTATATCACATGACCTCCTGTTTCATTGGCCAAACATAAGTTATGTAGCCAAGCCTAGAATCAATGGGGCAGAAAGGTCCTCTGAGAAGGAGGCAAGAGAATGAATAGTTGTGAACAGTGATACAATACACCGCCTCTTCTTTATGTGTTTAAAGATTGCAAGACCAAATTCTGTTATCAGCTACCCCACAGCTAACTATCTTATGGTGTCATCACAATCCATGCTTATTGACTAAGAGAGCTAATTCATCCAGGAGAAGTTTCTCTGGAATAAGTATGTGTGCACTGCTTTTATCCTTCCATTTAATTGCAAAGATTTGTGCATTATCAGCATGCTAATTTGAAAGAACATTAAAGAACTGAAAATTTTTTCAAAAATCTTGTTGCTTTCTTGCTTCTGTATTAGCACAACTTATTCTGCACAGGCTCCAGCTAGAGGGGCTCTTCAAACCAAAGAGATTTTAGGATGCATTCAGAGAATCATATACTTTTACCTCCTTTTTTGTTACCTTAATTACTTTCCTACTTGCATTCCAAATGCTACTGTATTGAATTTCAATTCAAATTCAGATTATGGTCTCCTGGATAAGAAGGCGTTGCTAGCCTATGCTTATTGTTATAAATGGCCCTTGGAGAAATCTGAAGCTTCTGTTGCCTTACCTTAAAAATTTGAATGTTCCTTTTGATCCAGAGAGAGTACAAGTTGGACTAAAATGCCTATTGCGGTAGGAAGCTGACATTCTAAAGAAGAATATGATTTTTGTAAAACTCATTTATTTGAGCATTACATCACCAGCACTGGCTCAATTTGATGTTAATGTTTAATTCAGAACGTCCATTTTGCTAGGCAAATGAGAAATCCTGCTGTTAGCTTTTTGAGTAATTCAACTTTCTACAATGTATTTTCCTTTCATTGGAGCCTTTAAGGTACTTGACTTCAATCTATCCCACCCGCACCCCATTTCTTTTTATTACATGCATCATTGGTTCCAAGGGGACATGGGACAGCCTTCTGAAAGCGTTTCTTTCTTTTATTGTGTCCCTGGCTATTCTTTGTCAACTTCAGAGCTTCAGTCTCAGTACATATGAACCCTCAGGAACTCCACAGGACTAAATCAGAAAAGCCAGGTTAACAGTGAAGTATGGCTTAGATGGTGCAAATGGAACTCTGAGATTTTATCGTAGGTGGACATGTCTGGCCAGACAGTGGGACAAGAAGTAATGGGGTTCACGACACACTACCTCAAATTATGGCACCTTAACATATGGAATATTTTAAACTGAAGGAATTTGAGAAATGGCAGGTGCTGGAAGGACTCTGACTTTCCCGTGAAACAGATCATAAGATCTTCATGTGAGAAGTACCCTCCTGATACTTGGAGGAAAGGCGCGTCCTGATGTCCACAGACGGAGGGACACCGAGAGGAATCTGAACCAACAGGCCTTGCTAAGTTTCCCAGAGTTGACTACCCTTAGCTCGTACCCTTTTGTCCTATCATATTTTTCCACGACTTTCCACCCATCACCAAGCCTAATATAGAAACACTCAAGTGTAACTGTTTCTTCAGGTCTTCATTTCCTTTTCTAAGGTTCCCAAGTCATGTAAAACTTACGTTAAATAAATTTGTATGCTTGTCTCTTGTTTAATCTTTATTTTGTTACGGAAACGTAGCTGAGAACCTAAGAGAGGTAGAGGAAAGATATTTTTCCTCCCCTACAAGGGAGATGTGTTATCTGGTCATGGTCAATCTTTAATAAACAGGAAATGTGTCAAATTTCAATATCTTTTTTGATTTATAAGTTTATAGGGGGAAAGAGCGCCGGTACCCTAAAGCAGGCAAAATGGTTCCCTCCTGTAATATACTGCACAACTGCTACTCAAATTTCATCTGCAAAACAGCGGCAGCAGCACCTCAGCGATTGTTAGAAATGCAGAAATCTCAGGACTGATTCTTGGCCTACCGAATCAGAATCTGAATTTTTACATGTCCCCAGGGATGTGGAGAACATTAAAGTTTGAGAAGAGCATACCAGAGGATTCGACACATCATTTCATCAGATACAGACTATGAATAGACCAAGGCTGGAGTGTGAAGATAGAGATATGTATTCTTTTGGTACAGGTCATTTCTGGTACCCAGACTCCTCTTCCACCACTGTCTCTCCCTGTGGTTCTATCCCAATCCCACCCCACCTACTTTACTGTCCAGCTTCCAAAGCCTTCCAGGTGCTTCATCCATCCAAGGCGTCCCAAAAGCCCTCACCAAGACCAGGTCTCCATCTAAGCTGTACAGTGGAATCGCCATTAAAGCTTGAAAACATTGATACCAGAGTCTCACCCTCAGAGTTTCTGATTTAATTAATCTGCTGGACATTCTTATGTGCAGCTCAAGTTGAGAACTTGTCCACTAGTCCTGCCCTTTAACTCTCTTAGGAGGCATAAGATTGATTTTCTATGATCCACACTAAAAGGTTTATAGATGTTAATGACTTGCTTGATAAATCCAAAGAGTGTTTCCATCTTGACTGGGGAACTACCTCACCCAAGAGGCTAATCTCTAGTGGTTTTGAATTTCCTACTCTTCAGAGGGCTACTCGAATCAAACAAGGAGAGTTGCTGCCATCTTCTACGGAGGCTGAGGGATTGCTGAGGATATTCAGAGGGTGGCTTGATATCTTCCCAATGGGGTAGAGAATCACCATTGCTTTTATCATAAGGAAGCAGTCGGCTCTCTTGGGCCCATGAACGAGGAGTTCCTGACTCCTTGGCACATTCTGGCCGCCTGGGTGGCAAATACCTATGCTGCTCCCCTCTTCCTAGAATGGTTAAGAAGATAGAAGAAATCCAAAACGTCAGGAATGATCAGACTTTGGTGATGCTTATCATCTGTCAGCATGGCTCACGACTTGGAAAAGAATGTGTGGAAGGGCCTCCTCTTCTCAGGAGAGATCCAGTGCTATTCTGCTGCCAAAGAAGAACCAATGAATCACCTAAAGCATCTTCTGCTTTGTCTCTACTCTTCAGTGGGTATTTGGTTTTTGCCTAACCAGCAGCTATTCCATACTTTTCCCTTCTTAACAGGACCCAGTCATATCCTACTATGGAGCAGCTGGGGTTTCTGAATGGAATTATTCTCTGTGCCAGCTCTAATGGTGAGGTCTAATTGGCCTAAACCAAACATTTGTCCCAGTAATTGGTTCAGGGATGAGTTGTAACCTAGCTCTAAGCCAATCTGTAAAGACCTTCCTGGCCAGTTAGCTACTGTTATGATCTGAATGTTTGTATGCCCCCCAAACTCATATATTGAAGTCCTGACCCCCAAAGTGATGGTATTTGGAGGTCGGCCTTTGTGAGGTAATTAGGTTTAAAGTAGGTCATGAGGGTGATGCCCTCATGCCATCATGAGGTGGCCTTATAAGTAGAGGAGGAGGTATAAGAGCCCTCTGCCTCCACATGCATACACCAGAGAAAGGCCATGTGAGCACACAGCGAGAAGGCAGCCATCTGCAGCCCAGGAAATGGGCTCTCACCAAACACTGAATCTGTTGGCACCTTGATCTTGGGCTTCCCAGCCTCCAGAACTGTGAGGAATAAACCTCTGTTGCTTAAGCCACCCAGTCTGTGGTATTTTGTTATAGCAGCCTGAGCTAAGACAGCTGGTGATTGGTTACTATGTGGATGAGGGTGGCACGCACCTAAGTTGATCCAATCAAAGCAAAGGCAGGACACTGTCCAGTCGTTGGAGGAAAGAAAGCTTTCTCTCTAGGACTGAACCTGAAAGGAAAGCGTATAGCCCCAGATGCTTCTGGAATGCTCTCGTAGAACCACCAGCGATGACACCATGGGTGGCAGCATGGAGAGACAGAAAGAATCCTGCCATTGAACTTTCCATGTGTGTGACACTGCAAATGGTCTTATGTGAACTGGTGTGAATCAGGATTTCTGTTACTTTGAAACTGAAAATATCTTAGCTGATACATGTCTTGATCTGGACTAAATATCCCCAGCTCTTACAATGGCGTGATAGTCTCTTTGTGCCCCTATGATGAGGAGAATGCTGCTTTACCAAGAACAGGCTCAGAACACTGG
This sequence comes from Eschrichtius robustus, assembly GCF_028021215.1. Classification (NCBI taxonomy): domain Eukaryota; kingdom Metazoa; phylum Chordata; class Mammalia; order Artiodactyla; family Eschrichtiidae; genus Eschrichtius; species Eschrichtius robustus. The sequence continues at coordinate 12,073,024 of NC_090845.1, read as the reverse complement.
TTCTCAAACTCCTCTGCACACTGGAATCACCCAGGAGTTTCAGAAGATACTGATGCCTGTGTCTCATCCCCCAGAGATTGTGATTTAATTATTTTGAGTATGATTGTGGTTTTATGTGTCTGCCTGTCTTACTTGCTTAATTTTGGTGGTGAGAGGGCAGGTGGCAACTGAAAAGAAGTGGGAAATTTTGATATAACAAATAAATAATCACAGATCAAATTTTAAATTTTAATATTACCATGCCCAGGATGCTTCTTCCCCTAGCCATGACCCCTAGGACTCTGGGATAAGAGAAAAAAAAGAAATAATCCCAGTTTATAGAATCTTGAGGGGATTTCATTAACCTTGCGATACCCAGAAAACCAAGTCAGTGAATGATGCCATTTTCTGAGTTAATTTCTGAGAAGCAAATGTTCACAAAGGTTTTATAGGTCCCAGTATGACAATATCTTCTCTAGTCTCTGCTTTGTTCTCCATCTCTTCTCTAGTCACCAAGACAACCCACATAGGTATTAGCCAAGAAACCTGGAAGGGACACTTTTAGTGTTTTACCTCATCTCCTTTCTTAGACGGTTCAGAGAATGATTCATATTTGAGAATTTCCTGGGATAGATGAATTAGAGATTCTCAAGCTCCAAAACTATGACAGGTCAGATTGTGGGAAGGGACATATCCCTATTAGAGAGCCATTGAAGACGTAGTAGTGGTATGCAAAAACAAATATTAGTTGCAATAAAAGGAAGAAAAAGACAATTTCTATGCAAATATAGGACCACTTAACTTTAGGGAAGGAATGTCAGAGGCCTTATTCAGATCTCAAGAAAAGGAGAAAGAGTCAAATGTTTTCTGCCTAAATTCACTGTGACTGTGCTTTCACACCAGGCTTCCATATGACTAATACAAAATGCCTTTAGCATTAGGCCTCAGCAACCTTAACTTGCTAATGTTCTTTAACATTTGGTTATAAGGATGTGTGCCTTGGCTTGCACCTAGTATTTTCTCTCCTCAGCAGCTACATGATACATCAATCGGCTTCTACCACTTAAACAATTCCAGAGCTCATTGGCATACAACAATCAACATTTGTTCACACTCTAATAGGTCTGAGAATTGGCTGGAATGGCTCTGGTTCAGATTCTGTGTCTGAAGTTCAGTTCCAGTGGCTCTGTTCCACATTCCTTTTATTCTTATGCTATGAGGGATGTGTCCTTCTAGTGACGATGACAGAAATACAAGAAGGAAAAGCAAAAACATGTAATTTCTATTATTGCCAAGGCTTGGAACAAGTGCACTATCTCTCATGTTCCATAGACTGAAGCAAGTCACATGGCCCAAGCCCAACATCAGTGAAGCAGAAAAACATACTGCACCCAGTGGTATGAAATTCAAAGTCACGTGACAAGAGTATGGATTCAAGGAGAAGTGAAGAATGGGAACAATAATGTGGTCTATCACACATGATCGAGTCCAGACTCTAAAGCAGAGGTTGGCAAACTTTTTCTGTTAAAACGCAGATAGTGAATATTTTAGGTTTTGTGGGCCATATGGTCTCTGTCACAACTATTCATCTCTGCCATGTGCCATCGTAGTGCAAAAGCAGCCATAGACGATATATAAATGAATGAGCATGGATGTATTCCAATGAAACTTAAGTTATTGACACTGAACTTTGAATTTCATATCATTTTCATATGTTACAAAATATTATTCTTCTTTTCACTTTTTCCAACCATTTAAAAATACAAAAACCATTATGAGTTCACAGGTTATACAAAAACAAGTAGCAGGTCGGAACTGACCCACAAGCCATAGTTTGCCCACCCCTGCCCCTCAGTTGTCTGCTGCCTCTCAAGTCTCACCTGCCATCTAACATTCCAACCATATGAAAACAGAATTTCCCAAATAACCCATTTGATTTAGTGGTCTTACCCTTGCGTTTGTTCTTGCCTGCCCACAGAATGCCCTTCCCCTCTCCCTTGTCTGTTTAGCAAACGTATCGTCCTTCTTCTACGCCATTGAGTGTTTTCACATCTGCAGTGCCTTCCCAGATTCCCTGGGACTAAGGTGACTCATATCCTATACCCTCATTGCATTATGCACATGTGTTGGTCTGGGTAGATTCGCTGTTGTAGCATACAGCACTAAAATTTAAATGGCTTAGCACAATAAATGTTTATTTCTCACGCATATAATGGGGCCGTGGAATCAGTTGAGCACTTGAACTCTACTCCATTCAATCATTTAATAACTCAGTCTCCTGTCTTGTGGCTCGGTCTTCCAGAAGATTCTTCAGATCTTCTCTGTTCTGCAGTCAAATGAAGAAGAGAGTAAGGACTGTGGGAGAGAAGGTTGTATGGGCCAGGCTTGGAGTGTATCCCTTCCGCTCGTGTTCCATTGGTGAGGACCCCATCCTTTGGCCACATGTAACAGTAGAGGAAGCTAGAAACGAAGTTGAATGAATGAATGAATGAGTTGTGAGTATAGGAAAATTTCATTCGTTTAGAAAAGTGAACACATTGCTCTTAGTAGATGACTAAAACATTAACATCAACTGAACTTGTTAAAAAGCAAGCAGGGCTGTTATGACCAGCTCAGGTAAATTTCATGTTCCCTTTTCCCCTCTCTTTGTGTTTCCAGGGGTGTTGTAGGTCTTTTGCAAAATGTGTCCTCCTCTGTGTCAATTTCCTTTCACCAGTTAAAAACAGAATTACTTCACTGAGGCCTGCCTTACCTTTGCCCTTCCTCTGACAGTGTGTCTGCTCAGGTTAGGGACTGCCAAGGACTTAGCAGAGCAGCTTTGCTAGACAGCTTCCTCCCCACCCCGTCCCCGAATGCCACCCCCCAGCCCCCAACTTTGCTGCCTTGAGTGTGGCCTTGCCTCCCCAGCCCATCTGCACTTGATCTTGGCTGAAATGGAATCAATGACATTCGCTGTTTGCCTGTTTGTCTCACACAGCTCCAGGATGTGTCCCTTTGTCCCTTTGTTGGTACGCTGGTTCATACAACAGCTGCTGCTCTCAGCCATCCCTACTGAGAGAAAACAACGGTGCTTCCTGTTGATAGAGCTCCTTTGCTCTGAATCAAAGAAAAGATGTTAAGGCCACGGAGTCCTATTTAATGCTGTGTCTGGGGGCTATTGGTTTTTTGATCATACATACACTTGCTAGGATTAAATCCAGCATGAGTCTTAAGGGTATATTCTGGGAGGGGCTACAAAGCACAAAGGGCAGAAAAGACAAATAACGTGATGAGTTCGCTTCTTTTTTTTTTAAATTTTTTTAGTATTAGAGTATAGTTGATTAACAATGTTGTGTTAATTTCAGGTGTACAGCAAAGTGATTCAGTTATACATACGTAGATATATATATTTTTTCAGATTCTTTTCCCATATAGGTTATTACAGAGCACTGAGTAGAGTTCCCTGTGCTCTGCAGTAGGTCCTCGTTGATCATCTATTTTATATGATGGGTTCTCTTCTGCTCCTGCGAGGAGCCCATTCCCCACTTCCTAGGTCATCTGACCCACAGAACACAGAACGACCAGGAGCTGAGACTTATGTGCCTTTCTTTACTTGTGACATGACATGGAAAATTCCAGAAAGCAGTGCTATCTCCCTTCCTAGCTTTTGCTCTTCTGTTGGATAGAGCCCCTCTTCACCTCTCTGCACCCAAACAGTCGGTTTTGTTCTGGATTCCTCTCTGCAGCTCTGTACCACTCCGAGTTCGGAGATGGTGCTACCAGCGGTGCCCATCTGAATGTCTGGCTGCGGCTCAAGGGACTGATCCATAATAACCGTCTGCACGTTCTGGCCTGGAATGCTGATGTGTGGTTACAGAATGAAGCTGATGATTTTTGAGGGCCATGTGCCAGGCACTGTGCCAAGTGTTCTGCCTGTATTATATCATTCAGTCTCCACCGGTACCCAAGAGTTGGCACCATTTCCTCCCATTTTGTGAATGAGGCAACTGAGGCTTGGACTGAATACCCGGGTCAAGGCCACATAGCTGGGAGGGGGCAGAGCCGGGGTTTGAAACCAATTCTGTGCTGCTATTAGAAATGCAGGATCTCAGAAAATCCACACGTGCATTTTAGCAAGACCGGTGTGATTCGTAGGCATGTGAAAGTTCAAGACTCTCTCATCTAGAACGCCTTCTGTTACAGAAGAGTAAATGTCAAACGATGAGCCTCGGCTCCATCAGCTGGTGCAGACACAGGACTGGAATCCAGGTCGCCACAGAGATGGGGCAGAGGATGCACTGCATGCAGAGAGGGAGGGGTGAGGCAAGAGAGTCGGTGGTGTCTTAAACTGGGTTCACGGGAACAGCCTCTAAAGGAGGTCGGGAGAAGCAGGACTGAGCAGAGGGAGAATTTGGACTTCAACATTTTTGCAAAAGAGGACTCAGCAGATAACATGGGGAGCTGGGATCGCCCTTCGGCGTTGTCCCACATTGAGGCAAGGGGGACAGACCTTTGTACATCCCACCATTGACCAGTCATTGGATGATAATCCCAACTGAGCGTGATTCCCGGGGAGAGACAGCTGTGAGCCCTGCATCATCAAGTGGGAGATGAATGCCTAGATCCTGAAGGGAGGGGGTCCGGGCCCCGCCCTGTGATGTTCACTACAGAGGAGGGAGAGGCTGCGGAATGGTTTTAAGCTTTCTGCCAAGAACAACAGGAAGTCATTCAGAATGATATCATCATAAAATTTGCATTTGCTAACAATCCCTTTGGCTCCTGTGTGGCAGTGGATCAGAAAGGAAAAGAATCAAAGAAAAGCAATCCGTTAGTGAACAGTGGTCACTCAGACAAAAGGAGTAACCACCTTTAGAAGTGGGCAAATTCAAGAGAAGCTTTGTGCTTAGAAAGTACAAGATATTGTGATTAATTTGCTGTTGAAATGTGGAGAAGGAAGGGTCCAGATGGACCACGGGCTTCTGAAAGGGTTCACTGGGAGAATGAAGGTGGGTTTCTGGGAATGGGATCACTGAAGGAGAAGATCTGCAAAAAAAGATTAAAGTCTTCTTTAACAATTTAACGACACTCAGTTGCCACAAAACTTTAAACTCTTCTCTGACTCATCTCACTTAGAGTCCTCATCCCCAGCAACCACAGTCCCTCCAGCACGCGTGGCAGATATGGGGGGACAGTGCTTCAAATGTCCTCAAGAAAATCTGAAGCTTCTGGGGTTTTTTTGTTGTTGTTTTTCCCATATTTGTTTTATTTAAATATATCTTACAAATGCTTTTGGTGAAATAGTTCTAAATTACCATTTTGTTGAGCATAAAAAATAACTCAAAAGAACAATCATAAGAAAATCAATCTGACATCTGAAAGAGCACACCTGTAAAATTAGACCAAAACCACTTACGTAAACAAAGGACCCTAAGAAAATAGTGTCAAAGCAGAATTTCTGCTGCTGTATGTGTATGAGTTTGCTTGTGTTCCTTTTATTACTCCTTCTGAAGCTATATCAGACCTCTGTACCCCCGACACCCAATTAATTCTCAGAGACAGAGTTTTGGGTGAAGTAGAAAAGAATAGCTTTATTGCTTTGCCAGGCAAAAGGGGCCACAGTGGGCTAATGCCCTCAAAACTGTGTGTCCCGACCTGGAGGGGGTAGTGAGGAGTTTTATAGTAATGGTTCACAGAGGGCGTGATCAGCTCGTGGACATTCTTCTGATTGGCTGGTGGGGAGGTAAGTGGGCGTCAGCATCATCAACCTTCTGGTTCCAGCTGGTCTGGGGTCTGCGTGCTTGTGGGCAGCATGTAGTTAACTTCTCCCACCTGGAGGTGGTTTCAGTATCTGCTAAACAGCTCAAAGATATTGTTATGTGTGTCCCTTGAGGGGAACCAGGACCCTGCCCCAAGGCTGCACTGTTGTTTCTCTTGACTGTTCCTCCCTTGTCTCTTCATCCCCTCCCTTCCCTAATTAGCACCGACCTGTTGGAACTCAGGGAAGGTCAGGGGGGCTGAATGAAGCCTATTGCCTGTAATCAAGAAACGGGGGGCGGGGGAATTCCCTGGTGGTCCAGTGGTTAGGACTCCACGCTTTCACTGCTGAGGGCAAGAGTTTGAAACCGAGTGTGGCCCTGTGGGGCTCCTGGGCACAGAGTCCCTTTTTGTCCCCTGTTTCTTGTAGGCAAGACTCCAGCCTCCATGACCTTCCCTGAGTTCCAAAGGGCAGATGTGAACAGTTGCTAATCAAGGGAGGAGCAGCCAGGAAACCACCTGAGGCGAGATTAAAGGGAGCAGAGAAGCTCCTCAGATTAGGAGACCCACCACCTGAGACCCTAATCTTGTCAGCAACCCCACCCCTTGAATCGTTGCTATAAAACTCTTCACCAAACTCCCCTGGGCTGGGACACAGTTTTTCGAGGCAGGAGCTTGCTGTGTCCCACTGTGCCTGGCAAAGCAATAAAGCTATCCTTTTCTACTTCACCCAAAACTCTGACTTCGAGATTCGATTCGGCACCGGTGCACAGAGAGGCTGAGCTTTCGGCATCAGGTTCAATCCCTGGTGGGGGAACTACCGCAAGCTGCAAGGCGGGAAAAAAAAACCATGGGGGACACAGAAAGGCTTTTGTGCCCAGGAGCCCCATAGGGTCCTGCTCGGTTTCACTTCTCCATTTCTGTAACCACCCTGGTGGGCATGTTACCGAGTCCAAGCTCGCTCTGCTCGCCACTGACAGGCCAATGAATCAGAGACGAGGTGTTGATGCAAGGAAGACGACCCTACCCGGAAAGCCGGCAGACCGAGAAGATGGCGGACTAGAGTCTCCGAAAAACCATCTTATCGGGGTTTGGATGCCAGTTTCTTTTATAGTACAGAGAGCGGGAGGAGATGAGGACGTAAAGTAAAAAGGCCGTAAGTTTTGCAAATATCCCCGGGAATGGCCAGCCTCGGGGAGGGGATGTGTTAGTTTCTTCCTTCTTGGCGCCATCCACAGGTGGGAGGGGTCAGACTGTCTCCCTGTGTGCGGAACAGAGGCACTTTAGTTTAACATTCAGGCAGAGGGGCAGGGTTCCCTGAGGCAGGCCATTACGTATGATTAGAATAACAAAAGCAACGAAAAGCAAAGGTTAAAGTCAACGAAGCAGATCGAACATGGAGTCCGATTTAGCTCTTCCCTGTTACGGGCAGAGCCAGGCACCCTTATTAATCATTCAGTAGATTTATGCCATTATGCATTCAGCCTCACATAACTTGAAATACAGTTGAGCCACCCGTGTTGTCGGGTGCAGAGCAGACAGAGATGAATGGAACCCAGTCCTACGCTTAAGGAGCTCACAGCACAAAAATATTCTTCCGTTAGCACTTAATAAATGCTAAAATTAATTATCCTTAATACTAAGTGAGCTTTTGTTAGATTTTAATATTTTTAAAATCAGTATGCATTCTAAAACATGATGTCAGAAGAGAAAGAAAATCTGCGTTGTTAGCCTGAATGTTTGAATTTAGCCATGTATTAAAGGAATCCATTCATCTGATTGCCACCTCCATTGAGATATTTGCTTTGAAAGTGGTACACATAGTCGAATTTTAATTTATATTTACATCCTTGTTTTTTTAAATAAACTTTTTATTTTAGAATAGTTTTATACTTACAGAAAAGTTGGAATATAATACAGAGTCCCACATACCCCCTAACCACTTTCCCCTATTATTAGTTTCTCTAATTGGTATGGTACATTTGTCACAACTAATGAAACAATAGTGATACATTATTACTAACTAAAGTCCATATCACATTTCCCTAGTTTTTCCCTAATGTCCATTTTCTTTTCCAGAATCCCATCCAGGATACCACATTACATTTATTTGTCGTATCTTCTTATCTCTTCTTGGCTATGACAGTTTCTCAGAATTTCCTTGTTTTTGATGATCTTGACAGTTTTGAGGAGGACTGGTCAACTGTTTTGTAAAATTTCTCTCTAGTGAAATTTGTCTGATGTTTGTCTCATGATTAGATCACGAATGAAGTCACTTTGCCTAGCCCAAACTTAAGAAGCAGGGTAATAATGTTCCACCTCCTTGAGGGCAGAGTATCTACATAAATTATTTGAAATTCTTCTGCCTGGGGGGATTTGCTGCTTTTCCTCTAGTTAATTACTCAGTTCGTTACTTTGTCATCCAACCATTTATTTATATCCATATGGACTCATGGATATTTGTTCTGTACTTTGGATAATAATCCTATACTGCTTTATTTTGTTGCTCAAATTATTCCAGCTTCGTGCATTGGGAGTTCCTTCAGTTGACTCTTGCATCCCTCGACATGCTCCCATCATTGTGGGGTTTTTTTTTTAAAGCATTTCCTTTATTTCTACCTCTACAAGATGCTCCAGACTTGTGTATTTCCTGCCCCAGCCCTAGAATCAACTATTTGTCCAAAGAGCCCTAGTTCCTTTTATTGGAGAATGGTATTACAAACAAAGATTTGGGCAGTAGTTACTTTAATTGTCTTTTAAAATGACTTTTAAAAATATTCCACTCATGCTGCATTGGAAAGAGACATTACTGTGCAAATAGAAGATTTCTTGTGAAAATACCAGGACAACAAAGGCAGTAGAAATAAAAAATCTCAGAAGAGACCATAGGATTCTGAAAGCCAAGAGTGGTTGGTGTGGCTCCTACACATGTGACAAGGGACTATTACCCAGGCACCAAAGAGCTGTTAGTCTAAAGCTTCTGGCTGACTTTCAAAGGAAGCTCAGTCTCTTCCAGCGAATACGGGATTTGATTAAAGGAAAGAATGAAACCAGAGTTTAACCAAATAAGAAATGCAGGCACAGCCTTGGTGTTCTTAGATAGTCCTCCAAACTTACTGTCATCCTAAAGCTGGTGGGGAGGTCAAGTCCGGCAGCTCAGATGGTGAAAGCAGTCCATCACTGTGTGCTGTTCATCACTGCAGCCGCTGAAAATGAGTCCCAGGAAGTTTTAGACTCTGCAGTGTAAAGAAGGCTTAGATGCAATCTGGTGATATTGAAAGAGTGGTATATTAGTATATGAATGCATGTTTTCTAATTTTAGGTTCATTCAATGTAGTTTGTTTTATCCCTAAAATATCTATAATTAAATTGACGGTTTTACAGTCAATGGAGATTTAGAATCGAGGAAATACTTTGATTCCCCCAGGCCATTCATCCCTCAACAATGGGAGCTCCAGAAGGCTCAAGGCCTTTTCCTGGCCTCCCACTTGGGCTAATAAAATTTAGTTTTCCTTAGATCCATTTTGTGAAGTCCTTGCGAAATCACCAGTTTCTCTCTCTCCCTCCCCTGCTCCTTTGCTCTCTCCAGCCTGTGAAAATCTTTTTGAATGTCAGGTGTGCTAGTCAGTATCACTCTAGCTTCTGGCTTTGTAAAAAGATGAAATGTTCCTTTTTTTCACTATTCCCTGGAACTGTCTCAATGGTTTAGGAATATTTGAAACTTAAGATTTGAAAAAATGTACCTGTGAAAACTTTTTTTTTCACTGTCTCCTATAGTTACTGAGCTATTTAAACATTTTCCTTCTTTCTGCATCATCTTTTCACAACTGTGTAGTCCTAGAAATGTTTCCTTTTTATCCAAATTTTAAAAATTATTAGCATAGAAGTATGTAGAATATTTGTATAATTCTTCTCTGTTCCTCTGTATATACGATGCTCCTACTGTATTCCTAATTTTGTTTGCTGAGTTTCATCTTTTTGTTTTAATTAGACCAGTTAATGGTTCATCTATTTTTTCTCATTTTTAAGGAAAACATGGCAATTTTTTTCCTGCATTTTCATTTACTAATGTCTTTCTATATTTATGAATGGATTTCTTCTGCTTTCCTTTGGTTTATATTTCTTATTATTTGCTTCTTGAGTTGACTGCTGGATTCATTTGTTTCATTTTTGCTTGTCTAGTAAATGGCTGGTAATCTGGAAACAATATTCATTGTCTCCTATACGTCAGATTAACAAAAAGGCATGGTGTACATGCCACTATGGACTTACAGCATAACAGATAAGTGTGTGTGTGTCTGTCTGTGTGTGTGTGTGTGTGTGTGTGTGTGTAGATGTTTTAAGGATAAAAGAAACTATATTTTAATGTATGCAAAACAAGAGTACATGTATGTAACCATACAATTATATACCACTCTTTACAGCCTCACAAAGAGCCTGTCTAAGCTGATGCTATTAAGACCCTAGGATTTTCCCAAAGACAAATACAGAAAACAAACCATCTTTGAACAAAAACACAGCTAGACAGAGTCATCGGCAGCGTCTAAGCTGAGGTGCTGGTGCAGTCGTTTCGCGCTAGGAATTCTCGTCTGAAGTGCCCGGTGCAGCACCTCCACATGTGGTACCCTACGAGCGAGTGAAACTAGACTAAGCACAAAGGACGAAAAAAGCCGTGTGGACGAAACGCTCTTGGTGCTCCAGCCAGGCATCAGGGCCGTGCCTCTGAGGTGGGAGAGCCAACTTCAGGACACTGGTCCACAAGAGACCTCCCAGCCCCACGTAATACCAAACGGCAAAAATCTCTCAGAGATCTCCATCTCAACATCAAGACCCAGCTTCGCTCAACGACCAGCAAGCTACAGTGCTGGACACCCTATGCCAAACAACTAGCAAGACAGGAACACAGCCCCATCCATTAGCAGAGAGGCTGCCTAAAATCATAATAAGGCCACAGACACCCCAAAATACACCACCAGACGTGGACGTGCCCACCAGAAAGACAAGATCCAGCCTCATCCACCAGAGCTCAGGCACTAGTTCCCTCCACCAGGAAGCCTACACAACCCACTGAACCAACCTTAGCCACTGGGGACAGATACCAAAAACAACGGGAACTACGAACCTGCAGCCTGTGAAAAGGAGACCCCAAACACAGTAAGATAAGCAAAATGAGACGACAGAAAAACACACAGCAGATGAAGGAGCAGGGTCAAAACACACCAGCCTTAACAAATGAAGAGGAAATAGGTAGTCTACCTGAAAAAGAATTCAGAATAATGATAGTAAGGATGATCCAAAATCTGGGAAATAGAATAGACAAAATGCAAGAAACATTTAACAAGGACGTAGAAGAACTAAAGAGGAACCAAGCAACGATGAAAAACACAATAAATGAAATTAAAAATACTCTAGATGGGATCAATAGCAGAATAACTGAGGCAGAAGAAAGGATAAGTGACCTGGAAGATAAAATGGTGGAAATAACTACTGCAGAGCAGGATAAAGAAAAAAGAATGAAAAGAACTGAGGACAGTCTCAGAGATCTCTGGGACAACATTAAACGCACCAACATTCGAATTATAGGGGTCCCAGAAGAAGAAGACAAAAAGAAAGGGACTGAGAAAATATTTGAAGAGATTATAGTTGAAAACTTCCCTAATATGGGAAAGGAAATAGTTAATCAAGTCCTGGAAGCACAGAGAGTCCCATACAGGATAAACCCAAGGAGAAACACGCCAAGACACATATTAATCAAACTGTCAAAAATTAAATATAAGGAAAACATATTAAAGGCAGCAAGGGAAAAACAACAAATAACACACAAGGGAATCCCCATAAGGTTAACATCTGATCTTTCAGCAGAAACTCTGCAAGCCAGAAGGGAGTGGCAGGATATACTTAAAGTGATGAAGGAGAAAAACCTACAACCAAGATTACTCTACCCAGCAAGGATCTCATTCAGATTCGATGGAGAAATTAAAACCTTTACAGACAAGCAAAAGCTGAGAGAGTTCAGCACCACCAAACCAGCTTTACAACAAATGCTAAAGGAACTTCTCTAGGCAAGAAACACAAGAGAAGGAAAACACCTACAATAACAAACACAAAATATTTAAGAAAATGGGAATAGGAACATACATATCGATAATTACCTTGAATGTAAATGGATTAAATGCTCCCACCAAAAGACACAGGCTGGCTGAATGGATACAAAAACAAGACCCATATATATGCTGTCTACAAGAGACCCACTTCAGACCTAGAGACACATACAGACTGAAAGTGAGGGGATGGAAAAAGATATTCCATGCAAATGGAAATCAGAAGAAAGCTGGAGTAGCAATTCTCATATCAGACAAAATAGACTTTAAAATAAAGACTATTACAAGAGACAAAGAAGGACACTACATAATGATCAAGGGATCGATCCAAGAGGAAGGTATAACAATTGTAAATATTTATGCACCCAACATAGGAGCACCTCAATACATAAGGCAAATACTAACAGCCATAAAAGGGGAAATCGACAGCAACACAATCATAGTAGGGGACTTTAACACCCCACTTTCACCAATGGACAGATCATCCAAAATGAAAATAAATAAGGAAACACAAGCTTTAAATGATACATTAAACAAGATGGACTTAATTGATATTTATAGGACATTCCACCCAAAAACAACAGAATACACATTTTTCTCAAGTGCTCATGGAACATTCTCCAGGATAGATCATATCTTGGGTCACAAATCAAGCCTTGGTAAATTTAAGAAAATTGAAATCGTATCAAGTATCTTGTCCGACCACAACGCTATGAGACTAGATATCAATTACAGGAAAAGATCTGTAAAAAATACAAACACATGGAGGCTACACAATACACTACTTAATAACGAAGTGATCACTGAAGAGATCAAAGGGGAAATCAAAAAATACCTAGAAACAAATGACAATGGAGATACGACGACCCAAAACCTATGGGACGCAGCAGAAGCAGTGCTAAGAGGGAAGTTTATAGCAATACAAGCCTACCTCAAGAAACAGGAACCATCTCGAATAAACAACCTAACCTTGCACCTGAAGCAATTAGAGAAAGAAGAACAAAAAAACCCCAAAGCCAGCAGAAGGAAAGAAATTATAAAGATCAGGTCAGAAATAAATGAAAAAGAAATGAAGGAAACAATAGCAAAAATCAATGAAACTAAAAGCTGGTTCTTTGAGAAGATAAACAAAATTGATAAACCATTAGCCAGACTCATCAAGAGAAAAAGGGAGAAGACTCAGATCAATAGAATTAGAAATGAAAAAGGAGAAGTAACCACTGACACTGCAGAAATACAAAAGATCATGAGAGATTACTACAAGCAACTCTATGCCAATAAAATGGACAACCTGGAAGAAATGGACAGATTCTTAGAAATGCACAACCTGCCGAGACTGAACCAGGAAGAAATAGAAAATATGAACAGACCAATCACAAGCACTGAAATTGAAACTGTGATTAAAAACCTTCCACCAAACAAAAGCCCAGGACCAGATGGCTTTACAGGTGAATTCTATCAAACATTCAGAGAAGAGCTAACACCTATCCTTGTCAAACTGTTCCAAAATATTGCAGAGGGAGGAACACTCCCCTACTCATTCTACGAGGCCACCGTCACCCTGATACCAAAACCAGACAAAGATGTCACAAAGAAAGAAAACTACAGGCCAATATCACTGATGAACATAGATGCAAAAATCCTCAACAAAATACTAGCAAACAGAATCCAACAGCACATTAAAAGGATCATACACCATGATCAAGTGGGGTTTATCCCAGGAATGCAAGGATTCTTCAATATACGCAAATCAGTCAATGTGATACACCATATTAACAAATTGAAGGAGAAAAACCATATGATCATCTCAATAGATGCAGAGAAAGCTTTCGACGAAATTCAACACCCATTTATGATAAAAGCCCTGCAGAAAGTAGGCATAGAGGGAACTTTCCTCAACATAATAAAGGCCATATATGACAAACCCACAGCCAACATTGTCCTCAATGGTGAAAAACTGAAACCATTTCCACTAAGGTCAGGAACAAGACAAGGTTGCCCACTCTCACCACTATTATTCAACATAGTTTTGGAAGTGTTAGCCACAGCAATCAGAGAAGACAAAGAAATAAAAGGAATCCAAATCGGAAAAGAAGAAGTAAAGCTGTCACTATTTGCAGATGACATGATACTATACATAGAGAATCCTAAAGATGCTACCAGAAAACTCCTAGAGCTAATCAATGAATTTGGTAAAGTAGCAGGATACAAAATTAATGCACAGAAATCTCTTGCATTTCTATACACTAATGACGAAAAATCTGAAAGTGAAATTAAGAAAACACTCCCGTTTACCATTGCAACAAAAAGAATAAAATATCTAGGAATAAACCTACCTAAGGAGACAAAAGACCTGTATGCAGAAAATTATAAGACACTGATGAAAGAAATTAAAGATGATACAGATAGATGGAGAGATATACCATGTTCCTGGATTGGAAGAATCAACATTGTGAAAATGACTCTACTACCCAAAGCAATCTACGAATTCAATGCAATCCCTATCAAACTACCACTGGCATTTTTCACAGAACTAGAACAAAAAATTTCACAATTTGTATGGAAACACAAAAGACCCCGAATAGCCAAAGCAATCTTGAGAACGAAAAATGGAGCTGGGGGAATCAGGCTCCCTGACTTCAGACTATATTACAAAGCTACAGTAATCAAGACAGTTTGGTACTGGCACAAAAACAGAAATATAGATCAATGGAACAGGATAGAAAGCCCAGAGATAAGCCCACACACATATGGTCACCTTATCTTTGATAAAGGAGGCAAGCATATACAGTGGAGAAAAGACAGCCTCTTCAATAAGTGGTGCTGGGAAAATTGGACAGGTACATGTATAAGTATGAAATTAGAACACTCCCTGACACCATGCACAAAAATAAACTCAAAATGGATTAAAGACCTAAGTGTAAGGGCAGACACTATCAAACTCTTAGAGGAAAACATAGGCAGAACACTCTATGACATACATCACAGCAAGATTCTTTTTGACCCAGCTCCCAGAGAAATGGAAATAAGAACACAAATAAACAAATGGGACCTAATGAAACTTAAAAGCTTTTGCACAGCAAAGGAAACCATAAACAAGACCAAAAGACAACCCTCAGAATGGGAGAAAATATTTGCAAATGAAGCAACTGACAAAGGATTAATCTCCAAGATCTACAAGCAGCTCATGCAGCTCAATAACAAAAAAACGAACAACCCAATCCAAAAATGGGCAGAAGACCTAAATAGACATTTCTCCAAAGAAGATATACAGATGGCGAACAGACACATGAAAGAATGCTCAACATCATTAATCATTAGAGAAATGCAAATCAAAACTACAATGAGATATCATCTCACACCGGTCAGAATGGCCATCATCAAAAAATCTAGAAACAATAAATGCTGGAGAGGGTGTGGAGGAAAGGGAACACTCTTGCACTGTTGGTGGGAATGTAAATTGATACAGCCACTATGGAGAACAGTATGGAGGTTCCTGAAAAAACTACAAATAGAACTACCATACGACCCAGCAATCCCACTACTGGGCATATACCCTGAGAAAACCATAGGTCAAAAAGAGTCATGTACCAAAATGTTCATTGCAGCTCTATTTACAATAGCCAGGACATGGAAGCAACCTAAATGTCCATCGACAGATGAATGGATAAAGAAGATGTGGCACATATATACAATGGAATATTACTCAGCCATAAAAAGAAATGAAATGGAGGTATTTGTAATGAGGTGGATGGAGTTAGAGTCTGTCATACAGAGTGAAGTAAGTCAGAAAGAGAAAAACAAATACAGTATGCTAACACATATATACGGAATCTAAGGGAAAAAAAAAAAGGCCATGAAGAACCTAGTGGCAAGACGGGAATAAAGACACAGACCTACCAGAGAATGGACTTGAGGATATGGGGAGGGGGTGGGGTGAGATGTGACAGGGTAAGAGAATGTCTTGGACATATATACACTACCAAATGTAAAATAGATAGCTAGTGGGAAGCAGCCGCATAGCACAGGGAGATCAGCTCGGTGCTTTGTGACCACCTAGAGGGGTGGGATGGGGAGGGTGGGAGGGAGGGAGATGCAAGAGGGAGGGGATATGGGAACATATTGTATGTGTATAACTGATTCACTTTGTTATAAAGCAGAAGCTAACACACCATTGTAAGGCAATTATACTTCAATAAAGATGTTTAAAACAAAAAACACAGCTAAATCTAACCTGGGAGGGAACTAAGAAGCAGACGGTCATCCTCCATACCATCAAAAACAGCTTTTTCTGCCATGTTTGGGTTGGCGTATGGCTTCTCCTCCAATGTTTACTAAACACGTCTGCAGGTTAGAATCATCTGGGAAGTTTTTTAACATTTCAAAGCCCAGGCCACACATCAGACCAATTAAACGTAATCTCTGCATAGGACACAGGCATCAGTATTTATGACGTACTTCGGGTGATTCCAACACGGTGCCGTAGTAGGACCTGACATAGTAGGACCCACTGCCCCATGCACACAGTCTAGGACACACGCAGCTGAACCTTACTTGCAGCTAATCCTCAGGGTTGTGAAGCAGTAGTTCTCAAGGTTGAACTGTATCAGAATCACTGGAAAGGCTTGTTAAAGCACAGGCTTCTGGGCTCCACCCCACAGTGTGTGATTCAGCAAGTCTGGGGTGCAGCCCAAGAGTTGACATGTCTAACAAGTTCCCTGGCGATGCGGATGCTGCTGGTCTGTGGACCATACTTTGAGAACCACTGTTGTAAAGTATTGGCTTTAGTTTCAGAAAGGAAAAAAATATTTCACGTTTAGCTGTGGCATGAATTCTTTCAAGAAGCTACCATGAGTAGACTTTTTAAAAAGCAAGCATATTGAGTACATTTTTTTTTAACATCTTTATTGGAGTATAATTGCTTTACAATGGTGTGTCAGTTTCTGCTTTATAACAAAGTGAATCAGTTATACATATACATATGTTCCCATATCTCTTCCCTCTTGCGTCTCCCTCCCTCCCACCCTCCCTATCCCACCCCTCTAGGTGGTCACAAAGCACAGAGCTGATCTCCCTGTGCTATGCGGTTGCTTCCCACTAGCTATCTATTTTACGTTTGGTAGTGTATATATGTCCATGCCACTCTCTCACTTTGTCACAGCTTACCCTTCCCCCTCCCCATATCCTCAAGTCCATTCTCTAGTAGGTCTGTGTCTTTATTCCCGTCTTGCCACTAGGTTCTTCATGACCTTTTTTTTTTTTCCTTAGGTTCCATATATATGTGTTAGCATACTGTATTTGTTTTTCTCTTTCTGACTTACTTCACTCTGTATGACAGACTCTAACTCCATCCACCTCACTACAAATAACTCCATTGAGTACATTTTTAAAGACCATATAAACGTACATTTTCTAAACCTGCTGTACTCTCATTTAACAGAAGTCTTTATGAAGTATTTATTAACAAGTACTTTGTAGGTGACTAAGCTAATTGCCATATTAACAATTCAAGTGTGATGTAGTTGCTTTAATCTAAGAACTTCCTTTAGCATTTTAGCATTAATTTCTAATTAACTGCTAATGTTGTCTTATGTTTTTTTATGAGCTCGTCTATGTGTAGATTAATTCTTAATCTGCACTGATTTCTGTTAAAAAAGGGCTCAGTGTTTCTTTTCTCTCTAAGGATATATGATACTAACCTGAATAAAAGAAAACCTCTCTATGGTGACTGAGCATCTGTGCGTGCACATGTGTGCGTCAGCAAGTGTGAACACTAATACAGTGCCGTGAGGTCCAGTAATTAAAGACAACAGTCCAGTTGCAGATTGAAGGTTTGGAATTCTATGCTGTATGGGTCACTAAAACTTGCAAAAGATAGTCATGTCCCCTGGTAGCTTAGACCCTACGACACGGGTCAACAAATTATGCCCATAGACCAAATTCAGCCCATGCTTGTTTTGTAAATTACGTCTTATTGGAAAACAACCATGCTCTTTCTTTTATGTATTGTCTAGGGCTGCTCTTGGGCTACCATAGTAGACTTGAGTAGTTCAGCCTACAAAGCCTAAAGTAATTACTACCTGGCCCTTTATTAAAAAAACAAAAAAACAAACAAAAAAAACATTTCCAACCCCACTGATCAACTTTCTATGTGTAGGAATAATTAGCCAGCCACATAATTATGCAACCATAGGATCATCCTATCTCCCTATTCTCCCTCATGGTTCTCAAGACTACCCAGGAAACTTTGCCAAGTATTTTACTGAAGACTACCCAGTAAATTTGTCTAAGAGGTAAATGGGGCTACTTCGGCATGATTTATGAATACTGAACCTTCTACTGGTTGGGAATAGTGGCTCACTTAGCATTCATCCTGTTACTTTGAGAATCTAAGGGTTATCTTGCTGAATCAGAGTCCTAGTTGACTAACTCTAATGGTCATTGTGGGGAGTTTCTGAGAAATACTTTTTGCATGGGTTGTTCTTATTGCTTATCCTCTCTTTTGTGATAAATGGTAGTTGACCTCAGGGGCAGTTGGTGAAAGGTCAAGAAGATGGGCTGCAATGGCAATGATGGGAACCATGAGAGTGTAATGTGAGGAGAGGACAGTATAAGCCTTGATGGGCTTAAAGATGTAAGAGCGATAACTGCCCATTTCATCGCAACTTGCTATTGAAATGAATTATATAGGAATGGGGGATTAGCATTTCCGGTTGGATCAGATACTTAAAATAATAATAACTTGCGAGAGAAAAAAATTTGTGGATGGGAAAGCAAAAGAAAATAGGTGGACGGGAAAGTGACTAGAAAATTGTCAACTCCCATGTCCTAAGAGGAAGATACAGCAACACATGAAATCTGTGCATGGGGTGAGGTGAGGTGTGTGGTTGAGGAAGCAGCTACAGCAAGAGGAAAGTAATTACAGAGAGAGAGGCGATTAAGAAAAGTCAGTAACAACTTGGAAATTAATGTGATAAGATGGCAAAGAGAAGCCAGCCGACTGAAGGAAGTTGGAGTCATCTTGTGCCTCACTGCTCTAGAGATTGCACCATGAATACCAGATTTAGCTCTGTTGTGAGACATCAGGGATTCACAGAAGACATGAGACTAGTGATGAAAATTACTGAGCCCTGAGAAAAAGTAATTTATAGATAAAACAGTGCATTACTTCTTATCAGATGGGTGATGAGAACAGTGCAGTAAAAGAAGGGGCTTGAAATGAATACTCCTGCCCCACTAAGAAAATAAGGTAGATTCATGCCCATTATTCTTGTGTTTGTATGTTTGTGACTACCCTGCATGAGTAGAATCACACAGTAAAGTTCAAATCCTGCTCTTTTGCTTCTACTGAGGAAGAAAAAAAGAAAGGAAAATAAAGGGGTAAAGGTGAGTTGGGGAAAATATTTGATGCTGTTTTATCCATAATCAGAGATTTGAGTGGCAGGGGAGGCACATGCTGATATTGATTGATTTTATTGTGCATTTTACATTTAAATTTGCTTCTTGAGACCTAGCTTGATTGATTTTTATTGCACAGTCCCTGCTGTTGTTGCCAGGCATTGTACTAGGAAGTGACCAAATAAGACACTGTCCTCAAAGACTTATGGAGGGTTAGATAAGTAGTCAGATATTTAATATATGTGCTCTAATGATGAGGTCCAGAGGAAAGACATCTAGAGGAATCTGGGAAAGCTTCCCAGAAGTGACACCTGAATTGAGACCAGAGATAATTATGAGTTATTAAAGAGAAGCGCTGGGGTAAAGGTATTCTCTGCAAAAGGAAAATAAAGTCGATGGGGTAGACTGATTGCAAAAACGGCCCAGATTCTCCACCCATTTACGTACCCATCTTTTTGCAATGTGGGTTTGCAGCTCCTACCATCAAGCGGTGGGGTCTATTTCCAACCCGTTGATTCTGGGATGACCTTGTGACTTGCTTTGACTAATAGAATGCAACAGAAATCATCATATGTCAGCTTCATGCCTAGGCATCAGGAGGCCTTGCATGTTTCTGCTCTCTCTCTCTTTTTTTTTTTCTTTCTTTTAAACTCTGCCACCACCATGAGAATAAACCAGGGCTTGCCTATTGGAGGTGGGGAACTCTGTGGAGGGGAGCCAGATGAGGCCATGCCAGATCATTCTAGACCAGCCAGCCCCCACCTGGCCTGCTAAATGAGTAAAGACAAATGAGCTAGTCCACTGGAGAGCAGATGAATCTGGCCCAAACAGAAGAATTACCCAGCTAACCCATAGGTCCATGGGAAATAATAAATGATTGTTGTTATAAGACACTAAGTTTTGGAATGATTTGTTATGCAACAGTAACTTACTAATGCAGAAAATCTGAAGGTATAAGAGAGCAGGGCCCATTCAATAAACTAGAAGTAATCTAGGATGGATAGAGAAAGGAGTATGGAGGGAAAAGGATGAAAGATGATGATGGAGAGCCAAGCAAGAACTGGATCCTTCAGAGTTAAGTGATGGGAAACTCTCTAGGGGTTTGAAGAATACGTATGATCAGCATTTCATTTTTGACATATTACTGCTTGTAAAGGTTAATGACTACGAGGAACACAAGGCTAGGGGGAGGGAGGCCAGTAAAGGGATCGCCATTTGTAGTGATCTAGGCTAGAGTTGATCATAATCTGAACTGGAATGGGGACCATGAGGTAGAGTAGAAATGGACAGATTGGAAACATAATTGAGGGGTAGAATTAGTAGGACTTGGTGCTTTATCAGATGTGAGAGATGAAGGAGAGAGAAACTTCAAAGCTGATGCCTGGTATCTAATTTGGGCAAATAAAAGGTTGCGGGGAACCATTCTTTAAGACAGAAACTCAGGGAGAGATTGAGGTTTGGATGGGAGTGGAGGAGATAAGAAACATGGTTTGGGATTTGTTAAGATTGAGATGCCAGTGAGACACCCAATCAGAGATGCCCAGCAAACAGTTGGTTATATAGATCTGAAGCTCAGAAGAGCAACTTGGGTTGGAGATAGTTTAGCAGTTGTCAGCCTACAGTTGGTACTTGAAACCACTTAAACATTTGCTGAGCACCTGATATGTGTCATGTCCTGAACTCTGTGCCAGGAATAGGGAGGTTGGCAATACAGACTAGGCTATATAATCTAGTGGAGAAGGTTCAACATTGATCAGATAATCACACAAATATAAATATACTGCTTTAGGTACTGAAAGAAAGATACAGTAAACCATGAGTATATAACAAAGAAACTTGATCCAGTCTGAGGAATCAAGGAACAGTTCCCTGGGGAAAAAAAGTGCTTAAGCTGGGATCAGAATTATGAGAGGGGTTTCCAAGGTCATAGGGAAACATGGAGTAGAAAAAGAGAATGTTCCACAAAACAGGACAGGAGCAGTGAATCTAGTTTAAAGGCCTCTAAAGTCAGTATGGCAGGATCATGGGGGGTGGGGGGGGTAAGGAAAATTGGTACAAGATATGTAGAGAGGAGTGTTGGTAGATATGGAAAGAAATTGACAAATTTGCAAGATATTTAAGAGGCAAAACTGGCAAGACAACAAGAGGAATTAGAGGAAGAGGGAGGAGAAATTATTAAGTATAATTTGGGGTGGGGGGTGTTGGTTTGTGTATCTGAATGGATGATGGTGTCATTCATCGAAACAGAAAACACTGGGGAACGAGATCTAAATGTAGAGAGAAAATGCAAGATATCAGTTTGGGAAATATTGAATTGGAGAAGCCTTTAACATATCCAAGTGGCAAAGCTGAGGGGAAAATTGGATATACAGGTTTGGAGTTCAGAAGGGAGATCTGATCAGACATTTAATAAACTTGTGGATCATTAGGATTTAAATGGTAACTGAAGTCAAGGGCAGGGAGACTTTGAGAATTAAAAAAAAAAAAAAGTGTTCTTAGGACCAAACCTTGAAAAGCTCAATATTTGAAAGATAGGTATTTTGAGATGAGCCCACAGAGTGGCATAGAGGGAGTAGTCAAAAAAGGGGAAGGAAAGTGTGATGTCAGAGAATCCAAGGCTATTTTAATAAGCACTCACTCCACAGGCTTTAGGCTACTAAGAGGTCAGGGGAAAGATGGATAAAAATGTCCGCTGGGTTTAGCAATGTGAAGGTTACCAATGACCTTCTCAAGAGTCATCATGGTGGAGTGATGAGAGTGGAAGCCAGTATGTTAGAATGGGCTGAAGAGAAAGTGGGAGGTGAGGAAGTGGAGGGACATTTGTAGGTAATTATCAGGAATTTTGGCTAAGAAGGAATAGCAAAGTAGGTGGATGGCATAGCAAAGGTTGAAAGACAGATTTTTGTTGTTGATGAAGTTGTTCATTTTTTGTTTGGTTTTGGTGGGAGAGATTTGGGCTTGGGGCTGACAAGAATTCAGAAGAAAATGACCTATGGAAGAAAAAGGGGGAGAATCCAAAGAAGTAGATGAGATCACTTAAGAAAAATGTATAAAGGGAGAAGGGAAGATGATCTAGGAAAAAACATTTAAGAAATATCATCATTTTGATAGTTATCATTAAAATGGAATATTATGCTGCCCTTAAAAATAATGTTGAAGAATATTTAATGATGTACAAAGATGGCTGGGATATTCCATTGTATGGATAACTATCATCTGTTTAACCAAAGTAATATGTAGAATATTATCCCACTTTTGTTTTTAAAAATTAAAAATATGTACACAGGAAAAAGTGTGGAAAGATATGCACCAATAAACTTTTTGTAGTTACAAAAAAAAAAAGAAGTACCAACATTTAAGGGAATGTAGAGGATAAATGTACTAAGATCTAGACAGTGATAGGAGAAAAAGCAGAACATAGTTCCAGGGAAGCCATGGAAAAAGACTATTTCAAGAAGGAGAGGGAGATCCATGGGGTCAAATGTGCTAAGAGGTCAAAGATGATAAGGACTGAGAAATGTCTGCTGGCTTGAGTCAGTGGTCATAAAGGCCTAGGATAGAACTGGTTCCTTGGAGCACTGGGATGAGTCCATATTACAGTGGATTAAAGTATGTTTGGACAGACATTTCACAGAGAATTTTCATGAAGAGGAGAGTGAGCCTGGAGATGGACAAGAAGTTACATAGAGCCCTGATGGTTTGCTTTGGTATTTGTAAGTAAGTTGGAAGAGACTTGAAGATAATTCAGTGTTGATGGCAAGGAAGAGACTGAATACACAGAGATTGAGGATAAGAAAAGAATAAGTTCTGTGATAATGGGGAAGAGAGAAAAGAGCAAGTGGAAGGGGTGGGCTAAAGAGAGGGGAGATATTGCTCTCCTGGGGCCACCGAAAACAGGAGGAAATGGTGATGGAAGCAAGGATATTTGTATTATTGATGGCAGAACATTGAGGGAGTTACGATATGGTGGGCTTTTATTTTCTTTGTTAAATAGGAGCCAACATCGCCTGCTAAGAAAGAATCAGGGTTACATATACAGAAAGCTTCAACTGTCTTTGCAGTATTTTATTTCCTGAGTGGGTGGTGGATATACAGGTGAGCTTCATTCTTTATAGTTTTGCATATGTCGGAAATATTTTATTTTGAAAAAAAGAATGATGGGAATTATGGTAGAGTCCAAAATTTGGGAAACACTAAGATTTGAAATAACTGATAGAAGAGAAAGAACTGATTAGGGCAACGGAGGATGCTGGGCAGGCAGCATCCCAGTTGACTTTAGTGACCATGAATTTACAGTGGATAGCCAACTGTTCACCAAGTCACTTCTTTTTCCTCTAGGGTAGCCAGCTAAGCTGCATTTTCCAGCCTACGATGCAGCCACATCATTGAGTCTGAACCAAAAGAATATGAGACAGAGGGATATAAGCCCCCTTCATGACCCTCCACAGTCCTCACATATGCGGCCTTTCCTTTTCTTTCTCCACTAGATGATTGAATAGAGAGAACTCCAAGGACTTAGAGGAAGATGGAGCCACAACATGGCAGGAGCCTGGGTTCCTGAGCCAGCAATTTGAAAGGAGGATCCCAGGAGAGTCATCGGAGTGAGGATACACATGGTACCCTCTTACGTAAGTGAGACCTTCGTTTTTGCTGTTACTCTCATAAAATTTGAGGGTAGTTCTTCATAGCAGTTACTCTATCCTTGTACTCATCTTTACAAGTGTGTGATTTTGTTTCAAATAGTACTGAACAGCCAGGTGCAGATGCTGAGAACTGTTCAATTACATTCTGTGTATTAGATAATTGAATGGGATGGCCCAAAGGGCAAAAGAACACAAGGAGTAATGAATAAACGATTGGGTTTGTGAACAATTCCATTCTTTGAATAATGAGTACTTAACTAATTAGGATTCCCATTTGGAGGCAGAGGACTTGAGAGACTTCAAGAGCATGGTTGGGATTTCAGAAACATAAAACAGATTCCTGTCCTCAGGAAGGTACTAGAGAGAATGCTCTGTACCTGTCTAAGCTGGATTTACAAGAGAGAATACTGGGTTCCGTCCAACCACAATCCCTGAGGGGTCCTGACCTGCACAAGCATAAAATCTCCCTGCAGAGAATCCAGAAGAAAAAGACCCCTCCTCCAGCTGGTCTAGGGCACTTTGTGTGGGAGAACCACCCCTCTGCCTGCAGAGAAGAGCTTCTGGCCCAAGCTCAGGACACGGAGTTCACCGGTCCTAGTAGACTCCCCACAGGAGATGGAAAGCTCTCAGCTACTGACCACCATAGACACTCAGAGTTGGGGGGACAGAACAAATGACATGGTGAGCCTGATCTGTAGAGGCTGAAGACCTGTAGGATCTATAAGTGGACCGGCCCTCCTGTATCATAACTTGCCCTCTCCAGGCAAATCCTCTTCATACGCCATGGGATGCCCAGTCTCCAGGCCCTAAACTCCCGAATACCCACAGGCCAGTGAGGGAGACGAGCTTCCCCGACTTCTTCCTGCAGGGCTTCCCACTGTGGGGTCGCTCTCAGGGCCTCAGTGGAGGCCTCCAAAAGTCGATGAAAGCAGTATAATCACCTGGGACCTACCCAGCTTCCTGCACAGCCACCTTCCTTTCCTATTCTCCTTATTCCTGCCCAGTGGGTCTTCATTTGAGCCTCAGAACCCACCTAGTACAGGATAGTCAATATGAAGAAAGAGGCTGAAGTTGGAGAAGACTGCAAACTTTGTAAATGATGGCAATAGACTGGGCTCTGGAGCTCAGTAGATTTGAGTTCAATCACTTACCAGCTGTGTGGTCATGGGCAGGTCACGTGATGAATCTAAAATGAGGATTACAATGCCCACCTCCCAGGTTTATTTTAAATATTGTCAGTGACTTATGTAAATATCTCTGGAACGTGGTAGATCTTCATAAATGGTGATTTTTGTTGTTATTGGGGGTGGCGGTGTTTAATGGACTTGTTTCAGGCAGCATGCTTAAACTTTCTGAAAGGGAAAGAGGGAAGAGAGTATGATTCAGGTTGAAAGTTGCCCTAAAGGAATGCCCATCCATGCTAGCCTAGAAGCTCTATCCATCCTCTGTCCTCACCTACCCCCAGGGCCTTTGCATATGCTTTCCTTCTGCCTGTCTCCTCCAAGACTGGCGCAAGCCTCATTCTCTTGCTTCCTTCAAGTCTTCCCTCCAAAGTTACATCCTTATTAGAGAGGCCTTCCGTCTCCATCCTGTCTCTCTACAGTAGCATTCCCCAGCTGTCACTCTGTATCCCCTTGCTCTGCTTTAATTTGCTTTATGAAAACTGTCACAACTCGAAAGTTATATATGTATTTCTTTACTTGTTTATTACTCCCCCAATAGAATATGAGATCCATCAGGGTAGGGACCTCTCATATCTCCACAATATCCCCAATGCCTGGCAGATAATGGATGCACAACGAATGTTTTTTCAATGATGACTTTAACAGATGCTTCTGAATGGATGAAAAATGCTGTATTGAATAAGGTATATTTTAATTTTTATTCATTCATTTAAAAAATATTTGTGGTGCATTTATTAAAATCATCATAAAAGCCATTATTAGCCATATAATTTTTCTCAAAATAAAAGACTAATGTAAAATATATATTTTCTCATAATATATAGTTTTCTCTAATATCTAATTTTCTTCATAGTAGACCATAATCAAGCCTTCCATTAACAGAAAAGTCTTTTGATTTTCTGTAACAGGGGTCCCTGGCTGGGCCAGATTTCAAAGTTTGATAGATCAGATACACACACGTGCACACGCGTGCACACACACACATTTATTTGTTTATATCTACATATTTACTTGGGGACTGGGAAGTGGGGGTGAGGTATATTTAACCCTGACCACAACTTGAGTTCAGATATGTATAAACAAGTTCAACACACTGGTAAGGCCCCAGAGAAGGCTGGATTTCAGGGTGGGCTGACCAGTGCCCTGGGCATGAATTTATGATGGGGGAGATGATCTCCAGAATAACCAGCCAGACTCAGGAACATGGCCTGAGGGTGGGAGGAGATAGTAGTTTTAGCTTTTCTGTGAACTTAACCCCCTTGTGGTATGATGAACCCAGCAAGGCAGAAGAGCCATGAGTGGGAGTGGAAACTGCTGGTTCCTTCAACCTCGTGGCACTTTAGTTCCCAAGCAGCCTTGCTGTGGAACAAACTGAGTCTTCCTTTCACCTTGAAGGGGGCTGTATGGATGCTGATATTAAGTGAGCCACAGGAATGAGGTTTTGGAAGCAGCAGCTACAACTCTGTCTCATGGGAGCGGAAGTGACATACCTCTGCAGGGCTGTCAGGGCCAGCAGGGTCACGGAAAGCTCCACAGAGGCAGCAAGTCTCCGGCTCAGCCACACTGAGGTGGCAGAGGCAGCTATAGCTGGTGTAATGACACCACTGCACAGCCCTCCTAGGAGATTTAGGACCTGCACATTCAGAGACCCCACTTGGCTGGCAGCCACAGCAAGCCGGGAGTGAGTCTGATAAACAGACATCTGCAAGGCAGCCCTGAGGACCCCCAAAATGCCCGGGGAGGGGAAATTTGCAAGGCACTGATATTTCCGTATAAGCAGATGGAAACTGGGAGCCAAGGGGAATCCAGTATTAATATTAATAAGTCCGTATTTGTAGTCAGTATTCATAAAACCACATTTGTCCTCACAAGCAGGTAGAGATGGGGACATTCAGGTATGCTTAGAGCCACAAACAAGGCTAAACTCTTTTGATTGCTGCATCCTCAGAATGGAACCCATGAGTTTCACACCCTCCTGCATCCACAGCAGTGATCCAAAAGGTTCAGATTCATTTGGAAGCCATAGCACATACGCCTCTTGCTGGCTTCAGAAAAAAAATTCCAGAACATTCTAATAAAAGTCGGGAAGAGAAAGGTGACTTCGACATTTGAGTCAAATATAGACATTTAATTCTATATTAGGGGGCTTCCCTGGTGGCGCAGTGGTTAAGAATCCGCCTGCCAATGCAGGGAACACGGATTCAAGCCCTGGTCCGGGAAGATCCCACATGCCGCGGAGCAACTAAGCCCATGCGCCACAACTACTGAGCCTGCGCTCTAGAGCCCGCGAGCCACAACTACTGAGCCCACGTGCCACAACTACTGAAGCCCGCGCGCCTAGAGCCCGTGCTCCTCAACAAGAGAAGCCACCGCAACGAGAGGCCCGTGCACCGCAATGAAGAGTAGCCCCTGCTCGCCGCAACTAGAGAAAGCCCGTGTGCAGCAACGAAGGCCCAATGCAGCCATAAATAAATAAATAAATAAATAAATAAATTTATTAAAAAACACAATGTACATACCTTAATTAAAAAACACTTTATTGCTAAAAAATGCTAACCGTCATCTGAGCCTTCAGCGAATTGTAACCTTTCTGTTAGTGGAGCGTCTTGCCTTGACGTCGATGGCTGCTGACTGATCAGGGTGGTGGCTGAAGGCTGCGTGGGTGTGGCAATTACTTAAAATTAGACAAAAGTGACGTTTGCTGCATCGACTGACTCCCTTTCATGAATGATTTCTCTGTATGTAACATGCAATGCTGTTTGATAGCATTTTGCCCACAGGAGAACTTCTTTCAAAATTGGAGTCGATCCTCTCAAACCCTGCCGCTGCTTTATCAACTAAGTTTATGTCATATTTTAAATCCCTGGTTGTCATTTCGACCATCTTCACAGCATCTTCACTAGGAGTAGATTCCATCTCAAGAAACCACTTTTTTGTCTCATCCATAAGAAGCAGCTCGTCATCTGTTAATGTTTTATCCTTGATCCCTGGGTTGCAGAACGGATATTGTGTTAGCAGACATAAAAACATTAGTCTCATTGCCATCTCCTTCAGAGCTCTTGGGTGACCAGGTGCATTTTCAGTGAGCAGTAATACTTTGAAAGGAATCTTTTTCTGAGCAGTAGGCCTCAACAGTGGGCTTAAAATATCCAGTGAACCATGTTGTAAACAGATGTGCTGTCAGCCAGGCTTTGTTATTCCATTTATAGAGCGCATGTAGAGTAGATTTAGCGTAATTCCTAAGGGCCCTGGGATTTTCACAATGGTAAATGAGCACTGGCTTCAACTTTGAGTCACCAGCTGCATTAGCCCCTAACAAGAGAGTCAGCCTGTGCTTTGAAGCTTTGAAACCAGGCACTGACTTCTCCTCTCTAGCTATGGAAGTCCTAGGTGGCATCTTCTTCCAATAGAAGACTGTTTCATCTACACTGGAAATCTGTTACTTAGTGCAGCCACCTTCATGAATTATCTCAGCTAGATCCTCTGGATAACTTGCTGCGGCTTCTCCATCAGCACTTGCTGCTTCCCCTTGCACTTTGATGTTATAGAGACGGCTTCTTTCCGCAAAGCTCATGAACCAACCTCTGCTCACTTCAGACTTTTCTTCTGCAGCTTCCTCACCTCTCTCAGCCTTCATAGAATTGAAGAGAGGTAGGGCCTTGCTCTGGATTAGGCTTTTACAGGAATGTTGTGGCTGGTTTGATCTTCTATCCAGACCACTAAAACTTTCCCCATATCAGCAATAAGGCTGTTTTGCTTTCTTATCATTTGTGTGCTCACTGCATCTTTAATTTCCTTCAAGAACTTTTCCCTTGCGCTCACAACTTGGCCAAATCCTTGGTG
The DNA here is from genome assembly GCF_028021215.1 of Eschrichtius robustus. Taxonomy (NCBI): domain Eukaryota; kingdom Metazoa; phylum Chordata; class Mammalia; order Artiodactyla; family Eschrichtiidae; genus Eschrichtius; species Eschrichtius robustus. The sequence goes on along the minus strand of NC_090845.1, from coordinate 12,044,143 downwards.
CAGGAGGCCTAGCTTTTGGCTTATCTTGGCTTTCGACATGCCTTCCTCACTAAGCTTAATCATTTCTAGTTTTTGACTTAACAGTGAGAGACATGTGACTCTTCCTTCCACTTGAATGCTTAGAGGCCACTGTAGGGTTACTATTTGGCCTAATTTCAGTATTGTTGTGTCTCAGGAAACAGGGAGGCCTGAGGAGAGGGAGAGAGATGGGGAACAGCCTGTCGGTGGAGCAGTCAGAACATGCACATTTATCAAGTTCACCATCTGTGTAGGCGTGGTTCATGGAGCCCTAAAACAATTACAATAGTAACATCAAAGATCACTGATCACAGATCAGCCTCACAAATATAATAATGAAAAATTTTGACACGGAGACACGAAGTGAGCAAATGCTGTTGGGAAAATGGCACTGACAGTCTTGCTCAATGCAGGGCTGCCACAGACCTTCAATCTGTGCAAAACACAGTATCTGCAAAGAGCAATAAAGGTAAAGCACAATAAAACAAGGTCTGACTGTGAAGGTTTCTGATCTCAAGTTTAACTGACTCCCTAGAATCCCCTCTCTTATTCTGTGATGAGAGGTAGCATAAGAAAGAAATTAAGATCTAAACTCGAATAGGTGAAGGTTTAAATCCCAAATCTGCCTAATAAAAGGCATGGAACTTTGGGCAATCTGCAAGCTTCAGTTGCTTTAACTCTAAAATGGAGAGAGTAATAATAATACCTAGCTCATAGGGATTTTTATAAAGATTAAGTAGACTATTAAATAGAATAGTTCTTGTCGAAATAATAATAATAATAATAGAGTGGGAGGAAACTTTGGAAGGTGATGAATATGTTTATGGCCTTGATGATGATGATGGTTTTCTAAATGTATTCTTATCCCCAAACTCAGCAAGTTGTATACGTTAAAAGTGTACAGCTTTCGGGACTTCCCTGGTGGCACAGTGGTTAAGAATCCACCTGCCAATGCAGGGGACACGGGTTCGAGCCCTGGTCCGGGAAGATCCCACATGCCACGGAGCAAATAAGCCCGTGCGCCACAACTACTGAGCCTGCGCTCTAGAGCCCGTGAGCCACAACTCCTGAGCCCATGTGCTGCAACTACTGAAGCCCGCACGCCTAGAGCCCGTGCTCTGCAACAAGAGAAGCCACCGCGATGAGAAGCCCATGCACCGCCACAAAGAGTAGCTCCCGCTCACCACAAGTAGAGAAAGCCTGCGCGCAGCAACAAAGACCCAATGCAGGCAAAAAAGAAAAAAGTGTACAGCTTTCAACATGTCAATCATACCTCAATTAAGTGGCTTAAAAAATATCAATAAAAAGTGCCTGTAAAACACTTGGCACTGGGTCAGCCACAAATATTTACTACTATCATTGGGTATTATTTTTATACTTTCTACCTTGAAAAGATAACTTTGCTGTTTCATAAGGAACTTAATAGAAGAAATTTCATTGCCCAAGATTTTGATTTTGAATTTGTTCCAAGGAATTTATCTCAAGTGGAAAAAATATCTCTATGGGGTAAATTAGGAGCCTCTACCCTCCTCCCAGACTTATAGATGAATATGCCTATGATAGTGATATTATTATCGTTTGTTTTCCTGATGAACCTTGTATGTAAAACAATTATTTTCCTAAATGCAAAAGCTTACTGTGTACATCAATATACACTCAAGGGGGGAAATTGATAATGAAACCAGCTGCTTAGTTTAAAAAAAATACCTTTATAATATTTTCCTCCCCTTCATTTTATAGAATTTTTAAATTACATGATCAAAATCTGTTCCAGAGAATATTGCTGAAGATGAGAATCTTGCCATCTCTAGAGAAAAGATGAGTCCTGTGATGTGGTACAAGTAATTGCCATAAAGTTTAATGAAAATCTGTTCCAATACAGTGAAAATCAAAGAGCAAGAAATATCTACCATGCTGGCAGCATCAGTAAGAGGGAGAAAAACCTACCATGTTCTAGAAGTAAATGTGAGGATTTGAACTAACGGGCATAAGAAAGGGAGGGAATAATGACAACACCAATGCCTCGGAGAATGTTACCTAATTAAGCAAAATGATAAACCTGCAGTCAGGACATAGTCTCACATTCTTAGCAATTTACACTAAGAGGGAAGGAAGGAGCCAAAGTAATAACTAGACAGAGATAAATTAGTGTTTTCATTTCTGGTGAGTGTTCCCACGCACATTAGTGTCAGCATTGGTACACTTGGTTCTCCGTGTGCTTTTAAAAATGGAGAGACCGAGCAGAGAAAAACATTTTATTCTCATCTCACATTCAACAGGCTAATTGCGTTACGTGAATGGGAACAAATAACCTTCCTCCAAAGATTTTCTAATCTTTTCAAACAAAAGCTTCGTTCCATGATGCATCCAGCAGACACATTCAAGGGGACTTCTCCCCAAAGCTGGGTCTTTTCCACCAGGCTGAGAAGGATTGAAGGAGCAAGGCCACTGGAGGCCTGCAGGCTAGGCTCCCAGGCTTTGCCACTTGGCCACCGTGCGATCTTTGGCAATTTACGTGGACCCCTCAGTCTCTCTTTCCTCATCTCTGAAAAGGAGGGAAATGATACTGTCTTACAATGGCAACCTCCCGAGTTTGGCTTGAGATGATCTGAGGACCTCCGTAATTTCCATTAAGCACCCATCCCCAAAACCATCACAGGTAAAGATAAACTAAGTCAAAATAGTATGATTGCCCTGAAAACAAAGCTTCAAGCTAAATCCTTAAACTCTTCCTTCTTCTCGTTTCCTTCATCCGTCCCACATGGAACTAGATCACTGGTTCTAAGACCCTCCACGGAAGGAGTCTTAGTTAAAAGACTTTGGTTGTAAGACACACAAGTCCATTCAAGCCAACTAAACAGAAGTTCATTAGAAGGATGCCAGTGTATCTCTTGGAGCCCACAGAAGATCAAAATTGGGAACTGGAAAACTGTCAGCAACCCAGACAGGTCTCTGCGTTCCTGCTTCTGCCTCTCTCTACATAAGTACTTCCAAATCTGATGCTTTAAAATCCAAAGAGGACTCTAGGACACAAACTTTAGAATATAAGCATGAAAGATTATTCTCCGTGGATTCAACAGTTCTGATCAATTCTAGAAACAGGGGCCACAGATTTTAAATAGGTAATTTGAATGCCTTCTGCTCAGAGTGATACACTGTTCAGCGAGACTAGTGAGATGCTGTCCCCAAGCAAGCACATTCTCGTTTCCCATTGTCCTCTTTCAATTCCCCCAGGTGGGGCTAGTTCTTCCCCTGTCCCGGGATTAAAACTGGGGTTGAATACTTTTCTACTTATTCTTAGGTAATTCAAAGGAGTCTGTGGCAACTGTAAATTTCAGAACACAGTCTCCAATCAGCATGTGTTCAGTCCCATATGATAATGAACCCTTCAATCTTCATTTGAAGGTTCTTGTTCCCCTCCCCTGGGTCTGGTGTGTTGCACAACAAAATAGAAAAATACGCCTCGCTGGCTCTCTCCTGCAGGCAAAGATTTGCCCCAAGGCACTCATCCCCTTGATGAGGCTGAGAAGTTTAAGACTAGTTTACCCTTTGCAAGTTCTGCGTGATGGTCAGTCTGGCAACCTGATTTGGAATCTAATCCCGTAGCCAAAAGTATTGGTCCCACGGGTCCCTTGACCAGCTGCTGTGAAGGCGACTGCCCACTCCCCTGCCACCTTATTCACCCTGGAGGATTGCCCTTGGCAGTTGGGGTGGCCTGGCTAGAAGTGCCTGGGAGTTTCACTCCCTCACCCAAGGCGACAAAGGTCTGTGTGACGTGAGGGTACCAAAGCCCTGCTTCCTTGCCTCAGGGTCAGGCAGACTCCGGTGCTATTCATGCTCCAAAGCTCCCCAAAGTTTCGAGCCAAGGCTACACTTCACCAGAAACCACCTCCTTGTTTCATCTCTCCTTCCCTGGCCAGCTTTCTCCACTCCTTTACAGACTTTTCCTCTAATCACTTACACAGAAATCCCTGTCTTGGGCTCTATTTCTAGAGAATGCCATCTAAGACAGCTACAAGTTGTACCTCGGTTCCCCAGTCAAAGCTCTCAGTTAACACCTTGTTACCCCAGAAGCTGATTATCCTACAATATCCTAGTTCTCATCCACTGGAACAGTGAAGTCCCCCTGAACACTTTTTAATATTCAATAAGGTATTGCTTTGTCTCAATAAAAAAGCTTGCAGTTCTAGATTCTCCCTATCTTCTCTTTTGTCTCTGATTGCTTCCTGCCAAAAAAGACAGAGATTAATGTGGTTTTTCTTTTCTCTCCCTTCTTAAATCATAGATTTGGCTATCCATTTTCTATCTCTGAATACCAGTATTTTCCACTAGATCAGAAAGGAGGATTATCTGTCAACTCCAAAAGGAAAATCAAACCAAGATGCACAGGCAGAAACAAAAAAATCAATTTTCTCCAGGTCATTCACCTACATCATTCCTTCAGAATAGAGACAAAGCAAAAGAATTGCTTTGTTCTTTCAGACAACCTGCCGCCAAGGATGCAGAAGGCAAAGGATGAACTCAGAGTTGCCTGGACTTAAATAAAACCTTCCTGTGAGTAAATAATGTGCATTAAAATGTCACCCTTGATTCTCTTCACTCAGTTCTGGCAGAAAAATGTCTGATTGCCAAGAAGAGCAGTTTGTCCTAGTGTGAATCCGAGCCCACAGAAAGGCGACATCAATCCAGGCGGCCTTGACAGGTGAAGGTAGCCTTAAATGCCTCCTACCAAACCACAGGAAAAGAGATGGGAGGTAAGAAAGTTCTCAGTAATGCTCTAGCACAGAGGTCAGCAAACTTTTTTTGTAAAAGCACCACATAGTAAATATTTTTGGCTTTGCGGGCTATACCATCTCTGTTGCAACTACTCAATTCTGCCAGAGTAGCTTGAAACCAACCCTAGACGATACTTAAAAGAACGGGCGTGGTCATGTTCCATTAAGACTTTATAAATAGACACAGAAATTTGAATTTTATATCATTTTCATTTATCTCAAAATATTATTCTTTTAATATTTTTCAACCATTTAGGAATGTAAAATTATTCTTAGCTCCTGGGCCATCTGAAAACAGGGGTAGGCTGGATTTGGCCCAAGGGCTGTGGATTGCCAAGCCCTGCTCCAGGTCTTAGGGTAGAATTTCTCCTCTTCAGTTCATTCAGGACTGGAAGTTGGTTGTTAAATTGAAATAGTCAGTTAAAGTAAGGAATCATAAAGAGAATAATTCTTTTTTTTAATAAACTGCTTTGAATAACAACACATCAATATATATGCACTAACCAATTCTTTCAGCATAAGGCCATGACTTTATTTTAGCAGAAGTCTGCCAATGAGACTTCAGATGGCCTTCCTTAGTACTTTGACTAAAGTTCCTAGTTCAATTTAGTCTCACGTAGAATGAGAATTTAAAGTTGCTTGCAAATGCATTTAAGGTACAGAATGCTTCTAATTTTTACAAACCTCCCCAATCTTTTCTGGTTATGCCCCTCACACTTTTTGACAGCAGTGTTTCAGAAACTCGCCTTTACAAGCGTTTTTCCAAAGCACCCAACTCAATTTCTTAGAACAGCAATTTTCTTCCTTATTAAATTGAGTAATTGCTATGACAAAGAAGAGTGGCATAAACTGGTACAGAAGCAAATGCAATGAACACTTGATAAGCACAGACCCTAACGGTGGGAACAGCTGTGTGTGTCTGTGTGTGTCTGTGTGTGTGTGTGTGTGTGTGTGTGTGTGTGTGTGATTGAGACCAGCTTACAAGGCACAAGCATTCAGTGAGCAGTGGGCATCAGTTGCTACTTTCCATAGGAGGAAGGTAGCGACCATTAATCCAGGAGTCAGTTGAGTGGAGAATCCTGCTTTCTGACTGTGCTCTTCCGGTACTTGAACCGGATGTGGGAAGGAAAATTAGTACAAGGATTTTACATCTTTTTATTGAAAGAAGTTAGTGGAATTGCATTTCCCAGTGTTTAAAGCAAGAGCATGCCTACCTCCCCTCAAAAGTAATATATTTGTCATTTTCTTCCTCAACAAAGATAAAAGACCAATTCAAATAAGTTAGCCCATGATCTAGAAGGAACATATTGAATCTTCCCAGGAGAGATTGGTCCTCTCCCACAGTCATGGGTATTCTCTGCTTTGAATAGCAGTGGGAGTGAGTTTTATGGATGGAAATTAGTACAGCTGTTGAAGGAATGTCAAGCTGATTAGAGCATAATCATCACGAAAACATAGTCAAAATGTAGTGGAATGAGCCGAAAGGGAATTAGGAGAGAAGAGAAACAAGGGTAGCCCCAAAAAAGAATTGCCACATTGCCCAAAATAAACATGTCATCTCTTTAGCAATTAAATTCCAATGCTTTTGTCTTCTCCAGTGAGCACAGTATTAGTGAAAAACAAATTGCTATATTTGAATTATTTGTACATGTCTTCCTAGATCTCTCCAAGAGCATACAAACATCCTTTGTAATTAATCCTTGTTTACTCTATTCTCATGAAATACAAGTGGCTTTTCGCCTCCATTTCAGTATATGTCATCCATTCCTATGGAACCTCCACTGCTCTCTGATGGATGCTCTGCCCGTTCTTACCTGAAGGGTTCATCCTTTTTCACACAATCCTTAGTACTAATGTAACCTGAGATCATTGACAAGAAAAGGACCAACACTTGAACACCCAAGCTTCTCACTGGGACCTCCATTCTGATTTGATCCTTTGAGAAATTCTTCTGATTTTCTCTTTTTTTGTTTTAACTCTTATTGGAGTATAGTTGATTTACAATGTTGTGTTAGTTTCAGGTGTACAGCAAAGCAAATCAGTTATACATATACATATATTCATTCTTTTTCAGATTCTTTTTCCTATATAGGTTATTACAGAGTATTGGGTAGAGTTCCCTGTGCTATACAGTAGGTCCTTATTAGTTATCTATTTTATATATAGTAGTGTGTGTATGTTAATCCCAAGCTCCTAATTTGTCACTTTCCCCCACCTTTCCCCTTTGGTAACCATAAGTTTGATTTCGAGATCTGTGAGCCTGTTCCTGTTTTGTAAATAAGTTCATTTGTATCTTTTTTTTTATTAGATTCCACATATAAGTGATATCATATGACATTTGTCTTTGTCTGGCTTACTTCACTTAGTATGATCATCTCTAGGTCCATCCATGTTGCTGCAAATGGCATTATTTCATTCGTTTTTATGGCTGAGTAGTATTCCATTGTGTATGTACACCACATCTTCTTGATCCACTCATCTGTCATTGGACGTTTAGGTTGCTTCCATGTCCTGGCTATTGTAAATAGTGCTGCTATGAACACTGGAGTGCATGTGTCTTTTTGAATTATGGCTTTCTCCGGATATATGCCCAGGAGTAGGATTGCTGGATCACATGGTAGAGCTTTGGCCTATTGTTGCTCTTTAGACAAATGCATATTAGAATACCATGGGCTATACTCAAACCTATGACTCCTTTAGAACTAGATGGATGTGAGGAGAGAGAAGAGGAGAGGGGAAGAATGCTTATATTTGGTCTTATAATGCCTTAAGCTGTCATTATGCTTGGTGAGCTTCAAAGATGTTCAAAGCTACCTCCTGAGACATGTAAGGTCCCCTTCATTGTTTCCCAGCTGATCTACTCTGTACTGACTTCCCTTGAGTAGAGGATACATCTTATGTCTCCCTTAGACATTGGGCATTTCCTGGTACACGCTCTCCCAATATCTCTCTTTCTCTCTTCCCCTTCCCCCAACCTCTCCCCACTGCCACCAACCACCTCCCCCCACCCACAGGAAACACTCCAACTTGTATGTCATACATCCCCAAACTGGAAATTCAGGCCATCCAAATAGAGAAGGCTTCTCTTGGCTCTGGGAACAAAGTAGTTTCTCAGCTCTTCCTGAACCCTCTTTTTCATTTCTTGGGCAGGAGTCTGACCTCAGTCTTTCTCAGGCAAGAGTCAGACACCAGTCCCTGTATCTCCCAACAGCAGGAGGCACATCTCAAGCTCTATCAGTGCTTTACTTCTGGGCCCCCGAACAAGGATGGGACTAGAATGTAGCCCCTTCCCACCCCACCTCTAAAGAGAGCAAGAAACTGCAGCTCTGCAGCAGTCCTCTTGTTGAAGAGAAATTGCTTCAACGATCTCCTTTACAAAGTCCTCTCTCTGATGCCTTTTTATAGCCTCGATATGGTTGAGGGGTCCAGGAGTCCTGGAACAAAATCTTGGACTCAATTCCTTTAAAATCACTTATGATGATTTGGCTGACTCATTTTTGGACTTTCATCTCTATTGTCATTTCTTGTCTGGCCTGAAACTTCAATCTTAACATGGTTACACATGCAAAATTCCATCTTCCAGAGACAATCGCTGAAAACATTTGGATGTATATCCTTTTGTATATTTAAAGTATATATTTCTTAACAAAAATGAGATTATTTTGTAACCTGAATTTTTTCCAATTAACAATATATTCTGAGCATCTTTCCATGTCAATAAATCTCTACACCAACATTTTTAACAGTTAAAAGCTATTCCATTGTATGGAACCTACCATTATTTAATGAATTCTTTCTTGACATAAATTGAGGCTGTTTCTTCTTTCTATTATAATAAATGATCCTGTGAAATACACCTTTATTTATACACTTCAACTCATTCAATTATTTAACTAATATTTATTGAGCACCTATTCTAAAAGAGTACTGTGATTTCCTTGGGAGAAACTTCTAGATGTGGAATAGCAGAGTCAAAATGTATGCACAGAGATTGGTTCAAGATGGCAGAGTAGAAGGACGTGCGATCACTCCCTCTTGCGAGAGCACCGGAATCACAGCTAACTGCTGAACAGCCATCGACAGGAAGACACAGGAACTCACCAAAAAAGATACCCCACATCCAAAGACAAAGGGGAAGCCACAATGAGACTGTAGGAGGGGCACAATGACAATAAAATCAAATCCCATAACTGCTGAGTGGGTGACTCACAAACTGGAGAACAATTATACCACAGAAGTCCACCCACTGGAGTGAAGGTTCTGAGCCACATGTCAGGCTTCCCAGCCTGGGGGTCTGAACACGGGAGGGGAAATTCCCAGAGAATCAGACTTTGAAGGCTAGCGGGATTTCGACAGGACTGGGGGAAACAGAGACTCCACTTTTGGAGGGCACACACAAAGTAGTGTATGCATCAGGACCCGGGGGAAGGAGCAGTGACCCCATAGGAGACTGAACCAGACCTACCTGCTAGTGTTGGAGGGTCTTCTGCAGAGGTGGGGGGCGGCTGTGGCTCACCACGGGGACAAGGACACTGGCAGCAGAAGTTCTGGGAAGTACTCCTTGGCGTGAGCCCTCCCAGAGTCCTCCATTAGCCCCACCAAGGAGCCGGGTAGGCTCCAGTGTTGGGTCGCCTCAGGTCAAACAACCAACAGGGAGGGAACCCAGCCCTAGCCATCAACAGTCAAGCGGATTAAAGTTTTACTGAGCTCTGCCCACCAGAGCAACAGCCAACTCTACCCACCACCAGTCCCTCCCATCAGGAAACTTGCACAAGCCTCTTAGAAAGCCTCATCCACCAGAAGGCAGACAGCAGAAGCAAGAAGAACTACAGTCCTGAAGCCTATGGAACAAAAACCACATTCACAGAAAGACAAGATGAAAAGGCAGAGGGCTATGTACCAGATGAAGGAACAAGATAAAACCCCAGAAAAGCAGCTAAATGAAGTGGAGATAGGCAACCTTCCAGAAAAAGAATTCAGAATAATGATAGTGAAGATGATCCAGGACCTCGGAAAAAGAATGGAGGCAAAAATCGAGAAGATGCAAAAAATGTTTAACAAAGACCTAGAAGAATTGAAGAACAAACAAACAGAGATGAACAATACAATAACTGAAATGAAAAATACAGTAGAAGGAATCAATAGCAGAATAACTGAGGCAGAAGAACGGATAAGTGACCTGGAAGACGGAATGGTGGAATTCACTGCCACAGAACAGAAGAAAGAAAAAAGAATGAAAAGAAATGAAGACAACCTAAGAGACCTCTGGGACAACATTAAACGCAACAACATTCACATTATAGGGGTCCCAAAAGGAGAAGAGAGAGAGAAAGGACCAGAGAAAATATTTGAAGAGATTATAGTCGAAAACTTCCCTAACATGGGAAAGGAAATAGCCACCCAAGTCCAGGAAGCACAGTGAGTCCCATAAAGGATAAACCCAAGGAGAAACACGCCGAGACACAAAGTAATCAAACTGGCAAAAATTAAAGACAAAGAAGAATTATTGAAAGCAGCAAGGGAAAAACGACAAATAACATACAAGGGAACTCCCATAAGGTTAACAGCTGATTTCTCAGCAGAAACTCTGCAAGCCAGAAGGGAGTGGCATGACATACTTAAAGTGATGAAAGGGAAGAACGTACAACCAAGATTACTCTACCCGGCAAGGATCTCATTCAGATTCGATGGAGAAATCAAAAGCTTTACCGACAAGCAACAGCTAAGAGAATTCAGCACCACCAAACCAGCTCTACAACAAATGCCAAAGGAACTTCTCTAAGTGGGAAACACAAGAGAAGAAAAGGACCTACAAAAACAAACCCAAAACAATTAAGAAGATGGTCATAGTAACATACATATCGATAATTACCTTAAACGTGAATGGATTAAATGCTTCAACCAAAAGACACAGGCTTGCTGAATGGATACAAAAACAAGACCCATATATATGCTGTCTACAAGAGACCCACTTCAGACCTAGGGACACATACAGACTGAAAGTGAGGGGATGGAAAAAGATATTCCATGCAAACGGAAATCAAAAGAAAGCTGGAGTAGCAATACTCATATCAGATAAAATAGACTTTAAAATAAAGAATGTTACAAGAGACAAGGAAGGAGACTACATAATGATCAAGGGATCAATCCAAGAAGAAGATATAACAATTATAAATATATACGCACCCAACATAGGAGCACCTCAATACATAAGGCAACTGCTAACAGCTATAAAAGGAAACCGACAGTAACACAATCATAGTGGGGGACTTTAACACCTCACTTACACCAATGGACAGATCATCCAAAATGAAAATAAATAAGGAAACAGAAGGTTTAAATGACACAATAGACCAGATAGATTTAATTGATATTTAGAGGACATTCCATCCCAAAACAGCAGATTACACTTTCTTCTCAAGTGCGCACGGAACATTCTCCAGGATAGATCGCATCTTGGGTCACAAATCAAGCCTCAGTAAATTTGAGAAAATTGAAATCATATCAAGCATCTTTTCCGACCACAACGCTATGAGATTAGAAATGAATTACAGGGAAGAAAACGTAAAAAACACAAACACATGGAGGCTAAACAATACGTTACTAAATAACCAAGAGATCACTGAAGAAATCAAAGAGGAAATCAAAAAATACCTAGAGACAAATGACAATGAAAACACGACGATCCAAAACCTATGGGATGCAGCAAAAGCAGTTCTAAGAGGGAAGTTTATAGCTATACAAGCCTACCTGAAGAAACAAGAATAATCTCAAGTAAACAATCTAACCTTACATCTAAAGGAACTAGAGAAAAAAGAACAAACAAAACCCAAAGTTAGCAGAAGGAAAGAAATCATGAAGATCACAGCAGAAATAAATGAAATAGAAACAAAGAAAACAATAGCAAAGATCAATAAAACTAAAAGCTGGTTCTTTGAGAAGATAAACAAAATTGATAAACCATTAGCCAGACTCATCAAGAAAAAGAGGGAGAGGACTCAAATCAATAAAATTAGGGGGACTTCCCTGGTGGCGCAGTGCTTGAGAATCTGCCTGCCGGTGCAGGGGACACGGGTTCGAGCCCTGATCTGGGAAGATCCCACATGCCGCGGAGCAGCTGGGCCCGTGAGCCACAATTACTGAGCCTGCGCGTCTGGGGCCTGTGCTCCGCAACAAGAGAGGCCGCGATAATGAGGGGCCTGCGCACCGCGATGAAGAGTGGCCCCCACTTGCCGCAACTAGAGAAAGCCCTCGCACGGAAACGAAGACCCAACACAGCCATAAATAAATAAATAAATAAACCCAAAAAAAGTTAAAATAAAATAAAATTAGATATGAAAAAGGAGAAGTTACAACAGACACCGCAGAAATACAAAGCATCCTAAGAGACTACTACGAGCATCTCTATGCCAATAAAATGGACAAGCTGGAAGGAATGGACAAATTCTTAGAAAGGTATAACCTTCCAAGACTGAACCAGGAAGAAACAGAAAATATGAACAGACCAATCACAAGTAATGAAATTGAAACTGTGATTAAAAATCTTCCAACAAACAAAAGTCCAAGACCAGATGGCTTCACAGGTGAATTCTATCAAACATTTAGAGAAGAGCTAACACCCATCCTTCTCAAACTCTTCCAAAAATTGCAGAGGAAGGAACACTCCCAAACTCATTCTAAGAGGCCACCATTACCCTGATACCAAAACCAGACAAAGATACTACAAAAAAAGAAAATTACAGACCAATATCACTGATGAATATAGATGCAAAAATCCTCAACAAAATACTAGCAAACAGAATCCAACAACACATTAAAAGGATCATACACCATGATCAAGTGGGGTTTATCCCAGGGATGCAAGGATTCTTAAACATACGCAAATCAATCAATGTGATACACCACATTAACAAGTTGAAGGAGAAAAACCGTATGATCATCTCAATAGATGCAGAAAAAGCTTTTGACAAAATTCAACACCCATTTATGATAAAAACTCTCTAGAAAGTGGGCACAGAGGGAACCTACCTCAACATAATAAAGGCCATATACAACAAACCCACAGCAAACATCATTCTCAATGGTGAAAAACTGAAAGCATTTCCTCTAAGATCAGGAACGAGACAAGGATGTCCACTCTCACCACTATTATTCAACATAGTTTTGGAAGTCCTAGCCATGGCAATCAGAGAAGAAAAAGAAATAAAAGGAATACAAATTGGAAAAGAAGTAAAACTGTCACTGTTTGCAGATGACATGATACTATACATAGAGAATCCTAAAGATGCCACCTGAAAACTACTAGAGCTAATCAGTGAATTTGGTAAAGTTGCAGGATACAAAATTAATGCACAGAAATCTCTTGCATTCCTATACACTAATGATGAAAAATCTGAAAGAGAAATTATGGAAACACTCCCATTTACCACTGCAACAAAACGAATAAAATATCTAGGAATAAACCTACCTAGGGAGACAAAAGACCTGTATGCAGAAAACTATAAGACACTGATGAAAGAAATTAAAGATGATACCAACAGATGGAGAGATATACCATGTTCTTGGATTGGAAGAATCAATATTGTGAAAATGACTATACTACCCAAAGCAATCTACAGATTCAATGCAATCCCTATCAAATTACCAATGGCATTTTTTAGAGAACTAGAACAAATAATCTTAAAATTTGTATGGAGACACAAAAGACCCCGAATAGGCAAAGCAATCTTGAGGGGGAAAAAAACGTAGCTGGTGGAATCAGACTCCCTGACCTCAGACTCTACTACAAAGCTACAGTAATCAAGACAATATGGTACTGGCACAAAAACAGAAATATAGATCAATGGAACAAGATAGAAAGCCCAGAGATAAACCCACGCACCTATGGTCAACTAATCTATGACAAAGGAGGCAAGGATATACGATGTAGAAAAGACAGTCTCTTCAATAAGTGGTGCTTGGAAAACTGGACAGCTACATGTAAAAGAATGAAATTAGAACACTCCCTAACGCCATACAAAAAATAATCTCAGAATGGATTAAATGCCTAAATGTAAGACCGGACACTATAAAACTCTTAGAGGAAAACATAGGAAGAACATTGTTTGACATAAATCACAGCAAGATTTTTTTTGAGCCACCTCCTAGAGAAATGGAAATAAAAACAAAAATAAACAAATGGGACCTAATGAAACTTAAAATCTTTTGCACAGCAAAGGAGACTATAAACAAGGCAAAAATACAACCCTCAGAATGGGAGAAAATATTTGCAAATGAATCAACGGACAAAGGATATAAACAAAATATATAAACAGCTGATGCAGCTCAATATTAAAAAAACATACAACCCAATCAGCAAATGGGCAGAAGACCTAAATAGACATTTCTCCAAAGAAGACATACAGATGGCCAAGAGGGACATGAAAAGCTGCTCAACATCACTAATTATTAGAGAAATGCAAATCAAAACTACAATGAGGTATCACCTCACACCGGTCAGAATGGGCATCATCAGAAAATCTACAAACAACAAATGCTGGAGAGGGTGTGGAGAAAAGGGAACCCTCTTGCACTGTTGGTGGGAATGTAAATTGATACAGCCACTATGGAGAACAGTATGGAGGTTCCTTAAAAAACTGAAAATAGAATTACCATATGACCCAGCAATCCCACTACTGGGCATATACCCAGAGGAAAGAATAATTCATAAAGACACATGCACCCTGATGTTCATTGCAGCTCTATTTACAATAGCCAGGACATGGAAGCAACCTAAGTGTTCATCGACAGATGAATGGATACAGAAGATGTGGCACGTATATACAATGGAATATTACTCAGCCATAGAAAGGAACGAAATTGGGTCATTTGTAGAGACATGGATGGACCTAGAGACTGTCATACAGAGTGAAGTAAGTCAGAAAGAGAAAAACAAATATCGTATATTAACACATATATGTGGAATCTGGAAAAATGGTACAGATGAACCGGTTTGCAGGGCAGAAGTTGAGACACAGATGTAGAGAACAAACATATGGACACCAAGGGGGGAAAGCGGTGGGGGGGCATGGGGGGCGGGGCGGGGTGGTGGGTGGATGAATTGGGAGATTGGGATTGACATGTATACACTAATGTGTATAAAATAAGAACCTGTTGTATTAAAAAAAATTATACATGAGGGCATTTTCAGGCCTGCAAAAATAATCCTAAATTTCCTCGTAAAATAAATTATTCAAAGATATGTTCCAGAATAAGAACAAGTAACCTAGAAATTGGTATGACATAAGAATCAGTGGCAATATGACACTGAAGAACTGTAGAAAGTTTCATTTCTTTGGGATTTTTTTTTTTCCTGATCAACAGATTCTATTAGAACCATGCTTAGAATATTATTTTGGTTTTTTTTGTTTTTTTTTAATTTATTTATTTTTATTTATTTATGGCTGTGTTGGGTCTTCGTTTCTGTGCGAGGGCTTTCTCTAGTTGTGGCAAGTGGGGGCCACAAATATTATTTTGAAGAAAAAGAATTAATAGCACAAGAATTTATTTTCTTACATCTGTCTCTAATTGTTCTACTACAGTGTTATAATATTTATATAATGATAAATTGCAAAGGAGGTATTGGGGTTTTCTGTGTTTAGAATCTGCCTATTGACAAAGGAATGCATGATGAGTTAGAGTTACGGAACAGAATGCATTGTCTTCAACTTTGACCCTATAAAAATAATAATATAACAGAAACAAGAACGGGAAGCAGAAGAGGCGGAAAGAAAGGTAGATGTGCTAATTTCCCTGTTTCAGAACAGGAGTCAGTAAATACTGCCTAAATTTGTTAAGTCAAGAAACATAGATTTAAGAAAGTTCAGGTGAACAACCACAAAAAAACCCTAAAACTAAAAATATAATATTTAAAATTATGTAATGAAGAGGAGTACAGGTTATAAAATAATGATACCAAATTTCTTATACTTTGTGACAAGGAGTCAATAAGATATGATCACAGTTGATCAATTTAGGTGTAGGTATAGTATCAAATTAATGATAATCACTTGAAAAACCAAATTCAGAAATCCTCAGTGGTTGCCTCTGGGCACTGGGGAAGAGGACTTGTGAGTGGGACAGTGGGGAGTGATATCATTTTAATTTATACAACTTTATATCACTTGATATTTCTTTAACATACTTTATTTCATAGTATTTTTCATGCATACCTTCTTATAGGAAAAGTCTAAAGTGATGTAGATAATATTAATAGCTTATATTGGTGAATTAGTTTATAAAAAAAAATATTCATATAAAAAATGTATGCATATTTTAAAACATTTGCTATATATTTCTAGGTTGTCCTGCAGATGTATGTGTGTTTGTATATGTGTTTATGTGAGTGAAAGAGAGAGTGTATTTAGTCCCCAGAAAAGAAAAATATTTCTTTTGGGAAACTTCCCTGTTTGGGAGAATTAATGTAGTACACTGAACACAAGTCATAGCTGTATTTACTTAGCTCCTACAAGTTATTGAATCTGCCTTTTTTACTGTCAACTAATTTTAGGCTTGCATAAAAAAGTTTCAAAAAAAAATAGAATCTCCTTATATCCCGCTCCGATTTTCCTATTGTTTGCATCTTACCATAGCACAATTTTCAAGACCAGGAAATTGATATTAGACTATTATTAACTAAACTGCAGAACGTATTCAAGTTTTACCAGTTTTTCCCCTAAGGTACTTTTTCTATTCCAGGATTTATCCAAGATTCCACTTTGTATGTAGTTCTAATTTCCCTTTGGTCTCCTCCAGTCTGTAATAGTTCTTTAGTTTTTCCCTGTGTTTCATGACGTTGAAACTTTTTAAAAGTACTGATTGGCTATTTTGTAGAATGTTTCTCATTTGGGGTTTGTCTGACGTTTCTAACAATGGTATTGAAGTTTCGCATGTTTGACAAGAGTGCAACATATCAAGGGGCTCATGATGTTGATGTGTCTTATTACTTGTGATGTTGACCTTGATCTCTTGGAAATGCTATTTTAATGCTGCAGGAGAGTGGAAATACTGTTTATAGGGCATCAACTATATACTAGGCACACTGCCTTTGTTCTTTCTGTAATCTCATAAAGATTCTGTAAAGTAAGTCTCATTATCCCCATTTTATTGAGTCTCTTTAAAAATATGTAGCTCACTCAAAGTCATAAAAGATTCATCTGCCTCCAAAGCCAGTGCTTTCCCAGCACAGGATAAGTGTTTCTTCAATATGGGAAACCATTAACAGTAAATCAAGCCCATGTAGGTGTGAGTTGCTGCCCTTCTAGAGTTTGATTCTCAGTTTTCTTCTCCTCAAGGTAGAAATGTGTAGAGTCACATTTTGAGATACAGTTTTCAGTTATTGATTAACCAAGTCAAATATTTAGTGAACAAAATTTATGGAAAATTCCATCTTACACAACATCGTAGCGCCTCTGATCTTTCCTCGCCAAGATTTGTGATCTGATTTTCTTTTCGGTTATTATAATATAGAAGCCAAAAGACAAGTGCAAAATAATTTCCCAAATTGAAAACTGTGAGAGGTTGTTTTTCACTCAGTCATATGTAGACAATACTTGCATCAAACTAATTGTCTGAAAGTCAGTGATTTATTTCTCTCTTTAGATAATTTGTTTTCCGGGGAAGGAGAACATGCAAAGCATAATAGCTGCATGGCACTGCCTGTACCCTGTGAATGTCCCTGCAGTACCATTTAAAGGGTTAACACTTCGATCTGAATGTAAAAGAATAAACAAAAAGTGGAACCCCTGAAGAAAAGCAAAATGAGATAATGCATGGAAAGTGCTGAGCTGAGTGCCTGGTGCACAGTGAACACTCCATAAATTTTAGCTCTTCTCATTGCCACTGAAGCTGTCCTAGATGTCACTGTCATTAAACCTGGGGAAGGGAATATGTGGCTGGCTCATCCCCTGCTCTATGAGGCAAAATGTTAGACTGCTATAAATTTAGAAAGGAAGATGGCTGGTCTCTGGCCAGGTTGGCAGCTGTTTATCTTCTGTAAGTGCTCTGGTGCTACTCCCTTGCAATATGATCTGAAAGCACCATTATGAACCCATTTGGGAGCGAGGTTTGGAGCGAAATCAAGGCAGTGTGGCACGGAGTCAGTGAACTCAGTTCAACCCCTTTTGCAGTTACTTCCTTCCCATCTGAGAGAGTGGCTTTCACAAAAGTAATCATAGGGCAAGCTTCTCAACCTCAGCGTTATTGATCTGTGGTGCCTGATATCTTGGGTGCTGTGGGAGGCTGTGCACTGTAGGATGTCGAGCAGCAGCCCTGGCCTTTACCCACTCGGTGCCATTAGCACCTCCACCCCAGCTGTGACAGCCACAGATGTCTCTACACATTTCCAAGTGAATCTTGGGGGCAGAAATCAGTCCTGTTGAAAACAACTGCTAAAAGGTAATGAGTAATTCCATACTCAAGATAAGTGATCATAGATTCAAACTGGAAGTATTGGGGGGATAGGAAACTATTTTTTGAGCAGTAAGTGCTTTGACAGATGTTACCTCATGTACTTCATGTAAGTTTCACAACAGTTCTCTGAGATAGTTTTTTTTTTTTAATCGATCAGGCTTTTAAATTTTATTTATTTATTTATTCATGGCTGCATTGGGTCTTCGTTTCTGTGCAAGGGCTTCCTCTAGTTGTGGCAAGCGGGGGCCACTCTTCATCGCGGTGCGCGGGCCTCTCACTGCCGCGGCCTCTCTTGTTGCAGAGCACAGGCTCCAGACGCGCAGGCTCAGTAGTTGTGGCTCACGGGCTCTAGAGCGCAGGCTCAGTAGTTGTGGCTCACGGGCTTAGTTGCTCTGCGGCATGTGGGATCTTCCCAGACCAGGGCTCGAACCCGTGTCCCCTGCATTGGCAGGCAGATTCTCAACCGCTGCGCCACCAGGGAAGCCCTCTGAGATAGTTTTTATTCCCCATTCATGGATGGGAAAATATAGACTCAGAGGAATCAGGTGATTTGCCCAACTGCCCACATAACTGTTCTCTGTTGGGATGGAGTTCTGACAACAAAGCCCATGCTCATTCTATTATACCTTCATGTTTCTCAGTTCAAATAGACAAGGCTCAGCCTCGTCACACAGTTTCTTCTGCCCAGGAAGGGGAGAGTTACATTTACCAAGTACAACTGGTGATTAAGCTACTGTATCTCACCATAAAATCCACCGGCCTCTATGCCGCTTCGTGAGGCTATGGCGGGGACTCAGTTAAGCTGCATTTCTCCTTTACCAATTAGCTTCCTATTTGGGTTTGCCAGTAGGGGGCACTAGAGGAAGGTTGGTAGGCAGGAGGAGGGGAGAGGGAGTGCCTTCTTCCTATAAGCTAGCTGTCCCTGATCCAGCTGACCCAGCCACGGCCACTGCTGAGCGCCTAAACTCCTAACAGCAGAAGCCGACACTAGGTCTCACATATGGCAACGGTCTTCCAGGGGACCAAACAGCCACCTGGTGGCAGGTTGATTACCCTGGATCCCTTCGGTCACCCACGGAGTAGTGTTCTTTCTTCACTTGAGCAGACATGTTTTCTGGATATTGATTTGCCTTCCGTGCCGATAATACTTCTGCCAGCACCATCTGTGCACACACAAAATGCTTTATTCACCATTGTGATGTCCCACAAAATCATTGCTTTCTGACCAGAAGCTCAGTTGACAGAAGAAAAAGTGTGGTAATGAGTGCATGGCCATGGAATTTACTGATCTTACCACCTACCCCATCACCCAGAAGCAGCTGGTCTAATAGAAGGAAGGAAAACCCAACTAAAGGTTTAGTTGTGACCAGTTGGGGGATAAAGAAAAGATTGGGAACTATCTCACAGGAGGTAGAATGTGCTTTGAGTCGGCAACCAGCATCCGTGTCTAACTCCCATAGGCAGAAATCATGGGCCCAGGAATCAAGGGATGGAAATGGGAGTAGCTCCTCTCACCATTACACCCAATATCCTACTCACAGAATATCTGATTTTAAACCCATTACTTGGGTTCTGCTGGTTTGGAGGACTTAATTCCAAGCAGGAGACACAACCATGATTTCACTGAATTGGAAGTTGAGACTGGCACCACCATTTTGGACTCCTGATGACCCTGAATCCAAAGACAGAGAAAGGTAAAGATCTGTCCTGGTTGAGATGAATGATCCAGATTTAAGGGGAGATTGATCTGCTGCTACTCAGTGGGGTCAGAGTAGATTACATCTGGAATCCAAGGGACTATCTGGGAATCCTTCTAGTGCTTTCTGTGTCCAAGAGTAAGTTAATGGTAACAGTACTCTGCCCCTTGCCCCCCCAGAAAACAGGCAGAACCACCCAACCAGGTAAAAGAATAGCAACTGGCTTACTCAGGGAAAAAGGAATATGGACTGGTATTGGCAGAGGAAGTTATAAATATCAGTGATGGCATTGTGAACAGTTATAGGTCTTCAGTTACAGAAATGAAGCCTTCAGTTACATTTTCTTCCTTGCCTCCATAACTGTGTATATACATGTATGTGTGTATATATAATACTAATTCCTTTTTATCTCTCTTTTCCTTTTCCCTTTTCACTTTATGTATGTATTGTTGGTGGTAGTTAACTTTAAATTTTAGTCCTTTTTTTTTACTTTGAAGTAATTTTGACTAAGAAGTTGCAAATTTTGTCATAATTTAGCCTTTCACTTACAGAATATTCAAGTGTGATTGTGACTAAACTCAAGGAGTGATAAAAATCTCTGGAAAGAGAAATAGTGACTGCCAACCAGAGATGACTACCATGATCGTTGGGGCTTTGTCTTTCCCCTTTTTTGAAGAGAAGAGGAGAATATCTTTGTTTAGGCAAAAGATAGTTGTATCTTGTTAGGCAGAATAATAAATTTGTTCATTTGGTTGCATGAAATTGAAAAGAGTGTGCATGGATCCTGATGTACCACAGGTCTGGATTCTGTCAGTTATTAGGCCAATGATAACTCAAGTCCGCCCTTCTAATAGGCTCTGCTTTGGGACGAGAGCTCAGCAAACTACATTTCTCCTTTGCCAACTGGCTTCCTGTGAAGTTCAGATGGTAGGGGGAGCCAGACAGAGATTAAAAGGCTGGGGGAGAGAAAGAGAACACCTTTCTCCTTGCTGTTTCTGTGAGTGTCATCCCAACTGCAATAAACCTTTATCCCAGCAGTGCAGTCGGTTCCAGCTTCCAGCTTTTTTCTTCCATCCCGAAACCAGCTTTATCATATTACCTCAGAGGTACCAGAAGCAGTCAGATTGGGCCCCTCATCAGTGGTCTGAGCCCTAGATCCACAGAGCCTCTCTTCCAAGCTTCTTTTTTTAAACAGATTTATTGAGATATAACTCACATACCATTACATTCACCCATTTAAAGTGTACAGTTCATTGATTTTTAGTGTGTTCATGGAGTTGTGCAACCATCAAAACAATCTAATTTTAGAACATTTTCACCATCCCCCAAAGAAACCCAGTACCCATCAGTAGTCACTTTCCACCCCTCCTCCAGCCCGAAGCCACCATTAATCTACCTATTATTTCTGTGGATTTGCCTATTTTGGACATTTCCTATAAATGAAATCATATAACTTATGGCCGTTTGTGACTGGCTTTCTTCACTTAATTTTTTTAAAGTTTATTCATGTTGTAGCATGTACTTCATTCCTTATGGCTGAATAGTATTCCATTGTATGGATATACCACATTTGTTTAGCCATTTATCAACTGATGGACATTTGGGTTGTTTCTACTTTTTCAGCTATCATGAATACTTCTACCACGAACATTTATGTACAGGTTTTATGTAGACCTGTGTTTCCATTCTCTTGAGTATATACCTAAAAGTGGAGTTACTGGGTCATATGATATTTTCCAAGCTTCTTAATTCTGATAATCTCTGCCTCTTTATGTTATTCCCACAACCCCAGGAGTAGCAACTCCTTCCTGCAGTTATAATCGCTAGATTACCTCAGTGTTCCCTTTTCGATCTTTCTAACCTCCAGTGACTGTGTGACCATCACCCTGTATTAAATTTCTTCAGTTGAAGTACTTACTATGGTTTCTATTTTTCTGACTAAACCCTGGATAATACAGTCATATGAAGCATTATAATCAGTTTATCCATCTTCACTGATTAAGGAATAGAAATCTCTTTAACTTCAGCAGGTCAGATAGAAATAATTCTCACACAATGAAGGCTGTTAAACATCAACCTATATCCTGTAAGTCAGTAACATAATTTAATCGGAATCCACTGAATGAGTGGCCACCCTGAGATAATATTTTAAGCATCTGTCTGAAATAGTTTAAGGCTAGTACCACTTAAATCCTAGAGGAAAATCCGTTCCTTCATTTCTTCCTTCCTTCACTCATTCATTTGTTTAATAATTATTTATTTATCACTCCATTTGTGCTATGTACTGTTCTAAGTGCTGGTGATAAAACAGTGAATAAAATAGGCAAAAATCTTAATAATCATAGAATTTATATTTTAGTGGAAGGGAGATGGTAAACAAGTAAGTATAAATGTGTCAGATGGTGAGTAGTGACATGGAGAAATTTAAAGAATGTAAGGAAGATAGAGAGGGCTGGGTTGAGGGTACATTTTTAAATAGGTTGATCAGGAAAGATTTCACTGTAAAAGTAACATTTCAACAAACTCCTGGTGAAGATGAAGGAGAAAGCATGTGGATACCTGGGGGAAAAGAATGTTCCAGGCAAAGCTAACAGCAAGGCTTCACTCTCAAGGCCTTGAGTTGGAAGGATGCCTGGTTTGTTCAAGGAATAGGAAGGAGGCCAATCTGGCTGGACTTGAAACCAGGGGGAGAGCTGTAGGAGAGAATGTTAGAGAGACAGTGAAAGTTCAATCCTGTAGGGCTTTGTATGCCATTATAAGGACTTTGGTTTTATTATGAGTATGATGGGAAGCCAGTGGAAGGATTTTAACAGGGAAGTAATACGACTTGACTTACATTTAAAAAAATTTTTTATACAGCAAGTTCTTATTAGTTATCTATTTTATACATATTAGTATATATATGTCAATCCCAATCTCCCAATTCATCCCACCACCATCACCCCCCCACCCCTGCTTTACCCCTTTGGTGTCCATATATTTGTTCTCTATATCTGTGTCTCTATTTCTGCCTTGCAAACCGGTTCATCTGTACCATTTTTCTAGACTCCACATATATGTGTTAATATACGATATTTGTTTTTCTCTTTCTGACTTACTTCACTCTGTATGACAGTCTCTAGGTCCGTCCACGTCTCTACAAATGACCCAATTTCGTTCCTTTTTATGGCTGAGTAATATTTCCTTGTATATATGTACCACATCTTCTTTATCCATTCGTCTGTCGATGGGCATTTAGGTTGCTTCCATGACCTGGCTATTGTAAATAGTGCTGCAATGAACATTGGGGTGCATGTGTCTTTATGGTTTTCTCTGGGTATATGCCCAGTAGTGGGATTGCTGGGTCATATGATAATTCTATTTTTTGACTTGACTTACATTTTAACAAGATGAATCTAGCTTCTGTGTTGAGAATAGATAGTGGTAGTGGGGATATATGTATATGTATAGCTGATTCACTTTGTTATAAAGCAGAAACTAACACACCATTGTAAAGCAATTATACTCTAAATAAAGATGTTAAAAAAAAAGAGTTATTGGTGATTGATCACTTGATTAAAGGATTACCCAAAGTCTAAAGCAGTATATAGTTCTCAACTCTGGTTGCACATTCAAATCCCTTAAGGAGCCTTTAAGACATGCTAATGCCCAGGCCCCATTTCAAACCAACTGAATAACAATCTCTGGAAGTTGCAACTGGGCATCAGTATTTTGAAAGCTTTCCAGGATTAATCTAAATGTGCATCTGGGGTTGAGAATCACTGCACTAAAGCAAGAGTGGGCTAATTCCTACCAGCCATTTGTTTTTGTTAATAAAGTTTTATTGGAACACAGCCATTTCTGTATATATTGTCTATTGCTTGTTTCACACAACAAAGGCAGAGTTGTGAGCTGCAACAACTGTGTAGTTGAGTAGTGTGGCAGGGACCATGTGGCCCACAGAGCTGAAAATATTTACTATTTGGCTCTTTACAGAAAAAGTTTGGCAACCCCTGATCTGAAGAAAGGAGAGACATGGAAAACTCAAAATGTCCAGCAGTCAATTGTTTGCAGCATTTTCTCAGGCATATATGTAGATAAAGCAGCTATTGAAATTATTCTGACAGTTGGTGAAAAAAATTTATTCCACTTAATAAAATTTTATTGACATGCAACTTCTCAGAAGCACACTCTTAAAGGGGGCACCGTTGTTAAGCCCTTGACTCTCAGCTTTAAGCCCACCACTGTGATGCTGGAGCTGGCATTCTGCAAACTACATTTCAGTCTGCCAGCGGCTCTGCATTAGGCTCTGCCAATAGGGAGCACTAGAGGAACATTTCAAGCCTGGAGGAGGAAGAAGGGATTTGCTCCTTCCTGTTTGCTTTTATTTCTGTCAGCATCATCCTAGCAATGCTGCTTTATCCTAGCCTTGGCAGTTCATTCCAGTAGTAAAGGTTGATTCCACTTTGAAATTTTGCTGACACTCTCAGAACTAGCCTCACAGTGTACCCCTGGAGATATCATCACTCACAGGCAAAGTCCTTTTCTTAGAGTTCTAGGTCCCAGCCTCATGTGCCCCTGCTCCGAGCTCAAAAGACAACAACGCCAGCCAAGCGTTGCCATCTTCCCGGAGACCCGAGTCCCACTTTGTGGGCCCCCTCCTTCAAGCTTCTAAGTTCTAGTAAAGCCAACCTCTTCTCTTTCTTCTTCTCCTTCTCCTCCTCCTCCAAGCCGTAGAGGTAATAGTACTTCCTACAGTTGCTACCTCCATGATATGTTTCCTTTTTGCCTTTTAAGTTTTCCAATGCCTGAGAATATTATTTATATTAAATCCTCTCCATTAATATTACTGGTGTGGTTTCTATCTCCTGTGTGTGAGAGAGCTATTGCCTACTGTAGTAATCATAAATTATCATTGTACCCTGTATTCTATAAAGATTGATGGATTCAAACTGTTGTGTGGGAAATGGAATGCTAAATTGGAAGATATTATGCTCTCTCTAATATAATCTACCTACATATTCATTAATAATGTCTTATTTATGCACTACATAAAAGAATGGGCTGTGTCACTGTGCATAATATGGATCGTGACTTCTGAGGAAATGCCTTTTACTCTTGTTGGGAATTAATGAATAAGAATTCACTGCATGTTTACAATAGTATATGCTGCAAAGATGCAATCTGATGACTCTAGGGGACATCCCACCCCAGCCCGGTCATCCCTAAAAGATAAGGGTCAGACAGAACATGGGTAAATCAGATAACTTCTATCCATTCACTGTACCCAAAATGTAATAGGTCATTTCATCTTTGTAAATAAGCTGAAAACAGGACTTTGTTAAGATGGCGTCAGCGCCAAGAAAGGGACACGTGAACTAGAGACAAGCGCAGCTGTGGCTTCTGTTTGGTCCATGATTTGTTCTCGAACATTCATCTTGTAAGCTGATTCATATTGACTAGTTTATTTTCATTTCTCAGTTTTCTTTTTGAAAATGGCTACTTTACTACCATTGACTACAAAGAAAAAAAGGGGACAATTAAACACTAGATTTGTGGAATAAAGGGTCAGCAAATGACAGTCCACAGGCCAAATCTGGCTTGCCACCTTTTTTTGTAAATAAAGTTTTATTGGAAGAGAGCCAAGCCCATTTGTTTACTATTATCTATGGCTGCTTTCACTAAAATAGTAAAACTGAGTAGTTGCATCTGGGACTACATGACTCACAAAGCCAGAAACATCGACTCTCTGGTCTTTTACAGAAGTTTGCTGACCCCTGACAGGAGGAGTCGGTGTCCGTCACTACAGTGGCATGTGCCAGTCATTAGGGTGTCAATTACAGGGCCCAGGGGAAACTCTGGTTCTCAAGCCTTCCTTGGCAACTATGTGCTCAAATTTGAATGCCCTGCCAGCCCCTCTGCACCTATCAATCCCCTACTCAGCTTCTAAGATCCCGTGTATAATTTCTCTGTGTCATTCAAACTTCCCTGACTGTGCTTGGTGTCATGCCTGTCCCTTCTACTCTCCATTTGTCTCCAACTGAATTCGTAGGATCTTTTAGAAATTGCAAGGAGTATTATTCATCCATCTCTTAAAATACACTTGGCGAGGGCCTTGCACAGACCACTAATTAGTAATTACGGTTTCATTGATCAACACTATCCAGAGGGAACCATAAAGCTGTCTCAGGCACCAGTGCATTTGTTTACCTTAGAAAAGAGTATTTGAGTTGTTGTCACCTGCTATTGTGTGCATCCTATATGTCGGGAACTGCCTTCAAGTCACCATCACCAAAATAGATCTGGTAATTATTAGATAAAAGACTGCGCCATGTAAAAAATGAAGAATAGGGAAGAAGGTTATTCATCTTTGTAACTCTCATATTCCTGCATAATTCCTGATTATATTAAGCATAAAGGTATATGTGCTAAAAGAAATAAACTGGACTGATAGATGATAGATAGCCAGATGAAAAAAATTTTAAGGTTCTACAACAGCCAAAGACTGTTTCTTCCCCCAAATGATTTCTGTTTTATTAAGAGTTTTCTCCTTAATAATGCAATATAATCTATCTTAAGTGCAATGATTTCAGATACCATTCATGCTGAGATTTAAAACCAAGCACAACATACAAGAAACGTATTTAGTAAAGTTTCATCTTCTCAAAAACTAAGAAAAAACAAACAACACAGAGGAAAGAAGGGAAGTATATAATTTATGCAATTTTCTAAGTAGAAACAGTCTTAAAATACCAAGCAATAATCCAACTAAACAATAAACATGAATGGCTCTTTAAAGTATTAATCCATGCGACCGGAGGGCCACCAGGACGATGGGAAACAGCAGCCCTTGGTGTGCCCTGCCACGCCGCTGAGGCTCCATTCGTTGCCTTTCATTTTTTCCCTTCTGTAACCCGCTAAGATTTGTTTTCTTCAAAAGTTTATCAACCATCTCTTGAGTCATACTGCCTGGAGTGTGCTGATTGCCAGAGGTTCAATGCTTTAAGGCTTTTGTGAAAATAAATATAGGCAGGGGCCGCTATGATTCTTGTTTCTACAGGCTCAAGTAAATACCAGAGTGATAGAAAAACAAGAGAATGAGAGGTGAAGGTATTGGTAATCATTTTCTAAAATAAGATGTTCTGTGTCTTAAAAGTCATCTCAGGGCTTCCCTGGTGACGCAGTGGTTAAGAATCCGCCTGCCAATGCAGAGGACACGGGTTCAAGCCCTGGTCCGGGAAGATCCCACATGCCGCAGAGCATCTAAGCCTGTGCACCACAACTACTGAGCCTGCGCTCTAGAGCCTGCGAGCCACAACTACTGAGCCCACGTGCCTAGAGCCCGTGCTCCACGACAAGAGAAGCCACCGCAATGAGAAGCCCGCACACCATAACGAAGAGTAGTCCCCGCTCGCCGCAACTAGAGAAAGCCCGCGCGCAGCAACGAAGACCCAACGCAACCAAAAATAAATAAATTTTTTTTAAAAAGTCATTTCACTGTGTCTGTTCAAGTAGGACTTGGATTGTAATAAGCTTTCAGTAAATATTTAGCCTACAAATTAAATAATATGCAAACACAATTATGTGTGTGTATATATACAGATGTATTTATATAAATATCACTGTGTTTGTGTTAAAGAGAGTTATAGGGCCAACCATACTGTCAGCAGAGTATTTGGTATCCTATATGCAATGATATAAGGAAATCCAAGATTACACAAAAATTTCTCTATAAACGCCTGAAATTCTGAGATGGATAATTCAATCCTTTTTTGGTAATAAGAGGTCCATCAGAACATCACTTCCATGAAATCAGGGACAATGCAATGCCTTGTTCACCAGTGTATTCACAGTCAATGTCACAGTGCCTGGCATAAACAGACTCAACCGTTTGCTGTATAAATGAATGGAAAGCATTACCCTCTACAGGCAAATGGCCTTGGGACCTCAATCCACAAGAATCTTAGACCTTCATGATGCGTGAGTTTTTCAGATTAACTTTATTCCTAAAAGATTTATCTGATCACAGCCCACAGAATGGGAGAAAATATTTGCAAATGATATGACTGGCAAGGGATTAATCTCTGAAATTTACAGACATCTCATGCAACTCAATATCAAAAAAACAAACAACCCAATCAAAACATGGGCAGAAGACCTAAATATACGTTTCTCCAAAGAAGACATACAGATAGCCAACAGGCACATGAAAAGATGCTCAACATCGCTAATTATTAGAGAAATGCAAATCAAAACTACAGTGAGGTACCATCTCACACCAACCAGAATGGCCATCATCAAAAAGTCTACCAAGAGTAAATGCTGGTAAGGGTGTGCAGAAAAGGGAACCCTCCTACATACCGTTGGTGAGAATGTAAATTGGTAAGAGCCGCTATGGAGAACAGTATGGAGGTTCCTTAAAAAACTAAAAATAGAGCTACCGTATGATCCAGCAATCCCACTCCTGGGCATATATCCAGAGAATTGAAAGCTCTAATTCAAAAAGATACATGCACCCCAGTGTTCATAGAGGCACTGTTTACAATAACCAAGACATGGAAGCAACCTAAATGTCCACTGACAGAGGAATGGATAAAGAGGATGTGGTACATATATACAATGGGATATTACTCAGTCATTAAAAAGAATGAAATAATGCCATTTGCAGCAACGTGGATGGGCCTGGAGATGATCATACTAAGTGAAGTAAGTTAGAGGAAGACAAAAATCATATGATATCGCTTATATGCGGAATCTAAAAATAATGATACAAATGAACTTATTTACAAAACAGAAATAGACTCACAGACTTAGAGAACGAACTTATGGTTACCAAGGGGGAAGGATGGGGGGAGGAGGGATAAACTGGGAGTTTGGGATTGACATGCACACACTGCTATACTTAAAATAGATAACTAAAAAAAAAAAATAAAGCCAGGAAAGGAAAGGGGTGTAGAGTTGCTGAGAATGTGTCCTCCTCCTTGCTATTAAGGGAAATTATACTATTATCTTCTTTTGGAGATTTTTCAGAATAAGTATAGGTGAACAACCTCGAAAAAAAATGAAGTAACCCAACTAGGGCGAGTGACATTTTTCACTAGTGATAATCCCATAGACGGTGAAAGGCAGCAAGCTGCTGAGATCCCCATGAATGGTGACCAATACTTGAAATGAGAAGCTCCTAACGAGTCTCTTATCTCAGCGAGCTGAAAGAAAACAAGACCGGGAAGGGAGGGTGACGTTCCAAAGTTCTGTACAAATATTGCTAGCTCTTGGAGTGCTCCCCATTTTTACAATCAAACACTGTTTCTTCAAGGGATGGCTTTGTCATACAAAATGGTCTTCAATCTTGGGGACTAAGGAAATGCTTCTGATAAATTTAATCTAGTTAAAATGCAGGCACCATTTATCACAAATAGGATAGGAAAGATAAATGTATCTGTGTCGTTTTACCTTTGGAGGCTCTGGCTTCAGCACAAAAAAAGTTAGCACATGAGTTCTCAGCTTCCGGTCCTCACCCTTGACTGTGCCTTGGCGTCAGCTGGGTCCCACCCCCAGAGCTTCTGATGGAGTTGGTCTGGAGTGTGGCATGATTTTTCACAGCTCCCCAGATGACTCTCTTTTATAACCAAGTAGGGGGACAAACCATCCCAGTTTGCCCAGGACTGAAGGGCTTCCTGGGATGTGAGACTTTCAGTGCTAACGCCAGGCAAGTCCCAGGCAGACTAGGACAAGTAGGTCACCCTAACCACTGTTCTGAGAAGTGTGTGTTTGATCGGGTTTGATGGAGGTATGAAGGAAGGGGAGCAGCACATGCGTTTTAGCCATGGCAAGGTTGACTACGGAGCCAGTTACCTACCACAGAATCACAGAAGGTATCTAAAATAGATTTGTGTCAGATGGCATGTTCTGAATTTTATCATGTACGATTTCTTGGAAAGGCCAATACTTTTCCTATTTCCTTCTTCCTCTGACTTTTGCAAGTATAATCTTGTTCCTACATGAAAATCTTGTTCCTGAAAAGAAATCTTCCATAGCAACTGGATTCCCTCCCAGGAGCCTGTGCTTTGGGAAGGTCAGCCCCTTCCTTTCCATTAGGTCAATGGTAATTGATAGTTGCCAATATTGGTCAAAATTTCAGTCAGAGGGATCGCAGTGTGTCACTCCTTTACAAGTCTGTCTAATCCAGATTCTGACAAACTTCAAGGGCAACTAGGTAATGATGGTGACTCCTCACCCAGATCACTCTCTCTGGGGGAGTCGCCAAGTAAGGGGTGCATGATCTCTCTCTTTCTAGGAAAGACTGACAGACAAATGCCAGTAAAGAAAATCCAAATCTCATCACAAAAAAATACTCCTCTTTAATGTTATAATGATTCTTTCAAAGGATATACCAAAGCAGGAGACTGATCCCAACTCAACCCCAATATGGCAAAACTTTGGGGGCTGCAGGAGGTTGAGGACAGAAGGAAATGCCAGCCAGGAGAGGCCTCTTCTGACCATTGGCTGAGAAGTGAGCTTTGCTGGCAAAAAGGGCCCTCCCCCACCTGCCAAGTGTAGACACGCTCAGAGGAGGTCTCCGTGGCACGAACCAATCCTTCACTACCATTCAAACAGCTTTCTTCTGATACTTGTGGAGTGAGAAAAATCAGCCCTCCTGTATAAGCTTGCTCTTTTCCAAGCTAGAGTCTTCCTTTCTGTGCGTATTCTTTCTAGGACTCATTTTGTGATCAGGTTCATCTCAGTGCTTTTCCTGTGAGCCTACTTAGGGGCTTTTGGGCTGGCAAGACTGGCCCTTAAATAGTAAAATAAGACGAGAGAATTGGCACCACCGTTTGTGAGATGAAGCACCTCTTCTGGAATGAACAGAGCTGAGGTAGAGGCAAGGGTTAGCTGCCATGTCCTATGTGCTATTTCTGGTTGCTGCTGCTGCTGCTTTATATAGAGCGAGACAGATATTCAGTCTATGTTCCTCAGTTCATCTACGCAGCTATTTGATTTTTATATAAAGCTGCTAGTGTGTGTCTAAAGTTACTTACCGAGCTTGTTGAACCTGTGTTAGCTTCCTGGGTTTCTCACACAAGTCACAGAGTCCCATCACTTTGCATAGCAATCAAAGAAAGGGACGCCTCCCCACCATGTATGCTCTTTCCTCACCTAATAGCATGGCGAGGGACTTTGACATTGACCTTGCTCTTGTGTAAGATAAAGAAGGGGTTTTTTTTGTTCTTTTTTTAAGTTTGAAGGTTTTATATTACTTTACCTTCAGGTCTGTCGCTTTAGAAAATGATTTACGAGGAATAGGGAAGACAGGGGTCTTTAAGCTGTGGCCAGCATCTGTGCAGGGTAAATTCTGTCCTACCTGAGCAGAAGGAATTTTCTAGATCATGAATCAGAGCAGGGGGGCTGGTGTAAGCTGGGCTCCAGGGGAGAGAAGCAGCACGGACCTGGCAACCTGTCAGTACCACTGAGCACCACCGCCTGTGTTAACGGGGAAGAGCCCCCAGGACAGCAGGAGGATGAAAAAAATACAAAGAAAGCAGAACAAATACAAACAGAGGAGAGGATCTAATTAAAATAGAGTAACTGAAGAGATGACTTCCATTGCATTAAGGATATTTTTGGAAGCACTGTGCTGGCATTTGATTCCTGAAAACGCCCACTCCTCTCACCAGTATATTAAAAATCTCTAGGTGCCTTCCCAAGATTGGACATTGGCCAGTTCTTGCCGGCTCTTGCTTAGAATAGGAACAGGATGTGCTGTGTCTGCTATTTGAAATCTTGATTTTTTTTTTCATCCTTTCCTTAGCACCCAAGTTGGGATTTATGAGGTCACAGATGCTGTCTAGGTAGACTTTCATTTTGTTATTATTTTCCCCATTTATTCTCATTTTTATTTCTAGGCCACCAAAAACACAGAATTCAGCCCACTAACACAATGAAAAATATGTATGTATGTTGGCTGGGAAGAATCCAAATCTGATTACTCTAGTTCTTTATGGAGACTATTTTATGAAGGAATAGAAGCTGTAATTAAGTGTTCTTCCCACTTATAGCAATTTAATTAAAAAGACTAAAGTTATTGATTTTTTTAAAACCATTAAAAGGCACCCATGCTGCTGGTTCCAGGCTGCTGCTGGCAGACTATGCACTCATGGAGCATAATTTTCCATTTCCTCCATTACAATGAAACCCTTTATTAAATGCTTTCTCACTGTGGGCAGATTGGTTTATAGTTGAAGCAAGCAAGGATTTATAATCCCTTGCCGCTATTTACTTACCCTTCAATTCAGATTCTGCCAACACCACACAGATTTATCTCCTTAGCTTTTAAAGGACTTTCGATTTGGGGTGATTTCATTTCACAGCTGAAGTAGGCCCAACAGAAGAGACTGTGCCAACCAAGTGGAGTTAGGAGGACTGAATAACCTCAGTTTGTTCAGGATCATACATAAATCAAGCCAGATGAGAATGGAAGAAATATTACCATTGGGCTGCTTGAGTGTCCTTACAACATGGCAGTCAGCTTTCTCCAGAGCAAGTGATCCAAGTAAAAACGTCAAGGAGGAAGCTGCAGTGCCATTTAAGACCTAGTCTCAGAAAGCACACACCATCACTTCTGCCATATACTCTTTGTCAGAAATAAGCCACTAGGTCAGCTCATACTCATGGGAATGGGAAGTGGGTTCCATCTCTTGAGGAGAGGATATGAAAGAATTTGTGGACATATTTGAAAACTGCCACACACTTGCTTTTCCCTCTACCTGAATTCCTCCTATAAATACTCAAAGATCTCACTTCTCCACTTTATTCAAGCCTTAGCTCAAATGTCACAACTATAAAGAGGTCTTTCTTGACCCCTCGTTCCATCTAAAATATTATCCAAGTCCCTCTCTACACTGTTTCTCTGCTTTAGTTTTCTTCAAAGCGTTCTACCATCACCTGACATTATTCATCTATCTATGTTCATCTCTCTCTTTATAATCGCCCTCCTCCACTAAAAAGGAAGCTTGATGGGGGCAAGAGATTTTGTGTCTTATTCATCATTGTATCTCCAGTGTCTAGAACACAATAATTGTGTAATAAATACTCATTATTAAATGGATAAACTCATTCCTTTCCTCATGTAGCAAACATTTATTGAAGATGAATTATTTGAAAAAAGAAACCAGGCCATAGGGAAAGGGGTTTATACTAGGAGATGGGATGAAAAGATTATTAAAACAAGTTCTCAAGCTTCTATATGTTCAAGTAACGTTTTCCAAAATGAGTTGCCCAGAGTTTTAATAGGCACTGCTCAAATAAAGGGTTCTACAGTTAATGAGAAACATTGGTTTAAACAAAATTAAACGTTTTTTGTTACTACACAGCTTCTCAAAGCTTTTAATATGCTAATGTGCCATGTAAATCCCCAAAAAGGAGGAGTAAAATAAACTCCACTTACAAAAATTATTTGAATATGACATTTTCTTTCATCGAACCCAGATGCGAGAGTTAGCCTTGAAAAGATGAAATGAGTTCTTGAGACAAAAGAGGTGACTTAACGAGAAATAGAAATTTGGAGCAGTGAGAAGTATATAATGACCGGGAGGAGGGGGAATTGGAAAGTTCAGCTCAGTCTTCTGGATATTCTACGGGAATGATGCTAAGGCCTTGAGAGGTAAAGAAAATGCTGTAAAAGCTAGAAAGGAAATAAAAGAACAGCAGAGCCACTGAAAGGGCCAAGTAGAGGAAACAGAGGATTGATTTGGAACAGTCCCAGCCAGTACATTTTCATGACTTTCTCCACCCATGCAATGACCGCTGCATGTGAATGGAGAAAGCAAATTAAAACGGAACTTGGCGGCTTGAATTGACCTAACAAAGTCTCCACGTAAGTTCAAGGAGAAAAAAAATTCTAAAGATCACGTAGGAAGTGTTGTAAGGGTGCACCCGGGGTGAAAATGGGTAAAAGGACAAGCAAGGTCCAAACCTGTCATGAAAAATAAAGGGAAGAGAACAAACTTCTCTAAGTCTTTAGATCCCTAAAGATCTCAGGGTCTAAAGAGGTAAGGTGTGGATTCAAGGTCATGCCTGTGGGCTGCTCTGATTGATGGTGAGATTCACGTTGGGAATACACTCGGGAATGGCTGTGACGGAAGGAAGGTGAAGGTGCTGGAAGGAGCGGCTTGCACATTTCCTTGGCTCCTCATACACCCATGTGTTCTCTTCCAGTGTCTTTCCGGTGCCGGAAGGCTTCATCTTTGAGTCCTCTGCTCGAAGCGCTGTGCCTGGAGCACAGCGGGATCATCAGAATACCTGATGGGTGAGTGGATGAAAGCCTGCATGGATAGGCAGGTAACGAGGACGGTACTGACACTGTCAAGGGTGTTGCCAGGACAGTGGAGGACGCAAACACAGAGCCCTGTGCAAATGTCACTGATGTCCGTGTTGTGAAGTCTGCCTTTAGGGAGCCTTGCTGAAAAGCTCACGGTCATTTTCATCTCGGTGCATTCCGGATGTTGGTGTCTTGACTTAACTGATTGGATTCCTAACCACAGCTTTTAGCCCATTACTCCCTACCTTGCCTGTCTCAATTTCTGTTCTTCCCATGGAAATCGCCATGACTTATGGTGATTAGAGCCTTAAGAACTCCTCCGGTCTCTTGGCTGCCCCAGGCCCTGACCTAGGCCGGCAAACATCCTGGGAACCCTGGCCAAAGAAAGAAAATGTTCTTCGGAAAAAGTTTCGTGTTTAATAGTAAGGATTTGAAAAACCATGAATGAAGGGATCACACATAGCACACATCAAGTCTCTTAGCCCCAGTTTCACTAACCATAAATGAAACTTCACGCCACTAGGAAATCAAACACGCACTTCTCAGACTCTGGTGGATGTTAGAATTATGTGAATACCTTACCCTCCGATTCCCATTCGGTAGGAATTGGAGGAACCCAGCCTTCTGCATTTTAACACGCAACCTCAGTGATTGTCCTGTAGGTAGTCTCAGATATGTTGAGAAATGCCACTCCAAGCTTTTTACCAATGAATTCCAGTATTGAAGAGATTTTGGGACAGCAGTCTAGCCCAGAAGACGGGACTTGTCAGAAAACTCAGTGAGCATAGCAAGAACACTGGTTTTTTTCGGAGATAGGATATTTTTTGGAGGAGGTTTGACGTGATGAGACTGAGGGGGCAGATCCAGAACCCCAGCCATACCTCGGGGTGGCCCTGCCCTTGAGTTTACCCACCCCGCCCCCGCTGCAGCCTCCCCCTCTGACTCCAGCTAACGACACCTCCGAGGGGCACTTTGGGGAGGGGCCCGGGGAGTTTTCTCAGAACACTGATGACAGAGGGCAACTGCTCTTGACACGAAATGTTACATAAAAAGCAGAGGTCTCCGCCTTTTCCCAAGGAGTGTGCTTTGCTATTGTCTGGGCTCCAGCAGTGCAAGAAGATGGAGACTGCCTCTGGGCACATTCACCAGCTGATAAGAATCCACACCAGGGCCCTGGCCAGCACTTACATTTCTTTTTTCCCAGAAGCTCATAAAGCACCTTGGCTGACCCTTCTCCATCACCTCCTAAAAAGACAAAAGCACTGTCACCAGCTTAGCCATTAGCAGGGACACGATCAATTCTTTGATTTTCTTTTGAGCTAGTTTATATCTATATGTCAGGGAGGGAATTAGCACCCGCATCACGTGTGAATTTCCTTCCCTTTCCATGTCTCTCACTGTGAGCAAACCCCTCCAGGTCCCTGCATCCATTCACAAAGTCACAAAGTTTCCAGCATCCTTGAAGTTGGCCCCAGCTCTCCGGCAACCAAAACCTCGAAGACACTCACGGGCCTTTTTTGACAGCAGCTATATTTCTTTGCGCACGTAGAGCAGAAGAAAAGAGGGAAGCCCTCCTCTGGGGAGAAGGTTATAAAGTGTCATCAGATCTGCTCCTGGTCTCAGACACAAAAGCTCAGAACTAGCCGTAGCGATCTGCAATGGTCTCCACCTTTGTCTGAGAGGCAGGCAGTAATTGATTTGACCTGCTTTATGGGGACAGTCTCCCAGGCATGACTGAGTGCTAATTGCTACTAATGAGGTGGCATTTTTAACTGGCTGTGGTCTTGAGCTCCCTGTCCTCCTTCCTCCAAGCGGCATTCCTGCCACTGGGTTGCATGTAAACCTTCCAGCGAGCCCTCAGCCATAAGCTCCACTTCCCCAGCCGCTGAGGGTTGTGTTAAGAAGGGCAAATTCCGCTGCCTTTCAGAAGGGCGATGTGCCTGAATGAGCAGCGCGTAAAGATGCACTGGGCAACGCTGCTCTTGAGGAAATGAACTCTAAATGTTACAGGATCGCTGGAAATTACTTTCCTAATGACTTTTACTGATTCCGCCCATTTTCCTGCATTCACCTCTCTCAGCCAGAGAAAAATCCACAAGCCCCAATCCATGAAGAATGTTTTCTTGCTTAGTTATTTGGGAGGTTAAGTTTTACATCAATGCCTCTGTGTCTCAAAATTGCCATGTGATGTTGAAGCCGAATCCGGCCTCTGTACCCCGACACTGAATTAAGTCTCAGAGACAGAGTTTTAGGTGAAGTAGAAAAGAATAGCTTTATTGCTTTGCCAGGCAAAGGGGGCCACGGCGGGCTAATGCCTTCAAAACTGTATGTCCCGACCTGGAGCAGGTAGCCAGGAGTTTTATAGTAATGGCTCAAAGAGGGCGTGATCAGCTCGTGGACATTCTTCTGATTGGCTGGTGGGGAGGTAAGTGGGCGTCAGCATCATCAACCTTCTGGTTCCAGCTGGTCTGGGGTCTGCGTGCTTGTGGGCAGCATGTAGTTAACTTCTCCCACCTGGTGGGGTTTCAGCATCTGCAAAACAGCTCAAAGATATTATGTGTGTCCCTTGAGGGGAACCGGGACCCTGCCCCAAGGCTGCACTGTTGTTTCTTTTGACTGCTTCTCCCTTGTCTCCGCATCCCCTCCCTTCCCTAATTAACATCTGTTTGAACCTGCCCTTAGGAACTCAGGGAAGGTCATGGAGGCTAATTGAAGCCTATTTCCTGTAATCAAGAAATGGGGGACATGGAAGGGCTTTTGTGCCCAGAAGCCCCACAGGGTCCTGCTCGGTATCACTATTATTGCTACCACAGATTACCCCCTAGTATATTTGCCTTGTGTTAGTTAGGCAGGGAAAAATCCCTGTTACAACGGGTTGGGAGCTGTCTTTAGTACCACTGGTGTTACAAATGGGGGAAAGAGTGTGGCAGGGTTTATGAAAGAAAAGAGAACTTTTTGAAACATCGAGGATTCCAAATCAACAGAAGAGCTCAAGAAAATAAACAGAGTGAATTCAAGAAAATAAAAGGAAAAACACAACAAAGATAGCAAAGGAATTCAGAAAATAGAAAATAAACAATAGAGTCAACAAAACAAAAACCTTGCTTTATGAAAGAAATTAATAATAAACAAGCCTCTGGCAAGACAGATATATGGATAAAGAGAGGATATGCCAATAAACACTATTATAACTGCATAAACCAAAGATAATGGAGATTTATAAAAATCATAAAGAATTCAATGAATAAATTTCTGCCAATAAATATAAAAATGTAGGTGCAATGGAAATTTTCTAAAATGTTATAAATTACTGTAACAGACTAATAATGCTAATCAGTATCTGTGTTCTTCTTTTCTTACTGGTCACACACCTAACTCTGTTACCCAGGTGCTCTTGCAATTACATACGGACAGTGACTGATTTTTGGTCAACAGACTGGCCCAGAAAAATTTTCCAAACATTTATATATATATATATTTTTTCAGATACCAATAAGAAGAGAAAACTGTCAAACTCACTTTACATAGTATGTTATCTTTTGTTTCTGTGCTAATAACCATTTTAACAGGTGTGAGTTGATATCTAATTGTGGTTTTGATTTGCATTTCCCTGATGATTAGTGAAGTTGAGCATTTTTTTTAATATACGTATTGGCCATTTTTGTGTCTTCTTTGGAGAAATGTCTATTCAGTTCCTTAGCTCATTTTTTAATTGAGTCAGTAGGTTTGTTTTTTGTTGTTGTTGTCTGTTTGTTTTACTATTGAGTTATAGGAATCCCTAATATTTTGAGGATTAACCCCTTATCAAATATATGATTTGCAAATAAATATTTTCTCCCATTCTGTAGGGTGCGTTTTCACTCTGTTGATTATTTCCTTTGCTGTGCAGAAGTTTTTTAGTTTGATGTAGTCCTACTTGTTTGTTTTCACTTTTGTTGCCTATGCTTTTGGTGTCATATCCATGAAATCATTTCCAAGACCAATGTCATGAAGCTTTTTCCCTACATTTTCTTCTAGGACCTTTCAGGTCTTATGTTTAAGTCTTTAATCTATTTTGAGTTGGTTCTTGTGTGTAGTGTAAGGTAAAGGTCCAATTTCATTCTTTTGCATGTGGATATCCAGTTTTCCCAGCACCATTTGTTGAAGAGGATGTCGTTTTTTTATTGTGTGCTCTTGGCTCCCTCATCAAAGATCAGTTGACTGTTTGTTACATATCAATTCTTGACCAGCTATCATTAACAGTTAATCTTGTAGAGGGCAAAAATGACCTTTGCTATTTCCTTTGTAATGCTTAATATACTTATCCCATT
Source organism: Eschrichtius robustus (assembly GCF_028021215.1). Classification (NCBI taxonomy): domain Eukaryota; kingdom Metazoa; phylum Chordata; class Mammalia; order Artiodactyla; family Eschrichtiidae; genus Eschrichtius; species Eschrichtius robustus. The sequence continues at coordinate 12,005,598 of NC_090845.1, read as the reverse complement.
ATTTGGTTGATCCTACCAGACTCTGACTCTTTGAGCGTAGATTCTCTGGCTATTTCATCTTTTATTTACTACAGTATCTATCAATAGTTCATTGCCTATAAGTGCTGAATAAATATTTATTGAATGAAAAAAGACTGAATATAATTCAGCCAAAATTATAAATGCTTCAGATACTATTACAATATGCAGTTCCTCTCCTTTACATACAAAGCTGACACTTTGAATTAAAAGCATTAAACATGGTTCAAGTTCTGGTTTTACTGCAAAAATCTCTTTGACTTGAAGCAGGTCACCTCTGAGTTCCATATTGCTCTAACTTTAATATAAAAGGTTTGAACTAAATGCTATGGAAGGTCTCTTCCAGCTCTGACATCTTCTGAATAATACCAGGATAGATTTATGCTAATTCATGTTCACATTCTCAGTCATTCCTTCTTGTGATTATCAAGATATATTTTGGGTAGAAAGGGTAGGGATCAAGGTATATTCTGTGACCAAGAATGAAAGAAAGCTATTTTAAGACCTGCATGTTGACAATATATGGTAGTCATTAAGGTTGTTCCCCAGTGGTCTGGCTGTCTCTTCTTCTACATGATAGTTTTGAACTTCACTACCCACCTGAAGCTAGGTGTGGCCACATGACAAACTTTGGCCAGCAAAATATGTGCCACCATGACGTGTCACTTTCAGGTGGGAGCTTTAAATTTTGTCATCTTTTCTATCCCTATGCCATGATGATATACAGTGTTCCAGATTGACATTGGTCCCAGGTTGAGGGTAAAGTGGAGCAAAATTCCCAGTCAATTCTTGAAAAACATGCAGCAAAAGAAAGAAACAAATCTTCGTTGTTTTCATGCCTCTGAATTTGGGGGATAATTTTTGCCACAGCAAAACCCAGCCCTATCTAGATTACACTCTGTGTTATTGCCATGCTCTGATTTAGCAGTTGTTAGTTTACTGCCAGAATACACTGGTTATCCTGATTAACTGTGGATATTTTGCAAGTATTTTATCACTGTGAATGACATCAAGTTCCTTTAGAATAGGGATATCATCTATCTAGATCACCATTGTATCTCCAGAGTCTGGAATGATTTTCCCCTCTGCTATAAATTAGAGAGAATGAACAGTTATCTCTGCAATAAAGTTATGCTTGATTTCTTACATTCCATTATGATTTTTTTGAGTAGGGAAAAAAGGAATGGACATAAGGCATTGACCTGAAAATTGGATGTAACCCTGAGTTCGCTCGCTGATCTTACAGGTGGAAAAAAAGATTGAAGACAGCTGAGACATTCTGTCCAGTCATTATACTGGATTCAGCCCTTTGAATGCCAATATCATATCTCAGGCAGGATAGTTACTTTAAAAATACAAGATTTAAGTGTGCCCGTTGTTTTAATTATCTTTGGGTGTCCTGTTTACATTCACATAAATGATTGATTGTTTCATGCTAAATAGATAACAATGGAAATTGTTACCACATACATAGTCTCTTTGGGGAATGTGAAGGGGAAAGATAAATATTTGAGAGCCTGCTGTGAATAGGTACTTTCAAATATGCTATCTTTTATAAACGTTTTAATTGATGTAAAATATGCATACAAAACAGTGCTTAACTCATCAGAGTACAGCTCAATGAATTTTCACAGACTGAACACACCTGTTTAATAGGCATCCAGATCAAGAAACAGAACATGACCAACACCCCTGAGGTCCCCCCTCTGCCTTGTGCACATTTCCAATCCCTTATTCCGAAGGTAACCACTATCTTGATTTCTAACAGAATAGATTGACTTTGCCTGTTTTTGAAGTTTATGTGAATGGAACCAGAAAATATGTACTTCTCTCTGTCTGGCTTTTTTTCTTTCAGCATGATTCTTGTACTATCCATCCATATTATTGCATGTAGTTGTAGTTTGTTCATTTGCATTGCACATAGTGTTCCATGATGTGGAAATACCACAATGTATTTATCAATTCTAAATAGGCAAGCTAGTGGGTATTTGGGTGGTTTGCAGTTTGGGGCTATTGTAAATGGTGCTGCTATGAGCATTCCAGTGTATCTATTTTGAACTCATATGAATGTGTCTTTTAGGTATATATCTAGGAATGCTATTACTGGATCAAAAGGAATGCATGTACTTAATTTTAGAAAATGCTGACAGTTTTTCAAAGTGGTCATGTGATAGATTGCAAAAACGGCCACAATTTCTTCCCCTTCCTATATCCATATCTCTTTATGATGTGACTTTGCAGCTCCTCCCATCAAGAGGTGGAGTCTTTTCCCCCACCTTTGAATCTGGGCTGGCATCGTGACTTGCTCTCGCTAGCTCTCTAGGAATCCTCCTCAGCCTCCGTGTAGACAAGTTCAAACTAGCATGCTGAGTGACGAGAAGCATGTGGCCAGGTCAAGTCTCTCATACCAACCGACAGGTGGCCAGACATGTGAGTGAAGCCATGCTAGACCAGCCTGGCCCAGCTAACCTGCCAGCTGATGGCAGATGCGTGAGTGAGCCCAGCCAACAACCCAGCCTGGTCCAGATCGAAAGAACCACTCAACCTTAGACTTGTGAATAACAGTAGTGATTGTTTTTTTAAGCCACTGAGTTATATATCCATAGACAATGGTTGTATGTGCCATTATTTTGGCAACAGTGCCTTCAGGTAGGTAGTGTTAACTTCATTTTATTGACAAAGAAACTCAGGTTCAGAAAGGTTAGGTGACTTGCCCCAGAACACCCAGCTAGCAAGGGGTAGAGCCAGGAATCAAATCCTGCCTAATCCCAAAGCCCCCTTTCTTCTATATCATACCGTTTATAAAGTAAAAGATATAAAAATGAATGGAAAATTTAGAGCGCTTGACTTTTACATGATCTCAAAACCCCTTGAGTACAAGTTCAGTTATGCTGCTCAGTAACCAACATTGGGAGGTGCTGTCATTTGAGCCCCAACTCCCTCTTCTAGCCCAGAAGCTGGTTATCTGATGGTCCCTGTGGTATCACACTTTGGAATTTTATTTATAGATACTTATCCATGTTTTTCACTTCAATAGAATTTTTCACATGTGGGTTGACTTGATTTTATTATACTTGATATTTACATATCTCTTGGCCTTTAAAATTAATCTTTTATCGCATTTCTGAGTATAATGAAGTTGCTCTGAGGTGATGCCAGTATTGTGTATATATGAAAGAGGACGTGAAAAGAGTCAAGCTGAAAGGGTCAACCTGAGGCTCACCCAACGAGTTTTAGGCCTAGCGCAGGAAGAGGTCAAGAGTATACCCTTCTCGAAATCAAGTGATTTGTGGGTGTAAAATTTAGGCAAATTTTAAACGTTTGTGCAGAAAAAAATTGACAGAGGATTGGCAGGGGCACAGAGAGAGTGGTGGGCTCCTCCTCCCATTCTCCGCTATTTCTGTGCTAGTATTGTCCTCCTTCCCAATAGATACTAGAAATGTATGAGCCTCAGTTAAAGGGAGTCCTGAGTTAAAATTCTAGCAAAGGTTACTTAGCTTCTTTGAGGTGCAGTTTACTCATGTATAATGCATCCCTTGCTGAGTAGTAAGGATCTGGAAAGAGAGAGAGCGAGAGAGATAGATAATCACCTAGCAAGTGCCTGACAACAGATAAGACACTTAGGAATTATAACTCTTAATATTGTTACATTACTGTTCTTATTGATTTTCCCACTATGGCAATCGACATTCCACAGCATTTTTTTTCTCTCACAGCCCTAACAAAGTTAGTCTGGAGGAAACTCTAAAATGCGTCTGGCTGCCCATCTCAATAAGTCAGCATATATCTCTAGTCTGAGCCCTGCAAAAATGCAGGAAAAAAATGTAAGGCATGGTCTTTCTTTTCTAATAGAGAGGGTAAAACAATTACCCAGATGACTTATAAAAGGTAGAAGGCGCTGGGTGGCATAAAAGAAGGACGGATGATTCCACTGAGGTCCGAGAGGAAGGATGGGATCCAGATGGAAAGCTGAGGTCAGGAAAAAAGTGATGTAATTGGTGAAAAGATTAATTCTAGGCAGAAATCCTAGAATGGGTTAAAGCTGGGAGTTGGGAAGGGGCCAGGCATACTCAGGAAACAATGACCTTAACTAGCGTAGGGTAGAGATTGGAGTCATGGGACAAAGAGTTGGAATGTAAGACTGTGAAGCCAGGAGAAGACATCGGGGCTAGATTCAGGAGGCACTGACAGATTTTAGGTAGACACTTGAGGAAGGTAAAGGTGACAAAATGAGCAGATTGGAGGAATGAGAAGCAAAGAGGCCAGAGGGGAAATTGCAGTGTCCAATCATAAGACACATGAGCCTTGTTACTGGAGTTAGTGGGCGGCGGTTGTATAGAAAGAGGGCATTCTGCTAAGTGACATAAGTCACACAGAGAAAGACAAATACCGTATGATAAGACACCTGTGGAATCTAAAAAAACCAAACTCATGGAAACGGAGAGTAGAACTGTAACAAGAGGATGCCAGTGCCGAGCCCCAGTTTGGCTACTCGCTGCTCAAAAGGTCAATACTCGAGAGACAAGTGCTGGTGAAAAAGGAAAAGTTGCTTTATTCAGGAGGCCAGCAACCTGGGAAGATGGTGGACTGAAGTCCTCAGACGGTCTCCAAGTTGCCAGTTAGGAGACAGAGGTTTTCAAGGCAGTGCGATGGAGGAGACCGCAGGGTGTATGATCAGCTTGTGCTCAGTTCTCGTGCTTTGCCTGGCATCAAAGTGAAGTTTTGAGCATCACCAGTCTCCTGGTTTCAACCAGTCCAGGGTGTACATGCTTGCAGTCAGCAGTTTTCATCTGGTGCGGGTCTGCTTCCTGTAAAAACAGCTTAGACATGTGTGTCAGGCCTTTAGCTGTATCTTGCAGGGAACCGGGAGCTCGGTGATTCTGCTGGGTAGCTGGTTTATAGTCTAAATTGTTACTAGTTTCCCCACCCAACATTATAATATTCTTTGTTTCTACATCTTCACATTTCCCAATCATTAACTCTTGAGACAGTCTTCTGAGACTCAGGGAGGCCTGGGAGGCTAAAGCAAAAGCCTTTTACTTCAAAGGACAGGGACACAGGAGCTTGTGTGCAGTTCCAATGCCGCCTTTTCTCTGATAGCCCTCAGTCTTTAGGGGAACAGGTGTTGCATGAGAAAGGGAATAACGTTTTGGGTAGAGAGGTTAATCACCACCTTGGCAGAGGAGCTCAGTTTGAGGGGGACACGGTTACAGAACAGTGGCTACCAGAGGTGGAGGAAACGGGGAGATGCTAGTCACAGAGCACAAAGTACCAGTTAGAAGATGAATGAGTTCTGGGGATGTAATGCACAGCATGATTATTACAGTTGATAATACTGTATTATGTACTTGAAACGTGCCAAGAGAGTAGCTCTTAAATGTTCTCACCGCTAAACAAATTATGTGATGCGACGGAGGTGTTAGCTCATGCTATGGTGGTCATCATCTTGCAATACACGAGTGTATCAAATCAACACATTGTACACCCTAAACTAACACAATGTTACATGTCAATGATATCTCGATAAATCTGGAAAAAAAATTCTAAATGACAGAAAAAAAGGAAAAGTTCCTTCGAAAGAGTGAGGCATATTAGGAAGGCCTTTCAGTGGTAGAATTGACTAGACTAAGCCAATGAGGTGAAGGCAAAAAGTCAACTATGACTCAGAAGTTTCAAGTCTGGATGAGTAGGTGAACAGAGGGGCACACACAGAAGCCAGAGAGTCGGACGAGTTCAGCTTCTTTGGGGGGAGTATGATGAGGCTGTTGTGACCAAATTGGGGGTTAGGGCCATATCCTCGTAGAGGTGCTCTTACAGGCAGTTGAGGATTCAGAACTTGGATCAGGAAAAAGTTGTATGCTAGAGAGAAGAGTTGGGTGTGATCCAGAAATGAAGCTCAAATGATCTTACATCATGGAAATTAAAAATTCTGAGTCATCTAGGGATGTGGGGAAAGAGGAAGTGAAGTTTTCATAGGCTTGTAGCAATTTACAGCACTAAAATTAAAATGGCATATATATCTGTGAGTTGTCTAGGAAAAACACATTGGTGATGGGCAATGAGAAAAATTATTCTGGGACTCTGTCCAGGAGAACAAGGCCTTCTTGCTTGTTGCTTCAATCTCTAAACCTCCTTCCTAATTTTGGGGTAGCTCCCAGTTCTTACCTAGTTCCTCTCTCCAGACCTGGCTTCAAAGCCTGGCTCAGTTTCCCAAATTTTCCCCTTCACAGAGTTGCAAAAAGCAGCTCACATTCTCCTTTTTTTTTTTTTTTGTCATCTAAGTGTTCCTATTGCAGACACAGAAATAGATAAGAAGTACCAAATGGTGAGTAAGGTGTAGATTTAACATGAAATGTTTAAAATGCCGGTATTCATTATCCCTAGTCTTTATGCAAATATCAGGCAATAAAGTGCTGGGGCCAGCGTGTACTGGCTCATGAGAGCCAATTGTTAGATATTCAGAAATTTCGCAAGCCAGTGGTTAAATATAGCTATTATTAAAAATTATACAAACTTACAATGAAATAAATTATCAAAAGCTGATACTACTCAAACTCATCACTCCTTAATTGTTTTACTATTACTTATGAGCTTGAAGTTATTTGTGTTTATTATATCTGTAGGCTGGAAATATCATATAATGGTGTACTACCGTGCATCACTTCCCAATTCTGTGTACAATGATATCATATTGGTAGCTTGAAATAGGCCATCATGGGAGAATTTACAAATCAGAGCTTTTTCATTTTCCATTGGAGACCCAGTTGTTAAACATCTACCGGTTCACCAGTGCTGTTAGACATCTGTAACGTCATGGCAAAAGCAAAATATCATGGGTTGAGGCACTAGATTGGAGTCCAAGTTCCATTCCTGCTGAAAGAGCAACCAATCTTGAACAAGTCACTAAATGTCTCTTGAGTTCCTATGCAAGAGTGTATTGGGGCTTCCCTGGTGGCACAGTGGTTAAGAATCTGCCTGCCAATGCAGGGGACACAGATTCAAGTCCTGGTCCAGGAAGATCCCACATGCCACGGAGCAAATAAGCCTGTGAGCCACAACTACTGAGCCTGCGCTCTAGAGCCCACGAGCTACAGCTACTGAGCCCACGTGCTACAACTACTGAGCCCGCGTGCCACAACTACTGAAGCCCACGCACCTAGAGCCCCTGCTCCACAACAAGAGAAGCCACCGCAATGAGAAGCCCGTGCACCAAACGAAGAGTAGCCCCTGCTGGCCGCAACTAGGGAAAGCCCTCATACAGCCACAAAGACCCAACGCAGCCAAAAATAAATAAATAAATTTTTTAAAAAAAGATTTAAAGAAATAAATAAAAATAAAAAGAGTATATGAATACCCTTCCCCGACCAGGGATCAAACCCGGGTCCACAGCAGTGAAAGCACCAAGTCTTAACCACTGGACCGCCAGGGAATTCCCAGATAGATTTATTTTGATACCTCTTGTTATTAGAGTTATGAGTTAAAATAAACCTCTAGGATGGAATTTTTATTTTAAAAAACCAAAACCAAAACCAAATATGTATTGAAAGGGTGCAGAAAATGATTTGCATCCTACATGATGACATTTTGTCAAATCACCTGTAAAATGTACTTTGATGGGTTTCAGAGCCCATGTTTTCAGCCTGAAAAATACATTCGTGATTTGTGTCAGCTTGTATGATTGGATGGTTGGCCTAGTTAATTCTACCACCTGTTTCAGTCATCAGTTCTTATTAGCTCTCATTTGATGAGGAAAACAATCTCTGGAATTCTATCTTTCTTCCCAAATACCAAAGGATGTTTCGTTTTTATTTAGATATCAGCACATCTTTCTATTTCTCAAAGACTGTTGTTATAAATTCAGATTCTCCATTGTTTGCTCACGTAATCCATTACCATTTGTGTAACAAAAATAACTTATCAAAAACAAGACAAACATGAACGTTGAATGTGTCCTACAACTTCAGAGCATTCAATTAACATTTAAGAATGCATACCTTGTCTCCTTCGCTCAGGCCCGTGGCGCCGGCAGGATGGGCAAGTGTCGTGGTCTTCGTACTGCCAGGAAGCTCCGTAGCCACCGACGAGACCAAAAGTGGCATGATAAACAGTACAAGAAAGCCCATTTGGGCACAGCCCTGAAGGCCAACCCTTTTGGAGGTGCTTCTCATGCCAAGGGAATTGTGCTTGAAAAAGTAGGGGTTGAAGCCAAACAGCCAAATTCTGCCATCAGGAAGTGTGTCAGGGTTCAACTAATCAAGAACGGCAAAAAAATCACCGCCTTTGTACCCAATGATGGTTGTTTGAATTTTATTGAGGAAAATGATGAAGTTCTGGTTGCTGGATTTGGTCGCAAAGGTCATGCTGTTGGTGACATTCCTGGAGTCCGCTTTAAGGTTGTCAAAGTAGCCAATGTCTCTCTTTTGGCCTTATACAAAGGCAAGAAGGAAAGACCAAGATCATAAGTTTTGATGATGAAAGCAGGATAGTAATAAATTTCCATATGCCAAAAAAAAAAAAAAGAATGCATACCTTGAAGGTAGCATATTGCTAATTTCAGATTCCTAAAATTTTTTATGCTACTACATAGAATGTCCAATTCCGTACTATAGGATAGAAACTAAATAAGTGGGTAAAAGCTGAAGCAAGTGATATGACTGAGTCAATTTCAATGCCACAACAAATTGAAAGCTAAAGGTCAATTTATTGCATGCTATGTTAGAGAATAATTCCAGATGACAAATGTGCCAGGCTCCCGAGATGAGTCGTAACCGCCCAAAGCAAAGGGAAGGGGTCCTAAAAACAACTATATCTACATGAGGTGCCAGGGAGAGTTTCAAAGTACACATAAACAGAAATGAATGCAGAGATTGAAAATGCATTGCATTAGCTAGAATATAGATAACCACAGCTGTGGAATGTATCTTAGAGTCATGATACCTAGACAATGGGCTGTGATTAAAACTGGAAACGTAACATTAATTTTAGCATGCACTTCAACCAGATTATCTAGGATACTGGCCACCTCCTTGAATTCTTCTTTGGGAGCTCAACATGCATATAAGTGCATGACTTTATGTGTGAATATATGGAAAATCTTTAAAATAGTCTTTCTTTCAGGCTCTCCATGGGGCATCTATTGCATTCCTATTTTCAAAAGTGTGCCTTGTATACGTGAAGCATAGGAGATAATGCAGTGAAAGAGAATCAAGTCTCTCCCACAAGGAGTTGCATTTACTCTGGGAAAAAAGATACTCAAACTAGTAATTATTATGTAAAGTAAAAATAGAGGTACACTAAAAGTCCTACAAGAATATCTATCTACCTTTAAGTTCTAGTTGAAGAGAGTGCATTTTTTACCAACATTAGAAAGATTTTTTTAAAAAAATATCTCTAAACCAAGGTCGGAAATTCAAATTGCCTTCTTGAACTGTTTCTGAGACTTTCAAAACGAAAAATGTGATGAATCACAGAGGTGCAAGGAAGTAAGGAGAAAGGCATCTGGGTAGACAGATGGGACCTGAGGGGGGAAAGACCAGGCCGTGAGGGTCTTTGGAGCCAACCCTTCTCCCTACCGTGCCCTCATTTCCCTCTTCAAGCAGCAGACCAACTGTTTTTGGGCTTTGTTCCAACAAAAGCAAAGTTAGTAAGTTTTTGACAGAGCCATGCATGTTCATCAACAGAGGTCAGCAGCACCCAAGTCAATTTAGAGCTTCTAGTTTGCTGAGTCAGGATTTAATCAATCATCAAATACAGATTTACTTCACATAGTGGCTGTCAGTTAATTGTTGGCTTCCTAAGAGTTCTTAGAAAGTTATTCCACTTCTGAGATGATTCTTTTTGGGTTTTCACCTGAAAAAGCACTAAGTAAATACACTAAAGAAATAATGTATCTGCATTACCATTTCAGAAAAAGATGCATTCCTCAATTTACTCGAAACAGTAGTTTCCTAGTCAGAGAAGATCGTATGGAACATGTTCGAATTGTGTGACTTACTGTAATGAACCCAAATGCTTTCCTTTGGGTTCATATATCCAGTAACAGAAATTGTATTTAGATCTTCAAGCTGATGGGTGCATAAGGTATCTTCACGTGTTTCAAAGTCCTCTCATTCATCAGCCTTTATTTTGACCTGTAAGGGGTTTTCTGTGCTCTAATATTTTTAAGACAAGTTTGAGTGCAAAATAACCATAATCTCCCAAAAGACTGAAAAATTCGTGGATAAAACTGGACAGAAAGACAAATACACCTTGTAAAGAATGACTCCTTACAAAGAATGACTCCTTATAAAGAATGACTCCTTAATACTCCTTCATTGCCACCTCCACCCACTCTCAAGAAATCTCTTCTGCCTTTGTCAAGTATAATAAGCTTTTATTATATTTCATGTCAAACGATATTCATTTACTTTCACGTTGTTGTTTATTACAATACTTACAAGAGCTTACTTTCATCATTCAGTTGAGGTATTTTCTACCTGTAAAAAATTAACTAGGGGTCTCAGGTTGGAATGGAATGCAGTGGCATCTTTTCCATTAATATTAATGGAAATATTTTATCATTTAAAGTCTTCTCACTCTGCAGTCAGGTTTTCAGGCACAATTTAAAGTCTGAAAGTGTGAGGGGAAAGTGTGTTTAGTGAGGAACTACTATGCTTCAGAAATTGTGCTAAGCACTGGGGAAAAGCTTGTAGAAGAGACCGGTGTGGGCCTTGCCCTCTTGGTGTTTACAGTTCAGCTGGGAAGATGGTGGAAATCATTTTTGATTTTCCAGAGATATGGCTCTACCTGCCTGGGGTTGCTGGGGAGAATCCTTTCACAATGTATACGTTTGTCAAATCATCACATTGTACACTTTACGTATCTTACAATTTTATATGTCTATCGTACCTCAATAGTTAGATAGATAGGTTGATACATAGATAGATAAATGGCTTCTGGTTTCTATGCTGGAAGCTACTGCCTTCAGTGGGGTCAGGTATATTTCCCCAATGTCAGGCATCATTGGGCCTCCTCTCTCATAAGCCATAAATAAAGGGAGACCTAGGCTGGGCCTCTAAGGAAACTTGCAGCCCCACAAATATCACACCAGAAATCCTTCCATTATCCTCCTAGACACCCAAATTCGGACTGAACACAGATAATAGGACATGACAGGGTATAACCGTGGGAGTAGAGAATTTGGAGCCAAAACTTCTGATTAAATTCTGCCTTCACCATTTACCAGCTAAGAACTTTGGACGTGCCCCTGTACATTTCCGAACTCTGGCTTTCTTAGCTATTAAACGGAGACAATAATTTCCACCACATGGATTTGTCACGAAGTTCAAGTAAAATGCATATGAAAGGATTTTGTAGGCAAACCGTGACTTTAGTAGCCCTTGCTAATTATCCTTAGCAGTCATTCATTCATTCACTTGCTCATTCATTTATCTACCAGCAATCATTTCTTGAGAACCTAACACTTACTCTGACTACAACAAATAATCAATAGTTTCTGTCCTTTAGGATCAGCTACTTGCCTATTCCCTAAGAGTCCATGATTAGCCAAGGGTCCTGCTCCAGAATTCAAAGCCACGAACTTGCCTTTGTTCATGCCAGTTCTTCACCAAGGCAAACATATGCCAGACCTCTACCTTCAAGGGACTTCAGTGTTATAAAAAGATATCATTCCCCAAAGCTGAGTTTTAAAAACTCTCAAAATACAGGAAAATTCAAGTCATTTTTTTCTACATATTTTTCTTTCCAGTATATTACTCACACATGCCCAACAGAAGCTAAATTTATCTACTTCTCCCAGCTAAGCCATCTGTTGCATGTAAACATCAGTGATGCATGCATCTAGTTAATTAGGGCTCTCAAAAAAATCTGACAACCATGGGACATTAAGCGTTAGGTGTTGACGCTGATATTACAGTGGTAAGTGAAAAGATCTTTGTGTCACAATGGATCTGTAATAGGTTTACCAGGAAAAACAGAAAATTGGGAAGTAGAAGGAAAATATAGGTCTCATGAAAGGAGGCATGTGCATCAACACAGAACGGCAAGGGATGAAACTTTTTAAAAGTGTCATTCATGTGATAGGAGAAAATTATTCTAAAGTCATTCAAAGGAAAATATGGGAAGCAAAATACAATTTTTCAAAGTCCAAATTCACATATACAGTCTTGCCTTCATGAGCCCCTCAGGCCAACTATATACCCACAATGAACTATGTGCGTGGGTAAATCTCCAATGAGGAACAATTCCATCAAATATGTTTTTATGGTACTCATCTTGTCAACAAACATTCATTTAATGTAAATTATTTATTGGCCTAAATTACTTTTCCAATAGAAATAAGTGGCGAATTAGAGTAGTGGAGAAGTCAGTGTCATCTCTAAAGGATATCACCAACTTGCCTATTAATTTTAGTGAATTTTCTTTTTCTCTTCCTTATAAGACCAAATGAGAACTCTTCTCTACGCTGCATTAGAAAGAGACTCAAAGTGGAGAATATCAAATCAATCTGCATAGACTATCACCCACACTTGAACAAGTAATGATAAAATGAACGTAACATTGATTTATCCTAATTCTTAGAAAAGACAAAATGGCCGCTGGTGTCAAATGAGAGGTAGAAAACATTATACCACACTACGTCCGTTAAATGCTAGAGCCCAACCAAAGTCATGTCCTCAGTATCTTAATATTGAAAGCAATCAACCATGCTCTTTATTCTTACCAAAGTTTAGTCTGAGGAATTTGGATAATTATAATGTATTCTCCACTGTCGATGTGGCTGTATACGACATGAAGATTGCAGACTTGTAAAAATTAATGAGGTCATTTGTTTTTATGTATCCTGACAGAGAGAAACCTACAGAGTCAATATACAGTAAATTAAAAATCTTATATATTTTGTCTCCTGCTGTACACGCAACATTCCCACTCCCTAAAGGAAAATCTTGTCTCCGTAAGGAATTCATTCAGATTGCAATCTCTGCTCTTGACTGAAGGCACATTTGTCATTCTATATCATGAATAACCCCTGAAGTAAAGGGGTTAGTCCATCCTCAGTCCATCTTCAGCTCTTCTAGGATGCAGGAAAGCTTTCAAATGTTTGTAAAGTGTATCTTCACTGTGAATATTAAAAATCCACGTATACATTTTGTTAGCTTAGTTTTATTCTAAGTGGTCATGGGAAATTCTAAATGCATATTTGAAATTCATTATAAATGTTTTCAAGCAAAAAAATAATAATAACAATACTCCTGTATTTCTGTTCATCCAGGATACCATGAATTGTAAAAATTACCATTGGGTCAATAACAGCTTTTTTTTGAGAAAAATAGTGTAACACATTAATTGTATATAATTATTTCAAAACCATCAAAATATTAGGGGTTCATGTGCCTTTGTATTGAGGTAATGTCCCAATTCATCTGTTTTATAAATGTGAATTGTAAGGTTTTGCATCTGCTAAAAGAAGAGAGCACCTACCGATGTTTGAAAATATGAAGGATGAGGGTACCATACAAAAATTATGAAAACATGCATTTCATTGATCCAGGTGTCCATATACATTATAATGGGCCAAATGATGATCAGAGAGATATTCTTTAAGAATTATATATTTTAATATATATTTTATAATTATATATATACATATATATTTGTTTTTCCTTAGTTTTCACAACAATCTGTGCAATCTATGTTCGAGAATTGAGAATGGGTAGAGAAGTCGCTGTAAACTTAACCAAGAACAGTGTATGCAATTTCTTTGACTGACTACACAATCCATTTGAGTTTTATTTATCTTAAGGGTGTGGGAGTACTAATACTAACACACGTGAAGTTCCTGTTAGTGAATCAGACCAGACTTGATTTTACACTGAGACTCATACGGCTACCTTGAGTCGACAATCTAGGGTCAGCTGACTTGGTGAGGAAGTGGATTGGAGTAAAGATGATGAGGAGATATTGAGGGGTATTTCTGAATAGACTGGTGGCTTATAGCATATCTAAGACCCATTGAATAGCTTAGAAACTTCGTTTTTAAACTATTTATCAACATCCTTAAAGGAAACAATAAATAATTGCTCCTGAAGCATTGATAATAATCTCTTGCTTGGGTAAATTGAGCAAAGAGCTAGGTTGTCTCTGACTTGCTCTATTTGTTTTCTATTGATGCTGTAACAAATGACCACAAAGTTAGTGGCTTAAAACAACACAAATTTATTAGCTCACAGCCCTGGGGATCAGAAATCTTAAATGGGCCCGTTCGGCTAAAAAAGAGGTGTCAACAGAGCTGCATTTCTTCTGGAGTCTCTAGGGAAAACTCTGTTTTCCTTGCTTTCTCCAGTGTCTGGAGGTTACTTGTATTCCTTGGATCGTGGCCCCTTCCTCACATCACTCCAGCCTCTCCTTCCATTGTCACATCTCTTTCTCCTTCTCTGCTTCTGTTGTCACATCTCCTTCCCTATCTCTGACTTTTCTGTCTCTCTCTTTCCCTTAAAAGAACCCTTATGATTACATTGGGCTCACCCAGATAATTCATGATAATCTCCCCATCTCAAGGTACTTAATCACACCTGCAAAGTCCCTTTTGCCCTGTAATGTAACGTTTTTATAGGTTCTAGAGATTAGGACATGGACGTCTTTGGGGGCCATTATTCTGTCTACCATACTTGCTTCCTGTCTTTCTTCTCCATTCCTTTTAAAATGGGAGCTCTCAAGTGATGTTCTCTGGTCCATCGGCAACTAGCAAGATTCTCTGAACTCCAGTGGATCTTCTGTCACACTACTATTTGTAGTGTGACAAAGTCTAGACCTCAAATTGTGGAAAAGTAGATCAGAAAAACTTAGAACTTGTTAGAAATACAAATTCTCAGACACACATCTGAAACTCTGGGGATGTGGCCCAGCAAGGTGTGGTCCTCCAGGTGTTCCATGCTTAAGGTTGGAAACCACTGGTCTAGACTTACATTTCTTATATGTATTATTATTGTGTTAGCCTTCATTATTTTAAATCAGTGTTAGTCACATCTTTTTAGTTCGAGTGAGCTTTACCAGCTGTAGTAAAGATGCAAGTATTGGATAGGGTGAGTAGGCCTTGAGGTCTTTTGCTAGGTCAATGCAATCAAACGACACCAAAATCTTATGGGAAAGCCATTTCATACTGGATCCAAATTCCCTTTTTTCTTTTAAATACATGATTATGTTTAATCTTTTCCAGTTTTACTGAGAAATAATTGACATACATCACTGTATAAGTTTAAGGCATACAGCATGATGGTTTGATTTACATATATTGTGAAATGATTACCACAATAGGTTCAGCTAACATCCATTTTCTCATATAGGTATAATAAAAAGAAAAGAACGAATAAAAGAAGAAAGGAAAAAAATGTTCTCTTTGTGATGAGAACTCTTAGGATTTACTCTCTTGCATATATAACATACAGCAGTGTTAGCTACAGTCATCAGGTTGTATACTACATCCCTAGTACTTATTTATCTTATAACTGGAAGTTTGTACCTTTTGACTACCTTCCTCAAATTCCCCCCTCCCCCCAATTGCCTTTTAATGACTCTTTTTCTTTTTTTATTGAAGTATAGTTTATTTAAAATGTTATATTAGCTACAGGTGTACAGCAAAGTGATTCAGTTTATATATACATAATATATATATTTTTATATATTATATCAATTCTTTTTCAGATTCTTTTCCCATATAAGTTATTACAAAATATTGAGTATAGTTTCCTGTGCTATACAGTAGGCCCTTGTTGGTTATCTATTTTATATATAGTAGTGTGTATATGTTAATCCCAAATTCCTAATTTATCCCTCCCCCCAAACTTTCCCCTTTGGTAACCATAAGTTCGTTTTCTATGTCTGTCACTCTGTTTCTGTTTTGTAAGTAAGTTCATTTGTACCATTTTTTTAGATTCCACATATAAGTGATATCATATGATATTTGTCTGCCTCTGTCTGACTTACTTCACTTAGTATGATAATCTCTAGATCCATCCATGTTGCTACAAATGGCATTATTTCATTCTTTTTTGTGGCTGAGTAGTATTCCATTGTATGTGTGTGTGTGTATGTATGTATGTATATATATATATATATATATATATATATATATATATATATATACCACATCTTCTTTATCCATTCTTCTGTCAATGGACACTTAGGTTGCTTCCATGCCTTGGCTATTGTAAATAGTGCTACAATGAACATTAGGGTGCATGGTTTTTTTTTCAAATTATGGTTTTCTCCAGATATATACCGAGGAGTGGGATTACAGGATCATATGGTAGCTCTATTCTTAGTTTTCTTAAGGAACGTCCACACTGTTCTCCATAGTGGCTGCACCAATTTACATTCCCACCAACAGTGTAGAAGGGTTCCCTTTTCTCCACACCCTCTCCAGCACTTATTGTTTGTAGACTTTTTGATGATGGCCATTCTGACCAGTGTGAGGTGATACCTTACTGTAGTTTTGATTTGCATTTCTCTAATAACTAGTGATGTTGAGCTAACGACTATCTTTCCACAAAGGTTTTCCTTGTTGAGCCCCAAGCACTCATAGGGCCTGTTAGGTATGTGATGAAATTAGACAGTGCCTATTATGTGTCAGGAATTCCATAAAATGTTTCTCATTTAGTATCTCATTATATTCCTCATCTCAATTTTATAAAGTAGATAAGATGAATTTTAATTTTAAATATGAAGAAACTGAAGCTTAGAGAGATATGTTTCCCATCAGTTTGTTTATTCACAGTATACCGAGCCAAACATAGCATGAATATTTCTGAATGAAACAAAAGAAGAAAGAGGGAGAAAAGGAGGCCCCTAAGGTCACAGAAGTACTAAGTGGAAGAGACAAGATTCAAAGCCATATCCATCTGATTTCAAACCCAACTTCATTCCATTCTGCAACGTTGCCTCCAGTGTGTGTGCACCTGTGTGTAAGTGTGTGTACACCCATATATAACTATATGTATATCATGCCCTATACTGTTAACAGATGATTACTATAAATAATGGCTAACATAAGCTAGTAATCATGAATTGTAACTGGTTATTATCAGTTTTTAGTTTGGGTCATGACAATATACCTGTATCCATTGAGTTACCAGGGAATCTTTTCAAACACATAGACAGATAGAAACCCAATACAATAAAAAATAAAATATCAATTATGGATCAGTAGTTATAAGTTCATCTTTATGTTTTCTGTTTATTTTGTATGTGACACATAGGCTGAATTTGTCAAGGAGGAATATCTATGGTGACTTTTCCTTTTCCCATAAAAATCTATGCAAATCATTTATTCATTAGCCATACTCTTATTTACTTTTGTCAAAACACATATATTTCATAAGATAAAGTTACTTATCTTTAAAAAATATTGTTGACACTTTTAGAAAAGCTGATTCCACTCTAAGATTTTTATCACAAGTAAATTACATGGAATTTTCCACGGAATTTGTGTACATGGTGGCAACAGTTATTTATCCATTATGATTCATACATTAGACTTTCATGCCTCCATTGCAGGGATTCATAACCTGGAGTCCAGGGACTAGGTGATCCCTGCACAAAATTCAAGGCATCCTTGACTATGATACCACCAAATTCTATGCATTTTATTTTAGGCATTTAAAAACATTGATTCTGAGAAGGGGGACATGGATTTCACCAGACTGCTAAAGAAGTCCATGATACAAGGAAAAAAACCCTGATTTAATGAGACTCTATTTTATTCTAGACAGTGTGAAATCAATGTTGCATGCATATTTAACTGTATTCAATTATTTAATTCAATTTAATAAATGATGAAATCAACAAAGAGTTAATGAACATAACCCTTATTCAAAGCATTGTTCTAGGTGACCAAGACCATCTTATTCTTTTTTTTTTTTTAAACATCTTTATTGAAGTATAATTGCTTTACAATGGTGTGTTAGTTTCTGCTTTATAACAAAGTGAATCAGTTATACATATACATATGTTCCCATATCTCTTCCCTCTTGCATCTCCCTCCCTCCCACCCTCCCTATCCACCCCTCTAGGTGGTCACAAAGCACCGAGCTGATCTCCCTGTGCTATGCGGCTGCTTCCCACTAGCTATCTATTTTACATTTGGTAGTGTATATATGTTCATGACACTCTCTCACCCTGTCACATCTCACCCCTCCCCCTCCCCATATCCTCAAGTCCATTCTCTAGTAGGTCTGTGTCTTTATTCCCGTCTTGCCACTAGGTTCTTCATGACCTTTTTTTTTTTCCCCTTAGAGTCCATATATATGTGTTAGCATACTGTATTTGTTTTTCTCTTTCTGACTTACTTCACTCTGTATGACAAACTCTAACTCCATCCACCTCATTACAAATACCTCCATTTCATTTCTTTTTATGGCTGAGTAATATTCCATTGTATATATGTGCCACATCTTCTTTATCCATTCATCCGATGATGGACGCTTAGGTTGCTTCCATGTCCTGGCTATTGTAAATAGAGCTGCAATGAACATTTTGGTATATGACTCTTTTTGAATTATGGTTTTCTCAGGGTATATGCCCAGTAGTGGGATTGCTGGGTTGTATGGTAGTTCTATTTTTAGTTTTTTAAAAAACCTCCATACTGTTCTCCATAGTGGCTGTATCAATTTACATTCCCACCAACAGTGCAAGAGTGTTCCCTTTCCTCCACACCCTCTCCAGCATTTATTGTTTTTAGAGTTTTTGATGATGGCCATTCTGACCGGTATGAGATGATACCTCATTGTAGTTTTGATTTGCATTTCTCTAATGATTAATGATGTTGAGCATTCTTTCATGTGTCTGTTGGCCATCTGTATATCTTCTTTGGAGAAATGTCTATTTAGGTCTTCTGCCCATTTTTGGATTGGGTTGTTTGTTTTTTTGTTATTGAGCTGCATGAGCTGCTTGTAGATCTTGGAGATTAATCCTTTGTCAGTTGCTTCATTTGCAAATATTTTCTCCCATTCTGAGGGTTGTCTTTTGGTCTTGTTTATGGTTTCCTTTGCTGTGCAAAAGCTTTTAAGTTTCATTAGGTCCCATTTGTTTATTTGTGTTTTTATTTCCATTTCTCTAGGAGCTGGGTCAAAAAGGATCTTGCTGTGATTTATGTCATAGAGTGTTCTGCCTATGTTTTCCTCTAAGAGTTTGATAGTGTCTGGCCTTACACTTAGGTCTTTAATCCATTTTGAGTTTATTTTTGTGTATGGTGTCAGGGAGTGTTCTAATTTCATACTTTTACATGTATCTGTCCAATTTTCCCAGCACCACTTATTGAAGAGGCTGTCTTTTCTCCACTGTATATGCTTGCCTCCTTTATCAAAGATAAGGTGACCATATGTGCATGGGTTTATCTCTGGGCTTTCTATCCTGTTCCATTGATCTATATTTCTGTTTTTGTGCCAGTATCAAACTGTCTTGATTACTGTAGCTTTGTAATATAGTCTGAAGTCAGGGAGCCTGATTCCTCCAGCTCCATTTTTCGTTCTCAAGATTGCTTTGGGTATTCGGGGTCTTTTGTGTCTCCATACAAATTGTGAAATTTTTTGTTCTAGTTCTGTGAAAAATGCCAGTGGTAGTTTGATAGGGATTGCATTGAATCTGTAGATTGCTTTGGGTAGTAGAGTCATTTTCACAATGTTGATTCTTCCAATCCAAGAACATGGTATATCTCTCCATCTATTTGTATCATCTTTAATTTCTTTCATCATTGTCCTATAATTTTCTGCATACAGGTGTTTTGTCTCCTTAGGTAGGTTTATTCCTAGATATTTTATTCTTTTTGTTGCAGTGGTAAACGGGAGTGTTTTCTTAATTTCACTTTCAGATTTTTCATCATTAGTATATAGGAATGCAAGAGATATCTGTGCATTAATTTTGTATCCTGCTACTTTACCAAATTCATTGATTAGCTCTAGGAGTTTTCTGGTAGCATCTTTAGGATTCTCTATGTATAGTATCATGTCATCTGCAAACAGTGACAGCTTTACTTCTTCTTTTCCGATTTGGATTCCTTTTATTTCTTTGTCTTCTCTGATTGCTGTGGCTAACACTTCCAAAACTATGTTGAATAATAGTGGTGAGAGTGGGCAACCTTGTCTTGTTCCTGATCTTAGTGGAAATGGTTTCAGTTTTTCACCATTGAGGACAATGTTGGCTGTGGGTTTGTCATATATGGCCTTTATTATGTTGAGGAAAGTTCCCTCTATGCCTACTTTCTGCAGGGCTTTTATCATAAATGGGTGTTGAATTTTGTCGAAAGCTTTCTCTGCATCTATTGAGATGATCATATGGTTTTTCTCCTTCAATTTGTTAATATGATGTATCACATTGATTGATTTGCGTATATTGAAGAATCCTTGCATTCCTGGAATAAACCCCACTTGATCATGGTGTATAATCCTTTTAATGTGCTGTTGGATTCTGTTTGCTAGTATTTTGTTGAGGATTTTTGCATCTATGTTCATCAGTGATATTGGCCTGTAGTTTTCTTTCTTTGTGACATCTTTGTCTGGTTTTGGTATCAGGGTGATGGTGGCCTCGTAGAATGAGTAGGGGAGTGTTCCTCCCTCTGCAATATTTTGGAAGAGTTGGAGAAGGATAGGTGTTAGCTCTTCTCTAAATGTTTGATAGAATTCGCCTCTGAAGCCATCTGGTCCTGGGCTTTTGTTTGTTGGAAGATTTTTAATCACAGTTTCAATTTCAGTGCTTGTGATTGGTCTGTTCATATTTTCTATTTCTTCCTGGTTCAGTCTCGGCAGGTTGTGCATTTCTAAGAATCTGTCCATTTCTTACAGGTTGTCCATTTTATTGGCATAGAGTTGCTTGTAGTAATCTCTCATGATCGTTTGTATTTCTGCAGTGTCAGTGGTTACTTCTCCTTTTTCATTTCTAATTCTATTGATTTGAGTCTTCTCCCTTTTTCTCTTGATGAGTCTGGCCAATGGTTTATCAATTTTGTTTATCTTCTTGAAGAACCAGCTTTTAGTTTCATTGATTTTTGCTATTGTTTCCTTCATCTCTTTTTCATTTATTTCTGATCTGATCTTTATGATTTCTTTTCTTCTGCTAGCTTTGGGGTTTTTTTGTTCTTCTTTCTCTAATTGCTTTCGGTGCAAGGTTAGGTTGTTTATTCGAGATGTTTCCTGTTTCTTGATGTAGGCTTGTATTACTATAAACTTCCCTCTTAGCACTGCTTTTGCTGCATCCCATAGGTTTTGGGTCGTCGTGTCTCCATTGTCATTTGTTTCTAGGTATTTTTTGATTTCCCCTTTGATTTCTTCAGTGATCACTTCGTTATTAAGTAGTGTATTGTGTAGCCTCCATGTGTTTGTATTTTTTACAGATCTTTTCCTGTAATTGATATCTAGTCTCATAGTGTTGTGGTCAGAAAAGATACTTGATACGATTTCAATTTTCTTAAATTTACCAAGGCTTGATTTGTGACCCAAGATATGATCTATCCTGGAGAATGTTCCATGAGCACTTGAGAAAAATGTGTATTCTGTTGTTTTTGGGTGGAATGTCCTATAAATATCAATTAAGTCCATCTTGTTTAATGTATCATTTAAAGCTTGTGTTTCCTTATTTATTTTCATTTTGGATGATCTGTCCATTGGTGAAAGTGGGGTGTTAAAGTCCCCTACTATGATTGTGTTGCTGTCGATTTCCCCTTTTATGGCTGTTAGTATTTGCCTTATGTATTGAGGTGCTCCTATGTTGGGTGCATAAATATTTACAATTGTTATACCTTCCTCTTGGATCGATCCCTTGATCATTATGTAGTGTCCTTCTTTGTCTCTTGTAATAGTCTTTATTTTAAAGTCTATTTTGTCTGATATGAGAATTGCAACTCCAGCTTTCTTCTGATTTCCATTTGCATGGAATATCTTTTTCCATCCCCTCACTTTCAGTCTGTATGTGTCTCTAGGTCTGAAGTGGGTCTCTTGTAGACAGCATATATATGGGTCTTGTTTTTTTTTTTTTAAGAGTTTTTAGTGTCTTTTTTTTTAATTTTTATTTATTTATTTATGGCTGTGTTGGGTCTTCGTCTCTGTGCGAGGGCTTTCTCTAGTTGTGGCAAGTGGGGGCCACTCTTCATCGCGGTGCATGGGCCTCTCACCATCGCGGCCTCTCTTGTTGCAGAGCACAGGCTCCAGACGCGCAGGCTCAGTAATTGTGGCTCACGGGCCTGGTTGCTCCGTGGCATGTGGGATCTTCCCAGACCAGGGCTCAAACCCGTGTCCCCTGCATTGGCAGGCAGATTCTCAACCACTGCGCCACCAGGGAAGCCCGGGTCTTGTTTTTGTATCCATTCAGCCAGTCTGTGTCTTTTGGTGGGAGCATTTAATCCATTTACATTTAAGGTAATTATTGATATGTATGTTCCTATTCCCATTTTCTTAAATGTTTTGGGTTTGCTATTGTAGGTGTTTTCCTTCTCTCGTGTTTCTTGCCTAGAGAAGTTCCTTTAGCATTTGTTGTAAAGCTGGTTTGGTGGTGCTGAACTCTCTCAGCTTTTGCTTGTCTGTAAAGCTTTTGATTTCTCCATCAAATCTGAATGAGATCCTTGCTGGGTACAGTAATCTTGGTTGTAGGTTTTCCTCCTTCATCACTTTAAGTATATCCTGCCACTCCCTTCTGGCTTGCAGAGTTTCTGCTGAAAGATCAGATGTTAACCTTATGGGGATTCCCTTGTGTGTTATTTGTTGTTTTTCCCTTGCTGCCTTTAATATGTTTTCTTTATACTTAATTTTTGACAGTTTGATTAATATGTGTCTTGGCGTGTTTCTCCTTGGATTTATCCTGTATGGGACTCTCTGTGCTTCCAGGACTTGATTAACTATTTCCTTTCCCATATTAGGGAAGTTTTCAACTATAATCTCTTCAAATATTTTCTCAGTCCCTTTCTTTTTCTCTTCTTCTTCTGGGACCCCTATAATTCGAATGTTGGTGCATTTAATGTTGTCCCAGAGGTCTCTGAGACTGTCCTCAATTCTTTTCATTCTTTTTTCTTTATCCTGCTCTGCAGTAGTTATTTCCACCATTTTATCTTCCAGGTCACTTATCCGTTCTTCTGCCTCAGTTATTCTCCTATTGATCCCGTCTAGAGTATTTTTAATTTCATTTATTGTGTTTTTCATCGTTGCTTGGTTCCTCTTTAGTTCTTCTACGTCCTTGTTAAATGTTTCTTGCATTTTGTCTATTCTATTTCCAAGATTTTGGATCATCCTTACTATCATTATTCTGAATTCTTTTTCAGGTAGACTACCTATTTCCTCTTCATTTGTTAGGTCTGGTGTGTTTTGACCCTGCTCCTTCATCTGCTGTGTGTTTTTCTGTCATCTCATTTTGCTTATCTTACTGTGTTTGGGGTCTCCTTTTCACAGGCTGCAGGTTTGTAGTTCCCGTTGTTTTTGGTATCTGTCCCCAGTGGCTAAGATTGGTTCAGTGGGTTGTGTAGGCTTCCTGGTGGAGGGGACTAGTGCCTGTGTTCTGGTGGATGAGGTTGGATCTTGTCTTTCTGGTGGGCACGTCCACGTCTGGTGGTGTGTTTTGGGGTGTCTGTGGCCTTATTATGATTTTAGGCAGCCTCTCTGCTAATGGATGGGGCTGTGTTCCTGTCGTGCTAGTTGTTTGGCATAGGGTGTCCAGCACTGTAGCTTGCTGGTCGTTGAGTGAAGCTGGGTCTTGATGTTGAGATGGAGATCTCTGAGAGATTTTCGCCGTTTGGTATTACGTGGAGCTGGGAGGTCTCTTGTGGACCAGTGTCCTGAAGTTGGCTCTCCCACCTCAGAGGCACAGCCCTGATGCCTGGCTGGAGCACCAAGAACCTTTCATCCACACGGCTCAGAATAAAAGGGAGAAAAAAATAGAGAGAAAGAAAGAAAGAGGATAAAATAAAATAAAATAAAGCTATTATAATAAAAAATAAGAAAAAAATTATTAAGAATAAATTTATTAGAAAAAAATTTTTTTTAATTTTTAAAAATAGATTTATTAATTTTTTATAATAAAAATAAGAAAAAATTATTAAGAAAAAATTTATTAAGAAAAAAATTTTTAATTTTTTAAAATAAAAATATGAAAATACTTATTAAAAAAATTTTTTTTAATTTCTAAAAATAGAAAATAAGGAAAAAATTATTAAGAAAACATTTCTTAGGAAAAAAAAATTTTAAAGTAAAAAACAAAACAAACCAAAAAAAAAACGGACGGACCTAACCCTAGGACTAATGGTGAAAGCAAAGCTATACAGACAAAATCTCACCCAGAAGCATACACATATACACTCTCAAAAAAAGGAAAAGGGGTAAAATTAATATATCCTGCTCCCAAAGTCCACCTCCTGAATTTGGGATGTTCGTTGTCTATTCAGGTATTCAGCAGATGCAGGCACATCAAGTTGTTTGTGGAGCTTTAATCCGCTGCTTCTGAGGCTGCTGGGAGAGATTTCCCTTTCTCTTCTTTGTTCGCACAGCTCCTGGGGTTCAGCTTTGGATTTGGACCCGCCTCTGCATGTAGGTCGCCTGAGGGCGTATGTTTCCCGCCCAGACATAACGGGGTTAAAGGAGCAGCTGCTTCGGGGGCTCTGGCTCACTCAGGCCGGGCGGAGGGAGGGGTACGGATGCGGGGCGAGCCTGCGGCGGCAGAGGCCGGCGTGACGTTGCACCAGCCCGAGGCACGCCGTGCGTTCTCCCGGGGAAGTTGTCCCCGGATCACGGGACCCTGGCAGTGGCGGGCTGCACCGGCTCCCAGGAGGGGCGGTGTGGAGAGTGACCTGTGCTCACTCACAGGCTTTTTGGTGGCGGCAGCAGCAGCCTTAGCGTCTCATGCCCACCCCTGGGGTCCGCGCTGATAGCTGCGGCTCGTGCCCGTCTCTGGAGCTCGTTTAGGCGGCGCTCTGAAGCCCCTCTCCTTTCGCGCAGCGAAACAAAGAGGCAAGAAAAAGTCTCTTGCCTCTTCGGCAGCTGCAGACTTTTTCCCGGACTCCCTCCTGGCTAGCCGTGGTGCACTAGCCCCCTTCAGGCTGTGTTCACGCCGCCAACCCCAGTCCTCTCCCTGCGATCCGACCGAAGCCTGAGCCTCAGCTCCCAGCCCCCCACCCGCCCCGGCGGGGGAGCAGACAAGCCTCTCGGGCTGGTGAGTGCTGCTCGGCGCTGAGCCTCTGTGCGGGAATCTCTCCGCTTTGCCCTCCACACCCCTGTGGCTGTGCTCTCCTCCGTGGCTCCGAAGCTTCCCCCCTCCGCCACCCGCAGTCTCCGCCCGCGAAGGGGCTCCTAGTGTGTGGAAACCTTTCCTCCTTCACGGCTCCCTCCCACTGGTGCAGGTCCTGTCCCTGTTCTTTTGTCTCTGTTATTTCTTTTTTCTTTTGCCCTACCGAGGTACGTGGGGATTTTCTTGCCTTTTGGGAGGTCTGACATCTTCTGCCAGCGTTCAGTGGGTGTTCTGTAGGAGCAGTTCCACGTGTAGATGTATTTCTACTTTATCTGTGGGAAGGAAGGTGATCTCCGCGTCTTACTCTTCCGCCATCTTGCCTAGACCCTCCATTTTATTCTTGATTACAAGAAGTCTGCTATTTTTTCTCTCAAGAGGTTGAAACTTTATTCACAAAAATAATATTAAAAAATTAAAATTTATTAATCCTTCTGCTATATTAAATGGCTGAAAATAAGGTTTTAAGAAAGATCTTAATTCCAATGATCTTATACAGATTCCCTCACTTTGTTTAAAGCACAATATTTTTTACCGGAATGACAGAAATGATTGGCTGGGGGCCAGATTTATGCATTTATATTTCTGATGGAAAATTCATTAACACTAACCATTCTCTAATAGAACTGCACCTGCAGCTTTTTCCTGTAAGTGTTTAGCAGGGTTGCGCAACTAGGCAATTTTGATTATGTTTGATACTTCAGGCATTAGTCTTGCTTAGAGCATTGCTTAAAATTCATAACCAGTAGTTGTGGTGAGATGCTACAGAATATGATGGATGTGTGAATTTGGAAACTCAATTTTTATGAGTGAGTAAATACTCTAACATGAGCTTCAAGATTTAATATCATTTCACTGTAATTATGGTCTTGTTATAAACCATAAATTTCCAATTGATGAATGTAATAAAGGCATATATATATACATATATATGCACATATATATATAATTTATTCTCTTATTCATTCAATATGTCAGTCAAATATCATATATTTACTATAATATTTGAATAAATATACTCGTTCAAGTATTTACTACTTAACTATATTGAATATCAACTCTACTGCTAAGTGCTATGGAAGATATAAAATAACTACTAGGGAAACCCTGAACTTTTCAATGAACTTAGTATCCACAGAGCCAGACACAAAATCAAACACAATCCAAGTGCCAAGATGATTAGTTCAGGCCACAGAAGTTTCTTTAGAAGCTCAAAGAATTCAAAGTTCACTGTGAATTGGGAAGCCCGGGGAGAGGTTTGATTGTTATGTGTTATTTTTCTTTTTCACATCTATGATCAGAAATGTAATAGCAGTCAAGATGAATAAGATGATAGGAAAGGTATAAATGGGTTAAAGGAGAGCATTTTTAAAATTTGGTTCCCAGTATCAACAAGT
Source organism: Eschrichtius robustus (assembly GCF_028021215.1). Classification (NCBI taxonomy): domain Eukaryota; kingdom Metazoa; phylum Chordata; class Mammalia; order Artiodactyla; family Eschrichtiidae; genus Eschrichtius; species Eschrichtius robustus. The sequence goes on along the minus strand of NC_090845.1, from coordinate 11,978,935 downwards.
TTCACTATGACTTCCTAACAGATGCCAAGGCCATGATTCTGAAATTCAGTGGCAAAGGAACTTCAAGTCTATTGTGAATCTTCCATTTATAAAGCACATTTATATAGTAGGAAAACAGTTTTATGACTACTTTAAAAGGAATGTAAAGAACTATGTAAAAATGATTAATTACTAAAGAAATATAAAGTGTTATAACAATAATGATTATTAAAGACAAAAATATAATCATGCAAGTGCCCAGACTCAGAGGATCATGCACAACCTGAGTCTAGGCACACAGGCTTCAGTAGCTGTGGCACACAAGCTCAGTAGTTGTGGCTCACGGGCTCTAGAGCGCAGGCTCAGTAGTTGCGGCGCACGGGCTTAGTTGCTCTGCGGCATGTGGGATCTTCCTAGACCAGGGCTCAAACCCGTGTCCCCTGTACTGGCAGGAGGATTCCTAACCACTGTGCCACCAGGGAAGCCCAAGGATACCCAGTTTTGACCAGCATTGAGGATAGCATAAAGATAAGCATTACATTGACCAGCATTAAGGGTAACTACTATTGACCAGTGTATTCAGAATAAGCATTATGTTAGCCAGCATTAGGACAACCATTATGAACCAGCATTAATGATAACCACTAAGGACAAACATTACCTTGAGCAGCATTAAGGATAACAGCTTAGGATAACCATGCAGGATCTATCCTTCAGGCCGGGGAACTCAGATCTTGGATTTGTGGTCTCCATGTAGCCCATCCTGACCAGTCAACCTCCCCATCTTTGCTGTATTTTGAACTACAGATTGTCCTGGCCCACGCTCACCACCCCGGAGACATGAGACAACTCTCTTTTGTATTTCTGTAGAGTCATGAGTTCAGTTCCACCACAATGACTTGAAATAATCTATGTACCTTGCTGAGAGCGGGAACTCTGACTTACCTTGGAATCCCTAGCATGTAGCATGGGGTCTGGCATATGGCATGTGCTCACGAAATGTCTGTGGAATTGATCAGAATTAGTGCTGCACCTTAAATGAGCCCTAAGATCCTGGAGCACCTCCTAGCAGCCAACTTTCAAACTACTCCATCTTCCCTAAACTTATTCCTTCAACAGGTGAAGCTCCTCTGCCCTGCATGCAGTGTATCCGAATGCCCAGGCTGATGAACTCTTTGCACTTCATTCCCTTGATTCCATGTTTGACAGACGTAAACACAGCGGTGCCTCTGGCAACATGAAGGTATGAACTACTCATTGAACTAAGCCTCTGCAGAAGCACCCATCCTACTGTGAAATACAATCCTGGAAACTTGTTCATCATAAATACCAATGATTCACCACCTTTCCAAGTCAGATAAGATTTCCTTACAAATTATATTACAACAAAACCCTGGAGATAGATGCACCATGGAGGATCAACAGTCTTTTCAGACACAGTATTTTCTGGTTTGTGCTCGCTCCCCATCTCTGCATATCTCTCTCTCTCTCTCTCTCTCCCCCCCTCCCCTTCCCCCTCCCCCCGCCTCTTTCCTCTTTCTCCAACTCTGTCTCTCTGTCTCTGTTTGTCTCTGTCTCTCTCTTTCTCTGTGCATGTGTCTCTCTTTCTCCCCACTGCCACCCCACTTTCTCCCTCTGTCTCCCTCTCCCTCTGTGTGTGTGTCTCTCTCCACAGCCCCCTCTCCTCAGTGCCTCATTAACTGGGTAACTGTGTGAATACCGCTTTAAGGATGTATTATATCCTTCATCTCTACCTAGATAATAGAGTAAAAACCAGGGAAATTGCTCTGGACAGAACAAAACTCATTTATCACCAATAAACAGCAGCTGCTGGTGCTTGATAACAGCGCTGTCCCTAAACACACTGAAATATTCATGCAAGGCGGGGCTAATATCAGAGCACGTTACACTAAAAACGCTTGATAAACAGAAGTGGGGATATAGGTTGAAAGGGACGTTAAATGAGCAAAGATGGAATCTCTTGAAATTGAAAAAGTAAAAGTAGGTATCTCACCTCCAAGATTCTAGTAGTGGGGCTCTCCTTGGATTAGACAGATATTAAGCACCTGTAGCCACACAAAGAAAAATCAGGCTAAGAGATAAATTTAGACGGTCTAAATGGTCCACTTCCCCTCCAGCCATATTTCCTACATTTGAAATCCCTTTTGTATTTAACAGGGAAGTCCATGCATAAGAATCCAATAGAATAAATTAATGAACGTTGAATTCATGTTCATGTAATATCTACTCTATATTACTATGAATTCATGTTTATATCTATCCCAATAGGGTGTCCTTTTGAGAATTTTTTTTCCAAAACAATCTACAACCTCTCTTTCATTTTTATTTTTGTGGCCAGAAACTGGCCCCTGCAGCCCCCAGCCATAGCAAGAATGTAATCTGAAATAGGATGTCTATGTAGAGTACTGATCAGTCCTTCAGGCAGTGAATACGTAACTCTGGCCATGACAACTCCGTCCTCTAACCAAATGCTCTTTTGTCTTCCCAGCATATTTACTTTCGTCCAGTAACATCACAGCCCTTCTTCTCTTGGAAACTGCTTCGTCCTTTCCTTCAAATGTAGCTCTTGCAGGGCCACCATGTTTTTATATCACCCTGTTCCCAAAGCTAGAGTTGAATGGTACAAAAGCGGCCACTGGACCCAAACCAGGACAATGCAAGCTCTTCCTCTTGCCTTTTCTAGTTGGCACTGAGTACAAAGCTCCCAATCAGGTAGTGAAAACTACAGAATATGATACTTAAGAGCAATTAGTAGCCGTTTTTCTGACTCATGGAGGACACAAACAAAGCCAACAGGCAGAGATAAAAGACGAAAAATAATTTTAATAGCGTTTGTAGTGGACTTTGTCAGCACCCCACACATATCCCTCTGAGACCTCCTTTAACCATTTCTGTGCACCTCTTCCCCAGCTTGTGTGCATTTGCTTCTAATAACCTACATCTGTGACGCTATTAGGACAACAGCTTTTGCATTACCGGAGCATCTGTGTTTTGGCATTTAATGATCCACACCTGTGACTCTTTTACGACGCCTTCTTTTTGGCTAATGGAGCTTCTTTGCCCTGACACGTGAAGCCAGAAGTGCCCGGGTTTACATTTCCCCCAGGGTAGGGTTGGAAGCTTAATCAATAGCTGACTGGTGCAGTCGTATGAAGACCGAGCTCCCTTGCCACCAGTTGGCGCGAACTCTGAGTTACAATTTACGCTTTGGAGCTCCCCCGCGGGATCAGGCTGAAGCTGGGACTTGGCTTGGAATAGCATACTTGTTTGGCTTCTTCCCCTTTCCCGTCCTGCTTCTCACACTACCTTCCTGGTTTCTCCAAAGAACACGAAAAGCAGAAACTAAGACAGCATTCAGGTGAGTCACTGGTCCCTCTGGGACTGTTCAATATATCTCTGAAGTTCGGTTACTAAGATGCCCAGTACCCTTTCAATCCTGTTTCCTCTTCCTAAACTGGTTCAAATAGAGGTTCTGTCATTCGCAATCAAAAGAGACCTGATTAATTCAACAACTGAGACACCTAGTTCATGGGATATGGTGTGATCCAAATGATTATTTTATAGAATATGTTATCAATAATATGAACAGTTTATGTGCTTGACTAAACAGATGGTTTGGCAGGTCTATATATTTCAGAGATGATTAGTCAACTCCGTGAAAATGATCGAATCAATTTTTATATTGTGAAAAATCCAGAAACAGCTAAATTAAAACCACCAAATCAATAAGTAGTATTTAGTAAGAGTTTATTGTGCGTATAAGAACAGTTCGCAAACTGGGAGCCTCCAACAATACAAACTGATATGAAACTAAGGGTCATGAAGTTACAGGATGTCTTATAAAGTGAAAATGAGCAAGTTATTTAACCTTTATGATGATTGGTTATTACAATAAGGGTTTCCAGGTGGCAGGAGATTGGTTAAAAGTGATTACCTCATGCCATTTTTAGGAAGATGGCTTAAGTTTCCTTTATGATTGTGAGAGGCATTTACAAGAAATAACCTAAGTGAAGCTTCACTTATGTTCATGAAATAAGCTAGATTTAGTTTCGCTTACATGGCTTAAATGGTTTTGTCTGCTCGGGGAATTCTCATGTCCTGTCTCCATTTTATATGTAATTTTAACAATATCTAGATATAGTTACATTTACCATTTAACAGCCTTTGAGACAGCACAGTAGAGAGAAGTTGGTCCTGTTGATCCATGTAGTTTTACAGAAACTGGTGTAGCAGAATACTGAGCAGGATATTAATAACATTTCCAATCTTATTATGATTATAGACAACATGTGATTTGCAACGAATGTTAAAGGCCCAGGAGGAGTTTACTGATGCTAATTATAAGAAACATTTTGACAGCCACCATCTGGAGCAAGGCTTAAGTGAATATAAGCTGCTAAAAATGAGTTTAATATGATAACCAGTTTATTGGGCAGGTTACAGAAATATCTCTCTTCTAACTACTCATCAGAGATTGAGATCATTTGCTCAAAACTTTCCTAACATTTCCCTCCCAGTTTGAAAGAAGAAGGCACAACCAACAAAAACCCAGACTTAAATGAGTTACAGATTTGGGACTAATTGGTGCCTGATTAAAGCTATTCAACCATGATCGTGTTGTAAAGTAGAAGCAAAAATGGGGCCCTGGCAGGAAAGCCCATAATTACTATGACAAAGAAACCGCAGTCTCAGTGCTAAATTAAAAATGGAAGTGTTTGACATTTTCTTGAGAAAGGAGGTTCCATAAGACTGTCTTTTACTCATATAAATAATCTGTGAAATAGTTATTAAATATGAAATTGAATATTGGAAAAAGTGGCTTGTGCATCATTCTCATGTAATTGTTAACCATTAATTAATCCACGAACTTCAAAATAATTTGGTAACATCATAGATACGATACCAGTTCACAAACTCAAACTGTACGATAGTGAATTTCAGATATGCTGATTCTATCTTCTCCGCAATTTACAACCGAAGAGGAATAGGGGGCTGGGGAGTGTGGTCATCTTTCCAGTGTGTTTTGTTCAGCAATAGCTCTCCTAGTCAGGCAGATTGAAGGTATTAAGGCAATGCCTTCTATAGGTTTCATTTGTGAATGAAGTACCTTCATGTAAAAACGTGTCTCCATTCTTCATATTGTTTTCACAAATCTGTCACAAGGAAGGAAATCACCTTCAGTGGTACTGATGCGTTTCAACCCTTTGGATGGTGCTTTTGTTTATGATCTAGGCTGCTATTCATTCATTCATTCATATATTCATTCTGTCCTTCAATCATCATTTGGTCACCCGCAGTTTGCAGGCACTGGGAATGCCATAATAGCTAAGACAAGGCTCCCTCCCTCCTAAAGTCTCCACAGGCCAGCATGGGCGACAGATGACATGTAACAACCACCAATATGATGTGATAAATGCTAAAATAGACATATGTAACAGATCTTTGAACACCTTGGTTGGAAGGAAAGGGAAAGGGGGTGGTAGACGAAGCAGTAGGCCTCTAGGAGAGGAAAACTTAGACACTTGCCATTTGAATTTGATCCTAGATGAAGAGAAGGATTTTTTCCAAGTACAAAGGAAGTATGAACTTTTGCAGGTCTGCTGAACCTTACGAACCAAGCCATAAACTTGTGGAAGCCCAGTAGGCCAAGACTAAGAAGTTCTGAGTAGGTTTATCCAAGACTGACGAATATACAGACCCCCTATATCTGGCTAGTCAGCATAGGGAGAGCAAAATAGGACCAGCGTGTTTGCAAGCTAAACTAAATTTGATTCTTTTGTGCCCCCATGATGCACCCCAGTAGAACAGTACATTGATCGGGAAAGTTCTCCTGCCACAGTGAAGGACCTAGAATGCATTCAGGGAACCGAGAGCAAGCTCAGTCCTGCTGTTGCTTGGCAGTGTAATGGGGAGAGTAGTTTGCATACCTTTGTGGCACTTGGGCTACACTCTACATATGTGAGACTTTTGAGCTTAGAAATAGACACCATCAGTTAGTGAGTATAGGGCTCGTAATATAAAGGCATACCAGCAGTCTTGGTCTGGATTAATTAAGTGGCTGGACAGAGAAGACCTCACTGGGTAAAATTTTTTAGTATCTGTAACTGGATTGGATGGGAAAAGGCAGGCTCGGGCAAAGTTGTAAAAGCAAGACAAAAACAGTAACCCTCAAAGTTTAGAAATTGCTACGTACTCTTCTCTTTGTTTTTATTCTAAATTCTCTATATCTGATAAATAAGTGCTGGGGATGTAATGTACAACATAATTAATATAATTGACACTGCTGCATGTTATATATAAAAGTTAAGACAGTAAATCCAAAGAGTTCTCATTGCAGGGAAAAAATTATTTTTTCTATTTGTTTTATTTTGTATCTATACGAGATGATGGACATTCACTAAATTTATTGTGGTAATCATTTCGTGATGCATGTAAGTCAAATCATTATGCTGTACACTTACAAAACTGGAAGAAAAAAATTCGCTATACCTAAAAACGTCTTCAGAATTCAACTAAGAGTAATTAGGGGCCTTCTACAGGCGAAACACTTCCAATTTTAACCTTGGTTCTCAAGAGAGCATGCTAGAATCTACTGGAAGCCATAGGATAAAACAGGTACACCCTCTTAAAATGTCAATGGTACTTGATGAAAAATATCTAAGATATTAATGAATATAATATGGATTCGTAAGTAGAATTCACTTTACATTGTATGCTAAAACAAAAGACTTCAGAGAAGCTTTGAATTTTCCATGGGTACCTTTGCACTCTTTCTGCTGTTAGGGGAGCGTTAGTGAAGAAATTTGAGAGGCCTTTCCTTTATTTAATCCTAACAAATGTGTGATGCTTCCTATTTTACACTTGAAGAGGTTAAGTCTCACAGAAGTTATTAATTTGCCCAAAATGTTACAGCTCCCTTAGTTAGAAGATTTCCACTGATGTTTAAATCCCAGCTTGAACAGAAATGAATGTATGACAAGCAGATAAGGACCAACCTTAACTTCTCGGTTTCTAGTATTATATATTAGCACTGACATTTCAAACTCTCATTTTATTCCACTGTTTCTGCCTAAACAATAAAAAATAAAAACATTTAACTGAGTGTTCCATGTGTACTACAAACTGAAAACTTTCAAAGCTCCTCATATTGAGCCATTTCCATGTTTAAAACTTATCTTAAACTTTGAGTTGTTTCTGGAAAAGCAGTGCTTAACTGCTGCCATCAGGGATGCCAATTCTTCATGCATTGGTTTTACTTACTCGGGGAGATTAAGCCTTGAGCCCAAACGTGCACAGTTAGGCATGAGTCTACCTAATTTAAGAAAGGCTTCAAGAGTGATTGACATAACAAGACAAATCCTCCAAGGAGCTATGGGCCACAGACGGAGCCTAAGATGTAAGAACTCCTCTAAAGGAAATTACTCTCTCGAGATCTGGGACTTTTTCATCTTTTTAACCCAGACACAGGGCAATGCCATTGATATGAAACATTGTTATTTTTCACCAGCAGCTCTATAGTTGTTGACCCGTGGGCTGCCTCAGGAATGTATTCAAGACAGTGTCTTTTGGCCTTCAGCATCCATAACCAACTACAGTATCTAAAAGGCTGGAAGTCCAAAAAACTACATCTACCAAACTCCCTCAACACTCGTATTCCAGGTGTGATACAGATTCTGCCAACTAGATATACTCATAGGACCTATGGACAGCAGGAGGGAGATAGAAGCCATTCTTTTCTGTGTTCTTTGGGCATTAAAATATGGCTCAGCAGGTATGATGTTAGCTGAATTTCATGGTCACTGTAGTAGTTTCCTGATCTGTGCATTGCAGTCATGGTGGCATAAAACCTTGAAGTCAGCATGAAGAGAGAGGGCCTCCTGATTTTGATCCCTTTAACCCCTCCAGTGTTCTCTAAGCAGCTAATTCCTCGTATTAAACTTCTTTCTGCTTGAAATTCCTTAAGAGGTTTCTTCTAGGGAACATGATGGCAGTCATATCTGTAGTGCCACTGTGAGCAGTTGTTAGCAAAAATGAGACTTAAAAGGCCAAACACCGGGATCTGAAGTTATGGAGATAGATGGGTGTTCCCTCCTTATTTTCTATTGTTTTGTTTAACTAAAGATGATGCAGAGCTTTTGTAGGATGGTCGTAAAATGGCTCTTTCCAGTGTTGGATATTTCCCATTGTCACAATGTATGAACCTGTTTTCTAGAGGTGACTACTTATAACAGTGATTGTATTCAGTTGTATCTCAAAGGGAATTCTCAACTCTGGCCGTACAGTAGAATCACTCAGCGTTCTTACAAAATGGTATGCAGGGCTCCACTTCCAGAGATTCTGGTATAATTGGGTTTGGTGGAATCCAGGCATCAGTATTCTGTAAAAAAAAAAAAAAAAAAAAAAAAAAATCTTTCCAGTAATTCTAAAAGGCAATCAGGGCTGATAACAACCGGATTAGACCAAACCATAGCACTGCAGTTGAGCATAATTCACAACAAACATTCACGGTGCACAGACAAAGCCCAATACAGAGGCGTGTAAAATGCTCTAGTGACAACTTACTCATAAAAGTTCAAATAAAGGTGATAGTGGTGAGGCCTGGAGTTGTCTAGGGATGATGGGGGAAGAATGACTTAGGCTGGGCTTTGGACAGTGAATGGAGTTTGCACAGGTGAAAGGGAAGGAAGGGGGAATCCAGGCAGTGGAAACTGCCAGGATAGAGGGGCAAAGCAGATATGAGCATGTTACAGTTGATATGAGATGTGGACAGTTGCAAATCGACCTGGCAAGAGGGGAGTATGAAGGCTGGAAAGTGGAGGGGGGGAACAGAGGGCCTCAGAAACCAGGCAAAGGAGCCTAAACTGGGAGCACCATGCAATTGGAAGGTCAGTGAAAGGGATGTCCTTGGTCTTCTGTCATGGCAGATGGTGCCATCTTTGGGAAACTAATATTCCTGCACTGAAAAGTATTTCAACTTGATAATGAAAGCTTAGCTCTGGACGTAGCTAGTCTCTTCTCTTGGAATGGAAAGAGATGGGAGAGTAACTTGGGGTTTAAGCAGCATCACAATTGTGTATCAGCTGTTCTGGACTGAGGTTAATGATTCCCCCAGAATCCTCGGGGAGCAGTAAGAATATGTTGGGGAAGGTTAGTCTTTCCTCATCATAAGACCTGACGTTAGCTAAGGTGACACTGGTCGTGAACACTCTCAGTGCCCCACTTAGATCCCCTCTGATCCCTTGTGCCATTTCAGTGCGTGCCCACTCTGGTTTCTGCGGACCTTTGTTTCTAATACCTGCACCTGTAGATCTCTTTGGAGGAAGCCCCACAAGTAACTGGAGCTGCCTTCTGCATGGTGGAGACCCAGGAGTGTCCAGGGTTGATGTTCCCCACATGCTCCATTTTCCTGGCAGCCCTGAACCAATGACTGGTAGGTGCCAGATTATGAAAGCCTAGCTCCTTTCCTCCAAGTTGAGGCAAAATCTTGAGCATAACTTAACACCTTAGATCTCCCCTGCAGGATCAGACCAAAGCTAACTTTCAGGGAACTGCCCAAGACTGGAAGCTTTCATGGCATTCTCTCTTCCCTGCCCTGCTTCTCCAGCTCCCTTACCAGTCTCCCCTAGGAGCATTTCCTTAACATATCATGAGTACAGGAATCCTTGCCTCAGGGTCTTTTCTAGAGAACCCAACCTAGGATAGCACGATACTATTTGCAAAGTACTCTTACATGTGCCATGTTGATTATACTCATTGTGGGCTTTTATTGTCCTCTCTTCCACATCAGATTTGTAATGGATAATTTAAAAAAAAACCAAACAAACAAACAAACAAAAAACAAGTACTAGGATGAAGCTGAGAATCTGACTTGGGAGTTTGTCCAACAAGTGAAAATAGTTACTCTCCATTTTTACCAAGTCTGAAGTTATGAATCAGCACATCAGATTCAAGACCTAAATCTGATGTTATTGGATGCAGAAAGGACTATTTTTAAAAGAATCACAACTTAGCAAAGACTCTCTTCCATTCATATCATTCCCAACATTCATACAAATTATTTGTCTTTGCTTCAAAACCAAACGTATTGCTGTAAAAGCTCAGTCTTAAATTAGGAGTTTGGGATTAACAGATAGTACTATATGTAAAATAGATAACCAACAAGGGCCTACTGTATAGCACAGGGAACTATACTCAATATTTTGTAATAACCTATAAGGGAAAAGAATCTGAAAAAAATAGGTATATATGTATGCATAACTGAATCACTTTGCTGTACACCTGAAACTAACACAACATTGTAAATCAACTGTACTTCAATTAAACAACAGCAACAACAAGCTCAGAATCTTGACCACAGTTCTCTATTGGTAGAACAATTTTTTTGCAGATTTAAGTGATTCATCACCCAGTTTTATATGCCATTCTGAAAGAAATCTCTCCTCTATTCTTTAATCTGCCCAAAAACATTGCGTAAATAATTTTTTGTTACACTAGACAAAATTCTGTCCATATTTTCTTTCACAGCCACATGCAAATATACACACGTGCACACACACGCACACACACACACACACACACACACACTTCACATTCTTCTCTAAACCGAGATATCTTTGTGAATGATGCTATACTTCACGTCGTAGTACCTAGCTTAGTGCCTGGCATGTAACAGGCACGTAAGAGGAAACATATTTTTTGAACTTACATCATTAGGAACATAGTTTTTCTCCCTGCATCCCATTTGCCATTATAAACCCAGTGATTAGGGCAAGAAAAATACAACCTTATTTAGGAGGAGGCTGGAATGCATTGGGAATCCATCTCAGACAGAAAGAATGAGTCCTCTCCTTCTGCCCTGGGGGGAAATAGGGAAGAAAAAGGAGAAGAGGAAGGAAAGCGTGAGAAGATGTGCCTTGACTTCCTTGCTGTGGGTTGAATCCTGGAGAGGAAAGGTCTGTTACATGGTCTGAGAGAGAAGTTGAAAGCTGAGTGGTTTGAGGGAGTTGGGGGGTGTTCCTAATTGGGATCTCCTGAGATGACAGGCATGTAGGGAGGAAGAACATTCTGGAGAGTGATCCTGATGTGATACTCTTGTATATCCCCCAACTTTCCATACGTGGAATGGACCTGAAAGTTTCCACAGCCTCCAGGGAAGGACCAAAGTGAAGCTTGAGAATCTCCTGGGAAACTTTACATGAAGGGTCTCTGTGGAGGGGAGAGTAGCCTAGTGTCTGAGCAACGTGGGGAAGGCCACTCAGGGGGTGGATGAACGGAAGAGTGAGTCAAACCTTGAAGGGTGCACAAAGCCAGAGAGAATCAAGGTGGGACCCAGGAAGCAAGGGGAGATGGTTGACTGTAAAGAGAGGATACTCACGAGATATTCACGAGATGTACAAGCCATGGATTTGAGCCATGCATGCCAAAGGCAGCCAGTTCCAGGACCATAGCAAGCACACCCCAGAGGACACAGTAACGCCCATCCAGAAACCAGACCAGCCCCACAAAGGAAACGGCCCAGGGCCCACACCGCCCGCTCCCAACACTAGAAGGGCCACAAGCTTCCGCATCCAACCGCAATTGGGGGAAAAGGGTGAACAGGAAAGCAGCCTTAAAGGGGAGGTGAAATTCGAATTGACTGAATATTCTGTAACACAGACTGAATCATATAAAAGGGATTATTTAAACCAGAAGAGAGAGAAAATCTGTTAACTTTTTTCTCTTGTGTCAGTTTTCTATGGCCATGCATAATTTTCTATTACTGCTGTCATAAATTATCACTAGCTTACTGGCTTAAACAATGCAGATTTATTATCTTATAGTTCTGGAGATTGTAGGTCTTGACACAGGTCTCCCTGGGCTAAAATCAAGGTGTTAACAGGGCTGCGTTCCTTTCTGGAGGTTCTAGGAGAGAATCCATTTCCTTGTCTTTTCTAGATTCTAGAGGTCAGCTGTATTTCTTGGTTCATGAGCCCCTTCCTCCGTCTTCAAAACCAGCATCTCTCTGACCATTCTCCCGCAGTCATTTCTCCCACTGACTGACTAGGACAGGTTCTCCACTTTCAAGGACTCACACTATTAAATGGGGCCCACCCAGATTATCCAGAATAACCTCCCCATCTCAAGATCCTTAACGTGATTGTATCTGCAAAGTCTCCTTTGCCTTGTAAGGTAACATTCACAGGTTCCGGGGTTTAGGGTGTCAACATCTTTGTTTTTTGGGTTTTTAAAATTTTTATTGGAGTATAGTTGATTTACAGTGTTGTGTTAGTTTCTGCTGTACAGCCAAGTGAATGAGTTATACATATACATATATCCGCTCTTTTTTAGTTTCTTTTCCCCTATAGGTCATTACAGAATATTGAGTAGAGTTCCCTGTGCTATACAATAGGTCCTTGTTGGTTATCTATTTTATATATAGTAGTGTGTATATGTCAACCCCAATCTCCCAATTTATCCCTCCCCTCTCCTTTCCCCCCTGGTAACCATAAGTTTGTTTTCTACATCTGTGACACTATTTCTGTTCTGTTCGTTTGTATCTTTTTTTAGATTCCACATATAAGCAATATCATATGGTATTCGTCTTTCTCTGTCTTACTTCACTTAGTATGATAATCTCTAGGTCCATCCATGTTGCTGCAGATGGCATTATTTCATTCTTTTTTATGGCTGAGTAATATTCCATTGTATATTTGTACCACATCTTCTTTATCCATTCATCTGTCGATGGACATTTAGGTTGCTTCCATGTCTTGCCTATTGTAAATAGTGCTGTAATGAACATTGGGGTGCATGTATCTTTTCAAATTAGAGTTTTCTAGGGTGTCAACATCTTCGGGTGGCCATTATTCCACCTGGCATAGGCCACGATGTTGTGGAGATGTCAGAGGGAAGGCAGAAACACTCAAGGCCCCTGAAGGGACCCTCTAGGCTCAGACTGAGCATATTGGCACTTCCAGCTCATTCTATATTAGCCTGGGCCAGAGTCAAAGTAGGAGGTACTAGAGAGTTGTATGGCCAAGGGCCTTCATTCAGGGAATGAAGAAGAAATAGAGCCATTTCTGCAACCTACTCAACTCCCACCCCCAGCGCATAGCACTCCCTGCTAGTGAGCCAAAAGTAGGTGCTGTAAGCCAACTCACACCACTTCATGCTTGCACATTACTAAATTGAAGCTGTCTTGTAAGGTACAGAGATACAATAAATGTTAGTCAAGTAGAATTGATTTTAATTCTACCGTGAACAAGATGGTTATTACATGAGCCTCTCAAAGCTGAAGAAGATATAAGGTAAATGAGAATAACAGAGCTGAATCATCTTTGTTTATTTGGCCGCTTTTGTTAAAGTGATCATGTTTTCTGCTTAACTGTCGTCACAATTTTGTGGCTTCCTGTGAGGTTTTCCCCATTTATAAATGCAGCATTTCCTACACATTCATGAATTCAAAAATGATAGAATTTGCCTAGGCAAATCCTGAATTTGGAGGGAAAAAGCAAAAATAAAATACTAACAGAGAGGTAGATATAATTATCTGGAAAGTAGTGAAAATCCAAACACTTTTTAAAACTACATTTTTTAATCATATTTTGAACAATGTTTCTATTTCACAGCAGAGCTGCTTTATACGTGCATATTTATCATTTGTGAAATAAAACTTTTATGTATTATTTTATAACAAGGAAACTTTTTAAGATTATACATTTTCCTGAAATATATTAGTTTTGAACAGTGAGCCCACATCTTTCTTTTCTAAGAAGATCAAGGCAAGACCAAACTCAGACATCATGTGACTCTATTTGATTCTTTAATGAGGAAGGCCATGCTAACACAGTGCCACTGATTGATCGGTTTTCCAGGGCAATCAATTACTTTAGCTGTCATTGCAACTGATCATCTGACAATGCATTTTTCTCTGCCACTCCCTGTTCCTGCATTGTCATGTCCTTTAACTGCGTTCACTGCTCGGTGTCACCTACACATCCCAGCCTCGCTCCTCATCCTGAGCTTCTCATGACTTGGTTACCCTCTAATTCCACTGGTCCCAGGGAAGGTGGAGTTAGATTGGGATGCCTACACCATGAAGAATCTTGTATGGCAGCGCTGATCCCAGAGATCTGGTCATAGCTTCCCATCCACCTCCCCCATGCCAGGTCATCCCATTGCATCCCCTGGCAACTGGGTAGATAAAATGAAAATCTTATATCACTCCACTGCTCAACACTTTCCAGTGGGTTCTCCTTACAAACAGAATAAAAGCCAAAATGCAAAAGTTGACTCCCTTCATGCCACTCCAAAGTCATCTCCTTTGACTCTCTCTTCATTCACTCCTTTCCAGCCACACTGATCTTTCTGGCTCAGGGCCTTTGCACTTGCTGTTCCCTCTGTCTGAAACCCTTATTAATTCAATTCACAAATATTTCATATATGGGTCAGGCACTGTTCTAGTTTGTGTGAGCTAAACACATGAAAACCCCTGCCTTACCAGCAACACCATGAGACAAAGACAGCAATGGAAGAGCCTGGGACTCTTGGGCCAAAGCAACAGCAATAACAAAGTATTTCCATGGCTCTTTGCTGAAGGTAATAGTAGTCAGAACTGAGGCTCTCGGACCAAAGAGCCAACACTAAAGTTCTTAGAATTATCATGAAAGTGGACTATATAGATGGAAGACAGACATTTCTTGCAAATAGGGGTATCAGGGCAAGGAGTCAGTACAAATGAAAAAGTCATGAGAAATACCCTTATTTTGTATCCCAACCTGGTAAAGCAGGACATACCAGTTTCATAAATATTTAAAGCCCAGTTTTGAAATGAAGATTTATTTCCCTTGAAGTAGGTTGTTTGTACCCATATAAAGGACAGTCCCATTGACATTGAAAAACTGCCTGTTAATCTGCTTTGTCTACGTAAGAGATTAAAACTTTTCTCCTTACACAAGTCTGAAGGTTATACATGAAAGAATAATAGATGGAAAGTAGATGAGTGGTTGCCAGGGGTGAGGCTGGGAGTCGGGGTGGGATGTCTCTAAAGGAGTAACACAAGGAAGCTCCTTTGTGATGATGGAACAGTTCTGTCTCCTGATTGTGATGGTGGTTACATGAATCTATACATGTGATAAAATTGCATAGAACTATACATGCACGTACACACATGTACACGCAAATGAGTGCATGCAAAAACTGGTAAAATGTGAATAATGTCTATAGGTTGTACCAATATCAATCTCCTGGTTTTGATTATATACTATAAGTTATGTAAGGCATTACCATCGTAAGAAGCTGAAGGGTAAACAGAACTTCTCCGTACTACCTTTCAACTTCCTGGAAGTCTTTAATTATTTTAAAATAAAAAGGTTTTTAAAAAGATAAAAGTATGACTTTCATAGGGTGGAGTCAGAGGTTCCTCACTCAGGATTTGATGAGAAACAGCTAAGAAGAGGCCAAATGAACTATGTTCTGCTTGCCTCGTGGATGTCTCACACAGACATGGCCAAACCCCACTTGGTAATTCAGAGTTCAGAGGTCTGAAAATGAAGAACAATATTCCCCTCCCAAAATAGTGTTTTTATTTAAAATTGTGGGACCAAAATCATATTTTTTTATGTCTGTCTTAAGTTGGGTTCCCTCGAAGCAGACCCTGACACAAGGATGTGAATGCACATCATTTATGTGAGACATCGTCCCAGGAAGCACCACTGGGGAATTACAGGAATGAAGAAGGAAGCCCGGTAAGGGTACATTACAGAGCAAGTTAACCACTGTGGGATACTGAAGCCCTGTCCCCCTGGGGTACTCTGCGAGACAGTTTACTTGCATCACAGTTGTCCAAAATGAGGGGAGAGGGGTGAGGGAGCCGGGGTATTTCGCGTGCCATTGGTTGAGAGCTGCACCAATTCCCCAGAACTCCTGCCTGCTCTCCTGGTTGACAGAGATGGTCCTCAGGAAAAGGATCATACAGACTTGCAGTTGGAAACTTTTGACTCCAGGGGAATGGTGAGAGCCAAGGGGTATGAGCAGTCCACCAATAGTGACTTTACAGAGAGTCTTCAAAAATACTATTGATAAAAGGGTGATAAAACAAAGTGAGTAAAAACATAACATCTCAAATTATGGTATCAGCTATGGATAAAGTTTAAGTGACTTGTCTGAGATCAAATCATATACCTTCTAAAGCATAAGACCTATCTTGTTGGCTGCTTCTGAAATTATCTCATTGTCTTTCATGTCCTGGGATTTCACAATGATAGGTCTAGGTGTACTTTTAGTTTTATTTATTCTCCCTGGGATACTTGTGCTTCTGAAATCTTAGGATTAATTCCTTAATCAGTTATGGAATAATCTCAGCTACTATAGCCCAAAGAGTTGACTCTCCCATTTCTTCCCTTGAGAACTCCAATTAGATGTTCGTTGGTTCTTCTCATTCTATCCTCCATGTCACTTAATTCTCTTCCTGTTTCTATATCTTTAATTCTCTGTTTCATTCTGGAGCTCTTTTCTTTTTCACTGGCTATCTGTTCAGCAGTTCTAATCTGCATTAAAATTAGCAGTTGTGTTTTTTATTTTCTTGGCTATTTTGTTCCTTTCAGAAGTCCATTTGGTTATATTTCAAATCTGCCTATTATTTTTTCATAGTTGTCTTTTATTTCCTTCTTTATACCTTTAATTATTTCAAACATACTTATTTTATCATCTTAATCAAATGGTTCTATTACCTAAGGTTCTTGGGAGTATAATCCTGTCGTGATTACACCTTATAAGTGAAGTGTGGTTCTCACTTATGATAAGATTGTTATCTTGTGAGTTTCCTCATTTGGGGTTGTGAGCTCAAGTTCAATGAAATTGTAGGTGTAAGAATCTACGACCAGGACTGAGGGTACATCCGTTCAGAGAAGATTTCCATATGCTTCTTCCAGGTACACTAACAGTTTCACTTCTTTATGATCATTTTTATGTTAATTCTTTGACTTTGTGGTTCCTGGACCATTTGCTTGAGGAGCAGGTCCCTTATGACAAATTTTTATGGGAGACTTTTCCCCATGCAGAGCCTAAACCAAGACAGACAAGCTTCCCTTGATGTCTACCTGTTCCATTTGAAAGATATTTTTTCTTATCCACCCTTTAACTGTCATTAAGGATTCAGTCTAGGTATTTCTTGCCAGGAATAATATAAATAAGTACTAATATAAACCATCAGAGGTTTTTTTGATGTATTAAGTTCAGGTAAGGCTATTATAGCTCCATTTCACCACTGGGTTTCAGGGGAGTAGGAAGTTAGTACAACCATCCAGTTCAATCATTTCAAAAGACACCTCAGAGACTCACAGTTTCTGCACAACCTTGGAGGGTGGTTCATAGTATTACACAAAGAAGCCACTGCAAAATTTCACATCTGCAGCTCACACATCTGTGCATGACCACCAGGGGAAGAACAATGACTTCAGCTTCTCTTCCATCCTCAACTCTTTCATAATTCTGTATCACGGGCCAAATCTAAGCCAAAATACTCTTTACAGGGGATTCTCAGGAGTGTCGTTCTTAGGCATCTAGCTACCGCGAAATTGGACAGAGCATAGGAAATTTAGAAAGGTAGTTCATGCCAACAGACAATCCAGTAAATTAAGGATATAAGTGTTGAAATTCTTAGATTTATTCAGAAGACCTGTTTCCAAATTTCCTCCTCATTTAGAATGAAAGGTCCATTACCTGTATCTATACATTAAAACTCAATCCCTGATGATACTGAGACTGGTGATCTCTATTCCATTCATCCTAGAGAAGTGGTAACTTCGGATCATAATTTCATTTTTTTGTTTATAGCCATCTCTTTATGTTTTCCCTCTGCAGAATTCCCTCGCGTGCGTGTGTGTGTGTGTGTGTGTGTGTGTGTGCACTACACACTTAAAATTTCTTGTATTTTGTCCAGCATTTCTGGCCATTTTGTAGCAGAAGCGTTTTCCCATTAGCAAGATCACCATATTGATAGAACCATGATCTTGTGTAGTTTTTATTGCGAGTTCATCATTTTGGGGAGGCCAAGGAGTTAGAGAGGAGTCCTATAATGCTCTGGATTTTGGAGCAGACCTTCCCCCCACTGGAACTTGGTGGTTTTCATTCATCTCATTAAAATTTTTTATTTTAACTTCTCATCCTGGGGTTTCTGGATCATGCAGGTAATATCAGTCAGAACCCATTCTTCATTTTTTATTGAGATGTAATTGACATATAACATTGTGTAAATTTAAGGTGTACAACATGTTAATTTGATGCATTTATCAATTACCACCATAGCATTAGCTGAGACTGAGGTCTATCACATCACGTAATTATCATTTCTTATTTGTGGTGGGAAAAATTAAGATCTAGTTTCCTAGCAACTTTGAAATTTATAATACATATTGTCTATAATCACTATGCTGTGCATTAGATTTCCAGGACTTATTTATCTCCTAGTTGCAAGCTTGTGCCCTTAAACAACATCTCCCCAATTCCCGCAACCCCAGGCCCTGGTAAATTCTACTCTCTGTATTTATGAGTTTGGGATTTTTAGATTCCACATATACGTGATATCATACAGCATTTGTCTTTTTCTGTCTGACTTAGCTCACTTAGCATAATGCACTCAAGGTCCATCCATATTGTCACAAATGGCAGGATTTCCTTCTTTCTCACAGCTGAATAATATTCCATTGTATATATACACCACATCTTCTTTATACATTCATCTGTTGACACACACTTTGTTTACATATCTTGGGTTTTGTGAATAATGCTGCAGTGAACCTGGCAGCATAGAAATCTCTTCAAGATACTGTTTTCGTTTCATTTGGATAAATACTCAGAAGTGTAATTGCTGGATCATATGGTAGTTCTAGTTTTCATTTTTTGAGGAAACTCCTTAGTGTTTTCCATAGTGGTCAAACCAATTTGCATTCCCACCAGCAGTATACAAGGGTTCCCTTTTCTCCATATCCTTGTCAACACTTGTTATCTCTTTTTTTTTTTTAAATAAATTTCTTTCTTTATTTATTTATTTTTGGCTGTGTTGGGTCTTCGTTTCTGTGCGAGGGCTTTCTCCAGTTGCTGCGAGCGGGGGCCACTCTTCATCGCGGTGCGCGGGCCTCTCACTGTCACGGCCTCTCTTGTTGCGGAGCACAGGCTCCAGACGCGCAGGCTCAGTAGTTGTGGCACACGGGCCTAGCTGCTCCGCGGTATGTGGGATCCTCCCAGACCAGGGCTCGAACCCGTGTCCCCTGCATTGGCAGGCAGATTCTCAACCACTGCGCCACCAGGGAAGCCCTTGTTATCTCTTTTTGATCATAGTTATTCTAACAGGTGTGAGGTGGTATCTCATTTTGCATTTTGATTTTGCATTTCCCTGATGATTAGTCATGTTGGGCATCTTTTCATGTACCTGTTGGCCATTTGGATGTCTTCTTTGGAAAAATAACAGAATTCAGTTCCTCTGCACATTTTAAAGTCCGATTGCTTGGTTTTTTTGTTATAGAATTGTATGAGTTCTTTATATGTTTTGGATATTAACCCTTTATCCAATAAATGGTTTGCAAATATTCTCTCCCTTTCTGTAGATTGCCTTTTCATTTTGTTGATTGTTTCTTCTGCTGTGCTGAAGCTTTTTAGTTTGGTGCAGTCCCGCTTGTTTATTTTTTGCTTGTACTTTTGATGTCATATCCAAATAAATCATTGCCACGACCAGTGTCAAGGAGCTTTTTCCCTATGTTGTCTTCTAGGAGCTTTATGGTATCAATCTTATGTTTAAGTCTTTAATCCATTTCAAGTTCATTTTTGTGAGTGGTTTAAGATAGGGGTCTAATTTCATTCTTTTTCATGTGAATATACAGTTTTCCCAACACTGTTTATTGGAGAGACTTTTCCTTTCCCCATTGTGTATTCTTGGCTTCCTTTTCAGGTATTAGTTAACTGTATGTGCTTGGGTTTATCTCTGGGCTCTCAATTCTGTTCCATTGGCCTATGTGTCACTTTTTATGCCAGTACCATACTGTTTTGATTACTATAGCTTTATAATAAAGTTTGAAATCAGGAAGTGTGATACCTCCAACTTTGTTGCTCTTTCTCAGAATTGCTTTGGCTGTTTGGGATCTTTTGTGGTTCCATATACATTTAAGGTTGGTTTTTTCTATTTCTGTGAAAAATGCCATTGGGATTTTTATAGAGATTACACTGAATCTATAGATGGCTTTGGGTAGTATCTTCATGACGTTTTTATTCTTTTTTTTAAATTAATTTATTTATTTTTGGCTGCATTGGCTCTTCGTTGCTGCACACGGGCTTCCTCTAGATGCAGCAAGCGGGGGCTACTCCTTGTTGCGGTGCACAGGCTTCTCATTGCGGTAACTTCTCTTGTTGCAGAGCATGGGCTCTAGGCATGTGGGCTTCAGTAGTTGTGGCATGTGGGCTCAGTAGTTGTGGCTTGCGGGCTCTAGAGCACAGGCTCAGTAGTTGTGACGTGCTGGCTTAGTTGCTCCGTAGCATGTGGGATCTTCCTAGACCAGGGCTCAAACCCATGTCCCCTGCATTGGCAGGCGGATTCCTAATCACTGCACCACCAGGGAAGTCCTGACATTTTGATTCTTGTAGACAGCTCTTTTATTTTTACAACATCCCCGGACGGAGAGCAATATTATTTGTATCTTCCTCAAGGAAAGAAAGAGTTATACACTTTGCATTATTAAGGCAGCTTTTGGGGGCCCTGTAGCTTTGTTTATGGGGCTCCATTCTAGCTTCCTTAAATGTGCAGGCTCAAGCATGCATCTTCTATCCCTGCGTGGGCATCCAAACCCAATCTTTAGACCTCTGGACCTGATACTCCTGTGACTCTCCATTGCATCAGCTTCTGCCTAGTGCTCTGGTGTTCAGTTTCCTTTTCATTTCTAGTATCAAGGGATTTTCTTTATTTTCTTTCAAGTTCAGCTGTGTAGAAAAAGATGGTTACATTTTGTCCAGCATCTGTGCCTCTTTGCTTTTCCTTATCAGCTCAGACTGCCATATTGCTGGAAGCTTTGAGGCATTTTCCGTTTTATCTAATATCATCTATAAAGGGCAGGGGGCTACAGCCTTTCAAGTGTCCTCTATACTGTATACTTGTAAGCATAAAAATAAAATATGATGAAAAAGATATGGAGCATAAATGGAATTCGTGACACCGAAAATATCAAAAATGGTTTTGAAAGAGATGTTGGCTCAATTTCACATATTTTAGTTTAATAAAGAAGATACATCTTGAAAATGTTGATAATTTGGTAAGTCTGAGGAATCACGGAAATATAGTGTATCTTGAAGTCAACCATGTATTTGACAGTGTTTTGTGACATTCATGCAGATGGCTTAAGGCATATTCATTATGGGCTAATAGGCTTAGATAGGGGCCTAGCTTATTAAGGAGCACAACTGCAGGCATTTGACAGAACAAACTGATCTCAACCTGAAAGGAGTTGAGGGGGCAGATTCTTAGCATTTATGTTGATATGTTGAAGACAGAGAAGACAAAGTAATAATGTTAGCAGAAAACAAACAGCAAGGAGAGAACACAATTTCTAAACCATCTTGATGTGCTGAAATGCTGAGCCAAATTCACAAGGTAATTTTTTGAGAGTGAAGGAGAATTTAGGGTGTCTTTTGTGTAATTGGCTTCAATGTTCCTTGTGCCAATATTCTGCAAAATCTCCCGTAAAATCTAAGTTCTTTTAAATTATTTACTGAGGTATAATTTACATACAATGTAAACACATACCAAATTGGATATGTTTTGATAAATGTATCAAATTGAGACATTCCCATCACAGTGATGCCCATCCCATTTAATCCTCTCTCCCAACCAGAGGCCACCACTGTTCTGATTTCTATCACAAAAGCTTAATTTTGCCTGACTTAGAACTTCATATAAATGGTTTAATATCATTTTTAAACTTTTTGCCTGGCTTCTGTTACTCAAGATAATGCTTTTAAGATTCATCCATGTTTGTGTGTATCAGTTGTACAGGGTTTTGCTGGTTTTGTTTTGTATTGTTGTTTTGTTTTGTTTCATTGGTGAAAAGTAGTCCATTGTATGACTGTTACCGAGTTCAAGCTCGTCCTGCTCGCCACACAACAGGCTAATAAATTAAGAGCCGAGATGTTGAGGCAAGGAACAGTAACTTTATTTGGAAAGCTAGCAGACTGAGAAGATGGTGGACTAGTGCCCCAAGGAACCATCTTACCTGAGTTAGGATTCAGCCTTATTTTATACTAAAAGGGGAGGGGGTGTGGCTGGTTGTTACAAACTTCTTGGTGGCAGAATCCTTTGTTCTTTTTTTCTTCTTAATATTTATTTATTTATTTATTTATTTATTTATTTATTTATTTATTTATTTCACTGTGCCAGGTCTTAGTTGAGGTGTGCGGGATCTTCATTGCCTCGTGCTAGATCTTTGTTGCGGCGTGCGGGATCTTTAGTTGTGGCATGCAGGCTCTTAGTTGCGGCACGCATGTGGGATCTAGTTCCCTGACCAGGGATGGAACCCGGGCCCCCTGCTTTGGGAGCATGGAGTCTTAACCACTGGACCACCAGGGAAGTCCCCAGAATCCTTTGTTCTTACAGCTATCTGCATAGATCTGGTCACAATGTCCCTGTAAACTTCCAACAAGATGATTGTTATTCTCTGTTCTGCAACTTTTTATCTCTATATCAATGGAAGAGTATTATACCTTTAAAGGGCAAGCCTGGAAAGCAGAGAATTGAGAAAGGGCTATTATGTGTATTTCAGGCTATAGGCAACATTCTTTTACAAAGGTTCAGAGCCAGCACAACTAAGGACAGGCAACAGAGCACAAAGGTTAGAGCTAAAGGAATAGATCCAATATGGAGTCAGGTTTGTTCTTCTCCGTTACATGACTCTACCACAATTTGTTTATTCCACTCCCTTACTAAAAGTGCAAAAAGGAAACTCCAGGCTGGGAGGTGAGGGCATTTCGGCATATCCAGATGATGGTTTGGAATTAATGAAGCTAGAGGGAAATTATCTTTGGAGAGTATTGTTGGAGTCCTGTGGTGTTTTCCCTCACCTCTCCCACACTGGGGGAAAGGAGAGGGATGTTTCCCAGTTCGCCTCAAGCATAGTGAGACAGACTTTAAGAGGACTATTCAGAAGACTTGATATGTATTGCATAACTGCAGGGGTCAGTATTCACTCTACAGTCTATGTAAATGGTGACCCCAGAGCTATATCATTTGACAATCAAGGACACAGTGGAATAGGGTCTGACTGATACTTGACTCACATCAAGAGAGGCTGATGGAAGCATCAGAGTAGAGGACAGTGTTGAGAGCTATGCACCTCCACCCACTGTAGGACAAAGGCGTTTTCTCCATCCTTTGGGCAAGATGTAGGCTCTGAAAGTGGGAGATAGATTGGTTTTATTTTAAAAGGAAAATTGCCTAAGAAGTCTTCTTGATATGAAGCAAAGTAATCTGAAAAGAAAGAGGTTGGAAATGTGTTTTTGGATGAAGAATTTGGGAAGAATGTTCCTAAGCAGCCAGCCAGAGGAGGTCCTACACCCAACAGTATCAGACGTTGCCATGGGAAGTCTCTGAAAAACTCTGAAGTGCACCAAAAGTCAGCTTTAACCGCTTGCCAAACCTGGTGTGTATAAACAGAAGATCACAACAGTACCAGTCATTTGGGATTCTTCCTGTCCGCTAGTTCTATTCCTTATGCTGGAGGTTTCCAGAACTAAGGCCAGCCAGCTGAGCAGGGAGGAAGAGATGCCCCTAATCAAGAAAGAATCCTGAATCCTCCCGAACCATATCTCTACCCGTTCCAGCCTAGTCCATCCCCTCCCCCAGCTTTTAGATCTGAACTAGGCCAGAGAAAAAGTTTGGAAAGGAAATATCCATTACTAAAATAAGACTATTCTTATGGCTGGAGGGCTTTTATTACATGAGAGTGACTGGAAAAATTATGGGACCTGCTCTGAGATTTCATTTCAGAGGAAAACTTAGAGCACTGAGCAATTGGAGAAAAGAATAAAGTTGTTTTGTGTCCATTTACAATTGAGAGCTATGAAATATTCCATGAAATAGTTACAATCTGTTGTTAAAACATTTGATACTAGGAATACTGCCTATATTTTTCTAAGGCTTAATGTTTTGAAAAAATCATCCAAACTTAGGGTTACACCTAATTAAAGATGAGGTCCAGGGGACATCATTGGAATGCCAACTCAGTTGTGTAAGGATAGACTTACAGTCTCTGCAGGTACAAACGACAGATATTTGCTCATTTAAAGAAGGGTGAGATTTTTGCCCAGGAAGTTTTTCTTGAAATCTTGATTACCCGCTATATTTTATTCTGGACAAAAATGTTCAGATTAAAAAAGGGAAATATAATCTTTATAGTTTCAAAAAAGGCAAGGCATGAAGAAGTGTAATTCAAAACTGCAAACTTTAGAGTACAGACTTTCAAAGTGATTTTCTTCATCCATTTTTTAAAATTTTATTTATTTTAATTTATTTTTTTTATTTGGCTGTGTCGGGTCTTCGTTGCTGTGTGCAGAGTTTCTCTAGTGGTGGCGAGCGGGGGCTACTCTTCGTTGTGGTGTGCGGGCTTCTCATTGTGGTGGCTTCTCCTGTTGCGGAGCACGGGCTCTAGGCACGCGGGCTTCAGTAGTTGTGGCATGTGGGCTCAGTAGTTGTGGCTCACAGGCTCTAGAGCGCAGCCTCAGTAGTTGTGGTGCACGGGCTTAGTTGATCCGCGGCATGTGGGATCTTCCCAGATCAGGGCTCGAACCTGTGTTCCCTGCATTGGCAGGTGGATTCTTAACCACTGTGCCACCAGGGAAATCCCTTCTTCATCCATTTTTAACTAGTGGCTCTACAACCAATTGGGTTGTACTACAAACATGATTTAAATGTCATGATAACCAAAGTGGCTAGGTTGATCATTGTTCAACCTCATCACTTGGTCATAGACAGAATAAGAATGGCATCTACGAAGCAACCTAAGTGTCCATCGACAGACGAATGGATAAAGGCGACGATGTGGTGTGTGTGTGTATGTATGTGTGTGTGTGTATGCAAAACAGAATACTACTCAGCCATAAAAAAGAATGAAATAATGCCATTTGAAGCAACATGGGTGGACCCAGAGACTATCATACTAAGTGAAGTAAGCCAGACAGAGAAAGACAAATATCATATGGCATCACTTATATGTGGAATCTAAAAAAATGATACAAATGAACTTACTTACAAAACAGAAACAGAATGACAGACATAGAAAACAAACTTATGGTTACTAAAGGGGAAAGACGGGAGTAGGGATAAATTAGGAGTTTGGGATTAACAGATACACACTACTATATATAAAACAGATAACCAACAAGGACCTACTGTATAGCACATGGAACTATATTCAATATCTTGTAACAACCTATAATGGAAAAGAATCGAGAAAAAAATATATATATGTATATTTATATATGAATCACTTTGCTGCACACCTGAAACTAACACAACGTTGTAAATCAACTGTACTTCAATTAAAAAAAAGAATTGCATCTACGAAAATATCAAATCTCTGCTTGTGAAATGTGACAAATTAATGGTAAGTGGTTGAGTGGTTAACTAGAGAGATTTCACTGCTGAATTACCTACCATATCTATTTAGAAAAGATGGAGAATTCTGCTTGCCATGTGCTTTTACATCCAAGCATACTCCTCCAAATAAAAGAGATATATTGTAAATGCAAAGCACTGTGGGAGTAATTAGACCTCCCTAGAAATTCCAGGGCTTCAGCAATGCATTTCTTCAAGCTCTGCTCAAAACGTTCTGTAGAAGAAAAAACAGATATAGATGCAGTAAATAATTTGCTTTGAAAAACAAGTTAGTGAGAAGAAGCCTGAAATTAATTAAAAATTTGGATGCCACATTTCATGACTTATGCATTCTGTTACAGTAATCATCTCCTTTATTCATGATACATGGCATTTAATAAGCAATTACTATGTGCCCAGGATTATATCCTTGGAAATTCAAAAGAAGAGTAGAGTATTTTCTTCAGGAAGTAATGCTGGTGTATGTGAAATAAATAACAGTACTGACTTTAGGAAAATCTGCAAGTAGGCAGTAGAGCCCAGAACCCCCTCCCTCTGTTTCAAATCTCTCAAGCTAGCTCCCCCTGCTGGAGGAACTCAGTTCCTTTAGGACTACCCTTCTTGGTAAGCCATGACTTCACTACCAACAATTATACCCCTAATCTAGAGACATCCTATGAATTTCCATCAATCAGGGACCCAAGGTACCCTCCAAGTCAAAGAATTCTCAGCCCTTTGACAAATCCAGCTTCTAGTACCAACGGTGTAACCCCCAATGTTATGGTTCACCCACTTCAAGCATTTCTTGATTTTCCTTTGGAAACTAGACTTTTCAAGTGATGTCTTGGGTGGATGATGATGATTTCATTGCTCCTTATTCATCTTCCACCTAGTAAGTGCTAAGTACTTTTCATGCTCATTTCTAAAGCTCCAAATGCATTTCTCTAACATTCACATCATGACCATCTAAATTGGGATAATTTTGAGAATGAAATGGAGTGTTATGTATAATTGTGCTGGAACACTATGCATAAACTGTGGCTGTTCAAGGCAAACCAGGATACATGGTCACACTATCTATAAGACATGTATGTAAAATAAAACGACTGAAAAAAGCTAGGAGCAATGAAAATTTAAGTCACCCCTGTTGCAACCTCACTAAGCCAACAATAGAATTTCTTGGCATGAGTTGAAGTTGAGTGATATGTAGAGGGGATCTTTTTTTAAAAAACAAAGAGACCTAATGTTCAGATATTTTTAGACTACTTAGAAACAAAATTAGGTCAAATGGACAGATTGGGGGGTTAAAAAAGTATCTAATATGCCTTTCAATCCAGGAATTCCACTTCTAAGAAATTTGTCCAGTGAAATAGTTATGGATATGTGCAAATATTTGGCTACAAAAAGTTCATCTAGCCGCGCTTAAAGAAAGAGGGGGAAGCCTAATTTTGAAAAATAGTGAATCGGATTATATACATTGTCATATCCATATGAAAATTATATACAGTCATTAAATATAGCACTATAGGTTAAATATTTAAAAGCATGGGAAGAAGTTCTCACTATATAAACATTTTTGAAGCAAGTTATATACTATATTAGTTTGGATCCTGTTTTATTCTTAATTTCTGAATGATTTATTGAAGTATATCTTATTTTTAGTAAAAATAAATCTGTCTCTCTTCAAGGAGAAAAAACAGGAATGATTACTAATAAAATGTCAACAAGAGGATGAGATAATGGCTGATTTAAAATTTTCTTTCTTTGGCTTGTCCATATTTTGTAAGTGAGAGTATTTTATAAATAACATAATAAAATTTATAATAATTTTAACATTCTGTAGACTGAATTACAAATGTCAGCAAACCCAAGGATGACGTTCTGCCTTCTGATCAGAGGGCAGACTCGTGCATATGTAGGATAGACAAATTCCACCTCCATCTTTATAACAACTGTCATTCATGAAGTTGGCTCCATTCTCAAAAACAACACCTCAAAGGCTGATTCAATTGAATAAACTATCTGGACGCTCATTTTGATACTCAAGCTATCTTCTGGGGTCAAGGAGCTGACATGTGTCATCCTAAATGGCCAAATCATAAAACAGTTTATAACATACTGACCACTGAAGATTTTAAAGCTTTCTAATGTTTCAGGAAAGCAGTCCCCATGGTTCACCTTGAGGACATTCCTGTAATAAATAGAACTCAGACAGATAAAAGGATATGGGCAATTAATGGCATCCTTTCAGAAGGGGATGTTAAATGATGTCAGATACACAATTTCTCCCATGGTTTAATTACACTTGCAAATTGGTTTTAATAAATAAAGGGGTAGATCCTTGGCCATGAGTAATTAGACCATATTGTGAGGTCTAATGAAAAACTGAATTATCATATAATTAAATTTTGAAATAGGTTGTAGAATTGTTTTAACAATATAGAATGCAAAATAAAATAGCCTGTTCTCATGAGCTAGAAGATACCTTTTGGAGGAAGGCTTATGACTAAGGAAGTTGATGACAGTGTTTTGTTCATGAATGACCATCATCACGTGTAGGCAAGGATGAGTTCATTTCACACTGAATTTAGTAATTCTTTCCCTTCTACACACCTAACTCTATGCTGTTGATGGCTTTTCATAAGAGAGGGAAATGTAGGTAGGTCAATGTAGGATTCTGGACTTCCGTGGTGGCACAGTGGTTAAGAATCTGCCTGCCAGGGCTTCCCTGGTGGGGCAGTTGTTGAGAATCTGCCTGCCAATGCAGGGGACATGGGTTCAAGCCCTGGTTTGGGAAGATCCCACATGCTGTGGATCAACTAGGCCCGTGAGCCACAATTACTGAGCCTGCGCGTCTGGAGCCTGTGCTCCGCAACAAGAGAGGCCACGATAGTGAGAGGCCCTCACACCGCGATGAAGAGTGGCCCCCGCTTGCCGCAACTAGAGAAAGCCCTCGCACAGAAACGAAGACCCAACACAACCAAAAATAAATAAATAAATAAAATTAAAAACAAACAAAAAATTATTAAAAAAAAAAAAAAGAATCTACCTACCAATGCAGGGTACAAGGGTTCAAGCCCTGGTCCGGGAAGATCCCACATGCCCCGGAGCAACTAAGCCCGTGCACCACAACTACTGAAGCCCGTGTGCCTAGAGCCCGTGCTCCACAACAAGAGAAGCCACCGCAATGAGAAGCCCGCACACCACAACGAAGAGTAGCCCCCGCGCGCCGCAACTAGAGAAAGCCCGCGTGTAGCAACAAAGACCCAATGCAGCCAAAAATTAATTAATTAATTAATTTTTAAAAATATATAGGATACTTCTGGTGAACTTGACATTTATGTAAGTGGGGGTTCACATCAGAGCCTTCTCTTTTTTTTTTTTTTAAAGACCTGGCTACGTTTAAAATAAGATTTAACCTACAAGCCTACAATTGACTCACCATTTGTCAAACACATTTCTAGTGTATAAAGCAAGCACCACAAGTTAATACTCTCCCGATTTTCTACGAACCCAGCAAAAGCTGACCTCTGACTTTAATTCTCCCCCCTTCCTCCAGTGCCAGGTGGAGAGAAACACCCTATGGTGGAGACAAATCTGTTGGCTTCACTGCAGGGAAGCAGCTCCTCCAGGGGAACCAGCTAGCCTTGTTTGGCCAAGACTTCCCAGTTTTAGAACTAAGTGTTAAGCTTCCTAAGAAGTCCTCAGTCCCAGGCAAACTGGGATATTGGTCACCCTAATGGACATCCCTCAGTATCACCTGACTTTATGCCTTCTACGTCTTGTCATTTGGGCCAGTGACAAGTTCTCTGGGCCTCAGCTTGCAAGAAGGTACAAAACAGCACCAATCTCATAAGGTTAAGTGAGGACTGGATGAGTTTTTACATGTAAAGCCATTGTAACACACATGGCCCTATAAGTGAGAGCTAAGTGAACAGCATCGTTGTTATTAATCAGGAAGGTCATAGAAGAACTAACATTACAACTGAGCCTTAAGGTATGAGTGAAGAGTTAATCAAGAAAAGGTGGTGTAATGGGGCTTCCCTGGTGGCACAGTGGTTAAGAATCCGCCTGCCAATGCAGGGGACACGGGTTCGAGCCCTGGTCCGGGAAGATCCCACATGCCGCAGAGCAGCTAAGCCCGTGCGCCTCAACTACTGAGCCTGCACTCTAGACCCCTCAAGCCACAACTACTGAAGCCCACATGCCACAACTACTGAAGCCTGCGCACCTAGAGCCCGTGCTCCACAACAAGAAAAGCCACCGCAAGGAGAAGCCCACACACCGCAACGAAGAGTAGCCCCCGCTCGCTGCAACTAGAGAAAGCCCGCGCGTAGCAACAAAGACCCAATGCAGCCAAAAATAAATTAATTTTAAAGAAGAAAAAGTGGTGTAAGGAGGAAAAGATGGAGAAGGTTAGATGAATAAGTAAATACAGTAAATAGGATAAATAAAAATAAAGCCAGATGTTTACTTAAAAGCAAAATACATAAATAATGAAGTAGTGCCAACACCAAAGAAATATTTTGCTTTGTCTGATAATTATTTTTAACAGCTAGATTTGCCCTCAAATGCAAGTCCTGTTACCCACACCTTTCTAGGATTTATTTATTGCAAACTGCAACCTGACCTTTAATAAAACATTGAACTGACAAGCAAACCAAGTTTCCCTTACTGAAATAGAAGGTCAAGAATTGTAGAACATTAAAGTGGGTCCTCGTTTATATCTTGCTTCTTATCTTCTATTTGAGGAAAATAAAATCAAAAGCTGTCAATCCAGCCTTTTTCTGTTGAAAAATAAAGGAAAAATTAGCCTAGGATTTTTATCACAGTAAATAAAGCCATGACAACTTCAAATTAGTTGAAGCATCAAATATACTTTCTTTGTATTAGACGTAAATGTAAACATGAACTTTATGTCATTATGAAATCGCAGTGCCTTTGCCAATATAGAAAGTGTTTACATCATTGAAAAACTGATGCAAAATAATTGATTTGAGTTTGGGGCAAGTTTTTTAAACTTTTGATATTGGAAA
This sequence comes from Eschrichtius robustus, assembly GCF_028021215.1. Lineage (NCBI taxonomy): Eukaryota > Metazoa > Chordata > Mammalia > Artiodactyla > Eschrichtiidae > Eschrichtius > Eschrichtius robustus. The sequence continues at coordinate 11,948,293 of NC_090845.1, read as the reverse complement.
CCTTCAAGCATCCACAAAAAGAAAAATATATATATATATATAAAATAAACTCTCATATGCTCATCACTCACATTCAACAAAGAATCAGTATTTTGTTGTCTTTGTTTCATTTTTTCACACACACACACACTTTTTTTCTTTTTTTCTTTTTTTTTTTTTTTTTGGCCACGAGGCACGTGGGATCTTAGTTCCCCGACTAGGGATCTGTACCCACACCCCCTGCAATGGAAGCGTGGAGTCTTAACCACTGGACCACCAGGGAAGTCCCTTTTTTTCTTTTTGTTGGAGCATCTTAAACCAAATGATAGACATCATGTCATTTCACTGTAAATACTTCAGTTTGGTCTCTATCTGATAAGGGCATTATTTGTAACCTAACAACCATGCCATTAACGTACTTAACAAAATTAACAATTCCTTAATATCTCACAATTAGTCTATATACAAATTTCTCCATTTGTCTCAAAACAACATTTTTGAGTTAATTTGTTTGAATAAGGATTCACAAGGTTCTCTCATTACATTTGATTATGGCTCTTAGGTCTCTATTAATTCTATTACTGAGCTTTCTCCTTTATTTTTTAGTTCTCATGATACGAATTTGTTGGATAAACTTGGTTATTTGTCTTGAAGAATACAGTATGTTTGGGATTTTGATGATTACTTTCTCATGGTATCACTTAACTTATTCCTCTCTTCCCCAGTATTTTCCATAAACTGGTAGACAGATCTTGGGCTCAATTCGTTTCAGGTTCAATTGTTTTCAGTGAGAATAATTCAAAGGTAGTGCTGTGATCATCCTCTTGTATCTAGTGATAAGGGAACCAATGTCTGATTGTTGTGAGTATAATCATTGGGTTCTTGGGCTATGAGTCCAATCGATCCATTATGAATTATCAACTTTTCCCCCAGTGGTTTGGTATTTATTGATGGTCGTTGGCTACATTCATTATTTCTTTAATGGTTGCCAAAATAATGATTTTCTAATTTTGTTCTGTATTTATTATCTAGAACTGTTCTATGTTCCCTTCATGAACTATTGTTCACCCTTATGCAAATAATACAGGAAAGTCAAATCAAAGCTTGACTCTGGCATGTTATCAATTTTCAGCAAAATGTGCAACCTACAAAAAAAAAGACAATCATTTTTTGGCTCTCATTATCCTTTTGACACAGTCAACCTAATCTTCTATAGCATCCTCTGCCTTCTGGTACAGAGTTTCAAGTTCATCTTTCCCTAGACTTGCTCTAGACACAGAATCTGTCATTTCTCCAAGGAACCTTGGTTCTTTTTATCAAGGAATTGTATTTTTACAACATAGATGGGGCTTTAAAGGGGTTTATTGCTACTGGATTGTCATTAATTCATGACCTTTTCAATGAGCAGAGGAACCTCCATACTATTTTCCATAATGGTTATACTAATTTACCTTCCCACCAGCAGTGTACTGGTGGGAAGGTAAATTAGTATAAATAATAGTTCCCTTTTCTCCACATCCTCACAAGCACTGAAAATCTTGATTTCTAATGACAGTAACATAATTACATAATTACTTATTAGTAATTACTTATTAAGTGTTATTAAGTATTAATCACTTTAATCTATTATTAATTACTTATTTGCTTCATCGAAAATATACCTATACTAATTACAAAACATCAATATTAATGTTACTATTTACAATAAGGTCACTAATACAGTTAAGATTTCTTTGTGGTCCTTTCTGTCCTCAGAAGATATCCCACTTGAGACATACAGTCAGTTCACTGTGTTTTAATGTCACTTGAGGTTATTCTTTTTTCTATATGATAATGACATCATTTTTTTTTTAGATTCCATATATATGTGTTAGCATACAGTATTTGTTTTTCTCTTTCTGACTTATTTCACTCTGTATGACAGACTCTAGGTCCATCCACCTCACTACAAATAACTCACTTTCATTTCTTTTTATGGCTGAGTAATATTCCATTGTATATATGTGCCACATCTTTTTTATCCAGTCATCTGTCGGTGGACACTTAGGTTGCTTCCATGTCCTGCCTATTGTAAATAGTGCTGCAGTGAACATCGTGGTACATGACTCTCTTTGAATTATGGTTTTCTCAGGGTACATGCCCAGTAGTGGGATTGCTGGGTCGTATGGTAGTTCTATTTTTAGTTTTTTAAGAAACCTCCATACTGTTCTTCATAGTGGCTGTATCAATTTACATTCCCACCAACAGTGCAAGAGTGTTCCCTTTTCTCCACACCCTCTCCAGCATTTATTGTTTCTAGATTTTTTGATGATGGCCATTCTGACCAGTGTGAGGTGATACCTCATTGTAGTTTTGATTTGCATTTCTCTAATGATTAGTGATGTTGGGCATCCCTTCATGTGTTTGTTGGCCATCTGTACATCTTCTTTGGAGAAATGTCTATTTAGGTCTTCTGCCCATTTTTGGATTGGGTTGTTGGTTTTTTGGATATTGAGCTGCATGAGCTGCTTGTAAATTTTGGAGATTAATCCTTTGTCAGTTGCCTCATTTGCAAATATTTTCTCCCATTCTGAGGTTTGTCTTTTCGTCTTGTTTATGGTTTCCTTTGCTGTGTAAAAGCTTTTAAGTATCATTAGGTCACATTTGTTTATTTTTCTTTTTATTTCCATTTCTCTAGGAGGTGGGTCAGAAAGGATCTTGCTGTGATTTATGTCATAGAGAGTTCTGCCTATGTTTTCCTCTAAGAGTTTTATAGTGTCTGGCCTTACATTTAGGTCCTTAATCCATCTGGAGTTTATTTTTGTGTATGGTGTTAAGGAGTGTTCTAATTTCATTCTTTTACATGTAGCTGTCCAGTTTTCCCAGCACCACTTATTGAAGAGGCTGTCTTTTCTCCATTGTATATTCTTGCCTCCTTTATCAAAAATAAGGTGACCATATGTGCGTGGGTGCATCTCTGGGCTTTCTATCCTGTTCCATTGATCTATATTTCTGTTTTTGTGCCAGTTCCATACTGTCTTGATTACTGTAGCTTTGTAGTATAGTGTGAAGTCTGGGAGCCTGATTCCTCCAGCTCCGTTTTTCTTTCTCAAGATTGCTTTGGCTATTCGGGGTCTTTTGTGTTTCCCTACAAATTGTGAAATCTTTTGTTCTAGTTCTGTGAAAAATGCCAGTGGTAGTTTGTTAAGGATTGCATTGATTCTGTAGATTGCTTTGGGTAGTAGAGTCATTTTCACAATGTTGATTCTTCCAATCCAAGAACATGGTATATCTCTCCATCTGTTTGTATCATCTTTAATTTCTTCCATCAGTGTCTTATAGTTTTCTGCATACAGGTCTTTTGTCTCCTTAGGTAGGTTTATTCCTAGGTATTTAATTCTTTTTGTTGCAATGGTAAATGGGAGTGTTTTCTTAATTTCTCTTTCAGATTTTTCATCATTAGTGTATAGGAATGCAAGAGATTTCTGTGCATTAATTTTGTATCTTGCTACTTTACTTGGAGGTATCTTGGAGGAAATGGTTTCAGTTTTTCACCATTGAGAACGATGTTGGCTGTGGGTTTGTCATATATGGCCTTCATTATGTTGAGGTAAGTTCCCTCTATGCCTACTTTCTGGAGGGTTTTTATCATAAATGGGTGTGGAATTTTGTCGAAAGCTTTCTCTGCATCTGTTGAGATGATCATATGGTTTTTATCCTTCAGTTTGTTAATATGATGTATCACATTGATTGATTTGCATATATTGAATAATCCTTGCATTCCCTGGACAAACCCCACTTGATCATGGTGTATGATCCTTTTAATGTGCTGTTGGATTCTGTTTGCTAGTATTTTGTTGAGGATTTTTGCATCTATGTTCATCAGTGATATTGGCCTGTGGTTTTCTTTCTTTGTGACATCTTGGTCTGATTTTGGTATCAGGGTGATGGTGGCCTCATAGAATGAGTTTGGGAATGTCCCTTCCTCTGCTATATTTTGGAAGAGTTTGAGAAGGACAGATGTTAGCTCTTCTCTAAATGTTTGATAGAATTCGCCTATGAAGCCATCTGGTCCTGGGCTTTTGTTTGTTGGAAGATTTTTAACCACAGTCTCAATTTCAGTGCTTCTGATTGGTCTGTTTATATTTTCTATTTCTTCCTGGTTCAGTCTCAAAGGGTGGTGCTTTTCTAAGAAGTTGTCCATTTCTTCCAGGTTGTCCATTTTATTGGCATAGAGTTGCTTGTAGTAATCTCTCATGATCCTTTGTATTTCTGCAGTGTCAGTTGTTACTTCTCCTTTTTCATTTCTAATTCTGTTGATTTGAGTCTTCTCCCTTTTTTTCTTGATGACTCTGGCTAATGGTTTATCAATTTTGTTTATCTTCTCAAAGAACCAGCTCTTAGTTTTACTGATATTTGCTATGGTTTCCTTCATATCTTTTTCATTTATTTCTGATCAGATCTTTATGATTTCTTTCCTTCTGCTAACTTTGAGGGTTCTTTGTTCTTCTTTCTCTAATTGCTTTAGGTGTATGTTTAGGTTGTTTATTTGAGATATTTCTTGTATCTTGAGGTAGGATTGTATTGCTATAGACTTCCCTCTTAGAACTGCTTTTGCTGCATCCCACAGGTTTTGGGTCGTCATGTTTTCATTGTCATTTGTTTCTAGGTATTTTTTGATTTCCTCTTTGATTTCCTCAGTGACCTCTTGGTTATTTAGTAGTGTATTGTTTAGCCTCCATGTGTTTGTATTTTTTACAGATTTTTTCCTGTAATTGATATCTAGTCTCATAGCATTGTGGTTGGAAAAGATACTTGATAAGACTTCAGTTTTCTTAGATTTACCAAGGTTTGATTTGTGACCCAAGATATGATCTATCCTGGAGAATGTTCCATGAGCACTTGAGAAGAATGTGTATTCTGTTGTTTTGGGATGGAATGTCCTATAAATATCAATTAAGTCCATCTTGTTTAATGTATCATTTAAAGCTTGTGTTTCCTTATTTATTTTCATTTTGGATGATCTGTCCATTGGAGAAAGTGGGGTGTTGAAGTCCCCTAGTATGATTGTGTTCCTGTCAATTTCCCCTTTTATGGCTGTTAGTATTTGCCTTATGTATTGAGGTGCTCCTATGTTGGGTGCATTAATATTTACAGTTTTTACATCTTTTTCTTGGATTGATCCCTTGATCATTATGTAGTGTCCTTCTTTGTCTCTTGTAATAGTCTTTGTTTTAAAGTCTATTTTGTCTGATGTGAGAATTGCTACTGCAGCTTTCTTTTGATTTCCATTTGCATAGAATATCTTTTTCCATCCCCTCACTTTCAGTCTGTATGTGTCCCTAGGTCTGAAGTGGGTCTCTTGTAGACAGCATATATATGGGTTTTGTTTTTGTATCCATTCAGCCAATCTATGTCTTTTGCTGGGAGCATTTAATCCATTTACATTTAAGGTAATTATCGATATGTATGTTCCTATTACCATTTTCTTAATTGTTTTGGGTTTGTTGTTGTAGGTCTTTTCCTTCTTTTGTGTTTCCTGCCTAGAGAAGTTCCTTTAGCATTTGTTGTAAAGCTGGTTTGGTGGTGCTGAATTCTCTTAGCTTTTGCTTGTCTGTAAAGCTTTTAATTTCTCCATCAAATCTGAATGAGATCCTTGCTGTGTAGAGTAATCTTGGTTGTAGGATTTTCCCTTTCATCACTTTAAATATGTCCTGCCACTCCCTTCTGGCTTGCAGAGTTTCTGCTGAAAGATCAGCTCTTAACCTTATGGGGATTCCCTTGTATGTTATTTTTTGCTTTTCCCTTGCTGCTTTTAATATTTTTTCTTTGTATTGAATTTTTGATAGTTTGATTAATATGTATCTTGGCGTGTTTCTCCTTGGATTTACCCTGTGTGGGATTCTCTGCACTTCCTGGACTTGATTGACTATTTTCTTTCCCATATTAGGGAAGTTTTCAACTATAATCTCTTCAAATATTTTCTCAGTCCCTTTCTTTTTCTCTTCTTCTTCTGGGACCCCTACAGTGCGAATGTTGGTGCGTTTAATGTTGTCCCAGAGGTCTCTGACACTGTCCTCAATTCTTTTCATTGTTTTTTCTTTATTCTGCTGTGTGGTAGTATTTCTTTATTCTGCTCTGCAGTAGTTATTTCCACTATTTTATCTTCCAGGTCACTTATCCGTTCTTCTGCCTCAGTTATTCTGCTCTTGGTTCCTTCTAGGGAATTTTTATTTTCATTTATTGTGTTGTTCATCACTATTTGTTTGCTCTTTAGTTCTTCTAAGTCCTTGTTAAACGTTTCTTGTATTTTCTCCATTCTATTTCCAAGATTTTGGATCATCTTTACTGTCATTACTCTGATGTCTTTTTCAGGTAAACTGCCTATTTCCTCTTCACTTGTTTGGTCTGTTGAGTTTTTACCTTGCTCCTTCATCTGCTGTGTGTTTCTCTGTCTTCTCATTTTGCTTAACTTCCTGTGTTTGGGGCCTCCTTTTTGCTGGCTGCAGGTTTGTAGTTCCCGTTGTTTTTGGTGTCTGCCGCCGGTTGCTAAGGTTGGTTCAGTGGGTTGTGTAGGCTTCCTGGTGGAGGGGACTAGTGCCTGTGTTCTGGTGGGTGAGGCTGGATCTTGTCTTTCTGGTGGGCAGGACCACGTCCGGTGGTGTGTTTTCAGGTGCCTGTGACCTTATTATGATTTTAGGCAGCCTCTCTGCTAATGGGTGGGGCTGTGTTCCTGTCTTGCTAGTTGTTTGGCATGGGGTGTCCAGCACTGTAGCTTTCTGGTCATTGCGTGGAGCTGGGTCTTAGCATTGAGATGGAGATCTCTGCGAGAGCTTTTTGCCGTTTGATATTACGTGGAGCCGGGAGGTCTCTGGTGGACCAGTGTCCTGAACTCAGCTCTCCCACCTCGGAGGCACAGGCCTGACACCCGGCCAGAGCACCAAGACCCTGTCAGCCACACAGCTCAGAAGAAAAGGGAGAGAAAAAGAAAGAACAAAAGAAAAAAGTAAAATAAAGTTATTAAAATAAAAACTAAAACGAATTATTAAAAATGAAATAAATTTAAAAGTAATTTTTAAAAAAAGAAAGAAGAGAGCAACCAAACCAAAAACCAAATCCACCAATTATAACAAGCGCTTAAAACTATCCAAAAAAAAAAAGAAATGGACAGACAGAACCCTAGGACAAATGGTTAAAGCAAAGCTATACAGACAAACTCATACAAAGAAGCATACGCATACACACTTACAAAAAGAGGAAAAGGAAATATATATATATATATATATATATATATATGTATTTAAAAAAAAGGAAGAGAGCAACCAAATCAATAAACAAATCTACCAGTGATAATAAACTCTAAATACTAAACTTAGATAAACATAAAACAGAAACAAATTAGATGCAGAAAGCAATCCCCAAGTCTACAGTTGCTCCCAAAGTCCACCTCCTCAATTTGGGATGATTCCTTGTCTATTCAGGTATTCCACAGGTGCAGGGTACATGAAGTTGATTGTGTAGATTTAGTCCACTGCTCCTGAGGCTGCTGGGAGAGATTTCCCTTTCTCTTCTTTGTTCGCACAGCTCCGGGGGTTCAGCTTTGGATTTGGACCCGCCTCTACGTGTAGGTCGCCTGAGGCTGTCTGTTCTTCGCTCAGACAGGACGGGGTTAAAGGAGCAGCTGATTCGGGGGCTCTGGCTCACTCAGAACAGGGGGGAGGGAGGGGTACGGATGTGGGGCGAGCCTGCGGCATCAGAGGCTGGCGTGACGTTGCAACAGCCTGAGGCGCGCCGTGCGTTCTCCCGGGAAAGTTGTCCCTGGATCACAGGACCCTGGCGGTGGTGGGCTGCACAGGCTCCTGGGAGGGGAGGTGTGGATAGTGACCTGTGCTCGCACACAGGCTTCTTGGTGGCGGCAGCAGCAGCCTTAGTGTCTCATGCCCGTCTCTGGGGTCCGTGCTGATAGCCGTGGCTGGCATCCGTCTCTGGAGCTCGTTTAGGTGGCGCTCTGCATCCCCTCTCCTTGCGCACCAGGAAACAATGGTCTCTTGCCTCTTAGGCAGGTCCAGACTTTTTCCCGGACTCCCTCCTGGCTAGCTGTGGTGCACTAGCCCCCTTCAGGCTGTGTTCACGCCGCCAACCCCAGTCCTCTCCCTGGGATCCGACCGAAGCCCGAGCCTCAGCTCCCAGCCCCCGCCCGTCCCGGCGGCTGAGCAGACAAGCCTCTCAGGCTGGTGAGTGCTACTCAGCACCGATCCTCTGTGCGGGAATCTCTCCGCTCTGCCCTCCGCACCCCTGTGGCTGCACTCTCCTCCGTGGCTCCGAAGCTTACCCCCTCTGCCACCTGCAGTCTCCGCCCGCGAAGGGGCTTCCTAGTGTGTGGACACCTTTCCTCCCTCACAGCTCCCTCCCACTGGTGCAGGTCTCGTCCCTATTCTTTTGTCTCTGTTTTTTCTTTTTTCTTTTGCCCTACCCAGGTACGTGGGGAGTTTCTTGCCTTTTGGGAGGTCTGAGGTCTTCTGCCAGCGTTCAGTAGGAGGTGTTCTGTAGGCCTTGTTCCACACGTAGGTGTATTTCTGATGTATTTGTGGGGAGGAAGATGATCTCCACGTCTTACTCCTCCACCATCTTGAAGGCCTCCTAATGACATCATCTTGATACATAAGTAGGTTTATTTGTTTCAATTTATTTTCAATTAATTTCTTTTTTCTTAATTTTGTTTTGTAATTATGGGAAACATTACATGGTTCAAAAACAAACTGAATAACAATGTACATTCACAGAATTCTTCCTTTACTTCTCTCTTCTTCATCCTGTTTCCTCCCTCCCCCTGTTGGTAACCATTTTCAAAATTTAGTTTTTTTTTCTTTTTAAAATGTAAGTAAATGTTCATATACATATATATATTCATATTCATATATATATTCATATCCCCACCTTTATTACATAAAAGTTAGGATCCTATCATCCTCTTCTGTACCTTGCTTTTTTTGTTTAACAATTTAGCCTGGAGATTATTCTATTCAGTATACAGAGTATATAGAGTGTGTCCTCATTCCTTATCACAGCTGCATAGTGTTCCGTTGTGTGGACTTACCCTTGTGTATTCAGTTGGTCTTCTATTGATGGGCATGTGGGTTGTTTTTAGCCTTTTGCTTTTAAAATAATGCTGCAATAATTAGCCACATGCATGTATCATTTTGAATTTTTTGTATGAGACCATTTAAATGCATGAATTAACCAGCTTCAAGCCCATCTAACACATTGTATATATTCCTTGTTTGATAAGATGACCCCTCACCAAAAAACTGATGCAAAGAGTTCATTCCATAATTAGGATGATGTTTGTGGTTTGTCATAAAAAATCATAATTGTGTTTGTTAATTTCACAGTTACACAAACATACACTCATGGTAGTGAATGTACACACAGCACTGTAATGATGGTGAATATAAGTGGTCACTGGATGTTCCTTTTTCTTTAGCTCTAAAGCTGAAGGTTGGTGTCATGCCACCAACTGCCTTAGTAGATTGAGTCTAAGCATGAGCTTCATAGCAACCCTATTTGGACCATTGTATAGAGCCAGCACTTGTTTGTTGTTTTTTTTTTTACCATGATGTCCCACATGTAAGCAGAGGTGATCCCAGGGTATAAAACTGTTCATCAAAATGACAGTAATGTCCTTAAATGGCAGGCAAACCACCAGAAACTAGGAAGAGGCAAAGAATTCTTCCCTGCAGTTTTCAGAGGAAGGATGGCCCTGCTGGTGTCTTGAGTCAGGCTTCTAGACTCTAGAACCATGAGGAAATAAATTTCTGTTGTTTTAAGCCTAAATAAATAAATAAATAAGTAATGACAGTAGTATCCTTGACAGTTGAGGAAGAGGAGGTTATGTCATTGTAAAGTGGATACAGTGTGACCCTGAGTTCATGAGCCTGGGTTCAATCTTCGCTCTACCACTTAGGAGCTCTTAAATCTTGGGTAGAAGAGGATGTGAAAGCCACAGATATTCTTAGAAGGGTATGACCCTCGTACCTGACTTGGCATACCTCAGATCTACTACCACTGGAGCTCTCTGTAAATAAAACCTTTGCATGCTGCCCAGGCTTGGTGGAATACCTGGACTTCCCCTAAGTATATTCAAAGGGCATGTATGACAGGTACATGGTGAGGAGCGAAGAGAAGTTTGGTCCTTACTGTTTTCAAATGTAGTAGCTCCTAGAAAAACCAAATGAAACTATGTCTGCTTCAAAGTACTATGTCTGCTTCAAAGTCTGCTTCACAACATTTATTTGCAAAAAGAACATCCCAGATATTATGCTCTCATTTTGCTACAAACCATAGGTATAGATATAACCTAGGGCACTAGTAATTTTGGAAGAAAGATACAGAAGTTACTGGAGGACAAATGATCCAGAATCTAGATTCAGCTATTAGAGAAGAATGAGTTTATGTGATAAACAAGTCGCTTTGGCTTTTTTTTTTTTTCCGTCAGTTGGATCAAGTTGCACCATCTCAAAAACCAGTTGCCAAGCAACAGATAAAGTTTCCATTGGACCGTGAAAGATCCAGCTTAATAAATCTTTTAGCTAAAACCTCTTCCTTTGGAAGTTACACTCCCCAAGATTCCCCAGGTATATAACCTGTAAGGGAGAAGATTTTTAGCTCCACATTTTCTTGTCTCAAGTACAAATTCCAATTGGACACTGATATGATGTTATGGTTGACATTTCATTAGCCTTTAAAATGAACTCAAAGCAGAGACCCAGCAGGAAGGTAGGTGGGGTGGTTTCCCAGGTGTTTTCCGTGGGTCAGGTTCTGGTGGAAGAGGAGACTCTAGAGGTAAGTCAGGATCAAAAGTAGCCTATGTATTAGTGAAGACAAAGGTCACCAGATTGGAATCCCAGCTCAGTTACTTACCAGCTCTGGACCTTAAGCAAGACTTTTTAATCTCTCTGAGTCTCAGATATCTCATCCGCAAAATAGCAATATTAATAACAGAATGTGCCCTACAAGGTCGTTGAAAGAAATGAATGAGAAAATGCACATAAAGTGCTTAGCAGGAAGCCCAGAATACAAAAAACAGTCAACACAGGTTCATAGGTATTATTTTTACACTCCAGGCACTTTCCTCTCTTCCTTATCCTGGCCATTGCTTCTACCCTACGAGCCTCCTCCTTCTGAACTCCATATTCAGGTCATTGCACATCTGCCTTTGCCCAATGTTTGATCAACTGTTTAGTGTAGAAGAAAGAGCAAACCGTTTGGAATCATGAGACCTGGGTTCAAATCTCAGCTTCACCTCATAGTCACCCTATGACCTTGGAAAGGGATGGAGCTAAATGCATGCAGATGGGGCACTAACCATCAAGGCTGTGAATGGACCACAGAAGCCCATGTGGATACCAAAGAGGGACACAGGGAAGAGTTGCTGTGGCTCTGAACCTGTATAGTAACAGTCAGATGGGCCAGGGCCCCGGCATCTTGCTCAGATCCTTATCAGTTTAACAGTGGCCATGGGCATCTCTGGATTAATGGAAGTCTTTCAGCAGCAGCCAGATCCATACCCTTGATAGTAAGGCATCCATCTTCCCTGCCGCTAATCTCTTTATTTAGCCAAACTTACTTCCTCTGCTCATAGTTGGAAGGAGAGAAGCTTGCTTATACTTAATTATTTACTTATTTACATTTAGGGCAAAGTACTTCATTCATCATATCAGAACACACTTTTTACTAGCTCTATCATTAAATTATATAAGTTCTTGGGAAAGCTCTCTGGCTCTCAGTTTCCTCATCTTTAAAACAGGCATCTTGAATGGATAGAGAGGATGTGGTACATATATACAATGGAATACTACTCAGCCATAAAAAAGAACAAAATAATGCCATTTGCAGCAACATGGATGCAACTAGGGATTATCATACTAAATGAAGTAAGTCAGAAAGAGAAAGACAAATACCATATGATATCACTTGTATTTGGAATCTAAAATATGGCACAAATGAACCTATCTACAAAACAGAAACAGACTCATAGACATAGAGAACAGATTTATGGTTGCCAAAGGGGAGGGGGGAGGGAGAGGGATGGACTGGGAGTTTGGGGTTGGTAGAGGCAAACTATTACATTTAGAATGAATAAACAAGGTCCTACTGTAGAGCACAGGGAACTATATTCAATACCCTGTGATAAACCATAATGGAAAAGAATATTAAAAAACAATGTATATATGTGTAAAAAAAAAGAAATACAACAGATTTTTTTCATTAAATGAATAAATAAATAAAACAGGCATCTTCACATTACCCTATCGCTTCCTGCAGTTGCTACCTCCATAATACCCTAGAGTACTCTTGCTATGCTTTCAGTTACCTGGTTAATAACCTTATGCAATTAGTGATTTTCTATGTGATGAGCAATTGCAGTAGCAAGTTAAAGTAAGTTACTAGATTCTAAAGTATGCTACAAGTCTTAGACATTTTCTGCAATAATCCTTGATTGACTTCCCTGTCCCTCTCCACTCTGCATATGCTGCACATAACTCCTCCTTTTCCTCCACCACCTGCACCTTCCACCCCTGACTCCATAGTTCAGACATCAGAGTTCTCGAAAACCTGGTCCCATTCTTACTGTCAAATCTTATAACCCATTGAGAGGGACATCTAGAAAAGCTGCAAGGTATTTGTTATTCTTCATCAGTGAGCTACCTCAATCAGATTACCACCTGGTTGAGTGAAAGGAACACAGGGTTAGAGACTAATCTCATTTGCTTCTTACCAGCTGTAGGGTCTTGTGCAAATATGGCAGGCAGACTCTAAGATGGCCCCAATGATCCCCTTTGCTGGTATTCACACTCTTGTGTAATTCCCTCCTCTTGAGTGTGGGGTGAACATAGTGACTTGCTGCTAACAAGTTGGATGTAACAAACTTGATGGGATGACACTTGCATATCAGGTAATAAGAGATTGTGGCTTCTCTCTTGCTCTTCGATTCTCTCAGCTTGCATGTGTGTAAGCAAGCTGCCGCATTGGAGAGGCCCATGTGTCAAGGAATTGAGGGCAGCTTCTCCCAACAGCCAGGAACTGAGGCCCTCAATCCAATAACCCATGAAGAAGTGAATCCTGTGAACATCCACACAAATCCTTCCCTAGCTGAGTCTTAGGATGATTACAACCCAGCCAATGCCTTAATTGCAGCCTGTGAGAGACCCAGAAGTAGTGGACCCAGTTAAGCTTCACCCAGATTCCTGATTCACAGGAACTGAACTGAGATCATAAATGTGTATTAAGTCACTAAATATTGGGTAAACTCTTTATTACACAGCAATACATAACTAATAAAGCAAGTGAGTTCACTTCTCTGAACCTTAGTCTCCCCATCTGTAAACTGGGTTCAAAAAATGCCATTCTTATAGAGTGGTTGTGAGGATTCATGAGAAAATGTTCATTAAAGTTCTTCAGACATATTAGAGTCTCCATATAAACTAATTTATTCCCTCTGCCTCCATCCCCTAAAGCTTAGTTAAGATTCAATACGTTGAGAACGTGAATGTTTTGATTAGCGTGAAAATAAGGGGAAGGAAAGAATTCTGAATCAGAGCACTCAGGGAAACAGGAAAAGTCTAGCTCTTGTTACTCCACAAAATAAAGAGAACTTAGAAGAGCAGAGGGGTTCAGCAGGTCAGGAGACAGAAGCTCTTGCTCTTCCACTTTCCTCCTGGTCCACACACTTGCCAGTTGCTAGACTTATGCCATATTCTATACACAGTATGGGTTTAAGGTGCTTCTGTGGCTGGTTTGACACATAACCATCAATTACAGTATTATTGCCCTGTAACAAGTGGTCTGAGTTCCAAAAGCCGACTTACTGTTAAAACATGTTTTTAAATAAAAACTTTAGCTTTGTCACTCTTTCCAAAGTTAGGGGTTTGAATTAGTCAGTGAAGAAAGATCTTTGGAAAATATTGAAACCAAAATAGAAAATGGAACTAGAAAACAGTCAAGTAACTAGAGAGTGAATCTCCATGTGGGAAAAGCCAAAGCTATAGTTGAGTACAGGAAATCTGAGAAGGGGAGGGTAGATGAAGAAAGACAAGGTCATCGGAATAAAGGAGGTTGAGGGAAAGGCAGAGAAGAGAGAAAATCAGCTGAGTAGGCAGTTCTCAGAATGAAAATCATACAGGGCCCTTCCTGTTTTGGAATAAGGATCATAGAACTTACTTTCTCAGGAGTAACGGTAAGATGGGTAAGATCAGCGAGAAATAGAGGATATAGCTCTTTAAGCCTCAGTCACTACCATCCGTAGGCTGGGGACAGAGGTGTGGTGGGGTTGCTGTGGAAGTGGGAGGGGATTGGCCTTCCCTACGTCATCTTCAAACCACCCGTTGTTCTGTCCAGTACAAGAGAAACTCGAGCTCTGCTTTTAGGCTTTTGATTATTACACAGTGTAATAACTTTTTAGCAGACCTCAGTTCTCTCGAGAGTTCTACTGTGAGGGCTGAGGTCAGTTACCAAGGATAAGCCTATTTCTTTTGAGGGTTGGAAAGCTGTCATCTTTATGCTTCAGTTATTCCCTGAGACTCACTTTCTCATACTTTCATCCTTATCTTGTAAAATGGAAAGAAAGAAATTTGGATCCAATCCACCACTTCTCTTGCTTACTCCTTACTAGAGTTTTCACTGACAGTTTTGATAAATTCAAAATGATGCAGAAGTAAGATATTCCTTATAGCCTAAATGCTAGTTACATTTATAATGTCATGTTTCTAATCATACATAGGAAATGTCACTTTCCTTAAAATATAAAATCTTGATTTAAGCAGGCTGGCTTAAAACCTTTATTACTCTGGAAAGGAGGTAAATCAAGAATTTGTTCACCTACCCATAAGCAGAATAGTTGGCATTAAGAAGAGAGGGGCGGGACTTCCCTGGTGGCACAGTGGTTAAGAATCCACCTGCCAATGCAGGGGACACGGGTTCGAGCCCTGGTTCGGGAAGATCCCACATGCTGTGGAGCAACTAAGCCCGTGCGCCACAACTACTGAGCCTGTGCTCTGGACCCCGCGATCCACAGCTACTGAACCCATGTGCCACAACTACTGAAGCCTGCGTGCCTAGAGCCTGTGCTCTGCAACAAGAGAAGCCACCGCAATGAGAAGCCTGTGCACCACAACGAAGTGTAGGCCCCGCTTGTCGCAACTAGAGAAAGCCCACGAGCAACAAAGACCCAACGCAGCCAAAAATAAATAAATAAAAATAAATAAATTTATTAAAGAAGGAAAGAAGAGAGGGGCTTCTACAAAAAGGAAGTGCAGTGTTCATTAATGATGCTCATGTGCCCCCCTCCCTCAACGAGTTTTTTCCATTCAAATCCTTCGTTTCTATATTAAATAGCATCATGTGTGGCAGTGAGCAAGGTTGAGGGCCCGATATATCATTAATACAGAACAGAAGTTGGCAAACTACAGCCCACTAGATTTGACCACAGAGAAGTCATTGGTGACCTTGGCTAAAGAGCAGTGTCAGTGGGATGGAGAAATGGGTAGAACCAAGCATGGGAGGACAAGGGCTTGCACAAACACTACTGGGGAAGGAAGAGAAAGATAGTGCTAGGTCATATAGCTTTTCAAAGTCTCATTTTTCTCAACTGAAAATGAGGATAACAGGTAATCTCACCCCTCTAGGTTGATAATTAATGAGATAATAAATGTAAATGTGATTAGCAGACCCTTAGTAAGATACTTAATATATTATCCCTTCAATTATTCCTCCTCTACCATTACCTCTCACCTTTCTTTCTGGAACTCTATTAGATATATGTTGGAATTTTTCCTGTTATCATTCATGTGCCTTAATCTTTTCAAGTTTTTGAACTCCTTATCACTCTATATTTAGTGCTATTTTTTCCTGATCTGCCTTCCAGTTCACTAATTCCTTCTTCATTTGGGCCAAATCTGCTATTTAAAACTTTCAATGGTTTTCTTTAATTCAACAATAGTACTTCTTATTTCTTAACATTCCATTGCGGTCTTTTTTTAACATCTTCATTGGAGTATAATTGCTTTACAATGGTGTGTTAGTTTCTGCTTTATAACAAAGTGAATCAGCTATACATATACATATATCCCCATATTGCCTCCCTCTTGTGTCTCCCCCCCATCCTCCCTATCCCACCTGCATTCTTGTTCAAGGGCGTGAGCTTTTTTTTTTTTTTAATCTTGTTTATTCTTTTGAGTTTAGTTTTTATTCCTCCTTTTCCCTCTAAATTATTTTTAAATACACTTTAAAAAAATAGGCTCTTCAGCTGGATTCTTTATCTCAAGTTCTATGTTTGTGAATTCTTCTGTGCTTTGGGTCTTTTGACTGTTCCTCAAAGTGAGTCATTTCTTCATGTGGTTTGCGGATTTTTACTGTGAGATCATCTTCAGGATTTCCCCCACTCTGATAAGTATCACAGCCACATTAAATTGTGGAAGTGTTACAACAGAACAATTTTAAATTGTTTCTATTAAATCACTCAAGGAGTTTCATCAATTCTTGATCAATTTTTATGTTAATTTCACAGCTTGGAGAAATCCTGCACTGAGTAAGTAGTGTAAATTTAGACTCCACACCCAGGCATAATGTTGGCCTGAGGCTTCAGTTTCATGCAAGAATGTTTTTTCATCTTGCCCCCTAATAAAGGCAAGAAAAGCAAGCTTCCTTGTGCATATCTGGAACAATGGGCAGAGTGTTTCTAGCTCCTCCTTTACGAAGGGACTACACTTCCATGTCCAGGACTTATGTAGAGGTCTTAGTTCCAGCATCTCCCTTCTGCATTGTGTGGGCCTAAGATTATATATTCTGTTATTATGTGGGCATTAAAATCTCAGGCCCTGCTTTGGTTATCTGCTGCTGTGTAACAAACTACTCTGAAACTTAGTGGCTTAAAACAAAACAACCAATTATTATCTCTCATGAGTCTATAGGTTGAGCTCAGCTGGGCAATTTTTCTACTCCATGAGGTTATCAGCTGAGCTCCAGTCATCTGGAGGATTTCCTGGAGATGAAACATTCAAGTTGGCTCACTCATATGACTTGGAAGTTAATGCTAGCTGGTGGCTGGGGGCTCAGCTGGG
Organism: Eschrichtius robustus; assembly: GCF_028021215.1. Taxonomy (NCBI): domain Eukaryota; kingdom Metazoa; phylum Chordata; class Mammalia; order Artiodactyla; family Eschrichtiidae; genus Eschrichtius; species Eschrichtius robustus. The sequence goes on along the minus strand of NC_090845.1, from coordinate 11,931,218 downwards.
GCTTTTGGATAGGATACATTGGTATTCCTCCATGTGACCTCTCAATGAGGCTTGCTTGAGCTTCACACAGCGAAGCACCTGAATTCCAAGAGGAGAAGGTTGAAGCTGTAGATTTCTTCAGTCATGGCCTTGAATATTACACAGCATTGTTTCTGTCTCATTTTATTGGTCAAAGCAATTAATAGGCCAGCCTAGGTACAAATGGAATTTTTTCTTGATAGAAAGGGTGACAAAGAATTTGTGGCCATCTTTAATTCACCTCTTATGCTATCCGACTAGGGCCTGTATCTGATCCATTTCCCTCAAGCCCCTCTGATCTTCCACTCATAAAATTCCACTATGAATTTACATTCCTTCTTTGTTTTTGGCAACTGAAGATTATTCCTGTTTTTCCTTTTGAACTCAACTGAGTACTTAATTGTTTTTTTCATTTTAATGTAGTCCTCATTTCTGAATTTTTAGTTGGAGGGTAGTCTTGTCAGCTCTCCTGCCAGAACTTCCTATTTCTTTTGTGTACTCCAACATTTAGGACACTAAGATATGTTTGTTAAACAAAACCAACTCGCAGTTATTATTTTTCATAAGGTAACAAGATTTTTCTCCTATGCCAATTAGGAATTTCTGCCACAGAGGAGAAAGATATAACATTTGTACATGTGCCCTGTGGCACCACAGGCACACAATTTGCTTGATCTCTCTCTCTCTTCTATCTAGAAAATATTGCTCCTGAGTTGTTCATTGTCTACTAGCAATAGAAAGGCTCTCTCCAACAATGGTGCAGCAATTTGTCTCTCATTATTAGAATTAGTTATTAGAATTTGGTCAAAAAGAAGCTCATTTGAGCCCATTGGTCATGCAGAATCAAAAATCACCAGAGAAAACCAACACAGTGAGTTCAGCCTTATAGCTGATGAGTGATAAAGCACTGAAATGGAACCAAGAATTCATCCTGTTTCTGTTCCCATCCAAACTCTCATGTTTCTTTTAACTGCTAAGACTTCCGAAAAGATGCACTTGGGTATGGAGTATTGCTTTGGCCCTCCTTTTAATTCCAGGCTTGTGCACATGTCCATTTACTGTGGTTCATTTCACTTCTAAATGAAATGAAATTTGCATTTATATAGCCCCTAACATACCACATGGGATACTAAAAAGCCCTTCACAGCAGAAACAATTCACAAGCTTAGAATTGAAGCTCCTGCAGCAGGCAGATCCATCTTCAAAGTCTTAGACCACCTAATGCTACCTGCTCTGAGTGCTCAGTGGGTTAGGAATAAGGCAGGGATGCAAAGTTTTATTTCCTTTTTACCAGCTTTATTAAGATATAGTTGACATATAACATATGTAAGTTTAAGGCATACAACATGATGGTTCAATACACGTATACATTGCAAAATGATTACAATAAGGTTAGTTAACGTCTCCATCCTCAGTACTTACCACTTTTTATGGTGAGAACATTTAAGATCTACTCTTAGTAACTTTGAAGTATATAATACAGTATTGATAACTATAGTCACCATTGCTGTACGTTAGATCCCCAGAACTTATTCATCTTATAACTGGAAGTTGTTCCACAAATATATGGAATCTAAAAAAGTCAAAATTATAGAAACAGAGAATAGATTGTTGGTTATCGGGGGCTAGAGGAGTGGGGAAAATGAGGAGATATTGGCCAAAGAGTACAAACTTCCATTTTATATATATTATATAATATGATATTACCAAATAGCCAAAATATTTTATAAAAAGAAACATGTGATAATAAGAAATCTGCTTCCCTAGGTGTTGATAGCAAATGATACAATGTGTGTAGAAGGGCTTTAATAATAGTAAAAAGATACACGTGTATATATTTAATTACTAATGTTGGTGGCAGATTCAGAATTAGAATCAAGGTCTCTGGGGACTTCCCTGGTGGTCCAGTGGTAAAGAATCTGCCTTCCAATGCAGGGGACGTGGGTTCAATCCCTGGTTGGGGAACTAAGATCCCACATGACACGGGGCAGCTAAGCCCGTGTGCCGCAACTACTGAGCCCGTGCACCTCAACTAGAGAACCCGCGTGCCACAAACTACAGAGCCCACACACTCTGGAGCCCATGCACCACAACTGGAGAGAGAAAACCTACACACCACAACTAGAGAGAAGCCCACACGCTGCAACTAAGACCCAACACAGCCAAAAACAATAAATTAATTAATTAATTAATTAAATTTTTAAAAAAGAATAAAGTTCTCTGACTTAATCTGGTGCACTTTTCACTTTGCCTCACTATCTCTGTTTTGCATACTGATGATATATACGAACAAGGAAATAAAACCATATAAAGAATGGATACCTCAGTGTAACTTGCATTTAATTGACAGGTTGTTGGATTGATCTGGGTGATCTCAGAAAATGGTCATTCCATTAGGTTCATACACATAATCTGAAGTTCTCCCATAACTTGAAACAGTGATTTGTCTTCAGTTACATTAAAATAAAACTAACATTAAAGCTTACCTCAATTACCAGAATACATAGTTAATGTAGATCTCAGAGGTTGAATGACACCTTTCTGACTCCAGCACATAAGTTACCACATAAGATCTGATCTTAGGATTTTACTTATATGGGTAGTTTGACATAAAAGTAGGGTGAACGTATTTTTTAAGTTCAGTTATTTGAATTTCCTAATTTTTGATACTAAATTATATATATATATATACACACATATATATATGTTATACACGTACATAATATACATACATACATACATACATACCCGTACATAAATTCTGGCACCATTCTACTACCAGCATTCTGTCACCATTCAACAACCACTTTCCATGCCCATTGATCTGCTTTCTAACTACCTCTAGAGAAATCCCTAATTAACCTAAGAAGTCGTTTTTTATAACATGAATATTTAGAAATTACTCAGGAAGCACCACATAACATATCTTTAAACCCACCAATGTATTGGGATGAAAAACAAAGAAACTTTTAAAATAGAGCTTCATTGTGGTATATATGCAATGGAATACTACTCAGCCATAAAAAAGAATGAAATCTTGCTATTTGCAACAACATGGATAGACCTTGAGGGTATTGTGCTAAGTGAAATATGTCAAGAACAAAATAAATGAAGAAACCAAACCAAGCAAAAACAAACATGTAAATAGATACAGAGAACAGGGTAGTGGTTACCAGAGAGGAAGGGGAGGGGGTGAAATGGGTAAAGGGAATCAACTGTATGGTGATGGGTGGAAACTAAAGTTTTTGGTGGTGAGCACACTGTAGGGTGTACAGAAGTAGAAATATAATGTTGTATACATGAAACTTATATAATGTTATAAGTTAATGTTATCTTGATAATTTTTTTTTAAATAGAGCTTCAGTTCACCCAGAATTCAAGGACTTTTCAAACCATGAGGTTATGAACTCCAATTTTTTTTAATTAATTAATTAATTAATTAGTTTTTTGCTGTGTTGGGTCTTCGCTGCTGCCAGTGGGCTTTCTCTAGTTGCAGCGAGTGGGGGCTACTCTTCATTGCGTTGCATGGGCTTCTCATTGCGGTGGCTCCTCTTGTTGCAGAGCATGGGCTCTGGGAAGGTGGGCTTCAGTAGTTGTGGTGCATGGGCTCAGTAGTCGTGGCACACGGGCTTAGTTGCTCCGCGGCATGTGGAATCTTCCTGGACCAGGGCTCGAACCCGTGTCCCCTGCATTGGCAGGCGGATTCTTAACCACTGTGCTACCAGGGAAGTCCCTGAACTCCTATTTTTTTAAAATAGCAACATATTTGTGGAACAGAACTCAAATGAATTAGTAAGAATATATAAAGGGAGGAGAAAACATTTCTCTAGCAGCGTTTCATCCTTTGTTAGAATCTGGTACAGTGGAATAGTCATTATGGCCAAAAATTGCCAGTAAATGTCACAAAAGCCACAGTCTATTTCTAAATTGCCCCAGCATTGATTCTTCCTAGCTAAGGAAGAAAATATCTATTTTTGAGTAGGTGGTAAAAAAAAAATCTAAATTAAAATACATGCATCTGGAAGACCCACTGTAATGACAAGTAAAAAGAGATATGTGTTCTTTTACGCTCCCCCCCCCAACTTTTTTTAGCAAAATTTATGTTCTCTTATGGAAGACTTTCGGGGGAATTTTCTCTCAATTATGCTCTGGAGACCAAGAAGAAGTCACCAGGTTTCCCTTCCATATAATATCAGAATGAGTCAGCAAGATACTTTTGCAGAGAGCTGACATATGGGACAGGAAAAATTGAACATGTTTCTAAGAGGAAATTGTTATCAAAGCAATAATGAAAGTGAAACAAGATCTGCCACCAAGTTTACAAGTAGAAAAAATAATTATGTTTTTTAAAAAACAAAACTCAGTAGCTTCCTAATCCAGAAAACCTCTCTAAGGCTGACAAGGCATGTAGTTTGGCCACAGAATTACATTTGTTGGTCATTTTTTTCTTTATCCAGGTGCAGAAAATAATTCTCTGACCTCTTAGGTAATGGAAAAACCTTGCAACCAGTTGTGTGTGTGTGTGTGTGTGTGTGTGTGTGTGTGTGTGTGTAGAGAAATACTGAGATGGTGGTAGAAATACATACTTTTTCACTATAACGCCAATTAGTTTAAACTCCACGAAGTTGGGAGTTATGTCTTGAGCATATTTATTTCTCCCCAAATTACACTCCTCCTCAGCCAGCACCTAACACAGCTCTTCACCACTCAATAGGCACTCAAAAAATATTTGCAGGATGAATTTCATCTTGGACTATCTTGAACTACTGCTAGAGGACTACTTGTCTGAAGAGGACCTTGGCACACTGCTCAAGAGAGACACTCAGATCAGCAGAGATGAAGCATCCATTTAAACAAGTGTCTCAGGGGTTCTGGTTCAAGATCCCCCACCATAAATATCCAGGAGATTCAGATAAGGCTGCAGGTGCCTGGAGGGCTGTAGGTTGACTTACCATGGCTCCTCACGTAAGAAGATAATGTCTCTTAGAAAGTAACTCATCCCAAGGAAACAAAGCTGATACTCAAATACTCAAGTTTCACAGAAGGACAACGGTTCTGTATGGAAGGAGAGGGCACAGTTTTGAGTATGTGCTGCTCAAGTTGGTGTCCGACAAGTACTATATCATGATGGTTAGAATCCCGGGCTTTGGGCTTACTTGGTGACGCAGTGGTTAAGAATCCGCCTGCCAATGCAGGGGACACGGGTTCGAGCCCTGGTCCGGGAAGACCCCACATGCTGCGGAGCAGCTAAGCCCCTGTGCCACAACTACTGAGCCTGCACTCTAGAGCTCGCGAGCCACAACTACTGAGCCCACGTGCCACAACTACTGAAGCCCACGTGCCTAGAGCCCGTGCTCTGCAACAAGAGAAGCCACCGCAACGAGAAGCCCGCGCACCGCAACGAAGAGTAGCCCCCGCTCGCTGCAACTAGAGAAAGCCCGTGCGCAGCAATGAAGACCCAATGCAGCCAAAAACATAAAAATAAATAAAATAAATAAATTTATTTTTAAAAAAAAAGAATCCAGGGCTTTGGGTGTGAACTCGAACTCTGCAATAAGTAGCTCTGTGACACTGAGCAGTTTCCTTAGCCTCTCTTAGCCTCAGTTTCTTTGGTTGTAAAATTGTGTCATCACTACTATGGAATTCTATTGGGTGAAAATTACCTAAGGGTGGCTTCTGGTTTCTGACAAGTTGACAAACCACCTCCAACAAAAGTAAGAGAAAACCATGAACTGAAGAAGTAAAATTATAAAACCTTAAGATGCGCTGATGGGATATGGGCAAGTCTGTCGTAAATGAGTGAAGTAATGAGAAGGCAGCTTCCTGGAGTGGAAGGCAGCAGCTGCAGCAATGGACCAATAGATGGTAGGTTGAAGGACAACTTTAAAGTCCTCCCGTTGTTTTTCATTTCTTCCCATTACCCCATTACCTTGAGGCTATCATTGCTCATCCTATCACTAAAGAAATCCAGGCTGCCTGGGATCTGTGAGGGTGATACCAGAGAACAAAGAAGTACTTCTGTGGTTAACAGCTAATGAAAACAGATGTAGGTTGGAAAGAGAAAAATAGAAACTCTACAGTGGAGAGCCCTGGCAGACACATCCTTAACCAAGTGATCACGGTAAATATCATCAGTAATAAGTCACAGTTATATGATATATCCCTGATATGACAGAGTGAGAATGGAAATTTATCTCTGAGATATTTTTCCCCCAAACCCATAACCCCATCCTAATTTTGAGAAAACATCAGATGCACACAAAATTGAGGGACATTCTACTAAATATATGACCAATATTCTTCAAAACCATCAATCATGAAAAACAATGAAAGTCTGAGAAACTCTCTCAGATCAGAGGATATGACAATGTGGCATCCTGGATTGGATAGTAGAACAGGAAAAAATGACATTAGTGGATAAACTGGTAAAATAAAGTCTGTAGTTAATATATTGAACCAATGTTAATTTCTTAGATTTGACAAATGTCCCATGGTTATGTTAGATGATAACATTCGGGGAAGCTGGATGAAGGATATATGGGAACTCTTTGTGCTATCTTTGCAGCTTTTCCATAAATCTGAAATTATTTCAAATTTTAAAATATTTAAATAGAGCAGGTGCAGGTGACTCTGCTATCCTTAATGGTCACTCCTCCATAACCATGATCTACAGACCCCCAGGGCTGGAGGAGATTGCCTCATTCTTGTGCTGCTGCTGTCTAAGAGATTACTATTGAATTCTCAGCAAGAGACGTTGCCTGGTGGGGTTCATCAAAAGTGGTTTGTCAAGTTCTGTTTCTAGCAGTAATAGACTAGGTTGTTTTGGGCCTACCCTCCCACTGAGGACAACTGGCATACTGGACAAATACTTAAATGTCGTCTTCAAATCGCTGGAGAGCTACAAATGAAGTCAAGAATGACAAGTCTAAGGATGAAGAGAGAAGAAAAACTCATGAGAAATGAGCTTGGCATTTGGGTTTTATTTCTACTTGGGCCAGTGTTAAATTCAAAAGGTAGTGGCTGAAAAGCTGTGAAACTGAGCAGATATTAGTCAAAAATTGGAGTTCAAGGCCTGCCAAAAAGGGGAGATTCTGATGAATACTACAGGTTTTGCCATTGTGACAACAAAGGGCTACACTCTATGAGTAAAGGTAAACCAGAATTAAATCAACCCTCCTAAAGTTAGAAGCCCAGGGAAATATCTCCAAAGAAGACATACAAATGGCCACCAGATATATGAAGAGATGCTCAACAGAACGAATCATCAGGGAAATGCAAATCAAAACCACAAAGAGATATCACCTCACACCTGTTTAAATGGCAATTATCAAAAAGACAAGAAATAACAAGTGTTGGTGAGGACGTGGAGAAAAGGGAACCCTTGTTCACTATTGGTGGGAATGTAGATTGGTGCAGCCACTATGGAAAACAGTGTGGAGATTCCTCAAAAAATTAAAAACAGCACTACCATATGATCCAACAATCTCACTTCTGGGTGTATATACCTAAAGAAAATTAAATCAGTATCTCAAGGAGATATCTGCACTCCCATGTTCATTGCAGCATTATTCACAATAGCCAAGATATGGAGACAACCTAAGTGTCTGTCAGCAGATGAATGAATAAAGAAATATAATTCCATTATATATACCAAAGGGTATAAACTTTCATTTATAAGATGAATAAGTTCTAGAGATCTAATGTACAGGATGGTGGCTATAGTTAGTACTAATATATACTTGAAATTTGTGAAGAGAGTAGATTTTAAGTGTTCTCACTAGGGAAAAAAAAAGTATGTGAGGTGATGGATATGAAAATTAACTTGATTGTGGTAATCATTTCACAAGGTATACTTATATCAAGGTACCACATTGTACACCTTAAATATATATAATTTTTGTCAATCACACCTGAATAAAGCTGGGGGGACAATGAGGTCTCAGCAAGACCGCTAATTAAAGATTAACTTAGAAAAATCAGTAATATTTTCCTGTAACAGAAATAACTAGAGGATATTATAAAAATAATATGTCATTCATAATGGCAGTAAAATGTAAAAATGAATACACAAAACCTCAGTGGAGAAATTATTGAACCATATTACATGATGTGAAAGATCTGAATTTGTAGAGAGATATTTCATGTTCTCGGCTGGGTCAACTTAATATTGTGAAGAAGTCAGTTCTTCCCAAATAAATCTATAAATTCAACGTAATTTCTTTTTTTCCTTTTTATTAATTTATTTTAGGCTGCGTTGGGTCTCCGTTGCTGCATGCGGGCTTTCTCTAGTTGCGGTGAGCGGGGTCTACTCTTTGTTGTGGTGCACAGGCTTCTCATTGCGGTGGCTTCTCTTGTTGCAGAGCACGGGCTCTAGGGCACGCGGGCTTCAGTAGTTGTGGCACATAGGCTCAGTAGCTGTGGCTCGTGGGCTCCAGAGCACAGGCTCAATAGTTGTGGCACACGGGCTTTGTTGCTCCATGGCACGTGGGATCTTCCCGGACCAGGGCTCGAACCCGTGTCTCCTGCATTGGCAGGCGGATTCTTAACCACTGCACCACCAGGGAAGCCCTCAACGTAATTTCTATCTAAATTACAGCTGAAATTTTTTTAGGAACTTGATAAAAAGTATTTTGAAATTTATGTGGAAGAATAAAAGTGCACAAATAGCTATTCAACTTTGAAAAAGAAGAGCAAAGAGGAGGACTTAGTCTAGCTAAGATTTAAGGTATCCATAAATCCCATAGTAATAAATACAGTAAGACATTGGCAAAAACAAACAAACAAACAAGCAGATAGACCAATGGAACCAAATAGAAAATCTAGAGACAAACCCACAAATGTATGAAACCTTAATATCTGAAAGTGTAACACAAATTAATAAAGGAAAGAAAGACTACTCTTTCTACAGCTTCAGGAAAAATTGGCTCATTATATACAGAAATATAATGCTGTATTTCTACTATGCATCATATACAAATGGGAGCTCGAGCTTAATGAAATATTCAAGTGTGAAAAATTAAAATTATCAGATAATAGAAGATAATGTAAGAGCATATCTTGATGATATATCTAGATGACATAAGTAAGGGGAAGAGCTTCTTAAAATGACAGCACGAATTACAACACGAATTTGATTAATTTGACTGTCAAAATTGTTATGTTTAACAAGGAACACCATGAAGAAATTTGAGGAGATGAAAGATGAGTACAAGCTTTTAAAAGGTCCTCGAAGGAGAACATGAGTAGGACTAAATTTCTTAGTTCAGATATCTTAAACCAGAATGGATTTCTCTACAACTACTCACTCTATTTATATCCCAAAGCTTGGGCATTTGTTGAATACTTCAAAGTGGCATCTGGGCTAAAGCCTTAATGTGAAATTCAATGACATTATGATTTTTTCTCTTTAATAGATTTTAAGAAGATCATTGGTAATTACAAGTGGAAGAGAGGGACCTTTAAAAATATCTAAACCTATCTTATCAATTGACAAAGAAAAATGAGCCCAAAGATATCATATGATTTCCCTAAAGTCACAGTCAGGTTTTTAATTTTGTCTTCTGATAGGAATTGTGAATGCAAAAACAAAGTCTGAACATCTGCATGTTCAGATTTTCATGTCTTAAAAAAATCATCCTGCATGGGATTTTGTAAATTTGCACAGCCACTTGGCAATCTTTAAGCAACTAAGGCCCTTTTAACATACCTTCAGAATAAACAAGAAATAAAAGGGAAATGAGTTACCTCTTAATACCTCCCTGCATATGTTCTGCAATAAATGAATAAAATCATCTCATTTAAATTTTAAAAGCTGCAGAGATGAATACAATAATTACTGTAATCACAAAGACCCAGGGGCTAAAAGAGAGTAGCAAACTGCATAGCACACCGAGGTGAGCCTGAGGTGGCACTTTTTCTGTAAATTCAGTGCTATTTCTCCCTACCAAAAGAGAGAATTTGCCTAAGAGACAACTTTTATAACCCTGAGAGCCAATCTGCTGAATGCCAAAAAAAAATGTTGAAACACCTCAGTAAATTTTCATCCAAATTTTGTAGATGGAATCAATTTTAGTGAGAATGCTCATAATACTCAAGCATTCACAGTAAGAGAGTACCCTCTTAAGCTACATGCCCTGCAACTCCCTCACAACCATTTACAGACTGAGCTTAACCCCTAAAGACTCCACTTGAAGGCATCACTTGGGTCTTACTGTTAAATTATAAACCCAGTGGATCTGTAATTGGTATCTGCCGTCACATAAGTCCCTCTTATATAGCTTGTACTTTTCCACATGTGGTGGGTTGAACATGACAGAAATTCAACTGTATAATCAACTCTAGACATAAATATTGCTCTAAAAGTAAAATTGCCTTATTATCAGGCGCCAGAAAAAAATGTTTGCTGGTAGTATTTTCAAAAGATATAAAGCATTTTTACTCTTCAAGAGAAACGTTTTAGAAGTTAATGTTTAAAAGAATCGAAAAAGCTGGGAGATGCAATCATGGCAATGACATCTCTTCTGAATATTTTCAAATTCTCACATAAAAATGACAGAATAATTAGAAAAAAAATTTTAAACTCATAGACAATATTTTCAAACAAACTAACTGATCAGGTATCCCCAGGAAACCAAAAATACAAGTGAGTGGGGAAAAACCACTGGTAACTCTGAGATCTGCATGATATCAGCTTATGGGAGAACATAAGAAGAAAGATTGGTGTCTGAAGGACTGAAGAATGTCAGAGTAGCCAAGGTGTTCCCCTGAAATCAGGACAGATGGAGTTGAGAACATCAGCTGAGACTTCAGGGGGTTGCCCAAAAGGAAATGAGGACAAAGACTACTGGTAATAACACAAAAGAGGCTAGAGCAGCTAAGACCCTATGGAATCTCAAATTTGACCTACCAGAGCTCTTTTCCAGGACAAGGTCCCACAATTTAGAAAAACTGCTAGGAATGAAATCAACATTGAGCAGGATGGGGGCCACAGCGATTCAGGAAAGACAGGGTCCAGATAAAAGGAGGGAGAAGAATAGAACCAAGAAATTACAAAAAACAAACTACCGTGTTCTTGAACACTATGTGGAATCAGTACACAAGGGAGCTCTGTGAAGCTAGGAAAGCTATAATGAACCCCACCTTCTCCTAAAAAATTCAAGACAATTAATTTCATATAAAGATAAGCAACCAAAAATTATCCAAGCCAAATGCCATAAAAAGTAAAGAAATGCCATGACAAAAATTAAAAAAAGGAATAAGGAGCCTACAGAATAATATGCCTACAGAAAATGTAATCATGCCAGAAAGATATACCCACAGAACAGGTCAAAACTTTCTGATTCAAAATGACATAAAGGGCTTTAAGAAAAAAGATAAAACACACATGAAAAGAACAGAATTAGAAAAACACAGTAATAATGTTACAATTAAATGAATAATTTTAAATAAAAGAGAACTTTATTTCAAATATAAAGGCTAAATCAGAAGGAAATCAAGATGAATACATGCAAGATGAAATACCTTAAGTTGAAACAGGTGAAGAGGAAGAAAATTTTTTTACAAAAATGAATAAAGAGATAAAAAGGATTTGAGAGAAAGTGTCAGATATTGAAGAAAGAAAATTTAACATGGATAGTGGGAATTCCTGAAGAAAAAAACTAAACAAAAACAGAATAAATACTACAAACTATTATTTAAGAAAACTTTACTACAATGATTTTTTTTTAAGTTTTGAAACTACATGCTGAAAAAGCACACCACTTATCTGAGAATACTTGACCCAGAATGACCAACACATTTTAATAACATTACTAGACTTTAAACAAATTTTTTAATCCTTTGGTCATGTAAGCAAAAAAAAGCCTGTGAATTATAATGAAAAAATTAGCTTATTATCATATATTCAACATCAATGCTTTAAAAAAGAAAAGAGAGTGACATATTTAAGATTCTCAAGGAAAGATGTGAGGCATGGATTTTGTATCCAGCAAAATTGACTTTCCATTATAAAGGGCAAGAACAAGGAATATTGTCCCTGTGAGCCTGCCTGAGAAATCTACTAAACAATAAACTTCAGATAATCAAAATAACTAGAAGGATACTGACATAAGGACTGCTGGTGTGCCTTTGTGTATAGTCAATTGTACAGTGAAGACTGAATGAGTATTAGAAGGGAGAGAGTATTGTGTATAACATCTGTATGCTCAAATAGTTCAACTATTCAAAATTGGGATGGAGAGCAAAGGGAAAAACATAGGCAAAGACTGTTAGACTGTTTTTAGCAATTATTTTGGTGGTCAAGTATTAGTATTGTTATTTTGAGACTTTTGTGTAAGAAATCTGGGGTAAAGAAAATAAACAGTTATGGGACATTCTATTCTATAATTTCTTGTGTCCTTGAGAACCAAGATTCTCTGTGTAGAAGAAAGGAGACAAGATATAACATAAGACAGATTAAGCAAAAAAAAGAATGTATTCCTGCATTTGAAATGAAAATATCAGTAAGACTTGATGAAATATTTTTCTCTTTTAAAAAAAACTTGCATAAATACATGTACTTCCTAGCTCTGTCCACTGAAGAAGCTTAGAAACAATTACCAACCCAATGCAATGGCACCCAATTGTGGTCCTAAAATATTTCCCAGTAAAAGAAACCAGGGCCATCTGGAGACCTGGATGATTCCAGGTCTGAGAATGGAAATGTACAGGATGATTTGGGAATATTTTATTAAACCAGATACTGAGACAGCTATCAAAAACTATAAGGGTCAAGACAAAAGAACTTAGGAGCTAACTTGAGGAAGCTCCCACAGCCAAAGATGGGACAATTTGAGTTTCAAAAGAATAATAATTGCAACTAATTGAAACCCATCAAATATCTTTAAACCCATGACCATATAGTATTTTAAAAGTAATCTGTCACCTTTGAATGATGAGGTTGATAGCCAATTCATTGCCTTGAAATCGTGTATGTAAGGCACAAAAGAATAAAGCATTTATCCTACCTTTCCTATGTGAACTTTACCACTATGTAACCGAAGAGTCGATGATAATTATCTCTTCGTAACAGTATTCAGATTAATAAATGAAAAATAAATAACAAATTAGAATAGCACCTTTTTGCAACCTCACTGAAATTAATGGATCTAGCCATTGAGAAACAGTAGCTGTTAATATCATGAAAACACAGAAAAGCCATGTGTCTCCTGAAGAAAGACCACACCATCCTCTTTGCCTTTGTCAAAGGACTCAACCTGAATCTGATCAAACTTCTGGATCCATATGCCAGTTTGTAGGAAATATAATGGATGGAAAAACATAGTGACCCATGCCACAAATATGCCATCAGCAAAACCCAGAATGTGTGAAATTCTATCTGTCAGAAGAGGCAAATTGTAGGAAAAGAAGAAGGGGATTGAGGGGGGACCTGTAAAATAAGAGACTTTAAAAACATATTTAATTTTTTATTGAAGTATAGTTGATTTACAATATTAGTTTCAGGTGTACAATGTAGTGATTCAATATTTTTATAGATTATACTCCATTTAGTTATTTTAAAATATTGGCTATATTCCCTGTGCTGTACAATATATCCTTGTAGCTTATTTATTTTATACATAGAGGTTTGTACCCCTTATTCCCCATCCCTATCTTGCCCCTCCCCGCTTCCCTGTCTCCAGTGGTAACCACTAGTTTGATCTCTATATATATGAGTATGTTTCTCTTTTGTTATATTCATTCATTTTATTTTTTAGATTCTACATATAAGTGATAACATACAGTATTTGTCTTTCTGTCTGCCTTATTTCACTAAGCGTAATACCCTCCAGGTCCATCCATGTTGTTGCAAATAGCAAAATTTCATTCCTTTTTTGGCTGAGTAATGTTCCATTTTATGTTTCAATATATACCATATCTTCTGTTGATGTACATGTAGGTTGCTTCCATATCTTGGCTATTGTAAATAATACTGCTGTGAATATTGGAGTGTATGTATCTTTTCAAATTAGTGTTTTTGTTTTGTTTGGATATATATACCCAGGAGTGGAACTGCTGGATCATATGGTAATTCTATTTTTAGTTTTTAGCGGAACCTCCATACTGTTTTCCATAGTGACTGAACCAATTTACATTCCCACCAACAGTGTACTAGGGTTCCCTTTTCTCCACATCCTTGCTAACATTTGTTATTTGTAGACTTTTTGATGATAGTCATTCTGACAGGTGCAAGGTGATATCTCATTGTGGGTTTGATTTGCATTTCTCTGATGATTAGCAATGTTGAGCATCTTTTCATATGCCAGTTGGCCATCTGTATGTCTTTGGGAAAATATCTATACAGTTCTTTTGCCCATTTTTTAAAATAAATTTATTTATTTATTTTTGGCTGCATTGGGTCTTTGTTGCTGTGCGCGGGCTTTCTCTAGTTGCGACGAGCAGGGGCTACTCTTCGTTGTGGTGCATGGGCTTCTCATTGCGGTGGCTTCTCTTGTTGTGGAGCACGGGCTCTAGGTGCGCGGGCTTCAGTAGTTGTGGCTCGTGGGCTCTAGAGTGCAGGCTCAGTAGTTGTGGCACACGGGCTTAGTTGCTCCGCGGCATGTGGGATCTTCCCAGACCAGGGATCAAACCTGTGTCCCCTGCATTAGCAGGCGGATTCTTAACCACTGCGCCACCAGGGAAGTCCCTTTTGCCCATTTTTTAATCCGGTTGTTTGTTTTTTTGATTTTGAGTTGTATGAGTTGTTTATATATTTTGGATATTAACCCCTTATCAGTCATATCGTTGGCAAATATTTTCTCCCACTCAGTAAGTTGTCTTTTTGTTTTGTCAATAGTTCGTTTTGCTGTACAAAAGCTTTTAAGTTTAATTAGGTCTTATTTATTTTTGTTTTTGTTTCCTTTGCCTTAGGAGACAGATCCAAAAAAATATCGCTATGATTTATGTCAAAGAGTGTTCTGCCTATGTTCTTTTCTAGGAGTTTATGGTTTCTGGTCTTACATTGATATCTTTAATCCACGTTGAGTTTATATTTGTATGTGGTGTGAGAAAATGTACTAATTTCATTCTTTTACGTGTACATTAAATCCCCTACATACAAACGAGTTCCATTCCGAAAGTGCCTTCGTAAGTCCAATTTGTTCGTAAGTCCAGTTTGTTAGTAATTCCAACAAAGTTAGCCTAGGTGCCCAGCTAACACAATCGGCTAAATAGTACTGTGCTGTAATAGGTTTATAATATTTTTCACACAAATAATACGTAAGAAACAGACACAAAAAAATAAAGAAAACATGTTTACTCTTACAGTACAGTACCTTGAAAAGTACAGTAGTATGGTACAACAGCTGGCATGCAGGGGCTGGCATCAAGTGAACAGGCAAGAATTACTGACTGGAGGAGGGAGAGGAGGTGGGAGATGTTAGAGCTGAAGGATCATCAGCAATAAGAGATGGAGGACAAGCTGCAATTTCACTCATGCCTGACGTTTATGGCACAGGTTCTGGTTCCTTGCTGGATTCAATTCTATCTACCCTCTTGAAAAAACAATCCAGTGATGTCTGGGTAGTAGCTCCATGTCATAGATGACACGGTAGCACTGGATTGCATTCTGAATGGCTGCTGCAACCTTCATGTACAGTTCTACGTTCGGATCCTGTGCCTCAAAAACTAACAGTGCCTCCTCAAATAAAGAAAATCCCCTTGGCATTTCCTGCATTGTGAATCTCTTCGGTTCTTCAGTTACTTCTTCTTCCTCTTGTCTCTCTTCGTCCTTTCTCGGTGCTTGGCACTTCTTAGCAGTACCAGCTACATCACCACTGCTTTTACGCTTGCTTCTAGACATCCTGGGCTTGAAATAAAGATACTGTGCTACTGTACTCTCTACAGTAAAGTACACAAAAGTACAACCACTTTTAGAGGATGCACACACGTGGCAATGTATGCCAGACACGTGAACTAACTTAACTGATTGGACATGTGAACGCACGGTCACATCTTTGAAAGTTTGCAACTTGAAGGTCCGTATGTAGGGGACTTACTGTAGTTGTCCAGTTTTCTCAGCACTGCTTACTGAAGAGACTCTCTTTTCTCCATTGTTTATTCTTACCTCCTTTGTCATAGATTAATTGTCCATAAGTGCGTGGGTTTATTTCGGGACTCTCTGTTCCCTTTCATTGATCTATATGTCTGTTTTTGTGCCAGTACCGTACTGTTTTGATGACTGTAGCTTTATAGTGTACTCTGAGACCAGTGAGTGTGATACCTCCAGCTTTGTTCTTTTTTCTCAGGTTTGCTTTGGCTATTCAGGGTCTTTTGTTGTTCCCTACAAGTTTTAGGGTTATTTGTTCTAGTTTGGTGAAAAATGTTACGGGTATTTTGATAGGGAGTGCATTAAATCTGTAGACTGCTTTGGGTGATATGGACATTTTAACAATATTAATTCTGCCAATCCATGAACACAGGGTATCCTTCCATTTCTTTATATAATCTTCAATTTCCTTCATCAGTGTTTTATAGTTTTCAGAGTATAGGTCTTTCACCACCTTGGTTAAGTTTACTCCTAGCTGTTTTATTCTTTTTGATGCAATTTTAAACAGGACTGTTTTCTTACTTTCTGATAGTTCATTATTAGCATATAGAAAAGCAACAGATTTCTATATATTAATCTTGTATCCTGAAACTTTACCTATCAATTTTTTAATAGGCAAGACTAAGCTATAGTTTCTAGATACAACCAATTGGATAATAAAACCACATATATATACAAAGAAGGATTATTATAAAAAGTAAAGATGGTGGTTACTTTTGAGGGGAAAGAGAATTTTGAGGTGGAATTTCAGAGGGTGACTGGCAAAGTTCTATTTCTTGATCTGGTTAGTAGTTAGAATCATGTTTACCTTATAATAATGCACTAAGATGCATATTTGTTTTTTGTGGTTTTCTGTATATGTATTTCATTTTGCAATAAAAAGATTTTAAAAGTAATGTTTATACTCATATTGCTATCAATATTGTCATATTTTCATTGCATTTCTTCTCACCTGTCTCCACTCACCCCTGTACTTACATCTGTATCACTCTGGGGGTCCACCACCAACAGAAAGAAAGTCTTTCTCAACTTCTGGCTAGTAAAGCAATTGAAACCTCAGGGTAGGATGTGTAAGGTATTCTACATGGAATTTTGATGACGTTTATTTATGGGATCTAAAAGCTTGTTATAAACCATTTGCATCACAGAAATTTAGGGACTTTGTTTACTAGAAATTTTGAGAACAATGGCAGAAGATTTCAGAATAGTGGGAATTGAAAGGCATTACTTTGTGAACACTCCTGACAGGCTTTGGATTTCTAACATTGGCACATATGACACGTTCCCTGGGTTCTTTTCAGACCAGATTACAGGAATTTTTTTTCCCTTTTGCATTTGCCCCTACCTGGACTGAATCTGATTTTTCTGCTTTTGATAAGAATAACAATAAAATCTGGAAAGCCTGTCTATCTTGAAGACAAGTCTAGACAAGTAATTAGGTTAAATGCCCCAAACATTTCACAATAGTAATATAAGGTGACATGCTAGAGAGGCATAAAGAATAATCCTATTATATTTACATGCAGGTATTGCCCTTGGGGCTGGCCTAATTAGTCCCGTTAATCAGTATGGCCCTTTCAGTGCTAAGCTGGTAAAAAGCTAAACCTAATTAATACTCTCTACAGTCAAACAGAGTTCCGGCTGTAGCGGAGCCTAGGCTCACAGCTGTCAGGGAAATATTGCTGCATTACTTTTCTTTTCCTTCCATCATCTCTGCTCAACTCTCCGCTTCCCAGGTTGCAAGCATATAAGTAACTTGAGGACAAAAACTGTGTCTCATCGTCTTCAGAGTCTACCTACACTTAGCGCCCTGAACTGCACAAAGCAGAGACAAGGTGTTACCTGTTCAATTCCTTTGTTACAGAAAAAAAAATTATCTGCAGGGGAAGTATGCAATTAAACTAGAAATGTGCTTAGCTTTAATTTTTTCTTCTTAATTTTCAATTGAGGTATAATTTACATATGGTGGAATAAATTTGAGGACTATGGTTTGATGAGTTGTGATAAATGGATACAGCTGTGCAACCCAAATACCTATCATGATATAGAACATTAGCATGACCCCAGAATATTCCCCCTGTGCCCCCCCCAGTCAATCAGCACAGGCCCCCAGAAGCAACCTCTGTTGTAAGTGATATTGTCATAGATTATTTAGGCCAATTCTGGAACTTCATGATATGAATGGAATGATACAATATGTTTTCTTTTGCATCTGGCTCTGTAACACAACATGACGCTTTTGATATTCATCCATGTTGTGTGTATAAGGGATTCATTCCTCTTTATGCCTGATTAGTATTCTACTGTACAAATACAAGACAGCTTGTTTTGTCCCTTCTCTTGTTGATGAGCATTTGGTTGTTTCCAGTTTAAGGCTATAATGAATAGAGCTGCTATGAACATTCTTGAACAAGTCATTCTGTGAACACGTTTTCATTCCTTTTGAATAGATATCTAGGAGTGGGATTGCTGGATCATAGAGTAGGTATACGTTTTACTTTATAAGAAACTGCCAAACAGTTTTGTAAAGTCGTCATATTATTTTACTTTCCCACGAAAACCCTATGCAAGTTCAGGTTGCTCGGCACCCTCTTCAAATGTTCATGAGTGTGTAGTAGAATCTTAACGTGGATGTAATTTGTATTTTCCTTATGACGAAAGATGTTGATCAAGTTCTCGTGTGCATATCGGCCAATTTTATAGCTGCTTTTGTGAATTGTTTCCATTTTTATTTTTATTCATTTTCTTTCATTGTTTGTTTATTTATTTTTGAGTTATAAGAGCTCATTCTAGATCTTGGATGTTAGTTTTCTTTCTGGTATGTGTTTGGTAAGTATGTTTTCCCCATCTGTAGCTTGTCTGTTCATTTTCTAAATATTGTCTTTGAGAAGCAGAAGTTTTTAACTTTGATGAAGTTCAGTTTATCAATTTTTTTCTTTTATGGTTAGTGTTTTCTGTGTCCTGTCTGAGAAATCTTTGTCTACTCCATCATCACAAAGACATTCTTCTGTTGTTTTCTCCTATGTCTCTGTCATCTGCCACATTCCCAGCAGCTGTTCTCTGCTAGATCTCGTAGTCTTGCCCTATGCTGTGCAGTTTGTATTCGACCAAAGGGGTCACCTGTACAGATTTCTGAAACTCTTTTTCTGCTCAGGTCCCTCTATCCAGTAAATTCCAGCCAGTTTAGCAATTTGGATATATGATCTCTGTTTCCTGAGCTCAACAAGACTGCTATTCTCTGTTTGGGTTACTTCCCTGCTGTAGTTTGGAAAGTTTACTCAAGCAAAAAGCAGACCAAATATGAAGCTTACTTCATGTATCTCCTTCTCTCAAAGATCAAAATCCTGTTTTGTCTACTGCTTCAAACCAGTTGCTTCATGTATTTTGTCCAGTCTGATAGTTGTTTATGATAGGAAGATAAGTCCAGTAGCCATAATTCTGCCATGATCAGAACCAGTCTTTAATTTTTATGTTTTTATATTGCCAAAGATTTCCCGGAGGATGCATCTAAAGGCCCTTGCAAATCAATTCTGGTATCTTTAATGTGGTTGCCTTCCGCAGTGTATTTTGCGTCATAGACACCTTTGAGAATCCAATGCAAGCTCAGGAAACTTTCTTCAGAAAAAATATGCATGGTCACATTTTACAGGCAATTCCAGAGATTTCACTGATTCCCTGAAGCCCCGCTGTGAACCATTGCTATCGACAGACTGAGAATTAAGAATCCCTGTTCAATATCCTTTCTACAGCTCTACATATGTAGTTGTTTTTGTTTTGTCTCCAAAATGAAAACAAACTGATAATAGACAACATAGAAAGTTTGGATAAATTTTATAGAAGTAAATAGGTTTGGATACTGGAGCAAATATATTTCTATGCACACCTCAACAGCTCTGTGATTCGCTTTCTGAGCTTAGGAAAAGGTTTAAGATCTTTTAAAGTCTTTTTCTAAGTGAACCTAAACTTTATATCCACCATACCGTACCCTTCACACTTGTGTCTGAGAATGGATTCAATTGATTGTTGTATGGAAATCAATTGTTTTTATAGTAAAAAAATGGCTGGTCATCATATAGTTAACCAATTCAGTTATGTGCTTATGAGTTCTCCTGTGAATAATAAAGGGAAATACAGCAATGAGATGCAGTTAAAAAGTGTACAACAGCCTCTCACCTGTTTCACATCAATTTCTCCAGAAGCCAACTCTGAAATAAGGCCTCAAATACAAGAAGTATATTTGGGAGGTAGTTTCAGGGAACATTTGAAGGGGAGAGGGAAGTGAGATGGGATGGGGAGAAAGCCAAGAAAGGGATTATGGTGAAGCAAGTTACTACTTTGGAAAACTGGAGCTTAATCCCACTGGGGAGCTCTGGGCGCCAGTATAAAACACACACCTCAGAAATCTCACATCCGAAGGGCGAGAGAGCTGGGGTATCTATCCACCAATTCCCATTAGATATTGGTTGAGGGCTGCACTCAGAGGATGTTAATTCTCTGGCATGCCTGGACTACTGCATGTGGGTAGACAGAAGGGATTCGGTGGCCAGAGAGATCCTTGAAAGATCACAGGTGCTGGCAGTTGAAAGTCAAGCTGTCTTGAGCATACATCAGTGCTGAGGGGACGTGGACACTAAGAGCAGCTGCTGTTTCCTTCAAGCCAAAATGATAACTAGCCCTGGTGACACTTAGAGTAAATAGCAATGTTTTCCCCCATCCTATAGTTTCATTTTGTTCTACAGGATGATGGATGCCTCTCCTGGAGTCCCCAAAACTTTGTATCTGTCAAACAACATACGCTCCCTAAGATATCGTGTTCAGAAAATAACGTTCAAATTTGCTGATTTGCTTTGGTTTGTGCATTACTTCCCTCTGGTTGTGGCAGCTAGAGCATCATCAGAAGATGTTTTAATAATAAACAAATGGAGTCCCTGCCAAATATAATTAATTTTCTCTCATATAAATTTTTGTGTGTGTGTGATGTCACCACAGGATTCTACATGGCAAAGAAAATAAATGTAGTCTTGATGGAGACTGCTTTAGTAATCTTCTAAATTGAAATCTAGAGTAACTTCAGGGAGAAGTTTTTTTCCTGGTATGCTTTGCTTCCTTTGAAATAGCTACCTAATAATGGCTAATGTCCTTTGAGTGCCAGGCTCTGTTCTAAGCCCTTTATGTGTATTAATTCATTTAAGATTTGTACAGCCCAGGAGCTTTGCACTATCATCGGTCAGATATTATAATTAAAGGTAAAGAGGCAGATAAAAATTATTTCCCTTACCTAGTAATGCCACAGAAATGATAAGTAGAAAGTTCTAGAATTAAACGCCTCCTAACAACTGTAGCACAGTTTTTCCCACCTGCATCTCAACTAGCATGAGGTAGCTATCATCCAGCAAAGTAAATCTAGAGACGACTTGCTCTTTCTTCTTCTCAAACTTCTGCCAGACATGGATTCCAGCTGGGTTTTTTGTGAACTCCTTCCAAGAAATAGGTCACTTCAGAATCTTGATGTACCTTATGATGGAGGCTTTTCCCACAGATATTTAGCAGACCAAAGCAATGTGCTCTAAACACAGGTCAACAAATTTTTTCTGTAAAGGACCAGATAATAAATATTTTCAACTTTACCAGCCATATGTAGCCTGAAGATAGCCATAGACAATACATAAACAACTGGGCATATCTGTGTGCCAATAAAGTTTTATTTACAAGCACCAGCAGCAGGTTGGATTTTGCCCACAGGCTAAGTTTGCCCACCTCTGCTCGAGAAATATAGAGTGCAATTACATTCATCATTAACTGCCCATGAGTTCCACTTTCAGAAAGCCTTGAGTATGTAAAGCCATTATTACACAATTTGTAGGGAAAAGTCATGTGAAGTTAAAACTAGAAGGGCCTTTGAGATGTCCTAGTCCAATGAGAAAATTTATATGGAAGACATTCCCACTTGATTTTATTTCAGTGTAAAGACCTTCTTTATTGCCCCTGAGCCTTCTTGATAAGTGTTAAATAGTAAAGGGAATATTGTGAGACTTAGGGAGAGAATATTCAGGGGAAAATGAATGCTTTCCTTGTTAAACTTAGGCATAGCCTCACAGAGTTCATTAAAGTTCTTCAAATTTAAATTAACTGGGGAAACCAATGTTAAAGAATTAGGATCAAGTAAAGAATGCCAATAAAACAATCTTTACTTTCTCGTGCAGGATAGAAAAGAAAAATAATTCCACTTATAAATTTAATTTTTGTTCACATTTCTTACAATAATATCAGGTGAATATATAATCATTCCTTGGAAGTAACCAAGTGACATAAGTCTACCTAATTTAGGAGATATTTTATTCTCTGGAAAACAACTTAGATGTTAAGAAAAATTGACTCAATTATATGTAAAAAGTTATAATGGAAGCATCCTAAACTAAAAGAGACCCTAGACATTAGTTATTGCGGTTCCTTCATTTTACAAATAGGACCCCAAGGCTCAAGGGGTTCAATGTCCTGCCGAAGGTCATCCAGTTAGAATGAAGCTGGGATAGAACCCACATGCGTTGATGAGAGTCATGTTCCAATTTTAGAGCCAGAAGGGTTCAATCTCAGCTCTGCTACTTGTAACTTTCTAACTTCCAGGAAGTTACTTAAACTCTCTGAGTCTCCATTGTATTATCTGCAAACTGGGGATGACTACTGACCATTCAAGGTTTTGTAGTGATTAAATGAAATATCCAGTATAAAGTCCCGGGTACCTAGTAATTGCTTAATAAATGATAGCTGTCATATTCCGTTGGATAATTATTTATTGAGAAATAATATATGATGTAAGCTGTACATCAGGGAATGGGGATGCAAAGATAAATAAGACAAAATCCTCACCCTAGACATGTTCATAGGAAACAGACACATGAGCAGATAATTGATAATATACATAGTCTGTGTTAAGTTCTATAATTGAGATATGCATAAAGTACTATGAGAATATAGGAGATGGAGCAATTAGAACTGTGCTGGCCAAATCCAGTGTCTATTAGCTATATGTAGCTATTAAGTACTTGAGATGCGGCTAACTCAAACTGAGATGTGCTAGAAATGTAAAATACAGGATTTTGAAAGCATAATACCCCCCCCACAAAAGTAAAATATCTCATAGATAACTTTCTAGACTGACTACATGTTGAAGTGAAATATTTAGATAAATAAGGTCAAATCCTGTCTCTCCAGCATTCTAAGTCTGGCAAAGAAGACAGGCAAGCAATTGATATAATGCAATATCGGAAGAACAATATGAGATGTATACACATGGGGGAAAGCTGTGGGCCTGTGTCACACATGATACAACATTTGAGCTAGCTCTGCAAGCGGCATGGTTCCCCCAGTGGAGGAGGGAGCAAGACGTGTGAGTAAAGACATGGCAGTGTTCTGGAAAGAGCAAGCAGTTGTTTCTTTTACCAATTTCCTCGGATGTCCTTGAAGCCAGTGTGAAGAATGCAGTGCTGTTTGCAAGTCCCTTCCATAGTTTAGTTATTCAAGCAACATTTATTCAGCATCGAATAATATCATAGCAGCTAGTACTTACTGAGTTCTTATAATGTGCCAGGTCTGCCTGATACCAAATTCTGTGCTCTCAACTCCATGAGGATACGGCCTCCCTGCCTGTCTATACCGTCCCAGGAGGCCTTGAGCAGGAAACAAGCAGAAAGGTCACAGCATAGCCAGAGGGAGCAGCTCCGATTGTGGTCACCTGGGATGTGACAGCCAGCTCTCATCCTAAAAAAACAGCTCTATGTAAAGTACATTTTGAAAAAGCAGAAGGCTCAACAGAGAACTTTCCATGGAGATACTTAGAGTTGCCAGAAATGGTCCTGGAGGGTAGAATTCCAGAGAGCAGCCAAGAGGAGCAGTTTGGAGCTGCCAGAGGGAAAGCTGCCCCACCAGGAACACCTCTGTTCCGGGAAGCTACTGTGAACAGAGATGCAGGAAACCACCATCACCAGAGATGGCTGCTGAGGCCGCTACTAATAGAAGGGTAAGCTGGGGAGACAATGTAATCAAAGGTTTACCGACCCCTGCCATCTCGAGAGAAAACTGTCTTGACATCAACGCAAAGAGCTGACTCTGTTGATCTGTCAGTAGTCTGATTTCTAAAGATATGGAACAAAGTTCCCTACCTATAAATCTGGTGAGATTGGTCCCCAGAACTTCTGAATGGGGGTTTCTTAGGCCAACAGTATGGAAAAAGAGAAAAAGAGAGTGTTGTGTCAGAGAAAGAGAGAGCTGAACTATGACCCAGCTAGTAAGTTTCTGGTGGAGGTTAAGCCTTTAGAGAAAAATACAGGGTTACATACACATGGCATGTATGGGAATAATCTATCTATAGGATTAACCCAAATAAATAAAGCTTTAATCCATGCCAGTTTTCACTTTTAAATATAGATGACTCCTGGAATTTGGGATTTCCATGGTGCCAGATGGTGATCCAAAAGATCTGAGTCACACTGGGAATCAGATTTTTTTTTAATTTTATTAAAGTATAGTTGATTTACAATGTTGTGTTAATTTCTGCCATACAGCAAAGTGATTCAGTTATACATATATATATTCTTTTCCATTATGGTTTATCACAGGATATTGATTGTAGTTCCCTGTGCTATACAGTAGGACCTTGTTGTTTATCCGTTCAATATATAATAGTTTGCATCTGCTAACCCCAAACTCCCAGTCCTTCCCTCTCCCATTCCCCCCTCCCCTTTGGCAACCACAAGTCTGTTCTCTGTGAGTCTGTTTGTGTTTCATAAAAGTTCATTTGTGTCATATTTTAGATTCCACATGTAAGTAATATCATATGGTATTTATCTTTCTCTTTCTGACTGACTTCACTTAGTATGGTAATCTCTAGGTCTATCCATGTTGCTGCAAATGGCATTATTTCATTCTTTTTTATGGCTGAGTAGTATTCCATTATGTATATATACCACATCTTCTGTATCCGTTCCTCTGTCGATGGACATTTAGGTTGTTTCCATGTCTTGGCTATTGTAAATAGTGCTTCTATGAACATTGGGGTGCATGTGTCTTTTCAAATTATAGTTTTGTCCAGATATATGCCCAGGAGTGGGATTGCTGGATCCTATGGTAATTCTATTTTTAGTTTTTTAAGGAAAGTCCATACTAGTCCATACTGTTCTCCATAGTGGCTGCACCAGCTTACATTCCCACCAACAGTGTATTATTATTTGTAGACTTTTTAACGATGGCCAGGGAATCAGATTCTTGAACAGAAGTTCAAGTACATTCGACTATACTTGTGCCTGGGCTGTATAGAGAGTCTGAGAACGCAAGCCTCAAAGGAGACTGCCTGGCCCGAATTCCAGCCTTTTCCATCCCATAGCCATTTGACCATTAATGATTACTCCTCACTTCTCTGTGAGCAGAGATTTTGTCTGTCATGTTCTCTACAGAATCTCCAACGCCCAGTATATGCTTAGCACATAGTCATTACTCAATGAAAATCTGTTGAACTAAAGTGGGTTGAATAGCATCATCAGAATCATTCTTGTCAAATATTTATTAGGTATCCTGTATAGTGTGGTACACTTGATATTGGAAAATTCAGAATCAGTGTAAAAGAATTCCAACAGACTTTTATCCAGAATCTACAAAGAACTCTTACAACTAAAGAATGAAATAAACAACCCAATTAAAACACGGCCAAAAGATTTGAATAGACATTTTATCAAAGAAGATATACAAACGGATACTAAACACATGAAAAATGCTCCACATTATTAGTCACTAGGGAAGTGCAAGTTCAAACCAAAATGAGATACCATTTCACACCTTCTACAATGGCTAGAACGGCTATAATCAATACAACAGACAATAACAAGTGTGAAGAAACAGGAACTCTCATACATTGCTGATAGGAATGTACAATAATACTGCCATTTTGGAAAACAGTTTTGTAGTATCTTAAATGGTTAAGCATAACTTTACCATACTGGACTTCCCTGGTGGCGCAGTGGCTAAGAATCCACCTGCCAATGCAGGGGACACAGGTTCGAGCCCTGGTATGGGATGATCCCACATGCTGTGGAGCAACTAAGCCCGTGTGCCACAACTACTGAGCCCACGTGCCACAACTACTGAGCCCGCACGCCTAGAGCCCGTGCTCCACAACAAGAGAAACCACCGCAATGAGAAGCCCGCCCACCACAATGAAGAGTAGCCCCTGCTCGCCGCAACTGGAGAAAGCCCGCGCGCAGCAACAAAGACCCAATGCAGCCAAATTAATTAAATAAATAAATAAATAAATAAAAATTTTAAAGTAAATAAATAAATTTAGCATACGCCCCAGTAATTTCACTCCTAAGTATCTACCCAAGAGAAGTGAATATATATGTCCACACAAAGACTTGCATACTGCGAGGGGTGTAATATGAACCCCATCTATAGTTGAATCCACTGATGCTTGACTAAGTTCAGGAATTTTTCCAAGGTCATAGAGTTAGTCAAGAGCAGAGCTAATATTTTAAGCCAACCTCGTCTGATTCCAAAGACTGTTTTTTCCCTCATTGTATCACACTGTTCCCCAGATGTGTACAAATTTTTTAAAGCATTTTTTTGTTATTAAAAGTAAAACATATTCAAAACTGATGGTGACATGGACAAGAGATAAAATGCTATTTAAGTTTGGTCTTTTATTCCATAAAGTTCTATAGTAAGACAGTTTTGGTAACCTCTCTGTATTTCTTTCCATTTTCTCATCTGCAAAATGGAGATATTAATAGCAACTAATTCCTAAAATTAAAAATTAATCAATGAGGTAATACAAGGTTAAGTGCATAGCACAATGCCTCACGCATGGAAATGTTCAATAATTGTTATCTATCATTCTAAATGTTGTTATTATAATCATTATTATTCTAAATTATTTCTCCGTGGACATTTAAGAAAGGAAAACAAGCGTCAGCTAATATATGAGGACTCTTCTCAAGAATATGTTGCTTATTTAGCTTTAGGAATTGTGGAAAAGTCATAATGGATGCTTTGATGATCTCACATTGGATACAGGACAACTGCAAACATGCTGAATATACTTGGGTTGGGAATGTACTCTTTTGAATAAATTCATTTGAGATTATGTCATATTCGTCAGCATAATGGGGCCACAAAAATGATTTATTTTCCAGCATTGCTAAAATTTGTCTTCTTAAGCAAGATAAAGCAGTTAAGCCACAATGATTACAGCCCTAGGTCTCTCAAGTGGATTTTACAAGAAGTGAACCAATAAGAAATAAGCTCTCAATTCTGATTGAATAGTCATGGCAAAGACCCTGCCCTGGTCTGGGGGACAGGGCAAGAGGGCAGGGTTAGAAGACAGGGCGCCATTACCTGAGAGCTCAGCCCCTGTAGGAGGCTAAGATTGCCCTGAATATGACCTTTTGCACCCCTGAGGCGGGGCCACCCAGAGCCATGATGCCATAGCCAGCCACATCCATCCAGAAAGAGAAAGAACAGACCAGAATAGTACTGTACCTTGGGATCAGAGATGGGAGAAGGGACGTGTACTAGTTCACTAGGGCTGTCATAACAAAATTCCACAGACTCAGTGGCTTAAACCACAGACATTTATTTTCTCATGGTTTTGGAGGCTGGAAATCCCAGGTCAGGGTGCTGTCAGAGTTGGTTTCTTCTGAGGCCGCTCTCCTTGGCCTACAGGTGGCCGGCCCCTTGGTGCCTCTGAGGGGGTGCATCCCTGATGTGTCTCTCTGTGTGTCCTCATCTCTTCTTCTTTTAAGGACACCAGTCAGATTGGATCAGGACCCACTCTAACGGCCTCATTTGAACTGAATCACCTCTTGAAAAGCCCTATCTCCAAATACATTCACATTCGGAGGTACACCTAGCCCAAAATATCAAAATGTATAAAATAATTTTGCGTTCCTAATGAATTCAATCAGGCACATCCATTGGAAATTTGGTTTTTAAGTTGAGATGGAACCCAGAGGGATCATGATTTCTGTCTGACACGTAGGTGATGGCTGTACTCTCCATTAGGTAGAACAGGTGGTGGCCAAAGGGTTAATTCTCCTTGAGGGTCTCATAAGAAGTCTAAGAAGGATGTCATAAAATATATTTTCTGTGAATCAATATCATTTCTGAAGGAAATGACTTTAACAGAAATATGTGATATGTGCTCAGCGTTGCCTAAGAAAAACAATTGATAGGAATATATATATATATATATATAACCTGAAATTGAAATTGCCCCCAGCAGGACTGCAGGGAAGCCATGATATTTTGGGCCAAAGGCCCCAAGCCAATTGTGCTTAAACGATGCGCTTGAGGCTTTTTTGGAAAAGCTGAGTGCCATCATTGGTCATTCTCTAGTTGAATGGACAAGGTGCCCCAAGTCATCTCCCAAACACTTTTTCATTTATACTTTAAAGATAAAAGGCAGCAGCTTCCTCTGACACATTAGATCAAAGGTACTGGACAAACAGAGAACAGAGGACAACACGAAGACTGCATTTATCTACTTCTATGCTAGGTGATTGGCTTCACTCCATCAGCTCCCTGCCCCAGCAAAGCCTCCACCTCCCCTAGGAATAATAATAATAATAGTAATCATCATCATCATAATTGTAAAAGAGCTGATGTTCATTGGGAGTTTATTACACACCATTGTTTTAGGTGCCTCATGTATATTAACTTATTGACTCATCATGATAATCCTAGGAAGCCGGATCCCAATAATAACATCAGCATCCCATTTTGCAGATGGGAAAAATGAGAGCAGACAGGTGAAGTACTTTGAACAAGATCACAGAACTTGCAAGTGACAGGGCTGGGAGTTGGACCCAGTCAGCGCGGCTCTGGCATTCGTTCATGCTACTCTACACAGCCCTGCCAAAGCCCTTTGTTACCTATCAGGACGCCACCCCTAACTTAACAAACCTCGAGCCCGCCTCCTCCCACTTCTGCCCTCCTTCATAGCTAACAAATGATTCTCTAGGCAGCTTCCTTGTAGGTTTTTAAAAAAATTTTTATTGGAGTAGAGTTGATTTACAATGTTGTGTTAGTTTCAGGTGTACAGCAAAATGATTCAGTTATACATATACGTATATCCACTCTCTTTTTAGATTCTTTTCCCATGTAGTCCATTACAGAGTATTGAGTAGAGTTCCCTGTGCTGTACAGTAGGTCCTTGTTAATTATCTATTTTATATATAGCAGTGTGTATATGTCAATCCCAATCTCCCAATTTATCCCTCCCCCCCTTACCCCCTGGTAACCATAAGTTTGTTTTCTACATCTGTAACTCTGTTTTGTAGGTCTGTTTTTAAAATAGTATATTTGGACATCAATCAGATCCACTGAAAACATGAAAGTTGGTCACATTTTCCTCTTTTTGATGCTTGTGTACTTGTCTTCCCCCACTGGATTTAAATCCCTTTTGAGGACGTAGATCATTCAACAGATCAGCCATCATATATTGAGAGGTGCCTACTTGGACTGGCTTCTCTTTCTAGGTTTGCACAAGTCTCCATGCCAGGCACTGTGCTGGGCTCTTAGGAAGGATCATGAAAAAGACAAACAAGCATAGTCTCTGCAAAGAGCCCACCTTCTCATCACAGTATTCTCTCAACACTGGCTGCACACGTGAGTCACCTGCGGGAGTTTCAGCATAAATACCAGTGCCCCACCCTAGACCTTTTGAGTCAGAATCTCTAGGGGTGAGGCCAGGACAGTGGTATTGATAGATTTTCTGGAGCTCACCAGGTCACTCAAATAAGCAACCCAGGCTTGCCTGTCCCTGCGGAGAGACACACATGTAAATGAGTAATTAGAGGACACTGCGGTTAAGAGCAGAGTGCTATAAATAGCACGAAGACAGAGCTACTTCTTCTGACCAGAGACCCTGCCGAGGACTTCACAGATGAGGAGACCGCTGACCTGGTCTAATTGGATGAGAAAATGCTCACATGGTAGAAGGGAGGGGGGCGTGGATATTCCAGGCAGATTGAAGAGCAGGTGTAAAGACACAGAGTTATGGAAAAGGAAGATGCATTTTGAAAAGAAATAGGGTTCCCCCTGGCTAAACAGTAGGCGGGTGTCAGCAGAGCAGGAACCTGATCATTAATGGCCTTGGGTGCCCTGCTGGGGACCGCACTTTAATCCTGCAAGTAAGGTTCCTGGCTGCTGTAGCCTAAGTATGAACTGATATCCTACTTCCCTTAGGTCATGTAAAAGAGGACTCATTATTTTTCTATAGAAATTTTCTTATAGAATTTAGAGAGGAAAAAAATAGAACTAAAAGCAGAGAAAATCAAAGGCAGAGAAACTAAATAAATTTTGCTATAATTAACATGTGGAACGCACCTTTGCCATCCCTACAGAACGCTCAGGTAGGAGCCCTTATCAAGCAAGGACCATCTTCCCTTCTTTCCTGTGAGCGTCTTTGAGGTCACGTTAACCTCCAGAAGAAAAAAGATATTTCTTCATCTGCTTTAAATTCTCCTGTGAAGGAGGAGATAATGTCAAGAGGCTCCTATTTGGGAAACATGGAATGCTTCTAAATCTTGTTGTATTGCTATTTATCAAGGACAGAAGGCAATCAAAGCCTTCCATCTGGCTGTGGGGATCCCATTTTTTCCCTGTACCCCAAAGTGCTTTAATAAATCTCTCCATGGAAATGGGGGCCCTGAAAAATTGTAATTCTTAGACTTTAACAGTATGATTATTTTGCACCATCAGTAGTGACAAGAAGCTATATTAAGGATGGTCAGTCACTGGTTGTATGACTTACTGCAAGTCATTTCACCTCTCCGAGCCGCGTATTTCTCAATTGCATCATGAGAGGTTATGCTTAGTTCCTACCAGCTCTGAGATTCTGTTACTTCTATGGATTCTACGTTTTTTCCAACCCTAAAGTTTGGTGATCAAAATCACTTCTGATGCTAACTCACTATGATTCCTCTGACAGCCCATGGAAGCTATTTTACAGCTTGGCGCCCCCCCCCCCCAGAGAAATCAGCTTAAAATGTTTTTCTTTGACAAAAATGTGGGCTTAGATCTTAAAAATGCTGTCAGTTTGCATCCAGTTTGATGGAGCCGCTTAAGAAATCTGTCAACGGCATCCTGGATTAAATTGTTGAGCAAGCGAACCGATCCTGTACTAATGTAGTTGAATTTTTTCTGACAGCCTGAGATAACTTCTTTAGCTCTTTATGTTCTGTCAGCTACTGGACATAGCTTCTTAAAGAGGGGTGAGTCTTTGTGTGTTAAAGAATGTCAAATGTGGTTCCGTCACTTACATTTCAAGGGCATTCTATGCAAGGCTGCCCCAGGTCTCTGATGGAATGCCCAGAAAAGTTCTGGTAGCCCCTGCTCCACAGAAAACTATTCTGTTTCTTCTTAGAAGATGAAGGTTCATTCTTTTTTTCTTTTTTTTTTTGGAGGGCTGCACAAGATGGCTTTATTTCTTTTATTTCTGAAGAAATAGCGAAGCTCTAGCCTTCCATGCTTCTGTTCCCTCCATCAAATTCAACCATACTTCTGAGGATTACAGCAGGGTACTGGGAGGTAAATATGTCTTTACAGCTGAGCTGTAACTGAGCTAGGTTAAGGGAGAACACGGACAACTTTAGTTTTTTATTTTCCATTAATATAGTAATGTTTGGGTATCTGAGGAGGATTGATGGGGCATAAAAACCCAATCTAATTTCTCAGGCTATCGATCATACCTATTTAACAATGCTTTCCCCCTTCCCTATAGTATTCTTTTAGTTCTGGTGAAGGTTCATTCTTGTCTGAGTATTTGAATTTCACCAAAAAGGTGAAAAGGCCTGACTTTGGATATGCAAAATTAAAACAAATTACTCAGTGCCTGTTTGGGGTATCCTAGTCTCTTACCATGTCAGAGCTTCATACCCTACCTCTTCCATTCCAAGAACCATCCCAACTGCTTCCGTTACCAGTTTAGAATGGAAGCCCCAAAGACAAACGCAGATGGCTACTGGTCATACGATACGGGCACACTATAAGTGTGAGGCATACCGTTCAGCTGTTAACTGCTGCCAAAGTGACATCATTACTATTATTAAAGTGTTATGACAGTCCCATGATCATGTATGTGTTCTAGTTCCCTGTTGCTCAAAGCACGGTTTGTGGACCAGCAGTATTGCCATCACTTGGAACCTTGTGAGAAATAAAGAACCTAAAGCCCCGCTTTAGATGTGCTGAATCAGAATCTGCTTTTTAACAAGATATCCAGGTGATTTGTAAGCCCATTAGAGTTTGAGAAGCGCTGGCTTGAGTATAGACTTTGGAGTCAGACTAGCTGTGTGACTAGGCAGTGAAAATGAAATGTGACATTTACTAAGGGCTTAATGGTACCACAACTTGTGCCCAAGTCATCCTAATTAAATAACACCTCTGAGCCCCTGTTCTTTTTTCCATAGAACAAAACAAAACAATACAAAACAAAAAACAAAGATAAAGATACTTAGTTCATACAGCAAATAGCACCACCAAACTGCTCCATCCTAAACCCAGGTATCATCCTCGATTCCTCCCTTTCCCCCACCTTCATCCAGTCCTGACTGCCCTACCTGCAGTCTCTCTAAGGATTCCATCTACTTCTCTCCCTCTGCATAGCCAACAGCTTAACCATCATCTCCCTTGCCTGTACCGCTGCAGTAGCCTCTTGACTGGTGTCCATCAACCATCCATCTCAACTCAATCCATTCCTCACATAACATTAAAATACATATGATTTTAAAACTCAAACATAAAATGCCGTAGAGACAACCTGTAACAAAAGCTGATTTGCAAGATGTAATAATTTCCAAGTGTAAGCAAAGTAACCTGGGCGTGACTTCAGAGAGGAATATTTGATGTGGTTCTCATGGATTCTGGGGAAGGGGAGACCAAAATGGAAGAATCTGTACAGGTAACTGAAGCCTGCCTCTCCCTTTCTCTCCCTCTCTCCCCCTCCCCCCCCTTTGTAAATCCACTATACCATGAGAGTGGACGTGGATGCAGCAGGCTAGCTTTGAGATCAGGCACTTGCCTCCCTCTGGCTGATTTTTTTGCTGTCAAGGTTGCCTTTTGAGTATAATTTGGATTCCCATGAAAATTCTCCTAAAGGACAAAATATGCTGCTAATCATCTTGTCTATCTATCAGTCTTGCTTCTTAGCATGTTAATAAATTTGCATTGTTTTATTCACCTGTCCTTCATGAGGTCATCCCACCCAAACCAACTAATTCTGAGAAGACTGACTAAATCGCGTTCTCGATATCCATATTGATTTGGTTGCAAAACAAACCATCCAAACACATAGTGGCTTAAAGGCTCAACTATTTATTGAGCTCATGCTTCTGTAGGTCGTCAGTTTAGATTGGGCTAAAGTGGCTGGTTCTGCTGATTTGAGCTACCCTGGTTGACCTTGGTTGGGACTCGCACATGTGGCTGTAATTAGCTGCCAGGCTGACTGGAGGCTGGCTGGCTGCCCGTTCTCCACATGGTGTCTAATCCTCCAATAGGCTAGCCTGGGCTTGATGGCAACATTTCAGGAGCACCACAAGGACGAGCCCCAAT
Organism: Eschrichtius robustus; assembly: GCF_028021215.1. Taxonomy (NCBI): domain Eukaryota; kingdom Metazoa; phylum Chordata; class Mammalia; order Artiodactyla; family Eschrichtiidae; genus Eschrichtius; species Eschrichtius robustus. The sequence goes on along the minus strand of NC_090845.1, from coordinate 11,897,521 downwards.
GCGCAAGCACTTTTCAAGTTTCTGCTCATGTCATATATGCTATTGTCCCATTGGCCAAAGCAAGTCACAAGGCTAAGCCCAGAGTCAATGTGGGAGGGAACTGCTAAAGGACATGGATACTGGAAGCCATGAACAAATTGAGCCATCCTTGCAAGCAATTCACCAAGTATCTGAAGCTGATAGCCAAGACATAGTGATGACATCAAGGAACCACCAATCATTAAAATCAGGCAGCTTCAGACATTCTTGAGTCATTGTCTATTTTCAGTATATCCAACAATTGCAATATTCTGTACCATTTTCTTAAAGTAAGGTAAACCCACCTGCCTGAGATGAATGCAAAGAAATAAGCCCTTCATCCACGGGCGGCACTGCCGCCTCTGTCTTCCCTATATTTGGGTGTCATGACTGTGAACACGAAGTGTTAATGGCATGGCTCACATCCATGCTGTATTGTCAGGAATGGGAGCAGGGAGTGAGGAGCCAATTCTCCCCCTTGGCATATAAGGAATCACAAGTTTCAACATCCATAGCAGATGTCAGATTTTTCTGGTCTTTCATTAAATTTGACTTACTGTGTTATGCTACTAGAGCAAAAAGAGTGAAAAAAAAAGTATGTGTTTCCAGATACAATTGGTGAAGAGAACTCTTCATACTAACAAAACTAAATTAAAAGCTGTCTAACGTGATTAGGTCAGAACTCTATGGCAGATTTCAAAAAGATGAACTCAGTTAAACCTGGGTTATCTTCTGGAACATTCTATGGGTATTGTGTGCCTGTAGGGGTGCCTGGTGAGCTTTCTCCCCAGAGTCCTAAGTAGGAGGTAGGACATGAGCCCCACTCTTTTTGGCGTCATCCATCAAACTATGTGAAATGTTTTTCCTAATGCGTCTTCACCTCTTGAGATTCAGCCATCAGCATGGGAAGAAGTAAGGACACTGATGTCTGATCTCTTAAACCGCTTTCTCTTTCCTTGGATCTTTCTCCCAGAACCAAAAGAACTTCCTTTCCCTGTGGAATAGAAGCAACTCTTCCCCATTTCCTCCTTCCTTGTGTATGATCTTTGATTTCTCCCATTCTTTTCCTAGTCCTAAACCTTATGATTCACAAGATATTGGAAAGGGAGCAACACCTAAAAGGAAATAAAAAATACACTGAGTTATTATTTTCAAAATATCATCACCATCTACTTGTTTTCAAAATTATATTTTTGCTTCAGCAGAAATGGAAACATTTTCCAAGTATAACATAAAAGAAGTAGTGTCTGTGTAATAGCAATAATATCCCAAAACTTGGCATAAAGATAAGCCAGAAAGGGATTGGTGTTGGTGACAGTATCAGTCTTACATCTCTCTCGTTCTCTCTCCTTTTTCTTCCTAATAAGCTCCCAGATATTAATGGATGTAGAGCTGTACAGTGGCAAGAAGATGGTTGATTTTCTATTTGGTAATTGTATGATAGGGACCAAATTCACCACATTTCCCTGAGCCTCAGTTTCCCTTTTTCTGATATTGGGATAAATGCCTTTCCTCACAGCATTGTGCTGAGAATGAAATAAGGTATATAAGCAGACACCTAGTTCAGTACCTGACCTATAGTGGATGCTTGGTAAATGGTAATATTATTATACCCTCAGTTAATAGATTTTTCTTCTCAAAGCATAACATCCAATATCCCAATCCATCTCATCCCATGATGCTCCCTCCAGCCTGCAGGTGTTACCAGCTTGTGTTATCAACTTTACTCTTTTCACAGCTCAGCCTTTCTCTCTGCAAAGGCTTCCCAGCAGATCTGCACTCAAATTCTTCCCAGGGCTGGGGCAGGTAGGAGGGGAGGAGAGGAAATTTCTCACCACCTGCCTGCAGTGTGGATGCCATTATGTTTGCATAATCTGTTTATGCAATGCCTCGAGTCCAAATAGCTCACGAAGCACTTTATAAACTTAACTGACTCTACAAAGCATGTTGCAAAGAGCAAAGTACTAGGCCCACCACGGGGATGGCTCCCCTCCAGGGTATGGTGAAGAGGCTGCAAAACCTGGCACAGGAGCTCTTCCCAGCAATTAGGAAGGCAAGTAAGGAGAAATGCTCTGACTTCACCTGAGGGCACAAGGGAGCTGGAATCTTAAGAGGAAATGACCCTAGCTGGAAGCGTAATAAGAAAATAGAGATGCCTGGCTTTCATAACCATGGGTAGCCGAGAAATTAGGTTTGTGATGCACCTAGAGATTTAATTTGTTTTCTTCAAGCCAGCATAATGCTCGGAAAATGATAGATCAAAGTTTCTCACAGCGTGGCTGGGGAGGACCACATTGGAATCATTTGAGATGTCTTTAAATATGCAGGTTCCTGGGCTCACCTCACCTCTCTGGCTGATCCAGGGGATCTAGACTGAGGCCTGGGAGTCTGCATTTTAAAGCAACTTCCAGTGGTTGCATTATGTCCCAAAAGGTTTTTTTTTTAAATAAATTTATTTATTTTATTTATTTATTTTTAGCTGCGTTGGGTCTTCGTCGCTGCGCATGGGCTTTCTCTAATTGTGGCGAGTGAGGGCTACTCTTCCTTGCGGTGCGTGGGCTTCTCATTGCAGTGACTTCTCTTGTTGCAGAGCACGGGCTCTAGGCACGCGAGCTTCAGTAGTTGTGGCACGCTGGCTCAGTAGTTGTGGCTTGCAGGCTGTAGAGCACAGGCTCAGTAGTTGTGGCGCACAGGCTTATTTGCTCCGTGGCATGTGGGATCTTCCCGGACCAGGGATCGAACCCGTGGCGCCTGCATTGGCAGGCAGATTCTTAACCACTGAGCCACCAGGGAAGTCCCTGTCCCAAAATGTTTTGTCTTTTGTTTCATTTCCATCTCCTTATATTGCTCCCTGGAAAGTGATGGGGAAGCAGCAGAAAATCCAGAAAATCCCAGAGGGACCAAGTAGCAACGCTGAGGTACTGAGCTTCATATGGGCCATGGAAGTAAAGAAAACCTCTCCCCTCCCACTCCCCACCCTCAAGAGAAAGTGATTATTGAAAAGTACAGCCTTATTCCTTCTCACAAGTAAAAGACTCCCATGAACCCCCATCATAGGTATCTCTATCAGCCTCTTTCCAAATTTGTACTTTTAAGTCTCATAAAGACTTATGTTTTTACTGAAATCTAGTTGATTTGCAATGTTGTGTTAGTTTCAAGTGATTCAGTTCTACATATGTGTGTGTGTGTATATATATATATTCTTGTTCAGATTCTTTTCCATTATAGGTTATTACAAGATATCAAATAAAGTCCCCTGTGCTATATAGTAGGTCCTGGTTGTTTATCTGTTTTATGTATAGTAGTGTGTATATGTTAATCACAAACTCCTGATTTATCCCTTCCTTTATAAAGACTTCTTAACTCAGCTGATTATACATTCATTTCATTTCAGGCAGTGGTTCTTGATGGTTTTCAAGTCAAAGACTGCTTGAGACTGATGGGAACTATGAATTCTCTCCTCTCAAAAAAATGTACACACACACAATATTAAGCAATAGCTCAGAGTCTTAGGACTTTAAGTGTGGTCCGCATGCCAGTAGCGTGGACCTCACCTAGGAGCTTGCTAGGAATGTAGATGCCATTTGTGACAACATGGATGGACTTGAAGGTCATTATGCTAAGTGAAATAAGTCCGACAGAGAAAGACAAATACTCTATGATCTCACTTATATGTGGAATCTAAAAAAAAACCCCAAACTCACAGAAACAGAGAACAGATTAGTGGTTGCCAGGGGTGGGAGGTAGGGGGTAGGGGTAATGGGTGAAGGTAAGGTGGTCAAAGGGTACAAACTTCCAGTTATAAGATGAATAAGTTCTGTGATAAGTAAGCATGGTGACTATAGTTAATAAAACTGTATTGTATAGTTGAAAGTTGCTAAGACAGTAGATTTTTAAAGTTTTCACCACACACGCACAAAAAATTGTAACTATGAGGTGATAGATGTGTTAACTAACTTTATTGTGCTAACCATGTTGCAATATATACAAATATAAAATCACTACTTCTACATCTTAAACTTATGAATATTACATGTTGATTATATTTCAGTAAAGCCAGGAAAAAAAGGAATGTAGATACTTGACAAAATTCAACATCTTTTCATGGTAAAAATTCACAACAAATTGGGTATAGAAGGAATGTACCTCAATGTAATAAAGGCCATATATGACAAACCCACAGCTAACATCATATTCAATGGGGAAAGGTTGAAAGCTTTCCTACTAAGATCAGGAACAAAACATGAGTGCCCACTCTCACCATTCCTGCTCAACACAGTGCTGGAAGTCCTAGCCAGAGCAACTAGGCAAGACAAAGAAACAAAAGGTTTCCAAATCAGAAAGGAAGAAGTAAGATTGTCTCTGCAGATGACATAATCATATGTATATATACAATATATATAAAGATTCCACCAAAAAACTGTTAAAACTAATAAACAAATTCAGTAAAGTCACAAGATACAAAATCAACATACAGAAATCAGTTACATATCTATACACTAACAACAAACTATCTGAAAAAGAAATAATGAAAACAATTCCATGTATAATAGCATTAAAAAGAATAAAATATTGAGGAATAAAGTTAACCAAAGAGGTAAAAGATCTCTGCACTGAAAATTATAAGACATTGATGAAAGAAATTGAAGAAGACGCAAATAAATGGAAAGATATCCCGTGTTCGTGGATCAGAAGAGTCAATATTATTAAAGTGTCCACACTACCCAAAGCCATCTATAAATTCAGTGCAATCCCTATCAAAACTCCAATGGCACTTTTCACAAAAAATAGGAAAAACAATCCTAAAATTTGTATGGAACCACAGAAGACCCTGAATAGCCAAAACAATCCTGAGAAAAGAACAAAGCTAGAAGCATCACACTCCCTGATTTGAAACTTTATTACAAAGCTATAGTAATCAAAACATTATGTTATTGGCATAAAAACAGGCACACAGACCAATGGAACAGAATCAACAACCCAGAAATAAACCCACACATATATGGTAGACTAGTATTTGCCAAGGAAGCCAAGAATTCACAGTGGGGGAAAGTATAGTCTCTTCAATAAATGATGTTGGGAAAATTGGATATTCACATGCAAAAGAATGAAATTTGATCCCTATCTTACACCACTCAAAAATACTAACTTGAAATAGATAAAAGACTTAAACATAAGAACTGAAACCTTAAAACCCCTAGAAGAAAACATAGGGAAGAAGCTCCTTGACATTGGTCTTGGTAATGATTTTTTGGATATGACACCAGAAGCACAGGCAACAAAAGCTAAAATAAACAAATGAGACTATATCAAGCTAAAAAGCTTCCACAAAGCAAAAGAAACAATCAACAAAATGAAAAGGCAACCTATGGAATGGGAGAAAATATTTGTAAACCATCTATCTGATAAGGAGTTAATATCCAAAATATGTAAGGAACCCATACAACTCAATAGCAAAAATCAAATCATCCTAGAAAATAGGCAGAGGACTTGAATAGACATTTTTCTGAAGAAGATAACAAACGGCCAATGGGTACCTGAAAAAATGCTCAGCATCACTAATCATAAGGGAAATGCAAGTCAAAACTACAATGAGCAAACTTCACACCTGTTAGAATGGCTATTATCAAAAAGACAAGAGACAACAAGTGTATGTGAGGCTGTGGAGAAAAGGGAACACTTGTGCTCCGTTGGATGAAAAACAGTATGGAGGTTCCTCAAATTTTTAAAAATACAACTACCATATGATCCTGCAATCCCACCTCTGGGTATATATCCAAAGGAAATGAGATCACAGTCTCAGAGAGTTATCTGCACCCCCATGTTCATTGTAGCATTATTTTACAATAGCCAAAACATGGAAACAACCTAAGTTTCCATCAGTAGATGAATGGATAAAGAAAACATTGTTATAAAGCAGAAACTAACACACCACTGTAAAGCAATTATACTCCAATAAAAATGTTAAAAATCAATAAAAAATAAATAAATAAAATAAAATGTTTTTACAACCAGGAAAAAAAAGTTCTAGAAATTATATGAAAGTCCTAAAATATTAATATGTCCTAGTATAATGTTACCAGTCATAATTCTAGTTATTATCTTAAAATGTGAAAAACTGAAAGCATTTCCTCTAAGATCAGGAACAAGACAAGGATGTCCACTCTCACCACTATTATTCAACATAGTTTTGGAAGTCCTAGCCTCGGCAATCAGAGAAGAAAAAGAAATAAAAGGAATACAAATTGGAAAAGAAGAAGTAAAACTGTCACTGTTTGCAGATGACATGATACTATACATAGAGAATCCTAAAGATGCCACCAGAAAACTACTAGAGCCAATCAATGAATTTGGTAAAGTTGCAGGATACAAAATTAATGCACAGAAATCTCTTGCATTCCTATACACTAATGATGAAAAATCTGAGAGAGAAATGAAGGAAACACTCCCATTTACCACTGCAACAAAAAGAATAAAATACCTAGGAATAGAACTACCTAAGGAGACAAAAGACCTGTATGCAGAAAACTATAAGACACTGATGAAAGAAATTAAAGATGATACCAACAGATGGAGAGATACACCATGTTCTTGGATTGGAAGAATCAATATTGTGAAAATGACTATACTACCCAAAGCAATCTACAGATTCAATGCAATCCCTATCAAATTACCAATGACATTTTTTACAGAACTAAAACAAAAAATCTTAAAATTTGTATGGAGACACAAAAGACCCCGAATAGCCAAAGCAAACTTGAGAAAGAAAAACGGAGCTGGAGGAATCAGACTCCCTAACTTCAGACTATACTACAAAGCTACAGTAATCAAGACAATATGGTACTGGCACAAAAACAGAAACATAGATCAATGGAACAAGATAGAAAGCCCAGAGGTAAACCCACTCACCTATGGTCAACTAATCTATGACAAAGGAGGCAAGGATATACAATGGAGAAAAGACAGTCTCTTCAATAAGTGGTGCTGAGAAAACCGGACAGCTGCATGTAAAAGAATGAAATTAGAACACTCCCTGACACCATACACAAAAATAAACTCAAAATGGATTCGAGACCTAAATGTAAGACCAGACACTATAAAACTCTTAGAGGAAAACATAGGAAGAACACTCTTTGACATAAATCACAGCAAGATCTTTTTTGATCCACCTCCTAGAGTAATGGAAATAAAAACAAAAATAAACAAATGGGACCTAATGAGACTTCAAAGCTTTTGCACAGCAAAGGAAACCATAAACAAGACCAAAAGACAACCCTCAGAATGGGAGAAAATATTTGCAAACGAATCAACGGAGAAAGGATTAATATCCAAAATATATAAACAGCTCAGGCAGCTCAATATTAAAAGAACAAACAACCCAATCCAAAAATGGGCAGAAGACCTAAATAGACATTTCTCCAAAGAAGACATACAGATGGCCAAGAAGCACATGAAAAGCTGCTCAACATCACTAATTATTAGAGAAATGCAAATCAAAACTACAATGAGGTATCACCTCACACCAGTTAGAATGGGCTTCATCAGAAAATCTACAAACAACAAATGCTGGAGAGGGTGTGGAGAAAAGGGAACCCTCTTGCACTGTTGGTGGGAATGTAAATTGATACAGCCACTATGGAGAACAGTATGGAGGTTCCTTAAAAAACTAAAAATAGAATTACCATATGATCCAGCAATCCCACTACCTGGCATATACCCAGAGAAAACCACAATTCAAAAAGACACATGCACCCCAATGTTCATTGCAGCACTATTTACAACAGCCAGGTCATGGAAGCAACCTAAATGCCCATCAGCAGACGAATGGATAAGGAAGTTGTGGTACATATATACAATGGAATATTACTCAGCCATAAAAAGGAACGAAATTGGGTCATTTGTTGAGACGTGGATGGATCTAGAGACTGTCATACAGAGTGAACTAAGTCAGAAAGAGAAAAACAAATATCGTATATTAACGCATATATGCGCAACCTAGAAAAATTGTACAGATGAACCGGTTTGCAGGGCAGAAATTGAGACACAGATGTAGAGAACAAATGTATGGACACCAAGGGGGGAAAGCCGCGGAGGGGTGAGCGTGGTGGTGTGATGAATTGGACGATTGGGATTGACATGTATACACTGATGTGTATAAAATTGATGACTAATAAGAACCTGCTGCATAAAAAAATAGAAAAAACCTATTTATTAAAAAAATTTAAAAATAATGCTTTTTCAAAAAAAAAAAAAAAAAACCCTTCACAGCAGCACCTAGATTGGCACTTGATTAAGTCACTGGGTACTACATCCTAGCCAAACTGCCATAGAAAAAGAACCACCACAGAAGCTAATGGAATTAATTTCTCCTTATTACCATTTTTTCTCTTAGTTTTCCAAAACCTTTGAATGAAAAGACAAAATGGCATGGACATAAGGGGAGGTTGCTACTTTTGAAAAGCTGCCACACTTAAATGGTTGTTAAAATGAAATAACTTCCCTTAAAGAATGAAAAAAAAAATGTATGTCACAGAGATAATGAAATTTCTCTGTTGATTCCATTATAATAAATCAGGTCTTTAATAATGAAAAAATATATATATATATATATACAATGGAATATTATTTATCCATAAAACAAGAAGGAAATCCTGCCTTTTGCAGCTTCATGGATGGACCTTGAGGTCATTATGCTGAGTGAAATAAGTCAAGCAGAGAAAGACCAATATTGTATGTTCTCACTTATATGTGGAAACTAAAAACGCTGAATTATAGAAACAGAGAGTAGAATGGTGGTTACCAGGGGCTGGGGCATGGGGGGAAGGGGGAGATGTCGATCAAAGAGCACAAACTTTCAACTGTAAGATGAGGATCTTATGTATCTGGGGATCTAATATACAGTATGGTGACTGTAATTGACTGTAATGTATTGTATACTTGAAAATTAAGAGAGTAAAATGTTAAATGTTATCACCACAGACAGAAAAGGTAATTATGGTAGGGGATAAAAGTTTTAACTAACCTTGTCGTTAGTTATATATATATATATGTATTAGTTAAATACATATATTCACAATATATACGTGTATCAAATCATCACATTGTACACCTTAAACTTACATATGTTATATTCAGTAATATCTCTGTAAAGCTGGAGAAAAAAAGGAAATGTAGATGCTTGGTCCTCACCTAAGAACTACCAAGATAGGGACTTTCCTGGCAGTCCAGTGGTTCAGACTCCACGCTTCCAACGCAGGGGGGCACGGGTTCGATCCCTGGTTGGGGAACTAAGATCTAAGATCCCACATGCCGCGTGGCCAAAAATAATAATAAAGTTTAGCTTAAAAAGAAAAAACTACCAAGATATGATCTGCATTTTAACAAGACTCCCAGGGAATCTGTATACTCATTACATTTTGAGAAACTATACTTAAGATACAGCTATGTCTGTGGTACTCAACCTGGGCAAATGTACTGTTGAAAATATCCCCCAGGTGATTCTAGCACACAATCAGTGTGGAGTGGTTCTCAAACGTTAGCAAGCATGAAAAACCACAGGTTGCAGGGCCATACCTCCAGACTGATTAAGTATGCCTGGGGTGGAGCCTGAGATTCTGTGCTTCTAACAAGTTTCTAGATGATGCCGCTGCTCTTGGTAGGGGACTAGACTGTGAGAACCACTAGTCTATTCCCATCATCCATGGCCCAAACTCCTAATTCAAAGACAAGTTGAAGAAGCAGGATGATTCTGAGGACAAAAATAATCATTCTCCACAATGACTTCAGTTCTCTCTACCCAGCTATTTCCACCAGCTCAGGCAGAGGGTAAAGCACACTTGACTTGAATTGGTAAACTGGAGTCATCTTTATATCAAACAATTAGGACGCTGAGTAGTGAAACAGAAAATGTTACTTCCCCCCTTCCCACTCAACACTGTGACTATCCATTCTCAGGACAGTTCTTTCCAGCTCCTTGAGTGAAATCTAGAACAGTACCCACGGATTTTCCTTATCATTCTTAGGTTTAAAAAAAAAAATCCTCTGGCAACTCTAGTTCCCCAAACAGTATGAGTTCAATAATTAATATGTCCAATCTAGCTTAATAAGCAAAATGCCTAACTTCATTTACAGCTTTCCTCTCCCTCAGCTCCCAGCCTGCCTCTGGGGAAGGAGCTGAGTTGGTTGGCTCCTCCTGACTTTCCCACTTCCTCTTTGCCAATTCAGCTCCAGGCTTCCTTCTGGCTCCTCCAGGTTTGGAGCAGTATAGGTAGATATTTTTGTTTTATTTTTAATTTTTTGGCCATGCCCAACAGCATGCAGGATCTTAGTTCCCCAACCAGGGGATGGAACCCATGCCCCCTGCAGTGGAAGCGTGGAGTCCTAACCACTGGACCACCAGGGAATTCCCTGGAGAAGTGTAGGTAGAGATGAGGGTCAAGAAAGGTCTGACTTAACCCATACTGTCACCACCAGGCATTGAAAGGCTCTAGGCTTAGTAGGCAAAACTCCAGGAGCAACCATCCCCGTGGAATCCAAAGTGAATACCTGCCCGCACGCCAGGGAGTTCTGGGCCTCTACTTCCCTGAGGCTGATTGTGTCCTCTCCAGCTGACCTCTTGGGAAGCCTCCCTTCACTCCTGTCACCCCAGCTCCTCTTCAATAGCCTCTTACTGCTGGAAACCCTTAACACTGGGAAGCTGCCCTGTTGGTCATTCCTTAGAGGAAATGACTGTCCTGTTCTCCACGTGGATCCTGGCAATGCCAGGCATTCTCACCATGCCATATGGTGGTATTGCGTTCTGCCCCCATGGATGGCATAGCTCTCCACCTTTCCTTATGGGCATCTCAAGCCACCTGTCTTTAATCTTCTCAATATGAATCAAGCACCTGTTTCTTTGCACCCCCATAATCCAGAGCAGTTCATTACTGCTCCGCCTCTCAACATGGCTGCCTGTGGTGGCATACAGAAGTATGGTTGACTTCTCTCTTTTCTCTGTCAGTTCCCTACTCATCTCACTAATGGTGGATTTTGATCATCCTAGGATTGGAGATGGAGCAGGGAGAGCAGGGAGGAAGAGGGGTTAAGAGGCAGGAAAGAACTTTTTCTTTCACAAGATGTTTTGAGGGAATCCTTGGAAATTCCCCGCTGGGAATCTACATTGCATTTCCCTTGCCGCGGACAATGCATGCCTTCTGACTGACGGCTTACAGTGTTCATTCTCAACCCCTGTGCCCCAAAAGTCCACATTTGAACAGAGTTCTTTTTAAAACATTCCTAGAGTCATGTACCAAAATGTTCATCGCAGCTCTATTTACAATAGCCAGGACATGGAAGCAACCTAAATGTCCATCATCGGATGAATGGATAAAGAAGATGTGGCACATATATACAATGGAATATTACTCAGCCCTAAAAAGAAACGAAATTGAGTTATTTGTAGTGAGGTGGATGGAGTTAAAGTCTGTCATACAGAGTGAAGTAAATCAGAAAGAGAAAAACAAATACAGTATGCTAACACATATATATGGAATCTAAGAAAAAAAAAAAGGTCATGAAGAACCTAGTGGCAAGACGGGAATAAAGACGCAGACCTACTAGAGAATGGAGTTGAGGATATGGGGAGGGGGAAGGGTAAGATGTGACAAAGTGAGAGAGTGTCATGGACATATATACACTACCAAACGTAAAATAGATAGCTAGTGGGAAGCAACCACATAGCACAGGGAGATCAGCTCAGTGCTTTGTGACCACCTAGAGGGGTGGGATAGGGAGGGTGGGAGGGAGGGAGACGCAAGAGGGAAGAGATATGGGAACATATGTATATGTATAACCGATTCACTTTGTTATAAAGCAGAAACTTACACACCATTGTAAAGCAATTATACTCCAATAAAGATGTTAAAAAAATAAAAAATAAAAGTAAAATAAAACATTCCAGGCTGGGCAAGATCTGCTCCCCAGGAAACACTCATTTAATTTGTTCCCCTTTGGTGGAAATACAATTTGTTTAAATGCATCCCTGTCCCTTTGCTTCCATGAACCATGTTATGGGTTAAGTTGTGTCTTCAAAAAACAAAGTTGAAGTCCTAACTTAACCCCCAGTACCTCAGAATGTGACCTTATTTGACAATAGGGTTATTAGAGATGTCATTAGTTAAGATGAGGTCATACTGGAATAGATGGGCCCTTAATCCAATATGTTTGGTGTCTGTATAAGACAACGTGAAGACAGAGACACGCAAGGAAAAGACAGAGGCAGAGACTGGAGATAAGATGCCACAAACCAAAGAATTCCTGGGGCCACCAAAAGCTGGGAGAAGCGAAGAAGGAATATTCCCTAAATCTTCAGATGGAGTATGACACCGATAACATCTTGATTTCTGACTTTTAGACTCCGTAACTGTGAAAGAAGAGATTTCTAGTGTTTTAAGCCACACAGTTTGTGGTACTTTGTTACAGCAGCCCTAGGAAACTAATACTGGCTACTTTCAGTCATTCCCTTGACTATATTCCTTCTTTCATCATGAATCTTGTACCAATCTCTGCATGCTCACTGAATTCAGAGGACACATGGAACAAGCTCTCTTTAAGAGGTGCCCCTGAAGTCCCCCTCGGTGACTTGAGGTGAGGGTGAGACATCCACCTTCACCTCCACCATGGGATGAAGAAAGAGGCAATGTCACACAGCTACAGAATCCAAAGAACCTCTCCCCTACCCCTCTCTCTCCCTCACCCCTCCCCCTCCCCTCCCCCCTCCCCTCACCCCTCCCTCCCTCCCTGCCTCCCTCTCTCTCTCTCTTCCCTGACCTCTCAAGCGTCAATCTTCTTATATACTTGATGTTGAGCTAAGATTCCAAAATTCTGTATGTGTTCATCACGTACCTCATGTTGGAACATTGGAATGTGAGAATACTTAACCCTTTTTATTTTTTATTAACAGCCTTTGAGACCTTAGCAAAAACTAAGAGAGGTAGAATCCCATTTTAAACTCTTGCTACACTGGAGGGCAAAACAGCTCAGTCTCCCGTTACCTTGGAAACTACTTTCTCATTTCTAGTCATGAGAAACGTAAGTGAAACTATGATCTAATAAGCAGCTACGGTCCTCTTGCTAATTATCTAAGTCAAACAGAGAGGATACGGCATTCTGAAAACATCAGAGCTCATGTTCCCCTGAGTCCCCATAAAAATCACTACAACCACTGAAATCGTAACCGTGTACTGTTTACAGAGTGAAGCCTTGTTTTTGCAAATCCAAGGGATCAGGGAAAAAAAGGAGTTTTCCAGAATATGTACAGGTAGTTTCCAGATTTTGGATAGGTTGTGTTCCAAGAGTTTATTTGTAAGGTCTTTGAAATTTAGAACACATTCACTAACAAATGGTGTCCAAGAAAGTAATTAGTTTTTCAGATTAACCCCCCAAACTTAGTGTAGTTTGATTTTGTTTAGTTTGGTGTAAGGGATCTTTTTTTTTCCATTTATTTTATTTTTTTTAACATCTTTATTGGAGTATAATTGCTTTACAATGGTGTGTTAGTTTCTGCTGTGTAACAAAGTGAATCAGCTATACGTATACACATATCCCCATATCCCCTCCCTCTTGCGTCTCCCTCCCACCCTCCCTATCCCACCCCTCTAGGTGGTCACAAAGCACTGAGCTGATCTCCCTAAGGGATCTTGAACCACAACTTTGTGTCAGGCACCAAGGTAAGCATTAGGGTTGTAGCAGTCACCATTAATGCCCTGTCCCTGACACCCAGCAGATGCTCAATAAATACTGCATACATTGATGCATTAATGAATAAATAAATGAATCCTAGTTGAACAGGGCACAAACTTGCAGCCTGACAGGCCTGGATGTGAACCCTGGGTCCATCTTTTACTTGTTTTATGACACTGGGAAAATCACTAACTCTCCATGAGCCTCATTTTCCTTATGTGTGATATGGAGGTAATAAAATGCTGTGAGGACCAAATGAGACAGTATGTAGAGCAGCAGGTAGAATACCTCGCAGATGGGCATTTGATAATGTTAATATCATTATACTCCTCTTGAATGAATTAATACCTGCCAAGTCACTATGTCAATCAAACAGAAAAGAACAGTTTCATCTCTCTGACTTAGTGTTTCTCAACTGGGAGTGACTTTGCCCTACCCTCCAAGGGGACATTTTGCAATCTCTGGAGCCATTTGGGGTTGTCATAAATGGTGATGGAGGGGTTGCTACTGGCTTCTGTTGGGTAGTGATACTGCTCAACTTTCTGCAATACACAGGGCAGCTCCCCCCGCCAACAAAGATACATCCAGTCCCAAATGTTTCATTGCCTTGCTCTTCTCCACCTCCAGCATCTTTAGAATCGTGGACTCCTAGCATCGAAAGAGACTATCTTTGGTTTCCCCGAGGATCATACTCTGAGACAAGATTCGAGTGGAAGTTATTTGGGAGGTAGAGGAAACAATAGGAGAGTGAAGAAGTGAGTCAGGGAGCAAAAGACAGGTAATAAAGGGTGCAGAGTCAGCTGCCTAGTGGGCACCTAAACCCAGGAGCCAGAGTAGAACTTTTCTCAGAGTTATCCCACCCAGGGACGAGGGAGCTGAGGTATTTATCCACGAACCCACAGCAATCCTTCGTTGAGGGCTGCTCCTGGGAGGTTGATTCCCTGACATCTTTGGTCTTCCACATGAGTGATGAAGTAGGATTCGGAGGCCAGAGAGAAATGCAACAAAATGCAGGTGCTGGGCCAGTGTGCCCTGACGTAGTAAGAGTGATGGGTTATGGGCAGGATAGTGACAGCATGTGCTACATAGCTTTGTCCCCATGGCTTTGCTCGTTAGCATGTGCTCTGGGGTCTCAGTGCTTGGATGCAAATTCTGGGTGCATCATTGACTTGCTTTGTGACCTTGAACAAGATACCATTCTAACTTCAGTTTCCTCCCCTGTAGAATACAAATGACAGTGGTGCCAACCTCATAGGGCTACCGCGAGGATGAAACAAGGAAATGCAAGTGAAACACGTAAAGTACCTTGCTCAGACAGCCTTAGCTATTACTGTGTTAAAGGTCATAATAATAGCTAACCGTGATTTAGAATTTACTTCATGCCAGGCACCCTTTTAAGTATGTGCTGTGCACTAACTCATTTAATCTTCCCAATGACTCTTGGAGGTAGAAGCCGTCATTATCCCTGTGTTGCAGGTAAATACAAGGTACTAAGAGGTCAGCTACATCAAGTCATGTTGCCTGAGATAAGATCTGAAGGTTGGGAGCCATCTGTTATATAAAGAAGGAGAAAGAGACATTCTAGAAGGAGGAATTATGCGGTGTTCACGTATGCTAAATCAGAGTTCTCTTTAAAATCTTTCTCTCCTTGTGTGGTGACAAAGTCAGACACTGTGAAAAATGACCAAATATTTCCTGATGATCCAAGTGCCAGGTGCAATCATTCACCTGAATTGCACGGTGACATTTTGCCCAAGACCTGTGCTTGCCAAAGCAAGCGGTTGGCGGCAGCTCAGTCCTGAGGAATGTGGTCTCTCTTTCACCACAGCCTGCAATTACAATGAAACCTGACCTTTGCAGTTTCATCTTCAGGCTTTTGAAATGAAGATGTCGGGCTTCAAAATTGGCTGTTGTCAGTGAGGAGACGCCTGGAAGCAGAAGAATATTTATGGTAATAAAAAACTTGAGCTCTCAAAGGACCTGCTAAATTATAGTTGGCACAAGGCATATTAGAGCTTGTCCAGATTTACTGTCAGCCCTCTGGATTCATGGCCTTAAAAGGCAATAAATTGTGAGAGGAGGATACTGCTTAAGCAGATCAGAGGTAAAAACGAAAACGGAGAGCCTATAAAATGAAAATTATAGAATTCCAAACTTTTCTCTTAAATTGTATCAAAATAGAACGTTTCCTGACCTGAACTGGGGTGTTATCAAGGAATCTGAAATTCCTGTTGCCATCTTATCCCCCAGTCTGATTCCCCTCCCCGCCCTCTACCTCCATATGGTGGGGGAGGGTATCTCAAGATGTTTAAAGAAGAAAAAAGATGGAGCAAGAGCCAGCAAATGTGTTAATACCAGTTTGCTCATTTATTCTATTCTACGTTTGCCCTGCCGTGCTGTAAAATTGTGAACACTAAACCTAGAAATTGAAAACGTGTTAAAAAAAAAAAAAAGTTCACCGTGTATATCCTGTAAGGCTTTATGGTATTAAGCATAGATCTTATTCCTTTCATGACACACCCATCTGTAATACGAATACCCTTAATTTACAAGTAAATTTAACACATTCATCAAGTTAGAAAGTACTATACCAGCATTATGTGCAGTATAATAAGGGGATGATGATTAAACATTTATTCATACCATCCTTAATAAGAAAATATTTCTCCTAAGAAAGCTGAAAAGAAGTTAAGAAGCAAAAAAAAGAAAAAAATGTGAACATAAAAGAATGCAGAACAAGGTGTAATCAATGGTGAAAATCCGTATCTTAACCCTGCTTAATGAGATGACAGCTTTGTGCTGCCTGAGCCCCATATATCCACCTGGGTACAACAGTCAGCCAAGCTGTCCTCTCTTACTCTTCTAAACATACGCCATCTAGCTCTCCAGTAATGATGTAAGCAAAGACAAAAACTACAAGATAAATAGGAGACACAAACGGCCTTTAAGTATATTTTACATGGAATAACCATGCCCACAAGAGTCAAAAGTGATGAAATTCTATCCAACTTGTGAAATATAACAATAAAAGCCCTTCTTTCCTCACACCAGCTCTTGGAAAATAAGATTCCACACCCTCCCATTATAAACCAGTACAATTTTTAACAGGCAGGACCATGAGAAAGATTTATGTCTAACTGAAATCCTTAATCTTGCACTTTAAACCACTTTTCCCTTTGATTGTCTTCACTAGATATAAAGAAACTTTCATTTACCTAATGTCCATTTTCTTATTTCCCTTTATCTTCTCTGAGTCACTCAATTTCACTGCCATTCTTACTTTGCTACAATCTAGGCATTTTCTGAGCTATCCATGAACTCTCTAAGGTTCTTAAACTTCATGAGTTTTGGAGTTCAGAATTACATAGTTTATTTAAAAGAAGTAACAACACTGTATATAAGCTATTTTTATTTCAAATTTATTATAGATAAAAATATATTCTTTTTGTAAAAAAAAAAATCAAACAGTATAGAAGCATGTGGATTAAAAAATAAAAGTCCCATGTCAAACCACTACCCTTCCTAAAAGTAACCACATTTAAAAATTTGATATGTGTCCTCTTGGACTATTGTGTTTCCATTTACAGACCTATGTATGTAAACTTATGCAGTTGAACACTGAACAATTTTGACTGCATGGGGGGTTAGTGGCACTGACACACACACCCCCACCCCATACAGTCAAAAATTTGTGTACAACTTTCTTTTTTTTGGGAGGAAATATTTTTTTAACATCTTTATTGGAATATAATTGCTTTACATTGTTGTGTTAGTTGCTGCTGTATAACAAAGTGAATCAGCTATACGTATACATATATCACGATATCCCCTCCCTCTTGCGTCTCCCTCCCACGCTCCCTATCCCACCCCTCTAGGTAGTCACAAAGCACCGAGCTGATCTCCCTGTGCGATGCAGCTGCTTCCCACTAGCTACCTATTTTACGTTTGGTAGTGTATATATGTCAATGCTACTCTCTCACTTCGTCCCAGCTTACCCTTCCCCCTCTCCGTGTCCTCAAGTCCATTCTCTACGTCTGCGTCTTTATTCCTGTCCTGCACCTAGGTTCATTAGAACCCTTTTTTTTTTTTTTAGATTCCATATATATGTGTTAGCATACAGTATTTGTTTTTCTCTTTCTGACTTATTCCACGCTGTATGACAGACTCTAGGTCCATCCACCTCACTACATATAACTCACTTTCGTTTCTTTTTATGGCTGAGTAATATTCCATTGTATATATGTGCCACATCTTCTTTATCCAATCATCTATTGATGGACACTTAGATTGCTTCCATGTCCTGGCTATTGTAAATAGTGCTGCAGTGAACATCGTGGTACATGACTCTCTTTGAATTATGGTTTTCTCAGGGTCTATGCCCAGTAGTGGGATTGCTGGGTCGTATGGTAGTTCTATTTTTAGTTTTTTAAGAAACCTCCATACTGTTCTCCATAGTGGCTGTATCAATTTACATTCCCACCAACAGTGCAAGAGGGCTCCCTTTTCTCCACATTTATTGTTTGTAGATTTTTTGATGATGGCCATTCTAACCAGTGTGAGGTGATACCTCATTGTAGTTTTGATTTGCATTTCTCTAATGATTAGTGATGTTGAGCATCCTTTCATGTGTTTGTTGGCAATCTGTGTATCTTCTTTAGAGAAATGTCTATTTAGGCCTTCTGCCCATTTTTGGATTGGCTTGTTTCTTTTTTGGATATTGAGCTGCATGAGCTGCTTGTATATTCTGGGGATTAATCCTTTGTCAGTTGCTTCGTTTGCAAACATTTTCTCCCATTCTTAGGGTTGTCTTTTCGTCTTGTTTATGGTTTCCTTTGCTGTGTAAAGCTTTTAAGTTTCACTAGGTCCCATTTGTTTATTTTTGTTTTTATTTCCATTTCTCTAGGAGGTAGGTCAAAAAGGATATTGCTGTGACTTATGTCATAGAGTGTTCTGCCTATGTTTTCCTGTAAGAGTTTTATAGTGTCTGGCCTTACATTTAGGTCTTTAATCTATTTGGAGTTTACTTCTGTGTATGGTGTTAAGGAGTATTCTAATTTCATTCTTTTACATGTAGCTGTCCAGTTTTTTCCCAGCACCACTTATTGAAGAGACTGTCTTTTCTCCATTGTATATCCTTGCCTCCTTTGTCATAGATTAGTTGACCATAGGTGAGTGGGTTTACCTCTGGGCTTTCTATCTTGTTCCATTGATCTATGTTTCTGTTTTTGTGCCAGTACCATATTGTCTTGATTACTGTAGCTTTGTAGTATAGTCTGAAGTCAGGGAGTCTGATTCCTCCAGCTCCGTTTTTCTTTCTCGTATTTGCTTTGGCTATTCGGGGTCTTTTGTGTCTCCATACAAATTTTAAGATTTTTTGTTCTAGTTCTGTAAAAAATGCCATTGGTAATTTGATAGGGATTGCATTGAATCTGTAGATTGCTTTGGGTAGTATAGACATTTTCACAATGTTGATTCTTCCAATCCAAGAACATGGTGTATCTCTCCATCTGTTGGTATCATCTTTAATTTCTTTCAGCAGTGTCTTATAGTTTTCTGAATACAGGTCTTTTGTCTCCTTAGGTAGTTCTATTCCTAGGTATTTTATTCTTTTTGTTGCAATGGTAAATGGGAGTGTTTCCTTAATTTCTCTTTCAGATTTTTCATCATTAGTGTATAGGAATGCAAGAGATTTCTGTGCATTAATTTTGTATCCTGCAACTTTACCAGATTCATTGATTGGCTCTAGTAGTTTTCTGGTGGCATCTTTAGGATTCTCTATGTATAGTATCATGTCATCTGCCAACAGTGACAGCTTTGCTTCTTCTTTTCCGGTTTGAATTCGTTTTATTTCTTTTTCTTCTCTGATTGCTGTGGCTAAAACTTCCAAAACTATGTTGAATAATGGTGGTGAGAGTGGACATCCTTGTCTTGTTCCTGCTCTTAGTGGAAATGATTTCAGTTTTTCACCACTGAGGACAATGTTGGCTGTGGTTTGTCATGTATGGCCTTTATTATGTTGAGGAAAGTTCCCTCCTTGCCTACTTTCTGGAGGGTTTTTATCATAAATGGGCGTTGAATTTTGTCGAAAACTTTCTCTGCATCTATTGAGATGATCATATGGTTTTTCTCCTTCAGTTTGTTAATATGGTGTATCACACTGATTCATTTGCGTATATTGAAGAATCCTTGCCTTCCTGGGATAAAACCCCACTTCATCATGGTGTATGATCCTTTTAATGTGCTGTTGGATTCTGTTTGCTAGTATTTTGTTGAGGATTTTTGCATCTATGTTCATCAGTGATATTGGCCTGTAGTTTTCTTTCTCTGTGACGTCTTTGTCTGGTTTTGGTATCGGAGTGATGGTGGCCTCGTAGAAAGAGTTTGGGAGTGTTCTTCCCTCTGCTGTATTTTGGAAGAGTTGGAGAAGGATAGGTGTTAGTGCTTCTCTAAATGTTTGATAGAATTCGCCTGTGAACCCATCTGGTCCTGGGCTTTTGTTTGTTGGAAGATTTTTAATGACAGTTTCAATTTCAGTGCTTGTGATTGGTCTGTTCATATTTTTTATTTCTTCCTGGTTCAGTCTCAGAAGGTTGTGCATTTCTAAGAATTTGTCCATTTATTCCAGGTTGTCCATTTTATTGGCATAGAGTTGCTTGTAGTAATCTCTCATGATCCTTTGTATTTCTGCAGTGTCAGTTGTTACTTCTCCTTTTTCATTTCTAATTCTGTTGATTTATGTCTTCTCCCTTTTTTTCTTGATGAGTCTGGTTAATGGTTTATCAATTTTGTTTATCTTCTCAAAGAACCAGCTCTTAGTTTTATTGATCTTTGCTATCGTTTCCTTCATTTCTTTTTCATTTATTTCTGATCTTATCTTTATGATTTCTTTCCTTCTGCTAACTTTGGGGTTTTTTTGTTCTTTTTTCTCTAATTGCTTTAGGTGTAAGGTTAGGTTGTTTATTTGAGATGTTTCTTGTTTCTTAAGGTAGGATTGTATTGCTATCAACTTCCCTCTTAGAACTGCTTTTGCTGCATCCCATAGGTTTTGGGTCATCGTGTTTTCATTGTCATTTGTTTCTAGGTATTTTTTGATTTCCTCTTTGATTTCTTCAGTGATCTCTTGGTTATTAAGTAGTGTGTTGTTTAGCCTCCATGTGTTTGTATTTTTTACAGATTTTTTCCTGTAATTGATATCTAGTCTCATAGCATTGTGGTCGGAAAAGATACTTGATATGATTTCAATTTTCTTAAATTTACCAAGGCTTGATTTGTGACCCAAGATATGATCTATCCTGGAGAATGTTCCATGAGCACTTGAGAAGAATGTGTATTCTGTTGTTTTTGGATGGAATGTCATATAAATATCAATTAAGTCCATCTTGTTTAATGTATCATTTAAAGCTTGTGTTTCCTTATTTATTTTCAATTTGAATGATCTGTCCATGGGTGAAAGTGGGGTGTTAAAGTCCCCTTCTGTGATTGTGTTCCTGTCGATTTCCCCTTTTATGGCTGTTAGTATTTGCCTTATGTATTGAGGTGCTCCTGTGTTGGGTGCATAAATAGTTACAGTTGTTATATCTTTTTCTTGGATGGATCCCTTGATCATTATGTAGTGTCCTTCTTTGTCTCTTGTAATAGTCTTTGTTTTAAAGTCTATTTTGTCTGATATGAGAATTGCTACTCCAGCTTTCTTTTGATTTCCATTTGCATGGAATACCTTTTTCATCCCCTCACTTTCAGCCTGTATGTGTCCCTAGGTCTGAAGTGGGTCTCTTGTAGACAGCATATATACAGGTCTTGTTTTTGTATCCATTCAGCCAATCTATGTCTTTTGGTTGGAGCATTTAATCCACTTACATTTAAGGTAATTATCGATATGTATGTTCCTATTACCATTTTCTTAATTGTTTTGCGTTTGTTATTGTAGGTCTTTTCCTTCTCTTGTGTTTCCTGCCTAGAGAAGTTCCTTTAGCATTTGTTGTAAAGCTGGTTTGGTGGTGCTGAATTCTCTTAGCTTTTGCTTGTCTGTAAAGGTTTTAATTTCTCCGTCAAATCTGAATGAGATCCTTGCTGGGTAGAGTAATCTTGGTTGTAGGTTTTTCTTCTTCATCACTTTAAATATGTCCTGCCAGTCCCTTCTAGCTTGCAGAGTTTCTGCTGAAAGATCAGCTCTTAACCTTATGGGGATTCCCTTGTGTGTTATTTGTTGTTTTTCCCTTGCTGCTTTTAATATTTTTTCTTTGTATTCAATTTTTGATAGTTTGATTAATATGTCTCTTGGCATGTTTCTCCTTGGATTTATCCTGTATGGGACTCTCTGTGCTTCCTGGACTTGATTAACTACTTCCTTTCCCTTATTAGGGAAGTTTTCAACTATAATCTCTTCAAATATTTTCTCAGTCCCTTTCTTTTTCTCTTCTTCTTCTGGGACCCCTATAATTCGAATGTTGGTGTGTTTAATGTTGTCCCAGCGGTCTCTGAGACTGTCCTCAATTCTTTTCATTCTTTTTTCTTTATTCTGCTCTGTGGTAGTTTTTTCCACTATTTTATCTTCCGGGTCACTTATCCGTTCTTCTGCCTCAGTTTCTGTTATTGATCCCTTCTAGAGTATTTTTAATTTCATTTATTGTGTTGTTCATCACTGTTTGTTTGCTCTTTAGTTCTTCCAGGTCCTTGTTAAACGTTTCTTGTATTTTCTCCATTCTATTTCCAAGATTTTGGATCATCTTTACTATCATTATTCTGAATTCTCTTCCAGGTAGACTGCCTATTTCCTCTTCATTTGTTAGGTCTGGTGAGTTTTTACCTTGCTCCTTCATCTGCTCTGTGTGTTCTTCTGTCTTCTCATTTTGTTTAACTTACTGTGTTTGGGGTCTCCTTTTCGCAGGCTGCAGGTTCGCAGTTCCCGTTGTTTTTGGTGTCTGTCCCCAGTGGCTAAGGTTGGTTCAGTGGGTTGTGTAGGCTTCCTGGTGGAGGGGACTAGTGCCTGTGTTCTGGTGGATGAGGCTGGATCTTGTCTTTCTGGTGGGCAGGTCCACGTCTGGTGGTGTGTTTTGGGGTGTCTGTGGCCTTATTATGATTTTAGGCAGCCTCTCTGCTAATGGGTGGGGTTGTGTTCCTGTCTTGCTAGTTGTTTGGCATAGGGTATCCAGCACTTTAGCTTGCTGGTCGTTGAGTGGAGCTGGGTCTTGGCGTTGAGACGGAGATCTCTGGGAGATTTTCGCTGTTTGGTATTACGTGGAGCCGGGAGGTCTCTTGTGGACCAGTGTCCTGAACTTGGCTCTCCCACCTCAGAGGCACAGCCCTGACGCCTGGCTGGAGCACCAAGAGCCTTTTATCCACACGGCTCAGAATAAAGGGGAGAAAAAATAGAAAGAACGAAAGAAAGAAGAAGATAAAATAAAATAAAGTAAAATAAAATAGTTATTAAAATAAAAAATAATTATTAAGAAAAAAAATTTTTTAAGTAATAAAAAAAAAAGGACAGACAGAACCCTAGGACAAATGGTGGAAGCAAAGCTATACAGACAAAATCACACACAGAAGCATACACATACACTCACAAAGAGAGAAAAAGGGGAAAAAATATATATATCGTTGCTCCCAAAGTCCACCTCCTCAATTTGGGATGAATTGTTGTCTATTCAGGTATTCCACAGATGCAGGCACATCATGTTGATTGTGGAGATTTAATCCGCTGCTCCTGAGGCTGCTGGGAGAGATTTCCCTTTCCCTTCTTTGTTCGCACAGCTCCAGGGGTTCAGCTTTGGATGTGGCCCCGCCTCTGCGTGTAGGTCGCCTGAGGGCGTCCGTTCTTCGCTCACACAGAACGGGGTTAAAGGAGCAGCTGACTCGGGGGCTCTGGCTCACTCAGGCCGGGGGGAGGGAGGGGTACGGAGGAGGCGGGGCGAGCCTGCGGCGGCAGAGGCCAGCGTGACGTTGCACCAGCCTGAGGCGCGCAGTGCGTTCTCCCGGGGAAGTTGTTCCCGGATCACGGATCACGGGACCCTGGCGGTGGCGGGCTGCACCGGCTCCCGGGAGGGGCGGTGTGGAGAGTGACCTGTGCTCGCACACAGGCTTCTTGGTGGCGCAGCAGCAGCCTTAGCGTCTCATGCCCGTCTCTGGGGTCCGCGCTGATCGCCGCGGCTCGCGCCCGTCTCTGGAGCTCATTTCGGCGGCGCTCTGAATCCCCTCTCCTCGCGCACCAGGAAACAATGGTCTCTTGCCTCTTCGGCAGCTGCAGACTTTTTCCCGGACTCCCTCCCGGCTAGCTGTGGTGCACTAACCCCCTTCAGGCTGTGTTCACGCCGCCAACCCCAGTCCTCTCCCTGCGATCCGACCGAAGCCCGAGCCTCAGCTCCCAACCCCGCCCGCCCCAGCGGCTGAGCAGACAAGCCTCTCGGGCTGGTGAGTGCTGCTCGGCACCGATCCTCCGTGCGGGAATCTCTCTGCTTTGCCCTCCGCACCCTTGTGGCTGCGCTCTCCTCCGCGTCTCCGGAGCTTCCCCCCTCCTCCACCCGCAGTCTCCGCCTGCGAAGGGGCTCCTAGTGTGTGGAAACCTTTCCTCCTTCACGGCTCCCTCCCACTGGTGCGGGTCCCGTGCCTATTCTTTGTCTCTGTTTTTACTTTTTTCTTTTGCCCTACCCAGGTACGTGGGGAGTTTCTTGCCTTTTGGGAGGTCTGAGGTCTTCTGCCGGCGTTCAGTAGGTGTTCTGTAGGAGTTGTTCCACATGTAGATGGATTTCTGATGTATTTGTGGGGAGGAAGGTGATCTCCGCATCTTACTCTTCCGCCATCTTGAAGCTCCTCCTGAATCTTATATAGATTATTTCTTTTTATTTATATAATTTATTCTTGTTTGTATATTTCTTGGATATTTTACTGTACTGGTACATAAAGCATATCTGTCTCATACTAAAGTTGATGTAACTACAATTTGGAACAGAGGCTAGAAATAGCAGTCACTTAAACAAATTAGAAGACCATTTCTCTTTGATCGTGGTAGAAACTAGCTGGTTGTTCTCCAAACCATATTTCTTTTCCTCCTGGACACACAGTTAAACTACACTTCCCAGACTTCATTATAGTTGGGCATATCCGTGTGACTGAGGTTCACCAATGAGCTATGAGCCGAAGCAGTGCATGCCACTTCCAGGGCTGATGAAACCCTCCTACAGGTGGTCCTCCACTCTCCATCTGAACGGACGGGACTCTAAGAGATGGAGAATAGGGGAGTCAAAGATGGAAGACCAGATCCCTGGTTGCCACTTTGAGAGGATCTTCCAGGAAAGTCATTCAACCCAGACATCTAAGATGGATGTTTTCATTTGTATGAATGAAAATGAGCTTTTTTTTTGTTAAGCCCCTAAAATTGGGGGTTGTTTGTTATAGCAATTAACCTCCCTTGAACACTACAGTCACCTAAACTTAATCTGAGTTGAGCAGTCCAGGCCTCGTATGGTGGCTCAGCAGAGTCATCAGAAATCTGAGCTTCTATCTCCTGCCTCACCGTCCTTAACCAGTATGGTAGAGCTTGGTACCATCTGCTGTGCTTAGTCTCTGGACCTTGTGGGGAACTGAATGTGTGAGTCTCCAGGCTTTCATCCCTTCAGTGGTTACAATATAGTACATGTCTGATGCCTAATCATTACTATGTAACCTGTGAACAATACATAGCAAGATGGTGCTCATAAGAAAATGTAGCCGAGTCTTGTGTAAGGTCTCAAAAAACTATACAGCGTTCCCCAAGGCTCCAGAGCAATTCATCTGTTCACCATCTCATACTCTAGGAGCCCCTCTTCTTTTCTCTTGAAGTATAGTTGATTTACAATGTTGTGTTAATTTCTGCTGTACAGCAAAGTGATTCAGATATATATATTCTTTTTCATATTCTTTTCCTTTATGGTTTACCTCAGGATATTGAATATAGTTCCCTGTGCTATATAGTAGGACCTGGTTGTCTATCCACTCTGTATGTAATAGTTTGCATCTGCTAATCCCAAACTCCCAATCCATCCCTCCCACACACACACTCCCCCAACCCTTGGCAACCACAAGTCTGTTCTCTATGTCTGTGAGTCTGTTTCTGTTTTGTAGATAGGTTTATTTGTGCCATATTTTAGATTCCACGTGTAAGTGATATCATATGGTATTTGTCTTTCTCTTTCTGACTTACTTCACTTAGCATGATACTCTCTAGTTTCATCCATGGTGCCACAAATGGCATTATTTCATTCTTTTTTTATGGCTGAGTAATATTCCATTGTATATGTACCACATCTTCTTTATCCATTCGTCTGTTGATGGACATTTAGGTTGCTTAGGAGCCCCTCTTTTGCCATCTCTTCCCAGAAGGCTGCTGGATTAACACCAGGCAATAACAGTCTGTGTGTGTCAAGGGTTTAGTGTTCCCTACTTTAGGCCATGCCCCACTTGAGGCTGACCTGCAGTATTATGGTTCTCCTGGCCCCTGGCGTGTAGTCCTGATTCCTTGCTCTCCCTCAGGGGCATAAACTGAGCCCTCTATGAAGATGCTAGCTTTCTTGTGTGTGTGTGTGTGACTATATGATTGGCAGAGAGTTTTTTTTTTTTTTTTGGAGTTTAGTTGCTTTACAATGTTGTTATTTTCTACTGTACAGCAAAGTGAATCAGCTATACGTATACATATATCCCCTCTTTTTTGGATTTCCTTCCCATTTAGGTCACCACAGAGCACTGAGTAGAGCTCCCTGTGCTATACAGTAGGTTCTCATTAGTTATCTGTTTTATACATAGTATCAATAGTGTTTGAATATGCTAACTTTCTGTTCATATTGGTTGTGGCAGATATTGTTGAAGTGTTCACCAAACCCATCTCTTCTTCTTGGGCATGCAGCTAGGCTACATTTCCCAGCTTCCCTTGCAGCCAGGTATGGCCAAATACCTTAGTTCTGATCCATGGATTGTGGGTAGAAGTGATGTATACCACCTTCATCCACAGGGATATTTGTCAGCTTTCTAGTAAATATGGGCAGATTTTTAACGCCTAGATAAGTATAAAGTTGTGAATTAAGTGCCAGAGGAGCAAAGAAGATGTTTCAGGCGAGAAAGAGGAAATAATAGAAGAGGATAGTTTTTTTAAAGCGAGGGAGAACTTTATATTTGTACATACACATCCAAAACAGATGCCTGAGGAAAACTCTCAGGGCCAGGTAGGATGCCTATATCATATACCAAATTGTATCGTTTGATTTAGGATAAATCACAATTAATATTAAATTATAGGCCCAACCAACAGTTGTAAAGTCTTGTGAGAGGGCTAAAGTGTGACACAGTAAAAAATACCCAGATTAGTGCCTTTGGGGGTACATAAAGATGGGTTCACATCCTGGCTCTGTCATTTATTAACTGGATAACGTTGGACTAATGATTTAGCAACTCCAACCCTCAGTTTCACAACTTAAAATAGAGGTAAAAATACTACTTATCTGGGACTTCCCTGGTGGTCCAGTGGCTAAGACTCTGCACTCCCAATGCAGGGGGCGCGGGTTCGATCCCTGGTTGGGGAACTAGATCCCACATGATGCACAGCACAGCCAAAAAAATAAAACTACTACTTATCTCATAGGTTAAATTAAATAACATGTATAAAATGCTTAGAGCAATGCCATGCACATGGTCACTCCCCATTAAATGAACAGTTTGTGACAGACACATTCACTGCTCTCTGAATATCCCTGTAACCCCCATATTTCTCAGCCCCTTTAAAGTTAAACAAGACTGTGTACTTAGTTCTGTCCAATGACCTATGAGCATGTGATGTGTCACTTCTGGACAGGGCTTCTCTGGGAAAAGGAAACTTTCCATTCCTTCTCTCTCAACATGTCCTACCAGCCACTCTGAATGGGAGGCGGGCCTGCCTCCACCCCCTGAAATAGTGTAGGTATGTGGACCAAAAAACTGCCCTTCAGACTCCACTCTTCTGTCAGGCAAACACAAAGGTCTAGATTCAAGGAGGAAGTAGGAAGCTCCACACTGGACTTCTCCCTAAAGCATATTTCATTCCAGAGGACTCTATATTTGAGACTTAAGAGACTTTCATCCTGCCATTAATAATGCTGACATCATTTGACTTTTGGTACTTTGTTTATGTCCTCCATCACCCAGGAGCTTGGAAAGTAAGAAGAGTGAATGCAAAACTCACCTCAATCCCCAACACAAAGAAAGGCACACCTTTCCTTGGGATACCACCTGTTACATGTTTCCTGTATAAACTGCCCTAGCTCCCTTTCTTTCTTTTTTTTTTTTTTTGTTTTTTACACATATATGCACTCTTTTTCATATTCTTTTCCATTATGGTTTATCCCAGGATACTGAATATAGTTCTCTATGCTATACAGTAGGAGCTTGTTGTTTATCCATCCTATATATACTAGTTTGTATCTATTAATCCCAAACTCTTACTCCATCCCTCCCCTACCTCCCCTCCCCCTTGGCAACCACAAGTCTGCTCTCTATGTCCATGAGTCTGTTTCTGTTTCGTAGATAGGTTCATCTGTGTCGTATTTTAGATTCCACATATAAGTGATATCATATGGTATTTGTCTTTCTCTTTCTGACTTCCTTCAGTTAGTATGATCATCTCTAGGTCCATCCCTAGCTCCCTATCTTCTTCTTTGTATGATTATAGGAGCTATCCCTAAAGACTCATCTGGAAATAAGTTATGATAGCTACACGTAGTCAAACATAATCTCTTTCATAAGAATTGCTATAGCCCTTCATTCAGTGGTAGCTTGGGAAAGGGAGCCTCTTATGTGGTTCCATATTAAAGTACTGCATCACTTATGAAAGAAATTACATTGCTGTGTTGTGATGCATTTCTTTTCTGCACAATAGAATAAAATCTGTAAAATCTGATATAGTCAATGTGCACGAACCAGTACTGTTCCTGCTGGGTCTCATTATGAGACAGTGCTGCAGAAACAGGTGTTCATAAATTTCTGTCCATATTATATAAACAGAAAGATGTGTAAGTATGAATATATATGTGGACAATATTTTAGTGAGCCTAAAGCTTAAAATACCTAATGTAACAGAGTGAGCTAAAATTTTTGGATTTTTATGAATTACCTGGCGCTCACCTTCAGAAGAAGTTGTAAATATATAATTATGGGATGAAGGCAGATCAAGCCATGGCAGTCACAGAGGTAGCCAATGTATTTCAAATGAGTTCGTTTTAAACCATAGCTACATGCAAAAATACTGAACTATGACTCTCTAAAATGTTCACTTCGAGGATAATGTTGCTTATGTATTTTCAGTCTCATGAAAAAGGGGAAAAAGAAAACATACAAATACATATTTCATGAAAGCTACTTCATGAGCCTAATTAAGAAATTACAAGCTCTATAATGTGTGTTCCATGCTCCAAACCTATGGGATTTGCTTTATTATGATGTAAATTGCTATCCTCTACAAATTTCTATTAAGATGATACGTGTCAACTGATTCCTACCCCTCCCCAAATATATCAGTGATTGCAACAATTCACACACATCCTCTGATTTGGAGGGGTTGGGGGAAGGGTAGTTTCCCCCTGTGACACACAACTTCATGTTACTTAATATTATACTATATCCAGTCAAATTTTTAAAACATGCTAGTGACTGTTGATTGTATTTGTTGCATTATGTGGTGAGTACAATCCACTAAATTTATTTTCTTTGAAGAGAGTTTTTTTTTAAATATATTTTATTGAAGTATAGTTGATTGACAGTGTTGTGTTACTTTCAGGTGTACAGCAAAGTGATTCAGTTATATATATATATATATATATATATATATATATATATATATATATATATATATATATATATATATATATATATATATATATATATATATATATATATATATATATATACTTTTTCAGATTCTTTTCCATTATAGGTTACTACAAGATCCTGAATATAGTTCCCTGTGCTATACAGTAGAACCTGGTTGTTTATCCATTCTATATAGAATAGTTTGCATCTGCTAATCCCAAACTCCCAATCCTTCCCTCTCCCTATTCCCTCTCGCCCGTGGCAACCACAAGTCTGTTCTCTATGTCCGTGAGTCTGTTTCTGTTTCATAGATATATGCATTTGTGTCGTATTTTAGATTCCACATATAAGTGATATCATATGATATTTGTCTTTGTCTTTCTGACTTACTTCACTTAGTATGATAATCTGAAGAATTTTTTAATGTAAGCTCTGGAATAATTTTCAGGTAGAGGAAAACTGGTTAAACTAAATGTGTACGAAGTATAGGGGTTGCAGGTCCACCCCCTGGAGTCTCCACCTGAAACATCAATAATACCATGTATCCATCTACACACCTGAAGCCCCCTGTGCACCCTTCTCCAGTTTCATTTTCCTCCCTCCCCTCTCCACACAAAGTTACCATTTTCCCGAAATTGGTATTTACGATTCCGAGCTTTCCTTTATGTCTTTACCACATGTGTATGTATCCATAAGCAAATCATTATTGCTTGCATGCTTTTAGATGCTACATAAATAGTATCATACTTCATGCCTTCCTCTACATCATGTGTCCTCACCTGGTTCTCAGAGGGGCAAAAAAGTCTTGCTCTTCTGATGTATAAAGCACAGATATACATACAGGACATAAACAGATAAACAGTATATCTGAGGTATTACAATTTCATGAGAGGGAATTAGGAATAAATGTCTAAAAAGGCTCACGGGGGAAGTGATAATGAAAAGGTTGAGAAACTGTTCTGCGTTCTGCTATTTTCCCTTAGTTTTATGTCTATGAGGTGTGTGTGTGTTGATATATGCAACTCTAGTTTATTCCTTTTTCACTATGTAGAGCAGTCGGATGCATGAGTATATCACAAATTATGTATCCATTCTTCTGTGGATAGCAGTGTCGGTTGCTTCTGTAAGTACAAGCGTCCTTGAGCACAGCTCCCTGTACACACATTAGGGAGTTTCTCCGGGACGTACACCCAAGTGTGGCATTGGTTGGGCTTGACTAGCAGCATATTCATCCTTGATGAATGTTGGTCAAGCAGTGGCAGAGCTGCCCAGATTCAAGGGAAGAGATACAAACTCCACCTCCTGAAAGGAGTTTCAAAGAATGTGTGGCCATCTTTAATTTTTCTAGGGCTGGGGGCGCTGGGAGGACCTTCTCCCCACCTCAATACCCGCACAGCACAGAAAAACAGAAAAATCCCTCTATGTCAACAATGCTCTCTACTTGCATCCAGTCACCAATTTCTGTGGACGTTATGTGTGTGTGTGTGTGTGTGCATGTCTGTGTGTATCCATCCTTAAGGGTGGTTTTTGTACATAGAAGAGTATTCTGAGGTTTGGAGCATGTGTTTTAAAAATCAACAATCAATTTATTAAAGTTACAAATTCAAAAATCTAATTCCTTAAGTTTTTAAATCTTAAAATTTTGTTCTATGTATAAGTCTAGCAAAATTTAGGAATAACCTTTAAAAGGCCCTTGAGCAATGTTGGGCCCATTTCAAAGTTAAGTGCCTTTAAGCATTTTTAACTAAATTTACAAAGTTAACATATTCAGTTTTTTAAAAAAAAACTACAATTATCTGACTTCACAAACAAAACCTTCAAGTTCTCTTTTTTCACTGAAGTATAGTTGATTTATAATATTATATTAGTTTCAGGTATACATCATAGTGATTCAATATTTTTACAGATTATACTCCATTAAAAGTTATTATAAAACAATAGGTATATTTCCCTGTGCTGTACAATATATCCTTGTAGCTTATTTGTTGCATACATGTTAGTTTGTATCTCTTAATCCCATGGCCCTATCTTACCCCTCCCCTGCTTCCCTCTCCCCACTGGTAACCACTAGTTTATTTTCTGTTTCTGTGAGTCTCTTTCTGTTTTGCTTTATACATTCGTTTTATTTTTTAGATTCGACATTTAAGTTATATCATACAATATTTATCTTTGACTTATTTCACTAAGCATAATATTCTCTAGGTCCATCCACGTTGCTGCAAATGGCAGAATTTCATTCTTTTTTATGACTGAGTAATACTCCATTATATATATATATAATATATGTATATATATAATATATATATATATATATTATATATATATATAATATATGTATATATATAATATATATATATATATTATATATATATATATATATATATATATAATACATCTTCTTTACCCATTTGTCTGTTGATGGGCACTTGGGCTGCTTCCATATCTTGGCTATTGTAAATAGTGCTAATATGTACATGGGGGTGCATGTATCTTTTCAAATTAGATTTTTCATTTTTTCTGGATATGTACCCAGGAGTAGAATTGCTGGATCATGACAATTAAAAACTTTAGAGTTCTTAAGTTATGTTTATAAATCTAATAAACATAAATGAGATAATACTTAAGTACTTTAAATATTCTAATTTAGATTATAAATTTAGTAAAATTTTAACTTAATGGCACAAATCTAAATTGATTACTCAGTTACATAGTTTAAAATGAAAGGGCTGACCCAACACTCTAAAAAGGTTAAATTCTTTTAAACTTTACAAATACTTAAGATTCTAAGTATGTATCAGTGCTTTAAAGCAAAAATAAAGTAATACTACTGCTCTGATTATCTGAAACACTTCTATCCTTAATTCTAAATTTTTCTGGAGTTAAAGACTGCTAATCCACTAAAAAAGTTTATGTCATCCCACAGCATTTGGGGATTGGCCAGGACATGACTGAATGTTTGACCACGACACCAATGGAATTGACCAGGTCCTATTTATTGTTTTTTTAAATTGACATATAGTTGATTTACAACGTTGTGTTTGTTTTAGGTGTACAGCAAAGTGATTCAGAATATATATATTCTTTTTCAGATTCTTTTCCATTATAGGTTATTACAAGATATTGAATATAGTTCGCTGTGCTATACAGTAGGTCCTTGTTGTTCATCTGTTTTATATATAGTAGTGTGTATCCTGTTAATCCCAAACTCCTAACTTATCCCTCCCCACCTCCCTTCCCCTTTGGTAATCATAAGATTGTTTTCTATGTCTGTGAGTCTGTTTCTGTTTCATAAATAGGTTCATTTGTATCATTTGTTTTAGATTCCACATATAAGTGACATCATATGATATTTGTCTTTCTCTGACTTACTTCACCTAGTATGATCATCTCTCGGTCCACCCATGTTGCTGCAAATGACATTACTTCATTCTTTTTTATGGCTGAGTAATATTCCATTGTGTATACATACCACACCATCTTTATTCGTTCATCTGTTGATGGACACTCGGGTTGCTTCCATGTCTTGGCTATTGTAAATAGTGCTGCAACGAACATTGGGATGCATGTATCTTTTCGAATTAGAGTTTTTGTCTTTTCTGGATATATGCCCAGGAGTGGTATTGTTGGATCATATGGTAACTCTATTTTTAGTTTTTTAAGGAACCTCCATACTGTTCTCCATAGTGGCTGCACCAATTTATATTCCAACCAACAGTGTAGGAGGGTTCCCTTTTCTCCACATCCTCTCCAGCATTGATTATTTGTAGATGTTTTGATGATGGCCATTCTGACTGGTGTGAGGTAATACCTCATTGTACTTTTGATTTGCATTTCTCTAATAATTAGTGATGTTGAGCATCTTTTCATGTGCCTGTTGGCCATCTGTATGTCTTCTTTGGAGAAATGTCTATTTAGGTCTTCTGCCCATTTTTTTAATTGGGTTGTTTGTTTTTTTGATATTGAGTTGTATGAGCTCTTTGTACATATTGGAGATTAATTCCTTGTCATTCACATCATTTGCAAATATCTTCTCCCAGTCCAGAGGTTGTCTTTTCGTTTTGCTTATGGTTTCCTTTGCTGTGCAAAAGCTTATAAGTTTTATTAGGTCCCATTTGTTTACTTTTGCGTTTATTTCTTTTGCCTTGGGAGACTGACCTAAGAAAACCTTGCTACAATTTATGTCAAAGAATGTTTTGCCTATGTTCTCTTCTAGGAGTTTTATGGTATCATGTCTTATATTTACGCCTTTAAGCCATTTTGAGTTTATTTTTGTGTATGGTGTGAGGGTGTGTTCTAACTTCATTGATTTACATGCAGCTGTCTAGCTTTCCCTACACCACTTGGTGAAGAGACTGTCTTATCTCCATTGTATATTTTTGCCTCCTTTGTTGAAAATTAATTGTGAGTTTATTTCTGGGCTCTCTATTCTATCCTATTGATCCATACGTCTGTTTTTCTGCAAGTACCATACTGTTTTGATTACTGTAGCTTTGTAGTATTATCTGAAGTCTGGGAGGGTTATGCCTCCAGCTTTGTTCTTTTTCCTCAGGATTACTTTGGCAATTCTGGGTCTTTTGTAGTTCCA
Organism: Eschrichtius robustus; assembly: GCF_028021215.1. Classification (NCBI taxonomy): domain Eukaryota; kingdom Metazoa; phylum Chordata; class Mammalia; order Artiodactyla; family Eschrichtiidae; genus Eschrichtius; species Eschrichtius robustus. Next base: position 11,863,395 of record NC_090845.1, on the reverse strand, counting down.
TATAAATTTTAGGATTATTTGTTTTAGTTCTGTAAATATTTCATGGGTAATTTGAGAGGGATTGCATTAAGTCAGTAGATTGCTTTGGGTAGTATGGCCATTTTAACAATATTAATTCTTCCAATTCAAGAGCATGGGATATCTTAACATTTCTTTGAATCATCTTCAGTTTCTTTTATCTGTGTTTTATAGTTCTTAGCGTGTGTCTCTCACCTCCTTGGTCATGTTTATTCCTAGGGTTTTTTTTAAATATTTATTTATTTATTTGGCTGTGCTGGGTCTTAGTTGTGGCATGCGGAATCTTCATTGATCTTAGTTGCAGCATGCAGGATCTTCATTGCTGCGTGTGGGATCTTCATTGCAGCATGCGGGATCTTTAGTTGTGGCAAGTAGGATATTTAGTTGCAGAATGCGAACTCTTAGTTGCAGCATGTAGTATCCAGTTCCCTGACCAGGGATCGAACCTGGGCCCCCTGCATTAGCAGGGCAGTCTTAGCCACTGGGCCACCAGGGAAGTCCCTATTCCTAGGTATTTTAAAAAGGGATTGTTTTTTCACTTCTCTTTCTGATATTTCATTGTTAGTGTAAAGAACTGCAACAGATTTCTGTATGTTAATCTAGTATCCTGCTACCTTGCTGAATTCATTTTTCAGTTCTAATAGTTTTTGTGTGGAATCTTTAAGGTTTTCTATATAGAGTATCATGTCATCTGCATATAATGACAATTTTACCTCTTCCCTTCTAATTTGGATACCTTTTATTTCTTTTTCTTTTCTGATTGCTGTGGCTAGGACTTCCAATACTATGTTGAATAGAAGCAGTGAGAGTAGGCATCCTTGTCTTGTTCCAGAATTTAGCGGGAAGATTTTCAGCTTTTCACCATTGAGTATTATGTTGGCTGTGAGTTTGTCATAAATAGCTTTCATTATGTTGAGATACGTTCCCTCTATTCCCACTTTGTTGAGAGTTTTTATCATGAATGGATGTTGAATTTTATCAAATGCTTTTTTTTTGCATCTGTTGAGATGATTATGTGATTTTTGTCTTTTCTTTTGTTGATGTGGTATATCACATTGATTGATTTGCGTATGTTGAGCCATCCTTGTGACCCTGGGATGAATCCACCCTGATCGTGTTGTATGTTCTTTTTTTAATGTGTTGTTGGATTTGGTTTGCTCATTTTTTGTTGAGGATTTTTGCATCTATATTCATCAAATAAATTGGCCTGTAATTTTCTTTTTTTGGTAGTGTCTTTGTCTGGTTTTGGTATCGGGTGATGGTGGCTTAGAATGACTTTGGGAGTGTTCCCTCCTTTTCCTACTTATTCTTTGTAACAGCAACTTCAAAACTTTCAAATGGGGTGGGGCATAGCATCCTTTATGTGTGTCATATTTTCAAGGTAGATTATACTCTGTCACCCCCACCAAGGTAATTACGTCACTTGATTTAATTTTGCATTTCTTCAGCTCGTCAGACATGTACATGTCTTTTACAGAGATATATTCATGCATTTTCCCTCTAACTAGAAAAGCCTTTATTTATTTATTTTTTAAAACATCTTTATTCGAGTATAATTGCTTTACATTGTTGTATCAGTTGCTGTATAACAAAGTGAATCAGTTATACGTATACATATGTCCCCATATCTCTTCCCTCTTGCGTCTCCCTCCCACCCTCCCTATCCCACCCCTCTAGGTAGTCACAAAGCACTGAGCTGATCTCCCTGTGCGATGCAGTTGCTTCCCACTAGCTATCTATTTTACATTTGGTACTGTATATATGTCAATGCCACTCTCTCACTTCGTCTCAGCTTACCCTTCCCCCTCCCCCTGTCCTCAAGTCCATTCTCTACGTCTGCGTCTTTATTCCTGTCCTGCCCCTAGGCTCTTCAGAACCTTTTCTTTCTTTTTTGTAGATTCCATATATATGTGTTAGCATACGGTATTTGTTCTTCTCTTTCTGACTTACTTCACTCTGTATAACAGACTCTAGGTCCATCCACCTCACTACAAGTAACTCAATTTCATTTCTTTTTATGGCTGAGTAATATTCCATTGTATATTTGTGCCACATCTTCTTTATCCATTCACCTGTCGATGGACACTTAGGTTGCTTTCATGTCCTGGCTATTGTAAATAGTGCTGCAATGAACATTATGGTACATGACTCTTTTTGAATTATGATTTCTTCAGGGTATATGCCCAGTAGTGGGATTGCTGGGTCGTATGGTAGTTCTATTTTTAGTTTTTTAAGGAACCTCCATACTGTTCTCCATAGAGGCTGTATCAACTTACATTCCCACCAACAGTGCAAGAGGGTTCCCTTTTCTCCACACCCTCTACAGCATTTATTGCTTGTAGATTTTTCGATGATGGCCATTCTGCCCAGTGTGAGGTGATACCTCATTGTAGTTTTGATTTACATTTCTCTAATGATTAATGATGTTGAGCATTCTTTCATGTGTTTGTTGGCAATCTGTATGTCTTCTTTGGAGAAATGTCTATTTAGGTCTTCTGCCCATTTTGGGATTGGGTTGTTTGTTTTTTTTGATATTGAGCTGCATGAGCTGCTTGTAAATTTTGGAGATTAATCCTTTGTCAGTTGCTTCATTTGCAAATATTTTCTCCCATTCTGAGGGTTGTCTTTTCGTCTTGTTTATGGTTTCCTTTGCTGTGCAAAAGCTTTTAAGTATCATTAGGTCCCATTTCTTTATTTTTGTTTTTATTTCCATTTCTCTAGGAGGTGGGTCAGAAAGGATCTTGCTGTGATTTATGTCAAAAAACGTTCTTCCTATGTTTCCTCTAAGGGTTTTATAGTGTCTGCCCTTACATTTAGGTCTTTAATCCATTTTGAGTTTATTTTTGTGTATGGTGTTAGGGAGTGTTCTAATTTCATTCTTTTACATGTAGCTGTCCAGTTTCCCAGCACCACTTACTGAAGAGGCTTTCTTTTCTCCATTGTATATTCTTGCCTCCTTTATCAAAAATAAGGTGACCATATGTGAGTGGGTTTACCTCTGGGCTTTCTATCCTGTTCCATTGATCTATATTTCTGTTTTTGTACCAGTACCATACTGTCTTGATTACTGTAGCTTTGTGGTATAGTCTGAAGTCCGGGAGCCTGATTCCTCCCTCTCCGTTTTTCTTTCTCAAGATTACTTTGGCTATTTGGGGTCTTTTGTGTTTCCATACAAATTGTGAGATTTTTTTGTTCTAGTTCTGTGAAAAATGCCATTGGTAGTTTGATAGGGATTGCATTGAATCTGTAGGTTGCTTTGAGTAGTATAGTCATTTTCACAATGTTGATGCTTCCAACGCAAGAACATGGTATATCTCTCCATCTGTTTGTATCATCTTTAATTTCTTTCATCAGTGTCTTATAATTTTCTGCATACAGGTCTTTTGTCTCCTTAGGTAGGTTTATTCCTAGGTATTTTATTCTTTTTCTTGCAATGGTAAACGGGAGTGTTTCCTTCATTTCTCTTTCAGATTTTTCATCATTAGTGTATAGGAATGCAAGAGATTTCTGTGCATTAATTTTGTACCCTGCTACTTTACCAAATTCATTGATTAGCTCTAGTAGTTTTCTGGTAGCATCTTTAGGATTCTCTATGTGTAGTATCATGTCATCTGCAAACAGTGACAGTTTTGCTTCTTCTTTTCTGGTTTGGATTCCTTTTATTTCTCTTTCGTCTCTGATTGCTGTGGCTAAAACTTCCAAAACTATGTTGAATAATAGTGGTGAGAGTGGGCAACCTTGTCTTGTTCCTGAACTTAGCGGAAATGGTTTCAGTTTTTCACCATTGAGAACGATGTTGGCTGTGGGTTTGTCATATATGGCCTTTATTATGTTGAGGTAGGTTCCCTCTATGCCTACTTTCTGGAGAGTTTTTATCATAAATGGGCATTGAATTTTGTAGAAAGCTTTTTCTTCATCTGTTGAGATTGTCATATGCTTTTTATCCTTCAGTTTGTTAATATGGTGTAGCACATTGATTGATTTGCATATATTGAAGAATCCTTGCATTCCTGGAATAAACCCCACTTGATCATGGTGTGTGATCCTTTTAATGTGCTGCTGGATTCTGTTTGCTAGTATTTTGTTGAGGATTTTTTCATCTGTGTTCATCAGTGATACTGGCCTTTAGTTTTCATTTTTTGTGACATCTTTGTCTGGTTTTGGTATCAGGGCTATGGTGGCCTCATGGAATGAGTTTGGGAGTGTTCTGCCCTCTGCTATATTTTGGAAGAGTTTGAGAAGGATAGGTGTTAGCTCTTCTCTAAATGTTTGATAGAATTCACCTGTGAAACCATCTGGTCCTGGGCTTTTGTTTGTTGGAAGATTTTTAATCACAGTTTCAATTTCAGTGCTTGTGATTGGTCTGTTTATATTTTCTGTTTCTTCCTGGTTCAGTCTCGGAAGGTTGTGCTTTTCTAAGCGTTTGTCCATTTCTTCCAGGTTGTCCAGTTTATTGACATATAGTTGCTTGTAGTAATCTCTCATGATCCTTTGTATTTCTGCAGTGTCAGTTGTTACTTCCCCTTTTTCATTTCTAATTCTGTTGATTTGAGTCTTCTCCCTTCTTAATAAGTCTGGCTAATGGTTTATCAATTTTTTTTATCTTCTCAAAGAACCATCTTTTAGTTTTATTGATCTTTGCTCTTGTTTCCTTCATTGCTTTTTCATTTATTTCTGATCTGATCTTTATGATTTCTTTCCTTCTGCTAACTTTGGGTGTTTTTTGTTCTTCTTTCTCTAATTGCTTTAGTGTAAGATTAGGTTGTTTATTTGAGATGTTTCTTGTTTCTTGAGGTAGGATTGTATTGCTATAAAATTCCCTCTTAGAACTGCTTTTGCTGCATGCCATAGGTTTTGGACCATCGTGTTTTCATTTTCATTTGTTTCTAGGTATTTTTTGGTTTCCTCTTTGATTTCTTCAGTGATCTTTTGGTTATTTAGTAGCGTATTGTTTAGCCTCCATGTGTTTGTATTTTTTACAGTTTTTTTCCTGTAATTGATATCTAGTCTCATAGTGTTGTGGTCGGAAAAGATACTTGATACAACTTCAGTTTTCTTAAATTTACCAAGGTTTGATTTGTGACCCAAGATATGATCTATCCTGGAGAATGTTCCATGAGCACTTGAGAAGAATGTGTATTCTGTTGTTTTTGGATGGAATATCCTAAAAATATCAATCAAGTCCATCTTGTTTAATGTATCATTTAAAGCTTGTGTTTCCTTATTTACTTTCATTTTGGATGATCTGTCCATTGGTGAAAGTGGGGTGTTAAAGTCCCCTAGTATGATTGTGTTACTGTCGATTTCCCCTTTTATGGCTGTTAGCATTTGCCTTGTGTATTGAGGTGCTCCTATGTTGGGTGCATAAATATGTACAGTTGTTACATCTTCTTCTTGGATTGATCCCTTGATCATTATGTAGTGTCCTTCTTTGTCTCTTGTAATAGTCTTTGTTTTAAAGTCTATTTTGTCTGATATGAGAATTGCTACTCCAGGCTTCTTTTGATTTCTAGAAAAACCTTTAAACCTTATTCTTTTCTTGTAATTCTTATCTCCTAAGCCCTCATGACTCTTGCAGAAATTAAAAGCTCAGCCAGATGATATCTAATCTCTCTTGTGATTTTGTCTGACCATTTGATCACAAACCCCAAGGTTGTTCTACGGAAACTGAGCCCTGAATAGTAACTGGAGACACCCGGCCAACTCCTCTAGGCGCATGTGTGGGGCTTCCCTGATGGGAGAGAACAGTGACCCTGGTCTTTTCTTTTTTACGTTTTTTTTTTCAATTTATTCATTTTATTTTTGGCTCCATTGGGTCTTCATTGCTGCTCATGGGCTTTCTCTAGTTGTGGCAAGCGGGGACTACCCTTTGTTGCGGGGCATGGGCCTCTCACTGTGGTGGCTTCTCTTGTTGCAGAGCACAGGCTCTAGGCACACGGGCTTCAGTATTTGTGGCACACGGGCTCAGTAGCTGTGGCCCGTGGGCTCTAGAGCACAGGCTCAGTAGTTTTGGCACACAGGCTTTGTTGCTCCGCGGCATGTGGGATCTTTCCGGACCAGGGATCAAACCTGTGTTCCCTGCATTGGCAGGCGGATTCTTCACCACTGTGCCACCAGGGAAGCCCCATGACCCCGGTCTTGAACGTGGAGTGGTGAGGATTTCTAGACACACACTGCAACTTCCCCTCACCCTGCCCTCCTCAACGAAGGCATGAAGAAAAGATTATGCTCCTTTCCCAGAGCATTTCAGAAGCTTGCATCTTTCCCTGAAATCACCACACTTTCCTTTGAGAGTCAATTTTACAAAATAATTTAACTTCCTTCTCTGACTAAGCAACAAAATGAACAGTGACATCTGGGGGGTGCAGAGAGTAATTTACTGAATACTTTGCATATACCCTTGCTCTATGCTAAATGTGTTTTGCATGCATCATCTCACCTTCATGTTTATAATAGCCCTACGAGGTGGAAACTATTCCCCTTTTACAGATGACGAAAACTGAGGCTAAGAGAGGTGTATTATGTGAAGATGAGTCTGGTGATTCTCGGAATTGATGTCTAAAAATAAAACAGGTTTTACCTAAGTAACACACATTTTGTCACATTGGGCGATTTTCAAGGTTTTCATTTTTCATGGTTCCCTTTAAACATGAAATTTTTTCTGTAAGAGGCCAAGCTGGTAAATATTTTAGGCTTTGTGGACCATGAGGTTTCTATTGCAACTACTGAACCCTGCTTCATTGTAGAGGCCCTAACAATACATGAATGAGTGGGCATGGCTGTGTTCCAATAAAACTTTATTTACAAACCCAGGTTGTAGTTTGATGATGATGGAAATGTTCTGAAACTAGATTGTGGTGATGGTTACTCAACTCTATAAATTTATTAAAAAGCATTGAATTGTACACTGAAGATGGGTAAGTAGTGTGGTATGTCAATTATACCTCAATAAAGCTGTTAAAAACAAGAATGAGTTGGCTTCTGGTTTTAGATAGCATGAGAATATTCACTAGTCACAAACAATTCTCCTCACATAGAGTAAACCACCTCTTGTCTTTTTTTTTTCTTTTCAAATTCCTCCTCAATTTTTATTTATGATATATTCCTCTCAGGATGATCAGAAAAAACACCTGAAAACCCACTGATGAACTAGATAACTCTGCTCACAAAAGAATTGGCCCTGTGGTTCCTTATTTGTATTTACCTTCTTCTTAAATATACTTCTCCTCAGGCTAAACAGAGGCAGCCAAAGCTCTACTGTGATACACAAAATAGTTCTGGAGAGTTCTTTATCAGCTCACATACAGGAGGGAAAATTCATGCTTATGGTTTGATATCTATAACCTTGGCTCTAAATATCTGTTGTTCAAACACAGAGACACATTTGATCTTTCTGAAGCAATTAAATATGCACTATTGCCTGTTTTCATTTATAAATGCCAACACATAATAACCAACTAAGAATCATAACATGGTATTACTTTCCTTTTATTTTACCATCTCCTTAACTGTGTAACACATTTAAAAAAATATTTCAGGTACTTCTTTTATCCTTGTAGAATTCTAAAGGATACTTAGAAAGGTTTTGGTCTCCTCAGGGTGTAGCTCAATTGGTGGCAATTAATGAGGACAGAACATCGAACTGCTTCCTTCAAGGGTGTTTCCAGCTGTGGAGTCATGTAAAAGCTCCTTGCAGTGTGAGTGTGGCTGGACCGTGGAAAGTGCCAGAAGAAAAACATCAGGCAACCTCAAGAATATTTAAAGTCCTGGCCGCATCCTACAAGCTCACTCAGGATAAAGCTGCAAAAGAAAAGGAACAGAGAAACTCAAAAATCATTGCCCAGGAAAAAAAAAAAAAAAGCAGAGGTTTTCTGTCATATCACGTGCTGGTCTCTTCCTAGTGAGCCCTTATCAGGCTGTCAAAATGAAAGGAAAGAAAATAGTCTCATCTTCGTAATTAATTTCCCTGTTTCTTTCCTTAATCTGCACTGCCCAGGCAGCTAATCTTTACTCGATATGCTTTTGTCTCCCTACGTAATTAAAATCTCCCTCTGCGTGAGAAGGCAGAGTGCCACATGCCGACTGGGAGAGCGAGCTTCAAGGCTGTGGGAGATGAAAGAAAAGAGGAGAGGAGGGCAGACAAGAAGGGGGAAGAGTTGGATGGGCCTAGGGATGATCATACGAAGTGAAGTAAGTCAGACAGAGAAAGACAAATATATGTTATCACTTATATGTGGAATCTAAAAAAATGATAAAATGAGCTTATTTACAGAACAGAAATAAACTCACAGACATAGACGACAAACTTATGGTTACCAAAGGGGTTAGTGGGGGGTTGGGGGAGGGATAAATTAGGAGTTTGGGATTTTTTGTTTGCTTGTTTTTTTATTGAAGTACAGTTGATTTACAATATTATGTTAGTTTCAGGTTTACAGCACAGTGATTCAGTTACACATATATATATCTATATCTATTCTTTTTCAGATTCTTTTCCCTTGTATGTTATTACAAGATATTGAGTATAGTTCCCTTTGTTATACAGTAAGTCCTGGTTGGTTATCTATTTTATATATAGTCGTGTGTATATGTTAATCCCAACCTCATAATTTATACCTCCCCTCACAATTGGGATCAAAATATACACACTACTGTATATAAAATAGATACCAACAAGGCCCTGCTGTATAGCACAGGGAACTCTACTCAATATCTTGTAATAACCTATAAGGAAAAAGAATCTAGAAAAGAATATATATGTATATATAACTGAATAATATATATATGTATGTGTAACTGAATCACTTTACTCCTGAAACTATCACAACATTGTAAATCAACTATATTTCAATAAAAAATTTAAAAAGAAAAGGGGAAAGAGAGAAAAAGGAAAGGAAGGGGTGGTGAGGCTGAGTAGGTGAGCAGAGTAAGGAAAGAAGAAAAGTTGGACTTTTTGAGAAAAGATAAAACATCCAAGTCCTCCCAGCCCAACCATGTGTTGGAAGCCAACCCAGAAATACTTTCTAGGAAAGCCTTGCCCGGCCCATGGGTGATCTGGTTGGGTCTGCCTACCGCCATGTAGTATCCGAATGGATTTCTTTTCAGGTAAATATTCACGTTCCACAAGAGTCGACCTTATCCCTGTCTCTGCTGAGTTCAAAGCTTCTGGATTCAACTGTGTTGATAGCATGGAATCTCAGCCTGCTGACTACTTGCCAAAGAGGAGAACCACTCACTTAGCAAAAGCTCAAAATTTAAAAATAGTATTTATACATCATTGCCAGCACACTCTGCTGTCTACTCGATTCAGTTGCACATACCTTAGATGTTATCCTTGTAGAAACCAAATCATCGGAGATGTGTGCCCTTTATGTTATTTTGCCTCTTCCTAGTCTTGCATTTACTGCCCTGAGCTTTGGTATTAGACCATCAGGCAATATAAGGGAGTTGATAAAAAGTGGCTCAAATTGCTTCCTTGGTGTTTGGATGGGGCGGTTGCTTGTTTTTTAGCACATAGCACTTTGTTCTCTTTAGGACAAGCCAGCGGAGAAGATTCTTTCAAGACCCAGGGGCAGAGTCTATTACATATGCTCCTTGTAAACTATGAAGGATCTTTACTTTGGCTCAAGTTGGAATATGGGGCCCATCTCTCCCTCTCTGTCTCTCTGTCGAATTTATTTTTTAAAGTAGTTTTGGGTTCACAGAAAAAGTGAGCAGAAAATATAGTAATTTCCCATATAGCCCCAGCCCCACACTTGACAGCCTCCCCATTATTAACGTCTCCCACCAGAGTGGTACATTTGTTACAATTGATGAACCTACATTGACACATTATAGTCACTCAGACTACATAGTTACATTAGGGTTCACTCTTGGTGTTGTACATTCTATGGGTTTGGGCGAACGTATAATGACATGTATCTGCCATTATAGTATCATATAGAATAATTTCACTGCCCTAAAAGTCCTCTGTGCTCTGTCTGTCCATCCCTCCCTCCCTCCTAACCCCTGGCAACCACCGATTTTTTTATTGTCTCTATAGTTTGCCTTTTCCTTTGTGTCGTATGGTTGTAGTCATAATGGCATATAACTTTTTCAGATTGGCTTCTCTCCCTTAGCAATATGCGTTTGAGTTTCTGCCATTTCTTTTTAGCCCTGAATAATATTCCATTGTCTGGATGTACCACAGTTTATTTATCCATTTGCTTACTGAAGGGCATCTTGGTTGCTTCCAAGTTTTGGCAATCATGAATAAAACTGCTAGAAACATTCATGTGTGGGGTTTTGTGTGGACATAAATTTTCAGTTCATTTGGGTAAATACCAACGAGCGTGATTGCTGGATCGTATGTTGAGAGTATATTTAGTTTTGTAAAATACTGTCAAACTGTCTTCTAAAGTGGCTGTACCATCTTTCTTCACCAGCGGTGAATGAGAGTTCCTGTTGCTCCACACCCTCACCAGCATTTGGTGTTGTCAGTGTTTTGGATTTTGACCTTTCTAATAGTGTGTAGTGATATCTCACTGTTGTTTTAATTTGCATTTCCCTAATGATATATGATGTTGAGCATCTTTTCATATGCTTACTTGCCACCTGTATATCTCCTTTGGTGAGGTGTCTGTTTAGGTCTTTTACCCATTTTTTAATTGGGTTATTTGATTTCTTACTGTTGAGTTATAAGAGTTGTTGTGTATATTTTGGACAACAGTCCTTTATCAGATGTGTCTTTTGCAAATATTGTCTCCCAGTCTGTGGCTCATCTTCTCATTCTCTTGAGAGAATAGTACTTCTTAAATGCAAGGCCCATCTCTTTAAGTGTGCTGGATGTTGGGATATACGTTTGGTGTGTGAAATTTATCCTTACTTGCATATCATTTTTCCACCTTTAATTCCTTTGCCCTATTTCTGTGATTCTCACTGTTTATTTTCTTGACGCCAATGGAATACATATGCACTGTAGAAATTATAGAAAATAAAGAAAAATTATCAGCCTCCTTCTCTCTCCCTTCACTCCCCGCCCCTCAATACTTCAGTTAACATTTTGAAGCAACTTTCTTTTTTCAATTTGTACAAATATTTAAAGTTCTCTTGCAACATGAAATCATGTCCTAATACTCTTCTTAAACCACCTTTTGAACACTTGCCCCTGCTATTAAGTATTTTCATACAATGTTATGTTTAATAGTTGCACAGCATTTCATCATTTATTTAATCAGCCCCATTTTGTCGGATATTATATTGGTTTCCAAGTTTTCACAAAAGAAGTACTACAGTGAGCATACTTGTAGCCATTTCTTCCTACAGATTCAAATTCATTTGCCTCCTCTTTTATGTTAAAAGTAGAACCATAGGCTCTAAAAGGATGAATTTTTTTCAAAGATTTTGATATTTATTGCCAAAATATTTTCTAAAGGGGTTGTATCAATTTATACATCTATTGGCCAGTGTACAAAGATATCTGTTTCTTAACCTTTGGCCATACTATATGCTATTTTGTTTTAATCATTGTTGTTTGTTAGACAAAAATGCATTTCGACGTTATTGCATTTTTTATCTCTTCAGTGACTGGTAAGGTTGAAGTAATTTTTCATTCTCAATTTTACATTATAACCCTTTTATATTACTTGCCTGTTAGTGTCCTTTGTCATATTTTTCTAACGGGAGGCTCCTCTTTTTTTTAACTGGTTTGCAACAGCCTTTAGACACTAAGAATCACAATCTTTTTCTGGCATACACATTACAAAGATCTTTTCAGTTTGTCATTGTTAGAGTCGGGTTTTGACATATAGAACTTTGAAAATTTTTACTCAAACCATTCATTATTTATTTTATTATTTTTGGCTGTTGTGTGATGCTTATATAATTGGAACTTGAGTAAGTGTTTTCCTGTGGCCAGGAATTGGCACTAGAGCTAAAATGCTAAGAGCCCCACATTGTTTTTTTTCATCTTACAAAACTGAAACTCTTTTTTTTTTTGTTTATCTTATTGGAGTACAGTTGATTTACAATGTTGTGTTAGTTTCAGGTGTACAGCACAGTGATTCAGTTATACATGTACATATATTCATTCTCTTTTCCATATAGGTTATTACAGAATATTGAGTAGAGTTCCCTGTGCTATACAGTAGGTCCTTGTTGGTTATCTATTTTATATCGAGTAGTCTGTGTATGTTAATCCCAAGTTCCTAATTTATCCCTTCCCACCGCCAGTTTCCCCTTTGGTCACCATAAGTTTGTTTTCGAAAACTGAGTCCATTCCTATTTTGTAGATAAGTTCATTTATATCATTTTTTATATTAGTTTCCACATATAAGTGATACCATATGATATTTATCTTTCTCTGACTTATTTCACTGAGTGTGTTCATCTCCAGGTCCATCCGTGTTGCTGCAAATGGCATTATTTCATTCTTTTTTGTGGCTGAGTAATATTCCATTGTATATATGTGTGGGATGGCCAAAAAGTTCGTTCAGGTTTTTCCATAAGGTGTTACGGAAAAACCCAAATGAACTTTTTCGCCAACCCAATACCACATCTTCTTTATCCACTCCTCTGCATTGGACATTTTGGTTGCTTCCATGTCTTGGCTATTGTAAATAGTGCTGCAGTGAACATTGAAGGCCCCCTATTTTAAAGAGAATCATAAATACTTGGGAGCAGATGCCTCCACACAGGGCTTCCTAGGAGGGAGCTGAACCTCAGCGGCCACCCTCTCCCCACAAACTTTGCCCGCTTTCCCAGACGATGTTAGAAGATTGGGGGCAGGAGAGTCAGTGAGGCAGGGGAGCACAGTAGCTTTTTCCTCACCTCCTCCATGAGCATCCTCACCAATTCCGAATCCAAATGAAGGACAGGCACCAAGAGGACCACTTATTGCATGTGCCTGCAAGGAGAACGCAAGAAGACACTGCCGTCTGGACACTGCTTGGACATCTACTCAGGCAGTAGACGTGCTTCTCTGCCTCTGGGCTCCCTGAGCAAGGGAGAGAACAACAGGCAGGAGACACCAGGCAGCAGGAGAAGAGGGGCTGGCGAGCCTCCTGCATGCCCTTCATTTTGGTGGTCAAGTGACCATGAGCGATTTTACTGGCGCTCAACCCAAGAGTGCTACCTTCTGTGAGAAGAGAGCCAGCACCATGCTGCCGTGGAGTACACCACCCACGGCAGTAGCTGAAGGGACGACAGAAGAGAATGTGCTGGGTTCAGATCGCCAAATCAGGGGCATATGCCATGAAGTAACCCTCTACGGCATCCTTCAAAGAAAACATCGGCGCACCATGGACAGAGCCCAACCATAGGACTGCATGTCGCACAGACAACTTAGAAAGTCAGTTGGTATTAGCCAGAGAAACAGCAAAACCAAGGGAAGGAACAACTGAGACCAGTTAGGCATAGAGAGATTTTTCTCTTTCCTTGTCTATCTTCATTGATGTAACAGGGGGTCATGAAAAAGGGAGAGAAGACATCCCAAAGCAGAGAACCTTCTCAACTCTTGTTTTCCATGCTCTACATCAGCATCACTCTAAATACAAGGCATCTGTTATCTGGGAGAGACAATTTTATTGATGGGCTAACTCATTAGAAAGGATTAACATCTAGTTCATTGATACAACATGACACATTTTCTTGGGGATGGATAGGATCCTGTGGAAATGGACACAAGCCAGGTGTGTTTTGATGAGGAAGAGAAATCCAACTCAGTCTGACACTTTTCCAAAAATGGGAGGCAGGGGGGAGCCCGAAGACAAATTTGCCCTGGGTCCCATTTCTGGCTACTGCCAACCCTGGCAAAAATGGTTCTCCGCAGGTTGCATAAGTCAGGTTTGACTTGACGGGTTGTGAGATTGGGCACCTGGTGTTTTTTGACTGAACTCTTTATTCAGGGAATTCACTTTGAAGGTAACCCACAGAGCACCTGCAGTTGCCTGGGGTCTCTGTGTTAAGCTGGCTGATGATGCATAACCCACATCAGGAGGCAGAAGTGATTGTTCTTCAAACAAAATAGAATTTTAACAGAAAGCAGTAAACCAAGACGAACAGGGGGAAGTGTTGGCTCTCATTCCCCCACTTCTCCAGAATCTGTCACCCCCAAGACAGCGTAGAGTGGACACTGGAGATCCAAATCCAAAGCAACTGTATTCTGTCCCTTTCTGTAGCATCGCCAAGGGAACCTTCTCTCTACATCCCGACTCATGTGCAAAGGGGACAGCAATACCATCCCCTGTCCTCCTAGAAGTTGTCGTAGTGCCTTCCTCACAGGCTGGTTGGGAGGGTTAAGTGGAATAAGGCATCTTAAGTACTCGTTATAGCACCTAGCATATAATACGTGCTCAATAAATATTATTATTATTGTATGATTCGCTCTGCTCCTGTTCCTCTCAGAATGACTTCCCACCAGCACAAACTCAAATAATCAATGACCGTCCAATGCCTTAAAAAAGAATGCCAGTCCTTGTTAGGAGGGCACAGTTAACCCTTCATGATCTGATTCCATCCACGTGTTGAACCTTATCTCTTGTCACTTCTTGTTTCGAACTCTAGTTCTATCCAGGTTGAATAACTTGCATTTTTTAATTTAATTTTTTATTTTATATTGGAGTATAGTTGATTTACAATGTTGTGTTAGTTTCACATGTACAGCTACTGAATCACTTAGCTGAATGACTTGCATTTAACTGAACGGGCCCTGCCTCTGAGCACCAGCAAGTCCTCCTATATTCTGCTTCCTCTGCACGCTACACCCTGGGCAACCCTTCCCTTTTCACATTCCCATTCACTTGCCATCTCCTGGCCTCCCGGCTCACTTCGCCTGCCATCAGCAGCCGAGAGCCAGATGGTGTTCCAGTGTGATCCCACAGCACACTGGCTCTGTGTTTACGTCCACTCTGACACTTTACCTGTTGTCCTCGACTTTTTTACTTGTCTGTGCTTTCTTAAATTGTAATGGACATACAGACAACCTGGGCATCTGGTTGACGTGAAAATCCTGATTTAGTACATCTAGGTGCGGCCCAAGATTTTACATTCCTGACAGACTCCCAGGTGATGTGGATGCTGCCATTACTGGACCACACTTTGAGTACCAAGGTACTAGACAGTGATCTCCTTAATATCAGGAACCCCATCTCCTTACGTCTTTATATCCCCAACACCCAGCCCATTCTTAGGGAAAATCTTTTTCCTAAAGTTGGTTAAATGAATATATGATTGAATGAACATACCAAGACACTCTGCCCCTAATACCCACTTGTGCAAGAAGCTAGCAGCATGTTTCCTGGTCTGGAAAAGTTTTCCCTCAACTTCCTGTTCTCTGCCCAGGACTGTGTTATAAAACATTTACTATCAATGAGACGATGACAGAGTCAGGGTAAAGTGGTAAAGACAAGCAAAAGAATGAGACATAGAAGAAGAGAAGAGGGGAAAGAAGAAGAGGCAGAAAGGGAGCGTATAGATAAAAGGAGAGGAATAGAGAAGATTGGAGGAAGGAGAAGTGCCTAATTCTTCACCTCACATAATTCCAGTTCACACATCTATTATCCTTATGTACCTGGACTTCCTCTCACATATTTTTTCCACATACTGACCTTGATCTTCTTTACTTATTAATTAATCCATTCAACGCATCTACTTTGCATCAGCCACCGAGCCAAGGATACATTCATGACTAAAAACGAACACAAACTTGGAGCTTATCGTCCGGAGGGTGTGTAGAGATATTAATTAATTAATTAAGCACTCAATGTAAAATTACAACAATGTTAAGAGCAGAGGACTCTTCTCTAGGAAGTGGATGGTTGAGGGGAGGGTGAGCAGCAATTAACCAGGTGATACAGGAGTGGAGCATCGCATGTACAAAGGCACTGTGGCTAGGGTGAGCATAGCACATTGGAGGAACCAAAGGACCAGAGGTTCTGGAGCCCTGGAAAGGAGAGTTGGCCAAAGAAGAAAGAGTCTGTGTGGTAACCAGCTCCAAGATGGCCCCAGTGATCCCTGCCTCTTGCTATTCACGCTCTTGTGTATTCACCTCCCACCTTATACCAGGGTTTCTCTGTGTGACCAATAGCATACAGCAGAAGCGAAGGTAGGACATTTTCAAGATTAGATTAGAAAAGACTGTGGCTTCTCTCTTGGGCACTTTCTTGCTCTCCTCTCCCTTGGAGCACTCACTCAGGAAAGCAAGCTGCTATGTTTTGAGCAGCCCTATGGAGAGGCACAAGTGCCCAACAGTCAGTAAGGAACTGAGGCCTGGCAACAACCGTACACATAAGCATAGAAGCAGATTCTATGACCCCAGTCAAACCTTGAGATGAATGCAGCCCTGGCCAACAGCTCAACTTCAGTCTCATGAGAGACAGTAAGCCAGATCCACCCAGCTGAGTCACAACTGGATTCCTAACCTTCACAAAACTATGTGAGATAACATGTTTGCTGTTTGAAGCTGCTAAATTTCAGGGTAGTTTGTTACACAGCAATAGATAATTAGTGCAGCCTAGGTCAGACTATGCACTACATCTCTAGCATGTTAAGGTTTGTGGGGCCTTGTAAACCCTCCCTAGTACCCTGAAGAAAAAAGGTATGATATGACAGTATCACCTCAAAAGATAGAGGGAAGCTCCTGGAAAATTTGGGGACAGTGGCAAGCCTATTGTGAACACAGCGATAATAGTTGCTCCCCTTCATTTGTTCCCCACAGCTCATCGTAATCCACTAATCTAGGTCAAGTCCAGGGTACCATGAGCCCACATAAGTTAAAATGAAATATGTCTTATAAAAGTTTAATATCTTTTCACTGGTATTTTACATTTTTTAGTAGTTAACCATAAGATCCTAAGTTAAAGTATTAAAATTTAAGCAAACAAGAGGATAGATTCTTATAGTTGTTCCACGCTACATAATGCGTGGGACAGAGCTACTGTCTAGGAACAGTGCCTGTGGGTTCCCCAAGGCAGAGAGAGTACATCTATGACACCTGAAGGGAAGGTCTCCAGGGGACTCAGGAGAATTGCACCCCTCTCAACTTACTAAGGATTGTCACTTGGGAAGCCTGGAGCTGAACGTCTGGATTCTAAGGGCATCTTTAATAGCTTGACATGATAGCAGCTGTAGATCCTTCAGGAATCTCCTACCTATTGGAGGGAAGGAGAGACCTTGCGGAGATAACTCACTTTCAAACTGAACCCTAAGGCAGAAAGACAAGCCTGAGGTCCTGTGAGAAGGCATGGGCTGCTGAAGAACATTCTAGCATCTGACTTAATAAAATGGGGGAAATAAAAATAGGAGAAAGGAAGTTAAAACTAAATCTGTCGGTAAATAAAGCTGAATCAAGCTGTATTGTGCAGAAAGTAAATTCTCTTACACGTGATTAACCATAAAAATCTTTAATCACCAGTGAGCTTTAACGATATGCACCAGAAGTTTTATAATAAGTGAAGAATTTTCTATTAAATATTTCCTTATCAGTCTCTTTCTGGGGGAAAAAAATTCCATTAGGGTCATAACCATCAAACTAGAAATTCCTTTCTTTTGGTTTAGAACTTGGAATCAAAAGACATCAGAAATAAATCTGCTTGGGAAAAAAATTGTTTGAAGTTCTTTTCATCTTGGTAAAATTAGGATAACATGCCATTTGGCCTGGGTAGAGAGAAGAGGAATCTCTGTGTTTTTGAAAAAAACACTGAAACCTTGCTCTCCAGAGCATGGCAACACATGATGGCACTTCCACTGATTTTAAGAGTGGTCGGACTTCTTTCACCTAGGAGCTAGGTCTTTTATGAAACTTCATGGGTATTTTTCCATAGGACCATTGGTTCAGTATTCATCTGCACGTGTTATTCAAATGTATCTTATTTGGGTGTGTTCAAATGTCCGTATGATAATTTCCAGGCTCTACTAGAACCCAGAAATATGCTTTCCAGATATTGGCACTTTCCCTGACATAGTGCTCAGCTTACAGGAATGTTCCTCTCACCAATGGTTGCAAATTTGTCAATAACAAAAATTAATAAGAATTAAGAATTAAAATGTCAAGGACGATAGTTAGCTTCTGAATAAAGCCCATCACTTTCTCCTGTATGTGTTCACATTCCCACTGTGTTAGTCAGGATAAGACAGGCTATGCTGCAGTAACAAGAACCAAAAAAAAAAAACTGGAATCTTAGTGACTTCATGAATAAAGGTTTATTTCTTAATCATATTCAGTCCATCGTCCTCCATTCTGTGGCTCTGCCAGCTGGAATACGTGGCTACAGGTCAAAGTAGCAGGCGAAGAGAGAGATGGAGATGACACACAGACTCTTAACTGCTTTAGCCAGGAGTGACACGTGTCACTTCCAGTCAGAGTTCCTTAGCCAGAAACAATCACACTTTCAAGCCTAGCTTCAGGGGACTGTGGGAAACGTAGGAGTGGACATGGTGATTTAGTGAGCATTACAGTCAGACCCACAAAATAAAATAACCTCTCTGAAAAATAGAATAGAATTGATACTCAGTGCGGAGAGGGGCAGCACAGATGTGCACATACTCAGACACACATGCTCACCACCTTCCCCAGACCCTTGCGCCTAAGGCTGGAACTCACGTGGTCCGTGAAATGACAAGTTAAGGGGGACTACTGGTGCTTCCAGAACACTCTCTGAGCAAGGCAGGGCATCTTCTTGGCAGTAATGGGCTTTGAGATGACAGGCAGCACATACCAGGACGGAGAAGGAAAGAGAACCGGGCCAAACTCCTGCTTCAATTCTTGTGTTCAAACTCACCTTTTCATCAGAGGCACAAGATTTTTAGTTTCAATAATTAAGCACAATGCTTTTCTTCAGAGACAGAGAGTGCCTACTTTAACTATACTTGGAAGGAGGAGTTTATCATGAGCAAATATATATGGTACATGCTGGATGACCCGGAAGCAAGGAAGCAAAAGGCCGTGTCGGCGCCACATTACAAGGAAAGTGAAGGTGTAGCACATGACCTGCCCCGGGGCGTGTAGTGTTGGCTGTGCGGGGTTTTCCACTGTCTCCCGTGGTACCTGCCTGCATCCCTAAGACTGATGAAGCAAGGAGTCAACCGTAGCCTGCGTTGACCTCTGGCGGGCATTTGCGGTCATTGCACCTGCATTATTCGTGCGTACCCTGGACTTCGCCACGGGAAGAAGCTTCTTGCGAAGATCAGAACTGGACAGCGCCTTAGAGATGATCAAGTGTGAACTCGTCTCATCTTACAGAAGAGGAAAATCAAATTTTGCAGAATGGGGTGTTTCAGAGGCTGACTTTAAGCCTGAAATAACTTAGGTCCCTCCAGATCTTCAGGCGGCCGGTAGGTGGACAGGTTCCTCCTTAGCGACTTACACATTTGCTCTAACCCTCATCACAGCCCTGAGAGGTGGGTATTATTATTCCCCAAGGAAACTCATCCTAGGTCTCACAGCGAATAGCAAGAGTTCTTCTACCCTTTCCTTCTCTTTCCCTTTTTCTTTTTCCCTTTATCTTTCCTCCATGCTTCCCAGGCATACTAGAGGTCTTCATCCAGGTGCCTGAATATTGGAAAGTCATCATCACTAGGCTCAGCTTTCCTGTAAGGGGGCTTTCCTGACATGGTGGCAAAGGTGGCCACTGGCAGCTTCAGACCCTCCTGCCACCACTTTAACCAGACCAGTTGAGAAGAAAACTTCTTTGTTGAGCGATCACCCAGAGTCCTGCACAGGCTCTCATGGGCCAGAACTGGGCCACGGGTGACCACATCGGAACTCACGGGATGGGATCAGCCCCAGGTGGGCCATGTGGTTCCATAACTATATATTAAACAGGCAAAAATATATATATATTCCCTACATTCTAAGAAGTAGAGAGGTGACATCCACACTCTGCTCTCCTGGGCATTTTCAGGTCAAGGTCCCTTCACACTGTAGCTTAAAATTCCTCAGCCATGGAGCTATTCTTCCAGGGCAAATTCGGGGTAATCCATAAAGGGTAGATGGAACCATCTCTTCCTTGCCCCTGACTCAGAAGACTTGCGTATTCCTTCTGTTCTCTGCTGTTCAGATGGTAGTAGTGCGTTCACGGCTTTCGCTGAGAAAAGGAAAACTTTCTAGACTTTGTGTTGTCTGGAAGAATCTATGACATTATTGAAAAGTATTTTACCCCATCAATGTCTCCTGCATTCCACTACAAATGACATCATCTTGCAGAGGCTTGACTAAAAAAATCTTTCTTTTATCAAGAAAAGGCTGCCTTGGCCAAAACACACAGCAGGAAGACTCAGTGCTGCCTAATTCTTTCATGCCCTCTATGGTTCAATTACACCAAGTTACCCATAGCTTCAAAACTTACATTTTAAAAAAGAGAAGACTGACATTCGCATTTTTATCTAGTGGTTCATGAACAGTAAGTGGGCCATAAGAGCTCGTTCTACATTTTGAAACCCTAAAATGGATGGATCAAAAACTGGGAGAACAAAAATCTAAAAACAGTTTAGGCAACGAGGTCAAGAAAGCCAGGCAGTTATGTCAAGGAAGCTGTTTTTCCACCTGAAAAGCAGAGTGCATCCAAGTTCTCTGAAGCCAGGCTGAGCGACTTATCAAGTATCTTCACTTCATCTTAGAATAAGTGATAAATGATATGGTCATCCAAAGGTCTTCGGAAGAGTCAACTTTTTAAGGATAAGAAATCATCTGATGATGATGTTTCTGTTCGAACCCACATTTCAGGGTCAGCAAGAAAACCACAGGCTCTATCATGACTCCATTGAAAGATTTTTACAGTAAATTAGCCAAGGTATGGGATACACTGCCTTCATTCTCAATGCCCTCTACTTCTTTGGAAAAATAGGTTCTAACACTTCAGTCAGATGGGCAAGGAACTGGATGTGACAATTATAAAATTTTGAAAAATAGTAGCTACTACAGGTAGCTTTTTAGACAGTCATTGAAACCACACCCAATTTTAAGGTCACATTATTATTTTCTGCCTTTACTTGTCTCCTTTTCTTTTTTTTTTAAATTTTATTGAAATATAGTTGATTTACAATGTGTTAATTTCTGCTGTACAGCAAAGTGATTCCGTTATACATATATGCATACTTTTTCATATTCTCTTCCATTATGGTTTATCACAGGATACTGAATATAGTTCCCTGTGCTATACAGTAGGATCTTGTTGTGTATCCATCCTCTGTATAATAGCTGGCATCTGCTAACCCCAAACTCCCACTCCACCTCTCTCCCCACCCCTCTCCCCCTTGGCAACCACAAATCTGTTCTCTCTATAGGTATGTCTGTTTCATAGATATGTTCATTTGTGTCGTATTTTAGATTCCACATATAAATGATATCATATGGCATTTGTCTTTCTCTGTCTGACTTACTTCACTTAGTATGATCATCTCTAGGTCCATCCATGTTGCTGCAAATGGCATTATTTCATTCTTTTTTATGGCTGAGTAGTATTCCATTGCATATATGTACCACATCTTCTTTATCCATCCATCTCTTGATGGACACTCAGGTGGTTTTCATGTTTGGGCTATTGTAAATAGTGCTGCTATGAACATAGGAGTGCATGTATCTTTCTGAATTAAAGTTTTGTCTGGGTATACGCCCAGGAGTGGGATTGCTGGATCATATGATAACTCTATTTTTAGTTTTTTAAGGAACCTCCATACTGTTCTCCATAGTGGCTGCACCAATTTACATTCCCACCAACAGTGTAGGAGGGTTCCCTTTTCTCCACACCCTCCCCCAGCATTTATTATTTGTAGACGTTCTGATGATGGCCATTCTGGCCGGTATGAGGTGATACCTCATTGTAGTTTTGATTTGCATTTCTCTAATAATTAGTGATGATACTTGTCTCCTTTTCAAGTAAGAGTAATTGGGTTGAAGACATGGCTTTGCAAAGTTTGCCTGAAGCAAACCTGTAGTCTGTAAAGGAACCAAGGAGTCTCATTCAGCCGACATGCCTACCCAACAGCACCAGTGCATTATCTAAGGCATGCTAGCTTTGGCTTTGGGCATGCCTGGTATCAGAAAGTTCTATGACACCCTGGAAAGCTCCAAGTCCACCAAATATCTTGTTGACATTTGATCTCTCCACATTGTGGTTCTTCATTGCTAAAGAACTTCATCTATGTTGTGATTTATTAACTATTCAGATTCATATTCCTACCTTTTAGATCATCCTGAGTGCATTTAAAAATATTAGCAATTAATATTCCACAGCACAGAGTTAGTTTGTGAGAATATTAACTGTATCTGAAGGGAAAATGTATCAGACCCATGGAGGGAGCAAAATACTCGTGAATGAAAACTTGTACTCCTGGGAGATACTCTCATTATTCAGTAGCAGCTGAAGAGATCACCTGTGGGAGAACCTAGAATATAAAATGATGCAAGTGATATATGCACCTCCAGAAAACCCTACACATTGAGTTTATAGGGTCATTACATTTGTCCCTAAGAAAATCAGCTTATAAAACCAATTTTACAAGACCTATGGGCTATTTCACTATTTCAATTACATTTTAGTTTCGTGGCTGAATTAATAATGAATGATGGTTATGGTTTGAGAAAGATTATAAATAATTGAGGTGATATTTTCAGGAGGTCACAATATTTTAATTGCTCTGTGTGATTATTCTCATTTTCACAGATGAAACATATGGCCCACAAAATAGTAGCTCCAACTGAAAATAGCGTGCCTGGAAAATAATTTTTTCTCTTGAAAATGTGACCACCACTATAACATATTCAGAAGAAGTGGGCATCCCATAGGACATATCTTGGTCTCCGCCCAAAGGAATTTATTCCCGTACTGACATTGAAAATGATCTTGTAAAACATCTCATCTATAAATAGGTCCCTCTGAACAAATAGCAGCAATATATTAGAGTGGAACTTGGGTGGATTTTTTTAAAGCATTGGTAACAATGAAACTTTCAGGGAGGTGAGAGTAAGAAAAAATAAGAGGATCTATCACTACACTTTTTCATTGGTTTGGAAATTTTCCCATCCATTTAAATGACTCTGATGTGCCAAGCACGAGCTAATAACTTTGTCATAAACCTTGACCTTGTCAGCTATCGGCATCTTCTGCCTATTCCCTAAAACTTATATGCTCCTCACCTCTCCCTGCCTTTTAGCTACATTTTCCTAACCTGATTGATCTACACACCTCTCCCTTCCCTCCCACTGTCTTCCACAAAACCACCTCTACTACTCAAAGTTCTGTCTTGGAAATTAGCTCCCCCAAAGCTTCCCACCTTAACCCCACTTGGCGTGATCAATCTCTTACTTCAAGGTCCTCTGAGAACTTCCTTTAATTTAACAAAATCCGACTTTACACTGGGTAAAATATTCTCCACTCACAGAGGCCTTCCCTAACACGTCAGTCTAATGATGGACTCTGTCGCTGCATTCTGATCATTTGCTTCATTGCATCTTTCACAAGTCAGAGCTGTGTTTTTATGTTTATTTACTTGACTATTATACACTCCTCCCAAATACACTGCAAGCTTCATGAAAGAGAAATCCTGTTATGTTCATCGTTCTGTATCCAACACCTAGCACAGTTCCTAATATATAGTAGGTACCTGAGGAAATGAATAAATGAAGCCATTGTCCTAAAAAGTATTCCCTTTGTGTTTTATTGGACGCAAATTATTCAATGGCCAGTGTGTCTTCCTGAATATTCTGTAACCACCCCCCATTACTATGCATAGGCAGCTATTCAAAACATGATGAAGAAAGCACCTATATTCAAACTCTAGCAGTATTAACTGATACATGCCTATTAGGTACCAAGCAGAAAACTAGATGGTTAAAAACACTGTGTCTGAGGCTCTCAAAGTGGCATCTTAGGACCCCCGTTGACATATTATTAAGGGTCTGCAAAGTCTGGAAATTTTTTTTTTTTTACTGTTGTGTGTTCATTTAAATAATAACCTAAAGTTTTAATATGCCACATTGTGGATCATCAGAGTGTCCTCTTTAAATCAGAAACTGTCTTTTACTTTCAGGTATGTCTCTTACTTTGTTTTTTTTACAATCACTTTGGACTCCAAGCGATTTCCCGGAGTGACAGTGTTTAACTCACAATGTGTTGATAAGCATGTCTGGCTTCCTCTGGGTTGGCATTTCTTAATGTTCAAATGACAGCAATCAGCCCACATCTGCCTCTGAAGTCAGCCTGAATTCTTGTACTAGGTATAAAGGCAAAACTTGATTTTTCAGCCATAATTTGTGTTTGAGACACATGCTCATAGAATAAGACTTTAGTTTCTAAAGTATTTTTCAGAAACCGAGACTTTATTGAACATAATGAAAATTTCATGGTGTAATGGAATGAAGTATTAGGTTAATTATCAAGGTTAGTATGAAAACAGGGGGGAAAAAGCCCAGCTAAGTTTTTGTAGAAATTGAAAGCTAATTCTAAACTTCATATAGAAATACAAGGGACTAAAATTCCTGAAGAAGAAAAACAAAACTAGAGGATTTACAGTCCTGCCTTCAAGACTTACTATAAAGTTATAGCAATCAATACAGTGTGGTATTGGCATATGATCCCCAACTATATCAGCAGAACACCATAGAAACAATACAGACCCACACACCTATGGCCAAATGATTTTTGACAAAGATTCCACAACAGTCAAGTGGGGAAGGAAAATATTTTCAACAGATGACACTGGAACAAGTGACTATCCATATAAAGAAGGATGAACTTTGGGGCTTCCCCGGCGGTCCGCTGGTTTAGACTTCGCCTTCCAATGCAGGGGGCGCCGGTTTGATCCCTGGTCAGTGAGCTAAGATCCCACATGCCTCGTGGCCAAAAAACCAAAAACATAAAACAGAAGTAATATTGTAATAAGTTCAATAAAGACTTAAAAAAAAAATGGCCCACATCAAAAAAAAATCTTAAAAAAAAAAAAAGGTGAACTTTGACCCAAACCTCACACCATACACAAACTTTTCTCAAGAGGGATTGCAGACCTGAATACAAAAGCTTAATGATAAAGCTACTAGAAAAAAAAATTAGGCCAAGATTTATTAGAATGCAAAAGTCTCCACCCTTAAAAGAAAAAAATTGATAAATGGGACTTCATACAAATTTAAAACTTTTACTTATCAAAAGAGACCATTAAGCAAATAAAAATTCAAGCCACAGACAAGAAAAATTAAATATATATTTAATTAATATTAATATTATTATTTAATATATATTAAATATATATCTCCAACTTGTGTCCAGAATGTGTAAAGAACTCCTTCAAATCCATTACAAAAAAGACAAGCAATTGAATTAGAATGGACAATAGATTTGAACAGATATGTCAAAACAGTAGATATATTATTAGTGGCCAACGAAAGCATGAAAAGATGCTTCGCACCGTTAGTCACCACATAAATGCAAATGAAAACCACAATGAGATACCACTACATATTCACTGGAATGGCTAAAATTTTAACTTTAAATATAAAATTTTAATTTAAAAATTAAAACCCAGCAATACTAAACAAATGTTGGCAAGGATTCAGAGCAAAGGAAATTCATACATTGCTGGCAGGAATGTAAAATGCTATGTCCATATGGCAATTTCTTAATAAAGTTAAACATAAAACTACCTCATGATCCAGCAATTCCATTCCCAGGGACTGTACAAAGAGAAAGAAAAACATATGTCCTCAGAAACACCCTGTCAAGAATATTCATCGCAGCTTTATTCATCATAACCCAAAACTACAAACACACCAGGTGCCCATCAGTAGGAGAATGAAAACCAAATTGTGGTATATCTATACTATGAAATACAACTCAGCATTAAAGAAAAATTAACTACTCATGCATGCAGCAACATGGATGAATCTCAAAATCACTAGATTGGGTGAAAAAAACCAGACACCAAGAGTGTATACCCTATGATTCCATGTATATGAAGTTGCAGAACAGGCAAAACTAATCTATAGTGATAGAAATCAGAATACCGTTTCCCTGGAGGAAAAGAGAATTAACAGGGAAGGTGTACAAGGGACATTTCTAAATTCTATATCTTGATTGAGGTGTTGGTTACATAAGTGTACATACTGTCAAAACTCATCAAGTTGTACACTAAAGACCAGAGCATTTTACTGTATGTAATTATACTTCACACACACACAAAAGAAAACAGGGGGGTAGGAGGAACAGCTGGTGTAACATTTTTTTTATGACATTGTTCCATGTGTTTTTATGTTCCTTCAACTGTGGTAGCCCTGTGAAATGCTATTTTTAGAACATAAGTCATAGAGGCGGGAGCTACATCTGTTTAACCTGCTTAACATAATACCAATCCCATTGCCAGTTACTAGTGAGGTTGGTAGATGACGGGCAGGAGGGCAGAGGATAACTAATGCTTAAATAACAAAACCTTGCTTTCTGTGCAGAAAAAGAAATTGGCAGAAAGTGAAATAGTAAATATCTTAGAGCATTTCAATTTAAGGTGTAACACTTAGGAAGCAATCTGTACCATCCGAGTGTGCAGAACATCAGTGAAATAGCTTCTAACTGTGCAAGTAGTTTGCATTCTGTTTCTTCTCTACTTCTGCTGAGTTCAAGTGGTACCATCCGTTACATGAGTTTAAAACAGATGTCTTTACCATCACCAGTGTCTTAAGTTCTCTATCAGAACAGAGGAGGGGGGTGTGGCAGGTAATATACTAGTGATATTTTGATGATGCTGGAAAAGTAATAAAACATGAAGTCCTATGACCCCTTTACCCTAAAAGCAAGGCTTAATTAAATGAAAGTGGTCAGTTAGAGCTTCTAAATCATGACCAAGGAAGCTTAAGGATACAAAGTGTCTTGTCGGGGCTGGCAGAGATTGGTTAAAAAGAGGAGGTAAAAATATCTGTAGTATTATTAGATATCCATGGTAGGAATTTTATCTTGAGATGGAGAAGAACAAGGTCAAAACCTATTAATAAACCCCAAAGGTAGTAGAAAACAGTCAAGCAACGCACATCCATGACTTAAGGGTATAGTTGGGTCATTTATAAGAGACAAAAAGAGCGGAGTAAGATGCCTCAATCCTCGTTCCCACAGATGTCAATAGAGAAGAGAGGTAGCAGGGGCAGTGGGTGTCTCAAAGCCTACTGGTGTTTGTGAAATCTCCCCCTAAATACCAAAGAGAACCTTCTGTGAAGGGATACATCAGAAACATGGAAAATGTGATTCATGGAAACATCAATGACCAGGGAGACAGAAGCCGTAGTTCTTCACTCGGATTTCCACTAATAAGCTGTTGTAACTCAGGCAAGTGAAAACCGTTCCTTCAATGATGTGTACAGAGATGGCAGGGAAGCAGCATAAAAAATTATGCATCGATCCATTATACTAAAAAAGAAAGTGGAGTCATCCAGTGGAGTAAGAGTATCAGATAAATGCAAATTACTGCTATCATTTTCAATAATGCTGTCAAATTCTTCTTAAAAGATCATTTCAGCTCTTATAGGCATTTTGGTATACGGATTTAAAATTTCTAGTTGTAATGAACAAGTGGTATTGTGTGCCTTTGTAATGGGATAGCAGTAAAATGCAGGGAAAGGGAGCACTTTGCAAATTATTTTCCGATCTGCCTCCGGAAGATTTGCCCACAGACAGAAAAGGATTACAGTGAATCTCAATTCAAATATCTGATGTCAGATGTCATAGCTAAGACAGTGTGGAACAGGATCAACAAATATACCTATACAGTTTGCATAGTAATCACGTATTAGACAACATGTTTTTTCAAATTAATCAACAGAATAAAAATAATAAGTATATAGGTGTTCATGCAGCGATAACCAAGGTAGCAGAAAACTGAAAATAACGTACACCTACCATTAGGGGAATAGTTAAGAAAATCGTGATACTTCAATTAAATTAAATGCCATTCAGTCATTAAAAAATAATGCTATAACCTATAAGGGAAAAGAATCTAAAACAGAATGGATATCTGAATGTATAACTGAATCACTTTGCTGTACACCCGAAACTAACACAACATAGTAAACCAACAATACTTCAATTTTAATTAATTAATTAATTAATTAATTTAAAACTAAATAAATAAAAGCTATAAATCAGGCTAAAAAAACTAAATACTAAAAGTATATATATATATATATATATATATACTACTGAAAATCATAAAATACCATGGGAAATGCACAGTTAAGTGTCTAAAGCAAGATTCTAAATTATATGTATCTATGATGCCAATACATAAGATATAGATAGATAGATAGATAGATAGGTAGATAGGTAGATACATAGATAGATACATAGATAGATAGATAGATAGATAGGTAGGTAGATAGATAGATAGATAGATAGATAGGTAGATAGGTAGATAGATAGATAGATAGGGAGATAGGGAGATAGATAGATAGATAGATAGATAGATAGATAGATAGATAGGTAGATAGGTAGATAGGTAGATAGATAGGTAGATAGGTAGATAGATAGGTAGATAGGTAGATAGATAGGTAGATAGGTAGATAGATAGATAGATAGGTAGATAGGTAGATAGATAGGTAGATAGATAGGTAGGTAGGTAGGTAGATAGATAGATAGATAGGTAGATAGATAGATAGGTAGATAGGTAGATAGATAGGTAGGTAGGTAGATAGATAGATAGATAGATAGACAGACAGACAGACAGACAGACAGACAGACAGACAGACAGGTAGATAGATAGATAGATAGATAGATAGATAGATAGATAGATAGATAGATAGATAGATAGATAGACAGATATACACAAAGACACAGGGAGACATTTAGGAATTGACATAATCAATTTTTTTCTTTTTTAAAAAATGATTATTCTGGGCTTCCTTGGTGGCACAGTGGTTAAGAATCTGCCTGCCAATGCAGGGAACACGGGTTCATGCCCTGGTCCGGGAAGATCCCACATGCTGCAGAGTAACTAAGCCCGTGCGCCACAACTACTGAACCTGTGCTTTAGAGCCCGCGAGCCACAACTACTGAGCCCACATGCCACAACTACTGAAGCCCGCACGCCTAGAGCCCGTGCTCCACAACAAGAGAAGCCACCGCAACGAGAAGCCCGCGCACCGCAACGAAGAGTAGCCCCCGCCTGCCACAACTAGAGGAAGCCCGTGCACAGCAATGAAGACCCCAATGCAGCCAAAAATAAATAAGTAAATAAATATATATTTTTTAAATGATAGTTCTATTTTATATTGTTTTATAATAAGCATTTGTAAATTTGGAATTGAAGCACAGTAATGATATTTCATTCATTTAAAATGTTGACTCTAATATTAGATATGGTGCTAAATCCTTTACATACATTATCTATCCCCCAATCCAATCAAACCCCCCAAGATAGCCAGTAGTAATAATTCAGGGCATGTCTTGCTACATCTCTATGTTGGTAAGCAAACACATGCGTGTGAGCCAGAGGGTCTATTTTTTTCTACCAAGCTTACATCATACTCTATATTTTACCCTGAAGATTGTTTTCCCCCCTTCCTTAGTAACATATCTCTGCATGTCTCTAAGTCAATATATATAGCTGTAATTCATTTTTCTAATGCTCATTCATGGTAAGGATTTGCATGATTAATTCAGCCATTTTTCTAGTGAAGAACATCAAGTTGTTTCCAGTTGCACCACTACAAGAAAAAGTTGCCTGCGTATTC
Organism: Eschrichtius robustus; assembly: GCF_028021215.1. Lineage (NCBI taxonomy): Eukaryota > Metazoa > Chordata > Mammalia > Artiodactyla > Eschrichtiidae > Eschrichtius > Eschrichtius robustus. Next base: position 11,833,706 of record NC_090845.1, on the reverse strand, counting down.
CTATAGCTCTACCTTGTGTCATGGTGTGTTTAATCCTGTAGGATAGATTCCCATAGCTGGAGTTGCTGGGCTAAGGACATGTCCATGTTTTCATTTCTACAAATAGTAAAGGATAGCTTTCCATAAAGGTTCTACATTCACCTTCCCAAAGCAATGCACAAATGTCTGTTTTCCAAGAATGTCACCAGTACTGAATGTTACCAACCTTTCATTGTTTGCAACTGGGCAAGGGAAAAATTGTACTACAACTCTGCATTCCCTTGAACACTAACAAGGTTAAGCCTCCTATCATTAGTTTCTTAATCATTTGCATTTTAGTTTCTATAAGTATGAACATTCTTTTCTACTGTGTTGTTTTCACAATCAATTTCTGGGAGTTCTTTGAAAACTGCAGGTATTGAATTTTTGCCTGTCATATATACTGTGCATATTTGACTCAATCTAATTCTTGTCTTTTGGTTTTTTGTTATGCATTTTTTTCATTCAGAAATATTTTTAAATGTGTATGACTTTTGACCATTTTCTTGATTGCCTCTAAGATTCCTGTCTTAATTTCTGATCTCTGCTCACCCACAAGGTTAAAGAAATATTTTCCTAAATTTTCTTCTAATACTCAGAAAGATTTCATTTTACATTGGGATTTATTAACCTACTTGGCATATAATTTTACAAGTGGTTTAAGGTCAGAGTTTATAATAGTTTACTTCCAAATGGATAGCAAAATAATGCCAACAGTTAATAATCTTCTTCTTTCTACTGAATTGTAATGCCAGCTTTTCCAGTATTAACTTCTCCTATATTCTTGCATATGTGTTGAGAGTCTTTACTATGTTCCATTGTTCTGGTTACTATTTCTCATGCCATTGACATTCTGTTTTGATTACTATAGATCTATTATAAGCTTTATATGGTAACACAAGATCCCTCCCCCTGATTATTCATCTTCTGAAACATAAATTCTGTTAGCAAATCTCACTCAGTTCTTCTTCCACCTAAGTTTTTAAAATACTTGTTCTAATTGAAATTAGAAATGTCTTTCTTTTGGATTCTGATAGGAACTGTTTTGCGTTTATGTAAATGTTTGGGAAATAATGACATCTGTATAACTCTAAGTCTTCCCAAAAGTATTTACATGGCATGTTTCTCCATTTATTTGGGTGTTGTGCCATGTCCTTCAATAAAATATTAAGTTCCAAGAATTCTCCAGCGGTCCAACAGTTAGGACTCTGCACTTTCACTGCTGAGGGCCTGGGTTCGACCCCTGGTGGGGGAACTAAGATCCCACAAGCCGCATGGCGCAGCCAAAAAAAAAAAAATTTAATTCCTTATCCTTACTGAAATGGTCGTAGGTATTGTATAGTTTGAAGTAACATTGTAAATGCAATTTGTTATCCATTTCAAGTTAGAAACTGATGCTTTATACCTGTCTTGTGCCCTGTTCCTACATATTTGTTCCTATATGCATAGTGAGGAACAGGTCAGCAGGTGGACCAGGCCAGTTATTTGCCAGGGAGCACCTCTTCCATCTCGGAGTTGTATAATGTACAGTTTGATTACTGGGTGAGAAATAGTACAAAATGCCCAGGCATTAACACAGACCCCGTGCATTGGGCCCAGTGTCTCCAGACTGCCGGATCAGCCAAGTCTGAGTATTGTCCTAGGCAGAGTTCTGTGCTACCAGAATGGGGACATTTCCCAGAGGCCCCTGGAATCTTGCTAACAAGCCCTAAACTGACTATGGCAAATGTTCACATCATCTCTTCTCTGTTGGTTTTTGAAACTATTAAGCGTGTGTGTGTGTGTGTGTGTGTGTGTGTGTGTGTGTGTGTGTGTCTAATATAAAGCCATTTTTCGAATCTACCATAGGGAGAAATATCAGCAACCTGGTCAAAACTTGATTTAAAAAAAAAACAGACTAAAGAAATTTAGCCTAAATGTCTAAAAACATATAAATGTTTTCTAACATTTTTAACATTTTTATGTTAAACATATCTTATGTTAAATAAGCTATAGTAAGTACATCCATATAGAGGAATCTGATACATCTATACAAAAGAATCTTATTCAGTCTATATAAAATATATTTCTAAGAACATTTCATGACGTTGCAAATGCTCATGCTAACATATTAAGTTCAATAGAAACCTTTCAAAACTGCATATTTAGTTTGACGTCATTTTGGGAGATAATGTGAGAGACAGAATAGGTGGGAATTACATATATACTAATATGTGTAGAGGAATCATAGTACTTTTTACATGTGTGTAAAAGGATTATACTTCCTTTTATTTTCCAGATTTTCTATTGAATACAATAAACATAATCAGATGGAAAAAGACAGACCTTATTTAAGATGCACTGCCTTTTACATTCATACTTAACAGGATAGGTAAAGATATTTTTCCTTTAATTTTGTCTTTTTTCCCCTCATTTACAATATATATTAGTTCCCTAGGACTGCCATAACAAAGTACCACAAACTGGGTGGCTTAAAACTACAGAAATTTATTCTCTCACAGTTCTGGAGGCGAGAAATCTGACATCAAGGTGTCAGCAGGGCCACGCTCCCTCCGAATGCTGTAGGGGAGGATCCTCTTTGCCTCTTCTAGCTTCTGATGGTTGCCAGCAATCCTTGGCTTGTAGACGCATCACTCCAGTCTCTGTCTCCATCTTCACATGGCTCTCTTCCCTGTGTCTGTGTCCAAATTTCCCTCTTCTTATAAGGACACCAGTCATTGGATTAGGGCCCACTCTAATCGTCTATGACCTCATCTTAACTTGATTCCATCTGCAAAGACCCTATTTCCAAACAAGGTCACATTCACAGATTCTAAGGGTTAGGACTTCAACATATCTCTAGGAGGGACACAATTCAACCATAAGAGTCCACCCTCTGGCTCCCCAAAATTCATATCCTTCCCACATGCAAAATACATTCACCCTATCTTAACATCCCCCAAAGTCTCTTTTTTCTTTCTCTCCCTCTCTCCTACATTCTTGTGTTTGATTCTATAAACTAAATGCAAGCATGACTGTGATACAACTCTATTGGACAACCAGCGCCCATATAACCAGACTTCTACTGACTGAAATTAAAGCAGAATAGATCAATCCAGACCTTTGCTCCCAGACAAAACCACTATTTCTGTCAGCAATATAAAGCCCAGGGTGAAGTCCTTACTTGGTGAAGCCCTCGTCTCTCCCAAAAAACCACGGAACAATTTTATCAAGTGCTTTCTAGGCTAACACATATAATGTGGATCAGCCATCCAAGCCACTGAGCATTACTTTGACTATTTGGCCACCAAGCAGTGCTCCCTGATTTTAAAATCACGCTGCTCAGCCAGATGTTTCCATGTCTGCAGAAAAATTAACATCTCCCCTTCCGGAAGGAAGGGAGTTATAATTCACAGTTCAGCCCTGACAACAGCATGAGCTAATTAACCAAACTTGGAAACAAAATAGAGCCGTTTTTATTTTATTTTAAACCTGTTTAATAAAAATGATATGCGTAGCTGCTGAGGCAGTAGCCACTGCCAGGAAATTATTATGAACATAAATTAGCAGCGTAGTTTGTCTAACCCAGAGGTAAGCAAGTTTTCTGATTGACTTGTTTTTAAAACAGAAATCAAAGTCGTCGAGGCAAAAATTACATGCAGAAATGCTGAGGCATTGATACAGAACCCGAAAAGTAAAGTTTGGGGAAATTAAGGGAACAGACCACGATGTTGGATTCAAGTCATAGGTCCCAAATTTGACGGAAATGTAGCATAGGAGGAGGAAGAGTAAACTCCACGTCAGAAAGCACTAAAATCCACTCAACGGCACCAATTCTGTGTGCCCTCGTGTGAGCAAGGCAAGCTCTCCCAGCTGCACCACCTTCATCACTTACAGGGCCCAGTGCAAAGTGAAAATGCAGGTCCCCTGGTTCCAAAGCTAAGAATTTCAAAAAAGTTGCAACAGAGCGTGAAACCAAACACAAGGCCCTTCTAAGCACAAGACCCTGTGTGACCGCACGGGTTTTACTGTCTCTAGGTTTCAATTTTTTAATCAGTGGAATGGGAAAACACAAAATTCCATTTGCCTGGCTTCCTTCATGGGGTGTTTGGGATGATGGATTGAGATATCTGTAAAAAAAAAAAAAAAAAAAAAAATGCTTTGCAAATTTGAAACCCCTTTATCCAGAGCAGAGGCCATGGAGAGTCTGAAAACACAAGCAGGGGCTCTCCTGGACACTTTCCGTCCACTTCCAGGAATTTAATAAGGACAGCCAAATACTTCACCTATATTTAGTGCTTAATAAATCACACAATTGAAATGGAGCTCGTACTTAAAGGTTTCCACTGAATCCAGAGAAACCAGTTGACTAAATGCAATGTGGTTTCTTGGATTGGATCCTGGAACAGAAAAAGGAGAGCAGTGGGAAAACTGGTGGAAACCCATAAAAGCTCTAGAGTTTAGTTAATAGTAACATGCCACTCTTAATTTCTCAGTTTTGACAAAAGTCCCACAGTGACGTAAGACGTTAACATTAGGGGAAGCTGGGTGAAAGTTGTGCAGGAACTCTCCGTGCTAGCTTTGCAACTTTTCTGTAAATCTAAAATTTTTCCCAAATAAGAAATTTATTTAAAAAGTGAAACTGGTCCAGTTTGACTGAGAGGAAATGATGATTCTTACTTACTTGAAAGCAAAATAACAAGATTAGCTTCTATATTAAAATGTGGAAACCTGTCCTAAGTTCCCTCGGCAGTCATTTTAAGTTACGTATACCTAAATATATACATACACATAGATAGATAGAAAGAAAGAAAAGGGGGCAGGGGAGAAAAAAGACTGGATGAATGAGAATAACTTGAAATTTTGCTGCAAGTACACAGTAGTCTACATATTTCTAACTTAGCGGTTCTACTTTCATTCCAGAATCTTCTTCCTTGAGCAGGCATCACTCCATATTCTTTTCATATTAACTTTCTTTTTCTGATTGCAAGATTAATTCATGCTTGTCCTAGAAAATACATATAAAAATACAACCCCCCCCAGAACTATCTATAATCCTATCACTTAAGTCAACACGGTCAGCGTTTTGCCTCATTTTTGCCACTCTCTTGTGTGTGCATGGGAACATAAGCTATATTTTAGAATAATGGAAGCCATTGTATATAAACCAGCATTTCCAAGATTATGTTCCATGGAACATTGGGATCCATGAACAAAAAATTGGGGAACACAGAAGACCACATCCTCCCTCTAAGAGATTCACTCTGCAAAGTAGCGTAGAGAAAGCCATGAGGAGTCCTGCGTAACTTTTTAAACTCAGATTTCTCAATGTATGAATTCTATTATTAGCCCAGCAAATACTCCTTGGGAAACTCTGGTATAAATAGCTTGGTTCCAGATTTTTTTCGCTTAACAAGACGTTATGAGTATTTTCTCATGTTACTAAAAGTTAATTGCAAATATTTTAGGTTTTCTTAATTTTTTTTATTGAAGTATAGTTGATTTACAATGTGTTAATTTCTGCTGTACAGCAAAGTGATTCAGTTATACATATATACACATTCTTTTTCATATTCTTTTCCATTATGGTTTATGACAGGATATTGAATACCGTTCCCTGTGCTCTACAGTAGGACCTTGTTGTTTATCCATTCTCTATCTAATAGTTTGCATCTACTAACATCCCTCCCCCACCCCCCTCCCCCTTGGTAACCACAAGTCGGTTCTCTACGTCTGTGAGTCTGTTTCTTTTTCGTAGATAGGTTCATTTGTGCCATATTTTAGATTCCACATATAAGTGATATCGTATGGTACTTGTCTTTCTCTGTCTGACTTACTTCACTTAGTACGATAATCTCTAGTTGCATCCAGCAAATATCGTTCTAATGGTGACAAACATTACATCATATGAACATTCCATTATTTGTTATACCAGAAATCGACAAAAAAAATTTCCAAAAAGAACCAGATAGAAAATATTTGAGGCTTTGCAGGCCTTATGGTATCTATCCAATGACTCAAGTCTACTGCTAAAGCATGAAAGCAGCCACAGACACCACATAAACAAACAAGTGGGTTGTGTTCCAACAAAACTTTCACATAATTTTCACTTGTCATGAAGTATTATTCTTCTTTTGAATTTTTTTCAACCATTTAAAAATGTCAAAGACTTGTGGTTGCCAAGGGGCAGGGGGTGGGGAAGGGATGAATTGGGAGTTTGGGATTAGCAAATACAAGCTACTATATATAAAATAGATAAACCACAAGGTCCTACTGTATAGCACAGGGAAATATATTCAGTATCCTGTAATAAACCATAATGGAAAAGAATATGAAAAAGGATACATATATGTATAACGGAATCACTTTGCTGTACAGCAGAAACTAACACAACATTGTTAATCAACTATACGTCCATAGAAAAATAAGCTTAAAAAAAATAAAATGTCAAAAAAATATTCTTAGCTCACAGACTGCACAAAAACAGGTGGTAGGCCATATTTGGCCCACAGGCCATAGTATGCCCACCCATGTTTTTTCCCCCAATTAAAAAAAATACTATATTAGGTATTTGGAGAAATAAATCTTTGTCTGAACTTCTGATCAATTCCTTTGGATAGATTCCTAATAAATTCCTAGATCTGAACAACTAAGCTAGGGAATATGAATATCGGGTCCTAAAAACATATTGCTAAGTTGTTCCATAGAAAAGAAGTACAGCGCTCAACAGCAGGGTCCAAAAGTGTCTGTCTCTCCGTAACCATGCTAGTTTTGGCTATTATCATTTTTTAACTTCTGACAATTTGATGAATAAAAATTAGTATCATGTTTTACAATGCATTTCTCTGATCACTAGTGAGGCTTGACAGTTTTTCATATTCACTGACCATGTGCGTTTCCTCATTTGTGACATATCTGTTGTGTGCCCTTATCTCATTTGTTACTGAAATATTCTTTGTTTATGTTGAGGTTGTTTGTTAAAGTCATAGGAGTTCTTTATATACTGAGCGTATTAACTCTTCTTATTCTTGGCAAATATTTTCCTAATTTGTTGCACTTTTGATTTTGATGTTTTCAGTCGTAGAGATGATTTTACATTGTATAGATTGATTGTAGATTGAATATAGAAATATAGATTATAGACTGATATAGATTTATAAATCTATTAGTTTATCCACTTTGGTTTCTTCCTTTGCTTTTATGCAACAAAGTCATTTCCTACTTAGAGATCATTTGAAAACCAAATTTTCTTCTGAATTTTATTATACTTTCATGTCTCATCATACCTTCATATCATATTCATAACTCTTCATATCATCTGATATTCATTTAGTGTATGGTGTGAAGTAAGGTCCTAAACTGTTTTCTTTCCAAATTGTTTTTTCTGATTTTGACTTTTCTACTACCATTTATTACATAACCCACCCCTCTGTCACCGATTTGTGAGTATTCTTTTCTCTTATGTAAATACTGGGGTCTAAACAAGGGTAAAATGGGATGTATTCTATAAGGGTAAGTACGGGGTGGGGGGCATTTCTAAGCCATCCCCTTTATCTGTCTGTCCTTTCTTACACCAGCTCAACACTATTATGATTTTAGCAGATATTTGAACATCTGTTAGTATTAAAATGTATGATAAAATACCACTCCAAGTTCTTACTTCCCAGAAGAAATTAAAGGGCATCTTGGGAGTATTTATGTTAGGAAAGAAAAACCCAGCATACGACTGAATAATATCAGCAGAAACCACACACAGATACTTAACATCAAGTTTCGAAAAGATCCAGATGAGAACCAAAAAAAAAAAAAAAAATTATCTGAGCGTAAGAGTGGCAGACACACTCTGTCTTGGGACAAATTGTCTCCCCATTTCCTTTAAGCCTGTAGATAACCTCAGTCAATTCTTGATCCTTCTGGTTAAATCTGCTACCAAAATGTGGCTGGAACTCCGTGTATCATCAATCCCGTATTAGCCATGACTTTAGCCTTGTCCCCAACCAAATGCATTAGCAGGATCTTAACAGAAAGTGTGCTCTGTATAAACAGCATCTCTCTCTTCCTTCCCTGGTCATGTTCCTTCGGTGGGTTGTAAACACAGAGATCCTCCATGTGTCAGCAGGGGGAAGAAACACAGCAGCTAAAGCTCAGCTGGGTTGTGTAGATGTGGATGGGCACGCTACCACCCGCAGGCCAAGTCTAGCCCACAGCCTCTTTGTGGACGTAAAGTTTTAAGAACACAGCCCTGATAGTTCTTTCTCTTGTTGTCTATGCAACGGCAGAGTTGAGTAGTGGCAACAGAGACTGTGTGGGCTGCAAAGCTGAAAATATTCACTCTCTGGCCCTTTAGAGAAAAAGTTTGCTGATTGTGCCACGGAACATCTGCTCCTCCCGTAGACAATCGCCTTGCTGATTGTCAAGACAGACGCTTATTTCTCTTTTACTTCCACCTCAGTAATTCCTATCTGCATTTAATTAGAATCGAATCCAGACCTCAGCCATTCACACAGAAGACCAGAGGGTAATGCAGTCACAACTTTTAATTTCCCTCCACTAGTCTGCAATCAGCAATGAAATTCAATCTGATTGTCAAGGTCTGAGACATGTTCAAGCTAGGACTAAGAAAAAAAATCAAGGTATAAAAACTGAGAAAAGGGCAAGGTGCCTCTTTCGTTGTGCTATTTCTGATGTATAAGAGAAGCCTAGTCAAAGGTGAAAATAGCAGTGTGGAAATGTCCAAGTTTCAGGCTGTCTAAAATAGATGCATTATTTTTCAGTGCATTGCTTCTGTCAGTCTGAAACCTCTTCAGGTAAGAGCCGAGACATTTACAGGCCTTTGCCATCCACGAGGTAATTGCTGGCTCTAGTCCAAGAGGTTCAGTTCCTGAGCCATAAATTGAGTGACACTTTGTACCAATAATCTTGTGTTTCCACAGCAGCGAATGAGAACAGCAAGCCAAGCAGATGATGACAATGGTCTGGGCTTACACTCTGTCTCCGACTTCTGAGTTCGAAGCGTGTAAATTGTTATTCAAATCATTTTCTACAAGCTCAGCCACAACCTTTGGTGAACAAAATGATAGGAACACTTCATTTATTCTTCTTTACCAGAAAATGAGGTATTCCGTATAGGTAAAGTTTCCAAAGGAATAAATGTGGAGTTCGGAATTCTTTTAGTCATAATCACTTTGGAAATATTTTTTTCCAAAATGTACTACTTTACTTTGTACGAAATGCAAAGCACCAGATTGTTTTTGTGACCAAGGGCCATCACTGGGCATATTTAAGACTCTGTCAAGAACCATCCTTGCCCTCAAGGAGTTTATAGTCCAGGCGTCAGCAAACATTTTCTCTAAAGGGCTAAATAGTAAATATTTTAGGTTTCGTGGACCACATACAGTCTTTGTTGCATGTTCCCTTATTGTGGAGAAATACAGTTCTAGCTGGGGGCATGAGGCTTTTTGGAGGATCTGAGTTGAGTCCTCAAAGGATCAGTGACACTCTTTTTGTTTTCACAGGTAAATATATATCCAGAATATATAAAGAACTCTTACAACTCAACAACAAAAAGACAAACAAGCTAACTGAAAAGAGGGCAAAGGTCTTAAACAGATGTTTCTCCAAAGACGATATACAAGCAGCCAATAAGCACCTGAAAAGATGCTCAACATCATTTAGTCATCGGGGAAACACAAATTGTTATGTTAGTGAGGTGGCTTTTGTCTTACACCTAAGGATGGGGGCTGGTTGCCAGGAGAAACAACCATGTGACTAGAGGGTTAGAACTTTGAAGCTCACCCCATGACCTCCAGGGATGGAAGAGGCGCTGGGGATTGAGTTCAGTCACCGATAGCCCATGATTTAATCATTCATGTCTAGGTAACAGAGCCTCCATAAAAACCCAGAAGGACAGAGTTCAGAGAGTTTCTGGGTTGGTGAACATGTGGAGGTGCTGGGAGAGTGGGGCACTCAGAGAGAGCACGGAAGCTCCACACCCTTTCTCCATACCTTGCCCTCTGCATCTCTTCCATCTGGCTCTTCCCGTGTTATAACCTTTTGTAATCAACCAGTGACCTAATAAGTGAAATGTTTCTCTGAGCTCTTGGAGCTGCTCTAGTAAATTAATGGAATCCAAGGAGGGGGACACTGGAACCTCTGATCTGTAGACAGTAGATCAGAAGCCTAGGTGACAACCTGGACTTGGGGCTGGTGTCTGAGAAGGGAGTGAGGGGACAGTCTCTGTGGGAATGAGCCTTAATTTGTGAGATCTGATGCTGTCTCTGGGTAGATAGTGTCAGAGTTGAGTTGAATTGTAGGACACCCAGCTGGTGTCCAAGAATTGCTTGGTAATGTGGGAACCACCCCCCCCACACACACACACAGACACGTTGGAATTGGATGTCAATTCTTTCACTGTTTTTCTAGGAAGGTTTTACTTTTCCTGTTTCTTAGTCCACCTGGAATTGATGTTTGTTTATGGTGAAAATTAGGGCTCTAACTTTAGAAATAAGGAGGATAGCAGATAAGATTATCGCTGGATTTTGCATTTCGTTTGTTTGGTTGGTTGGTTGATTGGGTTTTCAAATTCGGTTTTGTCTTCGGAGGAGTGAGTTCTTTGTTTTTATTCTAATTTTTTCAATTATCTGCGCCTATGTTGCTGTGGAGAATAGTTTTAACTGCAGATTCGCAACACAATTGATTCAAGAGTAATGTTCAGAGCCTAATATTATGGCCCCTTTCCTTTCCAAGGATGTCTCTTATGATTCCAGACTTGGTCCAGTGGGGACTTGAACAAGAGTGTACATCCGTAGATGTGAATAAAATCAAGCTCAAGTCAAAGAAAAGGAAGGGAAGATGCCTGAGTGGTGACACCATGATGGCATGGGCATTTACAACACTCAGCAACAATCCAGATCTATGCCCATAGGACTGGGTTTGGGGCCAAGTTGTTGGGGGTACCATCAAAGTTGTTCTTGGTTTATGGTGCACGTAGTGGGGATAAAATGTTGCCTGACAATTTCGTCCTTGTTCATAGTGAGTCTTAATTCACAAGTTTCAATGAGGAGCAACAGAATAAGAGTGACGGATACTCAGAGACCACAGGAAGCACCTAACTGCTTAGAGCTTTCAACTCCCTGGGTCACTGGCTGGAATCCCCATGCAGACTAGGAAGGTCAGAGAGGAGGAAGTGAAACTGTGGTCAGTCCTTGGGCACATCTGGCCCAGCGGGCTGACAGAGTCTATGTGTCTCTCCTTTATTCCTTCAGCTTATGCCTCCTCCTACGAGATTTAGCTCCAGCCCACTTCATACCCATCTTTTTTTATTTTTTAAATTTCTTTTATTGAAGTATAGTTGATTGACAGTGTTGTGTTAGTTTCTGCTGTACAGCAAAGTGATTCAGTTATATATATATACACATTCTTTTTCAAATTCTTTTCCATTATGGTTTATGACAGGATATTGAATACAGTTCCCTGTGCTATACAGTAGGACCTTGTTGTTTATCCATTCACTATCTAATAATTTGCATCTACTAACATCAAACTCCCAGTCCATCCCTCCCCCACCCACCTCCCCCTTGGTAACTGCAAGTCTGTTCTCTATGTCTGTGAGTCTATTTCTGTGTCATAGATAAGTTCATTTGTGTCATATTTTAGATTCCACATATAAGTGATATCATATGGTATTTGTCTTTCTCTTTCTGACTGACTTCACTTAGTATGATAATCTCTAGGTCCACCCATGTTGCTGCAAATGGCATTATTTCATTCTTTTTTATGGCTAAGTAATATTCCATTGTGTGTGTGTGTGTATATACATATATACATATATATATATATATACACACACAACATCATCTTTATCCATTCATCTGTCGATAGACATTTAGGTTGTTTCCATATCTTGGCTATTGTAAATAGTGCTGCTATGAACATTGGGGTGCAAGTACTTTTTTGAATTATGGTTTTCTCCAGATATATGCCCAGGAGTGGGATTGCTGGGTCATATGGTAGCTCTATTTTTAGTTTTTTGAAGAAACTCCATACTGTTCTCCATAGCGGCTGCCCCAATTTACATTCCCACCAACAGCACAGGAGGGTTCCCTTTTCTCCACGCTCTCTCCAGCATTTATTGTTTGTAGATTTTTTTGTTGATGGCCATTCTGACCTGTGTGAGGTGGTACCTCATTGTAGTTTTGATTTTCATTTTTCTAATAATCAGTGATGTTGAGCATCTTTTCATGTGCCTGTTGTCCATCTCTGTGTCTTCTTTGGAGAAACGTCTGTTTAGGTCTTCTGCCTATTTTTCTATTGGATTGCTTGTCATACCCATCTTTATCCCATTGTCTTGCTTTATCTTCATTGAAGCACTTTTTGAAAATATTGAACTTTTTTTTAACAGGTTTCCATGTTGTTATGGGTTGAATTGTGTCCCCTGGAAAGAAACAATGAAGTTTTTTTTTTTTTTTTTTGCTGTGTTGGGTCTTCGTTGCTGCGTGCGGGCTTTCTCTAGTTGTGGCGAGGGGGGGCTACTCTTCGTTGCGGTGTGCGGGCTTCTCATTTTGGTGGCTTCTCGTTGCGGAGCAAGGGCTCTAGGCACGCGAGCTTCAGTAATTGCAGCATGCGGGCTCAGTAGTTGCGGCATATGGGCTCAGTAGTTGTGGCGTGTGGACTCTAGGGTGCGCGGACTTTAGTAATTATGATGCACGGGCTCAGTAGTTGTGGCGCACGGGCTTAGTTGTTCCGCGGCATGTGGGATCTTCCCAGACCAGGGATCGAACCCATGTCCCCTGCATTGGCAGGCGGATTCTTAACCACTGTGCCATCAGGGTAGTCCCAGAAACATTGAAGTCTTAACCCCAGATACTTGTGGATGGTACTGGAGTACAGTAGGCCCTTAATCCAATATGACTGGTGCCCTTATAAGAAGAGGGACCTTTGGACATAGACAAAAACACAGAGAGAGAACACAGCCATGTGAAGACAGAGGCAGAGATTGGAGTTATGCTGCCAAAAGCCAAGGAATGCCTGAGGCTAAAAAGCTAGGAAGAGCCAAGGAAGGATTCTTCCGTAGAGCCTTCCTGAGGGAGCATGGCGCTGCCGACACATTGATTGAGGACTTTTAGCCTCCAGAACTGTGAGAGATTGATTTCTGTCATTTTAAGCCACCAAGTTTGTGGTAGTTTGTTACGGCGGTCACAGGAATCGAGTCCACATGTTTACAATCTACCCAGGCCCTGGCCACATCCGGCAAACAAACATGAAAACGAGGGCAAAGACAGGTCCTGTATCTCCGATACTTAGAATAGCGCCTAACACATAGTTGGCCCTCAGTTAATGTTTCTTGGAAGGAAGGGGCTGTAACAAGCTTTGGCACCTGAGAAGATGTGGTGCCACCTCCTGTGTCTGTACCCCCTTCCTCTTGCCTCTCTTCCCGTCCCTTGACTCTTGGCAGTCTGTCTCAAGACTAACAGCTTCGAGCTGTGCTGTCCAATTCGGTGGTGCATTTGGCTTGCTGAGCACTTGAAATATGCCTCAAGCACTGGAGGAACTGAATTTTTTATTTTCTATCACTTTAATTAATTGAAATTTAAATATAAAAATAAATGCTCGATTCAGTTACTGGAAAATGTTTAAGTATGCTTGGAACATCTGGGATATATGAATCCACTTCTTCAACTGTTATTTTTATGAAAACCAAATGCTAACTAAGGATGTCAGATAAAAATTCAGCCTCCAAATTGAGGTGTGCTTTGAGTGTAAAATACACACTGGATTTTGAGGATTTTGGATGAAAAACAGAATATAAGGGTTCTCATTGGGGCTTCCCTGGTGGCGCAGTGGTTGGGAGTCTGCCTGCTAATGCAGGGGACACGGGTTCGAGCCCTGGTCTGGGAGGATCCCACATGCCGCGGAGCAGCTGGGCCCGTGGGCCACAACTGCTGAGCCTGCGCATCTGGAGCCTGTGCTCCGCAACGGGAGAGGCCGCAATGGTGGGAGGCCCGCGCACCGCGATGAGGAGTGGGCCCCGCTTGCCGCGGCTGGAGGGGGCCCTCGCACGGAGGCGAAGACCCAACACAGCCAAATAAATAAATAAATAATAATTAAAGGTGCTAATAATTTTTTTTAAAAAAGGGTTCTCATTGATAATTTTATATTGATTACATTTGGAAATGATAATATCTTGAATATATTGGGTTAAAATAGATTATTAAAATTAATTTCACCCGTTTATCTTTATTTTTTAATGTGACTCCTAGAATATTTAACATTACAGAGGTGCCTCACACTGCATTTCTATTGGAGAGAGCTGGCTTAGAAGTTAACAGTTCTGCAATCAGAGCCTGGTTTGAGTCTCCACTTACTAGGTTTGTGAATTGGGGCAAATAACACACCTTTCTGAGAGTGGTTTTTGTCATCTATGGCTTGCAGGGTCTTTGTTACGCTTGAAAGAGATAAATAAGGCAATTTGTACAATGAATGGCATAGAAGGGCTCAATAAATGGTAATTCATTTTGAATTGTATTATAATTATCACTTTTCCTGATGGGAGCATTAAAATGTTTCCACCTCTTCTGACCTGCTACGGTAACCTCCCTGTTAAAAATTATCTTACCTTGACCCTGGCTGGCTAGCTAATTTGCAGAACTCAGTGCAAAAGGAAAATATGAAGAAAAAAAAAAAAAAAAGGAAAAAGTGCTCTTAAAGCCATTAACATATAAAAAGTTTTCCTTCCTTCACCATTTCGCTCTCAACCTGTGGCGGTGGTATTTGCTATCCCATGCTGGGCTCCCCCAAGCATTCCTCCAGTATCCATGGGGTACTCGTGATGTGAGTGCAGACCCTCCCAGGTGACGGGGACCCTGGCCTTGTAACTTGGTGCGGTCACACATGTGTGTGCACCACCCCTTGGCTGCCACGTTCCCCCTCGAGCCCGCCACCTGGCCAATGGAACGGGCTGGACCAGGAGCCAGAAAGTCAGTCCATCTCCCCTTCCAGGGGACCACCACCACATCCACAGGGGCTGGGCAATGCCCCCAAGGGATAAAAGGCTCCACGCAGGACACACTCAGCACCTGGATCGTGGCGGATGCAGGGGTGCCCTTCCTCCCCCACCCCCCTCCTTCCCTGTCCTGGGCGGTGATGACAGCCACCAGCTCCCACCCCGAGATGGAGATGTCGTTTGGCACGACAGGTTCCAAGGCTTCCTCCATCCTCCAGAGCTCCCAGGGATCAGGCTGAAGCTGGGACTTCCTCGTCCTGCATCCTCGCTTCCCACCTCCTGGGAGCACTTCCTTAAGAAATCACTTGCTCTCAAATTCTCGTGTCAGGGTCTGCTTCTGGGGAACATGAGTTAAGACAAACCTTCCTTTTACTGCTTTTAGATAATAATATTTTTGAGGACTGCCATGTACCAGGCATGATGCTGGTCTCTTCATCCCATGAAGCAGTCCGTGTATCTTCCTTGGTGTGGAGAAGAGCAAGCAATGATGATTTGCTGGGAAAGAAAAGCACAAATGTAAAAGAGCAGTCATCATTCGCAGAGCAGAATACTTAAATTAAGGGAGTAAAGTGACACATCTTCAATTAGCAAGGCTCCTCAGACAGAATTGCCCAGCCATCAGTACACTGTTTTCAGTGTTATTCAGGCAGTCAGATGGCACTCCTTAGGACTTAAAGAAGCTGAAGATTTTATTTGCTGCCTTTAAGCCAAAATATTCTTAAGATAAACATACAGACCCACTTAGACGTGACCATATGTGACACCAAGAAGCAGAATCATTTATTTTGCTCTAATGGAGTAAGTGAAAGAAATTCCACTGGAGAAAAAAATACACTAAGTATCAAGGCAGAGTGCACTCTTTCTTTCTCTTAATTAAAAGCCACATTTTATTCAGATGAATAATACCAGTTATCCTAGAGAGAACAGAAGAGAAAAAAATCCTCTTTTAAGTAGGCAATTGGATCATCAAAGAATTTCTTTGATTTCCAAGAGCCTACTTGAATTAGAGAATTATGTCTTAATGCTCTTCAGTCCTGTCATCATCCAGAAAGTAATTTTTCTCTTTTAAAATGAAAGCACGATTTTTCCCTTTTCAACAAGAAAAGTTAGCAGCTGTACCCACAAGAAGGTGAAAATGTTGAAAAAAACGTTTTTTAAAATTGGGCATAGGTATATTTTATCTAAATCATGACAACTTACAAAAGTTCTGTTCATTTAATAATTCTATATTTTAGGAAACTTGGAACATGTAATCCCATGCAAACTGTATGATACAAGGTCAAGACAATTGAAAACCCTATTTAATCCATTAGGTAGCTAAATATAATATTAAAATGTTATTATAAGTCCAACGAATTTCCATGTATTGCTATGGAAAATTCATCCAGAATGTTCATATGATATGCCCCAAATCTGGCTTCTTGGCAGTTGCATCCTGAAACAGTAGGTCTATAAGGGGTACAGTAGACAGGTAGTCCAAGAAAAAATGTTTGTTAATTATTTACATCTGCATAGGTATTGCATAGATATTTTTAATGTAGTTTTTTGAATACATACTAAACTTCCAGGGTACTAAGTTCAAAGTTATGAAAGGGCATACAGCAAATGTCTGCACTCACCATGTCCCTACCCACCCATTTCCTCTCCCATGTTATTAGTTTCTTGCATATCATCCAAAGGTTTTCTCTGCACACCCAAGCAAATGTGAATCCATTTTTTCCTTCTCTTTTTATGTCCATATTGTACACCGGAATGTCCCTTGATTTTTTGCACTTAATGATAATGGCCTATTTTAGTCAAAGGGTATTAATGAAGTCTTTGAACCTCAAATATAATTCAGTATCATAAGAGAAGATTCCCAAAGTGACAACCACTGGACAACCAATATCCAAGTTACCAAAAGCAGGTGTCTGAGCTCAGCTTAGCCTAGAGACTCAGAAATGTGTGCACACCAAAGTGTGTGATGTGAAGATATGAGCAAAAGAGCATTGGCTCTGGTGTCAAGTAGATCTGCGTTAGATTCAAATCCAGTCTCTGTGTGTGTGCCCACCTTGGGCAGTGGGGATAATGGTGTCTACCTCCGTGTCCCTGGGAGGAGTAGAGATGAGATGCATATTCACATTAGGAAACCATATCAGGATCTGATGTGTCAGCCCATAGGCACCCACCCCAGCATCTTATAGCCCTCTCTCTGGAAGTTTTAGCAACTCCTCCCACCAACCTCACTTCTGGCCAAGTAGGGAGCTTCTTTGCTGCCCCTCCCTTTCTTGCCAACTTGTCGCACTTCCTGACCTTCCTTCACGACCCATTAACTGAAGAAATAGCTCATGAGTAGGAGGTCCATGAATAGAATTCTTCCAGCGCACTCATTCAGGGGGGTAACAGACACAAATAAATAAAGTACATATTACCATAAAAACTAAAAAGCAAACAAAGAAGAGATAAAGAAAGAGAACACTTTGGGGATGGTAGCTGAGAAAACCTCTCTGCGGAGGTGACATTTCAAGGTCACCCAAAAGATGACCAGTTAATATCAGACTAATTTTCATGCTGAAAATAATTATAAATGTTGAACAAGGTATAGAGAACAACCATTTGAATGCACTGCAGGGCGTCCAAGCCAAGCGGAACTAGAAGCCTTGAGAGGAGCCCAGGAAGTAAGCTCCACATTCACCCCAGCTTTTCCCTGAGAGCACTTCACACTCATGGCCCAAGTGGACAGAAGATGTGTTACTGAACTGAGGAGATGGAGATCACAGTTTGGAGCTGCCAAAGTGGCTGGAACTTGAGAGGAAGTTTCAGAGAGACTTTGAGCCCCAAACTCTGCGCAAAATTTCCCCTCAAGTGATTGACTGCCTCTGTAGCTGTCTACGCACAGGATGAGACTCTAGGAAACCCATCAGAAAACAGCAACTGACAGGTTAACGAGCCAGGCAGAGGTGGCAGCAGTCACACGGTACTAGGAAGACAGAAGTGGCGGCTGCAACTCTACCAAGCTAGAGGCACCTTGATAAACACCCTAGGCCTGGTAAACACTCCTAGGTCATGAGCTAGCACATGGAAATATGCTCTAGGATTAAGGGGAAAACTGAAAGAGACCATCCCTCACAAAACCTAAAAACTGAGACTTGATAAGACCAAGGTAAGCCACTGGCACTTTATCTGCCTGCCAACAGAAAAGTTAACCCTCTTTGGAAGAGGAGAACATCATTCAGAGCCTCTACTCTTTATTGCCCACAATATCCAGTATCCACTAAAAAATTACAGGCCATGCTAAAAGTAAAAAACAGGAGCAATTGACCAAAATCCAAGAGAAATAAAATAAGCAATTTAAACGGAATGGTGGGTGATTCACGATATTAAAATCTTAAAATAATTAAGATTAATTAAAATCTTAAAATAATATGGAGGGACTTCCCTGGTGGCACAGTGGTTAAGAATCCGCCTGCCAATGCAGGGGACACAGGTTCGAGCCCTGGTCCGTGAAGATCCCACATGCCGCGGAGCAACTAAGCCTGGGTGCCACAAGTACTGAGCCCACATGCCGTAACTACTGAAGCCCACGTGCCTAGAGCCACAACAAGAGAAGCCACTGCAATGAGAAGTCCGTGCACCACAACGAAGAGTAGCCCCACTCACTGCAACTAGAGAAAGACCGTGTGCAACAACAAAGACCCAACTCAGCCATAAATAAATAAATTTATTTAAAAAAATAATAATATGGAAAAGATGAAGATTCAATAGATGGGTTTAACATTAGGTTAGATACAATTGAACAGAGGATGACAGATGAGTAGATATATACAAATTGATGCACAGAATATAAAAAGATAGAAAAGAGCATAGTAGCTGTGTGGGACATGGAGAATAGGCATAATACATGTGTAATTGGACTCCTAGAAAGAAAAGAGATAAAGAGAATGGAACACAACCAATGTTCTAAGCAAAGCAATAACAGCTGAGAATTTTTCCGATATTGATGAAACCAGTGAAAGATACCAACCCACAGATTCAAGAAGCTCAGTGAACTCCAAACAGAATAAATACAAAAAGACCACACGTAGGCATATCTTAGTTTAACTGTTGAAGTAGAGGCTTCATGGTGTGTTTTTGATCTCTGGTCAGGACAAACATCTCCCTCAAGGGAAAAGATGAGAGCTAGTACAGTCTATGTGTATCAGATGAGAATATTGCAATAGAACAAGAAGGTTACTATTACATGTGAGAGAGAAGTAGGGCAGGGAGAGGGGGAGCAGACAGATGATTGAAGGAGTGAAGTGTTCAACAAGGTATAAGAGGATGGGATCCAGAGCTCAAGTGCAAAGGTTGGAGGGGAGAGAACCACAGCAACCCTGTGGTGGGTCCTATGTAAGTGTGTGTGCATACGTATGTGGAGTGGGCTTGCAAAAATGGAGTCATTCTATACATACTGTTTTGTATACTACTTTTTTTTTAACTTTATGCCTTATGAAGGACTGTAGTAAATGCTGTTAGGGCCTCTAGCCCTTACCACTTCAATGCCTGTAACCCAACTTCTTACATCATCTCCTGTATCTCCTTTCCCAAAAGGCTCTCTGTGGCACTGTAGTTGCTTTGACCACCCACGGGCAGAAGTGCCAGGGAATTAATGCCTCCTGGGAGCAGCTCTCAACAAATGACTGATGGGAGTTGGTAAGTAAAAATACCCCAGTTCCCTTGCTCCTGAGCTGAGGTAACTCTGAGATATGTTGGGTTTTTTTTTTTTAACATCTGTATTGGAGTATAATTGCTTTACAATGGTGTGTTAGTTTCTGCTTTATAACAAAGTGAATCAGCTATACATATACATATATGAGATATGGTTTTATACTGGCTGCCAAAATCTCATCAGTTCCCATTCATGGTACGTAACTTGTTAACCCTTCACTGCCTGCCTCTGCATTCCCTTCTGCTCACTTCCCCACTCTTTACTAGAGTTTCCTTCCCCCTGCAAATAAACTCCTTGCATTTGAATTCTTGTCTCAAGAGTCTTCTAAGGGAATCCAAGCTAAGACGTCACCTGTCCATAATAGCAAGGTGAAAAAGGATGTTATAAAGATTAAAGGAGTGAATATCTATAAATTAGAAAATTGCCAGATTATAATTGGCACTGTATGAGTTTGCTATCATTATTACTATTATTATTATTACTACAATCTCTATGTTTAATGGTTGGGAACCTCACTATTAATAATCGTCCCCAAATGCCTCCTACCTTGTTTCACTAAGGAATAGTTTATTCACCAAGCAACTGGAATGCTTCATCATTTCCACTCCTGTAGGCTACAGCAGGCCTTTATCCTTAGCAGAATTCTTAGAAGTTGAATCGCCTGTATCTGAACTACATTTTTTGTTGTTGTAATCATTCTCCAAAGCCTTCACACTCCTCTCTCACTCACATATGAGGCATGCATTATTAATTAAATGACGTTATTATAGCCAGTAATTGAATTACCCCAGAGTTCCTGCCTGCAGTAATTAACATCTATCAAAATAAAAGAGGAGGAGTTCTGTTGCCCTTATTACAAGTGGTTTGGTTTCATGGGGTTTTGATCAAATTAAATAGAATCAAACTAAGAAGTGATTGAATTAAGTGAAAGGCATCATCCTCGCATTGCCCTTATTTGTTCCCAAATATGACTGAATATTGAGAGTCCACTTTAGAGTCTACACATTTTTCCTTAACAAGCTTCTTCCTTCTAAGTGCAGACTCAGGAATGGGACTACACTTTTAAATTGATGAATGGTATTCTCATCAGGCTATATTTAGGAGCTGTTTTACACACAAGAAACTAGTTTAAAGTAAGTCAAGAACAACCAATTAAATCTAAAAACGATTCAGCAGCCACCGTACCAATTTTGGGCATAACCAAGGAGCAGTCTGTAAGCAAGAATACTCATAATATCAGAATGGTGTCAGAGTCGGTCAATAGCTATCAATTTCGATTCGTGTAAAGCAAAACAGTAATGCGGGGAAGCGCTGAGCAGGCCACAAACTGAATCAAAGGGAAGTTTTCTCATGAACAGGCAAACAGGTGGTCTCTCAAACAGCCACATGATTGTATACAGAAGAATCAGTAAGAAGAAGAGAGACCACCCCCAAAATAAAAGAGCTTTCTACCAAATCACAACCCCATGCGTATTCGGAGCATCATGAACCACAAAAATGAAATGAAATCTGTATTTGTAACAATATTCATGACAGCTGTGGACTTCAACAGAAACATAGACTACTTTTGTCCTCTACCTGAACTCACGAAGACAAAACCTGCCTTAACTGGAATCTTCCTCTCTTTAGACACTGTTCCGTCACTCCGGTGCACAAACATGCCTGCAACTGCAGCCCTCACTCATTGGTTGGCTAAAAGCAGCTTAGATGAACTTGTTCTAGCCTAGACTGCCTGGCATAGTCTCATTTAAGGCTGTTGTGCTAGCTGAATTAAGAATAGTACCCTTTTCCTTCTCAAAAGTGTCCTCGTTTGGAAGATAAATTATTTGGTCCTATGGTGTCCACATTGAAGGATTCCAACATATATTTTCATTCTCTTCTGATCTGACATAATAAGCACTTCTGAATCCCAGTTAGCATTCCTGAACGTCTCCAAATTTCCTTTCAGATGCTAGACCTCTCAGATGCTAGAGCATGGTAGGCTTAGAGAATAAATTAAGAGAGGAGAAAGGGATTAAGAAATGAAAGAACACCTCCTGATCCTCATACGAATTTGAGATAATTTATACAAGTTTCTTGACAAGGTTTGTCTTCTCTTAATATGTAAATGACAGCCTACTAGATAGAAGGCATGGATGAGTAGCATGACTTTATTCTGAACTAAAGGCAAAGCATTATTATGGAGCTGAGGTGCTTCCATGCTTAAAATTTCTTAAATAATAAAAGGGGGTTGTCCTTAAAGAAAAGTGAGTTTCACACATACAAACAGCACTTGAATTTGATCATAAATAATTTAAAAATCAAACTACAGAAATATCAAATGATGGAGCAATAAGATCAGGTAGGTGTAAGAACATTCTAGAAGTCAGTAACCTCACTTTGTCCTCAATATAACAGTATTCTATCCGGCATTTACCTGCCTCAGCAGGATCTTCTAAACAATCATCCATCAAGATGATAAAGTATTGAAAGAGGCTGGCTAAAGGAAGTGGTGGGCTCTCTATACCCCGAGATATACCAGAAGAAAATAAATAACCACCTCTCCTGAGTGCTATGGACATTAATCTTCTGAACCAGCTGATTTTTCAAGTTACTTTCCAGCCATACAAAATCTATGATTCATTGGAAATTTGAAATCTCCTGTAAGCAATAAGTTAACACAAATGGTATAGCATCAAGTACATCCAGGGAAAATGCGACCTTGTGTAGACCTAAATTTGCAAATGGCCAAATTAGAAAAATAGCTCATGAGCTTAAACAATATAACACTTTATTTCTTAAAAAATCCATTCTAGTTACTCAAGAAATATGTGTTCACTGGGGAAAAGTTGGAAGACACAGTTATAGCAAATAAGAAAATCACTCAATTCCAATATGGTTAACATTTTGGCTTTTGTCTTATGTACAATTGGATGATGAATGTATACTCCCATGTAACTTCCACCAGAATCAAGTAGTAGAATATTTCCATTTCCCCCAAAAAGGTTCCTGGTGGCTCCTTCTGGTCAATCCCCACCCTCCATAGGCAAACATTGATCTGATTTCCGTCACTGTAGATTAGTTTTGCCTGTAAACTGCATAAAAACGGAATCACACAACACAATGTTCTTGAGATTCATTCATGTTGTTGCATATATAAGCAGTTAACTCATTTCTTTTATTGCTTAGCCATTTTCCACCATATGAATATAGTGGTATTCCATTGTGTGGCTATACCCCCATTTTGTTTACTCTACCTCATATTGATAGCCAAGGGTAAGTAGAATGTAGACTCAGTGGTAGAGGAGAGAGCAGATAAGTATCAGTTATGGCCTCAAACCAGCTGCAGAGATGAAAGCTATAGTACTCACTAACTTTCCTCATTAAGGATTTTGCAGGAAAAGAGACCAACCAGACTTGGAAAGAAGCCGTTCCCAGAACTTATTATAGGATGCAAGGACATCCGGGACTTCCCTGGTGATGCAGTGGTTAAGAATCCGCCTGACAATGCAGGGGACAGAGGTTGAGCCCTGGTCTGGGAAGATCCCACATGCCACGGGGCAACTAAGCCCGTGTGCCACAACTACTGAGCCTGCGCTCTAGAGCCCACGAGCCACAACTACTGAGCCCACGTGCTGCAACTACTGAAGCCCACGCACCTAGAGCTCGTGCTCCGCAACAACAGAAGCCACCGCAGTGAGAAGCCCGAGCACCACAACGAAGAGTAGCCCCCACTCGCGGCAACGAGCCCAATGCAGCCAAAAATAAATAAATTTATATATATATATAAAGATGCAGGGACATCCAAGTGGCACAAAGGATGGTGTGGTCTGGCACAGAGGATGGATGCTCTGAGGCACCAGCCAGATCCCCATTAAGGACGGAAGCACTCATTTCCCCAGCTGCCGGAAGTGCTAGTGGTTGATAGCCCTCAGCTGAACAGTGTTGACTCACCCAAGGTTATGGTCCCTCCCTGGGAGAAGCCAGCAGCCAATGAGTGATCAGATTCAGGGTATAAAAGCCAGGCCTCCCTTACCTCATGGCAGGGTAGTTCTAAAGCGCTATCTTGATTGCAAGGTTCCCTGAGAGGTCGACTGAGGCAGCTGTTGCAGCTCTTCAATTTTTCCCTCTGCTTAATCATACTTCCTTCACTTCTTACAGGTATTGTTCCTTCCAGCTCTCTCCCATAAAGCTTCTGCATGCAAATGTCACAGTCTCAGAACCGTTTCCTCATGGAATCTGAATCATAACAAGCAAGTTTTCAAGTAAGGTAAAGTCCTCCAGTTTTGTTCTTCTTTTTCAAGATGGTTTTGATAATTCTAGGTCTGTTGCATTCACATGTCACTTTTAGAATGAACTTACCTATTTCTACCCAATAGCCTGTTGGCATTCGGATTGGAATGGTGTGGAGTTTGTGGATCAATTTGGGGCTGAGATTAATCTTTTTCCATATGGATATCCGGTTGTTCCAGGAATATTTGTTGAAAAGATTATCCTTTCCTTCAGTGAATTACCGTGGCATGATCATGTCATCTGCAAATAAAAACAGTACCATGTTAGATGCAAACTATTATATAGAGAGTGGAGAAACAAAAAGGACCTACTGTATAGCACAGGGAACTACATAAACCATAATGGAAAAGACTATGAAAAAGAATGTATATATATGTATAACTGAGTCACTGTTGTACAGCAGAAATTAACACAACATTGTTAAGTCAATTGTACTTCAATAAAATAAATTTTTTAAAGAATACAATGTTGAATAGAAGTTGTGAGAGCAGGTGTACTTGCCTTCTTTCCAATCTTTAGGGGAAGTGTTTGCTCTTTCACCAGTGAGTATGTTAGCTATAGGTTCCCCCACCATGACCACCAAGTTGAAATACCATCTTTATTAAATACCAAATTCCCCTATGTTCACGGGCCTGTTTCCAACGATCTGTCTTTTTCTACAACAGTATCACACTGTTTCATCACTATAGTTTTATTGATCATTTTTATATCAGGTAGAGCAAGTTTTTCTTTTTTATTATTTTCTTCGTTATCGTCCATTTGTTTATTCTTCTAGAGAAATTTTAGAATACTGTTTATTTGTGCAATTTTTGTTGTTGTTCCTCTGTTTCTTTCTTGATGTCTATGTTAGTCAAATATTGTTTTATTATTCCATTTTAATTCCTTTATTGACTTTTTATCTATAACTGTCTGTATTATTTTTAGTAGTTATTCTAAACATTACGATATGCATCCTGAACTTATCAGAAACTATGTAGATTTAACATTATACCACTACACATAAAATGTAAGAACCTTGTAACACTCGAATTCTATTAACCCCTCCCTTGTTATTGTTGCTATATATATTACACTTATACATATTATTAATGCCAAAGTGAAATATCACTTTTGCTTTAAAGAGTCAGTTGTATTTTAAAGAAATTAAAATTAAAAACAAAAAGAAAGAGCCTTTTACATTTATGCAAATATTGATCATTTCCAGTGCTCTTTATTTCTTCTTTTGTATTTGAAATACCATTTGACGCCATTTTCCTTCAGCCTAAAGAAATTCCTTTTTCATTTCCTGCAGTTCAGTTCTGCTTGGAACAAATTCCTTCAGTTTTTGTTCTTGTCAGAAAATATTTTTAATTTTTTCCTTTCATTTTTAAAAAACACTTTCTCCAGATATAGATTTGTGTTGGGTTTTTATTTTATTTATTTTTTACCGAATATAGAGTTCTGGTTGAATTTTTTTTTTCTTTAGGCTCTTTTAAAATGACATTCCAGGGACTTCCCTGGTGGTTCAGTGGGTAAGACTCCACGCTCCCAATGCAGGAGAGCCGGGTTCAATAACTGGTCGGGAAACTAGGTCTCACATGCATGCCACAACTAAGAAGCCTGCATGCTGCAACTAAGAGTCCACATGCCGCAACTAAGAAGTCTGCATGCCACAACTAAGACCCGGCGCAGCCAAAATAAATAAATAAATAAATAAATAAATAAATAAATACATACATACATACATACATACATACATACATACATACATACATACAATGTCATTCCAGGGACTTCCCTGGTGGTCCAGTGGTTAAGACTCTGTGCTCCCAATGCCAGGGACACAGGTTCAATCCCTGGTCGGGAAACTAAGATCCCACATCCCACATGCCACACGGTGTATACCACACGGGTGTGGCCAAAAATAAAATAAAATGTCATTCCATTGTCTCTGGGTAGCTACTATATCTGATGAGAAGTCAGACATAATTCATACCATTGTTTTCTGATGTATCTCCCTCCCGCAAGCTGCTTTTAAGATTTTCTCTTTACCTTTGGTTCTCAGCAGTTTGACTATAATGTGCCTAGGTGTAGTTTTCTTTGTAGTTTTCCTACTTAATGTCCACTGAGCCTCCTAGACCTATAAAGTGATGGTTTTCACCACTGGGAAATTTTCAGCCATTATTTCTTCAGACATTTTTTTCTGCTCCTTTCTCTCCAAGCCTTCTCAGATACCAATTACACATATGTAAGACCATTTGATATAGTCCCACCTGTCATTGAAGGCTGCTCATTTTTTTTCAATCTTCTTTTCACCTTATTCTTCAATTTGGATAATTTCTATTGATCTCTCTTTAAAATACATTTATCCTTTCTTCTGCCAATTCCAAGCTGCTGTTAAGCCCATCAGTGAATTTTTCATTTCTATTATTGTATTTTACAGTTTTAGAATTTCATTTGGTTCTTTTTTAGGTTTTATTTCTCTGCTTTAGTTTCCCAGCTGCGTACTCATTATAATAATTTTTTATTGAAGTTCTTGGATGTGATTATAACAACTCCGTCAAAGTTCCTGTGTGCAAATTTTCATCTGTTTCTATTCACTGCTTTTTTTCTGACCTTAGGTCACGTTTCTGCTTTTTTGCATATCTTGTAATTTTTATTATATATTGGACATTGTAGATGACATGTTTTAGAGAATCTAGACTCTGTTATCCCCTATGAAATAGTGTTGATTTTTGTCTTAGCAGGCAGTTAAATTAGTGGCTGATAACCTTGAACTTCTGGAGGCTTGGTTTTACAGTTTTATCAGAGTGCATCTGTTTTGATTTGTCCTTAGTCTTAGGATTAATTTCTTAGTCCTGTTACAAAGTTTTCACACCCTGGGCATAGCTTTTCTGGAGTTTCAGTGGAAAATCCAGAGTACTTGTCTCCCTTGTTGTGTGAGCAGGAGCTTAAATCTCTGCCCACATTTTTCAGCTTTCCAGCTGTTGCTTTCCACCAGTATGCTTGGGTGCTCCCTCCTGATTCAGGGATCAGCCTAGGATGTCAGAGGAGATTGTACACACATTTGTATGCATATATGAGATGCATTTGTAGGATTTAAGGGGAGATTACATGCAGCCACCTCTGTGACTCCCTCCTTTCTAGAGTTTTACCACTCAAATTCCAGCCAGTCTTGCATCTCCTAATTTGGTCTTCTGACATCTCTAGCCAATATGATGTCAGCTTTCTGTTTGTGTTTTAGCATAGACTGGAGAATGCCTTTAGAGAAAAAGCTATATAAACTTGGATCTTACCCAGTGCAGTTCCCTTGTTTCAAGAGTCAAATCCAATTTCTGCAGCCTTTTTGTCACTTTCTATTGCCTTCAAATAGTTATTTTGTTAATATTTTATCAAACGTTTACAATTTATATATGTAGGAGTGTTCGTCCGATCCAAGCGACTCTGCCATCACTAAAACTGAAAATCCTCTGTACATACTGTTTGGTAACTTGCTTGTTCACCTAACAATTTAGCTTGAACATTTTCCTTTACGGTTAGGATTTTCTTCCACAATGTAATTTTTCAGATTTAAGCATAATTTTTTCAAACAAACCTCACTACGTTTGTGTCTGAATCATGGAAACTGCTAAAACACATACCTTTAGTTTCCTCATAAGATTATGATGACAGTCTGGTTTGAGGTGCCGTGGAGATGCTGAGAAAATATTAGGTAATCTTTTGTGGAAATTCGGAATTTCACAAACTATTCCACTGAGAGTTCAAATAACTTGTTTGTTATTTCTCTCTTCTGGCTGTACATTAACTGATAGACCAACCTTAGGGATATTGAAAAAACTGTGACTCAGGTTCTAAATGGAAACCCCCTCCAAAAAAGTAAATGTTCCTTGCACCTCTCAGATATTTTCCATTTCTCAGCATGTGCTCCCTTTACCCACTAGTATTTTCCTCATGGGAGCTCTAGGAAAAGGTGTAAAGAAGAAAAAATGGACACTAATGGCAACCCTTTACCACACATCAGAGCCCACCATTACTTTATATTTCAAACACGATCTATGATTTACAAACACAGTAAAACAAGAGAGCTTGACAGGATGTACTAAGTCTGTGGGGAACTCTTCATATCTAATACTGACTTATAAAACCCTATCTATCTATTCAGAGACAAACTGGGGTGCTTCTCTTAATATACTCTTTGGCAGCTCTCACCACTTAGAGTAGATAAAAATCTCAAGTGTTAGTTATCACCTCTGACAAGATTTATTTTCAGGGGATTTTTGTGTGTTCTTTTTAATTCCAGAGTTTTCTAGGCAATTCCATCTCCTGGAAAAGAAAATATCTCTTTACAGTTCATGCCTGTGTTTATTATTCACCATGGAGAGTAAACAGCTGAAATGAAATGACTACAAAATCAGGTTTCCCTTTAGTCATCAGAATGTGGAACACAGCTTTTCCTGGATTATTATTCTGCTATTGGGGTTTCAGAAGTGGAGCTGTGGTGGTCTTTACTCAGGACACCTGAGCCCTTGCATTAAAAATCTAAGCATACTGGAAAATATAAGATTGCCTAGGCCTCAAATCATTAAATCCTCAGCATCAGAATCTACAAGCATCACGCTGCAGTTCTCTGTCTCTTGGATAGAAATGCTGGCTGAAAATTCAAGTAATAAATTTGACAAATTATGCCATCATACTTATACTAGGCTGTTCTTAAAAGAAGCCTGTATTTTGAGGGACAAAATGCATGTTTGTCTTTATTATGATCAATACACTTTCAGTTAGCCACATATGCTGATGAGCGTCTTGGACCAAACACACCACCACCTAGAGGTAAGGTAGCTGAATTGCAGGTGAGGTGGTCATTTTGTTTTGTTTTGTTTATGGATGAATAAAACACTTTTAATTTGAATCTTCAAACTTTAAGTTACCACTTTGTCCATGAGGAAAATCAGACATCTCTCTGGTGACCACTAGAGTAGCCTGTACTCTCTGAATTTTTCAGGAGCTGTAATCCAAGTCCTGTGATTCTTAGAATTTTCCCAGCCTGCTCTCAGGAAGAGGCTTGATTCTTATGTACCAGAAGGATCTATAAGTACTCACCCAGCAACAAGAAGCAGGCTGACATAAATAAGAGAGGTGGAAAAAAGGTGCAAATAACATTTCAGCCAAAGGCAAAATGTACTGAATAGGTAATTAGTGACATTTGAGAAGCAGGAGGAATAAAAATGATTGAAAATGAAGGTCATTATAGGAGAAGTAAGGACAACTGATTGGGTAAACGAGACCCCCAAATAGGTAAAAATAGATGGAAGTTGGGCTCATCAATGTTATGTAATACTCCCACATGAGTTATAACAGAGAGAGAAAAATCTGAGATGGTTGTGGATAAAGATGAAAGACAAGCCTGGGCATTAGGCAGCAACCCAGTATAAGTGCTGTACTGCCACAGAGTAGTTCACATCAGTTTGCTTTTCCTGAAGGTGATGCCCATATGTAATTGAGAGAATGGACAGAAGGAAACACCTCATTTTTTCTTAAGGAGTTTCTGGGTCCTGTGTAGGTCTACAATGTAAAATGATATAGCTATCAAATAAGGGTCTGGAAGAAGATTCACTTCCTAAAAAGGAAGGCATATGGCATTTAAGGAATTCCAGCTGTGAACCAGGAGCTTTACATGGTATTTCACTTAATTTTCTTATTTTAAAAAAGTGTGTTATATTCATTTTAAACATATGAAACTGAAGTTTGAGTATCATTTATTAAGCTCTTACTATGTGCAATGCATATGTGCACTTTACAAACATTATCTTATTTTATCTTCACAATAACTCTTCAGGTAGGTGGTATTATCCCCAGTTTACATATAATGCAAGTAATAGCTGGGATGACCCTTCCTTCTGAGATATATATAAGCTTGGTGTGAACCTCCATTTCATGAAAAACCAATGCTAGTAGCCCCTTGATTTCTAAAACTTCTGTGGGGGCTTACTTTCTCATTGTTTCCCCTGCCTCTGAGCTCCTGCTTTTGCTGGATGAATTTAGCTTAGTGACTGACTGATCATTCCATTTTTTTCCCTTTCCTATTCAGTTCTACTCTAAACATTGGACCCATTCACTTTACTTAATTCACAGGCGAACACAAACACATACATGTAAACACACACACAAATCCAGTCAAGCCATTTGTGTTTACAGCAAATTTCACCAAAGATTCAGAAAGATGGAGTAAGTGTTCAACATGGTAACAGAAGTAAAGGAACTATTACTACCACTCCATGTTCCTAGAATCCTTTTGGCTACACTTCGTGTAGCCCCAACCTTTCTTACTGGCTCCTCTTCCCCCTTGTTCCTTACTCCTTCTCATCAGGGCCAAAAATAAATTAATAATTTCT
Source organism: Eschrichtius robustus (assembly GCF_028021215.1). Classification (NCBI taxonomy): domain Eukaryota; kingdom Metazoa; phylum Chordata; class Mammalia; order Artiodactyla; family Eschrichtiidae; genus Eschrichtius; species Eschrichtius robustus. The sequence continues at coordinate 11,803,378 of NC_090845.1, read as the reverse complement.
CCCAAAATGACTGGCCCTCCCTGTAGTCTGCATTTCCTTTCCAGACCCTTCTCTGAGGCCTGTATTTCCATAGCCAAATTTTCCATCAAGGTATTTTCCCAAGCAAAGAAAGTTCTGTCCCCAAGAGGAATTCTGGTACCAGATAACAAGAAATACAGATAAGGGAACCAAGGCTTGAAGAAGTTTAGAAATTTGCCCCAGGTTAAGCAGGTAGTAAGTGACAGAATCAAGATTCTTTCTTTAGAGCTGCACTGTCCAGTACAGAAGCCACTAGCCTCATGTTGCTACTTAAATTTACATTGTACTTAATTAAAATTAAATAAAATGAAAATTTTAGGTCCTCACTCTCACTAGCCATATTTCAAGTGCTGAAGAGCTCATGTGGCTGGTGGTTATTGTACGGGACAGTCCAGATATAGAACCGTTCCAGCATCCCAGAAAGTTCTATCGGACAGTGCTTCTTCAGATGCTGTACGGTTCCCAGATTCTGCTATCTCTTGCTCAGATGCCACCACTGGAGATGGGCACAGATCCATCTCTTTTATGTTGGACTGCCATCTGCTGTGCCATTAGAAATGAGAAGAAACACAATACAGAGTTACAAGTATGGAGTCTTTGAAAAAATCAGCCTCGCTTCTCTGTCAACTGTGTGAAGGCCGCCTCTCACTCTGCACAGGTGTCCTACCTTTAGGTGAGGAAATCGCCAGACCATGCTCTCCCGATGTTTCCACTGGCCCTGGAGGACAGCTGAGATCACTTGTCCTCCATAAACAAAAGTTTCCCTTCATAATCAAGGCACTGGCCACTTTATGAACCTTACAGAAGCAGCAGGTCTTTTAAAGAGTAGTTGTGTTTCCTGCTCCCCCTACCCCCTTCAATGATCAAGCACAGTGGTCTCTGAGAGGAGGAGCTCTTAATGGTGTCACATTGATAATAATGTGCCTAGCCCCTCCCTCTATAACAGTCCACACTGGATTCTTTCTGCTTTCTCTCAATTCTCTTGAATTCTCTGATTCAGTTACTCAAACTGCCACCATTTCTGTGTGTGTGTGTGTGTGTGTGTGCGTGCGTGTGTGTGCACGCACGTGTTAATCAAGAGGGTGACATAATCAGATATGCCTTTTTTTCACTTTTTTAAATTGAAGTAGAGTTGATTTACAATATTATGTTAGTTTCAGGTATACAGCATAGTGATTCAGTCTTTTTATAGATATACTCCATTATAAGTTATGACAAAACAATGGCTATAATTCCCTGTGCTGTACAATATATCCTTGTTGCTCAAGTCTATTTTATACATAGTAGTTTGTATCTCTTAATCCCCTACCCCTATCGTGCCCCTCCCTATTTCTTCATTCTGAGCTTTGATAGCAGGAGGGACGATTCATCGGGATTGAATGCCTTTAAGCCAGTGGTTCTCAACTTGGCTACCCAGGGCAATCACCTGGGGAGCTTGGAAAAATCCCGATGCTCAGGCTTTCTAAAAAGGGAAACTGAAATACAGCTGGCGTCTAGAGAATCCTCAGTTAGAGAATCCCTATGCAGTGGACACTTTTCCATTCATAATACAACTTTTCTGCCTCAAAATTAGTCTTTCTCGCTAGCGCCCAACCCATTCTGTAACTGAGTCCATGGTCCCAGCATCTTGCCTTATACACTGTAGGTACTCAGTAAGTGTTTGAATGTGAGTGGCTAATGTGTAGAAGGATTCCTATTTTCATAGTTTGACATTCAAAGATATTTTTAAAGGTCTACTTTTTACTGTCAAAAAAGTCCCTTTTGTAACAATCAAATTAGTTCAGTGGCACATCTTTGCATACAAAAGTGGTAAAGTAGAACTTAGGGACATTATTTAAATTAGCGGAAGATGGACCCTGCAAGCTGTCTAATTAATGCATTGGGAATTAATGTCATTCCAATTTTAAGTAAATTTTCTGAAGTAAGTGGAAGAGCCTACTGAAACTTTCTTCCACATATCTGTATGAATTTTGCTCTCAAATACCTATAAACTAACCAGAAGACCAAAGAAAATAGAAACAAATGTTACTTTTTTTCCAAGGGGATTTCCTTGAAGAACCCCTGGCAATTTCAGAGCTGTGGGGGGCCCTGGCATTTATTAGAACTGCCTGTAGGTGGTTTTTCTCAGGCTTAATCACAGAAGTTTCAGGAGCTCAGAACTGCTAATGATTCAAAGATGTGCATCAGGGACCCTGTAGAAAGAGGCAACGGTTATTCCCAAAGAGGAGGCTCTTTCCTTCCTCCCTTTTGCTTATATTTTCTGTCATACAATAAAAATCTACTACTAGGTAATAATAAATTTACATCTACCAGCTCAGTAGTGAACACTGGGAGTTCTGTTTTTATTCAAGTGGAAATTAGGACCTTTTCATCTCTGTTCAAAGGTGGATTAAGTGGTCAAACTAGTGCTCACTACTTGTTTGGAATCCTTCTCTTTATTGGGAGCTTTCTGCAAATTTAAACCTTTGATGATAAATATTAATCCATGATAGAATATTTTGTCCATCACACAAAAATTTCCAGTTGTGGATTCCTTTATGCATTCTTCACAGTTAAAGAAAGACTTCAAAATGGATCTTGAAAGTAGCTTAAGAAAGCAATCTAAATATTGAAATTCAGTATGCCAGAAAATCTATCGATAATGGTAAAAATGTGGAAACAAACATCCCCCGATAGAAGAGTGGTCTAGCAAATTATACTATAGCCATTTGAAAGAATATTTTGAAGCCATTTTAAATGTCGATTATGAAGGATAGCAACCTGGAAAATGCATATCAAATAATGTTTTTTAAAAACAATATACAATCAACACCACACTGTTATGCCACTTCATAACCACTAGAATGACTAAAATCAAAAAGACAGGTAATACGGGACTTCCCTGGTGGCACAGTGGTTAAGAATCGCCTGCCAAAAAAAAATCGCCTGTAGAAAAACCACCTACAGGCAGGGGACACGGGTTTGAGCCCTGGTCCGGGAAGATCCCACATGCCGCGGAGCAACTAAGCCCGTGCGCCACAACTACTGAGCCTGCGCTCTGGAGCCCTCGAGCCACAACTACTAAAGCCCGCGCACCTAGAGCCCGTGCTCCGCAACAAGAGAAGCCACCGCGATGAGAAGCCCACACACCGCAACAAAGAGTTGCCCCCCCTCGCCGCAACTAGAGAAAGCCCGTGCACAGCAAAGAAGACCCAATGCAGCCAAAAATAAATAAATAAAATAAATAAATTTATTTTTTTAAAAAAAGGTAATAACAAGTGTTGGTGAGAATGTGGAGAAATTTGAATACTCATACATCGCTGATGGGAATGTAAAATGGTACAGCCACTTTGGAAAGCATTCTGGCACTTCCTCAAAAGTGCCATGTGACCCAGCAGTTCCACTCCTAGATATATACCGAAAAGAATTGAAAACAAGTGTTCAAATACTTGTACACAAATGTTCATAGCAGCCCCATTCACAAGAGCCAAAAGGTGGAAACAACCCAAATGTCCATCATCTGACGAATGAATTTTAAAAAATGTGATCTATCCATACAATGGGATGTTATTCAGCCATAAAAAGGAATGAAGTACAGATACATGCTACAATATGGATAAACCTTGAAAACTTTATGCTAAGTGAAAGAAGCCATACACAAAAGACCACACATTGAATTAATCCATTTATATGAAATGTCCACAATAGGCAGATCTATAGAGACAGAAACTCTCCAGAGCTGGGAGGATTGAAGGGAAATAGGGAGTGACAGCTAATGGGTACGGGATTTCTTTGGGCAGTGATGAAAATGTTCTCAAATTGATTGTGGCAACAGTTACACAAGTCTGTGAATATACTAAAAACCACTGAACTGTATACTTTGAATGGGTGAATTGGATGCTATGTGAGTTACATCTCAATAAACTTCTTGTTAAAAACACACCTAGTTATATGCATACTATGACTACAGAAAAGCACACGCGTAGAGAAAAAATTCAAAGTTTAAAATGTTTTGTAATGTGATTATATAATTATAATGACAAAAGTTGTTAATGAATCCAATTAATGGAGAGCAATTAGCACAGGGATTTCCAAGTTAATTTTGTGAGCATTCCATACAGTCTTCAGTAAAGATTCATTTTATCAGTTTCAAGCCAGACTTAGAACATCTGGAGACGAGGACTGAGGGAGTAGGAGACAACTCTCCCTAAAAGTCAAATGTAGGTGATAGTTTAGAAAGATGACTGGCAAGCACACAGTAGGTCTGCACTCATATTAGCCGAGCAGAGGTTTCTTGGGTTATAACCTGAGCCCCTTCTCTCTTCTCCCTACACCCGCCCTTGCAGTTTCATTCTCTCCTGTAACTGATTCCTTCTGAAGTCATGACCCCCAAATCTATTTCCAGCACGGAGCTCCTTCCTGACTTTCAGACTCCTGTAGCTATCTGCCTCTTGTTAATAATATGTTTATTAATAAACCGTGTTCATTGCTATTAACCGTCTTCTCTTAGAATCAGCACTTGTAAGAATATCTCTGGCTTTTCTTTGACCCAGTGCAAGCTTGTTTATTTGAACACTCCACCTCAACACGAGGGTCATGCTAGTGGTAAGGTGCGAGGGCAGCGTGCAAGGTGGGGGAAGGAATTTAGCAGTCTTCTGGAGGACTCTCCTTTGAATTTCCACTTGGAATGCAAAACACGTGCATGTTCCAAGACAACTCCACCCTGCAACCTCTTTCCCACTCCTGCCATCAAATCATGAAGTATTAACATTGAGATTGTCAAGAATAGGGTCAAACAAATGATCTCAAGGATGCTGACGAGAAGCCATGAATGCCCCAAAATAGAAGGAGACGTATTTTGGAGATAATTTGCTCCCTGGCACTGTGTTAATATTTCACACGCATTAGCCCATTTAAACCTCACATCAACCGCAAAGCGAGTGCTAATAATATTCATACTTCCAGATGGATTCAGGCAGGCATAGTAAGTTGCTCAAGGTTGCACAACTAGGAAGTGAGAGAATGAGAATTCGAATATAGGCAGTCAGACTCCACTGCCTCACTCTGTAGATCAGAGTTCCTTCACCTCGGTACTAGTGACATTTGGTGCCAGATAATACTGTGCTATGAAGGCTGTCCTGTGCATTGTAGGATGTTTAGCAACGTTGCTGGCCTCTACCCACTAGAAGTCAGAAGCAACACCCCAGTGGTGACAATCAAAAATGACTCCTAGGGGGTAAAATTACCTCCAGTTGAGAACCACTGCTATAGATGGGGAAAAAAACAAACCTAGCTTAGAGATTAAATAAGTTCCCGATCTATGATAACTAGTAAACAGCCATCCTGTATTCAAAATCTAGGATGACCTCATGCCATATGCTATTATGCTACATTGATCAATATAGCAGAAAAACCAAGAGCAGAGGAAAAAAAAAAGGAGGAATAAAAGAAAACATATAAGAGTATTCTTTTGGAATGATCTGCTTTTATTTAAAGCAAAAGAAACAGAAAGGGTCCCTAAAGACTATTAAACACACTGTTAAGAGTGTTCAAGAAAGAGCCCCTAACCTACTTAAGCTTAACTAAGAGTAAGCAGGGATTTTCTGTAACGCAGTGTTTCCCAAACTCGGCTACATATAAGAATCACCTCGTGAGCTTTGAAAATACTGATAACTGAGTCCCAGCCCCAAGAGATTCTAATTTAAATGGTCTGGGATGTGGCCTGGGTTTGGGGTTTTCTAAAGCTCTCCAAATGCTGCTAGTGTGAATTCAAAGCTAAGAACCACTGCTATAAACGATTCAACTAGTACTTTATTTCTATGGGTCTTACCAACTATGCATATTCAATTGATTTCATTTGTTTAGCTTAAAAGAAAACCAATGGTTACCTAATAAATTGAATACATACATTATTCTCAACAATTATTGAGCTACTGATCATCAAATTTGTAGATATTCATAGCATTCTATAGGCAGAAAGGAAAGTATTCTCTAGTTCCTAACCTTTTGGTCATCTTGTCTCCTGTCATCATTTCCAATAGAAAATGAGAAAAAAAAGATGGAAAGGTTATTGATTATGTCATAATTTTTTACAACACTGTAAACATGTGATGGAAGAATTTTTTAATTATTGGGTAAAATGTGGTTTGGAATTTTTTCAGGGCTCTAAATACTTTCTTTTCGATTATTCCAATATGTTTGATGAAATTATTTTTCTAAAAATTAACCTTGTCCCTACCATCATGAACAATCCAGAATTCAATAGATGTATCAGTTTCCAATGTGCGATTTAGTCAGATAACAACAGGAGATTGCAGGTTTTCATTAATATAGCTTTCAAACTATGGAAAAGATAACCATGAACTCAACTTTCTATCACAATGAGCAGCCAATCTTTTCTAATCTAGACACAACACTGCTATTCACTCCAAATATACACCCTTTCATTCCCTGGACAATCTACACCTGCCCATAGTAAGCAATAAAAGAATATAGAGGACCGCCACAGCAACAGTCAGCTCTACCCACCACCAGACCCTCCCATCAAGCCTCTTAGATAGCCTCAACCACCAGAGGGCAGACAGCAGAAGCAAGAAAAACTACAATCCTGCAGCCTGTGGACCAAAAACCACAGTTACAGAAAGATAGACAAGATGAAAAGGCAGAGGGCTATGTACCAGATGAAGGAACAAGAAAAAACCCCAGAAAAACAACTAAATGAAGTGGAGATAGGCAACCTTCCAGAAAAAGAATTCAGAATAATGATAGTGAAGATGATCCAGGACCTCGGAATAAGAATGGACGCAAAGATTGAGAAGATGCAAGAAATGATTAACAAAGACCTAGAAGAATTAAAGAACAAACAAACAGAGATGACCAATACAATAACTGAAATGAAAACTACACTAGAAGGAATCAATAGCGGAATAACTGAGGCAGAAGAACGGATAAGTGACTTGGAAGACAGAATGGTAGAATTCACTGCTGCGGAACAGACTAAAGAAAAAAGAATGAAAAGAAATGAAGACAGCCTAAGAGACCTCTGGGACAACATTAAACGCAACAACATTCGCATTATAGGGGTCCCAGAAGGTGAAGAGAGAGAGAAAGGACCAGAGAAAATATTTGAAGAGATTATAGTCGAAAACTTCCCTAACATGGGAAAGGAAATAGCCACCCAAGTCCAGGAAGCGCAGAGAGTCCCATACAGGATAAACCCAAGGAGAAACACGCCGAGACACATAATAATCAAAGTGGCAAAAATTAAACACAAAGAAAAATTATTGAAAGCAGCAAGGGAAAAACGACAAATAACATACAAGGGAACTCCCATAAGGCTAACAGCTGACTTCTCAGCAGAAACTCTGCAAGCCAGAAGGGAGTGGCATGACATACTTAAAGTGATGAAAGGGAAGAACCTACAACCAAGATTACTCTACCCGGCAAGGATCTCATTTAGATTTGATGGAGAAATCAAAAGCTTTACAGACAAGCAAAAGCTAAGAGAATTCAGCACCACCAAACCAGCTCTACAACAAATGCTAAAGGAACTTCTCTAAGTGGGAAACACAAGAGAAGTAAAGGACCTACAAAAACAAACCCAAAACAATTAAGAAAATGGTCATAGGAACATACATATCGATGATTACCTTAAACGTGAATGGATTAAATGCCCCAACCAAAAGATATAGACTGGCTGAATGGATACAAAAACAAGACCCATATATATGCTGTCTACAAGAGACCCACTTCAGACCTAGGGACACATACAGACTGAAAGTGAGGGGATGGAAAAAGATATTCCATGCAAATGGAAATCAAAAGAAAGCTGGAGTAGCTATACTCATATCAGATAAAATAGACTTTAAAATAAAGAATGTTACAAGAGACAAGGAAGGACACTACATAATGATCAAGGGATCAATCCAAGAAGAAGATATAACAATTATAAATATATATGCACCCAACATAGGAGCACCTCAATACATAAGGCAACTGCTAACAGCTATAAAAGAGGAAATCGACAGTAACACAATCATAGTGGGGGACTTTAACACCTCACTTACACCAATGGACAGATCATCCAAAATGAAAATAAATAAGGAAACAGAAGCTTTAAATGACACAATAGACCAGATAGATTTAATTGATATGTATAGGACATTCCATCCAAAAACAGCAGATTACACGTTCTTCTCAAGTGCGTACGGAACATTCTCCAGGATAGATCACATCTTGGGTCACAAATCAAGCCTCAGTAAATTTAAGAAAATTGAAATCATATCAAGCATCTTTTCTGACCACAACGCTATGAGATTAGAAATGAATTACAGGGAAAAAAACGTAAAAAAGACAAACACATGGAGGCTAAACAATACGTTACTAAATAACCAAGAGATCACTGAAGAAATCAAAGAGGAAATCAAAAAATACCTAGAGACAAATGACAATGAAAACACGACGACCCAAAACCTATGGGATGCAGCGAAAGCAGTTCTAAGAGGGAAGTTTATAGCTATACAAGCCTACCTAAAGAAACAAGAAAAATCTCAAATAAACAATCTAACCTTACACCTAAAGAAACTAGAGAAAGAAGAACAAACAAAACCCAAAGTTAGCAGAAGGAAAGAAATCATAAAGATCAGAGCAGAAATAAATGAAATAGAAACAAAGAAAACAATAGCAAAGATCAATAAAACTAAAAGTTGGTTCTTTGAGAAGAGAAACAAAATTGATAAGCCATTAGCCAGACTCATCAAGAAAAAGAGGGAGAGGACTCAAATCAATAAAATCAGAAATGAAAAAGGAGAAGTTACAACAGACACTGCAGAAATACAAAGCATCCTAAGAGACGACTACAAGCAACTTTATGCCAATAAAATGGACAACCTGGAAGAAATGGACAAATTTTTAGAAAGGTATAACCTTCCAAGACTGAACCAGGAAGAAACAGAAAATATGAACAGACCAATCACAAGTAATGAAATTGAAACTGTGATTAAAAATCTTCCAACAAACAAAAGTCCAGGACCAGATGGCTTCACAGGTGAATTCTATCAAACATTTAGAGAAGAGCTAACACCTATCCTTCTCAAACTCTTCCAAAATATTGCAGAGGGAGGAACACTCCCAAACTCATTCTACGAGGCCACCATCACCCTGATACCAAAACCAGACAAAGACACTACAAAAAAAGAAAATTACAGACCAATATCACTGATGAATATAGATGCAAAAATCCTCAACAAAATACTAGCAAACAGAATCCAACAACACATTAAAAGGATCATACACCACGATCAAGTGGGATTTATCCCAGGGATGCAAGGATTCTTCAATATACGCAAATCAATCAATGTGATACACCTTATTAACAAATTGAAGAATAAAAACCATATGATCATCTCAATAGATGCAGAAAAAGCTTTCGACAAAATTCAACACCCATTTATGATAAAAACTCTCCAGAAAGTGGGCATAGAGGGAACCTACCTCAACATAATAAAGGCCATATATGACAAACCCACAGCAAACATCATTCTCAATGGTGAAAAACTGAAAGCATTTCCTCTAAGATCAGGAACGAGACAAGGATGTCCACTCTCACCACTATTATTCAACATAGTTCTGGAAGTCCTAGCCACAGCAATCAGAGAAGAAAAAGAAATAAAAGGAATACAAATTGGAAAAGAAGAAGTAAAACTGTCACTGTTTGCGGATGACATGATACTATACATAGAGAATCCTAAAACTGCCACCAGAAAACTGCTAGAGCTAATTAATGAATATGGTAAAGTTGCAGGATACAAAATTAATGCACAGAAATCTCTTGCATTCCTATACACTAATGATGAAAAATCTGAAAGAGAAATTATGGAAACACTCCCATTTACCATTGCAACAAAAAGAATAAAATACCTTGGAATAAACCTACCTAGGGAGACAAAAGACCTGTATGCAGAAAACTATAAGACACTGATGAAAGAAATTAAAGATGTTACCAACAGATGGAGAGATATACCATGTTCTTGGATTGGAAGAATCAACATTGTGAAAATGAGTATACTACCCAAAGCAATCTACAGATTCAACGGAATCCCTATCAAATTACCAATGGCATTTTTTACAGAGCTAGAACAAATCATCTTAAAATTTGTATGGAGACACAAAAGACCCCGAATAGCCAAAGCAGTCTTGAGGCAAAAAAAATGGAGCTGGAGGAATCAGACTCCCTGACTTCAGACTCTACTACAAAGCTACAGTAATCAAGACAATATGGTACTGGCACAAAAACAGAAACATAGATCAATGGAACAAGATAGAAAGCCCAGAGATTAACCCACGCACCTATGGTCAACTAATCTATGACAAAGGAGGCAAAGATATACAATGGAGAAAAGACAGTCTCTTCAATAAGTGGTGCTGGGAAAACTGGATAGCTACATGTAAAAGAATGAAATTAGAATACTCCCTAACACCATACACAAAAATAAACTCAAAATGGATTAGAGACCTAAATATAAGACTGGACACTATAAAACTCTTAGAGGAAAACATAGGAAGAACACTCTTTGACATAAATCACAGCAAGATCTTTTTTGATCCACCTCCTAGAGTAATGGAAATAAAAACAAAAATAAACAAATGGGACCTAATGAAACTTCAAAGCTTTTGCACAGCAAAGGAAACCATAAACAAGACGAAAAGACAACCCTCAGAATGGGAGAAAATATTTGCTAACGAATCAACGGACAAAGGATTAATCTCCAAAATATATAAACAGCTCATTCAGCTCAATATTAAAAAAACAAACAACCCAGTCCAAAAATGGGCAGAAGACCTAAATAGACATTTCTCCAAAGAAGACATACAGGCGGCCACGAAGCACATGAAAAGCTGCTCAACATCACTAATTATTAGAGAAATGCAAATCAAAACTACAATGAGGTATCACCTCACTCCTGTTAGAATGGGCATCATCAGAAAATCAACAAACAACAAATGCTGGAGAGGGTGTGGAGAAAAGGGAACCCTCTTGCACTGTTGGTGGGAATGTAAATTGATACAGCCACTATGGAGAACAATATGGAGGTTCCTTAAAAAGCTAAAAATAGAATTACCATATGACCCAGCAATCCCACTACTGGGCATATACCCAGAGAAAACCGTAATTCAAAAAGACACATGCACCCGAATGTTCATTGCAGCACTATTTACAATAGCCAGGTCATGGAAGCAACCTAAATGCCCATCAACAGACGAATGGATAAGGAAGTTGTGGTACATATATACAATGGAATATTACTCAGCCATAAAAAGGAACGAAACTGAGTCATTTGTTGAGAAGTGGATGGATCTAGAGACTGTCATACAGAGTGAAGTAAGTCAGAAAGAGAAAAACAAATATCGTATATTAATGCATGTATGTGGAACCTAGAAAAATGGTACAGATGAGCCAGTTTGCAGGGCAGAAGTTGAGACACAGATGTAGAGAATGGACATATGGACACCAAGGGGGGAAAACTGTGGTGGGGTGGGGATGGTGGTGTGCTGAATTGGGCGATTGGGATTGACATGTATACACTGATGTGTATAAAATTGATGCCTAATAAGAACCTGCAGTATAAAACAACAAACAAAACAACTAATACTAAACTTTCATTGGGTTATTTGTATGGAAATATGTTAATATAAATGTTTCAGACATTACATGAAATTTCTAAAAATCTTATATTTGTATTTGTATGGAAATATGTATGGAAATATGTTAATATAAAGGTTTCAGACATTATATGAAATTTCTAAAAATCTTATATTTGTATTTGTATGGAAATATGTTAATATAAATGTTTCAGACATTACATGAAATTTCTAAAAATCTTATATGTTCTGGTATAATGTTATAAGTCATAATCCTAGTTATTACTTTAAAATGTATATCTCAGAAATAACTAATTTTCTTGTCAACTGCATTATTATGAACTTTCATCAAATCTTTAACAGTGGTCATTTTTAAGTCTTTTGTCATTTACAGACAGTTCTGGGTGTACTCTGATGCTTTTGCAAATATGTTCCTATAAAAGGCTTTCATCTTCAAGAAATTCATGGAAAAGACTCTGACAAGTACAGGTTTCTGGTAACTGACTGTACTGCTGAACTGAATGAATAAGCATTTTCAGAACTCTAATGAAAAACTGATGAACTCATAAAAGTGCTAACAAAAGATCAAGATGAAAAAAAATTAATTACATGGGACTGAGTGAACTGATGAGGATGAGTATAATTTTTGTGACTTTCTGTCTGAATTAAAAAAAAAAAATCCCACAAGGACTCAGAGGCAAAGAATATACAAATCAATTTTCACTGCAAAGTAAAGGAGCTGTTACAGTGGAGGATTACTGGACAGAATGTCAATATTATGACATAGTATGAGTGTGTTTCATGTTTGGTAATTGCAATCATTGTTGCTTTTGTTGTGGTCATCCATGTACAATGCTTGGTGTCAGTCTACTTATCTCTTGTAAAAATAAAATACAGTGTGTGTGTGTAAAAAAAAATATGTATTGTACAGTACAGGGTATATAGTCAGTATATTGTAGCACCTTTTTTTGGAGTCTAGTCTATAAAAATATCTAATCACTATGTTGTATACCTGAAACTAATATAATATAGTAAATCAACTGTATGTCATTAAAAAAGCCAAAAAATTAAATTTATATACAAATTCAAAGGAACTAGAAAAAAAAAAAAAGAATATAGACCTTCCCATCATTTCTCCAGTACTCATGATCATTTCTAACCACGGTGAACAAAAATTTGTCCAGCAATTTGCATTGATGCTTAGAAGATGGTCACTTCTCATACACTGATCTAAGTGTAAGTCGCTTCTCACACACGATCCATGGAGTCTGCAGGGTTCTTCACAACTAAGCAAAGGAAACCAAAAATTATGTCCCATTGCGAGTTCTCTTTCAACCACTACTCTGAAGATTACAGGGTGGGTTTGCTTATTTTCTCTCATGGTTATTGACAATTTTGTTGTGTATTTTTTGGAATAAAGAGAAGGCTTGGAAGTGTAATAAGTTTTCCCAGACCCAGGAAGTCCATGAATACCTTCAAGAGTGGGGTGGAATTCAAAAATTATGGTAGAAACTCTCTTCAAAAGAATGGCTACACACCCAGTGTGGCCACCGTTGAGTTAGAGTCTTCCTTGGGACACAAGAACTAAAAGAAAATAGCACTGGCCCTGGGTAGCAGAAATAACTGAATTTATATGACACATATATTCCCAGAGAGTTAAGTGTTATTTAATTTAATTAATTACATTTAATTCCATTTTAATTGAACAAATGGTCCACTCTACTACAGTTCGTTATTTTGCAAAAAAAAAAAATCAGGGGAGGGAGCATAAATGCGTAGTTCTTTTGAGTCTCCATGACATCTAACAACCTGCTTTGTATGTTAAAAATATGCCTTATATTGTTCAACATCTGTGCTATTTATTAGTTGGCTAAGGGAAAAGATCCTTGAATCATGTAAATTATTATTCTCTAATTTGTTTTGTACAGTTTCTGCTTTGCCTTGTTCCATTGTTCCTTTCTAAACTGGAGGTAAATTTGTACCAGGATGAAGTCTATGAATGGAAAGGATGAAGTGACACAGGAAAAGAATGAAGCAGATGCAAGGGTGGGCTTTTGATGACTATTGATGGAATGACTCTGCTTTCAGTTTCCATTGAGTTGTTGGCATTGCCTGGATTTACAACTACTGTGCTTTGTTTCTTTTTTTTTTTTTTTTACTTTTTTTTTTTAACTGAAGTATAGTTGATTTACAATGTGTTAATTTCTGCTGTACATCAAAGTGACTCAGTTATATACACATTCTTTCTTTTTTTTTTTGTATTCTTTTCCATTATGGTTTATCCCAGGAGATTGGATATAGTTCCCTGTGCTGTACAGTAGGACTGTGTTTTGTTTCTGAGAGCCAGTATTTTATTTTCCCTGTAGCAACATGTCTCTTGTGCATAGGTCATTTCCCTGAGACCTCAATGTATCCAGGAAACAGCCAAGAGCTGAGAAAGAAGCCAAAATACCTTTGAGCAACCAAAATAGATATGGCTGTGTCTCCACTGTCCAAACACTTACACAAAGCCAAAAGCCCTTTGGAGCTCTCTGCACATAATTGCAGTAAACTCGATTGTGTGATTTTCTAACAGGGCATATTAGAAGCAGCAAATCTGTAGGGAGATTAGGAAAGAAAGGCTGCCAAAGACTGAGACACTGGCAACCACAAAAATGACACCTGATAGCCTGCAAGAGAGAAAAAGACCAAACAACAAAAAAGAAAACCCGTCAAAACACGAATCAAGGAAATCAAAACTCAGCAGAGGTTAGATCATGCCATGTAGAGGCAAATAACCCTATACCTGAACTACACACGAAGATGTCATTGTATTCTAGGGTGGGAGAGAAATTGACATTCATCACGGTAAATGTGAGATAGAAAGAAAAGAATACGATATGTGCAGGAAACTGTAGGAGAAGGCAGGAAAATATGCAATACGTTTTAGAAAGATTTCTAGCCAAAATGGTTTTGTTGTTGTTTTTGTGTTAAGAGGAATAAGAATCAGTTAACAGAAAAAAATCAGATTCATAAGTCATTTATGTATGCCACTTCTTCCCTAGCATACTGGATTCACTAGGCATTACTGTATTTCAAACAAAGCATGGAAATCTCTTTAGACGTGTCAGGTTCTGCAAATATCACTATGACAGCAATAATTTCATTTAGGAAGGAGAGAGGCACACACAGAGATAGAGATACAGAAAGAAAGAGACTGCTAACTCTCTGACATGTCAGGGGTTAGTACCATTCCATCTTTCTTGCCATTTTTTCACAGCCACATATGCTCTCGATTTCAACATAGTTATTAACATGACACATAATTCATTCTGCTTTTAAATATAAAAGCATTAGGGCTTCCCTTGTGGCACAGTGTTTGGGAGTCCGCCTGCCAATGCAGGGGACACGGGTTCGAGCCCTGGTCTGGGAAGATCCCGCATGCCGCGGAGCAACTAAGCCCGTGCACCACAACTACTGAGCCTGCGAGCCACAGCTACTGAAGCCCGCGCACCTAGAGCCCGTGCTCCGCAACAAGAGAAGCCACCGCAATGAGAAGCCCGCGCACCGCAACGAAGAGTAGCCCCCGCTCACCGCAACTAGAGAAAGCCCGCGCTCAGCAACGAAGACCCAACACAGCCAAGAATAAATAAATAAATAAATTTATAAAAATTAAAAAATTAAGAAAAAATAAAAGCATTATTATCATTCGCTAGACCATGCACTTATATAATATTCATAATGTTCTTTTTTTTTTTGAATTTTTGTTTGTCTGCACCACATGGCATGCAGGATCTTACTTCCCGGACCAGGGATCGAACCCATGCTCCTTGCAGTGGAAGCGTGGGGTCTTAACCACTGGACCACCAGGGAAGTCCCCATAATGTGCATTTTGATGCCTGCCTGATATTCCATGTTCCTAAATCGCTTCCAATTTCACTAATTATCCATGAACAGTACTGCAATAAGCATCTCTACATATATAGCTATAATGGCCTTTTATTGTTTTGAATTCCCCTCAAAATGCAATTAGAAATAGATCTAAAGTAAAGTAAGAAACATATGTGAAGAGTGACCTACTTTACAAGGCTGCGGTAAAAAGAAGGTTGGGACACTCATCAAAGCCCTCTTCCCAGATAAGCAGAAATCTAACCTCTCACCTGGAGCCTGCTTCCTTCCACTGCCCTGAATTGTCCAAGAACCTAGAGACTGATTTCAGTCAACCTCTTCACAGAGAGAACTAGAGACTCTGGCTGCCACCTGGTGGACACTTCATGACAGCGGCTGTTGCTTCAGATCCGCTGTCCTGTGGCACAGATGATCCCATGCATCTAAGGCGCACGCGTCTATGGCTCTCACACGTTGAGCACACATCGCCCAGCTGGGAAGAGGGTCTGGCGGGCATCACTGTTCCTCTAGTAACAGATGAAGATAGACTTGGAGAAGTAGTGACGTAAGGTCACACAACCAGTAAGGGACAAAGCCAGATCTTCTGTCCCCTAGAACAATTCTTTGTCCATTTCATGAGCTCTTGTGTACAATATCCATGCCAAGCAAAATCTGAAAATGTTGGGAGGGCACTATGAACCTGATTTTCTCTAAGTCTCTAAGAGGGATAGTGCACAGTATCTGTAGGTGGATGTGCTTTACTGCTGTGTCATGACCTGTAAGATATCTTGTGAGAACAGAAAACATGCCATATGTGAAATGATGCTCTCAAAAACCCTTACACGTTGTTGGGCGCCAATGATTTTAGCCGGGTGAAGTTAACAGTATTATTTAGAGATTAACTTTTACCTAAGCCTGAGCTTGTTGAAGATAAAATAACTTTTAAAAACAATGTGAAAGAAGAGAGTTGGAAACTCAGTCAACAAAAAATATACTATGGAACTTTTGATGTACAGTTACACTCATTTACGTGTGATGACATATGTCACTGTAGCGTGTGGCCGTGAGAATAACACACTTCCTTTTACTTTAAAAGTGTTTCTCCGTCAATAACTATGTACAGTGTGCCCTCTGCTGGATGAAGATGGGTACTATTTTGTAGGTTTATCCATAGACATAATACAGTGCTTTATAATCGTAGCTATTTAAGCAAACATTTTTATTACTTGAATTCTGGATTACCTTTCAGAAATTAGTTGGTTCTATCCCACACCAATCCCCTGGTCCTCTTTAAAAATTACTGATAAAGAATCTCATCTACCAAAGATTCAAAACACCATTAAAGGTAAGCTCAGGAAAAATTAAAGGAAGTTTCCCACATCTCAGAAAATACATAAGAAGCCCTTCCTTATAGTATTTAACTTTGCAGATATCCAAATAACCACAATTATTGTCCCATTTCATTTCTTTTTTTAAATTTTATTGATGTATAGTTGATTTACAATGTTGTGTTAATTGCTGCTCTACAGCAGTTATCCATATATATACATTCTTTTGCATATTCTTTTCCATTATGGTTTATCACAGGATACTGAATATAGTTCCCTGTGCTATGTAGTAGGACCTTGTTGTTTATCCATCCTATATATAATAGTTTGCATCTGCTAATCCCAAACTCTCCCACTCCATCTCTCCCCCACCCTGTCCCATTTTATTTCATTCTTGCATTTAACCAGTATTCATTCCCAGGTAGTATGGTAGGCTGTGGTGACACAGAACCAAATGAGGCCCGGCCCTAATTCTTAGGAGTTGTACCATTGAATGGAAGATGGTTTTATGTGTTCTTATACACAGGAAAGAGAGTAGCATGCACATGCTTAGATGGATTAGTCTAAAACCAAAATGGGAGGACATACACTCAATATAAAGAGTGGTTATTTTTATACCATACGATATCACTTATATGTGGAATCTAAAATATGACACAAATGAACTTACCTATGAAACAGACTCACAGACCTAGAGAACAGACTTGTGGTTGCCAAGGGGGAGGGGGGTGGGGGAGGGAAGGACTGAGAGTTTGGGGTTAGCAGATGTAAACTATCATATATAGGATGTATAAACAACAAGGTCCTACTGTATAGCACAGGGAACTATATTCAATATCCTGTGATAAACCCATAATGGAAGAGAATATTTAAAAAAGAATGTGTATATGTGTATAACTGAGTCACTTTGCTGTACAGCAGAGATTGGCACACCATTGTAAATCAACTACACTTCAATTTAAAAAAATAAAATAAAAATAAAAAGACCTAAGAATAAAAAAAAAAAAAAGAGTGGTTACTTTTAAGTAGTGGGAGTATCTCTTGTTGTTTTCCTTCATGCTTAAGCACATGTGTTTTTCTAGCCTTGTATTTTTGTTCTTGTGTTTGTTTTCTTCTTGTGTTTTGTGCATTGAGCCCAGGTTACTTCTGCAGTTTGGGGAGGGAAAATGTGGTAATTGCAAAGAAAGAGGCACGATCAATAGTATGAAACACTGCAGAGAGGCCAAATGAGAGTGGAGAGTAAACAGGAAAAAGTCCGCAGGGATCCTGGGTCAGACAGTTGTCCTGTAACGGACGCGCCAGAAGAGAAATGGAAGTGAGTTGAGTGGAAAGAAGGCAAGAGAATCAAAGCCGCCCACTTATTATAGAAGTAGGACCAAAAAGAGAAGCAGAAAGAACAGGACGGAGCGAGAGATGAAAAATCAACCAAGACTATTGTAAAGATCAAGGAGCCTGAGTGAGGTTGCTGCTTGACCGGGAAGGGAAGAGAGGGATGCTGGTACAAGAGAGAGGTGTCCTCGACAGAACATGGCTTCATAGATGGTGGAATTTAGATACTCTCTTTCAAGGAATGGTTCTCAACTGGGGGCGAATTTGTCCTCCCACCCCAAGGGAGATTTGGCAATGTTTAATTGTCACAAATGGTGCTACTGGCATCCAGTGGATAGGGGTCAAGGATGCTGCTAAAAATCCTACAGTACAAAGGACCTCCGAAGGTCAGTCATGCCAAGGGTGAGAAACCCTGCTTTGAAGAGTCCCTCCTCTTAAAGGACCCTTTAAAACTTTGCTAAAATCCAGTTAAGGGTTATTTATAATTTGAGGTTTAGGCCTGAGACTAATGAAAGAAAATAGCAGACAAGAGGGTGAGGAACGGTAGGATTTCTACATTTCCACCAGATGGCGCTAAAACACAAGACAAAAATCCAACCTCCAGCCTCCGTTTCAGAATCCAGTTTCTCTCCATGGTCAGCTCTCTGGAGTAACAATGTCCGTCCTTTCCAAAAGGATTGTTACTTTTTAAGTGCTTAGTTTTCCTCACCATCACTATTTTCATGCAAGTGAATTACAGTGAATGATGATGAAAACTCTGCCTGGAAGATGAAAAAAACAGGGCCACCTCCTCAATCAGCTATGGAATTTCCACTCCCTGTAGCAACCAGGGTGTGGGAGAATCAGCTAGCTTCTCGCCTTCTCCTTGAACTCACTTTTAGCTGGGTACCTGGCCAGCAGACAGTGCCAAGATTCCTTTACCCTTAGGATGGCTGAGTCATGAAGTTCTGGCCATCAGCGGGATTTGAGCAGAACTGTTGTAGGAAACTTAGTAGTTAAAGCAGTGGTTCTCAACTGCTGTGGTGCGGAACATGGCGCGAACGTGATGTCAACCGCGGGGAGGTGGGGGTGTCATTTTGTCCCCAGGGGGCATTTGGCAATGTCTGGGGACATTTTTGGCCGTCAAAACTGGGGGATGATGCGGCTGAATATCCTACGACACACAAGAGAGCTCCCAGAACACAGAATTATCCGGCCTTAAATGTGAATTATGCCAAGGTGGAGAAACCATACCTTAGACAGAAGTGGCATGCCCTGGCTTCACCCTTCTCCCTTCCCATGTGTGCCAAGGCATCAAACCAGGGAGTCTGGACCTCCAAGGTAGGTGGAATTTGAGTCCCTGGCCTGGTGGGTCTCCCTTTCGACTCTGAACACCTTACACCCAGAGAGAGAGAATATACACACACACTCATAGTACTATTGTATATAAATCATAGTACTCCAGTAACTACTCGACCTGAAACACATCCACTCCAGGCCTGCTTTGTTCTGCTTTTACCAGGGGCCCCCTAAGCTCTTTCTCCCTGGTATCTTACCCCACTTCTCTCTTCCCTTCCTTCCCTGATGTGGTTTCTTCCCTCTGGCAAAGACTCCACCAGGACCCAATTGATTTATCAGCCGCAATCCATCCCTGACTTCTCCTAGAAGACACCACGCCCCTGCTATCCCCCCACCCTTCTAGCCACAAATATCTTAGTTCCTCCCACATCCACTTTCTGGAGGCCGAACCTTGTCTAAAATAACCACCCTCAATATAAACACCCTTTCTGGCCCTTACCCTGCTATATTTTCTGCAAAGAGCTTACCATGGTGTACAATGATGTTATTTA
The DNA here is from genome assembly GCF_028021215.1 of Eschrichtius robustus. Lineage (NCBI taxonomy): Eukaryota > Metazoa > Chordata > Mammalia > Artiodactyla > Eschrichtiidae > Eschrichtius > Eschrichtius robustus. The sequence continues at coordinate 11,783,388 of NC_090845.1, read as the reverse complement.
CTGTCTTCACTCTACTCAGTGGTGCTCATTTTAGGAGGTCAAAAACTGTCTTGTTTACCACCATATATCCAGTAAATGGAATACCGCTGTCCAATAGACATATATAATTATATATTGCATGCCCCATATAGAAGGCTGAATGTTCTGGTAGCCACATTAATAAAGTAAAAAGATAAAGATGAAATTAATTTTAATCTTATATTTTACTTAACCTAAACAGTCCTTCCCTAACATGTTGTTACTATTTTAAAATGAGGTATCTCACATTCATTTTTTCAAACGAATTCTGCAATAGCCACTGTGTAATTTACCCTTCCAGCCCACCTCAGTTCAGACTACATCTCAAGCTCTCAACAGCCATGTATGGCAAGTGGCTGCAATGGATAATGCAAATTTGGAATAATACTTGACACACAGTAGGCATCCAGTACTAATTTGTTAATATTCTTCTACAGTATTTGATTCTTCTGGAGTATAGGAATAACATGGTAATAATGTTCACACCATTGATAAAGTCTAATTGAGTTAGCCATTTACTCTTATTAGGCATTTAAGTTGTTTCCACTTTCCACTTTTTGAAATAATTCTTCGATGAGCATCCAGTTTACGTCTGTTTTTCCTTGGAATAAATTCTCGGAAGTGAACATTCTAGTACAGAAATATGCCCCCTTTTAGGGCTCTTGGCGCAATTTGCCAAATTACCCCAGAAAGGATTATGCCACTTAGGCTTTGAGTGATTTATGCTTGGTTATTATTGATCCTCTGCGATGCTAACAGAACAGGTATTGCTGATAATGATTGTGATGATTAAAAAAATGTTAATAGGCACCAATTGTTGTCAGCTATCACGCACCAGGCCCTGTGCACCAGGTATTTCTCACCTCTTCGGGGCGAGAACCCGAGGCTTAGGGAGGTTAATAAACTAAGCGCTAGAATCGCACTCAAACTCAGATCTGGGTGACTATTTTCAAAGCCTGGGCCACGACCACCCTCCGTTTTAGTTTTTAAAAAAAGCAAAGGCTAACTAAACACAAGGGAACGGAAGTGAGAACGTTCAGAGCGAAGAGTTAAATGCCAAGGAACTGTAGCGGAGGCGGAAGCCGTGCAGAAACGACCGTCGTCTTCCCGACCACCGCCCGACCCCGAGGCACAAGACTGCCCCCACCCGAGTGCCGCGACCCGGTCACTACACCCTGCACCGGCCGTCCCCACGCTCCGCCCCGAGAGGCGGAGCCCCCATTGCGCGCCACTCCCCCTGCGTGGTGCGGAACGCGGCGAGGACGTGACGTCAACCGCGGGGGGGGCTGGACTTCCTGCACGTCATGGCCACGTGACCCGCACCGCCCGCTCACGCCTAGTCGCCCCGGCAACAGCCTCTCCCACGCACCGCGTCTCCTGTTTCCCACCGGAAATAGGTCCCTGCTCGCCCACCGCCCAGGATTCGCAAGCTACGCGCCCTCGAGGTGACTCCGGGGGCGGCTAGGTTTCATTTGGGGAGTGAAGGAGGCCCCCGAGCCTGGCGGCCCCTGAGCCTGACTTTCTCTGAGGCCGGGAGAGCAGAGGGCTTGGCTGTCACGTTATCGTCGTAATTATCAGCATCCCGCTAATTGTGAGAGGGAACTGGTTCCAGAGCCCCTCGGCTCTGCCGTGCGCCAGAATCACTGGATGGCTTTTAAATGCCCGGGCCTCCATGCCAGACCAGTTAAATTCGAATTTCTAGAAGTGGGGCCCCGGCATCGGTATTTTTATGAAAGCTCCCCATTGTGATTCTGATGTGCCAGGTAACACCATGTCAAGCTAGGTCTGGAAGGTGAATTCGGGCTTCGCCCATCCAGCCCAGAATCAGAACAGATCACCCAGGTCAGCCTCATCCTTAGAGGGAAGGCTAGGATATTGGCCCGTCTATTCAAAAATTGGGGGGGTTTTTTCCTCTCTTTTCCCTCGCACGTTGACCTCTGTGGGAGGTCAGAGGTTTTGATGGTAGTTACCTGGAGAACATTTGGCACCTGCGGTCTTCTCTGCGCCTTACCTGTGAAGGTGGAGAATGTCTTTTCCCTCTGTTCTTCCTCAGTAGTTAAGTGAAGTTGCACCAGTGGCCAACGAAGTACCTTTTAGCTCTGAAATCCTGAGAGTCCCTTAGTACAGACCAGATGGTTCTGAATAATTTTATTTTTTTCAGGAATGATTTTTAAAGTTGTTTCACAGGCTAGATTCTGTATTCAGCTGTTTTGCACCTTAAGTCAGAATAACATTACTTGACAGTTTAGACTGAAGATTAATAACACAAATAACATTTCTGGAGTTACTTACTCTCAGAGTTCCCATGAATTATGGGGTGGGGGTAACCTTTACACGTACAGTTTTTACAAATATAGTTTATAGGAGTAACAGCTCCTTTGGGATGGCAATGTGAACAGAAACCGTATATTTTCCAAGACTGTTACCTAGTAACTTTGGATCGGCATAACTGAAGGCAAGTTCACAGTAAGGTGTACAGATCTCCTCTGAGTATTCGTTGCTGTGCTGGGAAAGTATATAAACTAAAGCTCCAGAGAGAATTTTCATTCTAAAAGTGTTTTACAGAGGGTGAAGGATTATTTTGGTTTTTAGGGTGCAACATGTAAGGATAGGGTGAAATGAGCAGGATAGGGAGGAAAACTGAACAAGTAAGCATAGAGCAGAGGTTGGAGAATTCACAAAATAGGTGCGGAACTCTTGAAACTTCCTTCCGCATTCGCAGATACGTAGGGCCGACTCTACCACGCCATTTTATACAATGGACTTGAGCATCCGCGGATTTTGGTCTCTTGCGGGGGGAGGTCCTGCAGCCAATTCCCCACGAACACCGAGGGACGTCTGTACTTCTCTACAATAGGAAATCCAGCTATAGAACAGTGTAAAAAAGTGAACAGGTGAAAAAAGAGCATAACTTGTTGATCAAAGGTCAGATGATTTGAAAATATCTTTGAAAAGATATTAATGTATTTAGATATCTACTTTCCGAAAAGATTTGGAGCTTTATAGCCAGAGTTATTTGAGTTACTAGCTACTCAGTGATTTTAGGGAGGGTAGAGGTTGGAGGAGAGTGTAACAGGAAATGGCGATCCCAACAGCATCCAAGGGCAGGAAATATTAGCTATGATTTTTGTATGCTGGAAGGAAAAAAGGAAATTTAAAAGGAACAGATGGCAGAATCCAGGCCTACAAGTAATTGATTAAATGCCCAAATGAGAGGGGCATAGTGAGTGCCGTTTAAATTCAGAAAAGAGAGATTAACGTGGCATTACCCTGTATGTGTTTATGGAAGGAGAACTTGAAATAAGGCTCCTGACATCCGATGGTGACTTTAACCACTTTAAACCAGTCGTGGTTTATGCTCTTAACTTGTATTACCTACCTGGCCAACCCTTATTCCTTCATGGTCACACTAGGTTTTGCTGTTTGAAGAACATACTTGCAGTGAAGGGAGCTTATCTGTTTCCTCTTTTGCGTTGTATTCTGTCCTTGTCGGTTACCCCAATTTTCAGCTTTCACATTGCCTGTTGTGTTCAAGAGTCGGGGGTAACCTTGTTTTGGGGCTGTCCTCATATTTCACTTCTGAGTCTTATGTTAGTCACGTGGGGATTTGGTGAACTTGCAAATAAATCCATTCCCAAATCCATCACCCTTGCTGACAAATTAAACAGTGCCATTCTGTGGGTAGAATATGGTTTGTATGAAAAAGAAGAATTGTTAACTACATCCTTTCAGCCTTCCTCCTTCCCCATGCTGTGCCTTCATTGTGACATTGCTTCTTATTGCAACAGCCAGAAGAGTAAATTGGGGCTTGGGGTCGAGAGAATGAAAGGGAAATGAAACTCAGGTTTGAGGCTCCCTCACCCATCAGTTTTAACTGCTCTAGGCGGACAGAGGCAGGCCTTCTAAACACAGTAGCTTGTGCGCTTGTAGGAGGCCTGTGTCTGGAGGAAAGATGGAGCTTGGACTGCTGAGGGTGGGAAAAGGCCGTTCAGACTTGAGCCATCTCTGATGTCCAAATCACTAAGCCGGGACCACGCCAAGCCACAGGAGGGAGCCTCTGAGGGCAGCAAGCCAGATGAACTTGCCAGCCTCAGATCGAAGCTGGGGGTGCCGGCAAGAAGCAGTGCTCTCCAAAAAACCGCATTTTCTCATTTGTCTTAGTTGAGGAAGTTCCTACCAGTGTGTGCGTTTATTGGGAGACATCTTCTCTGATAGGGTTATTACCGCATATACCGAGATTCCGTAGAACTGCATATGACTCAATGTATGTAATTCAGATTTCTCACCATACCGTCATTTATTTTGAGCCATCTCCAGCAGACCCCGTTCCTTCTACCTTGAAACTGTGTATACTGAAGGCCTAATTAGATCCCTCCAATTCTCCGGTTGGCTCAGAGAACCAAATTAGGGAGAGCCTTATGGGAAAGCTGTGTATCTTATTTAATGACCAACGTTGAATGTGTTTCTATGCAAAAATCAAAGCCGATGGGTTTTCATGTATTTAATTTTCAGAATTCTAGTGGAAAAGGAGGATAGAGAGGAAAATCCAGTTACAGAGGATACATTATCATTTCGAAGGGAATTTGTGTTTTATTTATCTGGTTGCTATGATGCATCCTAGATCCTATATTTATAAGAATCTAAATAGGCAGTAAAAAGAATTTGTGCAAGGAATTCCTTGGTGGTCGAATGGTTAGGACTCCGTGCTTCCACTGTCCGGGGCACAGGTTCAGTCCCTGGTCGGGGAACTAAGATCCCACAAGCTGTGCAGCTCGGCCAAAAAAAAAAAAAAAAAAATTTGTACAATGTCACTACCTTTCAACAAAGCCACATTCCTTATTGGTGGAAATGTTTAATGACTCAATGGAAATAGTCACATTTTATCCATTGAAAACCACAAAGCTCATGTCTGTTGTCGTTCATGTATATTTATGCATTTAAAAATGTGTCTCCCAGGATAAGCAGAGTCATTGAAGAATGAGTGCAGTTTTTAAGAAAGGCTATATGGAAAAATATATCATTCGAGACTCAGAGGCACTGCCTTTTGCCTGTGGGCCTCAGCAGTGTTTCGTGAATGACCTCAACGCTGTTTTTTTCCTCAACGCTGTTTTTTTCCTTCCTCTTCTGGTGGCTGAGGACAGACAATGAATTCGGTCTCTGTACTCGCCCAGGCTCAGCTGGGCAGTGACTATCGTGCCATTGTCCTCCCTGGAGAGGGCTGCCCAGTTGGTAGTGCCGTGAATCCTGGCCTTCCCTGACATTGACCCTCTCTTTTCTTTCATCTCCACCATCCCATTAGGAGAAAGGTTGCTGTGCAGTACACGAAGCCAGGTGCCAGAAAAGAGTCGGAGACACTCTGGGGAGGTGGGGAATGAAAGATAAAATTAAAAACCATTGAAAGGGCAGCTCAATCTGCTGCTACCTTAAGCTTTCTTTTCTTTGAGCTGGTGGTGGTGTGTGACAGTACTGCTGTAGTGTCTAGAATTATTTTAATGTTGGCTTTTCAGAAGCCCAGGCATTTTTATTAGGTCCTTAAGCTCCTTTGTGGAACCCAGCTTTGAAAAGCTAACAGGGCCCATTCTTAGAGTAGGGTCTCACCTTCCCTTGGGTGCTAACTGATGTGGTCAGCCGGGAAGGATATGGATTCCTTCTTCCAGGGAATAAACACTCGGAACTCTCTCCTGCTTCCCGTCCTTGTTGGGTTCCTGCCTAGCCCGGGGCAGCTAGTAGAATCTCCATCAGAAATCACGGCACTACATACGCTTTCTAAGCCCTGTTGATTGGTCCTGTTTTGCAGGAGTCAGGGCGGGGTTTTTTTTTTGTTTTTTGTTTTTCTTAATTAAGTCTTTAAATGTCTCTGGAGCTCTTTAAGAAATGGTCCGATTTGCTTATTTAGTCACAGAGAGGATTCTTTTGTCCCCAGTATTAGGAACTGGTCACCAAATTGCTGTTGGTCATAATCACAGTTTTCTTGCTTCCACTAGTCTTATTCTGAGCCTAATAACTTATAAGACGGGTGAGAATCTCAGAGTTCCTCCACTGATTTCCAAGTGCAAAGCGAGGAACAATTAGTGTGCTCAACATACTGAGGGCAGGGTCTGTGGAGCCTCGTAATGGATTTAACATAAAGCAGGGGTGGGCAGGCGATGGCCCACGGCTAAGAATGATGTTTACATTTTTAAAGGGTTGTTTTTTAATTTAAAAAAAAAGAGGACGGCTATGTAACAGTATATGTGACACACAAGCCCAGAATATTTACTATTTGGCCCTTTAGAGAAAAAAATTTGCTGGTATAAAACACCAACAGTAATACTGGAAATAGCGAGCTAATAATAAAGTTCTATGCAAGCTGCTCTTTCTTTAGATGTGTTTTTCTATACTTTTTCTTATTTGATTTGAGAGAGACTGATTAATTTGTCATTCATTCTCAGGAATATTTTGTTCAACTTGAAGAAAATTTTATTTTATTTATTTATTATTTTTATTGAAGTATAGTTGGTTTACAATGTTGTATTAGTTTCAAGTATACAGCAAAATGATTCAGTTATATATTCTTTTTCAGATTCATTTCCCACATAGGTTATTACAGAGTATTGCGTAGAGTTCCCTGTGCTATACGGTAGGTCCTTGTTGGTTACCTATTTTATATATAGTCGTGTGTATATGTTAATCCCGACCTCCTAGTGTATCCCTCCCCCACCTTTCCCCTTTGGTAACCTTAAGTTCGTTTTCTGTCTGTGGATCTCTTTCTGTTTTGTATATAAGTTCATTTATATCATTTTTTTTTTTTTTTTTAGATTCCACATATAAGCGATACTCTTTTTAATTGAGTATCTATAGGATTTTAGGAATCTTAAAGATACTTAAAATGTAAAAGGATATGATACATAGGTTTTGGGCTTTGGGGAGGGAAAATAATAAATGCAAGGGTGAAATGAGCAGCCTGAGGACTCTAAACGTGCTAGAAGATGGCAGCAGATTTGATTATAAGTGTCCCAGTGGCCAAAGCAATGAGGAAAGCATAATCAGAAGAAAATCGATGACAAAGGTGCCTGTGTTCCATGATTAATGTAAATTCATCTTTCCTGAATGGCCTGGGTCTTAAAAGAGGTCAGCATCTCGGCAGATGAGTTGATATGCTTTATAGGTAGTCAGCAGCCTGCGCTGAATCTGAACGGCTTCTGGTCCAAATGCTGGGACTGGCTTTCTTCGGTCATCCCAGCTCCTAGTCCTGGCTGCTTTCTTGCAAAAGTGCCCAGAGTGGCTGTCGTGATTTCTGAGGCAGTGGAACGTGGCAGCCCTTCTATCAAATTATTTGTTGAATCAAAGGCATAAGTAAATAACCACTCCTCAAATTAGCATTCCCATCCCTTTTTAATCACAGCCATTGGCATTTGAACAGCCTGGGGAACTCGTTGAATTACACTTGAACCTCTTAAACAGTTGTTTACTCTACCACGCATGCCTAACTTCTAGCTCTGCAGAGGGGAGCCTCTCATAAGCCATCTTGTGCGTTTTCAGAATACTGGTACTACTGCTTCTAAAGCCAGGCTGGATTTTCCCAATTATAAATAAAAACAGGATTGTCTGAGGTCTGCAGTAGTGTTCGATCACAATAATATTTATTACATATCTGAAGCTGTCAGATCTCCCAGTTCGAGATAATTAATATTTACATTGATCTGGTTCTAAGTACGTATTTTATAAGGCATAGAAGTCTGGATTCAAAACTCTTAATTTCCCCAAGATGCGCAGATGTCTCATAGGCTTTTTTAATTTAATTCCTATGCTAATTGTTAATCTCTAAAACAAATTTGATTAAGATACACATGGAGTTCACTTTAATGTCATTTTGTGCTTCAGGCACTCAGAAAGCTGTTCAGGTTTCAGTGGTAGACATATAAAACCCGGCTGGAGTGAATTAGCCACTTAAAGGCTGCACCTTACACTTTAGCACTCAAGCGTATACTGATCTCTACTGTAATTTCTTTTGTGTTGGTTTTACTTCTGTAGGTGGTTAGCCCCTTAGTAGTATTGACTGTTTTTATATGCATTTCTTCGGTAGCCTATAAAGCACATAGCAGTTAGCCAGATTTTCAGATAATTGTTTATGTTTTAAGCCTTTAAATTATAGTTGTAAAGTGATGTGAACAATAATTTACACTTGTATTTTCACTGTACTTGTTAGCTTTTCCCCAGTTTACATTCACTGCATGTGTGTGTGTTTGTGAATTTAGAACAGGGAACAGGAAGTGTGGGCTGTGTTTAAGAAAAATTTACGGAAGACCATGTCAGCCCTCTTGGAAATACCCTCTTTGAAAGCTTATTATATTTAAAAAGAATGTGAATCTTTCTCTTTAGGCTAAATCTTAAAAGATGGGGTCAATTTAACATCTCAGTGTTCCACATTAACCATAGCAAAACATCTGGTGGAGATTACAAAATAAGTCAAGTTTATTTCTTAAGGCTTGGAGATTTTAAAATTCTACCCTATGATTAAGTAAAGTAGGAAAAATAGGACTCCTTCGGTATCTGATTTCCAGAGTTTCAAAACCCAAGTACCTGTTTGCTCAGCATCACATTGTGTTTAGGGGTTTTGTCTCATAGCTGCTTAAATTCTCATGCATTTTAGGCTATTGCTTTTGTTTAACTTTTTTTTAAAGTACATTCTGGTGTCGGCTGGCACTTGAGCATCTCTGAACCCTTGAACAGAAGGGAAAAAATTGAAGTGTGTTTTAAATAGGTTGTAAAAGGTGCAGATGCAGATTAAACTTTACCTTGAGGTATTTCCTGCCATATCAGTAAATCACAAGAGGTAGATAGCACGGAAGGGAGTAAATCCTGGCAGAGCAAGGCTGTTGGGCAAAGGTATCCTACGCGGTCACTTGGTGGAGTCCCCAGGTGACCAGTTCCTCCTCCCGCAGAGACGCAGCGTGGGTAGGCAGGGAGACTGTAGTGTCACACGCTGGCTGAAAGATGCTTTTTGCAGTCAAAACCAAAGCAAGGTGCATTTGGGGGGCTTAAAGCCCAGGGTACAACCCAGCCGAGAGAGTTGTTTTATTTCGAGAGGCTTCTCCAAGTCCCAGGCCTGCAGCAAGACCCAACAAAGATTTCCAGTGAGTTGGCAAGATGTATTCTATTCTACTCAGGCCTCTGGGAGATCCAGGGTTAATTTATTTATTTTTTTTAATGAACTTTTTTTTTATATATATAAATTTATTTATTCATTTATTTAATTTTTGGCTGCATTGGGTCTTCGCCGCTGCACGCGGGCCTCCTCTAGTTGCGGCGAGCGGGGGCGACTCTTCGTTGCGGTGCGCGGGCTTCTCATTGCGGTGGCTTCTCTTGTTGCGGAGCACGGGCTCTAGGCACGCGGGCTTCAGTAGTTGTGGCACGTGGGCTTCAGTAGTTGTGGCTCACGGGCTCTAGAGCGCAGGCTCAGTAGTTGTGGCACATGGGCTTAGTTGCTTCGCGGCATGTGGGATCTTCCCAGACCAGAGCTCGAACCCGTGTCTCCTGCATTGGCAGACGGATTCTTAACCACTGCGCCACCAGGGAAGCCCTCCAGGGTTAATTTAAATAGGCATTGGCATGAACTATGGGTTAGTAAATAAAGTAATAGTTGTACATTTTTAGTTCATGTTCCGTGTATTATTTTTTTACATACATATGACTAGCTATTTATGTGGTTACTCTCGTGGACTTTACTTTCAATAGGGAAACAAGTACTATACTTGAAAAATGCAGTGTCCTTTGAGCCACTGAGTCACACCTAAGGGGATCCCTCCTTTCTAGACCACTAGCCCAGGTGTCGGTCCTGTCGTGGTGTGTTGCGTGACGATCAGGCACCGTCCTGGGGAGAGAGCAGCCTCTGAGGAGCCGCTCTGCGAACCGCAAAATAGCTACGAATATCACAGCCCTGGACTGACCAGACGTCTGCACTGTGCTTGTTCTTTCCTAGTTTCGGCGCTCGTTTGGACCTTCACAATCAGAGATGGCAGCAGAGGTAAGATTTTTTTTTTTAACTGATGAGAAAAAAGGTAAGTTTTAGTCCTTAAGGTCTTGGTGTCTCATTGCATGATGGAGAAGACCAAAGAAATACATCAGAAAACTAAAGGTAGAGCACCATCGGGTGTGTTGCTCGTCATCTTTCGTCCCAGGCACTGAGGAGTGGGCCGCCAGCACGTGTTTAGGGGGCAGAGAGGGAGGGACCAGAGAACGTCATGCTCACCAGTTCATGTGGTTCTTGGCAGGCGTTTCTAACTTGGAATTAGTCATTTAATCACAGTGGGTAGAAAGGGCCAAGATGATAGACATCGGGTCCTCCTGCCCCCTGCGTCTCATCTAGAAATGATCATTATTAGCCTCTGTCCCCACTTTATAATGGGCCGTAACCTCAAACTAATTGATCTGTGTGTGCCTCATGCGCATGTACTTCAGAGCAAGTGTGCACACGCCTGGCGCCCATCGTGGGCGTGGATCCGTCTTATATTCTCCTTGGCCCCGTAGCACCCTCGTGGAGAGGAGATATTTAGTAGATACCCAGTAAACACACGGTTAGTTGATTGAACGTTTGAAGGTTTCTCTTGAGGCTGAACCGCGTGGTGTCTAGCCTACATTTCTTTGTGTTTTGTAGCCGGCAACAGCGCAAGCTCTGGAGTCTTGGTCCTCTCATCCGGTCTACGCAAGATACTGGCAACATTACCATCAAGCGATGGCGTGGATGCGCAGCCATCAGAATGCCTATAGGAAGGCCATGAAATCTTTCAGCACCTCCCCGTGGTACTTTTCTGCCATGGGCCTTCCCCAGAGCGCTTATGCTAAGAAGGGCAGAAGGCCTCAGTCCTGCTACGAGTGCCCCCCAGCCTCCCGGGACTCCCACCGCCGTCATTCACGCGCTGGCGGGCGTGGACCACATCCACGCGGCAGAGAACAGCCAGCTTGGTCCGCAGAGGAGGAGAAGGAGAAAGAGAGCGAGTCCGACGATGGCGGCATAGAATGCGACGTGAGCAACATGGAGATCACGGAGGAGCTACGCCAGTACTTCGCCCAGACCGAGAGGCACCAGGAGGAGCGCCGTAAGTGCAGCCCGCCCCGCTCCGCGGCCTTGCCCCGCCCCGCCTCTGGCCTTGTCTCCTGCCCACGTTTATTTTTATTTATTTATTTATTTATTTATTTTGGCTGCCCTGGCTCTTACTTGTTGCACGCAGGATCTTCATTTCAGCACTCGCTGGCATGCGGGCTTCTTAGTTGCGGCATGCATGCCGGATCTAGTTCCCCAACCAGGAATTGAACCCAGGCCCCCTGCTTCGGGAGCATGGAGTCTAACCCACTGGACCACCAGGGAAGTCCCGTCCGGCCCTCATTTATAACCTTCTAAGTCCTCCCTTGGGTGCAGATAATATTTCAAACCCAATCCTAAGCCTGGAAAAGCTCTGGTCGTGTGGTACCTCACTTATATTAGTTTCCAGGGTTGTTTTAATATAGGACTTTTTTTTTTTTAGTTCTAGAACAAAACTTATCCTAATAGTACCTCTGCCATTTACTGAATTTCAGACAATACACCAGATGGGGTGTGTGCATGCATGTGTGTGTGTGTGTGCATTCCCTAGCCTACACAGCAGTCCCTCAAGGTTTTAAGCCCATTTCACATATAAGGAAAGTGAGCCTTCAGGCGCTTCATGGACTTGTTCTGTGGTATCAACTAGTAATTTGCCGTTAGGATTCAAAGCAAGGTCTGTGTGACTCCAGTTCCCGTGCTCGTTCCTCTAGCGCAGGCTCAGGGCTTAGGACCACTAGGTTCCTAAAATGCTGTTGCCACCTCACTGGTACACAGCTCAGAGACTTCCCTGGTGTTGCAGAGCTACCAAGTCTTAAATCTCAAGCTCCCTTCAGAGTAGACACCAGTGTGAACCTAGAAAGAATAACAAAATGCCTGGTATTTACCCTCTCTGGTTTGATCCTGTGCCGTGGCTGTCTGTTCCTGGGGTTAGAGAATTATGATAATGGTCTTAAATCTTCAGTCGGAAAGCAGGAATTTTATTTTTTTAATTTCTTACTAACTTGCCACAAAAAACTAAAACTGCTTTTTGTGCTTTCCTTACTGTTAAGATTCACCAGCCCATTTACATTTTAAGTGTCTCTAACAGACATACAAATGCTTTTCTCCCTATTACAACATACTGTCTCAATATTGTTTTTATTGAGTTCTAATTATATATTTTGCCTAGAATTTTCTAGTAAACGGAGACATAGAAGCCTGGGGATGGGTGCATTTCATTTACATCTTGATTGATCTGTGTTTTCCTAATGATGGGCGAGCATTTATTGATTCCCCCACTGGGTGCCAGGAACTGAGCGGTGGGCTGTGTATAAAGTCTCAGGCCCTTTAGTGTCTGCCTGTGATTCTTCACTACTCATTCAGTTTTACTTCCCTTCTTTTGATTAAACCTTTGACTTCTTTGATGCATATTAGAAAGTATATGCAAACAAGTATTTTTAAAACAGTACTTTCTATTACACATAGAATGCATGTCTTTCCTTGATCTTCGGAAATAAATTTTACCTTTTTTCAAAATACATTTGAAATAACTGTTAGTCTAATTTAAAAGTATCTAACAGATGAGGGAGAGTTGGCATTGGAGCATGTCCACGTGTGGTTGGAATGCTGTTTGTTAACAGCTTTTGAAAAAGAAAGTATGATGGAGACAGGTCTTGTTTCTGTTGTCCGTACCCAAAGGCAGAAGAACATGTTTTTCCTGCCAGAGAGAGTGCCACATTTATGATAGAAGTTGTAATTAAGGATGGGAGCAAACCCCAGCCACCTAAAAGGCCTTTTTGAATGACCTGCTAATTTAAAATAAACCTGACAGAGTTATTCAATGAAAAATAGAGATGAGTGACGTGAAAATAGAATAATGAAATGCGTCCTTCACTTGTCAGCAGTTCAGTTACAGACGTCTGGTTAAGAACCATCCCTGTTTCTCCGTCTTGCCTTTGTCAGGTAGAATTCTAGGTAGGTTAAGAAAAAGTCATGAAAATTGCCTGCTAAGTTTTGCCTGGCACTTAATATTATTTTGAATGAATGAATGAAGTCTCTCAGTATTAATTATGAGCCTTAAATCAGAACTTTTCAAACCTTATCCCATGAAGTGCTAAACTTGCTATGGTTCTTTGGGCCATTTTACAAGGTGAAGTAGGCATTGAATATTTTATAAACTTGAGGAACTGCATGTTTCGTTTGATATCATCCCTAAATCTGCTTAGTTTACGTCAGGGCTCCGAGTCCTATTATTATCGTCACTGTTATGGGTTGAATTGTGTCCCCTAAAAAAAGATTTGTTGGAGTCCTAACCCCCACCCAGACCTCAGGATGTGACCTTATTTGGAGAGAGGGTCTTCACAGAGGTAACAAGTTAAAATGAGATTAGGGTGGGCCCTGATCCAGTATGACTGGTGTCCTTATAAAAAGAGAAATATTTGGAAACAGAGACAGACGCGCACCCAGGGAGAACGGCACGAGAGGATTGGAGTTCTGCTGCCACAAGCCAAGAACTTCCAGAAGCTGGGAGAAAGGCCTGGAACAGACCTTCCCTAGCGCCTCTGGACGGGCACGGCCCTGCCGACAGCTTGATCTCAGACTTCCGGCCTCCCCAGCTGTGAGACAAGACGTTTCTGTTGTTCTAAGGCACCCAGTGTGCTGCACTTTGTTACAGCAGCCCTAGGAAACTAATACAATCACCCTGTCAGAATTTTCTTTGTTTCCAAATGCAGTCTGTGAGTGGGACATAAGTGAACCACACAGGTCTTGTCATTGCTGTGAAGAAAATCTGGTACATGTTTGTTTTACCGTGATCTAGATAGCAAACCAACAAAAGAGGGAATTTTATGGAAACCCTTACAACCTCCATCCCTACTCACCAATACTTACATTATTGTTAGTAGAATTATACAGGGGTAGCTGTGGCAGGACCGCTGGAATCACAGGCTTCCAGCCCCGCTCCAGCACTTACTAGCTGGAGGTTCTTATCCTGTGCACCGCTACCCTGTGCCTCAGTCTCCTCATCTGTGAAATGGGGATTCTAATGAATGGGGTGGTAACTATGAAGATTAACTGAGATAAGAAAAGTTATACAACAGTGCTCTGTACGGAAGTCAGTGCCCAAGAAGTGTTAGTTGTTATGGTTTGTTGCTAATAATTCATCCTTTAACATGGATTATTAACCATAAACCGGTTTTACTCTGATACTGTCTTGATTAGTGCTTGATTGTTATTTTTTTTAATTGAAATATAGTTGATTTACAATGTCATGTCAATTACTGCTGCATAGCAAAGTGACTCAGTTGTACATTTATATATTCTTTTTCATATTCTTTTCCATTATGGTTTATCACAGGATATTGAATATAGTTCCCTATGCTATACAGTAGGACCTTGTTGTTTATCCATCCTATATATAAAAGCTTACATCTGCTAACCCCAAACTCCCACTCCATCCCTCTCCCACCTCCCCTCCCTCTTGGCAACCACAAGTCTGTTCTCTATGTGAGTCTGTTTCTGTTTCATAGATAAGTTCATTTGTGTCATATTTTAGATTTCACATATAAGGGATATCATATGGTATTTGTCTTTCTCTGTCTGACTTACTTCACTTAGTATGATCATCTCTGGTTGCTGATTAGTGAGTGCTTGATTGAGATTCTGCATATTTTTAATAAAGTGTTCTCTGACTTCGAAAAAAAAGAAGTCATATATTTCTGCCCGAGGCAGCACTTTTCAAACTCTTAAATTGATTTAGAATATTTAAAACATAAAAGAATGAAAAGCTTTGATATCTGTCGAATTGAGCCACTAATACAATTTTGTCAAAGTAGTCATTACCACAACTTTTAGTTCTGTTTCGAGGACATTCTTGCTTGATATAAGTTAATATAGTAACCTACACGGGCTGGGGAAATGAACCTGCTTCCACCTTCCTCAAAACAGCACTAAACGCGTTGAGCTTCCGCTACTTTGTGCTTTAAAAATGTGTAGTTGTAGCATAATTCAAAATTGCTTGTGCTGGGATCTCTGATGCTCTTGGGTCCTGCAGTCCGCCCTGAAAGCTTTATCAGGTCCCCGGGAGACGTGAGAGTTGTCTGGCGAGGGTGAGAGCAGGCTTTGGTGTCGGAATCTAATCTTCCTGCAAAAGATGCAGTCTCTGTGAGAAGCAGCTGCCAGGGCCTGACGCTGCCCCACCAAAAATAATGGGCAGCACTTCACCAGCGCTAGGTTTTTCACCAGCACTTTCAGTGGCATATAGGATCAATTCGTGTTCCTTGGAGCAGTCATGAATGATGGCATTCAGACATAAGTAATTGGAATGCCCATGGTGCTTTCCAATCCATTACCTTCGCTAGAAATGCTCACAGAGGTTCAGTTACATACACAGTTGGGAAATGTTTGAATAAAGAGATGAGGGACCTGAGTCATGTGAACACTCGGTTGAAGTTGTTTTGCTCTTTGAGCCACTAGAAGCTACTTATTCACTTAGGACAAATTCAGCCCTGAACATGAATCATTTAGAGAACACAGATTGTATAAAATATTACTAGCAAGGGAAAATGTAGCTGAACTTGAAAGATTTAGCTTTTCAGGACTATTCACCTCCACAGGAATGTATACGTTATATAATTCATCATCATCTGAGTCTTATTTAACATTTTCTTGGGATAAAATCCTTTAGACTGGACAGCGTGTTCTTGTTTGTGATTACTGTTCCTCCAGACAGTCTCTAATTTCACATATTTCAGCAATAAAAACTAAAAAAATATTAAGTAGGGTAAACAAAGAACTCTCTTTTGTGCAGCGGTAACAGGCATGCTTTTGATTATATTACATGTCATCGTTTCCTAGCGAGATATTGCTGTTATTTAAAACTTCACTGGTAACATTACTTATGGGAAAGTAGACAGTTGTGAAGTTTTAAAAGGTCAGCTGTGTTGTCGGTTATCTCTTAGGAAAAATGTTTATTGTTAGGTTAAGGAAGGTATCATTTTTTAGTCATAAATAACCATCAGTTGAGACTGCGAGGTCCTCGTCCTAATACTTAGAGGGAAAATGAGTGAAAGTTCTCGTTCCCCATAGAGAAGCAGGCCCCCCGAAACAAACACTTGCCACTGTTGCCTCGGCACGAGCCAGTCAGATAGTTGTCACCTGTGTTTTGGGGGTAGATGTCGGGCCCAAACAGGGACATTTTCTCAAAGAGCATAAACCCATGTGGGAAGAGAAGACAAAATCAAGTTTAAAATGATACCTGCAAGAACCATTTATGGTGTAGGCCATGGGTAGTTTTGCAAGTGAGGGGAAGAGACAGTGGGCTCAGTGGTCAGAGGAGCTCCACGGGATGGTTGTGGAGAAACGGAGTGCACACTAGGCTTTGAGGGATGGGGGCAGTGCGGAATGAGGGGGAAAGAAAGGGCTAAGTGCACTCCCCACCCAGCACTCAAAGCGCCGTTCTTACCAAGGGCCCAGGTGTACTTTGTGGACATTTGATGGGCGACATCTGCTCCTTTACGTTGTGTCCACCCGAGCAGGAAGGTTTAGACTCTCGTCTTCCTAGTGAGCCTTCTGTCAGTCTGCGGGAACCCATCCCGCTCTCCCTCATTCCACCCTCCACAGAAAACCTAGAAGATATAACGAAACCTACGGCCCAGTGTTTAGGGAGCTATCTTAGTTTCGTCAATGAGATTCAAGTGTGGAATCGTGCTGATTGAGCACAATTCTGCCATGTGTGTGTTTCATCTAGTCCAGATGTTCGGGGCATCAAACCAGTCCGTGAGAAGATACGTGTGAATGGCCATAGAAAAATGGAAGGGAGGGATGGAAACGCACGGACTAGGGGATTACATCTGTCGTGGAGTGAGGGACGTGGGGTGAGGATGGAAGGCCCGTCAGTAATGGCTCCAGCCCTGCTGGCAAGCACCTGTGTTCCGGGTGTGTTGCTGACAAGCCAGAAACGAGGCATTCATGACATAAATCAAGTCTGTGCTTTCGCTCGGTCGTGCTGAGGTCATTAATTCTGGCAACACAGCAGAGAATATAATCTGACGTGCTAATCCTAGAAAAATGGGGGGAAATCACATTCTTTAACACTCATTTGTCTTAGTGCTTTGTCCTCCAAAATGTTCTGCCTTTGAGCTCATTATCTTGGAATACTGAATGAATGTTTTCCTGCTATGTCAGGGTCTCTGAAGTCCAAGTCACTTCCCATGATTGTTTTTTCCTTTATAGACTTTAAGCCTACATTGGTAACACCATGTAAATGTATAGATTGAGGCAAAAAATATCAAGGTTATATACCCTGAACACAGATGGAGTCCAGTAGAGTTTCTCCTTAATAGTATAATACTGTTTTTCCTGTTTTAACTCTGTATGCACGTTAACCCCTGAATTAGTTTCCTAGTACTATTGTAACAAATTACCACAAACTGTGTGGCTTAAAACTACAGAAATTTATTCTCTTACAATTCTGCAGGCCAGAAGACCAAAATCAAGTTGTCGGCAGGGCCACGCTTCCTTCCAAGGGCTCTAGGGCCTGCCTCTTCCAGCTTCTGGCAGCTCCTGGCTTTCATTGGCTTGTGGCAGCAAGGCTGCCATCTCTGCCGCCATCTTTATATGGTTTCCCCCTGTGTCTGTATGTGTCCTTTTCTGTCTCACATAAGGACACTCTCACTGGATTTAGGACCCACCCTAATCTAGAGTCATCTCATCTCAATCCTTAATTACATCCCCAAAGACCCTATTGCCAAATAAGATCACATTCTGAGGTTCTGGGTTGATGGAGATTTGTGGGGAGGCTATTCACCCCACTACAACCCTGTTTTAAAGCTGAAATTGAAAAAGATACTCTGATTTGTATTAACACAAATTGCCTTGGCCAAATATCCTACAAGAAAAAAGTGCTTGGTAACATTGAGTCCCACAGCTGTTTTCGGGAAAAATGACCGACCTCCGCATGACAAGGCCCCTGTTCAGTTATGTCTGAAGTGTGTTGTTCGACTTCTCTGCTTCAGTCAGATGACTTTCCATCTGGCTGGCTGAGCCCTCACCTTGTTTTGACAGGAAGAAAAACTGCCAGTGATTGAGAATCCTTTCTTTCATTGGGAGGGAGGAAGCAATAAATAGAACCTAGAATAAGTGGATGCCCTCAAATGAGTATTGCATCCTAAGGCTTGCTTGGTCCCCTAGGTCGGTATACACTGAAGCACTTTCACGTGCTACCTGTAGCCTCCAGCGCCCAGCTAGTCTGAGGGTATTTAGTTTTAAGCTGACTGGTTTTCAAATTTATAGTCTGATGTTAGAACTTTTTTGTGTGTGTGTGAGTAAGTAGAGGGAAAGCAACTCAAATGTAAGGGAACAAAATCAGACCCCCAACTCAGCGGTGCCCCTTCCTTCCCCCTCCCCCAACCTCTCCCCCACGGAGACTCAAGGACCTGAGGGAGGGGGCCCTACCCAGCGCCTTTTGAGAGTTCAGCATCTCTTTCTCTATCCCTGGGTTGTCATTTTTCTCCAGTAGCATCTGGAAGGAACAGCTGTTTACAAAAAATAATGTCTGGCCTTTGTCTGAGCTTTTTCTTGACAACCTCTGAGCACCTGCTTTGGGTCGGGCATTGCGGCCTCCCCCAGGGCTGGGGAGACAGGGTGAGTAAAGGCCACAGTGCCCTCCCCCGTAGTGGACTTCCGCAGGTGGGCCGCTGGTGCCAGGGGACCCGCTTCCCGGCCCTCCGATCTACGTTTGAGGGCAGCTACCCGCCGTGCAGGAAACCAGGAAACCTCCACACTTCTTGTGAGACTGGGAGGGGACCAGGGTTGGGCCTTAAATTTTCATGCGGAAACCTGGATGGGAAGGAGATAAAAATAGAGAACCGAGAGCAGAGGGCCGTGTCTTTTATTCTTTTATGCTTACACCGTATAAAGTCTATTAAGAACTAAAACCCTGTGATGGTTGCTGTGATGAGCACATGCTGAGTGCAGACTCGGGAAACAGCACAGGCTTCACTGACGGCCGGCCAGCTGGGGTTGCTTTGGCGTCACGTAGCGTTTCATCCACAGCTGTCAATAAGAGGAAAGGGCTCTTGGCGTATAAATTGTTAGACCGATTTAACGTCTGCAAGATAGTTTTTGTCAGAAGGGCAGCAGAAAGAAGCATCGTTATAACCATGTTAAGTTATAAGGAAAAGAAAAATAAAGATGCAAAAGTAAAAAGGTTAAATTCACATATCCTAACGGCAGAGAGCAACACTTACTAAGATAGCAAAGATTCCAGTGTTTATTAAAACTTTTAAACTGAGAGACTGATTTCGACAGGAAGTTGAACATCTGTTGTGTCACTAAATCTGTCAGTGAGAATGATGATCGTCTTGGGACAAATTCGAGAGTGAAAGGCCCGTGGTCTGGGAGGCTCTGTCGTCTACATGCAGAGGCTCTGAGGGATCACGTGGGATCGTCTCCTCAGGGCCAAGGATTGGTAACGTGTCACAGGTGGCAGAGGGGCTCTTCTATCCCTGGCTTGGGTGGATATGCCAAGCCTTTGGAAGAGTAGTCCCAGGGGAGGAGGTGGTAGAATTCAGACACCCATGAGAATTGAACATCTTAAATCCGGAAGTTTCAGATTTGCCAGAAAGACCAAAAATGAGAAACAAATGCTTGTTGACCTCCCATTCATTTGCATATCAGGCCAATATTTTGGTTTAGTTCTGCCTTTCACAGTAGGTCAATTCTGTCTTTTTCGTGGATAAGGTAACAGTTACATTGCATTTCTTTTGCTTGACAGTCATTTGGCTTATTACCATAGTACTTCCTTGTATAAAAACAAACTGCAGAAGCGACGGTGGGGGTCAGTCCCAACCTCCTGATTTTACAAATGAGAAACTCCAAATCTAGTGAGGCAAAGTGCCTTTTCTAAAATTGTAAGCAGTAAAGCTTGATGTAGAGCTGGAACCTTTTATCTTCACGTCCGGCGTTCTTTTCTCTGTTTGCGGGGGAGCCGCGTCACCAAGTGTAGGGAGAAGATGGTGGCACTGACTCCAGGGGGAAAAAAATTTAAAAAATTAAAAATAAACTGCAGATGTGCTAAGAGACAAGTGGTCATATGCATTTTTAATAATGCTTCCAAGTGTGTAAAACTCCTTCCCTCCAGCTCCAAGGTGCGATTTATAAAGAACGGGGTTTGTGAGTGTCTAGGCCCAGCCACATAAATAGCATAGCCATGTAAATATCTTGCCGTTCACTTGATTTGCTCACTGTTGTGTTCCCTTCCATACTCAGCTTTCATTCGGCTACTTTTTTTTTTTAACGAAGGAAAGAATGATTTATATCATTGTTTTATTCCCCTACAACCATCTTCACTCCTTAGCATTTCTCTTGCTAGCGGTGGCTACAGATGTGTGCGTTCTGCTACCAGTTTTCTCTGTTCTTGACAGTCACAAAAATCTGTCAGTTGGCTAAATTTGACCTTATGTTTTGTTGACATTTTTATGTTGTTTCTATTTACATAAGAATACAAGTTAGGATACTAGGACTTGTCACAGTAAAAATCGAGAGGGGAGAATAACCTGAGTAAATCTGTCTTGCTTTACAAGAATCCATTTAAATTCGTAGGATTAGAGCATATAACCGTCCCACCTGAAGTTTAGCCTAAGCTGACCTGGGAGGTGAAGGGGCAGGTCCCATCCCTCGGTGAGGAAGGGGGCCGGCTGCTGCGGGCAACACAGCAGCAGGACGAGGTGGCCAAGGCCTCCCTGCCATCCGCAGAATTATCCTTTCTTGGCCCTTTCACCTTCGACAAGGGTTGAATCGGTTAACCTTTCCTTGTGTGGTGTGATTTGCGTTTGGGACGCACGCAGCGGTCCTGATCATGGTGGAGTTCTCTAGCTGCTAGCCTTGCCCTTTTCCAGATGACCTCAAACGCATACCTCTTCCAAAGAGGTCACTTTTTTCCCCACCATCTCATTTGTGGTGGCAGGTACTACTTCTTGCAACACTGGACTTTACGGGAAGCGTTTCCTTTCCCTGCCGGCCCGGTGCAGTGTTTGAAACCATGTGAGCGCCACCAGCCATGCCCCGCTGGGCAGCTTGTGGGCAGCGGTGTAGACGAAGAGGGAGACCCACGTGGTTGCATTTCTCTCCTCTGTTTTCAGGGCCCGTTGCAGAGGTTGGATAACTTGGGCTGACACGTTTCCTGGTGGCTTGTTGCCACTTCTATTTGCGTGTAGCCCTCTGATAAGTGAGTGAGCGATGCGCCTCCTAACTAAGGAGATAACGATAATCCGATAATCCGGCGCAGGTCAAGCCTTAGAGTCCGAGAACCTCCCAGCCGGCGGGACGGGCGCGGGGCACTTAGAGGGGGAGGGCGGAGGGGGCCGGGGGCCAGGCGAGATCACCCGGCTCACGGCGTTTCCGGCGCGCGTGTCGCTTGCTTCCCAGGGCGACAGCAGCAGCTGGACGCGGCGCGCCTGGAAGACTACGTGAACGCGGACCACGACCTGTACCGCGACAGGCGCCGCCGCTCCGCGCTGCCCCCGGCTGAGCGGCCCGGCGAGCGGCGCCGGGCCGAGATGCGGCACCTGTACGGGCCCAGCGCCGCCAAGATCCAGGCCATGGAGGCGGCCGTGCAGCTCAGCTTCGACAAGCACTGCGACCGCAAGCAGCCGAAGTACTGGCCCGTCATCCCGCTCAAGTTCTGAGCCGCGCCCCTTCCTCTCGCGCTCCCCCTGTCCCCCGTCCCCCTGTCCCCCTGTCCCCCTCTGCCCCTGTCCCCCTCTGCCCCTGTCCCCCTCTCCCCTGTCCCCCTGTCCCCCTCTCCCCCTGTCCCCCGTCCCCCTCTCCCCCTGTCCCCCGTCCCCCTCTCCCCCTGTCCCCCTCTCCCCCTGTCCCCCTCTCCCCCTGTCCCCCTCTCCCCCTGTCCCCCTCTCCCCCTGTCCCCCTCTCTCCCTCTCCCCCTCTCTCCCTCTCCCCCTGTCCCCCTGTCCCCCTGTCCCCCTCTCCCCCTCTCCCCCTGTCCCCCTCTCCCCCTGTCCCCCTCTCCCCCTCTCCCCCTCTCCCGTGGCTCTTCTCTGGATAAGGCTGACTAATGAGCACGTTCACCAAAGTCCCCTGGGGGCGGGGGTAATGTCAGCCACCTGGAGGTGGGCAGGACTGTCCTGTTGCCAACATGAGAGATCTTCTCTTGAGATAAAATGAGAATTTCATATACATCCCACTGGTTTTTAATGTCAGTAAGAGCGACCAGTTCATTAAAGTTCTCGCTTGGAGATACTGCCTAGTTGTTGCGTTTCTGTTTTCTTGTATCTTTAACTCAACCAAACTAGGCAAAGGCCTTCAGTGAGTCAGGTGTCCTCTCCCACTCCAAGTCCTTTAACCCCGCAGAAGAGGATGCAAGCCCGCCGGACGAATACCGCTTCTCCAGCACAGAGCTCGGCGTGCGTGTTCTGTCAAGGGCCTGAGAGTTCCTAGTTTCGGCTTTCAGGCCAGGTGGTATGTGTCCTGACTCCTCCGTTCTGCCCTTGCAGCAGGAAAGCAGCCAGAGATGGTAAGTAAACAACTGGGCGTGGCTGCATGCCAATAAAACTTTATTTATAAAAACAGGCCGCAGGCCAGGTTTGGCCTGTGGGTGGTAGCTTGCCAACTCCTGCTCTAAAGGAATGAGAATCCCTGTCTGATGTCCTTCTGGTTATCTGCTTGTCTCTACAGAGCTTGAATGTCATCCAGAATTGAGAGCCAAGGACGGTAGTTCCCAAACCGGCTCACCTCTGCAGTCTCCTCTGTTGTAGAAAAGGTATAATTGAGCTCTTACTACAGGGAGCGAATATTGTTTTGATAAAAGAATACATTTCTGAGGACGAAAACCTAAAAAGGGATGAGACAGTCCATTTGTAAAAGCCAGCTGCCTTTTAAATAAGTTATTACAGTGCGTTGCCGGGGTGAGCTGCGCTGACCTGAGAATCTTGCCACGTCCATCAAAGGTTGCTGAAAAGATGTAGTCTTAACATGCTTCTCCCTCGGAACACTTAGCTGCACATTTCAGCCCCTGCCCTGAGACAAATGCATTACTTTCATCAGCCCTGGGTGCTTATTTTTCCAAGTTCCTGTTTTATTACTGGAGTTGCAGTTTGTGCTTGGGTATTGCAGACAAAAATCACAATTAACTTCCCCTGAGGTGACACGTGACCAAAATTTCAAATCTTTACCAGTTCTCTTTTTTTATTTGAAACCCGTACGCCTAAATAGAAAATTAACGTGACTGAGGCACATATACAAACCAAAGTCTATAATTGCGGCAGGTTCTTAGCTATTTGAGAGTGAAGTGTTTCTCTTTACAAAGGACTCTCCTACCTTCCCCCAGAGAAACCACCAGGCTGGTCCCACCCCTGCTGGCTAGTTACTTCCACCTCCCAGTGCTTGGTGTTCCTCACTCTTGAGGTGGGTATTCATGATTCCCCCACATGGGGTCCTTGTGCGGACCACCTAGAGTTAGTGCCTGGAAAATGCATAGCGCTGGCCACACGGTATATATACTCAGTCAATGTTGACACTTATTTATTAGCTGTCTTTAATTTTTTTTTTTGGTTGCTCTGGGTCTTAGTTGCGGCTCGTGGGCTCCTTAGTTGTGGTTCGAGGGCTCCTTAGTTGCAGCTCGCCAGCTCCTGAGTTGTGGCGTGTGGGCTCCTTAGTTGCGGCACGTGGGCTCCTTAGTTGTGGCCTGCGAACTCTTAGTTGCAGCATGCATGCAGGATCTAGTTCCCTGACCAGGGATCGAACCTGGGCGCCCTGCATTGGGAGCACAGAGTCTTATCCACTGTGCCACCGGGGAAGTCCTATTCCCTGTCTTTAAAAATTGCCAAAGGGTGCCAGCTGTGGAACTTCTTCCAGATATGGAGACATGTCTCCCTGTCAGCAATTGGAATGGACGGACTGGCTCTTGACACCTGAGTCCCACCTGTCCTTCCTCCCTGATGTCTCATTTATGATCATTTGTGATAGGAGGGACCCATTTACACAGCAGGTGTTTAGTCCTTTCCATCCCAGTTAGCTGGACCATGGCCTCTTCCCTCGGGGCAGTGGCAGCCTGGGAGGGGCAGACAGGTGTGCGATGGTTGTAGTTGCAGTATGGGCACAGTGGAGAGAGAGGTGAGGGCAGGCTTTGTCGGCCTCAGCGTTGGTGACATTCGGGGCTGGATCATCCTTTGTTCTAAAGTAGTACATACCATGGATGCAAACATATGTACTCAAATTGAGAAACTCTCTTCAAAAAGATTCACACACACCAGCTTCAGAACAGAGGTTAGTTCTGAGCAGGGAGAGGATTGGAGTGCTAATCCAAAGGGGTTTTTCTGTCTCCCTGATGTAATTTCTTTATAACAGAAAAGCTATGGCAGCAGCCCAGCTTTGATGGAGGCCCCCAAATTCATCAAACTTCTGACACAAAATAGTTTTTCTTTCACTTCATTTTTAGGGTTAACTGTAACATGAAGTGTTTATTTATCAAACACTGATATAAGGTTTACTATGGGCCACATACTTTTCTAATTGCTTTACAAATATTAATTTCTTTAGCAATCAACCTATGACACACCTATGAAGTAGCTATTATAGGTATACAACCTGCTTTCCAAAACTCTTAGGTCAGGTGTGTTTCAGAGTTCAGACATTGTACTTTTGAAAAGTAGAACAGCATATTGTGGAACTTGTTCCAGTGGGCTGGGGCAGCAGCCTGCCGTCAAAGCCAGTTGTTGCAGTAAAATAGAAGAATATTCTAAGTGGGATAAGTAAAGACCATAAATATCCCCAATTCCATTCACGTCAGGTTTTGTCATCAAATCCTTGTAGTCAGGTCAGGTTTGGCTGCCAAACAAATTATTTAAAAACAAAACGTAACACAACTTCCAGTTTCCAGAGCTTTGGGGATTTCAGGAAAGTGGTGAAGGAATATTATTTCCATTTCACAGATGAGGAAACTGAAGCACAGAGAAATTAACCAACTTAAGTTTGCTCTCAGTGGTGGAAGTGAGGGTCAAACCCAGATGTTCTGACTCCTGAACTCCCCACTTTTAGCTGCTCCACCCTGCTGAACTTGGCCTCTAAACCATAGTCACAATACGTGTAAAGCACAGTGTATCCAGAGCACGGTGAAGAATCTGGAGCTGATTATGGCCCTCAGCAAGATTCCAGTGTGTTCCACGCTGGAGCACGGGGTTAGGCTCTAGTCCTGCTGGAGAATGTGTGACTCTGGACAATGTACTTGTTCTCTGTCTGAATTTTAGAAATGAGCCTATAGCAGCAAGAAGAGGGGACACAGTCGAGCTATTGAAGAAATGGATGTTCTGGGGCTTGGCAATTTGGGGCAGGTGAGGAAAAGTCTAGGATGGCTCGGGTTTCTGTCTTGGATAGTGGTTCTCATCGTTGAGCTAAAGAAAACACTGAGAAACAGGCTTAGGAAGAAGGATAATTAACTCCATTTGGGGACACAGTGAGTTTGAATAGCTCACAGGATACCCAGTGACATCCTGCCCGTCACTGGATATTTGGGCTTGGAACTCAGTGGAGAGGGTCTGCATCAAAGATACAGACTTCTGGGACTTCCCTGGTGGCACAGTGGTTAAGAATCCACCTGCCAATGCAGGGGACACGGGTTCGATCCGCGGTCCGGGAAGATCCCACATGCCGTGGAGCACCTAAGCCCGTGCGCCACAACTACTGAAGCCCACGCGCCTAGAGCCCGTGCTCCGCAACAAGAGAAGCCACTGCAGTGAGAAGCCCGCGCACCGCAACGAAGAGTAGCCCCCGCTCACCGCAACTAGAGAAAGCCCGTGTGCAGCAACGAAGACCCAACACAGCCAAAAATAAAATAAAATAATATATATAGAGACTGCTGAGTCCTCAGCCTTACGAATATGGAAAAGGGGGCCATATACAGCCTAGGAGGAATGGACCAGTGACAGTGGGTCCCTGAAGACAGTGACTTTAACATGCAGGTAAAGAGGAGTCTGTAAAAGGAACTGAGAAGAAATGGCAAAATCAAAGAAGAGGAGAACCAGGAGCCAGAGGCGTTTCAAAAGGGAAAATTATAAGTGGGACAGGTGGACAATATGGCTTCTACTGTGATGCGTTAGGAAGTTGACTTACCCACCAATGAAGTATTTTTGCAAAAAAAAAAAAAAAAAAATATATATATATATATAAAGATAGATGTAGATGATAAATTGATTTATGTATCAAACATATTACAAATATTTTTATAAATATGAAAACAATCTAATTAAGACTTTACATCGAATTACCAATTTATAGGAAGTTCAAGGACTAGACTAATATGTTACAAGACACCGTGAAGACACAATCAGCCAAATCCAGAATTGGGAAATTTGATAGGACAGAAAACCCAATTTCTTCAACAAATGGACTTTTAAAAAGTGTGTGTTGGAGAAGGGGTCATGGCGGAGGGAGGGACTGTCAATGAGATGTAATGTATGGCATGAAAGAATGCTCAACATCATTAATCATTAGAGAAATGCAAATCAAAACTACAGTGAGGGATCACCTCACACCGGTCAGAATGGCCATCATCAAAAAATCTACAAACAATAAATGCTAGAGAGGGTGTGGAGAAAAGGGAACCCTCTTGCACTGTTGGTGGGAATGTAAATTGATACAGCCACTATGGAGAACAGTATGGAGGTTCCTTAAAAAACTAAAAATAGAACTACCATATGACCCAGCAATCCCACTACTGAGCATACACCCTGAGAAAACCATAATTCAAAGAGTCATGTATCACAATGTTCACTGCAGCACTATTTACAATAGCAAGGAACGGAAGCAACCTAAGTGTCCATTGAGAGATGAATGGATAAAGAAGATGTGGCACATATATACAATGGAATATTACTCAGCTATAAAAAGAAATGAAATTGAGCTATTTGTAGTGAGGTGGATGGACCTAGAGTCTGTCATACAGAGTAAGTCAGAAAGAGAAAAATACCATATGCTAACACATATATATGGCATCTAAAAAAACAAAAATGGTTCTGAAGAACCTAAGGGCAGTACGGGAATAAGGACGCAGACATAAAGGATGGACTTGAGGACACAGGGAGGGGGAAGGGTAAGCTGGGACAAAGTGAGAGAGTGGCGTTGACATATATACTCTACCAAATGTAAGATAGATAGCTAGTGGGAAGCAGCCGCATAGCACAGGGAGATCAACTCGGTGCCTTGTGACCACCTAGAGGGGTGGGATAGGGAGGGTGGCAGGGAGATGCGAGAGGGAGGGGATATGGGGATATATGTATGCGTATGGCTGATCCACTTTGTTGTACAGCAGAAACTAACACGCCATTGTGAAGCAATTATACTCCAATAAAGATGTTTAAAAAATTAATTAAAAGATGTAATGTGTGGACTTTGTATGGATCCTAACTTGAACAAATTAATTATTAAAATTTGGGAGGAAATTTGAATATGGACTGAGTATTAGAGGATATTAAAGAATTATGAATTTTGTTAGGTGTAATCATTGTTTTGTGGTTATATATTTTTTTAATTTTTTTAAAGTTCTGAGCTGTTGAAGACCCAACTGTTTACAGTTGAACTCATATGATGTTCTTTACAGGTGAACTCATATGATGTCTGGGGTTTCCTTCAAAGTTTGTATTCCAGTGGCAGAGCATGGGAGAGGTGAAACAAGAGTTGAAACAAGGTGGGCAAAATGCTGAGAACTGCTGAAGCTGGGTGATGGATACATGGAGATTCATTATGCTCTTTTCTCTAGCTTTGTTTATGTTTGAAAATTCCATAGTACATTTTTAGAAAATGAAATGGAATTTGAAAGAAAGAGATTAATAGTATTGTCACAGAAAGGTCTGCAAACTAAGAACAGACAAGTAGACTTTGGCCTGACAATCTAGAAACCATTGTAACATAAAAGACCTTAATTAATAAATAAAGATAAATAAATAATAAAGACCTTAATCCAGCAATTTCAGTGGATAGGTGGGGAAGAAAACCAAAGTTTACATCAAAAGCTAAGATACTGGGGAAAAAAAAAGGATTGCACCATGTCAAAGGGACATGGGAGCCAGTCTGAAAGATCTCCCACTGGCCAAACTGGAGCGATTCAAGCAACAAAATATATAACATAGAATTGGATTATAACCCAAGTTATAAAAGAAATACAAGTCCATACTGATAGGTGATTAAATAATAAATGGCAAGAAGAGACAAATCTTCCAGAATTCTAAATAATGGCTGTGGATACTGCCCCCTCGAGGGGGGCTGACCTTACTCTCCCTCCCCATTGAGTAGGGGCTAAACTAGTAACTTACTTCCAAAGAACAGAGTACAGAAAAGGGAAAATAACAACCTTCAGTGGAGAAACTTTGCCGACACCACATTATCCAAGTGTTCGAGGTCAACATCACCAGTGATTAAGTTCTACAGGTACCTTGTCCTACCACCTGATGTGATCTGACATGATGAGAAGGGCACTTCACCCCCATGGTAGCCTCAAAACCCATAACTGCAGTCTCATCATGAGAAAACATCAGATAAAACCAAACTGAGGGACATTCTACAAAATACCTGACCAGTACTCTTAAAAACCCTCCAGGTCATGAAAAGCAAAGAAAGACAGAAACTGTCAGAGGAGACTAAAGAGACATGATGACAAATTGCAGTGTGGGAGTCTGGTTGGATCTTGGAGCAGAAAAAGGGTATTAGAGGAGAAACTGGTGAAATCCAGATAAGGTATGTAGTTGTACTGAATAGCGATGTGCCAGTGTTAATTTCTTACCTTTGACGAATGTCCCATAGTCAGGTAAAAAGGTTAACAATGGGGGAAACTGGGTGAAGGGTCACGGGAACCATATTATCTTTACAACTTTTCTATAAATCTAAAATAATTCCAAAATGAAAAGGGGCTTAAAATAAAAACAGAAATTTAATACAGGTTTTTGCTGATGGTCTTTATAGCAGTTACTCTTCTTCCACCTTTCAAAGTGGGGAAATACATTTTTATTTTTCTAAAGAAAGGAATTTACAAAGCCTTTTTTCTTCTGAATGCTGTAGACTCTGACATCTAGGACACCAGAATGACGAGACCGAAGGCAAAGTGAAGGAAGGATCCGACCTTTACTAGGTACCTGATGTGTGTAGTGCTGGGCAATTTATACACATTACCTGCGTTGTTTCTCCTAACAGCCTGATAAAGCGGGATCCCCAATTTTCTTAAGAGCAGATTGATTCAAAGTAAGAAGTAGTAACATGTCTAATGGCTGGGAGGTTGGATGGAAATTCGGGGGGGACTGCAGATGGGAGTAGGCTTTCCTTTCCAGGTGAGGAAGATATTTTGGAACTTGGAAGAGGTGGTGTTTACACAACACTGCGAATGTACTAAATGCCACTGAATTGTTCACTTGAAAATGGTTACTTTTATGTTATGTGAATTTCAGCTCCGTGAAAAAAGATGTAATATTTTAAAAAGGTCGAGAAGCTGTGGTCTGAGGATGGGAGAAACACGTGGAGAGTGACGTGCAGAAATCACGTGGTGTGTAATAGTTTAATTTTCATTTTTTTGGCCAAAGAACAGTCCCACAAATAAGTATTAGTATATGACAGAACACCACTACTCCATAGAACACAGTTTGAGAAACACCTTTTCATTGAATGAGGCCTCATTTTAACAAAGAGAACAATGTAAGGGTCTTATTTGGCTGCAAGTGCCATAGAAGCCACCCATGTGGCTTCAGGAAATAGAAGAGGACCCAAGACCAGTTTGAAGAGAAGCTGTACTGGGGCTCATTCTATTCCTAGAACGGATATGTCAGACAATACGGAGATGGCACGGACACACACTCCAGGTAGAGCGACCAGCGACAGGCAGAAATTTTGGTTGTGTATGGGAAACAGAGTGGAGATCCATCTGCCAGACTGCTAAGGTTCTCAGACCTGGGGGCATATTAGGGTCACTTGGATCCACTCCAGCCGATTCCATCAGCATTGCCGGCGATGGGGGCCGAGGCACCGCTATTTTATTGAAAGCTCTCTAGGTGATCCTGATGTGCAGCCGGGGTTGAGCCCACTAGTCTGGGTCAGCTGTTCTCAAAATACGATGTAAGAACCTAGTGAGGTTCGATTTGCGGTGTGATGTTATCCACTACGTCTCCAAGTTTAGCATGTGTAAGAGTCACCTGGGGAGCTCGTTACAACACAGATTCCTGGGCCCTACTGTCAGATTCTGATTTAGCGGTCTGGGGTGAGGCCCATGAACTTGCACGGGTATCAAGCTCCCAGGTGACGCTGCCGGCCCGTGGACTCCACATCGCGCAGCACTGATGTAATAAGCACTGTGATACAACAACAAAGGAAGTTTGCCAGCGGTTTGCTTTCTTCAGGTATATATAACGAAAATAGATTAAAGTGAATGGGAGACAGTGTGGTGGTTTAAGGGTCACCGTGCCAGGATTTGCAAATATCCCACAGCTTTTCATCCTCCCTAGTAGGTACATCATGATGGCGAGGACGTGAAGCCCTGGGCAAGAGTGATGGGTTCATGAAGGTGAGTAATGACCCAGAAGTGGGGGAAAGGGCCAGTTTATGAAGGGTCTTCCACGCTAGACTATGGGCTCTGTAAGCAACCGTAAGGTCTTTACAAAGGCCTGGACTGAACAAAGCCATTTCTCAAGAAGAAGATGTTTGCAGTACCTGTTTGAAGGCCATTACAGTAATGAGAATTAATGGGGCGTGACTAGAGAAGTGGCAGTGGAACTGGAGAGAGAAGATGGGTGTGAGAGACGGGGCAGAAATGGCAACTCCATCCCTCCAAGTGCTCAAGTGACTCTTCTCTTTCACTCCTCCAACCAATCCATCAGAAATCCTCTCACCTGGGTTCATTCAGCGGCTTCCTACCCACCTTTGCCCTCCTACAATTTGCTCTTAACACAGCTCCTGCGGAGATGCCTTTAAAACATACGCCAGATCACATCACTTCCTGGCCCCCATCTACTTCACAGTGACAGCGCAGGTCCTCACAGTGTGCTCTGAGGCACGGCGAGATCTGGTCCCCTATTATCTTTCTGACATCCGTTCAGTATACTTGCCCATGCTCTCATTTTGCTCCAACCCCGCCGATGATCTAACTCTCTCTAGGACCTTGCTTCTCAAAGTGAGGTCCGTGGACCAGCAGCACCGGCATCATCTGGGAGCTCATTAGACATGCGGTGTCTCGGGTCCCATCCAGACCTACTGAATCAAAACCCGCATTTTAACAAGACCCCCAGGGTATTCCTCTACACAGCTCTGTGCACACTGCTGTCCGCAGGATTTTCCGTTTGTCGTTCCTCTACCCAGACGGCTTCGCCTCTGAGTATCCACAAAACTCATTCCCTCCCTCCTTTATTCATATGACACCTTTTCCGTGTCCTATTTAAAGTTGCAAAACCCACTCCACCAGGAGGGCACTCCTTAAGCCCTCTGTTGCCTTTCTTTCCCTGACGTCACTTATCACCACCTGAAAAATTGTGGCCTCTGGGGAGTGAAATCAGGTGTGGAATGGTGGGGGCTAGGTCTGTGACTTTTTTGAGCCTGTCTTGCAGGATTATTTGACTTTTAAACTCCGCGTGTATACACTTTTCATTTGTTTGTTGAGATTAAAAACTGCAGAGTCTGGTTCCATGTGTAAGGAGGCTGGGAGTCCCCACTCCATCTCAACAACAAGTAAAAGCTGAGCAGCCTGAAAAATCAACAGTGCTTCTTGGATCTGTAAGAGAGGGGAGGAAGCAGAGCAAACCGCTGCCCCCAGGATTGGAGAGACGAGCGAATACGAGGAGTCACGGCTACCACAGCAGAGACTCAGGGGCCGAAACCTCGTGGGAACCAGTGCCGGGGTAGGAAAACACCAACTGCAGCTGACAAATTGCTGGAGGCTCCGTGTGGCCAAGTCTGAGGGTTAAAAACTCCAGGGGGTCCAGTCATAAGTGGGTCCGCACACTACATGATGGTATTTCTCTCCAGGAGCTTGACCAGATTCCCACGGTAAATACTGGAGAAGGATCCCCTCGGGTTTCCAGCCGGGGAAGAGGAAGAGGAACCGTTGTGAAATAAGCCAGAGTACTTTGTTTTTCTTTGCAAGGCCTGCCCTCAGGGCAACGAGTTAACCAGAGCCTAACCTGCTGGGGTGTTATCAGAGCCTAACTGAGCTGGGGATGGGAAATAACCAACTCCAGCCATCCTGTGCGCCTAAGGGAGGAGAAAAAACTGAGAAGCATTTGTGAAGTTCACAGTCCAGAGACATAGGCTCATTGAAAGACTGAGACCTAATCACAGGGCCATAGAATGCTTCCCCTCCCCCAACTCCTCACCACATTACTAAAGGCCCACTTACAGCATTTCCTTTTCCCCGGTACATCATGTCCAACTATCAAAGAATTAACGAGGCATATACCAGAAGGCAAAAAACATAGTTTGAAGAGACAAAGCAGCCATCAGAACCAGACATAGCAGGAATATTGGAATTATCAGCCCAGGAATTTAAAACAACTCTGATTAATATGCTAAGGACTCCAATGCATAAAACAGCATGTAAGAACAGATGGGCAGTGGAAGCAGAGAGATGGCAATACTAAAAAGAACCAAAAAGAAATGCTACAGATCAAAGAACACTGTAACAGAAATGAAGAATGCCTTTGATGGGCTTGTTAGTAGACTGGACACAGCTGAGGAAAAACAGCTCTGATCAGTAGAATCCTCAAACACCAAAAAGCAAAGAGAAGAAAGACTGAAAAAAATGACAACATAATATACAAGGGCTGTGGGACAACTAAAAAAGGTGTAATACACACGTAATTGGGAATACCAGGAGGAGGAGAAAAAGGAACAGAAGAAATATTTGAAACGATAATGACTGAGAATTTCTGCAAGTCGATATCAGACATCAAGCCACAGATCCAGTCAGCTCAGAGAACACCAAGCAAGATAAATACCCCCCAAAACCGACAACTTGGCATATCACCTTCAAATTACAGAAAATCAAAAATAAAGAAAAAATCCTCAAAGAAGCTAGACCAAAAAAACAGCTTTCCTATAGAGAAACAAAGATAAGAATTATGTCCAAATTCTCTGCAGAAACCATGCAAGCAAGAAGAGTGAAGTGAAATATTTAAAGGATTGAGAGAACAAAACTCACCAACTTAGACTTCTGTACCCAGAGAAATAAAGAATTTCTCAAACAAAAATTGAACAAATTTGTTGCCAAGGTACCTGCCTTGCAAGAAATGTTAGAAGTTTTTTAAGAGAGAAGGAAAATAATACAGGTCAGAAACTTGGATCTACATGAAGAAAGGAAGAGCATCAAAGAAGGGACAAATGAAGGTAAAACAAAACGTTTCTTTATTTTTTTTCATTTCATAGTTGGGTTATTTTGATGCAATTTCCTTGTTTAAGGTGGTATGGCTATGTTAAGTGGTTCATTTCCATCCTGAAGAAAATACTAACAGCCTCTATCTTATGTAATTTTGTCAAATTCAAACATGACTCTTTGGCCAGTTTTTAAAAACTATTTTTTTTACATATCTTGATAAGATTTTTTTTTTCTGGAACTGTTTTTTTTTAATGTTCATGGATCATTTTTTCAGCCTTCAAGTAGTTTGGAAACATTTGCCGATTTGCTCATTCCTCTGGCTAGAGCCTGTCAGAGCATTCATCCCACCTGTACTCAAAATCTCTGTTCTCCCAGCTGGTGGTAGGACAGCTTGATGGAGGTGATCAGGGAGAAATGAGGAGTGAGCAAGCTTTATAAACTGCTTCTAATTCTCTTAATCAGTAGGCTCTGATCCACCCCAGCTTCTGCAAAATCAGACCTGAAAATACTTGGCCAAAAAGCAGGATTCTAACTAGTACCAAAATAAATTTTAAATAAAATAGAATCTCTATAGGAAAGAGAATTAGATTATGCTTCCCATTCCCACTCTTGCTTTAAGATATCTGTATATTTAAGTCCAAGGGAGACTTAGAAAGCTGTTCTGCCCCAAGTAAAAATTCGGAATGTCTGAGTACATTTATTTTGCAAAGTTACAGGGAAGTTTCTTTGGGAAATGCTGCAGCACGTCCCCCCCAAAATGGTTGGTGATTAGCGATACAGTTGGTGTGCAAACAAGTGACATGTAAGACATGTAGGTCAAAGAGGATGAGGCCTAATCATGGGCTAAAAAAACAATTCTGAAATGTGATCATTTGAAAACTTGAGCTGATTATAAAGCATCATCATTTAACAGCAGGTCTTGTTAAGCTATCCAGCTACCTCTTTTGCAAGCTGAATTCCAACATGGATCTTACTTAGAATTTTCTTTTTACTTTTTATTTTACTTAAAATTTCTAGAAATGTTTAATTGCGATGTAGTTGATATATAACATTATATTCGTTTTTGGCGTACAACGTAATAATTTGATGTATGTATACATTGCGAAGTGATGACCACAATAAGTAGTTAACATCCATCACCACGCATAGTTACATTTTTTTTCCTTATGATGAAAACTTAAGATTTATTCTCTTAGCATATTTCAAATATACATATAATATTATTAATATTACAATTAATAAATGGTTAGCTACAGTCACCATGCTGTACATTACATCCCCAGGACTTATGTATCTTATAACTGGAAGTTTGTTCCTTTTGACCCCCTTCACCCACTTTGCCCAACCCCCATTCCCTGCCTCTGGCAAACACCAGTCATTTCTCCATATCTATTAGTTCATGGGTTTTTTAGATTCCCCATATAAATGAGATCATACGGTATTTGTCTTTCTCTGTCTGACTTATTTCACTTAGCATAATGCCCTCTAGGTCCATCCATGTTGTCGAAAATGGCAGGATTTCCTTCTTTTTATAGCTGAATACTATTCCATTGTATATTTATACATTTTCTTATCCATTCATCTGTCATCACGTAGGTTGTTTCCATGTTACAGGTATCATGAATGATGCTGCAGTGAACATTAGTGTGCAGATATCTCTTCGAGATAATGATTTCATCTCCTTTGGATATATCCCCCAAAGTGGGATCCCTAGATTATATGGTAGTTCTGTCTTTAATTTGAGGGGGGAACCACCATACTGTTCTCCATAGTGGCTGCACCAATTTACATTCCCACCAACAGTGCACAAAGGTTCCTTTTCTCTGCATCCTCGCCAACAGTTGTTATTTCTTGTCTTTTTGATAACAGCCATTCTAAAAGATGTGAGGTGATATCTCATTGTGGTTTTGATTTGCATTTCCCTGATGATTAGTGATGTGGAACACCTTTTCATGTGCCTGTTGGCCATTTGTATGTCTTCTTTGGAAAAATGTCTATTCAGATCCTCTGCCCATTTTTAAGTCAGATTGTTTGTTTTCTGAGTTGTATGAGTTCTTTATATATTTTGGATATTAACCCCTTTTCAGGTATGTGATTTGCAAATATTTTCTCCTATTCAGTAGGTTGCTTTTTCATTCTGTTGATAGCTTCCTTTGCTATACAGAAGCTTTAGAGTTTGATGTAGTCCCACTTGTTGATTTTTACTTTTGTTGCCTTTTGGTGTCAAATCCAACAAATTATTGCCAAGACCTATGTCAGGAAGCTTACACCCTATGTTTTCTTCTACAAGGTTTATAGTTTCAGGTCTTACATCCAAGTCTTTAATACATTTTCAGTTGATTTTTGTGTATGGTGTAAGATTATTTTACCTTTTACTTTTATTTTTTACTTTTACTTTTTATTTTTCTTATTCTTAATTGATCTAAGAGATAACAGTTCAAAATAAGAGCAACAATGTATTCAATTACATATGTCTGTGTGTGTGTGTATATATATATATATATATATATCGTGTGTGTGTGTGTGTATATATGCTTATGTATGCTCATGTATGAGTGAAATGAATGACAGCAATGATACTAAGGATGAGAGGGAGGAATTAGGATTATTTTGTTATTGTAAGGTACTCACACTACGTGTAAAGTGGTATAGTGTTATTTTTAAGTGGATTTGGAGTAGTTGTAAAATACTGTAAACTCTAGGGCAACCACTGAATAAAGTAAAAAACAAAAAAAGTGGTATAGCTGATATGAGAAAGTAGAGAAATTGGAATCCTAGAAAATGCTTCATTAAAATCACAAAAGTCAGAAAATAGGTGGAAGGTAAACATTAGAACAAAGAACTCTAAGAAAGAGAGGCACAAATTACTAATATCAGTAATGAAAGAAGGCACATCACTCCAGATCCTATGGAAATTAAAAGGATAATAAAGGAATACTATGAACAGCTCTCTGCCCACAAATATGATAACCTAGATAAAATGGACCAATTCCTTGAAAGACACAATCTTCCAAAACTCTTAGAAGAAGAAATAGGTGATCTGAATAGGCCTGTCTATTTAAAAATTGAATCAATAATTAATAACCTTCCAGGGGCTTCCCTGGTGGCGCAGCGGTTGAGAATCTGCCTGCCAATGCAGGGGACACGGGTTCGAGCCCTGGTCTGGGAGGATCCCACATGCTGCGGAGCGGCTAGGCCCGTGAGCCACAACTACTGAGCCTGCGCGTCTGGAGCCTGTGCTCCGCAACAAGAGAGGCCGCGATGATGAGAGGCCCGCGCACCACGACGAAGAGTGGCCCCCACTTGCCGCAACTAGAGAAAGCCCTCGCACAGAAACGAAGACCCAACACAGCCATAAATAAATAAATAAATAAAAATTTTTAAAAAATAATAATAATTAATAACCTTCCAAAACAGAAAGCACCAGGCCCAGATGGGCTCACTGATGAACACTATCAAACATTTAAGGAAGAAATTATACCAAGTCTTTACAATCTCTTTCAGAGGATAGAAGCACAGGGAATACTCCCTAACTCATCCTGTGAGGCCAGGATTATCCTAAGGCCTGAACCAGACAAAGACACTACAAGAAAAAAGAACTACAGAGCATTATCTCTCATGAATGTAGACGCAGAAATCCTCAACAGAGAAGATATACAGATGGCAAATAAGCATATGAAAAGATGTTCCACATCATATGTCATCAGATAAATATACACATCAGAGAAATGCAGATTAAAACAGTAATGAGATACCACTTCACATCTGTTAGAGAATGGCCACAGCCTAGGCCACTGACAACACCACCTGCTGATGAGGATGCGGAGCAAAAGGAACTCTCATTCATTGCTGCTGGGAATGCAAAATCGTACAGCTACTTTGAAACACAGTTTGGTGGTTTCTTACAAGACTAAATGTACTCTTACCATACAGTCAGTCCAGCAATGTATTGGTATTTACCCAAAGGAGTTGAAGTTATGTCCACACAAAAACCTGCACATGGATGTTTGTAGCAGCTTTATTCATAATTGCCAAAAGTTGGAAGCAACCAAGATGTCCTTCAGTAGGCGAAAGGTTAAATAAACTGTGCTACATCCAGACAACACAGTATTATTTAGCACTAAAAAGAGATGATCCATCGATCCAGGAAAAGACATGGGGGAACTTTAAATGCACATTACTAAGCGAAAGAAGCCAATCCGAAAAGGCATATACTGTGCGATTCCAACTATACGACATTCTGGAAAAGGCAAACTTTTGGACACAGTTAAAAGATCAGTGTTTGCTGGTGGGAGTGGTGGGGGCAATGACTAGATACAACACAGAGAATTTTTAGCGCAGTGAAAATACTCTGTGATATTACAGTGATGGATAGATGTCATTATACATTTGTCCAAACCCATAGAATGTCCAACACCAAGAGTGAACCCTACGGAAAGCTGTGGACTTCGGGTGATAGCATGTGTCAGTGTAGGTTTATCCTTGGTAACAAAAGTACCAGTCTAGTGAGAGATGTTGATGATGGGGAGGCTGTGCATATGTGGAGGCACGGGCTGTAAGGGAGATCTCTGTACCTTCCTCTCAATTTTATTGTAAACCTAAAACTGCTCGAAAAAAATTTAAAAAGCTAAGTCTTTTGAAAACCTGCCAGAGAATGGATACCTCTAAGGACCTCTGGTTCCAGCAGAAGCTGGAAAAGGGACAGTTCCACCACTATGGCACTGCTCTGGCTATCATGAGCTCAGGCATTGAGTGCCGTGACAACAAGGAAGCAGCAACAGCCTGGAGGCTCAGTGAATGTCAGTCTTCACGCTTATAAAACTGTGAGAAAAAGAGCGTAGCCAAATGTGGGATGTCCATACCCATCGAACTGCAGAAATGGAAGAAAGGAATGCACACAGTTGGTTGGACACGTGAAGGAGTGTGTGTCTCATCAGTGCCGTGCACAGATATTCCCAGTCCTCCTTCCACCCAGCGTAGGACTGGAAGGTAGCCAGGCCACGTGATTGCTTTGGCCAATGAAACGCAAGCAGAAGCTTTTCAGAGCCTGTGCACAATGATTCCTTCTTCCTGGGCCCCAGCATCGCTAGTGCTTGGATGCCGTGGGGCCCTGGACGGTGATGAGCCCCATCAGTCTGCGTGAGTGAGGATGTGGAGTTCAGCCTGCAGCCGCCCACGTGGTAGTGCAGTCCCGCAAGGGGCATGGAGAGTGAGCAGGAAATAAACCTTTGCTGTTTACAGCCGTGACCTTTCAGAGTCATTCGCACAGCCCAACCTAACTTCTCCTGACTGGTGCAGGAAGGGACGGCTGAAGAGGGAGATGCAGCTTTCGAAAGGCTCAGTAGGATGAGGCTTAGTAAACGGTCACAGCAGTGCCATCTCCTCTACCTGGAAATCATAACTCAGATTTATAGGATGCACACTCTTGCTGAAGGGCTGCAAGTAGCCCACAGATACGCTTTGTTTGGCCAGGTTAGTATAATATTAGTTTAAAGGTTTAAATCTGGGAGGTGGCATGTGAGTGTGATTTATTTCCTTCTTAACTATAGTCCCCACTGCTCCCTATTAACTTACAGCAGCCTTGCTTGACTCGTGTACTTGCCTACGTAGCCCCTGAAGGCCTTTGGGTTTGCAACCCCTGGCGGTCCATGCATCAAACCCATTGAGAGAGACTAGGATAGGCTTGACCATGTTCACCTAATAGACATGAAAACAGAGGCTCTGAGAGGTCCAGAGGCTTCAACA
The DNA here is from genome assembly GCF_028021215.1 of Eschrichtius robustus. Taxonomy (NCBI): domain Eukaryota; kingdom Metazoa; phylum Chordata; class Mammalia; order Artiodactyla; family Eschrichtiidae; genus Eschrichtius; species Eschrichtius robustus. The sequence goes on along the minus strand of NC_090845.1, from coordinate 11,744,233 downwards.
ATGACCCAGCAAGTCAATGGCAGAGCTCAAGCCTGAACCCGGGACTCCCGATGCCTCCGTGCAGGGCAGGCTGCGGATGCCCGACCCCGGAGACTCCTGCTGCTGCTGCAGTCATCCCAGGAGGTTAATCCATTGATTGCATCCTCTACTGTCTCATCAGCCCACACACTGCCTGAGTTTATCACCAAGCAAATTCCCATTTGTTTTTAATGAGAAAATCACGCCATCCTGAAATGCCTTGAACCAAGCTCTGCAGTCTCAACAAACAGCTTGCCTTCTAAATCCATAAGCTAAACACAAATCTCTTTGCATTCTTTCAGCCAAGCCATTGCAGCTCTTTTTCTCTTTAAGTCCGAACTTTTTCGTGATGAAGACAGCCAAGTGGAGGAAATTAAGGAAATGACTACAAGGAAATATCTCCAGGATATATTGTACTATTAAGTGCAAAAAGCAAAGTGCAGAAGAGTATGTATGGAATGGTTCCATCTGTATAAATGGAAAAAAAAAAAAAGAAACATGTTTTTACTTATATTTCTATTTATAGATGCAAAAATGTCCTTAAGGATATGCGTGAACTATTACGGTAGTATCTGGAGAGCAGACTGGGGTCAGGAGTGGGAGAGGCAGGCAGTGTCCATGCCCCAAGCACTCAGGCCTTGGCAACCCTAACCACTGCCCTGCATGACCCGGCCGGAAGGCTCCCTCTGGCTACAGAGCCTTCTGAGTCCACGCTCTGGACAGGTGGAAGTGCCCAGGAATGAACACCCCTCAATCAATCCTCAGTCAATGACTGATGGGATTTGGTGGAGAAATACACCGCCTCCTTTACCTCTCTGGCGGGGTGATTCTGAGATAATCGGTGTGTGCTCTACACTGGCTCCCAGAGTGCGGACATGCCTTCCTTTCCTGTCTCACCTTCCCACTCCCTCATCCTTCCAAATCCATGCCAAACCCTGTGTCGGGGCTGGTTTCTGAAGGAACAACGCCATCTAATAGAACTGTCTTCGATGATGGAAATGTTCAGTGTCGGCACTGCCCAGTCCAGCGGCCACGAGCCAAGTGTGGCGTCTAACTTTAAATTGCTTAAAACTGAAAATGCAGTTCCTCAGTCACATGGGCCACATCTCAGGTGCTCCGCGGCAACGTGGACAGCACAGAGTGGGACACTTCCAGCATCACACGAGGTTCTATTGGACAGTACTGGTTGGCAGTCATCATTGGAGGAAATGAGTGTAGATCTGTACCATATGCATCGAGAAGCAAACAGATGTTTTTAAAGGGGGAAAAGATACGATCTCACCTCTGTGAGGCCCTCTGACATCTACGTGTGGGGTCTTTTGGTGAAGCCTGATTCTGACCCAAGCATTCTCCTGTCTACTGCCTAAACCTAAACCCTTTCCATTCTCAGCTAAGGGGAAGGCTGCTGCCAGCCCGTATGGCAGCTTTATGCACATAAGACCAAAGCGCCCCTCCCTCCCGGCGGATGCGGGCCCACGCCAGCGCCACCAAACAGGGCAGTGAACAGGGCAATGACGAGGTTCTTCGTCGTTCTTCTTTCTGCATTTCAAGCCTTCCCTTGGTAACGAGAACAGGCAGAATGGCAGGGCTTGCATGTACAAATTGGCAGGAGGAAATACCAAGAACAACAATTTTTAAAAAACAACACTAATAATACTACAAGTAAAAAATATGATCTTGGGACTTCCCTGGCGGTCCAGTGGTCAGGAACCTGCGCTTCCACTGCCAGGTGCCTGGGTTCGATCCCTGGTCGGGGAACTAAGATCCCACAAGATACGTGGCACGGCCAAAAAAATTGTTTTTAATAAAATTTAAAAAGTATGTATGATCTTATCATATTACTCTTTTCAAATAGCTCAGATATTCTACTAAAGGAATTAATGGTTGTCTCACCTTTTTTCATGTATGCTTTGACAATGGCCTGATTATGTGATTGTGCCCATTTAGTGACAAATGTAGCTCTCTCTAGTCTGTTTAACTGTAGCAATACTACTTATGAGGATGATGAAATTCAGGGCCACATACAGTATCTGACTATTATGTAATCCATCCGTATGCAATGTCCAGAATAGGCAAATGCATACAGACGAAAAGTAGATTGGTGTTTGCCAGGGCTAAGGAGATTGAGGGGGAAAGGGAATGTTAATGAGTATGGGGTTTCTTTGGGGGGGGGGCTGATGATGAAAATGTTCAAAAATTGATTGTGGCGATGGTTGCACAGCTCTAAATATACTAAAAGCCATTAAATGGTACATTTTAGATCGCTGAGTCATATGGTATGTGAGTTATATCTGTATAAAGCTGTTATAAAAATGCTAAAAAAAAAAATATAAAGAAGGTCTTATCTACAGTGAGAAGGAAATTTTACACTAAATCTCTATAACTCCAGTCTTTGAACATCTCAACATTTTGCTAAGTTTCTACCGAATATAGTCAATAGCTTCCCTATCCTCTGTGTTACGAGCTTTGTTCTTAGTAAATAAGCTTTACCTCTCAAGCTGCTCTTAACTCGGAGTGTAACAGTTGGCACAAATTCAAGGGATTCTATAACCCAGTTCTACCACCTTTCTGTTGGGCATCATAGCACTGGAGATGGTCCCTCCCATCTTGAACACTTTTCAACTCTAACACTTTCTTTCCATGCCCTTCATGTGTGAAACGAGCGTGACTTATTAATCCTGTAGCGACTCCGATAATATTCTAGTTACCTTGGCTTAAGCTAGTACACCTCATCTTTCTGATCTAGATATTCCCTTTCAGGAAAATCAGAAACTTCGGGGGACCTAAAATGTCATCTCACTTGACTTGTGAATGCACAGGTTAGTGTTCAAATCTGTTGACTTATTTGACAGCTCCCTTTCCTGCCCCTGAGAGGTCTGTATTGCTTGAGTGCTTACTGACAGTCACGTGCTAGGGGTACGAAACCAAGCTTCTGCCCTCAAGGAGCTGCAGGCTATCCTGGGGACCCAGATAAGTATGACGAAAAAATATTCTCCCCTGTCACCCTACCCTACCCAGTCGTTCATTAACTCAGGGAAGGGATGGGGACCAGAAATAGAGAAACTGAGTCATCTATGGGCTTTTGAGTTCCAAAAGCCTCACACTCAGAAGGGATAAATGGAACTCGTGTGTGCAAATACCATCGATGGTGGAGAATATGAGACAAATTAAAGCAGTGCTTTGTCACCCTCCCTCAGCCCCTCTGCCCCACTAGATAATTCCCAGGAGGGAGGGAATTGGCTGAGGGGCAGTTATATGTGCAGAGATACATTTTGGGTTTTACACCCCCTGCCCCAGAAGAGCCTGGAGCAAAGAGAGGACAGACAGGAGCTGTGGCAGACACCATTGTAACGAGGTGCTGAGCCCCCGGGAATGCATCATGCTTGTTCTAAACCAGCTAAGGTAATCCTGCTCCTTGCCAGTCGGTGGTTTTGGGGGTGCCCTGTGTCCCAGTTCTGCCCAGTGAGTTGTTAAGGAGCAGGGTTCCAGAAAGGTTTTTCCTCCTCGAGAGAAAGCAGAGGACCACTGCTTCCTGCTTTGGATGCAGTCATGGGCGAATGTGATACTTAGCGCCGCAGCAAGTATTTTATAACGAAGAGAGGGAAGCCAAGAGAATGGCAGAGAATTAGCCTGTCTACTTCCAACCTTCTTGTCATGTGAGATGATTCAGTCCATACTTTCTGCCTCTCGACATGCCGCCAAAAGCCTTCTAACTAATACGAATCCCACACAGGGATCCTAGAGGAGGCGGGAACAAGACCCCAGAAAAATATGGCCCCATGGTCTCTGGCAGAGGGGTCTCAGGAAGCCAGTCATAGGCACCACAGGCTGTTCCCCATGTGTTTGAGGGTGGCAGAAGTGGACAGTGTCTCAGGGAGCTCCACAGAAGTTCCCACGGACAGTCGCTTTTAAAAAAAACTATTAAAAAATCACCACATTGCACAAATTTGCTTACATTTCAGCAGAGCCCAGTGAACACTTCGTTGTAGGTTGGCACTGGTTCTAAGGACCAGCATTTGGGAACAACACATGGAGGACACATCCCACTGATCAATTTCTGGCTCACTGTGGCAGAGACTGTCAGTTGTACCCCAATATGCAACCTTCTTTCTTCCATAGCAATAGAAACACTGATTTTTAGCTGGATGCATGGAAAGACTACATTTCCCAGCATCCCTTGCAGTTAGGTGTGGCCATGTGACTGTGTCCTGGCTAATGAGGTTCCATGGTTGCTGCCAGGTACCTCCTTTAAAAGACAGCTGGCACATGCCATTGTGCAGCTTTCTTCTTCATCCCTTCACTCTTCTACTGCCCAGAATTCCAGTGTGGTGGCTGGTGTCCTGACCTTCACGTTAGACCGTAGGTGGAAGGTCACAACACCCTGGGGGTTGGGGAGCAGTGAGATGAAAGGAGTCTGGATCCTTGAGGACGCTGAGAAGCGCAACAGCCACATCAGCTCTGGACCACCCTGTCTTGACTTTTACGTGAGAGAAGTAAATTTCTATCTCCTTGACCTCTTATGATTTAGAGTCTTTGCTACCTACAGCTACACCTAATCCTTTCTGATACATGCACCCTGCAGCCATACTGTGAGAAAGCCCTATGTCAGGACAGTCAGGATCTGGGCTGTTCAAGATGGAGAGCAGCCATGGTAACTTCCTCCCATCATCAGCGCACATCCTCTGCTCCCCTTAATCACGTTTATAATAACTTACTTTGTCTGACTTTTCTATTTCCCTACGCATAGTTACTTTCCTTTCTGTTTTCTGTTAGAACCATTTCGTGAGATGCTTCAGGCTGGTTTTTTTTTTTTTTTAAGTACAGTAGAAATAGAAGTAGTTACCAAATAGAAGCAACACAAGTAGCAGAGAATCTCATTGTAACCATGCATGCAGTGAAAAGCAAAGGCGTATAAAAATCAAGTTTCTAAAAAGAAACCATAAAAGGCATTACTGTTCTCTCATCTGTGATTCCTTCTGCTTTCCCTGGGGTAAATGGCACTCCCTGTGCAAGTCTCTCTTGATGGTGGACATGCACATCTGTTATTTCTGTTTTAGAATATGATATGTCTCTTTGGGTCACAAAAGGCGATTGTTGCCCCAGTGATGAAAAGAAGAATATTAATCCATCATGAGCATTTTCCAGCACATAGAACTTTTCTGTCATCTTTCCAGCAAAACAGTTTTGTGTACTAATTAGAAAAACAGGTTTTTGATACAACATTCTATATTCTGTATTTAGTCTTGTTTCATATAAGGAAATAAATGTACTGAATAAATATAGCCGCAAGACACCCATTCCACAAATTGGGCATTGTTTCAGTCTTCCACAGTAATTTGTTAGGCTGTGTTAAGAACCTAAGGAAGTAAGTTAGTGCATAGAAATAATAATTATCTGATCAATTGCCACCCTCTTTCCACCCAAGTTCAGAACCGATTGAGAAATAAATTTAGGAGTCCAACCGACGGAGATGGAAATACCAACTTTGTTACTGAAGAGATGATTGAAGAATGTGGCCTTAAATCCAGGGGCAAGTGGACTTCCCAGTACATTCCCACTGACTTGAACTCTGGGCTCCACTCTTTCTGGGGCAACGCTCACCCCATAAGCAGCTCCTCTCGTAGTGGAGAGCAGACCTACTCTATGGACCCTCTATGTGGGCAAGCAAATCTGAAAGAGAAATAACTCAAGAAACCCTGAGCCAAGCATGTTCATCTTCTTCTTCCAAATTCACCAAACAGATGTGCCACTCCTTCTTCTCTGGGGAGAGGTGATTAGTCAGGTGGGGGCGTGGAGAGAAGCTGGACTTGTCCACATGTCCTTTTCCCTCCTGTAGCAGACCCTGTTCCTGCCCTGCCTCTATCCATCAGGATTTACCACTCAAGGCTGACTTCCAACTGCCTGTATTGCTATCTTTTTGCTCAAGGGATTTCTCCAAAGTGAGGGAAGCAGCAGCCCACAACCTATGACTGATGGGAGTTGAATACCCTTGCTCCCTTGCCCATCACATAGATAACTCTGTGGTACATGTTCTCTGCTGCTTCACAGAGCTTTCTGGTGGGATTAAATCCCAGTCACCCACAATGATAGTCGGCCGACTCAATAACATACTCTTTTTTTTTTTTTTAAAGTTCCAATGCACTGTTTCTTTTTTTTTTTAAATAAATTTATTTATTTATTTATTTATGTATTTTTGGCTGTGTTGGGTCTTCGTTTCCGTGCGAGGGCTTTCTCTAGTTGCGGCAAGCGGGGGCCGCTCTTCATCGCGGTGCGCGGGCCTTTCACTGTCGCGGCCTCTCTTGTTGCGGGGCACAGGCTCCAGATGCGCAGGCTCAGTAGTTGTGGCGCACGGGCTTAGTTGCTCCGCAGCATGTGGGATCTTCCCAGACCAGGGCTCGAACCCGTGTCCCCTGCGTTGGCAGGCAGATTCTCAACCACTGCGCCACCAGGGAAGCCCTACTCTTTTTTTTTTTTTTAATTGAACTATAGTGGGTTAACAATATTGTGTTAGTTTCAGGTGTACAGCAAAGTGATTCTCACACACACATATATATAAAACGTAGTTCCCTGTGCTATACAGTAAATCCTTGTTATCTATTTTATATATAGTGGTGTGTATCTGTTAGTCCCATACTCCTAACTGATCCCTCCCCACCCTCTCCCCTTTGGTAGCCATCAGTTTTCTTTCTATGTCTATGAGTCTGTTTCTGTTTTCTAAATAAGTTCATTTGTACTATTTTTTAGATTCCACATATAAATGATACCATATAATATTTGTCTTTCTTGGTCTGAATTACTTCACTTAGTCTGATAATCTCTAGTTCCATCCTTGTTGCTGCAAATGGCAATATTTCATTCTTTTTTATGGCTGAGTAATATTCCGTTGTATATATGTACCACATCTTCTTTATCCATTCATCTGTCGATGGACACTTAGTTTGCATCCATGTCTTGGCTATTGTAAATAGTGCTGCTATAAACATTGGGGTGCATGTATCTTTTCAAATTAGAGTTTTTGTCTTTTCTGGGTATATGCCCAGGAGTGGGATTGCTGGATCCTATGGTAACATTTTTTTTAGTTTTTTAAGGAAACTCCATGCTGTTTTCCATAGTGACTGCACCAATTTGCATTCCCACCAACAGTGTACAAGGGTTCCCGTTTATCCACACCCTCTTCAGCATTTATTATTTGTAGGTTTTTTGATGATAGCCATTTTGACTGGTGTGAGGTGATACCTCTTTGTGGTTTTGATTTGTATTTCTCTAATAATTTGCGATGTGGAGCATCTTTTCATGTGTCTATTGGCCATCTGTATGTCTTCTTTGGAGAAATGTCTATTTAGGTCTTCTGCCCGTTTTTTGATTGGGTGTTTTGTTTTTTTGATATTGAGTTGTATGAGATGTGTGTATATTTTAAAAATTAAGCCCTTGTTGGTCGCATCATTTGCAAACATTTTCTCCCAGTCCATAGGTTGTCTTTTCGTTTTCTTTATGGCTTACTTTGCTGTGCAAAAGCTTATACGTTTGATTAGGTCCCATTTGTATATTTTTGCTTTTATTTCTTTTGCCTTGGGAGACTGACCTAAGAAAACGTTGCTACGATTTATGTCAGAGAATGTTTTGCCTGTGTTCTCTTCTAGGAGTTTTATGGGGTCATGTCTTATATTTAAGTCTTTAAGCCATTTTGAGTTTATTTTTGTGTATGGTGTAGGGGAGTGTTCTAAATTCATTGATTTACATGTGGCTGTCCAGCTTTCCCATTACCACTTGCTGAAGAGACTGTCTTTTCCCAATTGTATATTCCTGCCTCTTTTGTTAAAGATTAATCGACTGTAGTTGTGTCCATTTATTTCTAGATTCTCTATTCTGTTCCATTGATACATATGTCTGTTTTTGATGCCAGTACCACACTATTTTGATTACTGTAGCTTTGTACTATTGTCTGAAGTCTGGGAGGGTTATGCCTCCAGCTTTGTTCTTTTTTCTCAGGATTGCTTTGGCAATTCTGGGTCTTTTGTGGTGACATGTAAATTTTAAGGTTATTTGTTCTAGTTCTGTGAAAAATGTCGTGGGTAATTTGATAGGGATCGCATTAAATCTGTAGATTGCTTTGGGTAGTATGGCCATTTTAACAATATTTATTCTTCCCATCAAGAGCATGGGATATCTTTTCATTTCTTTGAATCACCTTCAGTTTCCTTGATCAATGTTTCATAGTCCTCAGTCTTTCACCTCCTTTGTTAGGTTTATTCCTAGGTTGGTTTTGCTTTGTTTTGTTTTTGAAATAATTTTAAATGGGATTTTTAAAAATATTCTCTTTCTGATATTTCATTGTTAGTGTAAAGAAATGCAACAGATTTCTATATATTGATCTTGTATCCTGCTACCTTGCTGAATTCATTTAATTAGTTCTAAAAGTTTTTGTGCGGAGTCTTTAGGGTTTTCTATATAGAGTTTCATGTCATTTGCATATAATGACAATTTTACCTCTTCCCTTCCAACTTGGATACCTTTTATTTCTTTTTCTTGTCTGATTGCTGTGACTAGGACTTCCAATACTATGTTGAATAGAAGTGGTGAGAGTGGGCATCCTTGTCTTATTCCAGAATTTAGCAGGAAGGCTTTCAGCTTTTCACCATTGAGTATTATATTGACTGTGGGTTTGTCATAAATGGCTTTTATTATTGTTGAAATATGTTACCTTTATACCCACTTTGGGGAGAGTTTTTATCATGAATGGATGTTGAATTTTATAAAATGCTTTTTCTACATCTATTGAAATGATCATGTGGTTTTTGTCTTTTCTTTTGTTGATGTGGTGTATCACACTGATTGGTTTGCGTATGTTGAACCCTCCTTGTGACCCTGGAATAAATCCAACTTGATCATGGTGTATGATCCTTTTTATGTGTTGTTGGATTCAGTTTGATAATATTTTGTTGAGGATTTTTGCATCTATATTCATCAAAGATATTGGCCTGTAATTTTCTTTTTTGGTAGTATCTTTTTCTGGGTTTGGTATCAGCATGATGGTGGCTTCATAGAATGACCTTGGGAGTGTTCTTTCCTCTTCAGTCTTTTGGAAGAGGTTGAGAAGGAGCGGTATAAGTTCTTCTTTGTATGTCTGGTAGAATTCTCCAGTGAAGCCATCCAGTCGTGGACTTTTGTTTTCAGCGAGTTTTTTAAATTACAAATTCTATTTTACTTCTAGTGATTAGTCTGTTAAATTGTCTGTTTCTTCTCGATTCAGTTTTGGCAGGCTGTATGTTTCTAGAAACTTGTCCTTTTCTTCTAGGTTGTCCATTTTGTTGGTATAAAACTGTTCATAGTATTTTCTTATGATTTTTTTTTATTTCTGCAGTATCAATTGTTATTTCTCCTCTTTCATTTTTTATTTTGTTTATTTGCGTCCTCTCTCTTTTCTTCTTGGAGAGCCTGGCTAGAGGTTTGTCGGTTTTGTTTATCCTTTAAAAAAAACAGCTCTTGGTTTTATTGATTTTTTTCTGTCATTTTTATCTCTATTTTATTTATTTCCTCTCTGATCTTTATTATTTCCTTCCTTCTGCTGACTTTAGGTTTTGTTTGTTCTTTTTCTAATTCCTTTAAGTTGTAGGTTAGGTTGTTTATTTGTGATTTTTCTTGTTTTTTGAGGAAGGCCTTTATTACTGTGAACTTCCCTCTTAGGACTGCTTTTGCTACATCCCATAGATTTTGTAGGGTTGTGTTTTTGTTGTCATTTGTCTCAAGGTATTTTTTGATTTCCTCTTTGATTTAATCGTTGACCCATTGGTTTTTTAGTAGCATGTTGTTTAGTCTCCATGTAATCATTTTTTTCTCGTTTTTCTTTCTGTGGTTGATTTCTAGTTTCATGCCATTGTGGTCAGAAAAGATGCTTGAAATAACTTCTGTCCTCTTAAATTTGTTGAGGCGTGTTTTGTGTCCTAGTATGTGGCCTATCCTAGAGAATGTTCCATGTGTACCTGAAAAGAATGTGTATTCTGGTTTTTTTGAATGTAGTGTCCTGTAGATATCAATTAAGTCTAACTGTTCTGTTGTGTCATTTAGGATCTCTGTTGCCTTATTGATGTTCCTTCTGGAAGATCTGTCCATTGATGTCAATGGGGTGTTAAAGTCTCCTATTATTGTATTTCCATCAGTTTCTCCCTTTATGTGTCTTAGTATTTGTTTTATTTATTTAGATGCTCCTATATTGGGTGCATATATGTTAACGAGTATTGATTGTTTTATCATTGTATGGTGTCCTTCTTTGTCTTTTTTTGTGGCCCTTGTTTTAAAGTCTATTTTGTCTGATATGAGTATTGCTACCCCCGCTTTTTGTCATGTCCATTTGCATGAAATATCTTTTACAATCCCCTCACTTTCAATCTATGTGTGTCTTTCTCCCTAAAGTGGGTCTCTTGTAGGCAGCATATTGTAGGCTCTTGTTTTATTATACAGTCTTCCACTCTTTGTCTTTTGATTGGAGCATTTAGTCCATTGGCTTTTAAAGTCATTATTGATATGTATGTATTTATTGCCATTTTAAACCTTGTTTTCCAGTTGATTTTGTATTTCTTCTTTGTTCCTTTCTTCTTTTCATTTTTCCTTTTGTGGTTTGATGCTTTTCTTTTGTATTATGCTTGAATTCCTTTCTTTTTGGTTTTTGTGAATCTATTGTATGTTTTCAATTTGTGGTTGCCTTGGTTTTCAAGTATGTTAACCCATAACTATATCTACTTGCTTTAAACTGATAGTCATATAAGCTCAAACACATTCTAAAAAATCTACATTCTCTTACTCCCCTCCCCCGCATTTGGTGATTTTGATGTTCTCTTTTACATCTTCATGTTTATCCTTTGCTGTTTATTGTGTTTATAATCACCTTTACAAAATTTCTTGATTGTTTTTTAATTTATGTACTGGCTTACTTAAGTGATCTTCAGTCTTCTTCTATATTTGCCTTTCCTACTGTGATTTTCCCTTTCCTATAGATCCTTGCTTCTTTTCTATTTAGAGAAGACCTTTCAATATTTCTTTTAGGATAGGTTTAGTATTGCTGTATTCTTTTAGTTTTTGCTTGTCTGAGATTCTTTGTCTCTCCTATTCTAAATGATAATCTTGCTGAGTAGAGTATTCTAGGTTGCAGACTTTTCCATTTCAGGATTTTGAATATCTCTTGCCACTCTCTTCTGGCTTGCAAAGTTTTCGTGGAGAAATCAGCTGACAGCCTTATGGGGATTCCCTTGTAACTGACTCTTTGAAAAATACACTCTTTATTGGCTGCCTTCCTTACCCATCTCACTCCCCACTCTCTAGTGTTTCTAGGTATTGCCACCCAAGTAAGCTACTTGTTCTCAAATATTTATCCAAGGTCTTCTTCTAGAGCAGGGGTCAGCAAACTTTTTCTATAAAGAGCCAGATAGTTAACATATTAGGTATTGCAACTACTCAACTCTAGTGCAAAAGCAGACATAGATACATAGACCATATGTAAACAAATGGGCATGGCTATGTGCCAATGAAACTTTTTATTTACAAAATCAGGTGGTGGCCAAAGCTCCCCAGCCCCACCAGGGAGAGGAGGAAGCCGAGGACATATAACTTTCTAAAGGGGTTTGGAAGCCACGTTCTCATTTTGTGGAAGTAATTTAGTGAAGAGCTGATTATTTGACTAAACACTTACTAAATTTCCAGAAGTTATCATATATGCCTTAAAGATTTTCTTTGGGAGGTCATTGCCTGTACAGTTAGTTTTTTGTGTGGCATAAATAATATGTTAACCTGTTACAACTGACAACATTGGTTTTCTGTAGCTAGGGAGTCTTGAGTTGGCAGCCTGCTCAGCTTAATGACTTAATGTCCTTTTTTGGCAGATGTGTGGAGTTGGCTGTTACCATGACATACCTGTGTGCTATACCCAAGGGGAGGGCTGGGCCGAAAGTGCAGGCACACATTTGGGTTGATCACCTTGGCTTCCAAGCCATTCCGGGTGGTGCTCAGTGTGGGGCGAGAGCATCATATAGGACCATGGCGCTTAGCAGCATTGTTTCTTTGGAGTCCATGTAATGGAATGTATTTTTCAAATATTGATATTTGCATTTTCTGTAACAATTCCTTATAAATAAAATGAGGTAAAATTGTACATTTAAAGTGGAAACCTTAATAACACATTTGTAGTTCCTTTTAATGTAAAAAGTACCAGTAAGCATTAAAAACAAACAAACAAACAAAAAAATCAGGTGGTGGGCTGGATTTGGCACATGGGCGAGGCCATAGTTTGCTGACTCCTGATCTAAAGGAATCAAACTATATCATCCCCTGTATTAGTTCTCTAGAGCTATGTAACAAATTACCCCAAACTAACTTAGCAGTTTAATAGAACAAAAATTTATTATCTCACAGTTTCCATGGGTCAGGACTCTGGGCACAGTGTTACTGGGTTCTCTGCTCAGGGTCTCACAGGGTTGAAATCAAAGTTTTGGCTGGCCTGCATCCTCATCACAGGCTTGGAGTGCTCTTCCCTGCTCACTAGTTGTTGGTAGAATTCAGTTCCTTGCAGTTACAGGACTGAAGTCTTAGTTTTCTTGCTGTCTGTCATCCAGGAACCATTTTCTCCTCCTAGAGGCTGCCCACAACTCCCCATGTGACCCTCTCCACAACAGTGCAGTTTTCTTTAAGTCCAGAAAGAGAATTCTTATTTTAAAGGGCTCCATTGATTAGGCCGGCCTTCCCAGGATAATCTCTGTTTTTATTTACTCAAAGTCAACTGATTAGGGACCTTAATTACATCTGCAAAATTCCTTTACCTTTGCCATATAACGCAACCTAATCACAGAAGAGATATTCTGTCGTATTCACAGGGTCTGCCTGAACTTGAGGGGAGGGGATTATATAACATGTGTTCACTAGGAGGCAGACATATTGGAATTCTGCCTACTACACTCTTTGAAAATGGAATGGAAATTCTCTCCCCTTATGGAAATATGCAGAGGGGAGAACAAGTGCCCCCCACTCCATAAAACAAACACCTGTTGCGCACCCACTATGTGCCAGGTGCTGCACTAAGCAGTTTGCCTGCATCATCGCTTTTCAGCCTCACAGCAACTTTATGCAGCACGTCCTATTTTCATCCCATTTATAGGTGGGTAAGTTCTGCAGAGTGACAGAGCTAGAATGGAGTGATCGAAGAGTAAAACCCAGAATCCTGACTCCACAGCTTATGTTCTTAACCACTTTTTCATACTGCCTTGCCTCTGAGAATTTACATATAATTCTCCACACCCCCAACACAACCCATCTAATGCAGACAGTGTCATGCTGCATCAATTTCTGAACATTTAAGATCTGGCCAAGTAATCTTTAACCCTTAAAAATAAAATTCAAAAAAATTTTGGGGACTTCCCTGGTGGTCCAGTGGTTAAGACCTGTGCTTCCACTGCAGGGGGTGCTGGTTCAATCCCTGATTGGGGAACTAAGATTCCACGTGCCACGTGGTGTGGCCAAAAAATTTTTTTTAATAAAAATTTTGAAAAAAAATTCAAACAATATTCACACAAAGAGTGTTGCAGACAAACCTTTTCTTTAACTAGAATTAATCACTTGTGCTGAATATAAGTGAAAACTCAAGACTCAGGTTGGAAAAATGATATAACCAATATTGCCTTCTTCTTGCTTGCTTTCTCAGATGAAACAATGACAGTAAAGTCAATAAGGAAAGGGGAAAGGAAGGAATCAAGTGTTAATGAAGCACCTACTATGTGCAATGCATTACAGCCTTTATTTCTTTTAAGCCTGACCTCAACCCTGAAACGCTTGTTATTAGTCTTCTTTTGCAAATGAAACGGTACTTAGAGAGTTTGAAAAGCCTGCAAATTATCACCTAGTATCTGTTCTCCCCTTTTTCCTGAATAATAGAACACTGGATTCCTTCAGGGTAAAAATATGATCAACTAAAAGACCACATTTCCCAGTCTTCCTTGCAGCTAGGTGTGGTCATGTGACCATGTTTTGGCCAATAAGAGCTAAGCAGAAGTGTTATGTGGGACTTCTTGTGAGGCTGCTTAAAGAAAGCTAAATCAATCAAGAGTTACACTTTTTGACCTTTCTTCCTTACACCTTCCTGCTATTTGGAATTCTAGCATGATGGCAGGAGCTCCAGATGCCACCTTAAATTACGAGGTAACCTTGAGATGGAAGCCACTTGCTAGGAGGGTGGAGCAGGAAGGTGCAAGGGCTTAGGTCCCTGATGATCATGGAGCCACCATACCAGCCCTGGAGTGCACAACTCTGGAATTATTCATTTTTTTTGGAATTACCTTTTGTGAGAGGGAAAAATACTCTCTTTAAAACCACTGTTATTTAGGATTTGCCTCATATATAGCTTAATAACTATAAGCTATATATTAGCTTGTAGATGGAGAGGGATTAAATAACTTTCCTAGGTCACCCTGTAGTAATAGATTGAGAATGCAAACCTGGCTGTCACAGTCTACAGTATGCTTGGGGCTAATCATTTATGTCTTTTTTTTTTTTTTTGAATTTTTGGCTGCGTTGGGTCTTCGTTGCTGCGTGCGGGCTTTCTCTAGTTGCAGCGAGCAGGGGCCACTCTTCGTTGCAGTGCACGGGCTTCTCATTGCAGTGGCTTCTCTTGTTGCGGAGCATGGGCTGTAGGCGCGCTGGCTTAGTAGTTGTGGCTCACAGGCTCTAGAGCGCAGGCCAGTAGTTGTGGCGCACGGGCTTAGTTGCTCTGCGGCATGTGGGATCTTCCCAGACCAGGGCTCCAACCCGTGTCCCCTGCATTGGCAGGTGGATTCTTAACCACTGCGCCACCAGGGAAGCCCCTCATTTATGTCTTTTGATTGGAAAGTGGGGATGTTACTTTAGTTGGGAGATGAAGATATCCTCGTATGACCTCATGGACTTTGATCTTTATTTCATGGATTCTCTTTTGATTCCAGCTTCCAGCCTCTGCAAAGCTCTTTTTGTTATTACTAACAAAGATAATATGAGTGAGGAGTAAACTATCTTCCATAGTTGAACTTCAGTCCTCTACAATTAGGACAATTTTTAGAGTGTAATTTAACTGCTTTTTAAAAAATTATTGTTATAATACATGTAACACATGCACATTGTAAGAAATGAGGACCAGAAAGGGGCTATAAAATGAGAGGCAAGGTTTTCCCTCCCCCAAGATAGACCCAACTCCCACTACCCAGAAGTAACATTACGGATCTTTCCAGAAAGTTTTTTATACATGTACAATGATATATACGGATATCTATTCTATCACAAATGGAAATACACTACACATGTTGTTTGCATTTACTGTATCTTACATCACATAATCGCATATAAGATCCCAGGTCATTTATTGAATAGCTATAGAGTATTCCATTGTATGGATGCAGAATAGTTTATTTAGTCAGTGATTCCTTATTGGACAATTAGATTTTTATTTTTTTAATGCAAACAGTGCTACAGTGTATATCCTTGAATATACATCTTTTTTCACTTGTCTCTATAGTACAGATTCCTAGATGTGGAAGTGCTGGATCAAAGAGCATGTCTAGCTTTAATTTTCACAGAAATTGCCAAAGTGCTCTGCAAAGAGGTCGCTTGAAATTACCCTCCCCCAACAGTGGGTGAGAGCACCGACTTCTCTTCCTTGCCAGTAGCAGCTATTAACAGATTGCTGGATCTTTGCCCATCTGATATTGAAAAAATGTATTTTCTTGATATTTGAATTTGCATTTTTAAAGTCATAAATGAAAGTAAGCATGTTGTCACTATTTATTGGCCATTGGGATTTCTTGTTCTGAGAACTGCTGATTCATGTCCTGTCTAATTTTTCTGTTAGCTTCTTTATCTTTTTCCTATTGATTTATAAGAGCTTTTTGTAACTTTAGGAAATTAGTCGTAAGTCGTATAGCTTGCAAAATTTTCAATAGTATGTGTTGTCTTTTTACTCTGTTTTTGGCAATTTTTCCTGCATGGGCTTTGTTATTTTTAGTGAAATATATTAATCCTTTCTTACATATCTTAATTTTGTGTCTTGCATAGAAAGGCTGTCCCCATGATTACAAATTAATTCCCCCCAATTTTAGTGTTGGATTTTTTGTGATTTATTTTTTACGTGTATATCTTTGGTCCATCTGATGTAAGAGACATAGAGATTTCATCTTATTTTGTCCAAGTGACTAGACAGGTATTCCAAAACCATTTCTTGAGTAATCAATCTTTTTTTCTTATTTTGATTTCATATGTGACTTTCATTATATTTTAAATTTTCATATGGATTTAGGTCTATTTCTGAACTCTGTTCTGTTCTTCTGCTCAATCTGTTCTTCATCCAGAGACCATACTGTTTTCATTATTGTTGCTTTATAATGTTTTACTATTTCGTAAGCTAATAACCACCTTTTACCCGTTAATCATTCCCCCCACCAGAGTTCTCCTAGCCATTCTCACATGTTTATTTAAACCAATAAATGTTGAATGAGCACTCACTGTGTGTCAGGCTGTGATCTAAGCACTAGGATGCAGCAGTGAATGAGAACAGGGAAAATCTCTGCCCACATTATGCTTCCATTCTAGCTGTGAGAGAGAGAGAGACCAATTAGTCAACTACAAACAGGGTCCAAGTGTGGTAAATGAGATGGAGAGAGACAAAATAAAGAAGGAAGATAGGAAGTGGGGAGAGTGCAAAACCAGGTGGTCAGGGCAGGCCTCATTGAGAACATGGCGGTTGAAGTGAAGGAACAAACCACACAGATAAGTAGGAACAACGTGTGCAAAGGCCCTGAAGTCGGAGGCCAGTATGCCTGGAACGAAGTGAATGAGAGAATGAGAAGGAGATGAGGCCAGAGGAGTAACAGGGAGTGATCAAGGAGGGCCTTGTGGGCGAATGAAAAGATGTGGGCTGTTTCTCTGAGCAAGGCAGGGAGCCAGTGGGGCAGATGGAGCAAAGGGGCATCATGAACTGACTTGATGCTCTAGGTATTTTGGTTGGGCTCACTTTGAAATACTACATTAATTTATGGAGGACAATATCTTTATAACCCTGTGTCCTCACATCCAAAGATAACATATGCGGCAATATTACACATGCACAGAGTGACAAATTGATGTGCTTCGGGGAACATATTCTACAGATACAATCGCATATACAAAATGACTTATGTACAAGCATTGTTTATGATGGCAAAAGACTGGAAACAGTGCAGACATTCAGCCATCCACCAATATGGGACTGGCTAAGTATATTTTGATGCACGTACGCAATGGAATAATATGCCACTTTGAAAAGAATAGGAGAATCTTTATGTACTAATTCAGAATGATCGCCTAGATATACTAAGAATAAAAGCAAGGTATGGAGTGGTGTGTATAGTATGCTACCATTTGGGTTAAAAAGGGACGTGTATATTATGTATGAATTTGCTTTGCTAAGGATAAAATATCTCTAAAAGAATACATAAGAAACTGCTAACAGTAGTTGTCTCTAGGGAAGGGCACTAAATAATTGGAAGATAGGGATATAAATGAAGTTTTTCACTGTATCCCCCTTTCTATCTTTGGACTACTGAGCCATGTGAATATACTATCCATTCAAAAAACAAGTAACTATAAATTTTAATGAAATAAAGTATATCTTTATATTAGGGCCATGTTGGTAATGTATTCGACAATGATAAAGAGAATTAGTAGAGACCTAAATCATATACAGTGACCTATATGATGTATCTTTACATGTCCAGTTGTAATAAATACACACATAGACAAATGTTCGGCCAGATACACAACGTGCTCATTTCTCTGCCCCCCGCCCCAGATTTGCACATTGTCGCAGTATAAGTGAGCTAGAGAGTTCAGTCTCCTGACCTGCCAATTACAGGTTAAGGCCCATGATGAATAAGTGGAGTGTGTAGTGTGTTAACAGATGATATGTCCTTTTCAAAGAAAAAATGATATCTAGTAGGAGGGATCAGGAGTGCGGGGTGGGTGTCTGAGACGAGAATGGGGTGTACAGATCTGCGCTGGACGGTTAGGAAGGCTCACTGAGAAGGTGACATTTAGGGCAAGATGTGAAGATGGAGAGGGAGCTGGTATCTGAGAGAAGAGCCTTCCAAGCAGGGGAAAAGCCAGTGCAAAGGCCCTGAGGCAAGGACAGGGAGGAGGCCAGCGTGGCTGGAGTGGCTGGAGGGAGGGAGCGCGGGTAGTGAGGAGGAGGCAGCAGATGCCACGGGGCTTTGTCAGCTCTGCTAAAGACCCTACCTTAATGAGGTGGGAAACCACTGGAGAACATTGAGTTGAAGAGTGAAATTTGCTCTCATTTTAAGAGCATCCCTCTGGCTGCTGTATGGAGAACAGGCGGTAGGGAATCAAGGGTCGAAGCAAGGAGGCCAGTGCCAGAATGATTCCGTTACTGCTCACTTCACTCCCGGAAACATATCCTTAGAGCTGATATTCAAAGTAGATATTTGTGAACTTATATTCAGCCCAGAAACAGAGTCTTTAAGCGCCCATTTCTTTCTGATTTATAAGAATCACACATACTCACTGCAGAAGAGTTGAGAAAAGCAGAAAGATATACGTGGGAGAAAAAATTTCCCTATGTGCTACTTCCCAGGCACAGCTCCTCTTGACATTTTGGTGTGTTTCCATCTCATCTACGTGGTTTTGCGTAGCTAGCTTCGTAATACGCACATGCATTGGTATTCCACTTGATCTCTTAACCTAATATAATAAGCATTTTACCACTAAAAGAATTATTTATTCTAATGGAAGCATAATATTCTGTTTTACAGCTGTCTAAAATTGAACTCAACCAGTCCACTAAATAATGCATCAGTGAAGATTTTTATGCAGAAAATTTGATCTGCATTTTAGATTTGCTTTCCCTAAGACAGATTCCAGAGGCAGAGCTAGCAAGTCAAACAGAGAATGTATTTTAGGTTTTTGATACCCATTGTCAAACTGTTCCTCGGAAGGGTTGTACCTGTATAAATTCCCATGGGTTTACTAAAGCCATAAACAACCTTTAAGAAAAAAAAATATCCTTGGTTAGCATCGTCCTCTTAAAGAAAAAAGAAGTCTTTAATGAGAAAGTGTCAGAATTTCACACATCATATGCATAGCAGAGAGGGTGAAAAATCAGATTCTGAGTATGAAAGAATCATTAGCGTTTTTAGACCAAAGCTGCAGTTAAAGTATGATCCAGCTCGAGGAGTACATATGAAACCAAGTGCGTGTGGGGTGTGCTTTATAGGCAGAGAAGTAGTCATCACTAAATATATGTGGTTGCTAAGAGACTAAACTGGGGACTAGGAATTAAATTTAACACACGTTCCTCAAATTGAGTTAGACATTTGTGACAAATTGGTATTCAGCCAGAAGGAAAGAAATATGTAGAGATGAGATAAGGAGTAGGAAGATGTGAGTTCTAGAACAATTCATTACTTCCTTACTCCAGGTCCATCACTTGACCCTTTGAGTCAAGTGGGAGTAATGTTGCCTGTCTTGTCTCGTCTACCTCACAAAGCTTTTATGAAGATCAAATATGCTAATAACTGTAAATTGTAAATAGTCAATACATAACTGTATCGTATGCAAATCTGTGACTGTTGCCAATGTCATCTCAGAAGAACAAATAAATAAAGTTTACTTACTATATAAAAAAAAATGCTAATAAATGGCAAAGTGATAATACAACCATAGGGTGTTATTACCATGTTGAAGTCTCAGGCACTCTGTCTTGGAAACTTATATATAATGAGGTGCTTTAATTCCTCTCGCTGGATTTGCCTTGTATTCAATTATAGCAGATTCAACAATCTGCTTTTGGGGAAATCCATTCAACAAGGAAAGCATGGTGATCCAGGTCATCATTCTGAGCCCCCGATGAGGCTGAAGTTTCCTAAAGAGTAAGGACTGTGTCTCATTCACCCATGTGATGTGTCCAAAACTCCTGTGTGAGGAGGAAACAGGATTATACACCCCTGTTTTATCTTGTTTCTTAATGGTATATTAGAGATGAAGGCAAGATGGAGGCCCATGGAGTGATTTCTTTCTTTCCTGCCTCTGAGCCTACCCTACCCCCATCTTGCTATTCCATCTCCACCCTGAGCTGCCAGACAAGCTACTCCTCAGCCCTCAAGTCTCAGGAAAGTCATCTCTTCTAGCACTTTCCCTGATGCCGTCATCTAGTCCCAAACCTCCATTTGCACCCAGGACACCTCGTTACACCGTCTCATTGGATGCGACTATGCCCTAGTCCCCCACAGCCTGGCCGGGCTCCACGGGCTTTCTGTGTTTTCTTATCTTCTGTGGACCTATTTCAGCACCCAGGACAGTCTCAACACATGTTCCCTGAATAAAGGAAAGGATGAGTTTTCAAGGGCCCATGTCACAAAAGGAGGCAAATGCCTGTGATAGAAATGAAGCCATTATGTACTTTGGTTCTAGAAACATAGTGATAAACCAATCTCTTTGCACGGATACATGACTGTATACTATATACTTAAATGTGTTCATGCATACGTAGAACCAGTAATTCTCTTGGTAATACAAAATGTTGAGAAGAGCAAGAAGTTGAGGTCGGGACTTCCTTGGTGGCGCAGTGGTTGAGACTCCACGCTCCCAATGCGGCGGGCCCGGTTTTGATCCCTAGTCAGGGAACTAGATCCCACATGCATGCCGCAACTAAGAGTTCACATGCCACAATTAAGGAGCCGGCGAGCCGCAACTAAGGAGCCCGCCTGCTGCAGCTAAGACCCGGCGCAACCAAATAATAAATAAATAAATTAAATACTTCAAAAAAAAAAAAAAAGGAAGTTGAGGTCGCTGAGCCTGATACTGATCATGCCAAGGTTTTATATCTCAATAGAACTGGAGTCTACTGAGAAGAGCAGGGGCGTTTTCAATCTGGTCCTCCAAAATCCTCTACCAGAAATCGAGTTCAGTGGTTCTCAGTTGTCTGGTGATTCTATAGCAATGGGAAATCTAATAAATACTGATGTCTGTGAAGCAGCCCCAGAGGTTCGGATTTCATTAATCTGTGGTAGGGCTTGGGCATCTGTACTTTTTAAAAAGCTCCCCAGAGGATTCTCATATGCAGCCAGGCTGAGAACCGCTGCTCTGAAGTGTCTGGGGTTGAGGAGACGGATCTGACTAATTAAACCTCAAGGCTGAACACACGGGGCTTCCTGGACATCCGCATGGAGTCTCTTGCTCTCGCCCACGTTCTCACTCTCTTGTTCCCTTGCTCTCTCACTCTTTGTTTTATTTATCCAATAAATTGCTTTGGAGTGACTCTGCTGCTTTTCAGCCAGCTGGGTAAGAACTCAGATCCTGACGGTTCACATTGAAGCATCCTGAGATCTTTAAAACCCAGGCCATCGTGGGGTGAATCACGGACTGTGAAAGGAGGGGACAAGCCATTGGGTCCCCTTTCCTACTTCAGCTTGTGTTATGCGGGTGGCCTCATTAATGGGAGGGGACGGAAGCAACCTGGAGAAAACACTCCCATACCGGGATTTGCCAAACCTTCGTACAGTTTCACTCTCGGAATCGGGTATGGACCCAGTGCAATAGCATCTGACTCCCACGTGATGGATGCCACAGAGCCAATAACCATCCGAAGATGCTCTGAACCAGGCAGTTCCTGCTTTTTTATTACGAGTCCCAGGATCCTAAAGAGCTGTGACTCTTGGACTGAGGTGTCTCGGTGTCAGTGACACGAAAGCGCTCTTTACATAAGATCATCCTTGCATGAGGTGAGTCAATCGAGGTACTTTTTCAAAAGCCAACCTCTGATTGTAAGTCCCCGGATGGCTGGGTTCCTGTTTCCTGACCCTCACTGCCTTTCACAGAGAGATGGCCATCTGGCTGATGCTCAGTGAGTATAGAAGAGATGCCCTCCAGCTCCTCAGTATTTCAAGAAGCCACTGAAGCCCCCTGATTGGCTTCTTTGCAGCATCAGAAATCGTTAATCTAGAGACAGACAAGCCCTGAGGTTTCTTCCACTGGCCTTCTTAGAGCTGTAAGGTATGACACACAGGAGCACAAGAGACAAGACTGAAATAACATGGGCGCCTCCCTGGCCAGGAGTCCCAGCATCCCCACACCGATCATCTCCCTGACAACCAGCACGTCCGCCTGATTCTGACGCATATTACTTTGAAAGCTCTGAGCTCGGCAATTCTCCTGGAGCTGCGTTATCCCGGGAGCTGATTCAACTGTTACTCCACTCGACTTTGATTGCTACAATCAGGGTCTCAACCATCATGAGGATGAAAAGAAGTAAAAAGCCGGTCAGATCATGATACTTTTCAGAAAACATCAAATAGAAAAATTGTGCCATGCCTTTTATCTCAGCGTCTTGGGCCCATTTTTTCCCCCTGTTATTTCTTTTGTCATTGTTACATCGTATAACCAAGACTTTTATGCTAAAAAAAAAAAAAAAAGTTCTAAGAGAATGCTGTTTCCACTCTATGAAAATGGAAGAAGCTAACTGTAAGGCTTCTGCTGGAAGGAAGCCCTATTTCTATTTTCATTGGAAGGTTCTCAAAGCAAGATAATGAGGATTTCTCAGGGCCATGATGTTCCTTTCCCCCTCTTGCCCTGTGTAAAATCAGCAGATTCTCACACAGATACATTTCATACATTTCATGTAATTTCATGAAATAGATACATTTCATGGAACCTTTTGCTACCGCATCATTTCTTGCTAATTTTGAAACATGCCATTCCCCCGAGAGAGAACACAGATAACACGGCTGTTAATAACACCGGATGGTGGGACTCAAAGCCCCGTGAGCCAGGGCTAAGCCACAAAGAGTGCCAGGGGAGGCTCCTTGATATCCACACTCATTTCTGAATTTGATATTGCACCAGCTTTATGGCTCCCAGTTTCTGTTTTTGAGTTGGATTTTGGTTTTCATCGTCTGCCAGAAATGAAGCCAGCATTTTTGCAGGGTAGGAGTCTGTAGCCTTTTAGGAAACTCTGACCTGATGAGCGTTAGGAAAACTGTCAGACAGAGCAACGCATTGGTTTCCTTCTGTCTGATACTGAATTTAATTCTGAGATTTTAGACTATTGAATCAGCCTAAGTTAAACAGAGCCCTATATAGATTTGCAGACATTGCTAATTGTGATAATAATAATAACATTTCTCAAACATCCCTTCATTATGAACTAGGCATTCACATGTGCAAAAATCCGCCATCTACAGTTCTAAGTAGATGCAAATTTTCCAAACCTCACTTGGCCAAATTTTACAAAACGAAAAGCAGAAAAGACAAAAGAAAGAAAAGATGAAAAGGAACCAAACCAATAATTCGGGCCTTTCTCCCTTTTGCTATTCTTTGAGTTCTGTGACTGTCATTTTTCTTCTCATCATTAAGTGGGAAGGATAGAGAATTTAAAAAAAAAAAAAAAAGACACAAATGGAAAGCAGAGGCACAGGAAGGGAAGAGGCAGAAAGGAAGAGCCAAGTAGTGAGGCGACAGAAGCAGCGGCCCCCGGGCCTGCTGTTCCCCTCGTCTGCCAGCAGCCCTGCCAGACGTGGCCACACGCAACCATATGAGATGCTTTGAGCTGACCCAGCGGCATTGCCCCCTCGTCCGGGCCATAATGTAATTCAGTTTAACAAACACTTACAGATGTCCTCCTTTGTGTATAAGGAACGACAGCCTCAGGCCTTAGGAACTTGCAGGGAGATGGGGAGACAAGTGTTAACAGAGAAAACAGTCCGAGGAAGCAGAGAGTTAAGTCCAGAGTTGTGTGGGAGGCCAGGATACTGTGGAGGCGGTTAGGGTTAGGGTTAGAGCAAGGCCGTGTACGTAGGCTGATGGGGGTCTGGGGAGGATGCAGGAGAGAGGTGGGACTTGACCGAACTTGAGGGTTGGGTGGCAGGGATGTGTGCAGACAGGGAAGAAGGGGAAGGGCCTTCTAGATCCACCTTTCTACTGACACTGCTCTGTTATATGGCAAGGGCCTTTGGGGGACAGCATCTGCACTTTTCTTCAGATGCTCAGCTATCGTTTTAAATCAACCTTCATACATGTGTCATTAGTAAAAAAAAAAAAAAAATCGGCACTTTTCTTGAGAAAGGACCATTTGTCCAACACATGGAACCTTCCTATTTCCTGTCAATGTGGGGCTAATTTCCTGACACATTTTATTATTTTTTTCCATTAAGAACTTATTCTGCAGTAGATTTCACCAGGCGCAGTTGATGGACTCATGCTCCCATTTGGGGTATTCCGTTGTTGTTTGCAAGATGATCCTGCTGAAATGTGGAGGATTTATTACTTCTTTTTGCCATTCCTCCGTTTCTGGAGAGCTATGTTTAGGTAGGAAGGCTAAGGGGGCACAGGAGGGAGAAAATAAATTCTCATTTGTGGTGTTGCTTCCGTTTCACTCACTGTAAGAATCAGACCCTCCTAATCAGACAGACAAACAGGTCAGACAGGTCTTCTTCTGCTCTGGGACTCCATTTTAAAATGCTGCTTAATGTCTGGATTTAACACACACACGCACACACATGTGTGCGTGCACACCAGAAATTTATGGTTGAAAGAAAACCAAAAGCAAATTTCTAAATGCTGTAGCTTCTTTTACGTGTAGACTAAAAAACGTGTACCAGTGAAGACAACCCACAGAATAGGAGGGAAATAATAATAGACGTAGGATGTGACATCATAGACATCATAGGATGTGAATAGACATTTCTTCAAAGAAGATAGACAAATGGCTAATAAATAATGAAAGATGTTCAACACCATTAACCGTGAGGGAAATGCAAACCAAAATCACAATCAGGTACTACTTCGCACCTACTAGGATGGCTGTAATATAAAAGACAGACAGTAACAAGTGTTGGTGAAGATGGGGAGAAAGTGGAACCCTCATACGCTGCCGGTGGGAATGGAAAATTGTGCAGCTGCTTTGGAAAATAGTCTGGCAGTTCCTCAAGAAGTTAAAGAGTTACCATACCACCCAGCAATTCTACTCCTGGATATCTACCCAAGAGAAATGCAGACATACGTCTGCACAGAAACTTATACATGGATGTTCGGATGTTCATAGCAGCATTGCTCATAATAGCCCAAAACTGGAGACAACCCACATGTCCACCAACGGATGAATGGATAAACAAAGCTGATCTCTCTATACACTGAAATATTATTCAGCCATAAAAAGAATGAAATCTGACACATGCTACCACATGGATGAACCTTGAAAACATTATGCTGAGTGAAAGAAGCCAGTCACAAAAGGTCACATATTGTATGATTGAATTTATAAGAAATATCCAGAATAGGTTACTCTCTAGAGACAAAAAGTCCATTAGTGATTGTCTGGGGGATGAGGATGGGGGAGGCTTGAGGGACAATTGGAAGTGACTGCTATTTGGTCTAGGGATTTTTTAGAGGTGATGAAAATGTTATAAAATTGATTGTGGTGATGGTTATTATTCAAAACCATTGAAACCGTACACTTTAAAAAAGGGGGCACCAGAAAAAACCCAAATCTTTGTCCCACTTTTGCTTTCTGACAGGTGTGAAAAATGAAGGGACGTATATAAAATAGATAACCAACAAGGACCTACTGTATAGCACAGGGAACTATACTCAGTGTTTTGTAATAACCTATAAGGGAAAAGAATCTGAAAAAGAATAGATATATATGCATAACTGAATCACTGTGCTGTACACCGGAAACTAACACAACATTGTAAATCAACTATACTTCAATTTAAAAAAATGAAGGGACAAAAATCAAATGATGATGACTTAACCACTGCTACTTTCTAATATGATCCATCAAAACAGTTAAAAATGGCACCCATTTATTTCCATGAACCAGTACTGTTGGCGTAAACGATCAATGGGGCAAGCATACCTTATAACCCACTTTGTTGCCGAATAATGCTGACAGCCGAGGACGCTGTCTTAGAAAACAAGAATCCCAGGTTGGGAGCAAGTGGTCCCTCACAGCAGTGTCACGAGGCATCGCCTAGAGCCAGAATCACTTTCACAGGCTGAACCCAGGCCGAGTTGTTCACGAGACAGAGGTGAGACATTATCACTCTGTTGCAGAGTCTAGATGGAAAAGATTACATTTCTGTGCTCCCCAAACAAGTTCCCGGTTTACACACACACACACACGCACACACACACATACACAAACAATGTACCGCTGATTTCTTAAAATGTGCTTTTTTTGAAGTGTGTATTACCAAGGACCCATTAATTCCACTTTTGGAAATCCACTCTAAAGAAATAGTCTTCAATTTAGACAAAAGCTATATATGTGCACAAAGACGTTCATCACAATATTCCTTAGATTAGTGAAAAATTGCTCCAAATTAGGGAATGGTGAAATAAATCATTCCACTCTCATAAAGCCATTGAAGTAATGATGGTAAAATTGTGGTTTTCAGACTATGATCAGTGAAAAAACCTTTCAAAAGAATGAAGAGTGTCGGGGGCTTCCCTGGTGGCGCAGTTGTTAAGAATCCCCCTGCCATTGCAGGGGACACGGGTTCGGCCCTGGTCCGGGAAGATCCCACGTGCTGCGGAGCAACTAAGCCCGTGCGCCACAACTACTGAAGCCTGCATGCCTAGAGCCCGTGCTCTGCAACAAGAGAAGCCACCGCAATGAGAAGCCCGCGCACCGCAACGAAGAGTAGCCCCACTCGCCGCAGCTAGAGAAAGCCCGCGCAGCTACAAAGACCCAGCGCAGCCAAAAATAAATAAATTAAAAAGAAAAAAAAACATTGGCAGGCCTACATTCCTTTTTGGAGGCTCTGGGGAAGAACATGCTTTGAAGTTCATTCCTTGGTTGTTGTCTGAATTCAGTTCTTGTGGTTTTAGGATGGAGGTTCCCATTCCTCGTTGGCTGTCAGCCGGGAGCCTCTTTCTCAGCGCTGTAAGGCGGCCCACGTTCATTCTCACCTGGCCCCCACCATCTTCCAGCCAACAATGGCAAGGTGAGTTCTTCTCAGGCCTCCAGTCTCTCCACCTTCCTCTTCTCTCACCAGCCGGAGAAAGCTCTGCTTTTTTTTCTTTTAATTTTTCTTTTGTATTGGAGTATAGTTGATTAACAATGTTGTGTTAGTTCCATGTGTACAGCATCTTGATTCCGTTATACGTATACACGTATCTATTCTTGTTTGGATTCTTTTCCCATGTATATTATTACAGAGTATTTAGTAGAGTTCCCTGCACTACACAGTAGGTCCTTATTGATTATCTATTATATATATAGTAGTGTGTATATGTCAATCCCAATCTCCCAATTTATCCCTCCCCCACCTTCCCCCTTTGGTAACCATGTTTGTTTTTGAAGTCTGTGAGTCCGTTTCTGTTTTGGAAGTAAGTTCATTTGTATCATGTTTTTTAGATTCCACATATAAGTGATACCATATGATATTTGTCTTTCTCTGTCTGACTTACTTCACTCAGTATGATCGTCTCTAGATCCATCCATGTTGCTGCAAACGGCATTATTTCACTTTTTCATGTCTGAGTAATATTCCATATTATATACATACCACATCTTCTTTCTCCATTCATCTGTTGATGGACACTTAGGATGCTTCCATGTCTTGGCTATTGTAAACAACATTTACAGCTTATGAGAATACAGATTCATGGACCCCACCCCTGACCGGCTGAGTCAGAAGCCTATGTTTTAACAAGCCCTCCAGGTGATTCTGATGTACACTAAAATGTGAGAAGCACTGTTCTGATTGGAATAAAAAGGCTCCATCGATGGACCACAGCAAAGTCATCCCCTATGTGACTTTAGTCAGAATGGCTGCCTCACACGGCCCTCATCACGTGTCAGCTCTGTGAGTGTGGGCAAGTCAGTTATGTGCCCAGTGCCCTGGTTTCCTCAACTGATTTCCTCAACTGACTGTGTAATAGGAATGATCTAACAACCCTTACGGCTCACGGGATTGCCTGAGGAATCAACAGGACAATCCATGTGAAGTGCCCAGAACAGTGAAGCGCTTATTCAACGGGACCCTCAGGGAGCCCCCTCACTCGCCTCTGGAACTGCATGGGTTAATAGGATGCATAAGCGTAATAGGACCATAAACACTGGTCCACTGGTTGTCAGGTAACAATTATACATTGACAAGGACTTTGTTAGATACTGCCTGTGGAAGGCTGAATAATGCCCCTCCCCAATATGTCCACGTCCTAATCCTTGGGAAGCTGTGAATGTTACCTTATTTGGCAAAAGGGACTTTGCAGACGTGATTAAATTAATGGTCTTGAGCTGGGAGAGTATCCTGGTGGGCTCAACGTAATCACAAGGGTTCTTATAAAAGGGAGGCAGGAAGATGGGAGAGAGGTGATGTGATATCAGAAGCAGAGGTTGGAGTGATAGACTCTGACGATGGAGGAAGGGGCCACAAGCCAAGAAACTGACAGGCAGCCATGAGAAGCCGAAACAGGCAAGGAAGTGGATTCTCTCCTGGAGCCTCTAGAATGAATGCAGCCTTGCCAACTCCTTGACTTTATCTCAGTGAAACTGATTTCAGACTTCTAAGCTCCAGAACTGTAAGACAATAGATTTGTGTCATTTTAAGCCACTAAGCTTGTGATGATTTGTTACAGCAGCAAGAAGAAACTAGCATACTACCTTACCCAGCCTATCATTCGCAGGCATCAGAATCACCCAGAGCCCCAGGCTTTGCCTCCAAAGTGTCTGATTCATGAGGTCCAGGATGAAGCTGTGAATTTGCATTTCTAACAAGCTCCCTGATGAGGCCGATGCTGCTGATTCCAGGTCCACTCTCTGAGTAGCAGTGGCTCAAGAAACTTGTTAAAATCCATATTCCCTGGCAGATAACTTTTGATTCAGGAGGTCAGGAGCCTACCCTTTCACAAGAATCCCCAGCTGATTGTACCGAGTGGCTGCCAGGCTCACTCAGGCACACAGACTTACCCTAAGTGGCCCCGAGAGTGGGAACTCCTGCCTGTCTAGCAGGTCAGGGGCAGAGAAAGACTTTGCGGCCCTCTTGCACGTACTAATTCATCAATTCATCGCATCACTCACTGTCCTGAATCGGTTAACCCGAATGACCATCAGATTGGTCGCTGGGGCCACCAGGGCTTTGCCCACTGGCTACGCAGAGGAGATGTTCACACAGAGCATGGACTGCCTCTCCTCAGGACCACTGGACACACACCATCACTTAGACTCATCCCCCAGAAAAGCAGAAAGGGCTTGGAAGAGTCCACCCATGGCAACGCTACCGCAGGCTCCATCCCAAGGAAGAGCCTGAGAGGGCCGCCCAGCTCTCTCTGCAGTGTCGGCCTGGTTGGCATGGAGGGAGTGTGGCAGGAGACTGGGAAACTTGCCAAGCGAAGCATGTCATCAGCCTGGGGCTGGTGGGAATCAGAGGAGCAAATGGAAGTACAAAAAAAAAATTGAGGAGGTGGAGGAATAAGAAAAGGAAAATCAGAAAAAGACAGATTGAGAACAGTCAGTGATAATGAGTAAGATGTGGGAGCAGCAAGGCAGACAACTGCCATGTGGTCCGAGCCAAGGACAGGGTGGGCGTGGGAGAGCTGGTCTGTGCAGCCAGTGGCTTCTGTCAAAGCCACCAGGCTGCATCAGGGCGCTCATCCCCCATCTCAAACGCCCCTTTCTACATGCAAGGACATGCCTGCTCCCTTCCCCCACTGTGGGCAGCCGTAAGCTGCTGGATGGTTTGACCTAGAAGAGAGACAAAGCTCTCCAAAAGAAAATTGCAATTAATGCTGGCTTTAGAACTTCGCTCTAGAAATAAATCGCTGCTACTTGTGATAAAAGCTTAACGAAATGAGACAACCAAGAGAAACACCATTGGATGCTAACGAAAGGGAAGAGTTGTCGATATACGTATAAGTACATACACTTGTACCCATCCCTACATAATCTCCATGTACACGGAGCAGAAGTGGGAGGGCGCCGTCCAGCAGGAAGGTGTCCTTGGGCCACACAAGCACACCCACACACACAAACTAAAGTGCACCAATAAACAAAGCCTTCTGAAGATGCCAGGCATAAGGAGTGAAGATGAGGCAGGATTCACCTGCACTGGGTCCGCCCAGCGCCACTCCGGCTGCTGTGGAGATGTAGTCAGTGTTTATGGAGCACTTACGGAAAGCAAGGCTGTGCACCGCGCTCTCTAAGTGCGTTAACTCACTGCGTCTTCACAACAAATCTTCCAGGAGAGGCGTGATTCCCCTCCCATTCTGCAGGGGAGGAAGGCCACTCAAAGTGGGTCAAGTCACTCATCTGAAGTCTCCGCAGCTTCTATGAACTGGATTTGTACCCAAGTCTACTTGACTTCAAACCCATGCTGTTGGCTGAATCACCGGGTCTCACCTCTCAGCTGTGCATATTTTTCACCGGCACCCTGTCACCACTTGCCCTTCTTACTAAGGTGTGACATTTATCTTCTCCAAGGAGGGAGCCAGGCTCCAGTGGACCAGCAGGGAGGTGAGGCAATGCAACAGGCACCAGGAATAGGTGGGGAGATGCATCCCCAAGGACCTGGCCCCAGAGACAGACCCGGGGAGGCAAAGAAACCCTGTGCACAGCTGCTGTGGAGGGGAAAAGGAGCCTGGCTTTTTAAAACGGCCAATCTGCTCCCACCACCCACAGAAGACTCCTTAAGAAAGTGGATACCAAATGCAGAGAGAGGATTAATCGTACCTCAGCAGCCGCACGCCTACATATTTTTTTCCTGGTCCTTTGCTGTGGCACAAAGACATACACACTGAAAGGTCGATTAGCAAATTGGCTCCTAGATGGCATTTTGCTTGATAGGTTTAAATCACAAAACCACTGTTTTCAAATGCCAGCATGGCAGGCAAACACAGGGAACTATGAGGGGTAATGGGCATGCTATTCAGTGGTGAAAAATAATGCATTGCTGTCTAATTGCTTCAGAATCAGTCATTGGACTATACAAAGAAAAAAATTAACTGAGCTAAAATTCCCTTTCGGGGAGGTAATTATGATTATTCTAAAGCCATCATTATTCATTTTACATATTGGGAAATTGCTCCCCAAATATGACCTGTTTGGAGATAAAGAGAGACTTCAATGTAATTCTCCTAAAGGATTTTGATTCTTTATCTCAAATTCAGTGGCATTTTAAGAAATCAAAAGAAATGTAGCAGTTTTTAGAATTCGAATTAAGGTTTTTGATTGCCTTGTTAAAAAAAAACACATTATGTAGCTGGAGTGATATGCTAATATTTTAGCCTTGTGTGTGCTCTGCTTTTATTTGTGACCCACAAAGCACAAAGGATATTTTTCAACTCCTGACTAGACAAAGAAGGGACAAAGGCTGGAGAGAAGTCCGGTTTGGGACAGATCTGATGGCAGAGAGAAGGCAGAATATCTACCTCCTAGTTTGCTTCTGCCTTTGACAAGGAGCAAAAATTGAAAAGAAAGAACAAAATGTAAAGCAGATACCACTGTGAAAAGGGAAACTGAGGGTAAATTGAATGTGAAAAAGAGAAGAATACCAAGCAGCTGATATTGAAATTCTCCTCCCAACCCTGCAAGGAGCGGATCGTCTTCCATTTGCAGATTGAGAAACGGAGGCTCAGCTAATCAAGGCCCAAGGTGAGGTTTGATCCCAGGTCCGTCTGCTCTTTATATTTCTTCATTCATTCATTCCTTCATTCATTCAACAAACATCAGTGAAGTATTGAGGACACAGAGAAGAGGCGGAAGCGTCCAGCTGGTCTTTAGAGCATCTGCAGGTGAGCTGGGAATGAACACCTCCTGTTCCTTTATCATGAGTCCTGATCTCGAGCCTGTCAGTTTACGTCCCTGGTCTCTTCAGGGCTTTGTAGATATAATCACAGACCCTTTGGGTCACGTGAAGATGCACCAGAAGATGAAACTGGATTGAAGCAGGAGCCTCCATCCTGAATAAAGAGAGAGAGAGAGAGAGAGTGACTGGACCAATCATGACAAAAACAAGAAAAATATAAGCCTGGTGGCAGTGCTTTATCTTAAACCACGTGTTTTCAAATACTTTCTGATGAGCCTCCTCAGAATTCCACAAGGTTGGGGCTTCCCTGGTGGTCCAGTGGTTCAGACTCCACGCCCCCAATGCAGGGGGCCCGGGTTCGATCCCTGGTCAGGGAACTAGATCCCACACGCATGCCTCACTTAAGAGCCCACATGCCGCACGGAAGATCCTGCACTCGGCAACGAAGATCCTGCGTGCTGCAACTAAGACCCAGCACAGCCAAATAAATAAATAAATATTAAAAAAAAAAAAAAAAAGAATTCCACACAAGGTAGCATGGGCCAGTAGTATTCCTATCTGCCTCTCAAGCATGAGGAAACAGTTTCGAAGGAGTTAGGTCATTTGTTCCAAAGAAAACAGCAGGTCGCCTAGTTACTGCGTCACACTTCTACCCGGATGCTTATAGTGGTAGGTGGAACAGGAAATTGCCAAAGAGTCATCATGTGCTCCAGTCAACAAGTTCTGGTTCTAATCATCCACAAGTCCTATATGCATGGCTGAGGTGCTCCAGCAGTCCTGATCTCAATGATCTCTTCTGCAAAAATGTGCTAATGCTTACCCTGCCTACCTCTATTTCAGGAATCCATTGGGGGAATATTTGGCAACATGGACAGTGCATCTACAAATGTAGAGTTACACTTAGTATGATGATCTCTAGGCCCATCCATGTTGTGCAAATGGCATTATTCTTTTTTATGGCTGAGTAGTATTCCATTGTGTATATATACCACATCTTCTTTATCCATTCATCTGTGGATGGACATTTAGGTTGCTTCCATGACCTGGCTATTGTGAATAGTGCTGCAATGAATGTTGGGGTGCATTATCCTTTCGAATTATGGTTTTCTCTGGATATACGCCCAGGAGTGGGATTCCTGGGTCATATGGTAGCTCTATGTTTCGTTTTTTAAGGAACTTCCATACTCGTCTCCATAGTGGCTGTATCAATTTACATTCCCACCAACAGTGCAGGAGGGTTCCCTTTTCTCCACACCCTCTCCAGCATTTATTGTTTGTAGACTTTTTGAAGATGGCCATTCTGACCAGTGGGAGCTGATACCTCATTGTAGTTTTGATTTGCATTTCTCTAATAATTAGCGATGTTGACCATCTGTATGTCTTCTTTGGAGAAATGTCTATTTAGCTCTTCTGCCCACTTTTTGATTGGGTTGTTTGTTTTTTTGATATTGAGCTCCATGAGCTGTTTGAATATTTTGGAGATTAATCTCTTGTCGGTTGCATCGTTTGCAAACATTTTCTCCAGTTTCTATAATTAGGATCTCTGATCATTTTAAAAGAAATGGTCATAGGGAGCCAGCATGTATCAAGGCACAGTAGTTACTGCCCCCCCCCCCCGCCACCGCTTTCCCCACCACTTCCAACTTCATTGCTTTCCTGGATAAAGTTTCTAGATGGGAGAATAGGGACATGTTCCACACCGTCTTTGGATTTCTGGAAAAGCTGAAGCAGAGGGCTAGCCGTTCCCAGGAGAGGAGAGAAGGAGAGCCCTGAAACCGTACTGTTTGGGCTCATGAGAGGAGCAGGAACAGTTGCACTGTGGGTGCTCCTTGACCTCGATTTCAGTGTAGCACGAGATCTGGTTCCTTCCCCCGGAGGCAGTTTCTGGTCGTTGAAATATGCAGGGGTTGCAGAATTGCTACATCTGCTTCTCCTTCTGGGATTTTTTAAAAAATAAATCTATTTATTTATTTTTGGCTGCGTTGGGTCTTTGTTGCTGCACGCAGGCTTTTCTCTAGTTGCAGCGAGAGGGGGCTGCTCTTGGTTGCGGTGCGCAGGCTTCTCATTGTGGTGGCTTCTCTTGTTGCAGAGCACAGGCTCTAGGCGTGTGGGCTCAGTAGTTGTGGCACATGGGCTCAGTAGTTGTGGCTCGTGGGCTCTAGAGCGCAGGCTCAGTAGTTGTGGCGCACGGGCTTAGTTGCTCTGCAGTATGTGGGATCTTCCCAGATCAGGGCTCGAACCCGTGTCCCCTGCATTGGCAGGTGGATTCTTAACCACTGTGCCACAAGGGAAGTCCTCTTTCTGGGATTTAAATGGGCCTTGTTCACATTGCATTTTGGAAATCACCCTATTAACAGGTGTCTGCCCCAGCTGAACAGCTGACTCAACCTAGAACTTTGTGTGTGCAAAACTCGTGATGGCCTTTTTCCACAACAGAACTTGTTATTTCCTTGTGGGCAACGTAGAGAAATGTGTGCTGGGTGTCAACACAATCAAGGACTACCCTGTTGGCTGAAAACAGTCATGCTCAGAGAATGCTGATCAATGAGTTGAGGTCAACCTGAAGGAAGAAAGAGTGCCAGAATCAGTATTTTTATCCCCAAGATGGAGGAAATTGAGAAAGAGTGTTCACCAAAACTAGTTGGGGTAGCTAATATATTAGGTAGAAGAATCAAAACTCAGAACGATACATATAAGAGGTCATAATATTTTTTATGCAAAGAAGAATTTTAAAGATCCTCAGGATCAAAATTATGTAAGTTCAAATGGAGAAGATATTCATTCATTTAATAAAAATTTGAGCATCTGATACGTTCTGTGCATGGAGGTTAAGCGGTGATCAAGATAAACAAGGTTCCTGGCCACCTGGAGTATCCAAGCTACAGGGTAAAACTGAAAATAAGAAATAAACATAATCATGACAAGATAATTTTAAGTACTAACAAAGGAGACTGAGTGAAGTGAAGGAGAAAGAAAACCAGAAATGTGCAGCTTCATGGAAACTGAGATAAGAACATGTTTCCAGAAGAATGGAGGCATCCACTGGAAGAGTTCCATCTAGCCACATGGCAGTGATTTGTGTCCTTGACAAGAACAGTTTCAGCAGGATGATGGGGACACAAGGCTTATCAGAGCAGGCTTCAGACAGTGAGAAGTGAGGAAGCACAGGCAGGTATGGACGGCTCTCCCAAGAGGTCTTGCTAAGAAGGGGAGCAAGAAAATAAGGCAGTGGCTAGAACATGTGTGTGAACCAGCGGGAATGATCTGGGTCAAAGGGAGATATTGATGATGCAGGAGAGACATTGTTGGAATAGTGTCTTGGGAAGGAGGAGATGGGACATGAATTTTAAAACTTTATGTTCAGAAGACTTTCAGACTTTAGTTAGCCGTAAGTTCAAAGTCTCCCAAGGTCCCTCAAAAAGTTTTTCATTCATTAATCAGCACATTTAATTTACTCCCGCTGTAGTCATGGCCCAACAGAGGAGAAAAATATATTCATATAATCCGGAGTAAATTGCAACTGTAGTAGGTCCTAGGAAGGGCAGGTGGATGGTGCCATGAGACTGTCATTTGGGGCATTTGACCGATTGGGGAGATCAGAGAGGGCTTCCTTGAGGAAGTGATGCTCAGGTTTTAAGCCAAATGGTGAGTGGGCTGTAGCCAGGCAAAGAGGCTGCGGGAACAGCATGTGCAAAGGCCCTGCATTGGGAGGGAGGGCCTGTGAGAGCAGTGAGGCTGGAGAGGGAGAATGGGGGCATGCAGTGGGAGATTAGGCTGGGCCTAGACAGGGCCTCAGAGGCCACGTCAAGGAAGTCTTAAAAACTAGATTTTTTAAGATACCACTTCATTCCCACTAGGACAGTTATAATTTTTAAAAATTCAATTAAATTTTAAAAAGTTTTTATGGAAAGTAAGTATTGGCAAGGATGCAGAGAAATTGGAACCCTCAGACACTGGTGTCGGGAATGTCAAATGGTACGGCTGCTATGGAAGACACTGTTGCGGTTCCTCAGAAAGTTAAACATGGAATTCCCACATGACCCAGCAATTCTACTTGGTATATACACCCAAAAGAATTTAAAGCAAGGACTAGAGCAGATACTTGTACACCAGTGTTTATAGCAAGATTATTCACAATAGCCAAAGGGTGGAAACAACTCAAATGACGGATGGATGAATGGATAAACAAATTGTGGTCTATCCAGACAATGGATATTTTTGGATATTCTATCTCTACAGTGGATATTCTATTCATACAATAGAATATTAATCAGCTATTTAAAAAAGGAATGAAATACTGGAACGTGCTACAACCTCATGCTAAGAGAAAGAAGCCAAGGTACAAAGGCCACCTACTGTATGATTCCATTTATAATGAAATGTTCAGAATAGACAAATCCATAGAGACAGAAAGTAGATGAGTGGTTACCTAGGGGGATGGGGAGTGACTGCATAATGAGTGCAGAGTTTCCCTTTGGCCTGGGGAAAACGTTTTGGAACTAGATAGTGATATTTGCACCACATTGTTAATGTACTAAATACCAGTGAACTGTCCACTTTAAAATGGTTAATTTGATGTTGTGTGTATTTTACCTCAACAAACAAACAAAAATGCCTATTACTTAGAATGTTTTCAACTCAAGAGAAGAAAGAGTTCCAACCTAAGCAGCTGGAGATTTACATCTTACTCAGAGCCCACTACTTGAAGAGGAACTTTGCAAAACTAGAGAATGTCACCCATAGGACAACCAGGATGCTGAGAGATTCTTCAAACTTTCATGAAGAACAGTCAAAGGAGCGGGACCCAACTCGGAATAAAAGGAGCCTCCCTCACGGATAGGCGATGGAGGTTGAGAGGCACACAGTAACTTGGAGTGGAAAACATGTTAACAATCACATTTGTTGAGAAATAACAGTAGTGAGCTTCCTGTCCCGAGAAGTATTGAAATATACCTGAAGGGCTGACAGCCACAGATGGGACACAAGGGATTCCTGAATGTGGATGACTAGACTGACGGACTTATAAAATTCCCTTTAACTCAGAGATTCTATGGCACATTTACAAGAATCAGTCGGGAGGAGAGAGAGGAAAATTCTAGCCCAAGGCAACATTATGTTTTCCAAGAGGCTACCCAAAATGTTGTTAGCAGGCAAGTGGGAAGTGTGGGATGGTTAAGAGAAATCATTGTCAGCTAATGAAAATGATGGGCTAATTAAACGATTTTGAGCTGGGTACGTTGTTGCATTTTAAATTTCGTCTGCAGAAGCAAGGACATGCCATCAGATTAGCTATATTCTTCGGTGTTCGCTGACGCCACCCTGTGAACTCTGATCTGGATTCATATATGTGGGGAACTCAGCCACAGTCCGAAAGCAGAGTGTCCTGTGAAAGACAGAGGTGGACATAACCCAGGTTTATGGATTGAAATGCTCAGTACAAGCCAAAGGAAAACCACCTGCCTTTCGCTCTGCCTCATAAAAAGACAGAAGGAAGCGTCCTGTGTATTAAAGGCAGGATCTGCTTTCAGCTAAGCTTTGAAATCCAGGGCCCCCTGGGATGCTGCTATTTTCTCTTTTACCTGCATCCTCCTCACGTTCAGCTGCGACTCCGTAAGACACATGGCGGGATGTAGCCATTTCCCCCATTCTCTAAGCCACAGCTGAACTGGAGACAGATTCTCAAAGAAGGTCCCAGAATGGAGCCCTGCTGAGGTCTTGCACTTGTTCCTCGTAGCCCAGACCAGCAATCTGACAATCCAGGAACATTTTCTATGGATGGTAACGAGGTGGAGGGGGCGGATTTGCCATGTACTCAGTGTGCGACCTGGGACACATGACCTAGTATCTCTAAGACCCCGTTTCTTCATCAAAGGAAAAGTGAGGAAAGGTCAGGATGCCATAGATAACCAGGAAAGTGTGAGAGGGAATGTCGGGGCCTTGCCCTAGGTGCTCAGGAAGGGGACCTCGGGAGAGGACCAGGGGCACAGAGAGCTGGGACCCCTCCATCTGTCACCTGCAGGTGACCAGAAGACCCACTCGAAGAGTCACACAGGCTCTGTTTTCTCCCACCCTGGGGGTGATTAGCCCCTTAAAAATCAGGCAGGCAAAAATCACATCTTCTCTTCCATCCCAGAGTTGAGTGTGGTAAAATGTAGGGGAGGGGAAGGCAAAGTTGAGCATCTTGGGAGTGCTTTAATCTTTATCTCAGCTTTGTCTCCAAGATCCGGGCAGCTCTTCCTTGTGGGTCTTCCTCGCGGGCTGCAAAAGGCCCCCCAGCCCCGCCCCTGCTGCCCCCAGGCTGGGCGCTGAGGGTCCCTGCCTTTAGAGTGCTATGCTTTTCACTGTACTTCTTGTCGCCCTTCTTCCATTCAACCTGCCTGCTCTCAGGATGGCTGATCACATATAGGGCAGCCAGAAAACCATCTAGAGTCGCACTCAAGGTTCTGAGTGATCTTTAGTCTTTGGGGGCATTTGTAGTCTTAAAAGATGTGCATTTAAGCTCATTTTTTTCCTAATGAAATGATGAACTGTCCAACTACATAGGAAAGTTAATTTTTGTTAATTTCCTGTTGCTTCTTGCTACATTGGGCTACATTTGCTTACTACTCAAGGCCACCTGACCCCCATCCCTCACCAATTAGTAAATAAACATCCAAATAAAACAGTGTAATAGAAGAATGGAAATCAGTAACCTCCCTCCACCCTCTAGCACAAATGTGGAGCCAATTGAGGGCTCCCCTGCCTGCCTAAGAGAAAATAAGGAAAAAATTTGGACCAACACTTCCAATCCCTTTTGGCATTGCAGGATCTCGGAATGCCCTCGCCTTCAAGCTGCTTTCTGGCTACCTCAGGGACCCATCAGCCTCCCCAGGGTAAAAGGCAGAGATAACAATACTGACTTCACCAGCAACAACGTCTGCATCAATACCTACCATTTATTGAGCCTCCTTTAATCCCTACCACAACTATATGAGGAAGGGACCATGATTATACCCATTTTACACATGGGTATGTCTGGAAATAAGGTCTCAGGAGCCCAGAAATCATAGAACTAAACACCCAATGGACATAGGTGCTTTACTTAATTATATATCTATATCTATCTATAAATAATACATAACATACCTGTGATAACAATTAAACAGAATAGTAGGCCTTGATGAAAAACAGCCTCACGGCCCTCCTCTCCAAACTGATGGCTTCGCTCCAAGAAGCAATCTCTCTTAACTCTTTCTTGTTTGAGTTCCTCTGGAGATGCTTCCGCAATCTAGACGCAGGGAGGTGAGACAGTTTGGATACTGGTGTGGGCGTTTGGGGTTGTCACTGTGATGGGGAGGGGGCGCTATTGGTATTTAGTGGGTTCAGGATGGGCTGACAGGCGTGCAAGGCACAGGAGAGCCTTGTACAATGAGGACGTGTCCCCATTTCTTCATCGATTTTTTAGTGTCCTCTGGACATTTATATAGCTGCTTCTAGTTACCAGCACCTAAGAAATAAGTCCATCTGACATATAAACACAAGATACTTTGGGGTGGTTTTAAGAAATGTAGATTTTTTTTTCAGGACTGCAATTGCCATGTCAGTTGAGGGAAGACTGCACTTTGTTTTGCTTGAAACCTTACCAAGTTGTTCGCCATTTTGGAATGTCACGACACTGATGGCAAGACCACCCTTGGTATTTGGATGACCAATACATCTCTGTAGGGCTGGTGTCTTAGCTGTCCCACTCATGGGGATTCTACAACTCAGTTGCTCATTGGATGACTTCATTCCGTCCTCCGGTGCCCGAGTGTTTACACATCGAGAAAACACTATTCATTTTAAATTACTTTCAGTTCTCCTTTATATTATAATTGAGGTGTTGTATTGATCTTTTCTCTCATTTGGATTTCATTTGTGGAGTGCCAAAGGGGCATTATAAATGTTTGTTTATAAATGACAGCAGATCTGATGGGGTTGGGAACAATGGCTCTGATCTTGATAATATGCTTAATTCTCTCTTTCTTGATTTATCAACTTTAGACAATATCTACTGACTCCTTGACATGAATGATGAGGATCTGCGTCACTTACATCATCCCTCCACACAAATCTCTATTTCTTTTTCCATCAAAGTTTGACTGTATCCTCTGATCCCCGCTTGAGCAGCTGAGGATATCAATAGTGCTGCTTTTTCATTCATATTCTCCCATGTCCCACTTTGTGTCATCTATGCTTTCATTGGCATAGTCAAACATTGTCAAGGTTTGCTAACATTTTCATTTAGTTCTGCAAACAGAACTCAGTCTTTTTTTTTTTTTTTTTTGCTTTGTCATAAGGTGACTATAAAAGTTGAAAACCAATTCATGGACTTCCTATTAGTTTGAGAAAGCAGCTGTCTTTCTGAGTGACAGGAGAAAAGGCTAGAAAGGCTAGAAATTATGCGTGATGTGCTGAGAAAGTAACTAGAGAAGCAAGAAGCTGAGAGGAGATTTTAAGAACCAAACATCAAGGAAGATTCTGCCCATTAAGGAGATTTTTGCTGGAGAGACAAGCCTCATGAGTAATTATGAAACAGGAAGCAATGATGTGCACATGTGATTAAATGCCCCCAGAAAGATCAGGGCAGACAAAATGTGTCCTTACAGTTTGTAGTTAGTTGTACTCCTAGATGAGGCACTGAGGGTCAGTAAGAGCTCAAATGGAATAAAATCAGTTGGAAATATGATTTCATTAATACTCTAAAATTAAATTAATAGGAGACTATCTCTACTGTGGAGTAAGATACAACTATATACTTTTTTCCCCTGATTATAAAAGTAATCTTGCTCTTTGTAGAAGTCTGGGAAAACACAAAAGGGTGTTAAAATATAACTAAAAACTCCATTAATCCCAGAGATAAACCCTGTCAATATTTTGGTATATGTTAATATATTGATATATTAGTAAGGGTAGGGCCACTGCTATAACAAATAAGCCCCTGAATACATAATGGTTCAAACATCACAGCAGTTTATTTCTAGTTCACATAAGTGTCCAAGTCAGTTGCGGGCTGTCAGTGTATTGGGGAGGAGTGAGCCTCTGCTCCACAGAGTCATTCAGTCACCCAGGCTGGCAGAGGCAATTCCATCTTCAGCGTGTGGTTTCCGAAGGCACCCTGGGTGTCAATGTCACGTTTCAGCTGACAGGAGGGGAAAGCATGTAGAAGCACATGCTCTGGAGATTCTGTGGGTAAGGCCTGGAAGTGGTGGACATTACTTCTGACTTCATTGGCTAGAACTCAATCACTTAGCACCTAACTGCTAAGAAGTCTGGGAAATGTAGTCCAGCTGTGTGGCCAGATAGATGATAGATGTTTGGTGAATAAGTAGCAATCTCTACCATAGTGTATTTTCTTGCAGTCTTTTCCAGTACATATATATATATGTACATATGAATATGACTAGGATTATATTGCACATTCAGCTTTTTACTCTGCCTTAAAAATAATAAAACAATCTCTGAGCACTTTCCCACATAATTCTTTGCAAACATGGCTGCATGATATCTGATCATATACAGCAGGGTTTCTCAGCCTCAGCACTTGTTTTTTTTTAATTTTTATTGGAGTATAGTTGATTTACAATGTTGTGTTAGTTTCTGCTGTACAGCAAAGTGAATCAGTTATACATATATCCACTCTCTTTTATTTTATTATTTATTTATTTGGCTGCACCAGGTCTTAGTTCTTTAGTTGCGGCACGCGGGATCTAGTTCCCTGACCAGGGATGGAAACTGGGCCCCCTGCATTGGGAGCATGGAGTCTTAACCACTGGAGCACCAGGGAAGCCCCTACCCACTGTTTTTTAGATTCTTTTCCCATATAGGACATTACAGAGTATTGAGTAGAGCTCCCTGTGCTCTGCAGTAGGTCCTTATTAGTTATCTATTTTATATACAGTAGTGGGTATATGTCACTATTTTTTGACATTTGGGGCTGGATCGTTCTTTGTTGTGGCGAGGGCTGTCCTGAGCATTGTAGGATTTTAGCAGCATCCCTGACCTCCACCGACCAGATGCCAGTAGCACTCCCTCCCCAGGTGTGACAACTAAAACTGTCTCCAGACATTGCTAAGTATCTCCTGGGGGGCAAAGTCATCCACAGCTGAGAACCAGGGAGCTAGATCAATGATAATTTATGCAACTGCATACCTTCTATCAAACAGTTGTTGCTTCCTTTCTTGTTTTTATTGTTTGATTTGCTATTACATCTTGCTCTGTGCTGAACATCTTTTTACATTAATTTTGACTGAAACAGTCATTATTTACTCAGGAGAGAGTCCCAGAAGCAGATTATTAGGCCTGAGGCTATGAATATTTTTAAGTCTGTTGATACATCCTGCCAAATATCTTTCCAGAAAGGCTCTACCAATTTACTCGTCCACCTGCAACGTAGTCTTGCTTTATTTTTTAAAGGTTTCTGTTATATGAGAAAAATGGGTTATTATTTTAAAATAGCATTTCTTAGACTGATAGTCAAATATGTACATTAGCTCTCTTCTGCACCCGGTCAGTAGTAGCCTTGCTAATTTCCCAACTGCTGTTTTGTTTTTCTTAAGGGTTTTAGGGACAACTGCTTGTTGAAATCGGTCCATGACATTTCCAAAGTGAGTAAAAGTTTCTATTAAA
Source organism: Eschrichtius robustus (assembly GCF_028021215.1). Lineage (NCBI taxonomy): Eukaryota > Metazoa > Chordata > Mammalia > Artiodactyla > Eschrichtiidae > Eschrichtius > Eschrichtius robustus. Next base: position 11,701,769 of record NC_090845.1, on the reverse strand, counting down.
ATGTGGCTTTCCTTTGACAGTGTGTACACAATGGCTATAACTTGGTTTTTAATCACAGCATCCCATTGTGACTGGCTCCAGTATTTGGACAGCTGTTATTTCTTTTCTTTGGTTTAAAAAAAAAAAAAATTCAAGACTTCTAGGGAATGACGGAAAGTGGACCAAAGGGTTTACTTTCATCTCAGTGCACACAGTCTTAGAGTTCTTGCTTCCAGAGTGGCTGAGGGAGGTCATATCTTGCCAAGAGACTATTTCAGATTGTGCGCCCAAGTCCCGTTCTGTTGTTTTCACTGTCTCCTAGGAGCCTCCCAGGATGTAGGAACCAACCAAACCGAACGCTGTTCCCTAAACCAGGACTTAAATGAACTCCTCGTGGCCTTCACCCACTTGCAGGTGATCCCAGTTATTGCAACTGCAGTTGGATTCCTGCAGGCAGGCGCTTTCAGGCCTCGTTCAAATGGATTACTTTTCTGTAACCGGAAGACAAAAAGTTAAACCTGTGAGCTCCCTGCTGTTTTATTACTGCATGAAGATTGGTTAGGAATGAGTGTTCCCTGTGGGATTGTGAAAATGAGCCAGTGATCTGCCTAGCACAAATCTCTGTCCTTTTCTGCAAAATACTATTAGGCTTTCTAGAGCTTTGCCTTGATAAAATCTTTCCTAATCCAATAAATTTCAATAGATGAAATGTTTGCCTCCTGCACCCTTTCTCAGTCCTAAAGCCTCCTTCTTCTGGCTTAAATGTCCCTTAAGTGTACTATCTACTGTTACTGTTTATGTAACCCTCTGTTCAAGTAACACGATGTATTTTCAGAACAATGAAAAAGCACAACATAAACTATCAGGGGGGAAGGTTGGGCTCAGAAATGTCTCAGAAAGCATTAACCAGAGTAAAACTGCAGGGATCTCACAGCTTTGCTAATACCTTTGGAGACAGGAAAATTCTTGTCTAAGGAGACAGAAGGAATTTAAGACCTGGACACTGTTAAACCATTAATTCACTAACAGGCTCAAGCAGGAGGCCTGAGCCGCAGGAGAAGGGGTGCCTTGGGTGGGTCTGCAGAGTCTCCCGGAGCCTGCCAGGGGTGGGCTTCCAGGGATCGAGCGGGCGGATTACGGACACCACCAAATCTGTCACCACCCCAGATGGGAGAGTGCCGTCTGTGCCCTTCTAAGCCATTTGTTACCCACAAGTCAGTGTTGACGACCTCGGCCGCACATTAGAATCACCTGGGGAGCTTCTGAGGCACGAATGCCTCGGTCCCGCCCGCTGAGGCCCAGATGAAATCGGGTTTCAGAAGCTCCCCAGCTGATTCTAATGTGCAACCAGGGTGGAGACCCACCGAATTAAGTAGCTCCCCGCAGCCCCCGCGTGAACAAAAGGTTCCGGGACTGTGGATTGGGGCAAGGCTGCTCAAACACAGGGGTCCTTGGAGCAGCGCCTCGGGCCTCGGTTTCTTTATCTGCACAATGGGTGATGACTAGGACTGCAAAGGCCCCTCCAGCTGTAATAGTTCTCTTCTGGGACGCGGATCGGCGCCTCCGAGATCCTGGCAGCCCGCTCCCCTCTCTCCCCATCCCCCCGCTGGCTTTTCCGGTTTCCGCGCCCCTTGGCGCTCGCTCGGGGGTCCCAGAGGAAGCCGCTAGCTTCTCCGCCGCCTCGGCGCGCGCGCTGCCCGGTTGGGGCCCCGGCTGCGGGCGCACAAAGCCCCCGGCGCTGACGTCAGGGCCCCTCTCGGCACGGCCGGCCCCCAGTGCAGGCGGAGCCGCGCCGCGCTCCCACCCCGGCCCGGAGCGAGGACCAGCAGCCAGCCCGGCAGCCCAGCGCAGCCCGCCCGCCCGCGCACGTGCCCGCCGGACCTGCAAACTTGTGCCACCGGCTCTGCCCGTCCCCGAGGAGCCTGAGCGCCCGCAGCCCGCGCCTCCCGCCCGTCTCCAGCCATGGGTAAGCCAACGCGCTGGCCCCGCGCCACCGCCACTAACACGGCCACGGCCTCACGCCCCCGCCCCGCGCCCGCTCAGGTGGGGCCTCCTGCGGGCACCTCCGCGACCCGGCCCGGGTGGGAGGGTGGGGTGCGGAGGTGGGAGGGGCGCGGCGCAGGTGTCCCGAACGCCCAGGTGCGCGTCCCAGCCCCATGTCGGGGGCGTCCCCACCCCGGCGGCGCTCGGCTGCGCCCGAGGGCGTGCGGCTCGCCGGAGGGGAAGAGAGGGAACCCCGGGACAGGGAGCCCAGGGCGCGGACGGAGCGTCCCGGGCTGCGGGCTCCTGCTTTATTTTCAGGGGGTGGGAGAGAGTAGCTTCTTGCCCTTTTCCCGGGACGCCCTCCTGTAGCCCGAGCTCCCAGCTCCGAGTCCGATCCGGTCCCACCGTGAGGGGTCCTGTTCGCCTTAAACCCACCTGAAACCAACGCCCAGTTCCCCAACCCTGGGGTCTTCCGAGAGCTCGTTTGGGAACCATGACCCTTGAAACCAGGAAGGTGGGAGGGAGAGGGACAGGATGGGATCGAGGGGTGAGCCTCTTTGTCCCCTGTTTCAACTATCAAAATAATGACCTGGGAGCAGGTGGAGACGCTGTGCCCCGCGGGTTTCGATGCAGTTGGGGGATCGACTACTCAGGGTGAAAAAGCCGAGCTCTGGGGATTGAAAATCTCCCACCTGGCCCGGGGCAGGTAACAGGCGGCTGTAGGATTCTGTTTGTACCTCCTGACACCCCCGAAATCCTGCTGTCAGCAACATGTCGTTAAATGGGGACGCTGTATCGCTCGGAAAACTCGTAAAGAGTGCGTTGGAAATCACCCTCATTCCGCTGCACCCCTGGAAATGTGCCTAGGAAAGGGTTTTCTTTCCCTGCTCTGTTATCCTTCTCTAGTGGCAGACAGACTCCAGCCACAAGCGCCACAAAAGCCACAAGGCTGTCAGGAGCCCCTCGGAAGTATTCCTAATGAGGGAGTCAGCGCGTTTAACCATTGCGGCCCCTGGGGAGGGCTCAGGAATTCCTTGCGGAGCCCCCGGCCCCCTACCCCCATCCTACATTCCCTGTGCTATTGTGTAGGTGGTAATTTTGTACCGATTAACATTTCGGTGAGGGTTAGTAAGGAGGGCACATTATTTCGCATTTAAAGGGAAGCTCAAAGAATTTTAGAGTTAAACCTTTTTTTGTTTGTTTGTTTGTTTTAAATTTACTAGGTGATCAAAATCTGAAAGGAAATAAGGCCCCCCAAATCCAACAGGACAATTTCTTACCAAAAAGTTAGGGATGAGATAGGATAAGACCCTTCTAGAAAGGGCAGAATTGCATGACCTGTATCTCTGGTTCCTGATTCTCTTAATGCCCGCACTGAGTGGTCACAGCCTGTAAGTATTTGGGCAGTGCTTGGCACAGACATGTTGAAGTTACACAGAAGTGCAGGCTTGAGAAAAGCATTAACTAATTTTCCTGAAATAAAGTTATCTCTGGGTTTTTTTTTGTTGTTGCTGTTTTTTGTTTTGTTTTTTAACGCTAGGCATTCGGATTCGTTTGGGTTAGAAATTGAGCGTCGAATTACCACTTGGGGACCTTCTTGGGAATGGCTTTCACAATACCCTGGTCTTAATTGGGGGAGGGCTTTATTTTTAAGTAGGTGTGGAAGTTCATGTGGTACTCATGAAGCAAATGCCCAAACCAGAGGCCTGTTCTCAAGGAAGTACCTTGTGCCTGAGACAATTGTTGCTTCTGCACTTCAATTACCAATTTATGTTAATTTGTGCATACCTCACTGGTTCTGGCAGTCTCCTTGGCTTTAGTTTTTACGTTAAAAAAAAAAAAAAAAAAAAAAGTTCCCCTCCTGTCAGAAGGGAAACATACTGATTTCCTTTGGTAGGTTCTTAGTAAATACACCACAGGGCCATGAACTGGTTTTATTTTTCCAGATGTATTTAATTACCGAACATACCCTGATGAATGTTGTAATTGAAATGATTTAACGCTGGGAAAACTCTGACCATTTGTCCACTGGCTGGGACTTTGGTTCTTATACAAGTCACTTAATGTGGTATCAGTTAATTTACTGGTAAAATGGGTGAGGTTTGTGGAAATAACTGATAAAAGTCCCTTTGGACTCAAATTTTAAGGTATTCAAAATCTTTAAGTTGACAAAGAAAATAATGAGCAGTGGTGGTGCATGCAGTTTTATCTTTCAATGCATCTTAAAAGAAAACATGTTTTTCAGAAATTGTTGAGCCAGTTGACTTTTTTTTAATGGCTTTGTTGAGGTAGAATTCACATACCATGTAATTCACACATTTAAGTGCGCAAAGTCAGTGATTTTTAGTATATTCAGAGTTATGCAACCACTGCCACTAGCTGTCATTGTCATCACCCCAAAAAGAAACCCTGTACCCATTAGAAGTCCCTCCCCATTCTCCTCACCCCCTCAACCCCTAGCAACCACTAATCTACTTTCCGTCTCTATGGACTTGCCTATTCTGGACATTTCATGTAAATGCAATGAGCTAATTGATGTTTGAAGTGTGTTTGACTATTCAGTACCGTTGGTTGTTTTGCACAATGGGAAGATGTCGATGTACTTTTTGTATGCTGTACAACACCTAAATGAGTCAGCTGAAGCTAATTATTTCACTGGCTGAAGAGTTCCACATTTGGCCATTGTTCACGTGTGCGCTCCCACTTGCCCGCTCGCGCTCTCTCGCTCGCTCTCTCTCTCTCTCTCTCTCTCTCTCTCTCTCTCTCAGTCACTGTTACTCTGATGGGAACTCAGGTTGCCTAATAGAATTTTGAGTCTGTTACTTCTTCATAGGCCTGAAGACATACCAACTAAATGGGTTCCCTGCAGTAACCTCTTATGAGGCATTTGTAGACTATCCACCCAGCTTTGATATGGATCGTGTATTCAGAGAGAAGTGCCGATTTTGTTTCATTAGTTGCCTGTAATTTTAAATGAAAATTATATGTGGAATGATCAGATACAGCAAAACAGCTAAATAATTGTTTTGATCCGTTTTTGTGATAGGGAAGTTTTTATGAGGATTATGAATTTAAACACAATCATTTCACTAAATAGCATTAAAAACAAACTGGTTGAGAGCAGTTCTTTAACTGTAATGTGCATACAAGTCATCTGGTGATCTTGTTCAAAAAGCAGTGTCTGATACTCTGGGCCTGGGTGGGGTGTGAGTTTCTGCATTTCTAGCAAGCTCTCGGGTGGTGCTGGTGCTGGTGCTGGTGGCCCCCAGGGCCAGGAAATAGAGGGAAAGCAGAGCAAGTCCGAGGCCCGGGGGCCTGCCCCAGCAATTCCACGAACTTACCATGTGACTTTGGGAAAATCATTTTCTCTTCTTAAGCTCAGTTTACTGCACAATAAAAGGATTTGGTGAAATCATTTCTTTGGGCCCTTACAGATCTAAAAGGATGTAATTTAGAAAAAAGAAATGAGAGGGTCATGTTAGGCTTGAAAAACATGAGAAAACAGCTCCCTAATTATTTAAACACTGTTTGTTTTCATGAAGCCAGCATCACTGGTAGTTGCGTTGAATGCTGGCATCTTGACGTGCCCACCAACAGGACAACTGGCCCTCCTCCAAGGAGACTGGTGGAGGAAGTGTTCGCCCTCTTTAGGGCCTCCAGCTTTGGCTTTTCCTGCCCTCTTGTCTTTAGAGCTGACCGCTCCAGAGAACCTTTTTTTTTTTTTTTTTTTAATTTTTATTTTTTATATATATTTTTAACATCCTTATTGGAGTAGAATTGCTTTACAGTGGTATGTTTCTGCTTTATAACGAAGTGAATCAGCTATACATATACATATATCCGCATATTGTCTCCCTCTTGCGTCTCCCTCCCAGCGTCCCTATCCCACCCCTCTAGGTGGACACAAAGCACCGAGCTGATCTCCCTGTGCTATGCGGCTGCTTCCCACTAGCTATCTATTTTGGTAGTATATATAAGTCCATGCCACTAGAGAGCCTTTCTTGATTCTCCACACACGGCCCAGGCCATCTTCAGAGGCCAGACTCAGAAGGAAGCACGTACACTGAGGACCCACACATACAACATTTGCTTCTGGAAGTTCGCTCAGGAATTCAGATGCAGCTGGAGACGAAGGAATGGTACCCTAATGAATAACTGGGCAGGAAGTATCCCCAGAATGGGCTAGCCTCCCTCCCTCGGAGTGTTAAGACCTAGTAACAGCCCACCCTCGGGTCCAGGAGAGAGCGCCCTTCAAGTCTTGGGTTGTGGACTGAAATATTGAATAAACCTCTAGTCCAATAGCACAGATTACTGTTTGTGACAAACAGGAAGTAATTAATTACTTGGAAATTAATTTTTTGCTCCAGCAAAACACTTGCCCAAACCACTTGACCCCTCTAAGGGGTTCTTAGAGGACATCCTTATCTGCTGCATCCGGGGTCAACCAGTTAGATGGTTTATTGAAAATGCCAAAGTGGTGAATCATTAAAAGTACCATATATGTGTCTTACACATTTTATTCAATTTTAAACATTAATTCACCAGAATTTTGTCGTAAAGTCAAGGTCTTGGAGTGTGAGCCCTGATTGAAATTCCTTGAAGTCTTTCTTGTGTATAAATCACAGCCAGAATTCAGTGGCTTTTGATTTCCAGTTTGATCCTTTTAGAGTGAGAGCCAATCTGTGTGCAGTGTCCTTTTAGATCACCAACCCCACTCCCCTTAAACCTTTAAAATTGTCTTGCCCATACTTATTCTAGCAACTGTTTTTCCAAGTGACTCATCTTTTAAGGCTTTTCAAAGCCAATCAACTTGGTTTTCAAAGAAATAAAAACTCTTTCTTTTGGCACTCATTTTATTAGTTTGTGTAACACCTAATTAAATTTCATAATTCTAGTAACAAGTACAACTGGCATAAACAGGTTTGAGAGTAAATATAACAGACTCTTCTGAGGTACACAATTCAGCTGGTGGGAGAATTAGTACATAGATGTCTTGGAGAATAGCCTAGAAACCAAGTTCTGTGGGCCATGGTCATTATGGTTTACAAAAAGAATAGAGAGTATGGGGTAATTGGGTGGGTCCATTAGGTGAACATTGGTAAGAGACCTCTTACTGTATCTTTAAGCCAATGTCATCCATTTAATAACTTTAACATGATTTTTCTGGTTACTACTAGCTGGCTTGTTAGTGTTTATAATATGGCTTTTCTGTTCAAATGTCAAATTTGTCAAGAACAAAGATTGCTTTACTCGTTGTTTTATCCCAATGTTAATTCAAATAATTGACGTATTGTAGGTACTCCACAAATATTTGTTGAAGGGATAAGGGTTTTATATAAAATGCATTTTATTAAGGTCTGTCTATATTATAAATGTATAGATTTCAAAGTATATAAAATTATATTTATGTATGACAAACTATGATAAACTAGACTAAATTAAATAGGGCAAATGACATTAATTATTATTCTTTACTAACATTAATACATTGAGCACAGATTTGCACAGAGTAACAGAATTTCAGAGCTTGAAGTCACTTTAGAAGTAAATTGGGGACTTCCCTGGTGGTGCAGTGGTTAAGAATCTGCATGCCAATGCAGGGGACACGGGTTCAATCCCTGGTCTGGAAAGATCCCACATGCCGCGGAGCTACTGAGCCCGTGTGCCACAACTACTGAAGCCCGCGCGCCTAGAGCACGTGCTCTGCAACAAGAGAAGCCACTGCAATGAGAAGCCCGCGCACCACAATGAAGAGTAGCCCCTGCTCGCTGCAACTAGGGAAAAGCCCGTGTGCAGCAACAAGACCCAGTGCAGTCAAAAATAAATAAATAAATTTATTTTTTAAAAAAGTAAATTGATTGCTGTAGGCATATACAGACACAAAAACAATTTAAAGAACAGTGTGAATGTTATTTCATTACTGTTTTTTGCCTTTAGCTTTTTTCTTTTAATGTTATAAAATATTTTCCTCTGGTGAAGAGTACTTCCTTCTTGTCAGATTTTTGAAGTGCAAAAAAGCTTGGAGAGAAACACTTTGTTTCAGTGAAATTCATTATTGCCCTGAGGATTAAAAGGCAACAACGGTCTTGAGTTTTCATTCTCAGCTTGTGTAATTGGGTTAAATGAATACCTACCACAGTGCCATGCAACAAGCATGTGCCAATCTCTAAGTGTTTGAGTTCCTGTTACATGGCCATCACCGTGAAGGCTTTGGGAATATAAGACAGCTGCTCACTCAACAAGCGTTCACAGCCCCACTCAGGTGAGTGAGGTACTGTGCTAAGTCTTGAAGCAAAAATAAAAAAACAAAACCCAGTCCTGTCCTCAGATCACCACAGTTATTTTGGAGATGCGGATAAGCAATCATAATAGAAGTACAAGGTCCTGTCGAATAATTTCCTCTGTCTGAGGGAGAAAAAAAGGGTGGGGTGGTATTTCTGAGAGGGATTTTCTGGGGAGGCGGTTATCCTTGATCTGAGTCTTGAAGGATAAGTGGGATGACAAGAGTCAGTGTCCGGGAGAGGACATCCCAGGCCCTGGGTACAGATGTGCAAGAGCAGGAGGTGTGACAGAGACCCCTGCATGGGTAAGTTGAGGTGGTGGGCATGGCCTGAACGTGGGCGAGTGGGGAGAGCTGAGGCTAGAAGAGAGGCCAGGCCAGACAGCGAAAAGCCAGGAAAAAATTTGATCGTTACCCCGTTGGTCACAGAGAATCACAAAGGGATTCTAAGCAGGGAGGTGACAGCTGGAGAGAAGTGACAATGTACCCGAGGAGATAAAAGAAACCCAGACTCGGGTAGCTTGTAGGAAGCTTCTGGGGGAGACTTGTATTTGAGGTGTGTTGAAAAGGGTGGAAAGGATTAGGGTACACGTGGAAGAGAGGTAGGAGTGAGCAAGGTTTACTGGTGGGATCCTGAAGAAACTGGCCTGGCCATAGCAGAGAATGGGTGTGGGGAAAAGTAGGAAAGGAAAAAAAAAAAAAAAAAAAGATGGGGGGAGGGGCACTGAAAGACTGGATGAAGAGTAATGCTTTAATTGATTACACATGGACACACATAGGTGAATCTTGCAAGAATATTTATAATCTTGTCTATTGCCTCCTCCCTTTCAAAAGATAAAGCGGAGAAGGAAGGAAGTGTGAGCCTTTTGGGGATGGAAGGAGTCTCTTTGGTGCGACTCCAGAGGGGTTAGGCATTGAAATGAAACCCAGTTCTTGTCTATTTATACATTTGATTATTTTGAAAGTGTCATTATTTCTTCCTTAAATATTTGAAAGAATTCACCGGTGAAGCTATCTGGGTCTGGAGTTTTCTTTGTGGAAATGTTTTAAACGATGAATTATATTTCTTTAACAGAGATAGTACTATTCAGATTTCCTATTTCTCTTTATTTCAGTTTTGATAAGTTGTGTTTTTCAAGGACTTCTTCATTTTATCTAAGTTATTAGCTTTATTGATATAAAGTTCATAATATTTTTGTATTATCTACCTAATCCTGTTGTCTGTAGGATCTGTAGTGATGTTCCCCTGTTCATTCCTAGTGATGTAGGTAATTTGTATTCTGTTTGTTTTTCTTGATCAATCTTGGTCATCTATTTTAAAATTTATTTTAGTAGGTTGATATTACATCTGATAACTACATCTGACAGATGAGCTGATCACTTAATTAAAAAGGAGTACATTTTCTAGTAATCAAAAAATAGGATTTTAATGTCTAGAAGTAAAAATTGTTTGGTTAAAAACAGAATCTGCTGAAGGAAAAAGTATTTAAACTTGATCTTTTGAATTTTACTCTTAATGGCTCTGTAACTCGTGTATTTGAACTTGGCTTGACAAGATCTGTTGTAAATGCTCTTGCATTAGAGTTATTGCTTAGTATCTGCTTGTGTATTCGTTTTCTGTAGGACTGTTAAATTCTACTTTCCTCTTCGGAGCAACTGGAGACAGATACTGAAACAAAAGAAGTCTTCTTTCCTTCCCTTTCAAGTGTACTTTTAGATCAGTGTGTCTCAGCCTCAGCACTTTTGACATTTTGAGCTGGATGATTCTTTGTTGTGAGGGACTGTCCTGTGCAGTGTAGGATATTTAGTAGCATTCCTGGCCTCTACCCACTACATGCCAGTAACACTCCCAAAGTTGTGACAACCAAAAATGTCTCCAGACGTTGCCAAATAACAACTACTGGGGGGTAAAATCACCCCATATTGAGAGCCACTGCTTTCAAGTTAAGAGGAATTGAAAACCTTTTGTGTTTCACAATATTATAAAATCTGAGTAATGGCATCATTGAAAACTTGGTTGAGCATACCTACAGAATAGAAAAATCTCTGGTTCAAAAGATGTTATCCTTCCAAAAGGGATACTTGATTTTTCAAGTTAAAGGAAGTTGTTTTTTTTTTTTTTAAACCTTTTTTCAACATCATCAGAATCTGGAGATATAGTGGGGAGCCTTGCAGACCACCTAATTCACTCTTTGGAGTAAAATGGTACCTAAACCATCTCAACAGTGAGAGCAAACACAGAGTGTCTGGCTTTCCTTGGTAAATTGTTCTGATGTTCAGGATGCTTTATCTCTGAAAGAACTGAATCTATGTGAAGTTCGTTTTGCTTGCTAAAGTTGGTTTCATCATCCTTTGTTCTCTTCATTAAGTAGAAAGACCTCAAGGATCTAGTCACATTTCTTAACATCCTTAATTACCTTGATGGCCTTTCCAAATTTAGAATTCATCTCCTTAGCTATAATCAAATCTACCCAGATTAAACCTGTAAGGCAACCTCCTGCACACTGTTTCATCCTTAGGATCTGTAGTAATGACTTCATTACATTTTTCCCTGTGTTTGAGAAATGCAGGCGTTAAAGGGACTGATTTCCCCCTTCTTGCTCACAGAGATCCTTTTTGAACAGTCATTGATCTCCCTGCCCCCTCCCCATCCTTAACTGCTCTCCTCAGATGGAGACCTTAAATTGGTGTTTTCTGAGGGATCTGAGCACACTTGCAAAATAGTTCTAGTGTACAAAGAGCAGGAACCTTGGAAGCGAAAGTCAGAAGGAGCGTACAAAATCTGCTATTTTGTGTGTGTATCAGGTCACCCTTTTAGGTTTAGGACTGTGGTGTTTCACGACTCCCTGAAAAGACTGTTTAAATGGAGGCTTTTAAAATGGCAGCTTAAATTCAGGCATCTGTTCCTTCACACAATGAGCAAAGAATGGAGATGTAATTAGCAAAGAAACTCACACCCTTAGGATGACCTTATTTGATGCAGCCTTCTATTTTACATTTTCTTTTTAGTTTTCTCCTGTGGAATAGTCTGACAGTATCCATAGTTAAGTAAAGCAGAATTCAGAACATTAAAGAGATGAGTTTTCATTCCACGAATTACTGTCATTTTGCAAAGCCACTGTCCTGGATTACCAAAAACTGTTTTGAGCTCTATTATATAACGATATTTTGTCACAGATATTTTTAGATGTTTTGCAAGAGGCACAAATATTATAAAAATCACTTTAAGATTCGGTATTGAAGTATAATATACACATAAAAAGTGGGCAGATCGTAAGCATACAGCTTGATAAATTTTTGCAAACTTAACCAGTATATAAATTAAGAAGCAGAATGTTACCAGCCCCTCAGAAATCTCCTGCAAGCTCCACTTCAGGCAGCCCCAACCAAGGGTAATCATTCCTTATTTCTGCCAACATACTTTGGCCAGTTTGTGCACTTTATATAAATGGAATCATACAGGATGAACTCTTAGGTCTGGCAGCTTTTGATCAACATGAATAACATTATTTTAAAACTCAGTGATGTTTTCTGTCTGGAAAATAGACCTGTTTCTAAATCATTATGGTTAAAAGCATTTATTAAATGCCTTCATGTGTAGAGCTGTGCTAGGGAATACATCAACCACTGGTTCCTACCCTCTGTTTTAAGTAGAAAACATTGACACAGCAGGTGTGAGAAGGACTTTGAAAATAATTGATGGGAGATGAGATGGGTACATGAAAAAGCATACAGATGACGGGATTATAAAGATAAAGGTACCCCCACTAGCCACCTCGGAAATGGAAAAATACATCATGAGGGTTTGTGAATAAAGAGGAAGTTGTCGATGTGTATTTGTTCAGGATACGATCATTACGAGTATTTTGTGGCTTCAGGGTATAAGGATGTAACAGATGTTAAGACCTCCTCCCAATTAATTTCCTGAAGAAGATAGAGTTTTAGGAATTGTCTGAATTAACAGTAGTTGGTGAACTGTTGGTGAAGTGGGTGTTCCAGGTGTAGTGCAGGTTTGGAAAAAGGGTTGAAGGCCTGGGATGATTTCTGATTATCCTCCTGAAAACTCTTAGAAATAGATATAAAACTGTTTTTGCTAAATTACCTTTTCTTCTTGCATTGTTGGGACTTAGTAATAATCTGCCTTCATCCCTTCAATGAGGAATTTTGTCATCTTACTGACTGAAGTCATGATATAGTTGTTACCGAACCAAACTTGGGTCCTCTCGCCTGCACACAATAAAGCCAATCTACTGGCCCTGGGCTGTGGTGAAGGAAAGTGCAGCATTTATTGCAGAGCAACAGGCAAGGAGTCCGGGACAGCTAGTGCTCAAAAGACCCGAACTCTCCAGTGGGTTTCAGTAAAGCATTTTTAAAAGGCAGGGTGAGGGAGGGGAGTCCCAGGGTATGTGATGAGCTCTCGCACAGTTCTCTGATTGACTGATGGTGAGGGAACAGGGCGATGTCACAGGGGTTAATATTATCAGTCCTTAGGCTACAAGGAGGCCTGGGGGCTATGTGCTTATGGGCATCAAGCAGTTAACATCTTCCTTTTGGTGGGGGGTTTACACATCTGTAAAACAACTCAGGTACTGTTATCTAGGTACTTCTGAGAGGAGCCAAAGCAGAGGACTTGGGGGGAGGGGTCTGTCCCGGGAAGCCCCCATAGGGTCCTGCTCGGTTACATAGTCAGCAGAATGAATGCTTTGTCATCACATGGAGCTGGCTTTAAATTGTATAGTGTCACCACTGCTTCCCAAGTCGTGGTAACAACTTGCACTCCCACCGGGAGTGTCTGAGCATTCTAGTTTCTCCAGATCTTCTCCAGCATCTGGTGTTCTCACCATTTTTAATTTTTTCAAGAATCTGATAGGTATGAAGTGGTATTTCATTGTTTTTTATATTGAATTTCCCTGGAGAGGTTGAAACTTTTTGGTAGGTTATTGGCCATTTGGGTTTTCTCTTTCATTTATATCCTTATTTATTTTTTTCTATTGATTTGTAGCAATTCTTTATACATTCTAGATAATAACCCTTAGTTAAATGTGTTGTCAGTATCATCTTTCTCTCTGTGGCTTATCGTTTAATTTTGTTGAGCACGTCTTTTGTTGTGCTGAATATTTTTTATTATAATAAAGCTCTAATTATCAGTCTTTTCCTTTATTCTTCTATGATTTGTGCCTTTTATTGTAGCCTTGTTTTAAAATTGTTCCTATCTCCAAGGTCATGAAGATGTTCTTCTACTATATATTCTCTTTTAAAGCATGCTTTTCAGGGACCTACTGTATAGCACAGGGAACTATACTCAATATTTTGTAGTAACCTATAAGGGAAAAGAATCTGAAAAAGAATATATACACACACAAACACACATACAGATACATGTATATATAACTGAATCACTGTGCTGTACACCTGAAACCAACACAACACTGTAAATCAGCTATACTTCAATTTAAAAAAAGTGTTGCATAAAAAAAAGAAGAAGAAAAACAATGCTTTTCAGTTTTCAGTCTTTATTCCATTGGGATTTTAGTTTTTTGGTATAGTATGATGTAGAAATCTATTTATATTTTACATTTCCTATACAGAAACCACCACATACTTAATATTTCCTCCTTTCCCCACTGATTTTTATATATGATCTCTAGTGTATTACATTTCTCTACTGTACCTGTGCATACATCTCTGGACTCCATTCTGTTCTCTTGCTCTATTTTGCCATCCATCTGCTAAGATTGCACTGTCATAATTAGTATAGCTTTAAAATAAGCTGGGATATCTCCTAGAATTTTTCTCCTCTTGTTCTTCTTTCAAAGTGTCTGAGATATTCTTCGTTTTGTGATTTTGGAATCAGCCTTTGATGTTCCACAAACATCCCTGTTAGGATTTTGAGTGGGATTACAGTGAATTTATAGAACAATTTTCATGATAGTGTGTTCACTGTATTGAACCATCCATTTGCATACATGGTGCATCTTTTCACAAATCACATCTTCTTTTTCATCCCCCAGTAATGTTTTTGCACACCTTTAAAAAAAAATCTAGTGAAGGTCCCTCATAGGTTTTTTTTTTTTTTTTCTTTTCCTCATAGTTTTCTGTGGCTTTTCTAAAGAGAAAAAGTAAATCAGTCGGGGTCAGAACTAATTCCATGGAATGTCATGTTTTCCTTCCACAGACCTGTGGCAAGTTGCAGCTGAATGTACAAAATGGTTCAAATTAATAGAGGCTGTAGGGAAATCTGATTCTGAATTATCACCTACCAGCCTGGTCATAAGAAGTGAAGTGAGGTACTCTTACTTAAACCAACCCTTGATATATTATAATAAGATAAAATATAACCCTCAATATGTTAAAATGCAGATTTCTCCTAATAGAAAAATATGGCCCTATTTGCTCCACTGCAAAGACCAAGTTTACATTCAAGATGCAAACTCTCAGTTGAAAGAGAAAGAAAGCAAGCCAGTCTTCCACTCATATCTTACAGCAATGCAGCTAAGGTTACCCTAGAGTGATTTAACCACGCCTCTTCTGTAGGAGTGTTACTTCTACGTTTGGCAGTGTCACTCATGAAAATGAACTTTCCTTGGTCGATTCAAGTTTACCTGGTTTCCCAAAGTGGTTTAATGGAAAACTTTTCCTGGAATGTTTTTACATAGCTGCTCACCCTGCTGAGAGGGGGCCAACATCAGGCTGGGGTGCAAGCTTGATTTATTCCGGAAGGCGGTTTATTCAGCTGTCAAATGAGATTACATGTGTGGCTGTTACCCGTCACTTGACAGAAATATTCTTAGTCCTCCACAAGGCCTCAAACTTTTATTTATTTATTTGGAGGCAACAGAAATCACAAATGTAAATTCTCCTAGAACACATCTTTGGAAATGCAGTTTTTAATAGAGTGCAGTTACCCCCTTACTATTAATGATGATGATGGCCAGAACGAGACTGGACAATTTCCACACATGCCTGCTGTCCCAGGACACCATCCCCCACCAACCCTCTCCGCCGCCCCCACGATGCACACACAGACTTCCATACGTTTAGATTTGAGTAATCTGGAAACGCCCCAGTCATATGAATCCGTTCTTAAAATTCACTTCTTTTTGTTACATGTCTTTGTCTTGGAGTGGTCTCTCCTTGTAGAAACTCTGGAATTTAAAATTGAAGTCTAATAGAAAACAAACTTATGGTTACCAAAGGGGAAAGGGGGTGGGGGAGGGATAAATTAGGAGTTTTGGATAAGCAGATACTAATTACTGTGTATAAAACAGATAAACCACAAGGTCCTACTGTATAGCACAGAGAACTATATTCAGTATCCTGTAAGAAACCATAATGGACAAGAATATAAAAAAAAGAATGTATATGTGTAACTGAATCACTTTGCTGTACAGCAGAAATTAACACAACATTGTAAATCAACTATACTTCAATTAAAAAATTATTTAAAAAATTAAAAAAAATTTAAGTCTGTATTTAGACGTGGAAGTTAAGTTCTTTTTACTTTTTATCGTCTTATTTTAGCCCTTGGGGATTTGAGCAGAAATGGTGGTATTTCTACTTTGTGATTGAATTGCTATTTCCTCAGCCTAACATGACGAGTAAGATATCATTTAACAGAAAAAAAGGGACTTCCCTGGTGGCGCAGTGGTTAAGAATTCGCCTGCTAATGCAGGGGACACGGGTTCGAGCCCTGGTCCGCGAAGATCCCACATGGAGCGGAGCAAGTAAGCCCGTGCGCCACAACTACTGAGCCTGCGCTCTAGAGCCCGTGAGCCACAACTACTGAAGCCTGCGCTCCTGGAGCCTGTGCTCCGCAACAAGAGAAGCCACCGCAATGAGAAGCCTGCGCACCGCAGCGAAGAGTAGCCCCCGCTCACCACAACTAGAGAAAGCCTGCGCGCAGCAACGAAGACCCAACGCAGCCAAAAATAAATAAATAAGTAAATAAATTTTAAAATAAAAGAAAAAGAAAACTTCTGACCAAAATAACTGTCATAGCGTGGGTTGTTGACTGGAAACCTCGGTTGGGGGCTTGAAGAGGTGTGACTTGCCCCCTGGGCAGACTCTTTCCTCACAAGCTCAGTGGTAATATTTGCCAAGTCAGGCACTTATTCTTTCAAGGACTGGTGAGAAATGGAGGCCTCACATTCTTTAAGAAGTGACCATGATTTATTTTTTGTTTGAAGAAGAGTTTGTCAGACCACTGATTCTCCGCTAGGATTGATTTTTACCCCCCAGGGGACAGTTGGCAATGTCTGGAGACATGTTTGGTTGAGACAGCTGGGGTCTGGGGGAGGGTGCGGCTGGTATCTGGTGGGTAGAGGCCAGGGGTGCTGCTAATGTCCTGTGATACCCAGAGCCCCCCGCTCCCCAAACACACAGTGACATGGTCGTCACATCAAGAGTGCCAAGGTTGGGAAACACTGACTTAGACTAAACTTGGTGTGTGTGTGTTAACCTGCTATACAGCAAAGCGATTTATTTATGTACATATATACATTCTTTTTTTTTTCTTTTCCATTATGGTTTATTACAGGATATTGAATATAGTTCCCTGTGCTCTACAGTAGGACCTTGTTGTTTATCCATTCTTTATATAATAGTTTGCATCTGCTAATCCCAAGCTCCCAATCCTTTCCTCCCCCAGCCCCTTCTCGCTTGGCAACCACAAGTCTGTTTTCTATGTCTGTGAGTCTGTTTCATAGATAAGTTCATTTGTGTCATATTTTAGATTCCACATATAAGTGATATCATATGGTATTTGTCTTTCTCTTTCTGGCTTCACTTAGTATGATCCATGTTGCTGTAAATGGCGTTATTTTGTTCTTTTTTATGGCTGAGTAGTATTCCATTGTATATATGTACCACATCTTCTTTATCCATTCATCTGTCGATGGATATTTAGGTTGTTTCCATGTCTTGGCTATTGTGAATAGTGCTGCTATGAATATAGGGGTACATGTATCTTTTTGAATTACAGTTTTGTCCGGACATATGCCCAGGAGTGGGATTGCTGGATCATATGGTACCTCTGTTTTTAGTTTTTTAAGGAACCTCCATAGTGTTCTCCATAGTGACTGTATCAATTTACATTCCCAGCAACAGTGTAGGGGAGGGTTCCCTTTTCTCCACACCCTCTCCAGCATTTGTTATTTGTAGGCTTTCTAATAATGGCCATTCTGACTGGTGTGAGGTGATACCTCACTGTCGTTTTAATTTGCATTTCTCTAATAATTAGCATTGTTGGGTATCTTTTCATGTGCCTTTTGGCCATCTGTATGTCTTCTTTGGAGAAGTGTCTATTTAGGTCTTCTGTGCATTTTTCGATTGGGTTCTTTGTGTTTTTTTTTTGTTATTGAGTTGTGGACTAAACTTTTGAAGTCATGAAAGGCAGTCTTTGCAAACCTTTAAAACACAGAGCCTGTGGGAAGTTTCGGGATTTGGCCTGAAATAGAGCAAGAGATTCTAGACACCAAATAAAGGGACCCAGGTGTAGAAGTTGCTGAGTTGAGAAGGTGCCTTTCTGAAGGGAAGCCTTCAGGACGAGCCTGTCTCTGATGTGGACAAACCTAGTCCTGGTTGTCACTAGTTACTGGTGCCGATCTGGACCTACTTGTTGAATCCAGTTGCAATCCATTGAACTCTTACCTTGGACAAGACCTTCTTTATGATAAGAAGGAAACAAACAACGATAGTGTGTATGATCTAAAACCAAATCGTAATCAGCTTCAGAAAATTCTTTTTGCCTGAAAGGTTTTGTTTATTATTTCAGCCTCTGTCTAGCAAACTTGCAGATATTCCTGTAACAAAAGAAGATAGCGTGGAACATTGCAGTGAACAATTATTTTTTCATTCACCATTTAGTTTCAAGCAGTAGATTTAACCTTTTTATTTTCTTCTAAGAGCTGCTAATGAATAGTACAGTGGCTGGGTTAAGTAGCATATTTCCCCAACCTTGGTGAAGATATTAAGTTGAGACACTTGAAATAGACAATATTTGGCCATTTGGGGGTATACAATGTGGCATTTTCATATAGTTCAGTCTAATATATAATATAGCCTAGCTGCCCAGGAAGCTAAAAAGAAGGTAGTGACCTAAATATTCCCTCCCAAGGGACTTTTCCAGCCTGGAATTGCAGTGAGAAAAAAGAAGTGCCCGTTCATTTTTTCTCTGAGACTTTGCAGATGCAACTATAACCTCATTCTGATGAGTCTTCAGTGGACTCTGGCTTTAAGTGTCTCAGCCCCAAACCTGGGGTTTCCCTCACAGACACTTGAAAACCAAATACTGCTGTCCTTCAACAGCTCATTTGGCAAAGCAAAGATTCGTCCCCCAGTTTATCTACCCCGTAAATGTGGATTTGTGTGCTGCGTTCCCTTCAGGTGTGTGAAACACCTGTCTGGGTAACTGTTAAGCAGGAGATGTAGGAAGCTCTTTAGTTATGTTTGGTCCGTTATTTCACTTAAATTTAATGAATGCTTCTCGGTGGTTTAATATTGGCGCAGAAAATTCATGATAGCTGATATCTGTAGGAACATTTGTCCTCCATATTTTTAGCTGAAATGGATAAAAATGTGGTCATTTCCAGGTAAGGGTCAGGTTTTTATGTCCATACAGTTGAGTTATTCCTAAACATATTTATATCTCTATCTTACTGTGCATTTGCAACCCGTGCACCTTTGATATGTTCGTGAGAAAAGTCCAGTATAATTCCTCATACTGAGGCTTCTCCACAGGTTGTTGGAAAGTCTTATTCTTTAGTAATTCTTCCCTGCTCAGCATTCCTGAAGATTACCTGAAATATAAAATTGCTCTTTGAGGATGAAGTGAAGAATGGGGAAATATCTATCTTAGTTTCCTAGCATTAAGAGTTTATCCTAATATGAAACAGCAAGCCATCCGAACCCTGTTTATTATAGTACTTATCCTTGCATTTGGAAGCAGGTGTTTTATCATGAAAATATTATCGAACAGAAACCCTAGAGCCACATATTGGCCAATGAAGAAACTCTCTCCTTCCTGCCTTCCGCCCCCGTCTCCAGTGCATTTGCCTGATGTCTCTTTGTGCTGTCCGCCATACTGGTGTACTAGTATTTGAAATCTCTGTGATAAAAGGTTTGGCCTCTCTTGGCCCTTGCCCGAAATTGAAGAGTTGAGACGGCTTCTCCAAATAAGTAAATCAAGGGAGTTGAGGAGTTAAGGAAGTAAGTGACCACGAAGGAAAGAAAGATTCGCCCCACTGTAGCTCATGTGCCCAGGTAACTGGGAGTTGTGTGTGCTTCCGTTCTCATGAGGAAATGTCTCTATAACGTGACAGAGAAGGGCTACTGTTTGGTCATTGTCACAGTCAGATGCCATGCTGCCTGGGAAGAAAGGAGGCTGGTCCAGCTGAGCCCAAGCTCTGAACGTCCACGTGGTTCTTTGCTGTGATGCGACTGCTTTTGTTGATATCATCAGAGGCATCATGTGAGACATAGCTTCTTTGACCAGCCAGCTTCCCAAATTTCATTGCACACTTTCATTGCCCAAGTGCAGCTGTAACTGCAAAAACTATGGTGGCGAATAAGAAAGTCCTTGGCCTTTGAGGAGGAGTCTGCAGTCTGGTGGGAGAGATGGACCTGTGAGCAGAGAAATTATGATAAGATGAAAAGAAAGCAACAGAAATGTATTCAGAAAAGGATTTTCTTCTGATGATAGGGCGGTGCCAATTCTGCTCTGCGTGCCTACCACATATATTACCATATGGGGGACATCTCTCTCTTCTTTCACAAAGTAACTGGCTATTGTAGTGACAGTATGAACAGATTTCAGATTTTGTTATATCTGAATGTTGCTGCTTTTGCAAGTGGACATCCAGCTGAAACAGATTCAGCTCGGCAGACTCAGACCTTCGCCAAAGGGCATTTTCTGAATGTAGCAAATCATCATTGATAGTTTAATGCAATTAGGAGAGAAATAGAGATGGTTGGTCATAAAACCGATCAAAACCACAAGTTGCCTTACCAGATAAACCATCAGTGATGTCAGTAACTGTAATGACATAATGAAACATCACTGTTACATGATGTTTCTTTCTTTAGAGGCCTGGTGACACCATCACAGGAACCTGAACATTAATTAAGGTGTTGCTTGAATGCCTGACGAATTCTAATCTCTTATATACTTTAGTCTTCAATGGAATGCTTCATTTAATTATTTCTATAATTTTATTACCTATGAAAAGTTATCTTGAGGGTAGAGGAGATAGGGTCTATGTTATCGTTGCCATGGTGACTTTGTACTTAAAATGGCAGGCTGTGCTTACTTGGTTTAAAAATATCTACAGTGTGATTGCTGTAAAAATCTCTGCAAGTAATTTGCTCACGTCCAGTGAGTCACTCCTCGTTTCACTGGCATTTCAGCGAATGACTTGATCACAGAAGTTGTTGGGAGAAATGCCAGAGGTTATTACTATAAAGCACTAAAGATATTTTCAATTTCCACCACTAAAAATTTGAATATTGCAAAATAGCTTATATGTGTCCTTGCCATGCTTACCTGAGTGAAACAACCTTAACAGATCATGTTGAGAGACTTGAGGGACTCAGGGATGAATTGTACTTGGGCGGGATACGGGGTGTATTCAGTAGGCCGCCTGTTGTTGAGGCCACGTGCCCACTTTTCGCTTGAGTCCCTACGACACTGGATTGGAATATTTCAGTCGATTGCTCTCTCCCTTCTGCTGTCACAGAGGTCCCATGATAGCCAGTCGGCTACCTGATTTTATTTATTTTTTGAAGATGGAACCTCCTTAAAACACACACGAATTAACAAACAAATATGTGTTCTTTGTAAACTAACTTAAGCAGCACAGAAAGCTGCATTATTTTGCAGGCGACAGCCTGGAGTGGGTGCCTAGGAGCTTTGTGGATCCTTTGTGGAGTGGGTTTTGTGGCAGCTGTTGACCACTCAGAGTCTCTCCACTTGACTGTTTTGCAGATGACAAGGCTTCCGAACATTTAAAGTCCTGGGTAAGTGGGGAGTAACAATTGATGTAGATGCATCCATGCATTCTGTAGCCACGTGGGTGATATAAACATGTCGCTGCCCCCGCAGCCCCCCCCCCCTCCTTTTTTGTAAATATCCATTCCAGTGCCTTGGGGGCGGTGTGGGAAAGAGTACTGACTGCTTCAATTGTGAGCGTCCCTTTCGTCCATTCCTGCCTGCACGGAAATCTTTCATTGGCAGAGTGTGTTTGTCTTTCTGTATTAGCATCTTTTTTTTTTTCTCTGATGGCTCAAATCAGCGCCCTTGGTCACTGAGAAAATAAAATTATAGTCAAAGCCTCGTGAGGCAGGTCTAGAGACGGCTGCCTTGGACGCCTTGTCTGCTCTGTACCCACAGCTGCCTCCCGCCCCTGAGGTTGGTCCACAGCAGCTGAAAACCCTGCTGGCCTTTCCGAGCCCCTTAGGGGACGTGTAAGTGGCAGATGCACTTAATTATTAGGTATATTACAAATGCAGGAGATTAAGCTTTGACAGGGTTTTGGACTTGGGACAGAAGGGCACTTTGTTTTTATGATCTACTTGGTTTTCAAAAAAAAATCACAAAATAGATGTATATCAGTCAAGAAATGGAGATACACAGATACATATATAGACTCATAAAATGAATATATGTTAAATGTAACATACGCATCTGTAGACAGACATGCGTGTGTATACACGTTGTGTATAACATACATATCTATTACATGCAAATATACATATATGTATATGTACATATGTATATGATACATATATGAAATCTTTACTGAGTCCTTACTTACTGTGTGTGGGCAGTGATCTAAGTGCTTTACCTGCATCAACCAGTGTAATTCCCACCATTTCACAGATATGACCGCTGAGGTCACAGAGCCAGGAAGTGGCAAGGCCAGTATTTGAATGCACGCACTCTGGCTCCATCTCTGTTCCTTACCTCCTCCTGATGGAGGTGGGTGCAGTCAATACCATTTAATAGTATGGTTGATTTGGTTTGTTGGGTGTTGGTGCTTATAACCACGGGGACCATTGAACTGGTGGTGGGCGTGGGAGGGATGTGGAGAATGCCATTTCTCCCACCTGTTTTCTTCTGCCAGCACAGGAAAGGGATAGGGAAACCTGGAGCTCATTTGTTTTAATGGTCTCAACGGTGGCACACTTTTGATGGTGGGTTAGATTTTGGGGAAGTGGTCACAGTTGATTGGGCCAGATCCAATGAGTAAGGGGAGTGACCTACTAGAGGACTGCCATTTGGAGACCCAGTAAAATAATGTAAATTGTTTATCTTCTCTGGAGATAATTCAGCAGCACCAGGATGGCTTGGAAGAACAGTTCTTTATATGTACACTTTAGTAATTATTATTATTATTTTGTTGAAGTATAGTTGATGTACAATATTATATAAGTTACAGGTGTACAATATAGTGATTCACAATTTTTAAAGGTTGTACTCCATTTATAGTTATTATAAAATATTGGCTGTATTCCCTGTGTTGTATAGTATATCCTTGTAGCTTATTTTAAACATAATAGTTTGTACCTCTTATTCCCCTACCTTTATATTGTCCTTCCCCCCCTTCCCTCTCCCCAGTGGTAACCAGTAGTTTGTTCTCTATGTCTGTGAGTCTTTTTCCTTTTTGTTATACTTACTAGTTTGTTTTATTCTTTAGATTCCATATATAAGTGATATACAGTATTTGTCTTTCTCTGTCTGACTTATTTCATTTAGCATAATACCCTCCAAGTCTATCCATGTTGTTGCAAATGGCAATATTTCACCCTTTTTTATGGCTGAGTAGTATTACATTATACACACCACCCCCCCACATCTTCTTAATCCATTCATCTGTCGATGGACACTTAGGTTGCTTCCATAGCTTAGCAATTGTATATGATGCTGCTGTGAACATTGGGGTGCATGTATCTTCTTGAATTAGCATTTTTCGTTTTTTTGGATGTATACCCAGGAGTGGAATTGCCAGATCATATGGTAGCTCTATTTTTAGTTGTTTGAGAAACCTCCCTACTGTTTTCCACAGTGCCTGCACCAATTTACATTCCCACCAACAGTGTAGGAGGGTTCCCTTTCCTCCACACCCTCGACAACATTTGTTATTTGTGTTCTTTTTGATGGTAGTCATTCTGACAAGTGTGAGGTGATATCCTATTGTGATTTTGATTTGCATTTCCCTGATACTTACCGATGTTGAGCATCTTTTCATGTGCCTGTTGGCCATCTGCATGTCCTCTTTGGAGAAATGTCTATTCAGGCCTTCTGCCCATTTATTAATCAGTTTTTTTTTTTTTTTGGATGTTGAGTTGTATGAGCTGTTTATATATTTTGGATGTTAACCCCTTATCGGTCATATCATTTGCAAATATTTTCTCCCATTCTGTAGGTTGTCCTTTCGTTTTGTCAGTGGTTTCCTTTTCTGTGCAAAAGCTTTTGAGTTTAATTAGGTCCCATTTGTTTATTTTTGCTTTTATTTCCTTTGTTTCAGGAGACAGAGCCAAAAAAATATTGTTACGATTTATGCAAAAGAGTGTTCTGCCTATGTTTTCCTCTAGGAGTTTTACGGTTTCCCGTCTTACATTTAGGTCTTTAACCCATTTTGAGTTTATTTTTGTATATGATGTTAGAGAATGTTCTGATTTCATTTTTGCATGTAACTGTCCAGTTTTCCCAACACCACTTATTGAAGAGACTGTCTTTTCTCCACTGTGGATTCTTGCCTCCTTCGTCATAGATTAATTGACCATAAGTATGTGGGTTTATTTCTGGCTCTCTATTAATTATTTTTTTAATAGAACAAAACACACAGATAATTTCATTACTTTGTCATCATACAAATTAGCTGGGATATAGGTTTACTATAATGAACCCTCCCCAAAATGTTAATAATGACTTTAGCATGCCAGAAGTTTCCACCCCTCTGATGTAAAAATGCCAGATGGTATGGTGGCTGTCCTCCAAAAAAAAAGTCAGAGACCTGGACTCAGTCTGTCTTATTCTGTCCTACTCATGACTTGGCTTCCATTTCATAGTTCAAGACAGCTGCTGCAGCACCTGCCATCACCTTCACATTCCTGCTAGTAGGAAAAAGAAAAGGTTAGGCAAATCCTTCTTTTAAAGGCCATTCTGTGGAAGTTGCACATGTCACTCCTCACATCCCGATGGCCAGAACTTGGTGCTATGATCACACCTAACTGCAAGTGATTCTGGGAAACGTAATCTTTAGCTGGGCAGCTAGCTAAAAATATTATTACTGTAGAAGAAGGGGGCATAGATATTAGAAAAAAAAGAAGCGGTGTCTGCTACACTTATACTTTAAAAAGAGAAGTAAAGTTGGTGAAAATATACAATGTAAACCTTCAGATTTTAAAAAATCTCAAATGTTGAAATAATTTGATTTTTCTTTCAGAATAACGAAATGCTTGCAATCCATGTTTCATATTAACATTACAAATGTAAAACTTAAAAAAAAAATCCATGTAGCTTATAACTCTTACTAAATCCATGATGGAGAAAAGGAAAAGTTTTTGAAGTAGCTGATAGTGTTAACACATTTTGAATATAAATTCCCTTGCTTTGTGAAATGTCCCCAAATGAAGACTGTAAACAAGATGGAACAAGAAGACACTGAAGTGTTTATTAACATTTGAACAATATATTCCCAGGCTGGCTCACTCCTTCTTTTGATTCACATTTTGGCTGGTGTAAATTGATAAATTTACATACTTTTTATATGTAAAATTATGCTAATTGGAAGTTACATTCAGTACCAAGGCAGAACCCTACCTCCAGATGAGGTGGTGTAGTCTAAAAAAACCTGAAAGGTCTGTGATGTAGCTCGATTGTCTTTCAGCCTTGCAAACTTTTTATTGTAAATATTTAGTACTTTTCACCTGAATAAAAAGGAACTAAGATATATACAGCCGTCCCTTGTATCCACGGGGGACTGGTTCCAGAACACCCCACGGATACAAAAAAATCTGTAGCTGCCCAAGTCCCTTATAAAGTGGCTAGTATTCGCATATAACCCAAGCACATCTTCCCATATACTTTCAAATCATCTCTAGATTACTTATAATAACTAATACAATGGAAATGCTATGTAAATAATGGCCTACGGGCAGCAGATTCAAGTTTTGCTTTTTGAAACTTTCCGGAATCTTTTTTTCCAGAATATTTTCAATCGAGTGTGGTTGAATCCTCGGATATGGAACCCGTGGATGCGGAGGGCCGACTGTACTATATTTTCCTCACGCTGATATTATAAAATGGATTCAGTGATTTTTTTCCCCCCTTCCCATATGGAGTTTTCTTCAGGCTGAGATGTGGAAACAAATAGATTAAACTGGAAATTTGAAGTTTTCCTCTTAAAGTAACCATACGGGGAGTCATTTTGAAATAGCCAAAACTGGGTCAACTATAGGAAATGATGATTGATTATCTTAGTGGCACGTGAAGTGACCATTTCGGGAATTCCCGCTAAATTCCCTAAGCTAAACACCCCGACTATTACTTTCATTGGGTCACTTCAGTTTTCCCTTTTGCCTTTACATTACCCCCCCATTTAGATGATCATTCTAATTTTTTTTCCAAATTTGCAATAATACCGACCTTCTTCCATTTATGTCTGTCAAAAAGATTGCAACAGAAACATCTTGGTCCCTAGTCTCTTACTTAATTGTTCTATGTACAAGCTTCATACAAACATCCAAGTAGGTTTCTGCAACTGGATTTTAGATGCTAATAAAGCATTCTGTGTAGACTGCTTTAAACAGTGACAACCATTAAATCTTTTATTGGTTCAGCACTACTTTGCTCTCTGAACTAGAGAGATTTTTCAGCAGTGGAGCATACAGCAACAGAGAAACTACAGAAAAATTGTCCTGTTTTCTTTAATGGAAAGCAGTGCTTTCCAGAATTCAGCTTGAGAAGTAGGAAGCCAACATTTTGGATTTGATTCTCGGATTTACTCTCAGTTAAGCCTGTGATTATTTGGTAAGATTGCTCACCTTTGTCTTGGCCTCGGTTTTCTCAGCTGTGGAAAGAAAATGGTGAGAGGATAGAGGAAATAACGAACACCCTATGTGGTTGGTGTCTGGGGAAGGACTTCGGGTGATAACGTCTTAAATGCCACAGTTTGTGGCATTATTTCAGGCAGGCCAGGCGATTGGCTCCCAGTCAGTGGACTTCACATTTGCCTGATCTTGAAACCTCTTCCAGCTCTTTGGAAACAAACTACATCCTCAGCATGCAAAGAAATGTGCGATGGCGTTTCTTCAGGAAATATTTTCCTTGACTTTACTCCATTTTGTGAGTCACATATTGCAATTTATAGCCGAGCTTGCTGTGGTGGTTTTGCCAGGCACATACCCAGTGAGATGATGGAGATCAAGTTTGTTTAAATCCCTTGGTGGTCTTTTATTTCAATAGAGCTTGAGATGCACTAATGAGCTGTTAAATGAACGTGGAAACAGAGCCTGGAAGTGCATTTGGTTTGAAAAGTAATTGTAAAAGGCGACGATGACAGACCTTTCATGGCCTGTCTAGCTGTGTTTCCAATATGATAGTCACTAGCTATTTCAGTTTCAGTTAGTTGAAATTAAATTCAGTCCTTTAGACACACCGGCCACATTTTAAATGCTCCGCAGTCACATGTGGCTAGAGGCCACCATATTGGACAACACAGACCCAGTATATTTCCGTAATTGTAGAATATTCTCTCGGGCACCGCTGATCTATAGATCGGCACCTAGGAAAGAACTCTTTATGGTAAAGCAAGGAGGAGGCTGGGAATGGAAGTCAAGAGGTGATTCTGTTCTAATGTGAGCCCTTAAAAGCTCTGTGATCTTACCTCTGAAGCATTCTAGGCCTCAGTGGACGTGTCAATACCGCAACCACTACTTCTGTATACTTTTGTATGTTAGAATGCTAACACGAGGATCAGATGTAACAGTGTCATTTTATGGTCTAGAGAGTGGCCTTTGGAGTCAGACTGCTGGGTTGAAATACCAGTTACCTACAAGTAGACTTCTCTGGGCCTTGATTTTCTACTGAAAAATGGGGACAGTGAAGTACGTATTTGGTATGCCTGAGTGATAAATGGTTTCATATACATATACGAAACATACACCCGGCCCGTGGAAAATACTCGGTGTTTAAGCTGTTATTATTATTATTACTATTATCACTTATTTCATCTATTGAACGGTATAAGGTACTATCAAAAGGTCTTGTTGCAAATGATATTTTCAGTTTGCTGGTGTTTTCTGTTTTTTAAACCTCTTTGCACCGTGTTGTGTATCGAGTATAAATGTGCCACGTTGTAGCTTCTTAACGCCTATGTTGTCCTGCAGAAATTAAGCCCCTTTGGGGAATAAATTACTTACAACTTAGAATGGCAGGCTCAAGGTTTGTTCTTTGATATTTCAGCTGTATAATTTTCTTTGCAAAAGAAATTAATGAGCTTGATGTCAGTGCGGAGAAATGCTAGAGCAGACAGTCTTTCAGTGCTATTTCTGTGCATCTCTCTCCAATTCCTTAGATTGTGGAGTGAAGTAAATCCCTTGGACCAGTATTCTGTTTGGAAAGGTGTTGCCACACCCCACAGGGTGCCACATCCTTAATCAGTAGGCGGTTTGACCGAAAGAGGAGGGTCATGCTGAGATCCGGAAGTGGGAGTCCAAACTGTGTTTGACGCAGTGACCCCCGGTCTCCTTGCGGATAAAAGGGAGACGGGCACTAAGCCAGCGGTTCTCACCCCACCTGCACTCCAGTCACCGGGAGGAGCTTTCAAAATGCTGATGCCTGGCTCCGCCCCTAGAGATTCTGATGTGATTGGTCTGAGGTGCTGCCTGGGCGTAGGGACTTTTTAAAGTCCCCACGTGATTCTAATGTGCCACCAGGGTTGCGACCCACCGGGCCAGCCTCTACCTGGTGAGATGGAGGGGGCACCTTTTAAAATGTGGGCCAGACATGGCTGTTTAATGGAGCCACACCGCCCTGGATGGAGGTAGCTGGTGGATTTCCACAGGGTCCTGGCCAGGTCTTCATTTTTCTCAGTGGTAGGAGTCAGGACAAAGCACGCTGATCAGCCCTACGGACGTGCGGTTAAGCTGGAAGGAGAGAGGAGCTCTTAGGTGACAGGTGCCAAAGGCATCATCGACAGGTCAGGGGGCAGGATGGGTGAATCCAGGGGGACATCCGAGAGGAGGAAATAGAAGGCCTTTTAGTTACTTTAAATAAAACCACGTGGCCACGTATAGGCTCGGGCAAGCTTAGATACACGGCTGCCGCGAGGGTCGGGCTGACTGACAGCCTCAGTGGTCAGGAGTGTGCACTTGGAAACCAGTCCTGTGTTTTTGTCCCGGCTCCCTCATCTCCTCCTGGGCGATCGCCAGCACGTCCCTGCACTTTGCTGGGCTTCAGTCTCCTTCTCCATTTAGTGGGGCTAACAAAAGGCACCTGCCAAATTCTGTGATGGTGAGAATTCAAGGTGATGATTTACGGAGGCTGTGAGTACAGGCTGCTAAGTAAACACGTGATGACCTGCAAATTTTGTCATCCACGTGATGAGCCTTGCCCGGGAGCCTGCAGGGGTCAGCCGCTGCGTGAATAGAAGTATCCAGGGGGCTTGTTATTAATTGTGACAGATGTCCCATACTAATGTGGGATATCAAGAACAGGGGAAGCTGAGTGTGGGGTATATGGGAGCTCTCTCTACTACCTTTACAATAATTCTGTAAATCTGAAACTGTCCTAAAATAAAAAGTTTATTTTAAAAAGTTATGGCTTTAACACAACATTGTAAATCAACTATACTTGAATAAAGTCAATTTCAAAAAAGAAAGTTATTGCTAAGGTAGTAAGTGCTGCCTTGTTAAGTGGGCATGAAGTATTTATTCATTTTTCAGTATACATTTGTGTGCCAACTCTGTCCTGTCAGCGGGAAGTTGGCCCCGTTCATAAAGAACCAACATGTTTTCATCGTAAATATTTCTGGGGCGGAGATTTCTAAGATAGTTATTTCCATATGTGTGGGGAACCAAATTCAATCGATTTAAACTTTTTGTTTATTTTGCAATCATTTTAGATATAGTTGTAAGAATAGTACACAGTTTCTGTATATCCTTCACCAAGCCTCCCCCAACGTTACTGACGTATGATTCTCAAAACCAGGAAGTGACCATTGGTGCAATACTGTTATGGAAATTACAGCCTTTATTTGGATTTCACCAGTTTCTCCGCTAATGTCATTTTTCTGTTTTACGATGCAGTTGAGGATCCTACGTAGCATTTAGTTGTCACATCTCCTTCGTGTTCTCCAGTCTGTGACAGTTCTCAGTCTTTCCTTCTCTGTCTGGACCTCTGCTCTGTTGAAGAGTACTGGTCAGGGATTTTGTCACGTGTCCCTCAATTGGGATCTGTCTGGTATCTCATGATGAGATTGAGGTTATGCGTTTGGGGCAAGAATGCCACAGAATGTCTGACATTGTGCCCACGGCAGGGTATCGTATCAGGGGATACATGCTGTCCATAGGTCTCATTCCTAGTGATTTTAACCCTGATCATCTGGTTAAGGGGGCATCTGTGGATTTTGATCTATTTTTGTAAGTATCTTTGGTAATGGTTGCTACTCCTGGGCCATGTTTCAGTGTAAGAATGAGATGGGAGGAATTATGGTCAAGCATTAAATGGTTTCGAACTGGTGTACTTTGGATGTTTTACGTGTAAGTCTCATCATTTTCTCCTTTTAATCTCATTTGTACTCTCAGCGCTGGCTTCTCACCATTTGCAGAGTTCTGCCCCGAGTCGATTGATAAAGCAGATAATCAAGCTGTTGTAAGTATGTGTAAAGTAAAAACGAATAGGCTATAAACCGAGACTTGGGAGAGTCCTCTGGAAATGAAGTACATGAACTTTAATAGGTGTTCTTTGAAGCAATTTTTTTCTGCTATCTTTAAAAATCAAGTGCTATATTTGACAGTCCACTCGAAAGTTAGACAAACCTGGATTTGAATCTAACTTTAAGTTGAGTCGTTGTCAAAGGCAGACAAACGTGGATCTGAATCTTGGTATTGCCCCTCGCTAGAAAGTTATTTAGCTTCTACAAGCCAGTCTCCACTCCCATCAAACCTTCTCTGGCTTGTCGTGAAGAGGAAATGAGAAGATGTAAGAGCTGTGCCAGGCACTGCGTCTGGACATGCTAAGTGCCCAATAAACGTCAGCTGCTATCTGTGATTTTATCCCACACAGGGTTCGTGTGGCCTCTTAAGAGTTGACAGCGCACAAAAGGATAAACAATTAGCTTTATGTCCTAATTAATCTGCAATTGGGCTGTAGAACTAATAGGAGACATAGAAGCAGAAAGAGCATACGGCCGCTTTTGTGCATTTATCCCCTTAAGTTTAAGTGCAGTCGGATCGTTCTCAAGTTAGTGATCTTTTTATGACCATCTTTCCAGAATCTTTCTGGGGATGGCTATAAAACACAGAAGAGCACTTTTTCCCATAATTACCACATCACTTGCTAATAAAAGAATGATATCCTGAGATTAGCTTATTGTTCTTTGGAATCAGTTTGGGAAGTAATCTGATCATTGACAAGAGTTTATGAACTTGGGTGGTGAATTTCTTTCTCAGCAGCTACTCTGTTTTCTGAAGTACTAGATATTTCTAGTGGATTTAATCCTAAAATGTGAAGGTCATTAGGCTGGACATTTCTTTAAAAGAAAAATGCTAGATTTGCTCTGTTTGTAAGAAGGTAAGGTCTAGTTAGGTGTAGCGTGGAAAATATCAGAATTCTGTGTACAGCCACTGAGTTTAAAATTTCATCTAATCGTAAATTGTTTCAAACTAAAAATCTCTTCATTGCTTAGCTCTATGAGAAATGGTTTATATTTAATATGTATCAAATCTTCCAAACATGGTGGCCAGTAGAATCAATCTCTCACCCTCCCCTTTCCCCACGATAGGGACATGGTGTCCCAGAACCAGCCAGGCCTATACTAGGTCCCATTTTAGTCCTGAGATTCCAAAATGGGTCTTTAGAATTAAATTTGGCTATTAGCCCAGATTTACTCAAATTTTTAACAAGCGCTGCTTTGTATTTCAGCATCCCCCCCTCCCAGACCCCAACTTTGTCACTGGTTAGGGGTGGGGAAGTGGGAGGGGAGGCACATGAACAAGAAACAAAAGCAGCTGCTGGAGAGAAACCCCAGTGAAAGGGGGTGAAGAAAAACAGTTCTGCCCCGGCAGCTGCTCCAATTATCAAAAGAGGAAGTCCTCACTTTACATTTGATAGCTCTCAAGTTTGGAAGGTTTATCGTTCTTCTTTATTTGGGGAGCAATGAAATGAAGTCCGTGGAGGAAGCTGGTAGATTGGTGCAGAAATGAAATGGACATGAGACCAGTGACGCTTGAATCAGCCTGGCCCTTCATTTTAAAGTTCTGAACCATCACTTACTATTCAGCCTCGAGATGAATTTGGAAGTTTGTTTTGTTTTGTCATATCCCCACTGTTTCACAAATTAAGGACGTGGCTGTCTCAGGCCAAATCTTCTCATATCCGAGACCACATAGAGGTTTTGAAGCTTGTAACAGGAGAATAACGAGTATTATAACAGGAGAATAACACGTGGTATAAAGCTGGGCAAACTGGGAAGGCAGGCAGTGGGGTGGCACTTTGATCCATTTTGTGGGGTGCTATTGTTATCACAAAATGCATATATGGCTGGTCTGAAAAATCAGACTGGCCCGGGGCAACACGGAAGAGGCAGAGTGGCTTGCTGGCTAGAAAAGGCTTTCGTGGAGACGCTCATTTCCATGTTGTCCAGATGGCTTATGCATATGCAGTACGTTTATCATTGCATTTCTTAGTCCCGTGGGCGAGTTCTTGCATTTTACAAGGGGGCCCACTCCGAAAGGCGATTTTATCGTAGTATTACTTAGGAAGTATTCCACGTCAGCTACCTAGTCTAAGAAACTGTAAAGAACTAAAAGTCTGAACAGAGCCACGTTTGAGTACAGGACATTGTGGTCTATGAAGGCCATGGCACGTCCTTGGAGGATCACAGAATTTGATTTTTCGTGAAGGCAGAAGTGGGCCCGGACAGCACGAAGCCTGCTCTGGCCTCACTCTCTCTCAGGCCCAGAGGCAGACGTCTTGTCTCGAGGTTCAGAGACTTTAGGAGGTCCAGAGGATGGATGCGGCAGTAGGTACTCGCCTGGCCGGGCCTTGAGGGTCTGCTTGGGATCTGCCACCCCCAGAGCGTCAGGGCTGAGCCCCAGATGGTCCCAGAGGTTTAGAGAATCCCCAGCTCTCTGAGTCTGTCTAACACAGGGGTCAGCAAACTCTTTCTGTAAAGAGTCAGGTCAATATCTGTCACAACTACCCATGTGTGCTGTCGCAGGGCAAGGGCAGCACCAGAGGGTCCCTAAGTGTGGGTGTGGCCATGTGCCAGTAAAACTCAAAACTGTCTCAGAACAGGCAGCAGGCCGGATGTGGCCTTTGTGCCATAGCTTGCTGACCCCTGGTCTAGAGCAAGGGCTTCTCAAGGGCTCTTGGGGAGAGAACTCAGGAGGACCTGGGATAGGAAAAAGATACACCCCTCTATTCACTGACCTCCAACGGAAACTGAGCATTTGCTCTCATATGAATGTGGGCCACACTTTTGCAGACGTGTGACTTTGCCATGAATAGGAATCACGGATATATGGGCACACCGTGTTTTACGGCGCTTCACCTAATTGTGCTTCACAGGTATTGTGGTTCTTACACATTGAAGGTTTGTGGCAGCCCTGTGTCGAGCAAGTCT
Organism: Eschrichtius robustus; assembly: GCF_028021215.1. Taxonomy (NCBI): domain Eukaryota; kingdom Metazoa; phylum Chordata; class Mammalia; order Artiodactyla; family Eschrichtiidae; genus Eschrichtius; species Eschrichtius robustus. The sequence continues at coordinate 11,668,682 of NC_090845.1, read as the reverse complement.
ACTGGTGCCATTTTTTCAACAGCATTTTTTATAATTAAGGTGTTTACTTTTTTTTTTTTTTTTAGGCATAATGCTATTACTGCACACTTAATAGACTGGTATTGTATAAACAGACTTTTATATGCACTGGAAAGCCAAAAACTTTGTGTGACGTTTTATGGCAGTGTTTGCTTTAATGCGGTGGTCTGGAACGGCACCCGCCATATCTGTGGGGTCTGCCTGTATCCATATCTCATTACAGTTGTTGCAAGAATCTCCAAATATCATTATACTTGTCACGACTTTGAAATTGTGTACTATACCCTCAGCAGCATTAATAAAGAACACACATATAAGTATATATAATTACGTATTTTATGATTACATATAAAGCTTTGACCCTGACATCGTGTCTGGTTGTGGTCATTTCTAGGACCCACTGCCCAGCCCCGGAGAACCCTGGGATGGTTCCACGATCACCTGGCAGAGTCAAACTATCAACATATCCATTAATAGCCAATGGAATGCCCTTACTTGAGCCCTCTTCCATCTTGATGGAGCCTGAACTTCAGTACCTTCTCTATGGGATTGGCTCAAGTGGGCCTCCTGCAGTTCACCCCTTGGTACTGCAGCTCTAGTGTTTGGAGGGCACCAGTCACTGTCATTGGGACAGAAGCCTGACCTCCTCCTCCTGGTTTCCTTAGTGCTTTTCTGCTGGCCTTTCGGCAGCTCCTTCAGTGGGGCTTGTTGTGGCCGAGTAGAAGGCGTGCCTGACGAGGGCCAGAGGCCTGAGTGTTAGCGCTGTGACTTCCACTGTCTCTCGTGATCTTGGGCAAGCCGCTTAGCCTCTGTGTGCTTAAGTGACCTCGTTGAAGATGGGGTCATACCCTCCCCGAGGAGTAGATGAGGCAGTTTTGAGAAATCACTTTACGGGCAAGCCATTTTCATTAGGACTGCGGGGGAAGCATGCTGTCTCTAGCTCAGAGTGGCTGAAATGATCAAGCGAGATAATCAACATAAATGCTCAATAAATTCAATCCACCTTTATGGAATCACCTTTAATAACAAATTAAGTGAGAGGGAACATTCCTGTATTTAAGCCTGGAGTATTTCCCACTTGTGTTTGAAGGCACCCATTGTCAGATAGGAATAAAGACCTTAGTAAATAGGATCCTATTTGTATTTCTACTGCCAAGGATATGCATTAAAGGAGATTCTGCTTCACTGACGGTGGACTGAATACGGAAACCACACACTTGGACTCCTGTTATACAATCTCCGAATTTTCTCCATCCACTAATAGCCCAAAGATTGTATAGGAATTCTGAACTCAGACCAACAAATGATGAGTCTTGATACCAGAAGTTTACATTTCTAGTGTAACCTTGTATTGTCACCTTTGCTTCTATGTGGCGCTAAGCAGTTCTTTTTTAAAAGTAAAACTTAAAATCGGAGGTCATTTAATTAATGTGTAATGAGAAAGAAAATCAGCAGGCTGACTTTGGCCTTGAAAGCATCTCTTTCTTGGTTGGGAAAGCTCCCTGGGGTCTAAGTTTCAGGACCGGGTCAAGCAGAGAGTAACAGGAAGGAAAATTCACCAAGTTCACAGCCCCGTTCTTGCAGTCTGTGTCTGTCTTCAGGTTCACGTGCATGTTCTCTGTAGAAGCGGATTTGAACGCAGAGTCCCCAAAACAAGCAAGCAAAAATCTTGGGATTTGGCAGCATGACCTTGTCTGGCTGGCTGGACTTCAGGAACAAGAGCTCTTCGTTCCTGGCAGGTCTAGGGGAAGAGTGAAACCACATCATATGACTCTGGAGTTCCTTCAAATGCTACGACAGGAGGAATGGATTGAGCAAGAATAATTTTTGTAGACTCAGGAGATTGGATCTTCTTTTTTAGATGAGGAAGTGGGACATTCCAGACTGTAAGACAAGAAACCGGGGAGACGAAAGCTAATGAAACCCTGAGGGAGGAAATGAAATTCTCTCTGGGTTGGTAGAGGTGGCTGCTTTCCTCCACGTCTTCGTGTGCCTGTAAACTGCCTTAGTGTTTCACATGGTTATTTTCTATTTTCTCGGCATTTTTATAGCCACCTCAATGACCATTTTATGCCAGGGCAGTGAAATAAAGGACGTTTCTGATACGGTGCTCCTTACTTTGTAGAAGGATAAGGTTGTGCTTTCTTCATGATTATCCGTCAATTTGTGTCCAGATTTACATTCAACTGATATTTTTCGAGCACTGGCCCAGGATCTCAAGATACGTTATCTCATCTTATCCTCGAAGCAACCTGAGTTCAGCGATTTGATAACGGGGCTCAGAGAGGTGAAGGGATGTTGCAGGTCATACAGACAGGGCTTTGCATATAGACCCCTCTCTGTAATCTAGAATCCTCTCCACAGCTGCCTCTCAGGTTTAGCATGTTGTGTTACTTTTGTGAATTCTTGAACTCTGTGGCAACTCAGGAATGGTGTGAAATGCTATTCCTTTGAAGCACTGGCATACAGGAAAATGGCTAGATGTGTCTGGAGGCTTAAGACTGTAGCTGATGGATCTGATTCTGAATTAAAACATTCTTCAGGAAAAGGAGCCTTTCTTTTCACAGAACTTCCAAGGGGAAGAAATTAAGCATTCTGGGAATACAGTCAGTTCCGTTGTAGCTCTGTTTCGAAACCATAAATGTGTTCCAATGGGATCGATATAGTAGGGAACCGCGTGCGCATAATGGGAATTTCGTGTTTGCTTGTGTGCCATTTGCTCCTCATGGAACATCGGGTGAAAGCAGAGACCCAGCTGAGCCGAGCAGAGTCGGAACACACAGAGAACACGAGCCCTCACACTTCCTGCGTCTCCAAGCTGGCCCAGCTCACCCGGTACGTTAGGAGCCACATCCCCCCAAACCTGGGTGGCAACACCCCCTGCCCCCCAGTTTCAGGTCGCCCTCTGCACAGTAACTCATAAGCTGCAGCCCCTCTGTCACCCACCCCGCAAGCACCCTTCAGGTCTTTATTCAAGGTGAAGTAAAATATTGATAGTTATATTGATATACTTCTTAATCATTTCACATGTATAAAATGATATTACCATTTTTATTAGGTTTCTATCTTTTTTATGTCTGTGGCACCGATGAAGTGCTTGAGTATCATGTCTTGAACCTCATTTTCTCCCATAAGACCTGTGTTTTTTTATTGTGCATTTTTGCAAAGAAGGATGATTTTTAGGACCACCTGTGTGGCGTTATAGCCCTAACTAAACCTTCCATCTGACTTCACCCTGTTGACTACATTATCTGGGAGGTGAAAAGACTCTATTATAGGATATACTAAAGTTCTATTTATGATTTATTCAGAGTCCAAACAAGGATTAGATTCATTTACCAAAAAACCTGAAATTAATGACGTTTAAAAAATCCTTACGTAAAATAAACAGCAAGGTTTTACTGTATAGCACAAGGAATTATATTCAGTATCTTGTAATAACCTATGATGGAAAATAATCGAAAAAAGAATATATATACAGATATATATGATATAGATTCCAACCTACGGTATTAGAGAGTAGGGCTCTTAACTGAATCACTTTGTTGTACATCTGAAACTAACACAGTATTATAACTACTATACTACTAGTATGGTAGTTGTAACTACTATATACTAGTAGTTGTAACTACTAACAACTATATTTTAAAAAAAAAGTCTTACAGCTGGAGAGGATATTTAAGAGGAATAGAGGGGGACTTCCCTGGCGGTCCAGTGGTTAAGACTCAGCACTTCCACTGCAGGGGGCGTGGGTTCGATCCCTGGTCGGGGAACTAAGATCCCACATGCTGCTCGGCGGGGCCAAAAAGTTAAAAAAAAAAAAAAAAAAAGAAAAAAGAAAGTTAACATTCCACTAAAACTTACCTTATGCCAGGTCGTGTTGGACGCCTTCAATAATCACTGCATCTCATCCTCATGACAACGTACGCGGGTGGTGGGGAGATGAGGCTTGGAGGGAGAGGGGCAATTCCTACAGCATGAAGGTGACCGGGCTGGGACTCAGGGCTGAGGCACAGCCCCTCTCTCCGTAGCATCATGGACCCCAGACGGTTCCCTCTCCCTGTTCATCATCTTTCCCATTCCAACTTGTGTGTTTCTGTCTACTGACACGACACAGTACTAGTGAGTTTTACCCAAGACCACGTCGGGGTCTTAGAAGACTTTGTCTTTTGAAGAGATTATTTTTTTAAATCGGTGTTTCTCAACCTCTTTATTACTACTTTTTGGAGATTTTTTTTCCCCCCCGCAAAAAGACTTTTTAGACATTTTTTTCCTAATTGCCTCCCTGTGAAATCTTAATACCGCAGATATACTGTATGTATGTTTATGTACTGTGTGCTTTTATGGTATTTGTGCTTTATATGTAAAGAGTAAAGTTTTATTTTGCCCCTTAAGAACCTATTTTCATCTTATTTGGGGTGATACGGCCCCTGTTGAAAATGCACATCCCAGATCTTCAACTATCTTAAATAGATCTGCTTTGAAGATTAATGTCATACTGCATGAGAATGGTATCCTTAAGTTGGTGGCGGTTGAGGGCTCTTGTTGGGACTGTGTTGCCTGGCTTCATGTGAACGAGCCTTGAAGGAAGTACAGCTGGATGACTAACAGAGGCTGGTCCCTATGAGAAAGTGGGGTGTAAGAGTGAGCGCCTGATTCCCACCCCTCTCGGGGTCTCTGTATTAAAAAAAAAAAAAAAAAAAAGCACATATCTAGTCAGAAACAAATGGGAAGAAATCAGCTGTTGAATAATAAATGATTCTGGCTTGTCAGCCTATACTTAGCACCTTTAGTTAATGAATCATCTTTATAAGATACTAAATGATAGATTCCAACCCAAGCTATTAAAGAGTAGGGCTTTTTCAGACTTTAATGTGCATCAGAATCACCCGTGGGTCTTGTTAAAGTGCAGATTCTGATTCAGCAGGAAGGGGGTGGGGCCTGAGAGTCTGCATTTCCAACAAGCTCCCAGATGCTGCACATGCCACTGGTCCAGGGCAAAATCCTAAGAGAACATGAAGACGGTTACAAGGGGTCCTCAAAGTATTCTCAGAATTTCAGGAGGTCTAAAGCAGTGCTTCTGAAGCAGGGGCGATTTGCTCTCGAGGGGCCATTTGTCAACGTCTACAGACATTTTTGGCTGCCTGTCTAGGGGGCACTACTGGCACCTAGTGGGTAGAGGCCAGGGGTGCTGCTCAACATCCTACAGCACAGGACAGCTCCCTCCGCAAAGAATGATCCGGCCCCAAATGTCATTAGTGCTGAAATTGGAAACCCTTGCCTAAAGGAAATCACACACTTGCCCCCAGTAAGGTGGCACAGACTAATACAGGTAGCCCCCTCTCCTCCTTAACGAGAGTGATATTAACCCACTTTGGTAGCACCAACTCCTTTGTGGTGGCCAAGCTCTGCAATTGACAGTAATAGGTATCGCTAATCAATTTCAATGGGAAAGTAAATTAATGGTAATATAAAGAAACACAGTTAAGTAGATTAAAAGGAAAACACTTCTGTAATCATGAGGTCTGCAGGGAGATCTGTATGTGCATGTAGCAGGGGCCCCTGCTGGTGGAAGGATGAGTATTCCTGCACCTCACGGAGTGTGAATGTGGTGGGTTGACCAGGCTACGCACGCCTGGCCGGCAGGGTTTCCTGGAGTGGTATGCGAGTGAGCCCATCTGGACATTTTTGGAACAAACTTGGAACATTCCTTTGGATTCTTGAATACGACTTGCAGCTGGGTAGGAAAGTGGTGCAGTGTTATGACCCACAGATTGAAGATGCTTTTTTAACAATAGAAATAATCCACTGTGGAAGATTTTCCCTTCAAGAGAGTAACAAATACAGATTGATGCATAGGTCTAAGTATGCTGATTCGCAAACCAGTGTTGTTTCGTGGGATGTATGTGTGGGAACATCTGGATTTTTCAGTGTAGTAATATAATCCATTTATATTTGAATCATGTGAAACAACAACAGCAAGAGATAAAAGTAGCTCCTCTGAGGATGGCTTGTTTGAAAATTCTCTTCTGTCGAGTGTAATTTTCCATTTGGGTTAAAAGAATCTTAATATTAGGCAATTTGCTCCTGAGAGATGTCTGTAAGTTTATTCTAACTGCAGTCTTTCTTGGAAGATAACATGATAGTCACCTAATGTCAACTGAGTCATGCCGATCCATTCACAGAAGGGAGAAAAGATTTGTTGGGTTATTTAAGATGATTTTAAAACTTGTTGACCCTGAAGGAGAGAAGCATCTAAAATGCACAATTCTAAAAAATCCCAAGACCAGTGAAATTTTGTAGACTGAGCTCAGCTGTTGGTCAAGAATCATTGAGCCTGTGTGTTATATATACTTTAGACAAAATCCAGACTTTTCCTACAATAAAACCATGTCTGCCGAACAGTTGACTCTGTCATCTGGAATAAATGTTCCTTATTTTTTGTTCCCACTGGTAAAATCAGATTAATTATCTGAGTCATCACAATTTCTGTTGTTTAATTTTTAAAATGCTAGTCAACCCTATCTTCCACCTTTCTCAGTGTAATTCCTCTGTTAGAGTGAAGCACATGAAACTGCCAACATGGGACCATTTCCTACCTACAGAATTGGTAATCTCATATGGTCCAGTCTAATATTATTTAGTAATGTATTTTAATTCTGGTATTAAAAAAAAAAAAGCTTTGAGAAGCACGAGGGGTAATATCTAGGTATAATTTGTATTTTCCGATTAGCTGGCTCTGTCCGTTGTGTTTTTCCTCTCTGTACAGTATACGGTTTCACACTAGTAACACCTTTCATACGGGGGTGGCACCTGAAACTTCACAGTTTGTGAGTCACGGTGGTTGGTTCTGTTATTTTCCAGCCATACAAGGTCTTATTTCTCTCACTTAGTTTTTAAAATGATGAACTACCTATCTTCTAGCTGTTTATATTTTTAATTCTTGTTCATAAGCACCATATTTAAGATTTTAAAAAAAAACCCCTCATTGTATCCCAACATTACTTTCCTATCAACCAGACACCAGTATCTCAAGATACTGATACAAATTTCTTGGACGAAAATGGGGATTTTGAGGTCCTAGAAATGTCTGGAACACTGAGCTTTTTAAAAATGGTTGCTTTGCTGCTAATGTTCTAAAGTCCGTTACTAATTTCCATGATGGAGATATAAATTATCATTTTTCAAAGCTATTTAGCTATGGAATACTTAGTAACATCCCAGTGTACTAGCAATCCTAATTGTACGGTCCAGGAGATCCTGTTCCACGCTAGTCACTTTCCAGAAAGCTTTGTTCCTAATCGACTACGATTTTCCCCTCCAGGATCATAGCAGGGAGACGTTAAGGAGCTTATTGACCCCCGCACCCCAGGCTGCTGCGATTATGTGGGTATATTTAGAAGCTGTAATGAAAGCAGAACATCAGCCAAGATGCCCCAGCAGACACTCTCAAATTAAGATCTCTCCCATTACGAGAAAAAACCCCCAAAGAAAATATTTGCATGGCAAGTAAGGAAGAGCGCATTTCTCACCAAAATGATGTTGTAACATTGCAGGGAAAACAGTAACTGCAACTCATTATCGTCATCTGTATCTCCCAGGGGCTGAGCGGTTGTCAGAGAGGATAAGAGCCGGGGAGCATATGGGAGGCCTGCTCTGGCTCTCTGTTGATATAAAGCTCCACGTTTTAGCACATTTATATGTTATTTCCTTCCAATAGGTTGAAAGCAGCAGGCCCTTTTGTCGCAGACGCAAGATATAAACTGGAAAGTGATTCCGTAGCCAGTTCCCATCCAGGAAAGAACCCAACATTGCGTTTCTAACCAACTGTTTGATCTGCTGTATTATTTCTTCTCATGTGGTTTTGCGAATTTTTGTTCAGCGTGAATAATCACTGGCAAATGAACGTATGAAGCTATGATTTAGTTTGTAACAAAAAGTTACCAAAAACCCCTCAGCGTATGGTTTAACTATCTTAGGATTAGTATGCTAAATAGGAATATTCATCTCTAACCATAAGTCAAATGAAATACACTCTAAGATCCATGGATGAAAAAAACTGCCTTATACAAACTCACACAGAGGGATCGAGTTTGGGTGGCAATTGTGTGATAAACTTCTGCTGTCTAGCTCGTCCGATTAGCCAGATTTCACAGCATTTTGTTTCAGATTTACTACAGTGACACAGCATAGTTTTTTCCAACTCTTTTGATGTAACAGTTGAGGTTTTAGTTTGGAGAGGAAGAGTTCTGTGTCATCCGTACGGGGGCTGTGACGCACGTTCATTTAATCTGTGGGCTTGCTTAAAGGCTAGGTGGGCTGAGATGTTTGGGGTCACCTGGAGGGGATCAGAGTGGCCAGGCTTTGCTTTCTTTCTCCCCTATGCCCTGTGGAAACAGTGAGTGTTCCCTGAGATGTCCTGGAGAGGGAACCCTTCCCCCAGTGACAGTGACCTTTGCTCTTGGAACCAGCTTTGCTTAGCCCCGGGGGAGGATCCAGGCCTAGCACCAGCAAGTTCTTCCCTACAAGGTCTCTGAGGGCGTGGAGAGATGGGCCGCCCTGCAGAGTTGCAGCCTATTACTCCAAATCTCCAGGCCTGTTGAAGACCCTCTGGGAGAAGAGGAGACAGACCTCTGTCAGCGGTACAACCGCCCCGCACAGAAAGCCACCTCTCCTCCCTTGCACAGCATCCTAATGACAAAGGTGGACATGCACGGCGCTTAGTTACCGCCGTGGGTGAAATAAGCCAGCTCTCTGGAAAGCTTCTCTTCACTGACGTGGGGACCTTCAGTTCATGGGTAAAGACACCAGCTAGTAGGTGACCTCTGGGGTATGAGCCCTTACTTGTGGAATATTAACAACCTTTGGCCCTCTGGGGACCAGTAACCCAGGACAGAGCACTTTGTGATCCCTGATTTGCTTCTTCCTCTGCTGGCCTCTTTGGCCGTTCAGTCACACGTGGCCATTGCTTTTCATTAGCACTGGTCGTCAGATACAGAGCAGGGAAAAGGAGTGACGTTTAGGCTAGGACATTATGTAAATTGTCATCAACTCCAGTAACGTGTTGGTCAGAAGCCAATATTTGACAGAAGGAATGCTGTCTCACTCTAGCTGGTAGCTCAGTTTCAGCTAGAAGGAAGGGCTGGTCCTTTGAGAAACTCAGAGGGAATTATTAGACATGAGACCTTGAGTATCCTCAAGACCGTGTATAAGAAATGATTCATTTGTAGTAAAAAATCTTTAACTCGATAGAATTCATAATAAACACAACTGCCAATATGTAATTTGGGGATGAAAGCCGGTTATAAAATGGCTGCCTAGATCAGGGGTTGGCAAATGATGACCCGTGGACCAAATCTGGACTGCCACCGGTTTTTGAATGGCTCAGAGGTTAAGAAGGATTTTTATATTTCGAAAATGGTGGAAAGAAAAATCAAAAGAATAATATTTCATGATAGGTGCAAATTACATGAAATCAGATTTGCGTCCATAAATAAAGGTTTATCGCAACATGGCCACACCCCTTCCTTTCCGTATTATCCCTGGCTCTTTTTGTGCTACAGTGACAAAGTTGAGTCATGGCGACCGACTGCACGTGGCCCGCAAAGCTTAAAATATTTACTCTCTGGCTCTTTACCAAAAGGGTTTGCTGATTCTTGATTAAAATGATCCAGAATATGCTTGTTTGAAGTTTAGTTAGATGACCTTCCAAGTGAAGTCACAATAGTTAAAATTGCTTGTGGAGATCTGGTCGATGCTTGAGAATAAATTGGCTAAATGCTGACTCAGAACAGGAAGGTTACAGGAAGGCATCATTGTCGTGTCCAGCCTTGAGCTGTTCAAAGCTTCTGTCCTACGAGCAAAGCCCTGCAGTTACGCCAGATTGCTCACCATGCATCAGCTGCACTTAACCTCCCCTGCAAAAATCTTGCCCAGACCTCCTAACAAAGAGAAAGAGTGACTTCTAAAATGGTGCCTCTACTTTGGAAACATCGCGGGCAAGCCCTCTCTGCCCCCCAGTGTCCGTCAGGAGTTTAGCCACGGGAGGTAACAGGGTGGGGGGCCTCCAGCAAAAAACCACCCCAGAGTTTAAATTCTGGCCACTAAAGGGAGAAGTGATCTCTACAGCATTCCCGCCACCTCACTCGGAGCCCACAAGGCCTTTCAGTTTCCTCTTATAGGGCTTACGGTGTTCAACCTTAAACTCTAGTGATTTGGGGGATTATTTCATTCCCCTGGCCACCCTGGGAATTTTGTTAAAAAGTCTCAGAAGTGGATTTGATCATTGATACAAAGGATAGAGGTACAGTTTTTACAAGTCTTTGTTGGCTTGTATCTATATTTCTGGCCACACTTCCTAACATATTCCCATGTATACTTTTTACCACCATCATGCCAACTCATTCATGTCCCCCTAAGGTTGCCATAATCTTTCATAATGCTCCACCTTCGCATATTCTGTTCCTGCTCCCTTCCTCACCTTGTCTGTCTAACTCCTACTCTTGCTTCAGTGTTCCTCTCAGAACCCTTTCCTTCCCCCCCTCTATAGGCAGTTTCATTATTCTCTCCTTTGTGGTATTGTTCTGCATAGGCTATGCCTCTCTTACCCATGGGATCACATGGTATTACCATTACTTGTGTACATGTCAGTTTCCCTCATGAGCCTGTAAGCACTTTGAGGGCAGTGATTGTGACTTATTAAATTTAGCACCAAGGCTGATACATGGTAAGGTGCTTAATAAACCCTGGTCTAATGGACGCATGGTCACGTGTACATTCCCTGGTTGTTTCATTCTGTACTTAGGCTGGAAGACTAAACATGTTTCCTATTGTAGAAGACCATTCTTGGAACTCCCTTCTCCATAATTAGAAAAAGTTGGTGCATCTTTTTGAGCTCACAGAAGTTGTATCCTTAAGCCTATCTTTGGCTTTCTGCCTTAGCTGTGAGACCAAACGGAGTGATGAGTGTCACCCTCTTACCCTCTTGTTGTTATTTATTTATTATTGCGGTATAGTCGATTTACAAAGTTGATTTACAAAGTCGGTTTCAGGTGTACAGCAAAGTGATTCAGTTATACATATCTATATATTCTTTTTCATATTCTTTTCCATTATAGGTTATTACAGTTCCCTGAATATAGTTCCCTGTGCTATACAGTAGGTCCTTGTTGTTTCTCTTTTTTTATATATAGTAGTATATATCTGCTAATCCTAAAGTCCCAATTTAACTCTTCTCACCCACTTTCTCCTTTGGTAACCGTAAGTTTGTTTTCTATGTCTGTGAGCGTTTCTGTTTTGTAAATAAGTTCATTTGTATCATTTTTTAGATTCCACATATAAGTGATGTCATATGATATTTGTCTTTCTCTGTCTGACTTCACTTGGTATGATAATCTCTAGGTCCATCCATGTTGCTGCAGATGGCATTATTTCATTCTTTTTTATGGCTGAGTAATATTCCATTGTGTATATATATATACCATGGAACATTGTAGATATGGTAGGGAAGATATAGTATATAGATACGTATATCTATATACCACATCTTCTTTATCCATTCATCTGTCAATGGACACTTACATTGCTTCCACGTGTTGGCTATTGTGAATAGTGTTGCTATGAACACTATCTTTCTGAATTAACGTTTTCCCCGGGTATATGCTTACCCTCTTGTTAATAATGAGTTACCACACAGTACAGCCAAGTGCTGTAAGGAAAATGGAACTGGAATTCCATACCAGAACATTCTATAAAGGAAAGGAAACTCTCAGAAATGCATTTAAGGTTAACACTAAAATGTCGGGCTTCCCTGGTGGCACAGTGGTTAAGAATCCGCCTGCCGGTGCAGGGGACACGGGTTTGAGCCCTGGTCCGGGAAGATCCCACATGCCGCGGAGCATCTAAGCCCGTGCGCCACAACTACTGAGCCTGTGCTCTGGAGCCCACGAGCCACAACTACTGAAGCCCACGAGGCACAACTACTGAAGCCCGCGAGCCTAGAGCCCATGCTCCGCAACAAGAGAAGCCACCGCATTGAGAAGCCCGCGCACCGCAATGAAGAGTAGCCCCCTCTCGCCACAACTAGAGAAAGCCTGCGTGCAGCAACGAAGACCCAACACAGCCAAAAATAAAATAAATGAAATAAATTAAAAAAAAACCAAACAACTAAATTGTCACGACACAAATCAGAGAACAGCAGATTCATATTTTGTCTTTCTCTTTCATTGCCTCAAATTACCCTTACCCAGTGGGACAGTCTTGAGTAGAAAGTGGGAGAACAGAGCCATGTTCACCACAGTGGGATGTACGAGGCACTTCACAGGGCACAGGAAGAAAATACACCTCTAACGAAATTAAACTTTACTTATATTTACTATACATCTAGTACTTTTACCTAAATTTACCTGTATTAGGAATATATGAGCTTTTATTTTGAAGTAATAGAGGTATATCAGTAAAAATTGGAGGGGGGACTATTGGAAAAAAAGAGTCAATGTGATTACTTCCTAAAGCTTGTGCGCTACATACGAGACCATTTATTTTGGATCGAGGCCTCGGGAAAGAGGCCTCAGTTTCTTTGTGGAACCAATCGGTACCCCATGGAACTTGCCGGCGCCTGAAGTGTGTCTGAGAACCGCATGGGGAGGGAGGGTGGGAGGTTACCATAGATGGCTCTTGGCTTCATGAAAATTGAATGGACCAAAGCTCCGTACTTGAACTGCGAAGGAAGAACGTATTGGAAGGCATGTAAGTGTTGCCTTTGTGTGTTTCATGAAAAGTTTTCTCACCACAGTTGTAGCATCCCAGGTATCGTTTGAGCTTGTTTTCTCTCCAGAAGTCACATGGTATAGGCCCCATCCCAAAATCCAGCATTCAGCTCAGGAGGCTGAGCTCTTAAGGGGAGGCAAATTAACATGCCCAGTCTTTGACTCAGGCATGAGTCTTTGATTGAAGAAGGGAAGGTTTTGTTGTTTGGAAGGAGCTTTACAGAGAGGGGACCAGACTGAAAATTTATCCTGTCTACTAGGTAAACATTAGTAAAGACCCCAGTTTTTGTCTGAATAAGTCAGTGTTCCTGGACTTCTCAAAATGCTAGTTTAGGGACAACTTGGGCAGGCCACCTGGTACCTCATCATCCACAGAAATGGATGGCGTGCCTCGTATTACCATGCTCTTCTTTAGTACTTGCCAGAACTTTTTTATGGAGGATACGGACATGACTTGTCAAGTTAGTTGACAAATAATGACTGAAGGCTCAAAGGCAGACTGATGACGGCCAAGCCGTGCCCAGGAGGCGGTTTAGTTGGCAAGCAGATTCTCGAAACTCTTTTCAGCTCACCAGACGCAACCGCTGCCGTTTTGAGCCCTTGCTTCTACTTCAGAAAATGGTTTCCAGAAAAAGAAATCCTGTCATACGCAAGGACTCTGCAGGACAGGCGGTTCAAATGTTCATTTTCCTGGCCCTGGAATGAAATGTTTCCTAGGTATACAATTCGCTGCCCAGATCAAGAGCACAGCCCAGAAAGAAAAATGCCCCGTGCATGGTAGGCAAAATTTTCTGCCCGTGGACATTCACAAGGCTGCATTGTGGAAACAGAGGCCGCTCGGATTGTTCATTGTTCTGGGGCTCCTGCCTCGGCAGCCAGAAGCGAATTCATTAGGCGGTGATTGGCATACTTTTCTTCTGTTTATTTCATGCCCCGAGTACAGTAATGCATTCTGTGCTCTCGGCAGCCTCTTGCTTGGCTTCTCACTGTTCCAGCCCCTCCCTCGCCTCCGTGCCTGCAGCCCCACTGCTTTCCAAAACCCAGACAGAGTCAAGCCGACTTGGGACTGCTCGCCCTAAATCGCAAGAAATGGTTACGTCGGTCCATTTACCCCAACTCAGAGAGAGACACACTTTGTTCTCACATCTGGCCTGGTCAGCCAGCCAACACATGTTTATTAAGCGCCCACGGAACGCATAGCAGTGTGTCCAGCCCCCTCTGGGCGACTCTAAGCTCAAACAATGGCAAACATGCCACACTTCTCCCTTGGCGTTTCCACCCCCAAAAGTGTGGCCTCTTGGGCTTGGAGGAGGGAAACTGAGAAGCAGCTCTTTCAAAATTACCACTTGCAAGGTTGGTTGTTTGTTTTTTTTTCCTTTTTATTTATTTTTTTTAGGGGATTTAATCTGAATTGCTCTGTGCAGCCGGGAAAAAAAGATTAGCATGACTGCTCACAAGGCAGGGCACTGTGCTTTATGAAGTCCAGAGCAGCATTTCTCAAAGTTGAAAGTGAAATCACGGGATGGGGGATCAAGTGATAATGCGGATTGGGATTCAGCAGGGCTGTGGTGAGGCCTGAGGCTCTGCATGTCTCAGGACCTCCCAGGTGATGCCGAGGGTCCACGCACTGCCTCGCTTGAGCAGCGAGTGCTAGGTCTGTGGTTCTCAACCTTGGCTGCATGTTGGGATCATCTACTGATGTCAATAAAGTAAATTAAAAAAAACAACAACAGCAAGGTCCTACTGTATAGCACAGGGAACTATATTCAACATCTTGCAATAAACTAATGGAAAAGAATCTGAAAAAGAATATATATATATATATATGTATAGCTGAGTCACTTTACAGCAGAAATTAACACAACATTGTAAATCAGCTATACTTCAACAAAATAAATTTAAAAAAAAAAACTACTTATGCCCAAGGCCTGCCCCCAGAGATTCTGGTTTAACTGGTCTGGGGTATGCAGCCTGGGATTAAAGAACAAAACAAAACAAAAAACTCCCAGGTGTTTTTCATATGTACTGTGGTGGGGAGATGCGGCTTTGCACATGGTGGAAGTGGGTTTGTCCTCTTGGAAGGGAGAATACGTCTTCTTTTTGGGTCCCGAGTGAGACTGAACCCAGTTCTTCAGCCCTTGAAAAGGTGGTACTTGAAGACAGCATCCTTCTAGCTCACTGGTTCTCCGCCAGGCACTGGTGCCCCTCCGGGAGACACCTGGCAATGTCTGTGTTTGTTTGCCACAGCTGGAGTGGATGCTACGGGCATCAAGCGGTGCACAGGACGGTGCCCACACAAGAATGATCCAGCCCAAATAGCGATGGTGCCCGGGTAGAGGAAGCTGGTATAACTTACTTAACTCCTGCCCTCAACGGGCCGGCAAGTTCAGCCCTTCTCTCTCCAGCGACTGCTGGGAGGGGTTAGCTAAGAGCTTTTCTATTTTACCACATGCTACTGTGGCAAATATTCTGAACTGCAAAGTCAGTTTTCCTGCTCTAGAAAATCGGGCTGTGGAAGTACAAGCTTCCAAAGTCCCTTTCAGTTAAAAAAAAAAAAAATTCTACGATTGGGAGGGCGAAATGGGGAATTATTGTTTAATGGTTACGGAGTTTCTGTTTCTGGTGCTGAACAAGTGCTGGAAATGGATGCTAGTGACGGTTGCTTAACACCGTGGATGTATTTAATGCCACTGAATTATGAAGTTCGTGTTATGCATATATTACCACAGTTTTTTAAAATTCCGTGCTTCTGTGATCACTGATTCGACAATAAACCGTATGTTTGCCCGGTTCTAATGTGAAACCAGCACTCTGCTTCACGTTCTTGTTACACTCAGTACTTTCTTCCTAGCGCTTATGGTGGCTTAAAATCACAAGGATTGGGGTGATTATTTGAATAATGCCCTTGCCCAGTAAACTGTCCGCTGGGTGAGGGTAAGGACCACGTCTGTTTTGCTCTGCACGGTACGCCAAACGCCCAGCAGGCTTTTCCTGGGATTTAGTAGGCATTCTACAAATACTCGTTAGATGGATGGATTTACTATGGTATATATGTTCACCTCACTGGGAATGGGAACTGGCTGTTATCCGTACATTCAGACTTAGTATCTTCTGTCTTCTAGCCTCCGCTGCTGGAGGACTTGTAAGATGGAGAGTTTGCGACTGAGTACTCTTTTTCTGATGTTCTTCTCTACGAATTGGCTTAGATCAGAATCACCTGGAGTGGTTTAACTATTCATGCCAAGGCCCCGCCCCGTGGGCTCAGGTTCCATTGATCTACGTCAGGATGTGGTCCTGAGACCAGCGGCATCAACAGCACCTTGGGAACGTTGTTGGAATTCCAGAACTTCAGGCCCTGCCACAGACCTGCAAAAAGAAGCTGCGTTTTTCTGTGTCTGACAAAGCCTCAGAGGGTCTGTAAGTTCCTTTCTTGCTCATGTCCCATTATTCTAGTTGGCCTGGACGGCTGTTGACTTCAGGGTGAAGGAAGGTGCTGTGTGTTTTTGGAGGCCAGAGAGAGGTCTAAAATGCAGAAATATCTTACAGAGAAAAAGGTGTGGTTACCACCACCATCAGTTGTGATTTTAGATAATTGGCTCAGGAAACAAAAGGCCAAAAACACAGTTTTTCTACTTCATTTCTAGTCTTGGTTTTTAAAACTACCAAACCAAAACAGGGGGAAAAAGGTCAGTGCTGGGGACGGAGGGGGGCAGTTGAAGAACCAAATGGGTGGACTTTTCAAATCATCTTGCCCCGTGTTGAAGAAAAAGAAAAGGCAGAAAGTTCCATCTTTCTCTTCCAGAGAAAAGAATGTGTTTCCTGTTTGCCCTCGCTGAGGGCCAGAGCATAATGCTTCAGTGTGTGCAGGGCTGCTGAACAAAGGATATAGAACAGAGTGTTGGCTCCGCTAGAAACCATGTGACCAGTGCAACTCCTGATTTCATGTACCAGGGCGAAAGAGACAGAAATGTGTGTGTTTCTGTCTTCTGAGGCTTCGGGTGAAAGACGACTGAAGATAATTAATTTCACCTTCCAGAGTTTTCTATGTGCTTTGGAAGATCGGTTAATAACTGAAAGGGTTTTTTTTGGGTCAGGACCAAGCTTGTAACCAGATGGCCTTCTGCATGAAAGCGGACTTCCCAGTAACCCACGGCCACGTGGAGAAATGTTGCAAAGCTGTGACGCTTTCCATATAGGATGTGAGATGCTACTAGAATCACAGACAGAGAGACCTCGGCTGCTGACAGGGGGCTTAGGGATGATCGAATTCAGCAGTTCTCAGTCTGTATTTCTGTCCCCAACCCACCTGTAGAATGTAAACCTCTGCCACTAGGAGCGTTGGCTTCATAACGCATGAATTTTAAGGGTGGAGATGTGTTTGTTGGGGAAGCAAAAAATCCTGACTTCTGATACACCCCACGTACCACTGGTTCTCAAACTTTGCTGTGCGTTGGAATCAGCTGGGGAGCTTTACAAATTACTGCTCTCTGGCGTCCATCCCCAGGGATTCAGATGTAATTGTTCGAGGGTTCAGCCTGGCGGGGGTGGGGGCGGGTGGGAGGGGACTGTGAAAATTTCCCCAGGTGATTCTCACGTGCAGCCAAGGTGGAGATCACTGCCTCAGCCCACCGTCCTCCTCTCCCCACACTGCAAATCACTGTTTTTCCACCCTGGGCTTCGAGAAGAAGGGCAGGAAGGCTGGGGGATCTTGTGGATGGCGGGTCTGTGATGGAAACCAACGAGTGGGCCTCTGAGCCTTTCCTGTAGAGAGAGGTAGCCCTCTCGCTGCTGGCGATTCTGGTGTACTCAGACTGGGACGAAGAAGTTCACACTGTTCGCTCCAGCACCCTTACCTGTGTCTCCCCCGAAGATGGCCCCAACGCCGTCCTGAAGGAGCAACTCAAAGTGATGAACTTGATTCACTCTTTCCACTTGGGTCGTCATCCTCTGAGCTTGACCTCCTTGTTTGTTACTTGCAGTGGAAACATAAAGCATGTATCAGTGGTCGCAACTGCATGGCCAGGACTGCAGTTCATGTAGTTGGAAGATGAAGGCCACTGTGAGAGGGGGCATGTGTGGCTCAGTACCCAAGTTCACGCATCAACCATTAAGGATAAGGTTTCTGTATTTTGCTATCGTCTCTGATTCAGCAGTGGCTTAAGATAGAGAGGGGTGGGACCCAGAAGGCGGCATTCTCTCTGGTCTGATGTTGCTGGTCACGCTGAGAGCTGGAGAAGTGACGTCAGCAGAAGGGGGGCTGCTTAGGATGTCATGGCCTCTCTCCATGCGGGCTAAGAGAGGAAACGTCTCGAGATTTGAGTACAGAGGCCTGGATTATCTAGGGTCTCTATCCCTCCCATGCCCTGTGATGTCAACAGTGCTGGGAACTTACAAATACTGTGTATGTGCGGAGGCATTTTGCACGTGCTCAAGTGAAGCGGCCATATCCTGATCCGTACGGTACTATACACATAAAGATGAAGGAATGCGGTATTTAGGGGGGAAGGTGTGAAGATTTCACTGGAGAAAAATGTGGTGTAGCCTACAAAGATATCACTTGAGTTCCTAAAGGCATTGGGTTAAATTAATCATTGATTAAACATGAAACTTAAGGATGAGATTTTGCTTCCTAATTCATTAGCTTAAAATTTGAATAAATTTGCATCAGCGCAGAAGTAGAATGCTAATTTGGTGAAATCTTTTTGCAGCGCATAACCAGAAAAACAGTGGGTTTTATGCTTATCAGTTGTAGATTCGGCAGAAAACGGGTAGATAGCAAGGTCAAAATTGCATTTCTGTTGCTAATTGAGCAAATTACAAGTGCATCGCCAAAGCATACAGCGTAAGTTTCTGTGCTCTTCGGATATTTGGGGGTTTTTTTGTTGTGCATGTTTTCGCTTTTAAAAAGAGAGGCCAGCTTTTCACTTGGGGCCATGATGATGACAGTTGGAAGCCATGGGGGGTGAAAAAGAAAAACTTCTCAAAATTCAAACGTAAAACATGCCATGGCTTTCCCATATACGGCAAGCCGGGGTCCTCTGCCAGGCCTACTCTCCTCCCTTGCTCGCTCATTGCTGTTAGCTGATTACCTCACTGCACTTCCGCCGCTCCATCCATTGCTCTGGTGTGCTCCAGCGACTGACCCTGGCCCTGGGGTTTGTTTACACAGATGTGGGGTTATAAGCACTTTGCGGGGGGGTAGGGGAGGGGATGACGCCCGCCCCCGTTCACGCATCCCTCGACCTTCCTCTGAAGATCTTGCTGAGGAGGGGTCAGAAATAGCAAAGGACTCCTGGATGGGGGTAGGGGGCAGGTCCACTTCTAGAGTCCTTGCCTGCTAACTTCCCAACCAAAGCTTCATGGTGCAACCCCCCCCCCCACTATTGTAAAACTGTAGGGGATACTTATGGAGGTGGCCTCTGTTTGCTGGGGTGAAACTTATTGGGGGCAAATACTGGGGGTATTTAGCTGACACTTACTGGACATCTACTTGAACAGCTAAGAATTCCTCTTAGGGGGGCAAGCAAGATGACTATTTAGTGCTTGCGTTAGCTAATATGTTAGTTCTGGATGAAATAAAGGCACAGAGAAATTTTGTTTTTCATATGATGCCTGTATATTTTATATTAAACCAGTCCTCCGTGTATCTGTACTTAATAGTTTACTTATGCACAGTTTATAGAATTTGCTAGAAAAGGGGTGCAGAATGGTTTTTTAAAAAATGCCCTGGTCTTTAGTTTCCTCAGTTGGGTGTTCGAACAAACTGACCCAGTGAAGTTCACTAGTGAGAAAGAACCACAGGGGACGTTCACACTACACTGTTCACTGTGGGTAATTGCGTTTGAAAAAATACCTAAGGCAGCTACCGCCCACCTATGCAAATATTAAAGATGGCAGCAGAAATGGCCAAGGAGTACCAGTCAGTGAAGGAGCAAATACTCCTGTCACAGTCTTAGATGATTCTTTTTGTAACAGACATTTAATATTTATCGGAGTCCGATGCGTGGATAGGACTAACCTCTCTCGTTGGCCTTAATGACAGAATTCTGTGGAAGGCAGTTCTTTTGGTGTGTATGTTTATTTACCTGTCTAGTTAATTGTCTTTTCTTAGCATGTGTGAGATTTGTTTCATGGATTAATGTGGATTAAAATGGGTTTTTATTTAAAATACTAAAACCAAAAATGCCCTGGCCGGGAATGCAGAGTTTAGGAACAAGACTCAGGTACTAACAGGTTGCTGGATTTCTCCGGAAGCCAAATGCATGTGGATACACAACAAATGTTGTTTTCCTAGCCCTTCCCTTCCCTTAGGTTCCTGTTTCCCCTCATATAAATTTTGGGGCAGGCCAAATGCTCTGGTGTGGCCTCCTCTGGGTCCATCTACTACATGAATCCTCCTCTCCTATTTTAAATACTTGTGCAGGCTAGAGGTTGTATTATTTCCTTCTGTCACATTTATTTACGCGCCTCTTTCTCTTTGATTTGGATCCTTGGACAGGAACCCAGGCTCAGTTATCTAACATCTATGGGAACACTCGGCCCACTTAATGTCATGCTGCATCATTTTGTAGCTCTCAAGGGAAAATGTGTTAAGAAAATGGAGAATGCTTGTTATTTCTTCTTACACCGTGTTTCCAGAATCTTCTAATGCGAGTAAAGAAAGACGAGGTGAGATCTACGGAATCTTGAGGGAGTTGTGCATTATTGGTTGATAGGACCTTATAAACATTTCAATCTATTTCAGAACAAGGCAGAATTGCTATATGGTCACTAAATGCACTACTCTTGAAATAGGAGAATAAAGTGTAGAACATCAGATTTGTTAGCTTTGTGCATTCGGCTAAGTTGAAGGAGGCCTGGTGAATCCTTGTGACATTTAGAATCTAGAGGACTCTGATTATTTGTTTCTAGAAAGAACCTGATTAAGAAAATATGCATTTCCAACATGGAAAACTATTCTAAAAAAAGACATACATAATCATACAGACAAATGCAAATAGATACAGTCTCTTTCTTTCCAAAATTGTAGCCATGAGTCAGGAAAACTGAGTAATATAAAATCAACTGTTTATATATAAAAAAAGAAAATGTGCATTTCCAACATGGAAAACTACTCTAGAGATGTTGTCCAATAAGAACTATTGTAGAATATTCTAGACCAGCACTGCACAATAGAACTATAATGTGAACCACTATGTCATTTTTAACAGGCTATTACAAATTATTTGAGAGGATAAACAGGTGAAAAAATAATAACATTTTTTATTTAACCCCGTATATCCAAAATGTTATTTCAACGTGTAACCAATATAAAGAGTTGAGATATTTTACATTATTTTTCACACTAGGTCTTTTTGAAGTCCCGTGTGAATTTTACAGTTTCAACCCTTCTCAGTGGTGACATGTGGCCAGTGGCTACTGTATTGGACAGCACAGCTCTCCATCTTCATTCCTAAGCTCAGATAGTGAGAGATGGGTAACTAACCAAGATTCTGGCCCTGATTTAGAAAGATGACTTGCACACAGAAAAAAGGAACTCTTGGAGAAGAAATGTGATAGAAAACTTCAACAGTTGGTCTTAGGAACTAAACCACTCTGCCCATAAATCTTTGTTTTCATCTGAAGACCATGGTGGGAGACAACTAATCTCTAAAATGTTTCTGGGGACTTACCTGGCGGTCCAGTGGTTAAGACTCCAGACTTCCACTGCAGGGGCTGTGGGTTCGACCCCTGGTCGGGGCACTAAGATCCTGCATGCCGAGCGGCACGGCAAAAAAATAAATAAATAAAATGAAATGTTTCTGTGAGAACTGGAAAGGCATCTTCTTTCAGTTTGCACTTGTGAAAAAGACAGATTCCGGTGACATTGGAAGGCAGATGGATTGTCCTTCCGTGTTAAGAACACGATCTCTGTAGCTACAGTGCCTGGGTTCGAATCCCACTTGCTGGCTTTGTGATCTTGGGCAAATTCCTCTTCAGGCCTAGGTTTCGTCACCTGAAGGCTCAGGCTAGTAGTAGTAACCAGCTCCTAGGTTTGTGAGGATTAAATAAGCTAATAGACCTAAAGGACTTTGTCCTAAGCGGTGAGCTATTGTATCATAGCATTAGCTGTTTTTTAAAAATTTATTTTATTGAAGTATAGTTGATTTACAATGTTGTGTTAATTTCTGCTGTACAGCAAAGTGATTCAGTTATACATACATGTACGTGTATATATATAGATAGATAGATAGATGGATACATATATCCATACATTCTTTTTCATATTCTTTTCCATTATGGTTTATCACAGGATATGGAATGTAGTTCCCCGTGTTATACAGTAGGACGTTGTTGTTTATCCATCCTATATATAATAGTTTGCATCTGCTAATCCCAAACTCCCACTCCATCCCTCTCCCACCCCCCCTCCCTCTTGTCTATGTCCGTGAGTCTGTTTCTGTTTCATAGGTTCACTTGTGTCATATTTTAGATTCCACATATAAGCGATATCATATGGTATTTATCTTTCTTTTTCTGGCTTTCTTCACTTCGTATGATAATCTCTAGATCCATCCATGTTGCTGCAAATGGCATTATTTCATTCTTTTTCATGGCTGAGTAGTATTCCATTGTATATGTGTACCACACCTTTTTTATCCATTCATCTGGCGATGGACATTTAGGTTGTTTCCATGTCTTGGCTGTTGTGAATAGTGCTGTCATAGCGTCAGGTCTTAAGTGATCATCATCCTCATTGAAAAGTTGCTCTGTTACTACCCCCATGTCTCACTTTGGACTGGCTTATCTATTCATTCGATAACTATTTACTGAGTGTTTTCTGCGTTCCAGTTAGAGTTTGTGTTGTTGGGAACATCGTGGTGATCGAGGCGAACAAGAGGCCTGCTCTCGACATCTGGCAGTTCTGTGAAGGGAAACAGGCGGTAGCAGACGAGCAGGGAAATGGACAAGAGCATTTCAGAGATCAGGCCCAGCTCTCCATCCCTGACTTTGAGCACAGCCGGCTCCCCTGCAGCCACCTCATCTGCCAGCCCTGGGTTCCGAAAAGTATCATTTTCTGCCTGTAAAGGTGTGTGGTGAGGCCTTTACCCTAACGTGGTCTGCCCTTCAGGCTAGGACGTGACCAGGTACATGCTGGCACATTCCTAGGAGAACCAGTGGGTGTGTCAGCAGAGGTCTTTTGTGTGCTTTGCAAGAGAGGGAAAAGAAACCCTCACAGAAGTGAAAATTGCCACTAGCCATTCAAATGGCCGGACTCTGTTCTGGGTAAACAAGAGGCTGGCTTTGATTCCCCCCGAAGTGAAGCTCATTTTTCGGTAGGGATGATGGATTTATACTAGTGGTTTGCAAAGTGTGGTTCCCAGACCATCATCATCATCATCATCATCATCATCATCATCACCGGGGAACTTGCTGGAAATGCAAATTCCCGGGCCCCCGTCCCAGCAGATCTGTTGAATCAGACACTCTGGAAGGGCCCAGCAATGTTTTAACAAGCCCTCCAGGTGACACACCTGTCAAAATCGAGGGAACCACTGGTTTTTGCTGCTAGAGATGGTTGCCCGGAATGAATATTGTCAAGTGGCTGAGGAGCAGAGCCCCATTCCTTTTCAGGGTAATCTTTTAAAGTCCATCTTGAGCATTTGGGTGGCTTTTGGATCCAAGGGTTTGAATCCAGCTCTTTGTGTTTTAGGCTATTCGTGTTTTATTTAGGTTCTTCTTATTGTATGCTACTGCATGGGGGTAATATTGACAAGGTTTCTGAACTGGCTGCTTATCAGAATTTTCAGAGTTGTAGAACTGATGTAAGTACGTCCTCCCTGAGCTGAATTTTACAGTGTAAATGGGTAGAAGCCTCTGGCGGTCCTGATAAAAAGTTCCTACTGGGAACAACCAGCAGCACTGTATTTGATTTTAAAAACCGGATTCTCAATTGCCTACGGGTGGTCTGTCTACACTGCAGCTTCCCTCTATGAGTTTTTAATCCCTGGGTGGATCATGCCACCAGCCAACCTGTTTGTACATGAATCTTATACTTGGTTATAAATTATCTGCTTGTCTTGGTCCATTTGGGCTGCTCTAACGGAATACCATAGACTGGGTGGCTGATACTGATACCACTTTCTTCTGTCTCACAGCTTTGTGGAGCAGGAATTCAGGTAGCACTTGACTTGCTTCCTCTGTTGCCTGTGGTGTGGACTGGGTCATTCAGTGGTATTCGGTTAGCAATAGATAACAGAAATTAATTTCTCACAGTTCTGGAGGCTGGAAATTCCAAGATCAAGGTGCCAGCAGGTTTGGTGTCTAGTGAGGGCCCACTGCCTGGTTCCTAGAGGGCTGTCTCCTTGCTGTGTCCTCGCATGGTGGAAGGGGGAGGGATCTTTTCGGAGCCTCTTTATAAGGGCGCTAATCCCATTCATGAGGACTCCACCCTCATGACTTAAGCACCGTCCAAAGGCCCCATCTCCTAATACCATCACCTCGGGGGTTAGGATTTCAACATACGAATTTGTGGGGGACAAACATTCAGACCAAAGCACTGCTTAAGGAAAGCAGCTGACTATTTTAGCTTAAGCACACTATAAAAAGTCCATCTACCTCTTTGTCAGAAGTCCAGCAGGGATCTCAGTGGGCTACAGCCAGGGTATCACCAGGGCCATGTTCCTTTCTAGAGGCTCTAGGGGGAAACCCATTTCTTTGCCCTTTCCATTTTCTAGAAGCTGCCCCCATTCCTTGGCTTGTGGCCATCTTCTTCCATTTTCAAAGCCAGCAATGGCTTTAATGGGGTCTGGGAGTGACCTCTCTTGCCTCCCCCCTCCACATTTAAGGAGCCTGTGATTACACTGAGCCCACCTGATCATCCAAACTACTCTCCCTATTTTCAGGTCAGCTGATTAGCAACCTTAATTCTATCTGTAACCCTACCCCCCTGCTTTGCCTTGGAACTGAACCTATTCACACGTTCCAGGGATTAGGATGGGGACATCTTTGGGTGGTGGTAGTGGTGGGGAGCCATGATTCCGCCTATACAGCAGGCCACTGAACTTCCTTACAGCCTCAATTTCTTTATCTGTATAATGAGGGTAGTAAGAAATTCCTGATGGATCTCCTTGAGAATTAAATGAGATATTTGTGAAAATATCTGACACAGAGCTGCTCTTCAGTAAATGCTGGTGATCTTTTGTGAGTGTCTGAAATCTTCCAGCACTTTTGTGTGTGTGTGTGTGTATTCCCAAAGTCTCTACATTGGTTCTTTTAAAAATTACTTAAATCCTTCCTTCTCATCCCTGACCCCTCTGCTCTGTTTCTTTGACACCCCCGCTGGCGGCTGGTTCCATGCCCTCCCCACCCCGGCCCCATGCTGTTAGGGAGATTGAGGGATAATCAGAGCATTTGTGAGTGGAAGCGGGGAGGGAACAACCTTTCCTGCCCCAAATAATCTGTGCCTATTTTCCCCTCTGCTTTAAACCCTGGCTAGAAAAAAAAAAATCCACAAAAGTGTGTGTGCTTCATTTGATTTTTTTTTTTTTTTCTCTCTCTCTGTTTTCTAGATTTGCTTCTGTCTCACATCCAGGCTCTTGTCAAGTCCTGGTCCGGTCAAACCAACTGTGAATGACATTTGGGAGAGGACAGTTAGCAAAATTTGAATGTGTACAGGTCTCGCATGATATTAAGCAGCTGTTGTTAAACTTGTGTAGGGGTGATAATAGTATTGTGGTTATGTAGGAAAATGTGCATTTGGGGGATTGTACATACTGAAATATTCAGTTGTGAAATGTCTTTAGAAAAAAGAGATGAAGCAAATGTGGTGAAATGATTTAAAAAATATTATACACAATCAAGTGAATCAAAGGACCCAGATGGCCGGAAATATAGTTTCTGAAACAATTATCTGTTTCTTAGTACCGCACTGGAGAAATAACTTGGACGCTAGGAGCTTTACTGGTAACAGCCCACCCACTCCCAAACTCTTCTCTTCACCAGGCGCCCTAAGGAAGCGCTCTACCTCAGCATCCCTGTCAAGTTCACATGCTCTGGTTGCTCTTTGGTGGGACATCATTTACATTTTAAAGAATGTTGATCTTGTTACATTTGTTCTGTTCCATATCCCAATCCACTCTTCAACTTCTGAAGGACACATCCCCCTTCTAGATGGAAAGCATTACTTACTTGGACAGAAAGCCAATATAATCATGTACAGTCCTAGCCGGTATGCATTTGCCAGTGGATCTTCAGCTGTGTGGGTGCAGCACGGGGCTGCTTGGTGGGAGGATATGGCCGGGGAAGTGTCCTCTGCTGCCCTATGACCCAGGCCTTGCAGTGGCCCTGAGACACAGCTGGAAATTGGGTGACCCAGAAAATGGTCTTGCCCGTGTACTCATAGGAACCCCAGACTCGCCCCCCAGCTCGGGAGTTGAGATGGTGATCGCAAATTACCCCAGTGGCTTGTCCATTATTCCAGGCACTGGAGAAGGGGTGACATAGCATCATGGTATGTGCATGATGTCATCTCGGACGTTGCTGGACAACACGCCCACTCAAGTCGGCCATATGGCACTCTGTAACGGAGGCTGGGTTCCCCTGAGAAACAGCTGTTCTCTTGTCCGCTGTCCCCAGTGTTGAGATAGATGGATGTGCTGTGAGGAGCTTGCACAGGCTTGCAGAAGGTTCCTTATGCCTCCAGAGTCAGCAGCAGGCCATCTTCACAAGCGGTAGATTGTTCCAAACCACCCTTGACCATCTGGCTGGATCCATCCCACCATCTGCCCTGCACGCTGCTGGTATCTCGTTCCCTAATGTTTCTGAGAAACAGCTTCAAGTTCCCTGCGACAGGACCTACTTAGGGTTTTGGGTACCACTCCTGGGTGACCAGTTATGCTGGGAACACAGGACCTATGGGCATTCCTCAGAGAACATTTGCAGGTAGAAATTTTGAACAAGTGAGACTTAAAATTTTGAAGACGAAGATGTAGACACCTGTATGTTCACCCGTGTGTGTCCCTTGATGAATAACCAGTCAATAACAATTTATCAGTGACCTGAAGAGTTATTAATACCCTTATGAGTGATCCAGAAGTAGTGTAGGACCCAACCTGTAGGTTCAAACTGTGTAGAGCTTTGAGGGTGTTGCTTATGGCTTTTCTTTTGATCTTTGATATAAAAAAAATTGCCTTAGGTGTTGTACCAAGTTCATCCCATCTCGGTGACAAACGAATTACTATTAGTTCTCTTATTTCCACACAACACATCACCCTGTCACACTCACCATGGCTTTTTGTTGTTGTTCTTGTGGAATCTTCTTTTTATTCCTTTCATTTAATTTATTTTTATTTTATGGTAAAAAATATATATAACGTAAAATTTTCCATCTAGCCATTTTAAAGTATACAATTCAGTGGCGAGTAATACATTCATAATGTTGTGCAAACATCACCACTGTCTAGTTCTAGAACATTTTCATCACCCCCAAAAAAACCCTCTACCCGCTCTCCGTCTCCCTCTCCCCTCAGCTCCTGGCAACCATGAATTTGATTTCTGTCTCTATGAATTTGCCTATTTGGGATATTTCATTTAAATGGACTCATACAACATGTGGCCTTTTGTATCTGCCTTCTTTCACTTGGCGTGTTTTCAGTGTTCATGCGCGTTGTCGCATGTATCAGTACTTTGTTCCTTTTTATGGGTGAATGCTGTTCCATCGTATATTTTGTTTATCCATTAATCGGTTGATGGACATTTAGGTTATTTCCACCTTTTGGCTCTTGGGAAGAGTGCTGCCATGAACATGTGTGTATAAGTTTTTGTTTGAACACCTGTTTTTATTTTGGGGGGCTATACACCTAGGAGTGGAGTTGCTGGGTCACGTGGTAATTTGATGTTTCGCGTATTGAGGAACTGCCCATGGCCTTCTGTGCACGCCAGTCCTCCTCCACCATATACGTCCATCCTCTTTCAAATCCATGTTAGGACTCGCCTCCACTGCGATTTCTTTTCCTGGTGGTTCCCTGCAGCTTCTGCTGACTCGTGTGTCCCACAAAGGCCTCTCGTTCAGCTCTGCCTCAAGAAACTTTACTTTTGCCTTTTCGTATCTTCATTTGCCTCTGCCCTATTTCTTTCGGCTTCGAAGATGTGTGTCCCTCTACCAAGCACCCAACTGCAGCCTCTCAAGGACGGAGATGGACACATGTTCTCTGCGCTCAAAGGCACTTGTTACTATTTTTGCCTTTCTATTGTTGGGCTATTCTAGTAACAACTGGAGATGACAAAAATAGATTTGATTCTGTTGTTCATGAAGCTCAGGTTTTCATTGAAATAGAGGCATCGTAGATTCTACCATGTTTGAAATACTAAAATGTCAGAGAATTTAAAAGTAGGCCAAAGAGGGAAAGGGGGTTGTTATACATGTAGGGTAAAATTTTTTAATTCCAGAATAACGATAATAGCATTCATACTGCCTTCACGACTTTGATCTCATTTAATCTTCCTGACGACCATGTGAGGCGGATCCTATTATTATCCCCACTTGAAAACAGGGAAACTGAGGCACGGAGAGATTTTTTTTTTTTTTTTTTAGCCCCTGGCTCAAGGCCATGCAACTCTTGCGTGGCAAGGTCAAAATGTCTGACTATAGAGTCTGTGCCTGAAGAAGGCACGCGCAACATGGCACTTAAATTCGTTTCCTAGGGCTGCCGTAACAAAGTACAACAAACAGGGTGGCTTAAACAACAGAACTTTATTCTCTCACAGTTCCATGGTCTAGAAGTCTAAAACCAAGGTATCAGCAGCGTTGGTTCCTACTGAAGGCTCTGAGGGAGAATCTGTTTCATGCCTCTGTCCTACTTTCTGGTGTTGCCCACAATCCCTGGCATTCCTTGGCTCGTGGAAGCATCATTCCAATTTCCGCCTCTACCTTCACATTTTCCCTGTATCTCTCCTCTGTGTCCAAATTTCCCACTATTTAGAAGAATACCAGTCATCAGGTTAGGGCCCACCCTAATCAAGTATGACCTCATCTTGACTTGATTTCATTTGCAAAGACCCTTATTTCTGAGTGAGGTCACATTCACAGGTACTGGAGGTTAGGACCTGAGCATGTATTTTTGTTGGGACAAAATTCAGCCTACAACAGTGTATAAGTTAATTTTTCAACAGCGCATAAGCTCTTGCCCTCTGCCATACATTGTCATTTCCGAGGCTGGACCAGTGTCACCACCTCCTACACCAGCCTTGCAGGAATTACCCATGAGCCTCCAGCATTCAAAGTTGCCCACCAGTTCGTGTGTCCCCTAGCACCTTCCAGAATGTGTTGTGTATACTCGATGCTTGATGCATATCTGTTAAATCTAATGACCAAGGGATAGGCCATTGATTGTATTAATTTTCGCTAACATCCATTCTCTTTTTTTGGTAATTTTTTTCCCTTAAGCCCCAGAGAAATGTCGGCTTTTGTTTATGAAATTTTCTGATTTATTCTTAGATATGGAAGCTTCAATCTTTATTTGCATCTGTTTACAAACTGTTGAAACAAAGCTTTTGACTGCTTCATAATGTCTTTCTTAATCCCATTCTTTTTGGATAAAAATAGTATTAATATATCCATTGTAAATCACTGGCAGCTCAATTTGAAATGTGTCTTTTTACACAATATATACTATTAAGTATTCTCTGGTGGTGTTGCTCAGGGTAAAAAAAGATGACACAGTGCTTTTTCTTATTTAAAGGAGCCCAGTCTTTTTTTTTTTTTATGCTGTATTTAATTTTTAAAAGACGAAATACAGCGTAATGAAATGGCAACTTGCTATTTCGATGATGGAAAATGTGGAGGACTGGATACTTTGATACATTTCTAAGAGGAAATGCATTTTTAACTGTAAATGTTTGGGTTTTTATCACTCATTAGGGAAAAATTGAGACACTTGAGTGGTCTAGATCCCTTAAGCGCGTTTTCATGGCACTTACATGGAATGAAGCAGCTGGCCGATGATATAATCGTGATCAGTCTCATTGGAGGGCTTACTGTGTGTCAGACTGTGTTGTCTTTGCTTAATGTGGATTGCCTGACCCACTTCACCCCAGGACCACCCTATGAAGTCAGTAGTCAGCCCTTTTTTAAAAAAGTGAGATGAAATTCACATAACATTAACCATTCAATCCAATGACATTTAGTATATTCACAATGTTGAACAACCACCAGCTCTATCTAGTTCCAAAACGTTTTCATCACCCCAAAGGGAAACCCTGTTATCCATTTTTTAAGCATCAGGGAACAGAGACATGGAGACGATACACCCATGTCCTAAGTTTACCCAACTGGTAAGTGATGGAGCCCATTTTGAGCCTGAGCGCTGGGACTCAGGCCACTTGGTGCCCATGCTGGAAGCTCCATGCTTGCGTCTGAGCGACACCTCACTCCTGGGGGGGGCGAAGCATTTAGCTTCTTTAACTTCATGGTTTTCAAATGGAAAGCAGGGAACGTGCCTGCTAGTCGCCGAGCCCTCAGGGCTACTTACTCCAAATTCCCTACACTGTTCCCCTTAGGAATCGGGCCATAGGTTTTCTTCCTCTGCCAGACCTCCAAACCCTAATTCCGCCGAGCAGAGCGCACACCCTGTTTCTTGCTGCTCTACCTCCACATTTCTCTGCGTCAGCGCTCCTCCACGCGTTTCAGAAGAGTCCCACCCCCTTCACCAGGGTGAGGTGCCCAGGGTGCAAAATGTTAGGGGGTCGTGTACGCTCTGGGTTGGGGCTCTCTTGGCCCACCTAGTCCCAGCCTTGCCGTGTACCTCCTCCAAGATCATGTTCAATTGTTACTGCCTCTCCTTCCTTGCCTCCCCTTTGAACTTCTTCCCCCTATTGACTTCTGGGATCCTCCCCCCTCCTGACTCTTTGTCCCGTCTCTGGTCGCTGATTTCAGCCCTCTCTGAGAGCCCTCCTGCTCCGCCCGCCCCCTTAATGCGAGCGGTCTCTGCTTGATCGTCTCTTTCCCTTGTTCTGCGGACCCAGCTGGGCCATCCCATCCACACCGTGTTCTTCCATCTGTATGTTGGTGACTCCACGCTCACAGTTCTAGCCCTGTCCTCTCTCGCACCTTCAGCCTCAGTGGCCATATATCCTGGTTGGCCTACAAAGTCCCAGTTCATGCCTGTTGTCTTGGAATCAGTATTGGCAGTGTCTCCCGTCACTCTCAAAAGTGATACATGGTCATGTACTCAACCCTCCTCCCCAGGGCCTCTCTTCTAGTAGGATGTCCCACAGGCATATGGAATTCCACAGATCAAAATCACATTCCTCATTGTCTTGCCCAAAGGCTGCGCCACCTTGGCTTTCTCCATCTTGATTAATTATATCTAGAAGGAAACCTGTTTTCCAAGGATGAGGGGGGACTGCCACACCTGGAGGAACAGCTGGACCCAGGAGCCTCCACCTCCGTTCCTTGACATGGACCCTCCCTAGGATACCAGGAGCTACTGCTGATTCACCACTCTAGCCCAGTGTTGTCCAACAGAACTTTCTGCCATGATGGAAATGTTCTCGGTCTCTGCTGCCTGATATGGTAGCCACGGGTCATTTGTGGCTGAACATTTGCAGTGGGGCTCATGCAACTGAGGAACTGACTGAATTTTTATTTAATAGTAATTAATTTCAACAGCCATGTGGATCTCTGTGGTACAGAGCGGCTCTCAATACCTCTCAAACTTTACCGTGCAGACAGACCACCTGGGACTCTGCTTCAGTGGGTCCGTGACAAGACGTGAGTTTCTGCATTTCTCACAGGCCCCCGGGTGAAACCGACGCTGCCAGTCCGAGGACCACATTTTGAGAAGCCAGGCTCGAGTCTATCCCAGCGATTCTCAGTCCTGCCTCACATTAGCCACCCCTGGGAAGGGTTAAAAATCTGCCAGATGCCCAGGCCCCGCCCCAAACCAGTTCCATCAGGAGCTCACGGAGTAAGCTAGCTGCTCAAACAAGACTTCATAAAAGGTTGAGCGTTAAGAAAATCGAAGGAGGACTTCCCTGGTGGCTCAGTGGTTAAGAATCCGCCTGCCAAGGCAGGGGACACGGGTTCGAGCCCTGGTCCGGGAAGATCCCACATGCTGCGGAGCAACTAAGCCCGTGAGCCACAACTACTGAGCCTGCGCTCTAGAGCCCACGAGCCACAACTACTGAGCCCGTGTGCCACAACTACTGAAGCCCGTGTGCCTAGAGCCCGTGCTCCGCAACAAGAGAAGCCACTGCAAGGAGAAGCCCGCGCACCGCAACGAAGAGCAGCCCCCACTCGCCGCAACTAGAGAAAGCCCGTGCGCAGCAACGAAGACCCAATGCAGCCAATAAATAAATAAATAAATAAACGGCCATCTTGCTTTGCAGACAGGAGTGCGCGTCGCTGCCCTAGAGCCTCACGTTCTCTCTGGCACTTGGCAAAAGGTTACGGCTTCTCTGGTTTCCTTCCCAGTAATGCATAACCTCAGACAAATCTAACTGAGGGCCATTCTACAAAACACGTGACCACTACCCTTCAAAAGAGTCAAGGTCATGCAGAACAGAGAAAGACTGAGGAACTGTCACAGATGGAGGGCGACCAAGGAGACGTGACAGCTAAATGCAGTGTGAGATCCTGGATTGGATCCTGGAACCGAAAAAGAGTATTAGTGGGAAAACTGACAAAATCCCCCAAAGTTCTGTACTTGTAGTTAATCGCACTGTATCGAGGTTAGTTTTTTTTAGTTTTGATAAATGTTCTGTAGTTATGTAAGTCGTTAACATAAGGAGACACTGGGTGAAGGCTACATGGAACCTCTCTGCCATATTTTGGCTTAAAGTTATCCCAATCCCCTGCCAAAAAGTGTGGTTAAAAATAAATTATAAATAAAGGGATAGCAAGTAATTGCAATGTCACTGAACAGGGTGTGCTGGAAGGGAGAGTAAAGAAGCCCAAGGGGAGACAATTAACTCAACGTAGTAACCCAACTGGATAACCACAGATGACACAGTGATGGCTCATTTTTATCACTGCTCCCTAATTTTTTTTTTTAACAGCTTTAGTGATATATACTTCACATACTGTACAGTTCACCCATTTAAAGTGCACAATTCACAGTGTTTTAGAATATTCAGAGTTGTGCAGCCGTCACCACAATCTAATTTTAGAACATTTTTGTCCCCCTAAAAAAAAAAAAAGTATACCCATTAGCTGTCACTTGACTTTATCCCCAACTCACTCCCCTGGCCTTAAGCAACCAACTAATCTGCTTTCTGTCTCTATAGGTCATTTTCTGTTCGTGTCCTATTCTGGACATTTATCAGTATTTTAAACGGCACCATATGTGATCTTTTGGGTCTGGCTTCTTTCATTTAGCATAATGTTTTCGAGGTTCACCCATGTTGTAGCATGTATCAGTACTTCATTCCTTTTTGTGGCCCAGTAATACTCCGTTGTGTGGATATGTATCACATTTAGTGTACCCGTTCATCAGTGGATGGACACCTAATATCTTTTGGAGATTACGCTGATGGCTTTTGGTCAAATCCTAGAGTAGAATTTCCCCTGACCCTCCCACCTTCTATGCATCTGTTGCTCCAGGAGATAACTCTTGGGATAAAGTGTTTACATCTTCTCCAAAGCATCCCATGCAGTATTGTTTACTTACATTAACCACTTGGAGACGTCTTTTGAATCAAGGCAAGCAATGACCCCAGGATCCCAGAAAGGAAAAAAATGGGGTTTATGTTAGGTCCAAATCAGTAGCTACCACTTCAGGGACCTTCACAATGAATCACTTTATTGAATAAGTGTGAGAAAAGAAAGATATTAGTTGTCCAACAATGCTGTTGCCAAATTTTGTGGAAACAGAATCTTTTCTGTGGAAACAGCATACATTTTATTCTGTGCCATGGAATTTCCCCTCATTTGACCCAACGGGTAAAGGAAAACTCTTATGCAACCATCACATTTTAAAAGTTATTCTTTTATATGTAGGCTAGTTAATAACCAACAATAGACAATTTTATCTAAGAAGAGATGACTAAGATCCTGTATTTCACTTTTAGTGAGAGCTGATTTACATATCTAATTCATCTTCCATTAGCCAAAGTTAGGGGAAATAAGGAAATGCAAGAAAAACCCAAGCCTGGTTTTGGATCTGATTTCAATTCACTTGTGGAGATTACCTTCCAAACTCAGAAACTGAGTAAACTGTCAACTTTTTGCCGAGGTGTTGACTTTTTATTTTTGAAATCCAGCAGTTGTCAGGGACTGTTCTCTAAAAGTTATTTTTAATACAAAGCATTTCCTCCCATCATTTAAATAACTCTTCTGCTAGGAGTACCTATACACACACACGCGTGCGTGCGTGCGCGCGCACACCCCACATACACACACCCTCACTCTATTTCAGTGTCCATGGAGGACTTTTCACTTTCTGGAAAATTCTATGCCCAACTTGAATCTTCCTCAGTAATCTGATTTCATACCTAGATTCGAAATGGAGCCATTTCACAGAATCTAGGCGTTCAGAATGAGGCGCTGTGCTTGGTACTTGGCAGCATAATTTCTAATCTTTCCACCAGCCCTTCCACCCACTTACTGGACTCCTATAGTTTCCCTAGAAGTACAGCATCCAGAACTGCACCCCAAACAACAGATACCATCTTGCTTTCACGTTTTTGGTCATTCAGCGTATAAGCTCTAATTGGCCTTTTTGAGTGAACGTGTTATTGGGCTCAAGTTGACATTTATCTCACCGAACCCCTTCAGTCCCTTTTTATGTGTTGCTGATGCATGAGCCTGGCCCACTGCCACCTCCTCTCACCGCCCCCCCCCCTTGGAATCATGGATTTGGTTCCTAAGACCTAAATTTAGGATGTGACATTTGTCTCCCATGACACTTAACCTTTTCAGAGTCTCGTTTTGTCAAGTTCCTTTTGGCATCTGATGATTTTTGTCATCGTGACAAGAGGGAGTGGGTTGGCCTCACTTCCTAGTTTCCTATCACCTACAGACTTAACCAAGTGGGCGTCAGTAACTTTGCTGAGCCGCGGATGAATGTGCTTCAGTAGCAGAAGGGCCAGCCCCACACCACTCCAGTCACTGGACGCTGCCTGAGGTCTGTGGGAAATCAACGTCACTAAAGGTCGATTCTTCCAAATTTTCTTGTGAACAACTGGCAGTCTGAAAGACCTTTACCAAGTGCCTTGCCATATCCAGATAGTTTGTGTCTGGAAAATTCCCTCAGCCTAATAATTTAATTACCTTAGAAAAAAACAGGAAGAGAGGCTAATCTTCTTACATCTGGTAATCACTGCATCCTCTCCTAAGTGTGCACAAGACATTCTTTAATAATCTCTTCTAGACTCTTGACTAGGATGTGTATCAAATTCAGGAACCCATGGTTTTAAAGCCATATATCTTCTTTTTCTCTTTGGAAAATTGCCAGTGCCTTTCGTCGACTCCGTTGCTATTACAGAGGAGGGTGTAGCTATTTTTTCTCTAGGTCTCCAAGTCCCTGGCATGTAATGTGTCTTCACTGTAATGCTTAAATTCCTTTAGAATATCTTCTACTAATTGATTTGGGTCTTCAGTTCTCTCTTCCTAGGAGTTTTTCGTACTCTTTCCTGGCTGAAGGTCATTGTTCTTGGCCAAGACGTCAGCAGCAAAATGCAGTTGAGGAGATAATCAGGTTTTTCTTGTACCTGTTGGAATTGAAACATCAGCCCACGGATTTAGCCCACGACCTCTCTGCCCTTTTTGATCATGATGTCATGACCAGCTTCATTGTTTACAAAGTGCCCTCGTGTGCATTTGATCTTTACAACCCCCTGGTAAGCCGGTAACTTTACTAGCTGCCTTTTAGGAATTCTGAAGAATTGCTTAGAATTCACTTGAGGAAACAGAATTGAACTTACATTTGGCGACATGTAGGGTTGAGTGACTTTTCCTTTTTCTGCTCTTTGTAGCAAAGCAGCCACCTCCTGGCCTTTTCACCACGTGACCTTTGCTGTGTTTCATCACCTGCACTTAGATACTCTGGAGCTCACCTTTCTGACTTTCTCCTCCAAAGTTCTCGTTCATCCTTTAATACAGGCCCTTCTCTCTGTCTTTCATAGACACTGCGTGGGGAGGGAGATTCCCATAAACCCTTCCAACTCCCCTGTTCCTCTTTCACTTCTTCTGGGGCTAGTTGACGAGTATATTACCAGAATATCAGCTCTGAGATTGTCCCAGTCCTCTAAAACCGTCTTCCTTTGGAAACTCTTGACCGTGGAATCAAATTGGCCGTTTTCTGAACCTTTGGAAAACCTGAAGGCCGGGACCCTTCCCTTCACTGTGCCCCGTGTGCCGCCCCTCAATGTGCGAAGACGTAGCCACTTTCTCTCAAGAGTCCCTTCGCTTCACCCACTTAGCTCCCAAGGGGGTTGGCATTCGGTCTAGTATAGCAGCCCCCCTAACCGCCCCCCCCCGCCCCCCCCCCCCCGTCTGCTTTCTATAGGAGGGAATTAACAGCATTGCCCGGGAAGGTGATTCAGAATTTATCAGCTCCCCTGCTTTTCTGCTGAATAAGATGCTCTGCAGATCCGCTTCAGTGATCTATTTACCTTACCGGGCATGTCCTTGGAGAGCTGGGCAGAAGGTTAAGGGTCAACATCGATTTCTTTCAGAGTTGTCAAGTCTCTTGCTGACTTGCCACGTTCCTTTGACTATGAGAGTGGAGAGTCGAGCAACAGATGGCCTTTTAAATGTAACTTTATTGATACAACGTTGGCAACTTTTTCTCCTGCCTCCACTGACCTCTCACTGCTCTCCAGAAATAAATGGGCCACATGCTGCTGTCACTTGTTATCAATTCTGAATATAATGAAACAGGTACCAGAAAGAATTGCTTTGGGAAAAATATTAATTTGGTTATCACATATGATCCAAAAGATGAAAGGAAACGTTGAGTCTTTCTTTCTGGTTTCTCTCACCATTTCACTGCAAACTTAAGAAAAGGAACAAGGATGGACCAGAGGGAAATTATTTCTGTGTTGTTTTGCCAAAGGCTCTCTCTTTCCTTTTCAAAACCCCACACATCCTGGCGTTTTGAAAACCACTATAATTATACAAGGCAGCTCTTTCTCTGGGAAGAAAGTGAGTGAGTTTCCCATTAGGCGATGATGGTTAAAATAATCCATCGGCGCTGGGACCAGATGTAACTAGAAAAGTCCGTTCAAAAGCCGCATTCATTTGGGAGCGAGAAAGAACAACCTTTCTCATAATGAGCCCTGGGTAGCAGCCAGCATAGAAAGAGGTCGCACAATTGACAGTTTGGCGTCTGAATAACTACTACAAGCTTATTTTTGCTTGTGGTGTTACAGCTTTTGTGGTTTTCTCTGGGGCTGAATCCCTGGTGTCTTCAAACAAAGTTTCCACTGAGTCTGACTGTCTATTTTTGAAACCTCTGTGCATTGTGGGACTGTAATCTACCACTTTCGTAGGAGGTGGGAAGAGTTACTATGGCATGAGCCAGCAGAATGGGGTGCATTAAACTTTAATTTCAAGTGGATGTAGCATGTGGCTAG
Source organism: Eschrichtius robustus (assembly GCF_028021215.1). NCBI lineage: Eukaryota > Metazoa > Chordata > Mammalia > Artiodactyla > Eschrichtiidae > Eschrichtius > Eschrichtius robustus. The sequence continues at coordinate 11,631,342 of NC_090845.1, read as the reverse complement.
GCCATTTGTTCTTTTCCAGAAATGAGACGTTCTAAGACGGTGTAAAATTTTCTAAATCTTTTGCTGTTTATTTTTCAAAGATTGCCCCTGGAGGATGGTTTGGTGAAACTCTATGTAATATGTCAAAATGTGCAAGATCCCTTGTCATCCCAGCAGAACTGAGAAGGATACTGTTCCTGAAGGTTCTGCTTGCTGCCTATCCAAGATGCAAAGTATTGGTGGGCTTGAGGGTGTGGGAGAGGGGAGATGACTTCAAGGCTATATGGCTTTCAATGGTTATACCAATTTTTAAACTATTATTTTCACCATTGAAGTCAGAAGTGAAAGAGACAGCTCTTTGGGGAGAACAGTCATAATACTTGGCTCACTGGGTGTTTTCCAAAAGCTCTAAAATGTACTTTTATTTATTATTATTGCTTCATATTATTTCTTTTTTTAATAAATTTTTTTTTATTTATTTTTGTCTGCCTTGGGTCTTCGTTGCTGCGCACGAGCTTTCTCTTGTTGCGGAGAGCGGGGGCTACTCTTTGTTGCGGTGCGCGGGCTTCTCATTGTGGTGGCTTCTCTTGTTGTGGAGCACGGGCTCTAGGTGCACGTGCTTCAGTAGTTGTGGCACGCGGGCTCAGTAGCTGTGGCACGCGGTCTCTAGAGCACAGGCTCAGTAGTTGTGGCGCACGGGCTTAGTTGCTCTGTGTCATGTGGGACCTTCCCGGACCAGGGCTCGAACCCGTGTCCCCTGCCTTGGCAGGCGGATTCTTAACCACTGCGCCACCAGGGAAGCCCCACTTCATATTATTTGTATTGTACCTGCCTGCTATGTTGCAGTTAGCATTTAATGTTAGGAAGATGGTGTTGGGGATTTAAAGCAGAAACCGGGGGAGGAGTTCTAAGCTGCAGCCAAGATTGCCGAGGCCTCTGCTGTCTTCATCAGAAGAAACGTTCACTGACTGCAGCTGGTCCTGTGAGATGTACAGTGACCTCTCCCATGATGGCATGTGACCTCAGCAGAGAAGGGAGAAGTGCCAGGGTTTTCCCCCATTGTCTTCCCCCTCATTCAGCCTGGATCTTGACTACCCTGCCCCCAGGAAAGGGAGGCCACAGCCGAAGGCAAACAGAAGTTTCCTTTTGGCTTTTGCACTTCCAAGGACCAAGACCCACTTGATAGACTTTGTGGTTTTAACTTGGTGGCATTTTTGCCTTATCTACTGCCTTGAGAAATGAGTCCGTGACTCTGCTCCTCTCCCCACTACACACACCTCTTTGACCCTAAGATTCAAGCCCACTGAGCTGTCCTAAGCCAGATGAACCAGTCTATTGGTTCTCACCATTCCTGGGTCCTAGACCACCTAAGAATCTGTTGAAAACTTACAAATTCCCTCCCCCTAAAAAGTATCTCTACAAATGTATGTAGAGTTTGCCTATAGTTTTGCAGGGATTCATAGCTTCCATGAAGCCCATGCTGAGGGATTTACTTTTACTATGTACCCTTATTTGTTTTGAGTTTTGTTACCATCTGCATATATTACTTTTTAAAAAAAATTTTTTAAATTATCTGCTTGTGTGTTTATTTTGGCTGTGTTGGGTCTTCGTTGCTGTGCGCGGGCTTTCTCTAGTTGCAGTGAGCAGGGGCTACTCTTTGTTGCAGTGCGTGGGCTTCTCATTGCAGTGGCTTCTCTTGTTGCAGAGCATGGGCTCTAGGCACACAGGTTTTAGTAGTTGCGGCATGTGGGCTCAGTAGTTGCGGCACTTGGGCCCTAGGGTGCGCGGGCTTCAGTAGTTGTGGTGCATGGGCTTAGTTGCTCTGCGGCATGTGGAATCTTCCCGGACCAGGGATTGAACCTGTGTCCCCTGCATTGGCAGGCAGATTCTTAACCACTGCGCCACCAGGGAAGTCCTGCATATATTACTTTTGTTAATTGGATCTGTCTAGGTCAGTTTTGCAATTAACAAATTAGTTGAATTTTGGGACCAAGAGCCCAAAACAGGTTTTTCTTATTTAAGTACAATATTGAGTCCTGAGAGTCAATTTGAAAGCCCAGTGTTCATTATTGACTTTTTCAATAACAAAACATATCAGTGTGACTGCCAAAGTGTTGAGAGCCAAAATAGTATTAGAAAAAATGATCAACAGTTGAATTTTTGTCTGAATTATTTTTAACAAAGAGTATGAAAAAAAAAAAAAACAACCTCCTTATTTAAAAGCAGACATAAATATGTTCAGGGTTTGACTGTGTTAATGGTCTCCTGTTCACAAGGGAATAATTTTACAGTTGCCAAAATGGCTCCTTGACAGCATGGAAAGGATGAGAGAGGATAATTACCACATCAGGAGCAAAGATACTGGGAAACCTCCCTACAGGGTTTTCACCAGAGCTTATCTTATGTGACCGTCTTTTTTATTTAAAAAGCTTCTTCTGAAATTGTAACAAGTGCTTTGCCTTGGTTGGACTCCACACAGGAGCCATCTTTTATAGTCAATCTTTCACTATGCCAAAGTGTTGTAAGATTCCTGTATATTTCACATGACAGTCATATTTTACTCTTCCCACCAAAGTTTCTGTCACATGTTTGTGCTCTGTTCTTAAAAGCCATAAAACTGCAATAACTAAGGGGAGGAAAAAAGAGGAGGTCGATGATGGAAGAAAAAAACTAGTGAGGATAATCTAGTCTTCTAAAATTCCTTCCTATATAAAAATCACCTGGGCAACTCACAGAGCTTTTCTTTCAACTCACTGTGAACTATTTGTCTTAGCGCGTGTTAGCCCTGAATGATGTTTCCGTTGTTGCTATGATGTAATATCATTTGCTGAGGTGATGAGACATGGATTTCTTTTTAAATGTGGGACTGGAATGGCGGATAGGGAAGAAAAGAGGAGTGAGGCAATGACAGGGCTGATGCAACTGGCAGGCATACATTTATTTCAGTAGCTGTACAGATCTAGTTTCAAACACTATTGAATACCCTGTGGGTGGTAGAAGCATATGTGGCCAAGAGTGTAGTTATAATAGCTAACATTTATTGAATGCTTACTTTTTCTAATAAGCACTTTATATGTATTAACTCATCTATGCCCTATGACCTCATGGGATAGCAGCATTCAAATTCTGGCTCCTCCACTTCCTAGCTGTGTGAATGGGTGCAACTTACTTCATTATTTTTTAAAGATAAACTATAAGTAGCCATCCCTTGGGGTTGATGTTAGCATTAAATGAGATGGTAGGCATAATACATCTATAATGATGCCTGCTATATAAAAAACTCAAAGAGGTAAATAAATTAGCTGTGAAAAGAAACTGCTTACACAAAGACTTACACGTGAATGTTCACAGCGGCATTTTTCACAATAGCCCCAAACTGGAAACAACTCAAATGTTGTTTCAGCTGGTAAATGGATTTAAAATAAAACCAAACAAACTGCGGTATATCCATACTACGGAACACTACTTAGCAACCAAAAGGACAGACCTGTGGATACACACAACAATAGGAAAGAGTCTCAAACGTTATGCTAAGTGAAAAAAGCCAGATGCAAACATACTGTATGATTTCATTTACGTGATATTCTGGAAAAGCCAAACTGTAGCAACAAAAAGTAGATCTGTGGTTGCCAGTGGTGGGAGAAGATCAGCTGCAGAAAGGTACCAGGAAACTTTGCAAAGTGGAGGAACCGTCTCTGTCTTGATTGTGGTCATTACACAACTGCATACAATTACTAAATTTCATCAAACTGCACACGTAAAAAATAGGTGAAGTTTAACATATGTAAATTATATCTTAAAGCTAAAAAGCACACTTGCCGCAAATTGTAAGGCTGTATGATACTAGATTTTCTTGTATTTTGAAACTGGGGTGAATGGGTTTGAACACAGATCCAGTTTGGGGAACTGTTTAGATTATTTCCAAGGAGAAATAAAGCAGGTGCTGTTGAGTGCTTACCGTATGCCTGTCTGTCGTGAAAGAGACAAAGCATGACGCCACAGGGACCGATGCTAGTCTTCATTCTTACCCAGATTGTAGGGAGGTTCCAGACAGTTCATGCACACGAAACCATCAAGAAATCCCATGAGCAAATAGAATTCAAGGTGTGAGGTGCAGATAAGTATTGGGGCGGATCGGAAAGAGGGGAGAGAGTTGAGTGGAGATTGCAGTAGCCAAGGAGGGTCCCTGCCAGAGATAAGACTTGAAAGGGTTGGATAGACTATGCTGGAAATAATTTGAAGAGAGGCGTGGAGGTCACCATATATACTCGAAACTGGCCGGACTGGAGCGTGCTGGGAAGACCCAGATTGACATTGGTAGCTTAAGGTTGGCCGTGGCGGGAGTGTTTACACTGGGGACAAGGACAAATGCTATACAGATCCAGGTCCCCCCTACCCCCCGGTGTTATCCGTGTACCAGCGTACCGCTGATGGTAATCTTAAATAATCATGAACTTGAGAGACAGGAGCAGGCAGAAGGATGAGAGGTGGATGGGAAGGCGTTGAAAGAACAAAAAAAGAAAGAAAATTATTCTTAAGGGGGATGAAAAGGCACAAATATTTAATGCTGAAAGAGGAAAAGGAGGATACTTTTTGTGTAGTTTCCTAGAGAGCTGAAGCAGTGGCATGCCTTTTCACAAGCACAGATGTACTCACTTCTTACGCAAGATGGGGTGTTTTCAGACCTTCAAGAAAGGGGCCTCCCCCTTGCTTCAACAACTTCTTTGAGGTACACACATCACTGGAATTGTCAATGCACGCGGTGCCAGTCGGGTCCTCTGCGCTCTGTGCCTCCTGGTACTTTTTAGGTTTCTGGCACATGGAAGGCAGTCAGTGTGGTGGATGAACGAAACCATGAATGAATCCCATCACAGCATTGCTCATACTGTGTGCTTACGACATCACATCTTGCTTACTTGTGTGTCTCCCCAGTAGTGTGACCTCCAGGAAGAGCCAGGAAGTTTGTATCTTTGTGTATCCTAGCGCCTACTGCTGTGCTGATTGAACTAATGAATTTAGTTGGTTTCAGTTTTGAGATAACATGCAGTTAGCAAAAGATCAGTTAGATGCTGGTCAATAAAACAAACCGCAGCCTTTCTTAAAATATTATAAAAAGGTAGCTTTGGGTTGTGTAAAACGTGGGTCAAATTCTCGTCTCTACTGTTGGAGGGCACTAGTCTGCCAATACCTCAGTTTTCTTCGTACTATACGGAAGCGTTCCACTATCAAGGTCTCTTCCAAGTCTAAGATGCTGTGATTCTACGAGCGAGTAAAGTGCAGACTTTGTGGGCCTGAAACCATGGGTCCTTTATTGCTGCATATTAAGATGCAAAGTTATATACTGCATGGAAGTTTTCTATATTTTTGTTTGACTTCTTTGCGTCAGATTCTTTTACCCATATAAATGATCATTGATAAGCGATGCTGGCTAATAATTACTGCCTTGTGCTATCCCATTTCTCTTTCTCCTCATCTGCGATAGGCTGAATAATGCCCGCTCCCTCCAACCTCCCACGCCCAGGTCATAATCCCTGGAACCTGTGAATGTATTACCTTATATGGCAAAAGAGACTTTGCAGACATAATTAAGGATCTTGAGATGGGGAGATTATTCAGGTGGCCCAATGTGATCACAGTGGTCCTGGTCATTTAATTGTCTTTAAAACTGGTGAACTTGACACTAAAACGATGGTAAACATAACAGCCGGGAGGCTTGTACTGCAGCACAGTGGGAAGCTCAACGCGTCTGCCCGCACTGTGCCTGGTTCAACCACTGCTAGAAGTCTCCGAATTTCATTAGCACTCAACAATTCATCCAGTTCCCCAGAAAAGGAGAAAAACCCAAGCACCAAAGCCCCTCACTAATTATTGTAAATGCTCCCAGGTTACAGTTTTGTTTTGCGGGGGGGACGATAATGGCAGAACGATGTTAAACTAGAACAAAAGCTGAAGAAAACCAGGAAATTGTCCCCTTAGAGCCTTCAAAAGGAAGCAGCCCTTCTAACACCTTGACTTAAGCCCATAAAACTGATTTGGGACTTCTGGCCTCTGGAGCTTTAAGAGAAGAATTTGTATTGTTTTAAGCCCTGAAGTTGGTTGGTCATGTGTTATAGAAGCGGTAGAAACCAGTAAATCATCTCTTCTCAAGATTTACTTTTTTTTTAAACCATGATAAAAACCATTCAATTTTATTAGCGTATGTTACATTCATAAATATTCTAAGTAAAGTCTTTCACAATGCACTGTATGATCCTGAATCAAAATACAGATTACAAGAATTCAGAAGCATTCGTGTTCTTCTGATACACTGATCTGAGAATTGTGATTTCTATGCTTTACAAAATAGAGGCTAATTATTTAGTAAACATGGATGTACCTTAATTTTCTGACCTTTTGGGGAAGGGTTACCTACACTTTTCTTGAATATCTGTGAAGATGTCTTTATTTGCACCATGTCAACTGATATTCATGACTTCTATTGTTTTTATGAAGATAGATCATGATTTTAATGGGCTGCCATCTTTTTATGCTTAAAAAGCAATCTGAACAATCATTTAAAATTTAGAGTGATCCTCAGTCTAACTTTAATACAAAGCATGATTCTCTGAACACTTAACCAGTAAATCATCACTTCTCCAGATTTTTTTTTTTTTTAATTTTTTTCCAAGGGGTGACTATATTTATTTTTTTTAATTAATTTTTATTGGAGTATGGCTGCTTTACAATGTTGTGTTAGCCTCCACTGCACAACAAAATGTATCAGCCATACACATACAGATATCCCCTCCCTTTTGGGCTTCCCTCCCGTTTAGGTTATCACAGTGCACTAGGTGAGTTCAGATTTACTTTTAAATAGAGCATCCTTTGCTTTCCAAACTTCACTGTTCATAGGATCACCTGGGTGTTTCGTGAAAATGCAGACTGTGATTCGGGGGTGTCTGGGGATGAGCTCGAACCTTTGCAGTTGTGCTGGGTGCCCAGGTGATGATGTGGCCGCTGGTCCCAGCTCACACTGAAGACGAAGGCTCTGGAGGCCGTATTCATGGTCCAGGCTTCCGTCTCCTCCATCAATTTGGTCAGCGTTCCTAAAATATCATATCCTGTTGGGGCTCTTTAGTTTCTGGAGGCATGTGGAGAATTAGAAAATGTTCCAAAGCGAGCCACGAAGACTTGGAGAAGAGCCAGTATGGGAAGAATCAAAGAGCTGTAGTTATTCAACCTGAGGAAAAGAAGGCTGAGGCATGGTGTGATGATGATATGTAAGCACCTCGAGAGTTATTCAGTGGGGAATGGTGATTAAGTGCTCCTCGTGTTGACTGAGCCATCTCCAGGATGAGAGAGCAAAGAGGATTTGGGTTCAGGAACGAGGGACAGGCAGGGAAGGCTGTGGTTTTATTTGATGTGTAGACTTTTGTAGCTGCGCGGGGCCCCGGGATCCAACTAGCTCCATCTCCTCATTTGCAGATGATGAAACAGAGGCCAAGAGTGACCTTTGCAAGGTCACAGGCAAATGACAGAGCCTGAAGTCGAATTCACTGCTTGATCATATTCACTGCACTTCCTCAGTGGAGCATGCGCAGTGGGTTAAAAGATGGGTGGTCGGTCGCTCGTCTCTTTGAAGTGATTTAAGATTGAGGCAATCTCAGGGAGCCTTCAGGGTGATGGAAGTATTGTATGCCTTGCCCTTGGGTTTGGTTACAAAGGTGTGTGTGTGTGCGTGTGTAAAACCCATCAGGTTATATGCTTACGATTTGTGTACCTGATGTATGCCTATTATTCATCAATTTAAAAAATTTTTACCAGCATTTGGAAAATGAACACCCGGAACTTTTCATAATAGCCCCAAACTAGAAACAATCCAAATGTCCTTCAGCAGTAGACAGGATAAATAAAACTGTGGCATATTCATGCAGTGGATTTCGATACAGCAGTGAGAGTAAGTAATAAACTACTACAGTGCACAGCAACGTAGATGAATCCCACAAGCAAGTTGTAAAACGAAAGAAGCCAAACAGGAGAGAACATTCCATGTGTTTCCATTTGTATAAAAGTCAAAACTGAGCAAACGTATCGGTGGTGTTAAAAGTCAGGGCAGTGGCTAGCTTTGAAGAGCGGTGTTAGGGGCACAGGAAGGACGGGGTCTTGGGTGCTAGTAGATATATTTTTAAAAATCTGGCATCCGGTTGCATGGGTTTATCCATTTTGTAAAAATGGAGTGAGGGGTATGTGTCTCATTTCTGCATTTTATTTGTGTAGATTCCATTTCAGCTAACGACTAACTTTAAAGTGGGACTGTTAGAAGGTTTAGCGGGGAACCTCTTACAAGCCTTTCTACTATTAAGCTCTGAAGCATTTAGTTTTAGGATTTATTTTAAAGGTACACAGGTAGACTGCATTAGAAAATGTGTGCTTTCATAGAATCATTAGAAAATACACGCTACAGAGAGAAATCTCCTGTTAAGGAATCTGTAGATTTCAATCTCAGCAGTTGTAAACCAAAAGAAATTCATTCCGTAGTCTGCTTGCTTCCTGAGCTAGTACAGTCTTTCTTTCATGAAAATCTATGAAGCCAGCACCAGCCCTCAGTTCCTTTTTTGGCTCTTTGTAGTTCTATAGAATGAAAGAATGGGGTCATTTTTTTTCAGAGAAGCAGCGTGACATAAAGAGTAAGTTTGTTAGGAGACAGTTTTGTCATGCCGGGCACATTTTCCAGCAGCAGCGACTGGAGTGCTCCATCGGGGTTCGAATGATGGGAAGTGGTTCAGGGCAAGCAGCCGACCAGTCAGAACTCGTCCCTCTGAGCCAGAGTACGCCAGTAGCCACATCCACTTCCGGCCACTGGCCGGAGAGTTTCAAGCTAGCCGGTTAACTTACCTGAGAGCATCGCAGCCCGTGAGACGGTGCAGAAAGGAGTTAACCTAGTGGGCCTGATACTGCTCTCCTGAACGAGGCCTGCTTGCGAGGTTGGCCCTTGGCTGGTGTCTGGGAGCTTGGCTGGTGAACAGTTCCCTACGTGGATGCGAAACTTGGCCCTAACCGATGAGGCTGGATCAGGGTGCGTAGACTGTCCAAACAGATGGCTTCTGCTTAACACCCGCTTGCCTTCCCGGAGGCTGGGATTTCACTCTGCCCAGGCCCAAGGTGCCTTTGTGGCCAGCCGGAGTCTTTCTAACAGTTGCCCTGGCAGAAGCATCTCATACCTGTCGTATTTTTGTCACTGAGGGCAGAGTACGCCCCGTGTGACCCTTCATGGGATAGAGAGAGAGTAAGGACGCCTGCGTGTGGATTTCTCCAGACGCCACGTGTGTCTTATTCCCTTATGGTCTGTGTGGCTGTAAGAAATTGTAACCGTGAGTACAGCTGGCTGCTGAGGCCCCTGAGTCCTTCTAGTGAATCTCTGAACATAGGTGTGGTCTTGGGGGCACAGAAACCTAAGCGACTATTTAAAGCAGTTTTTCTGCTTTTTGCGAACGAAAATTAGGGTAGAAGGCACTCCCATGTGCTGCTGGTGGGAGTGCAAACGTGGACCAACCCTTTTTGAGGACATGTTATCAGTCTATCAAAATCAGAAATTCATTGCCCCCTTGACCCAGAATCTCACTTCTGGAAATGTATGCTGTAGCTCTACACCTACCTGGACAAAACCATGGACGGACCAGTTTTTCCTTCTCTTCTTCCCTCAGGACTGACTTGTAATAGCCAAAGGTCAGAAACCATCTTCTGCCTGCAGAGGGCCGGCTAAATCTCCAGGGGTCGCACACTAGGAAGTACTACGCAGCTGGAAAAAAGGACGAGGAAGTTGTACATTGATATGTAGAAAGATTTCTTGTGTGTATTAAATGAAAAACAAGATATGGGACAGTAGATATCGTACACTACTTTTTGCAAAGGAAAGGTGGGAGGTGTGTGTGTTTATGCTTTAACTGTTAGAAGTGGTGCCCTGTATGGGGGTAAGTAATACAGTCAGTAGAGGCTGGAGAAGTGAGAATTCTCCATGTGCAGGTCCTTATATTGCTCTGATTTTTCAGCCATGTCATTGTATTGCCTACTAATGTTTTCAAATTAATTGGAAACTGGAAAGGGCCGACAGGAGGCAGCATAGATGAGGTAGATCAAAGTCATGCTATTAGAAGTGAAAATAAGGAACATTTTACATTCTTCAACTTTGCTTTTCCCTTTGCTTACTTCGACCGTGGCCCACAAGTTAGCCCCCTGTTTCTGTAAGTTAAAAAAATAATTTGGCACCAAGCCACTCCCATTCTTTTCCCTGTTGTTTACGGCTGTTTTTGTGCTACAAGGGCAGAGTGGATGGAGTAGGTGGAACAGAGACCACGTGGCTGACAAAGCCTAAAATATTTACTGTACTAGTGTGGTGATGACTTTAGGAATTCCCATGTGAAGGTAATTTCTAGTTGTATTGTCTCTTTGTTTTTTTTTTTTGGCCGTGCCATCTGGCTTGCGGGATCTTAGTTCCCCGACCAGGGATCGAACCCGTGTCCCCTGCAGCAAAAGCAACGAGTCCTAACCACTGGACCGCCAGGGAATTCCCTTTAGTTTTATTGTCTTGATGTTATGATGATTGTTAATATAATCCAGAAAAATCAGTGATGTTCAGCCTGAGGCTGATTATGTTCCGTTGTTGCACCACTCATTTTTTGGTGAGTACTTACGGTGCGCCCATGTACACATCTGGCCTCCAGGCAGTGATGGTATTCACAAAACAGTCACCTGATGCTGTAAAGCAGTGTGTGATTCTGTCACAATGAATGGGACCGAGTGTGGGTGCCGTATGAGTTCACAGAATGCCAGAGTGGGTGAGGACGGGCATCGTGGAAGTCCTGATAGTTCTGTCTTCTCAGCTTCTTTTGATGAGTCTGGCTTCTTCTTAATTTCATTCCTACCTGGTCCAGGCCGTGATCATCTCTGACCTGAATAGCTGTACCTGCTTCCTGACTATTTCTCCCACATCTGTTTTTTTAAACAACTGGATTGTATAATTTGCACACCATCAAGTTCACCAGTTTTAAAGACAATTAAATGACTCTTAGTAAATTTGCCAAGTTGTATGGCCACCACTACCATCCAATTTTAGAACATTTCCATCACCCCAGAAGATCCCTTGACCTTATTTACAATTAATCCCTGTTCCCATCCCCAGTCCCAGGTTCCCTGGGGAACCACTAATCAACTTTCTGTTTCCCTTTCCTGAACATTTTATATAAATGGAGTGAATAATATATATTCTTCTATGTCTGGCTTTTTTCACTGAACATAATGTTCTTGAGGTTCATACATGTTGAAGCATGTATCATTACTTTGCTTTTATTGCCAAATAGTATTCCACTGTATGGATGGGCCACATTTTCTTTATCTGTTTACCAGTTGATGGACACTTGGGCTGTTTGTAATTTTTAGCGGTTATAACTGGTGCTGCTATGAACTTTCATGTGTGAGTTTTTCTTGGGTGTATACTTTGCAGTAGAATTGTCATATGGATAATGCTGTTTAACTTTTTGAGATACTTCCATATTGTTGCCCAGAGTGGCTGCACCATTTATATTCTTGGCAGCAGGCAGTGTATGAGGGTTCCGGTTTCTCCTTAGCCTCACCAACACTTGTCATTATCTTTTTGATTATGGCTATTCTAGTTTTGGGAAAGTGAAGTGATATTTCATTCTCACATTTAGTTTTGTCAGATAGGTCCCTTAATATCTTTGTAATGGCCGTAGAATATTCATGTGGTGTCAGGCCTTAGAATGTAGAAAGAAAATGTAGGTGTTAATTCTGTACTTCACCTTCTGTGTCTTGAAACAAGTATGATTGAAGAAATACCAGAATTTTTAAAAGCCAATTAATATTTAAATCACAGTATTCGTAAAATTGCTTGAAAAAGAACCTTGGTATTAAGCAAGTGTTAAAGCTGTAACTTGGAGGGCCTTTTTGGCTTTATTATAAAGTCCAATATTGTAATGACTCACCTGACGTGATATATAGGAGCCATTTTCTAATGCACCAGCATTAATCCACTTATAGCAGAGAGGCTAATGGATTAGCAAACACTTTCATTTTCTGTAAAGAAATGGATATTGTGAGGGCCTGAGTGATGGCAAGAAAGGAGGCTGAATAGAATCATAATTCATGTATTCAAACTGTGCAAAAATAGAGGTGGGATCAATGTTGCGTTGGAGTTTAGATGGGATATTTATGCCTTGCATTTAGAAATAATACAGTGAATCCATAAAGAACAAGAATCCTTATTTGTTTAAAGTAGACTTGGAGAGAGAAACTCATTGGTAAATGTTAAAATTTGGTCTCTGAATACTTAATTATATTAAAAATTGTTTGGATTTTTTTTAATTGCCTTATTGCTCTCTTAACTGATTTTCTGCCAAATTTCTCTGTTCAACACTCAAAAGTTGGGCAGCAAGTTGTGTGGAAGAATGTTTGCAGACACGTAAGGTGGTATTTTCGCTCATCTCAGATCGTTTCATAAGGTCTCATCTTTATATTATTACCGATTTGGGGATTTGGGATTTAGAGTACCATGTTTATATATTTAACGTATGGAAACATGACAAATCCTGGGCAAAAACGCTCAGTGCAAATAGACATATTGACAGAGCAGCCAGGCCATCTGCCCGTCTTCGTCCATTAGTGGTCGTCTCACTGGTGTCGTTCAGAGAAAACGCTCACCTTGTTGTGCGTGCGTGTGATGAGGCCAAGAAATGAGCGATTACTGTGTGTGGTGGTGACCCACCACAGTACTGACATTTGCCTTAAAAAGTGTGAGTCAGTACTAGGAAAGATGGTTAGTTAAAGACGAAAAAGTTAGTTTAAGAAAAAAAAAGGGCGGCGGGATAAATCAGGAATTTGGGAGTAACATATACACACTACTATATATAAAATAGGTAACCAACAAGGACCTACTGTATAGCACAGGGAACTATACTCAACATTTTGTAATAACCTATAAGGGAAAAGAATCTGAAAAAGAATATATTATACACGCGCGCACGCGCGCACGCACGCACGCGCGCACGCACACACACGCGCACGCACACACACACACACACACACACACACTGAATTACTTGGCTGTATACCTGAAACTAACACAACATTTTAAATCAACTATACTTCCGTAAAAAGAAAGGAAGAAGCCAATTACAAAGGACCATATATCTAAGTCCAGAACAGGCAAATTTATAGATAGGAAAAGTAGATTAGAGATTGCTTAGAGCCGGAGTTGGCGAGCGGGGTAGGGCTGGGAGGAAAGGGGACTGACTGCCAATGGGATCAGAGTTTCTCGTAGGGGTGACCAAAATTTTCAAAATTAGATCGTGTTGCCAGTTGCAGCCGTAGAATTGAAACAAGTGGAAAGGGAGGAATAAACTAAAAACTATTGAATTGCATACTTTCATATGGGTGAATTATGTGGTATGGCAATAATATCTCCAATTAAGCTGTTTTTTTTAAACATGGGTTTTGGCCTAATCATACATTTTAACCAGTGAAAGAAATATGTTGAGTAAATGTTAGTAATCCATCAATTTATGTTCCGCCCATTGACTCATATTTTAATTAGGGAAATATGCATCTCTAATTACTGCCATTGTGTGCCTCAGGCTGATGTGTTTGGATAGATCTCTTTGTCCATGGAAATAGTTGTTCTTTAATCAGGTCAATAAAACAATTACTGCTGGCAGATGGATGTGCCTCCTGTTCAACATCGAGGTCATTTTGAGCCCCTGGGCTGCACAAACTGTTGGTGGAAAATGAAAACCACTTGGTGTTTCTACAGATTGAGCCCTACCAATGTAATATATTCGATATGTAAATTTACACTTAATAATATACTTTGCCAAGTGTTCCCTCTCTGGTAGTGAAAGGCTGTTTACTTACCAATTTTTTAAAAGAGGTGGTGCTATGTGGTCCATTTTTATTTCTTTAAGACAGAAAAATGGTACTCTTATTTTAAAAGCCACTGGAGATAAGCATTGCCAATATCCTAGTAATTATTATTTGAAAAATTAGGTTCTCATAGAACGTGACCACGTTTTTCTCAACCTAGGCTAGGTGCTTTGGCGTGGCACCAGAGAAGTAATGTGTGTGGTCTCTGTCCCATCAGAGGTCAAAGCCTTTGTGGAAAAAAAGCAGATGGACACTTAGGAGAAAAAGAATGTCATAATGTGGTCAATGAGGGGGACGTAGACGTGAGATATAGTGAGAACCGAATCATGGGGAGGGTTCCCCACAAGCTACAGCTCTTGAGTTATACCTTGAAAATGAATAGAATTAGAACAAGTGGATGAGCAGAGGGAAATGGGAGGAGGAAAGTGGTCCAAGAAGCAGAGGCAAGAAGGTACACGTGGGGGAACCAAGAAGATCCTGGAGAGTGAGCATGGATGATTTGATTTCCAGGAGGGCGATCCCCATGGGTCTGTGAGAGCCAATCTAATCTAGTAGGCAGGGGTTCTACTGTAGATTGTGGGAACCACTCAATGGAAGTTGTTCATTTCAGACCAATAAGCCTTGATCTGGGACTTGAGATGGGAGATTGTAGAGGTTGGTAACCAGCTGGACAGCCATGGTTACCATCCAAGCCAGAGGCCGGGAGAGATTGGATAAAGGGGAAAGGACAGATTTGAACTACATACACGCACACACACACACACACACACACACACACACAAACACACACACAAATATATCTGGTACCTAACCCAGCGTGGAGAAGTCATAGCCAACTTATATGTATTTTAGAGAGAGAAGAGAGTATGTGTGTGTATATTGCACGTAGAAGGATTTTATGGAATTTGAATGACTGTCCCAAACAATACAGTGAAGTGGGAATACAGTATGACCATTTTACAGATGTAGACATGGATGTCCAGAGAGGTAGAAGTTAAATACTTCCCAAAGTGACTTAGCTGGTAAATGGAGGAGCTGGAATTCTGAATGCCTGAAGATTTTAGGTTGTTGAGATGGGGTGATGCTTCCTGATGACGGGAAGGAGAGCATTGGGAAGAGTGAGGGGGTGGCATCAGATGGGGGTGGACAAGATGAATTCAACTTAGCATATTTTGAGTTTAGAAGGATGTGAAATATTTAAGTGAAAATATGTGTATGTGTAAACATGTATTGTGTGTACATGGGACACATGTATGTGCGCACACACCACGTGTGTTTGTGGGTGTGTCCTGTGCATGCATGTATATACCTGCATTTGTGCACGATGTATGTTTATATGTGTATACATATGTACATAGGTACATGTGTATGCATGTCTATATGTCAGGTGTTTGTGAGTGCATGTGTATATGTGTGTTCAAGCACATATAGATGTATATATTATGTGTGCACGTATACAGTACACACGCACACATTATACATCTGCATGCTTTCACTTAAATATGTTACAGCCTTCTAAATCTAAAATATTCTAAGTTGAATTCATCTTCCCCATCCCCACCAGAACTTCATCCTTCTCTTCGTCTGTGTATATATGTACATATATGTGAATGTATATCCATATATACACGTATGTGTGGTGTGTGTTGTAAATGAGCCCCTGGTGCTTAGAAAAGAAATGATGGCCTAAAATTTAGAATGGAAGGGTTTCAACCTACAGAGAGCATTTGAATCTATTAGAAAGGGTGACCCCATGAGAAAGAGACTGGGCACCCAACCGAGCCTCGGAAACATTCACAGTCAGATCATAAATAGAATAGGAGAGTGCCCTCCGGGGGAGAAGGGATTCCTTCTTACATGGGCAGGTGTCTCTAGGCAGTGCCTGACCAGAAGTAGGAGCCCAGCAATGTTGGGCTGAATGTTTGTCAGTGTTGTGGGGTTTTATTTTTTATTTTATCAAAAAATTTTTTTAAATTAAAGTATAGTTGATTTACAATGTTGCATTAGTTTCAGCTGTACAGCACAGTGATTCAGTTATACAAATACGTATATCTGTTCTTTTCTAGATTCTTTTCCATTATAGGTTATCACAAGATGTTGAGTAGAGTTCCCCGTGCTATACAGTAGGTCCTTGGTTATCTATTTTGTATACAGTAGTGTGTATCTGTTCATCCCAAACTCCTAATTTATCCCCCACCTTGCCCCTTTGGCTTGTTTTCTATGTCTGTGAGTCTGTTTCTGTTTTGTCCATAAGTTCATTTGTATCATATTTTAGATTCCACCTATATGTTATATCATATGGTATTTGTCCTCTGTCTTACTTCACTCTGTCTTATGATCATCTCTAGGTCCATCTATGTTGCTGCAAATGGCATTATTTCATTCTCTTTTATGGCTGAGTAGTATTCCATTGCATATATGTGCCGCATCTTCTTTATCCCTTCATCTGTCGATGGACACTTAGGTTGCTTCCATGTCCTGGCTATTGTAAACAGTGCTGCAGTGAACATTGAGGTACATGACTCTTTTTGAATTATGGTTTTCTCGGGGTATATGCCCAGTAGTGGGATTGCTGGGTCATGGTAGCTCTATTTTTAGTTTTTTAAGGAACCTCCATACTGTTCTCCATAGTGGCCGTTGTTTGTCTGAATGTTTGTCAGTGTTGTGGGTTTTTAAAAAAATATTTATTGTGTGCCTACTACGTACCAGGCACCGAGTGAGGACCCGGGGGAGGGGGGGGCCACCAGGAAGTTTCAGACTTGGCACCAGCCCCCAGAGTCCTGGGCCAGGCCGGGAGATCACGCTTAAAGCATTAGCATAGCCCACAGTGGGAGAGGAAGTGCCGGGGCTTCAGAGAGCAGGGCAGCTCAGGTCACTGGGGGTCACAGAGGAGGACACCAGGGCCGAGCCTGCGGTGGTGTCCTCCAGAAGGAGGTATTTCCCATAAACTCATTAGCTCTGATGGAGCAAATGTCTTTAAAAACTTTTAAACCAACTCTGACCTGCTTTCTTAAGCTCTCATTTTGAAGTCTACCTTGGCACTTTTCTCATTCGTGGATCGTGCTTTTAGTGCTGTCTCTAAACACACATCACCAAACCCCAAATCGTGCAGATTTTCTCCTGTATTTTCCTCTACGAGTTTTACAGTTTTACATTTTGGCCTATGATCCATTTTGAGTTAATTTTTTTTTTTAAGGTGTGTGTCTAAGCTCACATTTTGGCCTATGGACATCCGATTATTCCAGCACCATTTGTTGAAAAGAATAGCCTTTCTCAGTCAAGTTACCTTTGGCAGAAGTCCGTTGACTGTATATGTGCGGGTCTATTTCTGGGCTCTCTGTTCTGTTCCACTGACCTATGTGTTTGCCCTTTTGTCAAAAGCACGTTGCCTTGATTGACGTCGCTTTATAGTAAGTCTTGAAATAGGGTACTGCGAGTCCTCTGACTTTGTTCTTCTTTTTCAGAATGATTCTGGCTGTCCCCGTTTCTTTGCCTTTCCGTAAGAACTCTAGAATCTGCTCGCTGATAGCCACCAAAAGGCTTGCCAGGATTTTGACTTGACTGCATTGGGTCTACAGATTCCGATTACAGAGAATTAAGCTATTGTTTTGAACACTGGTTTTTAAGTCGGGCTTGAAGGCCTGGTATTAGGAAAGGCCCAAACTGAGAAACCCTCCAGGCCAGAGAAGCATCAGTTAACAGAGAAAAAGGGGCTGGGGCCTGTGCTGTACATGAGAAAGCAAGGTGGAGGTGGGAGCCGAGGGTTTGGGGGGTCCAGTTCGAGAAAACAGAGAGACAGGCTGACTCAGGATCAGTGACCGGGGACTGGATCGCGTGCTCACAGACGCACTTTGGTCCCAGAGTGAGGGACGCAGACCTGAAGGCAGGAGCAATGTTTAGGCATCTGATAAAGGCCGGAGACTTACCATAGCTCTGTGGGGCATGGTTGGGAGGCGAAGCAGATGGCCCCCGATGTCATTTTTGGCAGGAGGGCCGCCCCATGAGCCAGGCTTAGCCCAAGCTGGCACCCGGCTCCATCCTGACCCTGGGGAGAGCTCTAACGCTCCGAGTCTCCCCGGGGTGGTGGTGGGGGGGACCTTGAAAACCACCCACCTGGCCCTAGGGAAGGAAGTGGAGTTTGCGGGAGGAAGGGAGTCATTTCAAGTTATCCCTGATGGTGCTGGGTTACTATTAAAGGGCAAAGAATTCATTCTGAGCCAGAGAAATCTTCATTTCTCCTGCCTCGAGTTGAGACGAGACTCTGTCTTTCGGAGAATTACTGTGTAGTGGCACGGAACACTCATCATTTCTTTTGCCGGCCGCTTAGAGATTTGCTAGATTGATGTTTCTATGACCTTTCAAACGTTCCAGTCTGGTTGGCCGCAGCGCCTGTTGCAGCTTTAAGAGTCTCCGTTAGCCAAGACAAAGGTGACGGGGACAGCCTCCGAGGTCGGGTGATGTGAAGTGATGGGCCTCGTCAAGTCTAGGGCAGTCGGAGCATCCACGATGCCTTTCAGTCTTTTTTCTTCTTTTTATTAGTGGTGATTGGAAACGTATAAATAAACATGGCAAGGGTGTCCCCTTGGAGGATTCCCCCTTAATAAGTTTTTACAATAACCAGATCTCTTCATGGCGTCAATTTCTCTGGGAGAAAGGGAGATGTCACGCTCCATAGCCAGCTTGGAGGAGGAATTTTGGGATAATTATTATTTTTTAATCAAAGAGTTTAATTGTAATTTAGTAAGAGGGCAGATGCGGATTACTCAGTGGCCCGGTAAATATTTTGTAATAAGTTTTGAGGCCCTCGGAGAAGAGGCTCACTTTAAGAAAATGGAAAAGCACACCAGCCTCTTTGAGGGAGGCACATCGTTACATTCAGATACTGTTGCTAAGAACAGCGTGGCTTTTCCCCTCCTCCCCTCTCTCCGCTGCTTTTTAAGAGCAGCAGCTTAAAAGCCTCTATTGTGTGGAGGGGAGAAATATGCTAATTTGAGGCATACTTCCCCTCGGAGTCTTTTTTGAGCCTGTCATAGGTGAGATATGACTGATGATAAAGAGAGGGGGAGGTGGCAGGGCTCTTATTGTGCCCAGAGAAAGGGGCTGAAGCCGGCGGCGGCCACTCCAGGCACCCTGACGCCCCTGGGGTGTGCGGGCCCCCGAGCTGAGTGGGTCCCAGTGGGCTCACTGGCCCCGCCGCCCCGCCCCCGCCCCCGCCCCCGCCCCCCGCCTCCCAGGGAGGCGGTGTGCTGAAAATTATGAAATGCAAGGGACTGGGGGGAGGGGGGAACCTTCCACCTCCTAGACGTCTACACCGTAGCCAAGAGAAAAAAAGAAATCAGTGTTTTGAAATGGCAGCAAAAACTTTATTATGCCAAGGCTCTGATGGAAGCGTGATCTAGATACTTGGGCTCTCATAGCCCGTCTGCACGGTGTAATACCATTTGGGTCGTGTTCATCTTTGTCGAGTCTTCACTTACTCACTCGGCTCTCCCCTTGGATCACTAGTTGTGTGGCTCAAGTTCGAGGCATTGAACTTTGATTTTTTTACGTGGCAAAGTGAGCCAGGATCTCTGTACAATGAGATGACGGTATCCGGGTGTGCAGTGGCTCCTTCCACAAAAGGAAAAACATTTTCCTTTTACTCCGACTGGCTGATTTTTAGGCAGGGAAGTGCATTGGTTTAATTCCTTGTGGACACATTTTAGGGCAGTTAGTTTTTTAAACGTGTGAATTTTATAACTGAAGAATAACACAGGCGTTACCAAACAGCCATTTGGTTGCAAAAGTGCTTCCAGATTGAAATTTCACATGACTCATTGGAGGCAGTTCATATACTTGTCATTTATACCTGTAGTGTATTCCATGCATATAGTCCTATGGTTTTATACCGCCGTTCGAAGCCAGAAAATGAGTGTTACTTGAATTCTAGGTTTGCTTTGAGTACTTAGTAGATATGGATGGGAAACGAAAAACGAATATATAGGATGTCCTTATTGCAGTGGTCTCTAAACGTACTTTTTTTTTTTTAAATTAAGCATTGCGTCTTTGTTTCTCTTCCTGATAAAGTTTGAAGAGCTAAAACATGAGAAATCTGCGTTGTAAAAATGGGAAGTTACAGCCACGGAGCTTCAGTGGATAGAAACTAGAGTTGGAATTCATTCATTCACCCCTACAGAGAAGTAGCTCACGTACCTGGATGCACACACGTATTAAATTAACAAGACTGTACATTTGCTTCCTCCTTAAGTTAAGGTGGGGAGTCTTCCGTTTCGTGGGTTCTGTTCGCTGGTCTGGTGAGCACGCTTTAGCATTAAAATCACAGCCTATAAACAGCTTCCATTAATCTTTTTTTCTGATGAAAGTCATAGTAGGCTAAGGCTCTCATAGTGAAGAAGCAGATCAGACACCTTTTTTAGTGACTTTTACTGGTCACAAGTCCAAGACTTGTCTCATTCAAACGCGCACAGATCACAAAGCAGTGGTTTAACATGTTTCCTTCGTACATTTTTTTAACCTCAACAGGTCGCATAAGATCAGTGTTTAAGAGCCACGTTATTCTGAGTACCGTCTTGCATGCGCTCCCGAGTCAGCTTTGGCACGCCTGTGAGCTGCGGCACGATTCGCATCCCCAGGAGCGGAAGCTAGGATGTGTCTTGCCGAGCATTTTTCACAACTAGCAGTGATCATGAGCTTAGCCAGTTCACTATAAGCATGTAAAGGTTGAATGAAACTGAGAGCTAAGCAAGCCCTGAAAGCCAGACTTCTTGCCCCTGATTTGAAACTCGGTGATGCACGGAACCCTTGTGGAGTTCTCGGTGGTTCCGGCGGCCTGTAGATCGTGGAGCTACGACACAGGAAAAGTGTCATATGATGACGGCTTTTAAAAAGGCACGTGTAGGAGTCCAGCGCTTAAGACTCCGCGCTTCCAGTGCAGGAGGCCCAGGTTCGATCCCTGGTGGGGGAGCTAGATCCCACATGCATGCCGCAACTAAGAGTCAGCATGCGGCAACTAAGAAGCCCACGTGCTACAACTACAAAAGTCCCTGAGTGCAACAACTAAGGCCTGGCACAGCCTAAATAAATAAATAGGCAGGCACGTGTAAACAATTAGCTTCAATCTAAAGTAGCTATATTTAACACTTAATATTGTAGCCAGGAACTGTTCTCACCACTTGGCTGCATTCTCTTTCGTCTTCCCAGTCCCTTTAAGGCGGGTACAGGCTGGGGCTAGCTCTACAGGTGAGGATCTGAGACCCAGAGGAGCTGAGTAACTTGCTTCCCAGGTCGAGGTGGAGAAACTCTTCAACTCCTAGTTTTTACAGTGCGGTCTAGGACTCCCAAAGAAACTCTGTGAAATTCCTAAAGGGGGGAAACCCCTGCTCCTTACCCCTCAGGTACCCAATCAGATGGTGTTTCTTCTACGAAGCCTTCCTTGCCACCCATGCCCCCAGCCCACCAAGATCAGCATCCTTGCCCCGGGGCTCCCCTGCACCCTCCCGTGGCTTGTGGGCTGTGTGAGTTTGGGGTGGCCAAGGACCAGATACCTCTTGGTGGCCAGCAACGTTCATAACAGTTGCCCTGGACCAGATGCCGGGCCTGCGCCGGGGAATGAATCAGTCGTGGGGCCTACGCCCAGGAAGATGCCCTGTGATTCCAGCTGCCATGACAGCGCCCCCGCAAGAGTGGAGGGGGCGGGTAGGTAAAAATTTGCTGAATCCGAAGTGAATGTGCGTCCCTCAGAAGTGAATGTGTGTCCCTCAGAAGTGAATGTGTGTCCCTCTACTCCCAAGAGCTTTCTTTTTTTTTTTTTTTTAAATTTAAGTTATTTCATTTTCTTTTTCTTTTTTTTTAAAGAGTGAAATAGCAAGTCTTTTTATTTATTTATTTATTTATTTATTTATTTATGGCTGTGTTGGGTCTTCGTTTCCGTGCGAGGGCTCCCTCCAGCTGCGGCAAGTGGGGGCCACTCTTCATCGCGGTGCGCGGGCCTCTCACTGTCGCGGCCTCTCTTGTTGCGGAGCACAGGCTCCAGACGCGCAGGCTCAGTAGTTGTGGCGCACGGGCCCAGTTGCTCCGTGGCATGTGGGATCTTCCCAGACCAGGGCTCGAACCCATAGTCCCCTGCATTGGCAGGCAGACTCTCAACGACCGCGCCACCAGGGAAGCCCCCAAGAGCTTTCTTGCTCCTTGAATGAGAAGCCACAGTGCCTGGCATAATCCCAGGCACGTGATAAATGTGTGCTAAGTGAACAAATGAGTTACTGAGTTAAAAGTTTTAGAATTGGTTTTAGGTGTTGTTAACACTAAATTGCAGGTATTTAAACAGGAAAGAATGGGCCTTCCTCACCTTCTGTGTATTTCCCACTGTGAGCCTTAATATGTTTTTAATGGAGAAATAACGAGATGTCTGGATTTTTGATGAGTGAGGAAGAGGAGGGCAAAGAAGGGAATGGAAATGTTCTGGCTGCAGTGTTCAAAAGTTCCCACTTCAGGCAAAGGTTTACTGCTTTTTATTCACAATGATAAAAAAAATAATCATTTTTAGTGATAATAATTTAAGCTGTGAAATCATTTTTATTTTTACCCGCACTGAATGTACGAAAACAAGCATGGGGTTAAAGAGTTTGAAATCCATATCTCATTTCCTTTGACTACTTCCACTGGGATTAGCAGTAATTAGTGAAAAATAATCAAATTACTTTTTATTTTATTTTATTTTAACGTCTTTATTGGAGTACAGTTGCTTGACAATGTTGTGTTAGTTTCTGCTGTATAACAAAGTGAATCTCAAATTACTTTTTTAAAAGGAGTAAATACACTGGCTAATTAACATATTGACCGATCAACTCCTTGGCACGAACGTGACAAATTACCTGTCACTTTTACCTGTGAAACTGACAGAGCAGCAGAAAAAGTCACACAGCCAATCCCTCAAATAAGATTTTTGACATTTTAAGCAAGCTAATTATCAGGATGGCCAATTAGAACTAAAAATGTTGAAATTTTCTAAATACATTTCAGTTTCACAGTGCCATGTTCGATTTATCCTCTATATGCAAACGCCTAGGACCAGGCACTTAAAAAACAAAACAAAACAAAACTGCAAATTCATATTTCGTTTGAGGATTTAAAGAATTAGCCGAAATCAAGAATGTGCTTATTTTTCTGCTGTTGCAAACATTAGTGGGCATTTCTCCTTTAGGCAATTTAACAACAAGAGCTTGGATTCTCTTTAATGCTTTCTCATTTTAAGTGCTTCAGCGGCATTTCGTGTTCCCTTGAAGCATCCATTCTCAGCTGGGGACCATGTCACAGTCGTGTGCTCCAATTATTGGTGAGAAGTTCCAATCTGTTATTAATGATCAAGCAGGGAGATGTCCACTGACTTCCTTTTTCTTTTTATAAATGTATCGTCTATTCTTGTCATATGCCGCCGTCACTCCCTTGCACTTTGATCTGCTTTCCTGAGTGGGATCTCAGCTTGGGAGCTGGGAATTACCCAGAATCCTCCGAGAGTGGGTAGAGCAGGTGACCATTATCCATCCATTACGCTCTGGCCGGGGCTGCTTGACAAGCTCCATCCTGGAGCTTTACTGCCTTCGTGCAAAAGCATTTCAAACCCCACTCCAGTCTTGCCTATTCATCGTAACAGTTACTTTTTATTGAGTATTCCTAGCTCTTGTGCAAAGGCCACGGCATGCATTAGATACTTAATCCAATGGTATGGTGTATCAGTGGCTTTTCATTAAAAAGATAAATTGACATTAACAGCATTGATTTCCAAAGATTTATGTTGTCTCCTCTCTTATACTCGGTCTTGGCCCAATACGATTTACTCTTAAAAGGTATCTTGTAAGATACATGAACGTGTTTTTGCAAAGGTATAATGTATATTGTAGGAAGAATTATCTCTGTCTAGTGTGTGCATTGCAGATCTGGCATTTGGGCCTCATCCTAACAGAATATTTACTTGGATAACTGAGCGTCACGCGAAAACAAGATGTTTGGCTCTGAGTCAAGAGACCTGAGTCTTTAGTCCTGTCTTTCCTGATTGCACACTGGAAAAGGGAGAGAAGAGCTACACGGTTTTAAAATTTTCCTCCTGCTTTAGAACTCTGTGTGCGCGTAATGTTTATTTTGAGCAGGGCCAGAAAATTAGGCAAGAATTGAACAAAATTGTTCACTGTACAGTGAATTCTCCTTGTAGTTTCTGTAAAGAAATTCTAGGTTGTTTGACTCCTGTGCTGCCTTCTTAAGTGCCTTGGTGGTAAAATGAGGGTAAGTGGCCTGCTCTCTCAGGGCCCTTGGTGACATTGCCATGTCCACGGCCCAGACCAAGGACAAAGCCCAATGGCACAGCCCTGGAAACCTTCCTCTCTGAATTGACAGCCATCATTCAGTAACCACTTTGAACGAAAGCACATTAGCCCATTCTGATTCCGCTTGAGTGTATGATTAAGTGACCTTAAATTTTGTCGATTGAAAGTGCAGAATGAGCGCAGGGTTTTAAAGCGTGCTGGCGTGTTGCCAACCTTCCACCATCTTACCCCCCAAAATACAGGAAGGGTTTTATCAAGTGGCTCATGAGGTCAGCGTAGAAGATGACAGTCACCTGCCCTGGTCTTCCTAGCTTAAAGAAAATAGATTCCTTTTAGCAGTACAGAATGCCATTGATGTAAAAATAATGAAGCCACCATTCAGAAGAAACCCTTAACTGCCCGACCCGTCTGAGGTGGTGAATTCTGTCGGTGGGTACTTGTCGTCTGCTGGGCGAAGCTCAGCATCATCCACAGACTTTTCAGAAGCGCTGGGTGTCAGCGCGGAAGGAAGCAAAGGTAACGGGCTCTGGGAAACTGACACATGACTCCAAATGGTGCTGTTGGGGCGACAAGGATGCTGATTGGTTGAACGAATAAAGTTGAAGATGCAGGAACAGAGTTTGACTAAAATTGATTCGTAAAATGTTCATGGGAGAAAGCAGGTTTTTTTCCTAATTTACTGTTGTTTAAACATGTTAAATCCACAAATTAAGTATTTAAATAAAAAAAGAAAGGTTCATTTGGTATTACTTGTTCCTCTAGGCCGGCTTCTAGAAATCACAGTTTCCTGTTAAGAGTGTTCCTGAGTCATCTCTTGAAAAATCTCGTGATTTTTCGGTGATCAGAGAGAATTCTATTTTGTCTGCCTTCAAAATTTAGTACAGTTTTTGTCTCAATTTCCAGCGTCTCTCTGGTTTCACAGTGATTATCTCTAGCAGGCGTGCGGCCACCCCCTTTCAGGATCCTGCTGTACATTGTTGGGGATTGGAGACAAACCTTTACGTTCCAGCAAAATTGTCAGCTTTCCCATTTAGTCACGGTGAACACAACTCAAGTCACAGGGCTGGCTGTGCCTACCTCCCCAGCAGGTGGTTGGCCTCATGGCCCCTGTCCTTTCCTGGCGTCAGAGACCATGTAGAGGTTGTTCCTCAGATTTTACCTTTTCCTCTGAGATGCTCTGAGTCTGTAGATTCCCCAGTAAGAAGTCATCGCATGTGATTTAATGACGTCAAGCAGTATTGATAGATTTCAGTGAGATCGCTAAGATGTACTCTGTGTGGGCTGCCTTTTCTCTGCTCTAGGATATTTTATGTCTGACCTGGCAGGGATGGTTATTTCAAGTTGTCCCAGTGGTTTCCAACTTGCAAAGCCCATGAATTATTTTAGTGCAGTAAAGGGCCTTAAATGACTTCATCCCACTTCTCCTCATTTCTGTCTCAGAACAGAAACAGAAGAGGCACTTGAATAAAATATTGCATTTGAATAAATGTGAATATAAAGTATGTGGTTTTTTGTCTCTTTTAGTGTAGGTTCTCATCAGCAGTAGACTAAATGACATAGCTCACATTTTTTTTTTTTAATTTTTAAACTTTTTTAATAGGTCACATTCTTATCTACTTAAAATCATTTTTTTAACATCTTTATTGTAGTATAATTGCTTTACAATGGTGTGTCAGCTTCTGCTCTACAACAAAGTGAATCAGCTATACATATACATATGTTCCCATATCTCTTCCCTCCTGCGTCTCCCTCCCACCCTCCCTATCCCACCCCTCTAGGTGGTCACAAACCACCGAGCTGATCTCCCTGTGCAATGCGGCTGCTTCCCACTAGCTATCTGTTTTACGTTTGGTAGTGTATATATGTCCATGCCACTCTCTGACTTTGCCCCAGCTTACCCTTCCCCCTCCCCATATCCTCAAGTCCATTCTCTAGTAGGTCTGTGTCTTTATTCCCGTCTTGCCCCTAGGTTCTTCATGACCATTTTTTTTTTCTTAGATTCCATATATATGTGTTCATAGCTCACATTTTTGTGCAATTCATATTTTATACCAACCCTGGACCACCCAGCCGCTGGTCCACCAAGGCACTGATTTTTCTGTGGACTTTAATCTGAGAGCTCTTGAATTATGTATCTACGAATCCTGGGTGTTTCCCTGAACTAGTAAGAATAGGCATTCTAACATCAGGAAGTAAATTTCGCATACTCCGTCAGACTAGGTATTGGTAAATCGGAAATATTCTGTCAAGCTAACATGTTGGATAATCATACTCTTCCGTAAATCAGTGGCTTTGGTGTGTTTATCAGAATCACTCGGTGTGAGACTGCCGGTCTGGGATGTTCACTCTCCTTCATCTGAGTAGCTGGTTTCAGGAAGGTCACGTTGACAGTAGGAGCGGAAGGTGACAGCGATGTGCTCGACCGGATTACCTCAACCCACACCGGCAGTTCGAGGGCTGGCAAATACCATAGTCCTCCCATGCTAGCCTTTCAGTAGCCTAGTTTTTAATTGTATAAAGTAAGCAAATGTATGTTTCAGTTGTACTAAAAATTATAATCCCCGATCCATGAAGAGATCTCAACCAATCTTCAATTAAAACTTTCTGCCAGATTTCTGTTTGGAAAAACCCCAAACATTAGAACATGACCTTCAATGTTTGTATATTCTATTGGAAAGCACTAAGTTTGTTAGTTTGTTTTTTTTTTTTGGCTGCACGGGGTCTTTGTTGCTGCGCGCAGGCTTTCTCTAGTTGCGGCGAGCGGGGGTTACTCTTTGTTGGGGTGCGCGGGCTTCTCATTGCGGTGGCTCCTCTTGTTGCGGAGCACGGGCTCTAGGCGCACGGGCTTCAGTAGTTGTAGCACGTGGGCTCAGTAGTTGTGGCTCACGGGCTCCAGAGCGCAGGCTCAGTAGCTGTGGCGCACAGGCCTAGCTGCTCCGCGGCATGTGGGATCTTCCCGGACCAGGGCTCGAACCCGTGTCCCCTGCCTTGCCAGGTGGATTCTTAACCACTGAGCCACCAGGGAAGCCCCAGCACTAAGTTTTATCCATTTTGCTTCTCAAACACATTTCCAAGTGGTTAACAGGGTCTAGATTTTATTATAAAATATTTTTGTAATGGTTTTACTGGTTTCCTTTTTCTTTGTGCTGTCAGCAGTATGAAGGTAAGTTTCGTGTAACTGCTTTGAGAGGCTACAGGACACAGGTTAGTCAGAGCAAAGCTGAGAAAAACTGAATTGCACCACATACTTCCAAAGAAAGAGTCGTTGGCATCTTGCTCCAAAGAATGCCGGGAGCCCAGTGGAATCCATCGCAGGGTGTTGACGCGCCCGTTAGAGCAGGTGAAAAGTGACTCGACCTGCACGGTAAGAGAATGACTTAGGTCAATGGGAAGAGCGATGGAGGTGAGAGCTGCGGGGCTCCTTACCTGATGTCTTTTGTTTCTTATAACCACGCTGGGTCACTTCAGGCTCGGTGGACGTTCGAGCCAGGACAGGCTTCGCAAAGCATCTTGTCCAGTCTTCTTTTTTTTTTTTTTTTTCAGCTACTTTATTTATTTATTTTTAGTTGTGTTTTAGTTGTGCCATTTTTAGTTGTGTTGGGTCTTCGTTTCTGTGCGAGGGCTTTCTCTAGTTGCGGCAAGCGGGGGCCACTCTTCATCGTGGTGCGGGGGCCACTCTTCATCGCGGTGCGCGGGCCTCTCACTATCGCGGCCTCTCTTGTTGCGGAGCACAGGCTCCAGACGCGCAGGCTCAGTAGTTGTGGCTCACGGGCCCAGTTGCTCCGCGGCATGTGGGATCTTCCCAGACCAGGGCCCGAACCCGTGTCCCCTGCGTTGGCAGGCAGACTCTCAACCACTGCGCCACCAGGGAAGCCCGTCCAGTCTTCTTATAGATGAGGAAACGGAGGCTCAGGCGTGCGTTGTCCAAGTCACCATGACCGCCAAGGGACAGAGCCAGTGCTCACTCAGTGGTAGACAGAACATCCTTACCTTGTACTCAGGTCAACTCTTCCCACGCCTCGCGGGCCCACGGGCATTCTGTGCGTGGGGCGTTGTGAACGCTGTATGCAAATAGGGGGCAGGGAGCGCATAGCTCCCCTGCTCACACGGGTGCTCCACTGTCTCATTGGGTTTCACTTGCAGAACAGAAGTTCAGAGTTCAAGTTATTAAGAACTTCAGGATACTGACGACAGCATGTGAAACCAAGCTTGAGGCTCTTCTGAGGGCGGGGCTCTATGTGATTTTTTTTTTTTTTTTTTTTTAATAAGCGTCAGAGGCAAATCTAATTTGGTCTTGAGTACCCAGGTATTAGCAACATCGTGTAGATTCCAGAAACCAGTTTGGACAATTTGCTGAAGAGTGCCCTTGGAGGCACATCTTTTTTAATCCCATTGCCTTGTTCATCTCAGTGCCATTGATTTGTTCGCAGCTTATTCACAGACATTGTATCCAAGCCATACCTCCGCAGGGGGTCTGGGGTGGATGTGGAGGGAAGGAGTGTCCTTAGAAGTCCATTCAGGCCAGACAGGGGCACAGAAGTGAACTCCTCAGGGACAGGGAAGGATCTGGAAGGATGGAGGATCACCAGCTATTCCTTCCTCTCTCTCCCTCCCCCTTGGACCTGTATGATGGTGGTGTGAGCGTGGAGAACTTACAAGACAGAAATACTAGCCCTTCATGAGTACGACGTAGGGCACGACTGTCCTGAGGCTGTGTGTGCAGGATTTCACCACCCTAACCATAGCCTGACGAAGGCAGTCCTCTACGAGCCCTTTCAACAGATGACAAAGCTGAGGCTCAGAAAGGTCACGTGGTATCACAAGGTTGGTAAATGGTGGAGCTGGCCTAGAAGGGATGGGTGG
This sequence comes from Eschrichtius robustus, assembly GCF_028021215.1. NCBI lineage: Eukaryota > Metazoa > Chordata > Mammalia > Artiodactyla > Eschrichtiidae > Eschrichtius > Eschrichtius robustus. The sequence continues at coordinate 11,602,270 of NC_090845.1, read as the reverse complement.
GCAAGGACACAGACGTGAGAGCCTTCCTCAGCTAGGGATGTACGGAGCCCTGTGTTTTTGACCGTCCTGAGTGAGTCTTTGGTGGTGACCCAGGTTCTCTGAGTTGACGCACCTTATCACCTAGACGCTGTCGTGGCTGCCTGACTCTTGAGTTCCCAGGTTTGGCATCCGGTGGCCTGAGTCAGTGCTCAGCTCGGCCTCTGACCAGCTTGGCCAAGTCCCTTTGGCTCCCTGTGGTCTTGGTTCCTTTGTCCAGGCAAGGGGGGTGGTTATTACCTGCCTCTCAATGCCCTCATGAAGGCCAGAATGAAAGAGCATGGGTTAAAGTTCCTGCAGCAGTGTTGGTACAGGAGACCCTCATTCCTTGAGTTCTGGCCTCTCTCTACCCCGCCTGAGCTACTGTCACATCTCCGGTGGCGTGGGGAGCGGGGTGTGGTGGGCCCCCTGGACACGGCCCTCAGCATGCTCCGTGGCTTCCACATCTAGCCAGCTCTTTCGCTGTAGCTCTTATAGGGAACTGGCCAGGTGTCCCTGGTAGCTGGCGCTTACAGTCTTTGTATGATGACTTGGTGATCATTGCAGAGGAGCGTGTACAAAGATTGGGAAAATATCGCCCACCCCTGGGGCTGTTCCTTCTTTCCATTGCCTGGACCAATATAAAGTGGGCACTGTTGGAGGTGGGCCCAGAGGGGTTTGGTTCCCCAAGATGGACGTGGGAGTCTATATGTCTGCCTGAGACAGCGCCATTTTGGTTCTTTAAGTTTTACTTTATATTGGAGTATAGTTGATTTACCACGTTGTGATAGTTTCAGGTGTACAGCAAAGTGATTCAGTTATACACATACATATACGTATCTATTCTTTTTCAGATTCTTTTTCCATATAGGTTATTGTAGAATATTGAGTAGAGTTCCCTGTGCTATACAGTAGGTCCTTGTTGATTATCTATTTTATGTACAACAATGTTTATCTGTTAATCCCAAGATCCTAATTTATCCCTCCTCCCCTCTTTCCCCTTTGCTAACCATAAGTTTGTTTCCTACGTCTGTGGGTCTGTTTCTGTTTTGTAAATAAGTTCATTATTGTAAATAAGTGTATTGTTTTTTAGACTCCACATATAAGTGATATCATATGGTATTTATCTTTCTCTGTCTGACTTACTTAGTATGATAATCTCTAAGTCCATTTGTGTTGCTGCAAATGGCATTATTTCATTCTTTTCTATGGCTGAGTAATATTCCGTTGTATATATGTGCCACATCTTCTTTATCCATTCCTCTGTCAATGGACATCTAGATTGCTTCCATGTCTTGGCTGTTGTAAGTAGTGCTGCAGTGAACATTGGGGTGCGTGTGTATTTTCGAATTATGGTTTTCTCCAGGTATATGCCCAGGAGTGGGATTGTGATCCAACACCTTTACCCAGCAGCCCAACAGATAGAAACCCACTCATCCCCACATGGACTCCATTTCAGGGAGAGGTGACAGCGACTCCTGCATGTTGAGGGCGAGGAGCTAGCCCAAGTAGCCCCTGGACAAGAATAAGGTCTCCTTAATGCCGCTGGAGTTCTCAGGTTTAAAGGGCCCCCATCCTCTTTCTCCCTGCCCTGACAGGCTCATCCCATAATTTGCCAGCTTCTGTTGAGAATTTTCAAAGCCCAGATGTCTTGTGATTGAACCTTGAATTTGAAAATGTCTGGCTTCCTTCCCACGTGCGTGGGGAGGCAGGTAAAGGCAGGTTAAGCGTCTTTCCAATGGAAATAGCTGCCATTCGAAGAGGTTGCATTTATAACAGAGAGAGGGATGGTTCGAAGGGAAGAATGGGAGGAAGAGGAAATGGGTAGATTTAACCAAGGAGGCGCCCTAAAGGAGGTGGGCTTTGGGCTGTGCCTTCCAGGAAGAGGAGGAGAGCTGGGGAGACAACGTGAGTTGGGGTTTTGGCAGTGATGTAGAGAAAATCCCTCACAGAGCACTCCCGGTTCACCCAGCTTTGAGGCTGAGCCACAAGCTCCCTCTGGGTAAGAGAATACCCTAGCCCCTGGGGTCTCCAGCTAACAGAGAAGGAATTGCTCCAAAGACGTGAGTGGGATCCCAGTAGCCACAGTTCAACAGCTAACAGGGGGGCTCGGAAGACCCGCCTTTGTTCACGTTGGCTGGTCCACGCTCGGTGAATGAGTTAATTGGGAACCCTCCCGGGGGAGCCACTGATGGTGCGCCACTCTTAAATGAGGAGGCTCAGCTCCCCACGGCATGTGATAATTTTTCAGGAAGCACATTGTCAGTAGATCAGCTGCCTTGTCTCCTGATGTATGCCTTGCGTACACAGGAAGAAGGAGAAACTTGCCCTTTTTTTTTTTTTTTTTTCATCAAAACCAGTTTAAAACCCCATCATCTGGTCCTTGTCTGTGTTTTGGCTTTCAGTGTGGTTCAAGCGTGTTGGGGTCCACTTCTCCCCGGTGTGATGGGAACCACAGTGAGGGTATTGTTTATCGCCCTCGCTCTACCTCTGGTTTCTGATTTCCTGAAGACTCAGCCCTGCTCAGGACCCCAAGCGATCTGCACTCAGAGCAAGCTGTTTCTCTTACTGTGACCAAAACTGTCATAGCTTCCCATCATTACGGGTGACATCACGGAAGAATGGGCTGATGTTCCCTCCCTCTAGGGCTGTGATGTGAACTAAATCAAGTAACAGTGGGCCCCTCCCATTGCCTTACAGGTCGCCCTTTAACCTCCCTGCCACCACCATCATCTCTTCGAAGATGACATTCCTTAAATCTTAGAGAAACTTTTCCTTTTCCCGCCGTTTCCTCTTTCCTCACTCCTACGTCAGAGGGAGAAATGTTCCACCCTCCTACCCACAGCTGGCCCTCCGCCTCTCCTGTGATCTCCATCTGTCATGTCTCCACCTTCACTTGATTCTCCTTAAATCTCTTTCAACCCCTGCCTTCTTTTCAGCCTAAAGCCTTTGGGGATTCTCTTCCTCACTGTGTTTCTCCCCCTTCATCTGCCTGATCTTTCTCTTGCCTTCCCCTCACTAGCACATTTCTTTAGAAAGGAGGCTGCCCCCGCTTCCTCTTCTTCACTTCCCAGTCCTTCAGTAGCTCCTCCATAAATCGGTTTCCATTCTAATCATTCTAGCGACGCTGGTAAAGAAATGGAAATTTTCCATGTCAGTGGCCTCTCCGAGTCCTCACCCTCTGGCTACCTTGACTGTGGGCCACCTCTTCCTTCTCAGACTCCCCTCCTCCAACATCCTGTGCATCCTTGGAGGAGAGTAGTCCTTCCACTAGAAACCCCCGAATAGGGTGGTTCCTCCAAGGCTTTCTCCTCTGTACCGTCTCCCTTGGCATCTCACCCATTCCCACGAGGGTAATTGCTTCCTCTCTGCCGGTAATGCTCCAGTCTTCATTTCCAAACTCGGCCCTGGTAGCCCTTCTCCCTGACTCTCCTCACCCACTGCAGGTTGAATTGCGTCCCCCAGAAAAAGATGCTGAAGCCCTAACCCCTGGTACCTTGAATGTACCCTTATTGGAAATAGGGTCTTTGTCAATGTCATCAAATTAAGATGAGGTCATACTCAATTAGGGTGGGCCCTACTTCACTGTGACTGGTGTCCTCGTAAGAAGAGACACAGACACACAGGGAAGATGCCATGTGATGGCCAAGGCAGAGGTCGGAATGCTGTACCTGTATGTAAGACAAAGATCACCAGTAACCACCAGAAGCTAGAAGAGGTGAGGAAGGATGCTCCCCTAGAGCCTTCTGAGGGAGCGCAGCCCTGCCGACATCTTGATTTTGGACTTCTAGCCTCCAGAACTGGGAGAGAATCAATTCTGTTGTCGATAGGCACCCGGTTTGTAGTACGTTGTTATGGCAGCCCTAGGTGACTAATACATCACCTGGTCTCCCCATGTGTTCCCTGTGGCACTCACCATCCTCTTAGGGATCCAAGCGGAAGTCTTGGAATCAAGCCGGAATCCCCTCCCCCTCACCTTGATGGATTCACTGGTTTTCCATTTCTACCTCGACTAGGTATAGCATCTCCCCCTCTTCTCCGATCAAGTGTGGTCGCCCTGACTCTGGCCTCTCCGATCTCCTAGCCATCCATCACCCAGCCCTTTGTATAACTGTCACAAAACGGTTCTGATTATGTCACTGTCATTGTAGGACACATTGTGTGTGTCCCCACTGCCCATAGCAGTTGACTGCATCTTGGAATTACCCGGGGAGATCTTAAAGCTCTTGTGCCCGCTACACGCCTCTATCAGACCAGGATCTCTGGGGATGAAGCCAAGGCCTCAGTATTTTCAAAGCTTCCTGAATGATCCCAGTGTGCAGCCAGGCCTGAGAACCATTGGCTGATAGGCTGTCACAACAGCCAGAGGAAACTTCGGAACTTAGAAAAGATAGCTTTAAAGCAGTGGTTCTCACCTGGGGGTGATTGTGCCCTGCAGGAGACATTTGGCAATGTCTGGAGATGGTTTTGGTTGTCAAGACTCGGGTGTCGTTGCTGGCGTCTAGTGAGTAGAGGCCAGGGAGGCTGCTCCTCGTCCTATAATGTCCAGGACGGCCTCAGAATCATCCAGAAATTACCCAGCCCCAGATGTCACTGGTGCTGAGGTTCAGCAACCCTGATTTCAGAGGTGGGAGAGAAGCAGCAATGCTGATCTTGACTTTGGGACAGACACCTGTGGGCTTCACCGCCCGTGCCGCTCGCCCACTTGTCAGCCCGGTCCACGGAACCGTCTCATGCCACACCTGTTCCCATCGTGTGAAGCCTGAGCCTGCTCCCGCCAAAGATATCCTCTCGCTCTCCGTTTGAGAACGAGGTATAGTGGCTGGCATCTTTGCCAAAAGAGAGAGGCTCATTACCTCTCAGATGGCCTTTGCCAGACTCAACAGTCACTGTTTCGGCAGCTCCTAACGGGGACACTGCCTGTCGTTCCATAAACAGCTGATGAGGTTGAGAAGAGATTGGCTAACGGGCCTCCCGTGTGCGCACTGTTATCGATAACCCTGGCCTGCCTGGGAACCACCTCTACCATTAAAGAGAAACTCTTACGATGATGGCTGATACTTCTAGAGCTTTACAATTGAGAAGAGTTTTCATGTAGTACCTCATCCACTTTGACTTGTCATTTCAGCTCTTACCTTTATGCGGTGTCCTAAAGGTGATGCCTTCCACAAGTGCAGTCTCAGCTCCTTCCTCTGGAGGGAAGTGAAGGGGCTTGAGGAGTTGCGAGGGCGTGCTGGCTCGCTGGGAGGGAGGGAGCATTTAAACCCAGGAGGAAGGAGATGATCCAGAAAGAAAACCATCAGTGCCAAGAGTGGAAAACGAGGTGAAGGGAAAGGAGATGAAGGAGGCCCTGTCCTTGGGTGCTGAGTGGGAGGCTGGACATGGGGAAAAAAATGTTTCACGGAATGTGACAATTTCAGAGGAATTGCACTTGACCCTTTGAGCAACATAGGTTTGAACTGAGCGGGTCCACTTATATGTGGATTTTTTTCACAAAATACATATTATACGATCCGAGGTTGGTTGAATGCAAAGATGTGGAGCGGCGTATACAGAAGGCCGACTATAAAGTTATATGTGGATTGTCAACTGCTCGGGGTTGGCGCCCCTAACCCCCGTGCTGTTCAAGGGTCAACTGTGGTTTGAAGGAGTATGGAAACCTCCTTTCTTAGTGATTAATGAGTCCCCACTGAGGAGTCATTCTGTGACCAGAAGAAACCTAAAATACAGTTCTGAAAGTAGAAAGAAGTACACATTTGGCCAACTTCATTGACAGCTATGTGAGTAGGATAAGGATATGTAGGTAGATCACTGGACAACTTGATGAATTCCCAGTTGATTGAAGAATCCTAGTCATATAACAGAATAGTGGCTCAGTTTCTGGTATGCCGTAGATGCTGAATGAATCTTGGTTGAATGAATGAATGAATCAACCAACCAACCAACCAACCAACCAGTCAACTGTCCAGGATGATGTCCATAGCGGCAGTCACAGGATTCTCTCATCTTGGTCTTGTTGTGTTCAACCCTTCCATCAATTACTTGGATCACAGGACTGTGTAAGAAACACAAGGCAAATTTACTATACTTGGAGACTGATATTGTAATTTATAATAAGAAATACGTATTTGGTCTTTGTCCTATTTCTGGGACACAGCTCCTAAAACCACTGGAAATTTCCCGTGATGGAGACTGATAAAGGTGTCTTTTGTTAATGAGGTGACTTTTGGAACCTAAGGGGGGGGCCGGCTAGTTGTCATTGGAACCAGCCATGTGACTAGAGTTGGAACTCTCAGTCTTGCCCCCGACTCCCCTTCCTCCCTTGTCCCCCACCTCTGACCTCCAGGGAGGGGAGAGGGGCTGGAGATTGAGTTCCGCTACCAATGGCCAACCATTTAATCAGTCATGCCTGCGTAATGAAGCCTCCATAAAAACCCTAAAGGACTGGGTTTGGAGAACTGCTGGGCTGGTGAACACGTGAAGATATGGAGAAAGTGGCACCTGGAGAGGGCATGGAAGCTCTGTGCCCTTTCCTCATACCTTACCCTGTGCATCTCTTCATCCGGCTGTTGATTTGTATCCTTTGATGTCCTTTTTATAATGAACCAGTAATCTAGTAAGTAAAATGTTTCGGTGGGTTCTGGGAGCTGCTCTAGCAAATGAATCAAATTCAAAGAGGGGGGTCATTGGAACCTCCATCTGTATAGCTGGTCTGAAGCACAGGGAGCAACCTGGCTTTGAGATTGGGGTCTGAAGTGGGCAGGGGATGGGGCGGCAGCGTTGTGGGACTGAGCCCTTAATCTCTGGGGTCTGACGCTGTGTCCTGGTAGTGTCATACTTGAGTTGAATTGTAGGACACCCTGCTGGTGTCAGAGAACTCCTTGGTGGTGTGAGGAGATCCCCCCCAACACACACACACACACGCACGCGCGCGCGCACACACACACACACACACACGTGACCAGAATGGATAGAGACAAAGTAAACCTAGGAAGATCATTAATGGAATAGATCATAGAAGAAAAATCAAAATGATCCTGACGAGTTAGATACTGGACCAGGAGAAACAGGCATAGGCACAAAGCCCTATGTACGAGATTAAAATTTCAATTGGACCACGAGAGCCTCGTATCTTGAGAGTAATGGTTGTGACCAGACTTGGGAATCTTGCTCCTGTGCCCATCATTCGACTAAAACTCTTCTTGTGGAAGTTCCAGTGGCTATTTGGTGGTAAAGGGCACTTTCTGCTTGCCCATCCTCATCTTTTTTGCTCCTCCTACAGTATTCAACACTATTTGACACTGTTAGCTTGATGCCCTTCGTGGAACCTTTTTCTCATTCCATCATCCCACTTTGGCTTTATTCCCTGGCTTTTCTGATTTTTCCTTCTCGGTCTCTTTTACCTCCCTTTCGAGTGTTTCCTTTACCTTTCTATTTAAAAGTCAATGTTCCTTAAATTCAAATCTCAGTGTCCTTGTGGTCTGTATCTCTCCCTAGTCGTTTGCTAACTGTTTGTTTAAAGTATATTTGTTGAGGACCTACTACGTGCTGGGGACTGTTCTAGGAGCTGGTAGTACGGCAGAGGACAAAGAGACAAAAATTTCTGCCCTTAAGGGGCTTATATTCTAGGGGAAGGGAGACAAATGGGTGAGTGAATAGCTAGATCAGTGTTGGATTGTGGTTAGGGCCATAATGAACAGCCAACCCAGGTTAAGAGAGACAGCCTGTCAGGGCTACTCTTTTAGGCAAGAGAGTCAGGGAGGGTCCCCTGGGAAGGTACGTCTGAGCAGAGCTGGACGTCTTGTATTCCCAGGGCTACCTCTACACCAAAGGCTCCCAGCTCCTCGTCTCTGGTCAGCCCCTCTCCATTGGAGCTATGTTCCCGAATGCCTCCTGGACAGCTCCCGCAGGACGTCCTGGGACCCCTGAAACCGTACACGCTCAGCTTTCGTACCACACGTCCTCCTCCTCTTTGGTTTCCCCATTGGTTCACAGCCTGACGAGCTCCTCACTCACCCAGGCTAGAGACTCCACACCGCCCCTCGCCCTTCTCCCTTCTCCTTTTCCACTCCATGCGCAGGTATCCAATCACATGTCACCCGGATCCTCCCTTCCTCCTCATGCCCTCGTTCAGACTCTCCCCTTCTCTTGCTTGTACTCCTTAAGGAGACTTCGAATGAGTTTGCCAGCCTCCAGGATTAGCGGGGTGTTCAACCTCCCTGGTTCCCAGCCTACTGGCTCAGCCATCTCCCTTCACTTCCCTCCCCCATCCAACCCCACTCCTGCCACATACACCGTATGCTCTGGCCCCTCTGGCAAGAAAATCAGCTCCCCAACACTTTGACAAGACCCTTTTTCCTTTTGTATGCTTTTCACTTTTTCCGGGAATCATCTTTCCCTTCCCTACCCCTCCCTACTCTCCCCTCCCCTCCCCTCCCCTCCCCTGCCCTGCCCTGCCCTGCCCTGCCCTGCCCTTACTGTTTCGCTCGCCTACCCGGCAGATTTCTAACCATGCTGAGGTAGCCAACTCTGTTCTGGGAAGCTTTTCCCAAATTCTCTTCCCCTTCCCCTTCCCCTTCCCCTTCCCCTTCCCCTTCCCCTCCTCTGCTGGGATACCATAGTGCTCGTACCAGATTGGATTCCCCTGGTTTAGAAGGGTTCTCTGTGTCCCGTTAGCCCTCGGGTTACCTGGTGGAACCATGCAAAACTACCGTTCTTCTAGTCAGTATCAGCATTCTTGTATGGTTCAGTCTAATATATCCAGTTTGTATCAGTATTTGTTATTCCTGTTTTGGCTTTCAGAAGTTATTCGTACCTTCAACCAGACTGCCTTAAAGCGTGGGGCTCAAAGAATACTTTTCAGCTCGGGGAGACATTTCCCATCCTATTTATTCTACATAGTCAATTTTTCTGGTCAAAAATGGATGCAGACCTTAGAAATCTTGTCAGTGTATACTCTGTTTTCTTTCTGGCTGTTAACAATTTTTCTGTCATGTCTTTTCTGATTCACATCATTTGTTATAAGCACCAGTGAGGTTTTCAGACTGCTTAGACAGTGATACAATGGTAGCTTGTAGGACTGTCATACTCATTGTCTAATGAAAAGAAAACGATAAAGTTGTGAATGAGGCAAAAGCGATGAAGAGTCTATTTATAGTTTTTCAAGGTGAAAAGAAGATCAAAGTATCAACTGGAGAATTTGTGAATATTTTGTCCAGTGGTCGTGATTTCCATGACTCATATAGAACTAGAGTTGCCCTTGAATTTAGAATGTCTTTCATATTCTGCCTGCCCACTTCCACCAACATTGTAAAACGCTATTCTTAATTAATAGCCCCCCCCCCAAATTATTCTATTCTGCCAGTTCTATAATTGAATGATTTTGCTTTTGATTGAATGATTACACTTTTTAAATAAAACCCGATAACGTAGCTAATCATAATTGCTCCCTTTTGTGTTGAACTGAATTTTGTTTTGGTATTAATTCTCACTTGAACTGCTGAGGGAGAACGATCCTGTCACAAAACAGCAATAGGCACCTTCCTGCCTGAATGTATCTAAGCCGTCTTTGCAAAAATGTTTGAAGACCATCGTGTTTGGACATATCATCAGGTTTTCCTTTGCAGGCTAGTTACATCATATCTGCATCTCTTTTTGCAAGTCTGAAATCGTAGGCTGCCGTGCTTCTCAATCCCCTCGCCGTGAGACAATAAAGTTGGCTGGGGCCGTATTTTAAGGGGATAGTTGATTGTGGGCATGGTCGCCTAGGATGATGCTTAAAGTGGAAAATGAGATGTAAAATGAAAAGAAAATATTGGAACAGGCTAAACTGGTTTTCAAAATCTTTTCTGGTTCAGCAGGGCCAGAGGTATTGAATGCAGAAGACTTTCGGGGATTATCTAAAACTAATGCATTAAAAGATCAGGTTGTTAGAGGATTTTGATTCAGGATCTTATACTTTTTTTTTTTTTAAAGTGTTGAGCAACAGACCCTCAAAACTTGGGAGAGGATTTTTTAAGAGAGGGTGGCCTCTGACTTGTCTTTATGTTTGCTTCTAAGATGGGTGTCCAACCCAAACAATTAGTGGACTCTTCTGAATCAGGAGCCCTTCCCCCTGTGCTTATCAGTGGTCATCCCTGTATTTGACTTGAGTTTCTAGAAGTTTTTTTTATTGAGGTATAATTGACATACAATATTATGTTAGTCTCAGGTGTACAACATAGTGATTCAAGGTTTGTATACATTGCAAAATGGTCACCACAGTAAGTCGAGTTAAGGTCTGTCACCTTACAGAGTTAATACAATATCATTGACTGTATTTCCCATGCCGTACATTACATCCCCGTGACTTAACTTATTGTTATGTTATAACTGAAGTTTGTACTTCTTAATCTCCTTCACCCATTTCACCACCCCCCCCCCGCATCCCCCTCGCCTCTGGCAGCCACCAATCTCTTCTCTGTATCTGTGAGTCTGGGTTTTGTTTATTTTGTTTGGTTTGTTTTTTAGATTCCACATATAAGTGAAATCAGGTGGTATTTCTCAGTCTGACTTATTTCACTTAGTCTCCATGGATGGACCTTGAGGGTATTATGCTGAGTTTCTAGAAATCTTTTAAGTAGGGACAATGAAGGTAAGTGGGTCAGACAAATGCTTTAAAAATGGTGCAGAAATTAACGGTGCTTGGAAACATGGCTTATATCCACGATAAAAGCTTTATATGCTTAGATGGGCTGGGAACATTGGTCCAATAGTATCTGGGGATGCAAGAAGACTTGTGAAAGCAGCAATCAAAATCGTTGTTACAACAGGCTTTCTGCTGAGCATTTAGAACGCTCTTGAGAACAGCCTTTTGACTCGGGGGTTCTAAGGAATAAAGTTCCATATGGAAATAACCACATCCAATAAGAAAAACCACTCTGTTTTGATTTTTCATTCTAAGGAGTCACCAAAATATTATTAATATTTTAATAATATTATTTTGGTAGCTCATTATTATTTAAAAATAAGCATATTATCATTATTTTTAAATAGGGATGGGTACTTTTGTATGAATTGGGCTTGAGCTGAAGTTTCTCTTACTATCACATACGTTAGCTATAGACCAGGAAATAGATTCTGTTGCTGAATTGCTACACTGCTGTTGTTAAATCTATGTTTGGGTCCTCTTCCTCCTTATGTACTTTTTCTTCCCTCTTTTATACGTTCAAGTCAGTGGAGCTAGCTCGCTAGAGGTTGTGTGAAAGACACATTTTAAAAAATTGAAGTATAGTTGATTTACAGTGTTGTTAGTTTCAGGTGTACAGCACAGTGATTCAGTTATACATATATATATATATATATATCTATTCTTTTTCAGATTCTTTTCCATTATAGGTTATTACAAGATACTGAGTATAGTTCCATGTGCCATACACTAGGGCCTTGTTGGTTATCTATTTTGTATATGGTAGTGTGTATGTGTTAATCCCAAACTCCTAATTTATCCCTCCCCTCCCCTTTCCCCTTTGGTAACCATTAGTTTGTTTTCTCTATCTGTGAGTCTCCTCCTGTTTTGTAAATCATTTATTTGTATCATTTTTTAGATTCCACATGTAAGTCATACCGTATGATATTTGTCTTCTTATGGAAAGACACATATTAAAGAAAGAAAAAGAAAATGGAGACCCTGGGCGAGTCCTTTGAGTAGATCCTGCCAGGGTCAGGGGTAAATGGAATAAAACAAACGGTGATGCCCCGCCAAGGGGTCCCAGGGGCAAGAAAGAGTTTGCTTGTGCGAAGACACGCTTTCTGCTGGAACACACACCGGCCGATCGCTGAGTCACGTGGTGGGAGGGGGGCTCTCTCCTCTCAGCTCCACAGCCCCTGCTGTGATGTCACAAATCTATTCTTTCCTGGGAGAATTAATTAGCATTCATCGGGTGCAGCTGGCGAGGAGGAAGGAGGGAGCCGGAGCGCACGCGTAGGCCGGCCAGAGGCGCAGCCCTGTCGGTCGGGGCGCGGCACCCCCCGCCCCCCCCCCCCCCCCCCGCCTCCCCCGGAGCCGCATGGGGACTCGGCACCGGCGGGCAGGCGGTGGCGGTTTTATAAGCGGATTCTCCGTGACGTACGGCTGCCGGCTCCTTGGCAGCTATCTTTCTGGACCAGTAGGCAGAGGGGGATTGACGCCGACGAGACTTTTGCATCTTGGAAGGGACTGTAATCTTCTGTAGTGAAGAACAGAAGCTCTCAATCACGCGGGTGTAAATAAGAGCCGGAGGGGAGCCCAAAAGAAAAGGAAGAGGAGGGGGAGAAGTGTGTATTGGGGGGGAGCGGGCAAAGCATTTTTGGTGGATGGTATGAAGCCAGCCATGGAAACTGCAGCCGAGGAAAATACTGAACAAAGCCAAGAGAGAAAAGGTACCCAGGGCTCTGACAATAGCCTGTTTAAAGCTTTTCACTGGGGGCTTAAAAAGGGGTAGCCCGGTTTGCGTCTCGTGTAGAATCGGCTCTGAAACCATCCGGATGGCCTGGCCTGGCTTTCAGGGCGGTTTTTCTCCTGGAGGCTGACGTTAAGTGAATAGAGCAGCCTCTCTCCGGTCCAGTCCTGGTCCAAACCCTTCTCCCGAACGTGGTATTGCACAGAAGGAGGTCCGCAGTCTGTCACCTTGGGTAGCTGGATTGGGGAAACTGTCTGCTTTAATTACTATAATGAGTCCGAACTGAGGTCCTAGGTTCCGCATGTTATATCCCAGGGACATGGGGTGCAGTGCTTCCTGCTAATGCCAAGGGGGAACTGGAGGGGCACGCGTATTAAGTACGCTTCGGTTCCGCTGATGCGGTAGTGATTTTGGACATTTCTCTTATTTTCGTATTGAATACGATTGCTATTTCCGTGTATCAGACCCTGACTCTGATATGTAATAACCATTTACAGTTGGAGCTTGAGAGAGGGAACGAACGTCAGCTCTGTCGGCTAGTGCTGATGGAAGGCGTTGGCGGGGAGGTGCGGGGTGTCTGCTATCTGTGACTTGGAGATTTGTGGGAGGAAAATCCACACCGGTCCTGTTCCTCAAAGGGCATCTCAGAAAACATCCTGATCTTGACGTACGGAATGGTTTTTGCGGGGAGAAGTAAAGTGTTTTGCGGTAAGAAGATGGCAGAAAATAGAAGCTAAAATTAATCTGTCTTTTCCTAGATAATGACCGATTCAGGTTTGCCACCCCGTGGAATCAGCTCAGCCCGTGTGAGGTTAAGAGCATCTCACTGCATTGTAATTTATCTCTCTCACCCAAAGTTACAGACTGCTGTAAAGGCGCAAGAACATATTCTGTACCTGCAGTGGCTCTTATTTCAAAAGCTACCCGTGCTAGGGTTATTTCCCATGACCCTGACATCCACTGACCGTCACTAAACAATAGTCATTCTCCCTGATAGAGGTACAGGTATGTTTTATATAAGAATATGTAGGTCTGAAATTGCTGATAGTCAACCATTTTACACCTACAAAAACGGCAATTTCACGAATCTCACCATACCAGCGTGCTTGGGTAGGGCAATCCCTGAATAACATTCTCTCCTAAACAGAGCAGTTTCACTTTTTAAATTAATTGCTTTTTAAAGTATGATAAAATATACAGATCATAAAATGTACCATTTTAGCCATTTTTAGGTGAATAATTCAGTGGCATTAAGTACATAGCACTTAGATTTCTAAAATTGGTAGTTGAGCTTAATCCCTGCATCAAACCTACCGCCCCCCCCCAAACAATAACAACAAAAACCAGCCCCCCAAAACCCCCTGCCTTTTCTTGTATGTATATTTCTTTTCATTTACATGAATGACCAAATAGCAGTAAGAGAAACGCTTGGGAATACTTATAAAGTCGAGGAACTGAGATAAAAGTTTAAAGACTCATTTCCGTGACGATTAGAGACAAAGCTTGGGGGATATAATCATGCAATAATAGCATTGGTGTGAGGAAGCCAATCACAGTTGTAGCGATTTTTCCCTAAAACAGATGCTTAGAACACACTTTTTATTAATGTGGTGTTTGCCAGCGGCAGATAAAACCACTTTGGTCTCCGCAAAAAACATACCTTTCGTTTTTCTCTCCAAAAGCAAGAAAGGGGCAGAAAATCAATGTAAAATCCTTACTACGCGTTTGTGGTTCTCACCTTCATTTATTCTTATGGAGTGCTATTCTTTTATGTCAATTAAATATTTATTATTTAATACCGAAATCTACAGGCTGCCACTACATCCCTGGCAATCTGTATATGAAAACTCGTTAGCTATGGTTTCAGAAACAAAATTAGAAGCGGAAGATAATTCCTGAAGGAACTTTAAAAATTACAAAATGGATAAACACTAGCTGTTTGTTAAGTAATTCAAAAATACCAAGTTACTGCAAGATACCGTCACATATATAATACATGCTTGAGTAAGAATACAGGCCGCGGGATGGATTTTGACCACAGCAGCAGGGGTTGTGATAGCCCCGTGACCCACCGGAAATGTTGATCTGGAGGGTAGCCTCTCTACTAAGCTTCGTCTAGACGAACAAGTTCATCTGCCAGCTACGCAGGGTCAAAGCTCACATGAGTATCATCTTTGGAGTTTGCCCAGTTTGTTCGCCCGTTGTCATGCAAGGCACACACAGAGGCATAAAATGATAAACGTGTTTGTAGCTGCTTGCCCCTCCAGGATTCCTTTAGATTTAATTTTAAATTTATAAAATCAGTGTTTACTTCATTGACGTTAACATTTACAAATTTGACACAGAATGCATTATATAATTCTTGAGTGGGTGAATCTGTGGGGGTTTTTTTTCCTTTTTTTCTTTTAAGCCTTTCAGCAAGGGATTTAATTTGCTAAATCGAATCCTCTACATTTTGTCACTTCCCACAGAGTTTTAACGCACATGTATTTCCCCCCCCCCCCCCCCTATTCTTCCTTGCCCATTTGTTGTCATAGTTGGTGGTAGGGGCAATACTTGTCTCTGAATTTGGAGTATTATTACCCAGTGGCTAATACCCAGTAGCTTGTAGATTAATGGCTTCAGATAATTATTATAGTGTTTACTAAGAATACAAATTAAACTTAGCTTTATAAGCTGACCTCAACTTTTCCAGCTGGTGTCACTTCCCAGGAGTTTCAGCAGGACAAAGAGAGCTGTTTCTTTAAACAGCCTCATCATAGCTTTTGTCACGGAACCCTACTGGATGATCGAAATTCACAAGAAGTAATTTAGCAGTTATTCAGGAATTTTTACAGAAAGCAAGAAGGTTTTCTCAGACGGATGTAAGAAATGCCAAAGTATTACAAATGACAGTTTTTAAATCGGAAGCATTAAATTAAATCAAAGTGTCGAGAATTGAGGGAGCAGATTAACTGAAATGAAATAAGTGGAGGAAATGAAAGCTACTGGATCATGGGACTCAATAATAAAGAGATGAGAGTGAGCTTTCTATTTATTCCTGTGCAGTATTTACTTGATGTCGATTCATTTGTGAAAACCAAGGCATCGAGAATCGCTGGGAGGGTGTAACCTAGAGGCAGAAAAACAATTGAATCACTTGTTCTATCGGATGGAAAAAACCCTAAGTATCTGTTAAGAAAATTATTTTTATTCTATGTAGGAAATTGGAATCTACGGAAACAATTGTAGTCAGGCTAGTTAAGCTCCTATGAATAATTGCTCAAACAAATTTCAGAACTCCAGGTATCAAATTAAATTTCTAAGCACATAAAAAGAAAAATGTAGAAAATCAGGACTAATGTGTAGTTTAAAATAAATTACAGGACATAGTCAAAGTAAGAAATGAATTCAAATGGTTGACCTGATTAAAAAATGAACACATCCATTTAAATCTTTTTACTCAAATAGGTATACTGTCTTAGGTGTTTGGGTTTTTGTTTTTTTTTTTCTTTTCTTTTTAATGTAGCAAAAGATGTACACTTTTGGCCCTCCTTTTTGTCATTGTTGTTTAGGAAGGAAAGCACTCCTCTAGAATATATGATCTGTAGGCTAAAAACCCAGAGGGACACATTTAACATGTTACACTCTTCCTGGTGATCTATGAATTATTTGATGCTGAGATTTTTATTGACGTTTTCTGACTTGATTACATACATATGGTGTGGAGAAGGTTGTAGATGCAGTTTTTTCCTATGAGAATCTGCCAAGGAGGACGTTTGAAGAGAGGGTGTCTGGGGATAAGACTGTAGAGAAAAGCGGGGCCGGCCAGATGGTGCTGGACATATGTGGTAGGTATGATACAGCTTGCTTTTATTATTATTTTTTTTTTTAGAAAATCTAAATGTGGAGAAGATCTCAGCAAGCCAGTTGGTACCTCTCTCCTCCTTAGATATTATAGTTTCCATTAGCATCCTTTTAAAGACTTGGCCTTGCTCATTCATTAGACAAAGAATTGGGACTCATTTCTGGAAATGTAGCTTTGCCTTCCTTGAAATTGAGTGGAAATCTTGAATTCAGATTGTAACGTTAAAAGTTGTGTTCCTCTCTTATTTGGAAGTACACGCCAGTTTAAAGTAAATAATCTTCATAACGTGACTTATCAGCCTTGTTGTATCTGAGAACATGTGACATAGCCAGTGTCCCCATGACGTAACTTTTCCCCTCACTGGGACTGGTGAAAAATTGGACTGTTCTGAGATACTCCCTTGCTTTTTTCTCCTCGGGACCCAGTGTACCTCCATGTGAGATGGTTGGCCAGGAATAAGGATGGCTGTGGGACAGAGGAAGAAGGTGGCTTTTAAGAGAGAGAGGCTACAATCCCAGCTTCACAAACGTACCTTCTTGTGTGTTCATTTGTTCGTTTATTTATTCATTTAATAATGTTCCTCTTTGAAACATCGTCCTTCCTCTGTCCTCTCACGTCATAGGAGCGGAAGGGTGCCAACTCATCTGAGGGACCATTCTGTGGAGTATAATCTTGGTTTTAACAATAATCTTGCTGATTTGTGGCAAGAGGAGAACTGATGATGCCCAAGAGGAGAATTTTGACCCTTAGCCCAGAGAACATGTGATAAGAGAAAATAAAATACTTTCCTATTTTGTAGGCTGATTTGATTAATTGCATTACTTTTTTTGTATATTCAAGCCTTACTAGCTATCTTTGATAGCAAAGGTCAGCATACTTGATCTGTAAAGGGCCCAAGAGTAAATATTTAGGCTCTGTGGGCCACACAGTCTGTTGTAACTACTCAAAGGAATGAAACTGGGTCACTTGTAGAGACGTGGATGGATCTAGAGACTGTCGTACAGAGTGAAGTAAGTCAGAAAGAGAAAAACAAATATCGTATATTAACGCATATATGTGGAACCTAGAAAGGTGGTACAGATGAACCGGTTTGCAAGGCAGAAATAGAGACACAGACGTAGAGAACAAACATATGGACACCAAGGGGGGAAAGCGGCGGGGGGGTGGTGGTGGTGGTGGTGGTGGTGTGATGATTTGGGAGATTGGGATTGACATATACACGCTGATATGTATAAAATGGATGACTAATAAGAATAAAAAAAAAAAACAAACTACCAGGGTAGCATGAAACAGCCACAGATAGTGGATAAACAAATGGGTGTGCCTGTATTGCAATCAAACTTTATTTACAAAACCAGGTGGCCGTCATCGGCCGACCTCTGCTATATTCTATAGTGGTGTTACAGCTTCCTTTAATATTTTAAGTACTAGCTAAAAATGGAGGAGGACTGATGTAGCTTTCAGAGACCTGGCCCAGTGAGTATAGTCTTTATAGGAAGCTCAGTCTTTGTCATTTAGTTGCTTCCAGTGATAATTTCCTAGATGGCAGAAAGCATACTAGTCTGCAGTTTAGTTATTCAGCCTTGTCCCTAAATTACGTCACCTGAGTAAATGGGGGAAAAGAGTGTACACAGCATTATTTTGATTTCTTTTCCTCAGGTCCCCATCGTTTGTCATACCTACTTTGGCGATGACCACCCAGTTGTGTGTCTCGCCATCAGTCCCCACCGTTCACCTCAGCCCCGTCCATAAATAGTACCTGAGATGTCACAGTCTTCTGTGCTTCTTCCAGAATACCGGTCAGTCTCCTGCCCACCTCTCCCTTCTACTCTCTAAGGGGAACGTTTGCAGGCTTCCCTCTGAAGGGCATAAGCCAGGATCTTCCTAGGTCTGTACATTTTCCCACTTCTTGACGGTTGCCCAGAAGCTGAGGCTTCTCCTTGCAGTCATGTGACTCCCTTTTAAGCGTTGGGACCCTGTCCTTTTAAACAAAACATACACTGTGCTCTTTGAAATTTTATAATTTGATATTTAATGTCTTTACTTAAGTTTGGCTCAGAAATATAAAATAGACATGATTTTCTCTCCCTTCATATCTAAAGAGGAATTGTTGTCCAAAGGCCTTCCCAGTAGAACTGGAAAGCATCCATCCACTTGCTGACCCCATCTCCACGCCTCCGGAAGGAGGAGGAGTTTTATGCTGCATTGAGCGTCTCGGGCTTGGCTGTCCTGTTTTTCTCAGAAAACACATTGGCGCTGGGCAGTCCATGGTTTTTCATTGTCAGTGCCAAGCAGCCTGTGCCTGATTGCCTACGTGAAGAGATGCGGGCAGAGAATGGATGAATCCTGTGCAAAGATCTCCTGAATTGCATGGCCTGGCTGGGGTGCAGTCAGGGCGGTGGGGGACCTAGAGGCCCATTGCTTGATCCACAAGCTCCCAGGATTCTCCCCTGCATTCAACCAAATATTTATGCAGCAGACATTGACTGGGCACCAACTGTGTGTTGGGCTTGGAGGGAGAAATTTTTCGCAAGGAGGATGAAAACTTTTCAGATAGAAGTGATCGAGCTCCTTGGAATCCTCTTGCTTGAGGTCGACACGGAGGGCTTACAGCCACTCTAACCAAGAGGAAATCAGGTCATACCATGAGGCCACTGGACCTCCTTCTGGTTCTTTCCACCAGCCCCACTGGGTTTCTCCGCTTTCGGGGAATGTAGCGCAACCCATGTATGAGAGAGACTCGCCCGAAATCTGAATCCAGGAAAGGCTGAGGGTTCAGAACTTTCAAGAACCCTGAAGTAACATCAGGAGCTTGGGACCTGACAGGTGCCTTTACAAGGCACAGAAGCACGGCTCACCTCCAAAGAGACCTCAGCAGAAGAGTAGAAAATTACAGCAAGCGCACAGGCCCCCCGGCTGCGTGATCGCGGGCAAGTGACTTACCTTTCCGTTGCGCTTGGCTTCTCCGTTTGTAGGTATTGGCATATCCCAACTGTTCTAGGGTGTGATCGCTTACGAGGGACTCTGATTTGAACTCAGTGCATGTTCAGAGGGCGTCTGAAATTCAGGACCAGGCAGATCCATCTCCTCTGACCCTTAAACAGGGTCCTAAAATAAACTGCTTCGGAAAATTGGATCCCCAAGATTACCAGCGGGGAATTTTGAAGTGTGTCCAGTATTCCATGGGAGATCCAAGAAGCCCAACTAAAGAAATTGTGGACTGACTGACATGACAGCTGTAGACTGAGCAAAGATTCTTTTTGAAAGGGCTGTCGTGATTATGACTCAAGCATTGGAGGTACTAAGGTGACTGGCGGTGGAAAGAATCAGAACAGGTGACAGTCCTTAAAAATGTATTGACTTAGATAATTTTGCCTATGTTACACATTAAAAAAAAAAAGAACAAAAACCTTTAGACCTGTGTAAAAAAAAAAAAAAAAAAAAATCCTGAGGTAACGAGTGCAACGTGCTTTGCTTGGTGACCAGCACGCCGTGAGCACGCTGTAAATTAGAGTCGTCATCACGTTCTTTAGCAACAAAACCAGCAGCAGTAAAAATACTTTCATTGTGCAGTTCTGATCTTGTCCTCACATCGTTTTTTGCCCTTTCAAATGTCTTTAAAAGTCTTTAACTGTCTTTTCAGTGTCTCTAAAAGACAGTTTTACTTTACCTTGAAGCCAAGAAGGTTTGCTCCAAAACACCACCTAGAAACGTAGGTCTCCGCTTCCCAAGTGGAAATACCTCGAGAGTTTTCAGAGATTGTGGAGAGCAGAGGTGGGGTTTCGTAACAGCTGGTGAGGTTTTCAGTGGACCCAGTCAGGGCAATCGCTTTTTGGCCTCACAACATGGCAGTTTGCTCAGTCCTTATCCTCAGTGGTCTGAGGTGCCCAATGGGGCATTATAACCTGCTCTTCTGATGGAATAATTACCCACATCAATGTCAGCACCATTTTTTTAATCCTTGAATATTTGTGGCACCCCAGAGGACGTAACCCGTCATTAGGTTTGATGGGATTCTCAGCTATAAACTGGCCATAGTGACCTTATGGTCTCTTAGGGATTTCAAGGTTGTAATTCAACTAATAGTTACCAGCATCTGATTCTGTGTCAGGCAAGTTGATGGATATTTTTCTCTCCAATCCCCTAAGAAGTAAGAAATATCGTCAGATTACCAGATAAGGAGCTGAGTCTCCAGGAGGCCACTTGTCACCTCGTGTGGGAAGAAGCAGTGCTTCAAGCCCAAGACCAGCAGCCCTTTCTCTATAAAGACACTGGGAGATCATTGGAACAGGATTTAATCTGGAACATGCTAGACTCTGAAGTCCTGAGCTTAGATACGATGAGGTGACAGAGAATATTGCAGATGTCAGTGGAAGGACAGGAGTTTTCATCCAAGGTTCAGCAGACCAGGGGGTCATTGGCCATCCTTTGCAGGCTGGAACTAGGCGCCGTCATAGCAAGCCTGGATTCACCCTCGCTTGTGTAGCTGCAATAATGATGGTGCTCTGTGGGTCTGAAAGTGAAATAAACAGAAAGAAACCTACGATGGTGAGAAGCCAGATTTTCCTTATAAATAGTGTCTGCCCAAAATGATCATTCTAAGGGGCGGGACTTGGGGGGAGATGGAGAAAATACAGAAAGAAAAGACAATATTGGTGATTTTTGTCAACTTAAATTGAAAAATGGAGGAGGAGACTAGCGTTCTCCGTGTATTATGCTGAGTTGATAAGGTGATACTGAAAGATTGCAATTCAATAGCATATTTTGTGAACTCCCCGTTTCCTTGAACTATATGGTAAAAGAATAAATTAAAATGCTGATGTAGAATCTTTGCTGGAGATAGAGACACTGACTCTTTGCCACCTGAAATTGGCAGTGAACAGCAGAGCTGAAATGGAAATTGGCAGGTACCACTGGATGTACCCAGGCTCAAAGAACCACCGGTACCGTCCCGTGCCAACCCTGGGGGACAGGGCTAGCCTCTTGAGCAGTCCAGGTAAATACAGCCTCGGGGTGAATTTGCACAGCAAGTCAACTGTTATCTTTAATATGATTTGTGATAGCTCTTTCGGTTTGGTGTTGTTTTCTGTTTTGCTTGATGCATTAATTTGTTCCCAGGGGTAGGGGTGGAATTAGCCCCTTAAAACTTTTTCTCGTCCTCTTTCTTTTTCTCTCTTCCTTTCCATTCCACCCCATCTTTCACCTCTCTCTTCTCCCTCCTCCCTGTTTCCTCCCCCTCACCTCTTCTCAAAAGGAGCAGTGTACAGTGAGGTATGCCTTGGGGCTAAGCACGAAATTTCTAATATCTGAACCAATAATGGGTTGGGGGGGGGGCGTTACACATGCCCATCATGGGACCAAGAACTGAGCCAGGACATTTGAGGAGCCTGGGCTCTGAGGGTGCTGTCAATGTCCCCAAATGTCTTTCTGGCCACACTGCTCTGCAACGCTCTGATTTGACGTCCGTCCATTGCCTTTGAGAAGGAAAACTCAGAGCCCATGAAATGAGGAGCCAGATACCTGGGGGCGCCATCCCATCAGGTAGGTCCACAGGGTCCGGTTTCCAGTCTCCTTGCTCAGGAGGAGCACTGGTCTCTCGGAACGTCTGAGTGTTGGGTCTGGGTGAGCTGTGCATCAGCCCACGTGGGGACCCGGCAGGGGAGAAAGCCGAGCGATACGCACACCCACCCTCCACATCCTCAAAGTCCACACAAAGCATCCTCATACGCAGCTCAGTGAGCTAAAATTCAGTGGTTTCTAGTTACTTAAAATGTGAATATAAAGGGATGGTGGTGGGTCAGAGAAACACAACAGGCTTCAAGTATCGCTGTAATTCTGTGTGAGCCCATAGCAGCATTCCTCCCAAATGTTTGCTTACTTCTGCAGGAATACGTCAGAAATGACCACGTAGAACCTGCAAGTCTAGAAAGAGCGATCCTGAGGTACAACGTAAGACACACGTTGAGTTACAAAGTCAGACCACCTGTAATTCATTTAATAATTTTTAAATCTTTTCTTTAAAACCTAAATTGTGGCTTCAGGTGAATTAACATGAACTCTGACTTTGGAATTAGTTCTACGTCTTGAGTGACGGATTCCTTCACTCCGCCTCTGGCTACTAGGCGCCAGCTCTGCGTGTGCCTGTGTAGTGCCAGTTAGAAGAGGTGAGCAAGAAATGCCATCAGACATTTGTTCTTTTGGATCCTTCGAAGGACGGAAGGTTCTGGAATCTTGATTTTTTAAAAATTACTCTTAGACATGTATCCATACAGTGGAATACTGTGCAGCAGTGGAAGGGAATGAAGTACCCACGATACACACTGCGACACGGATGCATCTCAGAAACAGGATGCTGAGGAAACGCTGACACACGAGAACAAATACCGTAGGGGTTCCATTGATAAGAAATATCCAGAATTGGCAAATCCAGAGAGACAGAAGATAGCTGAGCGTTTGCCAGAGGCTGGGGGAGAACGGCTTGGGGAGTGACCGCTGGTGGTTACAAGGGATCCTTTGTGGAGTGATGGAGATGCCTTAAAATTAGATCGTGGTGATGGTTACACCACTCTGTAAATGGACTCCAACCCCCTGGATTGCACGCTTAAGACAGGTGAATTTTCTATGTAAACTTAGCTCAACAAAGCAATTTTTAAAACGCTCCCCCTGCCAAAGCAAACTTAAATGTGCACAATTCAATGGCAGAGAGAGAGAGAATGAACAGTACTTGCTGACGTGACAAGAAGGTCCCCAAATTATCCGAAAGCACTGCCAGAAGGAGAATGATCTTCATTTTAAGAATGTGTCGGAAGACACCAGCCCAGTTAGAAATCAAGAAAAAAACTAAGCATCTTTCCTGGATTTGGGTGGTAAAGCGTAAAGGTCAGTATGGGCATTCTAAGCAGCAGTGGCAGCTGAGAAGAAAAAATACAAGCCTCCAATTTCCTCTCCGAAACCTTTGGGGCCAAATTTATTTAAGAATTCAGAAGAGTTGAGGTTTCTGAAGAGTGACGTGGCACACATACCGTGTGCACCGCCACGTCCCCAGTAAGGTCTGGGTGCATCCCCCAAGTCCAACACATGGATCTTTCTGGAGAGCTGGAGTTACGTTTGGGCGTCAGGGAAATTCAGTGCAGAACAGGTTTTGCTGCCAGATGAGCTCGACCCCTCTCCCCCTACCAAAAAAGAAAAAAACCCTTAATTTTCAGAGTTTTCGGACTTCTGGAATGGTATGATGAGAGATCGTAGGACTCTAATAGTTCTCACGTTGCTGGTGATATTTCAGGTGAGAATTCCATGAACAAGCACGTTCTCGGCGGAGGGGGGAGAAACAAAATCACTGAACTTGATCTCTAGCATCATCTTGCCAGACCCTGAAATGGTCTCCATGCACCTGTGGTGGTAACTGTGTGTGTGCGGGAGGGACATCACTGGGGGAGATGTGCCCGTGTGGCACACGCACTGCGGCCACGTGTGTCTGGAGCCGGGGGCAGAGGCCTCGCGTGGGATGGTGTAAAGAGGCCATCGCGGGCCCCGGAGTGAGGGGACCAAACGCAGCCGTGGGGTCGCCTTTCCTAGTTGCCTGGAGATTTTGCCGGCTCCTGAATCAGTGCAGTTGCCATTCTGTGCTTAGATCCCAAACCAGATGGTGTGAGGGAAAAAATAGAGGATTCCATATGGCTCTTGTGTCTTTTTTTTTTTTTTTTTTTTTCCCCCCCCCCCAACCTACTTATTCCCCGTTGGAGAAGTCAAGGTGCTTCCAGTTTCCTTTGCCTTGATCGTTTCCCGTTTTCCCTCTTGGGTGTAACTTCTCCGTGGAATTACATTTTTAGCACTTGGATAGTTAATCCTTCACCATCTGCTTCCTCTTTCTTCTTTTTTCATTGTTTAATTTCTTTGACCAGGTAACAGCCCCATCTTCTCTAGGCCTCCAGGAAGTCAAAGGATGGGTGGCCACAAGGGCAACCCCGTGTGACGCTGCCTTGGGGACCTAGGCCTGAGACAGTGGCACTCAGGAAAGAAGGAACTGTTATGGCTACAGCTGCATTCGATGGAATATTATGCTTCACGTGTGCTTCAAGCTACTGTGGGTTGTGTTACACAGGCTTCACTCAAGAGCGTCACCTGAGGGAATTTAGATCCTCTATTCCAAGTGTGCAGAGTCTCAGGCCCCGCCCCAGGCCTGCTGAATCCGAATCTGCATTTGGCCAAGATTTCCAGATGGTTCCTGGGCACAGTTTGAGAAGCACTAATTTAGAGGAAGGTCCAAAAGCAAGAAGGGAGAAGACAGGAAGGAATCGAAGAAGTGAATTTACCCCTAAAAGTTCTAGAAATCTCTATATTTAGAAAAGACGGAGAATTGCTTAAGGTGTCCATTCTCCTTTCCCTCTCTATTTATGGGGAGGCAGGGATGAGAATTGCCAATCGTTAAGGCACTGAGTCCTGGTTAGTTTGAAAGGCCAGTGACCTCTGGTTCTCTTATCTACTTGCCTGAATATGCGCGTCCTCTGATTCCTTTGTTTAAAATCTTGGTGGAGGAGAGTGGGGAGGGGCAGCGAAAGGGGGAACAGCTTGTTTCCCTGTGGAGAGGGCGAGGAGAAAGTAGTTGACAGGAGCTGGGAGAAATTCTCAGATGCCCCTCGTCACCTTCTTTTTTCTCTTTTTCTAAAGCTCTGTTTATTATTTATTTATTTAATTTATTTTTGGCCACGTCAGGTCTTAGTTGTGGCATGCGGGATCTTTCGTTGCGGCGCACGGGCTCTTCATGTGGTGCGCGGGCTTCTCTCTAGTTGTGGCGGGCGGGTTTTCTCTTCCCTAGTTGTGGCGCGCAGGCTCCGGGGCGCGTGGGCTCTGTAGTTTGCGGCACGTGGGCTCTAGTTGAGGCGCGCGGGCTCAGTCGTCGTGGCGCGCGGGCTTACTTGCCCCGTGGCGTGTGGGATCTTAGTTCCCCAACCAGGGATCGAACCCGCGTCCCCTGCATCATTGGAAGGCAGATTCTTTACCACTGGACCACCAGGGGAGTCCCCCTCGTCACCTTCTTGAATATAATCCAGTGACATGCAAGATGCTGTCACTTAATATGGCTATAAGCTAAGGGGCCAAGAATGACTATTCAGACACTGGTAAATCTGTATGTAGTTCGGCATTCAACCCGCCAGATAAGGAGTAGAAAAACCACCCCCTTCACCAATCACCAGTTCCCCTTCTGGCCATCTTCCAAATCCAAATGGCTCTGATGCTTGGGTTCAGATGACTATAGATAATTCCAGAAGTCCAAAGAGACCACCCTCTCACATGTGGGCTAGAATGGAGAGTGTGGGGAGAGCACGGGGAATGTTGGTGTTGAGCTGAGAGTTCAGCAGGAAGCCCACGTGTTGGGATTTCCATGGCCAATCGTGGATTCCCGAGCAGCCATGAGGGGCAGGCAAGCATCTCCTGCCTGTTCACTGCTGTGAATCAGGTCACCCTGTTGGGCTCCATGTATCTGCCCAGGTGTGACCTGAGAAGGCGGGCCCCCGGAGATCCCCAGCCTTTCTCTCTCTGGCCCCTGAGCCTGGGACTTCTCTGTTGTGGATCCACTTTAGAGAGTGACACCTGGGATATGTGAGTCCTGGGAAATGCTGTTGGATTTGCTATTCTTTCATGTCACTCTGCCCTAACCTAGGGTTGTAAGGCCACTACATTTGAGGCCTTTTCTGCAAACACTTGAAATGTATTTCATGGTGGGGAACCCTTAATCTCTTCATGTGCGTCTTTGGGCTCTGTTGCTGGTTGCATGAAGACTGTACCCAGTGGTCTGATGGTGTCCTGTGGGCTCTCGGGCGGGGTGGCTTCTCCCCAGGGTCTGGTTGGAGAAGCTCTCTTGGTTTACACAGCTCTGGCCAGGGGAGGCACCCAGTCCGTCTGATGGCTTCCAGTGATTCAAGGTGTTTCAGGTTAAATGGAGGTGAACAGTGGACACAGTGCAAGCATATTCTAGCTCAGGTTGATGCTATCGATATAATGTTTCTGAGTTTTTAAAGAGTTCTTTGCATTTTGTTTTCTGCTGTGGATTAATTATTTCACTTTCAAATTACCTGCAGTTTTCACCAAAAAAATGTGCCACTATAGAGCAGGTAACTATTTTGTATCTTATTTACCAAAGGCTATTATGTCAGCCGTATACATATAATTTTTCACTTACGAATGTTCAACTTTTTATCAGCTATGCTGTTGGTATATGATTAGCCCTCGATTATGTAGCAGTGGCTGCGACTGTGTCTGTGGTAGATAGAACTCCCTTTGCCTTTTGGTCTTGTGTCTGTTCCTCAGCTCAGAGTAGGCAGACAAAGAAAGCAGAGGTGAAAAGCAGATGGATCAGTATTGAGTATAAGTCTGGAGCTTTCTCTCAGGTACAGCGTCTGGTTTTAGGGACACTGACTTGGATTATTCAAAGCAGCGATTTGCAGTCTTTTAGAAATAGTGACATCTGATCTTTGTTTCCTTTATGATGCCCCGTGTGTTGTATGTTTTCATTTGGGGTTAATTAAAATTAATTTGGTCTTGAACTCTTTCGCCACCCTTAGGGCTAACTGGAGACATTGGGAAGCAGCTGAAGTCTGCTGCTAGAGGCTAGAGTCTTCCCGCCTCCCCAGGCTGTGTCCTTTCGGGGGCCCCTGTTCACTCACAACCATGTGTTTCCATATCTCTCAAAAGCTTATATAAAATGGCTTGTGTACTAGGAAACAGAAAGCTCTGGGTGTCTGAGTCATTTAGGTGGGACGAGGCTTCCTCTGAGGAGCATCACGCTTGCGTTTTATCTGGGAACTTCCATGGACAGTGCCTTCACCCCGAGGAATAACTCTAGTGGTGAAATAGGCCAGTAGGAGAGGCAGTGGGATCAAAACGAGCCTTTCCATGGTCTTAAGACAACCTGGTTTACGTTCATGTGCTCTTTCCCAGTGGTGACACATGGAGATTACGGAGATTACGGAGATTCCTGTGAGGACTTGGCTTAGACCAGGCTGGTGATGCCACCCACCATGGTTTTGTGAATAAAGTTTTATTAGAACCAGCTACGCCCATTCATTTGCAGATTGTCTGTGGCTGCTTTCCTGCAGGAACAGCAGAGTTGAGTGGTTGCAACCATATGCTCTGCAAAGCCAAAAATAGTTAACTGTCTGGCCCTTTCCATTAAAAAAAAAGGCCAACCCCTGACTTAGAGTAATTGCATTCTTAGCACACGTTGCAAATCCAGTCTACTTATGGTAGGCAAGACCTAAAAATTTTGCTAGTCACTCAGTTTCCTAAAATCTTCTCCATCCGAGATCCCTCACCTTCTTCTCTTCAGGCTCCAGAATCCTTGCTCCCTGGGGTACTTGTTCACAGGCTTTAGACTAAAGCTCAGCCCTTCTTCAGAGGGTCTCTTGGCTCTTTCTGGAAGCTCAGCGCCTCTTTCAGGTCCCTCTCTGAGTGTTCCCATAATATACCAGGTCCTGTTAAATGGATGCCATGGAGCTGTTTTCATCTATTATAACATTCATTGTACTTTGGCAAGTTTTATTTTCTGTGATATGTAAAAGATCATTTATATGTTGTTAAGGGCAATACTGGGGGGTCGTTTCTTTAAGTGATTTTTCAGAGTGTGGGCCTCTGATGCCCTGAATCGGAATCACCAAGGATTTTGGTTAAACATTCAGATTCCCAGGCCCCCCCTTTAGGGTGGGTCCCAGGAATTTGTTATGTTTTAATAAGCTCCCCAGGCAATTCAGAGCCACACTAAAGTCTGACCACCACTACTGTATACATAGAGGATCATAACGGTGGATGAGAAAATAGTCCCTTGTTATATAACGTCTTTGGTGAAGTATCATTCCCGTTCAAAATACCTATCTGAAGAACAGGATAAATCTGAAATTCAAAGGCAACTTGTATACATACATCTACCATCAGGCTGCCCAAAGCCAAATCACCACATCCTTGGCAGACAGTGAATTTGAAGCAAACTTCTCTTGATGTTTTAATATTGTGATTGCACCTTTGTGTATTAAAAAACGCAAAAAGATTTGATGGTAGAGGTGCAGGCAAACACCAGAGCTGAAGCTGTGTATTGGTTATCTATTGTTGCACAACTAATTAAACTTAGTAGCCAGGAACAACGACATGTTTTATCTCAGTTTCTGTAGGTCAGGAGTCTGGGCTCTGCTTAGCTGTCTCTGGGTCTCTAGTGAGGCTGCACTGAAAGCATTGGCCAGGGCTGCGGTGTCACCTGAAGGCTCAACCGTGGAAGAATCCACTCCCCAGATCACTCCTGTGGTTGTTCGCAGGACTCAGTTCCTCAAAGACTGTGGGACTGGGAGCCTCAGTTCCTCACTAGCTGTTGGCCCAAGACCTCCCTTGATTCCTTGCCATGTGGGCTTTCCCATATCTCCCTCATGACATGGCAGCTGGCTTCATCAGAGAGCACTAGTGAGCAGGTAAGAGAGTGTGCCAGCAAGGGAGAAGAGAGAATGCTAGGAAGACGGAAGTCAGTCTTTTGAAACCTAATCGGGGAAGCTAGTCAGTAAGTTCAGCCCACACTCAGGGGGAGGGAATTACACAAGGGTATGAATATCAGGAGGTGAGGATCATCGGGGGTGTCTTAGAAGGCTGCCTGCCACAAGCTGTATAAACATTTCAAAAAGGAAATGCATCATGTGCCTCCTTAGAGCACTGTCTTCTCTCCTTAATGACAGTAGCCCCCTCACTTTCCTGTCACCAAGCGGGGGGAGCCCACAGGTTCTGTAGCTACAGGATACGTCCCCCCAGCCCACCCCAGCCAGGTTGATGTGGCTCCTGCCTTTTGCTGCCAATTCTTAGTTTCCAAAGGGGACTCGTAACCTTTTAACATTACTAGCATCTTTTGTAAAAATCAAACTTAAGAAGCAGATCTTAAAAAGAAAAGGAAAAAAAAAAAAAAAAAAAAAGAAAAGCAGGCCTTTTTTTTTTTTTTTTTTAACTTTTTTGAGGTGTAATTGGTATGCGTAAGCTGCGTATACTTAAAGTGGCCTATTTGATAAGTTTTGACATATGTACGAGCCCATGAAACCAGCACCACAAGCAGGACGGTGACATGTCCGTCAATCCCAAAGTTTCCCTGGGTCCCTTTATAAGCCCTCCCTCTCCAAGCAACCACTGATTTGCCTCCTGTCTCTCTGGGTTAGTTGACATTTTCTGGACTGGCCCTTGGGAAGATTCGTTCACATAGATTCTCTCATCTTTTCTCGCCAAGCCATTCCCATAAAATGTTGTGTGACACTGACTGCTTCATAGCTCCAAGCTTCGTCTGCTTTTTCCCCTTCCTGCCTCCACTGAAAACGCCCTGCCCCCCTTGAATACAATTCAGAAAGACCCATTCTGCTACCACCTACAGTGGAAGAGTTTAGTTTGCACCCACTCCAGTCCAGCCTACACACTAGTGCCAGATTAGTCTCTTCAAAGCACACCTCAGATCATGTCACTCGCCTGCTCACAAAGCTTCCCTCTCTCCCCACTGCCTGCAAAATGAAGCACACGAGGCTTCAGGTTGGCTCAGAGACCTCCCCACAGGAGGGGCCCACCTGCCTCTCCAGCTTCTCTCCTGATGCTGTCCTGGTCCCCTTGATAAACTTGGCCACGCCCTCAGCTCTCCCCACGTGCCCCTCACCACATCGGTCCTGTTCTCCTTTGCTCATGCTTGTCAGCGTGTCCTAACCATGGGATCCTTCTGTTCTTTAAGGCCTGTCTACACCACTGCCACCCACACACCGTTTCCTAAGCTCCCCACGCTAAGCCAAGGAGATCTGTCCCTACCTCACTCCCCATGTCCCTAAGTCAACCCTCTCCTTATTCTACTGTAGTGATCTCTGATGTGTTTGTGTCCCTCACCCCACTCCAAAGTGTCAAGGCCGGGAGGGCAAACCAGACCCCTGCAGCCCCCAGCACAGTGCCTTGCACATAGCAGCAATTCAATAGACACTCAACTGAATCCAGTGGAATCCAGCAGCGCATAGACACTGTCGCCCAGATGGTCAAGGAGGTTGAGTGCTGCTAAAGCTTAGTACTGCAGGGAGGTCTCAGATTTCCTGAACACCCTACAGATCTTTGTGCTCTTAAAATCTCTGCCGTTTGGATTTAGAGCTAGCTTCCCCCTACTCGCCATCCGTTTCCCTGGTTCTTTGCTCCCCACTTAACTCGGCTCATAGCACACACACGGTCTTTAGGAAGACTAAAGCCAGTTCCCACAAAAGGCGAAGGAAGAGACTAACGAGTGTCTTTTTCTTGACTTTATTCTCACCATGTGAACGTAACTTTCCTTTTATATAATTGCTTATTTTCTACTGCCCAAGCCATATTGCAAACGTGAGAGGCGCATCTATTTTAAGATTCTCACAACGTGCCACAAAAGTGAAAATTTCTGATTTCATAGATTTTTAGGACAAGCTTTTAGAAGGATCTCCCGAAAAGCAATTTTCTTTATATCATTAAAAATAGTTTCAGCGTTCTTGGCATTATGTATGTAGTTAGATTTTTATGTCAGTGACTCTAGGAAGGGTCAAGGGAGAACTGAGAAGCAACCTACCTATCATTTAAGTGATTCCTCAGTTAGGTCTTTAACAGGAAGCCCCCCTGTCCACTGACTTCATGATACCTTCTTTTTTTTTAAGTCTTTATTAAATTTGTTACAATACTACATCTGTTTTATGTTTCGGTTTTTTGGCCATGAGGCGCGTGGGATCTTAGCTCCCCGACCAAGGATCGAACCCGCACCCCCTGCATTGGAAGGTGAAGTCTTAACCACTGGACCACCGGGGAAGTCCCCATGATACCTTCTTAATGGTGTATGCCAGTGGTTCACAGACTTCGGGTTGCTAAGTCCCTTTACCCTCTTAAAAATAACTGAAGACCCCAAAGAGCTTTTGCTCCTGTGGGTTATATCTCTAAATCTCTTTTGTATTAGAAATTAGAACTGAGAAATTTATTTACTTAAGTAATAACGTTTTCATCATAGAAGTTTTAAAAGTTGTGTAATTTATTTTTTATATTTTATCTATTAATATTTGATCTCAGAAATAGACTATATGTTATCCTTTAAAAAATAATGAACTTATTTGTTTAAAATGACAATAATAAACCCATTACATGTTAACATAAGTAACGTTTAGGAAAGATAACTCTTTTTCCCAAACAAAGTAAAACTTGAGTGAGAAGAGTAGTACTCTTTTACATTTTTGCAAATCTCCTTAATATCTGGCTTAATATTAGACAGCTGGATCCTTACATCTGCCTCTACATTCATTCAGAGGCATACCAGAGCACAAAGAAAAGTTCACGCGCGATTGAGTTACGAGCTGAACTAGCACCTTGTTTTCTGGTGGACCGCCATTTTTTCTGTAAAGAATGACTAGCAAGCTATAGTTACTAAGACTTCCCTGGTGGCACAGTGGTTAATGGCCTTTTCATACGTTTGTGGAGCTCTTCCTTGATAATACACCCAAATCCAACAAATGGTGGTTTCTTAAAGATTATTAATAATGTGGAATCTGAAACTATATCAGTGAACACTTCTACTCTGTTCCATTAAAATCTGTTGCTCTGCCTTGCACTTTGATTGGGTCTGTATTCGAGAACGATTTTGTAACATCCCACATTGGTCCTTTGGAAAATACTGGTTCTCTGGGTGGTGCAGATCTTCCAAGTATTGACACATTTCATTATACCATATCCCAAAAGTCACATTCATTAATAGCACCAACGATTTCATCAAGAAGTCTTTTAAGTACTGGGAAGCTGGGACTTTCACTGTTGCAGGTGCAAGTCGTCCGAAACTGATTGACAACAGATACTATCACTTGTTTTCTTTGAAGTAACAAGCTCATATACATCATTTTTGAGAAAATTTCTGCCAGATACCCAAGTCTGTGTGTGTGTGTGTGTGTGTGTGTGTGTGTGTGTGTGTGTGTGTGTGTGTGTGATGTTTCAGGTACAGCATTATAATTCAACATCTGTATACGCTGCGGAGTGATCACCACCACAAATCTAATTATGGTCCATCACCAGACAGTTGACCCCCTTCACCCATTTCACCCAACCCCCAACCCCCTTCCTCTCTGGTAACTACTAATCTGTTCTCTGTATCTATGAGTTGTTTTCTGTTTTGTTTCGTTTTTTTAGAGTCCACATGTGAGTGAAATCATATGGTATTTGTCTTTCTCTGCCTGACTTAACCTCATTTACCATAATGCCCGCAAGGTCCATCCGTGTTGTTGCAAGTGGCAAGATTTCGTTCTTAATGGCTGAGTAGTATTCCATTGCGTGTGTGTGTGTGTGTGTGTGTGTGTGTGTGTGTGTGTGTGTATATGTATATACACATAAGATATATATCATATAATCTTTTAAAAATTTTTTATTGTAGCTGATGTACAACGCTGTATTAGTTTCAGGTGTACAGCGAAGTGATTCAGTTATACATATACATGTATTCATTCTTTTTCAGATTCTTTTCCCATATAGGTCATTACACAATACTGAGTAGAGTTCCCTGTACTATACAGTAGGTCCTTATTAGTTATCGATTTTATTTTATTTTATTTATTTTTAGCTGCATTGGGTCTTCGTTGCTGCACGTGGTCTTTCTCTAGTTGCGGCGAGCGGGGGCTACTCTTCGTTGCGGTGCACGGGCTTCTCATTGCGGTGGCTTCTCTTGTTGCGGAGCACGGGCTCTAGGCACGTGGGCTTCGGTAGTTGTGGCACACGGACTCAGTCGTTGTGGCTCGCGGGCTCTAGGGCGCAGGCTCAGTAGTTGTGGCGCACGGGCTTAGTTGCTCCGCGGCGTGAGGGCTCTTCCCGGACCAGGGCTGGAACCCGTGTCGCCTTCATTGGCAGGTGGATTCTTAACCACTGTGCCACCAGGGAAGCCCTAGTTATCTATTTTATATATAGTAGTGTGTATATGTTAATCCCAAGCTCCTACTTATCCCTCCCCCCCCCCCCCACGTTTCCCCTTTGGCAACCATAAGTTTGTTTTTGAAATCTGTGAGTCTGTTTCTGTTTTGTAAATAAGTTCATTTGTATCATTTTTTAAGATTCCACATAGAGGTGATGTCATATGATATTTGTCTTTGTCTGACTTATTTCACTTAGTATGATCATCTCTAGGTCCATCCATGTTGCTGCAGATGGCATTATTTCATTCTTTTTTGTGGCTGAGTAATATTCCATTGTATATATGTACCACACCTTCTTTTTCCATTCGTCTGTTGATGGACATTTAGGTGGCTTCCATGTCTTGGGTAACGTAAATAGTGCTTCAGTGGACATTGGGGTGCATGTATCTTTTCAAATTACAGTTTTCTCCAGATATATGCCTAGGAGTGGGATTGCTGCATCATATGGTAATTCTTATATCATCTTTGTCCATTCATCCATCAGTGGGCACTTAGGTTGTTTCCATGTCTTGGCTATTACAAATAATGCTGCAGTGAACACAGAGGTGCGTATATCTTTTCAAATTAGTGTGGAGATTCCTCCAAAAATTAAAGAGTAGAATTACCAGTATGACCAAAGCTATTTTACTTCTGGGTGTTTATACGGAGAACATGAAAACTGTGTTTTCCATAATGGCTGCACCAATTTACATTCCCACCAACGGTACACAAGGGTTCCCTTTTCTCCACATCTTTTAAAGCCAACGCTTGTCATTTGTTGTCTTTTGGATAATAGCCATTCTGGCAGGGGCAAGGTGATATCTCGTTGTGGTTTTGATTTACATTTCCCTGTTGATTAGTGATGTTGAGCATCTTTTCATATGCCTGTTGGCCATCTGTCTGTCTTCCCAAGTATTTTTAAAAATATTTTATTTATTTATTTGTTTGTTTTATTTGGTTGCACCGGGTCTTAGTTGTGGCAGGCGGGCTCCTTAGTTATGACATGCAAACTCTTAGTTGCGGCATGCAGGTGGGATCTAGTTCCCTGACCAGGGATCAAACCCCAGCCCCCTGCACTGGGAGCTCGGAGTCTTAACCACTGCACCACCAGGGACTTCCCAAGTCTTAATAACTACAGCTTGTTACTCAGTCTGTAAAGAAAAACTGGTGGTCCACCAAAAAACAAGGTGCTAGCTAGTTCAGCTCGTAACTCAGTCGCACGTGAACTTTTTCATTGTGCTCTGGTATGCAGCAGAAGTCCTGTATGTGTCCTTCTCTTTTCATTGCACAGAATCTTCAAAACGGGGGTTTAGCTTTATTAAAGTTGATAATTTTTTACTGCATCGAGGACATTTTTAAGTGAAACTGTCCCTTTTGGTTTCTTTCCTGTGAGTGTGTGGTGGTGAGCAATGCACTGCTGATTAATACACTTTGGTGCCACTGCCTGACTCGCGCTAAGCCATCCGCAGTTTTACTGTGCAAACGTCAACACAGTGAAAAAAGTCAATATCTTCTAGTGCTATTATGAAGACAGTTTTGGCCTCCCAGACCTCCCGAATGAGTCTCAGGGTCTCCCAGGGCTGCACAGACCCCTCTTGGAGAGCCCCTCTTTTCTGCCCCTGTGCTTCAGCGACCAGCCGATGGACCTGCAGAATAGGGTCCCCTGGGAGCAGGTGAGAAATGCAGAGGCACAGTCTCCTGCCCAGACCTGCCTAAACAGAATCTGCATTTTTAACGGGATCTCCAGGGAATTTATATGCACATGAAAGTTGGAGAACCAGTGCTCTTGAAGGGGGAGCTGCAAACTTTTCCTGTAAAAGGCCAGATGGTAAATATCTGGCAACTACTCAACTCTGCCTTTGCAGCTTGAAAATAGCCACACACAGTACACAAAGGAATGAGTTCGGCTGTGTTCCAGTAAAACTTTATTTATGGACACAGAAATTTGAATTCCATATACTTGTGTCACGAAGTATTATTCTTCTTCGAGTTTTGGTTTTTTAAAAAATCATTTCGAAATATAAAAAAGCGCTCTGTGTTCGCAGGCCATATGGAGAGCTGAGTCTGGCCCATGGGCCACAGTTGGCTGACGCCTGCACTAGAACACTTGTTCTCCAGCTTGAAGTCACCTGGGGAGCTTTTTCTTTAAGGAAAACCACTAGTTCTTGAGTCCCACCCCCAAGAAATTCTGATTCATTGGTCTGCAGTGAAGTGTGGACATCAGGGCTTTCCAGGGCACTCCAGGTAATGCTATTGGGCAGCAAAACCTGAGAACTTCTGCTCTGTAGTATTTTGTAAGCAAAGTAAGGTTTATTTTAAGCTCTTTTTTTTTTTTTTTTTTTAATTGTAGCATTTGGCAGTCACACTGGTGTCTCAGACCGGGATTGTACACGACAGCCTGAGAGCGAGGTTTCTCATCGTTCTTTGTGTCGCTGTGTTGTTTGTGGTGTTTGGGGTGGGACCGTCCTGTACACTGCGGGATGTTTAGCAGCAGCCCTGGCTTCTACCCACTACCTGCCAGTAGCGCCCGCCCCGTTGCGATGACTTGAAATGTCTCCACACGCCCCCTGGAGGGCAAAATCGCCCCCAGTTGGAAACCAGTGATGTGATGTGAACATTGCAGAGCATGTGTGTGTGTGCTGTCTCAAGAATTCTCTGCCTCCGCGCTGTTGACATTGGGGTTGTATAGCTGTTGAGGGGCTGTCCTGTGCCCGGTAGGATGCTGAGTGGCATCTCTGGACTCCACCCACCGGAGCCGGTAGCGCCCCCTCCGCCAGTCGTGACAACCCAAAATATCTCCAGACGTTGTTTGATGTCCCCTGGGGGCGGGGGGGGGCACCGTCGCCCCCCCCCGTTGAGAACCGCTGCTTGAGCCAACTCCGAGTCAGGGGGGCCTTGGTCCCCTGACATCCGCTTTTAATGTCTCTGAAGTAAGGATTCTCTCCGCCTCCGTTTTCCTGCTGGTTGTTTGAAAGTTGCAAACGTTGGTTACTTCTCCTTCTCTTTTTGAATTTGGTGGATCGTTAGGAATCAGTAAAGCAGCAAGGAAGGCCATGCGTAGAGGGCTGTGTGTGTGTGTGTGTGTGTGTGTGTGTGTGTGTGTGTGTGTGTGTGTGAGAGAGAGAGTGAGAGAGAGAGAGGGAGAGATTCATTCCCTGGGGAAGAATCTGAGCCCTTGTTGCTGCCGGTCGCCCTTCTGAGCCAGCATTAAAGCTGCAGCCAGGATCACAGACAACTTGGGGCAGATCACTGGGCCGTTATGAACTCACAGCCATGGCAACAGCCATCCGCAAGCCCGAGGACAAAACATGTTTTGTTCTGTTGTCCTGCACAGAAGGTTCTAGTGATGCCAGAGACAAAATGGCCATTGAGAGGAAGAGGCGTTGAGGCCTGTTTTTTCTCCCTACTGTGTGGTTTATATTTAAACTATCTTAGGCTAACGCACTCTGGAGTTTTAGTGCAAATCAAAACCGAAAATTCTCTTTAGCCTCAGAGACCGGCCAAATGAAGGCCGAAGACTTTATTAACCTAACAGAGTTGCTGGGGGGTGGCGGGAGGCGGCGCTGGTGAGAGGTACTGAGAATATTAGTAAAATGTGCTAGAAGGCCTAGCAGTGATTTTTTTTCCCCACAAGTAGTTCGCAGGCATCCAAAAAATGCTTTCCTTGCGTTTCCTTGCGTTTTCTGGTGTATGTTCACCAACGTTGTCATTGCTGGTTTGAAGCTCGGGAAAGCTCAGTCTGTGGATTTATAGGAATATCCAAGAAAAGCATCGATCTTCCGTAGCTGGCACAGCATTTCACAGCGTGGCGCTCTGCTGATACTCGGCACCACCTCTCTCTTTAAAAACATCAGCCTGGCCTGTGACTTCTCATGCTGGGGACAGCCCAAAGCACAGATCCAGGACCTTTGTCTGGATGGGGCTGGGGTGTGATAGGTCTGCGGTAAGGCACTAAAGCATCTTTGATGTGAAAAATTGGAGGTTAACAGTGCTTGCTTGGCTCAGAAAAAAACACTCCAGTTGCACTCTTTTCAAGATGGCTGAACAGCTTGGAACATTGTGTTTTTCTTCGTTGCGGCCCCTGGAACTCGCCATTTGACTTGCAAGTGGCTGGAGTTACGGCCAAGCCCAGCAGGCCACCTCTTCGGGAGAAAACACCAAACACAGCTGACACAAAAGCAGGCACTTCAAGGGGACTCAGGATGGTGCACCTGGGACTGGTGCCTGGCCTGGGCTTCTCAAACTTTCACGCACACAACTGCGGGCTTGTTCAGATGCAGATTCTGACTTGGTTGGTCTGGGGTGGGGTCCAAGATTCCGCATTTCCCCCAGGCTCCCTGCTGAACCTCACGCAGCTTGTCCAAGGACCATACTTGGCAAAGCAAAGGCTTTAAAGTACTTTCCGCTGCTAAATGGTCCCCTCATGTCTTTCCTTGACCTCTGAAAGTGTTCACTGCGGTCCAGAAGCTGACAGCGTCCAGCATCAGCTCTTCTGAGCTACAGACCCACATATCCGATCGCCTACCGGAAGCGCCCCCCTTAAGATGGCATCCGGTCACCTCAAACTCAGCATGTCTAAAACTGAACTCAACATCTTTGTCCTCAAAGCCTAGCCCTCCTGGGTCAAGCCCAGCTCAGGGAACGACACAACATCCATCAGGTTCCATGTGCAGAAATGGAGGAGTCATCCTTGGTACTCACCGGCCATCCCCAACCCCTCCTTTGAGTCCAGACCAAGTTGTGCCCCCTTGACGTCTCAAACCTCTCTCAGACCCATCCCTCTCTTCCACTTCCGCTGCTTTTGCCCTGGTCCAAGCGCCTGCCCTCTTTAGCCTGAACCATCGCAGCAAGCTCCTTCCCATCTCCACGGCCACTTTGTTCCCGTCACATCCGCCAGGAGGATCTTCTACAACCCCGGTCTGTTCCCTGGGGTTAAAAATGTTCAGTGGCTTCACATGCTGCTGCGGATAAAGTCCAGAATCCTTCAGGAGGCCTGGAAGGCCCTCAGTGCTTCTAGCTCCAGTAGACCCTCTCCTGCCTTCCTTGCCCCACCCTCACCGTGTACTCTCTCTGTTCTGGCGTCTTCTATGCCCGGGAAAGCGCCCTGCTCTTTTCCACCATAGAGCTTTTGTTCGCACTGTTCCTGTTTCCCGGAACACCCTCCGTAACCCAGCCCTCTCTCCTTTTACCTAATCAGCTCCGATCCATCCTTCAGATCTAAGCTGCGGAGACTGTTCCTGGTCACTGCCCAGAAGCCTAAATAAGTCCTCATGGTTTCCTCTCCTAGCACTTCTGAGCCCAAAACCATTTGGACAGTGTCCGTTTCCCCCACAGGCTATAAACTCCATTAGCGTGTAGAACATGCCCATCATAGCTCGCCATCGAGTCCCCAGCGTCCAGCCCAGTACCTGGGGCCTCAGAGACACCTCGGTGAGCACTGAACGTTCACTAATGGAATGAAATGGAATGAATGGGTGAATGGACAGCTGCGCCCTCCCTCCCAGCGCTCTCATCCTCACCCGTAATCTGTTACCCTGCTTAACTGACAGCTTCCATTCAATCAGGCCTTTAAGAGACCCCAGTACCCAAGGTGATGATAACAGCACGATTATGGGGCAGAGCTTGCCTTGTTCAAATGAGAGCTGAGCTGCACCTTCGGGGCACCCGTGCTAGCTGCTGCTTCGAAGTGCGTTACAGGTCACTTCATGTCGATTCGTTGGTTCTGTTGAGAATTTAATAATTGACTCATTAGCCATGGGTGCTTCTTCACAGCCTGATGTCTAATACCTTGAAGACCATTGTTTCATAGGTTTTGTTCAGTTCGGTTGTGGTTTCAGGCAGGAGGATAAATTAGG
Source organism: Eschrichtius robustus (assembly GCF_028021215.1). Taxonomy (NCBI): domain Eukaryota; kingdom Metazoa; phylum Chordata; class Mammalia; order Artiodactyla; family Eschrichtiidae; genus Eschrichtius; species Eschrichtius robustus. The sequence continues at coordinate 11,563,215 of NC_090845.1, read as the reverse complement.
TCCCTGACACTCCACCTTGGCCAGAAGCCAGGAATCGTTTCACGGCATTAGGTGTTTATTGTCGCACAGTTTGGCTGGTAAAGACATCAGGCGGGGCCTGGCATCACGGCGAAGGGCTGGCATGATTCTTTAGGACAGTGGTTCTCGGATTGGAGCCTACGTGAGAAGCACCCGAAAGCACAGATGACCGGCTCTGGCCCCCACCTCCCAGCCCCTGATTTTCTGATTCAGTTGTTCTAGGGTGGGACCCAAGAGTCTGCATTTTTACCGTGTTCATAGGCGACGCCGATGCTCCCGGTCCTGGGGCCACACTCTGAACGTCAGCGCTTCCAGATAGGGGTCTGCAAACTTCTTCTGTAAGTAGTAAATGTTTCAGGCTTTGTAAGCCACGTGCCCTGTCACAGCTACCCAACCCTGCCATCGTAGAGCAGAAATAGCCATAGGCGATTTGTAAATGACGGGGGTGTGAGCTGTGTTCCAATAAAGCTTTATTTACAAAAATGCAGGCTATAGCTTGTGACCCCTGGTTTGGCGGAACTTGGAGTGTTGACTGTGCTATGGGTAGTACAGCGGGTGATTTCTGTTCCCTCTCAGAGCAAAGGGGAAGTCAGTAATTCTAGCACACGCCAGTCCCTTGATATAGTATGATGGTTGCTGTATTCAGGATGATATGGTAGGCAAGGCAATGTCTGCCTTTCTGGGCTGTATTTCTGTCTAACACTGTGAAAGCAACTACTACTGTGGCCATATAAAGTAGTAAGAACCCCTCCTGCCTCCTCCCACATAAGTACACCCAGGACTGGCTCCATAGTTCGTAGGCCCAGTGCAAAAATGAAAATGCGGATACCCTTGTTGAGAAATTATTAAGAATGTCCAGATGGCAGTATCGGAGTATTATACTAAGCACAGGGCCCCATGGGGCTGTGCAGGTGGTACTCCTGTGAGGCCAGCCTGCACACACCGTCAGCCTCCCCCACCACCTCTGCCACACACATACCTGCACGTTTTTCGGGTCAGAAATGCTGTTAATGTGAGGATCCTAACAGTATTGATATCATATTTCAGAAACACATTTGGGTCTTTCTTGCTAACTTTTTGCAGCACTTTTGGTTCCTCTGGGTTAAGTGTGCGTGGCATACGACCAAATCGCCCAGTGTTCAAAGTTATGTTACACGCTGTGGGGAGAGATGGCTTCTAGACTGACATAGAAGGTACAGCGGGGAGTGATCCGTTTACAGGTGCTTGGATATCCGCCGCACATGCAATTTTAGCCGCGTGGGTAACTGGTCAACCATGCTAGACTAAGCTCTGCCTCCAGCTGTATTAGTTCCTATAAATTTTCCCCAGGCTATATATTTCACAAGCTTCTGCTCACGGTGGCCAGCAGGGTCCGTAAGAGTTTTATCTGTGCACGTGGGATGACGATGACCAATACGGTGACTTCTGTTCTACAGGAGCCAGAGTTCTCTGTTCGCAAATAAAATCATCCGCTGAAAACCTAAGAGCGTGGGCTTCTGCTGAGAGAGTATGATTCACTGAAGTGGTCCCCCAAATTCTCGAGTCCTTGGTTTCCCCTGCTGTTCTAAAACTAGACCCACAGCATGGGGTATACGGAGTCTACGAGAGAGATACATCGGAGGGACACTTTAGCCTTGATCTAGTGGTGAATTTGGGACTGAACAGCATCATTCTTCGAACCCCACTTGTCTTTCTGAGCCAGGGAACAGCTGTGATATTTCCTTTGAAAGCAGCAGAATGCTCTAACCCTTTGGATGAAAGACTGTTTTGAAGTGGCAGCTGGGGATTTGGAAGGATGAGTTCTCTTGTTAAAGGGCAAGTGCGTTACGCTGGAACACCTAGCCCTAACTCCAGATGATGAGAAAGGATGTGGGTTGATTATCAAATTTTATCAGATTATATACCAGTGTCCCCATGTCAGCTGTTTACGTATTCTGCATCCTAGGTTCTTCTGTAGAAAGCCTTTCCGGACCCCTCTCCAGTTTGAATTATATTTCTTCCTGTCCTTCCGTCTCTCTTTTCCCCCACCCACCATCCACTGGCTCTCCAGCAGCCTCTGTCTTGGCGCTCAGCACGCTGTGCTATAGAAATTCTGTTACTCGTCTGCCTGCAGCATTAACCTGATCTCCTAGAAGGCAGAGGAGGCGTTTTATTTTGTTTGTATTCCAGTGCCAAGCACAGTGCTTAGCACCCTGTGGATCTTCACAAAGTCCTGAGGGAATGAAATCCAAAGTAAAACTCAGAACCTAGCTCATGTCACAGAAAGGTGAATTTGTGGCAAGTCAAAATTGATCTTCCACAGCGGTGTTCTGTAGTGATGGAATGTCCTCTATCTGTTCGGTCCAGCGTGGTCGCCACCAGCCCGCGCGGCTGCTGAGCATGTGAAATGTGGCTCATGCGGTGGAGGAACTGGAAGATTTGATTTTATTTTGACTAATTTAAATAGCCACATGTGCCTAATGGCCGCCGTATTGGACAGCACAGTCTCAAGGCCACACTTCTCTATCCAGTAAGGACCAGATATAACTTTGTTAGCTAGGGACGCAGGCGTTCATCTTGTTCCTGACTTCATCATGGAGGCTGAGAATGGGGGAGGTGGGGAATGACACAACACAAGAGAAAAGAGGTCTGTTTCCTGTCTTATATAATGGAATACATCGAGGCCAGGGATTTTAGTTCCTCTCGGTTTGGGAGCCTGGAGAGCATTTGGACTTCTAGCTGCATTCCTCTCGCCTCACCTCAGCCCCTAGAAGGTCACAGGACAAAATAAGATTGACCTCCGTCATCCTCGTTCACAAATCTCAGGTGTCCAAAGCTCTTTTAAGGTACTGACTTGCTAGTGAACTTGAACTGTCTTGTGTGCTGGGTCCCATCTTAGGCAGTTTCATCAGTCCATTTCAGGGAGGTTGGTCTTCATGAAAACAGCCGGTCACCTTTTGAAATGAAAGGAAGCACACTTTCTTACGCGGGCCCGACCTTTTTATTTTCCAATGAACCGAAGAGAGGTCGGGTAGTGAGTGTATAGTCACCGCCTGGGGTAGGTTTAAGCAAACGCTAGTTTAGAACGGGACGCTCATCAAAATGGAAAAGCCTAGCTCGTGTTTCTCTGTTTCTCGCTGTGGTAGTCATTCCCTGTCTACTGTTAAAAGGCCGTTGGGGTGAAAGACATTCAGCCGCCTTAATGTGCTTGCCCTGAAGTCATGAACTGCTCTGGATTGCTGTTAAACATCGTAATGCTTTCAGAGTTCGATTTCCCCGACAAGCCATTTACTTAAGGGTCTGGATAACGTAAACAGGGATGGGAGGTCACGAGAGGTACTGACATTATCCCGAGGCCAGCACTGCTCTACTGAAACGTAAATGTCTCCGAACTGAAAATGTCACCTGACTACCCCCGGGGAGGTCTTTATGGACATCTCAAGTCAAAGTTGATTTTAAAAATGAATGAAAGTCTTATTCCTCTCGAGACTGAAGCGTGAACTGTGGCTCTCTCCTTCATTTCACTTCATGGATGCTCATTTTGTCTCCCCGCCCCCCCCGCCCCCCCCCCCCCCCCGGTTCCTTTTCCCTCTTCAAGTACTTAAATGTCACCCACCAGTTCGGGGTTCTTTCTTGCTCTGAACGTTTGTGTTGGAGGGCGGCAGGTGGAAGCCGGGGTGGGGGTGGGGCTGGGGGGCTGTGATTAAATTGCTTGTGCTGCCTGGCCCAGGGGAACATTTTTATTTAAAAGTTGAGCTAATTTCTGATATTGACATGAATGAAACTTGAGTGGACCCACTTGAGCGGATCTGGGTGACTTGGTACTTCTAGGGAGCAACATGCCCACCACCTCTCCAAAATGATTCCCTGATCTTTTTCTGACCACAGCAATAGTGTAATTACTGCATTTGACTCTTCTGGCTGCCCAGGAGGTCAAAGGCTCGGGGAAAGCCATTGGCTGCTGCAGAAACAGAGAAGTAGGTACCCGAAACCCCAGAAGGCTGAGGTTGGGGGGGACTTGACGGTCTCTCTTCTTCATAGAACCGCAGCCTCACTGCAGGTCTTTTGACGTTGCGAGTGGGATGACTGCTGCTCCTTGTCACTTGAGCAGGGGGCCCCTAACCCTGACCCCGGGTCCCTCAAGGACTTGTACAATTGTGCCTTACTCCCTATTTGTCAGTTGGCTGCTCTGCCACTCACCCCGAGCAAGTTAAGCTACACGTTTCCCCTTGGAGCCCCCGAGTCCTCACCCACGGAATGGGAGATGACCACAGCTCCCCCCTCTGGTCCTTGGGACGTTGAGCTATTATCCATAGAGCATGCGCGGGAAGATGGACGAGTCGAGTCTTCTCTGTTAATGTGTGGCCTTCACAAAGGCGGAAGGCGTCTTGCCCTTAACAGCGGCGTTCTCTCTCCTCTGGGTCCAGGCTGCTTCGAGTGCTGCATCAAGTGTCTGGGCGGAGTCCCCTACGCCTCCCTGGTGGCCACCATCCTCTGCTTCTCCGGGGTCGCCTTGTTCTGCGGCTGTGGGCACGTGGCTCTCGCGGGCACCGTGGCGATCCTCGAGCAACACTTCTCCACCAACACCAGTGACCACGCCCTGCTGAGCGAAGTGTAAGTACCTGCTTCCTTGGAAGATGTATTGAAAGTGCCACCACCCCAGGCAGGTTCACAGGAAGGCTGCCGTGTGCTCACCTGGGAGAAAATGGATGCTTTTCATTCACGCTCCCTGGAGGCAGATAGGAAGAGGTCCGGGAGAGGAGGAGAAAGGGCCAAGAGTGCAGTGGGTGTTTGGGACCTGGGGTGGGATCGCACCAGGGTGCACGCATAGGACCCTCTGCACACAGTGGCCGAGGGGCACGGTGGCAATACCGCCAGTCCTGCCACCAGGAGTTATCGTGGTTCCCAAGTAGCGGTCGCCCTCTAGTGTTGTCACAGAAAACGGCCCAACTCTAAGTCTACAGGAACAGGACTTGGACATTTCATTCTTCAAGCAGAAGAAAACTCCCCGGGTGTCCTCCAGTTCAGAAGAGGGGGCGTTTTAGGGGTTCAGCCTCAGCCTTCCCGCTCTGGAATCATTCTCTGGAGTCGCAACAACTCCCACGCGTGGATTCTCTAACCGTGCGTGCTCGGCAGCAATGAATTTAAGTTCCTGCGTATGTTTTCCCCTTGCCCTTCAGTGTTTTCTTTTTCCTTCCCTGACTACCAGGGTTTGACAGCCTTCAGGTATCTTGTGACTGGAAGAAACCTTTGAAAAAGGCACGAGTGAATTCTTATGGAACAATGACGGGATCCTGTGGGAAGAGTCCTTA